>NC_089492.1:39725698-42451532 GCF_036850765.1 Saccopteryx bilineata | reverse complement strand
TTTACAGTATGGCCTCTCCCAGGCACCTCCCAGCTCAGCACAAGTAGTGGCCATCTGTATGTTCCTTTGCAGCTCATGCTGCGTAGCCCTAGGTAGGGCACAGGCTGCAGCTGACCTTGGCCTGCACTGTCCAGGAGACCCGAGCCAGCCCACCCCCAGTGAACAGCATGATACCATGTGTAACAGCACCACCTAACTAACTCCATAAGTGACACAATCAAGGGGCAGACTTTTTGGGCAACAGAGCCCCACTAAATCAAGTCCTGCTTCATGGGTCAGCCCCTGGACATCAAGATCATCCACTTTGATCAATGTTAATCCTCCAAGCAGATCGGCATGGGGCTAAGTCCCTCCCACTGTGACATGACAATAGTAATCAAGGCTCAAACGTATCAGGAAATGTACACAGCCTGGAAGGGTAGGGGTGTACTCCTGGAGTAACGAGCTTAGGTGACTAGAGAGGCTTGCACTGCTGGACCTGCAGGATACCAACTACATAAGGCCACTCTACCAAGATCAGGAGACTTAGCAGCTCTACCTAATACATAAAAATAAACACAGAGAGGCAGTCAAAATGGGGAGATAAAGAAATATGTCCCAAGTGAAAGAGCAAAATTCCAGGAAAAAAAAATAAAACAAGGGACAAGAAATGTATCAAATGCAGAGTTCAAAACAGCAGTTATAAGAATGCTCAATAGGCCCTGGCCAGTTGGCTCAGTGGTAGAGCGTCGGCCTGGCATGCAGAGGTCCTGGGTTCGATTCCCGGCCAGGGCACACAGGAGAAGCGCCCATCTGCTTCTCCACCCCTCCCCCTTTCTTTCCTTTCTGTCTCTCTCTTCCCCTCCTGCAGCTGAGGCTCCATTGGAGCAAGGATGGCCTGGGCGCTGGGGATGGCTCTGTGGCCTCTGCCTCAGTTGCTAGACTGGCTCTGGTCGCAACAGAGCGACACCCCAAATGGGCACAACATCGCCCCCTGGTGGGTGTGCCGGGTGGATCCCGGTCGGGTGCATGCGGGAGTCTATCTGCCTGCCTCCCCATTTCCAGCTTCAGAAAAATAAAAAAAATAAAATAAAAAGAATGCTCAATAAAATTAGAAGAGTAGATGAACTTAGTGAGGCCTTCAAGAAAGAGAGAGGAAGCATAAAAATGAAGACAAAAACCCTAAAAAAAGAACCAGTCAGAAATGAAGAATACACTAACAGAAATGAAGAACACATTACAGGGAATCAACAATAGAGGAGACGAAGCAGAGGGGCAAATCAGCAATTTGGAAGCAGAAAATACTCCATTAACCCAAAAAGAGAAAAGAATTCAAAAATGTGAAAATAGTTTAAGAAGCCTCTGGGACAACTTCAAGAGTACCAACATTCATGCCATGGGAGTGCCAGAAAGAGCCAGCAAGAAAATGAAAACCTACTTAAAAATACAATGATAAAAATTTCCCTAACCCAGCTAAGGAAGTAGCTAAATATAAGAAGTGCACACAGCCCCAAACAAGATGAACCCAAAAAGGCCCACACCAAGACACATCATACTTAAATGCAAAAGGTTAAAGACAAAGAGAGAATACTAAAAGTAGCAAAAGAAAAGCAGTTAGTTACCTACAAAGGAGCTCCCATAAGACTGTTAGTTGATTTCACAACAGAAACTTTGCAAGCCAGAAGAGATTGGCACAAATTACTCAAAGTGATAAAAAGCAAGGACCTACTACCAAGATTACATTATCCAGCAAGGCTATCATTTAAAATAAAAAACCAGAGATTTCCAGACAAAAAAAAAGGAGTTCACCACCACCAAATCAGTATTACAAGAAATGTTCAAGGGTCTTCTTAAAGAAAAAAATAAAAAGATAAATATTAATAATAAAATGGCTATAAATACATACCTATCAACAATTTCTTTAATATAAATGTGCTAAATGTCCTAATCAAAAGACATACAGTGGCTAAAGGGATAAAAAAACAAGACCCTTTATATATGGTGTGTACAAGATTCACCTCATATCAAAAGGCAAACAGGCTGAAAGAGATAAAAAAAATTCATAAATATGGAAACAAAAAAAAATAGCTGGGATAGCAATACTTAGAAAAAAAGAAACTTGAAAACAAAGGCTACAAGAGGCAGAAAAGGACCCACTAATTCTATTTCTGTATATTTATCTGAAGAAACCCCAAACTTAAGTTGAAAACACATATATATCTATACATTCGATCCAGCATTATTTACAACAGCCAAGACATGGAAGCAGCCTGGATGTACATCAACAGATAAATGGATAAAGAAGTCGTACATCTATATAATGGAATATGACCCATCTGTAACAACATTGATGGACCTAGAGGGTATTGTAGTGAGTGAAATAAGTCAAAGAAGGATAAATGTCATTTGATTTTACTTGTATGTGGAATCTAGTGGATGTGCTGCTAAAGCAAGCAGTGTTATGTGGAATCTAAGACAACATAAACAAGCAGACTCAAAACAGACTCAGATGAAGTGAATGAACATTTTGACATTTGCCAGATGAAAGGCGGGATATAAAGGAATGTTGCGTGGAAAAGGTGAAGGGATTAAGAAGTACAAATTGGTGGTTGCAGAATAATCATGGGGATGTAAATACAACACAGAGAATATAGTCAATAATACTGTCATAACTATGTATGATATCAGATAGGTACCAGATTATATAAATGTCTAATCACTGGGTCATACACCTAAAGCTAATAAGATATTGTACATCAACTGTAATTAAAAAATTAGAAATTATTTTTAGTATTCCAAAAATATATACCAAATTTATTGTCTATTTATCAATTCTTACTTTTTAATCTTAGTGAGAGCAGGGGAGGCAGAGAGACAGATTCCTGCCTGTGCCCTGACCAGGATCCACCCAGCAAACCCACTGGTGGATTAGGGCGATGCTCTGCCCATCTGGAGTAGTTGCTCCATTGCTCAGCAACTGAGCCATTTTTTTAGCACCTGAGGCAGATGCCACGAAGCCATCCTCAGCACCCAAGGCCAACCTGCTTGACCAATCAAGCCATCCCCGGGGGGTGGGGGGGAAGAGCAGAGGGGAAGTGGAGGGGTAGGGGTGGAGAAGCAGATGGTCACTTCTCTTGTGTGCCCTGAGTGAGAATCAAACTCAGTACATTCACACGCTGGGCTGACGCTCTACCACTGAGCCAACCAGGCAGGGCTGTTTTTTAATTCTTTTAAAGACAATTTTAATAGTAAACCATAAATAACCACTGAACATTACATTTCCATATTTAAATTTTTAAAAACTGCAGGTCAATTTAAAAGGCATTCTAGGAAAGTAGAGGAAGAAAATAAAATGTAACTACATCAACATAAAAAGAAACTCTTACAGGAAAAAATGGAATTCTGACAACTACATTGTCAAGTCTTAAACAAGGTTCAAAAGGTAGAAGAATCTTTGAATGAATTACGGCTTCCTGCTTTAATGAACATAAATGTCACTGACAAAAGCAAATTTAAAATTCTCACCATGCTTTGGATTCCTTTTCAAACTTGGCTGTGGCTGAGGAGGTGGTGGAGGTGGAGGTGGAGGTGGTGGAGAGTCTCTATCATGACTTATCACTCTATCCACTGATCCGTATATTGCCAGTGTCAGACAATTATACCAGCCTCTTAGCACCAAACCATCAGTATTCACCTGATTTGTTAAGGGAAAATATCTTTCAAATTAATGTTTTAATATGCCATAAATAAACTGATATCAAATTACTCTGTGGTTCAACTAAAGTATTTAAAAGTATACTGAAAATACAAAGGTCAGTATTTGTGAAAATTTCACTCAGAAGCCTTTACATGGACCTCAAGAGTTACCATACTTAAACCTGTCTCTACACTTTACGTCAACCCTGTTCAAAATGCATCGCCAGATTCCCAACCAAGGGAACAGAAACAAGAATGGAATTATATAGGAGTACTGCGAATTACCAAATTACACCCCAATAGTTACAGGAGTCATGAAGGTGCAAGGTGCACAAAAGTACAAACTGTGCCCAGTCTCAAGATTTATAAAGTCCATTAACTTGTACAGCAGTCTTTTCACATGTTCAAGTCAAACACAAAGATATATTTATGTACCCACAAGCATTAAAAAATTTGTTTTTGCAAAACTTGCTCCTAAAATGATCAAAGAATTTATCAATGCCATTAACATTCAATACTTTCTAATAAAATAAAAATAACTTTTATCCCAGAACTTATCTACACTAATTCCTCTATCTTCACAATAACTGAGTTAGAGCAAATATTATCAACAAATAAAATCAAAGCGTCCACAGAACCTGGACTGGAAACATAAACCCCGACTTCCGAGTTCTCTTTACACTCTACTATATTAGGTAAAGAAGTCATAAGTGGTAACAGAACCCCTTCCCAGAGACACAGTAAGGAACAAATCATTATTTTCCCTACTAACTCTAGCAAACTGGAATAAAGGGAAACTTGGAGCCAGAAGAAAGGCTGAAGGACTATGTCCACAGATTGATGAACTCTGAAACAGAAATCCCATTAGAAAGAAGATAAAGAGATAAGAAAACTTTTAGTCTAAACAGGAAGCAGAGGATTAAATATCCATATCCCACCAGAAACAAACAGCCAGCTGAGAAGACCCATAACAGAGGAAAGTACAGATGCAGACCTCTTCCTGACTCAAATATAAAATTAGAAGAGTTTTATAAGTTGAGAATCACATTACAGTGTCTTTGTTCATTTTTAAATAGCTTCTAGATACAGCAGGAATCAGATAAGTAATGATATTATGCAGAACTAGAACCAAATAAGATGACATTCGCTATCACTGGTTTATTTGGATCAAAAACTCATGAATGGAGGTAAAACAATAGTAGTAACAAGTTGAAAACTGACTTTCATAATTACCTTTGAGTTGGGTCTAAAGATGATGGAAGTATTCTCATCATATTCCAGGCTGCCAAAAGAGTAGGAATAAATATATAGACTCAAACATTAAACATCACAGTTCATGAAGAAGTCTTTCTAGATTTATATATTTTTAAAATACCATGCTAAATTTTCATTTTGATTTAATAAACTACAAAGTTTGAATTTTATTTACTCCCCCTAAAATGTTATTTAAAAAAGTATAAAACGCCATAAGAAATGATGACATCGGATCATTTACAACAAAATGGTGTGATCTTGATAACATTATACGGAGTGAAATAAGTAAATCAGAAAAAACCAAGAACTGCATGATTCCATACATTGGTAGGACATAAAAACAAGACCAAGAGACATGGACAGAGTGTGGTGGTTGGGGGGGAGGGGGGAGGAGAGAGAGGGGAGGGGCACAAAGAAAACTAGATAGAAGGTGACGGAGGACAATCTGACTTTGGGTGATGGGTATGCAACATAATTGAATGACAAGATAACCTGGACATGTTTTCTTTGAATATGTGTACCCTGATTTATTGATGTCACCCCATTAAAATTAAAATTTATTTATAAAAAATAATAATAATTGTCAAAAGTGAACGAAAGTACACTTAAGTATTGTGCTTTTAATTGTATATAAATTTTACATCAAAAATGTAAAAAAAAAAAGTATAAAACAAATCCCCTAGACATTCGGATAGAATTGATTTGGGGTAAGGGTATCGGTATTTTAAAAAAGCCACCCAACCTGACCAGGCGGTGGTGCAGTGGATAGAGTGTCGAACTGTGATGCAGAGGACCCAGGTTCGAGACCCCGAGGTCGCCAGCTTGAACGCGGGCTCATCTGGTTTGAGCAAAAAGCCCACCAGCTTGAACCCAAGGTTGCTGGCTCCAGCAAGGGGTACTCGGTCTGCTGAAGGCCCGCGGTCAAGGCACATATGAGAAAGCAATCAATGAACAACTAACTAAGGTGTTGCAATGCGCAATGAAAAACTAATGATTGATGCTTCTCATCTCTCTCCGTTCCTGTCTGTCCGTCTATCCCTCTCTCTGACTCACTCTCTGTCTCTGTAAAAAATAAATTAAAAAAAAAAGATTAAAAAAAAAAAAAGCCATCCAAGTAATTCTAATATACAGCCAGAGTAGAGAACCATAGCATTATAGTATTCAAACAATGTACTATACTGGTGCCAAAATTAAAACACTTATTTTTATCAAGTAGGTACTGACATAAGAAAAACATTCTATAATATTAAAACTTAGCTACTTTCAGATTATCTAGCTTCTTATTTAAAATAAAAAGTTAAAGTATCAATATAATTTAACAAAAATGAGTGAAGAATCAATGAAAAAGTCTAAAAAAACTAATTCCTGAGATAGAAATTTTTCCATTTTTAATCTGCCTTTTAATTATTTTATTTTATACATGAATTTTAAAAGTAAAACCATTTAACAGTCAATTATTTTGCAGATATCAAAACTTTTAATAACACCTAGCATGTATTAAGTAATTCAAAAAGGAGGAATCTTTTAATAAAGCTCTCATTTTATAAAATGACTATGAAATTTTAAATTATGCAGTAGTGTAATAAAAAAGACAAAACATTAGCTCTCAAATTAGGTTATAATCAAATCATGATATGTACAAGAAATACATACATCCATACAAAGCAAACAAAAGATGGCTAAAGTTTCACACATTTAAAATTTTATTTTGTAAATAAACTCAACATCTTCCTAGGAGTATGTAATTTTTTAAATATTGCCAACTGATAAAACTAAACCCTGATTTCTTGGGCCTATTACCAAATATATCCTTTCTTCTATCTAAAGAATAAAAAGGTTTGGTTACTAATTCATAAGTTTCTGGTGAAATTACAGAGTCGGTACATACCTTCCCAATCTATCAAAAACTGGAGCACTTGGTTTGCTTACATTATTAAAGAATAAGTCTAATTGAAATGTGTGCGGAGATGTCTCCCTGTGAATGAGATAAAGTTAAAATATCAGCTTTTGCAATAAACAGTTCCTAAAGTAAACCAAAAAGCAAAGTAAATACAAATTTAAGATCATTTGTAGAATTAAGATATGTTTCTAAGATTTAAATAATAACAATATACGGTTAATTTGAATATTTTCTGTAATTCTTTTCATATCAAATTTTTAAGTAGCCAACTATCCACTTTGAATATTATTTAAAAAAAAAAAATCTTTTTCTTTATTAAGTGAGAGGTGGGGAGGCAGAGACAGACTCTCGCATGCACCCTGACCGGGATCCACCCAGCAAGCCCTCTACCAGGTGATGCTCTGCCCATTTGAGGCCACTGCTGCGTTGCTCAGCAACTGAGCTATTCCAGCGCCTGAGGCAAGGCCATGGAGCCATCCTTAGCTCCCAGGGTCAACTTGCTCGAACCATTCGAGCCCTGGCTACAGAAGGAGAAGAGGGGATAGTGGGAAAGCAGATGGTTGCTTCTCCTTTGTGACCTGATCGGTAATCAAACCTGGGACTTCCACACACTGGGCCAACCGGCCACGGCCATTATTTAAAAAATTTTAATCATTAAGACTGACCAGGGGCCTGACCAGGCGGTGGCACAGTGGATAGAGCGTTGGACTGGGATGCAGAAGACCCACATTCAAGACCCCGAGGTCGCCAGCTTGAGTGCGGCCTCATCTGGTTTGAGCAAAGCTCACCAGCTTGGACCCAAGGTCACTGGCTCAAACAAGGGGTTACTTGGTCTGCTGAAGGCCCTCGGTCAAGGCACATATGAGAAAGCAATCAATGAACAACTAAGGTGTTGCAAAGCACAACAAAAAAACTAATGATCGATGCTTCTCATCTCTCCATTCCTGTCTGTCTGTCCTTGTCTATCCCTCTCTCTGTAAAAATAAAAACAAAAACAAAAAACAGTGCTGAAAAGCAAAATGATGAAAAAGAAAAAAAAAAAGACTGACCAGTGGTGGCCCAGTGGATAGAGTGTAGACTTGGGATGCTGACGATACAGGTTTGAGACCCCAAAGTTGCCAGCTTGAACACAGCATTGCCAGCCTGAACATAGGATCATGTCTATGATACCATAGTCATTGGCTTGAAGCCCAAGGTTACTGGCTTGAGCAAGTGGTCACTGGTCCTGCTAGAGCCCCCTGGTCAAGGCACATAAGAGAAGCAATCAATGAACTAAAGTGACACAACTATGAGCTGATGCTTCTCATCTCTCTCCCCTCCTGACTGTCTCTAGCTCACTCTTTCTCTCAGTAAAAAAAAAATTTATTCATCAAGTGTCTTTTGCCTGCACTTGGACCATTCTGAAACACATAACTATTTAGAAATTTTAACCTATTTTAAAAGCTAATTCTAATTGTGATATCTAATTTTATAATTCTTTGTATCATTTTCTTTCATTAGCAAAAACAATCAGAACTTAAGTGATTTCAAGTTGTATATTATGACAGTTTGTTTTCAACTTCATCTATATTAATACAAAAATATAATTTTAGCATCAGAACCCTAAATTAAAACCTGAAATGAAATTTACATAGCAGCAATTTAAATATTTTGTTTTAATAGATTTACACTATTAAGTTTAAAGCCTATTTAATTTGCATTAGAATGAAATCTTGATACATCTTTCACCCTTAGTTGAAATTCCTTGGGCTCAACTAAAATCTTGATTTGAAACACTGCATGCTTTGTTATTTATTTACAAAATATCCAAATAGTAAAAAGTGTAATGCCCAAAGTACTATCATAATGGTTCCTTCATGCATTTCTGGTAGACATACAAACAAAATATACTCATTCTGAAAGACAATTACGTCAATAAAATTCAGGAGACTGAGAAAATATTCACACCATTTGATCCAGAAATACTTTTTTCTAGAATGTGTCTGTATAGAAACACTGATATGCAAATATTTTTTCCAAGAGGATTATACTATTACTTGTAATTTGAAAAGAAAAACTAAAAACCATCTAATGGTCCCCACATGAAGAACTAGCCAAATAAATTACAGTCCCATCATTCATTAGATTACGTAGTCACAAGAAATCCTATTTTCAAATAAAACTGAATGATGTGAAAGTATTCCTGACAAAACGTTAAATGAAATAAAGGAATACACAGAATAGTATACAGTGAGGTCAAAGTAACATCATACATTTACCTCACCTGAGTTCAACTATATGTGCTCAACAACTTGAGTTTCTCCCTCCTATCCTTCCTCTTCAAACTAGACCCTGACCTCCAATATCCCCTCCCAAAAAGGGGGGAAAGCAGAAATGTAAATTCTTTATTTCTAAAACAACAAAAACTCAGGTCCTGGTCACTGAGAAGTGATTTAAAGAATCAATGGGGGTCCTGGCCAGTTGACTCAGTGGATAGAGCGTTGGTCCAGCATGCAGATGTCCTGGGTTCAATCCCTGGTCAGGGCACACATAAGGAGTGACTATCTGCTTCTCTATCCCTCCCTCTCCATCTTCTCCCTCTCCTTCCCTCTCGCAGCCAGGGGCTTGACTACTTCAAGCTTTGGCCCCAAGTGCTGAGGAAAGCTAGGTTGATTCAAGCACCAACCCCAGACAGGGGATTGCAAGGTGGATACAGGTCAGGGTGCATGCGGAAGTCTGTCTATCTCCTCCCTCCTCTCACTTAAAAAAAAAACAAAAACAATCAATGGTGCCCTGGCCAGGTCACTTAGTTGGTTACAGCATTGTCCTAATACACCAAGGTTGCAGGTTTGATCCTTGGTCAGAGCACATACAAGAATCAACTAATGAGTGCATGGATGGGTGGAACAGTGGGTCAATGTTTCCTTCTTTCTGTCTTTCTCCCTCCCTCTCCCTCTCTAACACCTCCTTTCCAAAATCAATCAATCAATAATTTTAATTATCAATGGTAACTGCACTAGCACTTTTATCTTAAAACTTGCTCAAGCTAACCTTGTGTAATGTACCACATTTACAAAAAAAAAACACCTATATATACAAATGCACACATATATTTAAAAAACAATGCACATCGGCCCCAGATAGGGTTTGCCAGGTGAATCCCAGCTGGGGAGCATGCAGGAGTCTGCCTCACTATGTCCCTTCCTCTCATCTAAAAAAAAAAGAAAAAAACCCCACAATGCATCAAATGTTAGGTCTCTCTCAGGATGGAGGGAAAGCGTATAAAAATTTTAATTTTACCTATACAATTCTGATTTTTAGTGAGAAAAAAAACACTTGCAAAATATGTTGCACAAATATAATTTGATGTATAACATTACTTTCAACCTGGAGATGTCAGTTTTCCTAACATCCTACATTTGTGTAACTGAATTAATACTTCATTTTACTGTTTGTAACATATTGTGCATAAAGTTGTTTCTGACAATTTCATAGTTGGAAATTAAACTATTAACACCCAATCACCCTCAAGAATAACTAAGAAAAAGGAGAAAGATAAGAGAGAAAATGTAACAAACACTTTTACCCATTGCAGCTTTGGTAGAGATCCAAATGGTCTGCTGTGGTAGCCAGCCTCCAAAATGGACCCCAAAGATCCCTGGCTTTCTGACATTCATACCCTTGTGTAGTTCCCTCCCACACTGCAGCAGTATATAAAATATGTAACCAACAGAATACAGAAAAAGTGAAAGTATTCACTTCTGATATTAAGTTATAAAACACAATGGCTTTGATTTCCTTTTTGGGCATGTTCTCTCAATCTTGGATTACTCAACTCTTGAGGACTTCATGTTGCGGCATGAGCAACCCACAGAGAGTATCTCCTGGCAAGGTGCTGAAATGTCCTACTAACAACCATGTCTGTGAGCTTCTAAGCAAATGCTCCAGCCCTAGTCAAATCTTCTGACTGCAGCTGGGACCATGATCTTGACCATAACTTATGAGAGAACTTGAGCCAATTAAGCAACTCCCTGGGTCCTGACCCTCAGAAATAGTGTGAGACAATTAATGTTTTATTGTTTTAGGTTGCTAAATTTGCTAATTTGTTATGCAGCAATAGCTAACTAACAGACCTCTCTTGACCAAAAGCAATACAATTAGAGAAGACTACAGGCTATACTTTAATGACTCCTTTCCCATTGTATACATAACTCCCTCTATAGGAAAAGTAGGAAGAAATTATAAAAAATACAAGTTTTTATTTCCTTAAACATGGAAAAAGGGTATCAAGTCAATCATAACGATCTCTTATTGTAAACACTAAACATTCTTATTGCCTTGTTTTGCATTTTATTTTTGAATGACCGGATAGTATTTGAAGATTTTATACCTACTTCTAAAAATAACCAGCTACTTTTCATAGTTAAGAAAAAAGTAAGTCCTGCCCTGGCCAGCTGGCTCAGTGGTAGAGTGTCAGCCTGGCGTGTGGATGTCCTGGGTTCAATTCCCAGTAAGGGCACACAGGAAAAGCGACCACCTGCTTCTCCACCTGTCTCTAACCCCCTCTTCCCCTACCGCAGCTCGACTGGTTTGAATGCATTGGCCCCAGGCACTGAGGATGGCTCAGTGGAGTCTCTGACTCAGGCACTAAAAATAGCTCGGTTGTGAGCATGAGCCCCAGATGGGCAGAGCATTGGCCCCAGACAGGGTTGCCAGATGGATCCTGGTCTGGGTGCATGCGGGAGTCCGTCTATCTCCCCTCTTCTCACTTGGAAAAGATGACAAAAAAGAAAAAAATATGTTTCTACTGAAACCTATATACTTTTTTTTTTTTTTTTTTGTATTTTCTCTGAAGCTGGAAACGGGGAGAGACAGTCAGACAGACTCCCGCATGCGCCCGACCGGGATCCACCTGGCACGCCCACCAGGGGCAATGCTCTGCCCCTCCGGGGCGTCGCTCTACCGACCAGAGCCACTCTAGCATCTGGGGCAGAGGCCAAGGAGCCATCCCCAGCGCCCAGGCCATCTTTGCTCCAATGGAGCCTTGGCTGCGGGAGGGGAAGAGAGAGACAGAGAGGAAGGGGGTGGTGGAGAAGCAAATGGGCGCTTCTCCTAGGGCGCTTCCCTGGCCGGGAATCGAACCCGGGTCCCCCGCACGGCAGGCCGACGCTCTACCGCTGAGCCAACCAGCCAGGGCCTGAAACCTATATACTTTTATTAACCAATGTCACATCAATAAATTCAATAAAAATAAATTAGTTAACTTTAAGAAGAGTATATTTCTAGGAAAATCTTTAGCCAAAAATACTTTTAAAAGCAAAGTTGCCTTACCCATATGCTCTGTTGTCAGGCAGGCTGCTATGAGCTCTTACTCCTGGTGGTATGACTCGAACTTCATTGATATAAACCACGCATGGAAAACGAACCACATCTATATGAGAACTTTGCTTTAAAAAGGGGAGAAGAACACACTTATGTAAGCAAAATACTTTACTCCAAATTCATTCATATTAAAAAAATTTACTCACTTTTGTTTCATTCAGAATGTCATAATCTTAAACTCCTTTTCATTAAAACAGTGTTATATTAATTACAATGCTGTATGATCACTTTTTAAAATAGCTGATGATAAAATAGGATTAGTTAAATCTCACCATTTGTATAATAACATTTTCTGCAGTGTATTTTCCTTCCTGATGTTCTGTGTAGGTCATTTGCTTAATGGAAACCTCAAGACCCAGATACCTTTTAGAATCCTGACGTTCTAGATTTTTAGAAAATATAATGCAAGTAACTGTTTATTATTTAAGACCCCTAGTGGCTTCTGGGACAGTATCTTGTAATAAAATATTAATATTTCTGCAGTTACATGTATAAATATTCACACTAAATACAGATTTTTTTGGAGAGAGAGAAAGAGAGAGAGAGGGAGGGAGAGAGGGAGAAAGAGAGGGAGGAAGAGAGAGATGAGAAGCATCAACTCGTAGGAGTGGCACTTTAGTTGTTCATTGATTGCTTTCTCATATGTGCCTTGACTGGGGGGCTCCTGCCAAGCCAGTGACCTTGGGCTTCAAGCCAGCGACCTTTGGGCTCATGTCAATGATCCCACGCTCAAGCTAGTGACCCTGCACTCAAGCCAGAGACCTTAAGGTTTGGAACCTGGAACCTCAGTGTCCTAGCTCTACCTACTGTGTCACCATTGGTCAGGTTAAGTACAGATTCTAACTAGCATCATGTCAGTTCAGATCAGATGCATGGCCAAATGAATTCAGGGTAAATTTTCCCGCCATTTTAAACTTATGAATTATAGATATAAGACTTCTGTTTTTAAATTAGCTTAATCTATTAAACTCAATATACCAACTAATATCAAAAGAAACCGTTTAGGTACTAAATAGTCAAGGTAAACACTCTGAAATTTAAAACAAGAAAATACACAAACTAATCTTATCATAATAAAAGAAATGGACAAATTTAGTGTATATGTATTTATTTTTATTATTTGACAAAGGATCAAACAAATGTAGCTCTTATAAGCAATAATTTTAAAAGAAAATTTTCACATTGCTTTTAGACTGTTTTACATCAACTTTTCCAAACAGTTCAGCCAATCATCATTACCTAGTGATCTAAGTTCATGATAGTAAGAGCAGTTCACATTATCTGCATCTAGAGAGACAGCCCTCAGTCTCTTTTTTTATTTAATGATTTGAGAAAGAGAGAAGGAGAAAGGAAGGGAGAGAGGGGGAAGGAGGGGGTAATGGGGGAGGAAGAGAGAGAAAGAGAGAGAGAAACATAGGTTTATTGTTCCAGTTATTTATGCCTTCACTGGTTGATTCCTGTCTGTGCCCTCACTGGGGATAAACATGCAACCTTGGTGTACTGGAACAACGCTCTAACCAAACAAGTTACCTGGTCAGGGCCAGTCTCTCTTGAAGCTGCAAAGACTATCAAGCATCTCAACAGACCAAAACACTTTCAAATTTGTCTTTCCAAAAAACGTGACAGAGGATGATTTTCCAATTTTGCAATTTAAACTCAGAGATTATAATTAAAATATACAGGGCATAGGAATCTTTTTTTTTATTTTTTATTATTTTATTTTATTTATTCATTATTAGAGAGGAGAGAGACAGGGAGAGAGAGAGACAGAGAGAGAGGGAAGGGGGGAGCAGCTGGAAGCATCAACTCCCATATGTGCCTTGATCAGGCAAGCCCAGGGTTTCGAACCAGCAACCTCAGCATTTCCAGGTCGACACTTTATCCACTGCGCCACCACAGGTCAGGCCAGGGCATAGGAATCTTAATGTTAACTATTCAAATGCTTTAAACTCTCAAAGATACAAATGAAACAGAATGAATACAAAATGAGTCTGATTGCTAGCTGTCTTCCAATACCTATTTTTCCGTAAGAGAAATTTGAGATGGGCACAAGTGAACTAAAGACTGGATTTCTCATACTCCTGGGAAGCCATTGAGAACATATGACTAAGTTCTGGTAAATGGGATATAAATAAAAATTATGTAGGCAATTCTGGGTCATGTCCTTAATGGGATGGTTCAGACTTCAGGAACTCCTTTCACCTTTCCCACCAATATTCTTTTGCCTTTCTAGAACATAGACGTTATGGTAAACTATCATGAACAAGGTAGGCAATACCCTAAAGATGGCAGGGGAATAGTACAAAAGAACCTAGAGCTGTCATATTAGCCCTAGAATACTTACAACTAGATTATTGAGAGAGAAAATCCTATCATCCAATCCACTGTTACTCTGGCTTTTGTGACAGCAGCTCAACTTGTATCTTAATTATTGCAAATACACTGTAGGTATTCAACAAATATTAGCATAGATTTATATAAAATAAGCATTTTGCCTCAAACCTTGGTGTTGTTTACTTCCTATAAGGAACTCCTCTACTTAAAAAGTCCCTTACAGTCTGCCCTAGCCAGTTGGCTCAAGGGCAGAGCAACGGCCCGGCCTGTGGAAGTCCCAGATTCGATTCCTGGCCAGGGCACACAGGAGAAGTGCCCATTTGCTTCTCCACTCTTCCTCCTCTTCTCTTCTCTCTGTTCCTCTCTTTCCCTCCTGCAGCCAAGGCTCCATTGGAGCAAAGTTGGCCCAGTAGCTGAGGATGGCTCTGTGGCCTCCGCCTCAGGCACTAGAATGGCTCCTGCCACAGCAGAGCAACATCCCAGATGGGCAGAGCACTGCTCCCTGGTGGGCATGCCAGGTGGATCCCAGTCGGGCACATGCGGGAGTCTGTCTCTCTGCCTCCCTGCTTCTTACTTCAGGAAAAAAAAAAAAAGTCCCCTACAGTCATACGTTACTTAATGATGGGACACATTCTGAGAAATGTGCCGTTAGGTGATCTTGTCATTGTGCGAACACTTAGGGGCCATGAAACAAAACAAGAAATTAAATGAAGCGGCCCTGGCCTGTTGGCTCAGCGGTAGAGCGTCAGCCTGGCGTGCAAGGGGTCCCGGGTTCGATTCCCGGCCTGGGCACACAGGAGAAGCGTCCATCTGCTTCTCCACCCCTCCCCCTCTCCTTCCTCTCTGTCTCTGTCTTCCCCTTCCGCAGCAAGGCTCCACTGGAGCAAAAGATGGCCTGGGCGCTGGGGATGGCTCCTTGGCCTCTGCCCCAGGCGCTAAAGTGGCTCTGGTCACGACAGAGTGACGCCCTGGAGGGGCAGAGCATCGCCCCCTGGTGGGCAGAGCGTCACCCCCTGGTGGGCGTGCTGGGTGGATCCCGGTCGGGCGCATGCGGGAGTCTGTCTGACTGTCTCTCCCCGTTTCCAGCTTCGGAAAAATACAAAAAAAAAAAAAAAAAAAAAAAAAGAAATTAAATGAAGCATAAGAGAAAATGATGTTGATGAAACAAGAGATGAATAAACACAAGATATATGAAGTGCTGCTGGCACAACACAGCACAGTTTTTCAGCATACCTTTTATAAGTATTAAGAATACACTCTAAAACAATATAATAAATATATAAACCTGTAACATAAGTCATTTATTATCAAGTATTATGGACTGCACATAATTGTAAGTGCTATACTTTTATGATTGGCAGCATCACCAGCCTCACCATAAACATGTGAGCAATGTGTTATACCAGGATATTACAACAGCTCTGACACTAGATGATAGTCATTTTTCAGTTCCATTATAATCTTATAGGACTACTATCATATATCCAGTCCATTGTTGACCAAAACATTGATATGCAGCACATGACTGTACATACACACTCCTTTACTTACACGGTTATAAATTCTCATTAATATTTACAAAGGAAGCTTAGAACAGAAGTTTATCAACTCTATCCTCCTCCATCCTGCCTGCCACTAATTAATGACTGGTGTCAGTAATAGTATATAGTCACTGTGGACCTACAAAAATGAACTTAAGGTTTTATAAACAGCCTTCCAAAAACTATTTTGTTTGTAAATAGAAGAGTTTCTGTATTAGGTACTATCACTTTTATTCAATATTTATTTATTTATTTATGAGAGGAAGGAAGGCAGAGACAGACTCCCGCACTTTTATTCAATATTTATTTTATCTATCTATCTATCTATCTATATTTATTTATGAGAGGAGGGAAGGCAGAGACAGACTTCTACATGTGCCCTGCCTGGGATACATGCAGCAAGCCCACTAGAGGGCGATGCTCTGCCCATCTGGGGCCCTTGCACCATTGGGACCAGAGCCATTTTACTGCCTGAGGTGGAAGCCATGGAGCCATCCTCAGCATCCGGGGCAAACTCACTCTAATCGAGCTTTGGCTGCAGGAGGGGAGGAAGAGAGAGAGAGAGAGAGAAAGAGAGAGAGAAAGAGAGAGAGAGAAGCGAGAGAGGGAGGGGTAGAGAAGCAGATGGGCACGGCTCCTGTGTGCACTGACCGGGAATTGAACCTGGGACATCCATATGCTGAGCTGATGCTCTACCACTGAGCCAACTGGCCAGGGCCAAATAATTACTTCTAAACATTTATTAAATGTCTATTATGTTCCAAGTTATACTAGGTCCCGTGGATACAAAGACAAGACAATCTCTGCCATTAAGGAACAATCTATTGTGGTAGACAAATAAATTGCTCTGATACAGACATTCACACAAGAAACTATGAAAATTCAGGAGTACTTAGCTAACTCAGATTTGTGGGGGGGAAAGTGTCAGGGAAGCTTTACCAAAAGTATAACCTGAGCTAATTAATTCTTCAAGGAAAACCAGTAGAAGAGAAAGAAAAGCTTTCCAGGCAAAGGATGAAGCATGCACAAAAGGAAAGCAAGTAAGAATTTGGAAGGGTCAAGTAATTACAAGCATAATTCACCATGACTACAGGGCAAAATAGGGCAGGGAAATGGGGCATAGTAGCTAAGTACAATTAATAGAATTAGAAGAAATAAAGTTTTCATCCACTTTCAAGTCAACTCCAAATCCATTATCTCCATCTAGGACCTCTCTCCTGAGCTCAAGACTACTAGGTACACCTGCCAACCGAGTATCTCCATTTGAATGTCCCTCTGGAACCACAAACTCAGACAAGTCCAAAAGTGAACTCTCCTATATCAGTGATAGCACCACCATTCACACAATGGCCATAACAGAAACCATAATCATCCTTGGTTTCTTTCTCATCCTCTTTCACCTAAATTGTACATCCACCCAAACATCAAGTCCTATTGATTGAACCTCTAAATAGCTCCCAAATCTATGTAATTCCCTCCATTACTGCTGTCACACTTCTAATTCTAGACATTTATGCACTCTACTATGAAACAAAGCAACAGTATTCTAAATGGTTTGTGCTTCTTTCTTGCCCCCGCCAACATATTCTTTACTGCAGTGTGGTCTTTCCAGAATGTAAATGTACCATTTCCCAGGCCAAAGTCCTTGGTCATAAAAACAAGTAAACCCTCTTCTAATCAATCCAAATGTATAGCCCAACACACCATGCTCTTTCTCATCTTTATTATGCTATTGTCTCTGCTTAGAATCCTCACACTCATTTATCCCGATGCTTTTCAGATGTCAACTCTTTCTCTTTTTTTTAATTATTTTTATTTAATTATTTATTTTACAGAGACAGAGAGTGAGTCAGAGAGAGGGATACACAGGGACAGACAGACAGGAACGGAGAGAGATGAGAAGCATCAATCATTAGTTTTTCATTGAGCATTGCAACACCTTAGTTGTTCATTGATTGCTTTCTCATATGTGCCTTGACCGTGGGCCTTCCGCAGACTGAGTAACCCCTTGCTGGAGCCAGCGACCTTGGGTTCAAGCTGGTGGGATTTTGCTCGAACCAGATGACCCATGCTCAAGCTGGTGACCTCAGGGTCTCGAACCTGGGTCCTCTGCATCCCAGTCTGACGCTCCATCCACTGCGCCACCACCTGGTCAGGCAACTCTTTCTTGAAAGATGAGCCAGATTGAGTCCAGATAGGTGCCTCTCCCTTATATATCCAAAATCTCACATCAAACTAAATTATAGTCACTCTTTTCTCTCTTTCATTAGAGTGGTGTTTCAGAAAGACACGAATATTCATAAGGCTTATTGTATTCATTTAATGACTTTTATTAGTTGCTTATTAAGAATTTATTAAATTGTTTTTTCAGAGTTTAAAACATTGCAATGAAGTAGGAGCTTAAAATATCTAGAGTACATAAACCTAGGAGACAGACTGAACAGTTAAAAATGGGAAATCATAAAAGGGTTATGATTAGGGAGCTAACAAATATGAATAGATTGGTCAGATTCCAGGACTCCAAGCCCCATTTATCCATATGGAAGGAGTCATTATGCATTTAAAAGTCACAGCATAGGCCCTGGCCGGTTGGCTCTGTGGTAGAGCGTCGGCCTGGCATGCAGGAGTTCCAGGTTCGATTCCCAGCCAGGGCACACAGGAGAAGCACCCATCTGCTTCTCCACCCCTCCCCCTCTCCTTCCTCTCTGTCTCTCTCTTCCTCTCCCACAGCCAAGGCTCTACTGGAGCAAAGTTGGCCTGTGTGCTGAGGATGGCTCTATGGCCTCTGCCTCAGGCACTAGAATGGCTCTGGTTGTAACAGAGCAACGCCCCAGATGGGCACAGCATCGCCCCCTGGTGGGCATGCCGGGTGGATCCCGGCTGGGCGCATGCGGGGAGTCTGTCTAACTGCCTCCCCGTTTCCAACTTCAGAAAAATACAAAAAAAAAAAAAAAGTCACAGCATAGATGTCTCCCCTTCCTTTCTCTTTATTATCTCTTCTCTTTTACCCTCTTCTAAAGGTAAAACTAAGGTTAGCTCATCTATTCCTACCATTTCAATTATCATTTCTGTTCAGATGAGTTCCAAATTGGTTGCGTAAAGAAACTGAAATGAAGTAGGACTTTCTAGCCTCAATCACTTTCATAAGACTGACTTTTAACCCAGCAATTCCACTCTGAAAATAAATAAGAATGTATAAAATATTTCAGCATCAATAATATCACATCACTGCTAAAAGTCAGAAGACTAAATGTATGAGAATTTAATATATAAATAGCATTACCACAAAAAGAAATAATATGCAGCCAATAAAAATATTACATAGACTATCTAGAGAAGGAAGCAGGAGGCCTGGGGAGAGGGATGAGAGAAAGACTTACTTTTTATTGTATACCTTTTTGTATCTTTTGAATTAGTACCTCACACAGGGGAGGGAAGGAGAAGGGAGGGGAGGGGAAGGGAGGGGAGGAGAGGGGAGGGAGGGAGGGGAGGAGAAGGGAGGGGAGATGAGGGGAGGAGAAGGAAGGGGAGATGAGGGGAGGAGAAGGGAGGGGAGGGGAAGGGAGGGAAGGGGAAGGGAGGGGAGGGGGGAGGGGAGGAGAAGGGAGGGGAGATGAGGGGAGGAGAAGGAAGGGGAGATGAGGGGAGGAGAAGGGAGGGGAGGGGAGGGGGACTGATCAGTCAATCTACCTAATGTATTTTAGTAATCATATAATTTCCTGCTCAAAAACTACCCATTTCTTTCTTTTTTTCTTTTTTCTTTTTTTTTCTGAAGCTGGAAACGGGGAGGCAGTCAGACAGACTCCCACATGCGCCCGACCGGGATCCACCCAGCATGCCCACCAGGGGGCGATGCTCTGCCCATCCGGGCGTCTGACCAGAATCACTCTAGCGCCTAGGGCAGAGGCCAAGGAGCCATCCCCAGCGCCCGGGCCATCTTTTGCTCCAATGGAGCCTCGGCTGGGGAGGGGAAGAGAGACAGAGAGGAAGGAGTGGGGGAGGGGTGGAGAAGCAGATGGGCGCTTCTCCTGTGTGCCCTGGCCGGGAATAGAACCCAGGACTTCCCCACGCCAGGCCAATGCGCTACCACTGAGCCAACCGGCCAGGGCTCCCATTTCTTACAAAATCAAGTCCATATTCCTTTGCTGAGCATTCAAGGCCTTCTATATCTGTCTTCGAACCGCCATTCAGATGCCACTTCACACTGCTACTTTAGGTATATCTTTCATAGATACTCTGATCCAGGAGAATACTCCCCAGTATACAACTGCAGAATATACTCTGTTCCACCAAAGACCAAGTTCATATGCCAACTGCCTTAATGAACTCTTTCCTGATACTGTCAAATGAAGAGTGATCTCTCTCTCCCCCAAAATCACATAGCCTTTGTTTTAACCACTAAACGGAACTAAATATTGACCAAGATCCTAATATGTCAGACAGTGATGGGTATTTCAGAAATAAAAGTGACAAACCCCAAGGAATTTCTCTGTCTTTATGCACTCATCACTTTCTAACTTGTATCATAATGCTGTGGACCTAATCTCCAATACTTACACGCTCCTTAAAAAACATCTCAGCCCTGTCCGGTTGGCTCAGCGGTAGAGCGTCGGCCTGGTGTGCGGGGGACCCGGGTTCGATTCCCGGCCAGGGCACATAGAAGCGTCCATTTGCTTCCCCCCCCCCTTCCTCTCTGTCTCTCTCTTCCTCTCCCGCAGCCAAGGCTCCACTGGAGCAAAGATGGCCCGGGCGCTGGGGATGGCTCCTTGGCCTCTGCCCCAGGCGCTAGAGTGGCTCTGGTCGCGGCAGAGCCACGCCCCGGAGGGGCAGAGCATGGCCCCCTGGTGGGCAAAGCGTCGCCCCTGGTGGGCGTGCCGGGTGGATCCCGGTCGGGCGCATGCGGGAGTCTGTCTGACCGTCTCTCCCCGTTTCCAGCTTCAGAAAAATACAAAAAAAAAAAAAAATCTCAATATTCCATATCCCCCTACAAACCTCTACTTCTCTTTCAAGACTCAGTTCAAATGTGATATCTATTAAGCCTTTCCCAATCACTGCCAGAAGAAGGTATTTACTACTATACTACTTACTGGTCCTATCCTCTCATGGTACTCAGTGTTTGTCTGAGAATGAAGAAATACTTAAATAATGAGTGAATGCTGGTCCTGGACAGTTGGCCCAGCAGTGGAGCCTCAGCCAGCATGTAGATGTCCCAGGTTCGATTCCGGTCAGGACACGCAGAAGAAGCACTCATCTGATTCTCCACACTGCCCCCCTCCCAGCCATGCCTGGATTGGAGCAAGTTGGCCCCGGGAGCTAAGGATGGCTCCATGGCCTCACCTCAGGTGCTAAGAAGATAAGAAGAGCTTCACTGCTGATGAAGCAACGCCCCAGGTGGGCAGAGAATCGTCCCCTAGTGGGTTTGCTGGGTGGATTCCCATAGGGATGCATGCGGAAGTCTGTCTCTAACTCCCCTCCTCTCACTGAATAAAAAATAAAAAATACTACTGAACAAATACATCATATTCTTTCATTTTTAACTGTTCTCTATTTCTGTACACATTATAGATTTCTTCTGATCCAACTACTGCCTCCATTGTCAGCTTTCTAAAGCCTAGCTGGAATTAGAAAAGTAGGGTCATTGACCCACATGAAGTAAGAGACCACATATTAATTCACTGTTAGTAAAATATGCTCAAATATCCAAACTTTTTACTTTTACAGACCTATGAGCCATTCGCTAAAATAATTAGACCAGCCTGACCGGTTGGCTCTGTGGTAGAGTATTGGCCTGGCATGCAGGAGTCCCGGGTTCGATTCCCGGCCAGGGCACACAGGAGAAGCGCCCGTCTGCTTCTCCACCCCTCCCCCTCTCCTTCCTCTCTGTCTCTCTCTTCCCCTCCCGCAGCCGAGGCTCCATTGGAGCAAAGTTGGCCCGGGCGCTGAGGATGGCTCTGTGGCCTCTGCCTCAGGTGCTAGAATGGCTCTGATTGCGGCAGAGCGACACCCCCTGGTGGGTGTGCCGGGTGGATCCGGTCGGGTGCATGCGGGAGTCTGTCTGACTGCCTTCCCATTTCCAACTTCAGAAAAATACAAAAATACAAAACAAAACAAAAAATAGACCAACGTTGCCAACTTTTTATTTTGTCAAGGAAAGCATCAAGCTACAACTACTCCCCACTATCATTACTATCTCCAAAGAAAGTTCTCCAAAATGACTGTTTATACTGAAAGAAAATGTGGATTCTTGGGTTTTTTAAATTTATCTGTGAACTTAGTTAATGTTCATTTTTGACTGGCTTTTGAGAACTTTCAGGTATCTAGGTATATTCAATTTACATATCGCAGAGCCAGTCTAAGGTGACCAAACGTCCTCCCTTAGGGAGGACAGTCCTTCTTCTGTAAGTTCCGTCCTCCTTCGAAAAGTGTCCTTCTACATGTCCTCCTTTTTGATACTGGAAGACTAAACTGTAAATGTCCGTATTTGATCGATGCAGAGTCGATCCATTGCATGTGATGTGATGTATCTAATGAGTACTTTTATCTTACAATTATTATTAAAAATAGGCATGTAAGCATAATTGTAATATAAAATATTATAAATGTTTTTTTATTCTGCATTTATCATATTATACTGTATTATTGTTGCAATGAATAAAATGTTTCTTTTATATTGTTTTCTTCAATTTATTTTTGTTCTCCTTTTCATTGTAAAAAAGTTGGTCACCTTACAGTCAGAAGTTCAAAGGCGCTCATTTTACTAAGAAATGATCACTCCACAATTCCCCATCCTCGCCCCTCAAACGTCTACACAACAAAAAGTATATACTCCACGCAAAAGCCATTCCGTGCAAAGGTTTCATGTCCTAACGAGAAATCTTTCCAAGAGAAAAGTACAAAGTTTCAGGACAAACTGGGGGACGCCGCAATCTTAAGCCGAGTGTCACATCTGGGAAACTTGATTCCCGTTAGAAAAGGGACCTAGGAGAAGGGATTTAGGAATCACGAAGCCAATGCGCCCGGCTTGGTCTCCTGAACTACTTACTACCAAACACAGGCTGTCTGAGACCCCGTCCCAAACACGACCTGAGGTAAACCGGAGAACCAAGACATTTTCAAGGTCCAAAGCTGACGGGGGAAAAAAGAGCAAAGCAAGCACAACAGCCAACACAACCAAAGACACGGGGGCCTAAGTTAAGGTAGTGATAAGTGCGGGCCACCGCTGCCCTCGCGCAGACGCGGGGCCCACACCCAGCTCGGGGGGAGGGGGTGTGTACGTGAGGAATTTCAGAGGCCGCCCGCAGGAGGAAAAGTCGAGGCACGCCTAAGGATTTTTTAATAAGGGTCCCGAAGTCGAGAAGCGGGGTCGGACTCAGGAAGCGAAGCCTTACCTCAGCGTTGGGGTGTTTAAAAGTATCTAAAAATAGCAGTTCCATCGCCGAGTCCACCGCCATGTTTGCCGCGGGCGGGAGATACGGGAGGACTTCCGGGGCAGCTCTATAACCTCGGCGACTACCTCTCAACAGATGAAGAGACGGCAGCACTTCCGGTGACCGAAGCGCTGGCGCCGCAAACCGTGGCTTGTCTGGAAGCGCGGTGCTTCCGGAAGTCGCCGGCCAGCCTTCTCCAGCGCGGCGGACAGCGCCTTCGCAGCACGGAGAAAATCTGGGAGAGAAGAGGAGGGGTACTACGGTGGCTCCAGTTGCCCAAACACTGTCGTTCTGCGTTACAAAGCCTCAGCAGCCTAAGAGTGACAACGTAGAGCGGATTTTGGAGAGCATGGAGGTGGCCTGGGGGACCTTCCAACTCCGGCTATCTAGTGAAATCGCGGGCAAGCAGCCTTTCCAGGGGTATCACGAAAAAGCAATGAGCAAAGTTTTTAAAAGTAAAACGCTTTTAAAAAGAAGAAAAACTTAATAAAAAGAGAGAAAAACATCTCAAAATGAAGAGATTTTTTTTTTTCTCATCTGCAGATTATGAGTAATAATACCAGCAATGGGATTTAGCCTGTTCGCACAGGTTCGGCAGAACCGATTAGTAATTTTTTTGTTGCTTTCTGCCAACCAGTTGTTAAAATGGTACTTCTAATCAGAGTTCTCTCTAAGGTGGTGCCAGCCAATGTAGAACTCACAAATTTACATTCTTTACTAATTTTAATGTTCATCTGCGCAACAGCGTATTCGAAGTGCCTGTAATGTTCATTCTGTTTGTAGGTGAAAAAAATTGCAAGTGAGGACACCAGTCAAGAAGCAATATGGAAATAGCTTTAACGGTTTCGTTGTTTTTGTCAGGTATTATTTAATGTATTTTCATTAATATTTTAAAACTCTTGTAATCCAGGTTTGTGTACTTCTTTTATTGCACTTATTTAAGTATTAAATGCATGAAATAATAAACTACCTTCCGGCATTTTTTTACATATACTTAAAATGGTCATTAGGGCAGAGAACTGGCTGTTAAATTATTTGAATCCCACCACTGAATAATACCTAATCCACAAACTTTTTGTGAGGATTAACAAATAAAATTCAATAAATTGTATAACGTGAAATGCTATCCACGTAAAAATTATTGAGTCCTTTTCTCCCTGTTGATGAGCACTGCAGCCACTGGAACTACAGGGGGTGCTCACGTTATGGCACAGTTCTGTTCCTACAACAGTGATGTTACCCGAATTTTTTTTTTTATAAATAATTTTATTATTTTTTTTAATGGGGCGACATCAATAAATCAGGATACATATATTCAAAGATAACAAGTCCAGGTTATCTTGTTGTTCAATTATGTTGCATACCCATCACCCAAAGTCAGATTGTCCTCTGTCACCGTCTATCTAGTTTTCTTTGAGCCCCTCCCCCTCCCCCTTTCCCTCTCCCTTTCCCCCTTCCCCCCATAACCACCACACTTTTTTTTTTTAATTTTTTATTTATTCATTTTAGAGAGGAGAGGGAGAGACAGAGAGAGAAGGGGGGAGGAGCTGGAAGCATCAACTCCCCTATGTGCCTTGAGCAGGCAAGCCCAGGGTTTCGAACCAGCAACCTCAGCATTTCCAGGTCGACGCTTTATCCATTGCGCCACCACAGGTCAGGCACCACCACACTCTTATCAATGTCTCTTAGTTTCACTTTTATGTCCCACCTACATATGGAATAATGCAGTTCCTGGTTTTTTCTGATTTACTTATTTCGCTTCGTATCATGTTATCAAGATCCCACCATTTTGCTGTAAATGATCCCATGTCATCATTTCTTATGGCTGAGTAGTATTCCATAGTGTATATGTGCCACATCTTCTTTATCCAGTCATCTATTGACGGGCTTTTTGGTTGTTTCCATGTCCTGGCCACTGTGAACAATGCTGCAATGAACATGGGGCTGCATGTGTCTTTACGTATCAATGTTTCTGAGTTTTGGGGGTATATACCCAGTAGAGGGATTGCTGGGTCATAAGGTAGTTCTATTTGCAGTTTTTTGAGGAACCACCATACTTTCTTCCATAATGGTTGTACTACTTTACATTCCCACCAACAGTGTATGAGGATTCCTTTTTCTCTACAGCCTCTCCAACATTTGCTATTACCTGTCCTGTTAATAATAGCTAATCTAACAGGTTTGAGGTGGTATCTCATTGCAGTTTTGATTTGCATTTCTCTAATAACTAAAGAAGATGAGCATCTTTTCATATATCTGTTGGCCATTTGTATTTCTTCCTGGGAGAAGTGTCTGTTCATGTCCTCTTCCCATTTTTTTATTGGATTGTTTGTTTGTTTGTGTAACCTGAATTTTGATGTAAGTCGAAACACACCCTAGCCTAACACAAACAGAACACTTGCAGAACTAAATTAGTTTGCCCATGTAGTCTGTAAGTATATGCTAACAACATAAGAGGAAACACATCTCAATTTTTAAAAGTTTTTATGGGAGTGAGCGCTGTAAACTGGAAATGTTGTATGTCGAGACTGTCGTAACCTGAGGACCCACTGTATTTGGTAGTCTATATTGGCATGAGTGCCTGGGAGAGCAGTTAGGAGTTAAATCTAGTGAAATTACATGTGCCTATATCACTCATAGGAATCTTCTTGCACAGGTGCCCAAAGAAATACCTACAGATACAAGAATGTTCATGGTAGCACTTTATAGTTGCAGAAAAAGCTGTAGACTTGTCATTAACAAGAATGGTTAGTAATCCTGGCTTGGTAGCTGGGTTGGTTAGAGCATCATCCAGAAGCACAGAGGTTGCCAGTTCAGTCCCAGGTCAGGGCACATACAGGAACAGATCCATGTTCCTGTCTCTCTCCAAAATCAATAAAATAAACATTAAAAAATAATAAGTAAACCGTGGTATATTTATGCAATGTAGTAGTATATAGCAGGTGGAAAGAATGAATGAGTGCTATATCTACTAACATGGATAATCTAAGAAACAGGACTAAACAGGTTGAATATATACTGTACAATTGCCTTTATATAGTTAAAAACATTCAAAATAATATAACTTTTTAAGGACATATATGTTATAAAATTATAAAGAAATGCATAGGGACACTAAACACTAATTTCAAGATAGTGGTGAAATGGAGAGATTTAATCAAAAAGTACACAGGGGCTTTAGAAGCTTTGATAGTGTTTTATTCTTTAGATTGGTTGTGGCTTCACAGGTGTGTCCTTTGGGTATGTCTGAAATATTTAATAAATTAATTTTTAAACTTTTATTTTTAGCCTGACCAGGCGGTGGTGCAGTGGATAGAACGTCGGACTGGGATGCCAAGGACCCAGGTTCGAGACCCCGAGGTTGCCAGCTTGAGCGCGGGCTCATTGGTTTGAGCAAACGCTCACCAGCTTGGACCCAAGATCGCTGGCTCGAGCAAGGGGTTACTCGGTCTGCTGAAGGCCCGTGGTCAAGGCACATATGAGAAAGCAATCAATGAACAACTAAGGTGTCGCAAACGCGCAACAAAAAACTAATGATTGATGCTTCTCATCTCTTCGTTCCTGTCTGTCTGTCCCTGTCTATCCCTCTCTCTGACTCTCTCTGTCTCTGTAAAAAAAAAAAAAAAAAAAAAAAAAAACAGAAAACCTTTATTTTTATTATTTTTTCAAACTATAAGAGAAACGTTATTTATAAAGACAGGTGGAAAAAATGGGCTTTAGGAGACAATTTACAGAGACAAAAGAAGAGGAGCTTAGGAGAAATGCACCTGGGAGAGGTAGAAGGGAAAGGTGCTGGCATGCTTCCTGGAGGGAGAGCACACTGGGGCCTCCATCCTAAGTGCTTTTAAGACTGGTGACTTTAGGGGAGGGCCAAGGGGAAGATCTTAATAGAATATTCCTCAACTCTCCAGGATTGTGGTCTCCACTGATTGGTGGAAGCCTGGGTAGGGGGTCCTTAATGCAGCTAGTCCTGAAATCAACTGTAGGATCACTTGTCTGGTTTTACAGATTTTCTTGACCTGAGACTAAAACACAACTGAGGCCTGGCCTATCATCTTTGCTTTGGTGACCTTCTGTATCTAGACCATCATCCTTATTCTGCTCATTTCTGCCTAGGTGCCTACTTCATTCTCCCCTCAAGGATCTTTTTTTTTTTTTTTTTTTTTTTTTTTTTTTTTCTGAAGCTGGAAACGGGGAGAGACAGACAGACAGACTCCCACATGCGCCCGACCAGGATCCACCTGGCACGCCCACCAGGGGCGACGCTCTGCCCACCAGGGGGCGATGCTCTGCCTCTCCAGGGCGTCGCTCTGTTGTGACCAGAGCCACTCTAGCGCCTGGGGCAGAGGCCAAGGAGCCATCCCCAGCACCCGGGCCATCTCTGCTCCAATGGAGTCTTGGCTGCGGGAGGGGAAGAGAGAGAGAGAGAAGAAGGAGAGGGGGAGGGGTGGAGAAGCAGATGGGTACTTCTCCGGTGTGCCCTGGCCGGGAATTGAACCCGGGACCTCTGCACGCTAGGCCGACGCTCTACCACTGAGCCAACCGGCCAGGGCCACCCCTCAAGAATCTTGACTCTGAAATTCTTTCAGGTAAGAGGCACAGAGTCTCTTCTGTAGCTGTTCTCTGCTGCTGAAGAGAGGCAATGTTTTTCTTCAGAGCCAAAAGATCCCTGCTCTCTGCCAGAGGGATGAGACCAGGGCACAGAGGTTTATCATGGTGTCTAGGAGCAGTATTTCCTGAGGACAAATAGGGCTTGTAACCTGGTGGAGTCAAACTGTTATAAATCTCAATATAATTGGGGCAAAAGCTACAATGACAAGAACTATTATGAACGGTCTGATAAAATTTTTAGAAAGGCTTAGTTCTCAATTCTAAGTCAAAGGATGGGAGGACAATAAAACATTCCTTAAGAGGGTTGTAGCCAAATATTTAAGAAAACTAGAAAAATTCAGGATCCTGTTTAGTTTAGAGGTGAAAAATAGAACTTTGAAAACAATGAACTAGCGTCTAATATTCATAACTATGTATATAGAATGTATTGAAACAATTTTCTCTCTAAAATTACCCTCTTTTTTATTAAAGAGCCAAACCAAGACCAACCTATTTACTGCAGTAAGTCCAGTTTCAATTTGACCTGATTATTTGCATACACACAACATGAATAGCAATTAATCGTATAAGCCAGTGTTTTTCTTTTATTTTTTTTTTAAAGATTTTATTTATTCATTGTGGGGGGGGAGAGAGAGAGAGAGAGAGAGAAGGGGGGAGGAGCAGGAAGCATCAACTCCCATGTGTGCCTTGACCAGGCAAGCCCAGGGTTTTGAACCGGCAACCTCAGCGTTTCCAGGTTGACGCTTTATCCACTGCACCACCACAGGTCAGGCTAAGCCAGTGTTTTTCAACTGCCAGTCTGTGAACTGGTGCCAGTCTGCCAGAAATTTCACGTTGGTCCGTGAAAGAGTTAACCACTTCGATGTTGTTTGAAGATTATAGACCCAAAGATTTAGTCAAATTCACTTCTCCTCAAGGTGATTGCCACTTATCAGCCTGTATCATCAATGAAAATACTATAGAGATTGTCTTAGATATCTTTGGAACTTGTAGACTAATCAGAACAACCTTTTGCACCATGCAGAGCATTTACAAATCATGAGCAATAGACAAAAAGCATTTGGACAAAAATATACTACTCAATGCTTTGTACACGTAGAGTTTGGAAATCAAGCACCAACTTGTACCATGTTGCACTGTTATGTGCAGTAAGACAAAACATTTTTTGCCTTGGCCAGACAGCTTGGTTGGTTGGAACATTGTACTAAAGTGCAGAGGTTGCTGGTTTGATCCCCAGTCAGGGCACGTACAGGAACAGATAGATGTTCCTGTCTCTCTGCTGCTCTGCCCCTGCCTCTCTCTAAAATCAATAAAATAACACATTAAAAAGAAACAAAAAACTTATTTGTTGTGTGTTTCCATTTCCAGCCGGCTAGGTGATACACTATAATGGATATAGTTAGCCTCTTCAATGAACTATTTCTCTTCAGGGGTTTATCACAAACATTTTTACATTAAGAAATAAGATGAGTGCATTGAAAAAGAAAATTGTTTTTTGGAAACGTTGCATACAGGAAGAGGATGTAAAAATGTTTCCACTTTTCCAAGACTCTTTGATTCCTGCAAAAATCAACCAGAAATTAATATTTAATATAATAAGTCAACATTTAAGAGCATTAGTTAAAAACATTGACCATTATTACCCTGAAAATGAGGAGCCCCATACAACTAAACTCTGGATCAATAACCCATTCAAGGAAGATATCAACTCCTGCTCCCTTAATCATTGTGAAAAAGAAAAACTGATAGATTTACCTTCTGATGTTCCTCTGGTGTTTAAACAAAATGCAATCATTGTCACAATTTTGGATACTACTAGAAGAAGAATATCCATCTTTTAGTTACAAAGCTATTATATTTTAATTATATTTTCTCCTACCTACTTGTGTAAGAAGACTTGACTTTTTTGGCTCTGTCATTAATAAAAACCAGATAAAACAAATGGGTGTCAATGCAGTGCTTTGTCTCTCTCAGAAAGAAAACCGCAGCACCAGTTATCAAGAATTCTTGCAAAGAAGCAACAGCAAAAAAAAAGAGAAAGAGAGAGAAGAAGAAGATCAGAAGAAGCAACAGCAGATTTCACACTAGCTTTATTTGAATTAAATATAGATCTCTAGAAATTTCAGTTGCACTCCATTAAAAAGCATTTTTTACTGCCTGACCAGTGGTGGCGCAGTGGATAGAGCATCGACCTGGGACACAGAGGACCCAGGTTCGAAACTCTGAGGTTACTGGCTTGAGCACAGGCTCACCAGCTTAAGCACAGGGTCACTGGCTTGAACGTGGGATCATTGATGTGATCATTCTTGATGTGTGGGATCATTCTCTGGCTTGAGCAAGGGGTCCCTGGCTTGGCTTGAACCACCCTGTCCCCCACCCCATCAAGGATTGTTTGAGAAGCAATCAATGAACAAGAAATGCAACTGAGTTGATTCTCACCTCTCCCCCTTCCTCTCTCTCTTTCTCCTCTCTTGCTAATATATATGTGCCTTGACTGGGGGCTAAAGCAGACCAAGTGACTTCTTGCTCCAGCCAGCGACCTTGAGCTCAAGCTGTGAGCCATGCTCCAACCAGATGAGCCCATGTTCAAGCTGGCAACCTCGGGCTCTCGAACCTGGGTCCTCCACATCCCAGTCCGACGCTCTATCTACTGCACCACTGCCTGGTTAGGCTCATCTGGTTATTTTAGAGAATTTTCATTTTATAGCTTTATAGTTAAAGATAATGCACAAAATATTAATGGGTTTTATTTCTGCCTTAGCAGAGCCTGAAATAATTCTCTGATTTTCTCCAGTCCCCAAATGTAAAAATGTTAAAAAAAATCACTGATATAGGCTCTTTTAAATCTGCTTTACTGGAATCTTACAAGGAATCTCCAGAATGAGCTTTAAGTAGCCCCTCAGGGCAAAGAAGCCAAGCCACTAGCTGCCATCAGGCTTTGCCTGCAATATCTATAAGTTTGGGTAAATTCCTCAAGTTCTTGAGGTTCCCCAAAATATCTTGAGGTTCCTTCTTGGCCATCTCCCAGGAAAACAACCTTTGCTCCTTACCTGGAAAAGCTGCCATGAATCATATGAGTAAGCAAGGTACCAACCAGGCCATTTCTCAAAAGAGCTCTCATTGAACTTCCAAAGTCAATCATAATTCCTTCAAGTTTTCTGGTGAAATCCAGACTCTAGGCATGGTCTATCTCAAACATGACATTTTAGTCAAAGATCTGCCTAATAAAACCATAATTAGAAACTGTTTTTATGTGTCCTATTAAAAAAGGAAGATTCTTATTGGATTCATGCAAACAAACATAATGCCATGAAAATGATAAACTTATTAAGAGTTTCCAAATACTGAAGGAATCAGGTAGGGAGCAAAATATAAAGCAAAAGGAAAATCTTTGTCTTTTTATCAAAGTGGAAAAGAACCAAACTTCAACACTGTAGTAGCTCACTTTTTATATTTAAATTAATTTCTTTAATTAAATTAATTATTTGGTGTAACTATGTAATTTTTTATCAAGATTTCTTTTCACAAACCTACAACTTTCTTAGTCCCTTTTACTTTGCTTTTCTTTGTCCATTCAGAAATAACCAGCTTTGGCCCTGGTGGGTTAGCTCCATCTGTTAGAGCACAGGTAGAAACACCAAGATCAGGGCACAGAGGAGAAGGGAACAATGAATGCATAACTAAACGGAACAACAAAATAAAAACTCTCTTTCTCCCGTCCTTTCTCTCTTTCCAAAATCAATCAAGAAAGCCCCTAAGGAGGCAGAGCTGCGGAGGCAGCAGAGGGGTCAGATGCCTAGGGTGCCACCTCCACAGCCAGAGGCCACCCTGTCCACCCAGTGGTCCAGCTCCACAGCCTGAGGAGGGGCCTCCCCAGCCTGCAAACATCTGGGGCTGTGCCTGCCCCTCAGGTTGCCTCAGCTCTTCTTGGCCCGCTCCGTACCCTGGCTGCAGCCTCAGGCGGCTGCCGGATCCCAGCAATCATGAATTAGGCAGATAAAAATCAACAAGAAGTCCCACTTTACTTTAGTGATGAACCACCAGAAGGTTCAATGAAAGGTCACCCACAGCAGCAACCAAGCGTGTTGTCCTGTGTGACCCCAGGGTATTTTCAGTGTTACAAAGGGACCTATTGGTGTCATCATTAGTGGCGTGGCTTGGATTTGTGGAAAGAGTCTGGAGGTGACCAAAACAGCAATTATAACAATACCTTCCATGGGAACAGAGCTGGTGAAAGGGGATGTGTCTCTTGTGGTTGGGAGTGTTACAGCTGTTGTGTCTGCTGTTGTAAACAAAGTACTACCCTTAACAGGAAAGAAGAAAGACAAATCTAACTAAAACATGAAGATACACTTGCTTTCCATAGTGTAATGATGCCAATTGCAAATTATGAATTACAACTAAGTCAACTATTTTGGATGTGTACCTTCTGAACTGCTGTGTTGAAAGTATTGATGACTGGCTTTCGTCTAAGAAGAGACCAATACTAGCACCGTATATGAAGGTTTCTCATACTTAAATTCCAACTTTTTTCTAGTAAAATGTTACACTTATTCAGTTGTAACTGATGATATATTTGAATATTTTCTATAAGACTTTTAGTTTAACGAAAAATGTGAAAGTTGAATTTAGTGGATGATCTTTACAGTTGCATAAGTAAATGTATATATAATGTGCCAGGTAACTCATCTGCCCCTTAAAAAGGGAAACTTGACCTACATAAACTCTAATGTTGATGTGCCTAACAGTTTCATATGTCTTAGTTTTATTTATAATCATAATTGATTAGGCCAACAGGCATTCTTTTCTTATTTAAACTGGTAAAAGTAGCAGGATTTAGACAAATTTAAAAGAAAAGATAAATGGTTTTATGAGTGTTAGCCAACTTTTGTTAGATATGCATTATATTAATTTATGTCTTACAAAGGAAAATATTTTTTCTAATACCCTAAATATGTGCATATCTTAGAATTATATTGGAATAAATTAGAATAACTTAGAATTATTATATTATTAACTTAGAATAAAACTTGTTTATGAAATTAGTTTTCCTCTTAAGGATCTCAGGACTCATGCAGTAAAGACATTTCTTTCTTTTTTTAAAAATTTATTTAGATAATTAAATTTAATAGAGTGACATTGATCCATAAGAGGACACAGGGTTTTTTTTGTTTGTTTCTTTGTTTTTATTTATTCATTATAGAGAGACGAGAGAGAGAGAGAGAGAGAGAGAGAGAGAGAGAGAGAGAGAGAGAAGGGGGAGGAGCAGGAAGCATCAACTCCCACATGTGCCCTGACCAAGCAAGCCCAGGGCTCCGAACCTCAGCGTTTCCAGGTTGACGCCCTATCCACCGCACCACAGGTCAGGCAAGAGGACACAGGTTTTAAGTAAACATTTCTATAGCATTTGAACTGTTGATTATGTTGTATGCCCGCCACCCAAAGTCAAATTATTTTCCATCACCTGATATTTGTCTCTCTTTACACCCTTCCCCCCACCCTTGGAAAAGGCATTTTTTGTTCTTAGCAAGTAAGGTAGTGTTTGTTAACCTTTTGTTAACTATCAGTAGTTATAGCCAAATTGTGTGCTTCAACCTGGTTCATTCACTATCATCAGTACACCTCACAGTGCCTAAGGAACATTTCTTTGCTGGTCAAAAGCTATGTCAGAAGAGTTTCAGATTAAGAAAGGACAAATAAATAATTTAAGCTCTTAAAAATTACCTAGAACATCCAAGATATGAAAAAAAAAGTTTTTCACACCTATTTTACCTCTAGAATGGCTTAAATTATTAGCAGTACTTAAAAAAAATACATAAGAGAACCACAAATATCTGGGGGCTGATTTTTAAATTGAATGAAATGAGTTCCATAGATTAGTTTGTTTTTTTATAATAATTTTTTTATTGATTGATTTTTAGAAAGAAGAGAGGAGAGAGAAAGAGAGAAAGAGTGAGGGAAAGCCAAGAAGCATCAACTCATAATAGTTACTTTCTGTATATGCCTTGACCAGGCAAGCCTGGGTTTTGAATCGGCGACCTCAGCGTTTCAGGTCGACACTCTATCCACTGCGCCACCACAGGTTAGGCCCATAGATTAGTTTTGACTGTAATATATATCTAAGTGTTTTCAATGGTTTATAGGCTTTTAAAATATGTTATCTTACCATCCTTTAAAACAGTTATAGACTATGTATCATTTTCTAAGTCAACTTCAGGCAGGGAATTGAAGTTTTTGATTATGGATGATAAATGTGTCCTAACACATCTCATCATGTCTTATTCTCAAAGAATGTGACTTAGCTGAAATTCATATTTTTGTTTCATAAAAATTTCTAAAGTGACATATATATTTGGCATTTCTCTTAACTAAGGGTTATAATCTAAGCTTTAAAAAATCATTTTTTTATGCTTAAGTCTGGAAATTTGCCTCCATTCGAAAGACTTTACTTTTTCTTTGTGAGGCAGGGGAGGAAAGGTATGATGCTCTGGAGTAAATAAGTCAAGTAACATTCCTGACAACTTAAAACAGATCACTCCAGCACCCAAGGTTTAAATGCTTGTTTGTAAACAATTGAGTTTTACAGTAATAATATGGATTGGCCCTGGCTAGTTGCTCAGTGGATAGAGCATCAGCCCAGTGTATGGATGTCCCAGGTTCAATTCCCAGTCAAGGCACACAAAAGAAGTGACCATCTGCTTCTCCTCCCTCCCACTCTCCCTTCTCTCACTCATGTCTTCCTGTAGCCAGTAGCTCGATTGGGTTGAGCATGGCCTCAGGTGCTAAAAATAGCTCAGTACTCGAGCATTGACCTCAGATGGGGTTGCCAGGTGGATCCCAGTTGGGGCACATGCGGGAGTCTGCCTCACTATCTTCTTTCCTCTCATCTAAAAAAAATTAACCAAGAAGGTAAAAGACTTGTACTTGGGAAATTATAAGACATTGAAAAAAGAAACTGAGGAAGATACAAACAAATGGAAGCATAAACTATGTTTATGAATAGAAATAATTAACATTATTAAAATGTCTATACTACCCAAAGTAATCTATATATTAATGCAATTCTTATTAAAATACCGATGACATACTTTACAGATCTGGAACAAATATTCTAAAAATTTATATGGATCCAAAAAGTAACCCAAATAACCTCAGCAATCTTGACAAAGGAGACAAAAGAGCCAAAACACACAATGAAGAAAGAAAGCCTCTTAAATAAATGGTCCTGGAAGAATTGGAAAGCCACATGCAAAGAATGAAACTTTACTACAGTTTGTCCCCCTGCACAAAGATTAATTCAAAATGGATCAAAGACCTAAATATAAGGTAAGACTAAAATATCACAATAAAATACATAGAAGAAAACATAGGTACTAGACTTATGGACCTTGGCTATAGAGAACATTTTATGAATTTGACTCCAAAGGCAAGGGAAGTAAAGGCAATAATTGATGAATGGGAGTATATCAAACTAAAAGCTCTGCACAGAGAAAGAAACCCACAAGAAAACAAAAAGGCAGCCAACCAAATGGGAGATGATATTCACAAACAAGAGCTATGGTAAGGAGCTAATATAGAAAACATGTGAAGAACTCACAAAGCTCAGCAACAAATAAGCAAACAATCCAGTAAAAAATGAAGAGATACTGAACAGATACTTCTCTCATGAGGACATACAAACAACAAATAGATATGTGAAAAGATGCTCATCTTCATTAGCTATTAGAGAAATGAAAAATCAAAACTACAATGAGATACAACCTCACACATGTTACATTGGCTATTATCAACAAGACAGGTAATATCAAGTGTTGGAGAGGCTGTGGAGAAAAAGAAACTCTCATTTACCGCTGGTGAGAATACAAATTAGAACAACTATTATGGAAGAAAGTATGGAGGGTTCCTCAAAAAATTAAGAATAGAACTACCATACGACCCAGCAATCCCTCTATAGGTTATCTAGCAAAAAAACCCTCAAAAACATTGGTTCATAAAGACACATGCACCCCCATGTTGATCATAGCATTATTCATGGTGGCTAAGACATGGGAACAACCAAAGTGTCCCTTTTTTTTTTCTACAGAGACATAGAGACAGTTAGAGAGAGGGACAGACAGACAGGAATAGAGAGATGAGGAGAAGCATCAATCATCAGTCTTTTGTTGTGCATTGCGACAACCTCGTTGTTCATTGATTGCTTTCCCACCCTGACCACGGGCCTTCAGCAAACCAAGCAACCTCTTGCTCGAGCCAGCAACCTTGGGTCCAAGCTGCTGAGCTTTGCTCAAACCAGATGAGCCTGCGCTCAAGCTGGCGACCTTGGGGTCTCGAACCTGAGTCCTCGTCATCCCAGTCCAACGCTCCATCCACTGCGCCACCGCCTGGTCAGGCCCAAAGTGTCCCTTGATAGAGGATTAAATAAAGAAGATGTGGTACATATATACAGTGTAATACTTCTCAGCCATAATAAATGTTGATCTATTGCCATTTATGACAACATGGATGAACCTTGAGAAAATTATACTGAGTGAAAGAAGTAAATCAGAAAAAGCTAAGAACTATATGATTTCACACATAGATGGGATATAAAACTGAGACTGATGGACATAGAAAAAAGTGAGGTAGTTGTCAGGAGGAGGGGTGGGGAAGGGAGTAAAGAAGGACAAATATATGGTGACAGAAAATGATGTGACTTTGGTGATGGGCACACAAAACAATCAACAGTTCATATGCTATAGAAATGTGGTGTGTTTTTTTTGTTTGTTTGGGGTTTTTTTGTATTTTTCTGAAGCTGGAAACGGAGAGACAGTCAGACACTCTCTCATGCGCCCGACCAGGATCCACCGGCACGCCCACCAGGGGGCAACGCTCTGCCCACCAGGGGGCGATGCTCTGCCCCTCCGGAGGGTCGCTCTGTCGGGACCAGAGCCACTCTAGCGCCTGGGGCAGAGGCCAAGGAGCCATCCCCAGAGCCCGGGGCATTTTCTGGTTTCCTCAGAAGTAATCAGATTAGAGCCATTTTAATCACACTCACAAGTTGTTGAGTATAAAGATTTTGATGTTTTTTATTTTTATTGAAAAACCAGAACATTTGTCATTGTGGAACTTAAGAAATCTGTTGTGGGATGATAAATGGACTCAGAAAATTCCAAAGCCCACTCTGTCTAATCAAGCTCTGAATGTCCTTGTCCTCTGTTGGATCATCTCTAATAAGGGTGATAACTGTAGAAGAAACAGATAGTTGCATCTTATTCAATGCTGAGAACCCTGATTTATTTAGGGTATACACTCATCATTTTTCTCCCTGAAATCATGCATTCCAGGAAAGGTGATCTTAGCCTTAGCCAGAGGGAGCAAGTCTTGTTTGGTCTAATTTCCATTCATAGCTATTACATTTTTCTTGCCAGTGATTGGCTTAGGGAGAAGCATGTGAATTCACTTATGTCAATGAGGCATGTAGAGAAGTTGCCTGAGTAGGCTTCCAGAAAAGATTTCTTAGCTTTCAAATTAAAACTATAAAACTTTTAGAAGAAAACATGAGAAAATACTCATGATAGTGGATTTGGCAATGATTTCTTGAATAGGACATCAAAACAAAGTAAAAAAAAAAAGAAAAAATAGAAAAATTGGACTGCATCAATGTATGTAATAAATGATTAATAGCCATAATATATAAAGAAATTCTACAATTCAACAATAATAACAGCCTGACCAGGCGGTGGCGCAGTGGCTGGAGCGCTGGACTGGGTAGCGGAGGACCCAGGTTTGAAACCCCGAGGTTGCCAGCTTGAGCGCGGGCTCATCTAGTTTGAGCAAAGCTCACCAGCTTGGACCCAAGGTCGCTGGCTCGAGCAAGGGGTTACTCGGTCTGCTGTAGCCCCACGGTCAAGGCACATATGAGAAAGCAATCAATGAACAATTAAGGTGTCACAGCGAAAAACTAATGATTGATGCTTCTCATTTCTCTCCATTTCTGTCTGTCTGTCCCTATCTATCTCTCTCTCTGACTCTCTCTGTCTCTGTAAAAAAAAACACACAAAAAAAACAAAAACAAAAAAAGAAACAATAATAACAAACATAATTTTAAAATGGGCAAACGACTTGAAGAGACATTTCTTCAAAGAAGATATGGCCAATAAGCATATGAATAGATGTTCAACATGACTAATCATTTGGGAAATGCAAACTAAAACCAGCATGAGATATAACCTCACATTCATTAGGATGACTAGTATTCAAAAAACGGGGAAAATAGCATGTTAGTGATGATGTAGAAAAATTGGAACCCTTATGCACTGTTGGTGGAAATGAAAATGGTGCAGGCACTGTGGAAAATTATGATGATTCCTCAAAGCATTAAATATAGAAATACTATACAATTTAGCAATTCCACTTTCAAAAGAATTGAAATTAGGGACTCAAATATACATTTGTATATTCATGTTCATTCTAGCATTTTTTACAGTAGCCAAAAGATAGAAGCAACACAAATGTCCAATGACAAATGAATGGGTGAACAAAATGGGGTATAGCCACACAGCAGAGTATCATTCAGCCTTAATTTCAAAAGGAGGAGCCACGCACAGATAACTTTATTGTAAGAGGATCGTCCCGATACGCAGAAGTTGCCAGTTTGATCTCTGTTCAGAGCACATACTGGAATAAATGGGTGTCCATGTCTCTGTCTCTGTCTCTCTCTCTTTTCCTCTATCCCTAAAATCAATAAATAAAAATTTTTAAAAGTCAAAAAAATTCCGACATGCTACAGCATGAATGAACCTTGAGGACATTATACTGAGTGAAATAAGACCATCAAAAAAGGACATATATTGTATGATTCCATTTATATGATGTACCTAGAATAGTCAAATTTGCAGAGATAGAAAGTGGAATTGTGGTTGCCATGGATATCAGGAAGCGGAAAGAGGAAAGTTATTGTTTAATAGGTATAGTACAGAGTTTCAGTTTTGCAAAACGAAAAGAGTTCTCGAAATAGATGATAGTGATGTGGCACACAAAATGTGAGCATACTTAATGGCACTCAACGACACAACTAAAAATGGTTAAGATGGTAAATTTTATGTGTATTTTACCACGTTTTTTTTTACTATAATTTCTTAAAAAGAGAGATACCCAAGGATAAGTAGGTTTTTTTTTTCCTAACTCCAGTTGTTAATGTAATTAGTTTACGTATGTCATGAGATGAAAAAGTGATTTTCAACCTTTTTCATCTCATGGCATACGTAAACTAATTACTAAAATTCTGTGGCACGCCAAAAAATATGTTTTGCCAATCTAACAAAAAACAGGGATGATTTTGATTTATTCACACCAGATGGCTGTTGTTGTGTTGACTGTTGTCATTTTCTTATTTAGCAATCTAAAGGAAAAGTGGTCAGTGATCCTGACTAGTCAGGTATGAATGTTTTAAAATTTCTTGTGGAGCAGCAGGGTGCCACAGCACATTGGTTGAAAATCGATGGTGTAGAGTGGTGCTCAGAGCTGCTGGAGCTTCAGTACCCATCCTGCAACTATGAGGGACTGCCCCACACTCTGAGGGCAGAAGAGCAGAAATTTATAAAGAACTTTGGACCTTGGTGACATGGTTAAGTACCTGAATTAGTGAACTTTTGTACTATTATACTTTTAGATCTCTTGTTATATAAGATACTACATTATTATTATTATTATTATTATTATTATTATTTTTGCTTAAGTCCTTCTGAGCTGGTGTTCTGTTACAGTATTTGCAACTGAAACATCTTAACAGATATAATAATATAGTTCCCTATTAGCTGTCATACCATTTTCCTTTGCAGAGTTAGTCACAGTGAACAAGACTTTGTTCTAACTTTCCTTTTCTAAACTTTTCATGCAGTACTAGAAACTCATAGTACTAAAATATCATCTCATGGCCCGTTATAGTTTTCAACATTTCTATCTTTTAAGGTGCTAGGGTTCTCCCACTGTTTGGTTGCCAAGTCAACTATTACAAAGCTGGGAGTGATTCAGCAAACATAAGATTTAATACTGTTTTATGTTTTCACCAATATGAGATCCTTGTTTCATAATTTCATGAGACTTTTGCCTGCCAAAAATTGCCATGCCAAGTCTTTTTGCATCTTGTTTTGATATTGTGGTTAGAAATAAATGAATCAACATTAAATAGTTATTTCTGAGAATGGCAAACTGTTAAGGGAATTGTCACAGTTTAAGTTTTAGATGCTAAAATCACAAGAGCTCTTGCCCTGGCTGGATAGCTTGGTTGGTTAGAACGTTGTCCTGGTGTGAAGAAGTTAGGGGTTTGATCCCCAGTCAGAGGATATACAGGACAGATTGATGTTTCTCTCTCTTCCTTCCTCTGTCCCTCTAAAATCAATAAATAAAAATTTTAAAGCCTGACCAGGCGGTGGCGCAGTGCATAGAGCATTGGACTGGGATGCGAAGGACCCAGGTTCGAGACCCCCAAGGTCACCAGCTTGAGCGCAGGCTCATCTGGTTTGAGCAAAGCTCACCAGCTTGAACCCAGGGTCACTGGCTCAAGCAAGGGGTTACTCGATCTGCTGTAGCCCCACGATCAAGGCACATATGAGAAAACAATCAATGAACAACTAAGGTGTCACAATGGAAAACTAATGATTGATGCTTCTCATTTCTCTTCGTTCCTGTCTGTCTGTCCCTATCTGTCTCTGTAAAAAAAAAAAAAAAAAAATTAAAAATCACAAGAGCACTGAAGTCACAGGAGAATGCCACTCAGACTTTATAATATTTCCAGAAAATGTCTTTGCTTTACCCTAATCTCTGTCTCACAAAATTAAGAGGTCTAATGCTTATCCTGTAACAAAATCTTGGCCCTGGCCAGTTAGCTTAGTCAGTTAAGGTTGCAGGTTTGATCCCTGGTCAGGGTACACATTGGAAAGCAACCAAGGAATGCACGACTAAGTGGAACAAGAAATGAATGCTCTTCTTCCCCCTCCCTTCTCTCTTCCTTCCTCCCTTTGTCTCTCTAAAAATCAATAAAAATTAAGCCCTGGTTGAATAGCTCAGTTAGTTGGACCATCATCTAGGAGCACAGAGGTTGCTGGTTTGATACCCTGTCAGAGGACATACAGGAGCAGCTTGATGTTCCTCTCTCTCTCTCAAAAAAAAAATTTTTTAATAAAATAAAAAATTTAAAATCTTGTGGGAATATTCTCTTTTTATTATGTTTGATATGTCATTATCATTTGCAAACTTCCTCCTAAAATTATATCACTGATAGGGCACTGGAGAAAAAAATCCTAAGTGAGTAATATAAAAGAAATGGGAAAACTATGATTCTACATCAAAACTCAGAAAAAATGTGGCACAGATGAAATTCCTTCTGAACATCCACTGAAGAGGTCGAATGGTATCGGATTCCCAGCATGCTGGTGGTTAGCAATCCAGACTGCTATCAGGTTCCTACAGTTTCTCGTCCTCTCCTGCCTTCATCCTCTAGCTTAGCTTTCCTCATTATGATACCTTGGTTTTCAGTTATATATTTATATAAAAAGTCCAATTGCACACTAAACTATGGTTCTAGAGCCTTTTCAAAGCATATCTCAACAGATCAATCAACAAGTACCCAGCAAGGTAAATGGTCTTTTACAGGCAATGACAGCAGCAGATTTACTTATTTCTTGCATTAAGCAATGCTTAGGCATCTGGCTTTAGTTTTTATTTATATATTTTTATTGCAATGGTGATTAAAGCAATCTTTTAAAAATCTATATTCTTACCCACACCCTTATTTTCCAAGGAAAGCAAACAAAGTACTAGTTCATCTTTTCATTATCTTTTCACCAAACCCTTGACTTGACTCTTTTCCTTCAGTCTTGCTATCCACCACACTACAGCACAGAAATCCATCTAAAATATAAATCTAATCCACAGAAAGGCCAAATTTTTTAGCATGAGAGCTAAGACATTAAAGACACTGTCTCCCTCTTTTTGTCTTCTATCACTCTTCACTTTGGCATTTATGTTCTAATTACATCTAACTGCTTGCGCTTTCAGGAAAGATGCCATATTAATTTATATCTCTAGCCTTTGCTCATGGCCTGAGGTTCCGCATGGCTTGATTTTCTCAGTGTCTTCATCCAACTGAATTTTATTTTCTTCAAGATTCAACTCATTTCCTCCATGGAGACTTTCGTGAATGTGCTAGGTGCTCCCATACATCTGGGCATATCTCTAATATTTTACTTAGCATATTATATGATATTAAAATTACCTGTGAGCCTGACCAGGTGGTGGCACAGTAGATAGAGCGTTGGACTGGGATGCCGAAGACCCATGTTCAAGACCCCGAAGTTGCCAGCTTGAGCGCGGGCTCATGTGGTTTGAGCAAAGCTCACCAGCTTGGACCCAAGGTCACTGGCTCGAGCAAGGGGTTACTCGGTCTGCTGTAGCTCCACAGTCAAGGCACATATGAGAAAGCAATCAATGAACAACTAAAGTGCCACAACGTAAAACTGATGATGCTTCTCATTTCTCTCCATTCCTGTCTGTCTGTCCCTATCTATTCCTCTCTCTGACTCTATAAAATAAATAAATAAAAGAATTAAGTAAAATTACCTGTGTGTGTCTTCCCTCTCACCATTACTTGGATAGCAGAGACTGTACCCGATTCATCTTTGTGCTTTCAGCATCCAGCACTGCACTGGCTCATAGTTCACTCTCAACTATTGTTTATTGAGTAAATTGGAACTGAATTAAATATCTTTAAGACAATTACTTCTTAGATTTTACATTTGTAAAATGAAATTAAACTTTGCTAGCAAATTTTTATAGTAGCTAATACAACTTATCAATTCCTAGAAAAGATTTTTTTAATAATGAAGTTGTACATACCATTTATTGTAGCTTTGTTCTGTCTTTAAATAAAAGTCAGATATCCTACTTTGGAGATAGTTTTCCTACTAAACATAAATCTAATATTTTAAGAAAAACTCTTTCGTCTCAGCACAAACCCTGAGGCCCGTAATGGTACAAATTCCAGCTTTATTTTTTTTGTGTGTGTGTGTGTGTGAAATAATGACTAATGCAGAAGTATTGTCATTTTTCTCATTTCAAAAGGAGGAAAATCCAGACAGCCCCACAAGGCTATTCATAGATGATAATCATTTTGAAAGAAAACTAAAGTGAATAAATATGATTTATCTGCCCATATGCTTTTCTTTGGGATTCAGCCATTCTCCATACCAGTGGTCCAAGTAGAAATGCAATGCCTACCTATGTGGCAACAGTGATTGCTTCAAAAGTGAGTTTATAACTCAAACTGGGAGAACCAGTGCTCACCCCATGAATACTGCATCCTTCCTATGAGGCAGTGAAGCTAGGAGTATGTGAAACTAAGGTGGTCATTGTTTATCCAATTCAATTACTATCACTTGCAACTAAAATAGTTTTGTTTAATATAACAACATAAAGTGTTATGTAAAGTAGACTATTTCTAATAATGATGTATGTAATCAGCAAAACAATCTTCAACAAGATTTCATAACTATAAACACAACCAACCTTATACACTTTATAGTTGTATTATTTATATACATTCAATTGTTTTATATATAATATAAATTATATCTTATGTTTATATAATTTACATACTATATTTAATTGTTTTGTATAACATATTTTGTATCTTATACTTAACTATTTAACCTACAACATTTTATAACTATAAACACAACAATTTTCTATACATTATAACTTTTTTTTTTTTTTTTTTAACAGAGACAGAGAGAGTCAGAGAGGGATAGACAGGGACAGATAGGGACAGATAAGGACAGAAAGACAGGAAGGGAGAGAGATGAGAAGCATCAATTCTTCACTGCAGCTCCTTAGTTGTTCGTTGCTTGCGTTCTTATATGTGCCTTGATGGGGGGGTGTGCTACAGCAGAGTGAGTGACCCCTTGCTCAAGCCAGCGACCCTGGGCTCAAGCCAGTAACCTATGGGCTCAAGACAGCGACCATGGGGTCATGTCTATGATCCCACGCTCAAGCTGGTGAGCCATTGCTCAAGCCAGATGAGCCCACACTCAAGCCGGAGACCTCAGGGTTTTGAACCTGGGTCCTCCGCATCCCAGTCCGATGCTCTATCCACTGCACCACCGCCTGGTCAGGCTATACATTATAACTTTAAGAAACCTTCTGCAACATTTTATGAATGTAAACAGAGCTTTTAAAATATTTTATAACACTAGAAAATCCAAAGAAAAATTAAAACTACAAATTTAATTTTTCAGGTAAACATTTTTATAGCATTTGAACTATTGATTATGATGTATACGCATCACCCCAAAGTCAAATCATTTTCCATCACTTTTTATTTGTCCCTCTTTACACTCTTCCTCCTACCCCCTCCTCCAGTCCCTCTCCTCTACATCTCCCTTCCCTTGGTAACCATTTCACTTTTATCTATGTCCATGAGTCTCAGTTTTATACCCTACCTATATGTGAAGTCATACAGTTCTTAGTTTTTCTGATTTGCTTATTTCAATCAGTATAATGTTCTCAAGGTTCATCCATGTTGTCGTCAATGGCACTATGTCATCATTTCTTATGGCTGAGTAGTATTCCATTGTATAGAATAGATGTACTACTTCTTCTTTATCCAAATCCTCTATTGGGGAACGCTTTGGTTGTTTCCATGTCTTGGCCACTGTTAATAATGCTACAATGAATGGGGGGTACATGTGTCTTTACATACCAATGTTTTCAAGTTTGGGGGGTAGATACCCAGTAGAGGGATTGCTGGGTCATATGGTTCTATTCTTAATTTTTTGAGAAACCACCATACTTTCTTCAGTAATAGCTGTACTAATTTGCCTTCCCAAACAAGTGTGAGGTTGTATCTCATTATAGTTTTCATTTGCATTTCTCAAATAGCTAGTAAACATGAACATCTTTCCATATCTGTTGGCCATTTGTATATCTTCTTGGGAGAAGTGTCTGTTCAGGTCCTCTCCCCATTTTTAAAAAAAATTTTTAAATTTTTATTTATTCATTTTAGAGAGGAGAGAGAGAGAGATAGAGAGGAGAGAGAGACAGGGGGGAGGAGCTGGAAGCATCAACTCCCATATGTGCCTTGACCAGGCAAGCCCAGGGTTTTGAACCAGCGACCTCAGCATTTCCAGGTCGACGCTTTATCCACTGCACCACCACAGGTCAGGCCCTCATCCCATTTTTAAATTGGATTATTTGCTTGTTTTTTGCTGAATTTTGTGTATTTATATATTGTGGATATTAACCCCTTATCGGGACTGTTGTTTGCAAATATTATCTCTCATTTATTTGGCTGCCTATCTGTTTTGTTGTCAGTTTCTTTTGCTGTGCAGAAGCTTTTTAGCTTGATATAGTCCCATTCATTGATTTTTGCCTTTACTTTCCTTGCCTTTGAGGTCAACTTCATAAATCCTCTACGGCCAAGATCCATAAGTCTAGTACCTATGTTTTTTTCTATGTAACTTATTGTTTCAGACCTTATATTTAGGTCTTTGATACATTTTGAATTAATTTTTGTTCAGGGGGACAGACTGTAGTCAAGTTTTATTCTTTTGCATGTGGCTTTCCAATTTTCCCAGCACCTTTTATTAAAGAGGCTTTCTTTTCTTCATTGTGTGTTTTTGCCTCCTTTGTCAAAAATTATTTGTCCATATATATGTGGTTTTATTTCTGGGCTCTCTATTCTGTTTCATTGGTCTGTATGTCTGTTTTTCTGCTAATGCCATACTGTTTTGATTGTCATGGCTCCGTAGTATAATTTGAAGTCAGGTGGCATGATACCTCTGGCTTCATTCTTTTTCTTCAGGATTGCTTTGGCTTTTCAGGGTTTTTTATGGTTCTATACAGTTCTGGTGATTTTTTGTTCTATTTCTTTAAAAAATGACATTGGAATTTCAGTGGATACTGCACTCAATTTTAATATTGCTCTGGGGCCTGACCGGGCAGTGGTGCAGTGGATAGAGTGTCAGACTAGAATGAGAGGACTCAAGTTCAAGTCCCTGAGGTAACTGGCACTGACTTGAGTGTGAGCTCACTAGCTTGAGCACAAGGTTGCTGGCTTGAGCAAGGGATCATAGACATGACCTTATGGTCGCTGGCTTGAACCCAAAGTCATTGGCTTGAGCAAGGGATCACTTGCTCTGCTGGAGCCCCCCACCCCCATCAAGGCACATTTGAGAAAGCAGTTAATGAACAACTAAGGTGCCACAGAGAAGAGTTGATGCTTCTCATCTCTCTCCCTTCCTTCCGGTCTGTCCCTCTCTCTGTCTCTTTCTCTGTCCCTGTCTCTGTCCCTGTCTTCTTCACTATATATATTGTTGCTGAACTTTGTGAGTTCTTTGTATATCTATATCTAGCTAGCTAGCTTTGGGTAATATGGCCATTTTAACTATGTTGATTCTTCTGATCCATAAACATGAAATATTTTTCCATTTCATTGTGTCTTTTTCAAGTTCTTTTAATAATGCTTTGTAGGCCCTGGCCAGTTGGCTCAGCGGTAGAGCGTCGGCCTGGTGTGTGGGGGACTCTGGTTCGATTCCGGCCAGGGCACATAGGAGAAGCGCCCATTTGCTTCTCCACCACCCTACCCCCCCCCTCCTCTCTGTCTCTCTCCTCCTCTCCCGCAGCCAAGGCTCCATTGGAGCAAAGATGGCCCCGGGCGCTGGGGATGGCTCCTTGGCCTCTACCCCAGGCGCTAGAGTGGCTCTGGTCGCGGCAGAGCGACGCCCCAGAGGGGCAGAGCAGCCCCCCCTGGTGGGCAGAGCGTCGCCCCTGGTGGACATGCCGGGTGGATTCCGGTCGGGCGCATGCGGGAGTCTGTCTGACTATCTCTCCCCGTTTCCAGCTTCAGAAAAATACAAAAAAATACAAAAAAATTAAAAAAAATAATGCTTTGTAGTTTTCTGTATATAGGTCCTTCACATCCTTTGTTAAGTTTATTCCTAGTTATTTTATTTTTTTTGTTGTTGCAATTGCAAAATGAATTGCGTTTTCTTTTTTTCAGTTCATTTTCTGAAATTTCATTGTTGGCGTATTAGAAAGCAGGAACTGTTATATCTTTTTTTTTAATTTTTATTTTATTTATTCATTTTAGAGAGGAGAGAGAGAGAGAGAGAGAAGAGAGAGACAGGGGGGAGGAGATGGAAGCATCAACTCCCATATGTACCTTGACCAGGCAAGCCCAGGGTTTCGAACCGGCGACCTCAGCATTTCCAGGTCGACGCTTTATCCACTGCATCACCACAGGTCAGGCCGAGACTGTTATATCTTGATTTTCTATCTTATGACTTTACTGTATTGGTTTATTGTTTCTTAATAGACTGCTCACAAAAATTAGGGGATATTTTAAAATAAATATGAAGCGATAAAAAAAGAAGCATTTGATTTTTTTGTTAAATGAGAACATAAGAAAAGCAAATGACAAGTCAAAGAAAGTTGTTCAATTATGCAAATGAGATGCAAAAGAAAATTTTATTTCATTGGTGAAAATGCACTATATATATAGAAGGCTGAAAGTACTGGAGTATTTGCATGTTTCCTAATCCCTTAATTATGTAGTTTTTCAGTGAAATCTTTGGGGTTTTTTATATACAGGATTATATAATCAGCAAAAAGTAATGCCTTTATTTCTTCTTTCTCAATATGGATGCCTTTTATTTCTTTCTCTTGCGTGATTGCTCTGGCTAACACTTCTAGCACTATGTTGAATAAGAATGGAGAGAGTGGAGAGCCTTGTTTTTTCCTAATTTTAGAGGAAAAGCATTCAGTTTTCAACTATTTTGTATGATATTGGCTGATGGTTTGTCATATATGGCCTTTATTATGTTGAAGTACTTTCCTTCTAAACTCATTTTATTCAGTGTTTTAAACATAAATGAATGTTGTATATTAGAGAATGCCTTTTCTGTACCTCTATTGATAGGATCATATGATTTTTGTCCTTTTATTGTTGATGTGGTGTACTAATTTGATCAATTTACATATGTTGAACCATCCTTGTGCTTCTGAAATGAATCCCACTTGATCATGATGTATTATTTTTTTAATGTATTGTTGTATTTGATTTGCTAGTATTTTATTTAGGATTTTTTGCATTTTCTATTCATTAAAGATATTGGTTGGTAGTTTTCTTTCTTTTTTAAAAAGATGTTTATTGTATTAATTTTGGAGAAAGAGATTGAAGGAGGGAAAGAGAGCCAGGAACATTGATCTGCTCCTGTATGTGCCCTAACCAGGGACTGAACCAGCAACCTCTCTGCTTTGGGATGATACTCTAACCAACTGAGTTATCGAGCCTGGGTGATTGGTAGTTTTCTTTTTTGTGTTGTCTTTGCCAGGTGTTGGTATCAGGGTTATGTTGACCTCATAAAATGTGTTAGGAGGCCCTGGCCAGTTGGCTCAGTGGTAGAGCGTCGGCCTGGCATGCAGGAGTCCCGCGTTCGATTCCAGGCCAGGGTACACAGAAGCGCCCATCTGCTTCTCCACCCCTCCCCCTCTCCTTCCTCTCTGTCTCTCTCTTTCCCTCCTGCAGCCAAGGCTCCATTGGAGCAAAATTGGCCTGGGCACTGAGGAAGGCTCTATGGCAGGAGTCCCCAAACTTTTTACACAGGGGGCCAGTTCACGGTCGTTGGAGGGCCAGACTATAAAAAAAACTATGAACAAATCCCTATGCACACTGCACATATCTTATTTTATTTATTTATTTTATTTATTTTTATTTTTTGTATTTTTCTGAAGCTGGAAACGGGGAGAGACAGTCAGACAGACTCCCGCATGCGCCCGACCGGGATCCACCCGGCACGCCCACCAGGGGGCAACGCTCTGCCCACCAGGGGGCGATGCTCTGCCCCTCCGGGGTGTCGCTCTGTCGCTACCAGAGCCACTCTAGCACCTGGGGCAGAGGCCAAGGAGCCATCCCCAGCGCCCGGGCCATCTTTGCTCCAATGGAGTCTTGCTGCAGGAGGGGAAGAGAGAGACAGAGAGGAAGGAGAGGGGGAGGGTGGAGAAGCAGATGGGCGCTTCTCCTGTGTGCCCTGGCCGGGAATCGAACCGGGGAACTCTGCACGCCAGGCTGACGCTCTACCACTGAGCCAACCGGTTAGGTCCCATATCTTATTTTAAAGTAAAAAAACAAAACGGGAACAAATACAATATTTAAAATAAAGAACAAGTAAATTTAAATCAACAAACTGACCAGTATTTCAATGGGAACTATGGGCCTGCTTTTGGTTAATGAGATGGTCAATGTGCTCCTCTCACTGACCACCAATGAAAGAAGTGCCCCTTCCGGAAGTGCGGTGGGGGCCAGATAAATGGCCTCAGGGGCCTGCATGTGGCCCGCGGGCTGGAGTTTGGGGACCCTTGCTCTATGGCCTCTGCCTCAGGCACTAGAATGGCTCTGGTTGCAACAAAGCGATGCCCCAGATGGGCAGAGCATCGCCCCCTGGTGGGCATGCCGGGTGGATCCTGGTCGGGCGCATGCGGGAGTCTGTCTGACTGCCTCCCTGTTTCCAACTTCAGAAAAATACAAAAAAAATAATAATAAGAAAGAAAGAAAAAAGAAAAAAATGTGTTAGGGATATTTCTTCTTCTATTTTTTTGAAGTCTTTGAGAAGGATAGGTACCAAAACTTCTTTGAATATTTGGTAGAATTCACTAGTGTCGTCATCTGGTCCTGGACTTTTATTTTAGGGGAGGTTTTTGGTAGTTGTTTCTATTTCCTTCTGGCTTATAGGTCTGCTTAGGCTTTCCACTTCTTTGTGACTTAGTCTAGGAAGATTGTATAGTTTTAGGAACTTATTCATTTCTTCTAGATTGTTGAATTTGGTGGCATATAATCTTGCATAGTATTCTAGTATGATCTTTTCTATATCTATAATGTCTGTCGTAATTTCTCCTTCATTTAAGGTTGTGTGTGTGTGTGTGTGTGTGTGTGTGTGTGTGTGTGTTTAAGTGAAAAGAGGTGGGATAGTAAGACAGATTACCGCATATATCCTGACCAGGATCCACCTGGCAACCACTGTCTTGGGCTGATGCTTAAATCAACTGAGCTATTTTTAGTGCCTGAGGCCGACAGTCGGACCAATGAGCTGTCCTTCAGTGCCTCAGGCCTTCATTCGAACCAATTGAGCCACTGTCTGTGGGCTGGGAAGATGAAATAAGAAGGAAAGGGAGACAGAGATAAGCAGATGGTCGCTTCTCCTATGTACCTTGACTGGGAATCAAATGGGAGATGTACATATGTGAGGCCAAAGCTCTATCCACTGAGCCAACTGACCAAGGCCGTGATTTTTTTTTTGTTTTAAGATTTTATTTATTGATATTAGAGAGAGAAAGAAAGGAGGGGTAGGAGAGAGAAGCATTGACTTGTAGTAGTTGCTTCTCATATGTGCCTTGATCATGCAAGCTTGGGGTTTTGAGCCAGTTAACTTAGTATTCCAGGTCAACACTTTAGCCACTGTGCCACCACAGGTCAGGCCCAATTTCATTTATATGAATCATTTCTCATTTTCCATTAGTCAGTCTAGCAGGGGTTTGTCAATTTTATTGATCTTTTCAAAGAACTAGCTCTTTGTTGTATTAATGTTTTCTATAGTATCGTTTCCTTTCTTCTGATGACTTAGGGTTACCTTTTTTTTCTTTTTCTAATTATTTACAATGTGATGTTAGGTTGTTTACTTGGAATAGCTCTTGTTTCTTGATCTAAATCTGTAATAATATAAACTTCCATGTTATTACTTCTTTTGCTGCATCACTGAAGTTTTGATATGTCATGTTGTCTTTCTCAGTTGTCTGTATATATCTTTTGATCTCTGCTTTTATTTCTTCTTTCACTGAGTCATTTTTAGAAGTATGTTGTTGAATTTCCACATTTTTGTGGATTTCTTTACTTCCTTTTTGCAGTTGAATTCTAATTTCTGAGGCATATAGTCAGAGAATATGCTTGGTGTTATTTCAACTTTCTTGCCTGGCTAGATGGTGGTACAGTGGGTAGAGCATTGGCCTGGGATGCTAAGACCAAGATTTAAAACCCTAAGGTCACCAGCTTGAGTGCATCTCATCAGCTTGAGCACAGGGTCACTGGCTTGAGTGTGAGATCATAGACATGGTCTATGGCTTGAGTCCAAAGGTTACTAGTTTGAAGCCCAAATTTGCTGGCTTGAACCCAATATCACTGGATTGGAAAAAGGGTTACTGGCTCAGCTGGAGCCCCCTGTTTAAAACAGTATGAAGAAGCAATCAATGAACAATGAAAGTGCCACAACTACGAGTTGATGCTTCTCATCTGTCTCCTTTCCTGTCTGTCTTTTCACACCCTCTAAAAAGTTTTTTTCAATGTTCTTGAACTTGTTGAGGTAGTTTTGTGGCCCAAGATATGGTCCATCCTTGAAAATGTTCCATTCACACTGTGAAAGAGTGTATAACCTGATGTTCTGTGATGAAATGTTCTGGAATGCCCATTATGTCCATTTGGTCTATTGTGTCTTTTAAGGCCAATATTTCTTTATTGATTTTTGTTTCAATGATCTCTCTCTCTCTAAAGTGTCAATGATGTGTTCAGTTCTCCAAATATAATCGTATTTTCATCTTTCTTTCTTTCTTTCTCTCTCTCTCTCTCTCTTTCTTTTTTTTCTTTCCTTCTTTCTTTTAGGTGAGAGGAGGGGAGGTAGTGAGACAGATTCCCACATGAGCCCTGACCAAGAACCACTTGACAACCCCATATAGGGCCAATACTCACATAACGAGCTATTTTTAGTGCCTAAGGGTGATGCACTCCAACGCAGCTATCTTCAGCACCTGGGGCCACACTCAAACCAATTGAGCCTCTGGCTGTGGGAGGGGAAGAGGGAGAGAAGGGGGAGATGGAGGATGGAGAAGCAGATGGTCACTTCCCTTGTTTGCCCTGACCAGGAATAAAAACCAAGACGTCCATATGCTGGGCCAACGCTCTATCCACTGAGCCAATGACCAGGGCTGTTTCTTTTTTCTTTTTATGTTCTGTTAAAATATGTCATATATTTTGATGTTCCCTGATCTGGTGCATATATAATAAGAATTGTGATGTCTTCTTAATACTGTCATCCCTCGCCATATTGCGGATCACTTTTTGTGGTCTCACTGTATTGTGGATTTTAAAATTGTATATATCTAATTTTGTATCATGAATTTGTCTCTATACACTGGACTTTATGTAGTTTTAAGCATGTAGAAAGTGTGTAAGAGCATATAAAGTGTTTATGAGTGTGGGAAAGGTTAATAAAAGTGTGGGAAAAGTTTATAAAGAATGTGGGGAGGGTTTATAAAGCCTTAAAATATATATAAATAAGCCCTGTCCGGTTGGCTCAGTGGTAGAGCGTCGGCCTGGCGTGCAGAAGTCCCAGGTTTGATTCCCAGCCATGGCACACAGGAGAAGCGCCCATCTGCTTCTCCACCCCTCCCCCTCTTCTTCCTCTCTGTCTCTCTCTTCCCCTCCCGCAGCCAAGGCTCCATTGGAGCAAAGATGGCCCGGGCGCTGGGGATGGCTCCTTGGCCTCTGCCCCAGGCGCTAGAGTGGCTCCGGTCACGACAGAGCGACGCCCCGGAGGGGCAGAGCATCGCCCCCTGGTGGGCGTGCCGGGTGGATCCCGGTCGGGCACATGTGGGAGTCTGTCTGACTGTCTCTTCCCGTTTGCAGCTTCAAAGAAATACAAAATAATAATAATATATATTATTTTATAATATATATAAAAGTATATATATTATATATATATAAATAATTAAGTAAATATAAGGCAAATACTTCGCGGATTTTCGCCTTTTATAGGGGGTTCCCTACCCCCACGATAGACGAAGGACCACTCTATAGTGTCCTCTTTATCATTATGAAATGTCCAACTTTGTCTCTTGTTACTTTTGTTGTCTTGAAGTGAGCATTGTAAAATCTTAGTATGGCTAAACCTGCTTTTCTGTTAGTATTATTTGCTTGGAGAATCATTTTCCAACCTTCACTTTGAGTCTACTTTTGTCCTTACAGCTTAGATGTGTCTCCTGAAGGCAGCATATAGTTGTGTTTTACTTTTTGATATAATCTGCTATTCTATGTCTCTTTATTGGTGATTTTAGTTCATTGATATTTAGGGTAATTATTGATGCTTGAGGATTTTTTTTTTTTTTTTTTTTGCGATAGAGAGAGAGACAGACAGACAGGAAGGGAGCAAGATGAAAAGCATCAACTCGTAGTTGCAGCACTTTAGTTGTTAATTGATTACTTTCTCATATGTGCCTTGACCAGGGGTCTCCAGCTGAGCCAGTGACCACTTGCTTAAGCCAGCAAACTTGGGTTCAAGAAAATGACCTTGGGCTTCAAGCCAGTGACTTTTGGGTTCCTGCCAGTGATCATGGGGTCATGTTTATGATCCCGTGCTCAAGCTGGCAACGTGGGGTGTCAGGGGGGCTCCAGCCATGACAGTGACCCCTTGCTCAAGCCATCAACCTTTCGGCTAAAGGCAGTGACCATGTAATCATGTTGATGATTTCACGCTTAAGTTGGTGACCCTGTGCTCAAGCTGGTGAGCCTGCACTTAGGCTGGATGAGCCCATGGTCAAGCTGGTGACCTTGGGGTTTCAACTTGGGACCTCAGCATTACAGGCTGATGCTCTAACCACTGCACCACAACCAACAAGGCAGTACCTGAGTTTGGTCAGCGCTTTCCAACCACTGTTATTCTGTGTAGGAGGGGAAAATATTACTTTAGTATTCGTTCAGAGGGCTCTAACATTCCAGACAGCTAGGTATTCCTTTTATTTTAAAAGAACAACTGGTATCTACTCTGCCCAAGAATCTGTTAACAACACATTGACGCTGTTCTTGGACTCATAAAGATTACTACTTATAAGCACAAATTTAAATACACATATACTTTACTTGAATAAAAAAGTAGTTTTAACTATCTCTTATTATTTGAAAATATCATAGTAGTAGCATTTCTTTTTTTCCAGAACTGCTGTTTCTGTTTTGGTTTATATACCTCTGATTAATATTGGCATTGTTTCTAGATGTCCCAAAGGTTAACTATATTTTGTTCACCGGAACCTATAATTTATGTTTTATTTTTGTCCTTTCAGCTTTCAAATTAAGATGTTGACATTATTCTCGCTTTTAGGACAGAATCCTTGAACTCAAAAGCACAAGCCTTAAAGAAGCTCTATTCTATCTTGGTACAAAGAACTCAGTAATGACGTCTATTTAACAAAGGGTAGGGAAGAGAGTGCAGTGCTGTAATTTTGCAAATTACTATGTTGACTTATGTAGCCACCAGGGGGAGTCTAGACTGTGCCTATCTACTTTATATGGATCCTCCCCCATTTCGGTTTTTATGTGCAACCTCTAGCATTAATTTGCTCAAACCCCAACATTTATCTATATCAGGATAATAGATTGCATCAGGCAGTTCTGTCCTGTTTTCCTCATAATATATTGCCTGGGAGGCTTTTCTGTTTATTTGCCGCTCCACCAAAGTGATTAAGGGGCCAGTGTGACAAAGTGAGGCTCTAAGCAAAATTAAGGTCCTGAAGATCTAAATTCTAACCACTACTTGTGTGCAGACATGCCCCAGTAGATCAAGTAGCAGAAAACCAGTGTGAGCTGAGCATTTCACACAGATATGTGCTTCTTTTACACTTCAAATAGATCATTCTCAGAAGTGGCTGAAAAAAAATTTAGGAGCCCTGGATACTGAAAAGATTACAGGGCCTCAGCCATAACAAAAAGCAACCTTAAACCATTAAATGATAAATCCAACATATTCTGAGTGCTTCCCACTGCTTCACAGATGAGGAATCAAGGATAATCTCACATACAAAAGTTGTGGCCAGTATTGCCGTTACTTGGTCATTGATAGGCAGCAGGATTTATTACAGCATGTATAAGTAGAGATGCAGGGAAGATAGGTCATTTTATAATGAATGTTTACCTAATCTCATGGAAAAGTGCCTTATTTCATATCCCTATTGATGAATCTACATATATATGAATCAGAACTTTGGGAAAAGCCCAGAGTGGTACATAGTAACTGGTCATATATGGAACTTCTTTAGAGTTAACACATTGAAGAACATTTATTTTTTTAAAAAACTTACTTTGCCTGACCTGTGGTGGCGCAGTGGGTAAAAGCATCAACCTGGAACACTGAGGTCACTGGTTTGAAACCCCAGGCTTCCCTGGTCAAGGCACATATGGGAGTTGATGCTCTCTGCTTCTCTCTCTCTCTCTGTCTCCTCTCTCTAAAATGAATAAATAAAATCTAAAAAAAAAAAACCAAAAAAAAAAACTTACTTTTATTACCAAAGTAACACCTATTTATTATAGAACATTTGGAAAAGAAAGGTAACCATAAAAAAAATCACCTGTAATTCCATCATTGGAAATAATTGTATTAACTGCAACATTTTGGTGTATGTTCTTTCAATTACTGTTTCATCTATATGATATCTATATAATTGTTGCATGACCCCTTTTGCCAATATAACAATTTTTTGTCAATATTTTTTCATGCGAACCATTTAGATAAAATGTTTAATGGTTATTTATTTAACTTTGTTCTATCAAGGTTTTATGGAGTTTTAAAATAAACTTTTATTTTGGAATAATTTTAGATTTGTAGAAATGTAACAAAGATAATAAAGAGTTCCTGTATATTCTTCGCCTAGCTTTGCCTGATATTGACATCTTATGTAATCTTTTCACATTTGTAAGAAATAATAAATTCACCCTGGTACATTACTAAATTGCAGACTTAATTTGAATTTCACTAGTTTTTCAATTAATCTTTCACCCCCTTTTTTTTGTTTCACAATCCAATTTGGGTTACCACACAGCATTTAGGACAAGTATTCATTGGCCTTTTACTACATACAAGAGAGGATGCAAATATAAATAAGTTGCAGACTTGCCCCCAAAGAGTTGACTCTCTGATAAGGAGATGATACAGGTGCATAAACTCCAGTAGTTCAGGGCAAATTACAATAACTACATATGAGAAGAACAAGGGGCTGTGGTGAGTGCATTTGGGAGATCAGAAATGTTTAGTGAAAGAAGTAAGCTTAGCTTAGACAAAGTCATGAATATGAGAAGGTTGAAGGTTTTTCAGAGTTTGTAAATAGCAGTCAATTACACAAACCATGTCACCCTTTCTCAGGTCTAACTATGAGTCAAATTCCTCTCTATGACATTTTAAAAATTGAGGGCCCTGGCCATTTGGCTCAGTGGTAGAGCATCAGTCCAGTGTGTGGATGTCCCAGGTTCAATTTCCAGTCAGGGTACACAGGAGAAGTGCCCGTCTGCTTTTCCACCCTTCCCCCTCTCATTTCTCTCTCTGCCTCTCTCTCTTCCCCTCCTGTAGCCATGGCTCAATTGGACCAAGTTGGCCCTGGCGCTGACAATGGCTCCATGGCCTCCACCTCAGGCACTAAGAAGAGTTTGGTTGCTAAGCAATGGAGCAATGCCCCAGATGGGCAGAGCATCGCCCCCTAGTGGGTTTGCCGGGTAGATCCTGGTCTGGGTATATGCAGGAGTCTGTCTCTGCCTCCCCTCCTCTTACTGCATTAAAAAAAAATTCAGATGTCTAAGACCCATTCTTTTATCAATTGAATCTGAATTTAAGAAGGCAGGATCAAAATAGCTTTTTCATTTGTTTATGAGTTTGAGTGATTGGAGAGAAACCAGAAGACATGGTTAAAATAAAAGCAGAGAATCACTAAATAGAATTGATTTTATTAGTTTTATTATTATTATTATTATAAATTTGAGCATATTCCTTTTAATACATACTATGAGTGGATGCTTCCTGCTCATTTCCCCTCACACCCATTCTATTTCTCCTTTCTCTAAATCAATAAATAAAAATCTTAAAGGAATTTAAAATATTTATCACACGTTGTTTTTAGTTTTAAGATTGAAAAAAAACAATCTCTTCTCAGACCCCCAAGTTCAGGTGTGAAATGAGAGGAAATGAGTCATCTAACAATAGGACTTAATTTTTTTCCTACAAAATATATCATATATACTTTAAAATATTTTATTAACTGTTTAGAAATTAATTCTTTATTGTTAAAATAGGAGGCTTCTATTAAAATCTAACAGTTCAAACATAAAATAAAGAATAAAATGCTTTTTAAAAATCTTTTAAAATGTGAAATATGTTTTGATTTACAAAACGCTTTTGTGGGACAGACTGGCATATGAGACATGCAAGTTTGGCAACCACTTGATTGCATATACCCAGACATTTATTTTCAAAAACTTGTGAAAGGAGTTTCAGTGCAGATGCCTGAATAATTTTGTGATTATGTAATGTCCAGGTTAATTTCAGAAATCACTAAAAGCAGGACAGGGATTAGAAAAGTAAGCAAAAAAGGTCAAAATGTAAAAGAGTTATGTCAAGATATGTTTTTTTAACGCTCAAATCAAAAGCTTTGACTTTTACCCTCTCCTCTTTCCAAGCTGCCAAACTGGCTTTTCTGGAAGTCATGCTTGCTCCGATGAGTGGCAGTTCGTGATATTTCTGTTTGGGTAAATCTCCTTTGAATTTTTAGTCTCTTGTTCCTTCCTCTCTTTAATCTTTCTATTTTAAAATTTTTCTTTTATCTCTTAGTTATGTCCTTTTGGCTTTGCTTGGTTTCCTCTGAGCTCTGGGCTTGTAATCTTCAGTATTTCTCTAGGAACTCTTTTTACCCTTAATTGTCATGTTTTCCCATGGCTGTCTAGTTCTGTGCATGTTTTTCCTACACAATGTGTTTAGAATGTAGTTGGGGCTGAGGAAGTAAACAGCAAGCTTTAGTTTTCAACTACCCTGGGTAAAATGGTAATTAGTATGACAAATCACTTTTTAAAATTATTAAAAAATTTATTGATTTGAGAGAAACATTGATTTGTTGTTCCATTTATTTATTCATTCATCATAGATTCTTGTATGTGTCCTGACCTGGGATCGAATCTGCAACCTTGGTATATTGGGACAATGGTCTAACCCACGGGTAGTCAACCTTTTTATACCTACCACCCACTTTTATATCTCTGTCAGTAGTAAAATTTTCTAATCATCCACCAGTTTCACAGTAATGGTGATTTATAAAGTAGGGAAGTAACTTTACTTTATAAAATGTATATATAAAGCAGAGTTACAGCAAGTTAAAGCATATAATAATAATTACTTACCAAGTACTTTAAGTCGGATTTTCGCTACGTTTGGCAGAATAAATCTTTATAAAACAACTTACTATAGTTAAATCTATCTTTTTATTTATACTTTGTTTGCTCCACTACCGCCCACCATGAAAGCTGAACGCCCACCAGTAGGCGGTAAGGACCAGGTTGACTACCACTGGTCTAACCAACCAAGCTACTCAGCTAGGGCCAGTGTGACAAATCTTAACAGACACAAAGGATTGTTTGTTGGTAGTATGCTTGCTAAGGATACACAGAACATAAAACATCAAGTGTCTCTTACACCCAGTAGAATGACTATTATAAAAACGAAACAAAACATAAATGGAAAATAACAAGTATTGGTGAGAAAGTAGAGAAATTGGAACCTTTGTGCACTGCTGGTGGGAATGACAAATGGTGCAGCGGCCATGGAAAACAATGTGGTAGTTCCTCAAAAAGTTAAACATAGAATTACCCTAGGACTCAACAATTCCATTCCTAAGTATAGGCCCAAAAGGATTGAAAGTGGGGACTTGAAGAGATACTTGTATACTAAGGTTCATAGTAGCATTATTCACAATAATGGTGGCCAACTGGTGGAAACAAACAAAAAATACATCATCAACTGATGAATGGATGAACAAAATATGATATATATATATATGTATATAATTAAATATTAGCCAAAAAATGGAATGAAATTCTGAAACATGCTACAACATGGCTAAACCTTGGAAACATTACACTAGGCAGAAAAGGACAAATATTATATAACTTTACTTATAAGAAGCACCTGGAGTAGTTAAATTCATGGAGAAGACAGAAAGTAGAAACATGGTTGTGGAATGAGGAGTATGAAATATGAGGAGTTTGTATTTAATGGTATAGAGTTTCTGTTTGGGCTGATGAAAATGTTTTGGAAATGGATAGTGGTGATGGTTGCACAAAATTGCTAATGTATTTAATACCAGTTCATTATATACTTAAAAATGATTACAATGGTAAATTTTATGTGTTTTACCACACACACACAAAATGTAGGTGATTTGTGGCTAGCCCAGTCCAGGTTCCATCAAGGTGCCTTTACTTATGAAAGCCAACAACCCTGTGTCTGCTCTGACTCTAAGGACCTAGAGGAGATTGAATCTATCTTTCTTAACCTCTGTGAGTTACTGTCTTTAAATGGAGCAGTTTCTACAAAGTGTTATTGAATATATTGTTCACAAAAATTAGGGGATATTTCAAAATGAATATAAAGCAATAAAAAATCCATTTGAGACCTGACCTGTGGTGGCGCAGTGGATAAAGCGTTGACCTGGAAATGCTAAGGTCGCTGGTTCGAAACCCTGGGCTTGCCTGGTCAAGGCACATATGGGAGTTGATGCTTCCTGCTCCTCCCCCCTTCTCTCTCTCTCCCTCTCTCTCTCCTTTCTAAAATGAATAAAAAATAAATAAAAAACAAAAAACAAACAAAATAAAATAATGCTAAAAAAAATCCATTTGATTATTTTTATTAAATAAGAACATCAGAAAAGCAAATGACAATTCAAAGAAAGTTGTTCAGTTATGCAAATGAGATGCAAAACTAACTTTTATTTTATTGGTGAAAATGCACTATACAAAAGGCTGAAAGTACTGGAATATCTGCACATCCCTGATCCCCTAATTTTTATGAGCAGTTGCTTTTCATATGTGCCTGACCAGGCAAGCCTGGGGTTTTGAACTAGGTACCTCAGCATTCCAGGTCAACGTTTTATTCACTGTGCCACCACAGGTCAGGACTGATTATTTTTTAAAATATTATTTTAAAATATTTTAAATTTAGTCCCTGGCTGGGTGAGTCAGTGGATAAAGTATCATCCTGGTATGTTGAGGTCATGGGTTCAGTCTCTGGTCAGAGCACATAAGAGAAGCAACCAATGAATACACAACTAAATGGAACAACTACATGGAACAAGTTCATGTTTTTATCTCTCTCTCTCTCTGTCTCTCTCTCTCTCTTCTTTCCCTTCTCCCTTTCTCTTTCTCTCTCAAATCAGTGGAAAAAAATGTTTTCTAATTTAAAAAAATAATTTAAAATTTGGCCCTGGCTAGTTGGCTTAGTGGTAGAGTGTTGGCCTGGCGTGTGGAAATCCCAGGTTCAATTCCTGGCCAGGGCACAGAGAAGAAGCGCCCATCTGCTTGTCCACCCTTCCCCCTCTCCTTTCTCTCTCTCTCTCTCTCGCTCTCTCTCTCTCTCTCTCCCCCTCCATTGCAGCCAGGGCTCCATTAGAGCAAATTAGGCCTGGGTGCTGAGGATGGCTCCATGGCCTCTGCCTCAGTACTAAAATGCCTCTAATTGCAGCCCCTGGTGGACATGCCAGGTGGATCCTGGTGGGACGCATGTGGGAGTCTGTCTGTCTGCCCCACCCCAGCTTCTCACTTCTGAAAAATACAAAATAATTCTTTTTTAATTTTTTATTTATTGATTTTAGAAAGAGGAAGGGAGAGAAAGAAACACTGATTTGTTGTTCCACTTATTTATGCATTCATTGGTTGATCCTTGGTGTATCAGGATGATACTCTAACCAAGTAAGCTACTTGGCCAGTGTCTTACATTCTTTTGAAATATTTTACAAAGAAAGAAAACTAAATGAAAAAAATATAAAAATTCTAAATGGAACCCTGCTCCATTTTGCTATTCTTCCAAACTAATATTATTTCTAGGCGTAACTAACTGGATGTATCTGAAGACCCTCAGGGGAAATCAAGTGTGCTCAGGGATATAACATTGAGTAAGATTTAGTAAGAAAAAATTTCCTTCTGTGTCAGTACTGAGACAATATTATACTTAACATGACTCATAAGGCATTAGCAGTAATCTCAAGTTGAAATTTTAAGGTGCCAGGTAGGCATTATCTTCTCTATTACTATATGACATTTCAAGAACATATTTACTTACAACTCATTTGTCTTTATTAATCTCTACTGAGGCCTTTAAGGTACTATTAAGCAGTGTCTCTATACTAGAGAATCAATGAAATTTTAAAAAGTTCCTATTGATTGAGAGAGAAGCATCAACTTGTTGTTCCACTTAGTTGTGTACTCATTGATTTCTTCTTGTATGTGTCCTAACCAGTGCCCTGACTGGGGATCGAACCCATGACCTTGGTGCACCAACACAATGCTTTATCCATTGATCCACCCAGGGCTATTTTTTCAGCCAGGGCCATGAAATAGTTTATTAAGCCTCTTTTGTGAACATCACAAAAGAACACCAATGAAGCAGTGTCACAGAGAAACACAGAGCAGATTATAAGAGTACAAGACAAGGAAGAGACATGGAAAGTTTCCAAGAGATTGGTCCATTTAAGGTGACTCTGAGAGGACAAATACATTCCCAGGCAGACAGGAATAGAAAGGACCATCCAAATACAGGTGCAGCCAGGTGAAAGTGGGGAATTAATATATTATTTGAAGCATTCAGTGAATGGCTGCAGTTTAGTACAGTAGGAAATAAAAATTTTAAGCATTCATTGACTCACATTAAAATATGTGACTGTTTTCTGTTTTCTATGTGCTAGTATAATTAATGTTGTCTTTTAAACTACTGGGTGTTCATTATTTTCCCCCAACACCATCTTATTCCTTTCAAGAAATTACCTCATCTCTGTCAGCTGATTTCTCAGCAGAAACTTTGCAGGCCAGAAAGAATTGGCACAAAATATTCAAAGTGATGAAAAGCAAAGACCTACAACCAAGATTACTCTACCCAGCACAGCTGTCATTTATAACTGAAGGAGAAACAAAGAGCTTCCCAGACAAGGAAAAGCTAAAGGAGATCATCACCACCAAATCAGTATTACAAGAAATGTTAAAGGGACTGCTTGAAGAAGATAAAAAGAAAAAAGACACATTTATTTTTATCAATGTGGATTCATGGGTATTTATTTTATACTTTAGGTTATAATTCAATACTACTTTATTTTGTTGCTCAGATTATTCCAGTTTTGTTCATCAAAAAAAAAAATTGATGGGTCTACCATAGGCCAAGAGTGGCAAATTATTTATGTTTTGTTTCTGATTCTTTCCCCTTGTATTCCCTTTATTTTGGTGTTGTGTTATTTGGTTTATTTCTACATTTAAATTTTATCTGGGTATTTTATTTCTTATTTTTTAAATTTTTTCTCCCTGAATATAGACAACATTTGCTATTAATTTTCTGGACATAATTTCTTTTTTAATTGCATTAATTGCCCTTATCTTTATATTTTTTAAGTTCAACCTTTCTGCATCTATTTATTGTGGGTGAGTTTTTAAAATAGAGCATGTAGACAAATGGGTTTTGTGTTCCAGTTTGAGAATTTCTTTTTAAAAAAGATGAGCATATATATATATATATATATATATAGTTATATATAGTTATATATATATTAGCAAGAAAGACAGAGAGAGAGAGACAGACAGACAGGAAAGGAGAGAGATGAGAAGCTTAAAATGGTAGTTGTGGCACTTTGGTTATTCATTAATTGCTTTCCCATATGTCCTGGATTCTATTTCCAGTCAGGATAGACATGAGAACCGACCATCTGCTTCTCTCCCCCTTCCTTTCTTCTTCCTTTTCATAGCCAATGGCTCAATTGGTTTGAGCATGCCCCCAGGTGTTGTGGACTGTAAATGGCAAAAAGCCATTATAGCTTCCAGGCTTAGCAAAAGGCTAAGTTCTCTCCCCTCCATCTCCATATTTGGCTATGATGCTGAGTCTTTGCACCCACTCTACTTGCTTCCTTGGGTTGCTGGAAGCAATATACATGCCCTTCCTCTGACTTTTTGTTTGTTTCAGATGTTGGTAGATTTCACTAATGTATCCTGTTTTATGCCTTGGGAGAGTTCCTGTCTTAGCCTTGGATGTGCAACTTTGTATCAAGGTCCTTGATTTGCATATGGCTATATAATAAAGCGAACTGGGGCTATGGGGCACTCCGATACTGCCAGGCATTTTGAAGAGTCCTCCCGGTCCCATCGTTTTTGTTTTGATAAGTGTGTTTCCTTAATTCCGCACCATTATTAGGAGCCGCACTGGTCCGCGGCACCCAGGCACTGAGGATGGCTCAGTTGGTCTGATCATATCTGTCTCAGGCACTCAAAGTGGCTTGGTACTTTAGCATTGGTCCCAGATGGGGTTGCTGAGTGGATCCTAGTTGGGGTGTATGCAGGAGTCTGCCTCACTATCTGCCCTGCTCTCACCTAAAAACATTTTTTTCTTTAAAGAAAATATAATTAATTATCCTAACTATGTTCCTTTGCAGCCATGAGAACAAGGTTTATAATGAAGTTTCATATAACTGGCCAATGGAGGTGAGGTAATTATTTTAAAGATAGAATTTCATTTTATATAATTATAAAGGAAGCCATCAGAGAAATACACAGATTAAAATATCTAAGTCATAGAAAGAAAAAATGTGTCAAAAAAAAGAAGTTAGTAAAATATTTAAAAATTTTAAACATTAAAAAAAGAAAGCAAACAAACTAAGACAACTCAAAACAAAGACAGTTATGTTAATAAAGATAAACTCACCTGCTTGACCAGGCAGTGGCGCAATGGATAGAGTGTTGATCTAGGATGCTGAGGATCCAGATTCGAAACCCCAAGATTGCTGGCTTGAGCACTGGCTCACCAGCTTGAACATGGGGTCACCAGTTTGAGTGTGGGATCATAGACATGACTCCATGGTTGCTGGTTTGAGCCCAAAGATTGCTGGTTTGAAGCCCAAGGCGGCTGGCTTGAGCAAGGGGTTACTGGCTAGGCCCACTCAAAGAGACAGGAAATGTTGAAGTTCATTTAGTTTGCTCCAGATACAAGACTGTTCTCTTCATTTCTGTTTCCTGTCTTTCAAGAGCAGCTCTGGATCCTTCTTACTTCCAAACCTTTGATTCTATAATATTTCTCTTGTAAATTCTCTTTGGTTTAGGTTAATTATAGTCATGCCTCCATTGTTAATAGCAGAAGATTCTAACTGGTATAGCGAGTCTCCATTTTAGCAATAACAATACACAACTAAAAAAGATGTGGTTCTTACTCTGAAGAAGTATATTTTCCATCAGTGGGTGGGGAAGTAGTGAGGATTATATATACAAACATAATTGAGTTATATAAAAAGTATAATGAGAGCATAAGAAGAGTGCCTAAATCTGTCTAGGAAAATCTAGATGGATTTCACAGAAGAGGAAGCTCTTGCTCTATTTCCTAAAGGAGAGGCAGAGATTTATGGATAGCAAAGTATTGATATAAAGGACACACCAAGAAAAGAAAACTATATGCAATGAAGAAAATTCATGGCTTATGTGGGGGAACTGCAAGTATACAGGTACATTAGAATGTGAAACAGAACTTGTATACGATTAAAATATGTTTGTATTTTATTCTACAAACAGTAACAAGCTATTCAAGAATTTTAGGCAGTGGAATTACATGACCTGATTTATATTTAGAAATATAATTGCAGACTGTTGAGGATAGACTAAAAGAAGACAAGATATGGGAAGGAGGTGCCTTGGCTGAGGAGCTCAGTTGGTTACAGTGTTGTTCTGATATGCCAATGTTGTGAGTGTGATCCCTAGTAAGGACACATACAAGAATCAATCAATGGGCCCTGGCCGGTTGGCTCAGCGGTAGAGCATCGGCCTGGCGTGCGGGGGACCCAGGTTCGATTCCCGGCCAGGGCACATAGGAGAAGCGCCCATTTGCTTCTCCACCCCACCCCCCTTCCTTCCTCTCTGTCTCTCTCTTCCTCTCCCGCAGCCAAGGCTCCATTGGAGCAAGGATGGCCCGGGCGCTGGGGATGGCTCCTTGGCTTCTGCCCCAGGCGCTAGAGTGGCTCTGGTTGAGGCAGAGCGACTCCCCGGAGGGGCAGAGCATCGTCCCCTGGTGGGCAGAGCATAGCCCCTGGTGGGCGTGCCGGGTGGATCCCGGTCGGGCGCATGCGGGAGTCTGTCTGACTGTCTCTCCCCGTTTCCAGCTTCAGAAAAAAAAAAAATCAACCAATGAATGCATATGTGGAACAACAAATTGATCTCTCTCTTTCTCTCTCTCCCTTCCTCTCTCTCTAAAATCAACAAATTTTTAAAAAGAGTTGGGAATGAAGAAGTGTGAAGAAGAAGGGAGTGATGTAGAGGAAGGAAGCATTAAACTGGAAGAAGAGGCTACAGAAACAAAGAAGATAAGAGATTTTTTTAAAAAGCACAAACTCAAAAAAAATATTGTAGTGGGAAGGATGGAGTCCAAAGATACTGCAAAAAGTAATTGACAGACTTGAAATCTTTTGGCTGTAGAAATTGAGGAAGAGGTGAAAGAGAGGTAGTATGTCCTGAGATGGAGGATAAGTCACTGGGTGATTTGTAATAACTGAGATAAGGCACACAGGGGAGCAGCAGGTTTGGGAAAAGATAATGGGGTACCTTCAGGAGGTTATGTTGGCATTACAGGTCTAGAGCTCAGGAGAGATGGATGTGGGAGCTGTCACAGGCCAGTAATTAAAGGAATGGAAGCAGGTGAATTGCCTTGGAGAATGTATGGAGTGAGAAGGAAAGAAGAGAGCCCCAAAAGGAAATCTGAGTTGTATCACAGTCTCAAAAAATGGCCCCAATAAACCATGCTTCCCACTACCCACGCCCTTGTGTAGTTCCCTGTAACACTGAATCTAAATTGGCAATGTTCTATATCTTGATTGTGGTGATGGCTAAATAGCTATATTCACTTGATAAAACTCACCAAATTATATACCTAAGAAGGGTGGATTTTACTGTATGTCAAATATACTTAAAGATTTTTTTAAACTAAATAAAGCAAATAAAATATTATGTGATATTCCAATTCTGTTAATTCCAGTGTCCTTGAGAACCAGAATTTTTAGTGTGGAGAAAATAAGGTATAGATATAATATAGGTTACGTTAAAATCTTATAGTTCTTAATTTAAATTGAAAATACCAGTATGGCTCAGGAGATATTTTATTAAAAAAAAAAAAAAAGAAGGAAAAGAAAAGAAACAATAACCAACCCAATAACAAATAACAACTCTAACAGTGAAATGTGGTCTTGAAATACCATTTCCCACTAATAAAAACAAAGCTTCTTGGGGGAAAAGCTGATTCCAGGATAAAGGCTGGAAATATGTAAAAAGAGCCTAGAAAATCATGCGATATCAGAGAGAGAGGGGGAAAAATCTGTTAAAAATTGAAAGAGTAGCCTAGCTGGGTGTCTCAGTGGATAGAGCATTGTCCCAATGTGCTGAAGTAACAGTTTGATCTTGGTCAGGGCATAAACGAGAACCAATCAATGAGTATACAACTAAATGGAACAAATAAGTGGAACGAGTTGATGCTTTCTCTCTATTTCTCCCTTTCCCTCTCTCTCTCTCCCTTCCTCTATCTCTTTCTCAAATGAATGGAAACATTTAAAAAATAATCGACAGAGTCATGTTAAAAATATTTGGGAGCTAACTTGAAGAGGTTGCCATTGGTCAAAGATGGGACAGTTTGCATATCAATAAAAAATATATTTAGCCTGACCTGTGGTGGCACAGTGGATAAAGTGTCAACCTGGAAATGCTGAGGTTGCTGGTTCGAAGCCCTGGGCTTACCCGGTCTAGGCACATATGGGAGTTGATGCTTCCTGCTCCTCCTCTCTTCTCTCTCTCTGTCTCTCTCTGTCTCTCAAATGAATAAATAAAATCTAAAAAATATATATATTTAAATCCAAAAAATATATATATATTTAAGTCCATATATACATAATAATATTAAAAAAAAACTTGGTCATCTTGGGAGGATGCTTGGAAACCAAAATTTTGAAAACTAGTAAATAATTTTTTTTAAGTGAGAAAAGGGAAGATAGTGAGACAGACTCCCACATGCACCCCAGTCGGGATCCATCCAGCAGCTCTCATTTGGGGCTGATGCTCAAATCAACCAAGTCACTGGTTACAGGAGGGGAGGAGGGTAAAAAGGCCAAGAGGGAGTGGGTGAGAAGCTGATGGTTGCTTCTCTCATGTACACTGACTGGGAATTAAAACTGAGACATTCATACACCAGGTCAACGTCTATCCACGTAACCAACTGGCCAGAACCAAAACATTTTATTAACTCAAGAATATATCTTGGAGAAGACAAGATGGCACTGGAGTAGGCAGACGTACCAACATCCACCTCCCAGAACCAAAGTGGATTACAAACTAATTTTGAGAACTATCATCTGGAAAAACCAATTTTGGACTAAACTAAGAGGACTCTTCAACCAAGAAACACTGAAAAAGCCACACCAAGACTGCTTAGTGTATCCCAAGGTTCTCGTTACCATGCCATAGTTGCAGAGCTCCAGGGAAAAGCAACCTGGTCTCATCTCTCCAGGCAGAAGAGAACAGAAGCTCCATCTCCACACATGCTGCAGATGGCTTTTCCAGTCTACCTGAATCATTACCAGCTAGAAGCAGGGTCATTGGGACTTGGATGTGAGCTGCAAAGTATAGAATTGTGACAACAATTCCAGTGCCATGTGGACTTTTCCTAGATGTGGACTTTTCCTGGACTCCTGCTCCTTGTGACAGCTCCTAACGGACTGAACTGGGGTTGGGTTGCATTTGCAGGGTTTTGGAATGGTGTTGGTGCCAACTTGGACTTGGTGAACATGTTAAGGACACTATTCTTTTATGGATTCTTGCTGTATTGGCCAAGACTTTGCTTAAAGGCTTTAATCACTGTAAAAAAAAAAAATAGAAGACTGGATAAAGAAGTTGTGGCACATATACGCTATGGTATACTACTCAGCCATAAGAAATGATGACATCAGATCATTTACAACAAAATGGTGGGATCTTGATAACATTATATGGAGTGAAATAAGTAAATCAGAAAAAAACAAGAACTGCATAATTCCATACATTGGTGGGACATAAAAATGAGACTAAGAGACATGGGCAAGAGTATGGTGGTTGGAGGGGGGAGGGGAGGAGGGAGAGGGGGCGGGGAGGGGGAGGGACACAAAGAAAACTAGATAGAAGGTGACAGAGGACAATCTGACTTTAGGTGATGGGTATGCAACATAATTAAATGACAAGATAATCTGGACATGTTTCCTTTGAATATATGTACCCTGATTTATTGATGTCACCCCATTAAAATTAATAAAAATTTATTTATAAAAAAAAGAATGTATCTTGCATTTCCCATGAATGTACCATGTGGTTGCCAAATAACTAATGAGGGAAAGTTTCTCTCTGTAGAATCATTTCAGCAGTACATGAAGAAAGGATGATAGAATTGAAATACCATCATTTTGCAGCTCCTCATGAAATGAGCCTCAAAGGCTGCTAGCAACACAAAAGGAGAGCTGCCGGACACTATGTGCTTCTTGATGAAGAAGACACATGACCTACAAAGTCAAAACTGAATCTGATAAAACCTGTCGATGCCACTATCAATTTACAGGAAGTACAAAGGGCAGAGGATAATGATAAACTACATTATAAGGTTGCAGTCAACAAAATTCTGACTGAGAAACTCAACAGGACAAATGATTCAGTTTCTTCAAAACACTTGCAAGGGGTAAAAATATAGAGGGAAAACCTATAGATTTAGAAGACCTAAAAGACATACTTTACAAAAAAAATTAAGCTATGGTGTTTAGGGATGCATAGTTGGATACAATAACTGCAAGTAAAAGAAGATAACAATGATGGTAAAGTAGACAGGGGCTGTTATTTGTGGTGAGAAAGGATTTGTTTTTGAAATGGGCACAAGAATAGCTTCTGGAGTGGCTGTCTTCTTGCATGGAGGGTGATTACAAAGGTGCTTGACTTATAATAATGTATTAAGCTGTATATTAGTTTTGTACTTTTTAAGAATATTTGTAATTGGCCCTGGCTGGGTAGCTCTGTGGGTTAGAGCAACATACAGATATGCCAAGGTTGCAGGTTCAGTCCCTCGTCAGGGCGCATTCAAAAATCAACCAATAAATGTGTAAATAGCTAGAACAACAAATCAGTGTTTCTCTCTCTCTCTCTTTTCCTCCCTCTATTCTTCTCTCTCTAAAATCAATTTTTTAAAAGTTTAAAAATATTTGCATTAAAATAAAAAAGGATTTTAGGTTTTAGATGGTGAAATATAGGTGTTTCCATCTCCATCTCTCTAAACAAAGAAAGAACAATAAGTGAAACATACCCAAATGTCCTGACTTTTTCAAGCAGTGACTCATAAGGGGCATTACACACACTGGGGTAAATTAGAAATATCGTAGCGGTTAACTTGGAATTTTACCTGACTCCTTCCAGAACTGATGGAAAGTACACAGCAGTTTTTAGAGAAATAAAAAGCCATGTTTTGCTAGAACTGACCAATCTTGAGTGACTAATTTGGTGACGTGAATGCATAGTTTGTACAATACAACTAAAAGATCAGCCTTTGGCCCCAAGACCTTCCAGCTAGCTGACAGTTTCCTGGGGTCTGGTGGTCACAACTGATGAAATTCTCGTAGTGTAAGGGCTAGTCACAGTGGGTGAGTTATTTTATTATCTAAATTTTAAAGTTTTGTATGTCTCCCAAAACATAAAAAGACACAATCTTTGGAAAACGGGCAGTTTCTAATCAACATAGATATATGGCTTACAACCCAGCAATTCTAAGTAACTTCCCAAGAGTAAATAAAACACATGTCCATGAAAAGAACTGTACACAAATGTTCACAGTAGCTTTACTCATAATAGCCTGAAAAGATCTGAAACAGTCTAAATGTCCATCAATAGAGGAGTGAATATACAAATAGTGGTCTTTCCATACAATAATATATTATTTAGCAAGATGACGAAATATTATATGCAGCAACATGGATGAATACTAAAAACATGCTGAGTAAAAGAGCCAGCTCCCCACCCCAAAAGAAAATTACATATTGTGTGATTTCATTTATATGTAGTCCAACAACAGGCAAATCTAATGTGAGATAATAGAAGTCAAAATTGTGATTATCTTGGGAGGGCAAAAAAATTATTCTTCCCAGGAAGGGTTCTGGTTTAGAAAATTACATGTCATATCTTTTAGTTTGAGAAAATTTTATCAATAAAAAAATCTAGTTTCTCTCCACTCTCATTAAATAAATGTTGAACATTTACAGAATATCTGTTAATTTAAAGGGGTACCAAATTCTCAACCCAGCCCTGGGAGTAACTACTGATTCTCTCAAGAACAAGGGATGTGGAGAAAAAAGGGGGGAAACATATCATTGAACATATCAGAGTGTGACTTGAATATAGAAATGTGTTATCAGGTTAAGCTACTAGGGGGCAGAATTGCAGCAGCAGTAATGGTGGAATGTTTCCAGAAATGGAGAAACTGGAGGCAGAATTAGGCATCTAGCCAATAAAAAGGCAAGAAAAGGTACAGGCCTAAAAAGGCACAGGAAGCATGGGCTCAGCAGAGCCCTGGTAGGCAGGAATGAGGGTGTGGACGACCAGGAGCATAATGCTGAGGTTGCAGTAAGCTCCTGAAAACTGCTGAGATGCAGGCTGCAAAAGGCTCAGCCGACCTGTAGAACTTGGCGTTGCCTCTGACACAGGTACCCAAGGTGTAAGCTACTGCAAATAAGAACCTGAAAGCCTGGACACTTAAACATCTAGTGAGGGTGAGGGGAATGGATATAACTAGGAAAGAACAGTTTTCCGAGGGAACCTCCCAGGAAACTTGCAAGGGATCCAAAAGCAAGTCCAGAGAGAAAATGGGGCTGTCCTGTAAAATAGAGGTGTGGTTTTTCAGGGGTGTGGTGAAGAAATTCTACTGGGTCAGTAAATTGATGATTAAAATTTCACCAGCTTGCTTTTCCCTGATCTTAAAGCTTTGATCCCAGTTAAAATACAATGCCTCTCACCAATGGAATACTTGATATGGTCCAAATAAGTGACTTAAAAACAAATGTTAATAAGCTCCTACTTTGTGGAGCTACAGTTTGCTTTCTAGTCAGGCTGAACCAGCAATAAACAAGTAAACAAATACACAAATAAAACTGTCAAATAGTGAAAGGGCAATGGAGAAAATGAATCAGATACCAAGAAAGACAAAAACAAGGCAGGTTGGGAGAATCATCAGATAGATGCTCAGGAAATTTTCTCTAACAGTGATTGATATTTGTGTCAAGAGCTAAGTGCTGAGAAGTTTGCAATGCAAAGATCTGTGGAAAGAACTTTCAGGCAGAGGGGACGTCAGTGCAAGGAAGGTTCAGGGTTATGTTATTTAAAGCTTCAGAATAAAGGGTTAGATTTTTCCTACCTGCTATGAAAGTCATTAGAGGAAAAGCAGGAGAATGGTCTCACTTCATGTACATTAAATCTTTTTAAAATTGAGTTGAGAGAGAGAGAGAGAGAGAGAGATTTGTTGTTCCACTTATTTTTGTGCATTGGTTGATTCAAAGAGTCCAATTAGGGAGCAACTGCAGTCGTTTCCAAGGGAGACAATGGTGGATGGACTAGGGAAGTAGCTGAGGAATGGTGAGAAGTAAGGAGATTTTGACTTAGTTTTATAGGAGGGTGATGGAGGAAACGGAAAGCAAAGACAACTGCGAGGTGTTCAGCTTGAACAACTCTGTGGGTGAAGGTGCTGTTAAATGGAACGAGGAATACTATAGACCAGCTGGTCATTTGGAGAGGGGATAGGGTCAAGAGTTTTATTTTGGACATGTAAAGTTTGAGGTGCCTATAAGATATTCCATGGAGATGTCAAGTAAGTATCTCTGGAAGAAGGTCAGGGTGGAACTATAAACGTCATTAGAGTAGAAATGGGATTTAAAGCCAGCTGCCTTAATGGGATCACCTAGGGACAAATGCAGACCTGGCAGAAAAGAGCCCAGCTAGAGTTCCAGCTAAGAGACCTTGAGGAGTGAGGCCGGGGAGTGGAGCCCACTAGCAAAGGAGCTGAAAAAAAGTTCCGATCTGAGAGGTAGAAACGAGGAATTGAATGCACTTCAAGCTACTTGTCTGATGTTGCTGAACAAGATGAGAAAGAGATGTGATAATAACCTCAACAACAGTACTTCCGAGGAGAGAGGAAGTTGAAAATCCACTGAAAGCCTGGTTTTGATAATAAGGAAAACTTTTGTGAAAACAGATTATCCAGAAGAGAAGCATACCCAGATATGTCAGAAAAAGTCCACTGAGGGCACAAAAAACAAATCCCAAATAATTTAAGTTTCTACTCTGGCTGAATGTAAAAATCACAGAGGAACTTAAAAAATGAAACAAACCAAACAAAAAAAAAGTTTCCGGTCTTCTCCCAGATCTACTGAATTAATAGAAACGGGAACTGGAGTATATCCAAGGGGCATACATTCCAAGACTCCTCCCGGTGGATGCCTGAAACCACAGATAGTACCAACCCCTAGAAATACTATGTTTTTTCCTATACATGCATACCTATGGCAAAGCTTAATTTTTAAATTAGGCATAGTAAGAGTCTAACAACAACAATAAGAAAATAGGACAATATAACAATATACTGTAATAAAAGTTATGTGAATGTGGTCTCTCTCTGAGTACCTTATTGCACTATACTTACCCTTGTTATGAAGATGTGAGGTGATACAATGCCAACAAGATGAGTAAAGTGAGGTGAATAACAGGTCTTGTGACATAACATTAAGCTACTATTGACTTTCTGCCAATTTATCAGAAGGGGGATCATATGCTTCAGATGACCCTGGATCATTGAGCCATGACAGTGTTGATGACTGGATTTTAGGATCAAATGATGTTGATGGTTGGGGTTCCTCAATAGTTGAAGTTTTTGTTTGTTTTTTGCCAAAATTTTTGGAAGAACATCGTAACCAGAAGTTGCTATTCTTTTTAACTCATCAAGGTATTGTTGCAGAGGTTGCAATGCTTTGGTGATCATCTGGGTGACTTTAATGCTGTGGTCCATCAAGAATCATATTCCATGATTTTTGAAAATAAAGGTTACTTGAACTCTGTGACGGTTGATCTGATAACCTAGAGAGCTGCTAAGTGACTAAGGGGTAGGTATACTCTGGACAAAGGAATGATTTACGTCCCAGGTGAGATGGAGTAGGAAGGCATGAGATTTCATCATGCTACTAAGAACTACACACAATTTAAAACTTATGAATTGTTTATTTATGGAATTTTTCATTTAATATCTTTGGACCACTATTAACCACGAGCAACTGAAACCACAGAAAGTGAAACTGTGGATGAAAGAGGACTATTGTATATATCTATATAAATTATTATTTTTATTGTCATTAGTTTAGTTTAGTTTAGTTTTTTTTTGTTGTTTTTTTTTTTGTATTTTTCTGAAGCTGGAAACGGGGAGAGACAGTCAGACAGACTCCCGCGTGCGCCCGACCGGGATCCATCCAGCACGCCCACCAGGGGCGACGCTCTGCCCACCAGGGGGCGATGCTCTGCCCCTCCGGGGGCGTCGCTTTGCCGCGACCAGAGCCACTCTAGCGCCTGGGGCAGAGGCCAAGGAGCCATCCCCAGCGCCCGGGCCATTATTGCTCCAATGGAGACCTGGCTGTGGGAGGGGAAGAGAGAGACAGAGAGGAAGGAGGGGGTGGGGGGTGGAGAAGCAGATGGGCGCTTCTCCCATGTGCCCTGGCCGGGAATCGAACCCGGGTGCCCCGCACGCCAGGCCAACGCTCTACCGCTGAGCCAACCAGCCAGGGCTTAGTTTAGTTTTGTTTTTAATTTTTATTTATTTATTTATTTATTTTTTACAGAGACAGAGAGTGAGTCAGAGAGAGGGAGAGACAGGGACAGACAGGAACGAAGAGAGATGAGAAGCATCAATCATTAGTTTTTCATTGCGCGTTGCAACACCTTAGTTGTTCATTGATTGCTTTCTCATATGTGCCTTGACCACGGGCCTTCAGCAGACCAAGTAACCCCTTGCTGGAGCCAGCGACCTTGGGTTCAAGCTGGTGGGCTTTTCCTCAAACCAGATGAGCCCGCACTCAAGCTGGCGACCTCGGGGTCTCGAACCCTGGTCCTCTGCATCCCAGTCCGACGCTCTATCCACTGCGCCACTGCCTGGTCAGGCTGTCATTAGTTTTGAATTTAATTTTTTTACTAATGGGATCTATATTTTTTAAAAGCTCACCTGACCAGGCAGTGGCATAATGGATAGAGCATCAGCATGGGATGCTGAGGACTTAGGTTCAAAACCTCAAAGTAACAGGCTTGAGTGAGAGCTCATCTGGTTGGTGGGCTCACCAGCCTGAGCACGGGCAGGGGGGTGAGGAGTTGCTACCTTGAGCCCAAAGATTGCTGGCTTGAAGTCCAAGGTCGATGGCTTGAGCAAGGGGTCACTGGCTCAGCTGAAGCTCTCTCGCTCCACTCCAGTCAAGGCACATATGAGAAAGCAATCAATAAACAACTGAAGTGCCACAACTCTGAGTTGATGCTTCTCATCTCTCTCTCCCTTCCTAGACAGGGGGCCTGTCTCCGCCCCCCCCCCCACTAAATAAATAAATAATAAAAGTTCCTCGAGTAATTCTGATTTAGCTAATTAGAGTAGAAGAGCTGGACAGAAACATTCCCACCAAAACAAAATGAATATCTTTCCCCTGGTTAAAAAAAAAAAAGTTAATAGGTAAAACATTCAAATTTTAAGTTATTCTCCCTAAATTTTTTCTTCATAGAAAATTTAGAGCTTGCTATCACTTGTCTTCTGATGAACTTTAGCAAAACAAATGAAAAAGTATTGGAAAACTCAGAAACAGGTGACCATACTTAGACATTCTGCTCTTTTTTCATGGGTATATGTACTCATGACTGAGATCTGACACCACATACACAGAATTATACGGGTTTTCTGCTAGTGAAATTGGAGGGAGAGGTTAGTGATTTTGACAGTGTTATGCAAATTGCATGTAACTTTTAGGTACTCTGCCATCAGAGTGGGTTAGAGAATGCTTGAATTGAATTCTGAATGCTTCATACACTCCATCTCCATCCTCTCTTTACCCTCTCTTCCTTTTTCCCTCCTCCTCTTAATATCTCTCTTTCCTTCTTCCATTTTCCTTCCCCACCCCTACCACCTCTCTCTATCCCTGCTCAGGTAAGCAATTTCCTCCAGGAAGAAAGGCCTAAAAACTAAATCTCTGTATCCCTTAAGTTCAGTCAGCTGGGAGAAAATCCCAAAATGCTAGTAATTTGATCTGTCTGGATGAAGCAGGAAAAAGAAAATTTAAATAGAAGCTTCCCTCAAAGAGGCCTTATAATACTATTTTATATCTGTAATCACTTTACAGTTCACAATGCATCATTATGTCTATTATTTTGTTTGATCTTTATATCACACCTGGAAGAAACTATGCTCTTAATAACTTCCCACCATTAAAAAAAAAAAAAAAACACAAAAAAGCAGATGAATAAATGGAGGCTTGGAAAAGTTAAGGTAATTTCCAGGGTCCTTCAGGCAAAAAAGTACAAACTTCTAAGAGGCTTGTTCACAATAACAGAGTAAAAAAAAAAATGAATAAACTCAGCAATAAAAAAGAACAAACTATTGATATATACAACAATTTGGATGACTCTCTGGGGAATTATGCTGAGTGAAAAAAAAAGCCAAAGGTTAAATACTCTGTGATTCCATTTATATAAAATTTTTGAAATGAAACACAATAGTGATTGCTAGGGGTTAGGTATGGTAGAAAGAAGTGGGAAAGGAGGGAGGTCGATGTGGTTATAATAAAGTAACAGCAACACAAAAGATCTTTGTGGCAATGAAACTGTTTAGTATTGCCTGACCAGGCGGTGGCGCAGTGGATAGAGCGTCAGACTGGGATAAAGAGGATCCTGGTTCAAAACCCCGAGGTTGCCAGCTTGAGTGTGGGATCATTGACATGACTCCATGGTTACTGACTTGAGCCCAAAGGTCGCTGGCTTGAAGCTCAAGGTTGCTGGCTTGAGCCCAAGGTTGCTGAATTGAGCAAGGGGTCACTTGCTCTGCTGCAGCCCCCCTGCTCAAGGCACATATGAGAAAGCAATCAATGAACAACTAAGGAGACTAAGGGGCCACAATCATCTCTGTTCCTATCTGTCCCTTTCTCTGTCTCTCTTTCTGTCTCTGTCATACACACACACACACACGCACAAAAGAAACAGTTCAATATCTACACTGTGATAGTGGATGTGTCCTTAACCAGTACTAAAAGTGTGTAGCACTAAATACACACAGGCAAAGGTTTACAAGCAGAACTGAAAAATTTGAATAATGGATTACATTGATGTCAACATCCTAGTTGTGATATTGTATTATAGTTTTGCACAACAATACCATTGAAAGAAACCGGGTAAAGGTTACACTATATTTCTCTGCTTAATTTCTTACAACTGCAAATAAATCTATAATTATCATGATAAAAAATTTAAATTATAAAAAATAAATGAGTCAGGGTGTATCTCTGGCTCCTGGTTCTTAGCTATGTATTATACTATTTACCTTCTCGAAGTGTAATGGAAAAAGATATGGCCTTGTTCTTGGAATTGCCAGTTTGACTCAATGCCCTTTGAGTAAGTTAGACATGGGGATGTACCCAAATATGACCCTGGAAATCATTATTATAAATCAGGCCAGCAACAGTTTCTCCCGAATAATTAAATTCCCAGAATGTTTCATACACTGAGAGCCAGGAAAGCCTAAATTTTATACTGAGCATTGCAACATTTTAATTTTTATGAGCCAGCTATTTCAGGGTATATTTCAGGCATATACCCTGAGTTTTCCGTGACATTTGGGGCTCAACTTCTGATGAGGGACAGTACTTGAGGTTGGGAAAGGAGGAGACAGTAACAGAGCCTTAGATCTGTGGGGTGGGGCAATTAGGGTTGATTGTGGGAATGACAAAGTCCTCTAATTATTTGTGTGATAGAACTAAATGCTGAGTGTTGGCTTCTGACCAACCAAGCTGGTGCAGGATGCTCACCATTCCATACCTAGGTCTTTATTTGCACTTTTCCTTCTGTTCTCCTCCTGCATTTAACCTTAGCTGCCTCTCTATCTCTGCCCTCTCCACCTCAGCTTCTTTTCAGTCGTTCTCCCTTGTTTTTTCTTCTTCTTTTTTGCTACATTGTTTTACTATAATCACATTTTAATTAATACACAATTTTAAAGTATTAAAAAAAATAGCAAGACAGTTGCTAAAGCCTAGTATATTTGTTGCTGTAAGGTCATAGGACTGCAACTCCAGTCCAGAGTAGACACTATGAAATATTTTCCTCATGCAGGAGTGCTTTCAGTGAGGATAAGAAAACCTGAGTTGTAGTCTGGGCTTTGCCAACTTTCCACCTGACCTCAAGCAGTTTGTTTCCTCACTTATGAAACAAAAGGAAAGGACTCTAAATTCCCTCTCTCTTTTTTTTAGGGAAAGAGAGAGGAAGGGAGAGAGATGAGAAGCATCAACTCATAGCTGCAGCACCCTAGTTGTTCATTGATTGCTTTCTCATATGTGCCTTGACTGGGGGTTGGGGGGGTTCAGCCAAGCCAGTGACTCCTTGCTCAAGCCAACAACCTTTGGGCTCAAGCCAGCAACCCTGAGGTCAGGTCTATAATCCCACGCTCAAGCTCGCGCTACCTCCCAGGCTGACACTCTATCCACTGCGTCACTGCCTGGTCAGGCTCAAAACTCCCTCTCCAAAGTCACTTTCAGTTTTGTCTGAGTCTAGAGAAACAAGTCTTTCTGGTCAGGTGTGGCGGAATGCTGGGAAAAGACTGGCCAATCTTGATAGAGGATGAAAAGTTAGGTTACTTCACTGGGCGTCTTTTCCTGGAGGCTGGGCATTCATATGGGCCAGGAAGTTATCATCAAACCATGTGCCATCAACCCAAGGCTGCTGTGAAGGCCAACACTGTTATTATACTTAGCCCTTAATAGCAGGAAGACCTGTAGGTGTTGGACCACAAAGAAGGAAGAAAAGGTGGGATCTGACCTGTGCAGAATAACTGCCCAACTATGAAGGGAGGTGACTCATTTCACACATCCAGACAAAGGTTTGCATGGAGTGGTTTAAATGGTGGCAGAGAGAAGGCTCTTATTAGGGACTAAGTGAAGAACAGAAAAAAGTTAAATTGAGTAGAAAACACTGAAGAAAGAGAAATTGCTCTTCCCAAGGCTGATTTCCATAGAAATAATAACACTCTACTCCTAGGCCCTAACAAATTAGGATCAAAGTGGAGGAGTTTATCTTTGGGGAGGAATATACAAATATTTATTGTGCTCTTAGTCTGGGCCAGGCACTTTTATGAGTGTTATCTTATTTCATCCTCACAGCAAATCTACAGAGCATTAATATCTCCATATTGTACCTGTAAAAACTGAGGCTGAGGGAGATTAAGTCACGAAGTAGCACGTTTGGCAGAACCAGCATTAAAAATGGGTGTGTCTGAGTCCTAGGCCTGAACTTTGTGGGTTCTTTTTAGCAGCTCCTGAGCCACCACTTACTCTGAGGTCTCTAGTCTCACCTTGCCACTAACCATGCACCAATGGTAGATCTAAGAATGCCATATTATCTGGCAGTGGGCAAGGAGCTGTGGCCCTGATGTGAAGTCAGAAAATTCTGATTTTGAATTCTGGCTCTGCTAACTTTGTGCCTATGGGCAAGATGCAAAACCTTAAACCTGAATATTAATTTCTTTAAAGTAGGAATGATAATACCAAAATCCTAGAGGTGTTGCAAGGATTATATGTAAGTCTAAATCAGAAGCTTATGTCTGACCTGTGGTGGCGCAGTGGATCAAGTGTTGACCTGGAATGCTGAGGTTGACACTTCGAAACCTCAGGTTTGTGCGGTCAAGACATATACAAGAAGCAACTAATATGAATTGATGCTTCCTGCTCCTTCCCCCGCCTTTCTGTCTCTTTCTATTCTCTCTCTAAAATCAATAAATAAAATCGTAAAAAAAAAAAAAAGAAGATGCTCATGCTTGGCACATAAGTGCTTAATAATTGATAGCTCTTAAATTATGTTAGTGTGAGCTCAAAGTGACTCTTTATCTTGGCTGCACATTGGAATCACCTGAGGAGCTCAGTAACACTGAGGCCTGAGCTGGCTCCAGGTTTAATAGGTTAGAGATTCTGGTTTAATAGGTCTCGGGTGCTGTCTGAGATGAGAGTTTGACAAACTCTCCAGGTAATTCCTATGTAGTGCACAAAATTTGAGCGTATGTTTCAAAATCACCTGGAGGGCCCCATCCCTAGATTCTATATCTGAAATCTGAAATCTTTCAGAACCTCCAAACTTTCCAGATTTCTTACTGAAAGTAACATTTTCATTAAATACCTATTATGTACTGGACCTTATGCTAACTACCATAAAAGTAGTGTATCTCATTTAATCCTCACAACAACCCTAGGATTATTTTTAATTTTATAGGTGAGGAATTTGAGGCTCAGAGATGTTAAGTGACTTGTTCTAGATCCCACAGCTGCTAAGTGGACAGAACCAGTTTGAGCAACTGTGGGGAAAACAGCCGTATTAGGCTCGCTTGCGGGTTTACTGGCTGCAAGCGCTTTGCCTGATGGGTGCGTGGCAGTGCCACGTGTGTGTGGTCTATGTAAGGCTGCCGGTGCTCTCCCTCCACCGCGATTCTCCCAGATTGCTCTCCTGCCACCTTGAGGTGTGGCTTCTCCTCCTCCCTTGCCCTTCACTGCAAAAAGCAGATTTTCCTTTGTTTATTAGCTCTCTTCCTTTTGTGTTTTGTTTTTTTTTTTCGCTCGCCTGTCTTTGAGAGCCTCCAATAAATGGGTATGGCCAAATGCTTTCCGGCTCTGCAGTTCCTCTACCATCTGCCCTAATTCTATGAGAACCTGCCTGACATCAACCTCCAGCATTAGATCTGGAATAGCGGGCAGGATTTGGATCATATGGGTATGGAGCATCCGAGACCCTTTAAAGCAGTGGTAGTCAACCTGGTCCCTACCGCCCACTAGTGGGCATTCCAGCTTTCATGGTGGGCGGTAGTGGAGCAACCAAAGTATAAAAAGATAGATTTAACTATCTTTTTCAAGTAAGATAAGTAAGTTGTTTTATAAAGATTTATTCTGCCAAACTTAGTGAAAATCGACATAAAGTACTTGGTAAGTAATCATTATTATATGCTTTAACTTGCTGTAACTCTGCTTTATAGATTTTATAAAGTAAAGTTACTTCCCTACTTTATAAATCACCATTATTGTGGAGCCGGTGGGCAGTTAGAAAATTTTACTACTAACAGAGATACAAAAGTGGGCAGTAAGTATAAAAAGGTTGACTACCCCTGCTTTAAAGGATAGGGTAGAGGAGTGGTTGTTGTTGTCCAGTGTATGGTTCCCCATGGCTGTCCTTCTGGGGGCTGTGGACTGCGTGGTTTTTACAGCCCTGCAAGAGGAAACCAAGAGCTCTGTGTGAGAGGCTGCCCAAGGTTGAGATCTCCAGGGTGAGCTGCAGATCAAGTGGCAACAACGGCATGAGCTGGAATAGTCACTGGAGAAAGAGTTGCAGATCCAAGAACAACAGGTTAGGCTACACATTGAGAACCAGCAGCGGCATGAACTGGAGTGAGTACTGGAGAAGGAGGCCGACCAGGTTCAAGGGCTGCAGTGTGAGATGCAGACTGAGCACCAATGGCGCCTGGAACTGGAATGGTCTCTGGAGAAGGAATTATAGGTTCGTTTACATTCATATGTAAACACTTCCTTAGTAAAAAAGAGCTAACGTAAAATTGCTGGGTCAAATGGTAGTAAAAAGAAATCTTCACATTTCTAAATGGTACTCCAGAAAAGTTCTTCTACTTTACACTCCCAGCAGTAACGCATAAAGTCAAGGCTTTGTTATTGTTGTTCTATTAATCATTTGATAAGTATCTGTTTCTCTGCTGCGTGTATTTTCATCATTTCTCTCTCTGGCTACCTTGAGTTTGGTATTTTTACACCAAGAGATTAAGCAGTTATCCTCTTCTGCTTCATATTTTATAAGCCTATGGTTTAAAATAGCATTCCTATCATAAAAAGTTTCACTTATATCACTTTTTTCCTGTCCGTGATTTTGTTATTTTGGGATTTTCCTTTTATTAATTAAGCTAAGTGGTTTCTCATTTTTTCCCCCAAGTCAAAGAATTGATTTATCATCAATTATATAAAATAAAGTAAAAAAGTAGAATTGATAAGCAAACCTATGTGGCTCTTTAAAAATTGCCAAAACAGATTTTTCAAGTCCATGCTCTTATATAAAATATGGCAAAATGTTAAGATATGGCAGAACTGACTGGTAAAAGAAACAAATACTTTCTTCTTATAGTCTTTAGCCAGAAACTTAATTTATCATGTTTTGGGGTTTTTTTAGATTTTATTTATTGAAATTTAGAGAAAGGAAAGAGAGCAAGTGAAGTAGAGAGAGAGAAAGAGGGGGTAGAAGCAGGAAGTATCAACTCATAGTAGTTGCTTCCTATATGTGCCTTAACCAGGCAAGCCCAGGGTTTTGAACCGGCAACCTCAGCTTTATCCACTCTGCACCACAGTTTAGTCCATCATGTTTCTTTTTAAAAAAATGTTTTACTACTATAAGCATTTAAGAGCAGAGGCTTTCCTCTAAAGTTGACTTAGCATTTGTTAGGTATCTTATATTTTTATTCTTGTTTAGAAAACTTATGATATATTATAATATGGATTTGCTTCTTGATGACTGTAAAAGTAGCCATAGTTTATTAAATATTTTAAAAGAGCAAACCTAACAGTTCTTTGCTGCCTTATTGTTTACATACGGACAGAGGCAGCTGACACTTAAGAAGTCAGACCTTTCTGACTCAGTAAGGGGTATTAGGAAAAAACAACCAATTAGAAGGAACAGCGAGGCTCCCAAACTGACATTTCTGCTTATTAGCTGTGTGAACTTGAAGGAGTCATTTAACCTACCCAAATCTCATTTGTCCCATCTGAAAAATGAAGATAATACATGCCCCCACCCTTTTAAAAAATAGATTTGTGTATCAAATGGAATAGTGCATGTGAAATCTTTGAATGCTGTGTAGTCCTATTATATTCAAATGCAAAACAGTATTCTTACATATTAACTGGAGCCTGGCTTTTTTTTTTTTTTTTTTTAATAATTTTATTTTTTTAATGGGGTGACATCAATAACTCAGGATACATATATTCAAAGATAACAAGTCCAGGGTATCTTGTCGTTCAATCATGTTGCATACCCACTACCCAAAGTCAGATTGTCCTCCGTCACCCTCTATCTTGTTCTCTCTGTGCCCCTCCCCCTCCCCCTTTCCCTCTCCCATTCCCCCTCTCCCCCCCCCCGTAACCACCACACCCTTATCAATGTCTCTCAGTTTCACTTTTATGTCCCACCTACGTATGGAATAATGCAGTTCCTGGTTTTTTCTGATTTACTTATTTCGCTTCGTATCATGTTATCAAGATCCCACCATTTTGCTGTAAATGTTCCGATGTCATCATTTCTTATGGCTGAGTAGTATTCCATAGTGTATATGTGCCACATCTTCTTTACCCAGTCATCTATTGACGGAGCCTGGCTTTTAATTAAAGCTTTTCCTAAAATGTTGTTCTTGTTTTTTTGTGTGTGTGTGTGTGTGTTTTTTTTCATTTTTCCAAAGTTGGAAACGGGGAGGCAGTCAGACAGACTCCCGCATGCGCCCGACCGGGATCCACCCGGCATGCCCACCAGGGGGCGATGCTTTGCCCCTCTGGGGCCTTGCTCTGTTGCATTCAGAGCCATTCTAGCACCTGAGGCAGAGGCAACAGAGCCATCCCCAGCGCCCGGGTCATCTTTGCTCCAATGGAGCCTCGGTGCAGGAGGGGAAGAGAGAGAGAGAGAGAGAGAGGAAGGAGAGGGGGAGGGGTGGAGAAGCAAATGGGCACCTCTCCTGTGTGCCCTGGCCGGGAATTGAACCTGGGACTCCTGCACGCCAGGCCGACGCTCTACCGCTGAGCCAACCGGCCAGGGCCAATGTTGTTCCTGTTAATGCTAGTACATGGTATGTCTTTGGTGCCAATTCAAGGCCAACAGGAATCCCCAATTTGTGGTTCAGTGAAGAAGGAAACTTTATTCAGTACAAAAGAGCTCATTTATGATATAGCAAGGCTGTGGAAAAGCTCAAGTGACTCTCAGAGTCAGAGAGGAGCTGACTTAACAGTATAAAGACAGAGGCCCTGCCTGACCAGGCGGTGGCGCAGTGGGTAGAGCGTTGGACTGGGATGCGGAAGGACCCAGGTTCAAGACCCCAAGGTTGCCGGCTTGGGCGCGGGCTCATCTGGCTTGAGAAAAAAAAAAAAAAAAAGCTCACCTCGTCTCTCTCCATTCCTGTCTATCTATCCCTCTCTCTGACTCTCTCCCTGTCCTTGTAAAAGAAAAAAAAAAAGACAGAGGCCCTCACCTCTGATTTGTTCCTGTCTGTCCTCATGCAAATGAGGACTTCAAATCCCTGCAGTTTGATTGGTTTGAAAGGCAGTGTCCTGATAGCTCAGAATGGAGCCACTCTGATTGGTCAGTGAAGAATCTGATGGGGATATAGGTGTGCACCTCTGACTGAATGGGGAAAGCCTCAGTGCTATTTTTTTTTTTTGTATTTTTCTGAAGCTGGAAACGGGGAGAGACAGTCAGACAGACTCCCGCATGCGCCCAACCGGGATCCACCCGGCACGCCCACCAGGGGCAGACGCTCTGCCCACCAGGGGGCGACGCTCTGCCCCTCTGGGGGGTCGCTCCTCAGCGACCAGAGCCACTCTAGCGCCTGGGGCAGAGGCCAAGGAGCCATCCCCAGCGCCTGGGCCATCTTTGCTCCAATGGAGCCTTGGCTGTGAGAGGGGAAGAGAGAGACAGAGAGGAAGGGGGGGGGGGGTGGAGAAGCAAATGGGCGCCTCTCGTATGTGCCCTGGCTGGGAAACGAACCCGGGTCCCCCGCACGCCAGGCGGACGCTCTACCGCTGAGCCAACTGGCCAGGGCCGCCTCAGTGCTATTGATTGAAATAGGATTCCAGGAACTTCTTTATAAGGACTGGTGAGGATGGCAAAAACACAGTGCAGACAGGCAGTTCAGTACAGAGGCAAGTAGTTCAGAGCAGGCTTCTCCTAAAGTGCAGTTTGTATGATAGGAGGCCCCTGTGTAGAAATGGCTGTTAGGCTCTGGTGTTGTTTTATTTTATTTATTTACTTTTTTTTTTAGAGCAACTGGGAGAAAGAAAGACTGGAACATCAAGATGCTCCTGCATGTGCCCTAACCAGAGAATTGAACAGGCAACCACCACACTCTGGGATGACATTCCAACCAACTGCGCTATCCTCTATCCGGCAGACAGGGCTTACCATATTTCCCCATGTATAAGACGCTCCCATGTATAAGATGCACCTTAATTTTGGGGCCTGAAATTTGAAAAAAAAAAATGCATTTCATAAAGTTATTTTTTTTAACTTATTTATTTATTTTTTTTGTATTTTTCTGAAGCTGGAAATGGGGAGAGACAGTCAGACAGACTCCCGCATGCGCCCGACGAGGATCCACCAGGCACGCCCACCAGGGGCGATGCTCTGCCCACCAGGGGGCGATGCTCTGCCCCTCCGGGGAGTCACTCTGCCGCAACCAGAGCCACTCTAGCACCTGGCGCAGAGGCCAAGGAGCCATCCCCAGGGCCCGGGCCATCTTTGCTCCAACGGAGCCTTGGCTGCAGGAGGGGAAGAGAGAGACAGAGAGGAAGGGGGGGGGGTGGAGAAGCAAATGGGTGCTTCTCCTATTTGCCCTGGCCGGGAATCAAACCTGGGTCCCCCGCACGCCAGGCTGATGCTCTACCGCTGAGCCAACCGGCCAGGGCACATAAAGTTATTGAATTCAAGTTTTGTTTTTGTTTTTTTTGTATTTTTCTGAAGTTGGAAACGGGGAGGCAGTCAGACAGACTCCCGCATGCTCCTGACTGGGATCCACCCGGCACACCCACCAGGGGGCGATGCTCTGCCCATCTGGGGCTTCACTCTGTTGCAACCAGTGCCATTCTAGCGCCTGAGGCAGAGGCCACAAAGCCATCCTCAGCGCCTGCGCCAACTTTGCTCCAATGAAGCCTTGGCTGCAGGAGGGGAAGAGAGAGAGAGAGAGAGAGAGAGAGAGAGAGGATGGAGAGGGGGAGGGGTGGAGAAGCAGATGGGTGCTTCTCCTGTGTGCCCTGGCTGTAAATCAAACCCAGGACTCCTGCACGCCAGGCCGGCACTCTACCACTGAGCCATCTGGCTAGGGCCTGATCTCAAGTTTTATTCATCATAAAACTCATACAACTCCTCATCACTGTCAAAGCCTCCATCCATTAGCTTGTCCTCCTCTGTGTCTGAAGACAAATCACTGTCTTCATATATTGCAGGGGTTGGGAAACTTTTTGGCTGAGGGAGCCATAAACGCCACATATTTTAAAATGTAATTCCATGAGACCCATACATCGACCCGTGTACATTACGCATTATCCAATAAAAATTTGGTGTTGTCCCAGAGTACAGCTGTGATTGGCTCCAGCCACCTGCGACCATGAACATGAGCGGTAGGAAATGAATGGATTGTAATACATGAGAATGTTTTACATTTTTAACGTTTTTTTTTATTAAAGATTTGTTTGTGAGCCAGATGCAGCCATCAAAAGAGCCACAACTGGCTCGCGAGCCATAGGCTCCCAACCCCTGATATATTGCCTCGTCCTCAGTTCCATCTATGACATTTGAAATGCCATGCTTCTACAACCACTGTATAAGACACACCCAGTTTTTAGACCTCAGATTTTTCGAAGAACAGTGCATCTTATACATGGGCAAATACGGTAATTTTTATTTATTTATTTATTTTTCTGAGTGACAGAGGAAGGGAGAGAGAGGGGAAGGGGGAAGATTCATCTGTTGTTCCACTCAGTTGTGCATTCCTTCCTCGCTTCCTATGTGTGCCCTCACTAGAGATCAAACCCACAACCTTGTCATTACAGGATGACACTCCCAACCAACTGAGCTAACTGGCCAGGGCCTGGTGTTTTATTTAATTTGAGCCCTGTTAGCCACCAGGAGCCTTTTTTAGTAGGTATTTTCTTTCTCAGGGTCCACACTACTAATAGTCCAATAGAAATGCTTCAAGTCAACATCAGATACTGTGACATATATTGAGAGAAATATCCAGTGCCTGGACCAATACTGGCAAAAAGTAAGTGCTTGATAAATATTTGTTGAATGAAAGAAGGAAGGAATGAAGCTGGGCAGGCAGGTATAAGCAGGCTTCTGGCTTTGGAACTGTGTGAAAGTAGGACAGAGTAGTTGTGTGAATGAAGCATGATGATCACCTAAGGCTTTTACAGCAGTATTTCCAGAGTGGGCAGAGCTGCCTGTGGCAGCCAAAGATGAAACTGTTTTCTTCCTGTTTTGTTCCAATTGGAGCAACCTCCCTTCTAATTTCTGACTATACTAAGGAGCTAGGAAAAGGCATAGGGGAGTTCAGTTCAATTAGCATTTTGTCTAAAAATATTTTTAGTTAGCAAAACACCATCAATTAACAACAATATTTAACAACAATTAAAAATGGAACACGATAGGTTGTACTGACCTTACTACTCACCTCTGGACACCCTTCCTGTGTCTCCTAGCCAGACTGGAGTTCCTGACTGCTCAAACCTGGTGCTTTTCCTTCCGCAAGCCTCTGCTCAGTCACCAATAATCTTTTCTTCCAACTTCCAGTCTTAAACATTTTTTCAACGCTGTCAATGAATTAATAACTGGCTCAACAAGGATTTATTCTGTTCATTGAGTACCCACAACATGTAAGGATGAAAGGAGTTCATAGTCTAATTCTAGTAGGAGTAGAAATACATATACAGACATAATTTTAATGCTATATGATAGGTTTTAAAAATAAATATTTTATTTATTGATTTTACAGAGAGAAGAGGGGGGATGAGAAGTATCAACTCATAGTTGCTTTGCTTTAGTTGTTCGTTGATGGCTTGTCATATGTGTCTTGACTGGGGCAAGCCCAGGGTTTCGAACCAGCAACCTCAGCATTCTGGGTTGACGTTTTGTCCAATGTGCCACCACAGGCCAGGCATGATAGGTTCTTTTTATTATATAACAGCGTTATTGACATTAATTCACACATCATAAAATCCATTCTTTTACACTGTACAGTTCAGTGGTTTTTCATATACTGTATAAGAGTTGTAAAACTAACATCACTATCTAAATTTAGAACATTTCATTACCCGTGATAAAAATTTATGCTCATTAGCAGAAATTTCCCATTCCCCTCTTCCCTTCCAGGCCCTGATAACCACTAATCTACTTTCTGTCTCTATGGATTTGCCTATTATGGACACTTCATATAAACAAAATCATACAATATATGGTCTTTTGTGACTGACTTCTTTCATTTAGCATAATGCTTTCAAGTTTTACCCATTTTGTAGCTTGTATCAGTATGTCATTCCTTTTTAGAACTAAATAATATTACATGCTATGACTATAACAAAATTTTTATAGATTCATGGCCCATTAATTAAGTTAATTTTGTGTTCAATGTGTGGAAGCAGTCCAATTTTTTTTTTTTTTTTTTTGTGGCAGAGACAGAGTCAAAGAGAGGGACAGCAGATACGGACAGACAGACAGGAAGGGAGAGAGATGAGAAACATCAGTTCTTTGTTGCGGCTCCTTAGTTGTTCATTGATTGATTTCTCATACATGCGTTGACTGAGAGGCTACAGCAGACCGAGTGACCCCTTGCTCGAGCCAGCGACCTTGGGCTCAAGCTTTGCTCAAACCAGATGAGCCTGCACTCAAGCTGGAGACCTCAGGGTCTCGAACTTGGGTCCTCCACATCCCAGTCTGACGCTCTACCCACTGTGGCACCACCTGGTCAGACTGGAAGCAGTCCAATTTAATTCTTTTCCATATAACTATCCATTGTGCCATTACTATTAAAATTATTTTATAATTTATTGATTTTAGAGGAAGAGAGAAAGAGAGAAACATTGACTTGTTCCACCTATCTATCCATTCATTTGTTGATTCTTGTATGTGCCCTGATTGGGATGGAATCCACAAACTTGGTGTATCAGGACGATGTTCTAACCAACTGAGTTACCTGGCTAGGGCATCTCAGCACCGTTTGTGAAGACTATTCTTTCCCTATTAAATGGTCTTAACACTCTTGTAGAAGACAAACTGACCATAAATTTAAGGGTTTCTTTTTTGACTCTCAATTCTATTCTATTAATCTATATATCTATCCATATACCAGTACCACACTGTATTAATTACTATAGCTTAGTAGTAAGCTTTGAAATTAGAAAGTGAGAGTACTTAAACTATATTTTTCTTTTTCAAGATTGTTTTAAATATTCTGATTCTGGCCCTGGTTGGTTGGCTCAGTAGTAGAGGGTCAGCCCGGCATGTGAATGTCCCAGGTTCGATTCCTGGTCAGGGCATACAGTGGAAGCGCCCATCTGCTTCTCCATTCCTCCCCTCCTTTCTTCTTTTTTTCTCTTTCTCCTCCTCCTGCAGCCATGGCTCGATTGGAGCAAATTGGCCCCAGGTACTGAGGATGGCTCCATGGCCTCCACCTCAACCACTGAAAAGAGCTCAGTTGCAAGCATGCCTCTAGATGGGCAGAGCATCACCCCCTAGTGGGCTTGCCAGGTGGATCCTGGTTGGGGCGCAGGCAGGATTCTGTCTCTGCCTCCCCTCCTCTCACTGAATAAAAAAATTTTTTAAACTGTTTCTGGTTCCTTGCCCTCCCATATAAATTGTAGGATCAGACTGTCAGTTTCTCCAAAAAAAGGCCACTAGAATTTTGATAGGGATGGAATCCATAGATCAATTTAAGGAGTTCTGCCATCTTAACAATATTCAGTCTTTTGATGTATGAACATGGAATGTATTTCCATTTATATAGGTCTTCTTTAATTTCTTTCAACAGTGTTTTGTCATTTTCAGTGTACTTGCACTTCTTTTTTTTTTTTTTTTTTTTTTTTTGTATTTTTCTGAAGCTGGAAACGGGGAGAGACAGTCAGACAGACTCCCGCATACGCCTGACCGGGATCCACCTGGCACGCCCACCAGGGGCGAAGCTCTGCCCACCAGGGGGCGATGCTCTGCCCCTCCGGGGCGTTGCTCTGCCACGACCAGAGCCACTCCAGCGCCTGGGGCAGAGGCCAAGGAGCCATCCCCAGCGCCCGGGCCATCTTTGCTCCAATGGAGCCTTGGCTGCGGGAGGGGAAGAGAGAGACAGAGAGGAAGGAGGGGGGGTGGAGAAGCAAATGGGCGCTTCTCCTATGTGCCCTGGCCGGGAATCGAACCCGGGTCCCCCACATGCCAGGCCGACACTCTACCGCTGAGCCAACCGGCCAGGGCCCTTGCACTTCTTTTGTTGAATTAATTCCTAATTATTTTTTTCTTTGTGATGTGATTTTCAATAGTTTTTACTTTCAATCTTGGATTGTTCCTTGGTAATGTATAAAAATACAAATGATTTTTTTATGTTAATCTCATATTCTACAATCTTATTGAATGTTTTTTAGTTCTATTTTTTTGGATTGTGTAGGATTATCTATATATAATATATAATATCATATATCTATAAATGGTTTTATTTCTTTCTTTCCCATCAATGTGCTTTTTATTTTCTTACCTAATTTCTTGGGCTAGAACTTCTAATATAGTGTTGAAAATAAATGGCAAGAGCAAACATTCCTGATTTATTCCTAATCTTAGGGAGAAAACATCCAGTTTTTCACCGTTAAGTATAAGAGTAACTGGATTTTTCATGGATACTCTTTGTCAGGTTGAGAAGTTCCCTTCTATTTCTAGTATGTTGAGGGGTTTTTTTTCATAAAAGGGTGTTAGATTCTGTTAAATGTTTTCTCCGTATTAATTGAGATGCTCATGTAGTTTTTGTTCTTTAATCTATTAACGTGGTGTATTACAATAATTTATGTATATTGAGCCAAACTTGCATTCCTGGGATAAATTCCACTTGGTCATAGTGTATAATCTATTTAATACATTGCTTTATTTTCTATATTCAAAAGAGATACTGGAGCAATGATTGTGGAAGTGATGGAATTGCCCAAGTCACGCGTCAACACCAGCATGCTATCTCACTTCATTCACTGGCCCGTCTGCTTCGTAGGGAGGCTGGAAAAGATTCATCCCACTGGAAAAATGTTTATTCTTTCAGATGGAGAAGGCAAAGGTAGAACCATTGAGTTGATGGAACCTCTTGATGAAGAAATCTCTGAAATTGTGGAAGTAGTTGAAAGAGTAAAAGCCAAGGCAACCATCATGTGTGCATCTTATGTCCAGTTTGAAGAAGACAATCATCCTTTTGATCTTAGACTTTACAGTGAAGCTGTGAAAACTATCCATAAATTCCCCTAGTTTTTCCCTTTTGGGGTTGTGCAATCCGATTGATTTTGACTATAATTGAGCTACATTGAACTATTAAAGAAGTCTCCTGATATTTGAGAGAGAGATTCCTGTTATTTTTAAGATGTAATTTGTTCTCTTTTTAATTTCATTTACCTAACTTCATTAGATATTTCAGTATGCCATTTTTAATGGAACTGATATATTGACAGTTCTTACTATGTCCTCATAAAGAATTCTCTGGCATATGGTCAGATCAGATGCAAAAACAAAGCAGTTGTCTGAGTTTAGTTTTGTGTTTTATTAATAAAAGTTTAAATGGAAAAAAAAAAAAAGAGATATTGGGCCCTAGCTGGTCACACAGGGAATAGAGCATCATCCTGGAGTACTGAGGTCACCTGCTTGACCCCAGAGGTCGCAGTTTTAGCCCTGGTCAGGGCATGTATGAGAAGCAATTAATGATGCACAAGTAAGTGGAACAATGAATTGATGCTTTTCACTGTCTCCCTTTCCCCCTCTTACTCACCTTTCCTTAAAAAAAATTTTTTTTTGAGAGAGAGAGACAGGAAGGGACAGAGAAGGGGAGGAGAGAGATTTGAAGCATTAATTCATTGTCGGTTCACTTTAGTTGTTTGACCCAGTGACCCCTTGCTCAAGCCTTGGGCACAAGGCAGCAACCTTGGGCTTCAAGCCAGTGACCTTTGGGCTCAAGCCAGCGACCTTGAGATCATGTTGATGATCTTGTACTCAAGCCAATGACCCTGGGCTCCAAGTGGTAAGCCTGTGTTCAAGCCAGTGACCTCAGGGTTTTGAATCTGGGACCTTAGTGTCCCAGGTCAATGCTCTGGCCACTGTGCAACCATCAGTCAGGCATCTCTCTCTCTCTTAGAAAAAAAGGGATATTAGTCTGTACTTGTTTCTTTTTTCTTGTTATGTTTTTGTCTGGCTTTGCTATCAGGGTAATACTGGCCTTATAGGATGAATTTGGAAAGAGTCCTTCCTCTTCTATTTTTAGTCCCAATTCTCTTTTAAATATTTGGCAGAATCACCAGTCTAGCCACCTGGGCTGAAACCTTCTTTAAACACTGTATGATAGGAAGTATTGACAGTTGTGGAGGCCAGAGAAACAGGTGGCCAGCTCTGCCTAGAACATTAAGCAAGCTGGGAAAAGAATAATATAAAACAGTAAGAGTCTCATTTATATGGGTGATATGTTGAGGGTATGAAGACTAAAAGAAAAGGGGCTGGAAAGACAGGCTGGATATAGATGAGGCAAGATACTGAATACCTGATCCAGACCCTTACCAAACATAATCTGTTATCCCTCCAATGTGGTTATTGTTGAAGGCATTAAACCAAAAATGAAAAGAGCCACTGACCAAACCATGGGAAGAATTTTTCTAGCCAACTGTCAATCAGTAAAGATAACACTTCAGGGTGAAGAATGTAACTGAAGTCTGAGTGTCCTATAAAAAAGATGGAAAGGGGTTAGCCATATTGATGACTCAGGGGCTCAGAAAAGCATTCCTGTGATGACCATCTGCTATAGCATTCTTCTTATGCTTGCTCTGGGGTGGGGCCATGTTCTTATGATGTCTGTACCACACCAGTCAGGCAAGTTATTTGAGCTTTGCCTCTTTCATTGGATTTCAAGCTCCTTAACAGCAGGGAGCATGTCCTGTGTATCTGTATTTTCTACAGACAGATTTACCAAAATCAGAAGAATGCATCCCTTAAAATTTCATTGGAGAGTTTTTATTTTTTAAATGGGTCATCCAAATCCACAGCCCCAATGTCCTGTCCTCTTCTAAATTCTCAATATGTCAGGCAGTAGCTCCAGAATCAGACTCCAGGACAGCAAGGTGTGCCAGCATGAGAGAGGAACACCAAAGTTCTCTATTTATCCCCTAAGCTTCAGGGAAGACCTCTCAACCAAGATGTTTCCTTACCAAAACCTTTACAAGGATAATTTTTGCCTTGGCCAGTTAGCTCTGTCTGTTAGAGAAACGTCTCCAAACAACAAGTTTGCAGGTTCAATCCCCGATCAGGGCACATTTGAGAAGCAGGTAATGAATGTACAACTAACTGGAACAACAAATGAACCCTTTCTGCCTCCTTCTCCCTCTCCCTTCCCCTCACTGTCTCTCCAAAATCAATAACAACAACAAAAAAACTTTTTAAAAAAGGTAATTTTAACCAAAATTAGCTACACAGACATCTCTGAGTCCCATCTAGAAAGCCTATTATTTTCTCAGGGGGAGCACACTGTCTGGGTAGTCATGGACACAACAGGGAAAGAGCACTGGTTGGGAGCCAGGAGACCTGAGCTCTGAGTACAGTCCTGCTGCTGATTAGCTGTGTCACCTTAGTTGGGCAAGTTAGTTACTTAACTTCATTAGCCTCTTTTGAAAAGAGGGAGTTGAAATAAGATTTACAAAGGTCTCTTCTAAATATGAAAATTATAAGCTTTGATGACATATTTAATGCATGCTTATTTTAGCTACCATGGTATTTATAACTTATAGAAAGTTACTACTTTAATGGGTCTCAAGGATATTTCATAATTCGTGGTTACATTGCAAACAAGCTGAGGTATAAAGATACAGGTTATTTTATAAAATTTAAGGTGTGATTTACTGAAGTATTAAGTTGGCTTACCGTATCTTTGCTTTTGTGGCTCACTGTTGTCATGTGTATGCATTGCAGTCAAGTTATCACAGGCAGGCCTGGCTGGGTGGCTTAATTGGTTAAAGTGTTGTTCTGATATGCCAAGGTTCGATCCCTGGTCAGGGCACATACAAGAAACAACCAATGAATACATAAATAAGTGGAACAACAAATTGATATTTCTCTCTCCTTTCTGCTTTCTCTAAAAAATAAATAAACTATTTTTTTTTAAAGCTATCACATGGAGATGTTTTGCTTTGTGACAATCTACCCTATTTCAGTTTATTGATAACATTTCTAAAGTATAAAAGTGGTATACAGGTCCAGTGTAGAGGCCAAATCAGTCGCTGCAGTCAGACTCCCTCGGTATAAATCCCAGCTCTGTAAATGCCACCAGGTCATTTTCTTTCTTTCTTTTTTTTTTTAGAGAGGAGAGAGAGAAACAGAGAGGGAGAGAGAGGAGAGAAAGACAGAGAGAGAAGGGGGAAGGAGCTGGAAGCATCAACTCCCATATGTGCCTTGACCAGGCAAGCCCAGGGTTTTGAACCAGTGACCTCAGCATTTCCAGGTCGATGCTTTATCCACTGCACCACCACAGGTCAGGCCACCAGGTCATTTTCGGCAAGTTATTCTTAACCTTCAGTTTCCTCAATTGTAAAGTGTGTTGGGGGAGGGGGGGTTGAGGGGGAGAATGGTACTTATTTCATTTAATTGTTGTGAGAATTAAATAAAATAATGCTTGTGAGGGCTTTGAATGACACTATATACAGTGGTACCTTGAGATACAAACAGACCAACATATGAATTTTTATGATACGAGCTGCGACTCGGTCCGCATTTTTGTTCGAGATCCGAACGAAGTTCTGAGATATAAGTAGTGATTCGGGAAGTTGCCGCTAGTTGGTGTGTTGGGGCACGGGTCCAGTATTGGCAGCACAACACCAGCATCTCTTTCTTTCTCACGTGTTACCCACAGAATCAAGTTGAATCTTGTGCACTGTACTCATTCTTGCATCATTTTTGCATTTTTTACTAACTTTTTTTGTGTGCTATCATGGGGCCGAAGAAAGTGAGTGTAAAGGACAGTGGTGAGAAGAAGAGAATGATGTCGATAGAAGTAAAGCAAGAAATAATAGAAAACCATGAGTGTGGTGTACGAGTGATAGAACTGGCAAGGCTGTACAACCACAATACATCTATAATTTGTACCATCCTTAAACAAAAGGATGCCATCAAAAGCGCAAATCCAGTGAAAGGAACTACAATTCTGTCCCAATTAAGGACAAATATCCATGAAGAAATGGAGAAGCTTCTGCTGGCATGGGTGAAAGAGAAAGAGCTGGCAGGAGATACAGTGATGGAGACTGTAATATACGAAAAGGCATGTATTATTTACGGCGACTTGAAGAAGAAAGAACCATCAACCTCAAAAGAGGCAACAGAAGATATGTCTAAGGTGAGTCACAGCTGGTTTGAAAATTTCAAGAAGAGATCTGGCATCCATCCACTCCGGTGGTGAAGCATGGTGAAGCTGCGAGTGCTGACGTTAAGGCAGCTGAGGAGTACATCGCACGTTTTGCTGCACTATCGCAAAGAAGGCTACATCCCCCAACAAATGTTCAACTGTGACAAAACAGGATTGTTTTAGAAAAAATGCCCCGGAGGACTTTCATCACCACAGAGGAGAAAAAGCTGCCAGGCCATAAACCCATGAAGGACCGTCTGACCCTTGCATTGTGTGCAAATGCTAGCGATGACTGTAAAGTAAAGCCACTGGTAGTGTATCATTCCAAAAATTCTTGAGCCTTTAAGACTCACAAGATCCTTACAGAAAAACTGTAGGTTATGTGGCGCGCCAATGCTAGGGCATGGGTTACGCGGCAGTTTTTTATTGAATGGATAAATCTTGTCTTTGATCCGTCAGTGGATGAGTGGATTAAAAAGCTTTGGTACATATATACTATGGAATACTACTCAGCTATAAGAAATGATGACATTGGATCATTTACAGTAACATGAATGGACCTTGATAACATTATACAGAGTGAAATAAGTAAATCAGAAAAAAACTAAGAACTATATGATTCCATACATAGATGGGACATAAAAATGAGACCCAGAGACATGGACAAGAATGTGATGGTAACCAGGGGAGGAGTGGGGGCAGGAAGGAGAGGGAGGGGGTGGGGGGAGGGGAGGGGCACAAAGAAAACCAGATAGAAGGTGACGGAAGACAATTTGAATTTGGGTGAGGGGTATGCAACATAATCAAATGTCAAAATAATCTGGAGATGTTTACTCTGAACATATGTACCCTGATTTATCAATGTCACCCAATTAAAATTAATATAAAAAAAAGAAATATCTTCAAGAAAATAAACTCCCGATGAAAACATTACTAATCCTTGAAAATGCCCCAGCCCACCCACCTGGTCTTGTAGATGACATTCTTGATGAGTTCAAATTCGTGAAAGTCCTCTACCTCCCACCCAACACGACTTCAATCTTGCAACCTATGAATCAGCGGGTCATTTCCAACTTTAAAAAGCTTTACACAAAGCACTTGTTCCACTGCTGCTTTGAGGTGACTGAAAATACAAATCTAACCCTTAGAGAGTTTTGGAAAGATCACTACAACATTGTGATATGTTTACGCATTATTGATTTGGCATTGCAAGAGGCTACAAGAAGAACCTTGAACTCGGCATGGAAAATGTTATGGCCTGATGTTGTTGCAGACAGGGACTTCGAAGGATTCGAACCAGAGACTGAGACCGAGGTAGAAGCATTGGAGGAGATTGTGTCCCTCGGAAAGTCAATGGGTCTGGAGGTAGATGAGGGCAATTTAAACGAACTTGTCGAGAAACATGAGGAGAAACTCTCAACTGAGGAGTTGAAGGAACTACAGATGATGCAACATACAGAGCTTCTGCAAGAGATTAGTAGTGAGGAGGAGGTAGAGTCGGAGGAAGTGATTTCTACAAGTGAAATTGAAGACATGCTGGCAATGTGGAGAAGCTTTCAAGTTTCATTGAAAAGAAACACCCAGAGACATAAAAGTGAAACTAAGAGACATTGATAAGAGTGTGGTGGTTACGGGGGAGGAGGGGGGAATGGGAGAGGGAAAGGGGGAGGGGGAGGGGCACAAAGAAAACAAGATAGAAGGTGACAGAGGACAATCTGACTTTGGGTGACGGGTATGCATCATAATTGAACGACAAGATACCCTGGTCTTGTTATCTTTGAATATATGTATCCTGATTTATTGATGTCACCCCATTAAAAAAATAAAATTATTTAAAAAAAAAAAAAAAAAAGAAACACCCAGAAAAAGTTTCAACTGGTCATGCTTCAGCACTTTTTAATGACACTTGTTTGTCACATTTCCATAACATTTTAAAAGTCAGGCAAAAGCAAACCTCTTCGGATAGATTTTTATTCAAAAAGTCCTGCAAGTGAAAGTGCCGAAAGTGCAGCTAAAAAGGCAAAAACATGTGATGATTAAATAAAAAATACATAATGTTAAGCTTCAGTTAAGTATAAAGTTAAGAAAGTGCATTTTTTTTACAATTAAGTTTTTGTGGTTTCATTTTAAGTAATGAAAGTGCAGTTTTAGTTCTGTTTAAAGTAAAGAAAATGCAGTTTTAGTTTACATTTAGTGTTAAGAAAGTGCAGTTTTAGTTTACGTGTTGACAGTGTCTGCATCATTTCCTCCCTCCCTCCTCCTCCGCCATTCACCTCCGTTAGCCGCACTTATCTGTCTCCAAGGTAAGAATACAGTACTAAATAACATTTTTTTCTTTTATTTCATATATTTTGTTATGCATTGGTAAAGTATACATGTGTGTTTCTTAATTAAAAACATGTCTTTTTTCATAATTTCGGATGGTTTGGGGATTTTTCACAGGACTGGAATGAATTAAATCTATTTCAGTTATTTTAAATGGGAGAAATTTGTTTGATATGAGTTGACTGACTTATGAGCTCGGTGACAGAATGAAGTAAACTCGTATCTCAAGGTACCACTGTAGTGTCAATTCGATAAATCAAAGCTAACTAATTGTTGTTATTATGTATGTCTGTAAAAAGAAAGACCTCCTTTCTCTTCTTTCTTCCATCAACTCTATGAACCCACACCTCAGAGGCAGTAGGTGCTAATGGTTTTTTGTATTGTCCTCAAAAATGATGATCTGATTTAAAATGTTGTTTGCAGAAATGGATTCTTATTAAAATCAGATATGTCCCCCACTATTTAAAACAGGGATACAGATTTGGACAAGAAAGAGATGACCTATTGCTGAAGGAATTTCTTCTATTTCATAAGTGTTTATTCTTCCCTCAAAGGCCAAGCATAATTGATAAATTCCCTCACTAAACCCTTTTTCCAAGTTCTAAGCACAAGCAAGTTCTACTGGTTATTAAGTTGCCCATAAGAGAGAATTTAACAATGGACATAAAAGCAGGCATAGGCAAAGTGATCATTTATTGACAAATTCCCTCACTAAACCCTTTTTCCAAGTTCTAAGCACAAGCAAGTTTTACTGGTTATTAAATTGCCCATAAGAGAGAATTTAACAATGGACATAAAAGCTGGCATAGGCAAAGTGATAATTTATTGAGAGAGTCTAGAATTTTAAGAAAAAATGTCATTGCCTACTTGAAATAAATACAGCACAGTATTTTAAGTATATAGTCTATAGTGGTCATCACTGTGGGCTTGACATCTGGGAAACATCACAGATAGATTTGGGATTTGAAGAGTATATATTTTGTTCCATAGCTCCAATTTCATTTGAAAATAGGGAAACAAGATTGAAATAGGCTTTTAGAATAAAAAAAAAGTCTTTTTTTAATATTAGTAAGTGCATGTTATTGACAAATGAAAAGGTAACCACAAAAATAAAAGACAGCTAAAAGTGGATAGTAGCTGCCTCTGGGAAGCCAAAATGAGTTCAGGGGCAGGACAGACAGGTAACTACAATTTTTTATTATAAGCCATGTAGAAATATTAGACATAAAATGATATCCTTGTATTACTTTGATTTAAACAATTATATATGAATTTTAAAAATACAAATGAGTTTTAGGAAAATCAATTTGTTAATTTCCAGACAGGAAAAGGCAGTGGATCCAAAACCCTGGTGTCTGATTACTATTTTTTTCAACAAGGGAAAAAAACAATGTGGCAAATTTTTCATAAAGCTGATACATGCCTGACCAGGCGGTGGCACAGTGGATAGAGCATCAGACTGAGATGCCGAGGACCCAGGTTCGAGACCCCGAGGTTGCCAGCTTGAGCGTGGGCTCATCTGGTTTGAGCAAAGTTCACCAGGTTGAACCCAAGGTCGCTGGCTCGAGCAAGGGGTTACTCGGTCTGCTGTAGTCCCACGGTCAAGGCACATATGAGAAAGCAATCAATGAACAACTAAGGTGTCGCAACAAAGAACTGATGATTGATGCTTCTCATCTCTCTCCGTTCCTGTCTGTCTGTCCCTATCTATCCCTCCCTCTGACTCTGTAAAAAAAAAAAAAAAAAAAAGCTGATACATATAACTAATATAAAAACAGCCTTTTATTCTGAAATTTTTGGTGTTAAAGTAGTTTTTGTGGGGTTTTTTTTTCTCAGAGACAGAGAGAGAGTCAGAGAGAGGGATAGATAGGAACAGATAGACAGGAACGGAGAGAGATGAGAAGCATCAATCATCAGTTTTTCGTTGCAACACCTTATTGTTCATTGATTGCTTTCTCATATGTGCCTTGACCGTGGTCCTTCAGCAGACCGAGTAACCCCTTGCTCAAGCCAGCGACTTCGGGTCCAAGCTGGTGAGCTTTTGCTCAAACCAGATGAGCCCTTGCTCAAGCTGGTGACCTCGGAGTCTTGAACCTGGGTCCTTCTGCATCCCAGTCTGACGCTCCATCCACTGTGCCACTGCCTGGTCAGGCGTGTTAAAATAGATTTTCTTCTATGAAATGGAAGAAAAAAACAGTAAACAGTTAATTGGTTTTGTTTTGACATATCCTTCTTAGCAAAATTAAAAATTGAAACCTTGGTTAGAGTATTGCCCCAATGTGCGAAGTTGCCTGTTGGATCCAGGGTCAGGTCACATACAGGAACAGATTGATATTTCTGTCTGTCTCTCTAAAATCAATAAATAAATTTTTTTAATAATTGAATTTTTCTCTATGGTGGGCCCCGGCCAGGCAGCTCAGTTGGTTAGAGTATCATTCTAATATGCCAGGGTTGCAGATTCCATCCCTGGTCAGGGCACATACAAGAATCAACCAATGAATGCATAAATAAGTGGAACAAGAGAATCAGTGTTTCTTTCTCTCTCTCTCTCTCTCTCTCTCTCTCTCTCTCCCTTCTTTTCACTCTAAAATCAATCAATATATTACAAAAAGAAAAAAGAAAAAGAAATATTTTCTGTGGCGGTCACCCTTCCTTTTTGGTTTAATTTTAAAGATCCGTGAAATCCAGGATTCCCAGAAACCACTGGATGTGTGGAAAAGGTTAGTGCATGCAGTGGAGGACACTTGTAGCCACTGGCAAGATTCTGTAGTTTTTTTGTTTGTTTTTTTTAAGATTCTGTAGTTTTGGGTGAGACTGGTAACATGAAGAATGGAGGGGAGTGGCCCTGGCCGGTTGGCTCAGTGGTAGAGCCTTGGCCTGGCGTGTGGAAGTCCCGGGTTCGATTCCCGGCCAGGGCACACAGGAGAAGCGCCCATCTGCTTCTCCGCCCCTCCCCCTCTCCTTCCTCTCTGTCTCTCTCTTTCCCTCCTACAGCCGAGGCTCCATTGCAGCAAAGATGGCCCAGGCACTGGGGATGGCTCCGTGGCCTCTGCCTCAGGCGCTAGAGTGGCTATGGTCGCAACAGAGCATCGCCCCCTGGTGGGCGTGCCGGGTGGATCCCGGTCGGGCACATGCAGGAGTCTGTCTGACTGCCTCCCTGTTTCCAGCTTCAGAAAGATTAAAAAAAAAAAAAAAAGAATGGAGGGAGTAATCCAAGCATAGTGTCACTGGGGAAATCTCTGAGGGACTTGGTAAGCAACTGGGCATAGGGGAAGCCCAGGGACATTCCAGAGGTCTTATCTCCTCATGCATTTTCATCTTTGGGCCCTTTCCTGTTATTTCCATTACCATGGCCCTCACACCACAGGCCTGTTCACAACCTGCTGCAGAGGCTCTTTCCCCTTTCCTTACCTCTTCCCTACCTCCTTGCTTTTCATCTTTGTTGTGGACTTTCATTCAAATATCACTGCTCGCTGAACTTTTTTCTGTCTCCTTGGTTGCTTTTATCTCCCTTTGTTGTACAACCCCAGAGCACTGTCTACTGATAGAACCAATTTGTTTTTATTCACTATTGTGTTTCCAGTGCCTAATACCTTTTTTGCCTGGTGCATAGTATAGCACCAATAGTATTGTTAAATACATAACTAAATGTATTCATCAAATCTGACACTTTGTGGCCCTGGCCGGTTGGCTCGGTGGTAGAGCGTCGGCCTGGCATGCGGAGGTCCCGGGTTTGATTCCCGGCCAGGGCACATAGGAGAAGCGCCCATCTGCTTCTCCACCCCTCCCCTTCTCCTTCCTCTCTGTCACTCTCTTCCCCTCCCGCAGCCAAGGCTCCATTGGAACAAAGATGACCCGGGCGCTGGGGATGGCTCCTTGGCCTCTGCCCCAGGCGCTAGAGTGGCTCTAGTCACGACAGAGCACCGCCCCGGATGGGCAGAGCATCGCCCCCTAGTGGGCGTGCCGGGTGGATGCCGGTGGGGCGCATGCGGGAGTCTGTCTGACTGCCTCCCCGTTTCCAGCTTCAGAAAAATACAAAAAAAAAAATAAAAAATCTGACACTTTGTATAGACTTTTAGAGTTACTTCAAAACCTATAGGTGAAAATGAACTGACATGCAAAAAAGCCACCACAAAACTTATCTTCACTGACTCCAAATGGTAGTATTTGCCAAGTATATCATCTCACCTTAACAGCACTTTAAATACTTCCTACACAAACAGGGTAACAATGATTTCCTGGTTTCTGGGTTGCATTTTGCCAGAATATCAAACTTGGCCCTTTATTAGCCAAATGACTGGATGAGGAAGAATACTACAGGGAAGCCGAGGAACTTAAGAAATAAGTGCAACAAAACTTTTAAAATCCTTCTTTAAATACCCACTTCTGGCCCTGGTAGCTGAGTTGGTTGAAGCATCACCAATATGCCAGAATTGTGGGTTCTATCCCTGGTCAGGGTACCTGCGGGGATCAACCAATAAATGTATGGATGAGCAGAGTGGCAGATTGATGTTTCTCCCTCTCCCTCTCAAGTAAATAAATGCCCATTTCTGTCAACCCACCTTGACTTAAAAGATAAGGTTTGCTATTGCTTCCATCTCAGTGAATTTTGGGAGTGGCATAAAGCTATGAGTAGGGAGGGACAATTCCCCTGGGTGGCATCATTTCCCTGGATGCCCAGTTAAATAAATCAGTTCTGTTGTCCCTAAAAAGAATGTATATCTTGTCCAGATTCATAGTGTATTTCCCTATGACACATGGTCAGTGAAGTCTTGTTCAAGTGGGTCAGAGGGGTCTTGAGGGATCTTTAGTCTAAGATACTGTCATAGGGTTAATGGCTTTTGTGGTTGCTGTCCGGAGAGACCCCCTCCCCACATGGAGAATCCTTTCTTTTCTTCTTTTCTAAATGAGAGGAGTGGAGATAGAGAGACGCCTGCATGCACCCCAATTGGGATCCACCCAGCAACCTCTGTCTGGGGCTGATGCTCTGCCCATCTTGGGCCACGGTTGCAACCTAGCTATTTTTAGTGCCTGAGGTAGAAACTCCACGGAGCCATCCTCAGCACCTGGCTGATGTGCTGGAACCAATCGAGCCATGGCTGTGGGGATGTGGAGGGTGGAGGAGGGTAGGGGGAGGGGTAGAAAAGCAGATGGTCACTTCTCCTGTGGGCCCTGACCAGCAATTGAACCCTCAACATCCACATGCTGGGTGACGCTCTACCACTAAGCCAACAGGCCAGGGCTGAGAATCCTCTTGAGTAGCAGTGTTCAACCTTTTCCATCTTGCAGCACACATAAAATAATTACCAAAATTCTGTGGCACATCAAAAAATATATTTTTGCTGATACGACCAAAAATAGGTATAATTTTTTTTTTTGTATTTTTCTGAAGTTGGAAACTGGGAGGCAGTCAGACAGACTCCCACATGCGCCTGACCAGGATCCACCGGGCACGCCCACCAGGGGGCGATGCTCTGCCCATCAGGGGCGTTGCTGTGTTGCAACCAGAGCCATTCTAGCACCTGAGTCAGAGACCATAGAGCCATCCTCAGCGCCTGGGCCAACTTTGCTCCAATGGAGCCTTGGCTGCGGGAGGGAAAGAGAGAGACAGAGAGGAAGGAGAAGGGGGAGGAGTGGAGAAGCAGATGGGCACTTCTCCTGTGTGCCCTGGCTGGAAATCGAACCCAGGACTCCTGTACGCCAGGCCGACGCTCTACCACTGAGCCAACCGGCCAGGGCCAAAAATAGGTATAATTTTGATTCATTCACATTGAATGGCTGTTGTTGTGTTGGCAGTTATCATTTTTCTATTTGACAATATAAGAGGAAAGAGGTTAGTGTCCCTGACTAAATAGTCAGGTATTACATGTTTTAAAAATTCTTGAAGCACCCTGGTTGAATTTGTTGCCTTTTTTTTTTTGTATTTTTCCGAAGCTGGAAATGGGGAAGCAGTCAGACAGACTCCCGCATGTGCCAGACCGGGATCCACCCGGCACGCCCACCAGGGGGCGGTGCTCTGCCCATCTTGGGGCGTGGCTCTGCTGCAATCAGAGCCATTCTAGCGCCTGAGGCAGAGGCTACAGAGCCATCCTCAGCGCCTGGGCAAACTTTGCTCCAGTGGAGCCTTGGCTGCTGGAGGGGAAGAGAGAGACAGAGAGGAAGGAGAGGGGGAAGGGTGGAGAAGCAGATGGGCGCCTCTCCTGTGTGCCCTGGCCGGGAATCGAACCCGGGACTCCTGCACGCCAGGCCGACACTCTACCATTGAGCCAACCGGCCAGGGCCTAATTTGCTGCTTTTGAGTAGTGACCTTCTAGGTTTCAGGTTTCTTTTTCTTTAAGGAAAACACTTCTTTACACATATCCTCTCCCCTTAAAACCTACAAAGTTTACACTATTATCATCTCCATTTTTATATGTGGGAAACTGAGTCCTTGTGAGGCTAAAAAACATAGCCAAGGTCATGCATGCAGTAGCAAATGGCACGGCTGATTACTAAAACCCATACTTTGTCTATATAGACTGTCTTTAATAATTGCTATACTAAAGATTCAGACTGGTAATTTGTTTAAATGTGTAATTCACAGAGTAATTTAAAGAAAAATATAATGTATGTAGATATCCTATCACTTTTCCCTACCTCTTCACTTCAAAGAGGTTGGATTTGTGCAGGGAATATAATAAAATGTGATCTCTCTTAGAGCTGCAACTAATACGAATAACAAAGAAATATTAATGGCTTGTGGTAGCTTCACAATACAGGCTTTTGCTTTTATTTTTAAAAAAGATTTTAAAAGATTTTATTTATTGATTTTAAGAGAGAGAAGGAGAGAGAGAGAAATTATAGTTAATTCACTTTAGTTGTTCAGTCCTTTTCATATATGCCTTGACCGGGCAAGCCGGGGCTTCAAACTGGTGACCTCAGGGTTCCAGGTGGAGGATCTATCCACTGTGCCATCATGGGCAAAGCTGATTTACTTTTTTTAAAACAGATAAGGAGCCCTGGCCGGTTGGCTCAGCGGTAGAGCGTCGGCCTGGGGTGCGGGGGACCCGGGTTCGATTCCCGGCCAGGGCACATAGGAGAAGCGCCCATTTGCTTCTCCACCCCCCCCCCTCCTTCCTCTCTGTCTCTCTCTTCCCCTCCCACAGCCAAGGCTCCATTGGAGCAAAGATGGCCCCGGCGCTGGGGATGGCTCCTTGGCCTCTGCCCCAGGCGCTAGAGTGGCTCTGGTCACGGCAGAGCGATCCCCCCCCCCCCGGAGGGGCAGAGCATCGCCCCCTGGTGGGCAAAGCATTGCCCCTGGTGGGCGTGCCGGGTGGATCCCGGTCGGGTGCATGCGGGAGTCTGTCTGACTGTCTCTCCCCGTTTCCAGCTTCAGAAATTAAAAATAAATAAATAAATAAATAAAACAGATAAGGTCCTGGCCTGTTGGCTCAGTGGTACAGTGTTGCCTGGTTTGTGGAAGTCCCAAGTTCGATTCCCAATCAGGGCACACAGGAGAAGCGCCCATCTGCTTCTCCACCCTTCCCCCTCTCCTTCCTCACTCTCTCTTCCCCTTCCCACAGCCAAAGTTCCATTGGAGCAAAGTTGGCCCAAGCGCTGAGGATGGCTCTGTGGCCTCCACCTCAGGTGCTAGAATGGCTCTGGCCGCAATGGAGCAACACACCCTAGATGGGCACAGCATTGCCCCCTGGTGGGTATGCCTGGTGAATCTGGTTGGGTGCTTGTGGGAGTCTGTCTGACTGCTGCTCCTAACTTCAGAAAAATACAAAATAAATAAATTAATAAATAAAAACAGATAAAATTTACATACCATAATATCTATCCTTTTAAAGTGTACAATTTGCTGGGTTTTAGTATTTTATGTTTGTGCAACCATTGCCACAATATAATTAGAGAACATTTTCGAAGCCTCTTTTCCTACAAGTACAAGAGAACAACAGTATGTGCAATCGAGAACCCAAGAAAGATCCAGAGATCTCAAAAACAACTGGAACCAGCAAGTGTAGTGCTGCTACAGTAGTTATAAAAAGGGAATTGCATTGCAAGTAGTAAGAATATGACATATAGTTACCACTGAGTCAATGGTCAGGTCATAGAGGACACATTTGAATTTTGTCCAGTTTAAGAACTGATCTCTAAAAGTGGTAAGAGGAAAAGGGTCCAAGGAGAGTAGAGATATTTAAACAGCTGGAAAGTTAGATTCACATGAAAGAGTTTGAAGTAATTTAGTCTAGAAAAGTTATTTAAGAAGAACCTTACAGTATATGAAAAGATTGTTATACAGAAAAATAGTAACCTTTTCTTTCTCCTTCTTTCACTAAAGAAGAGACAAAGAAAATGGATTCATTGTACAGTATGAAGGATTAGGTTAGCATAGAAGGTCATGAGACAGAACCTTGTTAAACAACAGAATGGTGGTGGCAGCAAAAGTCCTCTGATATTAAAAAAAAATTAAAAAGTTGCAAAAAAGAAATAAGTAATTCCTTCACTCAGATCTCCCGGTGTTAACATTTTACCACATTTGCTTTGTTCTCTCTCTCTCTACATAGGTATGTATGTATGTATGCATATTTTGTCAGAATCATTTGTGTTATAGATATGATTCTCTCTTATTCCTAAAGGTTAGGTATTTTTTAAAACAAAGAAAGGTCTCCCGCCAAACCATATTACAAAAATCAGGAAATTAACACTGATATACTACTGGTATTTAATCTACAGACCTTGTTCAAATTTTCCTACTGTCCCAATAATGTCCTTTACAGCAAGAAACAAAAGTTCTTCTGGTCCAGGATACATGTTGCCATGTTTAGTTGTGATGTCTCAAATTCCTTTAATCTGGAATAGTTCTTCAGTCTTTGTCTTTCATGACCTTCAGAGTTTTAAGAATGTACAGGCCAGTTACTTTGCACCTTCCCTCAATTTGGGTCTCTAGTACTTGAAAAAAATTGTATTTGTTCTAGAAGTTTTAGGAGTGGTTTTCGGTGAAGAGCACAGATGGAATAAGGCTCTCTCCTCGAAATTCTCAGCCACCTTATACTGATTATTCTTAAATTGGAAATTACTTATAGATGGGATAGACAATAAAACACTTTTCTATTCAGAACTGATCTGCTTGTACTACACAGATTTTTTTTTTCTCATGGCATTCCTGCATTTTACAAGACTTGCATTTCTTCAACAGAAGTCGGTTTGTCTCGAAGAATTAGCCCCTGCTCTTTTTAAGTACTTAAGACTTAAATTACCTGTTGATTCCCATTTCCATAATTTCACCTTCGCAGTAATGAACTATGCCCTAAATCAGGAGACAGAGCTGCAAAAATGGGTGAGTGTTATTCATTAAAACCATTCAACCAATATTTGTTGATTGCCTAGTACATGTCAGGCTGTTCCAAGCTCTGGAAATACCTTGACAACAGAATAAAACAAAATTCTTGTTCTTCTAACCTAGTTGGGCAAATTAAAATTTAAAAGAGAAAAATCAGAAACTAAGGATCTGACTTTCTTAAACAGGAAGAAGATAAATCTCTGTGAAAAGGGGGAGCCCTGAAATTCTATTCTAATATGAATAAGGCAACGGAATCCCTTGCAGGGGCATTGATATTAAAATTCTCAGTTTCTCCAAACGCGCTTTACTAATGATTAATTGAACACAATAGGCCTGAAAGGAGGGGTGGAGCAGGACTTCTTGAGCTTTCTAACCACCTTCTCAGCCACAGTCACCCAGCGGCACAGGACCTCCGGGCGGTGCCTCACGCACCTGAGCGTGCCCAGCCAGTGCTGCTGTGTTCTGCACTCCTACTGGGCGGCACCTCCCGACTCAGGTAGGACGGAGCACCTGGGAACGGCGAACCGAGGAAGCCCCGCAGGGAGGTGGCTCAAGGGAACCAGCTCCTCCCGGTGGCCTCGCCCACTGCAATGCAATCTGGGTGGTTTTTCCAGGTCCCTCCCTGCTCGTCGCGCCCAGTCCCAGCCCTCGCGGCGCCTCCGGCCTGAGGGTGGCTCCGAGTTACCGGGACTAGGCGGGGCGAAGTCGGGGCTGCGAGCCAGCGACGGGCTGCAGGGACCCTTCCATGTTCTGCACCCCGCAGTCCGCGAGTTGGAAGCACGCGCCGCTGGAAGCCGAGCTGCAGAGCAGGGCAGTGCCGAGGACCCTGGCCGGCGCTGGCAGAGCCCGGCCTCCGTCCGCACCCGGGGGGCGCGAGCTGCTCCCTGCGCGGCGGGAAGCGGCGTCGCAGCCCACAACCCCACCCCCACCCGGGAAACGCAGCGGCTGAGCCAGGCCCCCAAACCCACTCCCGGCTCTGCTCCCCGAAGCTTCGGCCCCGTTTTCAGTTGGGCCGTGCTCCCTTCCCGTCGGGAAAGTTCCGTCGCCAGTTTCCCTTTACTCGCGTCCTGAAAGGTTCTCGGTTTTGTATCCGGAGTGGGTTACTGTAACGATAGGTGTACGGTTGCCTGACTTCGCATCATAAATATAAGGACACCCCTAGTCGAAATAGTAATACTATTCTGAACAAGAAGGTATTTCTCCCTGGTAGAAATAGTAATACTTCTGACGGAATCTGTCCCCAAGAACAGATGAGTTTGAAATATAAAATTCGAGGAAACTTCACGTTTAGCTTATTTTTCTCTCTAGTATGTCAACAGGACCTGCCACCTTGCCACCTGACCTGGTGGTGGTGGTGGGCGCGCGGCTTCTGCGCAGACCTAGCCGGGCTAGAGTCGGGAAGCTGCTTGGGAACTTTGCCAAATCGGCACAAGTACAAAGGCACAGGTACGAGTCGAGGACGTGGGGTCAGAGCGGGTAACAGGGAAAGCTGCTCTCGCCGAATGTCCGAAATCATTAGGTGCTCCGGTGGGTGCATCGTATTTAGGACCCGGGGCAAACCAAGGAAGTGGGCCCCTGCCCTGGAGGGTCTAGTCTGGACCTAGCAGCCAGAACCAAACAAGACGTAGAGCCCTGGCCAGGTGGCTCAGTGAAGAGAGCGTCGTCCCCGCGCGCCCAGGCGGCAGGTTCCGTCCCGGTCAGGGTACGGAGAAGCAGCCAACGGGTAACGAGATGGAACGAAGTGGAATGAGTTGATGCTCTTCCCCTCGTTCCTCAAATCAATGAAAAAATTTAAAAAGAGAAAATAGAAATTACGGGAGTAGCGAGAGAAAAGTTTGTGCGGTTCACTGTCAGTGGATTTCCCAGGGGCAGGAGTCCTGCCGTCCAGCGCGCAGCCACTGCTTCTCTGAACGTAACTGGCGGCTGGGCGTCGAGCCCCGGGAGCCCCACTCCGCCGCGCGCCGGGGTTTCGGTTCCGAGGGTGGGCAGCACCTTGGGTTGCGGAGGAGCTTGCGCCCAGGCTCCAGCAAGGCGGGGAGCAAAGAGCAGGTCCTGCTGTTTGCACTGAAAGGTGTTCTGGGCTAGGGAGCGACTTTTCCGAGCTTAGCAACAGCCCCCGCCACCTCCCGGCTGCCGTTGGCGGTCCCTCCTTCCGCGGTTCGCCCTCTCGGGGCGCCGCGCCCTAAGCGGCTTCGCACCCAGGGCCTCACCTCTGGCCTCCTTTCACCTCCCCGCGCCAGGCCTTTCCGCTTGACCCTTCAGAACCTCCGGCTTCGTTCCCCCACAGCCTGCATTTCTCCAAGGCCCCCCCACGCCTCTCGGTTACCTCCAAAGGCGTGAGCCCACCTCCCGCGCCCTTCACCCCTCACCCTCATCCCGTCTGGCCTCAGCTACCCTCTCTGGCTGGCAACCGCCTCCTCTCCGCCCTGCGTGTCTCCCCCCACTCCTCTCTCTGCGCCCCTCCCGCCCCCCTCCATTCATCCAGCCATTGTCTTCCGCCCCCTCCTACTCCTTTCCCCAGGCGGCCTCCTCCCCCACAGCTGCCACGTCGTGGTTTGAAGGAGCCAATGGGCTGGCGCCGCCAGGTGTCTCTTACCTGCACCACGTGGGGGAGGGGGAGGGGGCGGGCAGGTAGAGCCACATCCCAAAACAGAAAAGCTTTCAGCCATTGCGCGCGCCTCCCGGGGGTGCAGCCCTGCTCAAGCTTTTTGCATAGACGCACGGGCAATTGAATACAAAAAGGGCAGTTCTGCTGCGCCCTGCTTCCCACCCCCCTTCCTGCCGAGGGTGTGGAGCGCCGGCCAGGTGTCGGCTGGGGTGGCTGGTTACCGCCTTTTGCACCAACAGCGGCGAGGAGGGGTGGGGGGGTGGGCGCTCTTCACTTTTCTCTCAGGAGAGGGCTCAGCACAGGTTTTCTTGTTCTCGCTTCCACTCCGCCTCGCCGCCTCCCGACCCCCCTCTCCCCCCTCCCTACCTATCGTCATGACGGCGTCTCCGGATTACTTGGTGGTGCTTTTTGGAATCACTGCTGGGGCCACTGGGGCCAAGCTGGGCTCGGATGAGAAAGAGTTGATCCTGCTGTTATGGAAAGTCGTTGATTTGACCAACAAGAAGGTATTTCTCCACTTTTCTGCCCAAACGATAGGGGTGGGGCAAGAAATTGGTTGTAGGTGTTGGGAGGGGGGGGGGTGTCGGTAAACAAGTGCTTTAGTTTGTTCACTCGTGAGGCGAGACCTGGGGCCTAGAGAATTCAGAGTAAAACCAAACTTGTTGGCCAACAGCCTTGGAGCCATTTCAGCCCTCAAACCTGGCTCAGGTGGGGAGGCCGGGTGCCGGCGACCCGGGTTCCCGGCCGGTCTGGGGGCGCCCCGCGGAGGCAGGGTGGAATCCGTGGGGCCCCCCCAGGGTCCGCTTCCAGGATTTTTCCGACCTGATCCCGGTGGGGGTGGGGTCGGGGGCACGGCCGCGCCCACCTCTCGGCCTTCGGGGCTGCGGGCGACGAGTGCGTTTTTGATTTTTGAGGCCAGACCGGTCCCGAGGCGTGGGCCGCCCCAGGAGGGAAGCGAGGGAGGAGGGGGAGAACAGGGACCTCAACTTGAGGGGGAAAACGGACTCTCCTGCGTCTTTTCCCCGCAGGTGGGACAGTTGCACGAAGTACTAGTTAGACCGGATCAGTTGGAGCTGACGGAGGATTGTAAGGAAGAAACGAAGATTGACGCCGAAAGCCTGTCCTCGGCGCCGCAGCTGGACCAAGCCCTCCGACAGGTGACAGCCCCGGTCCGGCCGCCCAGGGTCCCCCGCAGCCGGCCCAGCTCCCCCGGGCTCCGGACCCCGCGCCCTCGCCTGGCGCTCCACGAGCGTTCCCGCGGTGGGGTGACGAGACGCTCAGCCGCGTGGGTGGAAACCCGCCTGGAGGCCCGGGTCGGACCTTTTGGAAGGAGGTCTCTGGTCCTCTTAATTTCCCAAACCCCGGGTCTTGAGCCCAAATTCGCTAGTTTCCGAATTGCTTCCTGAATCGTTCCCTTGGCCTAAGAAACGGCCAGGTTTTACCAATCGAGTGTTGAGCCGAGTTTGAATCCGAGCGCCCCCGTTCCCGGGCTCAGACCCCAGACGCCACTGTCCTGTGCCGGGTTTTGGGTTTGGACCCACCCCGGGACAGGGGGCGCTGTGGTGTAGGCCCGCGGCCCGGCGGGCCCGGTACTGAGGGCTTGCTTTCGGGATTCTGAATTGCCAAAGGCTCGGTTTCGGTCCCATTATTACTTCTTGAGTGGCCATGGTCTTCGCGCCGAGCAGGGTTTGCGGGCTCGGACACGCAGGGCTGCTCGTTGGGTCACTGTGAAAGTCACTGGAATCCCTGGATTGGAACTAAGATGACCTGAAAACCGGGTGCTTGGGGGTGCTGACCTAATGGGAGTTAGGAGGAGGACGCTCAACACCTGTGCACAGGTGAGTCCGGCAGGGCGCTCTGAGGGCCGCTGCCCTAACGCACGAGTTGCCAGCTGTAGGGGAAAAGTCATCGTTTCTGAGCTGTGTTTCAGAAAACGTGTTAACAGAGTTTCCAGAGGTTTGTGTAGTCATTACCCCACATTGCCCAACTGGCATCTTTCTTAAGCCTAGAACATCCAACCGTAAAAGACGTGACACCAGGGAATGATGTAATCTGAAGGCAATCTGCTGTTGAAAACGAGACCTGATTTAAAAGTCTTGGATTTTTTCGCAAAAATGGAAGGGTTTAGGCATGGACGATAGAAGAAGGCGTTTACTGAATTCTCCTGTTGGTAACTGCGGGCTGCCTGGAAAGCTGCTCTATCTAAAGGAAGCTAGACAGTTTGTGGGACCCTAGTCTTTCAAATGTTGCCCCCCCCCCCCCCCAGTGCTTGTGTCCTTTTTCACAGGTTAGTTCTGTTTTCTCTGGTTATCACTTTGCAGAGTCGGTAAATCCTGCATGAATTGTATCTTGTGTCTTGTTCTTTTCAGTTTAACCAGTCAGTGAGCAACGAACTAAATATTGGGGTAGAAACCTCTTTCTGTCTCTGTACTGATGGACAGCTTCATGTCAGGCAAATCCTGCATCCCGAGGCTTCCAAGAAGGTGAGAGTGCTTGGCTTGTTGTTGGAAGAGGATTGGACCCTTTGGGTGACAAGAGGCTTTTTTTTTTTTTTTTTTTAAAGAAAGATTTATCCCAGTTTCTCAATTTAAAATAGCTGCACATGAGAAGTTACTGTTTTTGGGGAGGGGGGTATTATTTCATGAGTACAGAATTTCATTTTGAGAAGATGACAAGAGGGATGGCAGTGATGGTTGTGCAGCAGTGTGAATGAATGTCCTTAATGCCACTGAACTGTATGCATAGATTGTTAAAATGTTAAATATTGTTATGTATATTTTAGGACAGTACAGATTCATAGCTCTTTCATAGAGATGTTTGAGAGTGAAATAATTTAAGAGACAACCCTTTGGTGACTTAATAGGAGTTTTCTGTCAGTTTCTGTTAAGTTTTTGAATTGCTTGACACTCTCCTTTTCCCTAAGCTTATTAGCTGAATTTTTGACACTTAAAATAACTATAACAAGGAGATAACTTGTATTTTAATATACTGTGATATGTATGGGAAATGCTTTATCCTAGAAAGGAAGGAGCAAAGAAAAAAAGTTCAATTAAGCTTTTTAAATTGCAATTCTAATTTTATTAAAAACATATACTGTGAAACTAATACTTTACCATATAACCAGTGAAATGTTAATTATGGTATGTTGTGCTTTGTCTGACTTAAAATAAATGTTCAAAACTGATTGAATCCTGTCCCAAAACAATAGGGTCAGACGCATCTTTTACCTTTGCTTATCTTTCTGATAATGGAAGAGAGTATGGAGTGAGAAAATAATAATCTTACTGTAGATATAATGTGATTTCTCTCCCTGAGAAGAATGAGGGTCAGTGGGAAAATGGAGAGCAATATAGCAGACCCAGTGTAGCCAATCATTGCTAACATATAGTTCATCTGATCAACTTAATCAACTTGAGCTGTAACTTGAAAAGGATGGAAGTAAAGTAATTCTAGGGAAACTGTATGAGGCAATTCTTGCAGTGAAGGGTTTAGACTGACAGTTGATGTCACAAGTGGATAGTCAGCGCAGTTTTCTTTTTACTCCAGTAGGGAAAGGGAAGAAATAAATTAAATGTATACTGATAATTTTAAAAGTCTAAAGGAGAATCTCAAGTTTCTATATCTTAAGGGTTGAGAAAACCACTCCCTTTATAGTAGCCTTACAATTATTTGATTAAAAGGGGGGAGTATTTTTTGTTAGTTAAAAGCTAGACCAATTGCTATATCTTTGATCCAGAAATAGATCTATATGAGGATTTTTTCCCCCTCAAACTCATATAAGGGGTAAAATATAATCTTCTCCCTGTTAGACTGAAGGAAACACCTGGTTTTGTTATTTTTAAAGGGGCTACTTTGGATATGAGAAAACCACCAGAGAAAAACTTGAACATTTTCCTGAGTCATTTCTATAGGATTTTGATAAAGAAAACAGAAAAATTAATTTAGTATCATAAAACAAGAAACCAAAACAATTTAATACCATAATGAAAGTTACTTTATTCATTAAGAAAAAGTATAGAAAATGGTAAAACATAAAAGTAAATAATCCCGTCACTTAGTATATATTATTAACGTGTTTTTCTCTAATATAAACATGTCTGAATATATTCTTTCTGATTTTTGTAGATGAGCTTTAGTTTTATAAGAAGCATTCACAGTACACAAATCTTTTAGTATACCTTAATATAACATCATTATCCTCTAAGTAAAACACTTGATATTTTAAATGGCTACAACTAGTTAAACCATTTTTTTTATTGTTGAACAATGAGTTGTCATTATAAATAGCTTTTAAATGAGCATTTCTTTTGTAATTAATCATGAGGATTTAGATAGTTTTGGTAACTATTTTGAAAACATGACCAGGATACAGTGATACCTATTTCAAATATAGCATGAGCAGATTACATCTAATAGAGGAAATTTTTAATGTACAAATGAGTGGAAATTCCCAATTAGTGAACAAAATATTTTTAAATTTTAAGAAAAATCTAAATTCAGTTTTTAAAAAGCTTCAAAAGTTATTCAATGAGTCAGTGAGGGTTTTTCCCCCCAGGAAAAAAAGGGGGGGGTTGCCTGACCTGTGGTGGCACAGTGGATAAAGCATCGACCTGGAAATGCTGAGGTCGCTGGCTCGAAACCCTAGGCTTCCTGGTCAAGGCACATATGGGAGTTGATGCTTCCAGCTCCTCCCCCCTTCTCTCTCTCTGACTCTCTCTCTCCCTCTCTCTCTCCTCTCTAAAAATGAATAAATAAAATTAAAAAAAAAAAAAAAGGGGGGGGGGCATAATATTTCCCCATCCAGTTGCTTTGTTTAATATCCATAAGAGTGGTGCCTCTAGTTAAGAACAGTGGGTAAGCTATTTCTCCTTTGCCTTTGAGATTTGTGATATCTTTTTTTTCTTGAATCTAATTTGACTTCTCGTGAAAAATAATGTTGGACTCTAATTTGGCACCCCCCCCAAAAAAATCCTTTTCAGGAATTTACTCTTTTCGGATTTTAGTAAAGATGACAATGCGTTATTAGAACCCAGGATTTAAAACTACTATGTTTTATAACTAATGCTGGTGGCCGAGGCCAGGCAGGTTTCCACTGGATTCCTGCAAAAGGTAGAAGAACTGTGGAGGCGGAAAGCATTGGCCATTATCATTTAATAAAGTCTTGCAAGGGCAGTGGGAAACTGCTTTTAAGGCAAAAGAACAGCAAAATGGCCCCTCACAGTGGCTGGTGGGCAGGCTGGCAGTTAGGGAGACAGGCAATTCGCAATCCACCCTCTGCAATCTAATGAGCACAAGCACTGGTAGCCATACATAGGCTATGCACATGTGCCTCTGCCACACGTTCATGTACCAGTCAAGCAAAGTGCTTGCAGCTGGTACATCATCGAGCAAGCCTAACACAGCTGTTTTCCCAACAACAACTGAATCCTATGCTTATATATACATTGTGAATGTATGCATCTGTATGGGAACTGGGAGCTAATTTGCTGCGTGAAAATACAGGTGGTCTAAATGATTACGGCTAGAAAAGGAGTACAGTTTTGTCATCAGAAGATATAAAATACAACAGCTCAAATATACTATATTATAGCTTTAAAACTGCTTTGAATGAAATGCATAATGGATCACAAGCATTAAAATCCATTGCCTTAAAATAAGATGAATATTTTTTTCCATAAGACTTGTGTGTGTATATATATATAGGATATAATACAATAGCAGAAAATAGAAGCACTCTAATAACAATTGATTTTTTTAAAAGTATTTAAAAACTGTGGTAAAATATATTTATATTCAATTCTTAGATTCTAATTATTAGGGAAATGGCCAACTAAATTCATCTAGTTAATAATGTATACTTTGTCCTTCCTCAGAATGTATTATTGCCTGAATGCTTCTATTCCTTTTTTGACCTTCGAAAAGAATTCAAGAAGTGTTGCCCTGGCTCATCTGATATTGATAAACTGGATGTTGCAGCAATGACAGAATGTATCCTTTAATTGATTACTCCAGGATTGTTTGAAAAGATAGCTGCAGGAAAAAATGGCTATTCAAGAAATACTAAAATATTTTAACTTTGTCAGTGTATGGATGAAAATGGCCTTTCCAAAACTTGTGTAGATGTTATGAAGACCTAATTTATATAGGCATCTTTTAAAGTAAATGTAATTTGCTAAAGTTTAAAAGCTAGTTGAATTTTTATGAATTAAAAACATCTAGAATAGAATTCAATTTTATATTATAGGAGTGGTTTGTGTTTTTTAAAGTAGTGGGTGTGTTCTTCAAACAGCTGTTAATTGGTAATCCTTTTAACCTTCCCTGAGATAGTCAAGTACATATAAAATTGTAAGGATTACAATAAGCCATCATTTGAGGTAAAGTGAGGTTGGAATTTTACTCCCAATTTTTTTATTACCAAGATAGTATATGTGCCCTGTCCGGGTAGCTCAGTTTAGAGCATTGTCCCAATACACCAAGGTTAGATATTCAATCTCTCATTAGGGCACATACAAGAATCAACCAATAGATGCATAAATATGTAGAACAACAAATCATGTTTCTCTTCTTTCTTTTCTCTCTAAAATCAATTTTCTGAAAGGACAGTATATCTAAAAGATAGTATTAAGTATTTAAAAGTAATTTGCATGACCAGGCCATGACACAATGGATAGAGTGTCGGACTGGGATGCAGAGGGCTGAGGTTTGAAACCCCAAGGTCGCCGTCTTGAGCACAGGCTCATCCAGCTTGAGCATGGGGTCATAGACATGACCGCATGGTCACTGGCTTGAGCAAGGGGTCACTTGCTCTGCTGTAGCATGCTCCACCCCTCATCAAGGCACATATGAGAAAGCAATTAATGAACAACTAAGGAACCGCAATGAAGAATTGATGCATCTCATCTCTCTCCCTTCCTGTCTGTCTGTCCCTCTCTGTTTCACACACACACACACACACACACACACACACACACACACACACACACACACAAAATAATCACAGATCTTGTAGTCAGGAATGACCCATCATCATTCACCCAGTAAATCTTTGAAGTGCTAATTAATCAGTCATGTGCTAACATATCAGATGGAATACTGAGTAGTAGAAGGGTTAGGTGACACGCCCAAAGCCAAATTGCTTTCAGGAACTTGTGGGTTATATATGTTTATTCTTAAACTTCCTCATTCTTTTTCAAGAGCTTAAGCCTGATTTTTCTTTTATTTCAAAGTTTCTTTTTTAAAAAAAAAATTATTTTTTTTTAAATGTTTATTTTACTGATTTTAGAGAGAGAGAGAGACAGGAACATTGATCTGTTCCTGTATGTGCCCTGACCAGGAATCAAACCAGCAACCTCTGCTTCAGCATGGTGCTCAAGCCAACCAAGCTATCTGGCTAGGGCAAAAAAATTCTTTTCTTGATTGGAAAAGGCTTGTATGTTTTTTTTACCCACAAGTAAGCAGCTGAAACCATTATATTTGTCTTCTTAATGGAAGAAGTTAGCTGTAATTTGGGTTTAGCCAGTTTGGCTACTGGTTAGTTACTGGTTTAGCTCCCAGTAGTGCTGGGAGAGGGGTGGACTAAGCACATTTTGAGGGAATTCTTACAAGAATTTCTTTAGGAAATTGGGATTAGGCGTCTACGGCCATACCACCCTGAACGCGCCCGATCTCATCTGATCTCGGAAGCTAAACAGGGTCAGGCCTGGTTAGTACTTGGATGGGAGAATATTGGAACAGCAGAAAAATTCTTAATTTTTATTGGTTTGAATGCCATATTATTTAGCTTAGGCTGTCATAACAAATACGATAGAGTGGGTGACTTAAAGAACAAATTTATATTGTAACAGTGCTAGAGTATGGGAAGTCTTAAACTCAGGATGCCAGCATGCTCATTTTCAGGTGAAGACTCTTTGTACCTCCTCAGTGTGTTTCACAGGGGTTGGGGGAGAAGAGGAAATATCTTTCTTTTCCTCTGTAAGGCCATAGGCCTAAAATAATTAAAGTCCCTTCCTTATGGCCTTAACTGCCTCTTGAATACTCTTGTCTCCACATACAGTCACATTGGGGGTTAGAACTTCAACATAAGAATTTTGGGGAGGTATACAGTTTATTCCATAGCAAATGCTAAACTATTTGATGGATTAGTACAAAATACAAAACCAAAAATTCTAAAAGATCAGTAGATACCTGAGGGGAGCTCTAATAAATCATCTTAATATAGAAAAAGGCAATTTGGGTAAGAAAAGCAGTATATTAAGAATTGTTGGCCCTGGCCATTTGGCTCAGCAGTAGAGCGTTGGCCAGGCATGTGAAAGTTTTGGTTTGATTCTTTGTCAGGGCACACAGGAGAAATGACCATCTACTTCTCTCCCTCTCCCTCTCTCTTTCTTTCCCACAGCCATAAATGGTTTGAGCAAGTTGGCCCTGGGCACTGAGAATGGCTCCATGGCCTTGCCTCAGGGATTAAAATAGCTTGATTGCTCTCCTCAAAGGATCCGTGGGCTCAGGTGGGCAGAGCATTTCCTCCTAGTGGGCTTGCAGTGTGGATCCAGTCAGGGTGCATGCCACAGTCTTTCTCTCTGCCTCCCCTGCCTCTCGTGTAAAAAAAAAAAAAAAAAAAAAAAGTTTATCCCTGACTATTCAGTTTCCTCTTTATTTTTTTTTAAGTGAGGTGAGTAGGGGGGGAGAACCAGATGGTCGCTTCTGTGTGCCCTGACCGGTAATCAAACCTGGGACTTCCACAAGCTGGACCAAGGCTCTAACCGCTGAGCCAACCAGCCAGGGTCTTAGTTTCCTCTTTTAGCAAAGAAAATCTTTCCCTAGTGATTATAGGTCAGATAGTAGTAAAAATTTCTATAGCTACAAACAACAGATTTTTATATTTAGGTACTTTGGTTTTCTCAATTTGTTGACTGGGGAAAACTTGTTAAAACTATTTTTTTTCTTTTGGTTTCTTCAGAGTTTCACATATATAAGATTTGGGATTATAAAACATTTTCAGTATGGTAAACTGGACTTTTTACTTATTCTGTGCTGTGTTATCTACACACTCCAGTGTATGTTACTTTTTAAAATAAAAAGTTGCATATCTGAACTTTAAGTGAAGGTGTAGGGTGCTATGCCAACTATTTCTGGTTATTTCTTTTAGTCCCAGTTCTATAACTGTTTGTGTTTCTTTTTTAAATGCCACGTAGATGAAAATTAAATAACACATGAATTGTGAATAAAGCAAAGTCAGGCTCCATTTCAGGCACATCTCACCTGAAATTTTAGGAAGGTCCTCATAGCTATTAAGTAATGCATTCATTAAAAAATTTGGGAATTTTATATATATTTTTTAAATAGCTTAATTTTTTTTTTTTCTTAAATTCAGTGAGAAGAGAGGAGGTAGAAACAGTCCCACTTGTGCCCTGACCAGGATACACCTGGCAAACCCACTAGGGGATGATGCTCTGCCCATCTGGGTGTTTCTTTGTTGCTCAGCAACCGAGTTTCTCTCAGCACCTGAGACACAGGCCATGGATTGAGCCATCCTCAGCTATCCAGGGCCAACTCACTTCATTGAGCCATGGCTACAGGAGAAGAGAGAGAGAGAGAGAGAGAGGCAAGAGACGTGTGAGAGTGGGAGGCGTGGAGAAAAGATGGGTGCTTCTCCTATGTGCCCTGGCCAGGAGGAATTGAACCCGGGACATCCACACACCATGTTGACACACTACCACTGGGCAAACCAGCCAGGCCAAAAATAGCTTAATTACAGCCTAGTTGTCTTTTTTTTTTTTTGGTTCATATTGGGAAAAATCTTAGATTTATAGTTTCATTGTTAATCAAAAAGTGGGTTTTTTGATTGAATCTGAAATGTTTTTATTAATGGTTTTTTGTATGTTTTTTCTCCCATTTAGCAGGTAAGAAATACTATTAAGCTTTCTTAGCAGTGGTTTTTGTTTTACGTTGCTTCTGTGATCAGTTGTTTTGACTCCTATTCAGAGGAATCATTAGTTCCCTGAGTAGGCCACCGAACCAATTCCTAAGGTCAAAAGCAATTATACCAGGTTTGACCATCAACATGTCATTATTTATGCAAATAATTTCCACAGTGTCTGAATTGAAGAGTTGTTCTATTTTAGACCACTAAACAGTTTCCTTTGCAATATGGAAATTGACACTAAATATGGAAACAGAAATATGGTCATTACACATCCTTGGTGGTTTTGCCAAATAGATGGAGAGTCACTTGCTCCTGAGGGGATTATTTGTTCTACCAGGTAAACCAGCAGGGGAGGAAGGCTCTCAGCTCACCCTGGAAAGGGACAAATAAGAGAATATGCAGCTTTGCTTTCCTGGGAAAGTCACTTAACCTTCTCTAAGCCTCAATTTTATCTCAGGTATTCCCAGTGAAAGCTTGGTAAACTATCAGGTGCAATATAAACAAAACAGTATGACCACTTTGATAAAAGAACTGGTTTTAGGAATTTCTTGGATGCAATTCTGGTTCTTATTTTAGCACTTATTTCCCTCTGTGGTCAGTCTGTTGGTTCTAAAAGCACTTCTGTTGTTGGTGTTGCGGCTTTCTGAGTTATGCCAGTGGCGGTTTTGTTACCTGCTTTTTGAATTATGCAGTCCCAACTGGAGAGAAGACCTCATTTAGTAGGTGAACTGTGGGTGGCATTTTGTAAGCTCTTTACTTAATCAGGTGAGGTGGTGAGGGTGTGGTGCTAGGGATTGGGGCCCTTGTGATATGTTGTTATTTGTTTTGAGGAAGAAATTATCTTAGATCTGTGAAAATTAATACTAATTGTCTCCTGACAGAACATTTTGATGAGACTATATACCGTATTTTCGCTCCATAAGATGCAGCTAACCATAAGACACACCTAGGGTTTTAAGGAGGAAAATAAAATATTCTGAAATAAAAAATAAAAAATATTCTGAACCAAATGGTGTGTTAAAATATTAAATAAAATACCGTACTTTTCGCTTCACAAGACACATAGGCATTTCCCCCTCCACTTTTTTTGGGGGGAAAGGTGAATCTTATGGAGCGAAAAATAAGGTAAACAAGTTACCCAGTTTTTAAAAAGAGTAACTCTATTTTATATTTCTCATGTTAACAGAAATAGGTTTCTTGGCCTATTTTTTTAAGCTTTGTTATTCATGAACTGATTTATTTTTATCAATCAAGATCTTTCCTGCCTTGTTTTAACTTCACTTTGCCAAACCTTGACTAAAGAATTTTTTTTTTTTTAAAGAGAGAGACTCAGGAAGGGAGATGAGAAACATCAACTTGTAGTAGCGGCACCTTAGTTGTTCACTGATTGCTTTTTATATGTTGCTTGCCCCGGAGGCTCTAGCCAAGCCAATGACCCCTTGTTCAAGCCAACGATCTTGGGCTTCAAGCCAGCGACCTTTGGGCTCAAGCCAATGACCATGGGGTCATGTCTATGACCCTGCACTCAAGTTGGGCGAGCCCATGCTCAAGCCCGCAACCTCAGGGTTTTGAACCTGAATTCTCAGCATTCCATGTTGACAATCTATCCACTGCAACACCACCTGGTCAGACACTAAAGTCTTTTTTTTTTCTTTTTTTTTTTTAACAGGACTGAGAGAGAGTCAGAGAGAGGGATAGACAGGGACAGACAGACAGGAACGGAGAGAGATGAGAACCATCAATCATCAGTTTTTCGTTGCGAGACCTTAGTTCATTGATTGCTTTCCCATATGTGCCCTGACCGCAAGCCTTCAGCAGACTGAGCAACCTCTTGCTCGAGCCAGCAACCTTGGGTCCAAGCCGGCAAGCTTCTTGCTGAAGCCAGATGAGCCTGTGCTCAAGCTGGCGACCTTGGGGTCTCGAACCTGGGTCCTCCGCGTCCCAGTCCAATGCTCTATCCACTGCGCCACCGCCTGGTCAGGCTTAAAGACTATTTTTAATGAAGTATGGCCTTGTACAACTAGCAGTTGAAAGGAGAGAGCTGTTAATTGGTGCTTACGATACAGTATATCTCAGTAGTGGCCTCACAACAGTCCAGTGGAGGTAGTTTCACCCTTTTTATAGCTGGGGAAACTGAGGCTTAGAGGTTTTGTCTTAAGTTAGCACCAGCATTTGATCCTAAATTTGATATAAAAGCCCTACTCATTAACTAGGGGGTAATATTTTAAAATGTATAAAAATTATTTGAGAATGGGATCAGCATTTTAGGTAAATTTTATCCCTTATAAATTTACTATCTGTGTTTCCTGAGCACTAAATACTGACTAAATTATTGAGCAGGAAAGAGAGGTTGATTATATAAAATTTCTAGCCACTTATAGGGATTGTGTCTGTATGTACTGTTTGACATTATTAGCAAATATCATTTTTCTCATGCAGCTTTCCATTATTAGGGTAAAAAATACAAAATCACTAAAGTACTCTTGCCTGCCCATCCAAGGATTAGTGGAGGTGAGTGTGTGTCTGTGTGTTTATATGTGTTTCACTATTTCTCCATGAGGGTAAAGAATATATATGTGTGCGTGTACTACTAACACAGTGACATTGGCCTGCATTTTTGTTTTTGATATTATATTTGAAATGTTCATATATAGCAGAGTGTTTAAGAAAATGAGCTCTGTCCTCACCAGGTGGTGGTAGTGGATGGAGCATTGATATGGGATGCTGAAGACCAGTTTTGGAGCCCCAAGGTCGCTGGCTTGAGCCTGGGGTCACCAGCTTAAGTGTGGGATAATGGACATGATCCTATAGTCGCTGGCTTGAGCCCAAGGGTCTCTGGTATGAGGTGCAGGGTTTCTGGCTTGGGTCCAAGGTTGCTGGTTTGAGCAAGGGGTCACTGGCTCAGCTGGAGTCCCTGGATAAGGCACATATGAGAAGCAATCAATGAGCAACTAAAGTGCTGTAACTAGAAGTTGATGCTTCTCATCTCCCTTCCTGTCTGTCCATCCCTCCCTCTATCTCTCAAACAAACAAACAAACAAAAAACCACAAAAACAAACATGAGCTCCAGAGTCAGGATTTATTGGGGGTGAATTTACTGCACTTCTCTGCCTTGGTTTGCCTGTCTTAAAATGGGTATGACTGTTGTAAGGAATAATGAGACAGAATATTCAACCATTTAGCCAGTGCCTGTCCTGCTTGCACATTCTTCAAAGTTGACAACAATTTTTTAACCTTACCAGGTTGTTGGGTGTCTGATGAAGAAAAACAGCTGCCAGGGACTTTGAAAAGGACTTCCTTATTGATTTTTTTTTTTTTTTTTTTTTACAGAGACAGAGTCAGAGAGAAGGATAGATAGGGACAGACAGACAGGAATAGAGAGAAATGAGAAGCATCAATCATCAGTTTTTTGTTGCGACACCTTAGTTGTTCATTAATTGCTTTCTCATACATGCCTTGACCGTGGGTTTTCAGCAGACCAAGTAACCCCTTGCTCAAGCCAGCGACCTTGGGTCCAAACTGGTGGGCTTTGTTCAAACCAGATGAGCCCACACTCAAGCTGGTGACCTCGGGGTCTCGAACCTGGTTCCTCCACATCCCAGTCCGGTGCTCTATCCACTGCACCACCGCCTGGTCAGGCTCCTTTTTGATTTAAGACCATATTTAAACTACTTGATACTTAATTTTTTTTTTAATTTTTTAAAATTTTATTTATTCATTTGAGAGAGAGAGAGAGAGATGGGGGAGAAGCTGGAAGCATCACCTCCCTTAAGTGCCTTGACCAGGCAAGCCCAGGGTTTCGAACCGGTGACCTCAGCATTTCCAGGTCAACGCTTTATCCACTGTGCCACCACAGGTCAGGCAACACTTAATTTTTTTTTAAAACTTTGTATGAGGCCCTGGCCAATTGGCTCAGCGGTAGAGCGTCGGCCTGGCATGCAGGAGTCCCGGGTTCGATTCCCGGCCAGGGCACACAGGGGAGGCGCCCATTTGCTTCTCCACCCCTCCCCCTCTCCTTCCTCTCTGTCTCTCTCTTCCCTTCCCGCAGCGAGGCTCCACTGGAGCAAAGTCGGCCCCGGCGCTGAGGATGGCTCTGTGGCCTCTGCCTCAAGCGCTAGAATGGCTCTGGACACAACAGAGCGACGCCCCAGAGGGGCAGGGCATCGCCCCCTGGTGGGCATGTGAGGTGGATCCCGGTCGGGCGCATGCGGGAGTCTGTCTGACTGCCTCCCTGTTTCCAGCTTCAGAAAAATGAAAAAAACTTTGTATGAGACTGGTTATAGGCCTTTTAAAGCATCAACTATGTTTTAGTACAGGTAAACATCAAGGTTAATTTTCTCCATTTGTAAAATATTGTATGTTGTGAATGTGGTTCATTCTCCTCTTATGTAATTATTTGTTCTGACTAATAGAACTGGGCCTTTGCAGTCTCTCAAAACTTCATTGCCCTGCTTGAAAAGTGTAAGGAAGTGCTGAATCCTCCCTGGTAACTTTCTACATAGGAAAGAGATTTTAAATATTACCAGCTGTACATACAGTTAAGCTAAGTTAGTATTTGACTTTGTTAGCTAGAAGGAGGAAGAAAGTATATCTTTGACATCACACTGATGCAATGTGAGACAAATTGGTAAATTCTCTGGTTTGTGGTCTTTAATAAGGAACTAGAAATACTGTATTGCCTGTCCAGGTGATGGTGCAGTACAGAGACATCCACCTGGGATGTTGAGGAGCAAGGTTTTAAACCCCGAGGTTCCCAGTTTGGGTCACTTAAACTTCATCTGACATCACACTATGGTTGCCGGCTTGAAGCCTAAAATTGCTGGCTTTAGACCAAGGTCACTGGCTTGAGCAATGAGTAGCTGGCTCAGTTAGAGCCCTGGATCAAGGCACATATGAGAAACAATGAGTGAACAACTAAGAGTGCCTCAACTACGCGTTGATGCTTCTCATCTTTCTCCCTCTCTTGTTGTCATTGTCTGTCTCTCTCTGTCTTGCTTGCTAAAAAAGAAAAGAAATATTGTATAGTCTTGACCAGCACTCAGAAATATTGATTTTGTTTGTGGTTTATTTTAATTATAATTTACTTTTAAATATGAGTTATGAATTTCAGGATGATATTTTTAGAAGGCTTTACAAGACTTACTTTGTTAGCATGGAATCTCCCTTCCCTAATTTATTTCATAGATATGTCTTCTAAAGTAACTTTTTCATCCCTTTTGTTGCATTAGCCCCTACTTCCATTCTTATTTCTTCTAGGGTATAATTGGTCAGTTTTGTGAGAGGTTCATGTAGTGTTTCATTACAGTAACACACCATGAAGCAATATTTGTTAGGGTAGGTAACATTTTTTTCCTCTTGGAAAGAGTAAGCTTCTGAGGAATAGAGTTAAAACTATGGTTTTAGATTGTTTTCCAAGAACTTATTACTTGCCCTGGCCGTTTGGGTCAACGGTAGAGCGTTGGCCTAGCATGTGGATGTCCCAGGTTTGATTCCCCTCAAGGCACATGGGAGAAGTGATCCTCTGCTTCTCCACCCCACCCTGCTTCTCTCTATCTCCCTCTTCTCCTCCCGCAGCCAAGGCTCCATTGGACCAAATCGACCCGGACACTGAGGATGGCTCCATGGCCTTGCCTCAAGTGCTAGTATGGCTCTGGTTGCAACTAAGCAACACCCAGATGGGCAGAGCATTGCCCCCTAGTGGGCTTGCTGGGTTCTTCCTGGTCAGACTCATGCAGCAGTCTGACTCTCTGCCTCCCTGCTTCTCTCTTTGTTTTTCTTGCCTTGGCTCCTAGTTATGTTTTTTTATGTAGACATTCTTGATTGGCTTCTTTCAGAACTCTAAAATATAGCAGATCGTTGCCAGACTGGTGGTGACACAGTGGATAAGAACCTCAACCCGCAATGCTGAGGTCCCTGGTTTGAAACCTGAGGTGGCGGGTTTGAGTACAAGATCATCTACATCAGGGGTCCCCAAACTATGGCCCACGGGCCACATGCGGCCCCCTGAGGCCATTTATCCGGCCCCCGCCGCACTTCCGGAAGGGGCACCTCTTTCATTGGTGGTCAATGAGAGGAGCATAGTTCCCATTGAAATACTGGTCAGTTTGGTTGATTTAAATTTACTTGTTCTTTATTTTAAATATTGTATTTGTTCCCGTTTTGTTTTTTTTACTTTAAAATAAGATCTGTGCAGTGTGCATAGGGATTTGTTCATAGTTTTTTTTATAGTCTGGCCCTCCAACGGTCTGAGGGACAGTGAACTGGCCCCCTGTGTAAAAAGTTTGGGGACCCCTGAGCTACATGATCCCAAGGTCACTGGCTTCGCTTAAGTAGTTTCCCCTACCATCCACATACATGAGTAGCAGTCAGTAAACAACGAAAGTGAAGCAGCTTCGAGTTGATGCTTCTCATCTCTCTCTTCCCTCTCTTCCTGTTTCTCTCTCTCAAATCAATTAAATATATCAGGTTATTATAGAACCTATTTTTTAAATTATCAACTCATGTAAAGAAAGTTTGTCACTTGCTTCTTTCCTTACATAATTGTAGGAAACTCAACTCTTAGTTGGCGCACTAGTTCAACTTTTCTCTTGCCATATTTTGTATGCTATTCCTTTGTTCAATACCATAAGTATTTTATTGTAATATGCCTGGCAGTATAGGCAATTGTGTTTACTACAGATAAAAGAGTAAGCAAAATAGAAGAAGAAACAAACTTGTCTTTTGAGGAGTCTCTAGCTGGGAAAAATGGTTTGAGTTAAACTTCTGAATTGGGATGCAATTATAATATATGATATTTAAATTATAATAATATAATTTCCACTTAATTGTTCCATAGTGTATTTGTTATTTTGTGTGTGATTGATTCTCTTAGATATAAACTAAAAACATGGTTTAAGAAAGTTATTTAAAAGTGAACATTGGGCCTTCTGAAACCAAATGTGTTCATTTTCAGGCAGTTGGGAAACATAACCTTTTTGAATGGATAAGCTTATGAACTTTGTAAAATTTTTCTCTCTGAATTTTACTTTCAGCTAAAAAAAAAAAGTGTGGGTTAAATCCTTAAACATGTTTCACTAAAAGAGTCACTAAAGAAAGTAACTTTTTATTCAAATATAGGTAAAGTGTCTGGACTTCTAAACTGTATAAATGTAGCGCTTTGCTCAATTGTAGCCAGAAATGTTACTTTTGTTCCCACCTGTTGGCTTTACCTTTTCATTTCCTCATGGCATTTCTCATTTGTAAAGCTGGCTAAGCCTGTTGGTGCTGTTGTGGCTGCCTCAAGGGCAGGATGAGTAAGTTGCATGACGAGCCATAAATCAGGAGGCACAGACTCATCTTGCCTTCCCTCAAGATCAGACGTGCAGCAGGTAATTCAATATATAATTATAAATTGATAGGGAAGAGAAATGGTACTATAATATTTTTCTCCCTTTCACTTGTTGTTCATGTTAAATTATGGTAAAGATTATGAATTGAACAAATGTTCCAAAGAGAGGGGTGTGTGTGTGAGTGTGTGTAAGGGGGGTGGTTTGGATATGCAGGAGGTTAGGTGACTTGAAAGTTATGAATGTAGAACTGCTGAAGCCTTTTACTATGTGATGACTTGAAGTGAAACACGTTGAAACATGTTATGTGAAACATAATATCCAAATGTCTAGGACATACTCTTTTTATTCCCAATTACATTTTACATTCCATATTATTCTATATTAGTTTCAGATCCACGGCACAGTGGTTAGGAAATGATGTTCTTTACAAAGTGGGTCCCACCACCCTCCAATGTTTCAACTACCCACAGAGCCCCATGCAGTTCTTATATTGCCTGTGTTCTCTATGCTGTAGTTTATGTCTCTGTAGAATGTACAGTGGTCCCTTGTCCATCGCAGGGGTTAGGTTCCAGAACCCCCACAATAGGAAAATCCGCAAAGTTGCAACCTTTATTTATTTTATAATTTATATATATTTTAAGGCTTTATAAACCCTCCCCACACTCTTATAAACCTTTCCCACACTGTTATTAACCTTTCCCACACTCTTATAAACACTTCCTATGCTCCTAAACACTTTCTACACTCTTAAACCTATGTAATTTTAACAATATATAAAATTCTATATGGTACTCACCAGTAGTATTTTATTTTGATTTAATATTATTTTTTATTTTATTTATTTATTTTTTTGGTGGCAGAGACAGAGAGAGTCAGAGAGAGGGACAGACAGACAGACAGAAAGGGAGATGAGAAACATCAATTCTTCGTTGTGGCTCCTTAGTTGTTCACTGATTGATTTCTCATATGTGCCTTGGCCCCGGGGGCTACAGCAGACCGAGTGACCCCTTGCTCAAGCCAGCGACCCTGGGCTCAAGCTGGTGAGCCCCACTCAAACCAGATGAGCCCGCGCTCAAGCTGGCGACCTCGGGGTCTCGAACCTGGGTCCTCTGCATCCCAGTCCGACGCTCTATCCACTGTGCCACTGCCTGGTCAGGCAGATTTAATATTCTTTTAATATATTTTAATTAATATTTTTTATATTTTTTAATTTTTTCCCAATTTTTTTAGGCTGGAAAATGCTTATTTTACCAGAAAAATAATTGAAATAATGAATATATAAGAATACCTATATACCACAAAATACCATGATATAACAAAAAATCCACAATACAAAATTAGATACATACAATTTAAAAATCCACAATACAGGAACACTGCGGAAAGTGAACTGCAATATGGCAAGGGATGATTATTCTTAATTATACAGGAGAATTCAGTAAATTAACTATTTAATCTACAGATGTATCTTTACACAGACAAGATACTTTACATTTTTACTTTTGATCTTAGAAAGCTTCTCACAGAGTTTTGCTCAAAACAAATTAGGCCTAACCAGGCAGAGACGCAGTGGATGGAGCATCGGACTGGAACGTGGAGGACCCAGATTCTAAACCCGAGGTTACCAACTTGAGCATAGGTTTACCAGCTTGAGAATGGGATCATAAACATGACCCCATGGTCACTGGCTTGAGCAAGGTGTCACTCACTCTGCTGTAGCTCCCTAGTCAAGGCACATATGAGAAAGCAATCAATGAACAACTAAGGTGCCACAACAAAGAATTGATGCTCTCATCTCTCTCCCTTCCTGTTTGTCTGTCCCTACCTGTCCTTCTCTTTTTGTCTCTGTCACACACACACACACACACACACAAACAAATAGGCAAAGCTCTCGGCACAGGCAATTATGTACACATACTCAAATCAGAGCTTTATTATATCATTCTTTTTTTTTTTTTTTTTTTTTCATTTTTCTGAAGCTGGAAACAGGGAGAGACAGTCAGACAGACTCCCGCATGCGCCCGACGGGGATCCACCCAGCACGCCCACCAGGGGCGGTGCTCTGCCCCCCAGGGGGCGATGCTCTGCCCATCCTGGGCGTCGCCATATTGCGACCAGAGCCACTCTAGCGCCTGAGGCAGAGGCCACAGAGCCATGCCCCGAGCCCGGGCCATCTCTGCTCCAATGGAGCCTTGGCTGCGGGAGGGGAAGAGAGAGACAGAGAGGAAAGCGCGGCGGAGGGGTGGAGAAGCAAATGGGCGCTTCTCCTGTGTGCCCTGGCCGGGAATCGAACCCGGGTCCTCCGCACGCTAGACCGACGCTCTACCGCTGAGCCAACCGGCCAGGGCTTATTATATCATTCTTGCTCTATTACTTACCAGCTGGGAGAGTGAATGAGTTATGGCATGTCTCTAACTTCTAGTTTCTTCATTCATTTGGTTTTACTATTGGCAGGGTTATTATGGAAATAGATGGTGCTTGGCCAATTTTCTTTAAAATTTCTCTCCAGTAATGGTCTCTTATATGTAAACATTTCTGACATCATTATATGGTTAAGGGGGAAAGTAAGGAGCTATTAGGAATTGTTAGCTATCACTAGTGGTTCTCAACCTGGGGTGGTTTTGCCCACCAGTGGACATTTGGCAATGTCTGAAGACATTTTTAATCATAAACAGGGTGGGTAGGAGCCAGTATACTACAAAAAATCCTATAGTATACAGTAGATCCCCTCCCAACAAAGAATTATATGCCCTACAGTGCCAAGCTTGAGAAACTCTGACTTATACAATAGGATTGGTTTTGTTGGTTACATTTTTCTTAACTCCATTCTCTATTTCTGACAAAGCTGAAAAGGTTACTAGAATTGTTACGGCTAGTCATAGCTAATTTTTCTTTGTTCTATAAGGATCTCTAAAGCAGCAACCCACCCCCATTCCTCCACAGAAATTTTAGGACAGTTGTCTTCCCAAAGTATTATTATCCTTTGGTCCTGGTTTTCTGTCCTGTCATATTCTTTGAAAGTGACACTGAATTAATAAATATGTTATATTACAGCCTTCCAGCAGGTAACTATTTTAATGAACCCAAGAGGTGGTTATTGCTCTGTTGCTTAGATATCTCCTAGGATTGATTTTTCTAATCCTTCAGTGAGCAGCACATTTATTTTATCTCTAGTGCTGTTGCATGTGCGTTGCAGAAGTTATCTACCATTTTAGCCTGATGATTATCCTATAAGTATATAAATAGGCATCTGGTGAATTCAGATGTTTTCAGTCGTAGATGTGACCCTCATAGTATGATTGTATAATAGGTTACACCTATTGTATAATAGGTAGCCCGGGAGTTCTAGGAAGAAGGGGAAGGGCATCACTTATTAAATGCCTACTTTGTGCCCTGGGCTTATTGTAGCTCACTTGATCTTTACAAAAAGCCCAGGGAACTAAAGATGATCACAGTTTAGGCTTTACAGATAAGCTGAAATTTAAGTAATTTTCTAAGGAACATATAGCTGCATTTGTACATGTGGTATGTTTAAATGCAGAGAGTAGCTGGTGAGGGACAACACAAAAATGCATTTGCTGAGCATGGTGGGAAAGTGATGGAAGGGAGGGAGGATGGAGAAGGCTGGGGTGGGGAGGAGGGGATGAAATAGAAAGGGATTTTGAATTAAGACTGGGAAGGGGTTATTACTCATTGAATTCACTTCAGATGATTGGCTGTAATGATTAGTGGGAGGGAGCACTCTGAATTGTTTTAACATTATATATCCTCTTTGTTTGAGGTAAAATAGTACCTATGAACTTATTTTTTTAGATTTTATTTATTCATTATATATAGGGGGGAGAGAGAGAGAGAGAGGGTGAGAGAGAGGGAGAAGGAAGAAGGGGGGAGGAGCAGGAAGCATCAACTCCCATATGTGCCTTGACCAGGCAAGTCCAAGGTTTTGAACCGGCAACCTCAGCATTTCCAGGTTGACACTTTATCCACTGCGCCACCACAGGTCAGGCCCTATGAACTTATTCTTAATAATTTGCCTTCATTTTTTTATTCTTATAAAATACCAGTTAGAAAATTATAAAATAAGCCCTGGCCGGTTGGCTCAGTGGTAGAGCGTCGGCCTAGCGTGCGGAGGACCGGGTTCGATTCCCGGCCAGGGCACACAGGAGAAGCGCCCATTTGCTTCTCCACCCCTCCGCCGCGCTTTCCTCTCTGTCTCTCTCTTCCCCTCCCGCAGCCAGGGCTCCATTGGAGCAAAGATGGCCCGGGTGCTGGGGATGGCTCCTTGGCCTCTGCCCCAGGCGCTAGAGTGGCTCTGGTTGCGGCAGAGCGAAGCCCCGGAGGGGCAGAGCATCGCCCCCTGGTGGGTAGAGCGTTGCCCCTGGTGGGCGTGCCGGGTGGATCCTGGTCAGGCGCATGCGGGAGTCTGTCTGTCTGACTGTTTCTCCCTGTTTCCAGCTTCAGAAAAATACAAAAAGGAAAAAAAAAACAAATCAAAAAACCCTGGGCTTGCCTGGTCAAGGCACGTATGGGAGTTGATGCTTCCTGCTCCTCCTTTCTGTCTGTCTGTCTGTCTGTCTCTCTAAAATGAATAAGTAAAAAACAAAAATTTAAAAAAATAAGGTCATCAGTAATTTGAGGTGTCTTTTTCCAATATTAGGCTAAAAAAGTCATTTAATACCTTTTGGCCTTAACTGATGTCCTATCTTTAAATCAGATGGTCATTTCCTGTGTGTGCTGTAACAATATATAGGATGAAAGATTCTATTAATTTTGTTAAATACTTTATGGTTTGAAACTAAACAAGTCTCAGTATTCATGCATTTACTACTACTCAACAAACAAATTTTATCAGGACAAGGTTGATTTGCACGTTTTATCTAAGAGAGCATTGGAGACTTCAGTAAGTGTGGGTGAAATCCAGACTGATGTGACGCAGTTACTCTGAGGTTTCAAAGAATTGTCAGTCTAGATACATTTTACTTGGATTTTTAGCTCAGTGTGAGTTTATTTGAGGTTAAAAGCAACTTCATTTTACCCCCCTCCCCCAATGTTTCCTTGACTTGACCTCCCAGGTTTAAATTTGGAGAATAGTTCAGTCTCCCGGTATGGAGCCTCTCAGGTTGAAGATATGGGGAATATAATTTTAGCAATGATTTCAGAGCCTTACAGTAAGTATCACTGTTGTAACAATACAAACCTAGAATTTGATCCCACCCACTTTCCCTCACCTATACTTTTGAATTTCCTTTCACAGCTTTGTCTCTTTAATAGCTAAACTAATGACTTGTGTGTTCTCATTTATAGATCACAGGTTTTCAGATCCAGAGAGAGTAAATTACAAATTTGAAAGTGGCACTTGGTAAGTACTTGAGTACTATTCTGTTTGAGCCTTTTGATTTGTTTTATTCGTTTTGTGGTATTTAACTCCCTTTGTATTTTGGCTATTTTTCAATATTAGGTCATTTATAAAAAAACGGTTGTATCTTAAAGTGTGCTTAGATGTCAATATTAACATTTAATGAGATATTTGCATCCTTAGTCACAATGATCTTAGGTACATCATATGTTTGTGTCTATGATTCTTTAGCCTCTCTGAACTATCCAAAGTACGTTTTATCAGTTTCTACTTTAAAGCAAAGGAAACAACTGGGGAGAAGTATTAGATGGTGATTTCTCTGTTTGTGATCACAGGTAGACTTATTTAAGTTTGTAAATCACTGGAGTGAATTGTATGAGATTCACTACATGCCTGATACCTGACGTGAACAGAAACTTCTGACATCTTTGCCCACAGAGAGACTTTGAAGCCTATTAAGTTGTGGAGAAAGTGACTCATGAAAATATCCTAAGAGTACTGAAAATATGAATGTGGGAGGAATAGAACATCAAAAGGTGTCAAAATATATCATAGATGATTTGCAAATGACTCATTAAGATATGGGCACTCCCAAGCATTTCCATAAACAGTCTCTGTGATGGCTCCCCTGTTTGATAGAGGAGATGTTTAAAATATTTTAATGGCAGGCTTTGGACTATGCATACATACACCTGATGTGGGTTAACTGCAAGCTTTATGCAGATCTGAAACTTTGTTGTCAAACTAGGTTTAAAACTTACTGACTTACTGGCCAGTTTTGAGAATGAATTTAAACCTGTCTTTAGTTCTAGAACTTACAGGCCATCAGAATAATAGGAAACCTTTGCTTCCTATGAATTGATCCTTGGTCCCTTTGAGTTTATGGCAAACAAGCAGCAACTCACCTGACCGATGGTTTGCTGTGTAAGCCCAGCTATGTTGGATCTGTATGGCAGTGTCTTACTCTAGTGACCCACCTAAAGATAATTATCAATTGTGCCCAGATAAATTTTTAGGTTACAAAGTAAATCAGGCAGTAATAAAAATTTGAATTCCAAATAAATAATATCTTCATGTATAAATAGGTAAATTATCTTACAAGGTGCAATCAGTCAGACTCACTAGCATTAATCATTGCAACCTGAAGTTTTGCTTTATCCACAGCAGCAAGATGGAAATTATTGATGACAATACGGTAGTCAGGGCCCGAGGTTTACCATGGCAGTCTTCGGATCAAGATATTGCAAGATTCTTCAAAGGACTTAACATTGCCAAGTTGGTTTTCTTTAATCTCCTTTTTACTTCACAATCCCAAAGGGATAATGGGTTTCTTACCATTTTTTCCTGACCGTATTTTTTTCCTCACTCTGCTCTCCGTTCTGTTCTGTTCAAAGGGGCGGTGCGGCACTTTGTCTAAATGCCCAGGGTCGAAGGAATGGAGAAGCTCTGGTTAGGTTTGTGAGTGAGGAGCACAGAGACCTAGCACTACAGAGACATAAACATCACATGGGAACCCGGTACATTGAGGTATGTTCTCAGAACCTGAGACCCTTGACATCTTGAGTATGACCATGAGAAACTCAGAAATTATATTTTAATTTCACTTTCTTTTCTTAGGTTTACAAAGCAACGGGTGAAGATTTTCTTAAAATTGCTGGTGGTGAGTGCCTTTCATAAAATATGACTATGATAAGAATCTAAAATTTTACTTATACCAAGGGTAGATAAATAGGGTCTTGAATTGTTTTTATTTCCCAATGAAACGTAGGAATTGACTTTTTTTTAAATAGGAGAAAGAAAGTGTTCAATAGTATCAGTAAGTATAATACATAATACTTGTCCTAAGTCTTGAGTCAACCAACTGTAGTTAAATAGCTATTAAAAATAGTATTATACAAAGATGAAAGGGTCATATAAAGTTATGTACAAAGGGAAAGAGTACTTGAAAGAAATTAAATAGTCTGAAAACTACTTTTAAACAGCTACATTAAAATACTCCAAATTACTTTGCATATCTGCTTATAGTTTTTCTCTGAATTTCCTTAATTCACCATGTCCATGGTAGCTTTCTGGTTTCTAGTATTTTAGAATATGTAGTGTTTGATATAATATGGTCAGAAAGAAGCAGGAACATACACAGTTTTATCCAATTCTTAAGTGATTTATAACTTTAAAACCTAAAAATAATTGATGTCACGTATGATTTATTCAGCAGATTTATATACATATGTATGTAACATATATATATCTATAACATATATATATAAGTTTCTATTTCTCTGTTCAGATTGCTTTATAACTTCCTTGCTCCTTTTAATATAGTGGATATCTTCCTGTTACTCAATTTTTTTTAAAGCAAGAGAGAAAAAGACTAGAAGGGAGAGAGATGAGAAGCATTAATTCATAGTTGCAGCATTTTAGTTGTTCATTGATTTCTTCTCATCTGCATTAACCAGGGGATTTCCAGCTGAGCCAGTGACCCCTTGCTCAAGCCTGTGACCTTGGGCTTCAAGCCAACAACCATGGAATCATAGCTATGATCCCATGCTCAAGCCAGTGACCCCCCACTCAAGCTAGTGTGTTTGCACTCAAGCTGGCAACCTTGGGGTTTTGAGCCCCAGTACTCAGTGTTCCAAATTGATGCTATATTTACTGCACCACCTCCTGGCCAGGCTGTTACTCAATTTTCTTAAATGTTAATTGCTATTCAGTATTTTATATACTATACATTTTTATTAAACATCCCTGTTGAATATTTAGACCTTATTTACAACTCTTTACTCTATGTTGCAGTGAATATTTTTGTATCTCTGTATGTGCCACTCATTAGGATGAATGTTTAAAAGTAGGATAGCTGAATCAAGTAATGTGGGTGGATGTCTTAAGAGGCTTCTGATACCTGTTGCCAAAATATACTAGGTGACTTTCACTTAAATACAGAGAACATTTATATCCCTGTATTATATAGCCCTGGTAAGACATTTTTGCAATTGTAGAACTGAAATAATAGCATCCTGTTTACACAATTTCCTGGTATAATTGTGTTCTAGTACTTATTTCTTGAGATAAACCAAGGTTTCCAAATTCAGAGCTTCAAGTTTAATAGTGTTTCCAGAGTTCCCAAGGTAATATTTGATACTGGTTGGGGATAAAGTATATTTTGAAAGTGCCTTTTTTTTTTTTTAAGTTTTATTTACTTATTTATATTTTACAGAGACAGAGAGTGAGTCAGAGAGAGGGATAGACAGGAACAGACAGACAGGAACGGAGAGAGATGAGAAGCATCAATCAGTTTTTCATTGTTCATTGCGCGTTGCAACACCTTAGTTGTTCATTGATTGCTTTCTCATATGTGCCTTGACCGCGGGCCTTCAGCAGACCAAGCAACCCCTTGCTGGAGCCAAGCTGGTGAGCCTTGCTCAAACCAGATGAGCCCACACTCAAGCTGGCAACCTCGGGGTCTCGAACCTGGGTCCTTCCGCATCCCAGTCTGATGCTCTATCCACTGCGCCACCGCCTGGTCAGGCGGGGATAAAGTATATTTTGAATTGCTATAATCTTGAGGTTCCATGATAGATACTATAAGTTGCAGATGGCAAAGTTAGTTAATGTTCAAGTTAATGCCTGGGGTTTCATGGTATGTGGGCAGTACCATTAAGGGAAAATGTTCCTGGTATGTTAGCTTAAAGGATGTGCATTTGAATATTTGCTACATGGTTGTAATTGTACCAAATGTTTTGTGTTTATGCAGATTTTCATCATCATTATTGTTGCTAATATTATTATTATTATTATTAAGTGGGAAGGCAGAGAGACAGACTCCCCTCATATGTCAGGACCGGGATCCACCCGGCAAGCTCCCTACTGGGATGCTCTGCCCATCTGGGGCTGCTGCTCCATTGCTCTGCAACCAACCTATTTTAGCACCTGAGGCGAGGCCATGGAGCCATCCTCAGCATCTGAGGCCAACTTGCTAAAACTATTTGAGCCATGGCTGTGGGAGAGGGAGAGAGAGAGAGAGAGAGAGAGAGAGAGAGAGAGAGAGGAGGGGGTAGGGTGGAGAAGCAGATGGTCATTTCTGTGTGTCTCACTGAATCGAACCTAGAACTTCCACATGCTGTACCAACACTCTACTGCAAAGCCAACTGGCTAAGACCAGAATGTTTATACATGTTGAAACTAACTTCCAAGTATATTCATTATACTATTCTCTCTACTTGAGTATGTTTTAATTTTTTTTAAGAATAAGTAATCAAAAATAATAGCAAAAAATCACTAAAGTACTTTATACTTAATAACTTACTCTCATAATTTATGAGGTAGGTAATTTTATCCTAATTTTACAGATTGATAAACTAAGTCACAGAAGTTAAACTTTACTAAAGTTATACTCTAGTAAAATGGTACAGCCAGAACTGGACCCAGGTATTCTGGCATTAGGACCTGTGCCTTTAACCACTATGATGATTAATTGCTTCTCCATGAGAGGAATATGGTGGTTGGTTGATAATTTAATTGTCTGGCTGCTCTCCTAATTGAGAGATTTTTTTTTATGAAAATGTTAAGAGGAAAAGTCTGTAGTCTGTGGGAAGAGAATTCTTTTTTCCTGGGATGGTTATTATAAATTCAGTTTGGAGTGTGGGTCTTAATTATGAATTCAGTACATTGTCATGAATTTTAACCATTTTGATTTGGTAAAATTGATGTCTTAATCATTTCTCCCCCTGCGTCATAATATTTGTGTTCCCTAGGTACATCCAATGAGGTGGCCCAATTTCTCTCCAAGGAAAATCAAGTCATTGTCCGCATGCGTGGGCTCCCATTTACAGCCACAGCTGATGAAGTGGTGACCTTCTTTGGACAGCACTGCCCCATCACTGGGGGCAAGGAAGGCATTCTCTTTGTTACTTACCCAGATGGTAGGCCAACAGGGGATGCTTTTGTCCTCTTTGCTTGTGAGGAGTATGCACAGAACGCACTGAGGAAGCATAAGGACTTGTTGGGTAAAAGATACATTGAACTCTTCAGGAGCACAGCAGCTGAAGTTCAGCAGGTTGGTTTTTAATACATTATTGGTGGTTTTGTATTATTTCTATTCCTTTTTTTTTTAAGTGAGGAGGGGAGATAAAAAGACAGATACCCGCAAGCTCCCTACTGGGATCTACTCGGCATACCCTGTCTGGGGCTGATGCTCAAACCAGTTCAGCCACTGGCTGCGGGAGAAAAAGAGGGAGGGGAGAGGGAGAGGGAGAGAGGCTGATAGCCACTTCTCCTGTGTGCCCTGACGAGGAATCAAACCCAGGACATCCACATGCCAGGCCGACACTCTATCCACTAAGCCAACCAGCCAGAGCTATTTTTATTCTTTATTTCCGAAAACAACCCTACATTTTTCATTGTTAAAATAAAACTTGAAAATAATCTTACTGTGTAATCAAATGTGTTAGCCACTATTAGCTGGTATACAAACAAAAAAATACTATGTTTTTATATAACTAGAATGCTGCTATAGATATACGTTTTTAGTCTGTTTCAAAACTGTATATCATGAAATTTTATATATTTAAGTTAATATTATGTCTCATGGAGGTACATAATTTATTTAGAAATTCTATTGTACATTTAGATTGGTTTTCTCCATTAGGAATTTCTAGAGAAACATGTTTATAAAACTCAATTTCTGGATGATTTCTTTAGAACTGAGTATAGGGTGTAAACTTTTTAAGGTTTTTAATTTTAATATTTTGTCAAATTTCCCAGTAAGCTTTATTAGTTCCATGCTCTTGGTGGCAATGTAATATTTTCTTTTGTCCTGTTACTCTCAGAATTCAGAGTTGTTTTTGAGATACAAATGGGATAATCAGTTCCTAAAAACATTCTAAGATCTAGGCATCTATAGGGTCTCAAGACTTTTGGTTTTTCTTTTTGCCTTAGCAGCTGAACATTTCTCTTAAGAGTCAGATAGTGTTTCCTTGGTAACAGATCATGGAGACTGCTTCACAAGGCTCTTTCAACTTTGATTGCTCTATATTTTCAGTTTATGGAATGATAAAGTTTGCAATGGTAAATTGTTCAGCAAATCCAGCGATGCCACATGTGGTATTTACACAAGGACCTCATAGTATTATCAGCTAGTGGGTATGTTCTGAACTAAGACAAACGTAGATGAGAACTTTTGAGTTTGCCTGGAAGCAATTTTTTCTCAAAAATGTACTTGACCTCATTCATTCTCAAGATATCTAAATTCCATATACATATTTAAAAGTCAAGAACCTCTGTTTTGCCAGTGTCTAAGGTTCACATAGAAACTAAGTGATTATTTTTATGGTCACTAAAATTTTTTTATTTTAGTTTTTACATTTTTTTTTTTTTTTTTTTTTTTTTGGATTTTTCTGAAGCTGGAAACGGGGAGAGATAGACAGACTCCTGCATGCGCCCGACCGGGATCCACCCGGCATGCCCACCAGGGGGCGATGCTCTGCCCCTCCCGGGCGGGCATCGCTCTGTTGCGACCAGAGTCACTCTAGCGCCTGGGGCAGAGGCCAAGGAGCCATCCCCAGCGCCCGGGCCATCTTTGCTCCAATGGAGCCTTGGCTGCGGGAGGGGAAGAGAGAGACAGAGAGGAAGGGGGGGGGGGTGGAGAAGCAAATGGGCGCATCTCCTATGTGCCCTGGCTGGGAATCGAACCCGGGTCCCCCGCACGCCAGGCTGACGCTCTACCGCTGAGCCAACCGGCCAGGGCCAGTTTTTACATTATTTAGCCATTCTATCTTTTTTGCATTTTATATATATAATATTTATTTTATAAATGTTGCATTATATTTTAATATAATCCAAAGTCATTGTTTTACTTATAGTTCTGTTACTGGATTCTTCTCTTTATAATTCTTGGTTTCAGAGTTGGAATACGAAGCAATATTAAGGGGAATATTGTACTTGGTAAAATAAAATCTAATAGATTGCTACAGTAGTCCATGATTAGCAATTCAAAATATTTATGAAAAGTGGCAGACTTTAAGGATGTTTGTTCCAAGGCAGATAGAGGTGCATTTGTCTAGTAGACGAGTCCTTAATCTAAGCGCATTTGCATTGTGTGTGGTATATGATTCAGCATGCATTTTTCAAAAATGGGTATCATGCTCATCTCACTGAAAAGTGAATCCTTTTCTCCATGAGTGCTTCTCAAACTTCAATCTGCTATAAATCACCCAGGTACCTTGTTAAAATACAGATTTATATTAACTAGGTCTGGGGTAGAGCTGAGGAACCTGCATTTCTAACAGGCTCCCCAGTGATGCCAGCGCCGATCTGCAGACAGCGTTGGCAAAGCAAGGCTCTAAATCACTTCCGTTTTCCTTTGAGTACAGGTGCTGAATCGATTCTCCTCGGCCCCTCTTATTCCACTTCCAACCCCTCCCATTATTCCAGTACTACCTCAGCAGTTTGTGCCCCCTACAAATGTTAGAGACTGTATACGCCTTCGAGGTCTTCCCTATGCGGCCACAATTGAGGACATCCTGGACTTTCTGGGGGAGTTTTCCACAGATATTCGAACTCATGGGGTTCACATGGTATTGAATCACCAGGTAAGAAAGTTGCTTGCTGGAAAACTGATTTGCTTAATCCTTACCATCAGAGTCTCTTCCAAATAAAGAGTGCAAATGTTTACCAGTTGTGTAGTAAGTCTTAAAGAAAAGATGTGACTATACATGCTAGAGGTCTTTAAGATAAATTCCAGAAAGAATGCTAGCATTGGTATGGTCATTCCAGTTTTGTTCTGATTCTGTCATCACACATTTCCATCCAATTCTCAATAGCATCATTGTACATTATCGGTCTAATATAACATCTCACTATTGCAACCACTGGCTCTGCAACTCTGCTGTTGTTAAAGCAATCATAGACAATACATAAACCAATAAGCTTGTTTGTGTTCGAGTCGTTTGTATCCAGAGTGTTTAGAAATTATTTATTTTATATGTTAGACATTAAATTACCTTCATCAAAGTGCAAATCCATTAAGCACTTGTATCTGCACCACCTAGAACAATATTTGGTCATAACAGGCACTCAGATGTATTAATGAATTAATTGTTTAATAGAAACCTCTATCAAAATCTAAGTTCTGTGGTATGCAAGTGTATATTCTAAGCATATTAAAAGTAACTCCTGGGTTAGTGTTACTAACTAACTTTTGTTGACTTTTGGTTAAATAAAGTTAATCATCTTTGTTGCTAGACAATATGCCAGTATTTTGTGCTAGCATGAGAAGGACAGCATCCTAAAACCCTATAAACCCAGTAGTCTTAATTAAAATTTTGGAACTCTATTAAAAGCTAAGTTGTATTAATTTTTTAAAAGGAGATATTTTTGATGAATGATGAGTTGAATATAGGTTTGTTTTTCTAAACTGCTAATATTCTACTGTCTCTCTTCACATGGAGATTTGGTCATATTCATAACTACAGCCCTGTCTCACTGGAAAGTGCATGTCACTGGGTACAGGTAATTAGGAAACATCCTGAACCCCTGCATGATTCTCCACACGAGCACAGGCTCATTTTAACTCTTCCATCAATATTAAGCTATGCACCTTTTTATCTGAGTAGGTACCCTTTCAGCATGCTTTACTGGTGTTCTTTTGAATAAAATTCCCCACAATTCTCCACCAGGGATTTGTTAGGTTTCTCTTTGAGTCATCATTTCTAATAACTTGGGTGTTATTATTACTCTTTAATTAACAACAGTAGACAGATTTACCTATCATTGACCCACATGACCTACTGTCATTGCACTTGGGAGAAACGCTTCTTAAATGATGGTTAAGCTCTTAGCTATCTCAAAAATGGTAGGTTTCCATCTTGGGCTGGGTTTCCCTGTTATCCCTAATTTCCCTGGTATGGTAACTTGCATGGTAATAATTTGCACTAAAAAGTTGTTTAGTAACTGAAAGAAATTCATAAATAAAGAAGTCTTATAAGCTAATTATATCGTTTTCTCCCCCATAAAATGTCCATGCTAAATTTAAGGCATTTAGGTTCTATAGAACAGAAATCTATCAGCTTGGTTTTAAGTAGATTTTTAGCAAGCTGTAAGTAATAGAGGAAATTACTATAAACACCAATTTTTGGCCAAGATTTAAGATGGAAGTGCATGGGTGTAGGTGAGAGAAGGGCTCCCATGCAAGGCTGATGATCTAGCTGTCACCAACCTTCACAGTGCTTTGCAACTGCTGATTTCTGTCTCCCTTCCCTACCCCCAAGCCATATTCAGCTAGGCTGCAGGGAGAAGAAAGGAAAAGGATGTTGCAGGTCAGTGATGAACAGAACTTAGAAACAAAGGGAACACTAGTTTATTCAGTTTCTCATAGGATAAGCTTGAATACTGGTTCTGTTACCAGTTTTTCTCATTTGAATGTTTTAATTGGATTTTTCAGAATACAATTTTTATTTTGAAACTGTAGTTTGAAGGAGACCATTTTTTTTTTCTTTCTTTTTTATTTTTAAAACTTTTTTTTCCTTTGTATTTTCTGAAGTTGGAAACGGGGAGGCAGTCAGACAGACTCCCGCATGCGCCCAACCGGGATCCACCCAGCATTCTTACCAGGGCGTGATGCTCTGCCCATCTGGGGCACCACTCTGTTGCAACCAGAGCCATTCTAGCACCTGGGGCAGAGGCCACAGAGCCATCCTCAGCACCCGGGCCAACTTTGCTCCAATGGAGCCTTGGCTGCGGGAGGGGAAGAGAGAGACAGAGAGGAGAGGGGGAGGGGTGGAGAAGCAGATGGGCACTTCTCCTGTGTGCCCTGGCCGGGAATCGAACCCGGGACTCCTGCACACCAGGCCGACGCTCTACCACTGAGCAAACCAGCCAGGGCAAGGAGACCATTTTAAAACCTTGTAAATCTAATACTAATAGGAACCGAAAAGGAATACTTTTTGTTATGGGCTCTCAAAACTGTTTCTTCTACATTTTGTGGGCCATTCTGATGATTAGGTGATGAATTGGAGGTCCAATTTCAGTGGATCACGCTGTCACCCAGATTTTGTGGCTAAAATGTCTGTACTATGGGTGATTGTCACTTTGCATGTTTTGAAAGCAACCATTTCCTTGTTGAAGGAGACAGTCTCCTTTTGTTTTTATTCTTCCCCCACACGCTCAGGGCCGCCCATCAGGAGATGCCTTTATCCAGATGAAGTCTGCGGACAGAGCATTTATGGCTGCACAGAAGTGTCATAAAAAAACCATGAAGGACAGATATGTTGAAGTCTTTCAGTGTTCAGCTGAGGAGATGAACTTTGTGTTTATGGGGGGCACTTTAAATCGAAATGGCTTATCCCCACCGCCATGTAAGTTACCATGTAAGTTTTTCTTGGGTCTTGGCGCTATTCTACGCTATATGCTGGTAGGTGCTTAAGCTGCTTTCATAACTTTCTGTGTTCCTGGTTCTTTCTGAGTCAGGCAAGGTGGTTACATAAGGCTTTCCCATCTGAAATCGGTAGTATCTGGTAATCATTTAAGACCTTGGTTGTGGACACCCATAATTAGAGATGCTACAAATACCTCCTTTCAAATTATATTCTTGCTTTTCCAGTGATAAGCCCTTGATTTCTGAAGCTTAGTGTGCTCAAGATAAGCACTGACTCTGGGAGGCAACCTGGCTATTTAGGTATTTTAATACGCATTTAAAGGTAAAATAAAATGGCCGAATCTTTTTTTTCTCTCTCCTGTAACACATTAAGCTTTCTTTAGAAGTATAATTTGACGTCCATTTTGCAATTTTAAGTTATTGAGCATTAAGTAACTTTTGGATAGGATAACCTGGAGAGCATTTCTCTCACTCTCCAGAATATCTGGAATGAGCAAGTTAGTAAAAAATATATAAATGCGTAAATATATTAGCCAAAAATTTCCATTGGCTCGCAGGATCAGTGCTTAATTTCAAGCCATGCTCTTGCTCATTGGCACCTGGGTGCAAGCCATCTGGAATCTTGTCTGAGAGGAATAAGCCCTTTAGTTTGAAGGCCAAGTTCTGGTTGGTGACTAAGAAACACTTGGGATCTAATATTAAAACCCGAATCTTTTGACACAGTCTTCACTTTTGAATAAGACATACCTTGTTAGGAGGCATGTTGGGTGTGTTTAAAGCATGTAGCACTTGAAATAAAGTCCAAAGATAACTGGGGCTGTAAACTGGATTATATGATTGGTTCCAATAAAATGGGGAGTAATAGGACATCACTTGCTAGTAAAGAGAAATCTATAACAATATACCTGTTTGAATAAGTATTATTCATAGAATATTCAGTGGGGCTTAATCCTTTTTTCCCCCGTGGAATTCCTAAATGCTAATATTCCATTTATCTGCTGCTTGCTGTTGGTGAATTTCTAAGAGTTGATCACTAATGAGTATCAAGTTTTAAAAATTTATGATTGGGTTTAAGTGGTTATCTTAAAGTAATCTTAGTTATATGTATTCTATCTACAAGCCGCTGATAATATCAGTAACTTTTACGATTTCCTTTAATGATAATCTATCAAGTATTGTGAGATACGGGAATTTGTTCTTCATGTATAACCCAAATTCTGCTGTGATATAATTTTACTTCTCTCTTCCTGATGCTAAACTGGTCATTTCATTTTCTTCATAAGACTTTTCATTTCTTCCCTTTTCTCCTTCACAAGCCCTAAAATAATATGTTAAATGCATTTTTCACATAAAATCATATTTCCATATCTTCCCTTTTAATACTGCCCAGATATTTTAACTAAAATTTGACCACTTGCCATTTTAATGGAAGAGTTTACTCATTTTTTCATTCAAATCAGAATTTCTATTTATGCAATGCTATTATATATTTGTTCTACTAGACTGTTTTTTTCCTGCCAACTCACTTTAGTTGGTTGCCTATTTATGCAACACCAAAAATTTTACATAAATTGAATTTTTAAAAAGTATAATCTCAAGGACTAATACAGTAAAAACAGAGACTAGTTCTGACTCACTGAGGAGTTTCTTAGTGAATTTTGGAAAGAAATGCTGCTAAAGTCTCGTTGTAAACTTTTTTTTATTGAAATGTAACTTAAAAATTTGAGCATTTTAAAGTCACCTCCATTTTTCTAGTCTATGAATATATACATGTATTTTCTTTTAGGAATATGAGAATAGCTGTTCTTTCATATGAGCAGTTCCCAAATCTGAGCAGAGTGATTTGTTTAGTTATCAAAAATTTCTAATATTCTTTGTTTTGAGGCAAAGGAGACTTATACCTACTATGTATGTTTGCCTTAGTGCTATGAGACACTGTCATTTAATGAATTGCTTGATAGTTATGAAAGCAGTATATGAACACAGGCTTTATAATTTTCTATATGACTCTGATGCCTCAGTTTGTCCTGATTGCCTTTTTTGTGGACTCTTTAAGGCCAGTAATCATAATTTTAAAATTCATCTACATGTTAGGTATCTACAGGTAACTCAATTTTCGGTGAGTATGTATGAGGTACCCAAAAGGTATATATGAGGTCAGTATGTGTACCCATATGAGGACTTTGCCCTGTGTCCCATGTTCAGTGAGCTGCCTGCTCCTTTCCGTACATATGTAGAATCTCGTAAGGATTTCAGAAAACAGAACAGATTTTCATATGAAAAAAATGATCCCTTGGGCCTCTGCCATTTGCAATATAGATTAGGTTGTTCTAGGTGTGAAAGTGAGAGTTAGGAACCCCAAATTCAGACTTCTCAGTTGCCTCTTTTGTTGGATACAGATGGCCTGTGTTTATCCCACATGTTAAAGGTAGGGAACAATCAACTGGTCTGACTTAAGTGAGTTGAAGAACCAGGAGACAAAGAAATTTCATTCTTTCTGTTTTCTATATACTTTAAGTCAAAATTTATCCACTGGCTCTCAGGAAGACTTTGGCTTTTATTTCTCAGGCATAATCCCCAGCTGCATTTTTTTTTTAAACAGGTTTAAAGATGTATATAAACTTCAAAGCACATCTTCTGGGTTACCTTTAGGGGGAATAAAGCAAAGTTAATCTACTTTTATGTCACTTTACTCTGAAACAATCTATGCTTTGGCATAATAATTGGTACTGGTGAAGAGTCTTCATAATAACCATTTCTGTTTCATGCTGTGCTACAGGGTAGATAAGATGGGATAGCAGTGTAGCTCTCAGAAAAGAAGTCCAGCTTTTTGTTTGAAGTTAAACTAAATGTCAGTCTTGTGCCTCTTTCCTCAAAGTATTTGTTCGTGGTAACTGACACTCAGGAGTGGGAAGAAATATCACACATCATGAAATGGTTGAGAAGACTAAGAAAATTATTTTTATTGATTTTTGAAAGAGGGGAATGAGGAGCATCAACTCATAGTTGCTTAACTTTATTTGTTCATTGATTGCTTCTCATATGGGCCTTGACCAGGCAAGCCTGGAGTTTCAATCTGGTAACCTCGGTGTTCTTAGTGGATGCTTTATGCACTGCACCATCACAGGCCAGATGAGAAGTTTGATGATACTATACTGGTTTTTCCAAATTTCAGACCAAAAATGAGAAGTTCTTTAGGTTGATGGATTGTGAAGTTTGAGATGACTTCTAGATTTCTTGTGATAGTGTAAAGAATTGCTGTCTTACTTTAAAATGTATATGTGCAATAGTAACTTTTATGGCTTCAGTGCTAGCACATACGTGTCAACTGTTGCAAATGTCATAAAGTCTCTCTCTCTCTGTTTGTTTAGGCCTGTCTCCTCCTTCATACACATTTCCAGCTCCTGCAGCAGTTATTCCTACCGAAGCTGCCATTTATCAGCCCTCTCTGCTTCTGAATCCACGAGCACTGCAGCCCTCCACAGCATACTATCCAGCAGGCACTCAGCTCTTCATGAACTACACAGCGTACTATCCCAGGTAAGGTTCTGACAGGAGGGAAATAAAGGACAGAAACAAAGGACTCTTTTCATAGCCGATGCTTGAGTTCATAAAAGAAGATTGTGTGCCACATTGAAGGTTAGCATAGCAGGCAACAGCTCTGGTCATATCTCTAACCAAGAAGGTTGTTTCAAGACAGACCGAAATAAGTTTACTTTTGAACCATGTGTTAATAGCATCTTTTAGGCTATTTTTGTATACAGCTTTACTTTTCTTCCTTCTATCTTAGCACCATAAGTGAGAGACATTATAATCATTACAATATGGGGGCAATATCTTATGAATGAATTAAAAAAAAGGAAAATCCTTAATGACAATTATATGTATATTTTATTAAGTGAGTAGTGGGGAGGCAGAGATGAACTCCCATATGCTCCTGGACTAGGATCCACCTGGCAAGCCTCTAACGGGATACTCTGCCTGGCTGGGCCGTAGCTCTGTTGCTAGACAACTGGGCTATTTTTTTTTTTTTCACCACCACCCACCCCCACCGGCTCCGAATTCCTTTTATTTTATTTTTAATTTTTTTTAAATTTTTTTATTGTTATCATTTTTTTTTTTTTTAGTGCCTGAGGTGAGGCCATGGAGTCATCCTCAGCACCCAGGGCCAACTTTGCTTCAACCATTTGATCTATGGCTGCAGGAGTGGGGAGAAAGAGCAGAGAGCGGGGGAGAGAGAAGGGGGGGCGGTGGAGAAGCAGATGGTCACTTCTGTGTGCCTGGACTGGGAATCGAACTAGGACTTCCACATGCTGAGCTAATGCTCTACCACTGAGCGAAACAGCCAGGGCCGACAATTATATTTTTGAATAGCATTAACTCATGTTACCCCAAAATAAATAAAAACAATTGTGTTAATTGTACACAACTTGTATTCTTTATCTCCTAAATCTTTACTTACATGTCCAGAATGAGATTAATTTAGAACTTCCTTAGAATGAACTTTTTTCCTGGTTTTCTAGGAAAATAAATTTTTTAAAAATTATATTTGATATTCAATATTATGTTAGTTTCTTATGTACATCATAGTAATTAACCATTTATAAAATTTACAAAGTAATCACTCCAATATGTCTAGTACCCACCTGACACCATACATAATTATTATAATATTATAAACTGTACTATAACTGTGAATATGTAGTTCTTAATTTCTTTACCTTTTTCACCCACTTCTTAAAAACCCCTCCCATCTGATAATCATTAGTTTGTTTACTGTATATATGAGTTTGTTTGTGTTTCAGTTGATCATTTACTTTGTTTTTTTAGATTCCACATGAAAATGAAATCATTCTGTATTTGTCTTTGGCTAATTTATTTCACTTAGCGTAATACTCTTTAGGCCCATCCATGACAGGATATTTCTTATATATGTACCACAAGTTTTTTTGTTTTTTGTTTTTTTTTTAATTTTATTTATTCATTTTAGAGAGGAGAGAGAAAGGGAGAGAGAGGAGAAAGAGACAGACAGAGAAGGAGGGGAGGAGCTGGAAGCATCAACTCCCATATGTGCCTTGACCAGGCAAGCCCAGGGTTTTGAACCGGCGACCTCAGCATTTCCAGGTCGACGCTTTATCTACTGCACCACCACAGGCCAGGCTGTACCACAAGTTTTTTATCCATTTCTCTGTTGATAGACATTTGGTTTGCTTCCATGTCTTGGCTCTTGTAAATAATGCTGCAGTGCTTATAGGGAAGCATGTATCTTTTTGAATTTGTGTTTTTGTTTTCTTTGGATAAATACCCAGAAGTAGAATTGCTGGTGGATACGGTAGTTCTATTTTTAATATTTTAAAGAACTTCCATCCAGTTTTTCTCATAGTGGTACCCTGAATTTGCAGTCCCACCAACTCTTCATGGGGTTTCCTTTTTCATCACATCCTTGTCAATACTTACTGTTTATTGATTTATTGATGATAGCCCTTCTGGCAGATGTGAGGTGATATCTGATTATAGTTTTAATTTGTATTTCCCTGATGAGTAGTGACAGTGAGCATCTTTTCATATATCTGTTGGCTATCTGTATGTTCTCTTTGGAGAAATGTTCAAATCCTCTGCCCATTTTTAATTAGATTTTTTGGTGTTGAATTGTATGAGTTCTTTATGAATTTTGCATATCAACCTTTTATTGCATGTATCATTGGAAAATGTTTTCCTCCATTCAGTAGGTTGTTTTTTTGTTTTGTTGGTTTCCTTCCTTGTGCAGTTCTTTTTGAAATAGTCCTATTTGTGTACTTTTTCTTTTATTTACCTTGCCTGAGGAGACATATCCTAAAATATATTAAAAGGGATGTTACAGCCTGACCAGGTGGTGGCGCAGTGGGATGCGGAGGACTCAGGTTTGAGACCCCGAGGTCGCCACCTTGAGCGTGGGCTCATCTGATTTGAGCAAAGCTCACCAGCTTGGACCCAAGGTCGCTGGCTCAAGCAAGGGGTTACTCAGTCTGCTGAAGGCCCGCAGTTACGGCACATATGAAAAAGCAATCAATGACCAACTAAGGTGTCACAACAAAAAACTAATGATTGATGTTTCTCATCTCTTTCCGTTCCTGTCTGTCTGTCTCTATCTATCCCTCTCTCTGACTCTCTGTCTCTGTAAAAAATAAAAATAAATTAAAAAAAATAAAAGGGATGTTACAGACTTTATTGCCTATGTTTTCTTCTAGGAGTTCAAGTATTATATCTAAATTTTTTACCCATTTTGAGTTTATTTTTCTATATGATATAAGAAAATGGTTTGGCTCCATTTTTTTGTATGTATCTGTCCAGTTTTCCCAACACCATTTATTGAAGAGACTGTCTTTATCCCATAGTATATTCTTGCCTCTTTTGTCATACATTAATTGACCATATAGATGTGGGTTTTATTTCTGGGGTATTTATTCTGTTCCATTAATCAATATGTCTGTTTCTGTGCCACTACCATGTCTTTCTGATTACTCTAGCCTTATAGTAGTATAGTTTGATATCAGACAGTATGATACTTCAACTTTATTTTTCTCAGGATCACTTTGGCTATTGAGTGGTCTTTTGTTGTTCCATATAAACTTTAGGATTGTTTGTGCAAGCTCTGTAAAAAAAATGCCATTTTTTATATTTTGCTAGGTATTGCTTTAAATCTGTAGACTGCCTTGAGTATTATAGGTATTTTAACTATTTAATTCTTCCTATCAATGAGCAAGGTAAATGATTTCCTTTATTTGTATCTTAAATGTTTTTCTAAATTGTCTTAAAATTTTTTGAGTATAGTTTTTTTTTATCTCCTTGGTTAAATTTATTCCTAGGAGTTTTTTTTTTTTGTTTTTTTTTTCCTGAAGCTGGAAACAGGGAAAGACAGTCAGACAGACTCCCGCATGCGCCCGACCGGATCCACCCGGCACGCCACGCTCTGCCCACCAGGGGGCGATGCTCTGCCCATCCTGGGCATCGCCATGTTGTGACCAGAGCCACTCTAGCGCCTGAGGCAGAGGCCACAGAGCCATTCCCAGCGCCCGGGCCATCTTTGCTCCTATGGAGCCTTGGCTGCGGGAGGGGAAGAGAGAGACAGAGAGGAAAGCCCGGCGGAGGGGTGGAGAAGCAAATGGGCGCTTCTCCTGTGTGCCCTGGCCGGGAATCGAACCCGGGTCCTCCGCACGCTAGGCCGACGCTCTACCGCTGAGCCAACCGGCCAGGGCTATTCCTAGGAGTTTTAAAAAATATTTTTAAAAGCTTTTACTTATTGATTTTAGTGAGAGGAAGGGAGACAGAGATAGGAACATCAATTTGTTCCTGTATGTGTCCTGACTGGGGGATAGAACTGGCAACCTTTGTGCTTTGAGCCGGCACTCTAACATATCAAGCTATCTGGCCAGGGCTTGCTTGTTTGTTTGCTTGTAATTATGTGTTGTTTCCTTAAGTTCTTTTATAGTTAATTATTAGTATGATATATACAAATGCAACTGATATCTGAATATTAATTTTGTATTCTGCTATTTTACTGAATTAATTTATCAGTTCTAATAGTTTTTTGGTGGAATCTTTAGTTATCTATATAAAGTATCATGTCATCTGCAAATGAGTTTTACATCCTTTCCAAATCAGGTATCTTTTATTTCTTTTTCTTGTCTCATTGCTGTGACTAGGACTTCCAATACTATGCTTAATAAAAATAGTGAAAGTGGACATTCTTCTCTTGTCTTTGAGCTTAAAGAAAAAGCTTTCAACTTTCGCCATTCATTGAGTATGATGTTAGCTATGGTTTGGTCCTACATGGTCTTTATTATATTGAAATATGTACCCCCCTATCCAACTTTTCTGAGAGTTTTTATTAAAAATGGGTGTAGGATTTTGTCAGATGCCTTTTCTGTCCCTATTAGTGTAGTCATGTTTGTAGGTATCTCACATTAGTTGATTTTCAGATATTAAATTCCAATGTTTTATCTCAGTAATAAATACTATTTGATTGGTGTTTGATCTTTTGAATGTATTACTGAATTTGGTTTGCTAATATTTTGTTGAGGATTTTGTCTCAATTTTCATCAAGGATACTGGTGTATAATTTTTTTATTTTTTATTTTTTGTATTTTTCTGAAGCTGGAAACAGGGAGAGATAGTCAGACAGCCTCCCGCACACGCCTGACCGGGATCCATCTGACATGCCCACCAGGGGGCGGTGCTCTGCCCCTCCTGGGTGTCGCTCTGTCGCGACTAGAGCCACTCCAGCGCCTGGGGCAGAGGCCAGGGAGCCATCCCCAGCGCCCGGGCCATCTTTGCTCCAATGGAGCCTCGCTGCGGGAGGGGAACAGAGAGACAGAGAGGAAGGAGAGGGGGAGGGGTGGAGAAGCAGATGGGTGCTTCTCATGTGTGCCCTGGCCGGGAATCGAACCCAGGACTTCTGCACGCCAGGCCGACGCTCTACCACTGACCCAACCGGCCAGGGCTAATTTATTATTTTTTGAAGTTTCTCTGTTTTTGGTGTTGAGGTAATGCTTCATAAAGTGAGTATGGGAGCCTTCCTTTTCTTCAGTTTTTTGGAATAGTTTTCAAAAAATAGATATCGTTTCTGAATGGTAAAATTAATCTGTGAAGCCATCTGGTACAGGACTTATGTTGAGAGTCTTTTGATTACCAATTTAGTTTCATTGGTACTTACTGGTCTGCTCAGATTTTCTGTTTTTACCTGATTTCAGTCTTGAAACATTGTATGTTTTTAGGAATTTATTCATTTCATCTAAGTATTCCAATTTGTTGGCATATACCGTATCTCCCCATGCACATTTTTGTTGTTGTTTTGTTTTGTTTTTTGGTGGGGTTTCTTTGTTTGTTTTTGTTTTGTTTTGTTTAAATTTAGAGTCTAAAAACTGGGTGCATCTTATACAGTGGTTGTAGTTTTTTTTTTTTTTACAGGGACAGAGAGAGAGTCAGAGAGAGGGATAGATAGGGACAGACAGACAGGAATGGAGAGAGATGAGAAGCATCAATCATCAGTTTTTTGTTGCGACACCTTAGTTGTTCATTGATTACTTTCTCATATGTGCCTTGACCGGGGGCCTTCAGCAGACCAAGTAACTCCTTGCTGGAGCCAGCGACCTTGGGTCCAAGCTGGTGAGCTATTTGCTCAAGCCAGATGAGCCCGCGCTCAAGCTGGCGGACTTGGGGGTCTCAAACCTGGGTCCTTCCACATCCCAGTCTGACGCTCTATCCACTGTGCCACCGCCTGGTCAGGAATGGTTGTAGATTTTTTTCAGGCGTTTTTACACTTATTGTTGAAGATAGTGTTTCATTATCAGACATAGATGAGAACAAGCTAATCGATGGGAGTTTGATAGTGATGAGGAGTTGTATGAATTTTATGGTGAATAAAACTTGAGTTCAATAACTTTATGTAATACATTTTTTTCCTTCAAATTTCAGGCCCCAAAATTAAGGTGTGTCATTTACTATATCTGTCATATACTATATCAACCTGACCAGCAGTGCAAAAGTGGGCGGGTTTTATAAAAAGGTTCGCCATCACCGTACTATAGGGAAGTATCTTATACATCAGAAAACACTGTGATTGTGTATAGTATTTTGTTATAATCCTTTATATTTCTGTGGGGTCAGCTGTCATTTGTCCTCTTTCGTTTCATTTTTTTTTCTTTTTAGAGAGAGCTTGATCGAGAGAGAGAGAGAGAGAGAGATGAGAGGCATCAACTCACTGTTGAGTTACTTTAGTTGTTCATTGATTGCTTCTCATACATGCTTTGACTTGGCAGAGGGAGGGGAAGGTGCTCAAGCCGAGCCGATGACCCCTTGCTCAAGCCAGAGACCTTTGAATCATTTTGATGATCCCATGCTGAAGCTGATGAACCTGTGCTAAAACCTGATAAGCCTATGCTCAAACCAGCAACCTCCAGGTTTCAAACCTGCAACCTGATCTTTTCTATTTATTTTTTAAGATTTTATCTATTGATTTTGGGGGGGAGAGGGGTGAAAGGGAAGAGAGATGAAGTGAAAAGCATTCATATGTGTCTTCACCAGGCAAGCTCAGGGCTTTGAACTAAACATTAGCATTCCAAGTCAATGCCCTATACTGCACCACCATTGACCAGGCTCGCTCGCCCTTTCTTTCTTTCTTTCTTTCTTTCTTTCTTTCTTTCTTTCTTTCTTTCTTTCTTTCTTTCCTTCTTCCCTCCCTCCCTCCCTTCCTTCCTTCTTTCCTTCTTTCCTTCCTTCCTTCCTTCCTTCCTTCCTTCCTTCCTTCCTTCCTTTCTTTTTTTTGGTTGGTTGGTTGTTTCTTTATCCTTTGTAATTTTTAAGACTCATTTTTTTTTTGTACTCACTTTGGGGTTTCTCTCTTCTTCTAGTTCATTTAATTGTAAGTTTGAGCAGTGTTTTTCAACTGCTGGTCTGCCAAAAATTTTGTGCCAGTCCACAAATGAGCTAACCACCCTGATGTTTTATGAAGATTATACACCCAATGATCTTATGCTCATGGTGATATCTGTTTTAGTATTCCCCAAAATAATTATCCTGTTTTCACAAGTCTCCAAGTGTAAAACAGTTGAAAACCACTGAGTTAGAGTATTGATTTGGGATTTTTCATATTTCTTGAGATAAGCTATGAATTTTCCTGTTAGGACTACTTTGGATGTGTCTCATAGTTTTTTTTTTCTTTTCATTTGCTTCAAAATATATTTTAATTTTTTTCCATCTCTTTGTTAACCTACTCATTATTTAATAAGAGCATGTTATTTAGCCTCCATGTGTTTGAGTATTTTCACTTGGCTTCTTTTAATTGATTCCTAGTTTTATGCTATTTTGTCTTCTTAAATTTATTGAGATTTGTTTTGTGGCCTAAGATGTGATCTACCCTGGAAAATGGTCCATGGGCACTTGAAAAAAAATGTATATTCTGCTTGTTTGGGATGAAATGTTCTTTAAAAACTCAATTAAGTCCAACTAATCTAATGTATCATTCAAGACCACTGTTTCTTGTTCATTTTCTATCTGGATGATTTATCCATTAATGTCAGTTGATTGTTAAAGTCCCCTACTATGACTCTATTACTGTAGATCTTTCTTTTATGTCCTTCAATATTTGTTTTATATATTTAGGTGCTTGTACTTTGGGTGTGTACATGTTTACAAGAGATAATATCCTTGTTGAATTGATTTCATTATTATTATGAAATGTCTTTTCTTATGTCTTGTTATAGCCTTTATTTTAAAGTTTATTTTGTGTCACACAGTAATGCTACTCTAGCTACATATTTCTGTTTCCATTTACATGAAATATCTTTTCCCCTTCCTTTACGCTCAATCTATGTGTGTCTTTTGATCTGAAGTGGGTAATTTGTAGGCAGCATACATACAGGTCTTATTCTCATATACATTCAGCCACTCTGTGTCTTTTGATTGGAGTATTTGTTTATATTTATAGTAATTATAGATAGTAATTTTTGATTGGAGATTTGTTTATATTTATAGTAATTATAGATAGGTATGTAGTTACTGCCATTTTATTGTTTTCTGATTTTTAAGTTTAAGCAATTTATTTATTTTATTAACAGAAAGAGATAGAGACAGACAGGAAGGTAGGAGGGAGATGAGAAGCATCATTTTGCAGTTGCTTTACTTTAGTTGTTCATTGATTGATTTTCATATGTGCTTTGACTCAAGCCAAGCCAATGACCCTTTGCTCAAGCCAGCAACTTTGGGATCATATCAGTGATCTTGCATTCAAGTTAACAATCCTGCACTCAAGCCAATGAGCCATCACTGAGGCCAGCAACCATGGAGTTTGGACTAGGGCCCTCAATGTTCTGGGTGGACACTTGATCCACTGTACCACCACTGGTCAGGCTCTGATTGTTTTTATAGTTTTATTCTGTTCGTTAAATTTTTGCTCTCTTCAATTTTTATTTTTAATGAACTTATTGGAGTGACATTGGTAATAAAATTATATAGGTTTCAAGTTTACAGTTCTATAACACATCATCCGTATAGTCTATTGTGTATTCACCACCCCACAATTATTTATTCCCCTTTACTATCTTCCACCTTCCCTCCCACTACCCTTTCCCTCTGGTAGTCACCATACTGTTATACTGTTGTCTATTTCTGAGATTTTTTTTCTTTTTTTTTCTTAATCCATTCACTTTTTTCTCCCCTAGCCCACCCTCCCCTTTTACAACTGTCAGTCTGTTTTCTGTAACTATGAATCTGTTTCGTTTCTTTTTTGAGAAAGGCAGGGAGAGACAGGAACATCGAGCTGCTTCTGAATGTGCCCTGACCAGGGAATCGAATGGCAACCTCTGTGATCTGGGATGATGCTCCAAACAACTGAGCTTCCGAGCCAGGGCTTAATTTTTATTGATTTTTGGAGAGACAGAGAGAGGAAAGGAGAGAGGGGGCAGAGGGAAGGGAGGCATTCATTTGTTGTTCAACTCAGTTGTGTGTTCTTTGGTTGCTTCCCATGTGTGCCCTGACTGGGGATTGAATCTGCAACCTTGTTGTTTTGGGACGATGCTCTTAACCAACTGAGCTAACTAACAGGCTAGGGCCTCTATGAGTCTGTTTCTTTTTTGTTCAATAGATTTCACTTAGCAAATACTCTCTAGGTCAGGGGTCTAGAACATCTGGCTCACAGACAAATCTTTAATAAAAAAAAATAACGTTAAATATATAAAATATAAAACATTCTCATGTATTACAATCCATTCATTTCCTACCGCTCATGTTCATGGTTGTGGGTGACTGGAGCCAATCCCAGCTGTCCTCTGGAACACCACAAAATTTTTATTGGATAATGCCTAACGTACACGGGTCGTTGTATGGCTCTCATGGAATTACATTTTAAAATATGTGGCATTCATGGCTCTCTCAGCCAAAAAGTTTCCCGACCCCTGCTCTGGGTCCATCTTAGATATTGAAAAAGGAAAGTGCCCCCTCCCTTTTTTTAATGACTGAGTAATATTCCATTGTGTAAATGTACCACAGCTTTTTTTAACCTCTCAACTACTGGTGGGCAATTGGGCTGCTTCCAAATATTAGCTATTGTAAATAATGCTGCAATGAATATAGGGGTGTGTGTATACTTTCTTCAGATATGTTCCTAGAAGTGGAATTGCTGGGTCATAAGGCAGTTCCATTTTTTAATTTTTTGAGGGCCCTCTGTGCTGTTTTCCATATTGATTGCACCAATCTGAATTCCCATGAACAGTGCACAAGAGTTTCTGTTTCCCACATCCTTGCCAGCACTTGTTTGTGATTAATTGGTGATAACCATTCTGACTGGTCTGAGGGAATATCTCATTGTGAGTTTAATTTGCATTTCTGTGATGATTAGTGATGTTAAGCATCTTTTCATGTTTATTATATATAATGTATATAATATATAGGTTGTATATATATTATTTTATATATACTATTATAAACTCAATGATTGTAGACTCTATAATCTTCATACAACGTCAATGTGGTTAACTCTTTCACGGACCAACATGAAACATCTGGTGGACTGGCACCAGTTCACAGACCGGTGGTTGAAAAACACTATTGTAGTTTCTAGGTAGCAGATTTTTTTCTGAAACCAATGTTAAATCAAGGACATATAAAGCAGAACATTTCACTAAATTTCTGAATCTAATACAATAAAATGTGAAACCTTGGAAGTTGCCTAATACTTTATGAAAGGAATAAAACCTGAAAAAGCTGATTTTTGGTTGTATATTTTACACATCGTGTGAATTTGCAGCACCTGCTAATTGAAGCAGACGTGCACTGTATTTATCCCTGCCCTATATGCAAGATTCCTCCCCACTCCCAGCAGTCTACATTGTTTATCTGGTATTGTGGATAAGAGCCCAAGTCAACCCAGACCAAGCAGTGAAAGAAGTTAGTGTAATGTACTGGTATTATGTGTGAGATTTTTCAATAAAGTATCTTTAAATTTTTGCTGTAGAAGATTATTTGCAGCCAAGTTCTCCTTCTTCTCACAAACAAAATATGCTTATATCACAAGTCTTTCAATCTTGATGCCTTTAACCTTTCAATAGCTTCTTTTTTTCCTAAGGTGTTACTTGAATGTAGTACATATGACCACTTTCAGCTTTTGCACTGCAGCCTCCTTGACCTCTGTTTTCTTGAATTGGTTCGTTTAACATCTGAATAAAATGCACTTGGTGTTGGGTAGTTTGCTGTAGTAACAGGATTTCTCCAACTATCTGTTGTAGCAATGCTGGAGGCAGGGAAGAATTCTGTTGAGGAATTTGTCTCATCTGTTGAAACTGAAGCTAAGTCCATAAAAATTCAAGGGGATGTCCTTCAGGACTTGTCATTGCTGTCATAGTTGTGGCAGCTTTAGCCACTCAAGACTAACGAGCCCCTCAGTGCTAGCTGCTGGAGGGGGACCAATCAGCCTGACTTTCTCTGTTCAGGAATTCCCATTGCAAGGTATTGTACTGCACTGTCAATGTGCTGAAACTGGCTCTCAGGGCTGCAATTACTTGCTCTTGTTCACAGCCCATCAACATCTCAGGTACCATATTCTCATAAAACTCACTGGCCATAAGTGCACTTGTTGCACCTTCAAAAAGGTTTGACCAAGAGGAATCTGCTGACGTACTGTCGGTTGATGTCGGGATAGTAGCCACCGGTGCTTCTGTTGGCTTTCCTGCAGAAACCTGTTTTGTTGCACCAGCAGGTGCAGGTTCAGAAGATGCTGTCTGTGATCCTGGGGTGATAGGTGCAGGTGTGGGAGCCAAAGCAGGCATGGAGGTTGAGACCTGAGCCACAGCTGGTGCTGTAGAGAAACTACATATGGTATTGGTGGCAGGATTTGATTGCTGAGTTGTTAGCGCTGGTGTTGTCACTGCTTTGGATTTTGTCACCATACCCACCACGAAGGGTTTCTTATCAATTTCATGTTCTTTTAGAGTAGTATCATTGAGGATTTTGCCTGCATAACTTTTTGACCTGTTACAGGAAAGGCATCTTTCCCCTTTACAGATTCAGTGTTCTCTCTCAGTGCTCTTGTCATCTCCTCGGGGTTGATGCCATCTGAGAGGTCTGCCACTGGAGGTTCTCCAGAGTGACCTGCATGTGCCGCCGCAAAGCTCTGCTGGGCCTGCTCCCTAATGTACTCTTCATTTTAGTTCTTGTGTTTGCTTTTTTTTTTTTTTTTTGAGACAGAGAGTCAGAGAGAAGGATAGACAGGGACAGACACATAGGAACGGAGAGATGAGAAGCATCAATCATTAGTTTTTCATTGCACATTGCAACACCTTAGTTGTTCATTGATTGCTTTTTCATATGTGCCTTGACCGCAGGCCTTCAGCAGACTGAGTAACCCCTTGCTCGAGCCAGCGACCTTGGGCTCAAGCCAGTGAGCTTCTTTTGCTCAAACAAGATGAGCCCACACTTAAGCTGGCAACCTCGGGGGTCTCGAACTTGGGTCTTCCTCATCCCAGTCCGACGGTCTATCCACTGCGCCACCACCTGGTCAGGCTGTATTTGCTATTTTTGACTGGTTCTATTTTATGATTTTTATTTCTTTGTTCTCACTGAGTTCACCTCTTCTAAATTCAGTGAGTATCCCTACCACCAGTGTTTTAGCACACGCGTGAGAGAGGGACAGACAGGAAGAGAGAAAGATGAGAAGCATCAACTCATACTTGTGGTACTTTAGTTGTTCATTGATTGCTTTCTCATATATGTCTTGAATGAGGGGCTCCAGCTAAGCCAGGGACCTTGGGCTTCAAGCCAGTGACCATGGGGTCACGTCTATGATCACACACTCAAGCCAGTGACCCCGTGCTCAAGCTTGTGAACCTGTTCTCAGGCCGACAACCTCGAGGTTTCGAACCTGGGTCCTCAGCATCCCAGACTGATGCTCTATACACTGTACCTCTCCCTAGTGAGGCATCACTAGTGTTTTTAACTCTGTATCTGGTAGATTATTTGCATCTCTTACGTTTAGTTTTCTTTTTTTAGCATTTTGTCATGTATTTTCGTTTGGGACATTTCTTTGTCTCTTCATTTTGGCTCCCTCCCTGTGCTTATTTCTATGTATTAGGTCAATCTGCTATGTCTGTCCGTCAGAGTGGCCTTATGTAGTAGATAATCTTTTGAGCCCAGTGATGCAGTCTCCCTGGTCACCTGAGCTGGGTCGCCTGGGGTGTCTTTTATGTTGTGAGTTTTGTCTGTCTTCCTGTAGTAGTTGAGACTTTATTGCTGTTGGCACATTAGTGGGTGGCACTGGCCTTCACGCTGACTGGCTGTGAGGACTGGCTGTCATGCAGTGGATGAGCTATTGTTCACAGGCTGACCCCATGAAGGAGGATTCACTTTAGAGGGGCTCTGGTGCCTGCCAGGTCTGCCCTTTGTCATTTGTAGAGCTGGTTGGATGGTGCTCTCATGTGTTCTAAAGTTGACCACCAGGCATGTTGGTTTTAGGGCCTCTTGGGAAGGGCTTTGATTCAGCCAAGGTCAGCCACTACCTATACCTGAACTAAGTCCACCTCATAGGAGCTACAAACTGATCTGTGTTTGGTAGTTGCCTTTGCTATTCTTAGAGGCACAGGGAGAGGCTATGTTGTGAACCGAGTTCAGCTGCCACTTATCCCAAGCTTGGGGCCACTTAAATAGAGGTATAGGGAATGCCAAAATCTAACTGCAGCATGTATGGGGTTTGTGAATTTTGAGACATTTTAGGAAGATCTGCAAGGGAACAGAAGCCACTGAAAGACATTTAGACTGGATGTATGAGTTTGTTTGTGTTAAGTCAAGATATCCGTCCCAGTTCTTCAGGTCACTGTGACACTGGGTGTGGGACCTGCCCAGTATGAGTCTCTACCCTTCTTTACAGTCTCAGGGTTGCTTGTTTATATTTTTAGATATAGGAATTCTGTTCCGCTAGTCTTCAGGTGGTTCTTAATGATGGTATGTAATGTTGATATAATTGTAGGAGGAAGAGAGCTCAGCATCTTCGTACTCTGCCAAATAATGGCAGTCTCTAGTATCAATAAATTTGTAATCTCAAATTCTTGTTAGTTGTGCTCAATTTCTGGGAGAATCGGTATAATGGAAAGTTGTCAGTCTCCATTTTCTTTTCATAATATTTATTAAAAATCTTTGTTTATCCAATAACTAGTTGTTTATTAAAATAAAATTTTATCACAAGCAATATTGCTTAGGATTTTAAAAACTATTCCAGGTCTTATTTTTTCTTCCCAAGCTATTTAGACTAAATGTTTTGAGTACATCCCACAGTATGTGAGGTGTTTGATAAGTGGCCTGGAGCTAACCTTTCTGATTCCTATAGTTGCTATATCACATTATGTTTTTCTTTCTGCTCTACCTATAATTTTCTAGTAGGAAGGAAGAAGTTTGGAATATCAGTAGCATTGAAGCTTGTAGCCACTGTAAATTACATTTGTTTATTTTGTTAGGATTTATTTTTAAACTTCATTAACATTATTGAAACTTATTTATTCTACAGGGAAAGAAAAGTAGGGAGATAGCAATGATAGTTGTCTGCTGGTCATACTTTAAAGGTTTGAAAAGGCTCAGAAGCATGTGTAAGTAATCGTTTGTGGTTGAGTACCATGGTAGGTACCTAGCTGGATTCCAGAATCCTATGGATTCTGTGACCAGTCATTTGCTGGTAGTGGGCTGTGGATATAACAAAGATCTTCGTCTACCTGCCTTACATCACCACAGTGTCAGGAGTGGAATGCATTGTTCCACTGGAGTCCTGGTGCAATTTCTCATGCGTAGAATATATTTATTTGCAGAATAAATTCCAGTTCCTCCATTGACTTGTTATCTGGGTACTATTAAAAGAAGAAATCTTTTAGAAATAGTTTTCCATCATAGTGAGATGAGAACTCTGGTCTTGAATTGAAGCCCCAAAGGCAGGAAGAACTAATATATATGGCTTAATAGCTTCTGTAATTTTGGGCCATGCTTATATGTTAATATTTTTTCCCTCTAGTAGTTATAAAGTTTGTAATGTCTAAGAGTATAAAGTATGGTGAGGAAAAGGATACTCCCATTTACACATTTCAAGTCTGGAAGTAGCCACTAGTATTAGTTTGGTAACATATTCATATTTGTGCTTCTAAGTAATGTGGCATACCTAATATGTATTGCCTACTTATGCTGTTTAATATGTATAAGCTTTCCAGTATGTCATGGACTTATTTCCTAAGGAATTTTTATATATACATTTATCTCATTCTTTAAGTTTTACATGATATATCCCTAGAGTGAAAATACATGATAATTTAACAATTTCTTTATTTTTAGACATCTAATTTTATTTTCTCTAGTAAACCAAGTTCCTATTGACCTTTAAGTCCCTATATTTTTGTAGGACAATTTAATGATAATTTATTAAATAATAATTTGTAGGAATATTAATAACCTGGAGGAATAAAATAAAAAGCAAATTCTAAAAACAAGAAGATATTTTACAGTTTTGGTAGGACACCATTAATTTCTAATCTCACATGATTTTTTTTTTCCTTAAGTGAGAAGCGGGGAGGCAGAGAGACAGACTCCCGCATATGCCTGACAGGGATCTACCCAGCATACCCACCAGGGGGCGATGCTCTGCCCATCTGCAGTGCTGCTCTGTTGCAACCGAGCCATTCTAGCACCTGAGGCAGAGGCCATGGAGCCATCCTCAGCACCCCGGCCAACTTTGCTCACATGGAGCCTTGGCTGCAGGAGGGAAAGAGAGAGATAAAGAGGAAGGAGATGGGGAAGGGTGGAGAAGCAGATGGGCGCTTCTTCTGTGTGCCCTAGCCAGGAATTGAACCTGGGACTTCCACATGCCAGGCCTACATCTACCACTGAGCCAACTAGTCAGGGCTAACCTCACATGATTATTGAGGCATTGGAGGCTACTGGAAAACTTCATTGTGTACATATTCATGTATATTTTGGTTTATTCTTTGATAAGTAGGAAAGTCTGAGATCACATACTTTACTTTAAAAATTAATATTAAACTAGAAGCTCTTGACTTTGTGTTTTTATTTTAATTAAAAAATGGTTATAATTCCCTCCATTTAAAAAAATAAAATATGTGAGTTTGACTTCAGATTAATGCAGTGTAGTCATTAATTTAAATCTTCAAGATGCTAATGTATTTTGCAGATTTCTAATAGCATGCCCCTCAAAAAAAGTTAAACATTTTTAACTTTAAATTTTACCAAGCAAACTGTTAATTATTTTTTCTAAATCATATTCATTGATTTATAGAAAGAGAGGAGAGGAAGGGCAGGGGGGGGACAAGGAGCATTGACTCAGTAGTTGCCTCTTGTATGTACCCTGACTGGGCAAGCCCAGGGTTTCAAACCCCGGCGACCTCAGCATTCCAGGGCAGCACTCTATCAACTGTGCCACCATAGGCCGCGTCAAACTATTATTTAGTACCTCTGAGTATGACATATTGGGACTGTTAGGATTAATAAAACAAGGAGACATTAGTGCCACAAATATAAACTGGAATTCAGCATACAATGTAATGGCACTGGAATATTGTAGTAGTGCTATATCAAACAATATTGTAACAACGGAGAAACTCCAGATAATTTTTGTTGGTGGGAATGATTACAACTCTGTGTTTTTTTTTTCAGTTTGTGTAACATTGCTAAATGATGTAAGCAAGAATTGCTTTGGATATATTTTTCGTCTACTATCAGTCAGTGAAAATTCATTCTAGCTTTCATGTAAGAAATAGTCATTTACTAGTCTAAAGACCTTATTCATATAATGGCTAGTTCAGGAAATTAGAATAGAAATATGCTTAAAATTCTTTTTAGCATTACAGAGAATTAGGAAGCGTGGGGCACCTCAAGGAAAAATAATTACTCCAAAAACCTAATAAGGTTGGTTTTAGTTATAGGTTTGTTTTTCTAAGAGTTTTTTTTTTTTTCTTACAGAGTTGAAATTATGTTGTTTTCTAGCATAAGTTTAAAAATCTGTATTATAGAAATTTGCAAATAAACATAAGCTGAGAATTTCTGTTGCCCAATAGTAACTATCAATATTTTGTCAATTTTGTTTCATCTATTCACACTGTGTGTCTGGCTACACCTCTATTACTGGAACACACTTACAAATTTTTTATTGATTGATTTTAGAGAGTGAGGGTCCGACAGAAACATCAGTCTGTATCTGTTCCTGTGTGTGCCCTTACCAGGGATCAAACTGGCAACTAAGCTCTCCAGCCAAGGCAACTACCAGAACACTTTAAAGAACAAAACCTAGAGATCCTTTCACCTGCCACTCTTCGTGTGTCAAATTCATCTTTAAGCACCTTACTTTTAAAGCATTAATAACTTTAGCTGAAAGAAAGAGAACTTAATTAAAATACATGTGCCAAACATAACAAATGAAATAACCCTGTTTTACATCGACTGCCCTATTTAAGCATTTCCTTGGTATATCTTTAAGGGATTACACTAAAATAGGCCCAATGGAAGAATTGACATTTGTATACAAATTTTATTTAACAATATAGACTGACTTTTATTTTTTTTATGTTATGTAGTCTCTTAAACTACATAACATAAAATGTTATGTAGTTTTTTAAAAATATTTTCATAAAGAGCAAAATGCTCTATTAGTGCAGATATATATATTTTATAGATATTTTTATTTAAATTAAAAATAGTCAATAAACTATCTCTGGAAAGATAGCCAATAAATAATCAAGAAACCATAATAGGGTTGCTTCTATAGAGTGGTTCAGATTTGTTGGGGGGGGAGAAGTATGATGGAGTCATAACACTTGCTATATATTTATACCTTTTAATGTATTCTATTCCTATTCAAAAATATGTACAAAACTGTAATTTAAAAGTGACCATAGAAATCTTCAAAATAACTTGTCAGTGAACATTGTCTTTTGTTACTTTGCCAAGAAGTACAAATTTCCATGAATCACAGTGTGTTTTGCTTATTTCTTCATTATAATTTTAAGCAAAATATTACTTTTTAAAATGTAAGTTTTTGACATGTGTAAGAGGATCAGTTGTGTTATGATCATGTTTTTTTGTGGGGTTTTTTTGTATTTTTCCGAAGTTAGAATTAGGGAAGCAGACACCCACAGGCTCCGGACAGGGATCCACTTGGCATGCCCACCAGGGGGCGACACCCCGCCCATCTAGGCGGAGCCATTCTAGTGCCTTAGGCGGAGGCCATATGGCCATTCTCAGAGCCTGGGCCAACCTTGCTCCAATGGAGCCATGGCTGCAGGAGGGGAAGTGAGAGAGAGAAAGGAGAAGGGTAAGGGTGCAGAAGCAGATGGGCGCCTCTCCTGTATGCCCTGACCCGGAATTGAACCGGCGACTTCCACACGCCGGACCAATGCTCTACTTCTGAGCCAACCAGCCAGGGCTGTGTTATGATTTTGTACTTTCAGTGGAGCAACAATATTGCTTTCAAAATAATATCTAGTATAAGATTCAGTTTTCATGTTAAAAATGGGGCTTCGGGTGATTCTCCCAGATCACTCTCCCTGCACCATGACGTGTGGTTTTCCCAGGTTCCTTGCCCTTCAATTTTCTTGCCTGTCTTTCCGAGCCTCCAATAAACATGGCCCAATGCTTTCCAGCTGCATAGTTCTACCGTCTGCCTGAATTCAGTAGGAAACTGCCCGGCCTCAACCACCAGCATTACAAGCAGGATAACTCGGGTGCAGGTGCAGGATTTGGGGAAGGATCTCTTCTCTTGGCTTCATCAGGGAGACTCAGAATTTCTGCACCTGTCTACACACCATTGTGGAGCCTGTTAACCCAAATGTGAACATATGGACCTGACGCACTGAGAGAGCAAGAGATAGTAACTCCCTCCTGTTACAAAGTGACAAACATTTTTAAATATGCCATTTTAAAGTTTCATATTTATTATAATTTTCTTCACTTTTAAAATTATACTTTTCTTCATTTTTAAATAATGCTAAATTTTCCATGAGGTGTTTGGAAAACAATCATTAGCATCTGGATAAAATAAGCAAACAATTGACCGTATCTTCTGATTTGATGCACTTCCATTTCATGCCATTAATTTCCTTTTATAATTTTACAGTGACTACTTGGTGTTTTACCCATTTATCTTAGCTAAATAGATCTTTATGATTAAATACTTAGAAAACTTTTAAAGGAAAATAAATAAATAAATAAATAAATAAATAAATAAAAGGGGAGCTTCGTGGGGCTATCCTTGTTATGAGTAAGTAGTCTGTCACTTGGCTATGTATTTGAAACATGATTACCCTAGTAACGGGTTATTTTTTATAATCTTTGACAACGTTGGAATAAATTTAAGTTTAGTTACCAAACTATTTTCACAATACATAAATTAATGGGTTAGGTGAAATAAATTCTTAGAAAATTTCTTTACACATTCCATTTTTTGAGAGAGAGAGAGAGAGGCAGGAACAATGAGCTGCTCCTGTATGTGCCCTGACCAGGGAATCAAACCAGCAACTTCTGTGCTCTGCAACGATGCTCCAGAGCTGTCCGACTAGGGCTTGGTTATCCACTGCACCACCACTGGTCAGGCCAGAACACAACAATCTTAAATCTGCATAACAACCTAACCTTGCTTTTCCTTGCTTTTCTTTTAATGCAGCCAAGAACTCAAAAGAATAGAAGAAAAAAAAATTTTTTTTCTATACAGAGCAATTTCTGGCCTGCCAAAATTTGTGCCAGTCTGGAAAAGAGTTAAGCACCCTGATGTTATGTGGAAATTATAATCATGGACCTATAATTTTCATGGGCATCAGGTGGTTAACTCTTCCATGGACTGGCACTGGTCTGCAGACCAGTGTTTGAAAAACTGGGCTATACCTCATAGACAAGTTATATACTATAGTGGGCAACGCCATCTAGGTTTGGTTAAGTGCGCTCTCTATGATGTTCACACAATGACAAAATAAGCTAATGATGCACTTATCAGAGTTAAGCAGTGCATAACCATATAGCCTTTCAAGAGAGCTAGCAAATCCGATATCTAGATATAGTAATCAGTCCATGGGCAGCCACAGTATTAAGCGTACAAATAATGCAAAAAAGTTAACCCCACTGAGATGGTTGATTTCAGATGAAAATTGAAAGCTAGTTAAAATTTTTCTTACATGAAAATTGACTCCGGGCCCTGGCTGGTTTGCTCAGTGGTAAAGCGTGGACCTTGCGTGTAGAAGTTTCGGGTTCAATTCCTCCTGGTCAGGACACACAGGACAGGTGACCATCTGCTTTTCCCTCCCTCTTTCACTTCTATCTCCCCTACTTCTCTCTCTCCCTTCTCTCTCTTTCTCTCTTCCTTTCCCACAACTGTGGCTCGACTGATTCAAGCACATTGGCAGGGTGCTGAGGATGGCTCCATGGAGCCTTCGCCTCAGACAGCATCAGCCCCAGACGGGTGTTGCTGCGTGGATCCTGGTCGCTGTGCATGCAGGAATCAGTTTCACACTATAAAAAAAGAAAATAGACTCCAGCCTTTATGCTTGCTAGGATTAAAATCAGTTTCTTCAGTCATTTTACAAATATATGGTCTTTAACAGCTAACTGTGGGGGTTTTAAATGAATGTTAGTACAAAGGGTCTGTGTAGTAATTTTGTAAAGTAGTGGAAACCAGATGTCTTTCTACAGAACTCACCATACTGTTTCCTGTTAATATGTTGTGACTATCCAGAGGGGGAATTTAGTTCTTTAATCTTTATTTAATCTATTTCTCTGACAGGATAGATAATGCTGTGATCCTCTCTTTAGAGAAATAATTACAGGTGCTCAAATGATGAATACTGTCATACTATAACTTTTTATTTTGGAATTCCACCTTGATAATATTAATAATTGTCACCAATATTTAGTAATTTATAATACTGGGTAAATGAAGAAAGGGAATATGAACACTTGTTCACACTATAGTGTATATTATGAGTGTTATGTGGTAGGCATCCTGGCCTCAAGTATGCCTGTTCTACAAAGAATTATGTATAACTTACTAGGTTTCTTAACATGCTCTCAGTGTGTCTTGCTGAAGGAGCCTCAGCAGGGGTCCTAAGTATTGTCTTTACAGCAGCAATACTCCAGTGCTGCTCCGAATATAAATCTTTGAAAAGCCCCTCATGCTATTTTTCTTTTTGCTTCGTTTTCTCTCACCCACACTTTGGTTCTTTGTTTGGCAGTCCCAACAAGGTTTCTTACCCAGCTCAAATGCAGTCCGCTCGTTAGTTTACGTGATGTGATATGATCTTTCCAGCACACTGGACTTTCGAATTCATTGTTAGTTATATTGACTTGCTCAAGTGGCCCTTCCTTCCCTTGGGCTCCTTTGAACTATCAATTTTTTAACCTTTTAAGCTTTGAGTAGAAGTTACATTATTGATACCATGTATACAAGAGACATTGATAAATATTGACACTGGAGACTCTGGTTTGAGCAAGCAATCAATGAACAACTAAGGAGCCACAGTGAAGAATTGATGCTTTTCATCTCACTCCTATCTGTCCCTATCTCTCTGTCTCTGTCACACACACACACACACAAAAAAACCCTGCTAAGATGATCATAATTTCATGCACAAAATTTATCCAAGTTTCTAGTCATTTCCATAAGACATAGATATCTTTAAAGGCTCAAGATATACTTGCCAAATTTGCTTTCCAGGAAAGTTTAACCAAGTTACATTCCTAAAATGAGATTTTTCACTATAACCAGGCCAATGATGAGAATTATAAGGTTTAGAGTAGGAGTCTCCAAACTACGGCCCCTGAGGCCATTTATCCAGCGCCTGCCGCACTTCTGGAAGGGGCACCTCTTTCATTGGTGGTCAGTGATGCTCCTGGAGTACTGTATGTGGCATCATCACTAACACAGTACTACTTCCGGTGACGCAAGATGTATGTGTCACGGCTCCGGAAGTGCGTCATATCACTTGATAAGGCTAACAGTGACAAATATGGAACCGAACATTGACCATCTCATTAGCCAAAAGCAGACCCGTAGTTCCCATTGAAATACTAGTCAGTTTGTTGATTTAAATTATAGTCTGGCCCTCCAATGATCTGAGGGACAGTGAACTGGCCCCCTGTGTAAAAAGTTTGGGGACCCCTGGTTTAGAGTGTTAATTGTTAAAAATTTTTTCATGAGCTTATTTAAATTTACAATTCTTTGATCCAAAATATTGAATATTTATTCATATCATTTAATAATTTTTCTTTGTCTAAATTTTTATTTTTCAACATCATTATGGCATATATCAAAAGTATGTGTATGTATAATTTAAATCAACATAATGATGATGGAATACTAATGTTTTCACCATCCAGTTTATGAAATAGATCATTTCCATATCTTAAGAAGTCTCCTGCCCTGCTGGACAGCTCTGTTGTTTAAAGTGCAGAGGTTGCTGGTTTGATTCCTGGTTGGGGCACATACAGACATAGCTTTATATTCCCATCTCTCTCATTCTCTCCTTTACCCTCTCTGTAAAAATCCAAAATCAAGTGTTGACCTGAAATGCTGAGGTCACTGGTTCAAAACCCCAGGCTTCCCCGGTCAAGGCACATAAGGGATTTGATGCTTCCTGCTCCTCCGCTCTGCCTTCTCTCTCTCCCTCCCTCCCTCCCTCTCTCTCTCTCTCTCTCTCTCTCCCCCCCCTCTTCTCTAAAATGAATAAAGTCTTTTTAAAAATTTAAAAATCGATAAATAAAAATTATTAGAAAAAAATTTTTTCAAAGTCTCCTGTATGTTCCTCCTAATTATATCTTCCTCCTTCTTTTTAAGGTAACTATAATTCTTTTTTTTCTTTTTTTTTTTTTCTTTTTTTTTTTTTTGTATTTTTCTGAAGCTGGAAATGGGGAGAGACAGACAGGCTCCCGCATGCGCCCGACCCGGATCCACCCGGCACGCCCACCAGGGGCCACACTCTGCCCACCAGGGGGCGATGCTCTGCCCCTCTGGGGCATCGCTCTGTCGCGACCAGAGCCACTCTAGCGCCTGGGACAGCGGCCAAGGAGCCATCCCCAGCGCCCGGGCCATCTTTGCTCCAATGGAGCCTAGGCTGCGGGAGGGGAAGAGAGAGACAGAGAGGAAGGAGGGGAGGGGGTGGAGAAGCAAATGGGCGCTTCTCCTATGTGCCCTGGCCGGGAATCGAACCTGGGTCCCCTGCACGCCAGGCCGACGCTCTATCGCTGAGCCAACCGGCCAGGGCCTAATTCTTATATTTGTGCTAATTATTTATTTTACCTTCTAGTTGTACTACCCATTCATGCATCTCTAAAAATGAAATTTTTTTATATGGTTTATAAACTTAATATAAATGAAATAATGATGTAAGTATTCTTAAGTTATTTTGCCCCAAATTGATACTCACCTATGTTAATGTTATACTAAAATTCATGCCTTTTTTCTACTAAATAGTGTTGCATTGTGTGCACGTTTCTCTAATAGAATTATTGAGTCATTTTATATACAAATATCTTCGCTTTTATTTGGTAACTTGTTAGGTTTCAAGTTCATTTTACTAATATATGTTGTAAATATGTATTTCAGATTATATTGGCTGCTAAATTTATGTAGCATCTCTGATAACTAGAGATTGTTTTTATTCCAATGCAGTATGTGAATTTTTTCTTTTGTGACTCCTTCATTGCTTCTATATCTATAAAGTTCTCTGCCACCCTTAAGTGGAATTTCTCTCATTACTTTTTGTTAGTTTGTTTTTTGTCTTTGAGTTCTGTATAGTATGTGTTTAAAATCCTTTCTACCATTTAGAATTTATTTTGTTACAAAGCACAAAGTGAAAATGTTTGGTATTGCTGAATTGCTAATGAATTGCTTTTTAAAGCATTATCAAACAACTCTTTTGTTCCAGGTATTGTTTTTGACTCTCAGCCCCACACATGTCCTTATATAATCTATACCATTATAGGTGAGAACCTAGAAAGCTACTTTTTTCAGAGTTCTTTGTCAGCTGGTTTAATTTCTGCCAATGTGAGACAGTCACATGGGATGAACCCAGGCGTGGCCAACAGTTTTTGCCCCACGGGCCAGATTAGAAAGAAAACTTTGTTCACAGGCCGGACGAAATATTAAAATTAAAAAATGTTAAATACAAAAATGATTCGTTTAAGTAAACAAAATTTTATTTTGTAATTTGTTTGTGAATAAATGTGAGTGAAAAATTTTAATATATAATATTATTTTAACTTTTTATTTCCAGAGAGAGTGATAGACAGACAGGAACAGAGAGATGAGAAGCATCAATCATTAGTTTTTCATTGCGCGTTGCAACACCTTAGTTGTTCATTGATTGCATTCTCATGTGCCTTGACCACGGGCCTTCAGCAGACTGAGTAACCCCTTGCTCGAGCCAGCAACCTTGGGCTAAAGCTGGTGAGCTTTTGCTCAAACCAGATGAGCTGGGCTCAAGCTGGCAACCTCAGGGTCTCGAACCTGGGTCTCCCGCATCCCAGTTCGACGCTCTATCCACTGTGCCACCACCTGGTCAGGCTACAATATTATTTTAATAAAAATATAATTACATACCATATAAATATCAATACAGTATTGCAATCAATCAAAACAATATTTAATTAATAGAATGAGCTTGAAGGGGTTATATTGCAAATAAAACAATTATTTTGTTTTACGAACAGCCTGGACACGTTTTCAGTTATCAACTGCAGCTATTGTCTATGCTATAATGCCAGTTGATTCAGCACACTTGACCACAAAAATAACGAATTGTTTGACCTTGGGTGCGCACTGGCAAACTCTGTCTAAAAGAATGTGGGTTTGACATCGCCACTAAACATCAAACAGGTCGTATCAAGTACAAATGAGTACAAAAGTTGTAAATCTTTATAATGTAATTTTAAAAAATATAAAAGTATCGTGAAGTTAACCCTAGACTAGTCACACATGGAATTCTTTTCCGCATATCACTATCTTCTTAAATATCTCGATTTCCAATAATCAAAGACATTTCCGCTTCAGAGAAGTTGAGATTTTAAAGTAGTGTAGAATGTTAAAAATTTATTCCTGGAGCCCTGGCCAGTTGGCTCAGTGGTAGAGCATCGGCCTGGTGTGCAGGAGTCCCGGGTTCAATTCCCGGCCAGAGCACACAGGAGAAGCGCCCATCTGCTTCTCCACCCCTCCCCCTCTCCTTCCTCTCTGTCTCTCTCTTCCCCTCCCGCAGCCAAGGCTCCATTGGAGCAAAGTTGGCCCAGGTGCTGAGGATGGCTCTGTGGCCTTTGCCTCAGGCGCTAGAATGGCTCTGGTTGCAACAGAGCGACGCCCCAGATGGGCAGAGCATCGCCCCCTGGTGGCCATGCCGGAGGATCCCAGTCGGGCGCATGTGGGAGTCTTGACTGTCTCCTCATTTCCACCTTCAGAAAAATACAAAAAAAAAAAATTTAATCGTGGGCCCGATAAACTCATTACGTGGGCTGGATCCGGCCTGCGGGCTGTATGTTGGCCATGCCTGGATTAACCTGTAGGGAAAATGTAAAAGCTATTTTTCTGCTCGTGACAATAGTATCAGCAGGAATGCAGACTCCTAAGCTTTTTTTTTTTTTTTTTTTTTTTTTTTTAATTTTTTAAAGGCGGGGAGAGAGAGAGAGAGAGAACAGGAGCATCAACTTATAGTAGTTGCTTCCTGTATGTGCCTTGACCAGGCAAGCCCAGGGATTTGAACCAGCAACCTCAGCGTTCCAGGTCGATGTTTTATCCACTGAGCCACCAGAGGTCAGGCAGACTCCTAAGCTTTTGATAATACCACCTTCCCTGTTTTAATTCTCCAGCTATAGAAGAGGAAGTGTTCATCAGTGGGCAACATGACTTATTCCTCTTTGTTCTTCTGGTTTTTATGCATTTGTAATCAATCCCCTGTATCAAATCTCTCTGTTTGGAAAAAAAAAAGAAAGATACTTCCATTCACCTCCCTTCCTGTTTCCCTCCCTCCCTCCCTCCTCCTCCTCCTCCTCCTCCTCCTCCTCCTCCTCCTCCTCTTCCTTCTCCTCTTTCTTCCTCCTCCTTGTCCACTACTGCTGCTGCTTCTAATAAATTGAGAGTAGGGGAGGTAGTAAGACAGACTGTTGCATGCAACTGAACTAGGATCTACCTGTTAACCCCTGTCTGAGGCCAATGCTCAATCAACAGCTATTTTTAGCACCTGAGGTGGCCATCAAGCTATTCTCAGCTCCCCCACACACACACACACAATGCTTGAACCAATCAAGCCACTACCTGAGGGAGGGGGTGAGAAGGAGATTGTCACTTCTCCTGTGTGCCTTGACCTGATATTGAATTCAGGACATCCATATGCTGGGACAATGCTCTATCCACTGAACCAGCCCACTAGGGCCATCACCTTCCTTCTTTCCCCATACTGCCTCCTCCCTCAATCTGTAAACAACTACCAATCTATTTTCTCTTTCTGTGGATTTGCCTGTTCTGGATCTATAATATAAATGGACATATACCATATGTAGTCATCTATGACTGTATTCTTTTATTTAGTAAATTTTTTTTAATTTTTATTTTTTTTGTATTTTTCTGAAGTTGGAAATGGGGAGGCAGTCAGGTAGGCAGACTCCTGCATGCGCCCGACTGGAATCCACCCAGCATGCCCACCAGGGGGGCGATACTCTGCCCATGTGGGGCATTGCTCTTTTGCAACCAGAGCCATTCCAGCTCCTGAGGCAGAGGCCACAGAGCCATCCTCAGCACCTGGGCCAACTTTGCTCCAATGGAGCCTTGGCTATAGGAGGGGAAGAGAGTGACAGAGAGGAGGAGACGGGGAGGGGTAGAGAAGCAGATGGGCGCCTCTCCTGTGTGCCCTGGCTGGGAATCAAACCCAGGACTCCTGCATGCCAGGCCGACACTCTACCACTGAGCCAACCAGCCAGGGCTAGTAAATTTTTGAGATTCATTTTGTAACACGGATCAGTAATTCATTCCTTTCTATGGCTAATAATATTCTATCATAAGTATCCTACATTTAGTTAATCCATTCATCAGTTGTTGGACATTTGGAATTGTTTATACTTTTTGGCTATTAGTAATGTTACTGTGTACATCTGAATTCAAGATTTTGCATGTACATACATTTTCAGTGCCTATAGATGGAATTGCTGGGCCATATGGTACCTCCATGTTTAACTTTTTATTTTTCCATGAAGGAAATGCTTAATAAATGATTTTTTTTATTACAGTTCACATTCAATGTTATTTTATGTTAGTTTTAGGTACACAGCACAGTGGTCAATCACACACTTCCAGTACTCACCTGGCACCGAAGCTAGTCAATACACATCCCCATGGCTATTTCATACCTACCAATTTGTATTTAATCCCTTCACCTTTTCACCCAGTCCCTCCACCACCCTCCCTCTGAGAGCCATTGGTCTGTTCTCTGTACCTGTGTCTGTTTCAGTTTTCTTTGTTTATTTTGTCCTTTACATTCCACATATAAATTTGTATTTGCTGACTTACTGTATTTCCCCATTTATAAGGTGCACATTGTTTTCAAAAAATTTGAGGTCTAAAAACTGAGTAAGTCTTATTCACTAATTGTGGCATTTCAAATGCCATAGATGGAACTGAGGACAAGGCAATATATGAATACAGTGATTTATCATCAGACACAGATGAGGACAAGCTAATGGATGGGAGTTTTGACAGTGATGAGGAGTTGTATGAATTTTATGATGAGTAAAACTTGAGTTCAATAGCTTTATGTAATACTTTTTTTTTCAGGCCCCAAAATTAAGGTGTGTCTTATACATGGGGAAATACAATGCTTCACTTAACATAATACCCTCTAAGGCCAACTATGCTGTTGCAGATATTAAGATTTCATTTTCTATGGTTGAGTAATATTCCATTGTATATAACATGTACCATAGCCTTCTTACCCACTTGGCTATTGTGTATAATGCTGCAATGAACATGGGGTGCATATATTCTTTAAATCAGTGTTTTGGGTTTCTTGAAATATACCCAGGCATGGTATTGTTGGGTCATAAGGCAGTTCCATTTTTAATTTTTTAGGGTAACTCCATACTGCTTTCCACTGTAGCTGCAACAAAATGCATTCCCATCCAGGGTGCGTGACGGGTTTTTTTTCTCTACATTCTTTCCAACGCTTGTTTGTTGATTTATTGATGATAGCCATTGTGACAGGTGTGAGGTAATATCTCATTGTTGTTTTAATTTGCATTTTTTGCCCCTGGCTGATTAGCTCAGTGGTGGAGCGTTTACATGGCATGTGAATATCCCAGGTTCATTTCCCCATCAGGGCACACAGAAATAACCAACTGCTTCTCCCTACCCCTCCTCTTCTCCCGCAGCCATAACTCGATTAATTTGAGTGCAGTTGTCCCTGTTGTGGTTGCCCATGGAGCTTCCATCTTAAGCACTAAAAATAGCTGGGTTATGAGCATGAGCCCCAGATGTGCAGAGCATCAGCCCCAGACGGGTTGTTGGCTAGATCCTGATCAGGGTGCATGCAGGAGTATGTCTTTGTCTCCCCTCCTCTCACTTAAATACTAAAGTAAATAAAAAGAATTTGCATTTCTCTGATTAGTGATGTTGACCATCTATTTATATGTTTATTGGCCATCTATATGTCCTCTTTGAGGAAGTGTCTATTCAGGTCCTATGCCCATTTTTTAATGGAGATTTTTGGCTATTTTGGTCTTGAGCTGTATGAGATTTTTGTTTGTTTAACCAAGAGAGAGAGACAGACAGACAGACAGGAAGGGAGAGAGATGGGAAAGCATCAACTTGTTGCAGCACCTTAGTTGTTCATTGATTGCTTTCTCATATGTGTCTTAATGGGGTAAGGAGAGCTCCAGCCAAGCCAGTCACCCCTTGCTCATGCCATTGAGCTTGGGCTCAAGCCAGCGACCTTAGGGTTTCAAACCTAGATTCTCAGCATCCCAGTTGGGTGCTCTATCCACTACACCACCTCCTGGTCACGCAAGATGTATGAGTTCTTAGTTTGATGTAGTCCCATTTGTTTATTTTTGTTTTCCATACCAGAGAAGATGTATCAGGAAAAAATATTGCTACAAGAAATGTCAGATTTACTGCTTATGTTTTCTAGGAGTTTTATGACTTCAAGTCTTATATTTAAATCTTTAATCCATTTTGAAAGGTGTTCTAGTTTCATTTCTCATCTCTGTATCTCTTTGCATGTATCTCTCCATGTTTAACTTTTGAGAAACAGCAAAACTTTTTCCAAAAGGGCTTCATACTTTTATACTTCTATCAGCAGTGCATGAAGGTTCCAATTTCTTTATATACATTTCAACTCTTAACTGTCTTTTTTTTTTCTATTTTCATGTATGGACGTGTTATCTCGTTATGGCTTGATTTATATTTCCTTAATGGCTATTGATTTTTAGCAATTTTTTATGTACTTATTAGCCACTCATTTATTTTCTTTGAAGAAATGTTTATTTAGATCCTTTGCACATTTTAATTTTGGGTTGTTTTTCTCACTGTTTTTCAATTGTAAAATTATCTAGCCTGACTAGGCGATGGCGCAGTGGATAGAACATCGGACTGGGATGCAGAGGACCCAGGTTCAAAACCCTGAGGTCGCTGTTTTGAGCACAGACTCATCTGGCTTGAGCATGGCTCGCCAGCTTGAGTGCAGGGTTGCTGTCTTCAGCATGCTATCATAGACATGACCCCATGGTCTCTGGCTTTAGCCCAAAGTCGCTGGTTTGAGCAAGGGACACTTGCTCTGCTGTAGCCCCCCAGTCAAGGCACATATGAAAAAGCAATCAATGAACAACTAAGGTGCCACAACGAAGACTTGATGCTTCCCTTCTCTCTCCCTTCCTGTCTGTCCCTCTCTCTGTCTCTCTCTGTCTCCGTCAAACTCAAAAACATTTTTCATTATATATTCTTGTAACAAGTCTTGTGGTTTTAGTACATATTTTGATATATTACTTAATTTTAATTAATATTTTTATGTAGGTAGAGGTCTAAATTCATCCTTAGACTATTCTGTATTCATCGAATTGCCTAGGAACACTTGTCAAAATCAACTGACCACAAATATGAGGGTTTCTTTCTGGCCTTTCAATTCTATTCCACTGATCATTACCTACCATTAAGGCAGTATCACATGATCTAGATCAGGGGTCTCAAACTCGCAGCCCGCGGGCCGCATGCGGCCCGCTGAACAATTTTGTGCAGCCCGCAGACTAATCCATGAAGTTCAAAATATTTTGGATAAAATTAAGTAAGCCTAGGGGCCTACTTGTATTTTTCATTTCTCTAGGATCCTAGCTAGATATTAGCTTAGTTAACAGCAGTTGTGATGCGAACTACAGTTTCTGGTCGTTTTGTGACACTGAGTAAACTGCATGTACGATTGTGCTTGTTGTACTGATTTTTTTTTTTTTTTTCAACTGCAGTGATAAAAGTGTTGCATAACAGTTGCCTTTTGTAGACCTAGTGCTGCCGCCAAACGGCTGTGATCTTGCTTTGTGGCCCACATGCTGAGTTGAGTTTGAGACCCCTGGAGATTATTGTAATCTTATAGTAAGTTTGGAATTTCCACAATGTTAAGTCCTTTTTTAAAAAATTATTTATTTATTTTTTTTTTACAGAGACAGAGAGTGAGTCAGAGAGAGTGATAGACAGGGACAGAGAGACAGGAACGGAGAGAGATGAGAAGCATCAATCATTAGTTTTTCATTGCGCGTTGCAACACCTTAGTTGTTCATTGATTGCTTTCTCATATGTACCTTGACCACGGACCTTCAGCAGACCAAGTAACCCCTTGCTGGAACCAGCGACCTTGGGTTCAAGCTGGTGGGCTTTTCCTCAAACCAGATGAGTCCGCGCTCAAGCTGGTGACCTCGTGGTCTTGAACCCGGGTCCTCTGCATCCCAGTCCGACGCTCTATCCACTGCGCCACCACCTGGTCAGGCTCTTTCTTTCTTTCTTTTTTTTTTTTAAGAGAGTTTGTCTTTTCTGGGTGCTTGGCTTTTTACTTTCATGTGTGTTTTAGGTTCCATTTCATCGATTCTGCAATAAAACCAGTTGGGATTTTGATAACTATTGTATCAAATCTCTACAATTTTAGAGAGTTTATGAACATGGACTTCCTTTCCATTTATTGAGATGATGTTAACAATGTTTTGTGTTTTCAGTGTACAAGCATTGGTAAATTTTTTTCCTAAGTATTATTTTGATGCTATTGTGAATGGAATTGTTTTATTTCATTTGGGGTAATTCATCATAGTGTATAGAAATGCAGTTGATTTATTTTGTGTATTGGTATTGTATCTTATAACCTTGCTGAATTGGCTTATTAGTTCTAGTATTTTTTTAGTAAATTCTTATTTTCTGTATATATAAGCTTACCTTGTCTCTTTCCTGTTATTCCATAAATTACTTTAATTTTGCTGATTATTATTTCAATAATATGAAACACCTTGTAATTTAGGTTAATAGAAAATCCTTTTTCTTATGCCCTTTTAGGTACTAATACAGATTATTTAATTTTCTTTAATATGCCTTGTATACAGCAAGTAATCCTAGTACATAGTATAAAGATATGAATCCAAGTTGTGTTGTGTTTAGACTTCATTAGAATATATGTACCTTATAGATAGTAATGTAATTTTCATAACCTTAAATTTCCAGTTGAATAACTTTTATCTTTTTATTCTATCTTGGTTGTAGTTTGAAGTTGCTATATACCTACATTTAATTTCTAGGCAATCTTTAGCCAGAGGAATAGAATATACCAGGACAGAACCATGGAAGTAAGATGTATACTATGGAAATGAACTGACTTTCAGATCCAGTTTGGAATATCTGAGTTACTTATAATAAAATACACGAAGTCTTCATGGCCTTTGAGTATTAGAGTTAGTATTTATAAGACATTTGACACGAGCAGATCTGATCTTTGAATGAATGGTGGTTGTATGGAGGAAAGTATTAAACTAGAAGTTGAGAGGTCTGACTGGTTCTTTTGGTTTGGTGTGTGGCCTTTAGGAAATTATTTCACTCTTGGTTTCTGTTTTCATCTCTATAAAAATGAGGTGTGGCTGAATGATGGCTAAGCCCTACTCAGGCCTAAAGGGCATTCACTCTGATCTCACAGTTGCATGTAGATTGAGTTTTAGTCTCTAAACAGGCTGTCCTCAGAGGGAGCTTTAAAATTCTTTCCATGTGACTATAATAGGCGAACAAGTTGAGGATTAGTGCTTTTGAAACTAAAAAGGTTAAGGGCAATATGATGTCAAATAATATGTTCTGTCTCCTATTGTTTTATTTTATTGATTTTAGGGTAGGAGACGTTATTTTATGCATTCATTGGTTGATTCTTGTATGTGCTCTGACCGGGAATCAAACCCACAGCCTTGGCTTATAATGACAATGCTCTATCTAACCGACTGAGCAACCTGACCAGGGCAAGGCTCCCATATTTTAAAAATTATGGAATAGAAGGCCCTGGCCAGTTGACTCAGCAGTAGAGCGTCGACCCAGTATATGGAAGTCCCAGGTTTTATTCCCAGCCAGGGCACACAGGAGAAGCACCCATCTGCTTCTCTACCCTTCCCCCTCTCCTTTCTCTCTGTCTCTCTCTTCCCCTCCTGCAGCCAAGGCTTCACTGGAGCAAAGTTGGCCTGGGCACTGAGGATGGCTGCATAGCCTCCACTTCAGGTGCTAGAATGGCTCTTGTTGCAATGGAGCAATGCCCCAGATGGGCCAAGCATCGCCTCCTAGTGGGCATGCTGGGTGGATCCTGGTTGTATACATGTAGGAGTCTGTCTGCCTCCCCCCACTTCTCACTTCAGAAAAATACCAAAAAAAAAAGAGAATAAACCAAGGGATGCATCAATAAGTGGAACAAGTGAATGTATTGCTCTCCCTCCCTAAAATCAAAAAATTTTTAAAGTTAGAAAAAAAAAATTATGAAATAGAGTTATGGTTATGGAAATAGCAAAGTGAAATATGAATTATTACATATGGTTTATGGAATAATTTGGTATGTTTAATCATTGAATCTGAAGAACAATTTTGTGATACTTAAAAAATGTTATTATTCCTAATTACCAAATGATGTTATTGAAATCAGAGTAATTAAGTGACCTGCTCAAGGTTACTGTGCTAATAAAAAATAATGAAATCTGGACCTAGATACACATCTGGTACCATTCTGTTAACTCATCTGTTAGGATTGTATAGGTTAGGTAATCTGAAAGATTTTTTTAGTCCCTTCTATTTTGTGTTTACTTGTCTTTGAAATGGGATAATTACCTACTTAGATTTATAAGGGGTAATAATCTAAACAATCTAAAACCATGAGGGTTTTTTTAATCAATTTTAATGGGGTGACATTGATCAATCAGGGTACATATGTTCAGAGAGAACATCTCCAGTTTATTTTGACATTTTATTATGCTGCATTCCCATCACCCAAAGTCAAATTGTCTTCCATCACCTTCTAACTGGTTTTCTTTGTGCCCCTCCCCTCCCCCAAGCCAGTCCCTCTTCTCCCCAAGCCCAGTAACCCCCACACTCTTGTCCACGTCTCTGAGTCTCATTTTTATGTCCCACCTATGTATGGAATCATATAGTTCTTAGTTTTTTTTATTTACTTTTTCGCTCAGTATAATGTTATCAAGGTCCATCCATGTTGTTGTAAATGATCCGATGTCATCATTTCTTACGGCTGAGTAGTATTCCATAGTATATATGTACCAAATCTTTAATTCACTCCTCCACTGACGGACACTTAAAACCATGAGTTTTTTATTGCTCTTTAAGCTAATAACTTGTTTTGAAATTTTCCCTATATTTTCAGTTATTGGGTTCTGGCCACTAATTGTGGTAGAAACCAGATTGGGTTAGGGACAAAATGAAACTAATTTTACAACATGGTAATCATTTGAATTGCCATGTAAAGAATAATTAGGAATCACTTGGTTTGTGCTCCTTGGAGGTAGTTGCTGTAGATATACCGACAGGGACTTGTGCATCGATTTCCCCCTTTTGTTGATGATTGATTTTAATTTGTTGTGAATCTCTTTCAATATATCTACCATCACCTCTTTCTTTTCTTGTGTACACGGGTAGAACAGTCCGTTTCTTGGAGAAGTCACTTCAAATACTTTGGTTCTCCGTGGCTATGGTTCCTATTAGTCCTTTGTATTTGTGCCTTTTCATAAGTTAGTATTCCTGATAACTAGCCAGTTAATCATCAATGAGCTGGGCTTTGGAAGTGGTGCTTTGTGGTTGAGTGACCTTGAAAGCTTTATTCTCTCCTTCCTGTCCCTTCTAAGTATCTAAGGGAGAACCAGATCTTTGGGGAAAGCTCTGTGTTTAACTCTGCATTAACCCTTCTACCTTTCAACTTGTGGCTTTTCTGAAAATGAGGGACAGAACAGCTGTGGTGTTCTTACCTGGCGTGGGAGAAAGAACCCTGAGAATTCTTTTTTTTTTTTTTTTTTTTTTTTTCATTTTTCTGAAGCTGGAAACGGGGAGAGACAGTCAGACAGACTCCCGTATGCGCCCGACCGGGATCCACCCGGCACGCCCACCAGGGGCGACGCTCTGCCCACCAGGGGGCGATGCTCTGCCCATCCTGGGCGTCGCCATGTTGCGACCAGAGCCACTCTAGTGCCTGAGGCAGAGGCCACAGAGCCATCCCCAGCGCCCGGGCCATCTTTGCTCCAATGGAGCCTTGGCTGCGGGAGGGGAAGAGAGAGACAGAGAGGAAAGCGCGGCGGAGGGGTGGAGAAGCAAATGGGCGCTTCTCCTGTGTGCCCTGGCCGGGAATCGAACCCGGGTCCTCCGCACGCTAGGCCGACGCTCTACCGCTGAGCCAACCGGCCAGGGCTAAACCCTGAGAATTCTAAGATCACCTTGACAGAGTCTGTTTCCTTAAGTAACAAATGTTTTTAGAGTCAATATTTGAAATTGTCTATTCCTATTGGTTCACTGTACTTTCTCTTCCTTTAGCCCCCCAGGTTCGCCCAATAATCTTGGCTACTTCCCTGCAGCTGCTAATCTTAGCAGTGTCCCTCCACAGCCTGGCGCGGTGGTCAGAATGCAGGGCCTGGCCTACAATACTGGAGTTAAGGAAATTCTTAACTTCTTCCAAGGTTACCAGGTCAGTAGCTTGAAGAAGAAAAATATTCAGTCCCCTTAATACTTTAGTTGATTTGCCTAAAGAATGCAGCCAGGAAATAAGCTGCTTTTCTGAAACTCATGTGTGTACAGGTGCTACTAGATTGCTTATGGAGGCAAGAAGAACCAGAGTCGAAGTCAAGAGGTCTAGTGGAAGTGCTAACTTCAAACTCATCCCTTTGACAATATTAGTGTTTTTCCATCCTACTTTTATTGTTTGTTTCATCTACTGGTGCTTTTGGATAAGCTCTTCAGGACACACAGCAATGTGGATCTTTCCATCTAGAATAGGATTGCCTAAGGAGTTTTCTTCAAAATCAATTTCTTGACTAAAAATACTTAAACATAGTGCTGATATAGAGTAGAGCAGTGGTCCCCAACCTTTTTTGGGCCACGGACTGGTTTAATGTCAGAAAATATTTTCATGGACTGCCTTTAGGGTGGGACGGATAAATGCACAAAATAAAATTATGTGACCGGCGTAAAAACTGTGGTATTTTTAAATATAATTGTCAAACTTATAAGTGTCAAGAGTGAGTCTTAGACAGATGTAACAGAGGGAATCTGGTCATTTTTTAAAAACAAAACATCGTTCAGACTTAAATATAAATAAAATGGAAATAATGTAAGTTATTTATTCTTTCTCTGCGGACCAGTACCAAATGGCCCACGGACCGGTACCGGGGACCACTGGAGTAGAGTATTTAAAAAGTAGTCAGAGCCCTGGCCGGTTGGCTCAGCGGTAGAGCGTAGGCCTAGCGTGCGGAGGACCCGGGTTCGATTCCCGGCCAGGGCACACAGAAGAAGCGCCCATTTGCTTCTCCATCCCTCCGCCGCGCTTTCCTCTCTGTCTCTCTCTTCCCCTCCCACAGCCAAGGCTCCATTGGAGCAAAGATGGCCCCGGCGCTGGGGATGGCTCTGTGGCCTCTGCCTCAGGCGCTAGAGTGGCTCTGGTCGCAACATGAGGATATCCAGGATGGGCAGAGCATCGCCCCCTGGTGGGCAGAGCGTCACCCCATGGTGGGCGTGCCGGGTGGATCCCGGTCGGGCGCATGCAGGAGTCTGTCTGACTGTCTCTCCCCGTTTCCAGCTTCAGAAAAATGAAAAAAACCAAAAAGTAGTCAGAGTGCTCTCTGCCTATCCTGGAAAGGAAGGAACAAAGGAGACTCAGTGAATCTTTAGATGGTAACTTCTTACAATGAGCTGTAGGATAGTCAGTGAGCCTTTTATGGTAATGATCTGCAGTTAATTCTTTTTTTTTTTTTTTTTTTTTAATTTTTTCATTTTTCTGAAGCTGGAAACGGGGAGAGACAGTCAGACAGACTCCCGCATGCGCCCGACCGGGATCCACCCAGCACGCCCACCAGGGGCGACGCTCTGCCCATCCTGGGCGTCGCCATATTGCGACCAGAGCCACTCCAGCACCCGAGGCAGAGGCCACAGAGCCATCCCCAGCGCCCGGGCCATCTCCGCTCCAATGGAGCCCTGGCTGCGGGAGGGGAAGAGAGAGACAGAGAGGAAAGCGCGGCGGAGGGGTGGAGAAGCAAATGGGCGCTTCTCCTGTGTGCCCTGGCAGGGAATCGAACCCGGGTCCTCCGCACGCTAGGCCGACGCTCTACCACTGAGCCAACCGGCCAGGGCCTGCAGTTAATTCTTGTGAAACTGATAATTACTTTTGTCGATTTTTTTTCTACCAGTGCTTGTTATTTTCTGATTTAAGCTTAAAAATAAAATTATTCTTGGTAAAAGCTCTTTAACAATGAGCAAAATCTCCTCATTGCCATCTCATTTGAGCAGACAGCTTTCCGTCCTCAAATCACATAATACCTAGAACCCAAACTCTTCTTTCTTGCAATATCTAAAAATCATTATCATACAGCCTTTTATTTTTTTAAGTGAGAAAAGGATAGACTCCCACATGTACCTTGACCAGGATCCACCAGTCAACCCCCATCTGGGGCTGATGGTTCAATCAACTGAACTATCATCAGTGCCCGGGGCAGAAGAGAAGCAGATAGTCGCTTCTCATGTGTGCCCTGACCATGGATTGAACCCCGGACGTCTGCATGCTGGGCAGATGCTCTATCCACAGAGCCAGCTAGCCCAGTCCTAATTTCACTAATCGTAAAAATTGTCTTTCTTCTTGGAGATGAACTTTGCTTGAATCTTTTAGAGTTGAGAATCCTTTATACATAAAATTGTTAAATTCTAAAATAGCCCTTGATTATTTTCAGTACGGCATTTTAAGGGTTGTGCCTGCAGAGGCTAGTTCACTATTAGAATGGGTTTATAAGGTTGGTGTCCATGAATAATGGAGAATTGTGGAGCTCAACTAAGATTACCTCACCGGGGATGCCCCAAATCTACCAAGTTACTGTAATGGTGTTGAGGGCTTTTAACATACAAAGTATTTTCTGACAAATGAAGAAAATCTATGTCTGATAGTGAAAAACTAAGTGAAGATAGACATTCTTATCAGAAGTATAATTTCTTTCAGAGATCAGTAGATACTTTGCTTCTTCCCTAAACAACTAAGTGGCTTATTGGAAGCCCTTGCAGAGGGAAAAATTTTTTTTTTACTTTCCTAAACTTCCTATCTGATTCATTAGATTATGAAAAGAATGGGGAATTTTATCAAAGGCTATTTAAAAAGTTGCTTAATCTCATGGAGTAAACATTTGAGTTTTTTATTTTTCCCCACTGTTTTTCTTTTATTTTTTTATTTATTTATTTTTTTTTCATTTTTCCGAAGCTGGAAACGGGGAGGCAGTCAGACAGACTCCCCCATATGCCCGACCGGGATCCACCTGGCATGCCCACCAGGGGGCGATGCTCTGCCCCTCTGGGGCGTCGCTCTGTTGCATCCAGAGCCATTCTAGCGCCTGAGGCAGAGGCCACAGAGACATCCCCAGCACCTGGGCTATCTTTGCTCCAATGGAGCCTTGGCTGGGGGAGGGGAAGAGAGAGACAGAGAGGAAGGAGAGGGGGAGGGGTGGAGAAGCAGATGGGCGCTTCTCCTGTGTGCCCTGGCTGGTAATCGAACCCGGGACTCCTGCACGCCAGGCCGACGCTCTACCGCTGAGCCAATTGGCCAGGGCTCCCCACTGTTTTTTAATTCTAGAAAGTACAAGCAAAGTTTTAGGTTTTAGTGGTCAGCTGAATTAATTAATTTATTTTTCTTAATTTTTATTTATGGAGTTTAGAGAGAGAGGAAGGAAGAGAGAGAGACTGGAACATCAATCTGTTCTTCTATGTGCCCTGACCAGGGACTGAATCAGCAATCTCTGTGCTTTGGGGTGATGCTTTAACCAACCAAGCTATCTGACTAAGGCTCTTTTACTTTTGACTCATCAACTTTTATGTTCACACTGAATAGTCTTAAGTAGTTATATACATAAGTTGGCCATGAGATTAAGCAAAATTGATGCTATTATGAAGAGTGCCCCACCTGGCTCTTGGCTTTTGTGGGTATTCTTTTTCTGTTTTCTCTTTAGCAAGACAGACAGAAGACAGCCGAGACAGACAGGAAGGGAGAGAGATGAAAAGCAACAACTTGCTGCAGGACTTCTAATGTTCTTCGATTGCTTCCTCATATGTACCTTGGCCGGGGCTTCAGCCGAGCCGGTGACCATTTGCTCAAGCCAGCAACCTTTGGGCTCAAGCCAGTGACCTCAGGTTTCAAACCTGGGTCCTCAGCATCCCAGGCTGTCACTTTATCCACTGTGCCACTGCCTAGTCAGGCTCTGGCTATTTTATTACAAACAAGTAATAGCGAGGCCTGGCTGGTGGTGGTGCAGTGGATAGAGCAAGGACTCGGGGCACTTGATCACTGGCTTGAGTGCAGGCTTGCCAGCTTGAATGTGTGGTTGCTGGCTTGAGCCCAAACATTGCTGCCTTGAAGCCCAAGGTCACTGGCTTGACATGAGGCCCTCACACCCTGTCAAGGCACATATTAGAAGCACAAACAACTAAAGTGATGCAACTACGAGTTGATGCTTCCCATCTCTCTCCCTTCTGTCTCCCCTACCCCCCCTCCCAAAAACAAAAACAGAAAACAAACCAGTAATAGTGGTTATTTCTAGATTTGTGGCTAAAAGATTGACATACTGTACTTCTAAACTGAGATAAAATAACTTCAGTCTGGAGCAGTTTATCTTCCTTTAGCTTCTAGTGAATCATTGATGGTTGAGGTAGTTGTCTGTTATCATCTGAAGCAGAAAGGTTATGCCAAATGATTTCATCTCAATGCATTTGGCTTTCATTTCTGAAGTGCTTGATATTCATGAACTGGCACAATTAAGTAGGATTATATAGAAACTTCAGTTTTTTAATTCGGTATATTTAATTATTCCAGTGTCTTCCTTCAGTAATTTGAGCTTTAAGGTGGTTACAATGCATGCATTCAAAATATTTTGTATCTACCCTAATTTCATGTCACTCTTATATAAAAGCTCTACTGTCTCTAAGGTTCAAAGCTTTCTTATTTTTTTCTTAATTATCTTTACCCACTGTATATGTTATTGCTGTTGTTGATTTAAAGGGAGGTTTTCATTTGATTTCTGGTTATTTATCATTCATTTTATGTAATTATATAATTTACTTATATTAAGCAAATCCTTGGTATAATTGGTTGAGAGAATAAAATCTCTCAATAGTTTGATTTTGTCTTATATGTATGTATGTATGTATGTATATACATATCACTTACTCTCATAGTGGTATCTGTCATTCTCTATACATGTTATCTTTAATATAATTTTTGGATGTATGTTTCCCCCTACTCTCAGCAAAATTCCTTCTATAAAATTATTCAAACTTAAGTTTTTCATACTTCATTAGGGGTGGGTCTATAAAGCTGAAAGGGCAAGATTTCCACAAAGGGAAGAATTCTGATGGCCTAAGCAAGATGCAGAGAATGGCTTCTGCTAGCGAATCTGCAGTTTATAAAGTTCAAGTGTCTGAGTTTGGGCCATTGTGATAAGTGAGATTTTGATAAATGAGATTAATAGAACAAGGACTGAATTTATAAAGACAAACTATCATGAAAATATGTGGTAATGAGAATCTTATTCAGTAATGAAAATAAACTTGTATTTATATCTTAGTTGATAGGTCTGTTATTCTGAAGTAGACTTTCAATACTCCTTAAAGAATACCTTTTAAGTTTTTCATTTGCTCTTTGCACTATCTTTTACTGTCAGTGATTTTGTGCTTTCAATAAGTGCTAGTTTTTGTTTCTCCTCAAAGTACTGACTTTAATCATTATCTCTTTATGCCTTTCACTGCTTTATGCCTTTTTACTTGCTATCCTACTGGAAGATTAGATCAGTATTACAATTACATCTAATACAACTTAAAGTTCACAGGGTTTTTTGGACATATTGGGCTTATTTTACAATACCTTGCAAATAGTTGGTACTCAGATATTTGACAGCTAGTGATCCCTGTGGTATCATGGAAACTATAATGTTACAGGATCTGAAGTGTTTGGTGGTATTTGTTGTGGTATGGTGTTCCTTTCTTTACCCATGTGTCCAATCTAACTTCCCTCCTAGAAAAGATTTTTAAGGTTATTTAGACATGTTAAGTAACAAAGGAAGACCTGGGATGAATAGTTATATTACGGCTTGTACCAGTGTGAAGTTGTTTTCTATCTTCTAAATGTCCTATAATTATGTTGGTAGATCTATTCAGTTGAAATACTGACCATCCATAGTGACAGTTTGTCCATCTTTTGATCCTGTTTGTTTTAACTTGCATTTTAGTATGCAACTGAGGATGGACTTGTACACACAAATGACCAGGCCAGGACTCTACCCAAAGAATGGGTTTGTTTTTAAGGGCCCCAGCAGTTAGACCACCCTCAGAAAAGAAGGTAAGGCTCTATGATATCAAAGGTAAATTCTAAAGGGCCGAACAAATAGAGGTCAAGAAGCTAAAAGTGGTTGTTTTTTTTTTAGGAATCAGGTTTCCTCTCTAGTATAATGTAAACGTGTCAGAAATCCTGTAAGGGACAGAGACTGCAGTTAATGTTTTTATCTAAATAGATAGTGTCTAAGCAACATTTATAGGTAATAATATGTTATTTGAAATTAGGAGAAACTTTTTCATTTGAGAATTTACTTTCTATAGCTCGTGTGGACTATAGGTTAGGAATGCTTTTTATTTTTATTATTTTTTAATGCCTTTTTTTTTTGACAGAGAGAGGGACAGATAGGAACAGACAGACATGAAGGGAGAGAGATAAGAATCATTACTTCTTCGTTGAAGCTCCTTAATTGTTCAGTGATTGCGCCTGACCTGTGGTGGCGCAGTGGATAAAAGCATCAACCTGGAAATGCTGAGGTCGCTAGTTCAAAACCCTGGGCTTGCCTGGTCAAGGCACGTATGGGAGTTGATGCTTCCAGCTCCTCCCCCCCTTCTCTCTCTCTTTCTCTCTCTCTCTCTCTCTCTCTGTCTCTCCCTCTCCTCTCTAAAAAAAAAAAAAAAAAGAATAAATAAATAAATAAAAATTAAAAAAAAAAGAAAAGAAAAAAAATTGTTCAGTGATTGCTTTCTCATATGTGCCTTGACTGAAGGGCTCCAGGAGAGAGATTGACCTCTTGCTCAAGCTAGGTGAGTCCGTGCTCAAGCTGGCGACCTCAGGATTTTGAACCTGGGTCTTAGGCATCACAGTCCAATGCTTTATCCACTGTGCCACTGCCTGGTCAAGCTAATGCTTTATTTTTTAATTGAAGTAAAAGTCATATAACATAAAATTAATCATTTTAAAGTATACAATTCAGAGGTATTTAGTGTATTTACAACATTGTACAACATCTCTATCTAGTTCTAAAACATTTTTTGCTGCCAATTTTCCCTCCTTATAAACCCTGGCAACTAATCTGCTTCTTGTCTCTGTGGAATTGCCTCTTTTGGATAGTTCATATAAATGGAGTTATATAATATGTTTTTGAGGATCATCTATGTTGCATTATTTATAATTACATTATTCCTTTTTATGCCTGAATAATATTCCATTGTACAAATACAACACCTTTTGCTTATACATTTATTAACTAATGGACTATTTGTGTTCTTTCTACCTTCTGGTTGTTGTGAATAGTGCTGATACTAGCATTTATGCACAAATATTTAAGTACCTGTTTTTAATTTGGGAGTATATATCTATTAGTGAAATCGCTGAGTTATATGGTAATTCTATTGAGTTAGGTATACTTTTTTTTTTTAGTTTCCTTTTTTTAAAAAATTACATACATAAGCCCTAGCCGGTTGGCTCAGAGGTAGAGCGTCGGCCTGGCATGCAGAGGTCCTGGGTTCGATTTCCAGCCAGGGCACACAGGGGAGGCGCCCATCTGCTTCTCCACCCCTTCCCCTCTCCTTCCTCTCTGTCTCTCTCTTCCCCTCCCACAGCCGAGGCTCCATTGGAGCAAAGATGGCCTGGGCGCTGGGGATGGCTCCTTAGCCACTGCCCCAGGCGCTAGAGTGGCTCTGGTTGCAACAGAGAGACGCCCCGAAGGGGCAGAGCGTCGCCCCCTGGTGAGCGTGCCAGGTGGATCCCGGTTGGGCGCATGCGGGAGTCTGACTGTCTCTCCCCGTTTCCAGCTTCAGAAAAATACAAAAAAAAAATTTTTTTTAATAAAAATAAATAAATAAAAATTACATACATAGCATAAAACTTCACCATTTTAAGTATACAGATCAGTGGCATTAAGTACATTTCATATTGTTGTGTAACCATCACTACCTAGCCCCAGAACTTTATCTTCTCAAACTCTGTTGACATTAAACAGTAAGTTCTGATTTCCCTCTTCTTCAGCCCCCAGAACTACCCTTCTTCTAGTTGTTAAGGATTTGGCTATTCTAGGTGCCTCATAAGGAATTCACCACATTCGTCCTTTCATGACTAGTTTTCACTGAACATGGCATTTTTTAGGTCCATTTAGGTATATGTGATTTATTCTGAAATGACTGCAAGGTTTTTGTTAAATATCTTTTCCTGTTCTAAAACTAAAGCTAGAGGAAGGAACCCTGATAAAGTTTCTTTGAAATTAGTTGTGGTTTTTTTCCTTTCTATTGATATATATAGCCTTTTCTGAAATGACACTGCATTCTGGGTGAGGCTCCTCAAGAGTTAGAGTTGTTAAGGATATGTTCAGGAATTGGTATGGCTTCCTTTTTATTACTGGGTTTGCTGAAATTGGCTTGCTGGCATGTCATTTTCAAATTTTGTTAATATTTTCATGACTGAGGACCCTGTGGCTTCATTGAAAATGGGTTGCCAATACAGTGTTGTAGTATGACTAGGGTCAGGATCCAGTATGATGTCTTAAAACATAATATTTTATTTTGTACTAAAGTGTCATTGCCTGACCTGTGGTGGCGCAGTGGATAAAGCGTTGACCTGGAAACAATGAGGTCGCCAGTTCGAAGCCCTGAGCTTGCCTGGTCAAGGCACATATGGGGAGTTGATGCTTTCTGCTCCTCCCTCCTTTTCTCTCTCTCTCTCTCTCTCTCTCTCTATCTATCTATCTATCTATCTCTCCTCTCTAAAATGAATAAATAAAAAATAAAAAAATAAAAAAATAAAGTGTCATTAACAGTACTGAGGGCTTGACCTGTGGTGGCACAGTGGATAAGGCATTGACCTGGAATGCTGAGGTCACCAGTTCGAAACCCAGGGCTCGCCTGGTCAAGGCACCTATGGGAGTTGATGCTACCTGCTCCTCCCCCCTTCTCTCCCTCTCACTTTCTCTCTTTCTCTAAAATAAATAAATAAATGAATAAATGAATAAATAAAACCTTTTTTAAAAATTAAAAATAAAAGACATACTGTAAAGAGATTTCATAAATATATGCAGTTATAACTTCAAAATTATCTTGCATAATAGTGTTTATTTTTCAGCAGTTGAAGAGAAATAGAAAACATTTTATACTTCATGGGTTTGAGGGTTTTTTCCCCCCTAGCAGCTACAAATCTGCAGTTTTATTGTTAAACACTAAAATTTCATTGGATACTACTGGGATAAAAATCAGGTTTGGGAAGGTTAAATTTTTAAAATTTCTTCTGACTTTTTTCACATTTTCACAGAGTGTGAAGATATAATTCTCTGTATCTACAGTGATAACGGTACCTATTGGAATAATAAAAATATGGGCTGAAAAAAAAAGAAAAAAAATATGGGCTGGGAATGTGGAAGGTTGTCTTCATTGACTGGTAACTGAGAGGCCCAGGGTTAACTGACTTGGCTGGATCCAAGGGTTCACTCTCAGTTAAATTCTTTCTATGAGGTAACTGCAGCAACTTTTAGCATACATGCTTTCATTTCAAATCCAGAAGCAATCCAGAAATTGAGGTCCTCTGACCTGGCTTAATTACATATCTGAAATCGCTATGGCTAGGTAGACTCAGGGCTCTAACAATATCAGGGTCTTTTGTTGGGCTCAATGTTAAAGTTGCCTTTTTATGGTCTTGAGATTGGGTGAGGATACAGTTATTTACAGAAAATTCAGGTGTTAGTGCCAAAAGAAAGGTAAAATAGATATTGGACAATAGTGTTGTTGGGTCATTGGTAGAGATAGTCTTATCTGTATTTAATATTGAAGGAGAAGCTTGAACACAGAGTATTTTACACTAAGTGCTAAATAACAGTCACTTTGTAAACCACATTTTAAAAATGAATTCTAGCCTGACCAGGCAAAGGTGCAGTGGATAGAGTGTTGGCCTGGAATGCAGAGGACCCAGGTTCAAAACCCTGAGGTCGCCGGCTTGAAGTAGGGGTTGCTGGCTTGAAGCCCAATATTGCTGGCTTGAGCAAGAGGTCACTGGCTCAGCTGTAGCCACCCCATCTCAAGGTACATATGAGAAAACAGACAATGAACAAGTAAGGTATTGCAAGGAAGAATTGATGCTTCACATCTTCCTTCTGGCTGTCCCAATCAGTTTCTCTCTCTCTCTCGCTTAAAATAAAAAGTGGCCTGACCTGTGGTGGCGCAGTGAGTAAAAGCGTCGACCTGGAAAGCTGAGGTCACCGGTTCGAAACCCCAGGCTTGCCTGGTCAAGGCAAAGGCACATATGGGAATTGATGCTTCCTGCTCCTCCCCTTTCTCTCTCTCTCTCTCTCTCTCTCTCTCTCTCTCTCTCTCCCGCCCTCTAAAATGAATAAATAAGTAAAAATTATTTTTAAAAATGAATAAATTAAAAGTTCTCATCCTAAAATAAAAAGTGAATTCTAGCAATAATATTTTACTATTTTTAATTACCTGTTTCTAAATTTGTACCAATTTTTGTATACATTATTGAAGCAAATCTAATCCTGACCACTATTTCAAACTGGCCACATGAATAGGACTGAACTCTGAAGAAATTTTTTTTTCTTCTTTTATTCCTTTTTTTTTTTTTTTTTTTTTTAAGTGAGAGGAAGAAAGGCAGAGACAGACTCTCCCATGCACCCTATCCTGGATCCACCCAGCAACCCACTAGGGGGTGATGCTCTGCCCATCTGGGGCCCTTGCTCCATTGCAACTGGAGCCATTTTTTAGCACCTGAGGTGGAGGCCATGGAGCCATTCTCAGCACCTGGGGCCAACTTGCTCCAATCGAGCCATGGCTGCAGGAGGAGAAGAGAAGAGAGAGAAGCTGGAGAAGCAGATTGGCACTTCTCCTGTGTGCCGTAGCCAGGAATCAAACCCGGGGCATCCACATGCTGCAATGACGCTCTACCATTGAGCCAACCAGCCAGGGCCAGAACTATTTTTTATTTTATTTTTATTCCTGTTTTTTATTTACATATGGAAGTATGCATAGTGTGGTTTTTTGTCTCCTTTTTAGAGAGAGACTGGGACAGACAGACAAGAAGAGAGATGAGAAGCATCAACTCATAGTTGTGGCACCTTAGTTGTTCATTGATTGCTTTCTCATATGTCTCTTCACTGTGAGGCTCAAGCTGAGCCAGTGACCCCTTGCTGAAGCCAGAGACCTTGGGCACAAGTCAGAGACCATGGGGTCATGTCTATGATCTCATGCTCAAGCTGGATGAGCCTGTGCTCAAGCTGGAGACCATGGGGTTTCAAACCTGGGTCCTCAGCATCCCAGGCAGATGCTCTACCCACTGTGTTACTGCCTGGTCAGGCAAGTGTGCAGTCTTTATTTTAAAGGTTTTTTGTGGTGTATAAATGAAATAGCTTTATGGAACCAATACTGTGTTTAGGTTCTAAATCTGCCAATTATTGGTTTAATTGCTCTGTGCCTCAATTTTCTCATCTGTAATATAGGGAAAACATGTTAATCTAATAGGGTAGTTGTGAAGGTGAAATAAGTTAACCCACATAAACTTGCTAATCAACTTAGTCATTGACATGTAGAGCTCATGTTTGCTACAATGTCCTCCCTTAGTGCTTCTTACTGATTCAAATATTTTTGTTTTGAAATTATTTGAAAATTTTTTACATTGGAATTTAATTTTAAATATCTCTTAATGGTTTTATTTATTTGAATAATGGTATTAAATGTCTAATACCAGAGGAATGCTGTGATAACTTAGGGACCTAGACTAAAGAATGAATAAAATAGTCTCTCCACAAAGGAGTTGAATCAAGTGGGGAGCTGTAAACATACATATTATTCTAAGTATGATAATACTATTTATAAGGTAGGAAGTTGTTGAAATGCAAATTATCACATAACCGTCATTTGCCAATGCTGTACTCCCCAAGAATTTGCTGTGTAAATGCCAACTGTGGAAAACAAAATTTTGGACTACCTTAAGGCTTTTAGACTTTTTAGAATTCAAAATCATTTTTTATAGCTGCTAACAATTGAAAAATTTAGAGACTATAATATTTTTTATTCTTTTTTTTCCCCAGTGTTTGAAAGATGTATGGTGAACCTAAAACAATCGGACATAAGACAACTTCTAGCAACTTCAGGGGAAGCTTGTCTACACTCAGGCTGCAGTATTTTCAGCAAACTTGATTGGACAAGGGGCCTGTGCCCTATCTTTGGTGTAGTGAAAAATTTGAGCCAGTGAAGCCAAATCCTTATAGCAAGAAGTATGCCTGGCTCCTTGCTGATTGCATTTAAAATGTGAATTGGAAATTGGGTATCTCCATTACTTCCAGCCAATGTGGCATCATAGGTGTTTCTTAAGTTTTATGTCTTGGGGGAAAAATACTCCACTTATGTCTACTATCTCCACCAGGAACTCTGTTATTGAAGCTTCGTTTTTGTGTGTTCCCAGTCTTTTCAGCATCCTACTTTCTACACAATCATGCACTCTAAGTAATTCAAGAATAAGGTCTTGGAATACTTAAATCATAAACTTTAGATATAAAACTAATACTTTCTCAGTCTCTTGGCCATCATGATGTCTTATAGTTAAAAAGAAACAATGGAAACAATTATTAAAACACCTTGGGATAAATTAGAAATACACACTCACCACAAAACATACACAGTTTAAGAGTTGGATCATTTTTCTTATCAGGTACCAGTTGTAAATAAGAGTGAACTAGGGGCCAAAATATGAAACCAAAAATGAAGCAGCTATGTGTAGTTAGTGACTTCTAGTTTGGTCTGTAACTGAATATTGTGGCTTTATATGTATTATTTTATATTGTACTTTTCCCATTATTGATGGTTTGGACTTCAACTCCCCATAGTTTTAAATATGACAAAAATGAGACTATTTGAACAGTATAGTCTAGAAACCTATGCGCTAACTGAAGTGAATGCTTGTATATATTAAAATAGCCTTAAACCTCTCATGCCTTAACTATCAAATAATTAAAAAATTTTAAAGCATTGGATTACAGTCAGCATGCTAGACTGAGAGGTAAACTCTGATGTGGTTAGAGCAGGTACTTATGCTGTCAGTATTTAGCACTATGTTTTTAGCTGTGTTTATGCTAGCTACAAAAGTGCAATATTAGACACTAGCTAGCTAGTACTGCTGCCTCGTGTAACTCCAAAGAGGAAAACAGGATTTGATTTAACTCGTGCACGATTCTTTAAGTTACTCATATTGTCCTTAGCTTGAATGCAATCCATGCAGATTTATGTGGCTGCTAATTTTTCTTTACTTTGCGTTACTTTGACTTGTTAGTCAAACATTCCCTCTTCAGCTGACCAGGAATGGCCCTTTAACTGCAGTCGGAAAAAAAAATTTTTTGTGTGAAAATTGGTGATAACTGGCACTTAAGACCAGAAAAACGTTCTTTATACTTGATGCCTTAAGATTCTGTCTGCCCAAAGCTCTGAAAGACTTTGATAGACAGTAATATTTACAATACTACTGAGTTTTTGTAGACTATTTACATTTGATAATAAAACTTGCTTGTTCAATCTCAATGTTTCCATTCATTTTTGCTATTAGAAGAGCTATAATAATGGTGAAAGGGTATGGGTAAGCCGTTTTTCCTGAGGTGGTAAAAATTTTCCCGAAGTTTACAATAAATATTTGTAAAAGCTATCAATGATAAATGCACTCCAGATACAATACAAACCATCCTTAGAGGGTTAATTATTTGAAACTCTGACATTTCTAACTATTATGGCAGTCAGAGATATTAATATTTGATCCTTGCATTTACTGGAGCTCTATTTGCTTGACAACTTGATACTTATTTAAGCCTCATAAAACTAATAAGATATAGAAAGGTAGTGTTTCTGAATTCTACATACTCCTTTTTTTTCTAACCACTGTCCATGCTCAGTTCTCCAATATTGCCTAGTCCAAATTCTATCCACTTTCTGGACGATGGTTAAGTCTTTAGCGCTCCCATTTCATATATATATTATATCACTTATTTGACATATATAATCTTGTTAAAGACCTCAAGTGTATTAATTCTGAATTTCAATTATAACCACAGGTACAGGAAGTATACATGTATTTCTCTCAATGTCTGCCATGTTTCTGTTTACTTGATTTGCCCTTGTTAAGCATTTTCTGAATAGAGTTTAGTTTACCTAGGAAAGTTTTTCAGTCCCAGTCCTTGCCAATGTTATTTACAAAATGGGATAATTGCTTTCAGTTTTGTACTTCAGCTTTGGGTCTCTGCCATCGTCTGTAGGGTGGTGGTAGAGTTCTCTAGTCCAGCTGAACTAACCCATGTTCCTCATTCCTTTGATGTCTGACAGGCATTGAACGTTGCCTATGCTCTTCCCTGCCATCACCAAAAAGTTGCCTGAGCTAAGCTGGTTTTCCTGTTAAGCTCTTTGAAATAGTACCTTGGTAGCTACTCTTCTTGTGACAGAAAAGAAACAGGCAGTCAGAAGGGTGTGGAGTAAAGGTGATGTGAAGAAAGAAAATGATAGTAGAGGATCAGAATATATAAGACTTTCAATTACACAATTTCTTCCTGCTTTCCTCTGCTCTTGGGAAATTTTTAAAAATATATACAAAAGTAGACTAATGAGCATGCATTTTTACCCAGCTTCAGCAATTATGAACTCCAGGCTGAACTTGCTTTCCACACTGTTGCGTTATTTTAAAGCAAGTGCTTGGGTCAGGTTTAAAATTGAGCCACTATAGGGGGTGATGCTCTCAATGAGAAGAAAAGGACTGAACTGGTGGAATATTCTGTTTATGAATGTCTTGTATTTAAAGTCGAATCATGTCTGACCAGGCGGTGGCGTAGTGGATAGAGCGGCGGACTGGGATGCAGAGGACCCAGGTCGAGACCCCGAGGTCGCCAGCTTGAGCATGGGCTCATCTGGTTTGAGCAAAGCTCACCAGCTTGGACCCAAGGTCGCTGGCTTGAGCAAGGGGTTACTTGGTCTGCTGAAGGCCCACAGTCGGGGCACATATGAGAAAGCAGTCAATGAACAACTAAGGTGTCGCAATGAAAAACTGATGATGATGCTTCTCATCTCTGTCTGTCCCTATCTATCCCTCTGTCTGACTGTCTCTGTAAAAAAATAAATAAAAAATTATGTTGAATCACTAACTGCTCAAATTCATTCTCTAGTCCATGTACTAATATGAGGAGACAAAGACTAAATAAAAGATCATCTAAATTTGAGGACCAGAAAGCTACCAGGATGGAATTCAGGAGTAAAAGCACTGAATAAGTGGGTGTCTTAGGGAGAAAAGTGTTCTACATGTACTGCCTTCTTTATTTTGAGATCTTGAATGCCAAGATTCTAAGGTGTGGGCCTAGGAAAAAATGGTTCAGAAGAGAACTACTTGACTTTCCCTAACTTAGACCTACGTTAAAAGGCAAATGTCTTTATTTCAATGTATTACAGTATAATTCCTTCATGTGAGAGGTGGAGGGATATTTGGGGTCAAAACCCAAGCTGGTAATCGTTAAGTTGGAAGGTATATGAAAACTGGTCCTGGCTGGTTGCTCAGTGGTAGAGTGTCGGCCCAGCTCTTGGATGTGCCAGGTTTGATTCCTGGTCAGAGTAAACAGGAGAGGCAACCATCTGCTTATTCATCCCTCCTCCTCCTCTCTCTTTATCTACCTCTTCCCCTCCGGCAGCTAAGGCTCCAGTGGAGCAAGTTGGCCGGGCCCTCAGGATGGCTCCATGGCCTCATCTCAGTCACTGAAATGGCTTCTATTGCAACGGAGCAATGCCCCAGATGGGCAGAGCATCACCCCGTAGTGGGCTTGCTGGGTGGATCCTGGTTGGGGCATATGGGAGTCTCTCTGCCTCCCCGCTTCTCACTTCAGAAAAATACCCAAAAAACCCACTGAGAACATGTATGCCCAACAATAATAAGCATTGCATTGCATTGCGTTGCATTGGTTAAATAAATCATTATGCAGAGGAGGGATCAAAGGGAGCAGAGGAAAAGAGGACAGAGGGAAAGGAGATGATAGGATGGGATAAACCTGAAGGGATGGGGGGAGGAAGATGTTGGGAAGGGGGCAAGGGAGAAGTTGAGGGGATTACGGGGGAGGGGGGATGCATTTGGGGCAACACTAGAATCTTTGTAAACAATAAATTTTAAAAAATCATAATTGAAAAATAAATCGTCCTGACCCATTATAGTAGGTACTGCAGAAAGTAAGTAAAAAACATATTAAAAGAATATTACTGTACATTCACTGGTGAACACCCATATAGAATTTTATATGTTCTTAAAATTACACACGTTTAAGAGTGTAGAAAGTGTTTAAGAGCATAGAAAGTGTTTATAAGAGTGTAGGAAAGGTTTATAAGAGTGTAGAAAGGGTTTATAAAGCCTTAAAATATATATAAATAATAAAGTAAATATAAGGTCACTACTTCGCAGATTTTCACCTATCGCGGGAATTCTGGAACCTAACCCCCGCGATAAATGAAGGACCACTGTATACCAGTGAAATCCTCACTAAAATCAACACCACAGCATTCATCACCTCCAAAAATTTCTTCCCACCCTCTGTGTGTGTGTGATAAGAACACAACATAAATATGTGCTCTTAACTTACTTTTTTTTTTTTTTTACAGAGACAGAGAGAGAGTCAGAGAGAGGGATAGACAGGGAGAGACAGACAGGAACGGAGAGAGATGAGAAGCATCAATCATCAGTTCTTCATTGCAACACCCTAGTTGTTCATTGATTGCTTTCTCGTGGAGCTTTAGCAGACCGAGTAACCCCTTGCTCAAGCCAGTGACCTTGGGTCCAAGCTGGTGAGCTTTGCTCAAGCCAGATGAGCCCGCGCTCAAGCTGGCGACCTCGGGGTCTCAAACCTGGGTCCTCCAAGTCCCAGTCTGACGTTCTATCCACTGCACCGCCACCTGGTCAGGCCTTACTATCTTTTTATTAAAGATTCTCATTTGCTGTAGGAAAATATCCACACCTAACGGCATATTTCATTATTTCATGTGCTGCCTTCTACCTACCTCTTGAGCTTTTTTCAAGGCTCTCTTTGCTTCATGACTCTACATTTTAAATTTTTTGTACTTTTTCCAGTTCTTTGCAGGAGCAGTGTGCTTTAGTCTTTGTATTCTCTTCCTGAAACACTTTTTTTTCTGTTACTCAACACTAACTGCTACCCAGAAATATTTTTCTGAGGAAGGCCTCTTCTGACTCACTAGACTCATTAAGATTTCCCAGTAATCAGCTCCCCATGTTGTAACTCCAGTCAGGGCAGTGTGTATGTATTGAATGGAACCAAAGTTTGCTACACAGAAGCTGCCTTTTGAAATATTGATTTCAAGCTATATATGAAGAAACAAGACTCAAAGAACCTTTGGCACTCCCCCGTTTTCCTGCTCCAGAGATTCAGATAGAAAAACCAGCTTTAGAAAGGTTAAAATCTTTGAATGTATACAGTAGCCTAAGTTGAAGTAAGTATGGTAAATAGGACTTCAAGCAGGGGCCAGTTAGTGAGGTAACCCTGTGTCCCATTGTTTCTGAGTTGCCTCAGAATTTTCCTGCCAGGTATGTTCTGCTCTTCCTTAGATAAATGTAAATTGGCCATTCTCACTTCTGAAACCTAATACCCCATTCCCTGCCTTCTCCTTTGTCCAAAAATGTCAGATATACCCAATGTTACTGTGCTGTCTTTGAAATTTTCATGCTATGTGAACTCCCCACGTACCTATATTAAGATTTTGATTTTCTCCTGTTAATCTGTCCCTATTAATTTGATTATTAGACAGCTAGAATTTAGAAAGTAAAAAGAAATATATTGTTAATTTTTTAGCACCCACAGTATCTATTCCCCATTGTATCCTTAGTGACTAGCCAGGGCTTGCAACATATACAATAAATATTTGTTGAAAATATAAATTTATATTCATTCCTGCAGGTGAAATCTAATGTGATTCCATAGTTTTCTTTCTTAAATTTTTATAAATTTAAATTTTGCACCTGACCAGGCGGTGGCACAGTGGATAGAGCATCGGATTGGGATGCAGAGGACCCAGGTTCGAGACCCCGAGGTTGCCAGCTTGAGCGCGGGCTCATCTGGCTCAAGCAAAAAGCTCACCTGCTTAGACCCAAGGTTGCTGGCTTGAGCAAGGGGTCACTCGGTCTGCTGAAGGCCCACAGTCAAGGCACATATGAGAAAGCTATCAATGAATAACTAAGGTGTCGAAATGCACAACGAAAAACTAATAAACTAATGATTGATGCTTCTCATCTCTCCGTTCCTGTCTGTCTGTCCCTGTCTATCCTTCTCTGTGTCTGTTAAAAAAAAAAAAAAAAATTAAATTTTGCGAAACAGCAAAACTTGTTTTTCTTTGGCACTATTTAAAAAATATTCAGCCTGACCTGTGATGGCGCAGTGGATAAAGCGTCGACCCGGAAATGCTGAGGTTGCTGGTTCGAAACCCTGGGCTTGCCCGGTCAAGGCACATATGGGAGTTGATGCTTCCAGCTCCTTCTCTTCTCTGTCTCTCCCTCTCCTCTCTAAAATGAATAAATAAATAAATTTAAAAGAGTCCTTAGATTTTAAAAAAATTAAAAAAAAATAAATAAATAAAAAAAATAAAAAATATTCAAAATTTTAGTTAATATAGTTATTAATGGTATGTTTTTTACATTGAAGTACTGTACAAATTCAGAGAATCACATTTTACATTGAAGTATACATCCAAAGAAAATTTTGTTGAAATTTACCTAAGCATAATGATTTCAGCTCCTGCCATCTACTGGATATGTAGAATAGTTTCTCAGGGTCCTATTCTCAGAGTGCTTATCCAGGATTCTAACAGGATTTTAAAAATTTATATTTAAATCATGTCATAATTAATGAACAGTTTTTCATTACTACATTAAAAAGCCAAAGTCATAACAATTCCCTTTACACATAAATTGTTTTTTATTTTTTATTTATTTATTTTTTTTCATTTTTCTGAAGCTGGAAACAGGGAGAGACAGTCAGACAGACTCCCACATGCGCCCGACCGGGATCCACCCGGCACGCCCACCAGGGGCGAAGCTCTGCCCACCAGGGGGCGATGCTCTGTCCATCCTGGGCATCGCCATGTTGCGACCAGAGCCACTCTAGTGCCTGAGGCAGAGGCCACAGAGCCATCCCCAGCGCCTGGGCCATCTTTGCTCCAGTGGAGCCTTGGCTGCGGGAGGGGAAGAGAGAGACAGAGAGGAAAGCGCGGAGGAGGGGTGGAGAAGCAAATGGGTGCTTCTCCTGTGTGCCCTGGCCGGGAATCGAACCCCGGTCCTCCACACGCTAGGCCGACGCTCTACCGCTGAGCCAACCGGCCAGGGCTATAAATTGCTTTTTAAATTGTGTATTATTTATATTACATTCTAAAACACATTTTTAAAATGGTTAGACATATATTTTTATAGTGATAATTCACAATTTGGGTTGGAAACATCCCCCCCAAAAAAATTACTGTGCTTTTTTGCTCTTTTTTTTTTTATAAATAAATTTTTATTTTAATGGGGTGACATCAATAAATCAGGGTACATACATTCAAAGAAAACATTTCCAGGTTATCTTGTCATTTAGTTCTGTTGCATACCCGCTTTTTTGCTTTTAAGGTACTTAAAATTGCCCTGGCTAGTGGCTCAGTGGATAGAGATCTACCTGGCATATGGATGTCCCAGGTTTGATCCCAGCTCAGAGCACACAGGAGAAGTGATCATCTGCTTCTCTCCCCCTTCTCTCCCTCTCCTTCTCCTACAGCTAGTGGCTTGATTGGTTCCACCATGGCCTTGAGCTCTGAGGATAGCTTGGTTGGTCCAAGTACATCAGACTCAGGTGCTAAAAACAGCTTGGTACTCGAGCATCAGCCCTAGATGGGGCAGCCGGTTGGATCCCAGTCGGGTGCATGCAGTGGTCTATTTCCTCTCCTCTCAGTTAAAATATATAGATAAATAAATAAATAAGAAACCTAAAATTTGGGTCCTGGCTGGATAGCTAGGATGGTTAAAGCATCGTCCAGAAGTGCAGAGGTTGCCAGTTAGATCCCTGGTCAGGGCATATACAGGAACTGATTGATGTCCCTGTTTCCCCTCTCTCTCTTTCACTTCCTACCCCTTCCTTTCTCTCTAAAATCAATAAAATAAATATTTTTAAAATTCGGAAGTGTGATTAGTCCTCAGCAGGGTTGGTCTGTATATGGCTGGTAAATCATCTGCACTGGCAGCTGGTTGACTGAATGGCTCAGCAGCAGCTTCAGGACTGCACTGTGCCCCCTCCAGGTCTAGCCTGAGCCTTATGTAAGATGGGAGAACAGCAGAAGTCCTATTATGTGTCAGGACTTTAGAAAGGGCATAACCTGGCTCTGGCCTGTTAGGTCAGTGGATAGAGCATCAGCTTGGGTGTGGATGTCCCAGGTTCAATTCCCTGTCAGGGCACACATGAGCAACCATCTGCTTCTCTACCCCTTCTCTTCCCTTTTTGCCTCCTCCTCCAGCCAGTGGCTTCATTGGTTCAAGCATGGGGGCTGCTGAAGATAGCTGGCTGGCTCAACCCAGTCAGCCTTAGGCACTAAAAATAGCTCAGTTAATTCCAGTGTCTGCTCCAAACAGGGTGGATCTTGGTGGGGGCATATGTGGGAGTTTTTCTCACTGTCTCCCTTCCTCTTGAAAGAAAGAAAGAAAGAAAGAAAGAAAGAAAGAAAGAAAGAAAGAAAGAAAGAAAGAAAGAAAGAAAGAAAGAAAAGGAAGGAAGGAAGGAAGGAAGGAAGGAAGGAAGGAAGGAAGAAAAAGGAAAGGGCAGCCTGACCTGTGGTGGCGCAGTGGATAAAGCGTCGACCTGGAAATGCTGAGGTCGCCGGTTCGAAACCCTGGGCTTGCCTGGTCAAGGCACATATGGGAGTTGATGCTTTCAGCTCCTCCCCCCCTTCTCTCTCTCTGTCTCTCCTCTCTCTCTCTCTCTCTCTGTCTCTCTCTCTCTCTCTGTCTCTCCCTCTCCTGTCTAAAATGAATTTTAAAAAAAAATTTAAAAAAAGAAAAGAAAAAGGAAAGGGCAGATTCTGAATACAATTGGGGTACTCAGTGTCCACCTGCTACCTAACTGCCTTCCTTCTGTCATAAGAAAGAATTCAATCTGTTATTTACACTTGCCCAGAAGTCCTGAAAGTAATAATTTGTTTCCACTGGGGCATTCTCAATCCATAAATTGGGTTGACAGCAAAAACAAAAAAAAATCAAACCAAACCAAAATCAGGATTCTCAGTTAAATGGGAATTTCAGATAAATAACAATTTTTAGCATAAGTATGGCCCAAATATTGCATGGGGCATTATAATATAGGGTCTTACATTTTTATCTGGGAACTCTAGTATAATTCAACTCAATTACATTTCACAAATATTTTGAGGGCTTCTCTCTGAAAGCAGAGAGGAAGGATTCTTGGCACAGAGTCAGTGAACTGTCTAGTAAAGTAGAGGCTTTGCCTGGGAAAAATCTCAATCAGGCCATTCAATAAAACTTCCTAGAGGAATTTTAACTCTTAAAAACAGTTGTAGCCTGACCTGTGGTGGCGCAGTGGGATAAAGCGTCAACCTGGAATGCTGAGGTTGCCAGTTCAAAACCTTGGGCTTGCCGGGTCAAGGCACATATGGGAGTTGATGCTCCTTCCTTTCCTTCCTTCCTTCCTTCCTTCCTTCCTTCCTTCCTTCCTTCCTTCCTTCCTTCCTTCCTTCCTTCCTCCCTCCCTCCCTCCCTCCCTCCCTCCCTCCCTCCCTCCCTCCCTCCCTCCCTCCGTCTTTTCTTTCTTTCTTTCTTTCTTTCTTTCTTTCTTTCTTTCTTTCTTTCTTTCTTTCTTTCTTTCTTTCTTTTTCTTTTTCTTTTTTTCTTTCTTTCTTTCTCTCTCTCTTTCTTTCTTTCTCTTTCTCTCTCTCTCTCTCTCTACCCCCCCTCTAAAAATCAATAAAAAAATAAAATAAAAAAACCCCAGTTGTACTCAAGAAAATGTTCTGGGGAGCTCTTGGCCCCTTAGGGCTGCTGCCAGCAGCGCACATGCCGCATCGGAGAGGTAGACACCTGTGGCGCCTGAGGGGCCCTCGGATACTCATGCTGGGTCGCAGCGCTGAGGTCCCAGGTCGGGGAGCTCGGGACGCTCGGGCCTTCGCTGGTCTGCGATTAGCCGTGATAGATCCCTGCCCTCTGCCTGCCGCCTGCCGCCTGCTGGTGCCTGTGTGGAGGTAACCCGTCATTGCATTGTTGCACCACGAAGTGTCTGGAAATGCCTATGACGTCCAGCTGAAGCTGACTAAAGAGGTACTAACAATTCAGAGACAGGATATCATCTGTTTTAGTGGAAGCAATCCCCATGCAAATCACAGAACTGTTATACTTCATGGACAGCCCATTGATGGCTTGGGCCTGATTACAAAGGGAGGCGCTGAGCACAGAGTCCCTGTAGTCATATTGAAAATATTCAAAGACCATGCAGCTGACCAAACAGGGATGTTGTTCAGAGGAGACGCCATTCTGCACGTTAATTGCACTAATGTAATAAGCTCAACCCACAAGTAAGCGATGCATCATCTAAGAAATGCCGGCGATGAAGTGACCACTGCTGTTGAGTATTTCAGGGATGTACCACCATTTCTGAAGCTGTCACTAGGATTCCTGGGGCCACCTAGTGACCACAGCAGCGGCGCCTCCTAGCCCTCCTTCGACAGGAAGTTCAGAGAACTGGATTCAAAACATGTATGTGCAGCTGACAAGTAGAAACGCTGTGTTTCACAATGGACTTTGCTTTGGGATTCACCTAGTTCAGCAGCAGGACCAAGAATGTCCTCTGGAGATTTAATTTCTCTCAAGCTTCAGGGATCTTCAGATGATGGATAAGCTCAATTCAAGCTGCTGTTTCCAAATCTTAACACCAAACAAATTGAGATCAAGGAACTTGAATCCCAGGACCTGAGAGCTGTCCTCTACTTAAGGTGGTCCTTACTAGTGGTCAAGGTGGCCTCTGTAGACCCCACTTTCATAGACAGGCGGATCCTCACCGGGAAGTACTTGTACAGCAATTCAAGAGTTCTGCTGAGTGGTGAAAATTAAATTATTTTTTTAAGAAATAAATCTTGCCCTGGCCAGATGGCTTGGTTGATTAGAACATTGTCCTGAAGCACAGAGGTTACTAGTTCAATCCCCAGTCAGGCACATACAGGAACAGATCAATGTTCCTGTCTTTCTCTCCCTCACTCCCTCCCGTCCTCTCTCACTAAAATCAATAAATAAAAAAATTTTATATAAAAAAAGAATCTTTCCTGCACAACATTGCAACTTTGTATGGTTTTATTTATTTATTTTTAAAGATTTTATATATATTTTTTTGATTTTGTATTTTTTAAGATATTGTATTTATTCAGCTTAGAGATGAGAGAGAGAGAGATGGGAGGAAGAGAAGGAAGCATCAGCTCCCATATGTGCCTTGACCAGGCAAGCCCAGGGTTCCGAACCAGCAACATCAGCATTCCAGGTTGGTTTTATCCACTGCGCCACCACAGGTCAGGCCTTTGTATGGTTTCATAATGAGCTTATAGTTGTGAGACCAATAAAATCTACCCCCTTTCCAAAAAAAGAAAAAACCCTGGTTGGAGAAAGATTCTACTGGCTATGCTATGGTGGCAATTCCTCTCCACATCCAACCCCCCCACGAAAACACACAGTATACTTGGAGATCAGTATGGGAGTCATCGTGCTGGAGCTGTACTGGAAGCAAACTCCTGAGACCTGTAAGAACTTGGTTGAGTTGGCCCGTCAAGGTTACTACAACGGTACCAGAGTCCACAGTCATTGAAGACTTCATGATCAAAGGAGGTGACCCAACAAGGACAGGTTGAAGTGGTACATCTATCATTAGCAAACAGTTTGAAGATGAACTTTATCTAGACTTGAAATTCACAGAGGCTGGAATTCTTGCAATGGTCAATGCAATGGTAATGAGTTCTTTGTGACCCTAGCTCCCACCCAGTGGCTTGATGGCAAATATAATTTTTGGCTGTGTGTGTCAGGGTAGAGGAATGGTGAAAAAAACTCCCAGGACCCCCATGTTGGCAATGTAAAGATCACCAAAGCGGCCCTGGCCAGTTGGCTCAGCGGTGGAGCGTCGGCCTGGCGTGCAGGGGACCCAGGTTCGATTCCTGGCCAGGGCACATAGGAGAGGCGCCCATTTGCTTCTCCACCCCCCCTTCCTCTCTGTCTCTCTCTTCCCTTCCCATAGCCAAGGCTCCATTGGAGCAAAGATGGCCCGGGCGCTGGGGATGGCTCCTTGGCCTCTGCCCCAGGCGCTAGAGTGGCTCTGGTCGCGGCAGAGCAACACCCTGGAGGGGCAGAGCATCGCCCCCTGGTGGGCAGAGCATCGCCCCTGGTAGACGTGCCGGGTGGATCCCGGTCGGGCCCATGCGGGAGTCTGTTTGTCTCTCCCCGTTTCCAGCTTCAAATACAAAAAAAAAAAAAAAAAAAAGATCACCAAAGCATACCCTTCTCAGTAGTCTTGCTGCTCTCTTGGGCATACCAGGTCTCCTGAAATGGCCCAGAGAACTAGCTTCCAGATGACCTACAATGACACATAACTCTAAACTTCATTTTAGCCTTGCAAATCACAAGAGGTAGGGAAGCCTGGAGTCTTTGGTGAGTTAGAGATGAAAATGTATTTTAATTGAGTGCTTCTTTTCTCTCTTCCTGAAGCCTGGGTGGATAGAGCATTTGCAGAAATGCCCATACATGAGCATATACAGGTTACTGTTCACTGCAGATGACCCATACTCTTCTTTTGTGCTGATACACCTGGAACAAAATGAAGCCAACTCTGTCATTTTGCAGTGCCTGACCAAAGTTCTTTTTGTGGAGATTTATATTCTGGACTACTCTGCAGTCTTTGGTAGCTGACAGCCATGGAATTAAAAATCAAGTAGTACCTATCACCTTTTGGAACTCTGTGCACACCCTATTTCGGTCTCCTACACTGTTTTATATTCTCTTTTTTTTTAATTTTTATTTTATTTATTCATTTTAGAGAAGGGAGAGAGAGGAGAGACAGGGGGGAGGAGCTGAAGCATCAACTCCCATATGTGCCTTGACCAGGCAAGCCCAGGGTTTTGAACCAGCGACTTCGGCATTTCCAGGTCGACGCTTTATCCACTGTGCCACCACAGGTCTGTTTTATATTCTCATATCTTAGCAATACACTGTGGCACAGAGAAAGTACATGATTAATTTCAAGATAGAAACCTCAGAAATCATTTTCAACTCATTTATCACATCCAATTTGTCATCAGGCCCTGTACATTTTTACCTCCAGCACCTTTTGAACCCATTCTCTTTGAACATTTTTATTTCTATTGCCTTCTTCCAAGCTTTATTTCTTACCCAGAGTACCACAGCAGCCTCCTAATCTACATTTCTGGTATCATCTGCCCACATCCATAGGCCCTGCCATATCTTTCAGTTTTCAAGGTCTACATATTGTGTTTTCTCTGCTTTAAGCCAGGTTTTTTCTAGACCACTGGTACCTGCTAGGCCAGGGGTCCCCAAACTACGGCCCACAGACTGCATGCGGCCCCCTGAGGCTATTTATCCGGCCCCTGCCGCACTTCTGGAAGGGGCACCTCTTTCATTGGTGGTCAGTGAGAGGAGCATAGTTCCCATTGAAATACTGGTCAGTTTGTTGATTTAAATTTACTTGTTCTTTATTTTAAATATTGTATTTGTTCCTGTTTTGTTTTTTTACTTTAAAATAAGATATGTGCAGTGTGCATAGGGATTTGTTCATAGTTTTTTTTTTATAGTCCGGCCCTCCAACGGTCTAAGGGACAGTGAACTGGCTCCCTGTGTAATAAGTTTGGGGACCCCTGTGCTAGGCGTTTCTTTCCTTTTCTTATTGAGAGGTGGGGAGGCGGAGACAGATTCCTATATGCACCCCGACTGGGATCCACCCAGCAAGGCCCCTACAGGGCAATGCTTGGCAACTGAGCTATTTCATCACCTGAGGTGGAGGCTATAGAGCCATGCTCAGCACCCAGGGCCAACTTGCTCGACCTATTCGAGTCATGGCTGTGGTAGGGGAGAAAGAGAAGGGGAAGGGGAGAAGCAGATGGTTGCCCCTCCTGTGTGCCCTGACCAGGAATTGAATCTGGGACTTCCACATGCTGGGCCGACGCTCTACTGCTGAGGCAAGTGGCTAGGGCTCTTTTCCCTCAACTGAGCTATCTGGCCAGGGCCCCGCCGCAGTGTTTGTAACTAGTGTCCAATGTTGCTTGATACCAAGGCATATTTACAGGCAACCAAAGGCATAAAGAATTCCTGGAACTGTTTTTGCACCATATTGAAAACTGGCAGCTGCTCCCCCAATAACCTAACTCAGTGGTTGGCAAACTCATTAGTCAACAGAGCCAAATATCAACAGTACAATGACTGAAATTTCTTTTTTTTTTTTTTTTAACAGAGGCAGAGATAGACAGGGACAGACAGACAGGAACGGAGAGAGATGAGAAGCATCAATCATCAGTTTCTCATTGCACGTTGAGACTTCTTAGTTGTTCATTGATTGCTTTCTCACATGTGCCTTGACCGCAGGCCTTCAGCAGACCGAGTAACCCCCTACTGGAGCCAGCGACCTTGGGTCCAAGCTGGTGAGCTCTTTGCTCAAGCCAGATGAGCCCGCGTTCAAGCTGGCGACCTCGGGGTCTCGAACCTGGGTCCTTCCGCATCCCAGTCCGACGCTCTATCCACTGTGCCACCACCTGGTCAGGCTGAAATTTCTTTTGAGAGCCAAATTTTTTAAACTTAAACTATATAGGTAGTTACCTTCCTTATTGAGGTAGCGCCCGCACATAGTGTTTTGTGGAAGAGCCACACTCAAGGGGCCAAAGAGCCGCATGTGGCTCGCGAGCCGCAGTTTGCTGACCACTGACCAACTTGACAAAGATGCTACTAGGAGAATCTTGCTGCCTGTTTAGAATGAAACATACATAATTACCCCATGGCTTCAGTGAGTTTTTATGCTTTTTTTTTTCTCTTGTTCTAAAATGGGTATGTTGTCAGTTCCTAAATTTACTTGCAAGTACTGTTAGGGGAAAGGTCCTGGTATTTGTTTGAGGATGACATATCGTATTTTCTCATGTATAAGATGCACCTTAATTATGGGGCCTGAAATTTGAAAAAAAAAATGTATTACATAAATTATTGAATTCAAGTTTTATTCATCATAAAATTCATACAACTTCTCATCACTATTAAAACTCCCATCGATAAGCTTGTCCTTAGCTGTGTCTGATGACAAATCACTACCTTCATATATTGCCTCATCCTCAGTTCCATCTATGGCATTTGAAATGCCGCACCTTTTTGTGTGTGTGACAGAGACAGAGATAGAAACAGAGAGGGGCAGATGGGGACAGATAGACAGGAAAGAGAGAGATGAGAAGCAACAAATCTTTGTTGCAGCTCCTTAGTTGTTCATTGATTGCTTTCTCATCTGTGCCTTGACCAGGGGGCTCCAGCAGAGCGAGTGACCCCTTGCTCAAGCCAGTGACCTTGGGCTCAAGCTGGTGAGCCTTGCTAAAACTAGATGAGCCCATGCTCAAGCTGGCGACCTTGGGATTTCAAACCTGGGTCCTCTGTGTCCCAGTCCAACGCTCTATCCACTGTACCACTGCCTGGTCAGGTAGTAACTTCTTTTTCATCAGCAATTCTTCTTGCCTCATGCTGAACCATCTTTGTGGACACAGGAATTCCAACTGCCCTTTGCTCTTCAACCTATATCTTCAATTTCCTCTCTGAATCAGGCCATTTTGCTGACTTGCCTCTCATGGCCTTCTCCGTGGCATTTTCAGTAGGGTTTCTTCTTTCCGTATCCAGGCTTGGACTGATTTCTCAGTTGGAGAAGGACCAAACTTACATTCAGCAGCACGATTTCCATTCACTTTTGCAAACTAGATCACTTTTAACTTGAATTCAGCACTGTACAAAAATCTTTTCTGAGCCATTTCTGGGCAGAACGTGGCAAAACGTAACCTACCATAATATACCAGTAACAAGTGTGAAACAATGAACGCAAAGACAAGTGCAAAAAAGCGGGAAATGCACGTAAAAATACCTATGACAATGAGCGCAAAAAAAGGGGGAAATGCAAATAAAAAAACCTACAACCACTGTATAAGACGCATCCAGTTTTCAGACCCCAAATTTTCAAAAAATGGTGCATCTTATATAATATACATGGGGAAATACAGTATGTATTGTAGTAAAAGTGAAGACATAAACAGTTTAACAAAAGTATGTTCCATTTCTTGTGGAATATCTAAATGCATCCTGCCTCATGTGCAGCCGATATTATTATTGTTTTTAAAATAATATCGTGAAATGCAAATGTACTTGTTTAACAAGTTAAAAACACTAAGTTCCAGCCCTGGCCAGGCAGCTCAGTTGGCTAGACTAGCATTGTCAAGATAAGCCAAAGTTGCGAGTTAGTTCCTTGTTAGGGCACATACAAGAATCAGCCAATGAATGCATAAATAAGCAGAACAAAAAAATTTATGTTTCTCTCTCTGTTTCCCTTCCTCTCTCTCTCAAATCAGTAAGTAAAAGTTAAAAATTAAACAGTCCAATCCATTGTGGCACTGTGGATAAAGAATTGACCTGGGACTCGGAGGGATTTTTCTTTTTTTTAAGAGAGATAGAGAGATAGGAAGGGAAAGAGATGAGAAGCATCAACTCATAGTTGGCAGCACTTTAGTTGTTCATTGATTGCTTTCCAGTGACCCCTTGCTCAAGCCAGCGACCTTTGGGCTTCAAAGCCAACAATTCCACACTCAGGCCGATCAAGCCCAGACCCACGCTCTATCCACTGTACCACCACCTGGTCAGGCTGGTGTCCCGGTTTTGAAACACGGAGGTTGCCGGCTTGAGCACAGGTACATGGACATGATCCCATGGTCACTGGCTTGAGCCCAAGGTCGCTGCTAGCTGGGCTGGAGCACGCCCCCTCCCTCAGCCACGTATGTGAAGCAATCAATGAATAACTACAACTAAGTGCCGCAAGTATGAATAGATGGTTCTCACCTCTCTCCCTTCACCCCCTCTCTCGCTGCTCCCTGAAATTAAAAAATAAAAGCCCCACTGAGCTCCAAAGAAGTTTCTTTCTTATAATGACCAAGCGGCCTACTAAGCCTAATCTCCAGCCCATAGGAAGTGTTCTGTGGCGGTCTGAAAACCCCCCCGAAAGCACAGACCCTGACACGAGTTCTGGGTTCCACTTGTAGCTTTGACCAACTTGACGACTCACACCTCGCTGGATCTGTTTCCCTTTTGTAAAATGCGGTGGAGACAGGGGCTGGATCTGGAAGGTGTATCAGACGCTAAGTAGCCTCTGCCTCCCTGAGTCGAATTACAGAAGTCACGGAAAGCACGCTGGAGCTCCCACCTTTCCGGTAAGGACGGCCACGAGGAGGAGCTGCCCCGGAGTCGAGCCGCCTTCCTGCGGGCGCAGGCGCAGGCGCACCAGCGTAAGGCATCCGCCGCTCTCCGCCCCCGGCACTCTGGTTCCCGGGCTGCCCCGGGGAGCGCGGTTGGTGGAGACACCGAAGAGGGGCGGGTCAGGAAGTGGGGGCGCGGCGGCGGGGAGCCGGCCTTGAGTGACGGAGTGGTCCGTGCACGCGGAGCGCTAGAGCCGCATCGGTGCCCCCGGCCTCCGCGGAAACGATGGCGGTGGAAGAAGGTGACGGCTTCGGGATCCTGCCCGCCGACTCCCCCGCGGTGGTGGGGAAGGGTCAGGGGTGCGAGGGGCCCCGAGGCCTGGGCTATAGGCGACCGCGCGGGGCGGAGTGGGGAGGTTTGTGGGGAAATTCAGAGGGAGCCGAGGGAATGGCCCGAAGTTTGTCGGCGGAAGTGGAAGTAAAAGTTGGGAATCGGATGTGAAAAGCGAAAGCTGTGGGGGAAGTTGTTGAGAGGGAGGTCTGTTAGCAGGTAGTTTACGGAGTGGGGACAGTGTTTTAGAAGGTGTAGGTAGAGGCACTGCGTGCCCGTTTGAAAGCGATGGCCCTTTCACCAGGTGCGCTGCGTTCTGAGTGCGCTCTTTAGTTAGGTCAGGATGCAAAGTCACCGGGTGAGGGCCGGCGCGCCAAGGGTGCAACGAGAAGCGGGGCTGGGGTAAACCAGGAGAGGTGAATTGGGAGGGGATGAACAGGCAGACACTGGAGAAAGCCAAGTTCACTTACAGGTTAGGAGGAGATGGCAGAAGTAGAAGGACTGTAAGGAGTTGGGGATTCGGAGGCCTGGAGTGCTTTGAGGGTGAAAGTGGTGGGACGGAGAAAGCTTTCCATGGCCCCGCAGGGCCAGTGCCAAGAAATGCATTCTTCCAGCAGTATTTAGTCATAGAAAATGATAGGTATGAGAGAAAGATGGGAATTGGGAGGAACTTACTTAGAGAAACCTATTATAGGAAACATTCATGGCATAATAACTTCATGATACCCATACTAGTTTCAGGAACAGTTATATATGATGTGCCACTTGACTGAGCAGTTTTCATTTTGGTGGAAAACATAGTAACTTTTTATCATATTGAGTGGAGTTTTGAATATGATCTATTTAGATTCTAAGCCTTACTGAACCAAGAGTGCAAGAGAGAGTTTCAAGAATTCAGTGGAAAGTGATTTTTTAAAAAAATTGTAAGAATTGTTAGCTGTTTGTGACTTACTGTCTCGCCTTTATGTTCACACTCGCTTCATATTTGCCTTCTGTTCCTTGACATTTCAGCGTGTTCAAACTGGTTTAAATTTAGAACACTCCACCTAAAAACAACTTCAGAAACAAAACTATTTGTGGTTGATAACAAAGAATGTAATTCCATTTGTTGCTTTGGTTTTATCTTTGGTTGCAGTATATTATTAAAACACTTTTTTTTCTTTTCTGACTAATTGCAAATCTCTGGGAGTAGGTTGATAGCTTGTATGTTTCCATGAGCCCTTTTCATGCTTGTTAAAGCAGTGATATTCAATGTGTATGTGGCAAAAAGTTTAAAAACATGCCAATACCTGACTATGTAGTCAAGGACACTGACCTCTTTTCTCTATTGTCAAATAAAAAAAATGAGAACAGCCAACACAACACACAACATTAGCCATCCTGTGAATGAATCAAAATTAAACCATTTTTTTGGTCAGATTAGCTATATATATGAGATAGGAGAGATAGGAAGGGAGAGAGATGACAAGCATCAACTCCTAGTTGTGGCACTTTAGTTATTCATTGATTGTTTCACATACCTGCCTTGGGGGAGGGGGCTCAAGCCAAGCCAGTGACCCCTTGTTCATGACCCTGGTCTCAAGCTGGAAGAGCCTGTGCTCAAGCTGGAAACTTTGGGGTTTCAAACCTGGGACTTCAACAGCCTCGGCCAATGGTTCTCAAAGTGTGTGCCAGGGCGCACTGGTGCGCCCTAGAAGATTTCCAGGTGCGCCCTAAGGTATTCCAGAGAATTATGTGCCTGTTGGGGACCAAAAAACCAACAGGGTTTTTAGAGTTTAGATTTTTGAGGGACAAGTGTGGGGAATTGGCTGTAAGCTGATAGTCTACCTAACACCCCACCTCACTTGCCTGATTAGGTTGCAAAAGGCTGTTAAACTGTGGTGTTGGATTGTTTACACTACCCCCCATGTTCCCCAGAAAGACTGGAGGCAAGTTTCTTCTATCCTTTGTTTAATGTCAAGTTAAGATATGTATGGTGGGGGTTTTCTGTACTCAACACAATTAAGAGTAAAAAGAGAGGAATTCTTCAATGTATTACGAGGAAATGAGAGTTTGCCTTTTAAATATATGCCCAAACATTGAAGAAATCGCTAGGACACATCAGGCTTATGTTTCTCATAAACACAAGAATGAAAAAACTTAACACATTCGCGCCAGGACCTGCCAAATTTACTAAATCTCACTATGAATGTATCTATATATGTATATATAAAAGATAACATTTTGCTGTTTTTAAATTTTTTAACCCCTCTTTTTTACAAATTCTAAAAAGCATAACAAAAAATGTAACAAAAATGTTTTTTTAATGTCAGAATAAATTTAATTTTGTCGTATTTATTTTGTTTACCATAAAAGCACGCTTGGACTTTATATTTTTTCTTAAATATTTGACTTATTATAAGATATTTCTCAGAAATTTGTATTTGTAGGATTTTAAATGTGTCCCAGCTTCAAAAGGTTTGAGAACCACTGGCCTAGGCCTATGCTTAATCCACTGTACCACCACTGTTCAGGCCAAAAAATATATTTTTTGGTGTGCTGCAAAATTTTAGGAATTAGTTTATGTGTGCCATTAGATGAAAAGGTTGAAAATTGCATAAATTAATACTGGATACTAAAAGTCTTTAATATTGTATGTTATATAAAATGACAGGTTGTTTTAGGACATTACAGTTTTCACGTAATTAATTGAATAGATATAATACGAAACCAATTATTTATTTATTTATTTAGAGACAGAGGGATAGATAGGGATAGACAGGAACGCAGAGAGATGAGAAGCATCAATCATCAGTTGTGGCACCGTAGTAGTTCATTGATTGCTTTCTCATATGTGCCTTGACTGCGGGCCTTCAGCAGACCGAGTAACCTGTTGCTCGAGCCAGCGACCTTGGGTCCAAGCTGGTGAACTTTGCTTAAACCAGATGAGCCCGCGCTCAAGCTGGCGACCTTGGGGTCTCGAACCTGGGTCTTCTGCATCCCAGTTCGACGTTCTATCCACTGCGCCACCGCCTGGTCAGGCAATACGGAACTAATTAAAAAGACCATACCATTGTGTGAAATTCACTTATATGATATAAAATGAATAATGAGCCCTAGCTCAGAATAGCTTGGTTGGTTCGAGTGTTGTCCCTATGCACAGAGGTTGCCGGTTCTATCCCTGGTCAGGGTACATACAGGAACAGATCTTTGTTCCTGTCTGCATGTCTGTCTTACTCCCTCTCACTCCCTTTCTCCCTCCCCCCTCCCTTTCTCCATCTCTTTCTCTCCCTTCTTTCTTCTCTCCCTCTCTCTCTTTCCCTCCCTCTCTTTTTCTCCCTCCTCTCTTCCTCTCCCTCCCTCTTTCTCTCCCTCTCTCTCTTCTCCTTTCCTCTCTTCTCCTTCCCTCTCTCTTCTTCTCCCTCCCTCTCTTCCTTCCCTCTCTTCCTCTCCCTCCCTCTCTTCCTCTCCCTCCCTCTCTTCCTCTCCTTCCCTCTCTTTTTCTCCCTCACTCTCTTCTCCCTTCTTCTCTTTTTCTCACCTCTTTTTCTCCCTACCTCTCTCTTTCTCCCTCTCTTCCTCTCCCTCCCTCTCTTTTTCTTCCTCCCTCTTTTTCTCCCTCTCTCTCTCTTCCTCTTCCTTCCTTTCTTCCTTTCCTTCACTCTCTTCCTCTCCTTCCCTCTCTTCTTCTCCCTCCCTCTCTTCCTCTCCTCCTCTCCTGCCTTCCCTCCCTTCCTCCCTCCCTCTCTCCCTCCTCTCTCCCTCTCTCCCCTTTTCCCTTCTTTTCTCTATAAAATCAATCAATTAAAAAAATTGAGAAATGATTTTTGGTTGCAGAATTACAGATATTTCAAAGGAATTACATACAGCTTACATGAAACATAATAGATTGCAGTTTATTATAGTTTCAACACAATTTTTTAAATGTAACAATATTTTTAATGTCAGAATAAATTTTATTATTATTATTATTATTTTTACAGGGACAGAGTGAGTGTCAGAGAGAGGGATAGATAGGGACAGACAGGAATGGAGAGAGATGAGAAGCATCAATCATCAGTTTTTCATTGCTGTTGCGGCACCTTAGTTGTTCATTGATTGCTTTCTCATATGTGCCTTGACCACGGGCCTTCAGCAGACCGAGTAACCCCTTGCTGGAGCCAGCGACCTTGGGTTCAAGCTGGTGAGCTTTTTGCTCAAGCCAGATGAGCCCACGCTTAAGCTGGCAACCTCAAGGTCTCAAACCAGGGTCCTCTGCATCCCAGTCCAATGCTTTATCCACTGCGCCACCGCCTGGTCAGGCTCAACACATTTTTAAGTTTCATAAATATTTGGGTCCCTGCTGTGGTAGGTATTAGGGTATAATGATCAACAATGAATAATTAAATTCTTATTTATTATAATAATGCTAGTAATGATAATTTATAGCAAGCAAATCTGTGTCCCAGTACATGTTATCTTGTATTGACTGTATTAAAATTAGACTAATTTTACTTGTATCCACATGTTCTATATTCCTTCTTGCTTATTCATATTCACTTGGGTCCTCTTTATTGTCCCAACTTTTCTTTAAACAAATACTATTTAGGAATCTAATCTTCCAAAAAATGTCTTCCTTTATGCTATAGAAGGTCAGGGTGTATTTACTTCTTGAAAGAAATGTTAAAACACAGAAAGACGTGGCAACTTTTTGTAGAGCAGTATTAATACTTCACTTGGAAATTGCTATGTATTGTCTGAATGGATATGTGCAGGTCTCTTTGTAGCCCTGCTGTCTCATATGAAGATCTTTTGACCAGAAATACCAGGTATTTTTGTGGCTATGTTATCGTTTTCATTTAGTTTAACATTTTCTTTGCAATGCTAAAAATGTAAAATAGTGAAAGGAAACTTGGATTCTATTCTAGAGCTTTTCTATCAGAATTAATAATCTAATTTGTCTACTGCTTTGGCCTTTGTTACTTATCCACTTACAGATTCTTAGCTTTGTTTATCAGTTATCAAGTTGAGATCAATATAAAGAAGACAAGGTGATACATGCATCGAATCAGATTGATTACATGGGATGGGTCAAGTAACAAATTAGGGACAAAGTTGAAGAGATTGGCTAAAATGAATACTATATTTCCCAAGTTGTACTTTCTGCTCCCTGAAATCATGTTCACTTTTTTTTGCTTACTGAAATTGGCATGTTAAAATCAGTGCATGAATTTAATATGATAATTTTTTTCCACTTAAAAATCTTACTAGAGTCTGACCAGGCAGCGGTGCAGTGGATAAAGCGTCGGACTGGGATGCGGAGGACCCAGGTTCGAGACCCCGAGGTCACCAGCTTGAGCGTGGGCTCATCTGGTTTGAGCAAAGCTGACCAGCTTGGACCTAAGGTCGCTGGCTCGAGCAAGGGGTTACTCGGTCTGCTGAAGGCCCACGGTCAAGGCACGATATGAGAAAGCAATCAATGAACAACTAAGGTGTCGCAACAGCAACGAAAAACTGATGATTGATGCTTCTCATCTTTCTCCGTTTCTGTCTGTTCATTTCCCTCTCTCTGACTCTCTCTGTCTCTGTAAAAAAAAAAAGAAAGAAAGAAAATCTTACTACACAATATCTTAAAATGTATTACTTATTAGCATTAAGAAAATAAAGCATTATAGATCCTTTGTAGTATATTTATCTGTATGGTCTTTATCATTACTAATACAGACTTTTTTTTCTTTTTGTGACATAGAGAGGGAGAGAGGAACAGACAGGAAGAGAGAGATAAGAAGCATCAAGTCTTCTTTGCTGCTTCTTAATTGTTCATTGATTGCTTTCTCATATGTACCTTGATGGGGGGGGAGCGCTACAGCAGAGTGAGTGCCCCTTGCTCAAACTAGCAATCTTGGGCTCAAGCCAGAGACCTTGGGCTTCAAGCCAGTGACCTTTGGGCTTAAGCCAGTGACCATGGGGTCATGTCTATGATCCCACGCTCAAGCCAGTGACTCCATGCTCAAGCTGGTGAGCCTGCGCTCAAGCCGGGTTTCAAACCTGGGTCCTCTGCATCCCAGTTCAATGCTCCATCCACTGTGCCACCACTTGGTCAGGCACTAATACAGATTCTTGAGAGATGACTGTTAAGATTTGTGTGCTTTATAAATTATTTTAAAACTGAAATTTTTGTCTAAGTTGTACTTTTATAAATAAAAATCCATGTATGTGCACAGAGAACACTTTATTAAAGTCCCTATAAAGTGATTTATTTTATAAAGAATTTTTTAAAAAGGAAAATGATAGCTTTTTGTAAAGAATACTTTTTTTTATGTGAATACTCCCTTTTCCCAGTTTATCTTTATCTTAAATGTGTACTTTTAGATTCTGTCTAGTAAAAAGACTTATCTAATCTATTGGTCACCATACTTTCGTTAACTACCTCAATATATTTGTTAACTTGATTTCTGAACTTACCCAATTAAGTTTACTTTTTTTTTTTCTTTTTTACAGGGACAGAGAGAGGAATAGATAGGGACAGACAGACAGGAACGGAGAGAGATGAGAGAGGCATCAATCATCAGTTTCTCGTTGCGACACCTTAGTTGTTCATTGATTGCTTTCTCATATGTGCCTTGACCATGGGCCTTCAGCAGACCAAGTGACCCCTTGCTCGAGCCAGTGACCTTGGGCCCAAGCTGGTGAGCTTTTTGCTCAAACCAGATGAGCCCGCTCTCAAGCTGGCAACCTCGGGGTCTCAAACCTGGGTCCTCCGCATCCCAATCCGACGCTCTATCCACTGCGCCACCGCCTGGTCAGGCCATTTAAATTTACTTTTAAATCCAGTACTATTAATGTGTTTAACATGCACATGTAACTACTAAGTAAACTTCTTATGGCTATTTTTTCCTTGTATGCTTTTTAAATAAAATTAATAACTATGTGAAGACTTTATTTGGCTTTACATAAACTTCATTCTTGTTAGTCTAACATTTGCTTTAATTCTTAGAAGGGGAAAATTAAAAGAGCCTCAGGAAGAAGGAATATAATGGATATTAGTTGACCCAGATTTGTATGCAAAACAACCTCAAAATTGACAGTATAAAAAAAATTGACAGTGTGGCTTTTCTAATAATATCATTTTATGATATTTTCAGTGGCTTCACTACTTAACGTGACTACATAATAAATGATAGTATAGAAATTGTTAAAAATTAGACTAGTCAAACTTAAGCCACAAAATATATAGTTTTCTCACTATGCCAGTGTTTAAAGATATTTTGGTGAACACGAATTTACTTTGATGCTATTTTGAAATATATATATATTTTGTGTGTGTGTGTGAGAGACAGAGACAGATAGGGACAGGGAGAGAGATGATAAGCATCAATTCTTCATTGCGGCTCTTTAGTCTCCTTCATTGTTCATTGATTGCTTTCTCATATGTGCCTTGACCCTGGGAGCTACAGCAGAGTGAGTGACCCCTTGCTCAAGCCAGGGACCTGGGCTCCAGCCACCAACCTTGTGCTTCAAGCCAGTGGACTTTGGGCTCAAGCCAGTGACCATGGGGTCATGTCTATGGTCGATGCCATGTTCAAGCTAGCAACCCTACGCTCAAGTTGGTGAGCCCCCACTCAAGCCAGTGAACCGGTGACCTCAGGGTTTGGAACCTGGGTCCTCCGCATCCCAGTCCAATGCTCTATCCACTGTGCTCCCACCCGATCAGGCTGAAATATATTTTATTCATTTTCTACAGTAAAGTTAGAGAACAATCCATCTAATCAGCAACAGTAGCTGATTTATTCCTCCCTTTTTTTTAGTGAGAGATAGAGAGAAAGAGAGAGAGAGAGGGAGGGAGAAAGAGAAACAGATGGAGACGGAGAAAGACCCGTAGGGAGAGAGATGAGAAACATCACCTTGTAGTTGTGACACTTTAGTTTGTTGATTGTATCTCACACGTGCCTTGACCAGGGGATCCAGCCAAACCAGTGACCCCTTGCTCAAGCTAGCAACCTTTGGGCTGAAACCAGTGATCATGAGGTCGTGTCTATGATCCCACGCTCGAGCTGTTGACCCCGCGCTCAAGCCACTGACCTCAGGATTTCAAACCTGGGTCCTCAGCGTCTTAGGTCAGTGCTCTATCCAGTGTGCCACCACCTAGTCAAGCCATTTCTCCTTTTTTGACTTCTCTCTTAGGCTCATATTTCATTGCCAAAAACTATCACTAAAAGTAAAGACAAGAATCTGACCAAGTGGTGGCACAGTGGATGGAGCATTGACTTGGGATGCTGAGGACCCAGGTCCGAAACCCTGAGGTTGCCAGCTTGAGCGCAGGTTTACCAGTTTGAGAATGAGGTCACTGGCTTGAGGAAAGAGTCATAGGCTCAGCTGGACCCCCTCTCCCCACAGTCGAATCATGTTTGAGAAAGCAATCAATGAACAACTAAAGCGATGCAAAATAAAAAAAATTTCTTAGCCCTGGCTGATAGCTTGATTGGTTAGAAGAGCATTGTCCCAAAGGGTAGAGGCTTTCAGTTCAATCCTGATCAGGGCACATACAGGAACAGATCTGTGTTCCTATCTCTCTTCCTCTTTCTCTCACTAAAATCAGTAAATGAAAAGACTACTTCTATAAGGAGATAAATTCTTTTTCTTTTTTTTTTTTTTTTTTGCATTTTTCTGAAGTTGGAAACGGGAGAGACAGTCAGACAGACTCCCACACGCACCCGACCGGGATCCACCCGCCATGCCCACCAGGGGGGCGACGCTCTGCCCCTCCAGGCGTCACTCTGTTGCGACCAGAGCCACTCTAGCGCCTGGGGCAGAGGGCAAGGAGCCATCCCTAGCGCCCGGGCCATCTTTGCTCCAATGGAGCCTCGGCTGCGGGAGGGGAAGAGAGAGACAGAGGGGAAGGAGAGGGGGAGGGGTGGAGAAGCAGATGGGTGCCTCTCCTGTGTGCCCTGGCCGGGAATCGAACCCGGGACCTCCGCACGCCAGGCCGACGCTCCACCACTGAGCCAGAGATAAATTCTTGTACCACCTTATAAACTTTACAAGACACTCTGTAACTACACAACAGCAAATTCTACCTCATAAGATAATTAGTTCTAAGGAGGAAAAGTAGTTATGTTAACTATAGTAAATTTCTATTTAATTTGGAATTAGTTACCTGGTTTGAAAGTACTTTATTACATTTTTTTAATTGGCTATATAAAGGATAGATAGTTTAATATTGGGAAATTTTATGAGATTTCCCCAATATAGGGATATTTGTAGGTTCTGCCTATTTTGTTTTTTGGGTTTTTTTAGATTTTTATTTTATTTTTAGAGAGAGGAGGGAGAGAGGGAAATGGAGGAGGGTGAAGCGGGAAGCATCAACTCATAGTAGTTGCTTCCTGCATGTGCCTTGACCGGGCAAGCTCAGGGTTTTGAACTGGCAACCAGTGTTCCAGGTAGATGCTTTTTTTTTTTTTTTTTTTTTTTTTTTATTTTTTTATTTTTTACAGAGACAGAGAGTGAGTCAGTGAAAGGGATAGACAGGGACAGACAGACAGGAATGGAGAGAGGTGAGAAGCATCAATCATTAGTTTTTCATTGTGCGTTGCAACACCTTAGTTGTTCATTGACTGCTCTCTCATATGTGCCTTGACCGTGGGCCTTCAGCAGACCGAGTAACCCCTTGCTGGAGCCAGTGACCTTGGGTTCAAGCTGGTGAGCTTTTTGCTCAAACCAAATGAGCCCGCGCTGAAGCTGGCAACCTCGAGGTCTCGAACCTGGGTCCTCTGCATCCCAGTCCGATGATCTATCCACTGCACCACCGCCTGGTCAGGCATGCTTTTTTTTTTTTTTTTTTTTTAATTTTTCTTAAGTGAGGAGTGGTAGACTCCCACATGCTCCCGACCAGGATCCACCTGGCAAGCTCACTAGGGGACAGTGCTCTGCCCATCGGGGCTGTTGCTCCATTGCAACCACAGCCATTCTAGCACCTGAGGTGGAGGTCATGGAGCAGTCCTCAGCGCCCGGGCCAACTTTGCTCTAATAGAGCCTTGGCTGCAGGAGGGGAAGAGAGAAATAGAGAGAAAGGAGAGGGGAAAGATTGGAGAAGCAAATGGGCGCTTCTCCTGTGTGCCCTGGTCAGGAATCGAGCCCAGGACTTCCATACACTGGGCTGATGCTCTACCACTGAGGCAACCAGTCAAGGACCAGGTCAATGCTTTATCTACTACACCATTGCAGGTTAGGCTCAGCCTATTTCTTTTTCTTTTTCTTTTTCTTTTTTTTTATTTGTAAATACTTTATTTTAATTTCTTTTTATATTTATTTATTTTTTAATAATTTTATTTTTTTAATGGGGTGGCATCAATAAATCAGGATACATATATTCAAAGATAACAAGTCCAGGTTATCTTGTCGTTCAATTATGTTGCATACCCATCACCCAAAGTCAGATTGTCCTCTGTCATCTTCTATCTTGTTTTCTTTGTGCCCCTCCCCCTCCCCCTTTCCCTCTCCCATTCCCCCCTCCCCCCTGTAACCACCACACTCTTATCAATGTCTCTTAGTTTCACTTTTATGTCCCACCTACGTATGGAATAATGCAGTTCCTGGTTTTTTCTGATTTACTTATTTCGCTTCGTATCATGTTATCAAGATCCCACCATTTTGCTTTAAATGTTCTGATGTCATCATTTCTTATGGCTGAGTAGTATTCCATAGTGTATATGTGTCACATCTTCTTTATCCAGTCATCTATTGACGGGATTTTTGGTTGTTTCCATGTCCTGGCCACTGTGAACAATGCTGCAATAAACATGGGGCTGCATGTGTCTTTACGTATCATTGTTTCTGAGTTTTTGGGGTATATACCCAGTAGAGGGATTGCTGGGTCATAAGGTAGTTCCATTTTCAGTTTTTTGAGGAACCACCATACTTTCTTCCATAATGGTTGTACTACTTTACAGTCCCACCAACAGTGAATGAGGGTTCCTTTTTCTCCACAGCCTCTCCAACATTTGCTATTACCTGTCTTGCTAATAATAGCTAATCGAACAGGTGTGAGGTGGTATCTCATTGCCGTTTTGATTTGCATTTCTCTAATAGCTAAAGAAGATGAGCATCTTTTCATATATCTGTTGGCCATTTGTATTTCTTCCTGGGAGAAGTGTCTGTTCATATCCTCTTCCCATTTTTTTATTGGATTGGTTGTTTGTTTGTTGTTGAGTTTTATGAGTTCTTTGTATATTTTGGATATTAGGCCCTTATCTGAGCTGTTGTTTGAAAATATCATTTCCCATTTAGTTGGCTTTCTGTTTATTTTGTTATCAGTTTCTCTTGCTGAGCAAAAACTTCTTAGTCTGATGTAGTCCCATTCATTAATTTTTGCCTTCACTTCTCTTGCCTGTGGAGTCAAATTCATAAAATGCTCTTTAAAACCCAGGTCCATGAGTTGAGTACCTATGTCTTCTTCTATGTACTTAATTGTTTCAGGTCTTATGTTTAGATCTTTGATCCATTTTGAGTTAATTTTTGTACAGGGGGAGAGACTGTAGTCCAGTTTCATTCTTTTGCATGTGGCTTTCCAGTTTTCCCAGCACCATTTATTGAAGAGGCTTTTTTTTCTCCATTGTGTGTTGTTGGCCCCTTTATCAAAAATTATTTGACTATATATATGTGGTTTTATTTCTGGACTTTCTATTCTGTTCCATTGGTCTGAGTGTCTATTTTTCTGCCAATACCATGCTGTTTTGATTGTCGTGGCCCTATAATAGAGTTTGAAGTCAGGTATTGTAATGCCCCCAGCTTCATTCTTTTTCTTTAGGATTGCTTTGGCTATTCGGGGTTTTTTATAGTTCCATATAAATCTGACGATTTTTTGCTCTATTTCTTTAAAAAACGTCATTGGAAGTTTGATGGGAATTGCATTAAATTTGTATATTGCTTTGGGTAATATAGCCATCTTGATTATATTTATTCTTCCTAGCCAAGAACATGGTATATTTTTCCATCTCATTATATCTTTTTCGATTTCCCTTAACAATGGTTTATAGTTTTCATTATATAAGTCCTTTACATTCTTTGTTATGTTTGTTCCTAAGTATTTTATTTTTTTGTTGCAATCGTGAAGGGGATTATTCTTTTGAGTTCGTTCTCAATTGTTTCGTTGTTGGCATATAGAAAGGCTATTGACTTCTGTATGTTAATTTTGTATCCTGCGACCTTACTGTGTTGACTTATTGTTTCTAGTAGTCTTTTTGTGGATTCTTTGGGGTTTTTGATGTATAGGATCATAGCATCTGCAAAAAGTGATACCTTTACTTCTTCTTTTCCGATATGGATGCCTTTTATTTCTTTGTCTTGTCTGATTGCTCTGGCTAGAACCTCTAGTACCACATTAAATAAGAGTGGAGAGAGTGGCTCAGCCTATTTCTAATACCTAAATCTATAAGACTGTTGAGTGATAATAGTACCACAGCATTGTGAAATTCTGCAGAACTTCAGAATTATTTAAAAAATGAAGTGTAGTTTTATGATCGATGTATTTTATTATATTTTGATTTAAAAAATTGTTAGTCCATGAATTATGCATGTAGCTAATAGGTGACGAGTAATATTTGATTAGTTACATAATAGTTTGTTTCCCAATCATAGAAAAAAGTTTAATTATTCTAACTTATTTTGAAAATAGGATCATCTCAAAAGGAGTTAATGGGTTTATCAATAAGACTGAAAGCACATATTGGAGGCAGAACCTATATTGTCTTTTTGTAGGGAAGCAGTTTTATGATGAGTGCTAAAATAATTATGGAAAAAGTTATCTTTGTTATTAAAAGGTCTGTGTGATTTTTTTCTTAGTATAATTAAAGTTAATCATTTGAGTTACAGACAGAATAATTTGATACACATTGCAATAACTTTTCAAATATTTTAAGGATCAGCTATAGAACTGCGCCGAAGAAAAATGCCAAAGTCTTCAGAAGATAAAGAGTCTGCCAAAGAAGAGAAAATTGATGACATTCTAGTTCCTGAAAGACCTCCAAAATGTAAGTTTAATATTTTAAATGTATAAAAATATTTTGTGAATAAAATGTGGTGTAACCAGTCAACTTATTAGGTTTTACTCTAGAACAGCCTCTAAGTCTCACTCATTTACCACAGACATTTATTTCTGATTAACATTACATGGCTGAAGGTTGGCTGATTTAGCTTTATGTGTCAAAGGAACAGCCCCTATATATGGGGCATGTGTTTCTTGTGGCCAAAGAAAAGAGCAGGCTAGCAGGCAGAGCCATGTGGTGCCTCTTAAAGTTTCTGCTGAACTGGCACACTGACACTTGCAGTTATATTTTATTGGCCCAAGGAAGACATATAATCAATCCAGAAAATGGAATTGGGAAAGTATACTCTTGACTACATGGAAACATTGCAAGTCATGGTGGACAGGGATGAATAATCTTTTTATAGGAAAGGACAAAATAATTTGGAATAATAGCAATCTACTGTATTTTGTCTTTTTGGTCATAAATATTTTCTTTTCTTTCTCAGACAAAATATATTTGCTACCTCCCCTACCCCAAAGAAGACACTCAGTCTTATCCAGTCATGGCATCAATCTCAAAGGCCAAGTTCTTATCTACATCAGGGTCCAGTATGACTCATTCTGATCCGGACATTTATAAATTAAAAAGACAAGTTATCTGCTTTGTGTCTGGGATCCCCAAGACCACACCCATGTTCTGAAATTAACTAGAAGGACTCACAGGTGTCAGAATAGAGTCATAGTCACAGCTCTGGTTTACTCTCATTTCTATGATTTACTACAGGGAACAATACAAATCAAAGTCAGTAAAGAGAAAAGGATTATGGGCTGAAGTTTGTAAGAAACTGGGTACAAGCTTCCAAAGTTTCTCTCCAAATGGAGTCACACAAGATGTTCTTAATTCTTTCAGCGTTTCAAATTTTAACATTGGTAGTCTTGTCTACCAGGGAAAGCTCATTAGTCATTCTGCTCAGGGTTTTGGTTTTTTTTTTTCTGAAGCTGGAAACGGGGAGAGACAGTCAGACAAGACAGACTCCCGCATGCGCCCAACAGGGATCCACCGGCACGCCCACCAGGGGGCGATGCTCTGCCCCTCCGGGGCGTCGCTCTGTTGCGACCAGAGTCACTCTAGTGCCTGGGGCAGAGGCCAAGGAGCCATCCCCAGCGCCCGGGCCATCTTTGCTCCAATGGAGCCTTGGCTGTGGGAAGGGAAGAGAGAGACAGAGAGGAAGGAGAGGGGGAGGGGTGGAGAAGCAGATGGGCGCTTCTCCTGTGTGCCCTGGCTTGGAATCGAACCCGGGACTTCTGCACGCCAGGCCGACGCTCTACCACTGAGCCAACCGGCCAGGGCCCTCAGGGTTTTTAATGGCAGCTGGTCTTGTACCTTCTGCCTACTCCATACCAAAATTCTAGACTCCCAGAAGGAAAGTAGTAGCATGAACCACATTAAATTTTTTTTGTTTTTTGTTTTTTTTGGACAGAGACAGAGAATCAGAGAGAGGGATAGATAGGGACAGACAGACAGGAAGGTAGAGAGATGATAAGCATCAGTTCTTCATAGCAGCATCTTAGTTGTTTGTTGATTGCTTGTTCATTGATTGCTTTCTCTTGATCGGGGGCTACAGCAGAGCAAGTGACCCCTTGCTCAAACCAGTGACCTTGGGTTCAAGCCAGTGACCTTAGGCTTCAAGCCAGTGGCCTTCGGGCTCAAGCCAGCGACCATGGGGCCATGTCATTGATCCCACGCTCAAGCCAATGACCCCTCACTCAAGCTGGTGTGTCTGTGCTCAAGCTGGATGAGCCCGTGCTCAAGCCAGCAACCTCAGGGTTTCGAACCTGGGTCCTCCGCGTCCCATTCCGACGCTCTACCGACTGCGCCACTGCCTGATCGGGCTGAACCACATTGTTTGTACAAACAACTTAGGTAGAGTAAACAGCTTTTATCAGTTAAAGAATGTTGGAAACCCTCCTGAAATCCAAGTTCCCAGATACCAGCCAAGAGTCTGTCTACCTTGCAAGCAGGTCTTTCTTAGCAAAGCAATTACAGGCTTGCTATGTTAATTTTTTTCTGTACATGCCCCCGTTCCCAATATACATGTTTTCTATTATATATATTGGACAGGGATAAGATAACCAAAAAATAAATGCTTTCATTCAGAAAGAGAAAGAATGAGACACGTCAACCACTGGTCCATAGCAATTCTGAAATCCTACTAAGTAAATAGGAGGCCTCAGTACTGTGGGGTGGGGGATTTTATTTTTAAAGCTTTTATTTATTGATTTTAGGAGAGGAAAAATAGCAGGGGGTGGGGTGAAGGAACAGGAAGCATCAACTCATAGTAGTTGCTTCTTGTATGTACCTCAATCTGGCAAGCCTGGGGTTTCAAATCAGCAATCTCAGAATTCCAGGTCAGTGCTTTATCTACTGCGCCACCACAGGTTAGGTGGAATGTTTCTTGATTAGGCCTCAATTGTTTTCCTTGGGAGTAGGTTTCCAGTTTATTGTTCTCTGTGGCTTCTCTCTGGAGATTCTTGCTTTTGAACTATATCTAAAGATAGCTTTAGAGAATATTTCATTCTCGAGAATTGAACAGCTTTCTCAAATTGTTTACTGTCCATACTGAGTTGAGAGCCTGTTTATAAATATTTGCTCAAATAAGATAAAGGCAATAGGTCATCTACAGATTTAATCAGAGGCTAGCATGGAGAAAACTTTTTTGGGAGCTGGAAAAATAATCATAATAAACAGTGACAGAACATTTTATAAAACTTTCCTGTGAATAGTTACAATTTTAATACTAACTTCTTATTATTTTATGTAACCAGATTGCAAGGCAGTGTTATTATAGTGTCTTGGTTGTCAGCTGCATTTGATTACAGGAAAGAGATGAATTTAGAACAGAATTGGCTTATTTGCAGGCAGGCAGGAAGAGGAATATAGAGAATCCAAAATTTTGGGGACTTGGATTGAAGTTAGAACTGTGTGCCTTCATATGGGAGTTGATGCTTCCTGCTCCCCCCCCTTCTCTATAATAAATAAAAAATAAAAAATAAAAAAAAAGAACTGTGTGCCTTTTTCAACCAGGAAATAAATAGAATTGGGAAATACTTGTAAGTAACAAAGGTTGAGTAAGAAATATTATTAGGGAAATGACCAAATCAAGGGCATGGCTTTCACACAATTTATTCAAATGTATGAATGGATTAAGGTAGTTTCTAATAAGCTGGACAAAGCACTCAGGGCAAAAGAACAAAGGATGTGGTTGCACAAAAGCTTGATAAGCTCAAAATACATGTAGTGAATGAAACCTTTGAGAGAGACATGTAGAAAAAAATTACCTGACCTGTGGTGGCAAAGTGGATAAAGCGTCAACCTGGAATGCTGAGGTGGAACACTGAGGTCGCTGGTTCAAGACTCTGGGCTTGCCCAGTCAAGGCACATATGAAGCAACTACAAGCTCCCCACTCCTCTTCCCACCTATCTCTACCCCTCTCCTCTCTCAAACATCAATAAATTAAATCTTTGAAAAAGAAAAAATTGTGGTTATAGTGTCTGACCTGTGGTGGCACAGTGAATAAAGCGTCAACTTGAAATGCTTAGGTCACAGTTTCGAAACCCTGGGCATTCCCGGTCAAGCCACACATGAGAAGCAACTACTAGATGAATGCTTCCCACTACTCCCCCCACTTTCTCTCTCTCTCTCTCTCTTCTCTCTCTAAAATCAATGAATAAAAATTTGTGGGTGTAGTTGGAATATGGAGCTGACTGGAATCAAATAAGCAAAAAGCCAACAAAATTGTTCTTTTCTTTGCAAAAATGAGTAATTTAATTTTTTCAAATTAAGATATAATTAACATAACTTAGAATCTTAGATGTTTAATTAAATGAGCTTTGACACTTAAATACAGCTGAAACAAGATATAGAACATTTCTGTCGTCCCAGAAAGTTCCTTTGTATCTCTTTCCAGTAGGTTTCCGTTGTACCCCCCAAGATGACTACTCTTCTTATATTTTTAGTATTGATTAACTTTGAATATATAGAATTTCATATAAATGAAATCATACAACATGTGTGCTTTTGTGTCTGGATTCTTTCACTTAACATAATATGTTGTCCTATATAATGATTCTGAGATTCTTTCATGTTGCTATAATTGCCTATTCCTTATCTTTTTGTTAGACAACGTGAATAGTTTCCAGTATTTACCTATTATGAATAAGGCTACTGTGAACATACTTGTACACATCTTTTTGTAGACATCTGTTTTTATATCTCTTAGGTAAATACATATGAGAATTGCTACCTAAGCTTGTGAGAGAGACATACTATCAAAAGAATTGCCAGCCTAGAATAAAACACAGCTATTTAGGTCGTTTTGTTGCGGGTTTTTTTATATTTGTTTATTTACTTATTTATTTTAGAGATAGAGGAATGGAGAGAGAAATATTGATTTGTTGTTCCATTTACTTATACATTCATTGGTTGATTATTATTACTATTTTTTTTGTGACAGAGACAAAGAGAGGGACAGTTAGGGACAGAGAGACAGGAAGGGAGAGAGATGAGAAGCATCAGTTCTTCATTATAGCACCTTAGTTGTTCATTGAGTGCTTTCTCATATGTGCCTTGACCATTGGCTACAGCCGACCAAGTGACCCCTTGCTTACACCAATGACTTTGGGCTCAAGCTGGTGAGCCTTACTCAAACCAGATGAGCCCACATTCAAGATGTTGACCTTGGGGTTTCGAACCTGGGTCCTCGGCGTCCCAGTCCGATGCTCTATCCACTGCACTTCCACATGGCCAGGCTCATTGGTTGATTCTTGTATGTGTCCTGACCCAGGATCAAGTCTGCAACCTTGGCATATTTGGAAGATGCTCTAACTGAGCTACCCGGCCGGAGCCATTCAGGTCTGAAAATGATATATAATTCCCTAACTTTCTTAATGCAGGAAGCAGGCTCTTAGAAGGATATTTTTCTTAAGAAGTGAGTCTGTTTGTTTTGTCTGTGGGGGAAGTGAATATTTGATTAATATGACAGACACTAGTGGACCCTTTTATTGCTCCCAAATGTTTGCTCCCTTCCCTGAAAATAGGTTATACTTTTCCCATTTTCATGTGATTTGGAGTCTCTCTCTAAAGTATACTTTCCTACCCTGTTATCAGCCTTGTCATTATGACTTGTCTGGGCCAGAAGAATGTGAGTAGAAGTAGCAGTGTACTAGTTCTGACCAGAAAGTGTAAGAGGCATTGTATGATTCTGCCTGTTCTCTTCTTCTCCTGTTATGAGAACAACATATCCCAAATAAGCAATGATCCCAGTCTGGAACTCTGAAGACGATACAAGGAGAAGAGGCACAGCTAATTTGAAGTCTGGAATGAGGTGGAAAGTTACTACTTACTACCTGAAACCCAAAAGTAACAAGATTGAGAAATAAACCTTTATTTTATAAGGCACTGATAGTTGGGGTCACTTTTTTTTTTTAATGATAGTAAAGCTAACTAATAGAGTGGTCACTTAAAGCATTTGGAAAAATACAGGATAAGAAAGGTAATTAAACAATCCAGATATAGCTACTAAGAAATAGTATTTTAACTGTAACTATAAAAATATATTTAGGATATAAAATGTACAAAATAGATAAAAGTATAATAAGAATAAAATGTATGAATAATTCCAATAGATACAACTACTCTTAAAATTTTGACAAATAGCCCTGGCCGGTTGGCTCAGTGGTAGAGCATCAGCCTGGCATGCAGAAGTCCCGGGTTTGATTCCCGGCCAGGGCACACAGGAGAAGCGCACATCTACTTCTCCACTCCTCCCCCTCTCCTTCCTCTCTGTCTCTCTCTTCCCCTCCCGCAGCAAGGCTCCATTGGAGCAAAGATGGCCCGGGCGCTGGGGATGGCTCCTTGGCCTCTGCCCCAGGCACTAGAGTGGCTCTGGTCGCGACAGAGCGACACCCCGGATGGGCAGAGCATCGCCCTCTGGTGGGCAGAGCGTCGCCCCCTGGTGGGCGTGCCGGGTGGGTCCTGGTTGGGCACATGCGGGAGTCTGTCCGACTGTCTCTCCCAGTTCCAGCTTCAGAAAAATACAAAAAATACAAAAAAAATTTTTTGACAAATATTACTTACATTCTTTTCATCATACGTTTGCTTTTTGTGAAATTAAATACTACATTTCTTAACATGTCATTAGCTTTTTCCTGTGCTTTAAATATTACTTAATTATGCCCTATATAATTGATATTAACATTTATGTAGTGTTCTTTTTCTTTTTTGGTGCATAATCAGCATTTTACTAATGAAGGCACTGGAGCACATAGAAGTTAACTGATTAGACTGTTTTATGATGAACAGAACTTAATTGGAAGTTAGATTGTTTATATTTTAGTTTTCCAATAAAAATGATAAATTTCTGCCTGACCTGTGGTGGCACAGTGTATAAAGCGTCGACCTGGAAATGCTGAGGTCACCGGTTCGAAACCCTGGGCTTGCCTGGTCAAGGAACATATGGGAGTTGATGCTTCCAGCTCCTCTCCACCTTCTCTCTCTCTCTCTCTCTCTCTCTCTCCTCTCTCTCTCCCTCTCTGTCTCTCTCTCTCCCTTTCTCTCTCCTCTCTAAAATGAATAAAAAAAATTTTTTTTAAATGATAAATTTCTAAGGCAATAATTACCAGGGTCAGGGTCCCAAGCTCTTTATTTTTTTCTAAAATATGTCAACTTATGTCAAACACTGATAGCTTGATTCCATCTTTTACTCTTTGTAAAAAACTTTCAGAAAGAAAATATTTAATATGAACGTCAGGCATTTATATAGAGATGCTCCTTAACTTACAGTGGGGTAATATCCCATCAACCCATCTTAAGTTGGAAATATCATAACTAGAAAATTCATCACTGTAGATCGTCAGTTGTTTACCCTCATCACATGTCTGACTGGGAGCTGTGGCTCTTCTGCTGTCCAGCATTGCAAGAGAGTATCATACCACGTATCTCTAGCTCAGGGGAAAAAATCAAAATTTAAAATTTGAAGTACAATTTCTACTGAATGTGTATCACTTTCACACCATTCTAAAGTCAAGAAATTGTAAATAGAAATATGTGTCTGTATAAGACTTAGTTGAATATATTCTACTAATAGCACTTACTAATTAGGATTAGTTTGCTGTTGTCTAAGATTCAATAAAATAAAAAACACTGAAAAGATCCACGTTTAGAAACTTTGAAGAACTTTGTCGAGCTGCTGCCACAGGTAAGTTTTTTTATTATTTTTTACTGAGATCTTACTATCTTCCAGGCCAGATGCTTTACACATGCTATTGGAAACAGTAATTTAAAAAAAAAAAATTTTTTTTTAAATGTTCTCTGTTGCCTTTTTTTGGTCTTTATTTTTTTCTATTTTTTAAGTCTTTCATTTTTATTGAATCCAGAGAGAGGAAGGGGGGTAAGGGGAAGACAGAAGCATCAATCTGTTTCTGAATGTGCCCCGGCCAAGGACCGAACCAGCCACCTCTGCATTGCAGGACAATGCTCCAGCCAAGCGAGCCATCCAGCCAGGGCAAAAAAATTTTTTGTTATGCTCATAGTAATATTTGATTTATTGAGTAGTGTTTTCAACCATTTTGAATATAATTCATATTAATTGAGTGATATCTTACTAGTCCTTAATGTCTCTAGTATACTGTGCAAACTAATATTTATGAAATAATGTTCTGAAAATAGGTAATGTCCTGAAAATAGGTAAGATTTTAGTTTAGCTAAACTAGCAAATCAACAAGTTGATTTTTTGTGTGTGTATTTTTCTGAAGTGAGAAGCGGGGAGGCAGAGAGACAGACTCCCACATGCACCCAAGCGGGATCCACCCGGCATGCTCACTAGGGGGCAATGCTCTGCCCATCTGGGGCATTGCTCCATTGCAACCAGAGCCATTCTAGCGCCTGAGGTGAGGCCATGGAGCCATCCTCAGCGCCTAGGCCAACTTTTGCTCCAGTGGAGCCTTGGCTGTGGAAGGGGAAGAGAAAGATAGAGAGAAAGGAAAGGGAGAAGGGTGGAGAAGCAGATGGGCACTTCTCCTGTGTGTCTTGGCCAGGAATCGAACCTGGGACTTCCACGTGCCAGGCCGACGCTCTACCACTGAGCCAACTGGCCAGGGATGATTTTTTTTTGAGAGAGAGAGAAAGGAAGACAAACAGGAAGGGAGAGAGAGAGAATGAGAAGCATTAACTCGTAATTGGTTTCACTTTAGTTGTGCATTGATTGCTTCCTAGAGAGGAAGGAGAGAGAGAGTGAGAAGCATCAACTCATAGTTGCTTTTACTTTAGTTGCACATTGAGCTTCTCGTATGTGACTTGATGGGCCTGACAGTGTCCCCTTGGTCAAGCAAATGTCCTTGGGTTTTTATGCCAGTGACAGATGGGCTCAAAATGGCGAATTGTGGGATTGTGTGGACAGTTCCCTTGCTCAATCCAGCGACCTCATACTGATGAGCCTGAACTCAGAGCTAGCAAATGCAGGGTTTTGAATCAGTGACCTCAGTGTTCTGGGTTGACACTTTGTCCTCTTCACCATCACTGGTCAGGCCAACAAGTTGATTTTTATAAACTTTCAGTCATTAAGTAACAGAGCGCTGGGCTTTGGGCCCTTCAACCCGTACTTATACATAATCTTTTTTTTTTAATTGTATATTTAATCTTAATAGCTATAGCAGGACTAAATCATTCTGTGTGTAGAAAATCCAAATTAATTTTGTTATTTAATCAAGAAGTTGTTATATATGTAACTGTTATATATGATCTTTTAAATACATAATCAACAAAAGTCATTGAATTGTACACTTTAAATATCTATAGTTTGACCCTGGCCAGTTGACTCAATGGATAGAACATCAGCCTGGTGTATGGACATTCCAGGTTCAATTCCCATTGGGGCATATAGGAGAAGTAAACATCTTCTCTTCCCTTTCCCCCTTTCTTCCCTCTTCCCCTCCCACAGCCAGTGGCTCGATGGGTTTGAGCATAGGCCACGGGGTGCTGAGGCTAGCACCCAGGTCTGAGCATTAGTCTCAGGCACTAAAAATAGCTCAGTTGATTTGAACATTGACCCTAGACAGGAGTTGCTGGGTAGATCCCAGTTGGGGCACATGTGGGAGTCTGTCTCACTTTCTTCCCTCTTCTCACTGAAAAAAAATGTCTGTAGTTTATAGTATCTAAATTATTCCTCAATAAAGAAAAAAGTTGATAAGGAGAACATATCAGTAGTAATTCTGAATGAACCTGTTTTTTCTTTAAATATTTGGTAGTACATTTCACTTACTCCTTTTTTAAGTTAATAGATGTTTTTTAAGTTAATAGATTTTAATTTTAAAAATATGTTCAATTTATAGAAGAAATGAGCAGATAGGTTCAGAGTTCTCGTGTTACCATACCCCCACCACACAAACACAGTTTTCCTTTTATTATTTAATATTACTGTGGTACATTTGTTACAATTAATAAGCCAATGTTGATACATTATTTTAAACCAAAATCCATATTTTATTCATATTTTCTTAGTTTTTACCTAATGTCCTTTTTCTGTTCCAGGATCCCATCCAGAAGACATTACATTTAGTTGTCATATCTTCTTATTCTCCTCTGGGCTGTGACAGTTTCTCAGGCTTTCCTTGTTTTTGAGGACCTAGTCAGTGTTGAGGAGTATTTGTCAGGTATATTGTAGGATGCTCGTCTATTGGACTTTGCTGTTTTTCACAGGATTAGACTAGGTTGATGGGTTTTGGGGAGGAAAACCACAGAGTTAGAATGCCATTTCATCATGTCATATGAAGCGTACATACTACCTTTTGATTACTTTTTTTTAATAGAAGTTTATAAATATAGATATCATCTACATCTGATTACTTTTAATATGCTTTTTCAGATGTATTATTTCAGCGCTTTGCAAAGATTTTCATTGGCTGTCTTGCAGCAGTTACTAGTGGTATGATGTATGCTCTGTATTTGTCAGCATACCATGAACGGAAATTCTGGTTTTCCAACAGGCAGGTAAGAAGAAAGACTTTTAAGCATATGAAAGTTATTTTAGTATTTAATATTAGTTTAAGTAATGTGCTTTCTAGGTAGGCAAAAATCTATGTGTGATAGTGCTTTCTTATTTATAGCCATTAAAAACAAAATGATGTAAAAGCTGTTTTGAAAACACTCACAGTATCAACCTTGAAAATTTTAATAGAATTTTTTTAAGGCCATAGAATAGCGACTGTGAGGGTGCTTTTCTTCATGTAATTAATTTATCAGGGACTTTGGTGGCAGTGAAATGGTTTGGAATTTAGTCAGCTCTTTAGTTTTCAGAAACAATCTGTCAAAATTTCAGCATCAAAATATACATATTTTTTTTATTGATTGATTTTTAGATAGAGGAAAAGGGTGGGGGAGAAGTGGTAAGCATCAGCTCGCAGTAGTTGCTTTCTATATGTGCCTTGACCAGGCATGCCCAGGGTTTTGTTTTTTTTATTTTTATTATTATTATTTTTTTTTGTATTTCTTTGAAGTTGGAAACGGGAAGGCAGTCAGACAGACTCCCACATGCACCCGACCGGGATCCACCTGGCATGCCCACTAGGGGGCGATGCTCTGCCCATCCGGGGCGTTGCTCTGTTGCGACCAGAGCCATTCTAGTGCCTGAGGCAGAGGCTATGGAGCCATCCTCAGCGCCCAGGCCAACTTTTGCTCCAATGGAGCCTTGGCTGTGGGAGGGTAAGAGAGAAACAGAGAGGAAGGAGAGGGGGAGGAGTGGGGAAGCAAATGGGCGCTTCTCCTGTGTGCCCTGGCCGGGAATCGAACCTGGGACTCCTGCATGCCAGGCTGATGCTCTACCACTGAGCCAACCGGCCAGGGCCAAGCCCAGGGTTTTGAACCTGCAACCTCAGTGTTCCAGGTTGACACTTTATCCACTGTGCCACCACAGGTCAGGCCCAAAATATATTTTTATATTACATGATTAGAATGGTTTTTTTGAGGAGGAATGACTAACAAGCATAACAGTATTTACTGAGATGTTGCTTCATATTAGTATGTTCAGTGTTTGGTTTTAAGTCATGTCTATTCCACAGACTCTTTAATCACTGTAATTCATAATTCATTTGGCTTTTGATAAGTTTGTTTTTAGCTTACTGTCATAATCAGATATATCTGTATTATGCATTGACAATGTTCATGGTGTTACCATTTGACTCTAAAGAGGTTTTTTTGTTTTGTTTTAGCCCAAACTGTTCTGTTGTTGTTCTTATTTTTGAGCAAGTAGTCACATTGACTAAATATTTGTAAGCCATTGATTTACCTAGTACCACCAAAACATTTAACTGAAAAATCACATATATTGGTTTGACAAAAGCTGTTATTATAGCATATCCTGTTTCTTTAAAAATATTATGCATATTAACTGTTAGTGGTTCTCAATACTGGATGTACAATAGAGTCATCTGGGAGCTTTCAAAATATAACCTCTCTAACAGATTTGTAGATGGAGGGGAGGTGGAGTATCTAGGTTCAGTATTGAACAAAATATTTCTAAGTGATTCCATGTGTAGGCAGCATTGAGAACAACAACTCAATGTTGACAATATAGAGAGAGCTGCAACTCGCTCTTGAGTTGGCCTGCCTCCACTCAGATGTGCACTTTGTGCTTCTTTCATAGTAGTGCCCTCGCCCTGGCCTCTTTCTTTTTCTTTACCTGAATAAAACTTGCTGTATTCTCAAAGAAAAATAAAAGAGGAAGAATAAAGAAGGAAGGAAGAAAGAGAAAGAAAGAAAATTATAGAAGACATTTACCAAGAACATTGTTTTTCAAAGTATTGTGTAAGAGCCAGGAGCATTATCTGCGAGCGTTTTTAGAATTGTGGATTCTCAGCTCTACTTTTAATTGGAATATACATTTTAATACAATTTCTAGGAGTTTCATGTGCACATTAAATCTAAGAAACACTGATTAGTGTTTACACCTTTGAAATCTTAGAAATAAATCTCTTTCCATTTACAAATCATTTTTAAGGAAATATATTTAGATTAATATGCTCTAAATGAGAAAAAAGTATTCACTGGTCAAATACATCTGGGAAAGATTTCCTCTTGGACAGTCACAATGTGTAATATATACTGAAATTCTGAAATTTCTTGCAGTAAAAATACCCATTTAACTTTAGCCTTTTGCAAAATTTAACTGTAGGATTCTTGCTCGGTATCATCCATTATATCTTAGGAAGTCCTGTTGATCAAACTTTGAGGAAATTGCTCTGATAGCTTTTGTTTTTGTATTAATTTTTAATATTATGCATGAAAATAAATTTATTTATTTATGTTTAATTTAAAAAAATTTTTATTACAGAGACAGAGAGAATCAGAGAGAGGAATAGATAGGGACAGACAGACAGGAACGGAGAGAGATGAGAAGCATCAATTATCAGTTTTTCATTGCAACACCTTAGTTGTTCATTGATTGCTTTCTCATATGTGCCTTGACCGTGGGGCTACAGCAGTCCGAGTAACCCCTTACTTGAGCCAGCGACTTTGGGTCCAAGCTGGTGAGCTTTTGCTCAAACCAGATGAGCCCACGCTCAAGCTGGCAACCTCGGGGTCTCAAACCTGGGTCCTGTGCATCCCAGTTCGATGCTTTATCCACTGCACCACCGCCTGGTCAGGCGAAAATAAATTTCATTTTAAAAGATAGATTTTTGTAATTTCCATCCAACCCCTCCCCTTTGGCATCCATCAGCCTGTTCTCTGTATCTGTGGATCTGTTTGTTTTGTTTTATTTTTTTAGATTCCACATATAAGCTAAATCATACAGTATTTGTCTTTCTCTTCTGACCTATCACTTAGCATAGTACTCTAGATCCATCTATGTTGTCACAAATGGCAAGTGGCCATATGTAGAAGTGGCCTCTGTAGACGTGTGCTGGGTTATTCTGGCAGTCTTGTAGGAACCCAGCTGGTGCTTATGGTTTTCAGAGCAGTGGCATATGCATCAGGACCAGCTCTAGGTGGGATGGCCAGATGCATGTAGTAATGCCCTACTGATCCTGCTTGCTCCCTTCGTCCTGGGGCGAAACTGGGTTTAGTTGATGAGTCTGGGAACATGCTACAGCAACCTTGCAGGTAGGCCAGAGCACCTGGATAGAGTCCCTTCCTACTTTGTAGATTTAGAGGGGTCATTGACAATGGCACTCACCAGCACCTAAGGTTTTCTAGTCTTCTCTTTTCATTTCTTTCTCTTGTTCAGAAGCTGTTCAATCAGTCTTCAGTTGTCTTACAGGAGTAATTGCTCTCTATATACATGTATATTAGAGTTTGCTCATGGGAGTGGGAGAGCTCAGAGCTCAGCATCCTTCTGTGCAGCTACCTCTCTAAAAGATTGTAGAGTTATGAAAGCCTGACTCAGCAGGAAAGCACAAGGGTTCTTGGTTCTCTGTAGCCTAATTTTCTGAATTTTAAGATTTACTTCTATTTCTAGAAAGTCATTTGAAAAGCACTGCTTAATTGTCTGCTGCTATTGAAAAGTACTATTAACGGCTTGTTGTAATACACAGGGAAGTGTAATAGCAATAGAAAATTCTACTTTCTTGTTAAACTTAACTTTTTATTATGGACTTCTAACATCTCAACCATTATTTTTTATTATCTGCCTTATTATTTTAGTAGTTCTAGGACATTTCTTTTGGTTTTCCTTCCAGATTTTCCTTATATATAATAGGTAAATGACTTAACAAGTTATAATCCATTTTCAACCTTAGATGTTTTATTAAAATGACTTCCAGATTATTAAAAAGTTTAACCTTATTAACATGGTCACTAGTGAATGAAGGGAAATTCATATATATCTTTGATTAAAAAGATAAATAAATAACATTAGTTTAGAAAATGAGAGAGAAGGAAGATAGAAGTTGAAATTTAGGATGCTGGTATTTACATAATCGTTGTATTTTCTTTTAGGAGCTTGAACGGGAAATCACATTCCAGGGTGACAGTGCCATATATTACTCTTATTATAAAGATATGTTAAAGGCACCCTCATTTGAAAGAGGTATGAAAACTACATTTGTATTTTTAATTACAATATTTTTCTAAAGTAAAACATTGTTCTGTTTTGGAACCTTTGAATATGGAGATTTGTCTCAGAATATAGGTACTGCTCTTTCTTTTTTTAAATCATTTTTTATTTTTCAATTACAGTTGACATATATGATATTATTATTATTTTAGTTTCAGGTATATACCCCAATGATTAGACATTCCATAACTTGACACTACACATATTTATTAAAATATTATGGACTCTATTCCCTATGCTGTGCTTTACATTTTCATGACTGTTCTGTAACACCCAATTTGTACTTCTTAATCCTCACCTTTTCACCCATCCCCCAACTCCTCTCCCATCTAGCAACTGTGAGAATGTTCTCTGTATCTATGGATTTGTTTCTGTTCTGCTTGTTCATTTATTTTGTTTTTTAGATTCAATTGTTGATAAACTTATTGCCATTTTATTGTTCATATTTTTTATCTTTTTGTCTTAGAGAAAATACTGGTTTGGTGATGATGAATTCCTTTAGTTTTTTCTTATCTGGCAAGCTCTTTATCTGTTCTTTGATTCTAAATAATAGTTTTGCTGGGTAGAGTAATCTTGGTTGTAGGTCTTTGTTTTTCATCACTTTGAATATTTTTTGCCATTCCCTTCTGGCTTGTAAAGTTTTTGTTGAGAAATCAGCCGACAGTCTAATGGGAGCTCCCTTGTAGATAACTAACTGCTTTTCTTTTGCTGCTTTTAAGATTCTCTTTGTCTTTGCCTGTCCAGGCTGTGGCACAGTGGATAGAGCGTCAGACTGGGATGCAGAGGACCCAGGTTTGAAATTCTGAGGTTGCTGGCTTGAATGTGGGCTCACCAGCTTGAGCATGGGGTCGCTGGCTTGAGCAAGGGGTCACTCGCTCTGCTGTATCTCCCCAGTCAAGGCACATATGAGAAAGCAATCAATGAACAACTAAGGTGCTGCAATGGAGAATTGATGCTTCTCATCTTTCTCCCTTCCTGCTTGTCTGTCTCTATCTGTCCCTCTCTCTGTCTCTGTCACACACACACACACCCACGCACACACAAAAAATTCTCTTTGTCTTTAACTTTTTGCATTTTAATTATGATGTGTCTTGGTATAAGCCTCTTTGGGTACATCTTATTTGGGACTCTCTGTACTCTCTGGGCTTGTATGTCTAGTTCATTCACCAAATTAGGGAATTTTTCTGTCATTAAATTTTCAAATAAGTTTTCAATTTCTTGCTCTCTGTCTTCCTCTTCTGGCATTCTCATGATATGAATTTTTGTATGCTTGAAGTTGTCCTAGAGGCTCCTTAAACTGTCTTCATTTTTGGGAGTTCATTTTTTATTTTGCTGTTATAATTGGATGTTTTTTCTTCTTTATGTTCCAAATCGCTGATCTGATTCTTGGCTTCATCTACTCTATTATAGATTCCCTTTAAATTATTCTTAATTTCTCTTAGTGTAGCCTTCATTTCTGACTGGGCCTTTTTTATGCTGTTAAGGTTTTCAGTAAGTTAACTGAGCATCCTTATAACCATTATTTTGAACTCTGCATCTAGTAGATTGCGTGTCTTCATTTTGTTAATTCTTTTTTTTTTTTACAGAGACAGAGTGAGTCAGAGAGAGGGATAGACAGGGACAGACAGACAGGAACGGAGAGAGATGAGAAGAATCAATCATTGGTTTTTCATTGCGCGTTGCAACACCTTAGTTGTTCATTGACTTCTTTCTCATATGTGCCTTGACCGCGGGCCTTCAGCAGACCAAGTAACCCCTTGCTGGAGCCAGCGACCTTGGGTTCAAGCTGGGGGGCTTTTGCTCAAACCAGATGAGCTCGTGCTCAGGCTGGCGACCTCGGGGTCTCGAACCTGGGTCCTCTGCATCCCAGTCCAACGCTCTATCCACTGCGCCACCGCTTGGTCAGGCCATTTTGTTAATTCTTTTCTGGAGTTTTGTTCTGTTCCTTCATTTAAATATATTTCTTTGTCTCCTGATTTTGGCAGCCTCCTTGTGTTTGTTTCTATGTATTAGATAGAGCTACTATGTTTCCCAGGCTTGATAGAGTGACCTAATGTAGTAGCTGTTCCGTAGGGTCCAGTGGCACAGCCTCCCTAATCACCCAAGCTGGGCACTCGTTGTGCACCCCCCCGTGTGGGCTGTGTGTATTCTCCTGTTGTAGTTGAGTCTTTTTTTTTTTTTTTTTTTTTTTTTTTAGAGGCAGAGATAGACAGGGACAGACAGACAGGAACAGAGAGAGATGAGAAGCATCAATCATCAGTTTCTCGTTGCGCCTTGCGACTTCTTAGTTGTTCATTAATTGCTTTCTCACACGTGCCTTGACCACGGGCCTTCAGCAGACCGAGTAACCCCCTGCTGGAGCCAGCGACCTTGGGTCCAAGCTGGCGAGCTCTTTGCTCAAGCCAGATGAGCCCGCGCGCGACCTCTGGGGTCTCGAACCTGGGTACTTCCGCATCCCAGTCCGATGCTCTATCCACTGCGCCACCGCCTGGTCAGGCTGTAGTTGAGTCTTGATTGCTATTGGCATATTAATGGGAGGTAACTTATTCCTAGGCTAGTCAGCTGAAAGGACTGGCTATGACCACTGACCACCATAGATTAGCTGTGCAGCGGCCCACCCCACAGAGCAGCAGGAATTATTTCAGTGGGGCTGTGTCACCACTTGAGTGTATCACTTTTATGGATGTGGTTGGTTGGGCATGCTTTGATGGGGTCTGAAGCTGTCCATGTTTGGGAGCCTCCCAGGAGGTGCAGGCCAAGGTCAGCTGCCATTTGTGCTCTGCCTGGGGCCACTGGGCATGAGTTACAGAGTGATCTGCAGATGGATGCTGCTTGTGCTGGGCTTGGAATTGTCAAGATAAGGCCAAGCTGTGAACCAAGACAGGCTGCTGCTAGTGCTGGGCCTGTGGCCAGTTAGCAACAAGTATGAGGCTCACTGAGGCCAGATGCTGCTTGTTGAGAGATTCTAGGAAAATCTGAAGCCTGAGCCAAGGCAGGCCAATTGTATGGAAAAGCCACTGGGAACAGCTTGGATGGGCAGAAAGATGGGTAGGGCGGATCACCAGGGTGGACCAATAGTATTAGCCAGGTTGATGGAGACTCAGATATGGCACCTGCCTGCTGGCTTTTTAGGAAGAGAGCTCAGAAAAGGAACAATAGCCTCTGCCAGCACATTTTGTTTAGGAGAAAGCTGCTTCCCTGGCTCTCATCCTGATGACAGCAATTCAGTTCCTCCCTGTGTGTCCCTGGTTCCTTTCAAGTTGCTGCCCCAGCACTGGAGTTTAGAGGGAGTAAGTTCGAGTCAGTCCATGCATGCTGCCTAGGACTCCAGCTATTCTCTGTCTCCCTTAGCCGCCATCCCTGTTGGTTTTTACAGCCATAAATTATGGGGACTTCTCTTCCTGCTACTGGAATTCCTGCGCTGGGAAGCCTGGTATGGGGCTGGGATCTCTTGTTCTTCAGGGGGTCCTGTGCAGCCAGGATATTCCTACCGATCTTTATCTGCTCTGTGTGTCTGTTTGTGTCACCACCTCTACCTCTGTTCCAGGTCTCCATTCCTCCTACCAGTTTTGATGTGGCTTCTTTAATTCCCTAGGATTTCCTTTCAGCCAGATTTTATGCTGTCCTGAGTGATGGTTCTATAGATTAGTTGTAATTTGGATGTGGTTGTGGGAGGAAGTATTGTGTTTATCTATGTCATCATTTTGACCCTCTCTTTCTTGTACTTAATAAAATAATTGAAAAAATGAGGCAGAGAGTGTTATTCTGAGGTCTTTCTTGATAATTTAAAATATGTAACAACTTCTGAATGACAGGTTCAGTTATAAAAGCAGAATAAATAATCTAAAGAAATTTTTTTTTTGTCTTTAGGTGTGTATGAACTAACACATAATAACAAAACTATATCTCTGAAGACTATAAATGCAGTGCAACAAATGTCTCTATATCCAGAACTTATAGCCAGCGTTTTATATCAAGCAACTGGTAGCAACGTATGTGTTTTTCTTTTGTCTATAGTATTTATTATCTCACATACTTATGAATCCTTAAAATTACTTAATTTCATCCTATTCTCTCCTCTCTCTATTTTGTCCTATTAGGAAATTATTGAGCCAGTATATTTCTATATTGGTATTGTTTTTGGATTGCAAGGAATATATGTTACTGCTTTATTTGTTACAAGTTGGCTTATGAGTGGAACCTGGCTAGCAGGAATGCTTACTGTTGCGTGGTTCGTTATTAACAGGTAAGAAAGATGTTTTTAATTGTTTCACACCTTTTTGTGTCTGCTAGTCAGTTCTAAAAATGCTGCCCCACCCCCAATATTCCATACCCTAATCCCCACCTGGGAATATGATAAGATACCATTCCTGTGATTATGTTATTTTGTGTGGCACAGTTGATCTTAAGGTAGTAAAATCACCCAGTAGGCCTGATCTAATGGTATAAACCAGGGGTAGTCAACCTTTTTATACCTACCGCCCACTTTTGTATCTCTGTTAGTAGTAAAATTTTCTAACTGCCCACCGGTTCCATAGTAATGGTGATTTATAAAGTAGGAAAGTAACTTTACTTTATAAAATTTATAAAGCAGAGTTACAGCAAGTTAAAGCATATAATAATAATTACTTACCAAGTACTTTATGTCGGATTTTCGCTAAGTTTGGCAGAATAAATCTTTATAAAACAACTTACTATAGTTAAATCTATCTTTTTATTTATACTTTGGTTGCTTCGCTACTACCCACCATGAAAGCTGGAACACCCACTAGTGGGTGGTAGGGACCAGCTTGACTACCACTGGTATAAGCTCTTAAAAGTGGAAAGCTTTGCCTGACCTGTGGTGGCGCAGTGGATAAAGCATCAACCTGGAACACTGAGGTTGCTGGTTCGAAACCCTGCACTTGTCTGGTCAAGTCACATATGGGAGTTGATGCTTCCTGCTCCTCCCCCCTTTCTCCCTCTCTCTCTCTCTCTCTCTCTCCTTTCTAAAATGAATAAATAAATTAATTAATTAAAAAAAAATAGTGGAGAGCTTTCTCCAGCTGGTGCAGAAGAGGAAGTCAGAGAAATTCGAAGCATAAGAAGAGTTTGCTGTTTTGTTGCTGGATTGAAGTGAGGAGGAAATGACTTCTCCCAAAAACCAGTGAACTCATAAAAGGACTACAAATCTGGATGAGAACTGCAGTCCTGGCTGATGCTTTGATGTTAGTTTAAGGAGCCCCTGAGTGGAGAATCCATACTCTACTGTGTTTGTGAGCTCATAAATCTATGCTGTTTTAAGACACTACATTAGTGGTACGGTGTATACAGTTTGCCAGGGATGCTGAGGACCCAGGTTTGAAACCCCTTGGCTGGTTTGCTCAGTGGTAGAACATCAGCCTGGCATGTGGATGTCCCAGGTTCGATTCCTGGTGTGGGCACACAGGAGAAGCACCCATCTGCTTATGTACCTCTCCCCCTCCCTCCCCCCCCCCCTCCTCTCCTCCTATAGCCATGGCTCTGTTGGAGCGAGTTGGCCCTGGGCACTGAGGATGGCTCCATGGCCTCTGCCTCAAGTGCTAAGAAGAGCTTAGTTGCTGAGCAATGGAGCAGTGCCCAGATGAGCAGAGCATTGCCCCTGCTGGGCTTGCCAGGAGGATTGTGGTTGGGACACATGCGGGAGTCTGTCTCTGCCTCCCCTTCTCTCACTGAATTTAAAAAAAAAAGAAAAAAAAAGAGTGGGCCCTGGCCAGTTGGCTCAGCAGTAGAGTGTCAGCCCAGCATGTGGAAGTCCTGGGTTTGATTCCCAGTCAGGGCACACAGGACAAGTGCCCATCTGCTTCTCCACCCTTCTCCTTTTCCTTTCTCTCTGACTCTCTTGTCCCCTCCCGTAGCCAAGGCTCCATTGGAGCAAAGTTGTCCCGGGCACTGAGGATGGCTCCAAGGCCTCCACCTCAGCGCTAGAATGGTTACGGCCACAATGTAGTAATGCCCCAGTTAGGCAGAGCATCGCCCCCTGGTGGGCATGAGGGTGGATCCCGGTCGGGTGCATGTGAGAGTCTGTCTGAGTGTCTCTCCGCTTCTAACTTTGGAAAAATACCAAAAAACAAAACAAAACAAAAAAAAGAGCGAATGCCAGTTTTCCTATACTAAACTAAATCATCATATTCTTTCTTTCATTTTTAACTGTTCTCTATTTCTGTACACATGATAGGTTTGTTCTGATCCAACTACTGCCTCCATTGTGAGTTTTCTAAAGCCTAGCTGGAATTAGAAAAGTATGGTCGTTGAATAGAGCTAGTTGACCCACATGAAATAAGAAACCACAAATTAATTTACTGTTAGTAAAAATTGGTTTGCATTTTCTAGAATTTTATATAAATGGAGTCATAGCTGTATGACTCCATACAGCTATGTATCTCTCTTTTTTTTTGGTCTTATTTTTTTTCACTCAGCATAATTATTTTGAGATTCATGTACAGACATGAATCTCAATCAGTACATCAGTAATTCGTTTCTTTTTATTGCTAAGTAGTATCCTATTGCAGTGATTCTCAACCAGTGTGCTGCAAGAATTTTAAAACATGCAATACCTGACTTTAGTCAGGGGCACTGATCTCTTTTCCCTTAGATTGTCAAATACGTAAAAGAATGGCAGCACTCAACGAACAGTGACTGGTGTGAATGAATCAAAATTATACCTATTTTTTTGGTCAGATCAGCAATGATAATATTTTTTGGTGTGCCACAGAATTTTAGTAATTTTGTGTGCTATGTGATTAAAAAGGTTGAAAATCGCTGTCCTATTGAATATAATTGTGTTCTATTGTACACAAATATAATGTCTTGCCATTTTGCTTTTCATCTGTGATTTATTTTAGGGTGGATACAACGAGAATTGAATACTCCATTCCTTTAAGAGAAAACTGGGCACTACCATATTTTGCATGCCAAGTTGCTGCACTTACAGGCTATTTAAAAAGCAATTTAAATACTTATGGAGAGGTAAGATTTTTTTTTTGCCACAAGTTATGATTTATTTCATTAATCATAGAAATCATTTTTTGTGGGGTAAGATACAAATTTATTTCTCACAATTCTGACATATTACAAATCTGGTACAAAATTTTAAAGCTAATCATATTGAGTTAAATTCAGTGAAGCCTAGTTACTACATAACAAAGGATATAGTTAGGTAGTCTTGTTATAAACAACACTGTTACTCTGCAATCTGATTGACAGTAAATTATCTTTGGGAGAAAGGCGATGTTAAATTGTTTTAGTGCAATTACTTGAAAAATCTATGAAGAATATTATTTTGAAAATAAATAGCTCATTATTTTCCCATTTCTCTCATTTCTGGAACACTGTTGGCCATTAGTCATCACAAGTTAAAGAAGCACTGTATTAATGAAATAGAAGGAGTGACTAGAAATGACAAGCAATGATAACTATTATGTTAGCACTTCATATTTTTCTGTTCATCTTCTGTTTCTGAGGTATAGGTATGTTATTGAGCTTCAGGAGATTGTCTCAGATAGTTTAGAGTTTTTCTTTTTTTGTTGTTGACATAAATCCTTTTGTCAGTCAGATGAAGTTTATAGACACTAACTCAGAGTAAGGATTTTAAATATATAAAATGAGGCCCTGGCCGGTTGGCTCAGTGGTAGAGCATCGGCCTGGCGTGCAGAAGTCCTGGGTTTGATTCCCAGCCAGGGCACAGAGGAGAAGCGCCCATCTGCTTCTCCACCCCTCCCCCTCTCCTTCCTCTCTGTCTCTCTCTTCCCCTTCCGCAGCCGAGGCTCCATTGGAGCAAAGATGGCCCGGGCGCTGGGGATGGCTCCTTGGCCTCTGCCCCAGGCGCTAGAGTGGCTCTGGTCGCAACAGAGCGATGCCCCTGGTGGGCAGAGCGTCGCCCCTGGTGGGCGTGCCGGGTGGATCCCAGTCAGGCGCATGCGGGAGTCTGTCTGTCTCTCCCTGTTTCCAGCTTCGGGGGGGGGGGGGGGGGATAAAAAAATATATATATATAAAATGATTATAAAGGTAACCAATCATATTGAAATTAACTGAAATATAGCCGTCTTTTGACAATCTGCCTATCTTGGGTTAAGAATTCCTAGCTAGCCAAAGAGATCATAGGGACCAAGGATAGGCTTTTACTGAACGCAGTTGGCGGGAAATATGATGCACTTATGGTTTTTTCTTAAAATCTGAGAAAAATGCACTGTTCTCTCCTACTTTTAATGATGACAAATGTTCTAAGCATAGCAAAATTTTAATTTCATTTTTATAACTGGTATTTCTCTTTTTATGTAAAATAACAGTAACACATTTCAGATTTGTAAGTTTCCTTTGTTGTGTTTGTCTAAAGAGCTTTCTGAATAAGAGTATTTTCTTTAATAGTCAGGGTGTCTGTAATTTAGTGTTCTGTTAGATTGTGCAGCCTTCTCCAAGAGAATAGTACTGAATTTTTTAATAAAAGAGTTTATTATAGCAAAATGAACTGCCTAAGCTTGTTTATTGATTTTAGAGAAAGAGAGCAAGGGAAGGAGGGTGTATGAGGAAAGAGAGAAACTTTTCGTTCCATTCTTTTGTGTACTTATATGTTGACTCCTGCATGTGCCCTGACCAGAGATCAAACCCACAACCTTGATAAATTGGGATGACATTTCAACCAATGAACTACCTGGCTAGGGCTAAAACAAAATTTTTGTTGCCTAAAAAAGATTTAAGCCCTGGCCGGTTGGCTCAGCGGTAGAGCGTCCGCCTGGCGTGCGGGGGACCCGGGTTCGGCCAGGGCACATAGGAGAAGCGTCCGTTTGCTTCTCCACGCCCCCTCCTTCCTCTCTGTCTCTCTCTTCCCCTCCCACAGCCAAGGCTCCATTGGAGCAAAGATGGCCTGGGCGCTGGGAATGGCTCCTTGGCCTCTGCCCCAGGCGCTAGAGTGGCTCTGGTCGCGGCAGAGCGACGCCCCAGAGGGGCAGAGCATCGCCCCCTGGTGAACAGAGCGTCGCCCCTGGTGGGCGTGCCGGGTGAATCCCGGACGGGCGCATGCGGGAGTCTGTCTGACTGTCTCTCCCCGTTTCCAGCTTCAGAAAAATACAAAAAGAAAAAAAAAAAAGATTTAAGTATCTCTTTAATCATTATTGTTTTAAAAGAAGGAGTTTCAGAAAAGGTAGTGGAATGTTATAAACTTGTTTTTTTCCATTCTATACTGTATTTGATATTTTATTCATTTATTATTATTGCTGTGTTATGTATTTATTCTTTCTAATTATTTTATTCTCATTTTTAAATTCAAAAAGTAATACATACATATTATATATATGGTAAAATAATTTATAAGTATACATAGATATACAGTAAAAAAATGTATTTTTGTTCAGTTCACTTTTGTTTGCCAAGGAGCCTGTACTTTTTGAAAGGATCCAAGGATAGCTTATACTCTTTTAGGTTGTATTTTGTTTCTTCTTTTTTATTTAACCATAGTTATCTTTCTCTATTCTCAAAGTATTCATAACATTCTCCCTTTTCCCTCCCTCCTCTGTTAATGTTAATATAAAGGGGGAAAATTGTATTTATCAGTTATTTGATTATTTATAACTAGCCACTCATCTGGTACTCAACAGTACACAACAAAAGCAAAGTATCTATATACAGATATTAAAGGGATAACACCATTAAGGATTTTCATTTTTAAAATGGCAGGAAAAACAAATCAAGTTAACTGTGATATATTCTTTGCCCTTCAGTTTTATTCAATGTTTTAAAAACCAGAACTTCCCCGTCCTTCAGTTATATTCACACCTCCATCCTGCATGTACACACACATGTATGTGTGTATGCACGTGTATTTTAAAATCTAAAGGAGAGCTCTACCTGAATTAATAGTATTGTATCAATCTCAGTTTCCTGGGTTTGACAATGTATTATAATCATGTAAGATACTGTCATTGGGGCCTGACCTGTGTTGGCGCAGTGGATAAAGTGTCGACCTGGAAAGCTGAGATCGCCGGTTCGAGACCTTGCACTTGTCTGGTCAAGGCACATATGGGAGTTGATGCTTCCTGCTCTTCCCCCCTTTCTCACTCTCCTCTCTAAAATGAATTAAAAAAAAAAAAGATACTGTTAGAGCGTTGGACTGGGATGCGGAGGACCCAGGTTCGAGACCCCCGAAGTCGCCAGCTTGAGCGTGGGCTCATCTGGCTTGTGCAAAGCTCACCAGCTTGGACCCAAGGTCGCTGCTTAAGCAAGGAGTTACTCGGTCTGCTGAAGGCCCACGGTCAAGGCACATATGAGAAAGCAATCAATGAACAACTAAGGTGTCGCAACAAAAAACTGATGATTGATGCTTCTCATCTTTCTCCGTTCCTGTCTGTCTGTCCCCATCTGTCCCTCTTTCTGACTCTCTCTCTGTCTCTGTAAAAAAAAAAAAAAAAAAAAAAGATACTGTCATTAGGGGAAGTTGGGTGATGGAATTCTCTAAACTATTTTTGCAAATTCTTATAAACTAATTATCTCCTTTTCATTGCTGAGTAGTATTCCAGCAACATGTATATTTTAACCACACATTTTGTATTCTTGAGGCTAGATCTCATGGTTCCAGTTACATCAGGGTAGCCATGCTCAGATCTTTTGTGTGGTTTCTGGAGCCATCCAGAGACATCTGTGGTTGATTACTGAAACCTGTTTGAGCCTGACCTGTGGTGGCACAGTAGATAAAGCATGACCGTGGATACTGAGGTTGCTGGTTCAAAACCCTGGGCTTGCCTGGTCAAGGCCCATATAGGAGTTGATGCTTCCTGTTCCTCCTCCTTCTTTCTCTCTCCCCCCTCTCTAAAATGAATAAAAGTTTTAAAAAACAAAAAGGAAACCCATTTAATGTGTCACTTAAATTATATGTACATATAAAAAGGTTCATAATAAAGGCATAATTGAAAATGAAGTAAGCAAAGTAAGAAGCAGTAGGCAAGATTACACAGAATTTTGAAATGTTCAGAGAAAGGAAACATTTAGCTAATTGTCCAGATTGTGTTTGGCATGTATTTCTCTTATTTTCACTGTATGCTCTGAATAGTTTTGAGAATAAATCCTTGGAATTAGCAAGGGTTTCTTTATAGTGTAAACTTTTCTCCAGCATACCTCAAGTATTCTCCAAATGACCAGTAGGTTAGTTAGGCTGGGTCTAGATCGGAGCCTTCATTGGCTTCTCTAACTAGTTTCTCTGTCAATGATGTTTTCAGGTTTGGTTATTACAGTTCTGATTGTTCCATCTTAGAAGATTTCCAGAACTTTCTCTTACAGCAGTTGTGATAGGAAGAACAGAGGCTTATGTGTTCTACAGAGCTGAGTCCATGTGGGCCTTGCAGTTGGTATTCTTTGACCAACTAGTGGAAAATTTTCATCTCTTATGTTTTGTTCTCTGGTCTTAATCTTATTGAGGATGCTGGAAAATTCTTGTGTCTGCTGATGGCTTGAGGTATTTCTGACTCTAGAATTTATCACTGAGTGTAGTTAGCTGAGTCTGAATAATTTAGTTGTAGAGTACACGATTCATATCTTAGATTTCTTGAACTGACCTTTTCCTTTACTGTTCTTATGAGAATAAAGTCATTTGACACCATGGCCGATGGAGGACTTGGGAATGCAAAAGTAGATCCCTATAGGAAGTAGAGACAGTTGTTAGAAATACGCTGAGGGACAGTGGAATTCTCACAGACTTGGTTTCTCACTAAGGGATCACTTGGGAGATGACATTTGGAAGGACAAATGGATTTTAGCCAGACATATTTTGGGCAAGGGCAATTCACAGAGGAAAACAACTAAGAGTTTTATATGGTTGATGGTACAAGCTTTGGGGAAAGGTGAGGCTACCCCAAATGTTTCTTTCTTTTGCTGAGAAGAAACATAAAAAGCATTGGACTTTTTCCATGGCCACTGTAGTAGGCTAAGGTGTAAACACACTCATTAAAGGGAAGCTTATTTAAGATTTCATTTATTGGTGTTGGTGGGGGGAATGAATGAGAATTATTTGTATGTGCCTTGACTGGGTAAGCCTGAGGTTTCAAACTTGCGACTTCAGTGTTCCACGTTGACACTCTATCCACTGCATCACCACTGGTCAGGTGAGTTACTTTAAGATTTTATTGTTTATGTAAGGATTTACTAATAATTATGTTATTTAAAAATAAGATGTTGAGAATTAAAGTTGATCCAATAACAATTGCCACTTTGAGGTAACACCCTCATAGATTTTCAAGTAATAAAGTTACTTATATTTAGTTTCTTTCTTTGTTTTCCCTAGAGGTTTTGCTACTTATTGATGAGTGCTTCAACTTACATGTTTATGATGATGTGGGAGTACAGCCACTACCTCCTGTTCCTTCAAGCAGTGTCTCTGTTCTTGCTGGATAGTTTTTCCCTGAAACAAAGTAACAAGGTATCATGGTATTTTGAAATGGTGATTTTAAATCCAGAGAATTAATGTTTTTATAGTGTATTTTAAAACCATTTAGCTTTTAAGCTTCATTTTCAGATGTTTTAATAGGCTCTGATTTATCCTTCTCAAAGATTGTTAAATTCATCTCTATCCTTTTTAGAAGCATTTCAAAATTCCTTTAAACATGATCTGCTTAACCAGGGTCACCCTGTTCTTCCACCCCATTTCTAGCCACTTCTCCTTTTTCTGTTTCTTTTTTCCTTTAAAAAGAAAGAAAAGTGAAATATAGGATATGTACAAAAGAGTATATGTACAGTGTATATACAGCATTAGGATGAAAAATGAATATTTGACCACCCAGACCAAGAAGTATAGCTTTGGAATACCCTAGAAGCTGCTGCTCTAACTCTTCCCAGTCACATCCAGTTCCCTTCCCAACATAGGCTAACTGTCCAAATTTTGTTAATTCTCCCCCCCTTTTTATGTTTTTTTCTATCTATCTATCTATCTATCTATCTATCTATCTAATGTTGTAAATAATGTATTATGTACTTTTGCCTGATTTACTTTTCAGACTCATCCATGGTGATACATCGAGCTGTATTTCATTCACTGTGTTTATTTGTACATTCTATTATTGATAGACAGTTAGGGTTTTTTCAGTACATTGTTCATGTCTGCCGTGAGCATTTTTAGGTATGTCACATAAGTGAAAGATTTCTCTAGAAGATTTCTCTAGAAAGATTTCTACCTCATAACAAATTACCAGTCAAAGGATGAGTGCATATGCAACTTAACTAGATACCAAGCCTTTCTCTAGAATGGCTATTAGTTTATACTCTTGCCAGAGGTCATTAAAGGTTCCCATCAACATTTGGTTCCTTCTGTTTATTTATTTTTTTCTTTTTTGCCATTTCTTTTCTTTATTTTAAACCTTTATTAAGTATTTAATACCACTGCTCACTAAAATTAGGGGATATGTTATCATTTTATATTCATTTTGAAATATCCCCTAATTTTTGTGAGCAGTATATATGTATTGTCTGTCTAAGCCAGATTTTAAGTTTGGAGCTAAGGAACTCAATAACTGTCGAACCAGCATAAAAAACAAACAAACAAAAAACAACAACAACAACAAAAGCATTATCGGCCCTCAGATGATTCTGTTGTACCATTTCCCAGTCATTGCTTCAGCCTCCCAACAGTGAGATATCTTTTTTTTTTTTTAATGGTCTGGCCTGTTAGGGATTTTTTTCTTTCTGTTTTTTGTTTTTTATTTTTTACTTTTAATACTTTGCATTTTTATTTTTCCCCCCTAATGCCTAGTGTTTGTCTTAATTTTTCCTTTCTAAAATGAATTAAATTTATGATAGATTAAATTATTTTACTATTGAATTAAAGAAAATAAATCTACTGCCTGACCAGGTGATGGCACAGTGAATAGAGCGTTGAACTGAGATGCAGAGGACCCAGGTTCGAAATCCCAAGGTTGCTGGCTTCAGCGCCAGCTCATCTGGTTTGAGCAAGGGGTCATTCGGTCTGCTGTAGCCCTCTAGTCAAGACCCATATGAAAAAGCAATCAATGAACAACTAAGGTGCCGCAGCGAAGAATTGATGCTTCTCATCTTTCTCCCTTCCTGTCTATCCCTATCTGTCCCTCTCTTTGTCTCTCTCTGTCTTTGTAACACAAACACACAAAAGAAAGAAAATAAATCTACTAAGACATAGAACTCCCCCCCCACAAAATTCAAGTTTACTTTTATTTGATTAAATCGGTAGCATTTAAATGAGTTTATTATTAAACACAATAGCAACTGCACACTCAAAAAATAAAACAGTACAGAAATGTGTCATAAAATTTGGCACCTGAAACCTTTATAATTAATTATGTTAACCATTGTCACTCCAATAAATTTAACTGAAAACAAAAAAGAAATAAAGATATGAATATGACCTGTAGAAAAATAACACAAAAATATGTAGGCCACATTATTATTTAGTTCACATGTCTCTGTGGTCTAGGTTCCACGGATTGGGAATCATTACTTGCTCTTTATTTTTTCCTTTTATTTTGCATTGATGGGGTTTTATTTATTTAGTTCATTTTATCGGGGTGACATTGGTTAATAAAATTACATAGGTTTCAGGTGACATATCTTTCCTGGGAGATCTTCTCTTAGCACATTGAATTTAACTTTCTTGTGCTTACTGTTAAATGGACGGAATGCAAAAATACTTTTTTCTGATGCTACATACATCTCATGGCAGTATTTTTTTTTTTTTTTTGTATTTTTCTGAAGCTGGAAACGGGGAGAGACAGACAGACTCCCGCATGCACCAGACTGGGATCCACCCAGCACGCCCAGCAGGGGGCGACGCTCTGCCCACCAGGGGGCGATGCTCTGCCCCTCCAGGGTGTGACCAGAGCCACTCTAGCGCCTGGGGCAGAGGCCTAGGAGCCATCCCCAGCGCCCGGGCCATCTTTGCTCCAATGGAGCCTCGGCTGCGGGAGGGGAAGAGACAGGAAGGAGAGGGGGAGGGGTGGAGAAGCAGATGGGCGCTTCTCCTGTGTGCCCTGTCCGGGAATCGAACCCGGGACTTCTGCACGCCAGGCCGACGCTCTACCACTGAGCCAACCGGCCAGGGCCTCATGGCAGTATATTTTGATATTTTATTAGAACTGCTGCTAAAGATTATGATTTTGGATTTATATAGTTTGATGTTGCATTGATGAATTTTAATAACAAATAAGACTAATGAAAATATGTACAATAAAGTTTATTATTCATTTTATTTTTGTCAACAGGTTCATGAAGTTTATAAAATCTATATATTTTCTCTCTTTCTGGGATATTTACTGCAGTTTGAGAATTCAGCTTTATTGGTATCTCCTTTATTAAGCTTAGTAGTAGCCTTAATGCTTGTTAAGCACCTTCAGGTAATTAGAATTGCCTTTTTATAATTTTATGATGAATTTTTAATTGTTAATTTTTTATACCTCACATTTTTGTTCATTTGATTTTTCCTGACAGATAAATGTGAAGAAAGGAACTTTTATAGCTAAAATAATAAAAGTTATTAATTTTTATTTGGTGTGGACTCTGACCGTGACATTTACTGTTATAATGAAGGTAAGTACTCTGTGTCTGAGATTCATGTAGCAGAACAAATTAAATAATGAAATATAGTGGAGTAAATTTTAATGAGTAATGAGATAGCAAGATAATAGAATTTGTAAAGTAAAATTTGTTTACCAATGCGAATGCCTAGCATATTAAGTGAGAAAATAGGATTATGATTCTTTTCTAGACATACTTTAAAAGTACATCTACTTTGCTTGGCCGGTGGTTGCACAGTGGATAGAGCATCGACCTGGAATACTGAGGTGGCTGGTTTGAAGCCCTGGGCTTGCCTGGTCCAAGGCACATATGGGAAGCAACTATGATCTGATGCTTCTTGCTTCTCCCCCACCTTTCTCTCTCTTCTTCCTCTAAACTCAGTAAATAAAGTTTTTTAAAAATAAAAATTCATCTACTTTATTTTCCATTTAATTTAAAATGTCATCATTTTAACCCCTTCACCTTCTTTGACTAGATCAAAGAAGGTAAAGGGATTAGCCAAAAAGGGGTTATATTTAAAACACGTATACAGACAGCAGAGTAGCAATAGCCAGAAGGGAAGAGGGGTGGTAGGGGGAGGAGAAAAAAGTGGGAACAAATTGGGGTGGAAAGAGACTTTCATGGGGCTGGGTGAGCACAATGTGGTGGGTAGATGGTGATATATTGAGAGGGACACTTGAAACCATGTCAACACAATAGATTAAAAAATAAAGAATAAAATATCCACAGGGATATAAAGTATAGCATAGGAAATATAGTTAATAATATAATAAACATGTATGCTGTCAGGTGGATACTAGATTTATTGGGGTGATCACATCGTAAGTTCTATAAATGTCTATTCACTGGGTTGTACACTTCAAACTAATACAGTGGTACCTTGAGATACGAACAGACTAACATGAATTTTTTTAAGATACAAGCTGCAACTCAGTCCATATTTTTGTTCGAGATTCAAGCAAAATTTCGAGATACAAGTTATGATTCTGGAAGCTGCCACTAGTTGGCGTGGTTGCGCTCTGGTCCAGTATCGGCAGTTTGATATACGAGTTGACTGACTTACGAGCTCGGTTACAGAACGAATTAAATTCGTATCTCAAGGTACCACTGTATAGCATAATATTGTATTTCAGTGGTAATTGAAAAATAAAAAATTATTTAAAAACAAAAAATAAGGAAGAAAAATAAAATATTATTATGCAATTAACATTAAGTAATATATGGAATAAATTGTGATGAGTCAAAGTTGATTGGAAGAGTGGGTAAGTTACTTAAGCCAGGTGGGATAAAGTTGAAATCTTACAACCCCATTACAGTTTTATGCTTTAGTATAAAGTAATACGATGGATTTATGCCACTAGATCTCCTTGCTTCACAGTTATATCATACATTATTTCATGTATATATATATATGAAATACATATATGTATGTGTTGTGTGTGTGTATATATATCATATATTTTTTTTGTGTGTGTGTGTATTTTTTTAACCAGAGAGTGTCAGAGATAGTGGACATACAGGAAGGGAGAGAGATGAGAAGCATCAATTCTTCCTTGTGGCACCTTAGTTGTTTATTGATTGCTTTCTCCTATGGGCCCTGATGGGGTAGGGAGCAGTCTCTAGCCAAGTCAGTGATGACTTGCTCAAGTCAGTGACCTTGGACTTCAAGCTAGTGACTTTTGGGCTCAAGCCAGCAAACATGGGGTCATGTTTATGATCTCATGATTTCACACTCAAGCAGGCAAGCCTACACTCAAACTGGCGACCTCTGGGTTTTGAACCTGGGTCCTCTACATCCCAGGCCGATGCTCTATCCACTGTGCCATGACCTGGCCAGGCTCATTTATATTTTTTTGTTTCCTAGTCCTGCTGTGTTTTCTGTTTGTAAGAATAGCTAATTGTTCTTTCTTATAACTAGTATTTTTCCCCTACAGACGTTTGTACCACACAAAGAAAATGGGCACATGCTGAAATTCCTTGAAGTAAAACTTGGAATAAATATGACTAAGTAAGTTATAGATTCTGTAAGTTTACCTAATCTTGTATCACATAGAAGATGAAGGTGAAGAACAAAAATAATCAAACGAGGAAGTATATAGCTAATTAAATACCATTTAGAAAATAAATAATTTTATATACTGTATCTAGAACAGTGGTTCTCAACCTTTCTAATGCCATGACCCCGCAATACAGTTCTTCATGTTGCGGTGACCCCAAACCAAAAAATAATTTTGGTGGCTACTTCATAACTGTAATTTTGCTACAGTTATGATTCGGAATGTAAATACCTGATATGCATTATGTATTTTCCGATGGCTTTAGGCGACCCTGCTGGGGTCGCGACCCACAGTTTGAGAACCGCTGATCTAGAAGAAATCTGACATTAATATTTTCTCTCATTAAAAAAGTTCTGGCCCTGGCCAGTTGGCTCAGTGGTAGAGCGTCGGCCTGGCGTGCAGGAGTCCCCGTTCGATTCCCAGCCAGGGCACACAGGAGGAGCGCCCATCTGCTTCTCCAACCCTCCCCCTTTCCTTCCTCTCTGTCTGTCTCTTCCCCTCCTGCAGCCAAGCCTCCTTTGGAGCAAAGTTTGCCCGGGCGCTGGGGATGGCTCTATGGCCTCTGCCTCAGGCGCTAGAATGGCTTTGGTCGGGGCAGAGCAGCACCCCCTGGTGGGCATGCAGGTGGATCCCGGTCAGGTGCATGCGGGAGTCTGTCTGACTGCCTCCCCATTTCCAGCTTCAGAAAAATACCAAAAAATACAAAAAAAAAAAAAAAAAGTTCTCATTTAGGTCTTTTAGAAATTTGATAGACTTAAATCTCAATAGCATCAAAGTGTTTTGAGGTTACTTTCTTCCTTGATGAGGAACAATGATATCATCTAAGGTCAGAATAAATGAAGGATTTAAAATGAATAAAGAGCCCGACCTATGGTGGCACAGTGGATAAAGCGTCGACCTGGAAATGCTGAGGTCACCGGTTCAAAACCCTGGGCTTGCCTGGTCAAGGCACATATGGGAGTTGATGCTTCCAGCTCCTCCCCCCTTCTCTCTCTCTGTCTCTCCTCTCTCTCTCTCTGTCTCTCCTTCTCCTCTCTAAAATGAATGAGTAAAATAAAATTTAAAAAAAAATAAATAAAATGAATAAAGAACTAAGGTAATTTAACCACTACATCAGCACAATGTTTACATTAAAAAGGGTATGGGCATAGAAAAGGGGTAGGCAGTAAGATATTTATTTCATAGCAATGAATCTTATAATAGTGGGATGAATAAGAAACTGATTTTGTAAATTAAAGAATAGTGTTGTGGCATTTTTGTTTGATAAATGCTTTTTTTTTTTTCAGAGAAAAAGGATGGAAGAGAGATCTAAGCATCAACTTTGTAGTTGCAGCACTTTAGTTGTTCATTGATTGCGTTTTTTTTTTTTTAAGATTTTATTTATTTTAGAGAGAGAGAGAGGTGGGGAAGGAACAGGAAGCATCAACTCCCACATGTGCCGTGACCAGGCAAGTCCAGAGTTTCCAACTGACGACCTCAGCATTCCAGGTCAATGCTTTATCCATTGCGCTACCGCAGGTCAGGCTGATTGCTTTCTTATACTGTACGTGCCTTAACCAGGGGGCTCCAGCTGAGCCAGTGACCCCCTTGCTCAATCCAGTGACCTTTGCTCAAGCCAGGATCTTCCGCTTCACGCCAGTGATCTTTGACTCAAGGCAGCAACAATGGAATTATGTTGATCCCATGCTCAAGCCAATGACCCTACAGCCAGATGAGCCTGTGCTCAAGCCAGTGATCTCAGGGTTTCAAACCTGGGGTCTCAGCATCCCAGGCCAGTGCTCTGTCTACTGCGCCACCACCTGGTCAGGCTGTTAAGTGCATTTTTAAAACCTAGAATGAAATACATGATTTTTATGTACTGACAGCCTTTTGCATAATGGGACATATATTTTACCTACTCATTTCTATAGTCAATATAATATAACTTCGAACTTTATTATCACTTGCTATGATTACATGAGATTTTAGATACTGTGCATGGAATTTCATGTTGAGACATATCACAGTTAACAAAGTTTGTTTTGTTGGGTTTTTTTTGTATTTTTCTGAAGTGAGAAGCAGGAAGGCAGTGAGACAGACTCCTGCATATGCCCAACCAGGTTTTACCCAGCAAGCCCACTAGAGGACGATGCTCTGCCCATCTGGGGCATTGTCTACATTGTAACCAGAGCCATTTTAGCACCTGAGGTGAGGCCATGGAGCCATCCTCAGCGCCCGGGCCAACTTGCTCCAATGGAACGTTGGCTGTGGGAAGGAAAGAGAGAGGTTAGAGAGAAAGGAGAGGGGGAAGGGTAGGGAAGCAGATGAGCACTTCTGCTGTGTGCCTGGCCGGGAATTGAACCCAAGACATCCACATGCTGGGCTGATGCTCTACCACTGAGACAACCAGCCAGGGCACAGTTAACAAAGTTTTTGATATGGATTAAACACTGGAGAAATCTACTGAAGTGTAAGTTATATATGTATGTCTAAGATAAAAGGATCCTTTAAAAGGCCGTGTGTTCCATAAAGGTGCATACCCATGTATTTCTGAGAGGTATGTGTAGGCCTGACACATAATGGGCAATTAGTAAAAATTAGTTGTAGACCTTCATGATTATCTGCCCTTTTCACTGACTTTCTATTTAACCTTGGGAGACTCTAGGATGAGCCTAGGATAAGAGCTGCTTTTGTTCAGTGTTTCTTCATTGGTTATGTCAGGAGTTGGGAACCTATGGCTCGTGAGCCAGATGTGGCTCTTTTGATGGGTGCATCTGGCTCGCAGACAAATCTTTAATAAAATAATAACAGTAAATATATAAATCATTCTCATGTATTACAATCCATTCATTTCCTACTGCTCATGTTCATGGTTGCGGGTGGCTGGAGCTAATCACAGCTGTCCTCCGGGACAACAACAAATTTTTATTGGATAATGCGTAACGTACACGGGTTGTTGTGAGGTCAGGAAGTAAACTTCCCTCCTTTTAATCAAGTAGTCAGCTAGCTAATTACAGAAACCTTTTTGACAAAGAAGATGGCTAAAAGAAAAAAGATGAAGAGTATCGTACTTTTCAGCTGGAATGGACAGAGGAATTCGCCTTTGTGGAGAGAGCAGGTTCTGCAGTGTGTCTAATATTCAATGATAAAATTGCATAGATGAAACGGTCAAATATAAAGTGGCACTTCGACACACACCATACTACATTTGCATCAAAATATCCAGTGGGGGACAGCAGGAAGAAAGCATGTCAAGAGCTACTGTGCAGAGCGCAAGCTAGTCAGCAGCAACTCCATGTTTGGACCCAAGTTGACTGGAATTCAGCTAGCTTTGCTGGTGCTTTAGCAATTGTGAGAAACGGAAAGCCATTCACAGATGGGGAGTATATCAAAACATTCATGCTTGATGTTGCCAATGAACTTTTTGATGACTTTTTGGATAAAGACAAGATAATCAAATGAATAAAAGACATACCTCTGTCGACAAGAACTGTTCACGATCATACCATCATGATGGCAAATCAAATTGAGGCAACACAAGTGAAGGACATAAATGCAGCACCATTCTTTTCTCTCGCTTTGGATGAGTCAACAGACGTAAGCCATTTATCCCAGTTCAGCGTGATTGCAAGGTATGCTGTTGGTGACACACTATGTGAGGAAAGTCTTGCTGTTTTGCCTATTAAGGAGACAATAAGAGGGGAGGATTTAGTCAAGGTCTTTCTTTTTTTTTTTAAATAATCTTTTTTTAATTATTTTTTAAATTTATTCATTTTAGAGAGGAGAGAGAGAGAGGAGAGACAGAGAGAGAGAGAAGGGAGGGAGGAGCTGGAAGCATCAACTCCCATATGTGCCTTGACCAGGCAAGCCCAGGGTTTTGAACCGGCCACCTCAGCATTTCCAGGTCGACGCTTTATCCACTGCACCACCAAAGGTCAGGCTAGTCAAGGTCTTTCACTGAGTTCGCTAAAGAAAAAAATCTGTTGGATAAACTTATTTCAGTGTGTACTGATGGTGCCCCGTGCATGGTGAGAGAAACAGAGCATTCAAAGTGCTTCGTCGTGAACATGAAAAGAGACCCATCCTAAATTTTCACTGCATCCTACATCAGGAGGCGCGTTGTGCTCAGATGTGTGGCGAGCAGCTTGGTGAGGTGTTGTTGCTGGTCATTCCGGTGGTCAACTTTATTGTTGCCCGAGCTTTAAATGATCACCAGTTTAAAACACTGCTGGATGAAGTTGGGAATAACTATCCTGGTCTGCTTCTGCCCAGCAATGTGCGTTGGTTGTCAAGAGGGAAGGTGCTCAGCCATTTCGTGGCTTGTCTGAGCGAAATCTAGACTTTTCTTGAAATGAAAAACATCGAGCGTCCTGAGTTAGCTAACACTGAGTGGCTCCTGAAGTTCTACTATCTTGTGGACATGACTGAACATCTGAACCAGCTCAATGTGAAAATAGAAGGCGTTGGAAATACAGTCTTATCCCTTCAACAAGCAGTGTTTGCATTTGAAAACAAGCTGGAACTCTTCATTGCTGACATTGAAACAGGTCGTTTTCTACACTTTGAAAAACTGGGAGAGTTTAAAGATGCTGCACAGCAAGTGACCCTGCTCAGCATCTTGATCTCCAGCAGCTAGCGGGCTTCACATCTAATCTGCAGTCATTCAAAGCGTGCTTTGGAGAATTTCGTGAGTGCACTCATTTTTTTAAGTTCATCACCCATCCACACGAGTGTACAGTGGACAGCACCGACCTGAGTTACATCCCCAGTGTCTCCATCAGAGATTTTGAGCTACAAGCTGCTGACCTGAAGGCCTCAGACATGTGGGTGAAGAAGTTCAAGTCACTGAATGAAGATTTGGAAAGACTTGCATGACAGCAAGCAGAGTTGACGAGCAAACACAAGTGGGGAGAAATGAAAAACTTCAACTCACGGACCAGCTGATTGTCAAAACTTGGAACGCACTTCCCGTCATATACCACACACTGCAGCGTGTGAGTGTTGCTGTACTGACAATGTTTGGCTCTATGCATGCATGTGAGCAGTCTTTTCACATCTAAGGAACGTTAAGACCAACCTATGATCACGTTTAATGGATGGAAGTCTCAACGCCTGCATGAAGCTTAACCTCACCACGTATCAACCAGACTACAAAGCCATCAGCAAAACCATGCAGCACCAGAAGCTGCGTTGGTGTTAAGAAGTACTTTATTCATCGTTGATTAGCAACAGCATAACCACGTTATTAAAAAGAATTCAGAGACTTATTGTACTTTAAAAATTTTGGTCTTACATAAAATGCACACATTTACTTGTATTTAGTGTTAAACATATTGTATGGCTCTCATGGAATTACATTTTAAAATATGTGGCATTCATGTCTCTGTCAGCCAAAAAGGTTCCCGACCCCTGGGTCATATAGTGCCCCTGTATTCAGCATTCCAGGTACTAGGTTTACTTCACAAGGTGATGCTCTGTATTTTCAGAATAAGACATGTCCCCTGTCCTTAAAAATATTACCATTTGAGCCTGACCAGGCAGTGGCACAGTGGATATAGCATCAAACTGGGACACAGAGTACCCAAGTTTGAAACACTGAGGTAGCTGGCTTGAGTTTGGGCTCAGCTGGCTTGAGCGCAGGCTCACCAGCTTGTGCAAGCGGTCACTGGCTTGAACCCAAGGTCACTGGTTTGAAGGCCAAGGTCACTGGCTTGAGCCCAGGGTTGCTGGCTTGAGCAAGAGGTCACTCATTTTGCTGTAGCCCCCCTATCCCCTATCAAGACACATACAAGAAAGCAATCAATAACTACTAAGGTGCCACAACAGAGAATCAGTACTCCTCATTTCTTTCCCTTCCTGTCTGCTTGTCCCTCTCTCTGTCTCAGTCACACACACACACACACACACACACACACACACGTATATTGCCATCTCATTAGATAGTTTTTATATAATTAATGACTTGGGTGGTTTAAATAGCAAATGCTTTATGATCAAGTGAGCCCATTGGATATTAGGATTTGGAGTTCACTAGAATTTCAGGAAACATTTCTGGTGAGACAGACTTTTAGGAACTATTACAGAAATATTAATATTTGTTGGATGTGCTGGATACTTGGCTAGGTACTCTGGATGATGGAAAAATGACTACAGTGTAACATATGGCAGGTTGCATTAAGGACTATAATGGAGAAATAAGTAAAATGCTGTGAGAATGTTGGGAAGGTAAGGTTGAGACTAGGGGATGTGAAAAGAAGACTCATTAAATTGGGATTTGAATTGTTCCTTTATGAATTAACAACTTTAATAGGCAGATGTTAAAGAGGTGCATTTGTTGTAGATACAGGATATTTTGATGGCAGCCTCTTTGATACAGCTGTTTTACACATTGTGAAACTTTAGCCTTTTATTCTAAGTCCAGTGATTAGTGAAGTAGGCAGTCTCCATCTGTCTGTGAGCACCCTGAACATCATTCCATTTCCTACCTCCTCCCCTACGACTAGGGATTACGGATGAAATGGAAGTTGGAGATGAACTAGGAGTAAAAATGCAGATATTTTATGATTTCTGTCTAGGTAATTAGGTATCTCTATTTATTTATTTAAAAAATTTTCCCATTGATTAGCGAAAGAGAGGAAGGGAGGGAAAAAAACTGAGAGAAAACTTAACTCGTTTCACTTAGTTTTATTTAGTTGTATATTCATTGATTGCTACTCGTACATGCCTTGACTGGGGGACAAACGGGGTCAACCCTGTAACCTCTGGCATACCAGGTCAACGCTTTATCCAGTGAGCCACCTGTCTAGGGCTAGATACCTCTTTTTACAAGATGTCCCAGTTGAGTTACATTAATCAATATCAATCAGGGCTGTTTAATAATGTGAGCCACATAAGTAATTTTCTAGTAGTCACATTAAAAAAGTAAAAAGAAACAAGTGAATTTAATTTTAGTAATATATTTTGCCTGACGTGTGGTGGCACAGTGGATAAAGCATCTACCTGAACACTGAGGTCGGTGGTTTGGAACCCTGGGCTTGCCTGGTCAAGGCACATACGGAGTTGATGTTTCCTGCTCCTCCCTTCTTCTTGCTCTCTCTCCTCTCTCTCTAAAAATGAATAAATAACATCTAAAATTTTTTATTTAATAAAATATATAAAAAATCTTTTAATGTGTAAGTGATATAAAAACTACTGGGATATTTTTACTTTTTTTATTATTTTTTATCTTTGACATCCAGATTGTATTTTGTACTTAAATTATATCTTCATTTGTATTCGCCACATTTCAAGTGCTAATAGCCAAATATACCTAGTAGTAGTTAACATATTGGATAGTACAGATGTGGAGGTTATCTTCCAGATAAAAATAAAAAGTGAAACTTCCTTAAAACTGTAATGGGCTTTAGAGATGGTAAAGTACTTGGTAGCAAAAAGCAACAGTTTTACATTTATTAGAACAATTCGTTGGGGAGAGTTTACTAATGCCATTATCTTCATTTGTAAAGGGTAGGATGTGGCTGTTATACGTGAATGAATTTAAGAAATATGTTTCCTTTTTTTTTTTTTGTATTTCTCCGAAGCTGGAAACGGGGAGAGACAGTCAGACAGACTCCCGCATGCACCCGACCGGGATCCACCCGGCACGCCCACCAGGGGGCGATGCTCTGCCCCTCCGGGGCCTCGCTCCGCTGCGACCAGAGCCACTCCAGCGCCTGGGGCAGAGGCCAAGGAGCCATCCCCAGCGCCCGGGCCATCCCCGCTCCAATGGAGCCTCGCTGCGGGAGGGGAAGAGAGAGACAGAAAGGAAGGAGAGGAGGAGGGGCGGAGAAGCAGATGGGCGCCTCTCCTGTTTGCCCCGGCCGGGAATCAAACCTGGGACCCCTTGCATGCCAGGCCGACGCTCTACCACTGAGCCAACTGGCCAGGGCCAGAAATATGTTTTCTTTTATCTAAGTTTCTAATGAGCCTGACCAGGCAGTTACGCAGTGGATAGAGCGTCGGACTGGGACGCGGAAGACCCAGGTTCAAAACCCTGAGGTCGCCATCTTGAGTGTGGGCTCATCTGGTTTGAGCAAGGCTCACCAGCTTGAGCCCAAAGTCACTGGTTTTAAGTAAGGGTTCACTCGGTCTGCTATAGCCCCCTGGTCAAGGCACATATGAGAAAGCAATCAGTGAACAACTAAGGTGCTGCAATGAAGAATTGATGCTTTTCATCTCTCTCCCTTCCTGTCTGTCTGTCCCTATCAGTCCCTCTCTCAGTTTCTCTCTGTCTCTGTCACAGAAAAAAAAAGCTTCTAATGAAATAAAAAGTGCTTTTATGGTCAGTAGTTTAAAACACCTGTTATTTTAATATGCTTTTTGTCTTCTATAGGAATTTTACAATGAATTGGCTTCTATGTCAAGAATCCCTGCAGACACCATCTCAAGACTTTTTTTTGCGATTGACACAGTCTTCTTTATTACCTTTCTATATTTTAGTGTTAATTATTTGTTTTATTTCTATGATGCAAGTTATTTTTAGGAGAATTAAGTAAGTATCTATGAAAATCAATCACATTACTTACCATTAAAGTAATTTATTTAGCGTCAATGAAGCTAGTAGTATAAGTGATATTATTCATCGATTGATTGATTTTAGAGAGTGGAGTGAGAGAGAGAGGTGGGGGGAGGAGCAGGAAGCATTAGAAATATATTATGGAATTATGTAACAATACTTATTTTTAATATTCTTTCAATATTTGTATTGTTTTAGAGCTTCTAATTTTATTCTCCATCAGTATGTAAAATATAATTATAAGTTAATCAGATAAAATTTAAATTTAAGTTCATATATCTAAACATGTAATGTCCAGATTTAGTGTAGGAATAATATTTAAATAATCAGATAAACTTTCAAAAACTGTTTTACTAACTTAGATTTTCACTTACTATTAAAGTAATTTATTTAGCGTCAATGAAGCTAGTAGTATAAGTGATATTATTCATCGATTGATTGATTGATTTTAGAGAGTGGAGTGAGAGAGAGAGGTGGGGGGAGGAGCAGGAAGCATCAACTTATGGTAGTTGCTTCTCATATGTACCTTGACTGTTCAAGCCCGGGATTTCAAACCTGCAACCTCAGCACTTCAGGTCGATGCTTTATCTATTACACCACCACAGGTCAGGTGTATAAGTGATTTTAAATTATAAAGTTTAACTAGTTTTAAGTATATTTATTTATTATATTTGAAAGGAAGTTGCATGTAGGGTCTTGATTTTTAGAACTTAGTTGTTTACATTATGATTTAAGTATATTGACTTACCAATCACTAGTCGAGTGATAATTAATCTTAGAAAGGATCCTAAAGTATTATTTATTTATTTATTTTGTGACAGAGACAGAGAGGGACAGATATGGACAGACAGACAGGAAGGGAGAGAGATGAGAAGCATCAATTCTTTGTTGTGACACCCTAGTTGTTCATTGGTTGCTTTCTCATATGTGCCTTGATGGGGGGAGAAAGGGGGGGGATATAGTAGACCAAGTGACCCCTTGCTCAAGCCAGCAACCTTGAGCTCAAGCTGGTGAGGCTTGCTTAAACCAGATGAGCCCATGCTCAAGCTAGCGACCTTCAGTTTTAAATCTGGGTCCTCCAAGTCCCAGTCTGACACTCTATCCACTGCGCCACCACCTGGTCAGGCCTAAAGTATTTTTTTAGTTATATTTCTGAACTTTTATTTTTAGTCTTCACTGAGTCAGTTACATTCAGGTTCTAAAAGCCAGTTTCAAAGACTTGGAGGTAGGAAAGTTAATATTTGACTAGCAGAATATATTTTTAAATTTTAAGAACTATCTGTATTTCCTTTTATCAAATTTAACATCTTTGATTTTCCAAATACATATTTTAGTAAAAAATATGTTCCTTTTCTGTAGTGGTGAGTCCCTTAAAGAAACTGTTACTCTTGAAGATGGACAAATTGGAGAACGGCCAGAAATAATTTATCATGTGATTCACACTATTTTATTGGGTTCTTTTGCAATGATTATAGAAGGGTAAGTGTACTTTATTTGATCTACTTGTTTTTATAAAGATTTGTTTTTTCTACCCTGGGCAGGTAGCTTAGTTGGTTAGAGCATCATCCTGATCACCAACGTTGTGGGTTTGATCCCTGGTACCATGGAATGCATGAATAAGTGAAACAACAAGTCAGTGTTTCTGTCTCTCTCCCATCCTTTCTCTAAAAATTAAAAAAAAAAGTCCTTCCTAATGGTAATAGGTAGAAACTTTTAAGAATACATTTGTTAAACTATTTTTTAAATTTTTTTATTTATTTTTTTGTATTTTTCTGAAGTTGGACATGGGGAGGCAGTCAGACAGACTCCCGCATGCGCCCGACCAGGATCCACCCGGCATGCCCACCAGAGGGTGATTCTCTGCCCATCTGGGGCGTTGCTCTGTTGCAACCAGAGTCATTCTAGCGCCTGAGGCAGAGGCCACAGAGCCATCCTCAGCGCCCAGGCCAACTTTGCTCCAGTGGAGCCTTGGCTGCTGGAGGGGAAGAGAGAGACAGATTGGAAGGAGAGGGGGAGGGGTGGAGAAGCAGATGGGCGCTTCTCCTGTGTGTCCTGGCCGGGAATTGAACCCAGGACTCCTGCATGCCAGGCCGAGGCTCTACCACTGACCCAACCGGCCAGGGCTTTTTTTTTTCTTTTTTTTTTAATTTATTTTTTACAGGGACAGAGAGAGAGAGAGAGGGATAGATAGGGACAGACAGACAGGAATGGAGAGAGATGACAAGCATCAATCATCAGTTTTTCGTGGGACTCCTAGTTGTTCATTGATTGCTTTCTCATATGTGCCTTGACCATGGGCCTTCAGCAGACCGAGTAACCCCTTGCTAGAGCCAGTGACCTTGGGTCCAAGCTGGTGAGCTTTTTTTTTTTTTGCTCAAGCCAGATGAGCCTATGCTCAAGCTGGCGACCTTAGAGTCTCAAACCTGGGTCCTCGGCATCCCAGTCTGATGCTCTATCCACTGTGCCACCACCTGATCAGGCACATTTGTTAAACTTTATAAAAACTGGCCCCGGCCAGTTGGCTCAGTGGTAGAGTGTTGGCCTGGCATATGGATGTCCTGGGTTCTATTGTTGGCCAGGGCACACAGGAGAGTGCTCATCTGCTTCTCCACCCCTTCCCCTCTTGTTTCTATCTTTGTGTGTGTGTGTGTGTGTGTGTGTCTCTCTCTCTCTCTCTCTCTCTCTTTCTATTCTTCTTCCCTCCTGCAGCCATGGCTCGACTGGAGCAAGTTGGCCCCAGGCGCTGAGGATGGCTCCATGTCCTCTGCCTCAGGCACTAAAAAATGGCTCCAGTTGCAACAGAGCAACGGCCCAGATGGGCAGAACATTGATTGCCCCCTGGTGGGCTTCCCAGGTGGATCCCAGTCAGGGCACATGTGGGAGTCTTGCTCTGCCTTCTCTCCTCTCACTAAATTAAAAAAAAGAAATTATAAAAACTAAAAATCTATAAACTTTTAAAATCTAATTGGAATTTACTAAGGCATTTATAGTACAGCGAATTGACATTTACTGATTCGTTAATTTGTTCAAAAACTACTGAATGTCTTCCAAGGGCCAAACATTGTGCTAGGTGCTGGAGTGCAGTGGTGAAGACACGTGGATACACAGTCTCTAACCTTATGTAACTTATGCCTAATGGAGGTGACAGATGTTAATTACACAAAAATAAAATTATAACTTTGATAAGTGAAGGAGAGGCATATGGTGCTGTGAAAACATATAAAAATTGAATTTGACTGAAGAAATCTTGAGGAAAGGCTTTCTAAGAAAAAGATACTTCAGTTGGGGCCTAAAGCGTGAGTAGCAGTGAAGTAGGCGAACAGAAGGAGGAGTACTCCAGGTAGAAGATATCCGTATGCAAAGCCCTGTGATAGGAAGAAACGTGGCTCTTTTTTGGGAGGGACTGTGAGGGGTGAAAATGAGCTCATTGTGGCCGAAGTACAAAGAGCATGCATAGCACCTTATAAGTCTTGTTAAGGAGTTTGGAGTAGTTGTATTTTCCTTTTATCCTTTTCGTCACATAAGTTCTTTTTTTGCTTTTAATTGCAATTGAGCTCTTACAAAGTACATGTCGAACTCCATTTAATGTTCAATAAAGTGAAATTTTCCATTTTATTAGCTTGATCATTTTAATGTTCTATATACCTTCTTAAATTTAAGCAAAATGGATATCCATATATTAATATCCAGATAAGGTATAGTGGTTTAGGTAGTGTGTTTCCTTTTAAGTCTTTAGTTTTCAAATTTGTTTTATTCTTGCTTCTACACAAAACCATGCCACCTCATTAATAAACATTATAAACATATATTTATTTAGCAGCAGTTTTTAGTTCGTTCATATGTCACTATTTTAGCAATGATGGAAGTTATAGAAATGTACAGGATATAATTCTCCAGAAACTCACAGCAGTTCCAACATCACCCTCAGTCTGACATCAACTGCAAGTGTGGGGTTCCCAAAACTGCTATCAGGTTCAGTAACTCACTAGGATTCACAGAACTCAGGAAGTTGTTATATTCACAGTATGGTTTATCACAGGAACAGGATAGGGGGAAGAGGCATATAGGACAGTGTCCAGGAGAAATCAGGCACAGAACTGCCAGTGTCCCTGCCAGTGGAGCCACCTGGTTCTCTCAGAAATGATGTATGACGCTATGCATGGAGTGTTGCCAACCAGGGAGACTCACCTGAGCTTTGATATTCAAAGTTTCTTTTTTTTTTATTAATTGATTTTTAGAGAGTGGGGGGTGGAGCTAGAAGCATCAGTTTGTAGTTGCTTCTTGTAAGTGCCTTGACTGGTCAGGCCTGGGGTTTCGAACTGGCAACCTCAATGTTCCAGGTCAACAATCTATCCACTACGTTACCACAGGTCAGGCAGTAATTATAGGTTTTATTGAGGCTCAATGATTTATGTATATGTGGCTGACCTTAGTCTCCAGCCCCTCCAGAGGTTTAACTGATAACCTTGTGGCCCAAGGCCCCCATGATAAGTCACATTCTTAGCATAAACTATCAATCATGAACCCAAGTAAACAAAGCTACTCTTGTCACATATGACTTCTAAAGGATTAGAAGTCACCTCCCAGAAGTTGGGGATAAGAGCCAAATCTTTTTTTGGGCAAGGTTAATCCTTCACTGCACAGTGAATAAGGTACATGAAAATAAATATACCGTGGTCAGAGGCAGCCATTGTTCAGCGGGTCACGCGGGCTGTTCAGGGGCTGGGCTGGTCCTACCCCCCTTTCCAAGCTCCCTGGCCATCCTTAGAGCTGGGAGAGGGGGCCAGTCCCTGGCTTTGCGCACCCTATGGTTCTCGGGTGCAGCCACCATGAGCAAACAGAAGGCACCACAGGAGACTCTCAACGGGGGGATCACCGACATGCTCACAGAACTCGCAAATTTTGAGAACGTGAACCAGGAGATCCACAAATACAATGCTTACAGAAAAGCAGCATCTGTGATAGCAAAATACCCACACAAAATAAAGAATGGAGCGGAATCTAAGAAATTGCCCGGAGTAGGAACAAAAATTGCTGAAAAGATTGATGAATTTTTAGCAACTGGAAAATTGCGTAAACTAGAAAAGATTCATCAGGATGATACTAGTTCATCCATCAATTTTCTGACTCGAGTTACTGGCATTGGTCCATTTGCTGCAAGGAAATTTGTAGATGAAGGAATTAAAACATTAGAAGATCTCAGAAAAAATGAAGATAAATTGAACCATCATCAGCGAATTGGGTTGAAATATTTTGAGGACTTTGAGAAAAGAATTCCTCGTGAAGAGATGTTACAAATGCAAGACATTGTACTAAATGAAGTTAAAAAAGTGGATTCTGAATACATTGCTACAGTCTGTGGCAGTTTCAGAAGAGGTGCAGAGTCCAGTGGTGACATGGATGTTCTTCTGACCCATCCAAGTTTTACTTCTGAATCAAACAAACAGCCAAAGCTATTACATCGTGTTGTGGAGCAGTTACAAAAGGTCAGCTTTATTACCGATACTTTGTCAAAAGGTGAAACAAAATTCATGGGTGTTTGCCATCTTCCCAGTAAAAATGATGAAAAGGAATATCCACACAGGAGAATTGATATCAGGTTGATACCCAAGGATCAGTATTACTGTGGTCTCTATTTCACTGGGAGTGATATTGTCAATAAGAATATGAGAGCTCATGCCTAGAAAAAGGCTTCACAGTCAACGAATACACAGTTCGCCCCTTGGGAGTCACTGGAGTTGCTGGAGAACCCCTGCCAGTGGATAGTGAGAAAGACATCTTTGACTAGTCCAGTGGAAATACCGAGAACCCAAGGATGGAAGTGAATGAGGCATCCTTCCTCCCAGGCACAGCCCAACAAGAGTCTTAATTTATTTCTTAACCTTTGCTATGTAAGGGTCTTTGGTGTTTTTAAATGAATGTTTCTTCTTCTTGCACTGTAGTCAATAAAACCTCTTATACTATTATTTAAAAAAATAAAAATAAATATACTGCTCACAAAAATTAGGTGATTTTTTATCACTTCATATTCATTTTGAAATATCCCTAATTTTTGTAAGTAGTATATAATAAGCAATATATGAGACTGTATATTAATTAAAGTACTTATTTATTTATTTTAAAGTGAGAGGATGGGAGATAGACTCCTGCATGCACTCTGACCAGGATCCATCTGGCAACCCCCATTTGGGGCTGATGGTTGAATCAACTGAGCTATTCTTAGTGCCCGGGGCCGATGCTTGAATCAATCAATCCACTGGTGATGAGAGTAGAACAGAGAGAGAAGGGGGAGAGGCAGAAGAAGAGAAGCGGATGGTCACGTCTCATGTGTGCCCTGACCAGGGATCAAACCCGGGACATCTGCATGCCAGGCCAACACTATCCACTGAGCCAACCAGCCAGGGCCGCCTAAAGTAATTATTCTTAAATTGTAATTCATACCAGAACATTCCTTCTTTATTTTTTAGATGAAAGAAGTATTACCATCTTTAGAAGTTTGTAGTTTTTTAACCATCTCTTTATTAGATACTGTAAATTGCTTATATGCAGAATGAATGCTTAATAGGATGCAGATCATTATGTTTAAGTTGTGTTTTATTATTGTGGTAAAAAAGTATAACATATGGCCCTGGCCGGTTGGCTCAGTGGTAGATCATCAGCCTGGCGTGCGGAAGTCCCGGGTTTGATTCCCAGCCAGGGCACACGGGAGAAGCGCCCAGCTGCTTCTCCACCCACCCCTCTCCTTCCTCTCTGTCTCTCTCTTCCCCTCCCGCAGCCAAGGCTCCATTGGAGCAAAGATGGCCCAGGCGCTGGGGATGGCTCCATGGCCTCTGCCTCAGGTGCTAGAGTGGCTCTGGTCGCAACAGAGCGACGCCCCAGATGGGCAGAGCATCGCCCCCTGGTGGGCGTGCTTGGTGGATCCTGGTCGGGCGCATGCAGAAGTCTGTCTGACTGCCTCCCGTTTCCAGTTTCAGAAAAATACAAAAAAAATTAAAAATTTTTTTAAAAAAAGTATAACATATAATTTACCATCTTAGACATTTTTAAGTGTGTGTGTGTATATATATATACCTCAGTATTAAATATATTAACATTGTTGAGAGACAGACCTCTAGAACTTTCTCACCTTATATATCTGAAACTCTATACCCATGGAACAATAGATCTCCCTTTGTCCCTCCCACCAGCCCCTGGTGACTCCCATTCTACTTTCTGCTTCTATGATTTGACTACTTCAGGATACCTCATACAAATACAATCATATATATAGTATGTATCTTTTTGTGACTGGCTTATTTCGCTTTACCCAGTGTCCACAAGGTTCATCCATATGTGACAGGAATAATACTCCATTACATATATATCGCATTATGTTTTGTCCATTTATCTATTGATGGGCATTTGAGTTGCTTTTATTTTTTGGCTGTTGTGAATAATCCTGCTGTGAACATGAATGTGCAAATACCTCTTTGAGACCCTGCTTTTTATTCTTTGAGAATATACCCAGAAGGGGGATTGCTGGATCATATGGCAGTTCTATTTTCCCTTTGTCTTTTTCTTTTATTTTTTTAAGATTTTATTTATTGATTTTCGAGAGGGGAGAGAGACAGAAAGGTGGTGGGAGATGAGCAGGTATGTGCCTTGACCAGGCAAGCCCAGGATTTCAAACCTGTACCTCAGCATTCTAGGTTAAGACCTTATCCACTGCACCACTGTTGGTCAGTCAGTTCTAATTTTAATTTTTTGAGGAACCTCCATACTGTTTTCCATAGTGGTTACTGTATTTCCCCATGTATAAGATGCATCCTTTTTCGAAATGGGGTCTTAAAACTGGTTGCATCTTATACAATGGTTGTACGGTTTTTTACTTGCATTTCCCACTTTTTTGTGCTTGTTTTTGCACTTGTTGAAGACAGTGATTGATCATCAGAGACAGATGAGGACAAGCTAATGGATGGGAGTTTTGACAGTGATGAGGAGTTGTATGAATTTTATGATGAATAAAACTTGACTTCAATAACTTGTGTAATACATTTTTTTTTCAAATTTTGGGCCCTCAAATTAAGATGTGTTTTATACAGGGGGACATACAATACATTTTTAATCTCATCAACAGTGTACAAGATTCCATTTCTCCACATTCTTGCTGACATTTGTTATTTGTATTTTTTAATGGGTGTGAGATGTTGTTTCATTGTGGTTTTGATTTGCATTTTCCTGATTATTAGTGATGTTGAGCATCTCTTCGTGTGCCTGTTGGCTATTTGTATATTTTCTTTGGGGAAACTTCTATTAAGCCCTTTGTCCATTTTTAAATTGGGATATTTGATTTTTTATTGAGTTGTAGGAATTCTTTATATTTTTTTGATATTACTACCTTATATCAGCTATATTATTTGCAAATACTTTTTCTTACTCTGTACGTTACCTTTTCACTTTATTGCTTGTATTATATCATATTTAAGTTTTGGTATATCCACATATTGGATGTATGTAGCTATTCAAAATTATGTTCTTAAGATTATTTAAGACTGCATAATACTATATAAATATATAGTAGTAAATGAAAAAGCAGGTTATAGCATGATCACAATTTTGCTAAATAAAGTGATATTTTTTTTAAGAGAGAGAGAGATGGAGGGACAGACAGGATGGGAGCAAGATGAGATGCATCAACTCAGAGTTGGGGCACCTCAGTTATTTATTCATTGCTTCTCATATGTGCCTTGACTGGGGGGCTACAGCTAAGCCAGGACCCCTTGCTCAAGCCAGTGACCATGGGGTCATATCTGTGATCCCATGCTCAAGTTGAATGAACCCATGCTCAAGCCAGATGAACCCATGCTCAAGCCAGTGACTTCGGAGGTTTGAAACTGGGTTCTCAGCATCCCAGGCCAGCGCTCTATCTGTTGCACCACTACGTATCAGGCTCAAAGTGATTATTTTTGAGTGACTAGATTATGTGTAACTTTAAAAATTTATGTGTCTAAAAAAAAAATTTATGTGTCTATACTTTTTGGGTATTTTTCAATTTTTTTTTCAATCAGAATAAAATCAGAAAGAACAAAAGCAAAATCAGAATGACTACCCCAGAATAAATACTGCGTATTATTTATAAAGTCAATATGCCAATTATGATTGAAATGTATTTAGGATTATCTGAGAATACTGAAAGAAAAGTTTTTCCACGGATTAACATCTTATTAGTGTAAATTACTTTTATTTATACTGCTCACAAAAATTAGGGGATATTTCAAAATGAATATGAAGTGATAAAATATCCCATAATTTTTGTGAACAGTGTCTATAAATGCTATGACCCAACTTGTTATTAATTTCTGGGATTTCTAAAAGTAACTTGATTTGCTTAATTAGTTAACACTGGAGCTTTTAGGGTAAGGTTCAATAAACAATACTCTGTTCTTTGAAGTTTGTATTCAGACGAGAAATAATATATAGGAGTAAGTTAGCCAGAGATGAAAAATAATAATTTTGATTCTGATAATAGTATATTGGAGAACACTTCTTTGAGTGTGATCAAAAGGGCTTCTAGCATCTTCTACCCCAAATTGAGTTTAGTACCAAAATCTCAAGCCTTACTTCTTAAATGAGCAAAGCCCCCAGGTAATTCTACTGTACATACGTATACACATACAACCTGCAGGAGAAAGAGACAAAATATAAAAGCCTAGAAGTGTTTGAGCTGGTTGAGTTTAATTCTTTCTCTCAGATAAATCTGAGGAGGAGCAAGTAAGGTTCTGAGTAGAGGAATGACAGTTGAGGTAGATAAAGGTAAAGAACATGAATCCAGTGTAAGATTTTTCTAAGTTAAATTTATTTAAATTATAAATATAGGTACTAAATCACAGTAATTTTAGAAGTACCTGTGGTGCTGTTTTCTAACAGAAAACATGGCTATTTCCTCATTTTAAAATTTTACAGATATCTTAAAATAATATTTTTATACATCACTACTTCAGAAAGTATAGTTGTTACCAGACCTGCATTTAATGTATTACTAAAGAAGTACAAATATTCTATTATAAATGTACTTTTATTATTTGATATCAGTATTTCAGTATAATTGGTTTCCTTTGTAAGCCCATATATTCTTTCTATGCATTTAGAAATGTTTTCTTATGAGGAATTCAAATATTTTATCAGACAGCCAAACCTATGATTAGTGGGAATCTCTTTATGGAAACATTAAAACAGTAATAGTGGTTCACTCTAATAGGTAGCATCCCATAATGCCTAGTAAGGAGGGTGAAGAAAGTTAAACCAAGTGTATTTTAAGTGATTTATGTTTCAATTTTCATCTCATTGCTTCAAGAGCCTTTTTTTTCATGTCCAGTTTGCATATTCTATCATTCTTCTTCAACTTACTCACTAGGCCTATAAGAGCATGATCATGTACATGTAAATAAGATGCATGGTCACCTAGTAGGTGCTAGACATTCTGCTAGGTAGGCAGTAAAGATTAAAGAGAGAAGATTGAGGCTTTCTTCTCAGAGAATTCCTATTATAGATAAATAAACCAAGAGTGAAAATAAAGCTGGAACTAGCAGAAAAGTATACATAGGGTGCTTTGGTTACCCAAAAGGAAGGTACTAAACATGTTGTTGAGGGTGGGTAGGAGAGTCCAGTTTAAGGAGTGTTTTCTAGCTGGGGTGACAATGTTGAGAGAGAAATAGGGATTGACTCGACTGTCACTTTTCTTCTGTGTATATAATCTGGGCAGAAGTATTCTAGGAATTAGAAGAGGGACCAGATTAAGTGTTTTAAAACAGAAATTTGACATGCTGATTATATATATATAATATATATATTTATATATATATATATATTTTTTTTTTAAGAAAGATCTCTCTGGCAGCAATAATTTAAGAAAGGTTTCAGGAAAAACAAGATTAGAAAAAAATAAACCAGTTAAGAAGGTGTCACAATAGAATTTAGAAGAGAATAGCAATGGATATGGAGGAAAGGGGCCAAAACTAAAATATATAAGAATTGGAAACTGCATGAGTGTAGTAGTAGGGATTGTGATGGAGGAACCCTAGGAAGAGCTGCAACTCAGAGCCAAAGGAGGAATTTTTTTTTAAGTGAGAGGAGGGGAGATAGACTCTCGCATTGTGCCCCAATTGGGATTTACCCAGCAATCCCCATCTGTGGTGAATCAACTGAGCTATCCTCAGCGCCTGGAATCGATGCTCGATGCTTGAACCATTTGAGCCACTGGCTACGAGAGGCGAGGAGACAGTGAAGGGGGAGAAGTAGAGGAAGGGAAGCAGATGGTCACTTCTTGTGTGGACCCTGACAGGGAATTGAACCCAGGATGTCCGCATGCTGGGCTGATGCTCTATCCACTGAGCAAACTGGCCAAAGCCCAAAGTAGGAAATTTTTTTTTTTTAAGGACCTATGGCCTTTTTATTTATTTATTTATTTATTTATTTATTTATTTTTACAGAGACAGAGAATGAGTTAGAGAGAGGGATAGACAGGGACAGAAAGACAGGAATGGAGAAAGATGAGAAGCATCAATCATTAGTTTTTCATTGCACGTTGCAACACCTTAGTTGTTCATTGATTGCTTTCTCATATGTGCCTTGACTGCGGACCTTCAGCAGACCGAGTAACCCCTTGCTGGAGTCAGGGACCTTGAGTTCAAGCTGGTGGGCTTTTTGCTCAAACCAGATGAGCCCGTGCTCAAGCTGGCAACCTCGGGGGTCTCGAACCTGGGTCTTCTGCATCCCAGTCTGATGCTCTATCCACTGTGCCACCGCCTGGTCAGGCCCAAAGTAGGAATTTTTAAAGGAAGACATGATCAGAGAGAGTAGAAGGTGAGGAAGAAAGAGATGACTGTGGACTTTAGGGAGTCTGGCTAAAAAGGGAATCAGAGTCTAAGGTGGCAACTAGAAAGGGGTATATTTGTACCAAGAGCGAGAAACTTATGTATGTTATGGGATAGAAGCATTGAGATTGTTCTGCAAACTGTTTGGAACACTTAATCATATAGAGAAGTAGTAGGAGAAAACCACTGGAAAGGCAAGTCATGGGCATATTTCAGAAGGCCCTGAAAACCATTTAGATGTTTTAGCTATAAATCAGATTGTAGTATTGATTCAGCTGACTGGAAGGATAGGTTGATATTATCAGAAATGGAGAAGTTAGGAGGAGATATTGGTTGACCAGAGGAAACTAAAGCAATTCCTCAGTTTTAGCAATGTGTATTGTATATACATCCACAACTTCTCTCAAGGCTCAAGTCAGTGTTCATTTATTAAAAACCATCATTAAGCCCTGGCCGGTTGACTCAGTGGTAGAGCGTCGGCCTGGCGTGCAGGAGTCCCGGGTACAATTCCTGGCCAGGGCACACAGGAGAAGCGCCCATCTGCTTCTCCACCCCTCCCCCTCTCCTTCCTCTCTGTCTCTCTCTTCCCCTCCCGCAGCCAAGGCTCCATTGGAGCAAAGATGGCCCGGGCGCTGGGGATGGCTCCTTGGCCTCTGCCCCAGGCGCTGGGGTGGCTCTAGTCGCGACAGAGCGATGCCCGGGAGGGACAGAGCATCGCCCCCTGGTGGGCAGAGCGTCTCCCCCTGGTGGGCGTGCCGGGTGGATCCCCGTCGGGCGCATGCGGGAGTCTGTCTGACTGTCTCTCCCCGTTTCCAGCTTCAGAAAAACAAAAAAACCAACAAAAAAAAACCATCATTAAGTACATTTTTCTCAAATTGGTTATTTTGCTTTCACATCACCTTAGAGTCCTTACATAAATTTTTATATTTATTATCTAATTGTTTCCCATGTGTTCAGTTTGCTTTTTTTTTTTATCTTGATAAACCTGAGGGCTGTAGCCATATCTTGTTTTTCTTTTTTCCTCTCTAGTGCTTTGGCCATCCTACAGTTTGTGGTTAATAAATGGTTATTATCCTGACCATTGGTGGTACAGTGGATAGAGTAGGGGTCCCCAAACTTTTTACACAGGGGGCCAGTTCACTGTCCATCAGACCGTTGGAGGGCCAGACTATAAAAAAAACTATGAACAGCCCTGGCCAGCTCAGTGGTAGAGCGTAGGCCCGGTGTGCAGGAGTCCCGGGTTCGATTTCCAGCCAGGGCACACAGGAGAAGCGCCCATCTGCTTCTCCACCCCTCCCCCTCTCCTTCCTCTCTGTCTCTCTCTTCCCCTCCCGCAGCCAAGGCTCCACTGGAGCAAAGATGGCCCGGGCGCTGGGGATGGCTCCTTGGCCTCTGCCCCAGGCGCTGGAATGGCTCTGGTCGCAACAGAGCGACGCCCCAGAGGGGCATAGCATCGCCCCCTGGTGGGCAGAGCGTCGCTCCCTGGTGGGCGTGCCGGGTGGATCCCGGTGGGGCGCATGCGGGAGTCTGTCTGACTGTCTCTCCCCATTTCCAGCTTCAGAAAAATACAGAAAAAAAAACAAAAACACAAAAAAACACTATGAACAAATCTCTATGCACACTGCACATATCTTATTTTAAAGTAAAAAACCAAAACGGGAACAAATACAATATTTAAAATAAAGAACAATTGAATTTAAATCAACAAACTGACCAGTATTTCAATGGGAACTATGCTCCTCTCATTGACCACCAATGAGAGAGGTGCCCCTTCCGGAAGTGCGGCGGGGCCGGATAAATGGCCTCAGGGGGCCGCATATGGCCCTCATCGGGCTATAGTTTGGGGACCCCTGGGATAGAGCATCAACCTAGGAAGCTGAGGACAGAGGTTTGAAACCCAAGTTTGCTGGCTTGAGCACAGGCTTACCAGCTTGAGAGTGGGATCAAATCATCCCATGGTCGCTGGCTTAAGCAAGGCTCACCTTGAGCAGGTCACTGCCCAAGACATGTATGAGAAGCAATCAGAGAACAACTCAAGTGTCATAACTATGAGCTGATACTTCTTGTCTGTCTCCCTTCCTGTTTCTCTCACTAAATAAATAAATAAATAGTTATTAGATGAATGAATATTACTTTATTCCATAGCTCTGCTTTTTTATAAAACCATGATAGTTCACATGTATACTCTGGCCTTTGGTTCTTCTGGTCTTTCGAGTTTAACATCAAGGAATATGCCATGCAAAGATCTCATTGTTCTCCCTTGTACTAATTATAAAAATTATCTCCTGATATTTATACGGATGTTTATAAATTCTTCGTCTTCCATCTTCAACTTTTACCACTACCTAGGGTGATGGGTTCCTTGTGTTTCCACTACAATATACAACATAAAAGTAATGTACTGTCTTTTATTTGCACAAGGTCATTCTTACATGCACCTGGGTTTTTAATAATTTTAAAAGCCCCATTTTATTTATTTTTTAGAGAGAGGAGAAGGGGAGGAGAGAGAGATGAGAAACATCAACTTGTAGTGGCTTCACTTTGTTTTTATCGATTGCCTCTCAGCCTGGGGCTCAAGCTAAGCCAGTGACTCCTTGTTCAAGCCAGTGACCTTTGGGCTTTAGCCACCATCCTTGGGATCATGCCGTTGATCCCGTGCTCAAGCTGGCAAATGTATGCTCTAGCCCACAAACTCCAGTTTCAAACTGGGACCCTCAACCTCCTGGCCGATGAGTATCACACCGCCACCACTAGTCAGGCAAGAGCCCCAATTTTTTAATCCTTGTTTTAAAAAAATTAATCTCAAAAGTTATAATTCAGATCATGACAAACCCAAATAATGTAGAAATATATGAAGTAACAAGTGAAAATTCTTCCATTCCATTCCTCAGACATTACCACTATTAACAATATCTTTCCAAAATTTTTTTATTAATTTTAATGGGGTGACATCATTATAATTATCTTTACTGCCAGCAATTCTAGTAGAAAGAATGCTTATCCCTCCATCACCAGCAAGAACCCCAGGTGCTGCTTTCACCGGCCTATCTGGAATCAGGTGCTCATTATCATTCAACCAATCAGTGCCCAGGAGAAGAACTGCTCTGATTGGGTAAACCAGCTCAGGGTGTGGCCAGCCCCAACCAAATCAGAATTACTGAGAGTGGGGGAGGAGCGGCTAGGCAAAGGAACGCAGCCCCACAAAGCAGCCAACAGGAACCTGAACAGGAAAAGCAGTCGGCAAACTCAGAGCTGTTTAATCTTGTCAGATTAACCACACATTAAATAAAATACAATAAATAAAATAAAATAAAAATAAAAAAATATCTTTCCAAAATTTATTTTTGGCTGTCCCATATATCTATATTCAAAACAAAACAAAACTAGGTAAACAGTATACATGAAACTTAACTTTTCTGTTTTTATAATATTTATTTTAAAAATACCTATTAAAGAATAGTTGGGGCTCTAAGTTTTAAAAATCTGTGATATATTGATTTTAGAGAGGGAGAGAAAGAGAAACATTGATTTGTTGTTTCATTTATTTGTGCATTCATTTGTTGATTCCTATATGTGCCCTGACTAGGGATTGAACCCGTAACCTTGGTGTGTTCGGATGACACTCTAACCAACTGAGCTACTCCACAAGAGCTTGGCTCTAATTTTTTTCTATTCAAACAACATGCATTTAAAACTATTGTATGTATATATTTATACACTAATGCTAACATATCTGTAAACTAGATTACTAGAAATGAGATTGTCTTGAGGTATTTAAAATTTCTATAGCTTATGCCAAATTGCCTTCTGAAAAAGTAATGATTTTTTAAAAAAATTACATTTTATTTTATTTATTGATTTTAGAGAGAGGAGGGAGAGAGAATAAGAAAGGGAGGGGAAGCAGGAAGCATCAACTCATGGTTGTTTCTTGTATGTGCCTTGATCGAGCAAGCCAAGGGTTTTTGAGCCAGTGACCTCAGCGTTCCAGGTCAATGCTTTATCCACTGTGCCACCACAGGTCAGTCAGAAAAAGTATAATTTATATTCACTGCAAGAGTACAATTGTGCTACACTCTCACTATATTAATGCTATTTCATCCTCATTTTAGTAAACCTACACGTCTTCTTGGTCACTTAAGAAATGAATAACAATCTGTTGCAGAAAATTAGAGGCTAAGATTTTTCATTCTCCTTAGCAATATGGTATTTTTATGGAGTAGAAAAGAACTCAAAAAAGAGAAATCAGATAATAATTATTCATAGGATAAATCGTATGTGACTCCTTTTGTCTTTTCCAGCTTAAAATACCTCTGGACTCCTTATGTATGCATGTTAGCAGCATTTGGTGTATGTTCTCCTGAACTTTGGACGACACTTTTCAAGTGGCTTCGGTTACGAAATGTACACCCAGTATTGTTGGTGAGTTATTATTTTTTTTGGTTAAGTATTAGTTTCCCTTCTAGTTATAGAAATGGAAACCACACTGAATACCACTGAAATAGCATACATAAATCATATTATGACTTGTGGGTAGAAAAAGGGGTCCTGTGACAAACATTTTAAAAGTAATTTGTCATTATAAAAGAAATGAATTTTAATTCAGACAACTTAAAACATAAAAGGTAAAGAAAGTGAATTAATGTGCGAAGCTATCAAAAATTAATTTTATACTTTTTTATATTTAATATTTAATATTAAAATTACTACTGAACATTTATACATAGTTTATTTCTTTTTTATTGATTTTAATTTATTGTGTTTACATAGATTCAAGTGTCCTGCTGAATATATCTCCCCTACAACCCCTGTGTTCCCCTTGATACCCCTTTTGCCCCCTTCCACCAACGCCTTCCCCCCTTCCCTCCAGGATTTGCTGTCCTGCTCTCTATAACCCTGTGTTATGTATATATAATTTCACTAATCTCTTTCCCTTCTCTGATCCCATCCACTCATCCCCTTTCCCTCTGTCTACTTTCTTCTGGTCCCTTTGATCCCACCTCTGCCTCGATTCTGTTCCTTAGTTCACATTGTTCATTAGATTCCTCATATGAGTGGAGTTATATGATATTTTCTTTCTCTGCCTGGCTTATTGCACTTAACATAATCTCCAGGTCCATCCATGTTGTCGCAAAAGGTACGATTTTCTTTTTTTTCATGGCCATGTAGTACTTCATTGTGTATATGTACCACAGTTTTTTAATCCACTCGTCCACAGATGGACACTTGGCCTGTTTCCAGATCTTGGCTATTGTAAGCAATGCTGCAATAAACATGGGGGTGCATTTCTTCTTTTGAATCAGTGATTTGGTATTCCTAGGATATATTCCTAAAAGTGAGATAATTGGGTCAAAAGGCAGTTCCATTTCTTTTTTTTTTTGTATTTTTCTGAAGCTGGAAACGGGGAGAGACAGTCAGACAGACTCCCGCATGCACCCGACCGGGATCCACCCGGCACGCCCACCAGGGGCAACGCTCTGCCCACCAGGGGGCGACGCTCTGCCGCGACCAGAGCCACTCTAGCGCCTGGGGCAGAGGCCAAGGAGCCATCCCCAGCGCCCGGGCCATCTTTGCTCCAATGGAGCCTTGGCTGCGGGAGAGGAAGAGAGAGACAGAGAGGAAAGAGGGGCGGGTGGAGAAGCAAATGGGTGCTTCTCCTATGTGCCCTGGCTGGGAATCGAACCCAGGTCCCCCGTACGCTAGGCCGACGCTCTACCGCTGAGCCAACCGGCCAGGGCCTCCATTTCTAATTTTTTGAGGAATCTCCATACTGTTTTCCGCAGTGGCTGCACCAGTCTGCATTCCCACCAGCAGTGTAGGAGGGTCCCCTTTTCTCCACATCCTCGCCAGCACTTATTTTGTGTTGTTTTGTTAATGAGTGCCATTCTGACTGATGTGAGGTGGTATCTCATTGTGGCTTTAATTTGCATTTCTCTAATGATTAGTGATGTTGAACATTTTTTTTATATGCCTATTGGCCATCTGTACGTCCTCTTTGGAGAAGTGTCCATTTCTTTTGCCCATTTTTTAATTGGATTGTTAACCTTCCTGATGTTGAGTTTTACAAGTTCTTTATAAATTTTGGTTATTAACCCCTTACCAGACATATTGTCAAATGTGTTCTCCCATTGTGTGGTTTCTCTTTATTTTGTTCATATTGTATTTAGCTGCGCAAAATCTTTTTAGTTTGATATAGTCCTCTTTGTTCATCCTGTCCTTTATTTCACTTGCCCATGGAGATAAAATCAGTAAATACTGTATACTGCTGCGAGAGATGTCGGAGAGCTTACTGCCTAAGTTTTTTTCCAAGATGGTTATGGTTTCATGGTTTACATTTAAGTCTTTTATCCATTTTGAGTTTGTTTTTGTGAATGGTGTAAGTTGGTAGTCTAGTTTCATTTTTTTGCAAGTACCTCTCCAGTTTTCCCAACACCGTTTGTTAGAGACTGACTTTACTCCATTGTATGCTCTTACCTCCTTTGTCAAATATCAATTGTTTATATAAGTGTGGGTTTATTTCTGGATTCTCTGTTCTGTTCCATTGATCTGTATGCCTGTTCTTATGCCAGTACCAAGTTGTTTTGAGTACAATGGCCTTGTAGTATACCTTCATATCAGGAAGTGTGATACCACCCACTTTATTCTTCTTTTTCAAGATTGCTGAGGCTATTCCTGTTCTTTTTTGGTCCCATATAAATTTTTGGAATATTTGTTGTATATCTTTGAAGTATGCCATTGGTATTTTAATAGGAATGGCATTGAATTTATAAATTGCTTTGGGTAATATAGACATTTCAATGATGTTTATTCTTCCAATCCGTGAACACGGTGTATGCTTCCACTTGTTTGTATCTTCCTTGATTTCTTTTATCAATGTTTTATAATTTTCCGAGTACAAGTCTTTAACCTCCTTGGTTAAATTTACTCCTAGGTACTTTATTTTTTTTGTTGCAATAGTGAAGGGGATTATTTTCTTAATTTCTCTTTCAGACAGTTCATTGTTGGTGTATAAAAATGCCACTAATTTCTGAATATTAATTTTATATTCTGCCACCTTGCTGAATTCATTTATCAGGTAGAGTAGTTTTTTTTGACTGAGACTTTAGAGTTTTCTATGTATAGTATCAAGTCATCAGCAAATAATTATAGTTTTACTTCTTTTCCAATTGGGATGCCTTTTATTTCTTCTTGTTGTTTGATTGCTGTGGCTAGGACTTCCAGAACTATGTTGAATAAGAGTGGTGAAAGGGGCACTCCTGCCTTGTTCTTGATCCTAAGGGGATTGCTTTTAATTTTTGCCCACTGGGTATGATGTTGGCTTTGGGTTTGTCATAGATTGCCTTTAGGTATGTTCCCTGTATTCCTGCTTTGATGAGAGTTTTGATCATAAATGGGAGCTGGATTTTATCAAATGCTTTTTCTGCATCTATTGAAATTATCATGTGATTTTTCTCCTTCCTTTTTTTAATGTGATGAATCACATTCATTGGTTTGCGAATATCGTACCAGCCTTGCCTTCCCAGAATAAATCCCACTTGATCATGATGTATGATTTTTTTTAATGTATTGCTGGATCCAGTTTGCTAATATTTTGTTGAGAATTTTAGCATCTAAGTTCATCAGGGATATTCGCCTATGTTTTCTTTCTTTATAGTGTCTTTGCCTGTCATTGCTAGTCTTTTTCTGGAGAAATTATTACATTTTTATTTTAGCATAATAGTATATTGATATCTATTAGCTATTTTTTCGGTGTTATTTCATTGTCTTTTTGTTGTTATTAGTGTTTTAGGTAGCAGTTCAATAATTTTTTGTGTATTGTTTGTAACTTAAGTTCCTGGCAATATTGTCAAATATTGATTTGCTATTTGAAATAATGACATGAATGTTAATATTTTATGTTCTGACTTAAATTTATATTGTAAATATATATGTCTCACTTTTCTTTCTGTTTAATAGGTCTTTAACTTATTAGTTAGTCTTTACCCATTTCACTTCATGAACTAGGTTTCATAATGACTTAAATTTCTCTGACTAAAATTTCTATAATTATATTGATATGTGCTTGGTCATAGAATCAATGTCTAGTACTTTAAAAGTACAGTCTGAAATGTATTTATTCATAACCTTTTTGCTTTAATATTTTAGGCTCTTACTCTGAGCATGGCTGTGCCTACTATAATAGGTCTTAGCTTATGGAAAGAGGTAAGAAAATCAAATTTTTATATTAAAAAGTACTTAATCTATAACATTGATATATATGTATATAGGATACTTATTGAAATACTATTCTAACAAAATGAAGTGTGATATTCTTAGTAATGCTTAACATTTTTTTAGCATTACAAACATGATAGAAAAGCTATGCCTGACCTGTGGTGGTGCGGTGGATAAAGTGTCGACCTGGAATGCTGAGGTTGCCGGTTTGAAACCCCGGGCTTGCCTGGTCAAGGCACCCTGTTTCTTCCCCCTTCTCTCTCTCTCTCCCTCTCTCCCTCTTCTCTCTAAAATAAATAAAATCTTTTTTCTTTTTTGGGTGTGTGACAGAGACAGAGAGAGACAGATAGGGACAGACAGGCAGGAAGGGAGAGAGATGAGAAACATCAACTCTTGGTTACAGCACTTTAGTTGTTCATTAATTGTTTTCTCATATATTTCTTGACCAGGGGGCTGCTGCCAAGCCAGGACCCCTTACTCAAGCCATGACCTTGGGCTTAAGCCAGCGACCATGGGGTCATGTCTATGATCCCACACTCAAGCCGGCAACCCCAAACACAAGCTGGTGAACCTGTACTCAAACCAGATAAGCCTGTGCACAAGCCAGTGATCTTGGGATTTCGATCCTTGGTCCTCTGCATCCCCATCTGATGCTTTATCCACTGTGCCACCTGTCAGGTTAAAATGAATTAAAAAAATTTTTTTTAAAAGCTAAAACATTTTTTAAATGCCATCTGATGCAATTTTCTATTGTCTAATATTTTCATTAATTCAATTTATAATTGTTGAAGGGAATTTCTGAATAAATCAGTCTCTTTTTTTTTTGTATTTTTCTGAAGTAAGGAGCTGGGAGGCAGAGAAACAGACTCCCACACATGCCCGACCGGGATCCACCCAGCATGCCCACTAGGGTGCCATGCTCTGCCCATCTGGGGCATTTCTCTGTTGCAACCAGAGCTATTCCAGCATTTGAGGTGAGGCCATGGTGCTGTCCTCAGCACCTGGGCCAACTTGCTTCAGTGGGGCCTTGACTGCGGGAGTGGAAGAGAGAGATAGAGAGAAGGGACACAGGGAAGGGTGGAGAAGCAGATGGAGGCTTCTCCTGTTTGCCCTGACTAGGAATTGAACCTGGGACATCCACACGGTAGACAACACTCCACCAGCCCACTAGCTAGGGCTGTTGAATAAATCAGTCTTTTTTTTTTAATTTTCTTTCTGTATTTTGGTCGTTTGACCCCAGCCGGGGTCGCGACCCACAGGTTGAGAACCGCTGCTCTATACACGGCTCCACCACCTGGTCAGTCGAATAAATCAGTCTTAATATTAAAAAGTATTTTGGGGCCTGACCTGTGGTGGCACAATGGATAGAGTGGAATGCTAAGGTTGCCATTTGGAGCTCCAGGCTTGCCTGGTTAAGGCACATACAAGAAGCAACTATGAGTTGATGCTTCCTGCTCACTACCCACAGCTCCCGCTGCCTTTCTCTCTCTCTTCTCTTTCTCTTCTAAAAATAAATAAGTAAAATTTAAATATATATAAAATAATATAAATATTTTTATTTATAACATGAAACTACCAATGATAATTATTTTATTCAAAACTAATTTATTTATTATATATGCATAGAGGATACAAGTGATGGTTAATTGTTTGGTAGTTATAAAATTATTTGTTAAGTGTAGCTAGTAAATTAACCATAAATTTGTTGATGTGGACTGAGAAGAATGAGCAGGTCACTGAAAGAAAATAAAGATGCCCTGGCCTGATGGCTCAGTTGATTAGAGCATCGTCCCAAAGCACAGGCATCGCCAGTTCGATCCCTGCTAAGGGTACATACAAGAAGAGATCGATGGTTCTGTCTCTCTTGCTAAAATCAATAAAAATAAGAAAAAAAAGTAAAAGGAGCCCTGGCCGGGTGGTCAATAAATAAAAGTGTCATCCTGGCTCTCTGAAGTTTGCGGGTTCAATCCATGGTCAGGCCACCCAGAAGAAGCAATCAATGAGTGCATTAACTAAATGGAGCAAGTTAATGTTTTTTTTTTCTCTCTCTCTCTCCCTCCCCTCCTACCTTCCTCTCTCTCTGTCAAATCAGTGGAAAAATTAAAAAAAGAAATTATTTATTTATTTATTTATTTTTACAGAGACAGAGAGTGAGTCAGAGAGAGGGATAGAACAGGGACAGACAGACAGAAATGGAGAGAGATGAGAAGCATCAATCATTAGTTTTTCATTGCGCGTTGCAACACCTTAGTTGTTCATTGATTGCTTTCTCATATGTGCCTTGACTCAGGGGGCTACAGCAGACCGAGTAACCCCTTGCTTGAGCCAGCAACCTTGGGTCCAAGCTGGTGAGCTTTGCTCAAACCAGATGAGTCTGCACTCAAGCTGGCGACCTCAGGGTCTCGAACCTGGGTCCTTCCGCATCCCAGTCCGACGCTCTATCCACTGCGCCACCTCCTGGTCAGGCAAAAAAGAAAGAAATTAAAGAGAGCTATGACGTTTTGTTAATAAGAACAGTGTTGTAAACTTTTGTTTGCCTTTAGTTAGTCTCTTGATGTACTCTGGAACAGTTTAAAAATGTCTGGATACTTACACTTTGGATGGATTTTGTTTTGCATTTTAGTTTTTTCCAAGACTAATGACAGAATTAACTGAACTTCAAGAATTCTATGACCCAGATACAGTGGAACTTATGACCTGGATAAAGTAAGAATGCCCAATACTATTGTTAAACTATTAATTAATCATTGTATGCTGTCTAATGGATTCATGGGAAATAATATTTTTTTCCAAATCTCATAAAATTCAGGAATTTTACATTATGGTTTTTAGGGATATTTAATTTTTTATTGGACTTATAATTCTAATTTTCTAATTGACCTTATCTCCTTTGAAAATATAGCATTTATAAGTTTGAAATTTGAGACTCTCTGCCATTTAGTCCACCTAGAAATGTGGACTAAAAAGGAACAAATATCCTTCTGTTTACAGTCAAAAGGAAGCTTCTTTTGCCCTAGGTTGGAGATGAATGAGTGGTGGATTGGTAACCAAGGTTACCAAGATTTTTAATTTCCATTTAATGCCAACTCAAGACAAAAGATGTGGTCTTAGGTCTCTGGAAGTAGAGAAATAGAATTGAGATAACTTTTTTCTTACTCCAACACACACATACATAACTAAGGGACCCTCAGAGGGTAACACTATCACTGAAAGGATAGATTAGTGAAAAGATCCATCCAGTGGTAGAGAAAAATGATAAGAAGGTATGACTCTTTGGGCCTCAGCTCCTGATTAAAAAAAAAAAAGAAGTCTCTCTTCTGAATTTGTACTAGTGGATCTAAATTCACATGACTTTGTAGTTTGATATTACACGTGACTACTCCAGGATACCCCAAATCAAGAAATCACTTGAGTACCTGATATATCCTCAACCCAGGCTACAAGGATTCCACAAATAAAGCTTTATGAAAATGTGCTCTAAAATTACAAACACATGAGAAAATAGTCATAACACAGCAGAAATCAGCTGTTTAGAATTAGACGTCCAGTAATTTCTGATATTAAAATTTGTGTCATTTAGTTCTGGTACTTAATAGACCACCATAAACTTGAGTGGCTTACAAACAATAAATATGTTACTTTGCACCATTTTGAGGGTTCAGTGGGGAGGATTCTACTGGTCTGGACCAGCTCAACTGAAATTGGATAGTCTGGCATGGCCTCTCTCACATGTCTAGTTTTGGGTGGGTATCAGCTGAAAGGATGGGATAGAATTGACTTGGCCATATGCCTCTAATCATCCTGCCCAAGTTAGCCTGGGCTTATTTACAAGGTAATGGTTGTAGAGTTCACAAGAGTAGCAAGAGAAGGCAAGTCTAAATGTCAAGTATGTTTTGTCTTTGCTCACATTATGTTTGCTATTGTTTGTTGGCCAAAGCAAGTTACATGGCCAATCAGTTTCCTCTTAGATGATAGCTATAGGGAGAAAAATCATTGTGGCCATTTTGTGACACATCTGTCTCGTGGATAGAGACTGCAATAACTACATTAAAAATTATTTAACACATAGAAGAAAAAACTGAAACATGAAAAGGAATGAAACACTATCAAAAAAGACCAGGAAATTGTGGAGGGAAAAAACAAAAATGGTTTCTAGAAATGAGGAATATGTTTATAGAATAGGTATATATGAGAATAGGGCTTATTATAAGGCCTAATGCTATAATAACACCCCTTGTAGATATAAAATTTGTTTTCTTTAGGTTACCCTTAACTATTGCCCATTAATATTTTTTGTGAATTGCATTTACCATTGTGGAACACTTACTATTTAGCTTTGTGTTGTCATTAAGAAAAGAGGGAGATACGTTTATGTGTATGATTTATCATGATATGTATTTTCAAAAACAACAAAGGCCTGAACATAGGACATTGTATATCAGACAATTGGACATTTATGTTACTGTGGTGTAATTATTAAGCTTTATGCTTGTTTCCCCATTAAGGGGTGCTCCCAGAGGACAATGGCTATGTGCCATCTCTTTACTTCCAGAACTTGTCACTATCCCTAACACTAGTGGGAGGATGCTAAATATAGAAAATGAATAAATAAATAAAGGCAATAGAGTAAATCTTTGGGACCCATTTCTGGGTTTCTTCATCTTGCAAGTGGCATCTATCTCAGACTTCGGATCATGGTTCAGGGTGGAGAAGTCCTACGGTGTTATTTGGAGACAGATACATGGTAAAGGTAGGGAAGTAGCAGAAGGATAGGTGGATCTGGCAGGAGTTATATGGTGGTTAATATTTACAAAAAGATGAGTTTGAGAATTCATGGTATCACCATTGAATTGATCACACTATATAAAGTAGTATATTCCTGTCACTACATCCCATTACCCTACATTGTTTTTTTGTTTTTGTTTTGTTTTTGTTTTTGTTTTTGTTTTTTTCTGAAGCTGGAAACAGGGAGAGACAGTCAGACAGACTCCCGCATGCGCCCGACCGGGATCCACCCGGCACGCCCACCAGGGGCGACACTCTGCCCACCAGGGGGCGATGCTCTGCCCATCCTGGGCGTCGCCATGTTGCGACCAGAGCCACTCTAGCGCCTGGGGCAGAGGCCACAGAGCCATCCCCAGCGCCCGGGCCATCTTTGCTCCAATGGAGCCTTGGCTGCAGGAGGGGAAGAGAGAGACAGAGAGGGAAAGCGCGGCGGAGGGGTGGAGAAGCAAATGGGCGCTTCTCCTGTGTGCCCTGGCCAGGAATCGAACCCGGGTCCTCCGCACGCTAGGCTGACGCTCTACCGCTGAGCCAACCGGCCAGGGCTACCCTACATTGTTTTTTAACTCTTTGAGTAGTATGAACATTCATGTACGTTCTGACCATCCAGAGTACAATCGATTTCTGTTAAAAATGTGTAAGGCAACATTTTAAAAAGGCAAATGTATGTTCTTCTTGTTTCCATAAATTGGTTATCAAAAAAACATGATTTTAAGTTAATAAAACTGTAACTGGAACTACTTTCAATTAAAAAAAAACAACTCACTCCCGGGTGTCAGTAAGCATGAAAATAACTCAATACTGAAAGGGTTAATAGCATTATTATCACCTGGCTGATATATTTATTGTCTTCAAGCAAGGATCTTGTCTCCACCCCCCTTTAAAAATTTTTCTATATCTTCAGCACTCAAAATCATTCCTGGTACATAGTAGGTACTCAGGTTTTTTTTAATGAATCCATAAATGAAATGAAGTGAAAGCTGGCATTGAAACTTAAGTGAACAACACAATGTAAGTTGCCTGGTATTTCAGAGTTGATATAAATGAGTAATCTAAATAGTATATTTACTTTCCCAGTGTCTAAATCTCTGTGGTCCTTTGTAGAAGGCAAGCTCCAGTTGCAGCTGTGTTCGCAGGCAGTCCACAGTTAATGGGTGCGATTAAATTATGCACTGGATGGATGGTAACAAGCTTGCCTCTTTACAGTGATGATGATCTTCTCAAGAGAAATGAAAATGTAAGGCATTTTAGATTCTACATTTGGAGCTTAAACATCACTCTTTATTATAGTATAGTTTTGTAATGATGCATGTGTTCCTGATTAACTAGGAAAATCCGAACAATTTTAAAAGGGTTAATTAGCTTTAGTATAGATATGTTTGTTGGAGAAACATTTAGTTTCCCACAAATTTTAAAGGAAACTAATGTGTAATATTTCACAAAGAGAAACTTAATTTTGAAAATATCATTGTTCTCAATCAAATTATTGAAGGAAATCTTTCAGTGTCTTGATACATTGTATTTCCAAGCTAAAATTCTGTTACACTGTGATTTATTTTTCAGTGTGGCCTATTATATGCTTAGTATAACATTAGAATGTTAACTAGTTACTTAATGTTCAAAGAATATATTATTTTGAATGTTTGCTATAGATTTAAATGGTAGCTTTATATCTTGACTAACTAAACCTGAGTTCCAAATATTCTGTTTATCAATTTGAGAGAACTTTACATAGCTTTTAAGCATACTTTTTAAGCTCTCTAAGCTGAGGAAATACAGCAGCACGGAAGTTAACCTCCATATCTATGAGGTTAGATATTAAGAATGCAGACTCTGGAATTAGAATATCTGGACTCAAATGCTATCTCTGCCACATACTGGCTTTGTTACCTTGAGCAAGTTTCTTTCTTTGGGGGGAAGGGCAAGGGATTCCCACAATGCCTTTTTTAAAAATTGAGACATAATGGCATATAGCATTACATTAGTTTTGTGTGTATAAAGTAGTGATTTGATATTTGGATATATTGCAAAATGATCACCACAATAAGTCTAGTTAACATCTGTCACCATATATAGCTACAAAAAGTTTTTTTCTTGTGTTGAGAAGTTATAAGATCTACTCTCTTAGCAACTTTTAACTATGTAAAACAGTATTGTTAGCTGTAGTCACCATTCTGTACGTTACATCCAATTGCCTTATTTATTTTACAACTGGAAATTCATACCTTTTGACTCTGTTCATCCATTTTCCCATCAACTACCATCTGTTCTCTACGTTTGTGTGCATGTTTGTTTGTGTGTTTGTTTTAGATTGCACATATAAATGAAATATGGTATTTCTCTTTCTCTCTCTTATTTCACTTGGCATAATGTCCTCAGGGTCCATCCATGTTGTCACAGATATCAAGACTTAATTATTTTTGTGCCTGAATAATATACCAGCATATATATGTACCACGTTTTCCTTACCTGTTTATCAATTTATTAACATTATGATTATTTTCACATCTTGGTTGTTGTAAATAATGCTGTAGTGAACATGGGATGCATATCTCTATTCAAATCAGTATTTTCATCTTCTTCAAATAAATACACAGAAGTGAAGTTGCTGGATCTTTTTTTTTTAGATTTTTATTTATTCATTTTTAGAGAGAGAAAGTAGAGATAAAGAGAGAGAGCAAAGAGGGGGAGGAGCAGGAAGCATCAACTCCCATATGTGCCAGAACCAGGCAAGCCCAGGGTTTTGAACTGGTGACCTCAGCATTCCAGGTCAACGCTTTATCCACTGCACCACCACAGGTCAGGCTGAAGTTGCTGGATCTTATGGCAGTTCTATTTTTAATTTTTACATTCCCACCAACAGATCATGAGCATTCCCATTCCTCTACATCACTGCCAACACTTCATTTTTTTTTTTTTTTTGTATTTTTTCTGAAGCTAGAAACGGGAAGAGACAATCAGACTCCCGCATGCGCCCAACCGGGATCCACCCGGCACGCCCACCGGGGGCGAAACTCTGCCCACCAGGGTGCGATGCTCTGCCCCTCTGGGGCGTTGCTCTGTCGCGACCAGAGCCACCCCAGCGCCTGGGGCAGAGGCCAAGGAGCCATCCCCAGCGCCCGGGCCATCTTTGCTCCAATGGAGCCTCGGCTGCGGGAGGGGAAGGGAGAGACAGAGAGGAAGGAGAGGGGGAGGGGCAGAGAAGCAGATGGGCGCCTATCCTGTGTTCCCTGGCTGAGAATCGAACCGGGAACTTCTGAACGCCAGGCCGACGCTCTACCGCTGAGCCAACCGGCCAGGGCCTATTTCTTTCATTTTTAATGATGGCCGTCTGACAGTTGTGAGTTGATATCATGTTGTGGTTTTGATATGTGTTCCCTGATGATTAGTGATGTTGAGCATCTTTTTGCCTTTTATTTTTCTTTTTTAGAAAGTGAGAGGCAGGAAGGGAGAGAGATGAGAAGCATCAACTCGTAATTACTTCACTTTAATTGTTTATTGATTGCTTCTCATACATGCCTTGACCGAGGGGTTCAAGCTGAGCCAGTGACACCTTGCTCAAGCCAGCAACCCCACACGCAAGCTGGTGAGCCTGTGCTCAAGCTAGATGTGCCGGCATTCAAGCCAGCGACTGTAGGGTTTTGAAACTGAAACTTGAGCATCCCAAGTCAGTGCTCTATCCACTGCGCCACCACCAGTGAGGCAGTACCATGCTGTTTTGATTACTGTGGCCTTGGACATAGTTTGATATCAGGTAGTGCAATTCCTCCAACTTTGTTCTTCTGTCTCAAGATTGCTATGGCTATTTGGGGTCTTTTTTGGTTCCATATAAATTTTTGCAATATTTATTTTTAATTTTATTTGGAAAATTAAATTTAACAAGCTGACATTGATCAGTAAGAGTACATAGATTTCAATTTTTGAAATATTTGTTCTAGTTCTGTGAAATACACCAATACACCGTTAGCATCTTGATGGGAGTTGTGTTGAATTTATAGTTGCTAGAAGTAGTATGGACATTTTAATGATGTTAATTCTTCCTATTCATGAGCACTGTATATGCTTCCACTTATTTGTAATATTTTCTTACAACCCTTTGTATTTCTTTTGTGTCACTTGTTACTTCTCTTTCATTTCTCATTTTACTTCTCATTTGGGTCCTGTCTCTTTTCTTCTTTTTTAAATTTAATTTATTGGGGTGACAGGGTTAACAAAATTATACAGGTTTCATGTGCCCAATTCTACAAAACATCTCTGTAGACCATATTGTGTGTTTACCCCTCCAAGTCAACTTTTTGTTCTTCACCAGTTATCTTCTTTTATACACTCCTCTGCTCCCCCCACACCTGCCAGTAATCACTACGCTGTTGTCCCTGTTGATGAGTTTTTCTTTTTATTATTATTTTTTTCTCAATCCCTCCACCTTTGTCTCCCAGTGCCCCACCCCACCCCGACAGCTGTCAGCCAGCTATCTATCTATGAGTATGTCTTCATTTTATTAAATTCCACATATGAGTGAAATCATATGATACTTTACTTTCTCTGACTTTTCTTTCTCTGCGTTGTTTCACTTAGTATAGTGCTCTCCAGGTCTATCTATGCCAGTGGTAGTCAACCTGGTCCCTACCACCCACTAGTGGGCATTCCAGCTTTCATGGTGGGTGGTAGCAGAGCAACCAAAGTATAAATAAAAAGATAGATTTAACTACAGTAAATTGTTTTATTAAGATTTATTCTGCCTGACCAGTGGTGGCACAGTGGATAGAGCGTCAGACTGGGATGCAGAGGACCCAGGTTCGAGGCCCCGAGCTCGCCAGCTTGAGCATGGGCTCATCTGGTTTGAGCAAAAAGCCCACTAGCTTGAACCCAAGGTCACTCACTGGCTCCAGCAAGGGGATACTCGGTCTGCTGAAGGCCCGTGGTCAAGGCACATATGAGAAAGCAATCAATGAACAACTAAGGTGTTGGAACGCGCAATGAAAAACTAATGGCTGAGGTTGAACCAGGCCTGAGGCTGAGGCAGGGGCTCCAGCCAGGGCTCGAGTGGCAGGAGGAAACTTGCTGGTACTGCCAGTCTGGCCATTGTATATTCTTGACTCCTTTGTCGCAGATTTGCTGCCCATATATGTGTGGGTTTATTTCTGGGCTCCCTATTCTGTTCCATTGATCTGTGTGTATAGTTTTTATTCTACTACCATTACTTAGTAGTAAAGTAAAGATTACTATTAGTAGTAAAACTGTGAAAATCAAGGAGCGTGATACTTTCAACTTCGTTGTTCTTTCTTAAGATTGTTTTGGCTATTTGGGCTTTTTTGTGGTACCATACAAATTTCAGAATTATTAGTTCTAGTTCTGCAAAAAATGCCATTGGAATCTGTGTGTGTGTGTGTGTGTGTGACAGAGATAGAGAGAGGGACAGATAGGGACAGAAAGACAGGAAGGGAGAGAGATGCGAAGCATCAGTTCTTCATTGCAGCACCTTAGTTGTTTATTGATTGCTTTCTCATATGTGCTTTGACCGGGGCTACAGCAGACCAAGTGACCCTTTGCTCAAGCCCGCAACCTTGGGCTCAAACTGGTGAGCCTTACTCAAACCAGATGAGTATGAGCCTGCACTCAAGTCAGTGATCTTGGGGTTTCGAACCTGGGTCCTCTGTGTCCCAGTCCGACATTCTATTCAGTGTGCCACCACCTGGTCAGGCTGCCATTGGAATCTTAATAGTGATTGCATTGACTATAGATTGCTTTGAGTAGTATGGACATTTTAATAGTATTAACTTTTGCAGTCTGTGAACACAGAATATCTCCCCATTTGTATGTCTTCTTCAGTTTCTTTAATTTTAAGAAAATGTCTGAATCTAGAAATAATAGTTCTTACCTTCTAGTTGTGAAAATTAAGTGAGATGATGCACTTTGCCTGAAATACAGTAAAATTTAAATATCAGGTACCATTAAATTTTAATTGATCTGGGCTTCAAAGGGTAAGTAGTAATTTTTTGGAAAAGGAATACATATGATTCGAGTCTGAAGACATAACATGAATCATGAAATCTATATGGTCATGAAACTAGAAACTAGGACAAATTCTGAAGGAACTGGAATGTCATGCAAAAGAATTTAGACGTACCCTTGAGGCATTTGGCAGTTATCAAAACCCTTTAATAAGCCTGGTAATTGAATGCTTAAGAGTTCAGTATGGTTGTAACAGAGAGAACATATTAAAGCAGAGGGAAGGTCAGAGATGGGAGGATCTGCCTGTGAGTCATTTAGCTGATAGACAATAGCTCCCTTTAATTAGTATTTGCTGCACTTCAAAAAAAGGTAGTGTTCCATAGACAGAATATATAGAGTACTTCTTTTAATGTAATGACTGTAGTAATCAGTTTATTATATAGATTAATCATTCTTGAACGTACAATCTCCAGAGGAGCAACTGGATCTTTAAATACACACAAGTATTTCCATCAAATGAATTTTCACCCTTATATCCAGAGAAACCCAAGCAGTTAAAAACATAAGAAAAATAGGAGCTATTAGCTATGTATTAACTGGGAAACCACATACAAACCAAAGAATATGGAAGAAAGGGGGGAGCTGAAAGAACAAGGGTTAATGGGTGGGGAGATGAAAGAGGTGGGAACAAAGCCCGGCACGCTGTATGTACTAAAAGCTCCAGTCCAGTTAAACTTAGACCTTAACATACGGGATGTGGGTAGATTTCAATCTGGTTGGTCATAACTTTCACCTAAGACGTAGGTCCTTCAGCATAAAATGAATACAGAAACAGCTTCGTGTTCTTTGCCTTTTCATATCTGTTTTGAGTTTGAAAGGATTCCACTTAAAAACCATCTCCTACAGGTCAGCGGAGCTTTTCTTCCCCATCCAGGCACACACCTTACCCACCACCCCTCATCTTGCCATTATCCAAATTTAAGTCAATAGGAAAGTTTTTAGTCTCAAAGCTAGGGTACGCCTGGAGAACTGGCTTGTCACACACACACTTCTCTGCTAGGAGGCGGTGCTGGTTCAGAAGTACAGTATTTCTGGTTTGTTGTTCCAGGTATGTACAACACGCAGCACTGCTGTGTCAGGTAAACGTGCACAGGGGAAGGTGAGGCGTGGGCTCATAGAAAGCAGTCAGATGGAAATCAAAAGGACTTTCTCGTTCAGAGTTCCCCTGTCTTTATTTGTAGAGGTTATCTAATAATTTCTTTAATTATATCGCATACTTCTGAGTCCATTCCCAAGCTATTCTGTTGTACTTTTCTCTATCTGTTTTGTAGATCCAAGCAGTATCAGGCACTAAGGGATCATCTGGATTAGGATCACACAACAGAGAACAGATGGACAAGAGTACTTTTGAAATAGTGCTGGAGACCATTGTGATTGTAGAATATCAAGACAAATGGACATTATTGTTAATATTTGGATGATAAATTCTTGTTGTAAATGCAACCTTAGGTGGTTCGAAGGAGTAATCTGTTGGGAAATAAATTGTCAAAAAAAAAAATACTTCACCCTGATAGGGGCTGTCGTTTGGCCCATTATTGTAGCTTGCCAATGGAACATATCTCCAACAGGACCCGCTGAACACTGTGCTGGGGGGTCCCCTGCCAGGTCATTCAATTCCTTGTGGATTCTCTTCAATGCCATCTGGGTTGTGAGAGACGGGTGGCGGCAGCCCCCGGGGCGGGGACAGGGAAAGGGCGAGGGGGCGCAGGACCGATGGAGGGCCGAGCCCCACTCGGCTCCTGAGCTTGTGGCAGTGGTCACATCACCCGGCGGTGGCCTCTTTCTGCGCTGCCTTCCGAACAGCCGTCACCACCAACTACAGACTACAACGTATTTCTGAACTTTATTTTTATGGATTTAAACCAGCCAGCTCTGACATGGCTTATTTTCATTTTCTTTTTCTTTCTTTTTTTTTTTTTTTTTTGGTTGGTCTTTTTCCTAATATAGAAGTTCAGAAGTACTTAAAAGTAGGTCAGAGTTTTAATTAGGTGGTAGTTAAATTTAAACATTTTAGAGTTTTAAGCTTTATGTGATTGGCTTAGAGAATAGGTACCATGATTTTTTCAAACTTTTGTCTTTCTCTCTAGTGTCTGGTACATAGTAAGTACTGAATAAATTTGTTGTTAAACAAAAATCAAACCAAACTCCATAAATGCGAGACCATATCATTTGAAGTAGACACTTCTATAACACTGGGGAACAAAATTTTTGTTGCATCCACAGAAACACTTGTTCTTACCTAATATGAGTGTGCTGATCTCAAATCTGACATTAGTTTTTCTCTGTAAGCTACAGTTTTTTTTGCAATTCAAGATTTTAGATTTTCTTATTGTAAAATTTTCAACATTTAGTTTAACATAATGAAGTAGAATGTCTTCTTGGGCATCATCTTTGTGAAAATATAATAATTTGTATAATGCAATAAATACACTAATATACTAAAAGATAAGATTGCATCAGAATTTGTCTACAATTTTGAAATAGAACATATTAAAACACTTATTTTAATCATAATATTTACGCAAAACTTATTTAAATTCTATTCAGGCAAAAATTTGCATTTGTAGCTCTTACGTTTGAGTACTTGTTGAGGACAATTTCGTTTGATGCTCCAGCAATAGTCTGCTCATCACTAACAGCTCCAAGATTTTCTGGAAACTTATCAAGGTGACTGTTCAGGAAGTGAATCTTTTTGTTTGTTTGTTTGTTTGTTTTGGGTTTTTTTTTCTGTTGTGTTATTTTTTTCCTCTGAAGTTGGAAACGGGGAGGCAGTCAGGCAGACTCCTGCATGCACCCGACCGGTATCTACCCGGCATGCCCACCAGGGGGCGATGCTCTACCCATCTGGGGTGTTGCTCTGTTGCGACCAGGGCTATTCCAGCACCTGAGGCAGAGGCTATGGAGCCATCCCCAGCGCCTGGGCCAACTTTGCTCCAATGGAGCCTTGGCTGTGGGAGGGGAAGAGAGAGACAGAGAAGAAGGAGAGGGGGAGGGGTGGAGAAGCAGATGGGCGCCTCTCCTCTGCGCCCTGCCTGGGAATCGAACCTGGGGACTCCTGCACGCCAGGCCAACGCTCTACCACTGAGCCAACTGGCCAGGGCCCAGGAAGTAAATCTTAATGCTCATGTTACATCCAATGTCATGGAAAGCCAACAGCATCCTTTGAACCAGAAGTTCATAGTTTTCTGTTTTTTTGTTGCCAAGGAAGTTCTTTGTAACTACCACAAAAGACTGCCATGCTGCTTTCTCCTCCTTATTCATCTTCCTGGCAAATTCTTCATCATGTATGAGGGTTTGGATTTGAGGTCCATCGAATACACCTGCTTTTATCTTCTCGAAAGACAAGGCAGGAAAAGCAGAAATAATATGTTGAAAGCATTCACTTTCTCTATTCAAAGCCTGAACAAACTGCTTCATTAAGCCAAGTTTGATGTGAAGTGGGGGGAAAATGATCCTGTCTCAATTAACTACAAGTTCATTCACAATATTTTGCATCCCTACTTCCAGAGCTTCACGTTTTGGCCACTCTTTCTGTGTCCAGTGTTTCTTCCAAGCTCGGCTGTCCCACAAACACAGAAAACAAGGATACTTCATGAAACCTCTCTGTTGTCCTAGCAGGAAATTTACCATTTTAAGATCCACACAAAACTGACTGGGTAGTGGCACAGTGGATAGAGCATCGGACTGGGATGTGTAGGACCCAAGTTCGAGACCCGGAGGTCACCAGTTTGAGTACGGGCTCATCTGGTTTGAGCATAAAAGCTCACCAGCTTGGACCCAAGGTCACTGGCTTGAGCAAGGGGTTACTCGGTCTGCTCAAGGCCCATGGTCAAGGCACATATGAGAAAGCAATCAATGAACAACTAAGGTGTTGCAACGAAAAACTGATGATTGATGCTTCTCATCTCTCTCCATTCCTGCCTGTCTGTCCCTATCTGTCACTCTCTCTGACTCTGTCTCTGAAAAAAAAGAAAAAGATCCACACAAATGATCCAGTTATGCTCCTCATACTTCAGAAAGTTGCGGACAATTTTTATATCATTCTACTAAATCATTCAATTCCAGGTTGGCTAAACTGCTGAGGGGTTAATGGCTGCTTGGCATAAGAAAAAGACCCTTCAGATTCTACAACCATTTCCTCATGCATCTTATCAAAATATACTTGATCACCATGTTCACTTTCTTCGTCCTTAGAATAAATAAAACCATTGAAAACTGGACCGGGAGTGTCTCAGAGTGGGGGATAGGTCGTATTGCTGAAGGAATATTAGGAATGATATGTGATCATATGCCATTTTTCTTGCTGATGCCCTTTGTATGGATCAGACAGAAATAACAGTCACTGCTGTGGTCCTTAGGTTCACGCCAAACCATAGGAATACCAAAAGGTATTCCTTTTCATTTTCCTTTTGTCCAGCCATGAAGCATTTCTTCACAGTTATGACACACAATATGAGGAGCCCAATTCTTGTCTTGATCGCCAAGGGGAACTTGAAAATAGGCAATATATGCATGTGTCACAAATGATGAAATCTTGTGCCTTTCACGTTGAAGTATGTAACAGCCACATATATAACAGAAGGTGTCAGAACTATTCTTACATTTATGTCTACTTGAAGAAGCCATGATTCAATCTTAACACAAAATAAGAGGGTGTTTTTTATCAGATAATAATTTTTTACATTTAAAAACAACTACAATTATGTAAAAGTGATGTTTGTAAAACATTAATTGCCTTGTGGTTATGTTCAATCCAAGAGTCGTTGCCCTTTAACTCCAATTTAAAAACCAATGCATACCATTAACTGTAACAAAAATAAATTAAAATTGCATAAAAACTAGAGTATGCACCAAAAATCGGATTTCAGGTTGAAATCAGCGATGCAGAAATATATAGAAACAATTCTAAAACCTCATGAGACAAAAAATGAAAAAAGTTTGTTCCCCAGTGAATTCATAACACGTGGCTGATTTTTGTATGATCTCTAAGGCCAGTGATTCTCAAACCTGGGACAATTAGGGGACATTTGACAATGTCTGGATACATTATCTAATAAGGACAGAAAATTTGTTATGAAAAATGCCACAGAGCCCTGGCCGGTTGGCTCAGCGGTAGAGCGTCGGCCTGGCATGCGGGGGACCCGGGTTTGATTCCCGGCCAGGGCACATAGGAGAAGCACCCATTTGCTTCTCCACCCCCTCTCCTTCCTCTCTGTCTCTCTCTTCCCCTCCCGCAGCCAAGGCTCCATTGGAGCAAAGATGGCCCGGGCGCTGGGGATGGCTCCTTGGCCTCTGCCCCGGGCGCTAGAGTGGGTCTGGTCGCAGCAGAGCGTCGCCCCCTGGTGGACGTGCCGGGTGGATCCCGGTCGGGCACATGCGGGAGTCTGTCTGACTGTCTCTCCCCGTTTCCAACTTCAGAAAAATACAAAAAAAAAAAAAAAAAATGCCACAGAATAAAGATTTGAGTTTTAAGCAATCATTAGCTCATTTGGTATTTTGTGACAATGGTAAAATTATAATGGTAAAATTATTTTCAACCGTGCTGACTTTTATCTCATATGTAAAATGACTAAAATACTCTAATACATGGCAATAAGAAAGATTAAAGGAACTATTATAACTCAATAATAAGACAAATCAATTAAAAATGGGTAGGGATGGATCTTGAGCATGTTACATTAAGTGAAATAAATTAGAGGAAGACAAATACTAGGGATCTAATGTACAAAATGGTGATTATTGTTAGTAAGGCTCTATTATATACTTGACAGTTGCTAAGAGAGATCTTAAATGTTCTTACCACAAAAAGGAAATGGTAATTATGTGACATTATGAAGGAGTTAGCTAACATTATGGTGGTAATCATTTTGCCATATTTTAGTGTATTAAATTAAAATTAGTACAAGATACATTTTAAACTTACACCATGTTATATTTCAGTTTTATCTCAATAAAACTAAGGGAACAATGAGCAAAAGACTTAAATGTACATTTCTCCAAAGAAGATATTCAAATGGGTAGTTACATATGAATATAAACTTCCTGAGGGCAGATATCAAGTCTTAGTGGTATCTTTATTTTCCATGGATAATACTCAATACTAAGAACATAGAGAAAAAGGAACATCGTAAATGCTTAATGTATAGTTTTGATTAAGAAAAGTTTTAAATATCTTTTAAAATAACTTTTAATTATATTTTTTCAGATCTATCAAATCTATTCAAAGCGATCTGCCGAGGATATTTATAAAATATTGACATCTTACAAAGCTAATTACCTAATTGTAGAGGATGCTATCTGCAATGAGGTGGGAACCGTGAGAGGCTGTAGGGTTAAAGATTTATTAGACATTGCAAATGGCCATGTAAGTAACCATTTGGGAAATTAAGTCTTTTTGAGAAAAATGACTTTATTTAAACTTGTAATCTTTAAATTTTATTTTTGGAACTTAAGACTATATAAGTTATGTTAACAGTTGGGGGAACTTTTTAAAAATAATTTGAAGTGGTTTTTTGATGTACAAAACAAAATGGGGTTTTATTGCAAAACAACAACAACAACAATATGTGGGTTTCTTATTCATTGCCTATACTTATGCATGTTCAATACTTATAAACAAAGGATGCCCGGGGGTGTAAAGATCAGCATAGAGAATGTAGTAATACTTTGATAACTACATAGGTATGGTGCCAGGTGGGTACTGGGAATATTGGGGAACACTTTGTAAAGTATATGATTGTCTAATCACTTTACTGTTCACTTGAAACCAATATAAAATAATACTGAAAAAAATGAGCATTTATAAACAAGGTGGTATAATTTGATTTGAATTTTATTTTAACTCAGTTATCTAAATAGCAGCTGGTTGCAATGTTATATTCTTATGTTGAGATATTTCTTGTAATTAGATACATATCTAGAAAAATTGCTTACTAAATTATCATAGTTCTTACACTAAGTTCCTGTTATCCACAAAAATTAGTGTATTCAGAACCACTTTAGTTGTTAGAACTCAGTTATATATTAATTTTTCATTGATTTCAGCCATTTTACCGAACTATCTTAGCTCTTAGCCTGCAGTATAAACTGTATGTCTAGCAACTAAGAAGACCACATAGGGAGTGTGTTGTCTGTAATGGGTACCTTATTCCTGGGAAAGCTGAGGGTGGAGAACGTTAGGAAAAGTTTGTTAGGTCATGCTAGGTTGGAGTGCATATTCTATTCAGGTTGCAGCCAACATTCTTCTGTCTCATCCTAAATAATTAGCTCTGTCTTCCTAGACCAGTTTGGAGGTGAGAAATTAGTTTTTATGTTTTTCACCCTTCTTTTTCTCCATGACCCCTTAAACTTCTAATATAAACTTACTGTTTTCTGCTGCATGTATTTTGAATTTTCTCTGTTGTAACTTTATGTCTATGATCTTTAATTGGTGATAAAATGGAATTTTATTAAACATCTCAGTTATTTAATAATTACTGCTGTATTGCCTATCTGCTATCTGAAGCCTTTTTATTCTGCTTTAGCTACCTTTTTGCTTCATTTTGAAGATCAGGTTACTTTCATATAATGCCAGTCATGGACTTAAAGCTAATCTATCATTTTTATTTTTTTTGAGAGAGAGGGTATGGAGGAAAGAGAAAGAAGTATCAACTTATTGTTTTATTTAGTTGTGCCATTGATTGCTTCTTTTTTTTTCTAAAGATTTTATTTATTGATTTTAGCTAGAGGATGGAGAGAGAGAGAGTCGGGGGGAGGAATGGGAAGCATGAACTCATAGCTGCTTCCTATATGTGCCTTGACCGGACAAGCCTGGGGATTTGAACCACCAACCTCAGCATTTCAGGTCAACACTCTATTCACTGCACCACCACAGGTCAGGCTGATTGCTTCTTATATGTGCCCTGGCCAGGGCTCAAATCAGCCACCTCAGGGTCCAGCCAGCACCCTGTGATTGAGCCAGTGTCCTCAGAATCACGCTAGTGACCCAAGGAGGGAGCCGGCAGCACTGGGATCGAACCGGTGATCTCAGTGCTCTGGGACAATACTATCTACTGTGCCACCGGCCAGGGCACATATCATTTTCCTTTTAAAGTTGGCTCTCTGAAGTCTTTTGTAAGCATTAGAATAACATTTAATGTTTTATAGAAAATCCTTCAAGTTAGCTAAGATATCTTAGTGAAAATCATTAAGGTGAGATGTAAAGGTTTATACTGGATAAGTCACAAAAATTTACTTGCTTACTAGGTAATTGTAAGACAATTCTATACCAGGAGAAGTGTTTGAATATACATTAAGAATATAATGTAAGGCCCTGGCCAGTTGGCTCAGCGGTAGAGCGTTGGCCTGGCGTGCGGGGGACCCAGGTTTGATTCCCGGCCAGGGCACATAGGAGAAGCACCCATTTGCTTCTCCACCCCCGCCCCCCTTCCTCTCTGTCTCTCTCTTCCCCTCCCGCAGCCAAGGCTCCATTGGAGCAAAGATGGCCCGGGCGCTGGGGATGGCTCCTTGGCCTCTTCCCCAGGCGCTAGAGTGGCTCTGGTCGCGGCAGAGCGACGCCCCCGGAGGGGCAGAGCATCGCCCCCTGGTGGGCGTGCCGGGTGGATCCCGGTTGGGCGCATGCGGGAGTCTGTCTGACTGTCTCTCCCGGTTTCCAGCTTCAAGAAAGATTAAAAAAAAAAAAAAAAAAAGAATATAATGTAAGGTGGGGCAAAAGTAGGTTTACAATTGTGAATTTGCAAAACAAACTTTATTCTTTTACTTATTGTACCTGACCTGTGGTGGTGCAATGGATAAAGCGTTGACCTGGAACACTTAGGTCGCTGATTCAAAACCCCTGGCTTGCCTGGTCAAGGCACATATGGGAGTTGATGCTTCTTGCTTCACCGCCTCTCTCTCTCTCTCTCTCTCCCTCTCCTTCTTTCTCCTCTCTCTAAAATAAATAAAAATTTATTTATTGTATTATTTTCTATATGAGTAACTGTAAACCTACTTTTGCCCTACCCTATATGTTAGGTTTCTCAGCCTTGATAGGCTCCTTCATCAAGTTCTTCAGAGGAATGATAATGGACTATAGAGACATAGCCTTCTGGATATTAGGACTAAATCTTTTAAAAATTGGAAACACTTTATACTGGTTTCTCAATTTCATTGGGAAGCTCAAAAGTTTAGTGTACATGGTGACTCTTATGAAGAAGCTATTGTTTTTATTTTTATTTTTTTAATATATTTTTATTTATTAATTTTAGAGAGGGGAGAGAGAGAGAGAAGGGGGGGAGGAGCAGGAAGCATCAACTCCCATATGTGCCTTGACCAGACAAGCCCAGGGTTTCAAACCGGCAACCTCAGCATTCCAGGTCAATGCTTTATCCACTGTGCCACCACAGGTCAGGCGAAGCTTCTGTTTTTAAACAGTGTGAAATGTTTGCTAAACAATGTAAGGTGGTCCGTATAATATATTTCTACATAAATATAGTCATTTGTGCATTGATTATATAACTTTTATAAGCTTAATAAACTTTTTAATATTATGTTTCATATCTTTTGATAGGTGGTGTGCGAAGAGGGTGACAAGTTAACCTACTCAAAATATGGGCGATTTTGTCATGAGGTCAAAATTAACTATTCTCCATATGTGAATTATTTCACTAGAGTATACTGGAACAGATCCTACTTTGTATATAAAATCAACACTGTGATATCCTTTCAGTCTTGAAAATAGCAGAACCTTCATTTCAAAGACATATCATCTGAAGTAAAATGTGATTTTCTTCCACCAACGTGGTGTCTTTTGGAAATCAGAGTGTGGACATTTGAAGTGTAGCTGCTGCTTTTCCCCTCCTGCCTGTAACCAGATCAACAGTTCTGTAGGGAACGGAAGATTCAGCATTACTGTCCTTTAGTAAAATGTCAAATCTTACCACTCTGCAATATTTCAGCCAGGTATTTTTCTTATTGTTACATGGTCTTTAAAGATTTCACCTTCTAAACTATTGTAAAAATTTCTTCATAAATCTTCATTTTATCATAACATTGATCTTGAATTTGAATATATTCAAGGTCTGAGTATATTTCTTAAACATAATATTTAATATATGCTTAATGTGATATAATTATAGAAGGAGAGAATTATTCTTGTCTTCAAGGCAGTTTCTAAAGGTATTTTATGGTTTATACTAGAACTGAAATATTATAATAAAAAACTTAATTTAAATGTTAGCTGAAAATATGTGACATTTAAATTTAAATGGATATAAAGGGAAGTGATTTTTTAAAAGATTTATATAAAGATATATCCAGCCTGACCAGGTAGTGACGCAGTGAATAGAGCATTGAAGTGGGATGCGGAGGACCCAGGTTCAAGACCCCAAGGTCGCCAGCTTGAGCACGGGCTCATCTGGTTTGAGCAAAGCTCACCAGCTTGGACCCAAGGTCGCTGGCTCCAGCAAGGGGTTACTCAGTCTGCTGAAGGCCCGTGGTCAAGGCACATACGAGAAAGCAATCAATGAACAACTAAGGTGTCACAACGAAAAACTAATGATTGATGCTTCTCAGCTCTCTCCGTTCCTATCTGTCTGGCCCTATCTGTTCCTCTCTCTGACTTTCTCTCTGTCTCTGTAAAAAATAAAATAAAAAATAAATAAAGATATATCCAGATTTTCCATGATACTGCTTACTCATCTTTCATTTATATGTGAGCACTTCCTTAGTAGTATATAGTGCATGATATTGCATTTTATTATTTTGTGACTATTATGTGGTTAGCTTTTGTCACTTAGGCTCATAAATTTGATACCAATTTAATAATGATAAAACAGTAACTCTTGATACCAATATACCTTTTAAAAGACATTTATAAGAATGTTTTTGGCCCTGGCTGGTTGGCTCAGCGGTAGAGCGTCGGCCTAGCGTGCGGAGGACCCAGGTTCGATTCCCGGCCAGGGCACACAGGAGAAGCGCCCATTTGCTTCTCCACCCCTCCGCCGCACTTTCCTCTCTGTCTCTCTCTTCCCCTCCCGCAGCCAAGGCTCCATTGGAGCAAAGATGGCCCGGGCGCTGGGGATGGCTCTGTGGCCTCTGCCTCAGGCGCTAGAGTGGCTCTGGTCGCAATATGGCGACGCCCAGGATGGGCAGAGCATCGCCCCCTGGTGGGCAGAGCGTCGCCCCATGGTGGGCGTGCTGGGTGGATCCCGGTCGGGCGCATGCGGGAGTCTGTCTGACTGTTTCTCCCCGTTTCCAGCTTCAGAAAAATGAAAAGGAAAAAAAAAAAAAATTTAAAGAATGTTTTTGGGTCTTTAAAAATAAGGATATGGGGTATACAGTGTATTCACATTTTCTGCTGAAGTATTAGATAAAAAAGTCTTTATCAGGATAAAACTATGTACACTAAATTGACAACAGTTACTGGAGATATGTGCAGATACTGTTAAACATTCTTTTGCATACAGATATTTATTATAGAACAAAAGTGCTATTATTTATGAAACTTGTTATAGTCTTCAACATAGAGGACAAAATGACAAATATAATTCACAGCAGTTTCATAGTCTCAGTGCTCTGTTCCTTTAAGTTAAATGTTTTCTTTTTTTTTTTAATTTTATTTAGACAATTTTAACGGGGTGACATTGATCAATTGGAGTACCTAGATTCAGAGAAAACATCTCCAGATCATTTTGACATTTGATTATGTTGTATACCCATCACCCAAAGTCAAACTGTTCTTCATCACCTTTTATTTGGTTTCTTTATGCCTCTACCCTTCCCCCACTCCTCTCTTTCCTCCCTTCCCCTCCCCCTGGTAACCACTGCACTCTTATCTATATACATGAATCTCAATTTTGTGTCCCACCTATATATATGGAATCATACAGTTCTTAGTTTTTTCTGATTTACTTATTTCACTCAGTATAATGTTATCAGGGTCCATCCTTGTTGTCGTAATTTGAACCCTGGCTGGATAGCTCTGTTGGTTAGAGCATTGTCACAAAGGTCAGAGGTTGCAGGTTTAATCCCGGTCATGACACATACAGGAACAGCTGGATGTTTCTCTCTCTCTCTTTTTCTCTCTCTCTCTTTATCCCTTCCTCTCTCACTAAAGTGAATAAAATTTTTTTTTAAGTTTTCATATTTTTAATCATTTATTAAAAGAAAATCTAAAATTATTTATTTGGCTTTATGAAGAGATTCAGGATGAATATACCTTTTTTTTTTTTTCAGGATGAATATATCTTTTTTTTTTTTTTGAGACAGAGAGACAGGAAGGGGAGAGAGAGAGATGAGATGCCTCAACTCATAGTTGGATCACTTCTTTAGTTGTTCATTGATTGGCCCCCACATGTGCCTTGACTGGGGGGGCTTAAGCTGAGCCAATGACCCCTTGCTCAAGCCAGCAACCCCTTGGATGAAGCCAGCGACCTTGGGATTATGTTGATGATCCCACACTCAAGCCAGTGACCCCGTACTCAAGCTGGCAAGCCTGCACTCAAACTGGTGACCTCGGGATTTTAAACCTGGGTCCTCAGCGTCCCAGGTCAATGCTCCATCCACTGCACCACCACTAGTCAGGCTGAATATATCGTTTTAATAAAATGAGATGCATGTATATATGTGTTTAGTGAACAGGTTTTCAAAATTTTCACTTTTCAAAGTACTGTAAAAATTGCAGTTTTATTACTCTACATGAGAAGGGAACATCTTTTCATTATCTTTATTTTCTGTAATATGTTTTAAAAATACAAAAGCACATTCATTCTAAGACTAGCGCTAGGATGCTTTGCTCTTTTGAGGCTTAAGAATTGTTTGATGGCTGTGTCATATATCTGGTACATTAGTTCTATTGGTTCTCATTTCATGCTTTTATGTAATTTTTACCAATTATATTAAGATAGGTGTAGGCAGACTATTTCAGTTTCTCTGTACATCTTAATAGTGAGTCACTAATATTTAGCTTCGAGCCTTATGAAGATATTACCTAAGTACATACTGAATAGTCATATGATAATACTCATGATTAGAACATATAAAACATCTTGATTTAAAAGTCAGCTAGCATATTTTGAAAGGGAAGTAGAACAGCCTGATTCTTCTATAGCATGAAATAACTGAATTTTTAATGATTTACATTATGATCTAATATGCTGAATTAGTTTGTTGTAGGTTTGTTTTTTTTTACATTAGTGCGTTGCTTTTGCTTTTGTCAACTTATTTTTTAAATAAAAGAGATTTGGAGAAACTTTTTTTAATTTGTTATTCTTTTTTATTAATTTTAATGCAGTGACATTGATAAGTCAGGGTAAATATGTTCTGGAGAAACTTTTAATTGAATTTTCTAAATGAATGAATTTTTCATTTAACATCAGAGGAAAGGAAAATGTGAACTTTAATGTAGAAAAAATACTGGATATGGGAGATAATATTATTTGTTTCTATATTAACTGTAGTTAAAACAATAGTACTAGAAAACTTTGAGTGAGGAGCATTTAGTTAATTTCCTTACTTATTTGTAGATTAACAAATGACCAAGAATTCTGCAAGTAATTCTATTTGAGTACCTGTCGAGTCCCTGAATAGGAACATAGAACAGGGACAGAGTTCAGTGCCCTGAGGCAAAGGCCACAGTGGTTTTACTGACAAAACTACTGAATGCAGTACTGTGCACAATAAGGATAGAATTAGCAATTCTGATTAATCAATAGGTGGGAATGTTTGAGCTACTCCCTTGCCCTTTTATCTGCTCTAAAAAAGTCCCCCTTCCTAGCTTTCTCATTCTTGTCCCTGCTTCTATTTGTGTGTATCAGTAAATACCTGTAAGGACCAGGGGTCAGGGCTGTCTTGTGAAACCTGTATGGGTGATTGTGAGTTGCTTTCCCCTAGTCCCTTGGTGCACTCTATGTGGTCTCGAGTATGTTACTGTCTCCACAACAGGTAACTTACAATTGTTAGATTTGACATAAAGATTTATGTAGAAGCAAATTTATGGTTTTTTGTGTGTGAAAGGAATTTCTTGAAGAAATACAAAACGTACTTTGCCCTTGCTGTTGCTAAACCATTGAAACAAGTGCCTTAACTTCTTTATTTCAAAGTTTACTTTTTATTTTCCAAAAATATTATCCATTTCTTTTCCATAAAAATATTTGGTAACTTTTTCCTCATCGTTAAGTACAAGAGAATCCTCACTATGCTCTTTATACTAATAAGCAAATCTTTGTTAAAGGCAGTATTGGGCAAATAAGTTTGTAAAACTTGTGTTATTTGATTTTGCTCATTTTTATTGTTAAAAATGGCCGCTGACAAGGTAATGGCTGCTACCAGGTGAAACAGCTAATTACCTTCCTGCTTGGGAAGGGGCTTTGTTATGCTAATGTGCGCTGGAGGAGGAGTTTACACGCCAAAAAAATTTAAGAGGAGGAGGAGGAGGAGGAGGACGGAAACCATATTTTTTGCAGAGAAGGCAGCCAAGATGGCAGGGTGCTGAAAGAGAAGCCAGTTTGTGCAGAGATGAGAAGGGAGAAGGAGATGGGGAACCAGAGGAGACTGAGGCTGGTGGGGGGGCCTTTGATTCTAGGAAAGCCCAGATGTGTCAGTAGCTTTGTGAGCACTGAATGAATGGGGTTTGGAGCCCTGTGTGTGTGTGTGTTTACTTGCCCGCCGGGGGTGAGGCTAGAATAAAAAATGGCCCACCAGTTTTCGGCTCCGCTGTTTCTTTACCGTCTGTCCAAATCTAATGGGAACCTGCACATGCCTGGCTGTGACAGTGGCGACTACTGGCCATGCAGGCAGTGATGGGGTTTTAACTTGCTAAATTCATTTATTTAGCTTGCAAATGTCAAACAATCAACAAATAAAACTTAACTGATAAAGTATGTGGTATTGACCCTCTCTATACTGGTTTATATTTTTTCTATCTTTGTCATCTGTGTCTTGGTGCTTTTTGTTAGAGTGGCAGGTTTTACAACCTAGGGAATACGCATTGTACTTCAGAACTTTTTTCTTTATTATTTTATGTATACAGACAGCATGTTTTTTCAGGATATTAATCCAAATCGCCAATAGCCTCAATGTTGTGGCACTCATTCACACAGTCCACATTGATTCAAGATAAAGCAGAAATGGAAATCAAAATGTGTTACAAATTAGGAGTGAAAAATATGCTTATTTTTTAAATTATGAATTTCTTGAAGGGAACAATGAATTGCCATCTAATTGAACTGTTGTTTTAGAAAAGTTGTTTTTTGGCCCTTTGTATTTTGAACTGTTAAAACATTTTGATGACTTTTGTGGATAAAACTGGTACCTCTCTATAAAATTGATGGGGTTTCTAAAAGTTGTATGTCAGTTTCTTTTTTTGGTAAATTTATTTTAAATGCATGAATATTTAAAGAGCATATGTTATGAAGTATTCTATATATTTAAGAACCTTCTATAAAGCAAATAACATCTCAATATATTCTCTCTTATTTGACCAGTTTCTTTTTTTTTTGTTTTATTGTTTTTTTGTTTTCATTTTTCTGAAGCTGGAAACAGGGAGAGACAGTCAGACAGACTCCCGCATGCGCCCGACTGGGATCCACCCGGCACGCCCACCATGGGGCGACGCTCTGCCCACCAGGGGGTGATGCTCTGCCCATCCTGGGCGTCGCCATATTGCGACCAGAGCCACTCTAGCGCCTGAGGCAGAGGCCACAGAGCCATCCCCAGCGCCCAGGCCATCTTTGCTCCAATGGAGCCTTGGCTGCGGGAGGGGAAGAGAGAGACAGAGAGGAAAGCGCGGCGGAGGGGTGGAGAAGCAAATGGGCGCTTCTCCTGTGTGCCCTGGCCGGGAATCGAACCTGGGTCCTCCGCACGCTAGGCCGATGCTCTACCGCTGAGCCAACCGGCCAGGGCTATTTGACCAGTTTCTAAAATAGTTTTTGCTGTTTGCTGATAGTTTTAAATCCCAATATGTATTAAAATCCCAGCCTTGAAAAGTTGCAAGTACAATTCAGCAATTTCTTATTGAAACAATAGCTCATTATTAAGTTTTTGAATGTGTCGAATTAACAATTTAAGTAAAATTAGATGTAAAAATTTCAAAAGAATATATTTGATTGAACTATGTTTTTCCACTAAGGTTTCTAAACATCAAACTTGTTTTCATAATTTTAAAAAAGGAGCATTTTAGGACAAGATTTGCTGGATATAAAATACAGGCATCTTTGAATCATTTCTGTTTATAAGTTCTTAGAATTTGCAATGTTTTAATCTTGACATGAATAATCCTATGTGAAATTCTATAAGAGATACATTGAACTGCTGACCCTTGTATTTAATGGAATAATAGTTTCAGAAAGAAACATATTCCCAAGTTACAGTTTGAAATATTTCCTAAAGAATCCTTCCGTATTTTATGTTAATAGTTTTGCACAGCTATTTAACAAAGATGAATACAACTAGTTTTATGTATTTTGATTCCTGAATCATATCTGTGGCAAAGAATAATTAGATTAATATGTTTGTCCTGTGACTAAGGTTATATCTTTCCAAAGGAATAAAAGTTAACTTCAATAAATATAAATCCTTTAAAAGAGTTGGGGTATCAACTAGTTTACTTCAAATTTTTGTAATATGTACTTATTATCAGGAATAAAATGATTGTATGTTTAATTATTTTTCTTGTTATGTTTCCATAATAAAATTCTTTTAAAAATTGTAGTCATTTTTTTGCCTGACCAGGCGGTGGCGCAGTGGATAGAGCGTCGGACTGGGATGCAGAAGACCCAGGTTCGAGACCCCGAGGTCGCCAGCTTGAGCGTGGCTCATCTGGTTTGAGCAAAATCCCACCAGCTTGAACCCAAGGTCACTGGCTCCAGCAAGGGGTTTCTTGGTCTGCTGAAGGCCCGTGGTCAAAGCACATATGAAAAAGCAATCAATGAGCAACTAGGGTGTTGCAACGCGCAATGAAAAACTAATGATCGATGCTTCTCATCTCTCTCCATTCCTGCCTGTCTGTCCCTGTCTATCCCTCTCTCTGACTCACTCTCTGTCTCTGTAAAAATAAATAAATAAATAAATAAATAAAATTTTTAAAAAAGAAAAAATAATTGTAGTCATTTTTTTTTATTTATACATAAACCTTTTTAGTTACTTCTCTGTGAGATAATTTACATACCATACAATTAACCCATTTAAAGTGTACAACTCAACATTTTTTAGTATATTCACAGAGTTGTCCAATTATCACCACAATTTTTTTTTCTGCAGCTGAGACAGGTAGAGTCAGAGAGAGGGACAGACAGGAAGAGAGAGATGAGAAACATCAGTTCTATGTTGCAGTTTCTTAGTTGTTCATTGATTGTTTTCTCATATGTGCCTTGATGGTGGAGGGGGGGCTACAGCAGACCGAGTGACCCCTTGCTCGAGCCAGTGACCTTGGGCTCAGGCTGGTGAGCTTTGCTCTAACCCGATGAGCCCGCGCTCAAGCTGGTGACCTTGGGGTCTTGAACCCAGGTCCTCTGCGTCCCTGTCCGACGCTCTATCCTCTGCGCCACCACCTGGTCATCCATTCTGGATGTTGGGTAAATGACTTTGTAAAACCTGTATTTTTAGGGTTTGCTCACTTTTATTGTTAAAAATGGCTGCTGCTGGCCCTGGCCGGTTGGCTCAGCAGTAGAGCGTCAGCCTGGCGTGCAGGAGTCCCGGGTTCGATTCCCGGCCAGGGCACACAGGAGAAGCGCCCATCTGCTTCTCCACCCCTCTCCCTCTCCTTCCTCTCTGTCTCCCTCTTCCCCTCCCACAGCTGAAGCTCCATTGGAGCAAAGTTGGCCCAGGCGCTGAGAATGGCTCTGTGGCCTCTGCCTCAGGCACTAGAATGGCTCTGGTTGCAACAGAGCAACACCCCAGATGGGCGGAGCATCACCCCCTGGTGGGCGTGCCAGGTGGGTCCTGGTCAGGCACATGCGGGAGTCTGTCTCACTGCCTCCCCATTTCCAACTTCAGAAAAAATACAAAAAAAAAAAAAAATCGCTGCTGCCAAGGTGAATGGCCACTGCCAGGTGAAACTACTAATTACTTTCCTGCTTGGGAAGAGGTTTTGTTATGCTAATGTGTGCTGGAGGAGGAGTTTCACGCGAAAAAGTTTTTAAGAAGAAAGGAGAAGAAGAAGGAAGCCATATTTTTGCAAAGTGAGAGCAGAAAGGCAGTGTGCTGAGGGGAAGCAGCAGCCAACATGGCAGGGCACTGAAGAAGCAGCCAGTTTGTGCAGAGATAAGAAGGAATAAAGTGTGCAGATGGGGAACCAGAGGTAACTTAGACTAGTGGGGGTCTTTGATTCTAGGAAAAAACAGAAAAGATTCTCCTGGTTGTGGAACCGGAGAAGTTGTGAGTGAGTTTTGGTGCCCTGTGTGTTTTTACTCGCCGACCGGTTGCGAGGCTGGAATAAAGGAATGACCGACCAGTTTTTGGCTCTGCTGTTTCTCTACCATCTGTCCAAATCTAATGGAAACCTGCATGTGCCTAGCTGTGATGGCTGTGACTATTGGCCATTTACTGGACATTTCACATAAATAGAATTATACAATATATGTATATTTGGTCTTTTGTGACTGGTTTCTTTAATTTAGCATGTTTTTGAAGATTCATGTTGCATGTATCCCTTTTATTGCCAAATAATATTGCATTTTATGGATATATCATTTTGTTTATTCTTGGTTTGTTTCTACTTTTTGGCTATTATCCTGCTATACTGCTTCTGTGAACATTCTTGTGTAAGTTTTGTGGGTGCTGACCTGTGGTGGCGCAGTGGATCAAGCATCGACCTGGAATGCTGAGGTCGCTGGTTCAAAACCCTGGGCTTGCACGGTCAAGGCACATGTGGGAGTTGATGCTTCCTGCTCCTCCTCCCTTCTCTCTCTCTCTCTGTCTCTCTTCTCTAAAATGAATAAATAAAAATAAATAAGTTTTTTGGGTGAACATTTGCTTTTATTCTTCTTGGGTATATGTCTAGGAGTAGAATTTTTGGGTCATATGATAGCTGTAGTAACTATTTGAGAAACTTTTGGGCTGGTTTTTAAAGTGACCGTACCATTTTACAACCCCTCCAACAGGTATGAGGTTTCCAGTTTCTTCACAGTCTCACCAATGCTTGCTATTATCTTTCTCTTTGATTATAGGCATCCAGGAGAGTGTGAAGTGGTGTATCATTGTGGTTTTAATCCACATTTCAATCATGACTAATGATGTTGAGAATCTTTTTGTGTGCCTGAAACTCTGTCCCCTGGAGCTTATTATTATATATCTTCTTTGGAGTCATTTGTATATCTTCTTGAAGTAATGTTCGTTCACATTCTTTGCCCATCAAGCGGGTTTGCTCCACTTCCTTGATAATGTCCTTTGAAGCACAAATGCTTATAGTTTTTATTGCACTGTTACTCACACTTGATGTTACTGATAAAGCATTGTTACTATGATGTGTTTGAAGTAGATCTACTTGCATGTATCTTATTTGGAGTTGGTTGAGGTTCTTGGTTATATTCCTTAAGAATTTCTTTTTTTTTTTTTTTAATTTATTCATTTTAGAGAGGAGAGAGAGACACACACAGAGAGAGGAGAAACAGAGCGAGAGAAGGGGGGAGGAGCTGGAAGCATCAACTCCCATATGTGCCTTGACCAGGCAAGCCCAGGGTTTTGAACCGGCGACCTCAGCATTTCCAGGTCGACGCTTTATCCACTGCACCACCACAGCTCAGGCTTAAGAATTTCTTAAAAATCAAACTTGGAGTTCTTGTATTCCTATATTGCGCTTATGTCGATGTGCTTAATGGTGACCCACATTTTTATTTCGGTTGTACTTTTCAATTTCAAAATTTCCATTTGGTTCTTTTAAAAAAAAATAATACCTGTTTATTGATATTTTCTGTTTATAGCAACTGTCTTCTCTTGGTAATATCATTCGTAAGGAAATACAATTAATAGTTACTGCTTACCTGAAAAATTGTGACTTTACCTATTGAATGAGGGAATGGCTGTCAGCCTGATAAATTAAATGTTTCATAAAAATATAAACAGACTCAAGTGTTTGCTGCAAATATTCACGTATAATACTATTTAGTGGACTTCATAATCATAGTGACAAAGTAAAATAAAATGAGGATAATATTTGAAACCAGAAATACTGGCCTGACCTGTGGTGGCGCAGTGGATGGGGCATTGGGCTGGAGTGCTGACGTCGCTGGTTTGAGGCCCCTGGTTGCCAGAACAAGGCACATATGGGAAGCAACTATGGGTTGATGCTTCCTGCTCCTCTCCCCACCCCCTGCGTCTCACTCCTCTAAAATCAATAATAAAAAGAAATAAGGAAACCAGAAATACTAGAGTTCATGCTGCCTGTCACCAATTCAGTCAAATAAGTAGTGACAGGGATTGAATATTTTATGGGCACTTTATTCAGATGGCCAATGATCTGAGGAGACAAGGGTTATGTTCCAAGTCATCTCAATCCCCAGCCAATGATTAGCACAAAAGCTGTGTAGACCCCTGGGTCACAAAGGTGGGTCTCTCCAATCTCCTGGGGCACAAAAGTGTATTACTTGAATATCTTGGTTAAGTCATGTAGGCCCACTCAGGCATCCCAAATCCTGGAACAAAGCCTCTATCTGCATTAAACATTAAGCCCACTGACCACAACCAAAGTCACCACTACGTAAGCCAAAATTTTAACTCTAGTACTCCATATCATTCCCCACTGTTAGTTATAAACTGTCTCTTTTCTGTGAGATTAATTTGCTATAGAGGTAATAATTTTACTGCTGAACATGTTTAAAGAGAACATTTCCCATCCCTTAGAGCAGGGGTCCCCAAACTTGTTTACACAGGGGGCCAGTTCACTGTCCCTCAGACCATTGGAGGGCCAGACTATAAAAAAAACTATGAACAAATCCCTATGCACACTGCACAGATCTTATTTTAAAGTAAAAAAAGGGCCTGACCTGTGGTGGCGCAGTGGATAGAGCATCCACTTGGAAATGCTGAGGTTGCCAGTTTGAAACCCTGGGCTTGCCTGGTCAAGGCGCGTGTGAGAGTTGATGCTTCCAGCTCCTCCCCTCATCTCTCTCTGTCTCTCCTCTCTCTCTCTCTGTCTCTCCCTCTCCTCTCTAAAATGAATAAATAAAAAATTTTTAAAAAGTAAAAAAACAAAAAACAAAACGGGAACAAATATTTAAAATAAAGAACAAGTAAATTTAAATCAACCAACTGAACAGTATTTCAATGGGAACTATGCTCCTCTCACTGACCACCAATGAAAGAGGTGCCCCTTCTGAAAGTGCAGCGGGGGCCGGATAAATGGCCTCAGGGGGCCGCATGTGGCTCGCGGGCTGTAGTTTGGGGACCCCTGCCTTAGAGTTACCACAGTTAAATACCAGAGTAGGTCTTATTGACATGATGAAACAATGTATTTCAAAAGACTTTCTAAGGGAATACTAAACACCTATAAGAAATGGAGTCAAAGTTTATTCAACATAGGTTCCTTCTGTAAGACAAAGGTCAGAAATATTTAGACCCAGATTATTTTCATCCCATTTGAAAGGAATAAGCCCTCCACAACATGGGGTTAAACAAAATGTAATTTAAAAAATATAAGTCATTGTTTTTGAAAAATGACTTTCAGCTCTTATGGTTTGGTGGTCCATTGTTTGTCCAGTTCTTTCTTTACTCTGGTGTGATGAATGCAAGGTCTTATTCCTGCCAGTTCCACTGCAGTTGGGTGGTAAGGAGTACACCCAAGGTCCAGTTCACTTTTCTTCTAGTTGGCTCTCTGGGAATTCTGTGCTCTAAGTCTTGAGTGACACCTTATCTCCAGGCTTAAAGGAATATAGCAAAACTGTGGGTTGGGGGTGATCTCTAACATAAGCAAGGTAATTAATTATAGCTAAGGTCTGACTTAAGTGTACAGTTAATTACCTTTACTTTTTGGTCTAAATACATGTCTCCTACCCCAATTGTACCCTGAAATGGCCATCTGTACACAATTCATAAGGACTCTATCCTACTTTGAAGAGCCACCCTTATCCTGAGCAGGGCCATAGGCAAGTCTTGGTCTCAGTGGAGATGAGTTTCTTGACACAGCTTCGCTGTATTCTTCAAGGTGTGATTCATTTCCCCCACTTTCCTAGCAGCTGGAGGTCTCCATGCTGTATGGAGTCTCCATTTGATTCCTATAAGTTTCCTAACTTTCTTTGTAATTTCTGAAACAAAACAGGTCCATTATACCTCTGGATGCTGCCAGGTAGGCCGAAGTGCAGAATTACTTCCTTCAGCAGGACTTACACTACTAGGATTTCTCAGTTCTGCTAAGCTAGATTTCTGTCTATCCTGAAAAAGTATCAACAAAGACTAACAAATACTTCTATCCTCAGACACTCGGCATCTGGGTAAAGTTGGTCTGCCAGTCCTCAAATGAACACTGTCCTCAGTATTGTTTCCCCTCTTTCTTTTGATAGGGTCCTATCGTGGGGTGGTTCCTCTGGCATACAACACATGGAGCTATTATTTTCCCCAGGACCTGTGAGTCATGGTTTAATATAGGTGCTAATGAATCCCTCCCATAGGGAATGGTCTCATGTACATGCTGCATGACTGGCTCCACTAAATGTTCAGGAAGAAGTATAACTCATCTATTATTCTTTCTCTGTCTACTATCAGGGCCTTCTTCATCAAAAGCCCAGCTCTTAGCTTTCACTTTTCACTAAGTCTGTGGTTGAATATTCAGGGTTGAACTGTGACAAGTCTAGAGTAGGTTCCAAAGGCATTATAAATGTTCTCTTCGAGATAAAGGTCATATTTATCATTCAAATATATTCAGGGGCTTGTGGATCTAGATCAGTATATTTCCTGTAGGCCTAGGAGATTCCCTCCTCCTCTTTTTTTTTTAGGTGAGAGCCAGGATAGCGAGGCAGACTCCCACATGTGCCCCTACCAGGATCCATCTGGGGCCAATAGTCAAACCAGCCATTTTGAGTACCTGAGGCTGATGTGCTCCAATGGAGCTATCCTCAGTGTCCAAGGCCACGCGTGAACCAGTTGAGCCACTGGCTGCAGGAAGTAAAAAGGAGAAAAAGGGGGAGTGGTGGGAGAAGCAGATGATTCCTTCGCCTTTGTGCCTTGACCAGGAATCAAATCCGAGATGTCATACACCGGGTGACGCTTTATCCACTGCGCCACCACAAGTCAGGCGTGGGACATTTCTTATCCTAATAAAGTACCTAGAGCAGTGGTCCTCAACCTTTCTAATGCCGTGACCCCGCAATACAGTTCCTCATGTTACGGTGACCCCAAACCAAAAAATAATTTTGTTAGCTACTTCATAACTGTAATTTTGCTACAGTTATGATTCGGAATGTAAATACCTGATATGCGTTATGTATTTTCCGATGGCTTTAGGCGACCCCGGCGGGGTTGCGACCCACAGGTTGAGAACCGCTGACCTAGAGGTTTATTGAAACTGTATAATGGTATTGTGATAGATGGTAGTAAAATCATCTTTATTCTTCATTTGAACTCTTCTTTAGTTAAAAAAAAAACCATTTTTTTATGTAACATAAATATTTATGTCAAAATGTAAAGTTAACCTGTCCTGATTCTGCTTTTTAAAATATTAAAAATAGGCTGACCTGTGGTGGCGCAGTGGATAAAGTGTCAACCTGGAAATGCTGAGGTTGCCAGTTCAAAACCCTGGGCTTGCCTGGTCAAGGCACACATGGGAGTTGATGCTTTCTGCTCCTCCCCCCTTCTCTCTCTCTTTCTCTCTCTCTCCCTCTCTCTCTCTCTCCTTTCTATAATGAATAAATAAAATCTTAAAAAAATATATTAAAAATAGGTTTTTTTATTTGTCAGCATTAAAAATCCATATTTTAAACAAATTCTTGGACTGAGGGCTCATTTCTACTGATCTTGTTCAACTTTAGCACCTGCCTCATCCCCACTAGCTTTCCCAGGACTGCCACTTTTTTTTTTAATTTAATTATTATTTTTTTTAATTTTCTAGAGAGTGAGTCAGAGAGAGGGACAGACAGGGACAGACAGACAGGAACGGAGAGAGACGAGAAGCATCAATCATTAGTTTTTCATTGCGCGTTGCAACACCTTAGTTGTTCATTGATTTCTCTCTCATATGTGCCTTGACCGCGGGCCTTCAGCAGACCGAGTAACCCCTTGCTGGAGCCAGCGACCTTGGGTTCAAGCTGGTGAGCTTTTCCTCAAACCAGATGAGCCCACACTCAAGCTGGCGACCTTGAGGTCTTGAACCCGGGTCCTCTGCATCCCAGTCCGACGCTCTATCCACTGCGCCACTGCCTGGTCAGGCCAGGACTGCCACCTTTATCGTGAAGTTCCACAAGTTTCCCAATTCAAACTTGGGCTTCTTCAGCATTCTGACTTTCTAAAATAGACATCAGGGTCAGATAAATAAATTGGCAAGCCTTTTCTATGTCTTTCCCAATGCTATCCAGAATCTATTTATAGACCACTTCTTTAAAGTCAATTTTCTGCTCTTCTAGGGTTATGATTTCCATTATCTTTTTTTCTGGATTTGACAGACCTGTTGATGATGAGAATAAGAGGTTTCTGAATCTGATTGTTACTTTTTTTAGTAAAACCAATACAAAATAGATGAAGCAAATAACCATCATAGTGTTGACATCAACATGAGCTTCTATCATAGTCTGCTATTTTTTAACCATGAATAACATTTTGTTACTGATAAAATTTAGGTCATGAAAATTAGTCAGGCATGCCTGTTTTCGCCTACACATCCTCAGTAATTGGCTTGAATTTTCTAAACAAAACTTCATCATTCTGCAGATCAGCTAGGCTTACTTCAAAAACACAACCCTTGAGTTCCTTGAGTTCTTGTAACTAGTGTTTTCCCAGTACATATTTCTTATATTGAACATAGCTATAGTGCAGGGGTCAGGAACCTATGGCTCACAAGCCAGATGTGGCTCTTTTGATGGCTGCCTCTGGCTCACAGAGAAATATTTTTAAAAAAATAATAACGTTAAAAATATAAAACGTTCTCATGTATTACAATCCATTCATTTCCTACTGCTTATGTTCATGGTTGCGAGTGGCTAGAGCCAATCACAGCTGTCCTCTGGGACAACACCAAATTTTTTTTTTTTAAGTTTATTTTATTGATTTTAGAGAGGAGAGAGAGACAGGAACATTGATCTGTTCCTGTATGTGCCCTGACCAGGGATCAACTGACAACCTCTGTGCTTCAGCATTGATGCTCTAACCAACTGAGTTATCCAGTCAGGGCAAACAACACCAAATTTTTTTTTTTTTAAATAATTTCTTTTTTTTTTTTATTTATTCATTTTAGAGAGGAGAGAGAGAGACAGAGAGAGAGAGAGAGAGAGAGAGAGAGAGAGAGAAGGGGGGAGGAGCTGGAAGCATCAACTCCCATATATGCCCTGACCAGGCAAGCCCAGGGCTTTGAACCGGCAACCTCAGCATTTCCAGGTTGAAGCTTCATCCACTGCGCCACCACAGGTCAGGCACCAAATTTTTATTGGATAATGCGTAAGGTATATGGGTCATTGTGAGGTCAGAAAGTAAATTTCCCTCCTTTTAATCAAGTAGTCAGCTAGCTAATTGCAAAAACCTTTTTGACAAAGAAGATGGCTAAGAGAAAAAAGATGAGAAGTATCGTTCTTTTCAGCAGGAATGGACAGAGGAATTCACCTTTGTGGAGAGAGCAGGTTCTGTAGTGTGTCTAATATGCAATGATAAAATTGCATCGATGAAATGGTCAAATATAAAGCGTCACTTCGACACACGCCATATTACATTTGCATCAAAATATCCAGTGGGGGACAGCAGGAAGAAAGCATGTCAAGAGCTACTGTGCAGAGTACAAGCTAGTCAGCAGCAACTCCGTGTTTACAGACCCAACAAGGTGACTGGAATTCAGCTAGCTTTGCTGGTGCTTTAGCAATTGTGAGAAACGCAAAGCCATTCACAGATGGGCAGTATGCCAAAACATTCATGCTTGATGTTGCCAATGAACTTTTTGATGACTTTTTGGATAAAGACAAGATAATCAAATGAATAAAAGACATGCCTCTGTCGGCAATAACTGTTCATGATTGTACCATTATGATGGCAAATCAAATTGAGGCAACACAAGTGAAGGACATAAATGCAGCACCATTCTTTTCTCTCGCTTTGGATGAGTCAACAGACGTAAGCCATTTATCCCAGTTCAGCGTGATTGCAAGGTATGCTGTCGGTGACACACTATGTGAGGAAAGTCTTGCTGTTTTGCCTATGAAAGAGACAACAAGAAAGAGGATTTATTCAAGTCTTTCACTGAGTTCGCTAAAGAAAAAAAATCTACCAATGGATAAACTTATTACAGTGTGTACTGATGGTGCTCTGTGCATGGTGGGGAAAACAGGATTTGTAGTGCTTCTTCATGAACATGAAAAGAGACCCATCCTAAGTTTTCACTGCATCCTACATCAGGAGGCCCTTTGTGCTCAGATGTGTGGTGAGCAGCTTGGTGAGGTGATGTCGCTGGTCATTCAGGTGGTCAACTTTATTGTTGCCCGAGCTTTAAATGATCGCCAGTTTAAAACACTGCTGGATGAAGTTGGGAATAATTATTCTGGTCTGCTTCTGCACAGCAATGTGCGTTGGTTGTCAAGAGGGAAGGTGCTCAGCCCTTTTGCAGCTTGTCTGAGCGAAATATGTGCGCTTTTTTTTTTTTTTTTTTCCTGAAGTTGGAAACGGGGAGGCAGTCAGACAGACTCCTGCATGTGCCCGACCGGGATCCACCCGGCATGCCCACCAGGGGGCGATGCTCTGTTGCGACCAGAGCCATTCTAGCACCTGAGGCAGAGGCCATGGAGCCATCCTCAGCACCCAGGCCAACTTAGTTCCAGTGGAGCCTCGGCTGCAGGAGGTGAAGAGAGAGACAGAGAGGAAGGAGAGGGGGAGAGGGGGAGAAGCAGATGGGCGCTTCTCCTGTGTGCCCTGGCTGGGAATCGAACCTGGGACTCCTGCATGCCAGGTCGATGCTCTACCACTGAGCCAACTGGCCAGGGCCCGGACTTCTCTTGAAATGAAAAACATCGAGCATCCTGAGTTAGCTAACACTGAGTGGCTCCTCAAGTTCTCTATCTCATGGACATGACTGAACATCTGAACCAGCTCAATGTGAAAATGCAAGGTGTTGGAAATACAGTCATATCCCTTCAACAGCAGTGTTTGCATTTGAAAACAAGTTGGAACTCTTCATCACTGACATTGAAACAGGTCGTTTACTACACTTTGAAAAACTGGGAGAGTTTAAAGATGCATGCACAGCAAGTGACCCAGCTCAACATCTTGATCTCCAGCAGCTAGTGGGCTTCACATCTAATCTCCTGCAGTCATTCAAAGCGTGCTCTGGAGAATTTCATAAGCGCACTCGTCTTTTTAAGTTCATCATCCATCCACACGAGTGTGCAGTGAACAGCGCTGACTTGAGTTATATCCCTGGTGTCTCCGTCAGAGCTTCTGAGCTACAAGCTGCTGACCTGAAGGCCTCAGACATGTGGGTGAAGAAGTTCAAGTCACTGAATGAAGATTTGGAAAGATTTGCATGACAGCAAGCAGATTTGGTGAGCAAACACAAGTGAGGAGAAATGAAAAAACTTCAACCCGCGGACCAGCTGATTTTCAAAACTTGGAACGCGCTTCCCATCACATACCACACACTGCAGCGTGTGAGTATTGCTGTACTGACAATGTTTGGCTCTACATATGCATGTGAGCAGTCTTTCTCACATCTAAAGAACATTAAGACCAACCTACGATCACGTTTAACGGATAGAAGTCTCAACGCCTGCATGAAGCTTAACCTCACCACATATCAACCAGATTACAAAGCCATCAGCAAAATCATGCAGCACCAGAAGTTGCATTAATGGTAAGAAGTACTTTATTCATCATTGGTTAGCAACAGCGTAACAACATTATTAAAAAGAATTCAGAGACTTATTGTACTTTAAAAGTGTTGGTCTTATATAAAATGCATACATTTACTTGTATTTAGTGTTAAATATATTGTATGGCTCTCACGGAATTACATTTTTTAAAATTTTTATTTACTTTTTATTTATTCAATTTTTTAGAGAGGAGAGAGAGAGAGAGAAAGAGAGAGAGAGAGGAGAGACAGAGAGAGAGAATGGGGAGGAGCTGGAAGCATCAACTCCCATATGTGCCTTGACCAGGCAAGCCCAGAGTTTCGAACCGGCGACCTCAGCATTTCCAGGTCGACGCTTTATCCACTGCACCACCACAGGTCAGGCATGGAATTACATTTTAAAATATGTGGTGTTCATGGCTCTCTCAGCCAGAAAGGTTCCCAATCCCTGCTATAGTGCTTACATATCATACCAATCTTTCTTAGAAAATGGATCATCCACTTTATTCCTGGCTCCCTTTTTGCCACCATTCTTAAGGTACTTGGTCTTGCTGACCATCAGTGTGCTGCTCATAGAGCCAAAAGATATCTGTACTGATTTCTTAAACCTTAATGACATACAGGATTATTATAATCTTTTGAACATATTTATTTGTATGGACCACAGTGGATGGCCATGAACTTTATGTATTCTGATATTTTAGCTGACTTTATGACTTCTTCTTCTTGTTATAAGTGGGCAGAATTTTAAAAATTCTAATATTTGCTAGCTATCTTAACTAATATAAGGAAGCTCTCCTAACTAGTGTTTATGTGAGCACATTTTGAGTTGCTCTTGTTTTAGCTCACACTTTGTTAGTAAGCCTCTATCTGAAGATTTGGAGAGAAAGACTTTTACAATTGTCATACATTCTTTCCTTTCCTGTTTTCTTCTTTCAGTTTTGTTATTCTTTTCTGTTTTAGAGATAAATTCAAGTTACTATTCTCTAGAAGGGGAGATAATTCATGGCTCTAGTCAAAATGTCATGGCCAAGGAATGCAGGAATAGGCTGTGGGGCTCTAGACAAAGAGGAGTTATCTCAGAGAAAATAGAAGCCTTCTGAAGGCAACCTTCAACTACCCAACAGCAAAGCTGAAAACTCCCCTGAATCTCACTGCCTCCTTTCTTTCTTCTCATTCCAGTGGAAGATATGTCTTTCTTATCAGTAGTCAGTCCTACATCAGTGCGTGTCTTAGGCATCCTGCCTTCATAGATGATCTCCTCACACTCTTGTGTCTTTGACTTTCCCCTCTCTATTGCACTTTTACCATCAATAGCCAAACATATTTGCCTGACCAGTGGTGGTGCAGTGGATAGATCGTGTTCCCAGAACATTGAGGTCACTGGTTTGAAACCCCAAGCTCTCCAGTTTGAGTGCAGGGTCTCTTGTTTGAAAAAGCTCAAGGTCACTAGCTTGAGCCCAAAGGTCACTGGCTTGGAAAAGGATCGCTGCCTCACCTTGATCTCAAGGTCTGATTTCTAGTCAAGGCACATATGAGAAATAATCAATGCACAATTAAAGTGAAGGAACCATGAGTTGATGCCTTTCACTCTATTTCAAAACAAACAAACAAACATACATCTAGCTCTACTAAAAAACAAAAAACCTAAACATATTTGTATCTTTCCTATTAAACAATAAAAATGTAGCCCTGGCTGGTTTGCTCAGTGGTAGTGTTCAGCCCAGCATGTAGATGACCCAGATTCAATTTCTGGTCAGGGCACAAAGAAGAAGCGACGATCTGCTTCTCCACCACTTCCCTTCTCTCTCTCTCTCTCTTCTCTTCTCACAACCATGGCTCGGTTAGAGCAAGTTGGCCCAGAGCACTGAGGATGGCATGACCTCACCTCAGGCACTAAGATAGCTCCATTGCTGAGCAATGGAGCAATGGCTGAAGATGAGCAGAAAATTGCCTGGTAGGGGGCTTTCCAGGTAGATCCTGGTTGGGATGCATGTGGGAGTCTTTCTCTCTGCCTCTCTGCTTCTCACTTAAAAAAAAAACTAGAAAAAAAATGAGAAAATGAAGTAAAAAAATTCCCCTTAATTCTTCCTCTAATCTTAACATGGACAGTAATTTGTTTAAAATATCAAACCAATCCTGTCATGCCCCTTTTAAAAATCTCCCAATGGCTTCCTATTTCCTTCAGAATAAAATTCCAAATTCTTACCATGATGTATGAGCTCTGCAGAATTAATCCCTCTCCTATCTTTTTTTGTCTTCTCTTTCCTTGACTAATTGGGCTCCAGTATACTGGTCTCCTATCTGTTTCTGGAACTTGTGGGACGCTTTTTACTATTTCCCTTCCCTGACCTGTTCTCTATTTTGAAGCCATAATGGACCAGAAAAAACAAGTCCAAAATCTTAACATGGCCTATTTGGCATTAGACAGTTTAGCCCCTACCGACCTTTCTATTCTTTCCCCATACCATTCTATTCCTTTCTCTTCGTGGTCTGGTTGTATTAGAATTATTTTGATTCTTCTAACATGTCAGTCTTTCTCCTACCTCAGTACAAATGTCATAAATTCTTCTGTGTACGGTCCCCCTTCACATTCTGACCCCAGCAGTATTTCCTGCCCTAACACTTTACATAAATTCTACTCATTTTTCAGATTTTCGCTTAACATGTCCACACTCATCATTTTCACATTTCTTTGCTACTCAAACTAGGCTATCTTCTTGCTAACCATAATATCTGGTGCTTCCCCTTTTTTAGGATTTACCAACTTTGGGATTTATATTTAATGACTGGCTTTCCCATTACACTGTGACTCCACAAGGACAGGGACCATAATGGCTCTCTTATTTTACCATTGTGTCTTCAGCATCTAGCGTAGCCATTCTAAACATTTGTTGATTAATGTGTTCTTTTAATCACCAATATGGTAAAATAGGTAAGTTATAGTTGAAATATGGGGTACTTGGCTCAGAGTGCTATATGCACGGATGCATGCGCACTTGCACACATACACACACACACACCCTACAGACTTTTTTTTTCTTTTTTTGTATTTTTCTGAAGCAGGAAACGGGGAGAGACAGTCAGACAGACTCCCGCATGCGCCCGACCGGAATCCACCCGGCACGCCCACCAGGGGGTGACGCTCTGCCCACCAGGGGGCGATGCTCTGCCCCTCCGGGGCGTCACTCTTCAGTGACCAGAGCCACTCTAGCGCCTGGGGCAGAGGCCAAGGAGCCATCCCCAGCGCCCGGGCCATCTTTGCTCCAATGGAGCTTTGGCTGCGGGAGGGGAAGAGAGAGACAGAGAGGAAGCTGGGTGGGGGTGGAGAAGCAAATGGGCGCTTCTCCTATGTGCCCTGGCCGGGAATCGAACCCAGGTCCCCCGCACGCCAGGCCGATGCTCTACTGCTGAGCCAACCGGCCAGGGCCCTCAGACTTTTGTTCTCCAGTAAAGGGGCTCCAAGGATACTTCTGGACTTTAAAGAACATGGTTTGGAAATCATGCATTATACTGAAATATAGAAAAGAAAGGCTGTTAGCATGAATAATTTTTGGCAGAACTTACTTTCTCTAAAACAAAGAGACTTTTAGCAGAACTTACTTTTTCTAAAAAGACTCCCTATTCCTGGCCTTGAGGCTGGTCTCCACACCGTGGCCTTGGGCTAGCTTTGCAAGGTTGCAGGTGTTCTCAGAATGTTTCTCCCTGAAATAACCCTATAGATAAACATTGTAAGAGAGCTTGTTTCACTGCTCTGTTTTACTACTAGGCTTCCTCTCCTCCCCATTCCTCAATCAGTATGTAATTTTGTCTTTAAAAGCTAGTCCCAGACTATAGTTGGGACCACATGATTAGAAAGGCTTAGGTCTCCATGCGGTTTCGCAGCTGGCTAATAAAGACTCCTTAATTTCTTAGTTTGGCTTCTTGATTGTGTGGCAGGATGCCTGTTTCTCACTGATCCAATACAACAATACTAATAGAAACATGGGGGGCCTAACTAATAAATATCAATAGGGAGATTAAATCATTAATTTTGTGAAAGACTTGACATGCTTTTTCACCAGTTAGGCATTAAAAAAGGGGAGAAAAGATGGTTTCCATGTTTTGACCCCAGTGACAGGGGTAGATGACCTGTATCTCTGCCCTCTATCAGCATAGCTGAGAGAGCATAGCTAAGGGACATGTTTGAAATTCATGTTGAAAATGCCGAGTATGCACCACCACCTGTGAGGTTCAAAAAGGACATGTCCAGTGGACACTGAGTGTTTGGAGAATAGGTGTTCTCAAAACCTAGAATTGTAAGTGTGTTGGGGGGTGACCAGTGTGGTTTTTACATTGAGAAGACTAAGAACAGGACCCCATGGAACACCAAAGTGGACGAGTGGGGAGAGGGAGTGCACAGCCCAGAGAAATGACTGCAGAAAGAGAAGATTGAGGAAATGGTTGCTATTGAAGCATTCAGTTTACTTTTATGTATTAATTTCACACATTTATTTTTCCTATAACTTTTCTAAGGCTTTCCTCTTCATTCTGGAAAAGGCCATAGCCATCAGTCTTCTCTCTATCCAATGTTGGGAGCAACCTGGGTACAGTGGAAAGGTCACCGAAGCCCTGACTCAGTCCCTTGTTTGTTAGGAAACCTTGGGCAAATCATAACTCTGTAACCTTTCATTCTTCATTGGTTAAAAGGTGTATAACAAGGTTGTTTACAGAAAAAAATTAGAATCATGTATATGAAAATAATTTGCAAATTGAAAGGTGCTGTATGATGTTAGCTTCCAATTGTTGTTTCCTGGTGTCAGCTCGTTTAAAAAGCTTATCTGTTGCCTGACCTGTGGTGGTGCAGTGGATGGAGTGTCGACCTGGAGCGCTGGGGTTGCCGGTTCAAAGCCCTGGGCTTGCTTGGTTGGGGCACATATGGGAGTTGATGCTTCCTGCTCCTACCCCTTCTCTCCTCTCTAAAATGAATAAATAAAGTATTTTTAAAAAAGCTTATCTGTGTTATCTCTTTTACCTGTATTATTTCAACTTTCATCTTTAATTCTCTTACCAATCCTAAGATTAGGTACTATTATTATTCCTGTTTTACAAATGTGAAAACTAAGGTTCGTAGAGGTTAAGTAGCTTAATCTAGAGTTTGCACTAGTGTGTGTACATGATCTATGAATATGCTTTTTTCCATTTTAATCGTTTGATAATTTAAAAAAGCACTACAAGATTATTACTGGCCTGACCAGGTGGTGGCGCAGTGGATGGAGCGTCGGACTGGGATGCGGAAGACCCAGGTTTGAGACCCCGAAGTCGCCAGCTTGAGCACGGGCTCATCTGGTTTGAGCAGGGAGCTCACCAGCTTGGACCCAAAGTCGCTGGTTTGAGCAAGGGGTTACTTGGTCTGCTCAAGGCCCATGGTCAAGGCACATATGAGAAAGCAATTAATGAACAACAACTAAGGTGTTGCAATGAAAAACTGATGATTGATGCTTCTCATCTCTCTCCGTTCTTGCCTGTCTGTCCCTATCTGTCCCTCTCTCTGACTCTCTGTCCCTGTTTAAAAAAAAAAAAGATTATTACTAAATGGAGCTAAATGTGAAATAGGGTTAACAATAGTGGGGATATCAAGAAGCTTAATTAGGTACTAAGTAACAGAAAGACTGTGCCCAACTGTCCAGAGGATATAGGTGGGAGGAAGTCTCAGAAATGGAAATGGGAAAACTGAAAACACTGAAGACAAACTTTGCCAGGCTCATAATTTTTTTTTAAATTTAATAGTTTTATTTTTCAAAAATGTGCAGTTGGTGGGAGCTGTTGCCCATGCATCTTTACCAACAGCTAGGGCATCTCCACATTTAGTATTTCTGGTGAAAATTACTTGAGCTTTGTGCTTTGAAACTAGTCTAATAAGTCCTTTACTAAGAAGTTCCTAAAGGGCTTCCCTGGCCAAGGAGTGGGACTCTTCAGTCTCTCAGAGACTACAACTAGGGTTATAAACTTGTAGTTGGGAACCTCCTTACCTAACTTGTCATATGTTGCTTTGTCATACAAGGCTAGGCTATTGAGCTAGTCCCAATCTTTGCCTTTGGACCATGTAATGCTAGTGACCAAAGCCAGGCAGGTTCACATTGGACTCAGGCAGAGAGAAACTGCAGAGCCAGAAAGAGTTTCCAGTTTAATAGATCCTCACAACAGACGAGCAAACAGGCAGGGAAAACTGCTTCTCATGGCAGCAGGCAAATGAACAGCAAAATGGCCCCACCCAGTGGTGGGCAGGCAATTTGCAATCTGCCCTGAGCCCAACCACCTGTAGCCTTACATAGGCTATACACACTTGACTCTACCACGTGCTCACACACTAATCATGCAGTGTGCAAGTGAGCAAGCCTAACACAGCTTTTTTTTTTTTTTTTTTAAATACTTTATTTATTGATTTTACAGAGATAGGAGAGAAAGGGGAGCATGGATTGGGAAGTATCAACTCATAGGTGCTTCATGTTAGTTGTTCATTGCTCGCTTGTTGTATGTGCCTTGGCCAGGGCAGCCCAGGGTTTCAAACCGGCAACCCTGGCACTCCAGGCTGAAGGTTTATCCACTGCGCCACCACAGGCCAGGCCTAACACAGCTTTTAACCAACAATCCACTCCGTTAGGTTTGCTCCCCTCACACTGAATGTGACAGGTATCTTCCGCTATGGTCCCTGTGCGAGGAGTGAAGTATATTACATTACAGACTCCAGCAACAGAATTACAAAAGCACAAGCTATACCAAAAATTACAGTAATTACAAAGGTGACCTTCACAATGTCTCCTTGAGCACTCTGCCCAAGGAGTTAACTGGAGGCCCAATTAGCCCCTACCACATAGTAGGTGGGAGGGCCTGTACAGTCCAGGCCTATGTCCATTGAAGTTGTAGTGTCCTTGGTGCATAACTGCAACTGGGTGAGAGCAGCTTCTTGGTTCAGAAGGGCCTCCACAGGTGCCACGGCCCCCTATCAGGGTCTCTCATCCTGTCCACAAGCGGCATGTCCATCCAGGGATGGAGCCAGTGTTTCCCGCTTGTCGCAGTTCATTATATTGCTCAGTGATCAGTCCATGATAGTGCAGCTGTCTGTACAAATCACCAAAGGTCAAGGTCCATTACAGGCAACTCCATTACAGGCAACTACCCATACAGCTCTTTAATAATGGACCTCAGCACCTTTCCATAAGCGCTCTGTCCTTTGCCACAAGCCCCATACAAACCCCTCAGAGGTCCAAGCTCTTAGGGCCTAGCAGGGTCAAACACATTCAAGGCCTGTGCCACATTGACAGCTCTCTTAGATGCTGAAAAAAAAAAAAAAGCGCCTATGATGTTCTAAGGCCAACACCTGCTGCACATGAAAAGGGGACCGATGGATTGCCAAATCCACATGGGGCCTCTGTCCCCCCCCCCGAACAATGGGTTTTGGAGGTCCTCCTTTCCCTTATCTGTCTCCAACAAATAATCTTGCATGCAACCTGAACACCAGCCATTGTTTTGGCAGCTGCTGGGACCGCCTCCTTACCCTGCTTTTTCAACGACTGGAACCTCTGTTGTGGCTTAAGCTGCTGCCAAAGCTCTAACAGGACTCTCTTAGACCTGCCATCTAAATTCTCCCTATTTCTCCTGGTGGTCAGTCTCCTTCTTCAACAACTGTTGCAGGTCAAGCCGTCATTAGTTATTAGTGCTCAGTCTGCAGCCCGTCCTGGAACTTGTGACCTTGCTCAGCCTTTCGTACAGAGCTTTGGGTGTCTCCTCACAGGGCTGTAAAAATACCCAGCCCCTAACCCCCAAAAGGAAAGCCATAGGGAACCATATGCTGGAGAACAATGGCCATTCCTCTATCTCACCCTTCAAGGGTGTTGGCGGCTCTATACCCATCTGATCCGAATCCTGCCCACTACACCAGATGTAATGCCGGCGGTGGAGGCCAGTCAGGCCCACACTGAATTCTGGCATTTGGTAGAGGAACTGTGGAATTGGAAAGCGGTGGGCCATTCCTGTTGATATGAGTCTTGCAGTGGCAGAGGGAGCAAACAGGCAGGGGAAAATCACTTCTCACAGCAGCAGGCAATGAACAGCAAAACAACTCCCAGTTGCAGGCAGGCAATCTGCAATCTGCTGACTCCAACCACCCCATAGCTTTACATAGGCTATGCACTTGTGGCTCTGCCACGTGCTCAGGCACTAATTATGCAAAGTACAAGGGAGCAAGCCTAACAGGTGTTTTTACCAACAGATTCTTTTGGCCTTGCCCCAGATTTTTTCACTAGGTCTTTTGTCTTTCATGGCGGGCTTTTCAGCATCTTTCTTCTTGTTCTTGGGGAGTATAGTGAAACTCAGAGCAGCTGCTACCACTGCTGCATGGAAAAGATGTCCTGGCTAACAGTTGAACTTGTGACGTTGACTGTCTTCTACAAAGACATTGAGGCTCTTTGTAACCCTAGATTAAGTTCTTTGAAAAACAGAAAAGCAAGCTGGGACCCAGCTTCTCGCAATCATCTCCCATAGTAACCGGGAGGAGGCGTGGTATGTGGGCTGGTCCCGCCTTCTTTCTCTCCAAGTCCAACCAATCGGCGCAGAAGCGACGGCGCAGGGAGGTGGAGCTAAGAGCTGCAACGCCGGCGGGGCCTCGCGGCCATTTTGGGTTTCCTGGGTTTCCGGAACTTCGGAGTGTAGCCTGGTTCCCAGTGGTTTCGTGGATCACAGGCCCCGGCCCGCGTCCGAGTGTCAGGTTGGAGCAAGGAAGCGTCCCTGCGGGTAGTGGCGGCGGGGGCAGGATGAGCGCGGAGGCGGCAGACCGGGAGGCGGCCACCTCCAGCCGGCCCTGCACCCCGCCGCAGACCAGCTGGTTCGAGTTCCTGCTGGAGGAGTCGCTGCTGGAGAAGCATCTACGCAAGCCCTGCCCGGGTAAGCGCGGCGCCTGCTGCCTGCCGGGCTTCCAGGACCCCGCGCCTTTTCAGATGCCGCGCTGCGCCCAGGAACCGCGCACCCGAGCCCTCGCTCAGCGTTAAGCGTCCCAGTGCGGGGCACCGCCGTGGCGGCCGAAGAAAAGAGCAAAACGGGCCCTTCGGCCTCCACTTTTTGAGGCTTTTACTGTTTGGGGTTTTAGCACCTGCGAGATGGTCTTCCGAGATGGTTTGGGTTGGGCAGGCAGGCTCGAATGAACACTCCTCTTTACAGAGCCCCAGCTGTGATCAGTTTGGGGAGTTGGAGAGAAACGAGCTATTTAGGCGCTATAAATTAAAATGAGGAAATCTTTGAAAACTGGAAATGCTATAGAGATGCAAGATGATTATTGTATAATGATGATAATGATTAATATCCCAGTTAGCCCGTGCTATTACGGAAGGAAAATTTCCAGGCATTTCTGGAAAGGAACTGGCGTGAGGCGGTAAGTGCCTTGAATAGGATTTTGCTGGTAAATTTCTAATCCAGATGTGGCTTGTTCAGTCTAACAGACTGGCATTAACTGATGGAAACTACTGTGAGAAGGCAGTGTACTTTACTGCGGCGGTTTTACCAACTGTTTTATATTCTTTTAATTTATTGTTTTTGACAAACATTTGTTAAGTGCTTTCTGGGTGCCAGGCACGTGCTTAATACTTCACGTTATCCCATTTAATTCAGTCTTCACAGTAATCCTGTGAAGTGGTATTATCTCCATTGTGCATTGACTGAAATAGGTGTAGAGAGGTAAGTTGATGCAAGTCCCATCAATTAAGTTTTAAAACAAGTTTTAATTGTTGCATCTCTTTCCATTAATTGACCTTGGTTATTTGCTAACTGGAAATCTCTCTCAATTCTGTTCTTAATCTGTCAAGTGCTCTCTTCTGCAGGCATCCGTTATCCCTTCCTCCTTGCTATCCTTCCCGATCTTCCCCTTTCCCCCTAAGCACACTTCTTCCAAACCGTGTTTCTTAGCCATTATAACGACCACAGTTGTTTGGGTTCCTTTTGTTGCCATATACCAGTGCAGTGAATCCTGTTGCATCTTCATAATTAAAACTTAAACTTAAGAGTTTATTTTCTTTTCAATTCTAGATCCTGCACCAGTTCAACTTATAGTTCAGTTTTTGGAACAGGCTTCCAAACCTTCAGTTAATGAACAAAACCAAGTTCAACCTCCACCTGATAACAAGCGAAATCGTATTTTAAAACTACTTGCTCTGAAAGTTGCTGCACATTTGAAGTGGGACTTGGACATCTTAGAGAAAAGGTATAGAAGATCTAAGTGAAATTGATTGCTTTTGGCAGCTGTGAAGCTTGGGAGATCTTGGCCAGGCCTAGGATGTTGTTTGTCTTCCCAGCATTCAACCCTCACCCAAAGGCCTTCAATAAGGCAGTGTGATCCAAAAAGTTATAAAAAATGAAAATAAAATATATTTTGAAGTACTATTTAGATATATTGGTGTACTTCTATATAGGCTTTTGTGATGCCAGCCTTTAAAATAAAAAATTTATCTTTCTGTATATTCTTGGAAAATGTGCAAGTATTTTTCAAAAGGTATAAGAAAATATTTGAATGTTATGTGAATTTCAATCACCTTTTAAAGTAAATACTTGATGTTATCAATATTAAAGCAGTTGATGATGGTGATTTGGTACGGTGACTAGAGAAAATCCTCACCCAAACACCTAAATGTTTCAGTTTACCTTTATATCTGAAGAAAATGGATGAAAATTAATGATAGGTATTACATAATATATGAATGACTTGCTATTGAATAATAATACAGTTAATCACTGTCTCCAAAACTATTAAAATACCTTATTAGAATGAGTGCTTATTTGTTTACAAATATATACTTTCAAGGCTATGCTTTAAAAATGATTTATTTTAATCCCCTTCTCACAATTTAAAAAGAAATTCGTTATAGAAAATTTGGAAAAATTCGGAAATAGGAATAACAGAGGGGACAGAAGCATTTTTAACTTTTTTTTTTTTCCATTTTTCTGAAGCTGGAAACAGGGAGAGACAGTCAGACAGACTCCCACATGCGCCTGACCAGGATCCACCTGGCACGCCCACCAGGGGCGACGCTCTGCCCATCCTGGGCGTCGCCATGTTGCGACCAGAGCCACTCTAGCGCCTGAGGCAGAGGCCACAGAGCCATCCCCAGCGCCCGGGCCATCCTTGCTCCAATGGAGCCTTGGCTGCGGGAGGGGAAGAGAGAGACAGAGAGGAAAGTGCGTTGGAGGGGTGGAGAAGCGAATGGGTGCTTCTCCTGTGTGCCCTGGCCGGGAATCGAACCTGGGTCCTCCGCACGCTAGGCTGACGCTCTACTGCTGAGCCAACTGGCCAGGGCCCATTTTTAACATTTTTGTGTAGTTTTTGTTTTTTATTTTTATTTATTTATTTATTTTTTATTTTAAGTTTATTTATTTATTTATTCATTTTTTTAGAGAGGAGAGGGAGAGACAGAGAGAGAGAGAGAAGGTGGGGAGGAGCTGGAAGCATCAACTCCCATATGTGCCTTGACCAGGCAAGCCCAGGGTTTCAAACCAGCGACCTCAGCATTTCCAGGTCGATGCTTTATCCACTGCGCCACCACAGGTCAGGCTATTTTTTATTTTTATTTTTTAAATTTATTTATTTATTTATTTTTTACAGAGACAGAGAGTGAGTCAGAGAGAGGAATAGACAGGGACAGACAGACAGGAACAGAGAGAGATGAGAAGCATCAATCATTAGTTTTTAATTGTGCGTTGCAACACCTTAGTTGTTCATTGATTGCTTTCTCATATGTACCTTGACTGTGGGCCTTCAGCAGACTGAGGAACCCCTTGCTGGAGCCAGCGACCTTGGGTTCAAGTTGGTGGGCTTTTGCTCAAACCAGATGAGCTCAAGCTGGCGACCTTGGGGTCTTGAACCTGGGTGCTCTGCATCCCAGTCCAGCACTTTATCCACTGCGCCACCGCCTGGTCAGGCTTGTTTTTTATTTTTAAACAAAGTGTGACGATAGCTTATATACTGTTTTCCTTTGCAGAACAGAATATCATGAACATTTCCCCACTTTATGTATTTTGAGGATAATTTCATTGTATGGATAATTTATTAACTGTTTCTTCATTGAGTTATTTTATTCTTTAGTTTTTCACTTTTATAAATCACAAAGCCTTAAATATATTTGTCCTTAATTTTATCTGGATTTTTTAGTTACCTTCTTAGTTTCTATTGTGAAGTCCTGGGTCAGGTAGTGTAAATATATTTTTAAAAATTATTTTATTTTATTTATTATTTTTTTTACAGGAACAGAGAGAGAGTCGGAGAGAGTGATAGATAGGGACAGACAGACAGGAACGGAGAAAGATGAGAAGCATCAATCATCAGTTTTTTGTTGTAGCGCCTTAGTTCATTGCTTTCTCATATATGCCTTGACCACGGGCCTTCAGCAGATCGAGTAACCCTTGCTCGAGCCAGTGACCTTGGGCCCAAGCTGGTGAGCTTTTTTTGCTCAAGCCAGATGAGCCCGCGCTGAAGCTGGCGACCTCCGGGTCTCGAACCTGGGTTCTTCCTTATCCGAGTCCGACGCTCTATCCACTGTGCCACAACCTAGTCAGGCAGTGTAAATATTTTTAAGGCACATGTTACAGATTGCCAGATTGCATTCCAAGAGAGTTGTACTACGTTATAACTCAGTAGTAGTATTTAAACACTTTTTTCACCATACATTCTCCAGCATTAAATATTAAAGTTAAAAACATTTTGATTCTTTTTTTTTTTTTGTATTTTACTGAAGCTGGAAACGGGGAGAGACAGTCAGACAGACTCCCGCATGCACCCGACCGGGATCCACCAGCACGCCCACCAGGGGTGACGCTCTGCCCACCAGGAGGTGATGCTCTGCCCCTCCCGGGGGCGTCGCTCTGCCAGGACCAGAGCCACTCTAGCGCCTGGGGCAGAGGCCAAGGAGCCATCCCCAGCGCCGGGCCATCTTTGCTCCAATGGAGCCTCGGCTGCGGGAGGGGAAGAGAGAGACAGAGAGGAAGGGGGGGGTGGAGAAGCAAATGGGTGCTTCTCCTATGTGCCCTGGCCAGGAATCGAACCCTGGTCCTCCGCACGCCAGGCCGACACTCTACCGCTGAGCCAACCAGCCAGGGCCAACATTTTGATTCTTAAGTCTGAAACCTATTAATAGATTTAAGAGGCATAGCAATAGAGCAACCTGTATATCTATGGTACAGTTGGAAAATTGACCATTGATGGGATATTTGATGATGATAAGCAATTGAAAATTTTTAGATGTGAAATTAGTATTGTGACTGTTAAAAGTTAACTTTTCAGAGCTCTGTTCTGAAATACTTAAGGAAGAAATAATTTAATAATGGAAATTTGCTTTGCAATAATATGGGAAGGAAGGAAAAGGGTTAGGGTAGAGCTGAAATAAGACTGGCCATCAGCTGATAATTATTGAAGCTGGATGATGGGCACATGGGGCTCATATATTCTTCTTTTGTATGTTTAAATAGTTTTCATAAAAGTTCTTGAAATTTTATAATTTGATATTTTCATGTATATTGAGAGATTAATAAAATGGCTCTAGATTTAGTTCTTTAACAATGATTATTTTCAATGAAGATATTGAATTGTACATTTCATGCTTCTTACACAGCTAACCTGCAGACATGTGACTTTTGCTTCTTCCTTTTAAGTTTGTCTGTCCCAGTATTGAATATGCTGTTGAATGAACTGCTCTGCATCAGCAAAGTTCCTCCTGGGACAAAGCATATTGACATGGACCTGGCCACCTTACCTCCAACCACTGCCATGGCTATACTTCTTTACAATAGATGGTAAATTTTTTCATAAATCCAAAATGTGGTGGGCAGCCTCTATTAATTGCACTCTGACTTTCAGAGGTATGCTTTTGAGGGACTCCATATACTCCAGAGCTCTCTCAGGGGTTCTTGGGAACTGTGAGTCTAATGGAGAAAACTTGTAACTGCATAGACTTGAAAAGCAGTCTGATAAAAAAAAATTGTGGATGTTTTAGAAAGTTTTTATTATACGTTAATTCAAACCGCAGGTAATTTATAATACGAATCGTGTAAGGAATACTTGAAAAAATAAATGACATAATGTATTAATTTTCTTTTTGTTGTGTTTTCTTCAGGGCAATTAGGACAATTGTTCAAAGTAGTTTTCCTGTCAAACAGGCAAAACCTGGACCTCCTCAGTTAAGTGTGTAAGTTTGCATTATGACCTTTACCTGGCACTTTAAAAAAATTTTTTTCCTACTGATTTGAGAGAGGGAAGAAAAGGTGGTGGGAGAAAGGGGGGGGAGAGAGAGAAGCATCAACTTGTCACTTAGTTGTTCCATTTAGTTGTGCACTCATTGGTTGCTTTTTATATGTGCCTGACTGGAGATTGAACCTGCAACCTCTGTGTATTCATTGAGCCATCTGGCCAGGGCCAACTGGCACTTTTTTTCATATGAGTCTGACTTGGAACTTATTTTCATTGGATTTTAAAAAGAAATTGCAAGTTTTTAATAACTTCTGGGTATAGAAGGAGTAGAGCAAAAATTGGAGGGCAAAAGGCCTTTCTTAGAAGCTGGGTTTGGAGGAGTTAGAGGGTGAGAGACTCAGGTAATGTTCTGGATATTTGAAGAACTCTAAAATAGAAGGGGAGTGCTTTGTGAATTATGCCTTTCATTTGAATCAGTATTAGCTTACCTTCAAGATACTAAGTTTTTTATCATTTAATTAAATTTTTTTTGGGGGAGGAGTTGTATTTTTCTGAAGTTAGAAGGGGGGAGGCAGACAGAGTCCTGCATGCACCAGACCGGGGTCCACCTCGGCATGCCCACCATGGGACGATGATCTACCATCTGGGTCATTGCTCCACTGCAGTGGGAGCCATTCTAGCACCTGAGGCGGAGGCCATGGAGCCATCCTCAGCACCTGGCCCAACTTTGCTCCAGAGGAGCCTTGGCTGCAGGAGGGGAAGAGAGAGAGAAAGAGAGGAAGGAGATGGGGAGGGGTGAAGAAGCAGAGTAGCACTTATCCTGTGTGCCCTGGCCGGGAATCGAACCCAGGATATTCACACACTGGGCTACCGCTCTACTGCTGAGCCAACTGGCCAGGGCCTTCATTTAATTAAATTTACTTGAACGTGTATTTGTTCTGTATAGGGGGGAAATTACTTTAATATATGTGTTATTTTAGTGCACAAAAGTTATTACAAAAGTTTGATTATACCTGGAGTTTGGAACTTAATTCTTTCTTCTTTTTTTTTTTTTTTCATTTTTCTGAAGTTGGAAACGGGGAGGCAATCAGACAGACTCCCGCATGCGCCTGCCCGGGATCCACCCGGCATGCCCACCAGGGGGCGATGTTCTGCCCCTCTGGGGCGTCGCTCTGTTGCATCCAGAGCCATTCTAGTACCTGGGGCAGAGGCCAAGGAGCCATCCCCAGCGCCCAGGCCATCTTTTGCTCCAATGGAGCCTTGGCTGCGGGAGGGGAAGAGAGAGACAGAGAGGAAGGAGAGGGGGAGGGGTGGAGAAGCAGATGGGTGCATCTCCTGTGTGCCCTGGCCGGGAATCGAACCTGGGACTCCTGCACGCCAGGCCGACGCTCTACCACTGAGCCAACCGGCCAGGGCCTGGAACTTAATTCTTAAATTTCAGGTAGTAGCTTAACCAAATTTGGAATTAGCATAGTTTCTAACTTTTAATAAATGAGCTTTTGCTGCCAATACGTTTTATTACTAAATTGAGGCTTTTTTTTAAATGCAAAGTCAATGGGAAAATAGTAATAAATGAACTTTTTAAAAAAAGTTTTACTGAATGCTTGCTTTTTTTTTTGAAAGTAGAGAAAGAAAGGGAGAGAGAAGGAGGAATATCTACTTGTTGTCCCACTTCTTTATGCATTCATTGGTTGATTCCTGTATATACCCTGACCAGGGATTGAACCTGCAACCTTAGCATATTGGGATGATGCTTTAACCCAATGAGATACCTGGCCGGGCCTAGATGAACATCATTTAAATTGAGGTTTTTGCCGATGCTCCACCATTGAGCCAACTGGCCAAGGCCGAGTTTTTGTTTTTTTAAGCATGAAAAGAAGTAGCATTAAAAACACTTTTATTCAGTTCAACTTTGTTTTCAAGAATGATACTTTTAAGTTTTGAATTTCCAGTTTTTTTAGTAACATTTGATACTCTACAATCATTTCTCTTTTAGTATGAATCAGATGCAGCAGGAGAAAGAGTTGACAGAAAATATTTTGAAAGTGGTGAGTATTGGCATCAGTTATACTTGAACATTTCTGGAACACATTTAGAGCATGTTTAGATGCGTCTTCAAACGTTAGGTATACAAGAGTTGGCAAGGTCTACATGCAATGACATTTAGGTTTCACTGTTAGAACATAGCTTGCTAATATTATCACTTGTACAGATTTTCCGTATTAATGATAGAGTGCTTTACTACCTATCCTGTAGTTGAATTTTTCACAATAATTTAGCAGATATGAGAAATCACTCTTGTGGGTGATACCTTTAGATTCTTTTATATTTTCCAAAAATTTTACAATAACTGCTTATATTTTTAACTTTTGTGGTCAGAAAAGTATAGCAGTTACTTTTTAATTGGTCTAGTTAATATAAAAATAGAACATGGGAGTTTCCATAATTAAAAATAATCTCTTTAATTCTGTATTTAATACCTACAATGTGCCAGAGATACCATGTAATGTGCAGGGTTTGGAGAGAAGAGGGCGGATAAGAAACAATCCCCATCTTTGTCACACAGATATGCTATAGTATTTTGAATGTGGATGCAAAAAAATCTGTATTTTATTTTTGTTATCTACCCATTAAAATGGCTGGCATGTTGAAACATACAAACATTTTAACATTTTTATTTATCTATTTTTTTAGTGAGAGAGGACAGAGATGAGAAGCATTAACTTGTAGTTACAACACCTTAGTTGTTCATTGATTACTTTCTCTTATGTGCCTTGACTGGGGGCTCCAGCCCAGCCAGTGACCCTTTGCTCAAGCCAGCGACCTTTGGTCTCAAGTCAGCAACCATGGGATCCTGCACTCCTGTCTTCCACCCCACGCTTAAGCTGATAAGCCTGTGCTCAAACTGGCGACCTCAGGGTTTTGAACCTGGGGACCTCAAGTGTCCCAGATTGATGTTCCATACTCTGCACCACCACTGGTCAGGCTTAGAAACATTTTTTGAATAAGTCAGTGGGATAGCAAATCTTAAAAGCACTTTATTAACTTTTCTGTTGAAAAAAGATGATTCTTTTCCAATTTGTGTTTTCTACTTTCACAAGGGGAATTTACTGTATTTTTTTAAGTTAACTGTATTTCAACAAACTTAATTGCACTCCTACGGTATTAAAAATTTTTTTTTAAATAGCTTAGTACATTAAGCTACTAAGTATCCTAGAAATGTATTTTGATTGATGTAGTCCATTGCTGCCATTTTTCTATTTTATTAACTTGTTTATTTCATTTTTCTAGCTAAAAGAACAAGCTTCTGATTCAATTTTGGTACTAGAGGCAGCCCTTAAATTAAACAAGGATCTTTATGTCCATACAATGAGAACACTAGATTTATTGGCTGTGGAACCAGGCATGGTAAATGGAGAAACTGAGAGTTCTACTGCTGGTTTGAAAATCAAAACCCAGGAGATGCAGTGTCAGGTATTTATTTCAATATTTAATCAATGCATGGCAAGTTTTGGAAAATCTTAGATGATCCTAGTATTTTTAATTAGAATTTACCATATTTCACCTTTTGTCACTTCTGCTTTTATTAAAGATGCTGTTAAAACTTTGCATTGTATTTGTAGATTCTGTAAGACTTCACTTGAGATTTTTCTAAAAGGAATGGAACAGAAATTTCGTTTGATCTTTTGTCTCTGAAATAGTTTCCCAGTTGTATTTAGGAGACAGTGTAAGTCCTGAGAATGCAGTAAATACACAACTGGTATACAGTTCATTCATATTACTAGAAATCTATTCAACCTCCCCCCCAAAAAAATAAAAGCCCAACTGATTGTGCTAGACTAAAAAGTGCAGGCCTCTGAAGAAAATATCTAGTGTTTCAAGATTGTAAGGTTACCTGCTTTCCGTAATCCTGGGCCCTATTTCTTCAGTTTTCAGTTGATGTTAAGATGTTATTTTATTTATTCATGCTTGTTTCTTGTTGGATTGTAAACAGTTTGAAGTTTCTTTTTAAATATATTTTTCATCTCCCTTATTTTTTAGCACAGTACTTTGAGTATAATAGAAATTTAAAAATATTTGTTGATTGCTTAAAGAGAGTCAGTAGGATGGTGTCTTTTATTTTCTATATATTTTTGACTCTCATTTGAGTTGCCCTTTTTTTTGTGACAGAGACAGAGAAAGGGTCAGAGGGAGGGACAAATAGGGACAGACAGACAGAAAGGTAGAGAGATGAGAAGCATTAATCATCAGTTTTTTGTTGCTACACCTTAGTTGTTCATTGATTGCTTTCTCATATGTGCCTTGACCGTGGGCCTTCAGCAGAGTGAGTGACCCCTTGCTCGAGCCAGCGACCTTGGGCTTCAAGCCAGTGACCATGGGGTCATGTCTGTGATCCCATGCTCAAGCCAGCAACCCCATGCTCAAGCTGGTGAGCTCGGGGTTTTGAACCTGGATCCTCTGCGTTCCAGTCCAACGCTCTATACACTGTGCCACTGCCTAGTCAGGTGGCATGACTTTTTTTATTTTTTTTCAGAGACAGAGAGAGAGTCAGAGAGAGGGATAGATAGGAACAGACAGACAAAAATGGAGAGAGATGAGAAGCATTAATCATCAGTTTTTCCTTGCTACACCTTAGTTCATTGATTGCTTTCTCATATGTGCCTTGACTGTGGGGCTACAGCAGACCGAGTAACCCCTTGCTGGAGCCAGCGACCTTGGGTCCAAGTTGGTGAGCTTTGCTCAAACCAGATGAGCTCGTGCTCAAGCTGGAGACCTCGGGGTCTTGAACCTGGGTCCTCTGTATCCCAGTCCAATGCTGTATCCACTGTGCCACTGCCTGGTCAGGCCGGCGTGACTTCTTTAATCACTGTTTCCCATTCAGTAGCTACAACTGTGTTGAGAGGTGCCTTTTCATATTAGTGGTTCTAGGATTGAAGGTAATAATATTTTTTTTTATTTTTTATTTTTTATTTTTTTATTTTTCCGTATTTTTCTGAAGCTGGAAACGGGGAGAGACAGACAGACTCCCGCATGCGCCCGACCGGGATCCACCCGGCACGCCCACCAGGGGCTACGCTCTGCCCATCAGGGGGCGATGCTCTGCCCATCCTGGGTGTCGCCATGTTGCGACCAGAGCCACTCTAGCGCCTGAGGCAAGAGGCCACAGAGCCATCCCCAGTGCCCGGGCCATCTTTGCTCCAATGGAGCCTTGGCTGCGGGAGGGGAAGAGAGAGACAGAGAGGAAAGCGCGGCGGAGGGGTGGAGAAGCAAATGGGCGCTTCTCCTATGTGCCCTGGCCGGGAATCGAACCCGGGTCCTCCGCACGCAATAATATTTTTAAGATCTGACAAGATGGAGCTTACAGTAGAAATAGGAGTAATAGGGCATAAACAATTGGTGATTTTGTTAAATTATTAATGAAACTTTCATATAGGAAGGTTTCTGGTACTGTAGTATCTTATAATCACTGAGAGTCTGTTTAAAAGTTATTGGTAAAAATATATTATTGGTAACACTTCTGATTTTCACAATATAGTGAATGATATAACCTGAAAAAAAATAAAATTCATAAAAACATTGAGATGTGCTAAGTAAAATATGTCCAGTATTCTTTAATTACATAACAGTCATAATTTCTGTTTTTTGAATGGCAAATTAGTAGTAATACTTCCTGGCATGTTACTATTTAAGTGCATTCTTTTTTTTTTTTTAATAATTTTATTTTTTTAATGGGGTGACATCAATAAATCAGGATACATATATTCAAAGATAACAAGACTAGGGTATCTTGTCGTTCAATTATGATGCATACCCGTCACCCAAAGTCAGATTGTCCTCTGTCACCTTCTATCTTGTTTTCTTTGTGCCCCTCCCCCTCCCCCTTTCCCTCTCCCATTCCCCCCCCCCCCCCCCCCCCCCGTAACCACCACACTCTTATCAATGTCTCTTAGTTTCACTTTTATGTCCCACCTACGTATGGAATAATGCAGTTCCTGGTTTTTTCTGATTTACTTATTTCGCTTCGTATCATGTTATCTAGATCCCACCATTTTGCTGTAAATGTTCCGATGTCATCATTTCTTATGGCTGAGAAAGTGCATTCTTTACATTACTAAAATTTGCCTAACTCAAAAAAATATCTTGTTTTTTCCCCAGTAAAATCAAAAGTATAACTGTTTTGAGAGCAGCTTCATTATCAGTTTTTTTTAACCTATTGATTACCTCTTAACTACAGAATTTAAACTCATTTTAATAGCTAGCTAGCTAGTATAGTAATACTTGAGAATATATTTTGAAATATATTTAGACACAACCCCATGGTCACTGGCTTGAAGCTCAAGGTCGCTGGCTTGAGCAAGGGGTCACTCACTGCTCTGTCTGCCTGGTGGCCTTGAAAGGGGAATTATATGTAGCTATAATATGTATGTGTGTGTGTGTGTGTGTGCGCGTGCACGTGCGCGTGTGTGTATAAAGCTCATATATGTGTGTTGTTTTTTCTTTTAGCACTCCTTTACTGTAGATGGGTTGAAGCTTTCTAGACTGAAAATCGGACATTTAGTGTGGACTAAATAGTACAAAGAAGTACTCTGGAGACTGAGAAGCATTAAGTCTAATGCGTTGAACAGGACAGAAGAATCCCTATAATGCATATCAAGCATTATGAGTACCACAGACTATATATAGCTTAGGAATTTGAATGAGCGATATTTGTTGGCTAAGGTTGATTTGGTGTAGATAGAAATAAAGGGTGTGGAATGAAGTTTATTTCTAGCATCTGATATGAGTGGGGAATTGAGGAGATTGGCATGATTGAAATGTGATTGCAACAGAGAAATTAGTCCAGTTTCTGAGATCCTTGAAAATCAGGCCAAGGGATCTGAACTTCCTCCTACTTGGAATAATTTGAAGACTTCTTAGGAAAGATCAAGAAGACTGATCTGTCCACCATGTGTAGAATAAAGTTGAGGTAGGATAATGGGAACCTAGGGATCTGGGTTCAAGTCTTGGGTCTACCAGTACTTATATGCTTTTAAGCAGACATGTTACTTACTGGGCCTTAGTGTTCTTGTCTGTAAAATGGCCAAGTTGAACAATTTGAGTCTTTGAGTTCTGTACTCAGTGAATCTAGGCACCAGTTTAAGAAAGTTTTTGGAAAAATATACAGATTCTATTTAGAAAAGAGACAGCTGGAACTATGCTATCATTTTATAGTCGTTCAAATTTCTCAGTGTTTTACTCTGTCCTGTGCTGTTTTAGAAGACATGCTCCTTCCCTTCCCCCGACTTTTGGAGAGATTCCCCAGTATCTGTTCCCCTCTTCTATTTTAGAAGAACTCTCTACCTTCTGAGACTTGGTGGAGGTGGAGCTTGTCTTCTGTAATAGAACTGAAAACTCCAAATATTCTTACTCTGCTTGAGGGCAATCAGGTCACATAGGTGTGACAGACATATACATTTAGTTTAGACTGTTTAGTAAGAGCTGGTAAGTCAGTGAAGTGATGATAGAGAGTCCATTGTGCTGATGAGTAGCAGCAAAAGCAACAGTAAAATCCAGTTTCCAAGGGCAGCACTACTAAGGTGTATGTATGATACGAGCTGCGGAGTTTAATGTTGAGATGGCTGCTACAGTGGTGTCTCATTAGACAAGCTGTGGCTTATCCTGACTACTTGCCCCCCCTTGCCCCTTTTTGTTTTTCAAGCCTGATTCTTTGACCTTACCAATAATTCTGTAGGGCACCGGAAATCTTACCAGTAAATCTATTTTCTGCTTCATCACAGTTCGTTTTTCTTTCTTGTGACTAAGATCATTGATTATTTCGCTGCTTATTGAAATATTTTCTTTTTTCCTACATATGTACCTGTGTTTTGCTGAGATAAAAATAATTTTGGCATTGTCAATTTTTAACTACATGAAAAATTATTAAGCAAATTGCTGTTCATTACCATTTTAGGTGTGTTATGATTTGGGTGCAGCATACTTCCAGCAAGGCTCTACAAACTCAGCTGTCTATGAAAATGCCAGAGAAAAATTTTTTAGAACCAAAGAACTAATTGCAGAGGTAAATATGGTCATAACATGCACATACTATTCAATTCTTTATAACATCTGTACATTTTTTCACTTCAATTTTTTTGATAAACCATAGGTGTTTATTGTAGTAATGCTGCAAAGTTCATAAAGTAATGAAAACATTTATTTTGGACTTTTAGCGAAACAGAGTGGTGGGGGAAAAGCATTCATTTGTTGTTTCACTTAGTTGCACATTCACTGGTTGTTCCCATGGGTGCCCTGACTGGGGATCAAACCTGCGACCTTGAAGTTTCGGGACAACGCTCTGACTGACTGAGCTAACCAGCCAGGGCTGAAAACATTTAAAAAAATCTATATTACTATTGCCTGGAAATAACCTGTTTTGCCATTTTCACTTATATTTTTCTGGTTTTTATTTTTTTCTATATGTTTTTATACAGTTAAGCTCATTCTCAATATATACTATTTTGTATCTTGCTTAATTAAATCTTTGATTAGAAATTTAAAATGTATTCTATTTTGTGATTTGTCTCATTTCCCTCATGTTTGGCCATTTTGGTTGTCTACTGGTTTTATTTATTGTAAAGCTATAATATTTATAGCTCTAAGCATACATTTTGTTGGAATTTTAGATACTTCCAAGTGAATTCTTGCAGGTAGAATTGCCATTTTCAGTGGTTATTAATTTAAAAAAATTTATTATTATTATTATTATTTTTTAAATTTTTCTGAAGCTGGAAACGGGGAGAGACAGACAGACTCCCGCATACACCTGACCGGGATCCACCCGGCATGCCCACCAGGGGGCGACGCTCTGCCCACCAGGGGGCGATGCTCTGCCCCTCCGGGGCGTCGCTCTGTTGCGACCAGAGCCACTCTAGCGCCTGGGGCAGAGGCCAAGGAGCCATCCCCAGCGCCCGGGCCATCCTTGCTCCAATGGAGCCTCGACTGTGACTGTGGGAGGGGAAGAGAGAGACAGAGAGGAAGGAGAGGGGGAGGGGTGGAGAAGCAGATGGGCGCTTCTCCTGTGTGCCCTGGCCGGGAATTGAACCGGGACTTCTGCACGCCAGGCTGACGCTCTACCACTGAGCCAACCGGCCAGGGCGGTTATTAATTTTTTAAAGTCTCCAAACCAGTTGCTTTGCCAGGTACCTTTCTCTGAGAGTAATCAGCAGTGAGTTGTTTTTTTTTTAATTCCTAGTTTGATGGATGAAATATAGTATCTTTAAAAATTTTGTGTTGTCTTAGCCTTGACCAGGTGGTGTCGGTTGGAACATTATCCCAGTCCACTAAGGTTGCATGTTCAATCCCTGGTTGAGGGGGCATCTAAAGTCTTGCATTTCCTTAAGGAGAAGCTTTATTCAGTGCTTATCATTTGCAATTTTCTTTTTACGATTCAAATGACTGAAATTTGAAGTATATAACTAGGTTGTTGTATGCCTGATGCCCAGAAAAAGTCCCCACTTCAGTCTCCTTTCCTCATTGGAAGAAGAAAATGCACTTGAGATTTATTTAAATCTATGCTTGACACGTCGGGCAACCTCATTTTACTTGCCGGGGGAACTCATCAGATTTCTGATTTTATGACATTTCAAGTATACCAATTTAAAACTTAGATTTGTGTCTTTAAAACAATTTTTCTGTTTTGGTAGAAGCATTCCTAATCTTTTTGAGCATGTGAAGATTGAGTTTATTTGCTCTTCCCCTGTAAATCTCTGCCAAGTATATGTATTTTTAAATATTTTCAGCTTGTTTTTAATGTTGTTCATTTTTTATTAGTCAGTTTCTTAATTGTCATACCTACGTTGGCCTGAAAACTAAACCAGTAGTCATCAAACATTTTTGTAAAGGGCCAGCCAGTTAGCAGATATTGATATATTAGTTTTGTTGACCTTATACCGTTTTTTGTTGCGTATTCTCATTTGTTGTTCCCACCCCCCTTTTTATGACCCTAAGACTCGTTTTTAGCTCAAGGATTGTACAAAACAGGCTGCAGGCTAGATTTGGCTTGTGAGCAGTAGTTTTGCCAATGCCTCCTCTAAACCTTAAACCTTTATATTTTTTATGTTTCCTCTATCCCTGAGTTTTTCTTTAGCATTTTCTTGTACTGTTCAAATGCACTAAGTGGGTGTTAGACTACTGTTTCTGTTTCATTGATGGATAATGATATATATACCTCTTACTTTACAGATAGGTTCATTATCTCTTCATTGTACCATAGATGAGAAGCGGTTAGCTGGCTATTGTCAAGCATGTGATGTTCTTGTACCTTCTTCTGATAGGACATCTCAACAGTCAACTCCATATAGTCAAGTCCATATTTGTTTGAGATCTGGTAACTATCAGGTAAGACTTATAATGGGGATGCAGTAGTGTAGTTGGAAAGATTTGGAAGCCAGACAGAACTGAGTTTAAATACTGGCAATATCATTTTGGCACTATCATTTACCAGTTGTGTGATTTGTGGTGACTCAAACTGTGAGTTTGGCCTATAAAATAGTAATAATAATTACCCTATTTCATAAGCTTCTTATGAAAATCAAGTGAGAAGTTACAGTTTATAAACTCTAAGGCAAAGCACTACATAGGTGTTGACTCTTTGTTGTTATTCATACTATCCTTTCTTGAAGGTATAGTTTGTCTATTTGAAGTACATTCTGTAAGAAACTTTATAATCAGAACTTTTAGCCTGACTAGGCGGTGGTGCAGTGGATAAAGCGTCATACTGGGATGCAGAGGACCCAGGTTCAAAACCCTGAGGTCACTGGCTTGAGTGCGGGCTCATCCAGCTTGAGCGTGGGGTCACTGGCTTGAGCATGGGGTCATAGACATGACTCCGTGGTCGCTGGCTTGAGCCCAAGGTTGCTGGCTTGAGCAAGGGGTCACTTGCTCTGCTGTAGCATCCCGGTCAAGGCACATATGAAAACAACTAAGGAGATGGAATAAAGAATTGATGCTTCTCATCTCTCTCCCTACCTACCTGCCTGTCTGTTTCTATATGTCCCTCTCTCTGTCACACACACACAAAAACAAAATAAAAACTTTTAACTTTAAAAAAAATTATGGCCCTGTCTGGTTGGCTCAGTGGTAGAGCATCGGCTCAGCATGTGGAAGTCCGAGGTTCTATTCTTGGTCAGGGCACACAGGAGAAATGACCATCTGCTTCTCCACCGCCCCTTCGTCTCCTGAAGTTATGGCTCAAATGAGCAGGTTGGTCCTGGGTGCTGAGGATGGCTGCATGGCCTCACCACAAGCACTAAAATAGCTTGGATGCCGAGGAACGGAGCAGCAGCCAGCCCCAGATAGGCAGAACATCAGCCCCAGACGGGTTGCTGGGTAGATTCCGGTTGGGGCACATACGGGAGTCGGTTTCTCTACCTCCCTGCCTCTCACTTGATTAAAAAGAAAATTGGGGGAGTGGGATGACATGGTTTGCCAAACCATATAGGTTTTAAGTGTACAATTCAATGTAACACCATCTACACACTGCATTGTGCACACTCTGCCCCATGGAAAGTCTTTCCATCCCCATTCCCCCCCCTTTGTCCTCTCCCTACCTCCACCCTCCCTTTTTTTTGTAACTTTTAGTGAGGCAGACTCCTGCATGCACCCTGACTGGGATCCACTTGGCAACCCCACCTGGGGCCCAGTGCTCAAGTACTGAGCTATTTTTAGTGCCTGAGACTAATGCATTCCAGTGGAGATATCCTCAGTGCCCAGGGCCATGCTTGAACTGGTCAAGCCACTGGCTGCGGGAGGGGAAGAGGACAAGAAGGGGGAGAAAGTAGGGAGGAAAAGCAGATGGTAGCTTCTGTGTGCCCTGACTAGGAATGGAACCTGGGATGTCCATTTGCTGGGCTGATGCTCAGCCACTGAGCCACCAGCCAGGGCTTCTTTTAACTTTTAAAATTATATGTAGAGAACTTTGTTTAATGGAGCCTAAAGTTTTTTTTATTTTTCAGTTATAGTTGACATTATTAGTTTCAGCTGTACAGCACAGTAGTTATATATTTATATAACTTAAAAAGTTATTTCCCCAATAAATATTACACCTACTTGACACCATGTATAGCTATTATGATATTATTGACTATATTTCTTAAGCTGTACTTTACATCCCTGTGACTGTTCTGTAACTATCAATTTGTACGTCTTAATCCCTCACCTATCACTCAGACCCCCAGCTCCCCTCCCCTCTGGCAACCGTCAATTTGTTCTCTGCTTCTGTGAGTTTGCTTATGTTTTGCTTGCTTATTTATTTTGTATTTAGATTCCACATGTAAGTGAAATCATAAGGTATTTGTCTGTCTCTGTCTGACTTACTACACTTAGCACAATGCCCTCCATTTGGAGACTCGAGTTTTGTGTCTGGTTTGAAAGTGTAGTCTTGTAAGCCCAGCCGTATTAACCACTGTAAATATTAAGACTGAAGGAGAAAGGGAACAAAGCCGTTTTGGTAGGTTTGGAGGCTGTGTTACCGAGCCCACTGTGCCAGCGAGCCTGGTACTGATTTTAGTTTTACTCATGAAAAGGGCTTAAATGGTCTGTTGAGGTTTTTGTTGCCCCTGTGGTTTTGTATCTTTACTTTGGTAATGAAAGTCAGTGGGAATTAGAATTTGTACTTTTAAAATCTTTATTGGAAAGCCTTTATTTTAGAAAATGAACAGTGCCTCATATTATTTAATTCAAGACAGGAATCATGAGGACTTCCCTGGCCTCCACCTTTCCTCGGGGCCAGTGAACCTCGCCGGTGGGGATGCGTGCTCTGTACTCAATAAAGCCTTTTATTATTCCACACACACACAAAAAAAGACAGGAATCATGAAGTGAAAGAGCTTTAGCATACCTTTAGTTTTCTGTCTCCAAAAACTACTGGAGCTAAAGCCTAGTTTTTTAGTTCACTGTTCTCAACTAGAGTTACTTTTCCCACAGAAAATAGAAGAGAGGGGCTAGTACTTTCTCCCCCCACCCTGGAGCCCTTTCGAAATAATACAGGTTTTCCTGTGGATGGATTACAGATGCAAATGAATTTATTAAAGACTGGAGATCTTTCAGTTGCGTATTCCTAGTGAGGCTTATAGAGGGTAGGATCAATTATAGTTAAGATATAGAATCTTTAAGAAGATCCCTGGAGTTGTACCTGTGCAAATAAGATCTTAGAAATATTACTCACAGAGAGGCCCATGTTACTGTGAGTTTAACAAGGTGCCAAAATGTGTGAATCAGAAGGTAGTGCAATTGGGTAGCTAGGAAGAGGAAAATAGTGATTTTGTTGTAACTGTGAAATTTATCATTAGTTATTTATGCAGGAGTATCTTAGAAATCATATTTAGCTATTTAGTATTTGAATAGGATTCTCCATATGAACTGCCTGGTTTTTGTTTTGTGCTGATCAAGCAGTTGTTGAACCAGCTATAACAAATCTTTTTACTTTTGGCAAGGGATATTTTGCCCTGTGTATCCTTCCCTAGCTCATGTTTGGCTGCGGAGGTGAAGCAGTGGTTGCCTTAAGTTTTTTTTTTTTTTTGCATTAGTGAAAGAGAGAGACAGGAAGGGAGAGAGATGAGAAGCATCAACTTGTGTTATGTCACTTGAATTGCTCATTGATTGCTTCTCATGTGTGCCTTGACCAGAGACCTTGAACTCAAGCCAGTGACCTTGGGCTTCAAGCCAGCGACCCTTTAGGCTCAAGCTGGTGACCATGGGATTATGTTGATGATCCCACACTCAAGCTGGTGAGTCTGTGCTCAAGCTGCCACCTCAGAGTTTTGAACCTGGGACCGCAGTGTCCCTGGTTGATGCTTCCATCTACTGAGCCACCCTGGTCAGGCACCCAGCCCTATAGTTTTGAAACCACTTTTGTCAGTTTTTATTTGGTAACGGCTGGTCAACTTTAATTTTAAAATTCTCTTCCCTATCTCCTCACACTGTCATTCCTTCATCCCTTCTTTCTTTCCTCTTCCATTGCTTGGTAAAGAGCTGAGAAAGTCTGCATGTAACAATCCATGCATTTTCTGTAATTCACTAAATAATATATTTATATTTTAAACCATTCAAATTTATTAGGATAGTTTTTAGCGTGTTTTTTTCCATCTTTATTATGTTTTAATATTTTAAAAAGTTTGTGTATGAGCTTGTGTTTAAAATGAACGAGAAGAATTTTTTTTTAAGTGAGTGAAGGGGAGATAGTGAGACAGACTCCCACATTGCCCCTGCCAGTATCCACCCAGCAACCCTGTCTGGAGAAGATGCTTGAATCAATTGAGCTATTTTTAGCACCTGAGGCTAATGATCAGGGACCAGCCAAGCTATCCTCAGCGCCTGTGGCCAATGCTTGAACCCGTCAAACCACTGGCTGGGGGGTGAAGAGGGAGAGAAGGGGGAGAGGGAGAGAAACAGATAGTTGCTTCTCTTGTGTGCCCTGACCAGGAATCTAACCTGTGATGTTCATATGCTGGGCTGACACTCTATTCACTGAGCCAGGGCCAAGAACAATTTTTTCAAACTTCTAATGTAGCTGCACTACCTCTTACTAATTAATGGAATCTCTCACATCTCATTTTTTTTTTTTTTTTTTTTTTTTAGATTTTTATTTATTCATTATAGAGAGGGGGGAGAGAGAGAGAGAGAGAGAGAAGGGGGGAGGAGCAGGAAACATCAACTCCCATATGTGCCTTGACCAGGCAAGCCCAGGGTTTTGAACCGGCAACCTCAGCGTTTCCAGGTTGACGCTTTATCCACTGCGCCACCACAGGTCAGGCCACATCTCATTTTTGATCCATGATCTTTAATTTTAACATAGTGGAGCATCTGAGATCTTGTTCCATGGCTTGTGTCATTTGTTGGCTCAAATAACTGATACAAATTCTCATTCATTAATAAATAAGTTTAAAAATGTAAATGTATAAAAGAGGAAATTATTTTTATCCTTAATCTAATTGTAAAATTTTAGGAGGATTATTCTAGTAAGATGTGTGTGTGTGAGAGAGACAGACAGACACACACACACACACACACACACACAGGGACAGAAAGGGACAGACAGGGAAAGAGATGAGAACCATCAGTTCTTCATTGTGGCACCTTAGCTGTTCATTGATTGCTTTCTCATATGTGCCTTGACTGTGTGTGTGTGTGGGCGGGGGGGCTGCAGCTGAGCCAGTGACCCCTTGCTCAAGCCAGCAACCTTGGGCTCAAGCTGGCAACCTTGGGGTTTTGAACCTGGGTCCCCAGTGTACCAGGCCGATACTCTATCCACTGTGCCACTACCGGTCAGGCTTTGTGGTTTTTCTTGAGTGTGTATTTTTGTTATAGAAAGACAACTTTTAAAAATTTATTTTTAAGTTTATTTTAATATTTTGGGGAGAAAGACTTCTTTAAAATAGAGAAGCTTTGCCATGATTTTTGAAATGGATATAATTTTATGTCTGTGTTCTAGGAAGTAGTAAATATTTTCATTGAAGATAACTTAACCTTCAGTTTACCTGTCCAATTCCGACAGTCAGTACTAAGAGAACTCTTTCAGAAAGCTCAACAGGGGTAAGTAAGTAAATCAAAGCGTTACTTTTTTATATTTGAATAAAGGAGCAAGTGTGCATTTTGAGTCTATTAAAATCATACCTCCAAACCACCTGTAAGTCTGTGACAACACTTCCACTTTTATTAGTATATGGAAATTAACGTAGTTAGAGGAGCCACTGCAGTGTTCTTCTAATCTATTTTACAGAGCTTGGGGGAAAAAATTATATGTAACAGAATTCGATTTTATTATGTAATCTACATAATCTATATAACTAAATTGTCCCTTGATAAATTCAAAACTTTTGCTCTGTGTTTCCCCCAACTTTGGTATTTACTAGTGTGCCTGAATATCCCAAAATCTTAATCTCTCAAGAATAAATGGCTCATTTTTTGTGAATTTTGTTTTGTAATATATACCTTTTTTATTTAAAAAACATTAATGGATCTGTTTTTGTATTCTACAGAAATGAAGCTTTAGATGAAATCTGTTTTAAAATCTGTGCCTGTAACACAGTCCGTGATCTATTGGAAGGTAGAACGATTAGTGTTCAATTTAACCAGCTATTTCTTAGACCTAATAAAGAGAAAATAGACTTTCTTCTTGAGGTAAGACATTATTTCCCCTCTTTAACGTATACCTTTGCTTTAAGTTACCGGCGAACTGTTAGTTGCCAAATCCAGTGCCGTCTTTTCTGTTTTCGTTTGAGCTGCCTGCCTAGCTTGTCTCTTTTCTACTTCTCCTTCGATAATGAATTTTCCTTAGTTCTTCATTGACTTCTGTTTTACTCTCCCTTCAAAGTGTTTTTATTTACGAAATTTTTGTCCTTGGCTCTCTCATTTTCTCAGGTAATTTTTTATTCTTATCCAAAATGTCAGTCACCTATTCTATCACTTGTTTATTAAAAACTCAAATCATACCTCTGGCCTCTCATGAGTTTTAGAGTCTGAGTTTTTACTGGATCTTTCAGCCTCTTTCTTTAATAGTTTTAATGTAATAGACATTGGTTGAGAGAAGTACATAGAGCATAATTAATACCACTTAGTTCCAAAGTGCAACATTGTCAACACTCTAAAAGTCCTTAGGCTTCTCACGAAACCCCTTCTGCCTCCCCATGAGGAGGCCCCTGTCCTGCCTTAGAATCATAATCATTTCTTCGCTTTTCTTTACAGTTGTATCACCTTTGTATACACCTTTAAAAATATTCTTTAATTTTCTTGTTTTGAACTTTATATAAATGAAATCATACAAAATTATTCATTTTCTTTCACTAAACATTTGTGAGGTTTTTTTCCAAGTAGTTTAATGCAGATTCAGTTTTTTTCACATTGCTGTAAGGTGGGTTTTTTTTTTAAGGTGGAATTAATTTTAAATCTGTATTTTAAGTGAGGAGGGGAGATAGTGATACAGACTCTCACATGCACCTCTACTGGGCTCTACCTGGCAACCCTTGTCTGGGGCTAATGCTTGAATCAACTGAGCTATCCTCAGCGCCTGAGGCTAATTTTTGGACTGGCCAAGCTATCCCCAGTGTCTGGGACTGAAACTGGAACCAGTTGAGCCACTGGCTGCCAGGGGAAAGAGAGAGAGGAAGAGAAGCAAATGGTTACTTCTCACGTGTGTCCTGACTGGAAAGCAAACCTGGGACATCCGCATGCCGGGCCTGTTCTCTCCCCACTGAGTCAACTGGCCAGGGACCTCTAAGGTGCCTGACCATGGCACAGTTTATTCTTATGGTGAAGGGCGTTTATGTTTATAGTTTCTGGCTATTGTGCTGCTTGGAACAGACATGGATACACACACACACACATGTCTGTCTTGGAACATGTAGAGAAAGTGTATTACATTATAATATTAAAGTGTGTTTGGCACCAGCATGCATGAGCTCTCTCACTGGTCAGCATTCTTACCAGACTTGGTATTTTCAGATTTGCCTGTCAGGTCATTGTATAATGGTACTGTATCGCATTGAGTTTTAAATTTCCATTTCCCAATTACTAAGGAATTTACTAGCTTTCACTTATGTTTGCTCATACAGATTTTTTTTTTTTGAGGTATCTGTTCCAAGGGGTATGCCTCATTTTTCTATTGGATTTTTTGGGGTTGTTTTTGCAGAATTTTTTTTGGTAGTTCTTTATATCTTCTGTGCTTTACCAATTTTATATATTGGGGATTTCCTTTGAGTTTGACTTTTGTTTTAACTTTATTTCTGTATCTTATTGAAGAAAGCTTTTCCTATCCTGTGGTCGTGAAGATAGTCTGACAGTGTATCTTCTAAAAGCTTTATAACTTAGCCTACCTTTCACATTTAGGTCTTTAATCCACTTACAGTTGCTTTTTTCGGTGTCATGTGAAGTGGGGGGTCTGATGCTATTCCCCCCCCTCCTATTGACTGTCCATTTGTTTTCCTGCCATTAACTGAATGGTACATCTTTTTTCTGTCAATCTCCAGTGCTACTTTTATTGAATGCTAAGTGTGTGTGGCCTACTTCTGGGCTCTATTCTGTGATACTTTTCCATTTGTCAATTTATACGTCAGTGTTCCTGTGTCTTGACATCTGAGGCACAGTTTTCAAAGGTGTATTGGTATGCGTGTCCCTTTGCATTTTGTTGTAAGCCGTAGATTCAGATTGTCAAGTTCCACCAATTGGCCTTGATGTGTTCTTGTTTGTAGTTACATTACATTGAGAAACCCATTTGAGAAGAATTAATCTCTTTATAGTACTGAGTATTCTAATCCTTGATTGGTACAGCTCTTGACTAATTTAGGTGTTTTTAAAATGTCTTTCCGAGCTTTATAATTTTTCCATAGAGGTCTTGTTTTTTTTATTTTGTTTCGTTTTACTACACGCTTTAAAATAGTTTATGCATTGGTATAGAGGTAGAGTTGAACTTTGTATAATGATTTTATTTCCACTACATTGCTAATCTCTTAAAAATTGTATTTATCTGTAAGTTTATTTTTTTTAATAAACAGTTTTCATCTGTAAATAATGCATTTTGGTTTTTTTCCTTTTCTAATTTTTTCATTTTAATTTCTTTTTAATTCTTATTCTGCTGACTATGACCTCCAGTACAATATTCAGTATAAGGGGCTCTGGTATATTTCCTGGTCTCATTCTCAGTTGAGAGGAAAAGTTTGCACTGTCTCACCATTTGGAATGATGTTTATGTTTTTCTTGTAGCTAATCCTTATATAATTGAGGAAGTTTTCGTCTATTCTTAGTTCACTGTGGGGTCTTTTTTTTTTCATCATGAATGATATTTAGATTTTTATCAAGTGCTTACTCTCTATGTCTATTACAATGTTATAATTTGATATTTTTTTCTAATCTGTATAAATGTGGTGAAGTATATTAATTGTTAAAATATCTTTGCTTAAAAAAAAATCTTTGCTTAACTGGAATAAACCCAGTTAGGTCATGATCTTTTTTATCTTAGTTGCCATGATTAACACATAATTGTATTTGTTTTAGGTATATGTTGTGATATTTTAAATATATATATTGCTGGATTTGGTTAGTTAATACTTTAAGAATTTTTTACATTCATGTGTGAGACTGATGCACCTGTTTTTTGTTTTTGTTTTGTCCTGCCTTTGATTTTGGTTTCATGGTCCTGTTTGCCTTATAAATAAATTGGGGTGTCTTCTCTCTTGCCCAGAGAAGCATTCATTTGTTGCTCCACCTAGTTGTGCATTCATTGGTTACTTCCTGTATACCCTTTGACCAGGGATCAAACCCACGACCTTGTTTTGGGATGATGCTCTAACCGACTGAACCTACTTGTCAGGGCCATGGCGCATAGTATTTTAAAGATACTGTTATTTTTTTAATCTTTTAATAACAGCTGCATCAAATATATTCAATAGTTTACATGCCATACTGTTTACCCATTTATTTTTATTTTTTAATTTTTTAGCGCATACATGCGCAAGAGAGAGACAGGAAGGGAGAAAGATGAGAAGCATCAACTCATAGTTGCGTCACTTTAGTTATTCATTGATGGCTTTCTCATATGTGACTTTAATCCGGGACTCCAGCTGACCTTGGGCTACAAGCCAGATACCATGGGATCATGTTGATGATCCTGCACGCAAGCTGGTGAGCCCACACTCAAGCCTGCAACCTTGTGGTTTCGAACCTAGGCCTCAGCATCCCAGGTTGATGTTCTGTCCACTGCGCCTTCACCAGTCAGGCTGTTTACCCATTTAAAGTGTACAGTTCAATGATTTTTAGTACGTTCACAGAGTCTATACAGCCATCATCTCAATCAATTTTAGAATGTTTTTATTGCACCCCCACACATTCTGACCCTGCAACAAAACCTTTTATCCGTTAGCAGTCATCTTTCATTTTCCTTCAACCCCAGGTAACTACTAATTTGTCTCTATAGATTTGCATATTCTGGATATTGCATATGAATGAAATCAAAATATATTGTTCTTTATAACTGGCTTCTTTGACTTAACGTTTTCAATGTATATTCATGTTATGCATGTATTAGTATTTCATTCCCTTTTATGGCTGAATAATAGTCCATTGAATGGGTATATCATTCAGTGTCTTTTGTGTGTCCAATCATCTGGGTGTGCTATACAAGGTCCATTTTATATGTCCCTTCATCAGTTGATGGACTTTAGGGTTGTTTCCACTTTTTTACTATATATCAGGTCTACCGGAAAGTTCTGTCCGTTTCTATCACAACAAGTTTCGACACGTAAGCACATGTTTATTTGGTGCATGTGTGCCTCTCTATTTTTATCACTTAATGTATACATACTGACGTAGCAAATTAACTAAAACAAAGTTGATTCACGTTAGTCTTATGTGTGAAGCGATAGTGTACCCATGGCTACTGATAAAGTTCATTTACGGCACTGTATTTTATATGAATTTCAACAAGGAAGAAATGCTACAGAAGCATGTAGAAATTTACTGAAAGTGTTTGGTGAAGGTATGGTTTCTGATAGGACATGCAGAAGATGGTTCGAAAAATTCGAAACAGGTGATTTCGACCTTTCTGATAAGCCACATTCTAGGCGACCATCTTTGATCGATGACGATGTTGTTAAGACCATGTTGGAGCAAGATCCTTTTCTGACAACATCGGAGATCGCAGGAAGGCTTAATTCAGCTCAGCAAACCATTTCAGACCATATTCGGAAGATAGGATTGGTGTGGAAATATTCACATGTAAGTCAGAAGAATTTGGATGATCGAGCCATCATATGCACATCTCTGCTTGCTCGGAACAAAATCGAACCCTTCTTGAACCGGATGATACCTGGGCATTAAAAGTGTATTACCTACGAAAACATCGTAAGGAAAAGAGCATATTGTGAACCCGGAAAACCTAGCCCTTCCACCTCTAAACCAAATTTGACTCTGAATAAGAGAATGTTGTGTATATGGTGGGACATTCGAGGACCAATACATTATGAGCTTTTAAAACTGAACGAAAAGGTCAGTTCGGAGAAGTATTGTCAGCAACTGGATAATTTAAAGACAGCAGTCCAAGAAAAGAGGCTGGCGATGTTCAATAGGAAGAACATCATACTGCATCATGATAATGCCAGGCCACATGCTGCTTTGGGGACTCGTCAAAAAATTGCAGAACTAGGCTGGGAAATTCTGTCACATCCACCATATTCCCCGGACTTAGCACCCTCCTATTATCTCTTGTTTTTGTCCTTACAAAATTTTTTGAAGGGCAAAAATTTCAAAAATGAAGAAGATATCAAACAAGCACTGGTTCAGTTTTTTACATCAAAAGATAAATCATTTTTCAAAAATGGGATATACAAATTGCCCTCATGCTGGCAAGAAATCATTAATAATAATGGCAATTATATTATTTAATAAAGTTTATTGACGGTAAGAAAAATTTGTATTTTGTTTTATTCCAAAAATGGACAGAACTTTCCGGTAGACCGGATATTATAAACAATCCAGCTACAAACATTTTTTTTTTAATTTTGGGGTTTCTTTTTTTAAACATTCTATAATTTATTTTATTAGAGACTAATTGACTGTTTCTTGAGGTTAAGGACTTTTGTATTTTATTTTGGTTTGTAAATAATGTATGGGAGGAATCTTAATCTAGTGAATAAACTCAGAATAATAATATTAGAATATTTGTAGATAAGTTATATTTCTATAACTAGTTTTGTTTTTTTTTTTTCTTTTTCTGAAGCTGGAAACGGGGAGAGACAGTCAGACACTCCCGCATGCGCCTGACCGGGATCCACCTGGCACGCCCACCAGGGGCACGCTCTGCCCACCAGGGGGCGATGCTCTGCCCCTGGGGGGGGGGTCGCTCTGTTGCGACCAGAGCTACTCTAGCGCCTGGGGCAGAGGCCAAGGAGCCATCCCCAGCGTCCGGGCCATCTTTGCTCCAATGGAGCCTTGGCTGCAGGAGGGGAAGAGAGAGACAGAGAGGAAGGAGAGGGGGAGGGGTGGAGAAGCAAATGGGCGCTTCTCCTATGTGCCCTGGCCGGGATCGAACCCGGGTCCCCCGCACGCCAGGCCGACGCTCTACCACTGAGCCAACCGGCCAGGGCCTCTATAACTAGTTTTTGTTACTCTTTATATGTCAGTTTATATTCTAGACCTTGGTTAATTTCTTAACCATTGGTTTTATATGCATTAGCTGTTACTGATCCTCCTTTGCAGCTAAGCTGAGTCTTTACTTTTCTGACAGTAGTACTGATTCTTATAGTTTATCACTACATATAGTTGATAATATGATTTATAAGTTCTGGGAGAACTATATACCATGCTAAATAGATTATTTTTATTATTAATATGTGCGGTTATTGAAATGATCAGATTTTGCTCCTTTCCTAATAATGGAATTTAGGTTTTTGGTATCATTTTTTAAATTACTTAATCAAATCTATGATTGATAATATGGCCAAAAAAGAAAAATTCAGTTGTTTTTAAATTGTAATTTTTTTTATACTGTAGTGTATATTTTTTAAAGTGCTCATACTCAAATAAAAATTACTCAAAATTTCTAGGTATGTTCAAGATCAATAAATTTAGAAAAACCTTCAGATTCTTTGAAGGGAAACATGGCTGCTTTTCTAAAGTAAGTACCTTTCTTTCTTTTTTCCCCCCATAACTTTTAACTTAGTCCTATGAAGAAAGCATCTTTTATTACTTTTTGTATTTGAACTCCATGATAGGCAGTAACTAATATATGAGAACCAGTTTAGGTTAAGTTGAGATTAGTATAGCCTCACAAAATTTATCATATTGTGTCACTGACATCACAATTTTAAATAAGGACCAAGTGAATTTTTTTTTTTTTTTTGAGAGGAGGGAAGACAGAAAAACAGAGCCTGCATGTACCCTGACCAGGATCCACCCAGCAACCTCCGACTGGGGCAGATGTTCTGCCCATCTTGGGCTGATGCTTGCAACCAAGCTATTTTTAGCACCAAGGTGGAGGCTGCATGGAGCTGGAGCCATCCTCAGCGCCTGGGGCCTGTGCTCTCAAATCAATTGAGCCATGGCTGCAGGAGGATAGAGAGTGAGAGAAAGAAGAAGGGGAAGGGGCAGGGGAAGGGAAGTAGGTGGTTGTATCTCTTCTGTGCCCTGACTGGAAATTGAACCCAGGATGTCCATATGCCGGGCTAACACTCTGTCCACTGAGCCACTGGCCAGGGCTGAAATTTTTAATATTTCAAAATATTGTTATACGGTTTATGAAATGGTGATTTGTTAAATGGCTTATTAATAAAAATTGGTTAATATTATTGTTTTTCGCCAAACTAAATAATATACTTTTTTGTTTTACCATATTTCTTACTGATCTAGGAATGTGTGTCTGGGGTTGGAAGATCTGCAGTATGTTTTCATGATTTCTTCACATGAGCTTTTCATTACATTGTTGAAAGATGAAGAACGAAAGCTACTTGTTGATCAGATGAGGAAAAGATCCCCTAGAGTAAATCTGTGCATTAAACCTGTGACTTCATTTTATGATATCCCAGGTTAGCTCTCTAGTCTGCTAAAATGTTGGCACACTTTGCCCCTCTGTTTGTCCCTCAGTATATTTGAGGGTGCCCCCTTAATTGTTTTAATTTACATTTATGATGGTAATTAATAAAAGTTCACCTGTATTTCATAATTATGTTTCTATTTAAGAAGTTAATTGGAGAATTAGGCCTACTGAGGTTACTGTTGCTGATATGTTCTTGGGAGGTAACAGTAAGAGGTGAGGTAGGATTGGTAGAGTATGCTAAGACCGTAAAGAAGTACAGGCTTTCATGCATTTCAGCCTGTATCACTTTGATACTACCTATTGGCTAAACATCTAGCTTTGGCAGTATTGCATTTTTGCCTTATCTAATTTTCTTCCATTTTTTCTCTTATTTTATAAATGTAAGAAAATACAGTGCTGTTAATTTAAAGTCATAAATTTCAAAAGTTAATATAGGTGAAAACAGAATTCAGTTGATTTAACAAAAAGACAAAATTTTAGCTCCTCTGAAACTCACTAGATTTAAACTGGTTGCCTGTTCAGTTGTAAAGAAAAAGATTAACATAAAATGCTGGAAATGATTATTGAAGACTATCTGAAAGCTGAGTTGTAATTTGGGATTTTAATGATCATTTCTTGTTTCTTTGGGAGGGTAATACCTTTTCTGTCTCCTTTTCCTCTTCCTTCAAAAACCACACATTCTAAATATTTATTACTGAAAATTAACATTTATTTTACTTATACACGTTTTTGTTAACACATGTTCAAAAGTAGACTGTCTACATAGCTATTTTTTTCCGTATTTACCATAGTTATTTCCAAGAAATAGTTCTTGATTTTTACCTTTGTTTATATTTTCATCATCTTTATCAAATGCACTTATTAACTATAGACATAATACAAATTGTGATAGGTTTTCTATGAGGATAAAGTTAATGTGTAAATTACATTATATTGATGAGTTAGTTCTCAAGATGAGATCTGTTTTTGCCTTAGAAATAATTATAAATGTACATAATTTCAATAAATTATCATACTTTTAGGATTATATGTACCTTTGAATCAAATCATTATTTAAACAAAAATCTCTTCTTTCTTAGCCTCAGCAAGTGTCAACATTGGCCAGTTAGAGCATCAGTTGATATTGTCAGTGGATCCCTGGAGGATTAGACAGATTTTAATTGAATTACATGGTATGACATCAGAGCGCCAATTCTGGACTGTGTCTAATAAGGTAAGCAACCATCTGTCAAGAACAGATAAAATAGCCTGACCTGTGGTGCTACAGTGTATAAAGCACTGACCTGGACTGCTGAGGTAGCCAGTTCAAAACCTTGGACTTGCCCCGTCAGGCACATAGGAGAAGCAACTACTGCTACGAGTAGACTTCCTACCCCACTTCCGTTTCCTTCCCTCCCTCCCTCCCTCCCTTCCTTCTCTCTGTAAAAAACAAAACAGATAAAATTACCCTGTCTTCTGGTATAATTTAATAGAAGAGTTGTTGCTTCACCTTTTTGAGAATAAGGTCCTCTTTTATTTGTCAATAATTTTAGGACCTTCACACAATAATAATTGCACCTTGAATATCAATTGACAAAGAAATAAAAAGTGTCAAAAAGGATACTATGCCTGACCTGTGGTGGTGCAGTGGATAAAGCGTCAACCTGGAAACACTGAGGTTGCCGGTTCAAAACCCTGGCTTGCCTGGTCAAGGCACATATGGGAGTTGATGCTTCCTGCTCCTCCCCCTTCTCTTTCTCTCTCTCTCTCTCTCTCTCTCTCTCCCTCCCCTCCCTCCTCTCTAAAAAAAAAAGGGATACTATTAAGTCTGTAACCTCTAACAATGAGTTTATATTCCACTTATTATTAAAGTATCTACATACACTTGACATTTTGCTATAATTTTATGTATAAGGTATATCATTTATGCAGACTGTAGCTAATAATCACTACGTGCTTAATAGAGTATTTTTAGTTTTGTTTTATAATACCTTTTTAGGTCTAAAACCTATAGCTTTGAAACAGTTTATTAAAACTTCTTTATAGATGTTTTTGGCTTTAGATATTAATTTAAAAACACCCAGCTAGGCAGCGCAAATGCCCTCATCCTCTCCACCACTCCCACAATGCTTGACCGGAGATTCCTCTGACTTGCCTGCCTGCCTGTCATGGCTGGCAAGGATGCTGGTGTTCATGTTTTTAACTGTATAAAACATCCTTCTAAGCCAGATCCTTCTGGGGAGTGCAGCTCAGACTTGAGTCTTTGTGGACGTAAGGATGAAGGCTGTGGGCTTTCTTGGAAGCCAAAACTCAGTGGGTACTTACTTAGTGTTTCCGATGACCACACCATCTCCCTATGGGATATCAGTGCTGTTGTGAAGGAAGCAGTGAATGCAAAGATCATCTTTACAGGACATAGCAGTAGTAGGAGATGTTTCCTGGCATCTGCTTCATGAATCTCTGTTTGGGTTATTTCCTGATGATCAGAAACTTATGATCTGGAGTACTTGTTTTAAACAGACTGAGCCACTCAGTTGATGCTCACCACTGCTGAAGGGAACTGCCTTTCTTTGAATCCTTATGGTGAGTTTATTCTTGCCACAGAATTAGCTGATAGGACTGTTGTCTTGTGAGAGCTGAGAAATCTGAAACTTAAGTTGCATGCCTTTCAATCACATAAGGATGAAATATTCCAGATTCAGTGGTTGCCTCACAATGAGACTAGTTTGGGCTTTCAGTGGGTATTGATCGCAGACTGAGCATCTGGGAGTTAAGTAAAATTGTAGTGGAACAAGCCCTGGAAGGTGCAGAAGATTGGCCGCTCGAGTTGTTGTTTATTCGTGGTGGTCACACTGCCAAAATACCTGATTTCTCCTGGAATCCTAGTGAACCTTCGGTGATCTTTTCTGTGTCGGAAGACAACATCAGACCGGTGTGGCAAATGTCAGAGAACATTTGTAATGATGCAGACCCTGAGGAAGTGTGGATCCAGAAGGACAGGGATCTTAGATACATCGACTTGTGGGTTGAGAGTCCCTTTTTTCCCTGTCAACCCTGAGATCGATATATCACTGGTTTTGAGAGACAGGTTTTGTTCAGCTATCCCTCTATAATAGACACCATCAATTATGCTGTTAGCCCAAACTGAGTGTTTTCTAAATATTAACTGGGGACTTAATTTAGCAAAGCCAGGAATTTTCTAGTAACAAAGATCTAAAGTAGCCACTGCAAAGGGAATATTATGTGGGCCTACTTTATTTTCCTTCTGGTACTGTGCCTCAATTTTATTTAAGTAAAGGCTAGAAGTAAGTAAGGAATAGAGCCAAGTGAGGTGAGGTCTGAGCCATGAAGTGTAAGTGTTGGAAGACGTCGCTGTTGTTCAGGAATCGGGGGAGATACAGGTCCTGTGAATCCCACTCCAAACCTTCACCCCGACCTCCCAGGGCGCACGTTCTCCTCTGCAGACCAGTCTCCTCTCAGTTTCTTGAGTTAAATCAGAGCTACATATTCCTTCCCCCTTACAGTTTTGCCTTATTATTTCTTTCCTTTCTGTGAAATGGATATTCAAAAAAACCTTGGACCACTGAGTTGTAAAGATGTATGTTTTTACCTGACAGGTATACCATGGGTAGATTGTCCAGTTAAGTTGAGAAGAGGTCATAGCTTGTATTTGTTTTTAAAATTAAATTAATCTTGGATTTAAAAAAAGAACCCAAACACCCAGCTAATGTATTTATCTGATTCTGAGGTTATCTATTCAAAGTTTCCCTGCATGGAGGTGCAAATGAAAATAGCTTTTAAAACATCATTTTAGCTAGAGAGACAAGGGAAATAGCCCATGATACAGGAGAAATTAAGTAATATGGCAGTGCTTCTGTTAACTGGATACTCCTCTTTTGAAAACAGTAGAAAAGCTGTCAGAAATTCATGTGTATTTATGACACTTAAACATTGAGTGAAGTGAAATGGAAAATTGCTATAAACATTAGTGGGCTTCATAAGTGTGGACATTGTCATTACTGTTCATTTTCATAGATAAGTATAGCATAATATTTAAGAGGGAATTCTGATACTGTCTGAATTTTAATTCCAGCTTTTTACTTACTAGCTGTATAATCTTGACTAAGTTATTTAACATCTGTCTGCCTCAGTTTTCTCATCTATAAAAGGGAGATAACTACTTCATAGTTTTGTTGTGAAGATTACATAAGTTAATACATATACTCCTTTGTTTTTTTACTTTTTATTTTAATTTTTTTTCTTCTTTTCCAAGTTAGAGAAGGGGAGATAGACAGACTTCCGCATGTGCCCTGACCAGGATCCACCCTGTCTGGGAGAGATGCTCTGCTTTTCTGGGTCCATGTTCGCAACCAGAGTTATTTTTAGCACCTGAGGTGGAAGCCCCACAGAGCCATCCTCAGTGTCTGGGGCTGATGCAGTGGAACCAATCAAGTCATGGCTGTGGGAGAGGGTGAGAGAGAGAGAAGGAGAGAAAAGGGGGGGTGGAAAAGTAGATGGTTGCTTCTCCTGTGTGCTCTGACTAGCAATCGACCCTGGGACATCCATGTGCCAGGCTGATGCTGTTCCACTGAGCCAACTGGCCAGGGCTGTTTTCATTTTTTTTTTTGTATCCTTCCAGAAAGTTCCAGTCAGTTTAATTATTTATTACTGACTCATTATAGTAAATATGTTCATTTTGATTAGCATTTCATTGTGGCTGTCATTTTTTTTCTTTTTTTAACTATTTTTTAAAGATTCTATTAATTTTAGAGAGAGGGGGAGTGAGAGAGAGAGGGAGCAAGATTCTAGTTGCTTTACTTAAGTTATTCATTGGTTGCTTCTCCTGTGAGCCTTGATGGGGCAAGCTGTGGTTTCGAACTGGCGACCTTAGCCTTCCAGGTTGACAGTCTACATACACACTGTGCCACCACAGATCAGGCTGTTTGCTGTCATTTTTCTTTTTAAAAAATGACCTCTGAGCCTGACCAGTTAGTTGGCCTGGGATGCAGAGGATCCAGGTTCAAAACCCCAGGTTCACTGGCTTGAAGCCTAAGGTTGCTGGCTTAAGCAGGGAGTCACTTGGGCTTGGCTGTAGCCCGCTGGTCAAGGCACATGTGAGAAAGCAATCAATGAACAACTAAGGTGCTGCACTGAAGAATTGATGCTTCTCATCTCTCTCCCTTCCTGTCTGTCTGTCTGTCTGTCTCTCTAAAAAAACAAAAAGACCCCTGAATGATTTTTTAAATGTGATCAAAGACAATTGAAAGACTTTTATCTAGACTTGACTTTCTCTAATTGTGTATATTTATATTTTTTTATTTCTTCTAGTGGGAAGTACCTTCTGTCTATAGTGGTGTTATCCTGGGAATCAAGGACAGTTTAACAAGGGATTTGGTGTACATTCTAATGGCCAAAGGTTTACACTGCAGTACTGTTATGGTGAGTAAAGTGTACATCAATTATTGGTTAAGAATATGCTTTATTAATTTTAGCATGAAAGGTAAAAAACAGAATCTGTTATATTTTCCTGATCTTAAAGTGATAATCTGGCCCTGGCCGGTTGGCTCAGCAGTAGAGCGTCGGCCTGGCGTGCGGGAGTCCCGGGTTCAATTCCCGGCCAGGGCACACAGGAGAAGCGCCCATCTGCTTCTCCACCCCTCTCCCTCTCCTTCCTCTCTGTCTCTCTCTTCCCCTCCCGCAGCGAGGCTCCATTGGAGCAAGGTTAGCCCGGGCGCTGAGGATGGCTCTGTGGCCTCTGCTTCAGGCACTAGAATGGCTCTGGTTGCGGCAGAGCAACGCCCTGGATGGGCAGAGCATCGCCTCCTGGTGGGCATGCCAGGTGGATCCCGGTCGGGCGCATGTGGGAGTCTGTCTGACTGCCTCCCCATTTCCAGCTTCAGAAAAATACAAAAAGGGGGAAAAAAAAAAGATTATCATATCCCTAAAAGAATACTTGAAAAGGTGTTTTGGTTGTTTTTTTTTTCCCTTTACCCTTGTATCTATACCAAACTGGTCTTGGACATAGGGAATCTGGTCTATTCCTTTTTTTAATATTTAGAGAACATGAAAAGTTATTTGTATCCTTTAGGATTCATTTAGTAAAGATTGTGTTCCAGACTATAAAAACAAAACAAAATCCCTTGAAATTATTTTTATAGCTTATTTTATATTAGGAGTTTGCAAATTTGAGACATAAGTGAGATTAAATGATATAAGTGTTCAACTGATAGTAAATTTGTTAGGGAGGTTGAAGATAGTAGTTGGAAGGTGAAAATCCTGTGCTGTACCTGAGGTTTAATAAGTTAGGTAGGTGAAGAGGTTGATGCCATGAAGAAAAGCTCAATGATAAAAAATAGGATGGTATACAAGTAGACTAAAAGCAGTATGCAAATACTCATTTGTTATGTGAATGTGAGACATGATGAGACTAAATGGGAGGTAAGAACCAGCCTGTAAAGACCCCTGTGAGCTTTGGTTAAGGTAAGGTAGTTGGTTTTCCTAGACTGATGTTCTTCCAGCTGGAAGTCTTTAAGATTTGAGACATCATAGTTTTAAAAGAAGCAGTTTCCAGCTTTTCAACTTCTCTTTCCTGAAATTGATCTGCCTGAAAATATTTATAGTTCACATATCATATTGTTTCTTCATTATCATTCTATTCCCTTTTTCATAATTGTCCCTTTCCAGCTTACTTAAAAATAGATGGGTAGGTGGAAAAGCCATACTCTAGCTTGATAGTAAGTTTTGAAACCAACTGCTGTAAGACCTCCAGTTTTGTTGACATTGTTGATAGGTTCTCAGAAACTGATTTTAAGTGAAACAACCTGTAATAAAACCAGTTTTATTATAGGCTAATTGTAGATATGAACAAGAGTTAAGGCCCAGGCCGGTTGGCTCAGTGGTAGAGCGTCAGCCCATTATGTGGATGTTCTGGGTTCGATATCTGATCAAGGCACACAGGAGAAGCGACCATCTGCATCTCCACCCCTCCCCTTCCCCCTTCTCTCTCTCTCTCTCTCTCTTTCTTTCTCTTCCTCTTCACCTCCTGCAGCTATGGCTTGATTGGTTTGAGCTCATCTGCCTGGGCACTGAGGATGGCTCTTTGGAGCCTCCACCTTAGGCACTAAAAATAGCTCTGGTTGTGAGCATGGCTCCAGATGGGCAGAGCATCAGCCCCAGATGGGGGTTGCTGGGTGGATCCCAGTCAGGGCTCATGTGGGAGTTTGTCACTGTATCTCCCATCCTCACTTGGAAAAGAAAAAAAAAAGTTAAGTTTTCTTATGGCATACGGTCACAAAATGATAACCAAACTTCTAAATAAAGACCCCAGACACTACTAATATTAAACATTGAAATAAATGTGAGCTATATATACATTTAATAAAGTTAATAAAAGCAAGTAAGACTGGCTTGTTCCAGTTCAGGATCATGGGTGGCCAAAGACTCCCTCAGGAGCTCAGAGCGTAAGGCGGGAACCAGACCTGGACAGGGTGCCCTTCCTTCCCAGGGTGTTCCTCACACCACCCTGTGTTTACTGAGCCTGGGACACTGGAGCCTTGCCAGTTACCTCTCGTGCACATTTTTGAGATAGGGAAGGAAACAAAGTACCAGAGAAAACCCACATAGACAGGGGGGAACACGCAGACTCCACACAGATAGTAGCCCCAGCTGGGAGTTATGCTTTTCCCCCTTCAACATTATAATGAAAAGACGTTATTTGAGGACCTCCTTTATTTCAAAATAATTTTGGCTATTTTAGGTCCTTTGCTTTTTCATACAAATTTTAGAATCATCTTTTCAGTGTCTTATTAAAAAAAGGCCTGCTGGATTTTGATTCAGAGTGAAATAAATCTGAATCTATAAATCAATTTGGGAATAACTGATAGCTGACAATGTTGAGTCTTTCAGTCTATGACCACAGTATATCTCTTTATTCATTTACCTCTTCAGCATTTTTTAATTTTTAGCACACAAATATTGCACATATTTTATTAGATTTATTTCTAAATGCCTATATGTTTTAAAATAGAAATAAAGTGTAATTCAATATTCAGAAACTCAGGATTTACATATACTTTAGCATCTTAAACTTTTAACTCCTTAAACTTGTCTTAGGAAAAAGTTAAACTTCTCAACTTAAAAATTTGTACAGGGAAGTGAATACTTTATGTAAACTGTTCTAAGAGGACAATGAGCAAAAACACTTTTGAAGGTAGTGCTAAACCAGTGATTCTCAAAGTACAGTCTCCGTGTCAACAGTTTTGGCAACATTTGGGAACTTGTAGAAATGCAAGTTGTTGGGTCCCATCTTAGATCTATGGAATTGGAATCGGAAACTGAGAACTGCTGTTCTAGATCAATAGTGCCCAAATGAAAATACCATGCAAACTAGATGTATAATTTATACTTTTCTAGTAGCCACATTTTTATTTTATTTATTTATTTTTTTTTTTTTTTTTTTTTTTTTTTTTTTTATTTTTTGCATTTTTCTGAAGCTGGAAACAGGGAGAGACAGTCAGACAGACTCCCGCATGCGCCCGACCGGGATCCACCCGGCACGCCCACCAGGGGCGACGCTCTGCCCACCAGGGGGCGATGCTCCGCCCATCCTGGGCGTCGCCATGTTGCGACCCTCCTGGGTGTCGCCATGTTGCGACCAGAGCCACTCTAGCGCCTGGGGCAGAGGCCACAGAGCCATCCCCAGCGCCCGGGCCATCCCCGCTCCAATGGAGCCCTGGCTGCGGGAGGGGAAGAGAGAGACAGAGAGGAAGGTGCGGCGGAGGGGTGGAGAAGCAAATGGGCGCTTCTCCTATGTGCCCTGGCCGGGAATCGAACCCGGGTCCTCCGCACGCTAGGCCGACGCTCTACCGCTGAGCCAACCGGCCAGGGCCACATTTTTAGAAGTACAAAAAAGGTGAAATTGATTTTATTAATGTATTTTAACCTAATAGATTTAAACTTGTCATCACAAAATACCAACAATATAAAAATTGATATATTTTGCTTTTTAAAAATATTGTTTTATTGTGCACTTACGTTTTCACTCAAAATCCTGTGTTTTATACTTACAGCACCTCCCAGTTTGGACTGGTCACAATCCAGCCACATAGCTAGTGGCTACTATGTTGCACAACAAAGCTCTAGACAGTTGTTTATGTGACTGAAAAGTTTATAATAGGGGGCATGTCTTAGGGAACTTTTCTCCTTCCACTCCTAAAATACCATTTACTGGGCTCAGAATATTCTGCAATATTCATATACATTTTTCTTCAAAAAAAAAAAAAGAAAGAAAAGACTGCAGAAAGTGTTGTCATTTTTTTTAATCATTTAAAAATTTTTTCAGTTAAATTGATATACATTATTATATTAGTTTCAGGTATACACCCCAGTGATTAGACATTGCGTAACTAAGTGATCATTCCAATAAATCTTGCACTCATCTGAAACCATACATAAGTTTTAGAATATTAATGACTGCCTACCTTGTGTGGTACTTTACATCCCCATGGCTATTCTGTAATCAAATTGTATTTAATTCCTTTGCTTTTTCATCTATTCCCCCAATACCCCCCCCCCCCCCCCAATCTGGCAACTCTCAGAATGTTCTCTGTATGTATGAGTCTGTTTCTGCTTTTCTTGTTCATTTATTTGTTTTTCTTTAGATTCAGTTGTGGTAAATATGTATTTATTGCCATTTTGCTCATATGTTTGATTTTCTTTTTCCTTCTTAAAGAACCTTTGACATTTTATATAATGCTGGTTTGGTGGTGATGAACTCCTTTAGCTTTTTCTTGTCTGGGAAGCTCTTTATCTGTCCTTCGATTCTAAATGACAGCTTTGTTGGGTAGAGTAATCTTGGTTTGTAGGTTCTTGCTTTTCATCACCTTGAATATTTCTTGCCACTCCCTTTTGACCTGCAAAGTTTCTGCTAAGAAGTCAGCTGTCAGTCTTATGGGCACTCCCTTGTAGGTTACAAATGGTTTTTCTCTTGCTGCTTTCTCTGTCTTCAGCCTTTTGCATTTTAATTATGATGTGTCTTGGTGTGGGCCTCTTGTTTGGGATTCTGCCCTTTCCAGACACGTATTTCTATTTCCTTCATCAAGTTAGGAACATTTTCTGTCATTTTTTTCCATTTGGTTTTCAATCCTTGCTCTCTCTTTTTTACCTTCTGGCATCCCCATGATGTGATAGTATTCTTGAAGTTATCCTAGAGGCTTCTTACACTATCTCCATTTTTAGGAGGGTTTTCTTTTTGCTGTTCTGATTGGGTGTTTTTGCTTCTCAGCTTCATCTGCTCTACTGTTGATTCCCTATAAAGTATTCTTCATTTTGGTTAGTGTTTACTTAATTTCTGACTGTTCCTTTTTTATGCTGTTGAAGTTCTCACTATGTTAATTGATCATCCTTATAAGCAGTGGTTTGAACTCTGCATCTAGTAGATTGCTTGTCTCCATTTTGTTTAGTTCTTTTTCTGGAGTTTTGTTCTGTCCTTTCGTTTGGGGCAGGTATTTTTCTCCTCATTTTGGCCACATTGCTGTGTGCACTTCTTTGTATTAGGTGGAGCTGCTAGTCTCCCAGGCTTGGTAGAGTGGTGTAATGTAGTAGTTTTCTGTGGGGTCCGCTGGAACAGCCTTTCCTGTCACCCAAGATGGGCGTCCGAGGTGTGCTCCCCTTGTGGGCTGTGTGTACTTTTCTGTTGTAGTTGAGCCTTGGTGGTTGTTGGCATGTTGTAGGAGGGTTTTACTCACAGGCCGATCACCTGCAAGGACTGGCTATGACTACCAGACTTCGGACCCTGGTGGAGGATCAGCTGTGCAAGCACCCATCCCACAGAGCTGGGCTTACTCAGTGGGGCTCTGGTGCCTGCTGAGGCTGCCCCTTTGGTGTGTTTCTTGTGGAGGTGGTTGGGTGGTGGTGCTTCAGCATGGTCTGAAACTGTCCACAGGGTGTACTGTTTCTAGAGGTGCAGGCTAAGGTCAGCCGCCGCCTGTGTTCTGCCCAGGGCCACCTGGCCTGAGCTACAAAGCCGTCTGCACTGGAACCCTGGGCTGGGTTTCTGGTGTTGGGCAGGGACCCCTCACTCATTGGGGGAACCCCTGCAGCTGAGATCCCTTCAGATTTTTGTCAGCCACATGCTGATGTGGGACCAGCTCATCCATTCCTCTTACCAGTCACCACATGGCTTTTTCTTTCATTCCCTAGTTAAAGAACTTCTGTTCAGGCGGATTTCAGGTGGTTTTCCATGGTGGTGGTTTTGTAGTTCAGTTGTCATTTGGTGTAGTTGTGGAAAGAGGCGAGTCCCACATTTCCCTATATCACCGTCCTGACTGGAAGTGTTATCTCCGTTTTTTAAGAGAGAAATTAGAGACTCCAAGATAACTAAATTGTCCAGGGTCACACAGCTAGTAAGTGGCACAGATGGTAGAAAGGACAGAAGCGAACATAGTAGAGAAATCTTTAAGATGTAAAATCTAGAATTGATAATTGATTGCTAACTCATTTGCTGTGGAAGGCAGGAGGGAGAAAGGATCGAGGATTATACTCCGGTGTCTCATTTGAGTGTCAAAGAACAGATGGGAGTCCCAACAAGTGATTGCGCAGAGAAAGACATTTTTGAAAGGCACATTATTAGTTCATTTTTACAGTGTTTACTTTGGGCCTACGATTAGACACATGAACCTGAAGGTTGGAGAGTGGTCTGGGCTGGAGATACAGATTTGGGAGTCATCAGAAATCATCTAGGGCGACTGTACAGAGCCTGGGGGTGCAGTATTGGGTCCAAGAAAGAGTGGTGTGATGGGTGTGAGGACCAGGTACACGTAGAGTCATAATGGGGAATGTCTGGAAAAGTTCAGGAAGGTAATTGGGAAGTGTTCAGTAGATTGGACAATTAGAAGATCTTTGTTTAATGAGCTGTTTCTTCATTATGATGGAGGATGGAAGGTAGAAGCCGCATTGTAGACCTGAAAGGCCTGTGGAGGGAGAGTAATGGGGAAGACTGTTCTGTGGGAAAATTAGGAGATGTGTAGGAAAGGGCTTGCATTGTAGTTGATTTGACTTATTTGATTCATTAGCCAAATGTAGATTAATAGTGTGTGCAAAGATTTTGAAATGTATAACTTCGTTGAAGAATTTAAGGTCTAATTCTGAATATCTAGGTGGATAGAGATGCATGCTATGCTTATCATGGAATTTTACACCTGTATAATATATACACAATATGTATAATTTATGTAAAAACTTTTGTTTTCTAATTTATGTAAAACTTGTTTAGTGCCATGGTGTGTATTTTATATTGATTATTGGATGTTTTTAAAAAAATATAAAAAGTATTAGAATAAGTCAACAATACAGAGGTGATAAAGACTAAAAGAATTTAGCCTCATTCTCTGAGATAAAAGTCAGTCATTTAAATGAATATTTCTCATTGCTCTGTACTCGTACGTATTTTTTGACTCAAGGGCTGTTCTGTTATTTCTTTTTGTAGGACTTTTCCCATGCTAAACAGCTATTTGCTGCTTGTTTGGAGTTGGTAACAGAGTTCTCACCCAAACTTCGTCAGGTCATGCTGAATGAAATGCTGCTTTTGGATATTTATACACATGAAGCTGGAACAGGGCAATCAGGAGAGAGACCTCCTTCTGATCTTATTAGTAGGGTGCGAGGATATCTGGAAATGAGGCTTCCTGGTAAGACTTTCACAAAGCTACATTTCAGAAATTCATTACTCAAGTAATTGTGAGAAGAGTCTAAAAGAACATTGACTTTACTTTTTTTTTTTACCATATATAAAAAAGTTATTTCTCTCCTGAAACAATTCACATGTGGACTTCACATGAGACTACTGGGGAAAGTGTAGGAAACTATTTATTTTCTAATATTATTATAGCAGAGTACTACAGACAGATAATTTGAAACTACAGAAATTTATTCTCTCGGCCCTGGCCGGTTGGCTCAGCGGTAGAGCGTCGGCCTGGCGTGCGGGGGACCCAGGTTCGATTCCGGCCAGGGCACATAGGAGACGCGCCCATTTGCTTCTCCACCCTACCCCCTCCTTCCTCTCTGTCTCTCTCTTCCCCTCCCGTAGCCAGGGCTCCATTGGAGCAAAGGTGGCCCGGGCGCTGGGGATGGCTCCTTGGCCTCTGCCCCAGGCGCTAGAGTGGCTCTGGTCGCGGCAGAGCGACGCCCCGGAGGGGCAGAGCATCGCCCCCTGGTGGGCAGAGCATCCCGCCCCTGGTGGGTGTGCCAGGTGGATCCCAGTTGGGCGCATGTGGGAGTCTGTCTGACTGTCTCTCCCCATTTCCAGCTTCAGAAAAATACAAAAAAAAAAAAAAGAAATTTATTCTCTCATAATTTAAAGACTAAATGTCTGAAATAAAGTTGTCTGTTGGACCATACTCCTTTTGAAGGTTCTATACCTTCAAAAAGAGGCAAGGAAGCCTGACCAGGCAGTGGCGCAGTGGATAGAGCGTCGGACTGGGATGCGGAAGACCCAGGTTCGAGACCCCGAGGTCACCAGCTTGAGCGCGGGCTCATCTGGTTTGAGCAAAAGCTCACCAGCTTGAAACCAAGGTCGCTGGCTCCAGCAAGGGGTTACTTGGTCTGCTGAAGGCCCGCGGTCAAGGCACATATGAGAAAGCAATCAATGAACAACTAAGGTGTTGCAACGCACAATGAAAAACTAATAATTGATGCTTCTCATCTCTCTCCATTCCTGCCTGTCCCTGTCTATCCCTCACTCTGACTCACTCTCTGTCTCTGTAAAAAAAAAAAAAAAAAAAAAAAAAAGAGGCAAGGAAGAATACTTCTTTGCCTCTTCTTAGATCACTCCAGTCTTTGTCTCTCCCTTTTTTCCCTTTTTTTTTTTTTTGGTATTTTTTTTGGTATTTTTTTGAAGCTGGAAACGGGGAGAGACAGACAGACTCCCGCATGCGCCCGACCGGGATCCACCCGGCATGCCCACCAGGGGCGATGCTATGCCCACCAGGGGGCGATGCTCCGCCCCTCTGGGGCGTCACTCTGTTGCAACCAGAGCCACTCTAGCGCCTGGGGCAGAGGCCAAGGAGCCATCCTCAGCGCCCGGGCCATCTTTGCTCCAATGGAGCCTTGGCTGCGGGAGGGGAAGAGAGAGACAGAGAGGAAGGAGGGGGGGGGTGGAGAAGCAAATGGGCGCTTCTCCTATGTGCCCTGGCCGGGAATCAAACCCGGGTCCCCCACACGCCAGGCCGACGCTCTACCGCTGAGCCAACCAGCCAGGGCTCTTCCTTTTTTTATTTTATTTTTCATTTTTTCTTTTTCTTTATATGGCATTCGTGTGTGTGTGTGTGTGTGTGTGTGTGTGTGTGTGTGTGTATCCTTTCTTCTTATAAGGCACCAGTCACTGGATTTAGGCTGTGTAACCTTCCATTGGCAGACTGTTCAGCACTCAATGACATGCATGTATTTAGGATACTAATTACACTTTTGTCTTCATTTCTTCTTTAAGAAGATAATTCAAATTATATATTTTTATTTTGCTGTTTCTATGCTTTTTGTCATTTCCTGTCCTTTTTTGGAATAAGATGAGATACAAACAGATTAAATAGCCACAGGCACAGTCTTTAAAAAGATTGAAAAATATAGTTACCTAAGTTTAATATGTAGTTCTTTCTATTTAAAGTCATAACATTTGCTCTGTAGCATTCATTGGGGCTTCTTTTTTTTTTTTTTTTTTTTTTTGTATTTTTCCAAAGTGAGAAGCGGGGAGCAGCAGACAGACTCCTGCATGTGCCTGACCGGGATCTACCTGGCATGCCCACCAGGGGGCAATGCTCCACTGCAGTCGAAGCCATTGTATCACTTGAGGCGGAGGCCATGGAGTGTTCCTTAGCACGCAGGCCAACTTTGCTCCCATGGAGCTTTGGCTGTGGGAGGGGAAGAGAGAGTCAGAGAGAATAGAGAGAGGAAAGGATGGAGAAGCAGATGGGCGCTTCTTCTGTGTGCCCTGGCTGGGAATCAAACCCGGGACTTCCACATGCCGGGCTGATGCTCTACCGCTGAGCCAACCAACCAGGGCCGCCTTTTTGCTGCAGTACATTAAAACCTGAATATTCTATACCTTGAATTATAAAAATTCACAGCATATTTAATATTAAGGTTTTTAAAATAATTTGTCAAAGGAAATAATGTCCAAAACAGCTGTTTCTGGTACAGTAATATTTTTTGAAAGTATGAATGACTTGTCTCTTAAGAATATTTTTTACATTTTAATTAGAAAGAATTATTAAACATGCCATAGTAACTCAGATTTGTTACAGTTTTATTATATGATTTAGCTACTTATGTTCTCTAAAAGTATTAAAAGTTTATACCATACCATTTGTACTTAATTTCGTTTGTGTGTTCATTCTCTGCTGCTCATTTGAATGACAAATTCTCACAGCAGAGTGTGGAGCATCTAAATTGTTCTTAACTGCATACTTTTGTTGATTTATAGTGGGGATCATGGCAACCTATCGTTGGGAAACCATAAACTTTCTAGAGCAAAGTATGAAATGTTAGTATTTTTCTTTCTTTTTTTTTTAATGTTAGTATTTTTCTATTTTTCATCTGGAACTGTTGTTTTTAATATGTTTAACTCAGCCTTGGCTGGGGGCTCAGTGGAGCATCAGCCTGGCGTATGGATGTCCCAGGTTCAATTCCTGGTCAAGGCACACAAGGGAAGTGACCATCTGCTTCTCCCCCCTCCCTCTTCCCCCTCTTTTCCTCTTCTCCTGGAGCCAGTGACTTGATTGGTTTGAGCATTGGCCCCAGCACTGAGGATAGCTTGGTTGATCTGAGCATGTCAGCTTCAGGTACTAAAAATAGTAGGGTTGACTATCGAGCATCAACCCCAGACTAGGTTGCTGGGTGTATCGTGGTCCTGACACATGTGGGAGTCTGTCTGTCTCCCTTCCTCTCACTTAAAAAAAAAAAGTTTAACTGAAATCTGAGCAAATTTTTCTTTGTCTTATTTTAATGTTATGATAGTTCCAACTATTTTCTTCTTTGCTTTTTAGATATTCCTCTTCGTCAAGTTGTTGCGGAGGAGTGTGTTGCTTTTATGTTAAACTGGAAGGAAAATGAGTACCTTACTCTTCAAGTTCCTGCCTTTCTGCTTCAGAATAACCCATATGTAAAGGTAATTCATGTTTAATCTGAATAAAAGAATTATTAGAATAGAATAATTGTACTTTTTTTCCCATTTAGTTCTATACTACTTAGGGAACTTGTTCAATTTCTGTTTCCAGATTGGAGAAATGCTTGTTGTTTTGTAGTTAAAAGTATAGTTTCTGATAATTCAGGCACTTGAGTTTGACTTCTCTAATTTTTTAGGGGGAGGGGTGACAGACAGAGAGAGGGACAGACAGGGACAGACCGACAGGAAGGGAGAGAGATGAGAAGCATCAATTCTTTGTTGTGGCATCTTAGTTGTTCATTGATTGCTTTCTAATATGTGCCTTGACGGGGGGGGGGGGGGGGCTACAGCAGACCTAGTGACCCCTTGCTCAAACCAGTGACCTTGGGCTCAAGCTGGTGAGCTGTGCTCCCACCAGATGAGCCCGTGCTCAAGCTGGCGATCTTAGGGTTTCAAACCTGGGTCCTCTGTGTCCCCATCCGACACTCTTATCTACTGCACCACTGCCTGGTCAGGTGACTTCTCTAATATTTTTTAAAAGCCTATAGTTTAATGAGAATGGAAGCAAAAATTATGTAGTTAACAGATAAAGTTTTGGTATAATATTAAGCTAGTGAGAGGTGAGTCAGCTTTTCTTGCTTTGAATGATAAAATCAAACTTTAGTTTTAAGTTCTGGAATACACAGGTATACCTGGGTGTGAACTGGTGGTGCTGTAAGGGGTGTACTTCTACTCATTTTCCCTGTATAGCACCTCACCCTTCTTTGGAGTCTGTTTACTTCTCTAAGTTTGATTTGCCTGCTTCTTATTAGAGTACATGTTTGTTATGAGTAGTTATACCCAGGTAAAAGACAGAGTTCACTGAATTGATGGTAAGTTTGTTTATTCTTCTTTCTTAATTATCTTTTCTGTGCAACTGAAAATGCTTTGGGGTGAAGAAAACATCAAAAATAGAGACACTAGAGGTTTTCCCTGAGATTCTTTCTTTCATGTGTTGATATTATGTATACCCTGAAAAGAGAGTGAGTTTTTCTCCCTTTCTAGTTTTGTAGTTAAAAAAACAAAACATTTAGTGATGTAACAGTTTTTGGTGTACATTTGGTTATTCAGATTTCCTTTTTTTTTATTGTTTGTATTACATTTTTTTATTCTCTTCATTTTCCCTTATCTCATCTCTAGTACATAGTCCCTTGATTGGTTGGTCACTTGGGAATTCATGCAAGACTGGACCACATTTTTACTTTTATCTTTGGTTATTTGTTTCTTATTATTTCAGGTCCTTTAAAAAACTGAGCTCATTTCATTTCAACCCTTATTGATTTTTTTCCATCCTTTTTGTCTTTATAGTTGTTCATTAAAATTTATCATCATTCTTCTAAAATTAAATCATTCTTCTCTTTGGAAATTTAGACATTGGATTATATCTGTTTTTCTAGCGAACTTCTTGAGATACGTAGTTCCTAATATCTAGGGTTATTCCTAACCTTCTTTCTTAGTCTTGAGTAAACTCTCAAGTGAGAGAACTGTTTTGTTCCTGGTCATAATTTCCATTTAGAATTGTTGCCTGACCAGTGGTGGCAGAGTGGATAGAGCGTCGACCTGGGACACTTAAGGTCCCAGGTTTGAAACCCCAAGGTCACTCGCTTGAGCACAGGCTCATCTGGCTTGAGCGCAGAATTGCCGGCTTGAACATGAAATCAGTCGACATGATCCCCTGGTTGTTGGATTGAGCCCAAGGTCGCTGGCTTGAGCAAGGGGTCATTGGCTTGACTGGAGCCCCCGGTCAAGGCATGTATGAGAAGCAATCAGTAAACAACTAAAAGACGCAACTACAAATTGATGCTCCACATCTCTCTTCCTGTCTCTCTCTCTCACTAAAGAGACAAACAGAAAACAGAATGGTAGCTTATTGTTACTAAAGCAGCACAGTACCTTTTCTCTTCTCTTAGTGAATTCTGTGGAGCTGTGTGCCAGGAGAGATGGGCACATGCTTGAGGGCCTATAATGTGCAAGGGCACAGGATATTGTGCTGTAGGTTGTCTGACCTTGGGCTAGATTATCTCACTGCTTCCTTTGGGCCGTCTTCATCTGGCCCAGGAAGAGAAAGTATATGTGGTGATCTTGCTGAAAAGTCAATTCTCTGAGGTAGATCAACGTGTTATCTGGGTTAAGGTTTTGTGTGTTCTCTTCCCTATTTGGACCCTTGCTCTCTTGTTAATATCAAGAAAAAGGAGTCAGAAGTCTAGAGTAAGGGATTGAGTTTTCAAAATAATGTAGCACTTAATAAACTTAATTCAGTGTGTAGGAGAAAGTCTGGAAGGATATTAATAGTTATCTCTGGGTAGTGGACTATTAGCTGATTTTAATCAACTTTATTGTCCATTCTGTTACATATTTTTTATTTATTTAAACATTATATAATCACAAAAAAAGAAAGGAAAAAATCTTAAGCATGTGAAAGACTAGCTAGTAAGGGGAAAAAGGGGTTGGTGGTGATAGTAGTAATAATATAAGATAAAGACCAGTTTTTGTTTGTTTACAGAGACAGAGAGAGAGTCAGAGAGAGGGATAGATAGGGACAGACAGACAGGAATAGAGAGAGATGAGAAGCATCAATCATCAGTTTTTCGTTGCAACACCTTAGTTGTTCATTGATTGCCTTCTCATATGTGCCTTGACCAGGGGCCTTCAGCAGACCGAGTAACCCCTTGCTCGAGCCAGCGACCTTGAGTCCAAGCTGGTGAGCTTTGCTCAAACCAAATGAGCCCGTGCTCAAGCTGGCGACCTCGGGGTCTCGATCCTGGGTCCTCCGCATTCCAGTCCGATGCTCTATCCATTGCGCCACTGCCTGGTCAGGCAAAGACCAGTTTTTAATGTGGCTTATAAGGCCTGTTAGGACTCCCGTTTCCTCTCCCCTGCTCCTCGTCACGCCAGCTCTGAGCCGGCACTGCCAGAGTACGCAGTCAGATCCTTGTGCACGCCATGCTTTCTCTCGTTTCTGCACTCACAAGGGTGCTGTTTGTTTACTTAGCTGGATTCCCTTCCTGCTTTTGCCTGTTTGTATTGTTTCTTTGAAGCTTTCCCATATTCCTTTTTCTACAAACCAACCAACCAACCATTTTCTCTTCTTGTTACCTTTGTACTGTTGTACTGTGGACATATTTCCTTTGTTATACTGTATAATAAATTATTTGTTCACTTGTCTTTTCGATAGACCAGTTAATTTTTACATTTTCAGTCCTTTACTTGATACTCAGCACATAGTAGATGCTCAGGAATGTTTTTGGATTAGTTGACTTGGGGCCTAAGTCCATCGAATTAATATGATTCTTTCTTTTTAAGTAAACTTACTTCAGGTAGTGATCTTCAACTAAACATGGGGTCCCTGACAACAGAAAAGGAATGGGACCAGGAGCTACAGAAGCTTTGCATTGTACTGCGGCGAATAGCTGCATGTATGGTAATCCTCGTTGTCAGAGGAGAGTGTTCAGTGAGTCTGAAGGATGAAATGTTCTATTAGACCGTGGACCCTTGATTTCCAGTCACGTAGCATAGCCAGGGTTTTTATATCATTTTCATTAGTTTTAATAAGCACCTCTAACAAGTTTTCTTAGGTGTGATCATGGAGTTGTATCGAAATATCCTTGAAGTATTTAGAAGTGAAATGTCATGTCTGCAAGATATATATATATATATATATATATATTTTTTTTTTTTTTTTTTTTTTTTGTATTTTTTCTGAAGCTGGAAACGGGGAGAGACAGTCAGACAGACTCCCGCATGCGCCCGACCGGGATCCACCCGGCACGCCCACCAGGGGCAACGCTCTGCCCACCAGGGGGCGATGCTCTGCCCCTCCGGGGCGTCGCTCTGCCTCGACCAGAGCCACTCTAGCGCCTGGGGCAGAGGCCAAGGAGCCATCCCCAGCGCCCGGGCCATCTTTGCTCCAATGGAGCCTTGGCTGTGGGAGGGGAAGAGAGAGACAGAGAGGAAGGAGGGGGTGGGAGTGGAGAAGCAAATGGGCGCTTCTCCTATGTGCCCTGGCCGGGAATCGAACCTGGGTCCCCCGCACGCAAGGCCGACGCTCTACCGCTGAGCCAACCGGCCAGGGCCTCTGCAAGATATTTTAATAAAGTTTAACAAACAATTTATATAGATAGCTATATAAAGCAAACATGGCAAAATATTCACAGTAAGTCAAGTATACAGGCATTTATTGAATAATTCTCTTGATTTGTTTTATAACAAAAATTTAGGGGAAAAGCATCAATTTTCATCTTTGTTAAAATACTGCTTCCTCAAAGAAGCTACTTTAAGCAGGGGACCACACGATGAACAATTTTAAGGTCCATTTAGGAACCTACGGTTTCCTGATGGACTTGAAATTATCTTTGCTACATCATCCTCAGTGATGTGTAAGATTTAATAAGAACAAGGTATAGAGGGACTCTCTCTTGCTTTAAAAATATAGAGGGAAAGAAATGCTGAATTTGGTATAAGCCTGATTTTTTATTCTATAGTTTGGGCCTGGCTTTTCTCTGCCTTTTGCTTTCAGCCCTTCTGTTCTTATTATACTTGGGTCCTTCCTACATCTTTGGTCCTTGAACTGCCTTGATTCAGATCAGCCACTTGAATCTCTCCTTCTTTCGATCTATTTCCTTAAACATGAGCAGTGGCTCCATTCCCAGCTGCTACTTTTTCTTAGAGAAAAGTTACTCTGAAGCTTGTCTCCTTCTGTCAACTTCAATTTCCATATTTTTTCCCTCATTTTTTCATTAAGAATTTTTTTAACGATTAAAAAATGTGTGTGTGAAATTTAAACACTTATTTTAATTTCATCTCTAGGCTTTTACCACGGTTAACATCAGGGTGTGCGCATTCCATTGCACACCTGTTTTTCTTGTCCTGCACCATCTCCCCCTTACCCTCCACCTCCCTCCTCCCCAGCAGTCATCAGTCTACTGCCTCATCACCTTTCTAACAGAGCAGGCTCATATATGTGTATCTGGCAGCTTGATTTTTCCCCCACTTAATAAATCACATAATGCCTCTGCATTGTCTCAATTTGTTCTCATTAGACTTGACTTTGTTGTTGTCATTAGACTGTGATTGTTTAGAAACAACAAGGTTTATAATATGGTTAGAGAATTCTCTTCCTTGAGCAGATTCAGATTTGTCAGTAGACAGTGAGCTCTAAATTCCTCAGTTGTTGGATAGACGGCTCAGCATAAAATAACTGTGCTTGGTGTATTTGGGCAATTACCCATTTTTCTTTAAATGTGCCTTAATAATAGAACTAGCATGTATGACATTACAGATCATCTCTTGTGTATTTTTTGTTTGTTTTTCGTGTTATAGCTTGGACAGCTTTTAGCGGCTACAATCAAAGAACTCCCAGGCCCTAAAGAAAGTAGACGGACTGCTAAAGACCTTTGGGAAGTTGTTGTTCAGATCTGTAGTGTGTCCAGTCAGCACAAACGAGGAAATGATGGCAGAGTTAGTTTAATAAAGCAGAGGGAATCTACATTAGGTATAATGTATCGGTATGTTTCGATCAGTTTATGTTTTGAGTTACTTTATTATTTATACTATTTGTACTATTTCAAGAACATCTCCCGTTAATCCTTATATATCATTAAGATGGACAATGTAAGAATTCTCTGTTGCTGATATCTGATGGACTTGTTTGACATGACCACCTTTGGAAATAACCTTTTTATTTGAAGAGACTACCAGTCATTTAATGTAATCAGTGAAATTTTTACAGTTGGATAGTACTGAAGATGTCACATAGGATTAAAACAGAGAAGAAATTTAATTACATTATTATAGCAATAGAATATATTTTATACGTGCAGAATCAGAGAGGAATAAATCTTCACCTATAATTTCCTTTTTCGATTTTATTTTTAATTTCTGATATTAAATGTACATACAAATTTTTTTTTTTAGGAGTGAACTACTTTCTTTTATCAAAAAATTACGGGTACGTGTTATTAAAAGTTGATCTAATTAATTACTATTACTGATTTTTATAGACTTTAAAAATATTGAGTGCTTAAATGATTATTTAGGTGATTTGTTAATGTGCACTTCAGTGTTGAGGATGTGATAGTCTGAATGAAAAGGTTTTTGTTGCATTTACCCAACCGTGTTTTAGTGACTACAAACAGATATTTTTTAAATTGTAAAGAAATCGTTATAATAGGGCTAAATGTGTGAAGTCTAGCTTTAATTTTTGGTTGATAAGATTAATGTCATGTTTATTTACTGGACATAACCTAGATTCCACCCTTTACTGTTTTAAGGATTACAAGTAAATTATTTTGAGATAGCTTGAAGTATAGTTGGAAAGAGATCTGTTTACAGTTTCAGAAGTCAGGTGAGGAGGATTTAAGCATTATAAACCAGATACCTAAATGTGATAATTTTTGTGTAAATTTGTGTGCTGTGATTTCTTCCATGACATTAAAAATAAAGTTGACCTTTAGTGTGTTTTAAACTAAAGTAAATGGTAAATTTCAAAAGAGTAGGAATCTTTTGAAAGAGAATACTTGGTGTCCCTGAGGTTGATGGGAGAAATAATAAAATACATATAATATTTAAGGATGCTGTATTTTTTTTTCTCACAGGAACCATTGGTTTTGACTATTATTTTATCACTCTTTGTGAAACTTCACAATGTTCGGGTCAGTATTTCATAATTACATTTTTTAAAAACCTTTGAAAGAAATTGTCTTTTAAATCACAAATTTTTTTTTTAGGAAGACATTGTGAATGATGTTACAGCTGAACACATTTCTATCTGGCCATCCTCCATCCCCAAGTAAGAAGTATTATAGTTTACATTTTATTAAGTTATTCATGTATTTAGAACCATCCTGACTGGTACAAATAATTTTGAATAATTTTATTAAAAGGCTACAATGTTAGGATTCTTGGTTTTTCTCTATTATAATAATGATCTTACTAAAAATTATAGATAAGGTATAACTCGGCTGAGGTATACCCGGCTTAGGTAGAGCAGATCTGTACGTAGTCCTGATTCCTTGTTAGTGGGGAGACTTAGAAAATCGAGGTAAAGCCCTGGCCAGATAGCTTGGTTAGTTAGAGCATTGTATGAAAGCACAGAGGTCGGCAGTTGGATTCCCCAGGGCACACACAGGAACAGATGTTCCTGCCTCTCTTTCCTTTCTCTCTCTCTCTCTCTCTCTCTCTCGCTCTCTCTCGCTCTCTCGCTCTCTCGCTAAAATCAATAAATAAACATTAAAGAAAAGAAAATTGAGACTAAAAAGAATGACTTTCTATCAGGTTTCCAGCATCTTATTATCTCTTTTACAATTATCTACTTGAAAATGTATTTTTTTTTGGTGGTTTTTGTTTTAATACTTTCAACCCCTTTTAATTGCCTTAAAGAGCTCTTTCATTACTTTAAGAAATCTTCCCCCTTACTTTTACCACCTGAGAACCACAGTGAGATGATGGAATATTTTTAGAGGAGTAGTAGTATTCTTTTTCTGGAAGAAGAAATCATTTACATTTTTCTCTTCCCACACTTAGCAACTTTTCATTCAGGAAAGTACATGTTTGTTTTCTTACAAAAGTTACTTTCCTCCCCTCCCTTCCCCCCAGTCTTCTTCCTTTGTGCCTGATGAGTAGGTCCTAGGCCTTATTTTATTGCTCTTAGTGGCATCTATGAAGAAGAAAAGATTTTGTAGGTAAGGAAGCAGGCAGTATAATGTGCTTCCACCTCAGTCTTTAAGACTGGAAGCAGGTTTATTTCTCCTGTGGAGATTAGAGAGTCAAAAGTGTGTTAGTGACCCCTCCCTCCATTTACTGAAGCTTGTTTCCCAAAGGAGCACCATACTTTGTGAAACAAACGGGCGTGCTCCGCAGCTTTCTAACTGCAGATTTTTATATAAAATTAGTTTTTAGATAGCAATCCAAGAATCAGGTGGAGATCATTTTACCTTGTTAATTGATGGTTGTCACACCTCTTTTGGTGTTACTTTGGCCTAATTAAAAAAATTTTTTTCCCCGTTTTTTGTTTTGTTTTGTTTTGTTTTTTACAGAGACAGAGTCAGAGAGAGGGATAGATAGGGACAGACGGACAGGAATGGAGAGAGATGAGAAGCATCAATCATCAGTTTTTTGATGCAACACCTTAGTTGTTCATTGATTGCTTTCTCATATGTGCCTTGACCACGGACCTTCAGCAGACTGAGTAACCCCTTGCTCAAGCCAGCGACCTTGGGTCCAAGCTGGTGAGCCTTGCTCAAGCCAGATGAGCCCGCGCTTGAGCTGGCAACCTCGGGGTCTCAAACCTGGGTCCTCTGCATCCCAGTCTGATGCTTTATTTACTGCGCCACCGCCAGGTCAGGCTGGCCTAATTTTAGAGTGTAAACTAATGATTGATATTTAGTGTTTATTTATGATAAATGAATAAAAAGAATGTTTTTTTTTTGGCTTTGTTTTTAGTGAGAGAGGAGAGAGAGAGACAGAGACAGGAAGGGAGAGAGATGAGAAGCATCAACTCATAGTTGCATGACTTTGTTCCTTGGTGGGGGGTGGGGCTCCAGATGAGCCAGTGACCTTGGGCTTCAGGCCAGTGACCATGGGATCATGTTGATGATCCCACACTCAAACCTGAGACCCCATGCTCAGGCTGGTGAGCCTGCTTTCAAGCTAGATGAGCCCGTGCTCAAGCGGGCGACTTCAGGGTTTTGAATCTGGGACCTCAATGTCCCATGTTGATATTCTATTCACTGCATCACTACAGGCTGAACAAAAAGAATGGTACCTAGAAGCTCTGAGTGAGGTTCCTAGGATTGGAGTCCTAGCCACTCCACTTCCATCAGGAATAGTCATGTTGGGTAAGGCCACTTGGGGAAGTTGCTTTCTGTGCCGGTTTCCCCATCTGTAAAATGGACATATGAATAGTATCTCCCTCAGAATTGTATTAAGTGACTTAATATGTATTTTATGATAAATGTTAAAATAAGGATGGGCACATAGTAGGCTTAACTATTATCTTTATGATAAAATTAATATAAATTGACCCAGAGAAAATAAAATTGTTGTGCCTTATTGCTTTAGGGAGATAGGAGCTATGATCTGTGCTATTTGGGTGGTGGCCTGGCTTTTATCCTCACAGTTGTATCTGAAGACCTCCAGGTTTGGTTTAACTAGGCTCAGAGCAGCTGGTCCGATTCCCTACCCTTCTTCTGATTTCCTATTCCGACCGTATGCATTGAAGTGGAGCACTTGCCACATCTAGACCTAGCTTTGACGGCCAGTGAAACAACTGATCCAGGGGAGTTACTCTTACAGGTAGCCACAAAGTGGATGTAAGGCCAGTTTGTTAGTGTTTGAGTTTTTGGTTTTTGTGGCTTCTAGATAACAGAACTTAAAAATCATTTGGGGCCTGACCAGGTGGTGGCCCAGTGGATAGAACAAACGTCGTACTGGGATGCAGAGGATCCAGGTTTGAAACCCTGAGATCTCTGGCTTGAGCATGGGCTCATCTGGCTTGAGTACGGGCTCACCAGCTGCAGCGTGGGCTCATCTGGCTTGAGCGTGGGATCATAGACACGACCCCATGGTCGCTAGCTTGAGCCCAAAGGTTGCTGGCTTGAGCCCAAAGGTCACTGGCTTGAAGCCCACAGTCACTGGCCTAAGCAAGGGGTCACTCGCTCTGCTGTAGCCCCCCAGTCAAGGCACATATGAGAAAGCAGTCAATGAACAACTAAGGTGCTGCAACAAAGAATTGATGTGTCTCATCTCCCTTCCTGTCTGTCTGTCCCTATCTGTCCCTCTCTCTGTCTCTCTGTCACAAAAAAAAAGAAAGAAAAAATCATTTGGGGAAATTTTATGAGCCTCTTTAATTTTGTTGCCTGTAAATTGTGCCTAAAAAGTGGAGCTAGATGTGTATCCTACCACTTTGATATGCTTTATATGGTAAACTATTTAAAGATACTTTTTTAGAGTGGTCTACATTTTGGTGGGGAAAAGGAAACAAAAATCAGATTGTTTTCAACCTCTTCTAAAAAGTTAGATTATCAAATTTAGATGTTTTGTTAGTTTTTATATATTTACTCCTAGTAATATTTAGCATGTTTATGGTCACCTAAATTTTGGCTAAGTCTTTTTGATTTTAGTAAATGTGTTTATGGCCTGACCAGGTGGTGGCGCAGTATATAGAGTTTTGGCCTGGGACTCTGAGGACCCATGTTTGAAACCCTGGGGTCCCTGGCTTGAGCACAAACTCATCTTTCTTGGGCACTGGCTCACTAGATTGAGTGTGGGATTATAGACATGACCCCATAGTTGCTTGCTTGAGCCCAGAGGTTGCTGGCTTAAAGCCCAAGGTCACACTGGCTTGAGCCCAAGGTTGCTGGATTGAACCAGGGGTCACTGGCTCAGCTGGAGTTTCCTGGGTCAAGGCACATAAGAGAAAGCAATCAATGAACAACTATGGTGCCACAACTATGAGTTGATGTTCCTCATCTCTGTCCCTTCCTATCTGTCTGTCCCTGCTTCCCTCCCCTTTTTTCTTTGCTACAAACAAAATTAATTACAGTGTGTGTATGGAATTTGAAGTTGTTTCTTAAAATGGAGATTAATGTTCATTGTCTTTCCTTTAGCCTCCAGTCAGTGGACTTTGAAGCTGTGGCAATCACAGTGAAAGAGCTGGTTCGGTATGCCCGCAGTATAAATCCAAACAACCACTCCTGGTTAATTATTCAGGCAGACATTTATTTTGGTAAGTGAGATGTATGGTTCCATTGTGTTTTGTTTTTATAGGACTTTCAGAAATGAAAATAACTATATTACACATTTTATTATAAGACTTTATCAAATTTGTTTTTCTTTTGACATATGTATCTTTCTTCTTCCTAGATAAAATTAAGAGAGTAAAACTATAATTTTCATGTGTATGCGTTTTGCTGGGGAGAGCCTTTGGTTCAGATGTTTTCATTTTATGTTGACTACCGTTTTTCTGTTGTTGTTTTGTGTGTGTGACAGAGACAGAGAGAGGAACAGATAGGGACAGACAGACAGGAAGGGAGAGAGATAAACATCAGTTCTTTGTTGTGGCACCTTAGTTGTTCATTGATTGCTTTCTCATATGTGCCTTGACCAGGGGGCTTCAGCAGAGCGAATGACCCCTTGCTCAAGCCAGCGACCGTGGGCTCAAGCTGGTGAGCCTTGCTCAAACCAGATGAGCCCATGCCCAAGCTGGCGACCTCGGGGTTTTGAACCTGGGTCCTCTGCGTCCCAGTCCGACGCTCCTTCCACTGCACCACCGCCTGGTCAGGCTTGTTTTGTTTTTTAATAGTATTTCTCTAGTAAGTTGGTAAAATAGTTTTAAGGAAAGACATTTATGTTAGTTTGCAGAATTTCTATTTAAAGTTTCTAAAATCTGTCCAGGCACTTTTTTTTAAGAGGGAGAGAGATGAGAAGCATCAATTCATAGTTGCATCACTTTAGTTGTTCATTGATTGCTTCTCATATGTGCTTTGACTGGGGGGGCTCTAGCCAGCAATCCTGCACTGAAGCTGGCTTACCTGTACTCAAGCCAGTGACCTCAGGCTTTTGAAGCCGGGACCTCAGAGTCCCACATCAATTCTCTATCCTGCACCACCACCGGTCAGGCTGTCCAGACACTCTTGATAATTATTTGTATTTTTGGGAGTATATTGATAATCCTTCTACTTTATGTGGTAGGTTTTTTTCAACTTGATAAGAATATTTCTGTTACTATACAGGTTAAATAAAATTCCTGACTGGCATCATTTAATGATCAGTTATTTAGGACTTTATTATTTTTAAAGAGAAAGTTCCAAATATACGACTAGAGAGAATAGTATAATGAACCCACATATGCCACCTCTTAACAGTAATTAACGCAGTTTCATTTTCTCTGTACCCTCACCTACATTATTTTGCTTCTCCCAAATTATTTATTTATTTATTTATTTATTTATTTATTTATTTATTTTTTACAGAGACAGAGTCAGAGAGAGGGATAGATAGGGACAGACAGACAGGAACGAGAGAGATGAGAAGCATCAATCATCAGTTTTTTGTTGCAACATCTTAGTTGTTCATTGACTGCTTTCTCATATGTGCCTTGACTGTGGACTCTCAGCAGACCAAGTAACCCCTTGCTTGAGCCAGCGACCTTGGGTCCAAGCTGGTGAGCTTTGCTCAAACCAGATGAGCCAGCGCTCAAGCTGGCAACCTCAGGGTCTTGAACCTGGGTCCTCTGCATCCCAGTCCGACGCTCTGTTTACTGCACTACTGCCTGGTCAGGCTCCCAAATTATTTTTGAAGCAAATAGTTGCAAATTTTAATGCTTATTTTCATCCCACCCCTTAAAAGAATTTATTTATTAATCTATTCAGAATAGAGTTACTGTCTCTAAACTACCTTAGAAAATTAAGATACATGTTTCTAGTATGGACATTTGGGGAAATAATACCTTTAAATACAAAATTCTACTAGTAAGTTTGACAAGAAATCTGAATTAAATTTTTGTGTAATCAATTTTAGAAGGCAAAGAATCTGTTACGTTATTTCTTTAAAGTAGTTTTAAAAATAAAAACAAAGGCAAGTTTTTTCAGTGTTGTTCTGGATAAGTGTTATCCCTAGGTCTATGGTTTGAATCTTATTTTGTTGACTTATGAAGTAATACCTGACTCTTCACAAAAGAGGCCCTGTTTTTCCAACTGATACATCTAATGATAGGTAGTTTTTTGTCTCCATTTTCTACTGCAGCAACAAATCAGTATTCGGCCGCTCTTCACTATTACCTCCAGGCGGGAGCTGTGTGTTCTGATTTCTTTAATAAGGCTGTACCCCCTGATGTTTATACAGACCAAGTAAGTTTTTATTGGCCTTTTTTCTTCTTGTCTATCTTTAACTGTTCTTCTTGGGTCCCTTTTGGGTGAGTTTTCATATCTATGTTTGTGGTGGTAACTTCCAAATTGATTGCTTTAGACCGGATTGCTTGCCATATTTCCAGGTCCCATAGTCCATCAATACCTTGATTTCCCCAACACCTCAAACTTAACTTGTCCAAAACTGATTTTAACCTTTTATTTTACCAGTCTCCCTGCCCAGTGATGCAGCCTCAAAAACAAAGTGAAACAAAACATCAAAATACCAAATACCTTGGACTATTGTATTTTAGTTAACTGAGCCCAAATCCTGAGTGTCATGTTGTTTTCTTGAGTGACCCTCCCACTAACAGCAAATCAGCCTTCAAGGCATGTTAATTCTGTCTCCTGATTGTGGATTTTGTTAATTTTCAGTTGATGTGCTTTGTTCAGTCCATTAATATCATAACTTAAAATAAGTGGTATTTTTCAGTACTTACAATAAATGGCTTTTGAAATAAGATATAAAGTCTTTAGTAACTTTAAATTAATAAAGTCTATTTTTTTAAAACTGTTTTAGATGCATAGCAAAATTGAACAAAAAATTAGAGTTCTCATATACCCACTATGTAACAACTATGGTATATTTTAGTAAGTGTTCCACGTGTACTTCAGTCAATTGTATTCTGCGGGGTTGGGAGAAGGATTTTAAAAATGTACACAACCCTCACACAGGTACAGTCTCCCTCTGTTGTCATCCCATAACCAAAGGCTACATTTGTTAAAATTGATGTTAATTAGTTTCTTAAAATCAATTGTTTTTATAGGTAATAAAGAGAATGATAAAGTGTTGTTCTTTACTGAATTGCCACACACAGGTTAGTTTATTATATTTTGATGTTCGTTTATTTTCCTGTATATTAGAGTTTATAATATACATAAAGCATTGGACTGTGAAGTAGCTTTTATTTTCCATATAATTGCTTAAGTTTTTATGGTATTTAAGAATTTGGCATATTGTATGTGTTTTATAAAATTTATTTTTTAAGGCCAGAGAGACAGAGAGGGACAGACAGAAAGGGAGAGAGATGAGAAGCATCAGTTCTTCATTGTGGCACTTTAGTTATTCATTGATTGCTTTCTCATATGTGCCTTGACCAGGAGGCTCCAACCGAGCCAATGACTCCTTGCGCAAGCCAATAATCATGGGGTCATGTCTATGATCCCATGCTCAAACCGGCAGCCCTGCGCTCAAGCCTGATGAGCCTGTGCTCAAGCCAGCAACCTCGGGGTTTTGAACCTGGGTCCTCTGCATCCCAAGCCAATGCGCTGTCCACAGCGCCACCACTTGGTCAGGCAGTTTTATAAAATTCTTTATAGAATTTTAACTAAAATGAAGGTATGAATTAGAAAACATTTGTCTTTAAACCTTCTAAGTAGAAAAGAAGCATTCTCAAGTATGTTTTCTTATATTTAAGGGCAGATATTTACATTATTTGGAAAATGCAGATCAACACCACAGTACGATACCACTTCACACTCACTAGGATGGCTGTAATTCAAAGCTAGAAAGAAACAAGTGTTGGTAAAGATGTGGAGAAATTATGCTGGTAGGAATATAAAGTGAGGCAACCTTTTGGGAAAATAGTTTGGCAAAAGTTTTTCCTTAAACAGATTTACCATTTGACCCAGCAATTCTACTTCTAGGTATATAATCAAGAAAATAGAAAACGTGTCCATAGGAAAATTTGTACACCAGTGTTCACAGCAACATTATTCATAATAGCCTGAAAGTTGGAAACAACCCAGTGTTCATCATAAACAAAATTTGATGTCTGTACAATGGAGCATTATTCAGCCGTAAAAAGGAATGGAGTACTGATAGTTGCTAAAACAGGGATGAATCTTTTTTTTTTTTTTTTTTTTTTTTTTTTACAGAGAGCGAGAGTCAGAGAGAGGGATAGATAGGGACAGACAGACAGGAACGCAGAGAGATGAGAAGCATCAATCATCAGTTTTTCGATGTGACACCTTCGTTGTTCATTGATTGCTTTCTCATATGTGCCTTGACTGTGGACCCTCAGCAGACCAAGTAACCCCTTGCTCAAGTCAGCAACCTTGCGTCCAAGCTGGTGAGCTTTGCTCACACAAGATGAGCCCACGCTCAAGCTGGCGACCTTGGGGTCTCGAACCTGGGTCTTCTGCATCCTAGTCCTATGCTCTATCCACTGTGCCACCGCCTGGTCAGGCGTGAGGAATCTTTAAAGTATTATGTTGAGTATGATTCTGTTAATACGAAATGTCTAGCATAGGCAAAAAGTATAGATTTAGAATGTAGATTAGTGGTTGCCAGATACTGGGTGGAGGAGGAATGGAGCATGACTGTTAATGGGTACAGAATTTTTGCCAGGCGAGTGGAAGGGAAGGATGAAAATAGTTTGGAATTTGATTATGGTGATTGTTGCACAACTTTGTGAATATACTAAAAACCACTGAATTGTGTACTCTAAAAGGGTGAATTTTATGAATTATATTTTTAAAAATTAAAAATATTTTTTAAAAAAGTGAGGATAATGACCTTATATACCTGTTTGTAATGGATCTGCTTTCTATGTTAAGCAGACTGGCTTCAGTTTTGCCAAAATGAGCTTCTGTATTTGCCAGCTGTGAAAGGTTTACCGTATTTTTCGCTTCATAAGACGCACCTGACCATAAGACACACCTAGGGTTTTAAGGAGGAAAATAAGAAAAAAAAAATTCTCAACCAAATGGTGTGTTAAAATATTTAATAAAATATCGTATTTTTCTATCCATAAGACACACGGGGCCTAACCTGTGGTGGCACAGTGGATAAAGCGTCGACCTGGAAACACTGAGGTCGCCGGTTTGAAACCCTGGACCTGCCTGGTCAAGGCACATATGGGAGTTGATGCTTCCTGCTCCTCCCCCCTTCTCTCTCTCTCTATCCCTCTCTCTCTCCTCTCTAAAATGAATAAATAGGCCTGACCTGTGGTGGCGCAGTGGGATAAAGCGTCGACCTGGAAGTGCTGAGGTCGCCGGTTCGAAACCCTGGGCTTGCCTGGTCAAGGCACATATGGGAGTTGATGCTTCCAGCTCCTCCCCCCTTCTTTCTCTCTGTCTTTCATCTCTCTCTCTCTCTCTCTCTGTCTCTCCCTCTCCTCTCTAAAATGAATAAATGAAATAAAATAAAATGAATAAATAAATAAAAGGAAAAAAAAAAAACACGGGCAATTTCCTCTCTGCTTTTTGGAGAAGAGGAGGATGTCCTGTGGAGCAAAAAATACGGTATGTCCTGTATGTCCTTGAATGTCATGATGCTTTTGCTTGGCCGTTTCCCATTCCCTTCAGTTTTCTGAACTTTCAGTTCAGGAAAAGCCAGCTTCTCATTCAAATTAACAAAGCTTTAACAACTTTAGTTCACTGATAAAGAAAATATGGGACAGACATTTGTGTAAAGGCCTTTGCAATTAAAATTGGATGGAATCCATCAATACGAGCTGATCCACTCAGGTTGATCTGCAGGGCTTCTGAAATGATATAGTCTTGATATTCAGAATCGTTAAAAATTTCCCCTTCAAAAGTCATTGATGACACTAGTTACATGAAACCATTTTAAAATCTTTATTTGTTTATGTAGGTGGCAATTTTATGTCAGTTCCTTAGAGAAATTGACTACAAAACAGCTTTTAAATCACTACAGGAACAAAACAGGTATGAATGCTTTTTACCTTTTAATTTTTTACTTTTTTGTATTTTTCTGAAGCCAGAAACGGGGAGGCAGTCAGACAGACTCCCGCATGCGCCCAACCGGGATCCACCTGGCACGGCCACCAGGGGTGATGCTCTGCCCATCCGGTGCGTCGCTCTTTTGCGACCAGAGCCACTCTAGCACTTGAGGCAGAGGCCACAGAGCCATCCTCAGTGCCCGGGCCAACTTTGCTCCAATGGAGCCTTGGCTGCGGGAGGGGAAGAGATAGAGAGGAAGGAGAGGGGGAGGGGTGGAGAAGCAGATGGGCGCTTCTCCTGTGTGCCCTGGCCGGGAATCGAACCCGGGACTCCTGCACTCCAGGCCAACGCTCTACCACTGAGCCAACCGGCCAGGGCCATGAATGCTTTTTATAATAAAAGAAAGTTGCAATTTTTTTGCTTAAAAAAGAAGTAGTAACTGAATTGTTTTTCAGTCACGATGCTATGGACTCCTACTATGAGTACATATGGGATGTTACCATTTTGGAGTACTTGACTTGTATCCTTTCATCTAATGTAATGTGATTTTGGAACAGTTCATTTCTGTACATTAAAGACATTTAATAGTATTAGATTCATTCTTAACTGATTCATTTAGATCTTCATCATAAAAGAGGAGAAACAGATAAAAGACAAATTGCGGTAAGTTACTTTGTGCCTTGCTTCAGTAATAGACTTAATTTCCTTAATATCAAAACCATTGTTATGAATTGGACCAGGAAAGATTTTGTGTGCCTAGTTAGCACCAAAAATTGATTATTAATGATTACTTTTTTTAAAGATCCTATTTTGATGATACAAGCTTTTACATCTAGTTTATTGTATAGTAAAATGTTAGATTGTGTCATCTCCACTCCAGATTAGGTGGTTTCCCATCTCACACAATGTCACAAGTCCATACAACAGCCCGTAAGGGCAGATATGATTTGCCCATCTGACTCCCCCTTGCTAACTTCTGCTATACTAATAACCCTACTGTTCTTTGGAAATGCCACAACATTCACCACTGAAGGGCTTCTGAGATTTTGTCTTCTAGGAACATTCCCTCAGGTCTTTCCTTCAATGTCACCTTCTTAGTAGTAATCCTTTTCCTGACCATCTTATAAAATAGCAATGTCTCTCTCCCGTTTTTCTTCAATACTCCTATTCTCATTTCCCTTTAAAAAATTTTCTGCATAGAACTTATCTACATCTGACGTATCACAGGTGGACAAAAGTAGATTTGTATTTGTGAGTACATGAAAGTTTGTTCTTGTATGATTATTTATTGTATTATTTTCCATATGAACAACTGCAAAGTTACATTTGCTCACCCTTGTATATACTTATTTATTGGCTATTTCTCCTTGAGGGCAGGGACTTGGTTTGTCATAACTGATACCTAGAATGGTGCCTGCCTCGCCCGTAATAAGTGTTAATTGTTACTGAATAGATGAATTATTTATTTAAATTTGACTTATAAACCAAAACATTATAAATATTAATGGCTATTTTTACTTGCCTAACACTTGCTACACCAGTATTACCTTAGATATTTTCTCTTCTCTTATGTTAATAAAAGTAAATACTTTTTGTCTCCTCTGTCTACCCCTTAAAATTGGTTTTCCCAAGTCCTTGGGTTATTTTCTCATTGCCCTACAAGTAATCTCATTCACTTATGGTTTTGTTTACTTACATAGTATAGTATGTATCATTTCTTTAAAATATTTGGCTTCTCTTCTTGTTTTAGATGTCAGACTTTTATAGCTAATCATCTTCAGGATGTTTTGCTAGAAATAACTCGTTATATGCCACTACCAGTTTTTCCCATGTCATTCATTACGAAGGAATACATCCAGTAATTTTTCCTACTCCCTAACCTAATTGAAGATCATTTCTGAATAATCATACCTCCCTTCAAGCTACATGTCAGAACAGTCTGTTATTTAAAGTACTTTTTTTTTTTTAAACCTAGAGGTAGACTACCTTTTAATCTAAAGGTAATTAATTCCAGGGTCCTAAAAATGGTGTCATAAAACACTCTGTGGAAGAATACTATAGATTTTTGGTAGGTTGGGGTATTTCTAATCATGGGAGAAATGAGTCACTAAATGATACAGCACTAGCAACTACCCACCTATTAAAAATGAATCCCTGAAACATGAATTTTTATTTTTTCCCCAAACTATTTTCTAGATGGCTTAATAGCAAAAATGTCATTGTAGTTTATTTACTGGTATGTTACTCAAATAAACTTATTTACTTAATGTTGCTGAGATAATTCCATAAACTATGTCAGTAACTAATCTTTTCTTTAAGGTGGTTGTAGTTAGTCTTTGTTAATTTCTTCCACATTTCTTAGCATTTACAATTACAGTTTGTGTGTACATAGTTTTATATTTTGTAGCAAGGCTTTATTTTTGTACCTGACCTCTAATAACATGACTTTTCTGTTTTGGAAGATCAAAGCCATTGGCCAGACAGAACTGAATGCAAGCAACCCAGAAGAAGTGTTACAGCTGGCAGCGCAAAGAAGGAAAAAAAAGTTTCTACAAGCAATGGCAAAACTTTACTTTTAAGCAGTTAAAAGTTTTTAACTTTTATTTTTTAAACAATAGGCTAAATAGAAAACAGTATTAAAAGATGTTTATATATAATACATATGTACACATTTAGTGGTAGTTTTTTTTTCCAGAAAAACATTGAAACAGCTTATAAACAAAAACTATACAGAAGACTTCATGCCATAATAAATTTATAATTTCTCCAGAGAAATTTATATCTAGTAACAATAAACTAACAATCTAGTATAGTTTTCTAATTAAATCCACTTCTGAGGCTGAAATCTCATTTAAAAATATGTAAATTAGCTAGTATATATATATATCAAGTTCTTATGTAAATTGTTTTTGATTTTTAAATAAATAGATTGCTGGGAGTTAGTATACATTTAATACTTTTATGCCTTAATAGAAGTTTAGGTCAGGTGTTAAGCTTTATCACTTTGACACTGTCCTTAACTCATGTAGAAATTCTTTTTTTTTAGGTGAGAGGAGGGGAGATAGACAAACTCCTGTACGCACCCCAACCGGAATTCACCTGGCAGCCCTGTCTGGGGCCAGTGCTTGCAACCAAGCTATTTAGCCCCTGAGGCTGATGGCTTTAGACCAACTGAGCTGTCATCAGTGCCCACGGCTGATGCTCAAACCAGTTGAGCCACTGACTGCAGGAGGGGAAGAGGGAGGTGGGAAAAGCAGATGGTCGTGTCTCCTGTGTGCCCTACCCAGGAATCGAACCCAGGACATCCATACATTGGGTCAGTGCTCTATCCTCTGAGCCATCCTGCTATGGCCTCATGTCTAAACTTAAGAAGGATCCTTAACAGTTTCACAAAATAAATAGAGCCTTAATCACACTAAATTTTGTTTTAAATCCTTGATCCTTCAGAGTAAAGTGACTCATAAATAGTTTGAAAGGGTACTTAAGTTTTTTCACTCAAATTATGATGTACAAGAAAGTTATATAAAACAAGCTGTATGTCAAAGCCCCAAGTAGGAGCCACAGCACTTATCTTGCTTGTATTTCTTTGGTATTCCCACTGTTTAGAGCAGTTTAAACACCATGTTCTAAGCCTTACTGGTTAAAAATGTTATGGCAAGGCAAAGAAAGTATGTAGTTAAAACAGATTAAAGTTCACCATTTGTAAAAAATTCAAGTTTTATAATAGCTTGCTACAGAAGCTGTATATAAATTAGTCACCTTATTACAAAACTAAACCTTTGTAAACAAGTTTAAATTTTATTTTCAAGAACCAAATTGCACTAAAGCAAGAGTGAATTTTGAGAATCTAAAAACTAGATTCAGAGAACTGTATCACTTAATGTACCCTCTAATGTAGCACTTTCTAATCTAAAACTTTAATGATAAAATTCCTGGTTCATCAAGATAAACATAGTTAACACTGGATCAAAAATTTTTTTATGGCATAAGTCCTGGCTGACTTCTATTCCAGTCACCTTGGGAATGAATTAATCTTTGTAAACAAGTCCTGCTGTTTCTTTACACAGCTAACATAGGAATGATAAATTTCTTCCTTTAGTGCCAATTTTAAGTGTTTTTTTTAAATCAAAGAATGGCAGTGAAACTTCTGAAGTGGCTAGGACAGTCATAGCACTCTTTTCCTATAAAACTTTAAGTTCATTTTTATGAAATTCCACCTAGTACTTGAATACTTGTCTGATTAACTTCTTTAGTGTTTTCCTGGTGGTTTTTCAGTGCTCTTCGGTGGTGTCATAATGCCTCCACTGCACACTGGTGACAGCTGTCCCCCTTTCCTGAAGGTGTTTATGTAATTTACTTCATCCTACACATGTGAAGAAATCATGCAGAGATTAACTGCTAAGATAAAGCATTGACAAATAAAAACAGACTTTGGGAAATTAATTTGAGGCTACATAGGCTTAATATAAGTGGTGTCTTTTATGTCTTTGCAACTTTGACTAGTCATATTCTAGAGGTTCAGCAATTTGAACTGCTGTAAATAGCTATTTTTTAAAACAACCTTGATCTTCCCCCACCCCAAGTGAGAAGCTGGGAGGGGGTGTGACAGACTCCTCCATGCACCAGACCAGGATCCACCCGGCATGCCCACCAGGGGGCGATGCTCTGCCCATCTGGGGCATTGCTCCACTGCAACTGGAGCCATTCTAGCACTGAGGCGGAGGCCATGGAGCTGTCCTCAGTGCCCGGGCCAGCTTTGCTCCAAAAGAGCCTTGGCTGCAAGAGGGGAAGAGAGAGAGAAAGGAAGAGACGGGGGAAGGGTGGAGAAGCAGATGGGCACTTCTCCTATGTGTACCCTGGCTGGGAATCCAGCCCGTGACTTCCACACACCGGGCTGATGCTCTACCCAGAGCCAACCGGCCAGGGCCCTCAACCTTGGTCTTAAACTTAAAATTTTGCGTTACTAACTTTTCTACATTTTGAAATCATTGTGCCCATTAGAGCTTTCTATCCTCTTACTATCTTATAGAACTGCCTGAAGTATTACTCCCTGGCATGCTTACTGTCAGTTTCAGTGACTAGATAGTAAGCCCAGAAAACCCCACAAGAAACATACCAGCATAGCCAGATAATTTGTGTGTGTCTGGATATTGTGTCTGTCTTCCATAGAAATCTTCTTAAACATCTTCAGCTTCACTGCACTAGTACGTTTTACTACACTGACAAAAGGCACCATCCAATCTACACATTCAGAAATGCTGTCCCATTCCAAACCTAGAGAAAAGAATGTGAAGGTTACATCAGAAAGTATCTAACGTATGTATGCCTAATGAATTTGTTCCTGCTTCCAAATTTAAGGGTATTTTAAAACATTAAAAAACCCAAAATCAAGTTTTAGCAAGTCAAAACAGATGACTCTCAAACTATTTATAATGTCACTATTTTGAGGAAGAAAAAAAGAACTTAACCAGTACCTTCTATACATGAAATCAAAATTGTCAAAACTCAAAGAACTCTTAGAGCTATAATCATGTTTAACTTCCAATGGATTTAAATTCCATTTGAACTTATTTTTGGGTACACACTGAGGATTAGAAAAAACAGAAAGGAAGGTAATCACTACACTGCTCAATGTTTTCCATTAAAAATTTAAATTCCTGTTTATAACTATACTAAATTTCATAAATTAATAGTCTCTTTACAAGTTGTGAACAGGTAAGAAGGTAAAACGTCTTACCGGAGGCTTTCTTAACGACTTCAATGGAGGTAAAATGGCACAAGGCAGCAGCAGCCAGTATTCTGTACTGGAACTCTAATGAATCAATGGTTAGAATACACAGATCTAAAAGCTAACAAAGGAAAAAGCAAAAGTACAAGTATTTAGGAGGAAAAGGATAAGTACTAGACATCACTACTAAATATCAGCTAACATTTCAGAGTGTCTGATACAGACCACATGCCAACACTGCTATAATTAAAGGGATCCAAAGATAAATAAGCCACTATCCTGAAGGAAGTCTAGTCTGGGGATGGGAGGTCAAAAAGTGAGCAGGACTACTGCACAATGATGTTGGGGTAGGAAGGGCACCTGATCCAGAGTGGGGAAGACAAGACTTGTGTGGCTTAAAGGAATCTTAGACAAGGCAGCCAGGAAGACTTGAACTAGAGAGTGCTCTAGGAATAGAAAGTTTCAAAGGTAAGCGAGAAAGTATTTCCCTGGGAATTCAAGTAATTCAGATCATCTAGATTAAATAATAAGGAGCACCTTCATTCTGTATTTTAAAAAGGGTTGGTGTACCTGCAGAAGCACAACAACCTAGGTTAGAACATACAGGGTTTTTAAAAGTCAGATTTAGTGTTTTGATCATTGAAAATTACTAGATTTTTAAGTCAGGATAGTTTTTTTAATTTTTTAAAAATTTATTAATTTCAGAGAGGAGAGACAAGGGGGGAGGAGCAGGAAGCATCAACTCCCATATGTGCCTTGACCAGGCAAACCCAAGGTTTCAAACTGGCGACCTCAGCGCTCCAGGTCGATGCTTTATCCACTGCGCTACCACAGGTCAGACAAGTCAGGATAGTTTTAAGAACCATCTGTTAGACTACGGTGAAGCAGATACAGAAGAAGAAAATGTTCCTAACCGGTGAGATTGGTTGAGGCAGTATAATCCAGACAGTAAGAGTTGTAAAAGGGCTAGATTTCAGAGACCCATAGTGATAGCTGTCCAGTGGAATAAAACTTAAATTTATGTTTGCCCTCCCTGGACTGGAAGGTAGAAAAATGAGAGGAGCTGGAAATGAAATACACACCTCTAGAAATGGTTTCTATATTATTTATCAAAACTCTATCAAAAGGGTATATATTGCTTATGATAATTTGGGGTACTGGGGGTTGATAATAAGCCTTCAGTAAAAAGTTTTATAAAATGAGCCAATTACAGTATATTTACTGGTTGTCCAGTTTTAGTGTTCAAAATATGTTTACTAGATTTTAACATCTTAAAGTGAGAATGTAGATTTTCTTCACTTATATACGGCAGTTACAGCAGCCTCAGATACTATGAGAAGTAGACAGGAAAGAACGGTACCCTCCTTTACTTACTTTGTTAGGCTATCTGTTATATGCGGGCTTAGGAAAATTTAATTTGAACTTAAATTTAAAAAATTGTAACTAAATAAGGTGATTTTAATTCTAATATGTGAAATATATACTCTGTATTCAAATATAAGAAAAGTAGGATAGACATATAGAATAACTTCATACTATTATAAAGCCTGGAGACAACTGGCTTAAAAATACCTTTTCCTCCACTTTATATTAAAAAGAGGTATTTCTCTAATTTGGGCTCTTAAGGAATGAAAAGTACTCATAATGTATATATTTACACTCAGTTTAAAAACTTGTTTCCTAAAATTAAGCAACAAATACTGGGGACAGAATTTTATGCACCAGAAGTTTTGTTCTAATCAATTAAGGAGTGAATTTAATTCAGTAAGCTGCCAGTTTGTTGTATAGCCTATTTAAGACAACATACACAAAACCTGTAATTAACAATAACATTACCATATAGTCAGTAACAATGTCAATACCTGAGCTATCTGAATGAACTTTTCCTGAGAATACTGAGGTAGGAGAACTTGAGGGGCATCTTTAACTGCATCAACTTGGAGGAAGAGATTTAGCCAGGAGATGATTGTTACAGGACAAAGTTCCCATTTTAAAGCCTGTTAATGAAATTAAAATGTTTGTTAATAAATGTAGGTACATAAATATCACAGTATATGACTACTTTCTTAGCTAGTCATTTAGGAAACTTTCTGCTTTTAGGCTTATTTCTCCCTAGGAGTTTTATTATTCTGATCGCATTTTTATTCAAGATACAGATATCTCATAATCTAAAGTTGCTTGTGTTTTATACTCCATTAGGACATAGACCCCTTTATTCTTTAGTTGTCTTTATTTACACAGTTCATTCGGCCTGTTATTCATTCCTACCTTTTTCATTTCTTGCAGCTCATGATCTTCCAAATCTGTTCCCTACTTTATTAAAACTACCTTTTTAAATTTTTTTTAAATTTTTTTTATTTATTTTATTTTTTTGTATTTTTCTGAAGCTGGAAACAGGGAGAGACAGTCAGACAGACTCCCGCATGCGCCCGACCGGGATCCACCCGGCACGCCCACCAGGGGCGATGCTCTGCCCCTCCGGGGCGTTGCTCTGCTGCGACCAGAGCCACTCTAGCGCCTGGGGCAGAGGCCAAGGAGCCATCCCCAGCGCCCGGGCCATCTTTGCTCCAATGGAGCCTTGGCTGCGGGAGGGGAAGAGAGAGACAGGAAGGAGGGGGTGAGGGTGGAGAAGCAAATGGGCGCTTCTCCTATGTGCCCTGGCGGGGAATCGAACCCGGGTCCCCCGCACACCAGGCCGACACTCTACCACTGAGCCAGCCGGCCAGGGCAAAACTACCTTTTTAACTGTATTCAGTGATCCACAACTAATTCCATTCAGATCTTTCAAGAACTGATTCTAGACTTTTTCTTTCTTTTTGTTGATCTCCAATGACTTCTAGACAAATATAAAAGTTTAAAAATAAACACACTAATTTATATCTTTTTCTCCATGAAGCCCTGGGACTTTACCATTTTAAGAAGTCCAAAATTATTAGGAGAGAAAAAAGGGTTTTAACACCTGTAAAACTGCCCAGAAAATGCCATTGTCCCTTTACATCCTCCTTATACTATACTACTGGATAATTTTGTTATTAAAACAGTATCAACAAGCCAACAAGACCCCAACGAAGTTATCTGAATGTTAACAGTTTGTAAACAAATTTATGATTTATATTATGTGTATATGGAAGTCATATTAATTGGGTTTTCTTGTGTTTCCTATTAATAAACCTATGATGTCCAAACTTAGTGACATACTTTATAGTAGTTTGTATTTACTCTTTTTTTTTTTTTAAGTGAGAGGAGGGGAGATAGACTTCCACATGTGCCCCATCCAGGACCCACCTGGCAACCCCCATCTGGGGCTGATGCTCGAATCAACTGAGTTAATCAGTGCCTGAGGTTGATGCTTGGATCAACCAAGTCATCCTCAGCGCCTGGGGCCAGTGCTCGAACCATTCGAGCCACTGGCTTGCAAGAGGGGAAGAGAGAGAGAAGGGAGAGTGCGGGGAATAGAAGCAGATGGTTGCTTCTCGTGTGCCCTGACCAGGGATCAAACCCAGGGTGTCTGCATGCAGGGCCAATGTTCCATCCACTGAGCTAACCAGCCAGGGCCACATTCATTCTTTAATCTAATTGAAGGCTTGATTAAATACTTTTATGCTTCTTTCCTCCACTTTCCTAATAATAGCCCTTTTTCTGCATATAGAAAACATTCAGTGAAATAACTCTCATTCTGTGCTGTAAGAAGGGGAAAAGAAGATTTAAGAATCATTTTTGGAATTCATATATATATATATATATATATATGATAATGCTAACTACTACCTACATTTTGAAAGTGTTGTTTTAACCATGTAAATTAAGAAAGTAGTATATTTGCAATATGGAAACTTGAATGATACAGAAAAATAGTTTACAGGTTAAGTAAGTTCTCCAATCTATACCATTGTCAGTATTTTGCATTAGCCTCTTAGAACTGGATCCTAATACTAACACCTCAGTGTTGATTATTTACATTGTAGTCTTTGAAATCCAGTAATAATTACTGTTATTAAATTGAAACTAGAACTAATAAAGATATAATTACTACTTACCTTTAATATAATGAGTTCCATTCTTAGGATATCTTCTTCACTGCAAGCACCATCCGTGACATAAGCAAACTCTTGGAGTTTAGGAGCGTAGATTTCCTTTAAAATTAACATTAAGCATAGTTGGGACTGAGTTTAAAATAAAAGAATTATATATATATAGAAATCACCTATAGGCTTCATTTTTAAAGACAACTTCACAAAGTGATAACAAATTTTTGTAAAATAATTCTACAATAGCCAAAGCAACCTTACGTTTAAAGACATTTTTCATACCTAGGTCTAAATTAGCCAACTATAGTGACTGAGACTTATTTTCATAGAATTGATCTTGAATTCTACTTAATAAAAAACAGTATTTTAACCAGTTATTTCAATAAAAAAATGTCAAACTTGTTTAAAGATTGCCTGTTGGTCTGAACAAAACAAAATATTCAACAAAGTTCCTGCAACTGAAAACATTTCCTTTACCCTGATACAAAAGTATGGTTTATCAGAAAGTACAGTTTGGCTGATGACAGGTCTGCTTTAACAGTCAGAGAACTAGAGTGACCAAAAGAGCAGAGAGATGCCTGCCACAGATGACAACAGACTAAAGATCAAAATTTCAGTCTAGAAAGATACCTGAAACAAAGTATGATTCTAGTAAGAACAGACTAAAAGCAAACTATTTCACCAAATTTGGCAGAATTTGGAGATAGTTCTTAAAACTCAAAAGGCAAATATGGGAGAAAGAGAAAAATTCAAGGAAATTAATGCATGATTTATTTAGTCCTCCTGCCCTCCAAATAACATATGCTTCAAAAATTTCAGAGGAAGGTATTAATGGTATTCATAATGATCTTCAGCACATTAGAAAATTTATTGATTTTAGAGGGAGAGGAAGGTAGAGAGAGAAACACTGATTTGTTGTTCCACTTATTTATACATTCACTGGTTGATTCTTGTATGTGCCCTGACTAGGGAGTGAACCTGGAACTTTGGTACATTGGCATGATGCTCTAACCAACTGAGTTACCTGGCCAGGATATTCATCATGCATTAAGAAAAGTATACTGAGGTGTGAAGGAAAATCTCAGGAAAGGAGTTGCCTTCTTGCACCACCACCACATAATCAGCATATTTTGTTTGGCAGAATGAGACATGGAACATTTCACTTAGATGCTAATTCCGGAATCAAAACAGAAGTTTAGATACTGAAAAGGAACTATGATAATTCATCCTTGTATCCAAATCATAATATTCAGAGAATGCATTTTTTAAAAAACCACCATCTTTCCTAAGGAGTTAATATCAAAGTACTACAGTAATATATTCTGGAATTTATGTGTTGATTTTAAAAACTGGGTGGATAAATATGTCTCTGGGTGAACTCAGAACTTACCTCAAGTTTGGAAGCAATGAATAATGTTGTAATTCCAATGAGCTGAAGCATATTTTTATTTATATCCTTTTGCGTCAACATAAATCTGTCAAAAAAGTCTTGTGCAAGATAAAATGTTTCCCTATGAAGTGTGTATACTTCACATACCTAGACAAAAATCCAAGAGATTTAAATATTCCATGAATTTCTCCAAATTAGAAAGTTATATCTTAGCATACTAGGCTTTATAATATTCCTAAGCCCAACTTTGCTTTTTAGGATACCAAAGCTATGCTGAGGGGTTTGGGGTAGATAACATGCACTAAGAAGATAAATCTATTACCACCCTCACTTACTCTTTCAGTTCTTTTCCCCACATGAACTTAGTACATTTATTCCTAGTTATATTTATACTTGAACTGACTATGAATGAGAACTTTTTTCTATTAATTTCCTAATTGTTTATTGCTGACAAATGGCTAGGTTTTCATGCTTAATTTATAGTCTTATTCTAATAGTTCCAATTGATTCTCATCATTTTAGGTAGATATTTAACTAAAAAAATGACAGTGGTTATTTTCCATCTGAACCATAATCCTTTTTCCCAATCCTGTATACTAAGACAAAGTAGTTTAACACTGATATATTATATTCGATAGTTTTGCATATATAATCATATATCCTGCTCACAAAGATCGGGATATTTCAAAATGAATACGAAGCTATAAAATATCTCCTAATTTTTGTGAGTAGTATATTTAATGAAAAATAAGAATAAATTTGATAGACAACCACTGGATAAAAATTAATGTTAAAAATAAAATCAACATAATTGTGCTTAAATTGCTTCCATGATCATTAAACACTTAGGGAAAAATAAAAAAATCTTCCTGTACTCACATGATTAAAAAACAATTTTCTTTTCTAGTCAGAATAAGGAATTAAGATGATTTGACTGAGAAGGACACTTTGTAGTTTTAAAAATGTTTTCTGAATAGCTTGTGACAGGTCTGCTTTACCATGTTGTTACTCCACCAAAAAGCATGTAGTTTTTCTCCCTTAGAATACATCATCTCTCTCTACCTTAGAGATAGGGAAACTAAGAGTGAAAATGTTTGTCTTCAACGCAAGTAATCATTTACTCAATGGTAATTATTTTAGAATTGTCCTTAGAATATTATTCTAAAAGATTATTCTAAATAGAATTATAGTTATCCTAATAGAATAATTATTTTCGAATTATCCAGAGAAAGGGAATGGGCTTTATAAACAAGAAAGTTCTGGCACACATCTCTAAGGACTTCAGGATCACTATTATTCCTTTAGATTAATGGTACAGTGCATTTCTGAAAGAAATAGAGGTTTATAATATAGGGAAGCTACATGAAGCCTAGAGGGTGTAGGGCTTCTGGATATTAAAAACCTCATTGTGTAGGACATAGAAATCAAGATTACAAATCAATTTGATTTTGGTGATTCAGAAAAGGACTTCTGAAGGCCCTGAAGCCTAGTCCTGGTTTTTTCACGTTGCATAGCAGAATTCAAAACTTTGTTAACTAGCCTGACCAGGCGGTGGCACAGTGGCTAGAGCTTTGGGCTGGGATGCGGAGGATCCAGGTTCGAGACCCCGAGGTCGCCAGCTTTTGCACGGGCTCATCTGGTTTCAGCAAGGCTCACCAGCTTGGAACCAAGGTCGCTGGCTTGAGCAAGGGGTTTCTCAGTCTGCTGAAGGCCCACGGTCAAGGCACATATGAGAAAGCAATCAATGAACAACTAAGGTGTTGCAACGAAAAACTGATGATTGATGCTTCTCATCTCTCTTTGTTGCTGTCTGTCCCTATCTATCCCTCTCTCTGTCTCTGTAAAACAAAATAAAACAAAACACCTTGTTAACTAGACTATTCATCTTGAATATCCTCAGCACCTAGAATGCTGCCTGTACACAGCAATACCCAGGTACCAATTCTAAATTGGGTTGGGGTTATATGGGATGTAGTGGCTATGTTCTCATGATTTTACTCTTATAGACAGTAATTTTCCATTTTGATACCATCAACTACATACAGTAAGTACCTCCGTCCCCAAGATGGCTGCTGGCAATGGATAATACAGTATAATATGAGGGCACAATGAAGGTACATTTATGTTATACAGAGACAGGAAATTTGTATTGCTGGAACATACCTCTAAAAGCCAATCTAGTAGTATTGACCTCATTTGTGGTTCCAAGTCAGAGTGCAGAACTTCAAAATGTTTGTCATGAATGTATCGGGTCTCTTTCTTTAACATGTTTAGCCAGACATCATTTGAACATGCCCAGCTATGGAAAGGGGGTGAAAAGAAATAATTTGTGTGATCTACATAATATATAAGCTATCTGTAAAAACTCAACTTTAAGATACTGAAATCCAATTTTCAATTAGAACTTGGAAGGGAGAAACTCTTAAAGTAAATTAGGAAAAAGCTGCTACCTTAAGTTTTAGAAACTATTTCTTTAGCATGAAAAGCCTGAAATTATACAGCAAAAACTTGGATTATGATAATCTAAATTTGTAGGTTTTGAGTGTTTTCTAGTCCCCATTTATTTATAATTTATAAGGTTCCTGTTTAAGATTACCATGCTTTTTCAAATGCAATACTAAAGAGGTAAATAATTAAAGCATATGATCCCAGTAGAGACAAGTCTCAATCACCTCCAAATAGGTCACCAATAGTAGTCACTTATAGTGGGGGTAAGGTGGGATAGAGTATGGGGGAAGGGAAGGATTGGTAAGTTTAAATGAGTCCATTAATTTCCTTATTAAAGTAAAATATAAATTACTACACTAGATGTTTTGTATAAGCTGTACATCCTAGTCCTAGTCATTAACTAGAAAAAAGAATTATAGACCTTAGTTACTAAGCTTGGTAAGAAATAAATAGGGTCGATATATCTAATGATAATGCTGTACATGTTAAAATGCTTCCAACCTAACAATTCAAATAATTTAAACTCCATTGGAAAAGTGATTCAGTTCTTTTCTGATAAGGCTTAGAGTACTCAGGCAAATGAAAATAACTTTACAGAATCAATGTTTTAAATTTCCCTATCAAAGACTATACTTTCAGGAATCATTTCTATAGTTTAATTTCCCTACCATTTGCAAATAGCACTATTCAGATTAAATATGCTCAAATATTAGTAAAGAAAATAAATTTTTATGTCTATCTTAACATGAAGTAAAAAAATAAAGTAGTGCCATATATAAAATCAGTACAATTTTAACTGCTGACATTAAATTACTGAAATTTTTCTTACCTTAAATCAGGCAAAGGTGAAGGGTTAATAAAAAGATTTTTAAATCTGTAATTTGTAAATCTGGAGAAGTCACTTGTTCCTATTTCTTTGTGGGGTGTTTCAATGATAATGCAAGGACTAACCCCTCCAGACAATACAGGTGGCCAACAATTCTGTCATTAAAAAAAAAGAATATTTGTGCAACAGGAAACCAACTTTTTGTCTGGGATCTTTCACAAATGTAAGCTAATATTTCTAAATAGTCTAGTTTTCCCCAAATACCATCGTTAGCTAACATGCTGACAATGTAGTTAAACAAGTTGACATATTTTTATAAATAAGCCACATAACTAATAGCAGTTCATAAAGATTAACAGGATGTTCTAGACCAGTAGTTTTCAACCTTTTAAACTTGAGAATCAGTGAAAATAGAATTATTTCGGGGACCACTAAGGCAGAAATCACCCTGAGCATAAGTGAATTTGACTAAAATCACTGGGTCTATAATCTTCATACAACAGCAGGGTGGTTAAATCTTTTGCAGACCGCCACTGAAAAACACTGTTCTAGACAACAAAATTCAATTCTGGAAATACAAGACATTAGATATTGGGGGAGCATTTGTAGTCAGACACTAATAACTTTCATAATTATAAAACTGAAGTTCTTCCTCCATTTGTATTCATCAGTAGTGGCAAGGGCACCCTGTTTTGTGAAACTACCCCTCCCCGCCCCCGGTCCAGTTAATCCTGCTTTGTCTGATACTTTAAATTACTTGCAGGTAAAACCTTAAAAATGGAAGCAAATGGAATCAATTACTTATATACTACTTGAGGATACTTTCCCCAATCAGTGCTGGTTTCAAAAAGAACCACTGTCTCTGAAGTGTTTTCTTTACAACACATAGGAATAGGTAGCAAAGGGCTAGGTGCCAGTCTGGTGGTTAGTGACCTCACGTCCTATTTATGCCCCAAGAAGCAGCTATTAGTATCCTCCACTACAGTCGGAGAGGAACAAAGAGCAGTACATTGGGACAGATTAGGCGGGCCCTGGTGCACTAGGCAGCTAGCTCCAAGAGGGAGCGAAATACAAAGAGGAACCAGCTGCTTCAAGGCAAACTTACACTGCAGCTGTAAGTAGGATTCAGGAACATATAAACCACCCTTAAGATAAGTGCCCTCCTGCTGACTCTCTGGGGGCATCAAAAGTAGATGTGTCAGAAGCATCTTTCTACTGCAAAGCCAACCCTAGTCTCACTCGTCCTGCGTTTGTTTTCTCCAAGCTCCCTTTCCCCCAAACCAACCCAGCCCAATTCTGCATTACCCTAATCTCATACTGATGTTTCTTGGCGACCTTTTCCTCTTTTCTTTTTTTGACATCCTAAAAATAGAAAAAACTACTGTTAAACTAAGGTCCCGACAAGCAAGTTCCTCTCCCGCCTTCCTCTCTCCCCCTAACTCACCTGTGCTGTTTTTCTCTTCTTGGGCTGAATTATCTGGGTTTCTTGGGGGGAATCAGTCTGGCTGGACTGGGGCTGCTGCTTAGCTTGTAAACGGCTACTGTTGTAAGTTAAAAACAAAACAAAACGTTTAATTAGTCATGTGTTTCAAAGGCAGCAGCTAACACTGAAACATATCTCCAAGACAAATAATGTTACCTGCGTCTTGACATTCTCTTCAGATGTACGAAACCTCTAGAGGGGAAGAGAGGAAACCCGAGTCAAACACACCGCCCTCTATATTCTCCAAGTGCCGAATCAGACGCTGACTCGGAGGTTACGGCCGGAGCCCCGCAGGAGACGGCCCGAGCCATTCTACCATGCTGGCCGGCACCGCACCAGTTAGCTCATGGTATTAATTTTGGGCACATGTCTGCATTTCCTCAACTTGCTGTACAGCTAGAGCGCAAAACTCCAAATAATTACAAAGCGCGCCCCAGCACCCCGAGTGCGCAGGGAGGAAGGTCTCCCCCAGATGGGTCTTCTCCCCACCCTCCACCCTCTCCCCGGTGCACCACGAGCGGGGCGGAGACAGCGACCCCACTCCGTCCTGGACGAGCCTCGGAGGGGGCTGTGGCGGCGAAACGCTGTGGAGAAGCCGGTTCCGCGCCAATTTGGAGCCGCAGTGGCGGGGAAGCAGGGGGCGGAGGGAGCTGAGACTTGTGTCACGTCCTTCAGTCTCCTTTTCCTCCTTCCCAGCCCCACCGGGCCCTGCTCGTCGTCTAGACGGGGCGCCGGGACCCCGGCTCCAGATGGGGGTGTCAGCGAAAGAACGCGGGTTCATTGAAAGACAGGGAAACTGCTGGTCGGGGAGCTTTTCTCCCCGTGAAGAGGACCCAGACACCCACCCTCTCCCGCGGGATACCTCCCCAAGTTCGGGTGGGCGAGAGAAGACCGCAGGATGAAGGGCTTTCCGGTGGGACTGGCACTGAGGGGCACCCCTACCTTCCCCGTCGCGGCCCCGACCCCCTGCCAAAGGTCTTGACAGGACCCATCCCACCAGCCGCCTAGAACTGAGCTCTTCCACGTTTCCTCCCTCAGGCTCCCGCCCGCGGAATGGAGCAGCCTAGGGGCTTCGCCGGGAGAGGGGGGCTTTCTTTCCTCCCGCATCCCGCCTTACACACCGCGCCTCCTCACCGCCAAACCCGCTACCGCTCTGCTCTCAGCTGGCGCCGGCGCCAACCCAATATATAGGCCGGGCCGGGCACGCCCCGCACGCATGCGCCTCAGACTGACACCTCCAGTCAGCGCGCTCCCTTCCCCAGTGCGCCCGCGCGGCTACCCGGCAGGCGCGCGCCCTGCCTCAGTGGCATCGGCTCACCTCTAGGGGATGAGGGCCCCTCTCAGGCCCTCAGGCGGCTGCCGCCCGCGCTCTACTTCACCTGCCTGCGCGGCCCGCCGGCGGGAGGGAGTCTTTCAAAAGCTCCTCCTCCGCGACCCGGCTCCCTGCCGGTCGGCTCCTGCACCTCCCGCCAATCTGTTCTTCCCTCCCGCTTTCAACTCCCGGATCCTGAGCGTGTCAGGCCGCGGCTCAGCCCCAGAGTACAACCAAGCGGAGGACGCTCAGGCAAGCATCGAGTGGCTAGGAAGTGGCCATCTGTGGTGCACCCCAGCCGTCCCGCCAAGGCCAAATGGAAACTGGGTTTTCCTTCGAGGCGCGAGACCAAGCGGCCCGCCCCCGCGGGAGGAGCGCCACTTGGGCTGCGAGCTGGCCAATGGGAGGCGGGGACGGCTGCACAACGTGGAGCGGCTGCAGAATGTAAACACAGCCGGGCGCGCGACGGCCCACGTGTATCTTCGCGCGGCCCGCATTTGGCCCCAGGACCCGCCAGGGGCTGCCAGGGGCCACGCAGGAGGGCGCCACGCTCGCGGATGCCTATCTTGCACATTGCTCCAGACCGAGGTACGGATCAACCCTGTTTTCCCGCTCTCCGCTCTGCCGACCGACTAACCCTCCCCGTGGGTGGCTTCCTCTGCACCCTGCTCCTGCTCGGCGGCTTCCTATGCTTTAGTCCCTGCGCAGGAAACGTTCGGACCGTGTCCCGCCGTTCCTTCCTCTGCTTCCAGCCTCCAGTTCCGGGGCCCCCAAGGGTGTACTGCTCCGGAGGGGGCGGGGGTGATACACTTTCCCCGTGAGCGCGGTGCCTCTCCCAGGGTGGGCCCGGGCCGGGCGGGAGCGCCGTCCCACTAAGCGCAGGCCCCGGGCCCCGCCCGCCGCCACCGGCGCGCCCAGCGGAGCCCGCGCGGGAGACGGCCGCCCGCCTCCGAGCTACAGCGGGAGGAGGCGGGCTCGACGCATTTCCTTCCCTTTGCCCCCGTATCTAAACTTGGGTTCCCTCTCTCCATTAACGCCCTCGCCCCAGCACGCCCCAAGACTGGACATCTCCCAGGAGGACATGCCGGTGATACTTCGCGAACAGGTTTTGTGGCGGAATAGGTGGCAGGAGCTGCCTACAGGAACAAAGACTCCCGGGGTGCAAGAGCTGTGCCTGGGTTACCGTGAACCCAGGCAGCTCCGGCCAGACCCTGGCCGGCCGGCTTCGTCTCTCTGACCTGCCCGCGAGTGAGCCGCGGGAGAGGGCCGGCGGATTGGTCCCTGGGGGCGCCTGGCTTCGCGGCGAAGGCCAGAGCCCTTCCGAGTTGCACCAGGAGGCGGCGGCTGGGACCCACCCAGGGTCTACTCCCCTCTTTTGTGCTGCGTGTTCCATATGGACCTTGGAGCCTAGAAATAACGAGTGCTTTTTGGGCTTTGGGACCAGCAGAGTCCATTTTTCCACTTTCTCTTTCGCTTCTTTTTTTTTTTTTTTTTTTTTTTTTTTTTGCATTTTTCTGAAGCTGGAAATAGGGAGAGACAGTCAGACAGACTCCCGCATGCGCCCATGCGCCCGACCGGGATCCACCCGGCACGCCCACCAGGGGCGATGCTCTGCCCACCAGGGGGCGATGCTCTGCCCATCCTGGGCGTCGCCATGTTGCGACCAGAGCCACTCTAGCGCCTGAGGCAGAGGCCACAGAGCCATCCCCAGCGCCCGGGCCATCTTTGCTCCAATGGAGCCTTGGCTGCGGGAGGGGAAGAGAGAGACAGAGAGGAAAGCACGGCGGAGGGGTGGAGAAGCAAATGGGTGCTTCTCCTGTGTGCCCTGGCCAGGAATCGAACCCGGGTCCTCCGCACGCTAGGCCGACCAGTCAGGGCCTCTCTTTCGCTTCTTAAAACTGTCTCGTGACGCTAAGTAATTGTTTCTCTCCCAAATTTACGCATGAGGAAATAGAGTCTTGCCCAAGATGACAGACTCAGAAGAGACCAGGATTTTGTCAGTCCCTAGAAACTTCATACCAGTTGTAATGCTTACGAGGGCTCTGTCGTTAAGGGAGGAGTTGCCTCCCTTTTACAGCCCCCTCAAAACGCTGTTTATTGTGAAACTTAGAGATCTAACGAAGTAGAACTGGATACCAGAATGAATGAATTTGATAATCAAAATACCAGGGATGTCGATTAACATTTTAGGATTAACCTTGGAGTACTGTATGCCCAGAGCTAGGCTAACTAGTAAATTACTTGAAAACAAGACTCCGGAATTTAAAATGTACTTTGGTCAATGCCCTTGACTATGAAGTGAAGAGAGTGCAATCATAGTAAAGGAGGAATTAAAAACACTCCTAACAAATGACTCTGCCATATTACATATACCTGGTCATTGATCAAGTGAGACTAAACAGACATGGGCTTGCCTGTCAGTTGGACTGAGGTTACAATTCTGTCTTGCTGCCAGCTATGGGATTTTTCTGAGCATGGGTGTCCTCTAGAAAAGATAAAACAACACATTTATTTCAAGGGTGTTTTAAAGATTACATTTGATCATGTATATTGAGACCATCTTGCACCTGTAACAGAGCAGATGTTCAGTGCTAGCTCTTGGCTCTACTGTCCACCCCCCTATAACTAGTTTATACCCATAGAAATTAATTTTAAGGATCCTGAATAAAACAGAAAGCTGAGTTATAAAATTGCTGTTCCCAGAATAATTTTGTTCATGTAGTCATCATGTAGAGTATCTATTTTAGGCATCATTATTCAATGTTATTTTTGTTTCATGTTTTTATATGTTTATTTTTAGTTCCCCTTCTTTTTTACCACTCATCCCAGCTTTAAAATTCACTTATTTTGAAATGTATGAAATTGCTGTATACTTGTAATAATTTCATGAATTTGGGCATTTTTTAAATTACATTATCCCCCATGTACATGCAAAATCAAAACACCATCATAAATAAACTATTGGCCTTTACAGTGCTTTCATTTTCAGAAGAGAAGGGGAGAAAAACCTAGAATATACTTAGGGGCCCAGGTTTTTAAAAGATTAGGCCCAGCCCACTTATTTCTTGCTCTCTGCATTTTTACCTCTTCTGTGAAGCCTTCCCAGACCCCTTCCTCTGTAGTTATGCTCACCTCACAGGACAATAATTATCTATTAAAATATCTTTTATTTTCCACTAGGCCTTGGACCTTGTTTTCATCTTTTCATAGCCAGGACCGAGCAGTTCAGAGGCACACATAGTAGGACCTCGGCAAATACTAAATTAAAGGATGCATAGGATATCCCATTATGAAACTTTTCATTCTCTATGGTTAGAATGATGAATGGTAGAATTAATATTAGGGTTTTTAAAATTAATAAACTGTTTTTTAGAAAAATGTTAGATTTACAGAGAAATTGAGCAGGTAGAACAGAGCTTTCATCTACTCTACCCACCATGCCACCTCACACACTTTCCCCTACTGGTGACACGTTACATTACTGTGCTGCCTTTTTTATCATGTGAGCCAATGTTAATGCATTATTAACTAAAGTCCATACTTTATTCACATTTTCTTAGTTTTATCCCAATGTCTTTTTACTGCTACAGGATCCAAACATCACACTTAGAAGCCATGTCTCCGTTAGGCTCCTCTTGGCTGTGTCAGTTTCTCAGACTTTATTTTTGATGTCCGTGACAGTTGTGTGGGGTGCTGGTCAAATATTTTGTAGGATGCCTTTCTATTGGAATTTGTCTGATGTTTTTTTCATGGTTATACTGAGGTTATGGGTTGGGAGGAAGAAGATCACAGAGGTAAATTGCCATTTTTATCACTTAATGTCAAGGTTATATACTATCAACATGGTTTATAACTGTTGGTGTTGACCTTGATCACCTGGTAGTGTTTGTCATATTTGTCCATTGTAAAAAGCCAACTGTCTTAGTTTTATTGTGAAAATAGTTTTGACCTTTTGGTACTCCTGAAAGAGTCTTTGGGACCCCGGGGGGCCACATATTGAGAACTGCAGAGCTAGTTTCCAAACTAGAATGCTGGAAGTCATTTAGTCATTCCTTTCTTCTATTTTCTGAGCTCCATCTTACTTGCTGAGTAAGATGATGTGCTAAGCTCTACTCTAAGCCTTTACATTGTATGAATTCCTATACTCCTCCACCAATACTATGAGGTAGGTGCTATTACTGTCATTCCTCCTTTACAGTTAAGGAAGCTGAGGCACAAATATAATATGCCCAAGATTCATAGTGGAGTCTGACTGTGGCACCCCTGTGCTGTGCTGTCTCCCATTACCACATCATTTCCAGATGAATCCTCTGGTTTTTCCACTGTCTTAGTTTAGGACTCCAATCTTTTTTCCATGAGTGCAGTAATCTCCTAACTGGTTTTCCTGACATATGTTGCCCTCTCTAATCTGCCTTCCAGTGTTTTGTCAAAGCTCTGTAGAAATTCTAAAGCACAGATCTCCCACACTGCCACTGCCTTGCTATGGATCACCTTGGGTTAAAGGCCAAAACCCGTAACACACAAAGGCTCATGTACCCAGGAAGTCCAACTGGATGCAGTTTTCTACACACCTGTCCTACTCACTTATACCTTGTACCTGCATCTCTCATTCTGCCCCCAGCTAACTCCCATATAGCCATTAATATTCAAATAAACACTGCCGTCTCTGGAAAGCTGCCCTGCCCTGAGATAGGTCTTTTCTTTATACTCCTACTTCCCCTGCTGCTCCCCTCTCCCCACCATGGGTGCCTCTACCACTGCCCTTACCAGGCTTTGGGGAGCTTCAAGGGCTGGGGCTGTCTCTTTCATTGCTGGCTGGAACCTGGCTGGCCAGAGCTCTGTGGGATGAATGGAGCATGAGCAGAGGTGTGCTAACTGGGAGTGGCCCTTATAACCAGACTTTGGGGAACACTTCCTTGAGAGAGCTTTGTAGCTGGCCCATTGGAAAACCCAGCAGGGACACAGCTGAGTGCCTCCGTCTAGGATCAGAGCAGTTCCTGGCCTCTGGAACTCAAGGAGTCTAGGCAGAGAGGGCCTGGCTCTGCTAGAGCTGCTCATGGCCACCATTGCAGGAAAGGTAGGGGTGGTGGCTTCAGAAGGAAGGCATCTTAGATGTGAGAACTAGAGCATACACTAGACATGGTTGGTCCAGCTCCCTGAGGGTTTGTGATACAACACAGTGTGGAGAAAGAACAGGGATAAACCGGGCAGTTAACAGAAAGCCAGAAGCTCTGGGTAGAGGTTGAAAAGGTAGGAAGGTACATGTGGATCAGCCTGCTCTGGGCCAGGCACTGTGCTTTTTAACTGGGGGATATGGCAGTGAACAAGAAATGGGCCCTGTTTACAGGACCTTACATTCTATTGAGGTAGAGGACAGAGAATAAATGTGTAACAAATAACTGTCATTAAACACTATGGAAAAGGTAAAATAAGATAATTTGATAGAGGGGACTACTTTAGCTGTGGTGGGTAGGGAGGGATCTGGGAAGGATTCAAGAGGAGCTGACATTTTTTCTGTATAGTTCATTTAGTAATCTGTCACACACTAGGACACAGTATTGAAGCAAATAAAAATTCCTGTCCCCTCAGAGCTTAATTCTAGTGGGAGGGGCATAAAAAACAAATAAATGTATTTCAGTAATAAGAAGGAAGAGGAAAAATAAAAGCAGCATAGAGATGTGATGGGCAGTGCTGTCCTAGTTAGGGGTTCCCTGTCCTAGATCGGAGTTCTCTGGTGTGATGTGCAAGCAGAGAACGGTGCAGTGGGAGAACAAGCCACGCAGATAGGGAGGAAGAACATTCCAGGCAGGGGAACAGTAAGTCCAGAGGACCTTGGCATATTTAATGAACAACAAGAACGTCAGTATAGCTGGAATGTAGTGGACAAGGGAGAGAGTAGGAGGAGAGGAGCAGGAGGGAGTGTCTTAAATGAGCATTGTGTTGGCAGTATGGAGAACATAGTCCAGCAGGGAGAGCGGTTAGTAGAGTAGTGCGATCAAGGTGAAAGATAATGGTGGCCTGAAACAGGGTGGGGTGCCAGGGTTGATGAGAAGTGGCTGCATTCAAGATATATGTTGAATTATATGGAGTGAAATAAGTAAATCAGAAAAAACCAAGAACTGCATTATTTCATATGTAGGTGGGACATAAAAACGAGACTAAGAGACATTGACAAGAGTGTGGTGGTTACGGGGCGGGGGGTGGGAGTAGGCTGGGAGAGGGTAAGGGGCACAAAGAAAACTAGATAGAAGGTGACAGAGGACAATCTGACTTTGGGTGATAGGTATGCAACATAATTGATCGACAAGATAACCTGGACATGCTTTCTTTGAACATATGTACCCTGATTTATTGATGTCACCCTAGTAAAATTAATAAAAAAGAAGTAAATAAAACAGTCATTGGAGCAGGAAAAAAAAGATATATGTTGAAGTTAGAACTGAAAGTATGTGCTGGTGGATTAGACGTACGGAACAGAGAACTCAAAGATGAGCAACTAGATGAAGGGTTGTCACTTACTAAAATGGGTAAGATAAAGGGAGGATGGGCTTTAGAGCAGCATAAAATCAAGTTGTTTATGGAGAGGTCAGATATTAAAGTATCCCCCCTATGTTTTATTGTGAAAACTTAAAATGTTCAGCAAATGGAAGGAACTTATAATAAACACACATATACCTACCGCCTAACTCCATCGACATTTTGCTGTGCTTACTCTATCACAGATCTCTCTATATATCCATTCCTCTTCCATCCTATTTTTTGATGCATTCCCAAATATATTTGGAGATATTAGTACACTTACAACTAAATACTTTATAATCCATTAGCATTAACAGATTTCAATATTTGTTTAGATATTTTTCTTTGGGGGTAAAATTTATAATGAAAAATATGTGTTAAATACACATTATTAATGGATATACTGTGTAACGCAAACTCCTGTCAAGTTGTAGAATATTATATCACTCCCTGAAAGTTTTCTTTCCCTGTTAATCCCCACTTCTACCTTCCTGGAGGCAACCACTGTTTTGACTTTTTCTCACTATAGATTGATTTTACTAGTTCTATACTAGAGAATTAATATACATAGATTCTATATGTATATATGACATATGAAATCATATATATACGCTTTTGAGTCTAGCTTTCACTTAATATAATGTTTTTGATTTTCACTGATGCTGTTGCATGTAGTGGTACTTTGTTCCTTTTCATTTTTTTTTTGTATTTTTCTGAAGCTGGAAACGGGGAGAAACAGTCAGACAGATTCCCGCATGCGCCCGACTGGGATCCACCCAGTACGCCCACCAGGGGCGACGCTCTGCCCACCAGGGGGCGATGCTCTGCCCCTCTGGGGGGTCGCTCTGCCACAACCAGAGCCACTCCAGCGCCTGGGGCAGAGGCCAAGGAGCCATCCCCAGCGCCCAGGCCATCCTCGCTCCAATGGAGCCTTGGCTGCGGGAGGGGAAGAGAGAGACAGAGGAAGGAGGGGGTGGGGGTGGAGAAGCAAATGAGCGCCTCTCCTATGTGCCCTGGCCGGGAATCAAACCCAGGTCCCCCGCACGCCAGGCCGACGCTCCACTGCTGAGCCAACCGGCCAGGGCCTTGAGTAGTATTTTATTGTATAATTATGACATAGTTTGTTACTTTTTAACTTTTATAAGTAAAGGTTCTAAACATTCTTGTACGTCCACAAACATATTCATTTCTTTTGGGTATAAACCAAGGAGTGGACTTGCTGGGCCATAGACTAGGTATAGGTCCACCAACAAAAGAATAGGTAAATACATTGTGGTATAGTCGTGTTATTGAGTACTGTGCTGTAGGTAAAATGAAGTGGAGCCATGTATATCAACATGAATAAATTTCAGAGACAATGTTTAGAGGGGTGAAAACAAATTTTAGATCAATAAATTCAGTATGATATAATTTATATAAAGTTTGAAAGCATGTGAAGCACATATTACACATAGTTATGGATACTTATGTAGTAACAGCATAAAAGCATGCTTTGCAAAAATAATCAATTTCAAGATCATGGTATCTTAGGGTGAGGGAAGAGGCGATGAATGGGACTTGAGGATTCGTAATTGGCTTCAACTATATGGATTAAGTTGTATTTCCTTAAAAGCATTGAAACAAGCCCTGGCCGGTTTGCTCAATGGTAGAGCGTCGGCCTGGTATGCAGGAGTCCCAGGTTCGATTCCCGGCCAGGGCACACAGGAGAAGCGCCCATCTGCTTCTCCACTCCTCCCCCTCTCCTTCCTCTCTGTCTCTCTCTTCCCCTCCCGCAGCCAAGGCTCCATTGGAGCAAAGTTGGCCCTGGGCGCTGAGGATGGCTCCATGGTCTCTGCCTCAGGCGCTAGAATGGCTCTGGTTGCAGCAGGGAGGTGCCCCAGATGGGCGGAGCATCGCCCCTTGGTGGGCATGCCAGGTAGATCCCGGTCGGGCGCATGCTGGAGTCTGACTGCCTCTCCGTTTCCAACTTCAGGAAAAAAAAAAAAAGCACCTGAAACAAATAGAGTAAAATGTTAAGGTTCTATAAAGTTGGGTGGTGGTTACATGTTCATTATATTAATCGCTCAAGTTTTTGGTTCTCTGATTGCACACTGGTTGAAGGAGCTTCTGAAGTAGTTATTTCATTTACTCACTTTGCACCTGCCTCCCACTTTTGTAGGTAATTGAGACTGTGCTGAACCTCCTCTTCTCAGACTCGCACTGGTGGCTGCCACAGTTCCGAAGAGGCTCCTTAGACACCCCACGGAGGAAGTCGGGGAGATAGCCCCTCGGACCTGCTCGGGTCAGTGCAGCCTGGCCAATGGCTTTCCAGCCTTCCTTCCCCACCTAGTTCCTAAACTTTGGTCTGCGATCTGCATCAGGTTCTCCCTTAAATACCAGTTCTAAACCACTCTTCAAATTGAGCTGTATTTAAAAATGTGTTCTGTTCCATTTTGGGGTTTTTTCTTCAGGACACTAACTTTACAGTTGTGCAGTTTTCTTTTTCTTATCTTCTATATCACTTATCACTCCTTCTCTAATGATTTTTATTAATTGCTGTTTTATCTTCCTCACTTTTATTTCTATTCTTTATGTCTTCCAGAATCCCTTACAGTGGTGTCTCCTCTCTCTTGTGTTTCTTGTCATTTATTTTCTGAAATGTTTCTGTATTTTCTTATACTTATTTTCTACATCCACCCAGTTGTTCTGTGTCCTGTTGTCACCTTTTGCTGCCTGATCATCTTTTACTTGAGTTCTTTATTTCTGCTTTGTCAACTTCCTGCACAGCTGCCACTGCCTCATAATATTTTTAAAAATTTAAAATAGGATGTTGTAATGCTGGTGGCTGAGGCCAAACAGATTTACATTGGATTTGGGCAAACGGTAGAGGAGTTGTGGAGCCAGAAAGCAATGGGTCATTCCGTTTATTAGAGTCTGCCAACGGCCAGCTCGGGAGCAAACAGGCAGGGGGAAACCTCTTCTCATGGCAGCAGGCCAGTGGTCAGGAAAACCACTCCTCGTGATGGCGGCCAGAGATCCGTGCAGAGGGAAAGTACCCCTGGCTGTATATAGGCGACACGTGTGGCTTTGTGCCATGTGCTCATGTACTAATTAATTATGCAAAGTGCTTGCAGCTGGAAAACAAGCCAGCAAGCCTAATACAGCTGTTTTCCCTACAAGTCCTTAGCAAGGCATTCAGAGCCTTCTACAATCTGGACCTGGTTTTACTTCCTTCTCTTAGGTGTGACCACTGCTCCAGCCAAACTAATCTACCACCATCCCGGAACCCATCGTGCACATCCCTTCTCTGTGTCCCTGCTGTTTCCCACAACAGCAGCGCCCCCGCCAGAGGTCTCTGTACGGAAGTCCTGTTTCTAGTCATCCAACATATATTTCTTCCTCTTCCACTCCCTCTCTTCTGGTATCAGAACCTACCCACTGCCCACCAACAGGAGTAGGTATTTACAACCTAGCTTGTCAATCACAGGGCCTCTTCTCTGGCCCCAGTTTCAGGGAAAGCTAAGTGGTTCAAGCAGGGTCAGAGTTCCCCCCCAAGTCTCCCTTCCACTAGAGCTAGCTCAGAAGTCTGCCTCTTTCCTTTGTGGCCACCATGTCAAAGAATGTTCATTTGGAGGAACACCCCACCTGGAAAAGGATATGGCAACACACAGAAGAGAGGGAGCGAGGTTCCTCGTGTAAGCCCTGGATTCACCCTAGGTTCCTAGTAACATAAGCCAGTCCATCATAGTTTAGCTCAAGAAACTGAGTCAATTTTGTCATGTACAACAGAGTATTGTAACATATATCATACTATATGGTGATTGTAATTTCCTACTTATTTTTCTGTATCCCCCACTGAAAGCCCTTTACTGCAGGACCCACACTGTTCACCAGTGGGTACCTAGCATTGTGCCTGGCCAGTATTAGTCAATAAATACTCAGTTGAAACTACATTTCTGCTTTTCCTAATTCTTCCCATCACTGATGGTCTTAGACCCCAAGACCTTCACGAAGCCTTCCACATCACATGAGAGAAGCTGTGTACAGTGTCTAGGACTGTGTTTGGCACAAAGCAGGCTGTCATCAGAGCTGCCCTTTTCTTGGCCCTAGTTACTTTTATTTAATCAAATGGCATCTACTCATATTGTCTTATCTTAGAGTATTTGTATTTCTCTTTTTAGTTTACAAATGTGATTATAAGTGAAGCAAGGACCTAGCACAGTGCCTCATACAAAAGAATCTGCAGTTGTTTTTTTGTTTGTTTTTTTTGTTCATATTGTATTTTTTTTTGTATTTTTCTGAAGCTGGAAACGGGGGAGACAGTCAGACAGACTCCCGCATGCGCCCGACCGGAATCCACCCGGCACGCCCACCAGGGGCGATGCTCTGCCCACCAGGGGGCGATGCTCTGCCCCTCCGGGGTGGGGCGTCGCTCTGCCGCGACCAGAGCCACTCTAGCGCCTGGGGCAGAGGCCAAGGAGCCATCCCCAGCGCCCGGACCATCTTTGCTCCAATGGAGCCTTGGCTGCGGGAGGGGAAGAGAGAGACAGAGAGGAAGGAGGGAGTGACAGGGGTGGAGAAGCAAATGGGCGCTTCTCCTATGTGCCCTGGCCGGGAATCGAACCCGGGTCCCCCGCACGCCAGGCCGATGCTCTACCGCTGAGCCAACCGGCCAGGGCAAGAATCTGCAGTTGTTGAACGAACAGCTGGATACGCAGTGACTAATACTTTAGAGATGAGATGGAGATGGGCAGTTCATTATTGGTTTTGGGAGTCCTTATATTAAGTGAGTTATGGGATTGATAGGACCCTGAAAAATGCTGAATCACACCTTTGCAGAATGTTTGTTGTTGTTGTTTTGTGACAGAGACAGAGAGAAGGACAGATAGGGACAGACAGGAAGGGAGAGAGATGAGAATCATCAAGCCTTCGTTGTGGCACCTTAGTTGTTCATTGATTGCTTTCTCATATGTGCCTTGATCAGGGGGCTATAGCAGAATGAGTGACCCCTTGCTCAAGACAGTGACCTTGGGCTCAAGCCAGCAACCTTGGGTTTCAAGCCAGTGACCATGGGGTCATGTCTATGATCCCATGCTGAAGCCAGTCACCGTGTGCTCAAGCCAGTGACCTTGGGCTCAAGCTGGTGAGCCCGCGCTCAAGCCGCATGAGCCCCTGCTCAGGCTGGTAACATTGGGGTTTCGAATCTGGGTCCTCTGCATCCCAGTCCGACGCTCTATCCACTGCACTACCACCTGGTCAGGCTGACTGCTTTTTTAAATTTTTTTTATTTTTTATTCATTTTAGAAAGGAGAGAGAGAGGGGGAGAGAGAGAAGGGGGGAGGAGCAGGAAGCATCAACTCCCATATGTGCCTTGACTGGGCAAGCCCAGGGTTTCGAACCGGTGACCTCAGCATTTCCAGGTCGACGCTTTATCCACTCTGCCACCACAGGTCAGGCCCTGACTGCTTTTTCAAAATCTAATTAAGCCAAAACAACTGACCACAGCTGAGAAATAGCTGTATTATCTCCTGTGTCCAAACATCTTATTACTTGGTAAAGGCTGTTAACTTATCCAAACTGAATAACTGGAATGAGAAATAAGGCATGGGGAGAAATAAGGCACGAGGAGGACAAATCAGAGTTTATAATATCTCTGGTCCTGATAAGGGAAAACTTGAGTGTTGTCAAGAGAAAAGGCCAGAAGCTCTGGGTCCCAAACTATATTTTATACCTCTCACATCAGCCTCACACTTCTTCGGCTGTCTGTGGCTTCCGTATGTAATTAGTAAAAGACTGATTGATTCACTCTGTCTGATAGAGTGTAAGCTCCAGAGGGCTAGGGATTTGGTCTATATTGTTCGGTGCTCAGTCTCCCAGTATGTAAAACAGTACCTGGCACTTGTGTATGGGACCTGCATACATATTAATTAAATTCACATTTCTAAAATACTGGACGCAGCTTATTTACCTTTCATGTATCTTGCTAAAATATCTATATTTAAATGTCCTTTTCTGATGCAGATGTTAAAAGAACATCTTCAGGTCCAAATTCCATGATATCATTGACCTCTGTGTCTTTTTTTTTTTTTTTAATTTTTATTTATTCATTTTAGAGAGGAGAGAGAGAGAGAGAGAGGAGAGACAGAGAGAGAGAAGGGGGAGGAGCTGGAAGCATCAACTCCCATATGTGCCTTGACCAGGCAAGCCCAGGGTTTCGAACCGGCGACCTCAGCATTTCCAGGTCGATGCTTTATCCACTGCGCCACCACAGGTCAAGGCGACCTCTGTGTCTTATTCACTGAGGTATCTCTAGTTCTTAAAACACTAGACACTGCCAATAGTTATTGAGTAATGATTAGTTAAGTTTAAGTTGAGCAAACAAATGGAAATGAGATTTAGTAAGAATGCTATGCTATATTTGCTTTAACACCTTTAGTGTTTGTAAAAGTACTCTCACCAATACCCCCTCACTTGAATCTTGCAACAACCCTATGAAGTTTATTTTGTCAGGACTAGCCCTGACAACAGAAGAACACAATCCTACCAGCAGTCAAGAAGTGCAATGAAAAACCATTTTTTCAACCATCAAATAGGCAAAAAATTATAATGTTTTGTGCTGGCAAGAGGGTGAGAAAATGGGCATTTGTACATTGCTGCTGTAAATTCATATTTACATTGTACATTCTGGGAATGTAGCCTTCTGGCTATTAAAATGAAAAATATGGAGATTACATTCAGTAATGTCATCTTTGTTCATTTATCCTGGAGAAATCCCAATCTATAGGTTATATGTTCAAGCAAATTTACTACAGCTTTATTATAATTGCAAAATCCTAAAAACAATTTGAATTTCTATGAGGAAGTGTTGAATAAATTATGCTTTGTAATACAGGATATGTTGTGCAATAAAAAATTAGTTAAGATTACATGTATGGACTTGGAAAGCTGTCTGAATATATCCTGTGAATATAGCGACAAAAGTTGCAGAGTAATATTGATGGAATGATTTTACTTTTGAGAAAAATAAGGAAATCTTTATATGTGTGTATGTCTGATTATGACTGTGGAGAAAGAAGTGGCAGGATGCCATTTTAGCTTATAGAACTTGTCACCCGGAGAGTAGGATTGGGGTGGAGAAGGAGACATGAACACATCTGTGTTGTGTGACCTCTCACAATAAGCATGCATTGATAGTGTGATTTTTTTAAGTGAAAATTTTTTGAGAGAATGGGTTTGAGAGATGGACAAATGGGTTATAATCTAGTTTCTATCCTTTAATAGTTGTAAGAGGTTTGGTAAATTACTTAAGCTCTGTCTTCATCTGTAAAAGGGGGAAATATTTACTTCAGGGTGTTTGATTAAAGGAAGTGGAGTATACAAAGTGTGTAGCACTGTGTAATCCTTCTATAAATGTTTGATATTATTTCCTTCCACACAAGCAATTTGGAGTAGAATATTAAAACACACTCAAAATATGTTGGCTCTGCTGATGGTGTGTGTTAAATTACCCTGATATTCTCAATTGGCACTGGTCTATCAAAGAGGTGGATTAGAGTCTTTCCAGAAAAAAACCCAAAGAAAACCCAGGAGTAATCTGTGTTTCCGGCTTAATCCTTATAGAGACAAAGTAAGAATTGATATACAGTGTTGCCTTGACCCTCTTGGGGTTACCTTGTACCTCAGTCATAAGTAACCCAAATGAAAAGTAGGAAGGAAGGAAGAGCATGTCTGAATAGCCACAATAGAGGTCTGAAGTTCCCACTTTTGCCAGGTTATTGATTGTTATTTAGACAAACCAAACGAGCTTTTCCAGCCCAGGCACGTTAGTGAGGATGCTATGGCAGGCCCCCTGAAAGCAGCCACGACGGACAGCCTGGTCCAGGCCTGGGTTCACGGAGGACTAAAACACAGCATTCAGGAAGCCAGATGGCTGGGGCGAGGGCCGTTTTCACAATGATTAACTGATCTTCATAATGACAGTTATTACAGAGATACTAATTCATGCTTCATATAATCTTTACAAGGTCCCTAGTTAGAGTGTGATATAATTCAGAAAATCTTTACATGTGCGCATATATGATTATGATATGGAGAAAGAAGTGGCAGGATACCATTTTAGCTTATAGAACTTAATTAACCAGAGATAATTAAGTTATTCAGTTTTGCTGCTGAAAGAGTGAGTTTTATTTTTGATTTAGTGCCAGAATATAACAGAGATATTTATCCTAGTAGGGAAAGATAGAATAGCTAGCTGCCTATAGTTAGAAATCTGCATAGCCAAGTATGATAGACATTAGAAATTGTTCCAAAAGGATTGTAGCCTGGAACAAAGTAGAATGATTTTCTACAAGTACATTATTTGATTTTGGACTAAAATAAAGTCAACAACCAATAATCCAAAATCCTTGGGTCCTGGTGAGCTTTGGAATTCAGACCTTTTCAGATTTCTTAAAAGGCGGTATGTATACATAGTGTATGTAATATAACAATTCCAGCATGTGCCCTGACCAAGGATTGAACCAGAAACCTCTGCACTTCAGGAAGATGCTCTAACCAACCGAGCTATCTGGCCAGGGCAGTATGAATGTATTTTAATACCACTGAAGTATATACCTAAAAATGGTTTTGATAGTAAATTTTTGTTGTGTATGTTACTCTAATTTAAAAAATTTATCCACACAAAATCTTTAAAAAAAACCCACTACATAAATTTCCCCACTCAAGACATAACACAAGAGCATTAATGTCTAGGTAGAATATTCCTTTAATGTCAGCTTTATACTTTTATCCAATAAACTTTTGGCATAAGGTGGTCTTCTCATTAGTGATCTGAAGTCCTTCAATCTTTATTAGTAGATTCAGTTTCAAACATCACTATAAGCCAGAGTCCAAGCCAAGCATTTTTTTTTTTGCATTTTTTGCATTTTTGCATTTTTCCAAAGCTGGAAACGGGGAGGCAGGCAGACAGACTCCCGCACGCACCTGACCGGGATCTACCCAGCATGCCCACCAGGGGGTGATGCTCTGCCCATCTGGGGCGTCGCTCTGTTGCATCCAGAGCCATCTAGCGCCTGAGGCAGAGGCCACAGAGCTATCCTCAGCGCCTGGGCCAGCTTTGCTCCAATGGAGCCTCGGCTGCGGGAGGGGAAGAGAGAGACAGAGAGGAAGGGGAGAGGGGGAGGGGTGGGGAAGCAGACGGGCGCTTCTCCTGTGTGCCCTGGCCAGGAATCAAACCTGGGACTCCTACACGCCAGGCCGACGCTCTACCACTGAGCCAACCGGCCAGGGCCCAAGCCAAGCATTTTTTTTTTTTATTCATTTTAGAGAGGAGAGGGAGAGACAGAGAGGAGAGACAGAGAGAGAGAAGTGGGGGAGGAGCTGGAAGCATCAACTCCCATATGTGCCTTGACCAGGCAAGCCCAGGGTTTCGAACTGGCGACCTCAGCATTTCCAGGTTGATGCTTTATCCACTGCTCCACCACAGGTCAGGCCCAAGCCAAGCATTTTTAAAAGTAAACTTTTAATTTTGAAATAATCTTAGATTTACAGAAAAGTTGCAAAGATAGTACAGAGTTCTCATATATCCTCCACTCATCTTCCATTAATGTTAAATAACCGTGGTACATTTGTCAAAACTAGGACATTAACAAACATGTATACTATTAACTAAAGTTCATACTTTATTAGATTTCACCAGTTTTCCCACTAATGGCCTTTTTTTCAGTTCTAGGATTCAACCCAGGATACTCTATTGCATTTAATTATCCTGTCTCCTTAGTTTTCAGAAGTTACTCAGTCTTTCCTTATTTTTCTTGACCTTGAAACTTTTGAGCCTGACCTATGGTGGCACAGTGGATAAAGCATTGACCCGGATGGAACGCTGAGGTCACCAGTTCGAGACACTGAGCTTGCCTGGTCAAGGCACATATGGGAGTTGATGCTTCCTGTTCCTCCCCCCTTCTTTCTCTCTCTACTCTCTCTAAAATGAATAAATAAAATCTTAAAAAAAAAACTTTTAAGGTCAGGTATTTTTACAAAATACCTGTCCCTCAATTTGAGTTTATCTGGGTTTTCTCATGATTAGTGTATGGTTCTGCATCAAATCAATGCCAAACACTTTTATTTATTTATTTATTTATTTATTTTTTTATTTATTCATTTTAGAGAGGAGAGGGAGAGACAGAGAGAGAGAGAGAGAGAGAGAGAGAGAGAGGAGAGAGATAGAGAGAAGGGGGAGGAGCTGAAAGCATCAACTCCCATATGTGCCTTGACCAGGCAAACCCAGGGTTTCGAACTGGCGACCTCAGCATTTCCAGGTTGACGCTTTATCCACTGCGCCACCACAGGTCAGGCATCAAACACTTTTTTATAGATTTTATTTATTGATTTTTTGGGGTGGGGGGGGTAGTAAGAAGTATCAACTCATAGTTGCTTCACTTTTAGTTGTTCCTTGATTGCTTGTTGAATGTGCCTTGACGTGGCAAGGTCAGGGTTTCAAACTGGTGATCTCGACATTCCAGGTCAGCGCTCTATCCACTGTGCCACCACAGGCCAGGCCCAAGCATTTTTAATATTGATTTATGGACATCATTTCAAGCCTTTGCAACTGTATTAGTTGCATCCCGAAGACTGAACTTTTCCGAGGAAGTCTTTGGTTCTGAGGCCCTCATGAACTAACTGTGTAGCAAGCAAGCACCTAGAACAAGTTTTGTTCTATTTTTCAGGTGCTTTTACTTATTCTTCTTAAAGGGTAAAATTACAAATGGGCCTCACTAGAAGTTCAGGATAGGTGTGCGTGGAGCATTTCTTGAGGAACAGGGAACTCTCATTGTGCTAGTTGACCAGCCTGCCTGTTGTTTACTCCCACTGGTATGATGAAACCCTGTTCGACCAGTAGAGTATTTCTTTGGCTACCCATGTTTTGTAGGCATACTAGAGCCCAGGCAAATTATGAATACTTTTCAAACATCTTAGATGTTGCTTTTTCTGATCACTGCCAATTTTATTTAATGTGGCCACACCCTGCACACCCAAACCTAGGCATGCTCGATTGGCACTGTTGACACTTCTCCAGGAATGTAGCTTCAGGAAGAACTGTTTCATCAGCATTGTCGATTTTCTCAATAATAAGTTTTTTTTCAAATATATCAATATAATTTTCCGATGCATCCTGATCATTAGAAGTTTCTTTTTCCACTTGACTTTCAGATTATTTTGCACAATGACACTTCTCCAGTTTCTATAGCCAAACTAATGAATGTTCACACACACCTTCAAGGTTCTGTTCTTCATGGTATATTATAGCTCTATTATAGTTATACATTAACTTTTTGAGAGAGAGAGAGAGGAGAGACATGAAGGGAGAGAGGGTGAGAAGCATCGATTTGAAATTGCTTTCACTTTAGTTGTGCATTGATTGCTTCTCATATGTGCCTTGACCTGGACTCAAGCCAGTGACCTTGGGCTTTTCATGCCAGTGACCTTTTGGGTTCAAGCTGGTGAGTTGTGAGATTGAGTGTGGATGATTCCCCACACTTACAAGCTAGTGCTCAGAGCCAGCAACCTCAGGGTTTCCAACTGGTGACCTTAGCATCTGTATCCACTGTATCACCAACAGTCAAGCATACATTCACTTTTTGTTGTATTCATGCAACCAAAACATAGTCAAGAGCTGAATTTTTTTGCCCTCTGCAATGTTCTATTTTTTTATCACAATAAAATTCATACAACTTCTACTTAAGTCATATATAATAGTGATTTGACTTTATAACCTTTATAACCTAAGGTTATTAACTTTATAACCTTAAAATGCCTCACAAACAGCAGAATCTAGTTTCTGTAATAACTTTACTCTGTGCTATTGTTAATAAGAGATGCTTCTTTTCTTTTTATCTTCCCACTATTACCAGAGGGTATCTTTGAATCTATTTGATGTTTTTATGGTTACAAAAGAACAACAAAAAAAGCACACAGCAGATATTTGGGGAGGACTACTGTGACACAGCTGAGTTTTTTGTCAATTCAAGCAATGTTTTCTTTGCAAAATAGCAAAACATATGGAATAACTTTTGGCTTTAAGAGCTTTCAGACTTCAGAATTGCAAATAAGAAATGTGGACCCAATTTTTTAGAAGAAGGTTTTTATATAATGAAAGAAGTATCAGTTCCCTGATACATTCATTAGGAAATGTTTCCTGAACATCTGGGACAGTGACCACTGCCTCTGTTTTATTTTACTTTTTTAAACTAGAGACCCCTTTAACCTTGAAGGTGTGTATAGACAACTGCCAAACAGGTTCTGATTGGAATGGATATCTAACTTAACCACCCTGAAATGATGTCATTCATAGAAACAACAAAGATCTTGACTTGTTTACCAATTAAGGTTATGCATAAAAGCATTAGCTTAATGTATACTGTAAATATATCTTGAAAATGGCACAGAGTCCTTTTGTTAGTTTTACCACAAGTCCAAGTATCTTAGGCGGCAAACTGCCACATATGTCCCAAGTTCTGCATACAAAAATAAATACAGCCCTTAACAGTATATAAGTGAATAACACAAGGCTCTGCATATACAAAGGCGAGCCTTAGATGTCCATGGTTCCAGTCTTACAATTTAGAATGAGGGCTGAATAGGTGCACAGAACATGTACTCAAAAGGCAGAAAGCAAGAAGTAAAAGTGCAGCTTAAGAGGAATGGGTGATTAAGCATCTATCCTGGAAGAATTAGGGAAGAAACAGGATGACCTAACAGTAAGGGATGCCTGTACCAGACTTTGTAAGATGAGTGGACTTTTAGTGGGTGGTTGGAAGAGATTGCGAGAGATCCCTAGCTATCTGTGCTTTCCCTCCTCATCTGTAGCAGATCTCCTAATTTAGCTGAAATAAAGACTCAATTTCCCATTCTTCTTTGCAGCTAGGAGAGGCCACTACTGAATTCTAGCCAGTGGACTGTAAGCAGAAATGGTGTGTATAGCTCAGGCAGTGAGGATAAGTGTGGCAAGTTTGAAGATTGTTGAGTAGCTGAGGGAAGTAGTAAGATGGTGGAGAATAGAGAGGAAATAAAGCCTCTGTGCAGTTTCTTAGAGCCTGATGCAATGCTTTTTCCCTCTGTTGTTTCTCAATAGCAATTCAACACTGAATCTGAGGTGGTCCAAACGTGACAACATAGAGGCAAAGACAGGCCCTTGTTCTGTGGGATCAGTTCCACCCAATAGCAAGAAACTTCCTTAATAGAGCCGTTGTGCACTAGTCTGAGGGGTAAAGGCCAGTGCCAGCCTTTAACACTTCATAAATGACCCAGTCCCTTTTACATCCCAGCTGTCATCCTGTCAGCCACTTAAGTTTATTTAGGATTTACATTTCAAGGAATTACTACAGAGTCGGCCCAATTTTAGCTTACTCTGCCTATAGAAAACAAAAACAGCCACAGAGCATAAACTTAGAAGACAAATCACTGAAGTGTAGTATCAACTTAAGAGTTCCTATAATAAAAAGTAGCCCACTCTGATAACCTAAGGACTGCAGTCCTCTGGTTTGTGCCTGCACCAGAGTATCCTCCAGTGAGAGCTGCGGAGCCATTTACCAACATCTTTGCCTTAGCCTTACATCCTCGGCGGGTTTCACAGACTGGAATTTCAAGTACAGAACAGGAGCTGCTATGGTATACAGCTAGAATTCATATTTCCCAGACTAGTATATTTCCCCCGATATAACGATTAAAAAACAAATGAAAGTTCTGTCAGTAAAATATAACAGGAAAAATAAATAAAGCTTTGAGTCTGAACTGGATTATTTTTGTGTAATGACCATGTGGTTGAATTACCAATAAGTAATGGTACACCACTGACCCTCTCCCCCCAAAAAACCTGGTTTTAAAATAGAAAATACAAGCACAAAAAATCTCTTAGAAGAAATTTGATGTCAACATATCAAGATTTCAGAAAATGTTAAATGTATAAATTCTATTTTGAAAGTAGGTAAAAAATTGTAGTTGAAACACAAAACTGTCATCTCTTTGTAAAGTCCTCCCCTAAATGTGATGACCTCATGCGTTAATGTTTTACCGATCCAATTTTATGACAAGGTATATAAGAAACAATTCAAGTTTTTTCACTTTGGTTTGTGAATATAATTTTTTTTGTCATGTTTGCTTCATAAGTGCAAGAATATTAACAGAAGCCTCTTTATGCTGCTAGTCCCCTGGGTATTTCTGTGAACTCGGACTTCAGATTGACATTCTCCAGCATATGTTGCCAAACGCTTGTTCTGTCCATGTTTTTGGATCAGCAAAGGTTTCTTTTTCAAGTTGTTCCTTAGTTCCAAAACTTGTTAATTAGCTCTGGATTTCTGGATAGATACTTGTGATTTTTCTCCTAGAAGAAACATACTACCTGACTTATGAAACTCAGGAACTAAGTGCATTGAGCTATTTAGTTTGACTCCTTTCTTTTTTTTTTTAATTTTTTTTAAAAGATTTTATTTATTCATTTTAGAGAAGGGGGGAGAGAGAGAGAGAGAGAGAGAGAGAGAGAGAGAGAGAGAGAGAGAGAAGGGGGAGAGAAGGGGGGAGGAGCAGGAAGCATCAACTCCCATATGTGCCTTGACTGGGAAAGCCCAGGGTTTCGAACCGGCGACCTCAGCATTCCAGGTCGACGCTTTATCCACTGCGCCACCACAGGTCAGGCTTTGACCCCTTTCTGATCAGTACCATTGACATAGTATAGGTCAGTGGTTGGCAAACTCATTAGTCAACAGAGCCAAATATCAACAGTACAACGATTGAAATTTCTTTTGAGATCCAAATTTTTAAAACTTAAACTATGTAGGTAGGTACATTCCTTATCGAGGTAGTGCCCGCACGTGGTATTTTGTGGAAGAGCCACACTCAAGGGGCCAAAGAGCTGCGTGTGGCTCGTGAGCCGCGGTTTACCGACCAGGGGTCTAGGTCATCAGGAGACAATGTCAGGTGTGCTTTGTGTCCTCTGGAACCCAGGCTTGGTTTAAAGTAGGAAATTCTGTCATGGGCCTCCCAGGGCCTCCTGGAGTTTTAGAGGTAATGGTTGTCACATTCATAGGTCCTAGGATGCTGGCCGGAAATAAGCTATCCTGGGAAGCCTCAACATTAGATTCTGTTATCATTATTTTAGAGGCTTTTCTTATCACAGACAAACCCTGGTCAACTTTTAATTACTAATCCATTTTTCACCTTTAAAAACTTTTTTAGAGGCCCTAGCCGGTTGGCTCAGTGGTAGAGCGTCGGCCTGGCGTGCAGAGGTCCTGGGTTCGATTTCCGGCCAGGGCACACAGGAGAAGCACCCATCTGCTTCTCCACCCCTCCCCCTTTCCTTCCTCTCTGTCTCTCTCTTCCCCTCCCGCAGCCGAGGCTCCATTGGAGCAAAGATGGCCTGGGCGCTGGGGATGGCTCCTTGGCCTCTGCCCCAGGCGCTGGAGTGGCTCTGGTTGCGACAGAGCGACGCCCCGGAGGGGCAGAGCATCGCCCCTTGGTGGGCAGAGCATTGCCCCCTGGTGGGCGTACCAGGTGGATCCCAGTCAGGCACATGCGGGAGTCTGTCTGACTGCCTCCCCGTTTCCAGCTTCAGAAAAATACAAAAAAAATAATAATAATAATTAAAAAATAATAAAACTTCTTTAGAGACTATATTTTAACTGTATAAAATATCATTTCATTCATTTCTGTATTCTTATGACATAAATTGAATATAGTTGTAAAATGTTTCTTTGACAAGAATAATTTTATACACATAATTCAGCATTAAGAACACTCTACATGGAAGTACAGAGTGCATTCTTTCTGTATTACCTGGTTTTCCCAAACCAAAATCTGACATCCTTCACTTCCCTGTTTTTCCTACCCTGTTCACCCCCAACCCCTGTCACACATATAATTATGTTCTCATAGGATCTCCAACATCCTTCTCTCTGAACCATACTATGTGGAGTAAATGCTGACCAACTGATAGAATTCATTTCTCTTTTTATCCTTTAATTTGGACATGAAATTAATTTACTTAAGTGTTAAGTCCTTTAAGACCTTTAAGCCAGGGCATATTGAAACAACTTTGGTATACTTTCTCTTTGGCCAAATCATTCAAGAGCTAAAAATAACTTCAAAAAACTTAAGTTTAGGCCCTGGCCAGTTGGCTCAGCGGTGGAGCGTTGGCCTGGCGTGCGGGGGACCCGGGTTCGGTTCCCAGCCAGGGCACATAGGAGAACTGCCCACTTGCTTCTCCACCCCCCCTCCTTCCTCTCTGTCTCTCTCTTCCCCTCCCGCAGCTGAGGCTCCGTTGGAGCGGGGATGGCCCGGGCGCTGGGGATGGCTCCTTGGCCTCTGCCCCAGGCGCTAGAGTGGCTCTGGTCGCGGCAGAGCGACACCCCGGAGGGGCAGAGCATCGCCCCCTGGTGGGCAGAACGTCGCCCCTGGTGGGCGTGCCGGGTGGATCCCGGTCGGGTGCATGCGGGAGTCTGTCTGACTTCTCTCCCCGTTTCCAGCTTCAGAAAATAAATAACCCCCCCCCAAAAAAAAACCCCTTAAGTTTAATTTTTATTTATCTTATATAAATAGAGGAAGTAGCCTGACCAGGCGGTGGCACAGTGGATAGAGTGTCCGACTGGGATGCAGAGGACCCAGGTTCGAGACCCCGAGATTGCCAGCTTGAGCGCCGGCTCATCTGGTTTGAGCAAAAAGCCCACCAGCTTGAACCCAAGGTCACTGGCTCCAGCAAAGGGTTACTCGGTCTGCTGAAGGCCCACGGTCAAGGCACATATGAGAAAGCAATCAATGAACAACTAAGGTGTCGCAAAGTTCAATGAAAAACTAATGATTGATGCTTCTCATCTCTCCGTTCCTGTCTGTCTGTCCCTGTCTATCCCTCTCTCTGACTCTCTCTCTATCTCTGTAAAATAAATAAATAAATAAATAAATAAATAAATAGAGGAAGTAAATCCCTCACTTCTTTTAGGAATATTCCTGAAATAAGTTCCCAGCTTAGAGAACTTGAAAGTAGCACCCAACTAGGTATACCAATATAATTACCTGAATAAAATAATTTTAAAATGGCTATTATTTCACTTCTTAATCAAATGTACCCCATAATTACTAATTGTTACTTATTCTCAGGTAAGAAGTCAAGCACCTTGGTATGTCATTTTGTGTAGTCCCCATGATTTGCTCTGTCATTTTCAGAGAGATCAGGAATTCATAGCCTTGAGTCTACCTATCTATGTTTGGCTACACTTAGTCCATCCTACGGGCAGGGAGGTATAAGCCCTTCAGAGAATGATGTCCCCTCTTCCCAGGCCACACTGGAACCCCCTGGTGGCCCTGAACAGTAAAGTCTGTCTCCCATAGACCAGCGTTCTACTTCTGTAGCCATCCTGAATTCTGGTTGCTGCATTTATAACTCACAGTTAACATTATAAACCAATCAAGTTAGCAACAAAGTAAAACATGCAGTGAAAAATGAAGAAATCTACACTAGGGCCAATATATGAGGACCAAAAGTTTCCAAGTAAGCTGATTCAGAAAGGATTTACGGCATGTCATTTTTTTTTTTTACATAGAGTTTTTTGTAGCTTATTCACTTTGTCAGGTCACTCCTCATGTTAAAATATTGTTCTTAGAGGATGTGATCCTCAAATTAAACCTTTAAATGACAGAAGTGCCTGCTGTTGGTAACAGTTTGATATATAGTGGTAAACACACACACACACACACACACACAGAATAACACTGTGTATGTGGTGATAACACTGTATAAGAAGAACCATCTGTTTAGAACTCAGTATGGTTTGGTCACAGATTGCAAGAGCCTTACCAAGGCTCTGTAAAGACATAACACCATGTAGCAAAACCCAGCTCTGAGGTTCAAGTCAGGACACAAACATTGTGTCTAGTTGTGTGAACCTGGTCTGAGCAAGTATCAACCCCTCTGCAGTCCCGCATTATAGAAAGGCACAATTATGCTGCCCATCTCCCAGGGTCGTCGTGGTAAGTACACTGCCAGGTGCTATCAGGCACCTATATTAGGTGAATGGGTGGAATCTCCCAGCTGGGGGACCAACAGCAGCAGCAACACCGGGGAACACGTTAGAAATACACATTCTCAGGCCCCATTCCAGAGTTAACTGAATTAGAAACTTTGGAGGTGGAGCCCAACAACCTGTGTTTTAACAAGCCCTCCAGGTAATTCTGAGGCATACTAAAGTTTGAGAACCTCTGCTTGAAGAGTGGCTAGTTGTGGCCCAAGAGCTAGCAGCATGGGCAACACTTGGCAGCTTGTTAGAAATGCAAAAATTCTGGCCTCATGCTAGGATCTGCGTTCTTTTTTGAGAGGGGAGATAGTGAGACAGACTCCTGCAGGCGCCCCAACATGGATCCAGTGGGCAACCCCTGCCTGATATCGGTGCTGGAATCAACCAAGCTATTTTCAGTGTCTGAGGCTGACCCACTGGGACCAACCTCATTGCCCTCAGCGCCCAGGCAATGCTTTGCCAATGAACCACTGGCTGTGGGAGGGGGAGAGAGAGAGCAGGGGGAGAAGGAGGAGGAGAGAAGCAGATGGTCACTTCTCTTGTGTGCCCTGACTGGGACTCATACATCCATATCTGGGGCGATGCTCTATCAACTGAGCCAACCAGCCAGGGCCAGGATCTGCATTCTTTTTTTTTTTTAATAAATTTTTTATTTTAATGGGGTGACATCAATAAATCAGGGTACATATATTCAAAGAAAACATGTCCAGGTTATCTTGTCATTCAATTCTGTTGCATACCCATCACCCAAAGAGAGATTGTCCTCTGTCACCTTCTATCTAGTTTTTTTTCTACCCCTCCCCCTCCCCCTCCCCCTCTCCCTCCTTCCCTCCCCCCACCCCCCGTAACCACCACACTCCCGTCCATGTCTCTTAGTCTTGTTTTTATGTCCCACCAATGTATGGAATCCTGCAGTTCTTGTTTTTTTCTGATTTACTTATTTTACTCCGTATAATGTTATCAGGATCCCACCATTTTGTTGTAAGTGATCCGATGTCATCATTTCTTATGGCTGAATAGTATACCATGGTGTATATGTGCCACATCTTCTTTATCTAGTCTTCTATTTTTTTTTACAGTGATTAAAGCCTTTAAGCAAACTCTTGGCCAGTACATCAAGAATCCATAAAAGAGTAGTGTCCTTAACATGTTCACCAAGTCCAAGTTGGCCCCAATACCATGCCAAATCCCTGAAAAATGCAACCCAACCCCAGTTCAGTCTGTTATGAGCTGTCACAAGGAGCAGGAGTCCAGGAAAAGTCCACATCCAGGAAAAGTCCGCATGGCACTGGAATTGTTGTCACAATTCTATACTTTGCAGCTCACGTCCAAGTCCCAATGACTGCTGCTTCTAGCTGGTAATGATTCAGGTAGACTGGAAAAGCCATCTGCAGCATGCGTGGATATGGAGCTTCTGTTCTCCTCTGCCAGTCTCGGTATGGCTTCTTCAGTGTTCCCTGGTTGAAGAGTCCTCTTAGTTTAGTCCAAAGTTGGTTTTTCCAGATGATAGTTCTTAAAATTAGTTTGTAATGCACTTTGGTTCTGGGAGGTAGATGTTGGTACGTCCGCCTACTCCGGCACCATCTTGTCTTCTCTTCCAGATCTACATTCTTAATAAGGTCTCCCAAATGACTCATTTGCACATTAAAGTTTGATAGCACTAGATTAGGGCTCTGCAAGAGAGTACAGAGTTGGCTGGTGGCACTTGAATTTGTATTCCCTAAGTATCTCATGGCCCTGATCCCACAATTGTGTGATTTCGTCCAGTAGCTCTTAGGCAGCTCCAGAGTAGAAACAAAGCCCCGAATTCACACTGACATGTGGTTGGGGTTAGCAGAGCAGGCGTGTCAGAAAGATAAAAGATCATGAAAGTGGCCCAAAAATGGTGCAGAATGGTGTCTAGGCTGGATAGAAAGGAGGGTGGCCATGGATAAAGAGGGTGACAGCCTGAATATCCCTAATAACTTGAAGCAAATAAAGTGGAAGAAAAAGCTAGATGGCAGAGTAATGGTCTGAGACTACAACATAGGAACTGTGGAACTGCTGACAGGTCTACAGAAAACTGTCCAAAAGAACTCGCCATTATGGAAATGTTCTATATCTGCACCTAGCCACATTTGGCTATTGAGCACTTGAAATATGGCTAGTATGGCTGTCTCCCAGAAACCAAGGGACGCCAAGGGCTTGCTTCCTACAGGTAAGGAGGGTTGGGTGTGAAGCTATCTCCACACTCAAGCGCAGAGGGGGCTCTGTGGGTGAGCCTGTCGTGCAGCCCCAGGACCTGTGGGTCCCCACACGACTGGGCGTTGTGCGAGCTGGGCATGCTCGCGTGACTGATGCCTGCTGTCTTTCTCCTTTCCTGAAAGCCGCTCTCAAGTGCCAGGAGCAAGTCTAGCCCACTGACGGCAGGACCACCCTGAGGACCACGTGGAACATCAGCACGTACCTGAAGGCCTCCTTAGACATCCTGGGATGGGTTCTGCCAGGATAAGTTCAGTGACAGATCTAAGCCATTTCTTTTTTTTTTTTCACTGTTTTACATATTTTTATTTTTTCTATCAGTTCATAAAGAGATTTCTAGGTTTTTACAATTGCACAGTATTCCATTATATGAATAAACCATAATATCTTTCTTTCTTTCTTTCTTTCTTTTTTCTTCGTATTTTTCTGAAGAGAGAAGCAGGGAGGCAGAAAGGCAAAGGCAGACTTCTGCATGCGCCCAACTGGGATCCACCTGGGAAGCCCACTAGGGCGCAATGCTCTGCCCATCTGGGGTGTTGCTTTGTTGCACCCGAGCCATTCTAGCGCCTGAGGTGGAGGCCATGGTGCCATCCTCAGCGCCCGGGCCAACTTTGCTCCAATGGAGCCTTGGCTGCGGGAAGGGAAGAGAGATATAGAGAGAAAGGAAAGAGGAACGGGGAAGAAGCAGATGGTCACTTCTGTGTCCCTGACCAGGAATCAAACCCAGGACTTCCACACACTGGGCCAACACTCTACCACTGAGCCAACTGGCCAGGACCTATACCATAATTTCTTTAGCTAGTTTCTATTTATAGATCTTTACAATATTTATTTCTTTTTCTTTTTAATTAATTTTACTAGGGTGACATCAATAAATCAGGGTACATATGTTCAAAGAAAACATGTCCAGGTTATCTTGTCAATCAATTATGTTGCATACCCATCACCCAAAGTCAGATTGTCCTCGGTCACCTTCTATCTAGTTTTCTTTGTGCCCCTCCCCCTCCCCCTTTTCCTCTCCCTCCCCCCCCAACCACCACACTCTTATCAATGTCTCTTAGTCTTGTTTTTATGTCCCACCTACGTATGGAATAATGCAGTTCTTGTTTTTTTTCTGATTTACTTATTTCACTTTGTATAATGTTATCAAGATCCCACCATTTTGTTGTAAATGATCCAATGTCATCATTTCTTATGGCTGAGTAGTATTCCATAGTGTATATGTGCCACATCTTCTTTATCCAGTCTTCTATTGAAGGGCTTTTTAGTTGTTTCAATGTCTTGGCCACTGTGAACAATGCTGCAATGAACATGGGGCTGCATGTGTCTTTACGTATCAATGTTTCTGAGTTTTGGGGGTATATACCCAGTAGAGGGATCGCTGGGTCATAAGGTAGTTCTATTTTCAGTTTTTTGAGGAACCACCATACTTTCTTCCATAATGGTTGTACTACTTTACATTCCCACCACAGTGAATGAGGGTTTCTTTTTCTCCACAGCCTCTCCAACATTGCTATTACCTGTCTTGTTAATAATAGCTAATCTAACAGGTGTGAGGTGGTATCTCATTGCAGTTTTGATTTGCATTTCTCTAATAACTGATGAAGACGAACATCTTTTTATATATTTGTTGGCCATTTGTATTTCTTCCTGAGAGAAGTGTCTGTTCATGTCCTCTTCCTATTTTTTTATTGGATTGTTTGTTTGTTTGTTGTTGAGTTTTATGAGTTCTTTGTATATTTTGGATATTAGGCCCTTATCTGAGCTGTTGTTTGAAAATATCATTTCCCATTTAGTTGGCTTTCTGTTTATTTTGTTGTCAGTTTCTCTTGCTGAGCAAAAACTTCTTAGTCTGATGTAGTCCCATTCATTTATCTTTGCCTTCACTGATGATAATCTAATGGGCCTTCCTTTATATGTTGTATTCTTCTTTTCCCTGGCTGCCTTGAGAATTTTTTCTTTGTTGTTGGTTTGTGCCAATTTCATTATGATGTGCCTTGGAGTAGGTTTGTTGGGGTTAAGAAAACTCGGAGTTCTGTTTGCTTCTTGAATTTGAGGCTTTAGTTCTTTCTAAAGGCTTGGGAAGTTCTCATCTATTATTTGTTTGAATATGTTCTCCATTCCATTTTCTCTCTCTTCTCACTCTGATATACCTATTATTTTTATGTTATTCTTTTTGATGGAGTCAGACAATTCCTGTAGGGCTTTCTGATTTTTTTTAATTTTTGAGTCTCTTTCTTCTTCTCTCTGTTGTGCCTCAAGTTGCTTGTCTTCTATTTCACTAATCCTACCTTCTATCTGGCCTGTTCTATTAGCTAAGCTTGTTACCTCGTTTTTCAGCTCGTGAATTGAGTTTTCCATCTCTGTTTGATTTGTTTTTATAGTTTCAATTCCTTGGTCAATATATTCTTTGTGTTCATTGAGTTGTTTTCTGAGCTCCCTAAATTGCCTTTCTGTGTTTTCTTGTATATCTCTGAGTATTTTTAGGATTTCTATTTTAAATTCTCTGTCATTTAGCTCCAAGGTTTCCAATATATTAAATTTTTTCTCCATAGATTTTCCCTCATCTAGCTGTGCTACCTCTCTGTCTTTTGTATCTATGATATTCGATTTCCTTTTCCTTAATGGCATCTGAGGGTGGTTTTGTTGATAGTATTAATGAGAATTAATAAAGAATAAAAAGTTAAAAAAATAAAAATAAAAAAGAATAAAAAAATTATTATCCCCCCCTTTTTTTCCTCTCCTCTCCTTCTTGAGAAAATCTTGTGGTGAACTGTGAATTATATTGTGCTAAATAGAACAAAAACTACCTATAATGGAGGGCCTGAGTTGGGGAGAAGTGATAAAGGGGCAAAAAAGGGGGTATGGACCCACAAATGCAAAAAGGAAAAAATTGGGGGCAAGAATAAAATGAGTTGCTTTTAGGTGAAGGTTGACTAAGAGATATGATGAGAGGAATAAGAGGGAAACAGAAAAAAGGGGGGAAAAAATAAAAAAATTACTATTGTATTTAGTGGAGCAAGAACAAGATAAAATGGAGAGCCAGGGTTGGGAGTACTGCTAGTGAGTTAAAAAAGCGAAGTAAAAAACCCCCAAAGCACCACAAAGAAAAATTTGAGTCCCAGATAAAATAATTTTTTTTTTTTAGAAAGGAGAGAGAGGGGGGGGGGGAGAGAGAGAGAGACAGAGAGAGAGAAGGGGGGAGGAGCAGGAAGCATCAACTCCCATATGTGCCTTGACCAGGCAAGCCCAGGGTTTCGAACTGGCGACCTCAGCATTTCCAGGTCGACGCTTATCCACTGTGCCACTACAGGTCAGGCCCAGATAAAATAATTTGTCCATGATTGAGGATTGAATGAGAGGAAAAGTAAAGGAGAAAAGAAGAAACTAATATAGAGGGAGAAAAAACAAAAAGAAAGAGGAAAACACAAAAAGAAGAAAAAAGAATAAAAGGAGAGAGAGAGAGAGAGAGTTAAGGGTTTTGGAGTGCAACCCTCATAGAGAGAAAGGAGAAGAAAGAAAAGATAATGGGAGATGTAACACTTATGGTAGTGTAGTTCAAGGAGAGGAGAGAGTAAGACCAGCAGAGAATTAAACGACCAAATTGGGAGAGAGAAGAAAATAATTCAAGACAAGAAGATAAGAGAAACGAACAAATATAATAAAATGGATAGGTTATAAAGTCTGTGGATTATTCTTGATTTTGAGAGGTTATCTTCTTGCTTTTTCTTTTCTCTCCCTCTTCCTGGTTGGTGACTCTGTACCCCGGGTTCTGCTCCTTTGGCACACTTAGGTAGAGGTTTGCAGTTGATAAGTCTCTATGGCAATGTCATATATTGGGCTTCAGTCTCGTTGGCAGTCAAGGCTCATTAGCATTTGCAGGCTCTGCCAATGAGAGAGTCCGTGTTCCCGGAGCCTCTCTCCTAGTCTTTCCTTCCTGAATTAGTAGCCTGATGATCCAGCTATGGGGTTGCTGCTGCCTCTGCCTGGAGAATAAGAGGCTCAAAGAGCTGGCAATTCCCCACTCTATTCCCACTCAGCACAGGGCTCTGGGTAAGGCTCAATCAGTCAGAGCCGCTAGTATAATCAGGCGGGGCTTCAGCCCACACAAAGACCTCTGACTCTGCCCCTCTGTCGGGCGCCCACTCCCGGGGGAATCTCTCACCCACTCTCCGCGCTCGCTGACCAGGATATCCGGCCAGCCACCTCTAACTTCCGGTGAGGTGCCCCACCCGCATGGAAAAGTTCAAGCGTAGGAAATTTCGCTCCTGCTCCCTCCCTGCACGCTGTTTTTCAGGGCGCAGGGGCAACCTCAAGACTACGGTTTCGGCCCACAGAAAGGCCTCTGACTCTGCCCCTCTGTCCGGGAACACGGGTGCCCACTCCCATGGCTCTAGGAGGAATCTCTCGCCCACTATCTGCGCACGCCGACCAGGAGATCAGGGTGGATGGCTGTCCCAAGTGCCTTTCTTTGTCTGGATTTGGCGTGTTAGCTTGTGTTGACTGGGTTGCCACAAGCACAGTTTTTCCTCGGCTTGGATGTCCGTGCCACAGCCTGGTTTGGACGTTTGTGCCGCAGTCTGGTTCTATTCATACCCTATGCCCGCCTAGTTCCTATACTCTCAGTTCCCAGTGAAAGCAGCCTTATTTAGGTTAGTGAGGAAGGCGGAGTGTTTCTTCCTCCTTATTTCCTTCGGGGTTGATTATATATTTAGTCAATTTTCACTCGATCATACCTTTGCATTTAGTGTGGAACCTCTGGAGGCTCCAAGGATAGATTTTTCTGTCTCTGGTTGAAGATCTTGTTGAATTTTTTGGGAGATTTATCGGTATCACTCCTTATGGCACCATTTCTCTGACGTCACTCTAAGCCTTTTCTACATTATGGATATAAACCCTCCCCGCCCAATGGAAGTGGATCTATCTATACTGTTTGGTGTTATTGTAATATTGGCATCCCTTCCCAGACAGAGTGCTCCAACCACCATGACAGGTGCTATGAAACCTGTGGCCAAAACGAGGATGACGGTGATGAGAAGTTGTAGTGCTTCTCCAAGCTCTGCCAAGAGGTGCAGAAGAGAATTAGCACGTTCAGGCTGTGCAGCAACAGTAGAGCTCTTGTTTGACAGGTTATATGTACGTTTAGGCTGAAAACCATACCTGAACTGCCAAGGAGCCACGTGTAGGTATCACTACAAAAAAAAAAAAAAAAAAAAAGAAAGATCTTTAAAGAAGATGCTGACAGGTGGTACAGCAAATGAGGATGGAAGAACATAACCTTTGAAAAAAAACTAATGTTTTGCACATAAAGCTGCCTTATTTTTGTGAAAGGATTATTGTAAGACCTTATTTTGACATTAAAATTTCAAATTGAACTGAAAATGGGGAAGGTAATGTTCCTGGACGTTGCTGCTTTGTGTGCTAGATTGTTGTGACCAAGATCAGAGAGAGGTGCATGTTGGGAGAATTTTTTTATTTTATTTTTTCCGAAGCTGGAAACGGGGAGGCAGTCAGACACACTCCCGCATGCGCCTGACCGGGATCCACCCGGCATGCCCACCAGGGGGTGATGCTCTGCCCCTCTGGGGCGTCGCTCTGTTGCATCCAGAGCCATTCTAGTGCCTGAAGCAGAGGCCACAGAGCCATCCTCAGCGCCCGGGCCATCTTTGCTCCAATGGAGCCTCGGCTGTGGGAGGGGAAGAGAGAGATAGAAAGGAAGGAGAGGGGGAGGGGTGGAGAAGCAGATGGGCACTTCTCCTGTGTGCCCTGGCCAGGAATCGAACCCGGGACTCCTGTATGCCAGGCTGACGCTCTACCACTAAGCCAGACGGCCAGGGCTGTTGGGAGAATTTTTTAAAATAATGAGTCTATAACTTCATTTTCACAATCGTATTTACAAAAAAAAAAGTCAGATTTAAAATTCATTATAATGTATGTTTATCTTATTGTTTTATTTTTTATTTATTTTTTCTGACAGACAGAAAGAGGGACAGGTAGGTACAGACAGGAAGGGAGAGAGATGAGAAGCATCAAACCTTCATTGCGGCACCTTCATTGATGGCTTTCTCATATGTGCCTTGACTGGGGAGCTACAGAAGAATGAGTGACCCCTTCCTCAAGCCAGCGACCTTGGGTTCAAGTCAGTGACCTTGGGCTTCAAGGCAGTAACCATGGGGTCATGTTTATGATCCCATGCTCAAGCCAGCGACCCCGCACTCAAGTTGGCGAACTTAGGGTTTTGAACCTGAGTCCTCTGTGTCCTAGTCCGATGCTCTATTCACTGCGCCACTGCCTGGTCAGGGCATTTTTTCCCTCTCTTTTAATTAATACATGATATGCTATTTTTCTATAGCCCGTTCAGCATATGACTAAGTCATGCTTCTGTTAATGATAAAACTAGTTACAAGGACAAGGTTTCCATGTCTTTTTCTTTTTCTTTTTTTTTTTTTTTTTAATAAATTTTTATGAATGGTAATGGGATGACATTAATAAATCAGGGTACATATATTCAAAGAAAACATGTCTAGGTTATTTTGTCATTAAATATGTTGCGTACCCCTCGCCCAAAGTCAGATTGTCCTCTGCCACCCTCTATCTAGTTCTCTGTGCCCCTCCCCCCTCCCCCTAACTCTCTCCCTCCCTCTCTCCATGTCCTCCCTCCCCCCACCCCTGGTAACCACCACACTCTTGTCCATGTCTCTTAGTCTCATTTTATGTTCCACCAATGTATGGAATCATGTAGTTCTTGTTTTTTCTGATTTACTTATTTCACTCCTTATAATGTTATCAAGATCCCACCATTTTGCTGTAAATGATCTGAGTCATCAATTTCTTATGGCTGAGTAGTATTCCATAGTGTATATGTGCCACATCTTCTTTATCCAGTCTTCTATTGAAGGGCTTTTTGGTTGTTTCCATGTCTTGGCCACTGTGACAGTGCTGCAATGAACATGGGGCTACATGTGTCTTCACGTATCAATGTTTCTGAGGTTTTGGGGTATATACCCAGTAGAGGGATTGCTGGGTCATAAAGTAGTTCTATTTGCAGTTTTTTGAGGAACTACCATACTTTCCTCCATAATGGTTGTACTACTTTACAGTCCCACCAACAGTGAATGAGGGTTCCTTTTTTCTCCACAGCCTCTCCAACATTTGCTATTACTCGTCTTGTTGATAATAGCTAATCTAACAGGGTGAGGTGGTATCTCATTGTAGTTTTGATTTGCATTTCTCTAATAACTAATGAAGCTGAGCATCTTTTCATATATCTGTTGGCCATTTGTATCTCTTCCTGGGAGAAGTGTCTGTTCATGTCCTCTTCCCATTTTTTTATGGGATTGTTTGTTTGTTTGTTGTTGAGTTTTATGAGTTCTTTGTATATTTTGGATATTAGGCCCTTATCTGAGCTGTTGTTTGTAAATATCATTTCCCATTTAGTTGGCTGTCTGTTTATTTTTATATCAGTTTCTCTTGCTGAACAAAAACTTTTTATTCTGATGTAGTCCCATTCATTTATCTTTGCCTTCACTTCTCTTGCCATTGGAGTCAAGTTCATAAATGTTCTTTAAAACCCAGGTCCATGATTTTAGTACCTATGTCTTCTTCTATGTACTTTATTGTTTCAGGTCTTATATTTAGGTCTTTGATCCATTTTGAATTAATTTAGTACACGGGGACAGGCTGTAGTCGAGTTTCATTCTTTGCATGTGGCTTTCCAGTTTTCCCAACACCATTGTTGAAGAGGCTTTCTTTTCTCCATTGTATGTTGTTGGCCCCTTTATCAAAGATTATTTGACCATATATATGTGGTTTTATTCTGGGCTTTCTATTTCTGTTCCATTGGTCTGAGTGTCTATTTTTCTGCCAATACCATGCTGTTTGATATCGTGGCCCTATAATATAGTTTAAAGTCAGGTATTGTAATGCCCCAGCTTCATTCTTTTTCCTTAGGATTGTTTGGCTATTCGGGGTTTTTTTATAGTTCCATATAAATCTGATGATTTTTTGTTCCATTTCTTTAAAAAATCTCATAGGGATTTTGATGGGAATTGCATTAAATTTGTATATTGCTTTGGGTAATATGGCCATTTTGATTATATTTATTCTTCCTATCCAAGAACAAGGAATATTTTCCATCTCATTGTATCTTTTTCGATTTCCCTTAACAATGCTTTGTAATTTTCATTATATAGTCCTTTACATTCTTTGTTATGTTTTATTCCTAGGTATTTTATTTTTTTTGTTGCAATCGTGAAGGGGATTATTTTTTTGAGTTCGTTTTCTAATATTTCATTGTTGGCATATAGAAAGGCTATGGACTTTTGTATGTTAATTTTGTATCCTGCGACTTACTGTATTGGTTTATTGTTTCTAATAATCTTTTTTGTGGAGTCCTTCGGGTTTTCGATGTATAGGATCATATCATCAGACAAAAAGTGATACCTTTACTTCTTCTTTTCCGATATGGGATGCCTTTTATTTCTTTGTCTTGTCTGATTGCTCTGGCCAGAACTTCTAGCACACGTTGAATAAGAGTGGAGAGAGTGGACAACCCTGTCTTGTTCCTGATTTAAGGTAGAAAGTCCTCAGTTTTATGTCGTTTAATAGGATGTTGGCTGATGGTTTATTCATATATGGCCTTTATCATGTTGAGATATTTTCCTTCTATACCCATTTTGTTGAGAGTCCTAAACATAAAATTGTGTTGTATTTTATCAAAAGCCTTTTCTGCATCTATTGATAAGATCATGTGGTTTTTGTTCTTTGTTTGTTGATATGGTGTATTACGTTAACCGTTTTGCGTATGTTGAAACATCCTTGAGATTCTGGGATGAAATACCACTTGATCATGATGTATTATTTTTTTAATATGTTGTTGTATTCGGTTTGCCAGTATTTTGTTTAGTATTTTAGCATCTGTATTCATTAGAGATATTGGTCTGTAGTTTTCTTTCTTTGTGCCATCCTTGCCAGGTTTTTGTATGAGGGTTATGTTGGCCTCATAAAATGTGTTTGGAAGTATTGCTTCTTCTTCAATTTTTTGGAAGACTTTGAGTAGAATAGGAACCAAGTCTTCTTTGAATGTTTGATAGAATTCACTAGTATAACCATCTGGGCCTGGACTTTTATTTTTGGGGACTTTTTAATAGTTTTTTCTATTTCCTCCCTGCTGATTGGTCTGTTTAGGCTTCGCTTCTTCATGACTCAGTCTAGGAAGGTTGTATTGTTCTAGGAATTTATCCATTTCTTCTAGATTGTTGTATTTGGTGGCATATAATTTTTCATAGTATTCTACAATAATTCTTTGTATATCTATGATGTCTGTGGTGATCTCTCCTCTTTCATTTTGGATTTTATTTATTTGAGTCCTGTGCCTTTTTTCCTTGGTGAGTCTTGCCAAGGGTTTGTCGATTTTGTTGATCTTTTCAAAGAACCAGCTCCTTGTTTTATTGATTTTTTCTATAGTTTTACTGTTCTCTATTTCATTTATTTCTGCTCTGATTTTTATTATCTCCTTTCTTCGGCTGGTTTTGGGTTGTCTTTGTTCTTCTTTTTCTAGTTCCTTAAGGTGTGAAGTTAAGTGGTTTACTTCGGCTCTCTCTTGTTTGTTCATATAGGCCTGAAGTGATATGAATTTTTCTCTTATTACTGCTTTTGCTGCATCCCAGAGATTCTGATATGTCGTATTTTCATTTTCATTTGTCTGTATATATCTTTTGATCTCTGCACTTATTTCTTCTTTGACCCATTCATTTTTAGAAGTATGTTGTTTAGTTTCCACATTTTTGTGGGTTTTTCCCCCTCTTTTTTGCAGTTGAATTCTAGTTTCAAGGCTTTATGATCAGAAAATATGCTTGGTACAATTTCAATTTTTCTAAATTTGCTGATATTGTCTTTGTGGCCCAACATATGGTCAATTCTTGAGAATGTTCCATGTACACTAGAGAAAAATGTATACTCTGTCGCTTTGGGATGAAGTGTCCTGTAGATGTCTATCATGTCCAGATGTTCTAGTATTTCGTTTAAGGCCACTATATCTTTATTGATTCTCTGTTTGGATGACCGATCTAGAGCCGTCAGCGGTGTAATGAGGTCTCCAAGTATGATTGTATTTTTGTTAGTTTTTGTTTTAAGGTCAATAAGTAGTTGTCTTATCCATGTCTTTTTCTTTTGTAAAATTGGAACCGTCAACTGGTGACCTCTTAGGGAGCAAAACCAGGATATCTAGATATTAATATAATGTGCCCAGAAGTTTACATGAACAAAATTTGAAAGCATGGCCACTCCCACTTTATGAGCCATTCATGTGACAAATGTTTTTTGCTATAACTGTTTTCAAAATTGGAGAATAGTGTAGTATGCCAGCCTGCTGAGAGCTACCAGTGTTGTGTGGAAAAAACCTACTGAAGACACAAACTTATATTAAGAGGAAGAGGGGCCCTGGCCAGTTGGCTCAGTGGTAGAGCGTCGGCCTGGCATGCAGGAGTCCCGGGTTCGATTCCCAGCCAGGGCACACAGGAGAAGCGCCCATCTACTTCTCCATTCCCCCCTCTCCTTCCTCTCTGTCTCTCTCTTCCCCTCCTGCAGCCAAGGCTTCATTGGAGCAAAGTTGGCCCGGGCACTGGGGATGGCTCTATGGACTCTGCCTCAGGTGCTAGAATGGCTCTGGTTGCAACAGAACAACGCCCCAGATGGGCAGAGCATCGCCCTGTGGTGAGCATGCCAGGTGGATCCCGGTCGGGCGCATACGGGAGTCTGTCTGACTGCCTCCCTGTTTCCAACTTCAGAAAAATATAAAAAAAAAAAAAAAAAAGAAAAGAAAAAGAGGAAGAGCGGGAGGTCTACCAAGGGAAGCAAAGAAGATCTCCTGAATTTCCTTCTCACTTAGCTGTTATTGATCAGAAACAGAACAGAGGTAACAGGATTACAAGGGAAGGAGATCAGGTGATAAGGGGAAAGAATGACTAATGGCCATTTTGCTGACATGGAGAAAGGGCTAATTTGGGTCAGTACATTCCTTTTCTTTTGCTAATTAACAAGCACAAAGCAAGGGGCAATCTAGAACCTCTAGGCCAGGGGTCCCCAAACTTTTTACACAGGGGGTTAGTTCATTGTCCCTCAGACCGTTGGAGGGCCAGACTATAAAAAAAAACTATGAACAAATCCCTATGCACACTGCACATATCTTATTTTAAAGTAAAAAAACAAAATGGAAACAAATACAATATTTAAAATAATGAACAAGTAAATTTAAATCAACAAACTGACCAGTATTTCAATGGGAATTATGGACCTGCTTCTGGCTAATGAGATGGTCAATGTCCGGTTCCATATTTGTCACTGCTAGCCATAACAAGTGATATGACGCGCTTCCAGAGCTGTGACGTGTGCGTGAGCGAGGCTGTGCTTTGTGGCCTCTCACTGACCACCAACGAAAGAGGTGCCCCTTCTGGAAGTGTAGCAGGGGCCGGATAAATGGCCTCAGGGGGCTGCAGTTTGGGGACCCCTGCTCTAGGCTAATTTTGTAAAGCCAGTTCACATGTATTTCTCTGTGTCTGCACAAAGGTCACTCACTCACACAGCTTCTTGGTGTTTGCATCCAAGAGACATTCACTCGGGGCTTTTAACTAAAGTTCCCCAATTCAAGTCATGGAGGGTTCAAGGTTACATGGGTGATTCCCTACAGAAAAGCTGGCTGTAATGAAACAAATGAAGAGTTGTTTAACATACACATGAGAGCATTACATGCTTTTATACCTTGGTGTTTAATCTCTAGCACTTGCTTCTCATAGTAGATTCTGGGATATTTTTAAAAGACTCCGTATTTCACTAATAGTGGTCTTAGTAAAAATTGTTCTTGGGGAAAAAAAGGTATGACTAGCATGATTGAGGAACTGCATTTTAGGGTTCTCCACTTCCAGGGAAGGAGAAAGAAGGCCGGGTTCTGTTCAATAGAATTCCTAACAGTATTGCCTCCTGACATCACCTTCTGACACCTGCCCAGACACCAGGGATTCTTAACATTAGCTGTCTAGAAAGCACCCTGGAGCTTGTTGCAGAAGCCAGGTTCCCATGCCATCCTCTGACATTCTGATTCAGTAGGTATGTAATAGAACTGAGGAATTGGAAATCGTAAGGCCAGTAGCCGCGGCCATGATCACAGCCGCCTGGTTCGCATTTGATTCGGGCAGACGGTAATGAAACAATGGAGCCAAGAACTGGTGGGCCATTACCTTTAATCCTAGCTCGCACTCTGTGGGCGAGAAATGCACACAGTGGGAAAACACTTCCCTTTCCATTCAGGGCTCCCAAAGCCACTGACTTATCTGAGTATTCCTAGAATCAAAGGTTCTACCTCACCAGCCTTATTCATCTGTTTCCCATCTCCTTCCCTCTGCACAAACTGGCTTCTCCTTCAGCACTCCGCTATCTTGGCTGCCTCTCCTCTGCAATGCTGATGACAGGATCTGAGAGAGAGAGCACCCAGTCTGCCTCATTTTATAGTGTAGAAATTAAAGCCTTTAAGCCAATATACAAATAAGGAAGTCTCTGATACAAAGCCACTTATCTGAGGCATAAATGGGATTCCTCATAAGAGTGCACCTCCCTACATCATACAACAGTCAAGGTTGTGGGGAAAAGCTTAGTTTTGAGAAGATCTTAGTATTAGAAGGATGTTGAAAAGATCTCAGTATTAAAAGGGCAGGAAAAACTTAGTCTTAAACTAAGCCTTAGGCTATAAAGGACCTTGAGAGCTTACAGCCTATCTCCCATACCCAATGCAAACTATAAGCAAGCAAACATACACATTATATTTGCAAACTTATTTGACCAAGAGAAATAAATTTATTTAGTTTTATTTAAGTTGTACTAAATACAAAAAGGGGTTTTTGTACAGTGGGTTCATTTGTACAATGAAAAAATGGGTTTCTCTTCATTTCTAGTTCCTAGACCCCATTTTTCTCTAGAGGAAGATTAATGTCTGTTTTTTGGGAGGTGTTAAATACATAAGTGTATGTGTATATCTTTTAAGAAATGTGAAATATCCATCTGTTCATATATACGCATGTATAAAACATATTTACAGCCTAAAAAGTAAGTATAATGTGACTCTCAGGTGACCAACACCTAGGCTAAAAAAAGTAGACGGGACCATGACATTAGGAGCCCTGCCTTGGACTGTGCTTCTTCTTCCCAACCTGGTAACCACCATCTTAACTTGGGCGATAACCCTTGCTTTTCATATTTCCACAGCTATGTATGCTCTACCAAGTAGCTCACCCTACTTTTATATAAAAAAGTTTTATATCTAAAAAATTTTAAATGTGATATAGTTGCAATCATGTAGTAAATATTCTGTGACTTTTCTTTTACACAACATTTTAAGAAGTATAGATATTGATGTGTAGGGCTATAGGTTGTTCACTTTCATTGTTATGAAAAGGCAGTCTACTCTGTGAACGTATCACAGTTAGTCCAGTCTACCATTGGTGCACATTTGGTTTGTTTCCATCCTCTGGCTATCGAAAACAAATGTATGCTGTAATGATAGTTTTTGTACTTGAGAATGTGCATAGAGGCACACATTTCTACATGCTGTATACCTGGAATGGAATTGCTAGGTTATAGGAGGTACATATCAACAGTAGAACATCTACACTTGGTATTGTCAGTCTTTCATTTATTTGTCAATCAAGTAAATATAGAATGGTATTTCATTATTATTTTAATCTGCATTTTTGTGATTAGTAATGAGGGTTAGCATTTTTTTTTCAAATATTGACTATTTGAGTTTCCTCTATTTTAAGGTGCGTGTTCAAGGCTTTTCCCCATTTTTCTATTATAGATTTGAACTTTTTTACTATTTTGTAAGATTTCCTTATATATTTTCTATACTAGATTATATGTTGTGAACATCTTCTCTCACTGTGACTTACTCTTCATTCATTGGAAACTTTCTTATTTTGGAATAATTTCAGACTTACAGAAAAGTTGCAAAAATAATTCCCTTCATCTAGCTTCCCTAATATTAACAACTTTTATAACCACAGGACAATTATCACAATCATTTTCCATGACCTTGACACTCAGAAGTACTGGTCAGGTATTTTGCAAAATGTCCCTCATTTTGGGTTTGTCTGATGTTTTCTCACGGATCAAGTTTAGGTATTTTGACAAGACTGCCACAGAAGTGATATGTCCTCAGTGTATCATATTAAATGGCACATGAGGGCCTGACCTGTGGTGGCGCAGTGGGATAGGGCGTCGACCTGGAACGCTGAGATTGCCGGTTCGAAACCTTGGGCTTGCCCGGTCAAGGCACGTGTGGGAGTTGATGCTTCTGGCTCCTCCCTCCCCTTCTCTCTCTCTCTCTCCTCTCTCTCTAAAAATTAATAAATAAAATAAAAAAAAATGGCACATGATATCAGTGTCTTAGTACTGGTAATATTAGCCTTGATCACTGGGTTAATGAGGTTATCTGCTGGGTTTCTCCACTATCAAGTTACTATTTTTACCTTTGTAATTGATAAATTTGTTAAAGGAGATGTTTTGAGACTATGATGCCGCTTGTCTCTTCAACTTTCTACCCACAATTTGTTTTTGACAATTAGTACTGTGGTGTTTGCCTAAAGGTGATTTTGTATTTCCATTGCTCTACTTATTAACTGGAATTCTTCTGTAAAAAAGGGTTCATGCTTCTCCCTCATGTATATTTATTTATATCAATATAGAGTCATGGATATTAATTTCATTCTATGAGTAATAATAATTCAGTACTATCCTTTTTTCAAATTATTCCAGCTCTTCACCTTTAGCACTGCATCAGTTGGCTCCAGTGTCTTTTTGACATGCCCTATGCTTTTTCAAGTACTTCTTTATTTTCTGACTCCACAAGATGTTTCAAGATCACCTCATATAGGCCAGCTGGCTCAGTGGTAGAACATTGGCCTGGCATGTGGATATCCAGGGTTCAATTCCCCGTCAGGGCACAGAGGGGGCTGCTTCTCCACAACTCCTTTCCCCTTTCTCTCTCTCTCTTCCCTTCCCACAGCCATGGCTGGATTGATTTCAGCGCATTGGCCTCAGGTGCTGAGATGGCTCCATGGAGCTTCCGCCTCAGGTGTTAAAAATGTCTGGGTTGCCAGCATGGCCCCAGATGGGTAGACCATTGGCCCAAGACAGAGGTTGCTGGGAGGATCCCGGTGGGGGTACATGCAGGAGTCTCTCTATCTCTGCTCCACTCACTTGGAAAAGAAGGGGGAAAAAAGATCTCTTATATATTCTTGCATAACCCTGGAATGGACTATGGAGCTCTGGTCCTCTTCCTGGGGAAATGGTATTTAGGAACTAGATCTGAGCACGAGGGTTATCATCACTGCTCTCATAGGTCCTCTCAATGAGGTGTATGCAAACTAATGCATATGCATACATCTGTATTTATTTCTACATCTATCTGTACATATATTAAAATTATGTTCATCCCAATACATTCAATTTTAGTATCACAAAACTCATTCCAGTCTTCCCCATTTCCTTAGTTGTAACTTCTTTGACAGTCTAATTCGTTTTCCAGGCTATGTAAGTTACCACGCAGGGAGTGGCTTGGAGGATGCCCACGTATTTCTCCTGATTCTGTAGTCAGTCTGCACAGCATAGTTGGTTCTCTGCTGTCGTCTCATCTGGAGTTTTACTTGAGGAGGATGTGCTGCCATGCTCCCTTGGGTTTGGGCAGATTCATTTCCAAGGGACTGTGAATTCACAGCAGCTTTCTTTTTCAATTCTGGCAATGGAAAGAGAGTTTCTACTGCTTCAAGGCCATGGCTCTAGACTCTTTCAAAGGGTTTGCCTGATTGGTCAGTCCCATCCAGGAGAATCTTTTTTTGATCTTAAAGTCAGCTGAATAGGACCTTTAATTACATATGCGAAATCCCCACATTACTCTTCCAATGTTACCTAATCACCTTTGCCGTACTCTATTAATTAGAAGCAGTCACAGGGTCATAGCCTTCACTGTAGTGGAAAGGATGAGAGAAGCTGTGAATCATTAGAGGCCACCTTAGTGTGTGTCTGCCACTATCTATGAAACCTGGCTTTCAATCTCTACCATGCAGTCATTTATTTAGTCCTACTGTACACATGTACACATAAAATGACAGAATTGCTAACTCATACCTCTGTGAGAAACAGATTTACTAATTCATGTATTTGAGCAATGTGGTTTTTTTTTTTTTTTTTTTTTTTTTTTTTGGTCTTAACCAGTCAAATACTGATTTCCAGTTACTTGGGTTAGTTTTTCCCCTTTCCTTCCAGTGTACTTATGTATTCATTTGTAAGTTGTATTCAGTTGTTATTGTTTGCTTCCTGTATTGGATCCCTCCTCACCACCCAACCTGGTTGATTTTTATTATTTTGGGGGGTGTTGGAAGCACTAATATGGTTCTAAAAGCCAAAGCTACACACAAAAAAGGATGCTTGGAGAAATGTTACTTCCTCCTAGTCCTCATGAACCTGCTCCAACTCTCTCCTTCCCAAGTCTTGCTTACCCATCCTCTCTGTAAGGAACTTTTCTTTTTATGGTTTCTGGTTTATTTTTACTGTATTTTGCACAAATAAGCACATAAATGTGTTTTTTGTTTGTTTTGTGACAGAGAGAGGGACAGACAGGCAGGAAGAGAGATGAGAAGCATTGATTCTTCGTTGCAGCATCTTAGTTCATTGATTGCTTTCTCATATTTGCCCTGACCAGAGGCTACAGCAGACTGAGTGACCTCTTGCTCAAGCCAGTGACCTTGGGCTCAAGCCAGCGACCTTGGGCTCAAGCCAGCAACCTTAGGCTTCAATGCAGTGACCTCTGGGCTCAAGCCAGTGACCATGAGGTCATGTCTAGGATCCCACGCTCAAGGCCGTGAGCACGCACTCAAGCAGGCAACCTTGGGATTCCGAACCTTGTCCTCCGTGTCCCAGTCCAGCATTCTATCCACTGTACCACCTCCTGGTCAGGCAATAAATGTGTTTTCTTATGTTCCCTTCTGTCTTACATGATGGTAGCTTACTACAGATATTCTTTACACTTTGATTTTTTTTTTCATTTAGAGTCTCAGCCTGACCAGTCGATGGCGCAGTGGATAGAACATCAGACTGGGACTTGGAGGACCCAGGTTCAAGACCCCGAGGTCGCCAGTTTGAGCGTGGGCTGATCTGGTTTGAGCAAAGCTCACCAGCTTGGACCCAAGGTTTGAGCAAGGGGTTACTTGGTCTGCTGAAGGCCCATGGTCAAGGCACATATGAGAAAGCAATCAATGAACAACTAAGGTGTCGCAATGAAAAACTGATTGATGCTTCTCATCTCTCTCCATTCCTGTCTGTCTGTCCCTATCTATCCCTCTTTCTGTTAAAAAAAAAAAAAAGTCTCAGAAATCTCTCCAAATCAATGCATAGAGCATATCCTCATGATTTTTTGATTTTGGGTTGATGTGCATAGACCTCCATTGTGTGGATGTGCCATAATATTTTCAACCTTTCTCCTGTGTATAATCATGTAGGTTGTTTCTAATATTTTGCATTTACAGATAATGCTGCAATGAGTAACCAAGGAGCTAATGTTAGGTCACATGTCAAACTGCGAGACTGTGACATGACCATCCCCACAGACCACCTTCGGTTCTGACTCACCTTTAGACTGCATGCAGTCATTGCCCTTGGAACATGACTGAGTTGCTAGATTCCTTGGCCACTCTGGTCACTTTGTAAGCAGGCCTCTCAGAGCAACCACTCACCTGCCATTCCAGGGAAGGTTCTTCTATTTCAAGCTGCTCCTTCCCAGGTCAACTTTTGTGACCTTTTCATCTTCAGGGTGACCCCTCCTCACCTCTGCCCTATGCATTGTCATCTCAGCTAAGAGTCTGAGAGATGATAAAAATTTGTCTTGAAATAGGTCCTAGTTCTAGAATGCTGATCTTCCCCAAAGATTCTTTAACTTCTTTGAGTTTCCTATTCAAGCATTCTGAAAGTTTACTGGCCTACTTAAACTAGAGCTCCACAAAAAGGGGCATTAATGGACATGGGGGATACCTGCACTATCCTAAAATGTTATTAAAGATTGTGTTTGCATTTATGTGGGAAAACAGCCAATGAGAATTCATAAGTTAGCTTTAAAAAGTCTAAGAACCCATGTATTAAATGACATACATACATATCCATATATCTATATATCTATATCTATATATCTATATATATATATGTTGTTTTTTTTAATGAGAGGAGGGGAAATAGCAAGACAGATTCCAGTGCCCTAACTGGGATCCACCCGACAACTCCCATCTGAAGCTGATGCTCAAATCAACTGAGCTATCCTCAGCAGCTAAGGCCGACGCTTGGACCAACCAAGCTATCCTCAGCACCTGGGGCCACTGCTTGAGCTACTGGCTGTGAGAAGGGAAGAGAGAGAGAAGATGGAGAAGGAAGGGACGAGAGCAGATGGTTGCTTCTCATGTGTGCCCTAACTGGGATTGAACCCAGGACATCCACACACTGGACTGACACTCACTGAACCAACCATCCAGGCCTCCCCCCACACACATATACATATACATATACATATACATATACATATACATATACATATACATATACATATACATATACATATACATATACTTTTTTTTTTTTACAGGGAGAGAGAGTGAAAGAGAGGGATGGAACGGAGAGAGATGAGAAGCATCAATCATCAATCTTCGTAGCGACACCTTAGTTGTTCATTGATTGCTTTCTCATATGTGCCTTGACCGTGGGCCTTCAGCAGACTGAGTAACCCCCTTGCTCGAGCCAGCGACCTTAGGTCCAAGCTGGTGAGCCTTGCTCAAACCAGATGAACCTGCGCTCAAGCTGGCGACCTTGGGGTCTCAAACCTAGGTCCTCGGCATCCCAGTCCGATGCTCTGTTCACTGCGCCACCACCAGGTCAGGCTAATTTTTTTTAACACAGATTCACAAGAGGGAAAAAGTACTGGCTGGGAGTTACCTTCAAATTCATATTCAATTAAACGATTTCAATATAATAATTTTACCCGTTTTTAAAAACAGTACATATTTTAAATGTATATTAAAGGCATCTTTTGGATGAGTAAAACTGAACAGCAAGTATTTTAAATAGAGGTGTACCTAGTTTTAAAACTAATGACCATAAAGAAAAACTAAGAGAATGTGACAAATATGAAGTTAAAGGACATTTTATTTACTGACAGATTAAAAACCGTAACTCCAGGTGGTGCAAAATGCACCATTGAACCCAATTACAAAGAACTGGTGTTAATACACAATTTTTAAGCAATATTACACTTATTTTTGGCAAAGTGCTGTATTGTTTAGTCTGTGTATAAAACTGACCAGCTATGAACTAATCAGTATAAAAATTTCTATAAAAAACAGAAAAAAATTTAGACAGTGGCTCAAGAAAACAAGCTGCCATTTATGCATAGATTGATATACAGTATATAACGTAACCAAATGTCCCTTTTTAGTTTTCAAGTTGTTGAAAAAAATGTGTCCAGAAACACATCAAGAAGGCACATAGTACAGTCTACAATACTCCTCAGTCTCTAGAACTGATGCCCTGCCCTTGAAAAGCAAATACGTTCACCATTTTACTTGAGAAAAAAACCAAAGCCACTTTTCTTCTTTAAATAACACATACAATTATTGATTAAACTTCCAAACCTCTGGAGGAAAATACAACCAAAAAGCAAGCAAAACCACTCACACACCAAGCTTGGAAACATACACATATACCCCCCCCCACCCCCCAAGTAGTAGTTTGGTTTTCAGAAGTCCATCTAGAAAATGAATACAAAAACTTCAGGCAAATACAGAGCAAAACTGGGCATTTAACAATTACACAATCTTTAACAAGTGTTGTAAGGAAAATTTTCAATGATATATAAAACATCACCCACTTAAGCTGCCTTCCTCTGAATAGTAACTCATCCCCCGTAGATACTGTTGCAAATAGAAAAAGATACCCTTATCTGTTTGCTTTCCAGTACCTCTTTCTACACCCCAAACCACTGTAAATGGTGTCAAATTTCAAGCGAAACTGGTACATGGCAAGGCTGACACCATTGCATTTTGGTGGTTTTCTAAATAAAGTTTTTTAAATAAAAATTTAAGCATTAACATAAGTAGATAAGGATGCCATTTATAATGCATCAACATGGCTGATGGAAACATCTATGATAGGAGCCCCACTTTTAAAAGAATTTAATCTCTTTGTGGGCCTTAAAAAGAAGGTAATTTTAAGTTAACATTACACACATATGCTAGTAACTCCAGTACAAGGAGCAGTCTCTTAATTGGTTCTAAAACAAAAACTAATATTTGGAAACTCTTAAACTTTATTATTAATCTATGTAACTGTCTATCCTCTAATTGGAGTCCTTTTTTTGTTTGTTTCCAACTTAAAGAATATGAAGATAAGGAAGCTATTCTTCTTTGCTCTTTTTTCTTAAGATATAAAGACAATATATTTCCTTGAGAAGGAAGAGAAACAGCAAAGACAGATTCACCAAAGACATAAAGGTTACTAATCTGTGTGTCACACAGATTTGAGAAGTAAAAAATAATAGGCAATTCTGAATCGCCCTCTCAAGTTTTAAGTGAACTGTCATCTTACTAGACTCAAAGTACTAATACAGCCTGACCAGGCGGTGGCGCAGTGGATAGAGCGTCGGACTGGGACACGGAGGCCCCAAGTTCAAGACCCCGAGGTGGCCAGCTTGAGCACGGGCTCATCTGGTTTGAGCAAAAAAAAAAAAAAAAAAAAAAGCTCACCAGCTTGGACCCAAGATCGCTGGCTTGAGCAAGGGGTCCTCGGTCTGCTGAAGGCACATATGAGAAAGCAATCAATGAACAACTAAGGTATTGCAACGAAAAACTGATGATTGATGCTTCTCATCTCTCTCCGTTCCTATCTGTCTGTCCCTATCTATCCCTCTCTCTGACTCTCTGTCTCTGTAAAAAAACACAAAAAACAAACAAACAAAACAAAACAAAACAAAAAAGTACTAATACAACAGAGAAGGTATGTAAAAAGGAACAGTTTGCATGGGAACTGGAAAAATGAACAGAAAATTTATGTTAAAAAAAAGCTCCCTGAAATAGGAAGTTGAAAATCCAATCACTCTACACTTTCTGTAAAAAATTCTTTAACCAGCCAACCATATAAAGGCATTGCCACAGAATATAAATAATGGAAGCTTAATCTTCAACTTAACAGTGCAGTACATAATTCAATTAGTTGAGAAAAAATAACATAGGATATATATTATAAAATGTTTTATTAACAAAAACACAAACTTTGAGAAACATGGTGCATTATAAAAACTAAAACTAATTCATAAGCACTGCTTGTGCTCACCACATATTCTAAACTTCTGAGTCATATTCTATATTTTTAATCAGTTTAGAAACCACTAAAATCAAAGGGGTCTTATTTCTCACTGCATGAATTTTAAGGAATATGCACGAAAGCACATTGTAAACCACTAATATTTACAACAGCAAAATAATAGTTACTTTATAATAAATTGTATTTTGGCCGTGCTTCAAAGAATACTTACATGTCAATGTCATTCTGTGTTATTGCTGGTCTTGTGTCTTTGTACTGAGTAGATGCCTAACAAACATCTAATGATCAAGAACTTCAACTGAATTATGTAACTACTTTTTTCAATTCTTACATGTGCCAATTTTGGACAGAAACCACAATATATCACAGAGAGTGTGGTAGCCCTTAATCTGAAAAAACATCCCAAAGACTGGAATCATTTGTCTTCCAGGAACAAAGCATAAAACAGTAGGTCCAGATAAGGAAAACAAAAAGGCAATAACTGACAGAAATAAATGTATTTAAGGTATCAGGAATTCTGAAAAAGTAAGAAAGTAAAAAAGGCCCACTGCAATTTTATATAGAAATCTGTTCATGCTGCCAAACAAGTTCTCTTAGCTGAACTTCTGTAGCTCGTGAGGTACTAACAACTCGCACGTAATCTATGAAGAAAGAGGCCCCCCATGTATTCCGAGGCTCTCACATCAAGAAAACATTTAGCTTGTCTATTTTCAAGTTACCAATACATGGCCCTATAACAGACATGATGTAAAACATACACACCTTCATGAAAATTCTACGATCTCCCAACTCAAAAACACAAATAGTAACAAAATAATTTCTAGCTCAGTTTGACAAAAACTTTACAGACTTGGCCCCTAATGAGAAAACAAATAAATTAAGGGGTAGTTGAAATGGAAAGGGAACAAGGAAAGACAGGGGATCTAAACTCTTGTTCTAAAGAGACATTCCTGGCACTTCATTAATGCCAGTGGAAGAACAACTAACACCACCATTTAACTACACTATTTGACCGTTTCTGACTCCAAAAATCCCAGTCTAGTCAGAAAAGAGCACAGCTCTTCACTTGAAGAAAAAAAAAAAAAGTCTTCCATGGTTCACCACGTCAAGCTGCTGCAGGGTTACGGAGAAATACAGTAATACGGGTACTTCACATAACTATATGCTGCTTTTTCCCTTGAAATAATGTAGAAATGTGTACTAATTTAATTATGGTTGCAGAGGATATAGGAAAATAAGCTATTTGATTATACAGGTGACACTACTGTTCTGTCAGCAGAATGTGCTTTGGATTATAAACGTGCTTAACTTAATTTCAGAAGAAATCAGTGAGAATGTGGATGGCTCAGCAAAACCCATTACAACTGCTAAAAAGTCAAGTGACTGGCTAGAGGTAAGAAATAGATCTTCTCCGTGTCCAGTTAACTGGCTTCTGTGGGTGTTGAACCCTGCACCCTGGCTTCATTAGCACCAACAGTACGAAGAACAGTTGTGGCAAAAAATTGCCACAGGCCCCACCCCCATCATTAGATTCAGTAGAGAGGCCCTTGGAATTTCATACAAGGTACATTCTAAATTAGTCCCACTTCAAATCAGAATACAGTCCTCACAACTGTGAGGGAGGTAACTATTACTGCTCCCTGTTGGCGGATGAAACAGGCCAAAGTGGTTAAGGATTCCGCCTGAAGCCCAACTTAAAACCTAAGTGAAAACCCCAGGAAGCCAACCTGTCACTCTTCATTTAGACACCACAAAAAGGTATCACTAGGAATTCCCCTTCACCCTTGTTTGCCACTTGGTAAGATAGGCTCCATGGCAGAGGATTTATTACTGTATCAGAAATACAAAGCCTATCACTCTTCCCTTGGGCAGATATATTTATGAAGTCATTCAAGTGCCTGGACAAGTACTTCTGAATTTACAGCTGATGTGAGGTGGTGAGTGGGCAGAGCTGGCAGGAGTGAATCCAAACAACTTAAATAGGGTACTAATGGACATACATTTTTCCAAATACAACTTCACAGGTCTAATTGAAATCTTCTGCATGCGAGACAAATGCTTTTGTCCCATGATACCTGCACATCTGTACCACATCACACAGTCACATTGTAATTACTGAATGCACTCTTCACCAACACTTAATGTACCTGAATTCCAAAATAAACTGTGTGGCGAATCTGGAAAAAAAAACCCCATACATACAGAAATATATCAAGTTTTCTTTCAAAAGAAAATTCAGCCATAATTCCATTATAACCATGGCAACTATAACCTGTTAATGCTCATGTTAGTGTGTAAAAATGTATTTGTTATATACAGAAAAGATTATCAAGTACTGGTCAATAAAGTGTATGGCTGACCCTGAGAATAAATTTTTGCTTACTCAAAAGATTGATTAAGTAATACAAAATAAAATTGAAAGATGCTTATTTTCATACTTGAGAAGAAATGTCTTTAAAATGCTAACTCATGTATGCTTTAATAGATTTAAAGACATCCCCAAACACCAAACACTGTAATTGTATTGATATGTTTCCAAAAATATTATGAAAAAATTTACAAAAAAGTGAATGTTAAGAGCAAGGCATTATGTGATACATAGCACGTAAATCTGGTTTTCAACATAGTGTCTAAACACACTGATAAAACTATGTGATTGGTCATCAATTGGCTGCAAAGAGACAACATCTTCATCATCCAAATACACATCCACACACATATGTACAAACCAAGAGAAACCAACCAACCAAACTTGAAATTCTTAGTAATTGTACTGACGTGGGCAGGGCTGATGGACAGCCCAGCCATTGTGCTTGACTTGCCGTGAGTGGCAATCCCTGGTAAGATTTTGGCGACGAAGGCTATTTCTGTTCAGAGGCTGTCTTTCACTATGTTCTTTTATCCACTGGGAAGGGCGAAAGCTCTTGGGTTGTTCCAGAAAAGCTGTATGAGCAGCAACAGCTGCAACATAGCAGTGAATGTGCTGCCCCACTTCATTTTGAGCTTCCACTCTGAAACAGAAAAAAATGGGGATATACTAAATAACAGAGTATGGCCTGACCAGGCAGTGGCACAGTGGATAAATCATTAGCTTGGGATGCTGAGGACCCAGGTTTGAAACCCCGAGGTCGCCGGCTTGAGCGTGGGCTCACCAGCTTGAGTGCAGGCTCACCAGCTTGAAGCTCAAGGTTGCTGGCTTGAGCCCAAGGTCGCTGGCTTGAGCAAAGGGGCACTCGGTCTATTGTAGCCCCCCTCCCCCCCACTCCTGGTCAAGGCACCTATGAGAAAGCAATCAGTGAACAACTAAGGTGCTGCAACTGAGTTGATGCTTCTCATCTCTCTCTCTTCCTCTCTCTGCCCCTGTCTCTCACTAAAAATAAAAAATAAATAATAAAGTACGTTAATAATGGAACTGAAAAATAACTTCAAAATTCAATTTGCTACATTAACTTATAGTTGACTGAGAGTTTAGTGTTTCATAGCGGACAGAGAAGTTTATATTTCGTGACCATACTGTCTGACAACTGCAGAAAGCAGCAGCCAACTTTTAATAGAAATATGCCATATAATCCATAGGTGGCTAATTAAGTCGACCAGGATTTTAATAAAAAATCCTTTACACTTTGAGTACATTTCAAATGCAAAGCAAACACATTTATATATGCTTTTCTGGGAGGGAAACAACTTTTACTAAATAAGTGCATCTGCCAACTATTTTACAAATATTACGTTATTTTAATTCTTGCCATGATCTTGAAAGAAAAATATTTTAATTCCCAAGTTTACTGATCAGAAATCTATGGCTCAGAGATGTGTGAAGGTCACAATTATTAACTGACTCAATCAGGATTCTAACACAGATCTTACTCCCAAGGACTATCGTTATGAAGCAGGATGAATACTCATTGTGGCAACAGACATTTTCTATCTAGGAAACAAGGTCTACATCTGTATTAATAGAAATATGCATAAGGGATATTTAAATATACTCATTTAAGACCTTTTAGTAAAAGCTACCTGCTTATTACTTATATCACAACAGGGCACACTTTGGAATGGTATTTTTATAGCAATGTTATAAAGACCCTTGGCTACAAATCATGATTATTATGCTTTCTATATTAAAAGCTAATCAAATAGAAAATATTTAAACTATATTACATATAACATGAAGAATTTTAAGTGTTTCTTTTGAAAGAACGGGAGAGAGGCAGGGGGGCAGAGAGTGAGAGAGAGGGGGAGAGAGGGAGGAGGGAGGGAGAGGGAAAGGGAGAGAAGCATCAACTTGTGTTTCACTTAGTTGTGCAACTATTGGTTGCTGCTGTCCTATGTGCGCTGACCAGGGCTTGAACTGGAAACCTCGGAGTCAAGCCAGCACCCTTAGGATCGGCAACCCCAGGTTCAAACCAGTGACCTCAGTGGTATGGGATGACACTGTATCCACTATGCCACTTGCCAAGGCCGTGAGAGTTTTAAGATTTTTTTTATTAAGTGAGAGGCAGGGAGGCAGAGAGAAAGACTACTGCATGCACCCTGACTGGGATCCACTGGGCAACCCCCCTGCCCGACAATGCTCTGCCCATCTGGGGCCATAGCTCCATTTTGCTTAGTAACAGCTATTTTAGCACCTGAGGTAGAGCCAAGGAGCCATCCTCAGGGCCTAGGGCCAACTTGCTTGAACCAATCGAGCCATGGCTGTGGGAGATGAAGAGAGAGAGAAGGGGAGGGAAAAGAGTGGAGAAGCAGATGGTCACTTCTCCTGTGTGCCCTAACCAGAAATCGAACCTGGGACTTTCACACGCCAGGTGACGCTCTACCAACTGAGCCAACTGAACAGGGCCAAGATTTTTACGAGTTATTTACACAGGAAGGGCAGTTATACATTCTGCCTGCAATCATTAGAGGAAAAAAACTGTCTTTTCTTAAAAAAAATTATATATATATTTATATATATTTACACATATATATATTAGAATCAAAGCAGGTTGAATTAAAAATACAATAGACAGAAGTTAAAATAAAGACTGGTTTTTAAAAGGTGCCACCTTGAGTCCTTAACCTCATTGTTTAGACTGATAACACATATAACACAGTCTCAAAGGGAATATACTTACTCTGTGCCAGTGACTCTTTTTTTTTTTTAATGTTTCCTTTATTTATTTATTTATTTATTTATTTATTTATTTATTTACAGAGACAGAGAGAGAGAGTCAGAGAGAGGGATAGACAGGGACAGACAGACAGGAACGGAGAGATGAGAAGTATCAATCATTAGTTTTTTGTTGTGCATTGTGACACCTTAGTTGTTCATTGATTGCTTTCTCATATGTGCCTTGTCCGTGGGCCTTCAGCAGAAGTAACCCCTCACTCGAGCCAGCAACTTTGGGTCCAAGCTGGTGAGCTTTTGCTCAAACCAGATGAACCCGCGCTCAAGCTGGCGACCTCGGGGTTTCGAACCTGGGTCCTCGGCATCCCAGTCTGATGCTCTATCCACTGCACCACTGCCTGGTCAGGCACCAGTGATTCTTATAAGCAGCTTTTTCTGGCCTTACAAATGTTAAATGGTGAACTATTGAATCATTAGTAAGATTTTTTTTAATAAATTTTAATTTATTTTATTTTTGTGGCAGAGACAGAGAGAGAGAGAGTTAGAGAGAGGGACAGACAGATAGGAAGGGAGAGAGATGAGAAACATCAATTCTTCGTTGCTGCTCCTTAGTTGTTCATTGATTGATTTCTCATATGTGCCTTGACCGTGGGGCTACAGCAGACCGAGTGACCCCTTGCTCCAGCCAGTGACCTTGGGCTCAAGTTGGTGAGCCTTGCTCAAACCAGATAAGCCTGCGCTCAAGCTGGCGACCTTGGGGTCTCGAACCGGGATCCTCCACGTCCCAGTCCGACGTTCTATCCACTGCGCCACCGCCTGGTCAGGCTCATTAGTAAGATTTTAAATGCTAATTATTTTACTGTTAGGATGTGGTCAACTTTATTTTAATTGGCTTATTTTGGGTCATTAAAGGCACCTATATATTACTTAGTTTTAAAGTTATAGTATTTATAAAGGCTAAAACACAAAAAAAACCACTCTGAAGCTCATCTGTAATTTTAAAGCACCTTACTTTTATTTGCTTTGTAGTAGTATTTCCAAGGATAGATAGGATGGAAATGATCTAACTTTTGAAAAACATGATTTAATTCCTGTTCAGAAAATACAGATCTTTACTACATAGCCATTCGAACCTAGTTTTACCTAATTTCTACCATGATTTAGTGGCCTTTACTTAAAAGAATTCAAAATCCAAAAATAAGAATATTAAAAAAGATTTTAGTTATTATGATGCCTTGTACTTTATATGTTCAGAATGAATTCATATAAAGTTAAATGTGTTGTTTTGATCTGTTATAAATGGAAAAGTACATATTTAACTCCCCTATATGTTACATCAAAACATAGGAAGATATAAGAACAAACAAGATATAAAAAATGAGATTCTCACAGCATTGAAACTGCAAACATATTATCAGACACAGTGCAGGTCCAGGACTGGATGCTGCTTTGTACAAACCAGGTGAAATATTATGGGCTAGTTAGGAAATCTGAGCATGTGTAATAAGTGAACTGCAATTTTACTTAAAAAAGAAGGTGGAAATCACTGCCTAAAAAAGCAGATTATAAAAAAGCATCTGCGGCTTGATCCCATTTACGTTAAAAATGCATGTGCGTGGGTGTGGGTGTGCACGTCTCATGTGTGCAAGCACATATAGGAAAAACAATCTGGAAGGGTATGCCCTAGGATCTCAACAGTGTTCATCTCTGGGTAGTAAGAATGTCATTTAAAATTTTTGCATATTTTAATTTTTGCAATAAATGTGTACTGCTTCTATAATATTATTTACAAAGCTGCTGAATATATACACAAACACACAGCTTAAATACTGAAAAGTATATATACAAATGCCAATAAGTTTAAAGGGACTATTAATCACGCTAAATTCTTGAATGGAATACCTCAGAGGTGAAAGCAAAATCAGGAAGAATTTTTAAGAACTGAAGAAAGTGGGGGATGCAATCAGGGGGACACTAGAATCTATGTAAACACAATAAATTAAAATCAATTTTTAAAAAAAGAACTGAAGAAATTAACTTGAACAAGTATAAAACCATTAAATCAATATCACCTCCAAAAAATTATATTGTAAATTTTTGTTGGAATGTCTGGAACAGCCCTGGCTCAGTAGCTCTGTTGGTTAGAGCATCGTCCAGATATGCCATGGTTGCAGGTTTGATTCCTGGTCAGGGCACATACAAGAATTGACTAATAGGCCCTGGCCGGTTGGCTCAGTGATAGAGCATTGGCCTGGCGTGCAGGAATCCAGGGTTCGATTTCCGGCCAGGGCACACAGGAGAGGCGCCCATCTGCTTCTCCACCCCTCCCCCCTCTCCTTCCTCTCTGTCTCTCTCTTCCCCTCCCACAGCCAAGGCTCCACTGGAGCAAAGTTTGTCCGGGTGCTGAGGACGGCTCTGTGGCCTCTGCCTCAGGCGCTAGAATGGCTCTGATTGCGGCAGAGCGACGCCCCAGAAGGGCAGAGCATCGCCCCCTGGTGGGCATGCCGGGTGGATCCCGGTCGGGCGCATGCCTCCCCATTTCCAGCTTCAGAAAAATACAAAAAAAAAAAAAAAAAAAAAAGAATTGACTAATAAGTGCATAAATAAGTAGAATGCCTGGAACACTGACTTCATGATAAACTTATAGCACTGAATAAAGTGCCAGTTAAAGTAACATTTCCCATGGAGAGCTTACCTACTAGAAAGCCTGGGTAACTATATATGCAAATTGTTTTTCAATTTGATACAAGTATGTTTATCTTCATTCAAGCTAATCTATAATATTGAGACGGGAGTGCAGCAAACCCTGGCACAGTTAACAATGAGCTGCCTGGGCTTTGTTTTATTTGGCAAACAGGAAACAGAAGATATATACAATGTTCTAGTTTGCAGAGTCAGAACCTGGATATTGAAAAAGAGGCCCCTTGGGTGACAGCATTAATTGTAGTAATATTCTGAACTGCTCCAAAGAATCAAGTTCACCTGTATTCTTGACAGGTAGTGAGGGAATTAAGGCAGTGTCAGCATTCCCACAGTACTTGAACACCACAGGGAACCTTCCACTAATGTACATCATGACCTAGCCAAACTTTGAGCTAATTAACTCTGCCACGGGCTTTATTTTAGTGGAGGGAGCAATTGTGAATATATTCCCTGGATAAAGGCCACAAAATGCCTATAAGTTCGCTCTGGAACATATTAAACTTCAAGGAACAGGCACTCTCCTTGAACCTTTCCAGGCCCTTAACCCACCTGGCGTTGAAACAGCCTTTTAGACCACTTGGGACCCCCATATATCAACAAAACATTGTTTGGGTATGAAATCTTTCCTCTGTAAGGTAGAAAACAACTCTCTGAACAAAATGTTTTGGTAAAACTGCCATTTTACTTCATGCTTAAGATTTCTTAGGTTTTTAAGGTTAAGAGTCATTTGATGTGACCTGGCTAGGAATATTTGAAAAAAAGTGTTTTATTTTAAGACTTACTCTTTTTGCCAAATTTGATACCCTCAAATAATCCAGTCTGTACAATGCCAGAGTTACAATCTGAGCTATGCAGCAGAAATGCCAGTCTTTCCTTCCCATTCATTAGCAGAGCATTATAAATGGAATGGCTCGCCATTATATAACTGGAGCATGCTACATTTTCTTTTTTTTTCTCATGGTATCTTATATTTGAATGTCATTTGTAGCCTACAAAATCATTCTCTTCCCTTAAGTGTTTACCATGGAAAATCACTCAGTATGTAAAGCTACCTGCTTTTAAAAGTTTCTGCAAAAATGATAAGGTGTGTGTGTGTGTGTGTGTGTATACAGAGAGAATAAATGTGGTAAAATGTTAACAAGTGCTTCGAAGACAAAAAACAGGTTAAGAGGACATAAAACTTTTTGAAAATCTAAAATGAACACTTTTTGTACCAACTGCCTTGTGCACTCTGCACATTATTTCAAAAATGTCTAACAAAATTACTTATGCACCTTCTAAAAACTTAGCTTTGAATGATAGTAGAAATAAATAAAATGCACGTTCAACAGAATGCCTGTGGAGTCAAATCCTTATGACGTACCTGGGACTACTTGGGTTCTGAAATTCGTCAGTCCCACAGTTGGTCTCACTGAGACCAGGGCAGGAGTTATGCACGGTGTAGACAGACATGCTGGGATGTTCAATGAGAAGGTTTTCCATAGGACTGGTTTCCACCTTGATAGTGGTTAATTCACCTGCAGTGAAACATGGGGGAGGGGTGACAAACCAGCTCTCCTCCATCGGACAGGATTCAAACTGGAGGAAGCAGGAATCACTTGTATCAGCCAAGCACTCAAGAGATGCAGGTAAACAGGAAAAGACTGAAGGATGCTCAGTGGGTGCCTCTTCACCAATGTCCTCTTCTTCCTCATCTTCTGCTGCTGACAAACCAGTGCAAGTGTCTAGATATGAGTCCACATGTGTTGTTGATGTCCCACAGGAGGATGAGTGTCACATTGATATCACATCAGAGCACAGAAAAAGAAGAGACACTGCTATTAGCTGATGTTCACATTCCTTCCTTTATTTAGGTTAGAAACAAAATATATTCACTCATAGTGAGTATAAAATAATTTCTGAGCTGTGTGTGTGTGTGTGTGTGTGTGTGTGTGTGTGTGTGTGAGAGAGAGAGAGAGAGAGAGGGAGAGAGAGAGAGAGAGATACCACTGTATGGCATGGATTATGTTGGCTTTGCAGGAAGATTTTCAGACTATTTCTGTTCTACTGAGTAAACATATAACAAGCCATGTGGGGTACTGCTTGTCTAGTCTTGACGGTTTTTTATTAAAGTGCCCAATTTAATCAGTATGTAAGTGTAAAACTGGAAAGTCTGATGTCAATCAATTTCACTGGCTGATCACCTGGCACAAGATGTTTTCTGCAATTTTTAAAAATATAAATTCTTGTCTACAGTATTTACTTTTTTTTAATCGAGAGAGATAGAGATAAGAAGAGAGAGAGAGATGAGAAGCATCCAATCTTCATTGTAGCACCTTAAGTTGTTCATTGATTGCTTTCTCATATGTGCCTTAATGGGGGGGGGCGCTCCAGCTGAGCCAATGATCCCCTGCTTAGGCCAGTGACCTCTGGGCTCGAGTCATGACCAGGGAGTCATATCTATGATCCCATGCTCAAGCTGAAGACCCCGCACTCAAGTAAGGCTGCACTCAGGCTGGATGAGCTGACACTCAAGCCAGCAACCTCAGGGTTTTGAACCTGGATCCTCAGAATCCTAGGCCAGTGCTCTATCCACTGTGCCACTGCCTGGTCACGCTTGTCTATTTACTTTTCAGGGTTAAAAATCTTCAAAGTTATTGATTTACTTATACAAAAACTGAGATGCCAAGTGTTTCTGCTTTTGCTGTGATGATTAACAGTGAAGAAAATACCTTACCTATGAAGTCAACAAGAATCCATTCATCATCTTCTTTCTCACTAAATTCTGGTTCTTGGTTGGAAGAAGTATTGCTTTCACCCACAAACATTTTATTCAGTCTCTGGAACATTGTTAAGGCAAGATTGAGACTTTGGCTGGATGTCTTTATAGCTGAGATTTCAAGACCCTGTCTTCAGTCAGCCTGATGGCACTGACAGAAGATTAAAGTGCACAGGTGCTTATTCCACTTACTTGAGAAAAAGAGTCATTATCCCTAAAATAAAACAGAAAAATAAGATTATTTCTCTCTTTTTAAAAAGATTTACTTAGGCCCTGGCCGGTTGGCTCAGCGGTAGAGCGTCGGCCTGGCGTGCGGGGTAACCGGGTTCGATTCCCGGCCAGGGCACACAGGAGAAGCGCCCATTTGCTTCTCCACCCCGCCCCCCTCCTTCCTCTCTGTCTCTCTCTTCCCCTCCCGCAGCCAAGGCTCCATTGGAGCAAGGATGGCCCGGGTGCTGGGGATGGCTCCTTGGCCTCTGCCCCAGGCGCTAGAGTGGCTCTGGTCGCCGCAGAGCGACGCCCGGAGGGGCAGAGCATCGCCCCCTGGTGGGCAGAGTGTAGCCCCTGGTGGGCGTGCCGGGTGGATCCCAGTCGGGCGCATGCGGGAGTCTGTCTGTCTCTCCCCGTTTCCAGCTTCAGAAAAATACAAAAAAAAAAAAAAAAAAAGATTTAATTTATTTTAGAGATGGGGTAAGGCGGTGGGGGGGGGGCAGGGGTAAGAGTGGGAAGCATCAACTCATAGTGTTGCTTCTCATATGTGCCTTGACTGGGCAAGACCGGGATCAAAACGGTGACCTGGCCTGACCAAGCGGTGGCGCAGTGGATAGAGCGTCGGACTGGGATGCAGAGGACCCAGGTTCGAGACCCCGAGGTGGCCAACATGAGCATGGGCTCATCTGGTTAGAGCAAAAGCCCACCAGCTTGAATCCAAGGTCGCTGGCTCCAGCAAGGGGTTCCTCGGTCTGCTGAAGGCCCGCGGTCAAGGCACATATGAGAAAGCAATCAATGAACAACTAAGGTGTTGCAATGTGTAGTGAAAAACTAATGATGGATGCTTCTCATCTCTCTCCGTTCCTGTCTGTCTGTCTCTGTCTATTCCTCTCTCTGACTCACTCTCTGTAAAAAATAAATAAAAATTAAAAAAAACAAAAACTAAAAAAAACCCAAAACGGTGATCTCAGCATTCCAGGCCACCACTATGTGTGTGGTTTTAAAAGTGCATACACCATATATACACAACCTCAGAAGAAAGTACATGCCTTAACTCAGTTATAGCTGTTCCTTTCCTGCAAAGCCAAATATAAGAACTGCAATATCTGTTATTTACAAAACGTAAATGAATGTTCAACACAACCTGTAAATATTTTAAAATGTGAAATAAAAAGGAGGATTGGCACAGATACAAGTTGCCCGAGGGGAAGGGGGTTGGGGGACTAAGTGAAAAAGGTGAAGGGATTGAGAAGTACAAATTGGTGGTTACAAAATAGCCATGGAGATGTAAGGTACAGCTTAGGGAATATAGTCAGTAACATTGTAGTAAGTACGTATAGTGCCAGGCGGGTACTTGAAATATCTGGGAGACCACTTTGTAAAGTATGTGACTGTCTGACCACTGTGGTGCACACCTGAAATTAATATAAAATAATACTGAATGTAAACTGTAATTGAAAAATAATTTTTTTAAAAAATGAGTGCAGATTCAGTGATTGTATAATTTACTTTCACACCTCAATTCAGGCTGCACCATGGCCCCTCTTACTCCTAGACCCATCCTGATACAGAAGAGCACTTTGCCACACCACATCGGATCAACTTGTTCGGTGATGGCTCCTGGAGGGCAGGGATTATGCCATTCATTTTAGCTACCTCAGCCCTTAGTGCAGCATCAAATCCAAAACAGAAATTTAGCTATTTATCTATTAATACCAAACTATGACAAGTCATATTAATTAGGAACTATTCCTTTTAAATAAAATTGTAACTCATTCTAGAATTCATCTTTTTTTTTTTTTTTTTTTGTGGCAGAGACAGAGAGAGTCAGAGGGACAGATAGGGACAGATAGGAAGGGAGATGAGAAACATCAATTCTTTGTTGTGGTTCCTTAATTGTTCATTGATTGATTTCTCATATGTGCCTTGACCGGGGGCCTTCAGCAGACCGAGTAAACCCTTGCTCAAGCCAGCGACCTTGGGTCCAAGCTGGTGAGCTTTGCTCAAACCAGATGAGCCCGCTCTCAAGCTGGCAACCTCGGGGTCTCGAACCTGGGTCCTCCGCATCCTAGTCCGATGCTCTATGCACTGCACCACCACCTGGTCAGGCTAGACTTCATCTTTTTTTTTTTTTTTTTTTTTGTATTTTTCTGAAGCTGGAAATGGGGAGAGACAGTCAGATAGACTCCCGCATGCACCCGACCGGGATCCACCGGGCACACCCACCAGGGGGCGACGCTCTGCCCACTAGGGGGCGATGCTCTGCCCCTCCGGGGCGTCGCTCTGTTGCCACCAGAGCCACTCTAGCGCCTGGGGCAGAGGCCAAGGAGCCATCTCCAGCACCTGGGCCATTTCCGCTCCAATGGAGCCTCGGCTGTGGGAGGGGAAGAGAGACAGAGAGGAAGGAGAGGGGGAGGGATGGAGAAGCAGATGGGCGCTTCTCCTGTATGCCCTGGCCGGGAATCGAACCCGGGACTTCTGCACGCCAGGCCGACGCTCTACCACTGAGCCAACCGGCCAGGGCCAACTTCATCTTTTTAAAAAAGGTAAAACTTTGCCCTGGCCAGATAGCTCCATTGGTTGGAGCATCGTCATGATATACAAAGGTTGTGGGTTCACTCAGGCACATATAGGAACAGGTCTGTGTTTCTGTCTCTCTGTCTCTCTCCCTTCCTCTGCCTCTCAAAATTAAAAAAAAAAAAAAAAGAGGTAAAGCTCTGTGAATAAAAACATTATTGGAAAATTGCAAAAAAAAGAAGGGGGAGAAATTGGTTTTCACATCTGTGCTTTCACAATAAGGGATACATCTGAATTTATCTCATTATAAATTTGAATTAAATTTATAAATTTAAATAATTTCAAACTGCAATACTGCTTTTCTGTAAGTAGCTAAAAAACTAGATATTAACAGTCTTGCTATATGCTAGTCAAGTACCGAGAAGCTGCCCAATGAACCCAGCAATAGTGCCCAGTGACCACCATATTGCCAGGCCCTCATCTTTCCTGGGCTCGTTTTTTCTTATGTGCTGTACTTCTTGTATGTGATACTTAATTACATTTAAAATCTGCAAGTACAGCACACTTTGACCTTCAAAACAATTCCTACAGCTGGCATGGGAAAATTTACACTGTAGAAAACTAAGGTGGATAGTGACCAGAACTGGAAACAACCATTCACTGGGTAGGTGGCAAGTAGTTGTCAGTGTCCCTGGGTTCAGTGCTGGCACTGACCTTCTGCCCTCTACAAGTTAGGAAGTTACAGTATTTCTTCAGCTGTCAGTAGTTCCACCTCATGGAGTTTTGATGAGTTCTAAATGAGGAACCCCAGATCTATCTGATCTTATTCCAGAGTTCATGTTGCCCTGGTTACCTGATGGGCACATCAAACCTAACACTTAGCAAAGAGAACTTTTAATTAATTTTTCCCACAAACTTACATATTGTCCTTCACCCCCTTCTCAGTAAGGAGAAAGAGCAGCATCCAGCAGTTATTCAAGCCCCAAATCTAGCAGTTACCTTTGGCTTCTTTTAAGCCCTACCATTCTTCCTGCTCCCGCTCCATCCCTCCTCCAAAGGTATCAGCAAGTTCTCTTGCCTCTAGCTGCATGTGTGATTCAAACCCACCTACTTCCCTCCAGCACTCATCCTAGTTGAAGCCAACCTTCTGGTGTCTCTCCAGACTGCCAATCACCACCTCCTAAATGGTCTTCCTGATCCTACTCTTGTAAAATGAGATAATGCAAGCAACCTACTTGGAAGACATTTGGAACAAAGCTCTTAATGTCACCTATTATTCTGCAAATATTTATTGAGTACCTATTATATGCATCAGGTATAGTGCTAAGTGCAGGGAAGATAACTGTACAGGAAGCCCTCCCATGGCAAGTGTAACAACTGGTATGATACAGACAGATGCCGTGGAAGAAGTACTAGTTGTCTCTCAGATCTACGTGGGTCAAGGTCAAGGAAGGAAGGGATTCTTCAATAAATGACTTTAACTTTGAGCAGTTGAGCAGATCAAGAATGGAGAAAGGGAGAGAAGAAACATTGTGGAAATCTGCAATTGCGTTAGAATGAGACACCTTCAGCGTGGCTCAGAATTCAGATGATAGTCACCAGAGCAGGCTGCAGGTGGGGGGAGTCAGAGGTTAAGGGGAGGGAGAAGTCAAGGATGATGCAGGCTTGTGGCCTGGCCAACTGGGAGAATGGTGAGACCATAATGGAACAGGAATACTGCAGAAGGTACAGGCTGAGCATTTTGGACATACGGAATTTGGTAAATCTCCAAGTATGCACCTGGCGATGTTTAGTAGGCACTGAACTTACGGCTTTGGAGTTCAAGAGCATGGTCTCTGCTGGAGGCCTTTGAGCTGTCACACAAAGGGGATGACAGAAACTGTGAGAGTGAATGAGACCATGATGAAAAGCACCTCACTAAATAACGTTTCCTGTTCTCATGAGCATGAGCCTGGAACCCGTAACTTCAGACTTTTGACATTTCACTTTTAAAACAAGCATCTTCAGCTGTAAATGTAGTTAGAATTTGTAGCTGATGAGACTCCTGGCTCAATTATTTACATGCAAATTGGACTGTTACAGTTGTTTAGCATGTTATTCCGACTGTGTAGTACTACAAATATGTCTTCAAATCAGTGACATTTGTAATACTTTTGTGGTCACAATCCGTCACCCTCAGCCATTCAATATTAAAAATGGGTAAACAGGAAGTTTCACTTGCATAACCAGTCTTCCTGAAACCCTTATGGAAGGCAACATGGCCAAATCATGACGGCTGGAACTCCAGTATGAGAATTCAAATTCAGCTTTATGTTCCGTGTAATAGAAGTTACAAGTGCACTCTGCAGTTTGCTTCACCCGCTGTGGTGTGACACATATCCCAAAAGATGAACTATCATAATGTTAGATGTAAATAAAGTTTTTGAATATATAAGCTAGAAGGGAAAAAGGAGTTTTAAAGTTTTCTCCCCATTTCTCTTAAATTATGGAGGCAGATATTGGCCCCAAGTATATTTCAGTGTCTGCTGAACCACTTGAGAGACTAAGCCCAGTTCCCCAGAGCTGGCCCTGCACCGGATAGGAAGCTGGAGGCACAGGGGTGTGTGTGCAGTGAAGGGGAGAGGACAACCTCACAAGGGAACCCTTGCTCATCCTGAATGAGTCCCTGGTGCCCCAACTGTGATGCCACGTGGGGCCCAGGCCAGTTAAGTGGCAGCTACAGGTAGGAAACATGGTTTGGGCCCCTGCAAACTGCCCCTCTGGCTACAGCTTCAAACCCACGTGATGAAAGCCAGCTCATCCTGGAATGTACACAATTCTGTCACAGGAATGGTGTCTCCAGAGAAGCTTCCCATGAGGCAGCACAAAGTAATCCTTCTTTTAGTTTCCTGCAGCAGACGCTGCCTCCAAACGTCCCTTGCCTCCTACATGGGCAGCCAACCCTGTGTGTGTAGTGTTCTGGAGCCCAGCCAGGCAGGAGAAGAGCTCACCCTCATCTCTCCTGAGTCAGTGCTGGTATTTACGTGACACAGCTGTTGAAGCCCAGTGGGAAAGACAGAGTGGAGTCTTGCCTATCCTCCCTGTGACCGAGGGACTTTCCCTACCCAGTCCCTGCTCCTCCTGACCTTGGCTCCCACCAAGAAACACTCTCCACCAAGCTGGTTGTATGTGGAGCTAAAGGGCAAAGCACACAGGCTTCACTCCTCATCACATGTGACTTTTTGATATTCACAACTCTAGGGCAATGATAAAAGTGAAAATTCCTAGGCGGACAAATTTACAAATAAGGCTCGGACTTCAATAAAGAGGTGGAGGCAAAGAGGCCTAGAGAGTAGTTCTAATTTTCTTCAGAGCACCTGCAAGCTTTCAGCCTTAACCAACCTCAGCTGAGCAGTTGGGGGGTGGGGGGCAAAGTGTCTGCCTGAGCATCAGCATCTCAAGAAGGCAGCTTTGTCCCTGTAATCCTGGCTCAAAATAACTCCCTTTAAAAAAATGTCTTTTTCATTATAAAATGAAATTATATTATAGAAAGTTTAGAAAATAGCTATTATTCCATGTCTTGTTGCAACCGTTGTTAGAGTATTTATTGTATCAATACGTTTTCCTCTAGCTTTTTCTTTTACACGTTTTCCTCATTAGTTGTAGTCTAGTGAATATACAACTTTGTATCCTGCTTTGTTACTTATTCATCAATGTTTTCCATGTTATTACATGAGGAGAAATTCTCTATGAGCAAGAAAGGTGGCTGAGTTGATACTGAAAGAGCAATATAGTTTGAGAACTTAGAAAATGAGATGCTAGTCTGGAAGAGTTTATTAGCTTCTCACTTTTGAGATAACACTTAGAGGCAGCATGGTTCTGGAGTTAGCCTGATGTGTTTGAAATCTTGGCTCTGTTACGTGCATCTTCTGTAAACTTAGGATATTTAGTAACTCTTTGGTGCCTCAGTTTTCTCACCCCTAAAATGGTGATGGTGGTGTAAATATGAGGATTAAGTGTGTATCACCTAAAACAGTGCCTGACACATAGCAGGAATCTGGTAAATATAAACCACAAATTCATTCCCAGCCAGTTTTTGACTGTGAAGTAATTTAGTATCTTTGGGTCTGGGTGTCTTTATCTAGAAAATGTTTATATAATAATTAGAGCTACAATTTACTGAATGCTTACTGTATGTGACAGGGACTTGAAGTACTTATTTGTCCCATTATACTAGTAAGAAAACTGAGGCTCAGGAATTAAGTAACTTGCTCAAAAGTGACAGAGCTGCTCAGAGGTGGAGCTGGCACTAGAGCGTAAGTCTGGTTCCAAGTGCATTGCTTTTCCTTGCACATGAGCTCCCGGCTCCTTCCAGCCTCAACCCTGGCTCCAGGAACTTCAAAGAACAGCACTTTTCAGTTGGTTTTGGCTGCCAGTAGGCGGCTCCAAAAACAACATTAAAAAAAAAAATTACACAACTTTGATGATCTAACTTCTGTATGTACAGTTGTGGCTTCTTAACAGTTTCAAAACACCAGGTGGCTAAACTAACACATCTTCATTGAAAAGCAGCCCCCAAATTATCTTTCTTTTCATTCCTCGCCCCCTCACTAGTATAGAAAAATAAACACGCTGCTTTAAGTAATTTAAAATTGATTTTAAACTGCAGAAAAACCAAGCAAAAAATTGTCTTTGCTTGTTCCCCACTTTGACACTTATTCATCTAGCTACAACCAGGTTATTCTACCAGGGACCCTCCAGTGTTGGCCCTATGGCTGAATGACAGTGAACAAAGGCAGCAGTAAGTGGTCATACACAGCCTGTTAACCTTGAATTTTTAAAGAAGGGCCATTCCCAAGAAAAATATGAGTGAGCACTCACAGAAAAGAACAAAAGGATGAAAAAACAAGAGATCTTGGACATAGAAATTAGTAAGATCTTCGTTCCAGGCAGGGGCCTTTAAAAATTATGCTGCCAATTCAGAATTATAATAAATTCTGAATTTATTATTCAAAATTAAAATAAAAAACTTCCCAAATGCTTTTCACATCTGCAATATAAAACGTATTTCAATTACCAAGCAAGTGATGTCAGGATCTTGGAGTACCTCATTGTAACTTCTGTTCAATGACCACCCCCTGGCATGGGTCACTGTCCCCCTTTTCCCAAAACTACTTTGTATTCAGAAAATGTTTACTTTTAGCAATGTATGCCCAAATCCTTGGAAGTTACAGATGAGAAGAGGCTCTTCCTTAATCTACTCTAAATTGGAACTAACACAGATGATAATGAGCAGACATAACGGGGAAATACACTGAAAACGTGGATCCCTCATTTAGAATTCATCTCCATCTTTGAAAGAGAAAACACCATGTCCTCTTAACTGGCTGTGTGGCCTTGTGTCATTTACTCAATCTCTCTGTGCCTCGGGTTTCCTATTCATAAAATAAGGCAAAGCAATCAACATCCTATTATGGCACATCATAAACCCTCAACCAGGGACTAAAATGATTAGGATTTTTAACTATGATGGGCAAATAAAGCGCTCTTTCCACAGGTGCAACCTCAAACAGAGATGTGTAAGATCCACCAGGGTCAGGAACACGCCACAGACAGGAGGGCACTTAGGCGGCGGCAGCCGGGTTCCGGGAGCCGAGAGCCTTGGTGCTGCCGACTGCGACCCTGGGCCAGCAGTGCTAGCGGATGGGGCGGGGGGCGCGCGCCGCGCCCCCGGAGTCCCGAGGCGGACACTCCCAGCCCAACGGCCGAGCGCAGAGGCGACGAGGGGAGTGAGGAGGAGGAGGAGGTCCCGCTGCGGCCAAGAAAGCAGGGCACGCTCGGGGGAGGAGGCAGAAACCGAACACCCAGCCGCCGCCCCGCACCGGGGCTCGGCTCGGCCCGGTCCCGCGGAGCCGCCTCCGCCCGCACCCGGGGCCGCGCGGCCCGCCGAGGGGGTGGACGGCCCGGCGGCGGAGCGCCAAGGAAGCGGGAAGTCGGGGAGCGCACGGGCGGCGGCCCCGGGACAGGGCGCGCGGGTCGGGGCAGCGCCGCCGGGGCGGCCGGGAGGAGCGGACGCGGCCCCGGCCCCGCCTGCACTTACGTGGGCCCGACCTGCAGCGCGGACCGCGGCGGAGCAGCAGCGCCTCGCTCCGTGGGGCCCGGCGGGCGCGGGGCCGGGCTGCTGAGGTAGCTGCGGCTCCGGGAGCGGCGGGCGCGGGGCCGGGCGGGCCCTCCTGTCGCTGCGCGGCTGGCCGCCGTCCGACCGCCTCGCTCCTTTTGTTGTTGTGGAGCGCTCGGAACAGCTGATCGGCCGCCCCGCCCGCCCGCGGCCCCGCCCCGGGCCGCGCCAGCCCCGGCCCCGCCAATCGGCGGCGCGGGGTCCCCGGGGCCGCCCTGCGAGAGGTTGTCACTAACGCACATGACCTGGCGCCGAGCCGGGCGACACTCTCAAGTTAGAAACTAGCCCCGGCAACAAAAGCTGGGCGCCGGGAGGGGACTAGAGGCGCGAGCGGAACGGACGGAGAATGGGGCTGTGGTGGGGCTGGCACTGGGGCAACTCCGAGACGGGGGAGAAGGGGCTAGGGATACAGAAATAGGAACCCGAAGGAGTGGGAGGAAGAACGCAAGGGGCGAGAGGAAGACACCTCCCTCCCCCGCACCCCAGCGGGTTTGGCCAAGGGTTTGTGGCACAAAGAGACTCAAAACATTTTTTCTTTTGGCTGTGAGAGGAAAATTAAGGGCATTGAGCGTGATGGAGCCTAAAGAGCCCAAGAGGCCCATTCAGGCCAAAATAGGGTAGAACCCCAGACGCTGCACTGTCTGGCAGGCCCACTTCTTGGCCTTCTTGGAAAGAAAATTGGGGCTCCAGATATAGGGGATGCCACTCAACTTTTAAAGGTAGAGAGCCAGACCCCACCTTGCTGTGGTAACTGACACTAGATGCTGACTGAAGTTGGCCCATGGGCTCAGGATTTGGTCTATGGAACAGCGAAGAACAGGCCCTCAGAAGATGCCTGAAGTCCAAGAGGACAGAAGCTGGAGGGCTGTCTCCTCCAGCAAAGGACGAGAACCCTGGAAAGAAATCCTGAAGAAAGAAGAATTAGGAGAGCTGCTGCTTCCCCAGGCTGTGCATCGAAGCTCTCCAGTGACCCAGAGAGGTTATGACCTCTATTCTATTATACCGCAAACTGTGGGCATTCACACAGGGCCTGCCTGCTCACCTGATTATTTATAGTGAGAAGAAAATGAGACAGTGGGCTTGAAAATGCTTTCCAGCCCTGGCCGGTTGGCTCAGCGGTAGAGCGTCGGCCTAGCGTGCGGAGGACCCGGGTTCGATTCCCGGCCAGGGCACATAGGAGAAGCGCCCATTTGCTTCTCCACCCCTCCGCCGCGCCTTCCTCTCTGTCTCTCTCTTCCCCTCCCGCAGCCAAGGCTCCATTGGAGCAAAGATGGCCCGGGCGCTGGGGATGGCTCTGTGGCCTCTGCCTCAGGCGCTGGAGTGGCTCTGGTCGCAACATGGGGACACCCAGGATGGGCAGAGCATCGCCCCCTGGTGGGCAGAGCACCGCCCCATGGTGGGCGTGCCGGGTGGATCCCGGTCGGGCGCATGCGGGAGTCTGACTGTCTCTCCCTGTTTCCAGCTTCAGAAAAATGAAAAAAAAAAAAAAAAAAAAAAAAAAAAGAAAATGCTTTCCAAACCAAAGCTCTGTATGTGTACAGATGGATTAGCTGTGTCTGGCAAAAGCAAGGAAGTCATGTTGATGCATATCAGCTCTGGTATAGATCCAGTTTGGACTAAGATGCAATTCTCTGATCTAGGGTGGAATTTACAGCAATCCTCAATGGGTATAGCATATATTACAGTATCTGAAATACTCTCACATTCTAATGCTCAAAAGAATCCTGTGTTCAGTCTCTTTTCAACAATACTAGAAATTCTAACAATACTGACTTTAATGTAACTCAAACTGTAGGGGATTATCTGACACCCAGGAATAATAACCAGAATATGGTGGCTAGTTGACTTTTTCTCAGGAGGTAGACTAAGCCTGTAACGTGGGGACTGATACTCTCACAGAATTGAGCATGCTTTGGATTTTAGGTTTTGGCAAATCAGGCTCGTCCAGGTATTTCCTCTCAATTGTCATTGCTATGTTTGGGGTCTTATAATCTCTTGTTTCTTAGGAATCCATAAAGAGACCATCTTTCCATTCAGAACCAAGGCATGATGATAATTATAAGGGTCTAATTTTAAAAAGTCAAATCTATACGTATCTTTTCCAACTTGATAAATTTTATCACCATTAAAGGAAAAGCGTAAAAGCACACAACACCTTGTTATGAGAAAACAATGTGAGGTAGACAATGTTTCCAAAAATGGTTACAACAATATCTCCTTCATCATGAAGTGGAATCTATTTTTTCCTCCCCTTGAATCTTAGCTGGCATCATGAAGTGGAATCTATTTTTTCCTCCCCTTGAATCTTAGCTGGCTCTGTGACTGATCTGACCAAAAGAATGTGGTAGAAATAATGTTCTAGGACTTTTAAGATCAGGCATTAAGAATGTCTGACCACTGCTTTTCACTCTAGGAAAAGCCAACTGCCATATAAGAAGAAACCATGCCTGACCAGGCAGTGGCACAGTGGATAGAGCGTCGGACTGGGGTGCAGAGGACCCAGGTTCGAGACCCCGAGGTCGCCAGCTTGAGTGCGGGCTCATCTGGTTTGAGCAAAAGCCCACCAACTTGAACCTAAGGTCGCTGGCTCCAGCAAGGGGTTACTCAGTCTGCTGAAGGCCCATGGTCAAGGCACATATGAGAAAGCAATCAATGAACAACTAAGGTGTTGCAACACGCAATGAAAAACTAACGATTGATGCTTCTCATCTCTCTTCGTTCCTGTCTGTCTGTCCCTGTCTATTCCTCTCTCTGACTCACTCTGTCTCTGTAAAAAAAAAAAAAAGAAGAAGAAACCGCCATGTTGTGGGGAAGCCCAAGCTAGCTACATGGAAAGGCCACATGGAAAGAGCAAGATGCTTAGCCAATCCCTAGATATTTAGCCCATTCCAGCTGAGGCACCAGATTAAGTGAAAAAGCCCATCAGGAAGTGCCAACCCTAGCATGGAACAGAGATGAAGCATCCTTATTAAGACCTGCCAAAATTGCAGAATTGTGAGCAAATAAATGATTGTTGCTATAAGGCACTATTGGGTTGGTTTTAAAAGTAGTAATAGATAACTAAAACACAAAGCTAAACAACAGAAAGGCCCATAGCACAAAGTGGAGTTCTGGGGATAAAAACATTTTATCTTATCTCAGGTGTCATTTGCTTTCTGTTTATTCTTTTGCTGATTTATCATTTCCCCACCTGGTGCATGTTTATCACAATGGTATATGAAGGTGGTGGGTTTATTTTATCACTGACATTAGTTGTGTGAGGTTGGTTGGCAATGGGGGAAGGTAACGTGAGGAACCAGGCCCCGGGAACTTTGGCTGGAACCACTCACACCCATGCCCACCAAAAAGAAATGGCCCAGAGCCTTTTGAAAAAGAACAACCATCTGTCAGCCAATGAAATTTCGCCATGTCATATCAGCCCAAACACCCACTGACGCTATAAATGACCCCAAAACAGAGGAGGGGGGTGACTTCTCTGGCCTGTTTCACGGACCAGATAAGCTCATCTGGGATATGCTCTACTAAATAAAGCTTTTGCTGTTCTTCACTTGGTGGCTATGCCCTTCTTTCTTCCTCTGCGGGAAAAATACCTTACATTTGGTGCCAAAACCCCAGAGGAGTTTGAAGCCCATTGGGGATGCTCTTCTCCCCTTCCCTTCCGAGGAAGAACCAGGACCTCCAACTTTCCACTCACTTTGGCACATGATGCAGTAAGTCCCCTGCCTCCAGCCTCCCCTCAGTTCTTTCCTCGGAGACTCCCTATCCGTAATCACAGCTGTGTCAGGGACCTCTTTTCCGTTCTGAGTGCGTGTGCCCGTGGAGACGTCCCGAACACACCCACTCTACCTAACTATCCGGTGACCAGAGGTTCAGTTGCAGGACGCCAATTCTCATCTTTGATCACTCCAAGGGCTGAGAGTGGCCATAAAGGCACAAGAATCTAAACCTGACTCAAAAACACTCCTGGAGTGCCTTATATGGAATCTCTTCTTCCCTAAAGAAGAAGAAACTGATCTTCTTTTCTGATGTGACCGGGTCACTATACCCACTGGGTAATTGAACAAGGTAGCCTCCTGAAGGGATTTTCTATTTTAACACCCTCACCAATTTAACTATTGCCAAAGAACTGGGAAATGATTGGAGATCCCTTATATTCAAGGACACGGGGGCTACCTTCTCTGTTTTGCCATAACATTCTGGACCTCTAGTTCCCTCACAGGTCTCGGTTATGGGAGTGGATGGGACCCTTTCTTTTCCCCTTTGCACGCCTGACATGCAGTTTAGACGGAATCCCCTTTTTCACTCTCCTTCAGATTCTTTCTTTCCTCAATCTAATAGGCTTCTTTCGACACTGGATTCCCAATTTTTCTCTCTTAGCCAAACCCCCCTCCTCTTGCCACCTACCTCCCCTTTCTGTCTTTACTCCGCCATCTTCTCAGGGAACACGTGGACCGGACCCTTCCTTCCATAGCGGGTCCAGATGAAGCACACCCAGAGGTCCCCCTCCAGCCAAGAGACAGGGCTCTTCTGAGGGAGCTCCAGCCTGGCTCCCTACTGCCCAGGTTGCCGGGACCCCCATACGGTAATATTGACTGCTCCCACTGCAGCCAAGCTCCTAGGGCAAACACCTTGGTACCATGTCTCTCGCCTCAAGCTTGCCCCCATGCAGGACCGCTGGCAGTTGGAACCACTGGGCCCTACCTGTCTCTGGCTTACTAAAAGGTTGGGCCCTGCAGATCCTCCTGTTGCTCCTTTCCCTCCACCAGAAACCTGCAACCAGAGTGAGTTTAAGTAGGGAGCATTGCTGTTCAATGAGACTGGCCTGATGGAAGAAAATATCAATGTCCTCAACAAGAGAAACTACGCAAGGATCTCTCCTCCTACAACCCGCTTAACTCCTGGTGGCAGCCACCCATCCTTACCTGGGCTGCCCCTATCCTAGGTCTTCTTCTAGTTATCAGCATATTACTCATATTTGCTCCACTTTTTAAGATTTTTACAGGGCCGTTTCTGCGAAGTTTCTTGAGTCATGGTCAACCAGATGCTCCTACACCCATATATGCAATTCCCCTCAGAGCTACCACCTTCTGACCTCCCTTCCCCATGACGCCCCTCACCAGCAGAAAGCAGCCAGATGAATAGCAGCGCCCCTGTCTAACATGAAAGGTTGGAATGTGAGATTGGTTGGCAATGGGGGAAGGCCATGTGAGGAACCAGGCCCAGGAACTTTGGCTGGAACTGCCCACACCCATGGCCACCAAAAAGAAATGGCCTGGAGTCCTTTGATAAAGAACGACTGTCTGTCAGCCAATGAAATTTCACCACGTCATATCAACCCAACCACCCTACCGATGCTATAAATTACCCCCAACCAGGGGAGGCGGGGTGACTTCTCTGGCCCCTCTCATGGACCAGAGAATCTCGTCCGGGATGCGCTCTACTAAATAAAGTTTTTGCTGTTCCACACTTGGTGGCTACACCCTTCTTTCTTCCTTGGTGGGAAAGTATCTTGCAAGTTGGACCTGTTTGAGCATGAATATTAAAAAACAAACAGAACAATGACAAAAAAAATTTTTTAGTTAGTTTTAAAATTCTCTCTCCCTACACACACACACACACACACACACACACACACACACACACACACTTTCTGCTTATCGCTTGCACCTGGGGTTGGTCATTCCCGCTGCATCTCTTCTTGTTTTGCCACTGCTTTACATACGCACACAGAGGCCGATTAAGGTCAGCTGAGGACCCAGGTGCAGAAGAAAATATTTGGCCTTTTAAAAAAAAGAAAGAGATAAAATAGAAATACATGTTAACTATATTTTTAAATAAATAAAAAATATGTACTATCACCTGACCAGGTGGTGGTGCAGTGGATAGAGCGTTGGACTGGGATGTGGCGGACCCAGGTTCAAGACCCGAGGTCACCAGCTTGAGCGCAGGCTCATCTGGTTTGAGCAAGGCTCACCTCAAGCAAGGGGTTACTCGGTCTGCTGAAGGTCCACAGTCAAGGCACCTATGAGAGAGCAATCAATGAACAACTAAGGTGTCACAACGAAAAACTGATGATTGATGCTTCTCATCTCTCTCCGTTCCTGTCTGTCTGTCCCTATCTGTCTCTCTCTCTGTCACTGTAAAAATAAATAAATTAAAAAACCCCAAACCATAGCTAAAAAATATGTACTATTAATGTTAAAATTGCACATATGAAACCAAACTTGGTGTCATTAGAAAAAAGTATAAAGTTGGGGTTTTGCGGGGCCCTTCAGAAGTCGGGGTCTCTGTACACACATGCAGGGAGACTCAGGAGTGATGTAATCTTCACAACAGAGAGCTGTCCGAACATAACCAAACTGTGAAGTCACACAGTTGTAAACCAGCCTCTTATCTGTTGGTTGACAAAGAAACAGCTAGGTTCCTTGCCTGGGAAGACCCAGTGAATCCAACCATCCTTTATCGAAAGATAAAGGGCAGCTATAGTACTCACTTCCAGGCTAACCAACCCCCTGCTGTAGAGGTGACCCTTCCCCCATCTGTCAGAATCCTCCTGTTTTCCATGAAGCTAAATATATTTCCTTACCTACCCCAACAAAAGGGATTCAACCTCAAGTTTTTTATTCTGAAGGACCAAGTGGGACCATATTTATGCCAACACCCAGAAATAATACAGCTAATGCCTCTGCCTCTTGATTACAAAGACAAGCTGTGGCCATTGCACTGATGGTTGCATCAAGAATGCTAAAGATTGTTGTTTTCTTCCAAGCTGCAGATGGGGAACCCATAGGATGCCTACCTGGGGCAACCTTGGATCAACAAACAAGTCATTCAGTCCGTACTAAGGAGAACCCAAAAGTGAAGTTCACTCAGGTTATTTTGAATCTACCCAATAAATACAGCTTTCTGAGCATCTACCATCCAGTCAGCATGCTGTCAAGAGTCTGTAAATGACATAATAGTTTCTTTTTAAATAGCATTTTAGAATAATCACTTGGAATTCCAGTGAAACCTATTGTCCTAAGAAAGGGAGGAAAGGGTCTTTCTTTGTCTCTGGAAAGCCTAGAAGCAAGAGGTTTCGTGAAGGCTTGGTGAGCTCCACTTTCTGAAATAAGGGCTGCCAGTTACCATCTCTGAAGGAAGTAAAAAATGATACCAGGGCCAAAAGTATAATAGCTTTGGAAGATCTTGGAACCTTTGTAGTCCCACATACTAGTTTTTGTTGTTGTTTTTTTTTAACTGTATCTACACGGTAATTAGAAATAAAATCCTAAAAATGAAAATGGTCTGTGCGCTGGCTGAGGCAACAGAAAGGAGAAAGAAGGTGGGACCACCCATGGAGCAGCCAGTGGGTGGGGTCAAAAGATTCAAGAGCTGTGATAGAGCATGCTGGATTGTGAGTCATCCATGAATTCCCCAGACCTAGAGTGCTTTCTCCAGTTTCAGTAAAGTCCTGACTTTAAAGGCTGTTCAATTTCTAGGTGAATGCACTATAAGTATCCAATTATTTGAAATTATATTAAAACCTATGCTTACAGCAGAACAGAAAAGCAAGTCACCCCTAAATGGCTGTGGCCTAGTATGTGACATAGGACGTGCCTCCATATGCCAGCCCAGCCCCAGGGAGACATGAAGCTTGAAGAAACCCACTGCGTGAGGCAGGCTGCTCCAGCTCTGGGGAAGTTGCAGCATTATCTCAAGTGTGTGAGCAAAGGTCTTTTGTAGCTCCCGCTGCCAAAGCTACCTCTTCATTCACATGGCTACTGCTGGGTCACTGCCCAGCAGTCTGCAGGTGCCAGAAGCAGCCCAGGTGGGGTCTGAAACCATGAATCACTCTATTATAGTCACTGCTTGAGTAGAGCGTGTCTTTCTGCCATTCTGAAAAGGATGACGCTGACAATGTGATTGCTACTTACGTAAGCTACACAATGCCTAAATAGTCTGCCTGTTCAAGGAAAACTTGTTTATTGAGTTATTCTTTTTGCTGAAATTAACCACCTTAAATATCCATTACATTTTGCAAGATTAATTTGTGTTCTTAAATGTCTAGGTTTTTCATGGCTTTGGCAAAGCCAGACCTAAGCATATTGATAATCTGAGGCAGGAAGTTTTTGATTTCTATTCTTTTAGGGCTTCTTCTCCTGCTTTACTCCTCTTTAGTAGAAGTAGTCCTTACTTTCCCTTTGTAGATCAGACAAAGGGAGGATATGAATAGCATAACCTTGTAAAGGTTGAACATTATCCACCCATTCATTCAGGCCTACTGTGTTCAAACATCCATTCATTCATTAAATAATTATTTAATGAGCACTGATGCTAACCTGGGCACTAGAGATACAGTAGTGAACAAAAGAAAGTCTCAGCCCTCAGGAAACTTCTATCTAATGGAGGAGATACAATAAGCAAATAAATATATAATGTAATAAGTGCTGTGAAGAAAAACAAAGCTGGGTAAATGGTTAGAGAGAGGCTAGTGAGGAGGTAGGATGGTCAGGAAATCTTCTCTGAGGAGGTGATGCTTGTGCAGCAAGAATGAAAGGGCACCTGACCAGGCGGTGGTGCAGTGGATAGAGTGTCAGACTGGGATGCGGAGGACCCAGGTACGAGACCCTGAGGTCGCCAGCTTGAGCGCGGGCTCATCTGGTTTGAGCAAAAGCTCACCAGCTTGGACCCAAGGTCGCTGGCTTGAGCAACAGGTTGCTCGGTCTGCTGAGGGCCTGCGGTCAAGGCACATATGAGAAAGCAATCAGTGAACAACTAAGGTGTCACAACGAAAAACTGATAATTGATGCTTCTCATCTTTCTCTGTTCCTGTCTGTCTGTCCCTGTCTATCCCTCTCTCTGACTCTCTCTCTGTCTCGGTAAAAAAGAAAAAAGAAAAAAAAGGATGGAAGAGCATGAGGGAAAAGGCAGCCCAGTCAGCCAGAAGAGCCAGTGCAAATGATAGAGGCTGCAGAGTTCTTGTGCTCTAGGTTTAGCACTGTTCTCATGCTAAACAGTGTCACTGAGAATTTGGTGTGATCTGGGATCTGATGGTTACCTGAGTAGATCAATAGTTCTACAGGTTGAAAAAGACTGGCCACTGAATTTTGAATTCCTTTGCATTCTTTTGGGTTTTACAACACTTCTAGAAAAGCACATAGGTTCCTGAGAACTAATTTGTCATGTTTATCATCGTATCATGGAACTAGATTTCAGAGCCCTAAGAACAGGGCTCATAGGGCCTCAGATAACAAACTGTGCTGCACGATGGGAAGGCAAAACCACTCTGGAGTATGTGCTACCTGTTAAGGAAGGAACAGGCTCTCACTGACTCCTGCTTTATAACGGGGCAATCGCTTACCTCCTGAGTGCCTCAGTTTCCTCAACTGTACAGTAGGGAAAGTAATACCAACTCAGACAGACAATAACAGCAGAAAAGTGCCTGGGAAATGTAGGTGTTCCATAAATGTTCGTTCTCACCAGCACATAGATCTTTTTCTAAGGATTTTATTTCTAATCACCTTGTGGAAATAAGTTTTTTTTAAAAAAAGAAAAAAACAAGCCCTATAGCTTAAAAGCTTTAATAGCTTCTGAGAACTTGAGCCCCCCAAACACAGTAAGGTTAAGAGTAAAATATTTTTTATTTATTTATTTATTTATTTATTTATTTATTTATTTATTTATTCGTTTTTAGAGAGGAGAGAGAGAGAAGGAGAGAAAGGAGAGAGAGACAGAGAGAGAGAAGGGGGAGGAGCTGGAAGCATCAACTCCCATATGTGCCTTGACCAGGCAAGCCCAGGGTTTCGAACCGGCGACCTCAGCATTTCCAGGTCGACGCTTTATCCACTGCACCAACACAGGTCAGGCAAGAGTAAAATATTTTCAGCTTTAATAAATCTTTAAGCAAGAATCACAGAAGTGGTCTAGACCCATCTTTGAATTTGTCCTTAGCTCTTTTGCATTTTGTATTATTTAAATGTTTAAAGCCAGAGTTTGAAAAATAAGCTCTTCACTAGCACACACGGATATACCTGAGTTACTGTACCCGCTCAGACACAAGTGCAGTTGAAATCAATGAATCTTGAATATAAACTCTTGGAAGTTGTATCATTCATGATTAAGAATAGCATTTAAAGTGAAAAGCAGCTGAATCTAATGGTTAAGAGCACAAATTCTGGAGTCAGACCTTAGTACAAGCTATGTAACCTTGGGTTTGACCTCTGAGCCTCAGCTTCTTCAGCTGTAAAATGAGGATGATGAGAATGCCTCATTAGGTTGTTCTCAGGATTAAACAAGATCATGCAGATAGAGCACATAATATAATACTTGGGCCCTTTGAAATCAGGCCCCCACCAGACATCAAATCTGCCAGTGCCTTAATCTTGGACTTTTAAGCCTCCAGAACTTTTGCCTGTGTTCACCTACTGGAGTACTAAGAACTGTGGTCTGGATGGCCTAGGCAATTGTAATGTAGGAGGTTGAGGCCAGGCAGGTTCACTCTAGATTTGGTTAGACCAAAGAACATATACAGAGCCAAAGGGCAGTGGGGGCTTCCCATTTATTCAGCCTCACAGTGCCATGCTAGTGGACAGGCAGGGGAAATCACTTCTTGAGAAACCATGCAGGGGGCAAGTGCCCGCAGCCTGTTATGGGCTGCCTAAACAAAAGTGGCTTTTGGCCAATTATCATGTCTTTGATTACATAAAGTGTTTACATTAAGGCAGTGCACAAGGTCCTGTGTCCTTGCTTATTGCAGGCATTATGGCTATGCAGCTGAAGACAAGTGAGCAAGCCTAACTGCAGCCATTTCCTTCACAGAGCTTAAGTTACACCAGTGTCTTTCTGTTTATTAAACTCATTGTGCTAATTCCTGAGTCTTCAGAGTGATCCAAGACGGTGGCAGAGGAGGTGGAAGCTATACTCACCTCCTCTAAGGACCAAACTGGAATTACAACTAAATTATAAAACAATCATCTTAAATGACCTTCTGAAGATTAGCTGGTCTTGTAACCAAGGATTTACAGAAGAAGCCACTTCAAGACTGCTCCAAATAAGTTGATGAGGGCCAGTCACAGGTACCATCTTACACTGGCCTGTACCAGAGTCCCTCCCAAGAGGCCTAGAACCAATACATTCAATGACCTGATTCAGAACACATCAGAGCAGGATGCAATAAGCCTCACAAGCAGCATATTCAAAAAGAGATCTTGGCAGGCATCAAGCCCTGCTGAGGCAAATTCCACTTCAGGTGGTCAGCCCCAGCACAGCTAGCTCACATGTTGTGGTCAGGGTTGAATCTCACAGTTAGCCAGCCAGAGGATCAATTCCATGCACAGACAGACCAATAGCAATAAAGATTCAATTATAATAGCAGGGCCCACGAAAGAAACATCCTGGTGCACCCAGCTCACGTGATCAAGGAGAGTGCACCACTGTATCCCATAGGACACCTACCACATAAGGCCACCTCACAAAGACTGGGAGTCATAGCAGATCAGTCATAATACATGGAAACAAACACAAAGAGGCAGCCAAATGAGGAGACAAAGAAAAAGGCTCCAGGAAATGAGCTAAATGAAATGGAGGCAAGCAATTTATCAGATATAGAGTTGAAAGTGATGGCTATAAGGATGCTCAACAGCATGAAAAAATGACACAGAAACCAAAATGATTAGTCATAAATAAAGAATACAATTTCTGAAGTGAAAAAATATACTGAAAGGAATACATAATATGTATGGATGAGGCAGAGGATTGAATCAGAAAATTGGAAGACAAGGTAGGAAAAAAACACCCACTCAAGCAGCAAAAAGGAAAAATATTTTTAAAAAAGGAGGACAGTTGAAAGGATTTTTGGGACAAAATGAAGCATAATAACATTTGCATCCTAGGGGTACCAAAAAGAGAAAAGAGAGAGCAAAGGATTGAGAACCTAGTTGAAGAAATAATGACCCCAAAATTCCCTAATCTGGTGAAGAAAAAGATATACAAGCCCAGGAAGCACAGTGAGTCCCACACAAGCTGAACCCAAAGAGACCCACACCAAGACATATTATAATTAAAATGGCAAAGGTTAAAGACAAATAAAAAATCTTAAATGCCTCAAGAGAAAGACAATTAGCTCCCATAAGACTTTCAGCCTGGTTTCTCAACAGGAATATTTAAGGGCAGAGCACAGAATTAGCACAAAATATTCAAAGTGATGAAAAGCAAGGACCTACAACCAAAATTACTTTATCCAGCAAAACTATCATTTAAAATTGAAAGAGAAATAGAGAGCTTCCCATGAATGAAAAAGGTAAAGGAGTTTGTTACCACCAAACCTGTATTAGAAGAAATGTTAAAGGACTAGGTTAAAGAAGGAGAAGAAGGAGAAGAAGAAACAGACAGAGGAACACAGTTAAAATAATAAAATGGTGATAAATACATACCTATTAATAATCACTTTAGATGTGAATGGCTTGAATGTCCCAATCAAAAGACACAGATTAGCTGAATGGATAAAAAACATTATCAATCTTTACAATCTTTACAATAGTAAAGATCAGAATGGAAATATATGCTGTCTACAAGAGAACCACGCCAGAACAAAAAATACACACAGACTAAAAGTAAAGGAATGGAAAAATGTATTTCATGGAAGTGTAAATGGAAAAAAAAGCTGGGGTAGTAATACTTATATTTGACATAATAGACTTTAAAAACAAACTATAGTAAGAGACAGAGAAAGACATTACATAACAATAAAGGGAGCAATCCAACAGGAGGATATAACCCTTGTAAACATTTGTGCACCCAACACAGGAGCACCTAAATATGTAGAACAAATCTTGAAGGACATAAAAGGAGAGAGCAACAGTAAAACAGTCACAGTAGGGGATTTTAACACCCCATTGACATCAATGGATAGATCTTTCATACAGGAAATCAACAACAACAAAAAAACAAAGGCCTTTGAGGACACACTAGATCAATTTGATTTAATTGATATCTTCAGAGCATTTCACCCCAAAGCAGCAGAATATACATTCTTCTACAGTGCACGTGGAACATTTTCTAAGAAAGACCACATATTTCTCTAACCTTAAGGTATGAAATTAGAAATCAATCACAAGAAAAATAGATAAAAAAAAAAGCCTGAACACTAGTGGAACAATGGATAGAGTGTTGACCTGGGATGCTGACACCCCAGGTTAGAAACCTCGAGGTTGCTGGCTTGCACATGGGCTCATCTGGCTTGAGTGCAGGCTCACTAGCTTGAGTGCAGGGTCACCAGCTTGAGCATGGGATCAACCACATGCTCCCATGGTCTCTGGCTTGAGCCCAAAGGTCACTGGCTTGAAGCCCAAGGTAGCTGGCTTGAGCAAGGGATCACTGGCTTAGCTTGAGCTGACCAGTCAAGGCACGTATGAGAAGCAATCAATGAACAACTAAAGTGATGCAACTATGAGTTGATGTTTCTAAACTCTCTCCCTTCCTGTCTGTCTGTCTTTCTTGCAAACAAACAAACAAACAAATCTGAAAAAAAAAAAGAACATGAAAGCTAAATAACATGTTACTGAACAATTAACTGGTCAACAATGGGATCAAAGAAGAAATCAAAAGATAGTTAGAAACAAATAAAAATGAGAACACAAGAACCCAAAATCAATGGAACACAAGGAAAGCATAACATTATAAGCCTACCTCAAGAAACAGGAAAATCTCAAATAAACAGTTTAATTTAGAAACTTGGAAAAGAACAACAAACATAGCTCAAAATGAGTATAAGGAAGGAAATAGTAAAGATCAGAATGGAAATAAAATAAAATTTTAAAAATAAAAAAGATCAGTGAAACCAAGAGCTGGGTTTTTTTTTGAAAAGATAGACAAGATTGACAAACCTTTTACTAGACTCACCAAGAAAAAAAGAGGACACAGATAAATAAAATCAGAAATAAAAGATAAGAAGTAAAAACTGACACCAAAGAAATACAAAGAATTATAAGATAATATTATAAATAACTATATGCCAACAAATTAGACAATCTGGAAGAAATAGATATATTCCTAGAAATGTACAATCTTTCAAAACTGTATCAGGAAAAATCAGAGAATCTGAATAGACAGATTACAACTAGTGAAATTAAAGCAGTAATTAAAAAAATCACAACAAACAAAAGTTCTGGAGTGAATGGCTTCACTGGTGAATTTTGCAAAATATTCAAAGAAGAACTAACACTTACCCTTCTCAAACTATTCCAAAAATTTCAAGAGGAGGGAAGACTCCCAAGCTCATGTTACAAGGCCAGAATTATCCTAATTCCAAAACCAGATAAAGATGTTACAAAGAAAGAAAATCATAGGTGTACATAGATGCTAAAATCCTCAACAAAATATTAGCAAACTGGATTCAACAATACATTATAAAGATCATACACCATTAAGTGGATTATGTGGGATTTCTTTTGGGAATGCAAGGTTGGTACAATATCCGCATATCAATAAATATGATGCATCACATTTACAAAATGAAGGGTAACAACCACAATCATATCAATAAATAAAAAATATAAAAGCATTTGGTAGAATCCATCATCCATTTACGATAAAAACTTTCAGCAAAATGAGAATTGAGGTACATACCTCAATGTAATAAAAGGCATATATGACACCCACAGCCAACTTTATATTTAATGAACAAAAACTATCAATACAAGCAATTTTTCTTACTATTGGGAACAAGACAGGGATTTCCATTTTCATCACTCTTATTCAACATAGTACTAGAAGTCTTAGCCACTGCAATCAGCTCAAGAAGAAGAAATAAAAGGTATCTGATTTGGAAAGAAAGAAGTAAAACTGTCAATATTTGCTGATGACATGATACTGTTTATAGAGAACCCTAAAGACTCCACCAAAATCTATACATATTAGAACTAATAAATGAACACAATAAAGTAGCAGGATACAAAATAAATAACCCCAAATCAGTTACATTTTATATACCAATTATGAACTATCAGAAAGGGAAACTAAAAAAACAATTTCATTCACAATTGCTTCAAAACAGTATAATACCTAGGAATATATTCAACCAAGTATGTAAAAGATGTACTTGGAAACTTATAAGAAACTGAAAGAAGAAATTGAAGAAGATACAGATAAGTGAAAGCCTATACCATGTTTATATTTATAGATAGGAAGAATTAACTTATGAAAATGTCTATACTACCCAAAGCAATTTATATAGATTCAATGCAATTCCTATCAAGATACCAATGGTGTATTTCACAGAACTAGAACAAATATTCCAAAAATTTATATGAAACCACAAAAGACCTTGAATAGCAACAGCAATCTTGAAAAAGAACAAAGTTTGGAAGAATCACACTACCTGCTATCAATCTATACTACAAGATCATAGTAATCAAAACAGCATGGTACTGGCATAAAAACAGACACATAGATCAATGCAACAGAATCAAGAGTCCAGAAATATACCCATACCTTTATGGTCAATTAATATTTGACAAAGAGGCAAAAACATTCAATGGGATGAAGATAATCTATTCAATAAAAGATAGGTGGCTTTGTATCAGAGACTTCCTTATTTGTATATTGCCTTAAAGGCTTTAATTTCTACACTATAAAATGAGGCAGACCAGGACACTCTCACTCAGATCTTGCCACCAGCATTGCAGAGGAGAGGCAGCCAAGGTGGTGGAGTGCTGAAGGAGAAGCCAATTTGTAGAGTTTGTGCAGAGAAGGAGATGGGGAACAGAGGTGAATAAGGCTGGTGGGGCCTTTGATTCTAGGAATACTCAAATAAGTCAGTGGCTTTGGGAGCCCTGAATGGAAAGGGAAGTGTTTTCCCATTGTGTGCATTTCTCGCCCACCAGGTGCGAGCTAGGATTAAAGGTAATGGCCCACCAGTTCTTGGCTCTGTTGTTTCATTACCGTCTGTCCGAATCAAATGCGAACCTGCATGGGCCAGGCGGCTGTGATGGTGGCTGTGGCTACTGGCTTTACAATAGGCAAAGGACCTGAAAAGAGACTTCTTTAAAAAGAACATACGGGTCAGTGGAGGTGGTGTTGGTGAAGGCGATAAAAATAAATAAATAAATAAAAATAAATAAATTTAAAAATGAATAAATAAATAAATAAAAGGACATACCGATGGCCAATAGACATATAAAAAGATGCTCAAAGTCTCTAATTATCAGAGAAATGCAAATTAAAACCACAATGAGATATCATCTCACACCTCTCAGAAAGGCTATCAATAAATCAACAGAAAACAAGTTTTGGTGAAGATGTGGAGAAAAGGGAACCCCTGGGCACTGTTGGTGGGAATACAACTTAGCACAGCCAGTGTGGAAAGCAGTATGGAGTTACCTCAAAAATTAAAAATGGAACCACCTTATGGCATAGTGATTCCACTTCTGGGAATTCATCTGAAGAAATCCAAAGCACTAATTTAGAAAGAATAAATGCACCCTTATGTTCATTGCAGCATTATTTATGATAGCCAAGATTTGGAAGCAGCCCAAGTGTCCATCAGTAGATGAATGGATAAAAAAAGGTGTGGTACACTTTCACAATGGAATAGTACTCAGTCATAAAAGAGAAGAAAATCTTACCTTTTGTGAAAGCATGGATGGACCCGGAGAGTATTATGCTAAATGACATAAGCTAGTCAGGGAAAGAGAAGTACCATATGATTTCACTCATATGTGGAATCTAATGAACAAAATAAACTAACAAACAAAATAGAGACAGACTCATAAACAGAGCAGACTAACAGCTGTCAGGGGACAGGGCTGGATGGGGTGGTGGAGGGACTGAGCAAAAAAAGAAGAAAAAAGAAAAAAGCCATGGACATGGAGAGTGTTGTGATTGCGGGGCGGGGGGAGGTAGAAGAGGGTAAAGGGGATAAGTGGTGATGGGTGGAGACTTGGTTTGGCGTGGTGACACACAAAGACAGTGTACAGATGATGTGCTGTAGAATTGTGCAGTCGTGCACCTGAAACTTGTGTAATTTATCAATGTCACCCCAATAAATTCAATAAAAAGAAAAAAATATATAATGCTTGGTATGAGATTATTAATATGTTATAAGTGCAGACTGAGTGTACTGAGTTCAGGACAGTGAGGTGTAAGACAGGGATCAAGGAAGCCCTCTCCAGAAGATGGATTTTGAGGTGGGCCCTGAATGATTAAAGAGTAAGTTGGCTCTGTGAGGCTCTAACCCAGGCATGGCCAACATACGGCCCGTGTAATGAGTTTATGTGGCCCGGGATTAAATTTTTAATATTCTCTGCGACTTTAAAACCTCAGCTACTCAGAAGCGGAAGCATCTTTGATTATTGGAAATCGAGATATTTAAGAAGATAGTGATACACGGAAAAGAATTCCGCATGTGACTAATCTAGGGTTAACTTCCAATAATTGGTCGAATGGATTCGCGATACTTATTTATTTTTTAAAAAATTACATTATAAAGATTTACAACTTTTGTACTCGTCTGTACTCGATACGAACTGTTTGACGTTTAGCAGCGATGTGAAACCCACATTCTTTTAGGCGGAGTTTGCCAGTGCGCACCCAAGGTCAAACAATTCGTTATTTCTGTGATCAAGTGTGCTGAATCAGGTGGCACTGTAGCATAGACAACAGCTGCAGTTGATAACTGAAAACGTGTCCAGGCTGTTTGTAAAAGGAAATAATTGTTTTATTTGTGATATAACCCCTTCAAATTCATTCTATTAATTAAATATTGTTTTGATTAATTGTGATACAGTTTGGATATTTATACGGTATGTAATTATATTTTTATTACAATAATATTGTATATTAAAATTGTTTTCACTTACATTTATTCATAAACAAATTACATAATAAGATTTTATTTACTTAAACGAATCATTTTTGTTTTAACAGTTTTTAATTTTAATATTTCGTCCGGCCCGTGAAAAAAGTTTTCTTTCTAATCTGGACCGGGGGTAAAAACTGTTGGCCTTGCCTGCTCTAACCAGTGAGTCTGCTAGAGGCAGAAACAGTCAAGTGTGCAGCCGAGGGTTAGCAGCGTGGCGGGAAGGCAGTGAGGGAGGGGGCAGCAGAGGAGGCAAGTCAGGAAAACGGCAGGGCCCAGGCCCAAAGGGAACTTGTGAGCTGGATGAGAAGTTTGGATTTCAGTCTAAATGTGATGGGAAATTAGAGCCAGTAGTCTGGATTTTCAGACATGTCGAGGTTGAAATGCGTTTTGGATACCCAGGAAGAAATGTTTGGGCAATTAGATATTTGAGCCTGGAGCTCAAGGGACAGGTTGGAACTGGTGATGTAAATGTGTGACTTATTCGTTTTTGAATAATATTTAAAACCATAGAACTGAGTGGAATGACCTAGGGAGAGACTGTAGACAGAAAAGAGGACTGAGGCCTGGGCCTGGAGCCCTGACATTTAGAAGAAAAAATAATAAGGAATATTCAGCCAAGAAACCTAAGAAGGAGGAGCCAATGAGGTGAGTGAAAAACAGCATGATGATGAAATCCAAATGCTGAAATGCCCTCAAGGAGGGAAGCATGACCAACTGTGGAGAAACAATATGATGAGGACAGCAAAGTGGGCTGGATGTGGCAAGATGGCAGTCTGTGGTAATTGTGGATGAAAAGTTTGGTGGATGAGTGGCTATGGAGTCCTGACTAGCGTGCATTAACAAGAAAGAAAGACTAAGAGGTAAGGAAAAGGAGAAAGAAAGCCTAAGTATGTAATAAGGCTGTCATAACAAAGTGCCACGGACTGGGTGACTTAAACAATAGACTTGATATTGTCAGTTCTGGAGGCTGAAAGTCCAAGATCAAGATGTCAGCTGGGTTGTTTTCTACTGAGGCCTCTCTCCTTGGCTTGCAAATGGCCGTCTTCTCTGTTTCGTCACATGGTCTTCCCATCTGTGTTGTTTGTGTTCTAATCTCTTTTGGTAAGGACACCAGTCATATTAATATAGGACCCACTCGAACTGCTTCAGCCTAATTTAATCACCCTCTAAGGGTCCTGTCTTTAAATATAGTCACATTCTGAGGTGCTAGGGATTAGGATTTCAATATATGAACTTTGGGGGGACACAATTCAGTCCATAACACTAAGCAATTCTTTGTTAGGTATTTTGCTGTGAAGGAGAGCAAAGGACTGTGATGGAACTAGAGGTGAATGGGGTGACAGGAGGTTTTGTCTTTATTTTGAATTTTCACTGGGCAAGAAATTTCAGCTGCTGATATTACTAGTGAGAATGGCATGGTAGAGAAGCTGAAACCATGGCTGCAGGTGAGAGAGGGTTCATTACAGTAGCAAATTCCTCAAATACATGAGAGAGGATGTGATCAAGAGGTGTTAAATGGGTTATAGGGGTCACTAACTTGTGACTGGTGGGGCTTGCACTTGACCCCAGAAATTCTAACGTTGAGACTCTATCCCACCAACTACATTTCAATACCTGTCCTTGGAAGCAGTAAAAACTGTAACAATTACCCAGGAAAGAAGCAGAGGAAACATGTTCACATGTGGAATTATAGCTGTCCTGGCTGCCTACTATCCCTGCACCCAGAGCTCAGGAGGGGTGACGGAGGCAAGTCATGGGTTCTCAGAAAAGGACAGAAGAGAAATAGATGGGGCTCTCTGTGACTCATTAATGAACTAAAACAGCCCCAGGAAGTCCAGTTCCAAAGGGTTATATAGTTTGAATCTGTAACCCAGCATCGGCCTATTTATCTGAACTGAACTTGGCTTTAGGTCTCCACCAGTTTCAGATTTTTCATATTTGGATTGCTACCCTTTTAAAACCAGTGCCAAGGAGCACGTGGCTTCATGACTTCCGGATTTTGCTTCTACAAACTCTCTTATCATAGCACTTGTGTGTTGGAGTCCAGATGTGAAACAAATCAATCAATAAGTAAACCTTGGCTTCACATTTTGTACAGACAAATTTAATGGGCACACACATAATTTTTTAGCAGCTGCACAGCCACTGTGTCACGGGTGTTTGACTTCTTTTTATTCATGGTGACAGATTTATTGAGATACAATTTACATGTCATAAATCCACCCTTTAAAAATGCACAATTAATTGGTTTTCAGTTTATTCACAGAGTTGTAAACATTTCCCTAAAGACTGGTTTTCACTGAGTAAACAGGTCAATTTCCCAATATTGGTATGGCTCTGCTATTTTAGTCATGGCAATTTCCAAACCTGAGAAGGTTATCTGAAGGCTTGTATGTAGATTTGACTGTGACTTTCCTGGTACATAAGCGAGAAGCTGATGAATTGCTTATGTTTACTGGTGCCTCTTACGCGGATGGGTGAGGGATGGACACCCTATTTGGTGCTCAGACAATGGCATGGCAGTATTTTTAATCCACATGTCACAATGCCAAATTCCTTCCATTTGTTTCTCATCTTCTTACCAACCCTTCCCCAAATACTCATTTCATTATCCTCTAAGTCAGGGGCCCTCAAACTATGGCCCGCGGGCTGCATGTGGCCCCCTGAGGCCATTTATCCAGCCCCTGCCACACTTCCAGAAGGGGCACCGCTTTCATTGGTGGTCAGTGAGAGGAGCATAGTTCCCATTGAAATACTGGCCAGTTTGTTGATTTAAATTTACTTATTCTTTATTTTAAATATTGTATTTGTTCCCATTTTGTGTTTTTACTTTAAAATAAGATATGTGCAGTGTGCATAGGGATTTGTTCATAGTTTTTTTTTATAGTCTGGCCCTCCAACGATCTGAGGGACAGTGAACTGGCCCCCTGTGTAAAAAGTTTGGGGACCCCTGCAGTCTAAGTGTGTGTTTTGAAACCACGTATGTCCTTCTTCTCATGGAAACCACCTGCAGCAGCAACCCCCAGGGCTGCTACAAACATTTGTTTCTGATAACAGTGTATTTTGAAAGTCTGTGGTTTCAGTTTCTATTTTTGTCACTTACAGTCTAACTTTTAATCTCCTTATATCTTTTACAGGATGTTTTGCTTTTTCTAAGCATTATTGTACTTTGCTGAATGCGCCCAGCCACGTAACTGTGACAAGACTATTGCAAGATGCTTCTATTATTATCACTCCCAGAAAATGTCTTGTGAAAGACATCAAGACTCTAAGAGGCCAACACATGGACATTTTTGTATTCATTATATACAATCATCCCCAAACACTAGAAACTGTGCCAAGAGTATATCCCTTTTCTGAAATGTTGACCTACAATACTGAGGAGCACCATAAAATAAACACTTGGTACCAATTAGAAACTTTCCTCTCTGTATTAGTCAGGATGCTCCATCCATACATGAAATTAACCATCATACTCTCTTGAATTTTATTTTGTCTCTGAACTCAGGACTCACTTCATACAGAAATTTTCTTCCTTAGCACCAGCCAACTTTTCATTTATTCAATGAGAACTTTCACAATTTTATTTTATTTAAATTTTTTAGAGAGAGAGAGAGTGAAGCAGACAGAAACAGACAGACAAGAAGAAAGAGAGATGAGAAGCATCAACTCCTAGTTGCGGTATCTTAGTTTTTCATTGATTGCTTTCTCATATATGCCTTGACCCAAGGCTCCAGCTGAGTCAGTGAACCCTTGCTCAAGCCAGCAACCTTGGGCTTCAAGCCAGCGATCCTGTGCTCAAGCTGGTGAGCCCACACTCAATTGAATGAGCCTGTTCTTAAGCCAATGACCCTGGGGTTTTGAACCTGGGTCCTAAGCATCCCAGGCTGACACTCTATCCACTGTGCCACCACTTGGTCAGGCAAGAGAACTTTTACAATTTTAAAATCAGTGCAATTTTCCAATGACTTATTTTTTTCATCTACATTATTTAAATTGGTCCTCACAGTAATTAATTGAATAAAGTCAGGGCAACCATTATTATTTCCATTATTCCAAAATAACCATTATTATTTTAGAAATCAGAAAACTCTCCTGGCTAGCAAGTAACAAAACTTGTGATAAAAAATATGTGATTTAAATTTTAGTCTAAGATTTTTTTCTACCATAATACTGGCCATTATTCATGACATGATTCTCCAACTTCAGCTGAATCAGAATCATGGCTTGTTAGAACACAGATCACTGTGCCCTACCCCCAGCATTTGTGTTTCAGTAGATCTGAGTGGGGCTTAAAAATGTTCTCATTCATACCAGTGCTCCGCCATCTTCTCCCTTGCCTTTCTCTTTTCAGCTTCCCTTGTAGCTATGGGTTGTCATGTGACATTGTTTTGACCAATGAGCTGTAAGTGCAAATATTTTGGCAAAACCTGTGCTTTCCTGATGAAAAGGGAGAAATGTGATTCTTCACCCTTCCTACTTCTTCATGTTTAGGACTTATATGTACTTATAATGTACACATGTAAACTTACAAATACAGCAGCCATCTTAGGACTAACACATTAAAATTGGAAGGATGGAAAGTAGGAAGAGATTGCCCTGGCCAGTTGGCTCAGTGGTAGAGCGTTGGCTTGGCGTGCGGAAGTCCTGGGTTCGATTCCCGGCCAGGGCACACAGGAGAAGCGCCCATCTGCTTCTCCACCCCTCCCCCTCTCCTTCCTCTCTGTCTCTCTCTTCCCCTCCCGCAGCCGAGGCTCCACTGGAGCAAGGATGGCCCGGGCACTGGGGATGACTCCTTGGCCTCTGCCCCAGGCGCTAGAGTGGCTCTGGTCGCAACAGAGCGACGCCCCGGAGGGGCAGAGCATTGCCCCCTGGTGAGCAGAGCGTCGCCCCCTGGTGGGCGTGCCGGGTGGATCCCGGTTGGGCGCATGCGGGAGTCTGTCTGACTGTCTCTCCCCATTTCCGGCTTCAGAAAAATACAGAAAAAAAAAAAAAAAAAAAGAAAGTAGGAAGAGGCTGAGTCTCTCACAGCTCTGGGTTGCTTACCTCCAACCTTTTTATGTGAGACAGATAAGTCTCTACTTTAGCCACTATAGTCAGGTTCTCTGTTACTTATAGCCAAATGCATTTCTACCTGGTACAGAGAAAAAGAAGGATAGATTGGCATATGAAAGTCTGGGGGATTGTTGAAGAATGGCATTTAACAAACATTTGTGAGGTCCTGTTCTGTAGCTGACACTGTTCCAGGTAAATGAGATATGGTTCCTGCTCCCAAGGTGTTCATAGTCAAGGGGAAAAGGGCACCACATAAATACATATTATTATATTGTGATCAGCACAGAGGTATAAGCAAAATGTTGTGGAAACTTAGAGTAGGAACCCTGCCTAGGGATGTCAGGGAAGGCTTCCAGGAGGTAACATTTGAGCAAAGTCCTGAAGGAAGAATAAGCACTGTCAGGTAAAGAAGAGGGGAATAAAAATTTTCTGCACTTGTGTCCCCTCTCACCCCTACCTTGCGAGCTAGAGGCTGGCTCAGCTGGGGGGTTTTGGGAGAAGAACTATAGCAGGACTTTTCCTTCTACAATAGAGGATTCCAAAATCCTAGCTGTCAGCAGAGTCAACAGCTCTGAAGGAAACCCAAAGTCCAAAGAAGCAAGATAGAAGTTGTAATGTTTAGCTTGACCAGGCAGTTGTGCCACTGGATAGAGTGGATAGAGTGTTGACCTGGGGTGCAGAGGACCCAGGTTCAAAACCTTGAGGTCTTTGACTTGAGCATGGGCTCATCTGGCTTGAGTGCAGGTTCACTAGCTTGGGCTCGCTGGCTTGAGTGTGGGATCATAATCATGACCCCCCCCCCCCATGGTCACTGGCTTGAGCCCAAAGGCGCTAGTTTGAGCAAGGGGCCACTGGCGCAGCTGGAGCTCTTCAGTCAAGGCACACAATGAACAACTAAAAGTGCCACAACTACGAGTTGATGCTTCTCATTTCTCTCTCTTCCTGTCTGTCTCTCTCTCTTGCTACAAGAAGAAGGAGAAGGAAGAGGAGGAGGAGGAGGGGGAGGAGAAGGAGAAGAAGAAGAAAAAGGAAGAAGAAGAAGAAGAAGAAGAAGAAGAAGAAGAAGAAGAAGAAGAAGAAGAAGAAGAAGAAGAAGAGGAGGAGGAGGAGGAGGAGGAGGAGACGGAGGAGGAGGAGAAGGTGGAGAAGAAGAAGAAGAAGAAGAAGAAGAAGAAGAAGAAGAAGAAGAAGAAGAAGAAGAGGAGGAGGAGGAGGAGGAGGAGGAGACGGAGGAGGAGAAGGTGGAGAAGAAGAAGAAGAAGAAGAAGAAGAAGAAGAAGAAGAAGAAGAAGAAGAAGAAGAAGAAGAAGAAGAAGAAGAGCAGGAGGAGGAGGAGGAGGAGGAGGAAGAGGAGAAAGAGGAGAAGGAGGAGAAGGAGGAGGAGGAGGAGTGAGGTTTGGTGCATAATCCTGACAGCAGGTCAAGGGAACCAGAAATCTGGGGCCAAAACACAAAGCAAGAGCTCAGAAGGCACATGGGGCAGGGCAGGGCAGGGCAGGGCAGGGGAGGAGCCTGAGAAGATGGATGGAGTTGCTTCTCAGGCAGGTAAAAAACTCAGTGAACTAAATACCCCATTTCATTATCTCCTCTCATTCAGTTTCATTTTCACTCTCAGCCCCCATCCTGTTAGGCTTGTAGGAAATTCAGTCTTAGTCCTGCTTGAGGCTTTCCCCTGACCTTAAGGCTGTGCTAAAAGCCTGGTGTGTTACCTGGCAGAGCCCTTCAGTCCCCCATGCTGTTTTTTCTGTGACACAAGAACCCTGCCTGTAGGATCCCATCTAACCTAGTGTATCATGGATATTTCCACCAAGCACCTGAGACATCCTTTGGTGCCTTCAGAAAGCAGGACACAGGTCCCTGCTGCTGGTGGTCCCCAGAGACCTCTCTTCCCTTCTCCAGGGTCATACATCTCTTCTTTGTTTGGGGACAATCCTTTCCTCTAGCCCTGTTTTACCATAGTCTAAACCTCAAGCACTCTTTGGCTCAACCAGATTAAGATTTGGGACCTACAAGCAAGGAAGGAAATGTCTCCAGGCCAACTCTGCTATCCACTGTCTCAATCTCCTCTGAGACTAAGAGAAGATCTTTTTAGAGTGGTCAAGGAAAAGAGAGAAATGCAGGGAAAAAATACAGTTTAAGCTTTCAAATACTTATTGGGCTACATATTAATCTATTGATTTGGTTTAATAGTCTGGGGCAGGGGTCCCCAAACTTTTTACACAGGGGGCCAGTTCACTGTCCCTCAGACTGTTGAAGGGCAGGACTATAAAAAAAAACTATGAACAAATCCCTATGCACACTGCACATATCTTATTTTAAAGTAAAAAAACAAAACGGGAACCAATACAATATTTAAAATAAAGAGCAAGTAAATTTAAATCAACAAACTGACCAGTATTTCAATGGGAACTATGGGCCTGCTTCTGGCTAATGAGATGGTCAATGCGCTCCTCTCACTGACCACCAATGAAAGAGGTGCCCCTTCCAGAAGTGCGGTGGGGGCCAGATAAATGGCTTCAGAGGGCCACATGTGGCCCACGGGCCGTAGTTTGGGGACCCCTGGTCTGGGGGATAGAACAGGTGTGAAGACGAACTCAGGAAAGGGCCTGGTATGTTTGGAGAATGGTGAGTACTTGAGGAAGGAGGTGAAAGAAGCTGGAGGGGATGCAATGGGACAGCCTTGAATGACCATTTGTGGGATTTAGCAACAGATTTCAGGAAAGGTCAATAAGCTATGTCGAGACAAGATCTTGTTTCTTTTTTTAAGGGGAAACTCTGATAGAAAGGTGGGAAATCAAGTTGTAAAAGCCTGTTTTTGGCCATAGAAATAAGCCATACAAGGGCTAGTAAGAGTTTAAATCAGGGAGTAATAATGGAGATAAAAAAGCATGGTCACAGTTCTGGGATAAAATAAACAGAATTTGGTCATTGATTGGCCATTGGAGGGATGATGGGGAATGACACATACACACAAAAAATTTGAAGCAGATTCCAAGATTTCTAGCTTGTAAGACTGGATAGTTGGTAAAGCCATTTATTTACCTGAAGGTCAGAAGACACAGACAGCAGACATCAGAAGAAGGTGGGTATGGGTAATAGGGAGGAGAGAACTAAATGTATTTAGCAGATGAGGCAGCAAGCTCCCGGGGTATGTATGGAAGAGCATTCCAGGTCTAGAGTGCTAAGTGGGTACAAACTCCCTGAGGCAGAAGTATGCTTGGTGTTTTTAACAAATCACACAACCAACATGGCTGGAGGTGAGTTAGCAAGGGAGCAAATAGAGTCAGAGAGGTTGGGTGGGAGACAGATTATTTCTGGACTTCTAGTACATGGTAAAAACTTTATGAAAGGTTATGAGTGGTGGTGTGACCTGATCCATCTTACTTTAAAAAGACTGTATCGGAGAGCTTACTGCCTATGTTTTCTTCTAAGATGCTTATGGTTTCACAGCTTACATTTAAGTCTTTTATCCATTTTGAGTTTATTTTTGTGAATGGTGTAAGCTGGTGGTCTAGTTTCATTTCTTTTGCAGGTAGCTGTCCAATTTCCCCAACACCATTTGTTGAAGAGGTTGTCTTTACTCTGTTGTATGCTCTTACCTCCTTTGTCAAATATCAGTTGTCCATAAAGGTGTGGGTTTATTTCTGGGTTCTCTGTTCTGTTCCATTGATCTATATGTCTGTTCTTATGCCAGTACCAGGCTGTTTTGAGTACAATGGCCTTGTAGTATAACTTGAAATCAGGAAGTGTGATAACTCCCACTTTATTCTTCCTTTTCAAGATTGCTGAGGCTATTCGTGTTCTCTTTTGGTTCCATATAAATTTTTGGAATATGTATTCTATATCTTTGAAGTATGTCATTGGTATATTAATTGGTATTGCATTGAATTTATAAATTGCTTTGGGTAATATAGACATTTTAATGATGTTTATTCTTCCTAACCCTGAACACAGTATAAGCTTCCACTTGTTTATATCTGCCTTGATTTCTTTTATCAAGTTTCATAATTTTCTGAGTACAAGTCTTTAATCTCCTTGGTTAAATTTACTCCTAGGTACTTTATTTTTTTGGTTGCAATAGTGAAGGGGATTGTTTCCTTAATTTCTCTTCCTGATAGTTCATTGTTGGTGTATAAAAATGCCTCTAATTTCTGAGTATTAATTTTATATCCTGCCACCTTGCTGAATTCATTTATCAGGTCCAGTAGTTTTTTGACTGAGACTTTAGGGTTTTCTATATACAATATCATATCATTTGAAAATAGTGATAGTTTTGCTTCTTCCTTTCCAGTATGGATGCCTTTTATTTCTTCTTCTTGTCTGATTGCTGTGTGTTGGGCAGATAAAATGTATTATGCTCACTTTGTAAAAGATAACGTTGCCCACGTGGAGGCCGTTGCCCAGGTGATATTAATGTGTGTTGGGGGCAGGCAGGATCGTTGTAGCCTGGGGCTTGGTTTTGGGATTAAGCCTTTCCCACCCTTTTTTGATGTGGGGTGGTACAATCCAATCATGCCTCAGAGAAGTGACTTTGTATTAGAGACTTCCTTATTTTGTATATTGGATTAAGAATTTGGATTTCTACACTATAAAATGGGGACAGAGCGGGAGCTTGCGCTCTCGGTTCCTGGAATAGCATTAGAGAGTAGAGCAGAGAGAAGCCACGTGGAGTAGGCCAGGAGAAGCAGCCAAGATGGCGGAGTATTGAGTGAGAGGCCAGTTTGTGCATTTTGGAGCTGGAGAAGGAAGGAGATGGGGAACAGAGGAGAATAAGGCTGGTGAGCTAGAAACCTTTGATTCTAGGAAACTCGGATAAGTCAGTGGCTTTGTGAGCACTGAATATGAGTGGGTTTTGGAGCCCAGTGTGTGTTTTTACTTGCTTGCTGGGTGCAAGCTAGAATTAAAGAAAATGGCCTATCAGTTTTTGGCTCCATTGTTTCTTTACCGACTGTCCGAATCCAATGCGAACCTGCATAGGCCAGCAGGCTGCTGTGATAGTGGCCCTGGCCTTGGCTTCTGGCTTTACACTGTGGCAAGGACTTTCAGGACTATGTTGAATAAGAGTGGTGAAAGGGATCACCCCTACCTTGTTCCTGATCTTAAGGGGATTGCTTTTAATTTTTGCCCATTGAGTATAATGTTGGCTGTGGGTTTGTCATAGATGGCCTTTATCATGTTGAGGTATGTTCCCTGTATTCCCACTTTACTGAGAGTTTTGATCATGAATGGGTGCTGGATTTTATCAAGTGCTTTTTCTGTATTTATTAAAATTATCATGTGATTTTTTTCCTTCCTTTTGTTTATGTGATGAATCACACTGATTTGCAAATATTGTACCAGCTTTGTCTTCCCAGAATAAATCCCACTTGATCATGGTGTGTGATTTTTTTCATATATTGCTGGATCTTGTTAGCTAATATTTTGTTGAGGATTTTAGCATCTAGATTCATCAGGGATATTGGCCTATAATTTTCTTTTTATGTGTTGTCTTTGCCTGGTTTTGGAATCAGAATTATAATCGCCTCATAAAAGGAGCTTGGAAGTCTTCCTTCCTCTTGAATTTTTTGAAATAGCTTGAGAAGGATAGGAGTTAGTTCTTCTTTGAATATTTGGTAGAATTCACTTGTGAAGCCATCAGGCCCTGGGCTTTTGTTTGTTGGGAGTTTTTTGATAACTGTTTCAATCTCATTTGTTGTAATCAGTCTGTTTAGATTTTCTGATTCTTCCCGATTGATTTTAAAAATATTATATGTTTCATCTCTTGCAGCAATATATTTGCTGATTTATCTCCCTGGGTAAGTGAAATAAAAGGATAAAAAAAATGGGACTATATCAAACTAAAAAGCTTTTGCACAGCTAAAGACAATAAGAAGGGAATAAAAAGACAAATTACACAATAGAAGAGCATATTCGACAATATGTCTGATAAGGGGTTAATAACCAAAATTTATAAAGAACTTGTAAAACTCAGCATCAGGAAGACAAACAATCAAATTAAAAAATGGGAAAAAGAAATGAATAGACACTTCTCCAAAGAGGACACACAGATGGCCAATAGGCATATGAAAAAACACTCAACATCACTAATCATTAGAGAAATGCAAATTAAAACCACAATGAGATATCACCTCACACCAGTCAGAATGGTGCTCATCAACAAAACAACACAGAGTAAGTGCTCCTGAGGATGTGGAGAAAAGGGAACCCTCCTGCACTGCTGGTGGGAATGCAGACTGGTGCAGCCACTGTGGAAAAAAGTATGGAGATTCCTCAAAAAATTAAAAATCTGTTGGGCAGATAAAATATGTATTATGCTCACTTTGTTAAAGTGGCGCTGCCCACGTGGAGGCTGTTGCCCAGGTGATATTAATGTGTGTCTCTGGGCAGGCAGAATCCTTGTAGCCTGGGGCTTGGTTTTGGGATTAAGCCTTTCCCACCCTTTTTGATGTGGGTGGTACAATCCAATCATGCCTCAGAGAAGTGACTTTGTATTAGAGACTTCCCTATTTTGTATATTGGATTAGAGGTTGTGAAGCTACAATATAAAATAGGGGCAGAATGGGAGCTTGCTCTCTTGGTTCCTGGGATGATTAGCATGAGAGAGCAGAGGGAGCAGAGCAGAGAGCAGAAAGAGGCCATGTGGCCAGGAGAAGCAGCCAAGATGGCAGAGTGCTGAGTGAGAGGCCAGTTTGTGCAGTTTGATGCTGGTGAAGGAAGGAGATGGGGAACTGAGGAGAATAAGGCTGGTGAGCTAGAAACTTTTGATTCTAGGAAACTCGGATAAGTCAGTGGCTTTGTGAGCACTGAATGTGAGTGGGTTTTGGAGCCCAGTGTATGTTTTTACTTGCCCGCCGGGTGCAAGCTAAGATTAAAGACTATGGCCCACCAGTTTGTGGCTCCGTTGTTTCTTTACCGACCGTCCGAATCCAATACGAACCTGCATGGGCCAGGCAGCTGCTGTGATGGCAGCCCTGGCCGTGGCTTCTGGCTTTACAAAATCGAACTGCCTTTTGACCCAACTATTCCACTTTTAGGAATATACCTCAAGAACACCATAGCACTGTTTCAAAAGGAGAAATGTACTCCTATGTTTATGGCAGCATTGTTCACAATAGCAAAGATCTGGAAACAGCCCAAATGTCCATCAGTGGATGAATGAATTAAAAAGCTGTGGTACATATCTATAATGGAATACTATGGGGCCATGAAAAAGAAGAAAATCTTACCTTTTGCAACAACATGGATGGACATGGAAACTATTATGTTAAGTGAAATAAGCCAGGCAGAAAAAGAAAAATATCATATGACCTCACTCATTTGAGGAATCCAAAGAACAATGTGAATTGAGGAACAGAATTGATACAGAGGAGAGATCAAAGGGACCAGAGGAAAAGAGAACAGAGGGAAAGGGGATGATAGGATAAGATATACCTGAAGGGAAGGGGGAAGGGCGCTATGGAGAGGGGGCAAGGGAGATGTTGAGGGGAATATGGGGGAGGGGGGATGCATTCGGGGCAACACTAGAATCTATGTAAACACAATAAATTAAAATCAATAATAAGAAAAAAGACTATCATTTCAGGATGATACAAGGACCAAGAGTACAAGCAGAAAGACCAGTTGGGATTCCACTGCAGTGTTTCAGTTGAGATATGATAGAGTCGCCTGACCTGTGGTGGTGCAGTGGATAAAGCGTCGACCTGGAACACTGAGGTCGTCGGTTCGAAACCTTGGGCTTGCCTGGTCAAGGCACATATGGGAGTTGATGCTTCCTGCTCCTCCCCTTTCTCTCTCTCACTCCTCTCTCTCTAAAAAAAATCAATAAATAAAATATTAAAAAAAAAAAAAAAAAAGCTGCTCTGAGATATGATAGAGTCTTGGATTGGTGGAAGTGAGAAATGATTGGATTCCAAATATATTTGATAGGATTTCCTGATAGATTGAAATTAGCATATGACAGAAAGGAGTCAAAGTGACTCCAAAGCTTTTAGTATGAACATCTGTAACGTTGAGGATATTACTTGCTAGGATCAGGAAGAAAGTCTGAGAGTAAGTCAAGGATTTGACTGGTCTTGCGGCCATGTTAAATTTGAGAGGCCTGTTAGATATCTAAGTGCAGATGTTACAGAGGAAGGTGGAATTGAGTTCAGGGATGAGGTCCAGGATGGCAATAGAAATTATTTTTTCGCCTGACCAGGTAGTGGCACAGTGGATAGTGTTGGGCGGGGATGTGGAGAACCCAGGTTCAAGATCCTGAGGTCACCAGCTTGAGCTTGGGCTCATCTGGTTTGAGCAAGGCTCACCAGCTTGAGCCCAAGGTCACTGGCTTGAGCAAGAGGTCACTCAGTCTGCTGTAGCCCCCTGGTCAAGGCACATATGAGAAAGCAATCAATGAACAACTGAGGTGCTGCAATGAAGAATTGATGCTTCTCATCTCTCTCTCTTCCTGTCTATCTGTCCCTAACTGTCCCTCTCTCTGACTCTGTCTCTTTCACAAAAAAAAAATTTTTTTTCAACGTATCTCTGCACACTGTGTTCACCCCCCAAGTCAAGTCTTCATTCATCACCATTTATAGCCCCATACCCTCTTCCACCTTCCCCCACCACAATCACCACACTGTTGACCGTGTCCATGAATGTTTTTTTTTGTAAGTGAGAGGAGGGAAGATAGAGAGACTCCTGCATGCGCCCCAACTGGAATCCACCCAGCATCCCCTGTCTGGGGCTGATGCTAAATTAACTGAGCTATCCTCAGCGCCTGGGGCCAACGCTTGAACCAGTGGAGCCACTGTTGTGAGAGAGGAATAGACAGGGAAGGAGAGAGGGAGAGGAAGAGAAGCAGATGGTTGCTTCTTATGTGTGCCCTGACCTGGGATTGAACCCAAGACGTCCACATGCTGGGCTGACCCTCTATCCACTGAGCAAATCAGCCAGGGCCCATAAGTTTTTCCTTTTTCTTTTGTCCTTTTTTGCTCAATCTTCCACCCCCTCCCCCAGCCCCTGACCCTTGACAGTTGTCAGCCTGCTCTCTACATATGAATCTGTCTGTATTTTGCTTGTTAGTTCATTAAAGCTACGGGACTTAATGGGTGAGCTTAATCACCTAGAGAATAAGTATTTTTTTTTTTAGAGAGGGACGGACAGGAAAGGAGAGAGATGAGAAACATCAATTCTTTGTTGCGGCTCCTTAGTTGTTCATTCATTGATTTCTCATACGTGCCTTGACTGGGGACTACAGCAGACTGAGTGACCCCTTGCTCGAGCCAGTGACCTTGAGCTTAAGCTAGTGAGCCTTGCTCAAACCAGATAAGCCTGGGCTCAAGCTGGTGACCTCAAGGTCTCGAACCTGGGTCCTCCACATCCCAGTCCGACGCTCTGTTCACTGCACCACTGCCTGGTCAGGAAGAATAACTCTTAATGGACAAAAAAAGACCTCTCTTGCAACCTTTGGAAATGGTAGGATAAGGAGGACCTGGTGAGGGGGACTGAGAAGGAGCAGCTGATGGTAAAGGGAAGGTAATGCTGGGGAGGCAGTCAACAAGGTCCACCTTGGGTGGTACCATGGAAAGAAGTGCTCTCCACCTTACAGATGCCTTCAGGAGGTCAGATGAAGCTATGGAATTTGAAAGGAAATAGAAAGTCATTGGTGGCTTTAGAGAGAGCAGCTTGAAAAAAGTGTTAGAATCAACAACCAAATGATGGTGGGTTTTGGAGAGAGTAGAGTTTAGAAAAGAGACCTAGTGGATATGGGCTTCTCTTTCAAGAATTTTGATGTTAGAAGCAATAAAAGCATGAGGGAAAATCTTATTAAGTTACTAAAAATTAGAAAATATGTGTATCAAATAAACATTAAAACCCAGAGCATAGAAAGAGAAAGATTATTTTCAGTAAATACAACAAGGGTTAGAATCTTTGTAATGGATAAAATTCATGCAAATAAATAAGAAAAATACTAAAACCCTAATAGGTCAATGGACAAAAGACATGAATAGGGAATTCATAAAGGAGGAAATACAGCTAGTAAATAAAGATAAAGAAAAATTTTTAGCATCATTACTAAGGAAAGAAATACAGATTAAAACCACAAGATGACATGTTTTAAACTATCAAATTAGCAAAAAGCCATTCATACCTTTTAATTTGGTAATTCCAGTTCTGAGAATTCTAAGAAACTAATCCAAAATGCAGATGGAAGAACTGGCCACAGTTTTATTTATGATAGTTTGTAAGAGGAAATAATCCAAATATTGAAGAGCAAATAAATGACTTAGAAAATTTGGTACATTTATACAATAGAATATTAATCAATCACATAAACATACCAAAAACAAAAACAAAAAAAAAAGGAAGAGTTTATGATAACACAGTATCTTAGTGCACCTGGGGTGCTATAACAAAACACCAGAGATCAGGGTCCCGGCATTTTGGGTAAGGGCCCTCTTTCTTCAGGGCGCAGGTTTCTCGTGATGTCCTCATATGGGGGAGGGAGGAAGGGAGTCTCCTGGAGGCTTTTTTTTTTTTTTTTAAATAAGAACACTAATCCCATTCCTGAGGGCTCCACTCTCATAGCCTAATTAACTTCCAAGGACCCTACATCTTTTCAACATATGAATTTTGGGTATTAGTTTTTCAATATATAAATTCTGGGGCGACATAAGCATTTAGACTGTAGCATTCAGGAAAATGCCTACGTTGTGCTAACTTTTTCTTAAAAAAAGTAGGATTGTAGATTGTACATATCTTATACTCTCATCTATGAGAAAATATTTATAGAGAAAAAGAAACTCATTAAAATCTTCTCTCTAGGTCACATGGGAAGACTGGATACCTTTCTTTCAAGCAGCACATCTTTGCTGAAGTCTATACCTGCTTCTCTGTGTGTGCCAAGTCCTGGGATTACAGAAATTATTATTAAAAGCTTTGCCTTTAAAGAGTTTTCATCTAGCTAAAATTTGAAAAACTGTTCTGTGAGAGTAAGCAACAGACTTCCAAAAAATGTAAACATAATTGGGATCCCAAAATATATATAAACAAAAATGAGACCAAACACAAAGAGAACATCAGCACACAGCTGGGCCTTCGATGGCCCTGCCCAGACCTGCAGTTCCAGCTCAAAGGTGAGAGGCGTTGGGTAGGCAGATTTAGCAATCTGTCGAGTTTTTCTCAAAGACATCAATGCTGGAGTTGAAGTGGGCTTGACCCCAAAGAATGAAAGTCAAGAGCTGGATGAAATTAGCGGATAAAGCTAACAATATATTATCTAACAACATATTATCTAACTTCCTACTATAAGTGGTTTTGTACAACCGGGCCTCTGCTAGTCTTAGTTCAGAAACACCCAAGTGATGACAGGTGGGTCACTGTCTCCTTCCCTCTGGAGTTTCTCCTCTACCTCATCTCTTAGGCAAAGACTGGCTTGAAGATTCCTGCTGTGGTGTTGGGGTCAGGCTGGTGGGAATGCTTCTGTTTTCACGAATGAAGATGATGGAGAAGCACACCTTTCTAAATTCCTTTCTGCATATTTTATAAATATTTTTTAAATTCTAATTTATTTGGAAATTTAAAAATGGTATTGTTGGTTGTGAAACCAACCAACTGCATTGTTTATTTTCTGGTAGCATCAGATTTGATAAACCTTAGCCTATCAGATTTGATAAACGCTCAATAAGAAAAATAATGTCACGGGTAGCATCAGGAAGACGGCTCTCTTAGAAATCTGTTTTCTGAAAAATTGAAAGAGATTATTCTTTTAAATGGTCGTGGTTTTTTTTTAAAATTTTATTTATTATTATTATTATTTTTTTTTACAGAGACAGAGAGTCAGAGAGAGGGATAGACAGGGACAGACAGACAGGAAAGGAGAGAGATGAGAAGCATCAATCATCAGTTTTTCGTTGCGTGTTGCAACACCTTAGTTGTTCATTGATTGCTTTCTCATATGTGCCTTGACCGTGGGCCTTCAGGAGAGCGAGTAACCCTTTTCTGGAGCCAGTGGCCTTGGGTCCAAGCTGGAGAGCTTTTTGCTCAAACCGGATGAGCCCGTGCTCAAGCTGGTAACCTCGGGGTCTCGAACCTGGGTCCTTCCGCATCCCAGTCCAACGCTCTATCCACTGCGCCATCGCCTGGTCAGGCAAATGGTTGTGTTTTAGTCAATGGCATAGCAAGACAGATTTAGAGAGCAAAGATGTAATACTTAAAATAGATCATTAAGGTAAAAATAAAGACAATGAGTTTCTAATTGTAAAAAACATACATGAAAAAATCCATTTTGCCTGACCAGGCGGTGGCGCAGTGGATAGAGCGTCAGACTGGGATGCAGAGGATCCAGGTTTGAGACCCCGAGCTCGCCAGCTTGAGTGCGAGCTCATCTGGTTTGAGCAAAAGCTCACCAGCTTGAACCCAAGATTGCTGGCTCCAGCAAGGGGTCACTCGGTCTGCTGTAGCCCCACGGTCAAGGCACGTATGAGAAAGCAATCAATGAAAAACTAAAGTGTTGCAACGCGCAATGAAAAACTAATGATTGATGCTTTTCATCTCTCTCCGTTCCTGTCTGTCTGTTCCTGTCTATCCCCCTGTCTGACTTACTCTGTCTCTGAAAAAAAAAAAAGAAAAAAAAAGTCTGACCTCTGGTGGCGCAGTAGATAAAGCGTTGACCTGGAAATGCTGAGGTCACCGGTTCGAAACCCTGGGCTTGCCTGGTCAAGGCACATATGGGAGTTGATGCTTCCAGCTCCTCCCTCCTTCTTTCTCTCTGTCTTTCTCTCCTCTCTCTCTCTCTCTCCTCTCTAAAATGTATAAATAAAATAAAAATAAAAAAAAATCCATTTCTTAAGAGGAACTCTCAGTAATTACCACATAATTGAGACTCTAATTGTCTAAAGACAAATTGCCTGGGTTCAAATCCTGGCTCTGTCACTTACTAGCTGTGTGACTTGAACAAATTACTAATTTCTCTGTCTCCAGGTTTCCTTCATCTGTAAAAGGAGAATAACGATAGGACCTACTGTATGAGATTATGAGAACTAAATGAGTTAATATTTGTAAACAGCTCTGAGCAGTATCTGGTGTGTGATACCTGCTATATAAGTGCTTGTTAAATAAAAATAGTAATAAAAAATGTAAATGCTAATTTTTCTTTTTATCACTTGTTGCTAAAGTAATCACAAATAAAAACAAGCACAGAAAATATGACAATATATTGAAGTATTCTTTTCTATTTTTTTCTTTCTCTTTCTTCTTCTTCTTTTCTTTTTCTTCTTCCATTTTCAAGCAGGTGGCCATGCTCTCTAGTGCTGTGGCTTCGAGGGATTCTTTTGGAGCAGGAAGCTGATGGGAGAGAAGGTGCCTGAAGCCAGTGGCTCTTCCAGTCTTTAAGGGACAATCACATCAAAAGTACAGCTAAATAACAGAACAACCATCATTCAGTTAGTCTGAAGTTTAGCTGAACAAAGGTCCTACAACTAAGAATATAAAGAAGAAGCCATGTTAGTCTGGAGGGAGGGTTAGACGTGAAACAGGCTGGTCCCACACCACATGCAGAAATTAAAGTTCAGAAGGGATGTGTCAGCTACGGAGGTCTCTTCGCTGAGGAGTGAGGGGTCCCAGCCCACACCAGGATCCCCAGCTGTAGGTTCCAGGGCCAGGAAGAGATGTTCCCATAACTTCTGGCTGTGAGAACCAGTGTGACTTGTGGCTGAGTGAGATGGAGAGCTGCTGGAGTCCCAGGCATTCCTCTTAAAGGGCCTGCACAACACAGAATTCCTTACTGACAGACTCACTTGTTTTGCGTTCCAGATCTGAGGCAAATCTTAAAAAGTGCCAGGGAAATATGGGGAGGAAGTGAATTGTCTGGCTTCAGGATGAAAACTGGACTGGCAACTTTCTCCCAGATAGAAGTGCTAGCAGAAGCCATTATTACTTTATTGAGCTCTCCCTCTGCTGGCACAGGCAGGCACCAGATACGAGTCTCCAACAACCTGGCTAATAGTGTGTGTGCCCTGCTTGTGATTCCCTGAGATCCCATCTACCCAACTTGCAGGCCCACAAAAATGGCTTCCAGTGGATTTTCACTATAAGTGGCCTGTTTTGGATCATGCTGCAGACCTTCCGAGAACCCCTCAGGATTCACAAACCCCAAACAAGTAGCATCTGGCCTCAGCATGCCCTGTACCTCTTACTAAGCAGCCCCGTGTCTGGCAATAGCAGCAGCTGGTATTAGTTCACAGATTAGCTTCTCTCAGGCACCTTTGTAGCTCATATCAAGTGGCCCTGGCAGGGCCCAGGTAGCAGCTAACATTGGCCAGCATGAGAGCCTCTCCCAAAAGGCCTCAAAATCTACACACCAGGTGGCCAGCTTCAGACCACAGCAGATCATCGCCCAACCACCTCCACAAACAACACACCCAGAGGGCATACTTGGCAGGCACCAGGGCCCATTAAAGCAAATCCTACTTTGTAAGGTTAGCCCCTGCACAACATCTTCACTATGGTCATGGCCAGTCCTCATAGCCAATCAGCCTAAGGGTCAGTTGTTCCCACTGACGTGCCAAAAGCAGCCAGGGCTCACCTACAGAAGGAGAACAGACACAACCTACACAAGGGATACGCCTGAAGCACCTGGCTTGGTGACCTGGGAGACTGCCACTGAGCCCCACAGGACACCTACTACATAAGACTACTCTACCAAGACCAGGAGACATAGCAGCTCTACGTAATAAATAGAAACACACATAGAGGCAGCTTAAATAAGAAAACAAAGAAACATGTCTCAAATAAAAGAACAGGACAGAACTCCAGAAAGAGAACTAAACAAAATGAAGACAAGCAATCTATCAGATGCAGAGTTCAAAACAGTGGTTATGAGGTTACCTAATGAACTTAGGGGAAGAACTGATGGTCTCAGTGAGAACTATAACAAAGAGATAGGGGCCCTGGCCGCTTGGCTCAGTGGTAGAGCGTCTGCCTGGCATGCAGGAGTCCCGGGTTCGATTCCTGGCCAGGGCACACAGGAGAAGCGCCCATCTGCTTCTCCACCCCTCCCAACTCTCCTTCCTCTCTGTCTCTCTCTTCCCCTCCCACAGCCAAGGCTCCATTGGAGCAAAGTTGGCCCGGGTGCTGAGGATGGCTCTGTGGTCTCTGCCTCAGGTGCTAGAATGGCTCTGGTGGCAACAGAGCAATGCCCCAGAAGGGCAGAGCATCGCCCCCTGGTGGGCGTGCCTGGTGGATCCCGGTCTGGTGCATGCGGGAGTCTGACTGCCTCCCCGTTTCCAACTTCAGAAAAAAAAAGAAAAGAGATAGGAAGCATAAAAGTGGAGACAGAAAACATAAGAAGGAACTAGTCAGAAATGAAGAATACAAGAATTAAAATGAAGAATACATTACAGGAAATCAGTAGTAGAGTAGATTAAAAAAATAATAGAGTAGATGAAGCAGAGGATCAAGCCAGTGATTTTGAAGATAAGGAAGCAAAAAACACAATCAGAACAGCAAAAAGAAAAAAAAATTACCCCCCCCCAAAAAAAAGAAAAAAAAAAGGAAATAGAAACATTAAAAAAAAAATCCAGGGTAGCAATATTTATACCAGACAAAATAGACTTTAAATCAAAGGCTACTTCAAGAAACAAAGAAGGACCCAGCAATTCTGCTTTCATATATTAATTGCAACACAATTTAAAATAGATAAGATATGAAAGCAATCTAAGTGTCCATCAATAGTGATACATATATACAATGGACTATGACTCAGCCATAAAAAAGAATGAAGGCCCTGGCCGGTTGGCTCAGTGGTAGAGCGTCGGCCTGGTGTGCAGAAGTCCCGGGTTCGATTCCTGGCCAGGGCACACAAGAGAAGCGCCCATCTGCTTCTCCACCCCTCTCCCTCTCCTTCCTCTCTGTCTCTCTCTTCCCCTTCCCGCAGCCAAGGCTCCATTGGAGCAAAGATGGCCCGGGTGCTGGGGATGGCTCCTTGGCCTCTGCCCCAGGCGCTAGAGTGGCTCTGGTCGCAGCAGAGCGATGCCCCAGAGGGGCAGAGCATTGCCCTCTGGTGGGCAGAGCATCGTCCCTGGTGGGGTGCCGGGTGGATCCCGGTCGGGCGCATGCGGGAGTCTGTCTGACTGTCTCTCCTCGTTTCTAGCTTCAGAAAAAAAAAAAAAAGAAAAAAAAAAAAAGAATGTAATCTTGCCATCTACAACAACATGAACGGACCTAGAGGGCATTGTACTGAGTGAAATACGTCAGACAAAGAAAGGCAAATTTCAGATGATTTCACTTATATGTGGAATCTAAAAACAAAATAAATAAACAATCAGAACAGAATCAGACTCATAAGATACAGAGAACATTTTGACACTTGCCAGATGGGAGGGACATTGTGGGGATGGGTGAAAAAGGGTAAAGAATTAAGACATACAAATTGGTAGTTACAGTAGTCATGGGGATGTAAAGTACAGCATAGGGAATATAGTCAATAATACTGTAATAATTATGTATGGTGTCAAATGGGTAGTAGATTTATCAGAGTGATCACTTCGTAAGTTACATGAATGTCTAATCACAAGGTTGTATACCTAAAACTAATATAATATTGTATATACATTATAATTAAAAAATATTTTAAAAAGTTATTTATGTTCATGAGGTCTATATAATAATTTAGAAAACTGTTTATGACATAATGGTAATAAAGAAAAGCAGAAGATAACAACAATATAAAGTAAGACAATAACAAAAACTAAACTTTGTCTATGGGAGCCAGACTGGGATGAAATACATAAGAACTAGTAGTTATGTTTATATGATGAGACTGTGGATAAATTTTTTTAATTTTAATCTATTAATTTTAATGCAGTGACATTGGTAAATCAGGGTACATATGTTCAGAGAAAACATCTCCAGATTATTTTGACATTTGATTATGTTGCATACCCCTCACCCAAAGTCAAATTGTCTTCCGTCACCTTCTATCTGGTTTTCTTTGTGCCTCTCCCCTCCCCCCACCCCCCCCTCTCATTTCTCCCTCTCCCCCATTACTATCACATTCTTGTCCATGTCTCTGAGTCTCATTTTTATGTCCTATCTATGTATGGAATCATATAGTTCTTAGTTTTTTCTGATTTACTTATTTTACTTAGTGTAATGTTATCAAGGTCCATCCATTTTATTGTAAATGATCTGATGTCATCATTTGTTCTGGCTGAGTAGTATTCCATAGTATATATGTACCAAAGCTTTTTTTTTTTTTAACAGAGACAGAGAGAGAGTCAGAGAGAGGGATAGACAGGGACAGACAGACAGGAACACAGAGAGATGAGAAGCATCAATCATTAGTTTTTCATTGCGCATTGTGACACCTTAGTTGTTCATTGATTGCTTTCTCATATGTGCCTTGACCGCGGGCCTTCAGCAGACCGAGTAACCCTTGCTCGAGCCAGTGACCTTGGGTCCAAGCTAGTGAGCTTTTGCTCAAACCAGATGAGACCGCGCTCAAGCTGGTGACCTTGGGGTCTCGAACCTGGGTCCTCGGCATCCGAGTCTGACGCTCTATCCACTGTACCACCACCTGGTCAGGCTATACCAAAGCTTTTTAATCCACTCGTCCACTGATGGACACTTGGGCTGTTTCCAGATCTTCGCTATTGTGAACAAGGCTGCCATAAACATGGGGGTGCATTTCTCCTTTTGGAACAGTTCTATGGTGTTCTTAGGGTATATTCCTAAAAGTAGGATAGCTGGGTTGAAAGGCAGTTCGATTTTTAATTTTGTAAAACTCAATACCAGGAAGATAAACAATCAAATAAAAAAATGGGCAAAATAAATTAATAGATACTTCTCCAAAGAGGACATACAGATGGCCAATAGGCATATGAAAAAATGCTCGACATCACTAATCATTAGAGAAATGCAAATTAAAACCATAATGAGATATCACCTCACACCAGTCAGAATTGCTCTCATCAACAAAACAACACAAAATAAAATTTTTAAATTTTTTTTCAAAGATAGAAGCAGGGAGGCAGTCAGACAGACTCCTGCATGCACCAAACCTGGGATCCACCTGGCATATCCATGAGGGGGCGACGCTCTGCCCATCTGGGGCATTGCTCCCTTGTGACCGGAGCTATTCTAGTGCCTGAGGCAGAGGCCATGGAGCCATCCTCAGCGCCCGAGCCAACTCTGCTCCAATGGAGCTTTGGCTGTGGAAGGGCGAAAGAGAGATAAAGAGGAAGGAGAGGGGGAGGGGTGGAGAAGCAGATGGGCGCTTCTCCTGTGTGCTCTGGCCGGGAATCAAACCCAGGACTTTCACACTCCAGGTCGACGTTCTACCGCTGAGCCAACTGGCCAGGGCCAAAATTTTTGTGCCTCATATGTTTTCATATTTTACATGTATTTTAAAAGACTGTATTTTTTTATAATGTTTAGGGAAATTGAACCTGCATGGTAACTTGGACAAGGTCATTCATATAAAAAGAGGACTAATATGGGCAGTGTGCCTATTCAGTAGGTAGTACTGACAATGTCAGCTGGCTCGGAAGCCTGACAGACCTGGGTTTGCACAGCCACTCTCTTTTTGGTAGTTTTGAGCTGCCCATCCTCTCCCTAAGCCTCTGTTATGTTTTTTCTACTATAAAGTGGAGGTAACACTTTCTTTCTCATCAATTTGTTGCAAGAACTGAATGGAACAATGTACAAAAGTCCTGGGCACAATAAAATAACAGCTACTTAGCAGTGGATTTTCCATGAAGCTAATGAAACTTCAGGGCCTGGCGACATGTTCACGTGGTCATGTTGTGTAAAATTTGTAAATGTAAGGCATTTTGCAATTATTTTTCTTAAGTGAGGTCTCCCAGATCTCATAGAGAGATTATTTCACTTAGATATCACCACAATGCTATGAAATAGGAATTGTTACCATTTTACAAATGGGAATATTTTTCTAAGACTACACTGTGAGTGGTGGAGACAGGATTCAAACTTAGGCAGTCTGCATCCAAAGGACGTCCAGGGCTGTGGCTTAATCATTCCACTTGGTTTCCCAAACTTTCCTGGGCTGAAGAATCACGAGGGGACTCTTATTAAAGTGCACATTCCAGGGCTCACCTCAATTAGGAGGGACTAGTGGAGGGACTTGGGAACCTATTTATAATATTCCTCCCAAATGAATTTGTTGAGTAGGCAGACAATTGCTCTTCAACTTGTCTTCGTTTACTGAGTTCAATACAACTTGGCTAAAACTGTATTAAAAATTATTTTTTATTACACTAGAAATCTCAATCTTGAAGGTTTCAGAGAGAAGGCAGAATTTAAACTGACCCATAGAGAACAGACAGAACTTTGCAAAGAGGAAACAGGAGCAGAAACTACACTGTTTTTATCTTGTACAAAAAAAAAGTCATAAAATGCAACAACCTCTGTAGTCCCCTGTTTATCAACTGAAATAAATACACATTTACTAAGACCATTTAAACAGTAAAGTTGTTATCTCACCTAAAAGAATTTTGCTGCTGGTTAACTTTTAGAAATTATCATCAGACACTGTGAGATAATAGAAAATACATATTAGTCTCTGCCCCTAGTTCCTAATACAGCTCTCCCAAAAACTTTATAATTTTCTGGGTGATAGAAGTGTTTTCTATTCTAATGAGGTGAGTCTGGGTGGCTTCTGGTTGAGGGCTGGCCACTGGGAAGAAAAAGCCATGATTAGAAACTTGGAATTTTTAGCCCTTCCCCATTCTCTTAAGAGAGAAGTGATGAAAATAGGATTAATGATCAATCAGGCCTCTGTGATGAAGCCTCCATAAATTCCAATAGTACAGGGTTCAGAGAGCTTCCAGAATGGTGAACACTACACACAGAGAGGTGATACAGTCTGACCCCCCCACACACACACACACACCGCCCTGAGACAAAAGCTCCTGCATTCAGAACTCTCACAGACCTTGCCTTATGTATCTCTTCATTTGGCTGCTCATCTCTAACCTTTATATATTCTTAAATATAAGTGTTTTCCTGAGTTCTGTGAGCCACTCTAGCAAATTAATCAAACCCAATGAGGTGGTCATTGGAACCTCCAATCCACAGCTGGTTGGCCAGAAGCACAGGTGATGACTTGGGCTTGCGACTGGTATCTGAAGTGTGTGTATGTGTGGGGGGCGGTGATGGGAGGACAGTCTGGTGGGACTGAACCCTTAACCTGTGGGATCTGATGCTATCTCTAGGTAAACAGTGTCAGAATTGAGTTCAATTGTAGGACATTCAGCTGGTATCAGAAAGACTTGCTTATTGTTGCAGGGAAAACCCTCCAACTTCCATATATCGGGTGACCAGAGTGTCAGAATTAGTTTTGCGTGAGTTGTAACAGAAACGTAAGAGATAGACTGAACTGAGGTTTTCTCCTACAACGAGGGAACTACTGGGTTTTTCCTTTTAGACACACACTCACCTACCCTCAAACATAGCCTTCTCTCCTCTTCCTTGAAGCTCCCTCCCCTAGAGGAGGTCCACTGTCTGAAGGAGTCGTTTGTGAGACTCAGAGGTTCCCAGCCATGCCAAGACAAGGCATTACATTAGCACAGGAGATGCATGGGAATCAGAGTAAGTTTAGAACTGAATCTTAGTACACAAATACAAGAGAAGCAGCAGACACCTTTGACTGGAACCTTCCTAACTTATAAATCTGCTCACTTTTAGGTTGGTTAGCTAAGTAGAGTCCTGGAATAGGAAGCTCCAATCCCTCCATGAAGAGAGGAAAGCTGGAGACAAAAGAGGAAGTGAGAGATGACCTGCAAAACACTCACTCAGGTTGAAACCGCAACCTTACATTTTGCATAATAAGGTCTGTCAGAGTTTCTCATCTATATCAACTTCCTCTGTTAGCCTGGCTTACTAGTCTGGTATTTAATTTTGATGTTTCTGAGTTAATTATTCAACTTTATTATCCTTACTATATGTTATAGACTGGGTCTTTCTCCCCAAAATTCTCATGTTGAAATCCTAATCCCCACCTGACCAGGTGGTGGTGCAGTGGATAGAACGGCGGACTGGGATGAGAAGGACGCAGGTTCGAAACACCGAGGTTTCCTGCTTGAGCGTGGGTTCATCTGGCTTGAGTGGAGGTTCACCAGCTTGAGTGTGGGGTCGCTGGCTTGAGCATGGGATCATAGACACGACCCCATGGTCGCTGGCTTGAGCCCAAAGGTCACTGGCTTGAAGCCCAAGGTTGTTGGCTTGAGGAAGGGGTCACTCACTCTGCCGTAGCCCCGGGGTCAAGGCACATATGAGAAAGCAGTCAATGAACAACTATGAAATTTCAACGAAAAGTTGATGCTTCTCATTCTTTCCCTCCCTGTCTCTCTGTCCCTCTCTCATCTTTGTCACACACAGAAAAACAAATAAATAAAAATAAATAAATAAATAAATAAAAGCAATCCTGATCCCCAATGTGATGGTATTTAGAGGTGAGGTCTTTGGGAGGTGATTAGGTCATGATGGTGGAGCCCTCACGAGTGGGACTGGTGTCCTTGTAAAAGAGATGCTGAGACCTCCCTTGTCCTCTTCTGCCACTTGAGGACACAGTGAGAAGACAGATGTCTCTGAACCTGCACCAGACACAAAATCTGCCAGTGCCTTGATCTTGAACTTACCAGATTCCAGAACTGTAAAAAAAAAAAATTTCTGTTGTTTATAAGCCACCTAGTCTACAATATTCTGTTATAGCAGCCTGAACAGATCTTCATAGTGTTGTGATTAATGCATCTGGGTTGTTTTCCTAGTATTTCCAGGTTAGAACCTGTAAATTGATTCATTTAGGTTGGTTCCCATAATGTAGAGCATCTATTGACTGTTTACAGAAGACTCACTACCAGGATAAAAGTTGCTGTATGTTACAGTAAAGCTATCTGGAGAGAACACAAAAGAATGATTTTGGCATACTATTAGAGAAACCATTTGCAAAACTCAAATGACAACATGAAGCTTATGAAGTAGTTGAGATTGGCTTTGTTTTATACCATATGGGATGAGGAAAACAGAAATGTTAATAGAACTCAATAAATATGCTCTTGCCAGCTGCTGAAAAATAGAAGTTGGATACTTTTGGAATTTGGTGTAAAGCTGGACAGATACGCTTTATATTATGGTATTCCTCCACCTCATCTAAATGTACAAAACTGTTAAGAGAGGTAAGAGTAATCAGGATGAATTTTATTAATATTTGCACATGGCCTATGGAGTCTGGAATTTGTGCTGTGGTAACTGAAGTTGAATGGTGATGGTTGTTGATCTCTAATATACTCTTTTTTTAAATTTATTGATTTGAGAGAGAGAGAGAAAGAGAGAGAGAGAGGCAGACAGACATTGATTTTTTGTTCCACTTATTTATGCATTCATTGGTTGATTCTTGTATGTGCCCTAACCCAGGATCAAACCTGCAACTTTGACATATTGGGATGATGCTCTAATCAACTGAGCTACCTGAACAGGGCTCTAATGTATTCCTTTTAATCAAGAACTTATTCTCTCTCTCTCAGCATTGATAGGCCCATTCTAATAACTTATGGCTTATACACAGATAATAATACATAGAATCAGAGAAAAGGGCGAGGGCCATGGTAAGAGCTATATTCTATGAAGAACCATTTTTTATTGACTTGTTTTATCCTTAAAATTCTTTTTTCCCTAGAGTAGGAAAAACCCTTAAATAACAATAGAAAATAATGAGGAGACTGGCTACATTACCAAGAGGCACTCTTAGAAACTATTTGCATTTCTTCGCTTCATTCCCTATTGCAGAATTTCTTAGGTATGCATTTTGAAAGTAGAAATGAACATGTACTTTTAAGTTACGAGACGGAATGGATTTACTGGAATGAGCACTTGAGACCTGGCTTTAGGTCTTGACTCAGCTATTTATTTGTTTTAGTTTCTTCACATATAAAATAAAATATACCATCTACTAATACATGAGTAATTAAAATCTGAAATATCCACATAATAGAGTATTATTCAGCTATTAAAAGGAATGAAGTTCTGACACATGCTGCAACATGGATAAGTCATGAAAACATTATGCTAGGTGAAATAAGCCCAACACAAAAGATCATGTATCATATGATTCCATTTATGTGAAATGTACAGACTAGCTATATCTATAAGGACAGAAAGTAGAGTAATAAATTGACTAATGGATATAGATGGGATTTCTTTCTGGGGTAATGAAAATGTTCTAAAATCAATCATGGTATCAACTCTGTGAATATACTAAAAACCACTGACTTATTTATACACTTTAAATAGTAAGTTATTAGGTGAGTGAATTATATCTCAATAAAGCTGTTATTTAAAAAAGAAAATAGTTTCATCCCAGCTCAGATACCTTGTGACTTTCAAATAAGTTATTTTTCAAATAAGACAACAATTTTTAGATTTTGTGATTTCCTTAAGTTGGAAGCATATATATTAGGAATTCTTCAGTGATAACTGGCATTCATACAGACCAGAGAGGAAGAGCTGCTTACCGCTGTGTGCATGAAGATCAGATATGAGGGAACATGAAGGTCAGATATGAGGGAACATGAAGGTCAGATATGAGGAAGCATTTACAAGTTCATGAGAAGGACAAGGGGAGGGAAGAATAGCTGGACTGTTGTCAGCTCCTTGAGGTCAGGGATTGTTTCGGTTTCTTGCTCTCTTTTATAAGCCCAGTGCTTAGTACAACATCTGCCTCCGTAAGTTTGAATAAATAATGAATGGGTAAGTGGTGAAACTAATGAATTGAGTGTTAACCAATGAAAATGATAAAACACCTTCACCTAGCCAATATCCAGAACAAAAACCTCATAAGGTCTGGTCTGGTCATGCTAGGAACACTAAAGGCCTATGGTACAAGCTGGGAGGTCAACTTTGCTGCAAGACAAAGGCAAAACACTCATAAAGTGGTTTGAAATTAGGGCAACAACTTTGCGTGGTTCTGGCATTGTAAGTCACTGTGATGGGGACAGGAATCATCATCCTCAGGAAGAAGCAACTATTGTCTACTTTTTCATTTGGAAAAAGTCCTGGAAAAGGAGTTGTGAGTTTGGCCCAAATTGGCATCATGGCAAACCAGTGCCACTGTAGCTGAAATGAAGGAGGAGAGTAATCCAAGGAAAGCACTCTCTACTCCCTGCTGTGGATTCTTGAGACACCCCTCTCTCATTAAACTTAAAAAAAAAAAATCCTTGCCATCTACAGAGCTCTAAGTAGAATCCCTCTGAAGGACACATAAGTAATAACCATGAATATATATAACTGATAGACTTTAGGATCTGGACTGCTCAGAGCAAGAGCTACTTATTCATTCAAGGCCTGGATATTTCCATTTAGAAGATAAATCTACCTTAAAAGAGATTTCCTTATGACAGGGAAAAATGCAATTAGTTAAGGAAAGATCTGGGACACACAGTGCAATTTAACCGGATGCCAAAGCACCTTCTTGCTTATGCTCAGACGGTAAGCCCTTCCCATCCTAGAAACTTGGCAGCAGTAATAGCAGAAGCCTTATCCAGGAAGGGACTTTGCTTCACATTCTATTTCCCTTCCTACATCTCTACTCCTTTTCTTGGACAACACGTCTTGGAGCTAACACAGCATACACTCTAAACTTCAAAGGTCTCAGTAAAATAATAACTTGTCTAAGGGAACTATATATACCACATAAAGTACATCATCTTTCCATCCCCTCCCCTCCTCCACTTTTGTCTTCCAAAACAGACTTCTAAAAAGCCAGGAAGTCAACAAAGGAACAAATAAATAAACACAAACCACCAGTAAAAGCTGCACACTTGATAAAAAATATCTCCCAGTCTCTAGCCCCTTGTATTTGTAAAAACACCATAAAATATATTTGGCTATGACTTTTGATTATTTGCCTTTGATGTTATTTATTTGAGATCATAAATCTGAAGACCCGGGGCCCATACTTATTCAGGAGACTGATTGAATGATGTTAGAGTAAAGACTTTGGAGTTAGGCAGAGCTAGACTGAAATCAGGCTCCATATTTCCCATCTGTGTAAGTTGGCAAACTGGGCAAATAAGTGACTTAGCCTTTCTTATCTTCATCTGTAAAATGGGGAAAAGAATACTTGCCTCAGATTTGCTATAGGAGCTAATGACACTGTGTATATAAATGAAAAAGTAATCTAGAATAATCCCACCCCATCTACACCCTTCTCTCCAGATAACCAATTCTGTTTGTTTCTTATCCTTCCAGAGTTTCTTTATGCAAATATAAGCAAATTAAACATGTGTGTAAATGAACTTTTTGCCCCTTGTTTACATAAATGGAGCATAAAACTGCTTTGTACCTTGTTTTCTTCACTTAATCTATCTTGGAAATCTTTCCATATCAGTACAAGAACAGCTTCCTTATTCTTTTTTTTTTTTTAAACAGCAGCACAGGATTCCATTGTGTGGCTATAGCAGTTTATTGAACCATCCCTAATTATGAGACATTTAAATTATTTCCAGATATTTTTCTATAACAAATTAAGCTGCAGCAAATACCCTTGTATATAGTGTCATTTTGCATGTGTGTAAGTATATCTAAAGGGTTTATGCATTTGTAATATATATATATTTTTTGTATTTTTCTGAAGTGAGAAGTGCGGAGGCAGAGAGACAGACTCCTGTATGCTCCCGACCGGATCCACCCGGTTTAGGGTGGTTTAGGCCCTGGTCGGGTAGCTTAGTTGGTTAGAGCATTGTCCTGATTTGCCAAGGTTATGGGTTCTATCCCTGGTCAGGGCACATATAAGAATCAACCAGCCTGACCAGGCGGTGGAGTAGTGGATAGAGCGTTGGACTGGGATGCGGAGGACCCAGGTTCGAGACCCCAAGATCACCAGCTTGAGCGCAGACTCATCTGGTTTGAGCAAAGCTCACCAGCTTGGACCCAAGGTCACTGGCTCGAGCAAGGGTTACTTGGTCTGCTGAAGACCCATGGTCAAGGCACATATGAGAAAGCAATCAATGAACAACTAAGGTGTCGAAACGAAAAATTGATGATTGATGCTTCTCATCTCTCTCCGTTCCTGTCTGTCCCTATTTATCCCTCTCTCTGTCTCTGTAAAAAAAAAAAAAAAAAAAAAGGAATTAACCAATAAATACATGAATTAGTGGAACAACAAATCAATGTTTTTCTCCCAAATCAATAAGTGTAAAAAAAAAAAAAAAAAAAAGAGTAAATGGTTTATACACTTCTCCTTTGCAACCAGAGGTTAAATAGCTTAAATCACCTTCTTGGGGAGATAGATAACAGAAATTTAAATGACCATTTGTGCCAACCACACTTAAGGACAAATAAAAGTAAGGGAATAAATCTTATTTCGATGTGTCAGCATAAAGCTGATGACTATTCTATTCAGATCCTCCCCTAAGACCTCTCCTAAACTCCCAGCTTTTAAAATACTCAAGACAAAGGACCCAGCAGATGATTTCCTTCTTGGGAGTATGCCTACACTTTTCTCTTTCTTCTCTTCTCGTCCCCAGATGTGTTACTGTTGGTCAAATAAGTTTGTAAATAATGATATATATGTTTGCTCACTTATAGTTTGCATTGGATGTGGGGGGACAGGCTGTAAGCAGGCAGGATCCTTATAGCCTAAGGCTTAGTTTTAAGACTAAGCCTTTCCCACTCTTTTTGATATAGGGTGGTGCACTCTCATGAGGAATCCCATTATGCCTCAGATAAGTGACTTTGTACCAGAGACTTCCTTGTTTGTATATTGGATTAAAGGTTTTGATTTCTATACTATAAAGTGGGGCAGACCGGGAGCTTGTTCTCTCTTGGTTCCTGAGATTAGCATTACAGAGGAGAGCAGAGAAAGACCACGTGGAGGAGGCCAGGAGAAGCAGCCAAGATGGTGGAATGCTGGAGAAGCCAGTTTGTGCAGAATTTGTGCAGAGAAGGAGATGGGGAACAGTGGTGAATAGGCTGGTGAGGTGAAAACCTTTGATTCTAGGCAATTCAGATAAGTCAGTGACTTTAGGAACCCTGAATGGAAAGGGAAGTGTTTTCCCACTGTGTGTATTTTTTGCCTGCTGGGTCAAGCTAGGATTAAAGCTAATGTCCCACCAGTTCTTGGTTCTGTTGTTTCATTACCGTCCGCCGAAATCAAATGCAAACCTGCATGGGCCAGGCAGCTGTGATGGTGGCCATGGCTACTGGCTTTACAGTGACCTTTGCCTGTCCCTCTTCTAAGCTCCAAGGGTCCTTCTTTCACTTCTGTAACTTGTTTCCTGAGCCTGTGCAGCCCAGCTGGTTCACTTCTACTACCTCTGTCACTTCTTAAATAAACTTTCTTTTATAATTTAAGTTCTTGGCTCTGAAATGTTTCTTTGCTGATAGCAAGAACCAAGGTCTACCAACATTGTCGGTAACACCATGACATAAGTTCTATCATATTTCTCTGATATTTAAATTTTATTTTATTGATTTTAGTGAGAGAGGAAGGGAAAGAGATACAGAATCATCGATCTGTTCCTGTATGTGCCTTGATCAGGATTGAACCAGCAACCCAGCAAACCTTGAGCCATAGGTTCCCGACCCCTGCTCTAAGGGTACTAGACTGCTTGGGCAGCCATAACAAAATACCACAGACTGAGAGGCTTAAACAACAGAAAAAATTTTTCCCGCTATTCTTTAAGCTATAAGTCTAAGAACAAGGTGTTGGCAGCACTGGTTTCTTCTTGGTCCTGTCCCTGCTCCTTGGCTTGTAGACAGCCATCTTGTCATATGGGTTCTCCCTCTGTATGTGTCTGTATCCTACCCACTTCTTCTTCCACTTCTTATAATGACACCAGTTACGTTGGGTGGTGCTCACCTCCATGGGAAGGACAACAGAGTCATGTAAAGGAGCATACTTATTGTTGTTGTTTTTTTTAATAAATAAATTTTTATTTAAATGGGGTGACATCAATAAATCAGGGTACATATATTCAAAGAAAAACATTTCCAGGTTATTTTGTCATTTAGTTCTGTTGCATACCCATCACCCAAAGAGAGATCATCCTCCATCACCCTCTATCCAGTTTTCTTTGTACCCCTCCCCCTCCCCTCCTCCCTCCTTCCCTCCCCCCATCCCCCGTAACCACCACACTCCTGTCCATGTCTCTTAGTCTCACTTTTATGTCCCACCAATGTATGGAATCCTGCAGTTCTTGTTTTTTTCTGATTCGCTTATTTCAAGGAGCATACTTATTATTATGGGCTGAACCCCCACCTTTCCAATTCATATGCTGAAGTCCTAGCCCCTAGTACCTCCAAGTGTTACTGTACATGGAGATAGGGTCTTTAAAGACATAATTAACTTAAAATTAGGTCGTTAGGGTGGGTCTTAATCCAATGTGACTGTGTCTTATAAGAAGAGGAGAGCAGGACACAGATACCACAGAGGGAAGATCATGTAAAGACAAAGGGAGAAGATGAAGATGTGGGGCTTCAGAATGAGTCATCCCAAAATGTGCCTCTGTGGTATGTGGATTATTTTGAGTTAAAAGTAACCTTAGAACTGAGAAAATCCAGTGGAAAAAAAATGTAACTAGCTGTGGGCTCAAGAGAAACTTCTATCCCTCCCTTAACTACCTAGAACTTGAATTAGGGGCCTTGCACATAATAATAGATTATCAGCGATAACATTTTTGACTTATCGAGGTGGCAGGTAAAACTACTAATTGCTAAACTTGTGCTACCCCTGCAATGACCTACAGAAGCCCTGCGGTGCACTCTACATCATCCCCAGCTCAGAATTTTTTTTTTTTTGTGTGTGTGTGTGTGTTTTTCTGAAGCTGGAAACGGGGAGAGACAGTCAGACAGACTCCCGCATGCGCCCCACCGGGATCCACCTGGCACGCCCACCAGGGGCAACGCTCTGCCCACCAGGGGGCGATGCTCTGCCCATCCGGGGCGTTGCTCTGCCGGGACCAGAGCCACTCTAGCGCCTGGGGCAGAGGCCAAGGAGCCATCCCCAGCACCCGGGCCATCTTTGCTCCAATGGAGCCTTGGCTGCGGGAGGGGAAGAGAGAGACAGAGAGGAAGGAGGTGGGGTGGTGGAGAAGCAAATGGGCGCTTCTCCTATGTGCCCTGGCCGGGAATCGAACCCGGGTCCCCCACACACCAGGCCGACGCTCTACCACTGAGCCAACCGGCCAGGGCCTCAGAATGTCTTAGAGACCAATTTTCCCTTTCTGTCTCTGAACCTCTCATTCATGTGGGTGTCTTTGACTCTCTCATGTATGCAGTTTCCACACATAGGTATGTAATTTATTTTGGTTATTTTTTCTTACTAATCTGTTTTTATGTCTATTTGATTATTAGACCAACAGAAAGAAACTTGAGGTTAGAGGAAAGTTTCTTCCTTCCTCACAATGGCCATCAACAAGCCAAAGAGAGAGGCTTCAGAAGAAACCAACCCTGCCAACAGCTTGATCCTGAACTTCTAGCCTCCAGAATTGTGAGAAAATAAATTTCTGTTGTTTAAGCTACCCAGTCTGTGGTACTTTGCTATGGTAGCCCTAGAAACAAATACAAAGGATTATGCCATTTGCTTTACAATAAGTCAAGAAAAGAACTTGTTTCAGAAAAGAGCTTATGTTTGAGAACATGAATCAGGAAGGGCCCGTCTTAACGCCCCCTCTTTGGAGTTCATCTTCTGTTCTGAGGAGACATATGGCAGATGCAGCAGAAAAGAGCAAGTTCCCCTGTATTTTCACAGGCAGTCACAGGGCAGACCCTGGCTTGGAGCCATGTTCATCCTTGTCAGGATTTCAATAGGCACTTAAGCAAGAGAGAAAGAGAAAGGGAGGGAGAGAGACAGAGAGAGAGAGAGAGAGAGAGAATTCAAGAGACAGATTTTGAGCATTATAATGTGAAAGAGAAAATGATCTTTTCTTCTACTGAGGACGCTTAGAATATCCTGATGATATTCCTCAAGTAGCCAGGAACATTTTATTTTTTTGATTCAGAATCATTTCAGTTACTTTAACAGGAGACTTTTTGCTGGGTTTTTAAGTTTGCAGATTTCCTCAGCTGTTCTTGTTACAACACGTAGAGTAGCTGACTCTTAATGAATTGTTTTATTAAAGGATTCACAGAGCTACCTATTATTAGTGTATATTATTTTTCTCAATGTTTTAGACACTTTGGAGTTTATTTTACTGTTGCCATAGAAACCCAGGTTTATAATAATAAGCAGCCTTTTTTTTTTTTTTTTTTTTTTTTGTGGCAGAGCCAGAGGGAGTCAGAGAGAGGGACATATAGGGACAGACAGACAGGAAGGCAGAGAGATGAGAAACATCATTTCTTCATTGTGGCTCCTTAGTTGTTCATTGATTGATTTCTCATATGTGCCTTGACCGAGGGCTACAGCAGACCGAGTGACCCCTTGCTCGAGCCAGCTACTTTGGGCTCAAGCTGGTGAGCCTTGCTCAAACCAGATGAGTCCGCACTCAAGCTGGCGACCTCTGGGTCTCAAACCTGGGTCCTCCACATCCCAGTCTGACGCTCTATCCACTGCGCCACCGCCTGGTCAGGCAGCAGCTGTTTTAATTACAACAATTAAGCTTATATAAAAGAATATTTTAGTGAAGTGAAGTATTTGGAGAGCCCAAACAGAGGACTGTCAGAAGAAGAACCTTGTTCTCCAAACAGTTACAAAATTAGCTTTCCTTTGTTACAATTGCCTTCTTTGACAACTGCCAAGTTCATTAGTTAGGCTTTCCTAATGATCTGTGGTTCTCCATAAAGACTGGAGGTTTGCTTATTTCTTAGAAACTGTAATTCCATTCACCCCTGTTTTCTTTTTACACCCAGGCTGCTCTCCTGGTTAGAGGGAGATGCCACTTCCCTTTCTTTGCCGTATATTAGAAAAAGTCTATGGTTGCCTTTAAGTTTCACAGACAATAAGGGCTCTATTTTAAAAATCAGTCAATATAAAACAACTACCATGTCTTTCTACATTATGGGATATTTGGAAGCCATGAATCTTGTCTTTTTTATATTCATTGTCTATAAAGATATTTTGGAGAAATATTTACTAATTAAATTTAGTGATAGGTAACCCATGCACATAGCACAAAAATCAAGAGGTAGATAGTGACATCAGTCTCCCTTCTATGCATGTACCAGCGGCAACTATTCTTAAGAACTAATCCCCACGGCCTGACCAGGCGGTGGTGCAGTGTATAGAGCGTCGGACTGGGATGCAGAGGACCCAGGTTCAAGACCCCGAGCTCTCCAGCTTGAGCGCGGACTCATCTGGTTTGAGCAAAGCTCACCAGCTTGGACCCAAGGTCACTGGCTCGAGTAAAGGGTTACTCGGTCTGCTGTAGCCCACCCCCAACCCCCATCAAGGCACATATGAGAAAGCAATCAATGAACAACTAAGGTGTCGCAACGAAAAACTAATGATTGATGCTTTTCATCTCTCTCCGTTCCTGTCTGTCTATTCCTATCTATCCCTCTCTCTGACTCTCTCTCTCTCTCTCTGTTTCTGTAAAAAAAACCCAAAAAACAAAAACTAATCCCCACAATCAAATGTGCGGGCGCGTGCACGTGCACGCGCACACACATGCATGCATTATGGCAGCATATTATGTATACGGTACTGTATCTTGCTTTTTTCACTTACTGCTGAAAAATTTAATGCCATTGTACTTATTACATTAAAAGCTGCCTTCTTCATTATAAAGGTTTTCCCCTGTAATTATTTAACAGTTGTACACTGAGCAACACCAAGGTGAGGACCATAAAGTCTTTGCTCTCAGAAGCCATGCTAGTAGAAGAGGCAGCCCTGTGGAAGACCCCTGTGCAGTACACAGCACTGTGCTGGATCAGGTGGAAGGGGAGATGGAAGCACACGGGAGGAGTCTGGCTTTGCTCAGAAGGGTCACAGAGAGTTCACAGAGGTACTGGAAGAGTAGCTAGCCCCGCCTATCTCCCAGCAACAAGGAGAGCCAATACATCTCAGGTAAAGGGAACAGTAAGTGCCAAGTCGTCTGCAGAAAAAAACAGCACGGTGTTCTAAGGAACTGAAAGTGGTGTGTCATTTGGCTGGAAAGCCAGTGTGTGTGTGTGTGTGTGTTAGACAAGATCAGTGGTTCTCAAGGTATTTTTTAAACCACAACCCAGAGGTAAGAAATACATTTTACATCACCACACAGTATATGCAAAACGGAAACAAATTTTCATGAAACAATACCCTTATTAAACATGCTCTGTTTTTTTCCTATTGAATTCTATTTCTTAAAAGGCCAATCATGATTCAATACACTGATTTCACAAACCACAGATTGGCACTCTGAAAGTTGGGAAATTATGAACTATATAGTGTGCAAAGACTCTGAGTCTATGAACTAGTCAGCCTTTCCCTGATTAATGAAGGTGACCACTTTTAAAAATAGATTAACAAAAGAAGCTTATCTGGATATTTATTTAGCACCTACAATGTCTTAGACATTATGCTACATGCTAGAGGCACACTGGTAGGGCAAAACAAAACATGATCTTTATCTTCAGAGAATCAAAAATTGGTCTCACAGATGAATTATTTGATGCAATAATTAAAAGTGCATGTTTTAATATACAAGTAAAACATACCTCATAAAAAATTCAAACTATGTAAGAGTATAATATAGTAATTCCCTCTTCTTATAAGCATACAAAAAATATCTCCTTACCTTTTTCTACATAAAGTTTCTGTATTTATTTCATGAGGATAGAAGGACTAAAGTTCAGGTTGGTTGAATCTGATCTCTCAGGAAATGTTTTTAAGGGGGGCGCAATTGAGTTTCTCAGAGTCTGATCATTCCTACTATGACAGTTAATGTTATGTAGCAACTTAACTGGGAAAAGGGATGCCCAGACACCTAGTTAAAATTAACATTATCTCTGGGTGTGTGTAGAAGGGTGTTTCTGGAAGACATTAGCACTGGAATCAGTAGACTGAGTAAAGAAGAATGCCCTCACCCATATGGTGGGCATCATCCAATCAGTTGAGAACCTGCCTAGAATAAAAAAGCAGACATTTATCTTTTCCTGCTCTCAGATATTAAGAATTCTGGTTCTTGTGCTTTCTAGCTCAGATGGGGGCTTACAGCATACTCCCTCTCCCACATTCTCAGGCTTTTGGACTCAGATAGAATTACACCTACTGCTTTCCTGGATCTTCAGCTTGCAGATGGTGGGACTTCTCGGCTTGCACAACCACATTGACAACTCCTGTAATAAATCTCTTATAAATTTCTATATATCCTATTGGTTTTATTTTTCTAGAAAACCCTGATTAAATACACCTAGCTTGAGAGAGTAGGTCTAATCACGTTTCTGATCCAGAAAAGTTGAAGTTCTAAGTCTTTTGGTGCCTCACCCTGGTAATGCCACTTTGTGATGACATCTTACTGAGCAGCCAGCCAGCCATCTCTCCATATCTTAACTGCAACGAGAAAACTTTCAGGTGGCTGAGGACACTGGACAAATTCTATTACTGCTAAAATGGTATAATCAATATGGGCATATTTTCCCAGTTGCTTTTTGCCTACTTTCCCCAAGGCTGCTAGATATTAGACTAAGATTCGTAGATTCTGCATCAACTTTTGCTTCAATTCATCTATCCAGGACTGAACAGCTTGTGAAGAAGACTGAAGAGGAAATAATGTGAAAGAGGTGGATATAATGACACCTTCAGGAGATTTAGTTTGAGTCATTCACCATTCATTCATCAGCTATTCCCAAATATCTGCAGATTGCATGTTTCTGTGTGGGTGGCTATGGGGGCCTCAGAGTTGAACAAAGTTATTATACTGTATTTATTGTAGAGTGGGAATAGCTTTATTGAGTGTTCTCTGAAGAAGCAGGGCATTTTTTTTTTTTTGTATTTTTATGAAGTTAGAAGTGGGGAGGCAGTCAGACAGACTCCTGCATGCGCCATACCAGGATCCACCTGGCATGCCCACCAGGGGGCGATGCTCTGCCCATCTGGGGCGTTGCTCCATTGTGGCTGGAGCCATTCTAGAGCCTGAGGCGAAGGCCATGGAGCCATCCTCAGCGACCGGGCCAGCTTTGCTCCAATGGAGCCTTGGCTGCGGGAGGGGACGAGAGAGATAGAGAGAAAAGAGAGGGGCAAAGGTTGAGAAGCAGATGGGCGCTTCTCCTGTGTGCCCTGACTGGGAATCAAACCCGGGACTTCCACATGGTGGGCTGACACTACTCTACCATGGAGCCAACCGGCCAGGGCAAAGCAGGGCATTTTATAGCCACTGTGTTTACCCAGGGTTAGACACATGCAGAGGATCAAATTAACTTACCCTTATGTAGTTAGAAAGAAATTTGGAGACAATGGAAAGAGGATTTAGTGACTCCTACAGTTGCTAAACTATGTTCAGGCAAATTTTATGTTTGACATTACTTATGAGAGGTTTTATATTTCCAGTATATTTGGTTCCTGATCTATTTATAAAATGTTTCTGAGCTTGTTCCGCATTCTTTTGACACTTCCTGGTAAAAATATCTTTTGCTCTCAGTCTAGAGCTTTGTTTCTTCAAAAAGGATATATGTTAGTTTCTCCTTCATTCATTCTCTATTCAGGCCAAAGAATTTTACAACATTATTTGTTGAACACGTGCAGCAAACACCTCAAGAACAAAAACTCAGTCTCACCATTTTTTTCTTCTTCTGCACAACAACTGGCACATAGTAATTCAATTTAAAAGTTAACTTTTATTGAGCACCTAATACACACAAGTAAAGCCTGCATCCAACTTACCTATTAGTTGGTAAGGAGAGAAGGCCAGGAACACAACAACTAATATAAGATGTAGGATCTATAAAGTGCTACCAGGAGTCACAGGCAATCACTTTAGTGTTCTGGGAATGATCCTAATTGGTTTGGGGGTTCAATAAAAAATTTTTTATTGACAGAGACAGAAAAAGAGTCAGAGAGCAGGACAGACAGACAGGAAGGGAGATACATGAGAAGAATCAATTCTTCATTGCAGCCCCTTAATTGTTCATTGATTGCTTTCTCATATGTGGCTTGACTGGAGGGGGTCCTACAGCAGAGTGAGTGACCCCTTGCTTAAGCAAGCGACCTTTGGGCTCAAGCCAGTGACAATGGGGTCATGTCTATGATCCCATGCTCAAGCCAGCGACCCCACGCTCAAGCTGGTGAGCTGATGCTCAAGCCAGATGAGCCCATGCTCAAGCTGGTGACCTCGGGGTTTCGAACCTGGGTCCTCTCTGTCTAAGTTTGATACTCTATTCACTGTGCCACCACCTAGGCAGGCTCAATAAAATTTTTATAGGAGTAAATGAAATGAAACTGGGAGTGATTGTTAGGACTTTAATATGTCACATCATTGAGCATCCATTGTGCTAGATGCTGGGATGCAAAGTCTCTGTGTCTAGTCAAGGAGTTAGAGTCTAGCAGAAGAGACAACATGTGTATTCATTGAGAACCCTTTCATGGACAAGTAAACAAAACCCAGCTCATGTTGACTTAAGAAAAAGAGTCACTTAAATTGCTTATACAATTGCAAGGTGCAGGAAGACAGGTGGCATTAGGCATAAGTGGATCTCAGAGGTCAAATAATGTGATTCCAGGCTCAGTCTCTTCCTTTCCCCCATTACAATGGGGCTTCCTCTATGTGCTAGGGGTTAGAAGTTATGGTGTGAAAACTGGCCACAGACAACTTCTGGCTTACATCATCTCAGTTAGTAGACCTACTAACTAAGAAATCTTTTTACTTTCCATGTATATGATGCTGAGAAGAGATGTTGATTGGCTGGATTTGGGCCATGTGCCCATAATTATAGCCAGACAGTCCTGTAGCCATATTAAGGAGCCACACCAGATCCACAATGAGTGAAGGAGGGGCAGTTCTCTAATTTCAAGGGGGGAACTGTTACCAAAAAAAGGGAGGGGCCATGGGGTAAGAGATATTTGGCAGATGAATAAAACACACACCCTCTATAAATTACAACAAAATGTGACAAGGACTATAACAGAGATGTGCATTAAGTACCATAAGAACACTGGTAAAGGAGTGACATTCCTGAGGGAGTAAAATACATAAGCAGTAGTGTAAGGTGAGAAAGTGATGGAGATGCTTAAAGTCCAGTTTGGTTCAGCCCTGGGTTGATATACCAAGAGGAACAGAGGAGCAGAAGACAATAGAGAGGGTTTTGGAGATATGTCCAAGCAGTGTTCTGGGTCCTACTGGGAAGGCTTTTAATACAAGCTCAGTCTGTACTTAAGTTGGTGGGTTCAAAGGAGGGACGTAATTGGAATTGTACTTTAAGAATGCTCCCCTGTATATACCCCAAAAACTCAGAAACATTGATACGTAAAGACACATGCAGCCCCATGTTCATTGCAGCATTGTTCACAGTGGCCAGGACATGGAAACAACCAAAAAGCCCGTCAATAGACGACTGGATAAAGAAGATGTGGCACATATACACTATGGAATACTACTCAGCCATAAGAAATGATGACATCGGATCATTTACAGCAAAATGGTGGGATCTTGATAACATTATACGAAGTGAAATAAGTAAATCAGAAAAAACCAGGAACTGCATTATTCCATACGTAGGTGGGACATAAAAGTGAAACTAAGAGACATTGATAAGAGTGTGGTGGTTACGGGGGGAGGGGGGAAAGGCAGAGGGAAAGGGGGAGGGGGAGGGGCACAAAGAAAACTAGATAGAAGGTGACAGAGGACAATCTGACTTTGGGTGATGGATATGCAACATAATTGAAAGACAAGATAACCTGGACTTGTTGATCTTTGAATATATGTAACCTGATTTATTGATGTTGCCCCATTAAAAAAATAAAATTATAAAAAAAAAAAAAAAAAAAAGAATGCCCTGACAAGTGTGTGGCACACAGCAATGCTCTTTACTGCCTAGCCCCTGGCCCTACAGTCCTCTCCTCCCCTTCCTCCAGAACTATGGGCCCCCTTGAACTGGCCTCTGCCTCTTCAGCTTTAAACTCTTGTGTACCTCCAATTTTGTACCATCTGGGAAAACTCGAACCCAGGGTGAGGCCTTCTTTCTGTGCTTCCTCCATATATGACTCGAGTAGATGAGCAGTGATGGAGAAAGTCGCACTCCAGGGCAAAATGGTGCGAAATAAATTCAAGATGGCCAACTTTCAACAAGTCCACAGCAGGTCTGACGATCTATTTTCGCTCTCTGTTCACTTTTTCACATGACATTTCAAATCTTTCCACCTCTATCCTCCCCCCTCACTCCTCTGCTACATTCAGCTGGTGGACCTCACCTTCCACTTCATAGAAAGAACTGAATCCCCTCAAGTTCCCACCAGCCTCATCTCTCCTCCTCTTCCTCTTGCTTTATGGGTGAGTTCCAATTTCTCCACATCCTTACTGACACTTTTTATTTTCCATTGTTTAAATTATAGCCATTGTATTATGATAGTTTGCTCTGGCTGCCATAATAGAATGACATAGACTGGGTGTCTTAAGCAACAAATTTATTTTCTCACAGTTCTGGAAAGTGGAAGTCCAAGATTATGTCAGCAGGGTTGGTTTCTGATTAGGTCTCTCTTCCTGGCTTGCAGACAGCACCTCCTTGCCATGTCCTCACATGGCCTTTTCTCTGTGTGTGGGGGTAGAGAAAGAGAGAGAGCTCACTGATGTCTCTTCCTTTTCTTATTAGAACACCAGTATTACTGGATTAAGGCCCACCATTATTACTTTATCTAATTTTGATTATCCCCTTAAAGGCCCTATCTCCAAATACAGTCACATTAGGGGTTAGGACTTCAACATATGAATTTGGGGATAGGGCACAACTGTCATCCTAGTAGGAGTGAGATGGTATCTTGTTGTTAGTTTCACTAGCCATTTTTGCTATCTCCTTTGATGATTCAACCTCTTCTACCTAGCCATTAAATGTTGGAGGTGTCAACACTGGGCCGAAGCCCTCTACTCTTCTCATTCACCCCTCTCTCTAGGCCATTGTTTTCTTCCCTATAGTATTAATTACACACCAGTGACTACCAATTTTAAAATGCAGAACTCTCTTCTGAATTCTAGACTCTTCTATCCAACTTTGTTCAATACTTGGACTTGGATACTTTATGTATTTGTCTATGTTTAATTAAACTCTTCTACAGTGCTTATGATGTGCCAGGCACTGTTTTAAGTACTTTACAATCAGCTTATTTGCTTCTCATAACAACTCTAAGAGAAAGGTAATATTATTCTTAGTTATAGATAAGGAGGCTAAGGCTAAAAGATTTACATTACCTTATGTGTGCTCTCAAAGCTGGTAAATAGCAGACAGAGCTTGGGTTCAGATTCAGGTATATAGCTCCATAGTCTATGCCAGTGGTTCTCAAAGTGTGTGCCAGGGCACACTGGTGCACCCTAGAAGATTTCCAGGTGCTCCCTATGGTATTTCAGAGAAATATGTGCCTGTTGGGGACCAAAAAACCAACAGGGTTTTTGGAGTTTAGATTTTGAGGGACAGAGGTGTGGGAACTGGCTGTAAGCTGACAGTCTGCCCAACCCCCCATCTCACTTGCCTGATTAGGTTGCAAAAGGCTGTTAAACTGTGGTGCTGGATTGTTTACACTATCCCCATGTTCCCTGGAAAGACTGGAGGCAAGTTTCTTCTATCCTTTGTTTGGTGTAAATTAAGATGATATGTATGGTGGGGGTTTTCTGTACTCAACACAATTAAGAGTAAAAAAAGAGGAATTCTTCAATGTATTGATGAGGAAATGAGAGTTTGCCTTTCAAATATATGCTCAAACATTGAAGAAATTGCTAGGACACATAAGGCTTATGTTTCTCATAAACACAAGAATGAAAAAACACATTCATGCTGGGACCTGCTGAATTTGCCAAATTTACTAAATCTTACTAAGAATGTATCTATATATAAAAAGATAACTTTTTTTAAATTTTTAACCCCTTTTTTACGAATTCTAAAAAGCATAACTTAAAAAATGTAACATAAAAATGTTTTTTAATGTCAGAATAAGTTTAATTTTGTCGTATTTATTTCATTTAATTACCATAAAAGCACGCTTGGACTTTATATATTTTTTCTTTAATATTTGACATTATTATAACATATTTCTCAGAAATTTGTATATAGTGTGCCTACAATTATTTGTAGGATTTTAAATGCGCCCCGACTTCAAAAAGTTTGAGAACCACTGGTCTATGCTCTTAAACACTTTGATATGCTGCTTTGCAACTCAGTTTGTACAGGGTCTAATTTCTGATTTTCATCCCTATATTTGTTTGCTAGGGCTGGTATAACAAAGTACCAGGAACTGGGTGGCTTAAACAATAGAAATTTGTTCTCTCAGTTCTATAGTCTAGAAGTACAAAATCACAGTGTTGGGAGGGTTGGTTCCTTTTTAGGGAATGACTCGCTCTTAGCTGCTGGTAGCCTGAGGCTCTCCTGGACTTGCACACTGTGTTCTCCCTGCATCTTCACATGGTCCTCCATGTGCATGTCTCTGTGTCCAAACTTCCCCCCTTTAAAAGGCTGTCATTTTGGATTAGGGCCTCTGCTTATGTCCTCATTTTAACTTGGTTACCTCTGTAAAGATCCTATTTCCAAATAAGTTCACATTTTGAGGTATGGGGGTTAGGACTCTAACATATCTTTTTCTAGGGAACACAGTTCAACCTGTACCAATCTCCCAACTTGGCCTTCTATGTTTTCCTAGCTCAGTGAACACCTTAATCATTTGTTCAAGCCAGAAACCTAGGAGTCATCCTGGCACTTCACTCCATTCCCACATCCAAATCTCCGCACTGCCAAATCCTATTATGGCTCCTAAGTCACTCTTACTATCTTTACTGCTTTCCATTTCCATTGTGATCTTCATGTCTCTCTTACCTGCATTTCCACAATAGTCTAGAGCTCCCTAGCCACTTCTCCAATTCAGTCTCCATACTGGAGTCAGAGTGATCTTCCAAAAACAGTTCTGACATGTGTTCACCCCCATTTTCATTCTTTCCCTGAATTAAAACTCTGTTGGCTTCCCACTTGCTGTTAGGATATAAACCAAAATCCTTAACTTGGCCCAAAAGGCCTCCCATGATGTGACCTAGCCCCTGTCCTAGCTTCACGAAGGCCACTTGTCCTTCCAGCATCCCAGTTCTTCTAGAGTGCCCTTCTTGTTGCTCCTTGGATGAACCTTGCTCTCTCCTACCACAGGCAGGCACTTTGCATGTGGTGCCCTCTGCTTACGTGCTCTCTCCAGTTTTCTCTCTGCTCTAGTCTCCTCTTTCACTTTCAGTTCCTGTCCCTTTCTTGGGGAAGCCTTCCCTGGTTCTCAGAGTTATTAAGTTTCCTTCACTAAACTTTTTTTTGAACTGGATTTCTTTTCTTTACAGCTCCTACTTCCATTTGAATTAGCCTCACTAGTGTTTTATTTGATTTTTCTCAGTGGCCTGCCCCAAACTGTAAGCTCAGTAAAGGAGAGATGCATTCCGCTCACTGTAGCCACCATGCCTATTGTGGACTACACATTAAGTACATATTTGTTGAGTGAGTGAGTAGATAGAGAGCTATTCTTCATTTGCCCCTACTTGATCTATTCCTTACATCTCTACAAGGGGTGGCTGACTCCTGCAGACTATTGCTGACGTGGCTAGCTTCAGAATTTGAGCAGAGGATGGCACTGGTACATCAGAGGGCAGGACGAGAGGGGTTTCCTAGCTGCTTCCCTCAATTACTATAGCTCCAAAGGGGCAGCAGCTCTGGAATACTTTGGCCCTAGGTTTGGTTACAGCTTCCCACTGTTGCTAGTTTCTGGATTTCCTCATTATGTTTTAAAATTCTTTACCTTGCCCACAACTCTGTGAGTAGTTCTCCTCTAACCCCAGCTAATAACAGATAGAGACCAGGTAGTAGACTGTTATCCAAGTAGGAGGCAGTGAGGGCCTGAGTTAGGGGAAGACAGAGAACAGGAAGATGTGGATATGCATAATAAACGAACCCTACAAGGTTTAGTAATTTGTAAACTAACTTAGATTCCATGTATGAACTGTATACTTTCTTTCTCTCTCTTTTTTTATTTTTTTGGTGACAGAAAGAGAGAGGCACAGACAGGAAGGAAGGGAGAGAGATGAGAAGCATCAACTCTTTGTTGCAGCACCTTAGTTGTTCATTGATTGCTTTCTCATATGTGCCTTGACCAGGGGTTTACATCAGAGCGAGGGACGCCCTTCCTCAAGCCAGCAACCTTGGGCTCAAGCCAGCGCCCTTGGGCTTTCAGCCAGTGACCTTTGGGCTCAAGCCGGCGGCCTTGGGTTTTGAACCTGGATCTTCTGTGTCCCAGTCCGATGCTCTATCCACTGCGCCAATGCCTGGTCAGATAAACTGTATGCTTTCTAAGAGCAGGCATTGTATTTCATTCATTCTTTAACCCTAATGCCTAGCTGATTCCCCTGAAAGAAAGAGGAAGACAGGTTAAATAGCAAGCAATAGTTTTAATAAAAATAGGGATAACACAGAATGATACTGTAGAAATAGCATAATTTTTAGGACGAAATGGATCTAAAGCCCAAATTTCTGACCTAATCTTGGGCAATGACTTGACATCTCTCTTTGAGGTAGTTGCCCGATCTATAAAATGTGCTGTCATGCGGAATATTTGAGATTATATATGCAGAGTACATACCTACCATGAGAGAGATCCTCCCCAAGCTAGAAATTTTGAAATGTGACACAGAGACCAAAAGACATCAGGGACCATTCATGGGGTTTTCTTTTGAAGTATATGTCTTGTCACCATGAAACAAGCCATTAGATTCCTGTGTCTCTTACACTCCTTCCTAGAACACCACTGTGGGTTTTAAAAACCTTTCCACCTGTCTTTGTGGAATCCCAGGAAGTTACAACTTGTGCCATCATTACTCAACAGGTTGTATTTTAGCTTTTAGAACTCTAGGCTTCTTAGGGTGGGACTGATGATATGAGCCTTCCTCCTTTATTGTGCTTTATTTTAGTGTGTGATTTAGTGTGCTTCAGTGTGTGAAGATAGACATGACCCCATGGTCGCTGGCTTGAGCCCAAAGGTTGTGGCTTGAAGCCCAAGGTCGCTGGCTTGAGCAAGGAGTCACTTGCTCTGCTGTAGCCCCCCAGTCAAGGCACATATGAGAAAGCAATCATTGAACAACTAAGGTGCCACAATGAAGAACTGATGCTTCCCATCTCTCTCTTGAATTAAGAGACCATTAGGAATACATTAACTTCATAGCAGAGATGGAATTCAGACTCAAACCCTCTTCACTTTTGGTACCCACCATAGCCTTTTCTCCCCTATTCTTCTCTAAATGCAATTAGCCAGCCAGGCCAATTCGTACTGGTCTTGAAGATATCATTTCCACACCCAACTTCACAGTTGGCTTCATATTTCAGTCTGTTGCAAGGAATCAAAATAGTTGTCTGCAACATTCTGTATTGCATTTGCTGAGATAGATATGAATACTTCCCCAGGAGATAATACAGTTGTGGGAACTGGGAAAACAAGAAGCTCCCTTTCAAGATATTTATAATTCAAATAATGACCTCTGTTAACCTGCTACCAAGAATTAACCTTCCTTTAACTCATGAGAGTTGACATTTCTATTGTTTTGTCAAACATCTCTATAAGACTTGTCTTTCAAAGAATCTCAATATATCGGGTTTTATTTTAGTGCTCTGGCCTTGGGTGTCCAAGAATCCTTGTCCTTCATGCAGTTTACTCTGGTTGAACATTCAGAACTTCCCATACATGCTATTTCTATCAGATTACCAAGGCAGGTGAGTGACTTCAGATTGAGAAAGCAGGCTTTAAAGGTACAAATGCTATTTATTTAAATATGCATTAAAAATTTGGAATGTAGGACTCCTTGAAATGCATAAAATCCAGTATTGGAGGGAAAAATGTACGGCATTTTTCATTTGAAACATACAACTCATTCTTTCCTACAATTTCCTTTTTTCCTAGATTTCTTAGTCTATAGTTCCATATATTAAAATGCTCTTGCTACCTCATAGAAATATTTACATTCTTTTTTTTTTTTTTTGTATTTTTCTGAAGCTGGAAACGGGGAGAGACAGTCAGACAGACTCCTGCATGTGCCCGACCAGGGGTGACGCTCTGCCCATCCTGGGCGTCGCTATGTTGCGACCAGAGCCACTCTAGCGCCTGAGGCAGAGGCCACAGAGCCATCCCCAGCGCCCGGGCCATCTTTGCTCCAATGGAGCCTTGGCTGCGGGAGGGGAAGAGAGAGACAGAGAGGAAGGAGAGGGGGAGGGGTGGAGAAGCAGATGGGCACTTCTTCTGTGTGCCCTGGCCGGGAATCGAACCCGGGACTTCTGCACGCCAGGCCGACGCTCTACCACTGAGCCAACCGACCAGGGCCAGAATATTTACATTCTAACCAAATAATTTCAGGGCTTCTCAAAGACAAGAGAGAGATCCAGGCTGCCTCCATTATTTTTGAGGTTTCCAGAATAATTAAACATTCTTTTAATTCTAAAATGAGGTTTAAAAAATTGTGGTGTTTTGAAAGTTAACATTTCAACAATTGATGCCTTTAACACAAGAAAATTACAACACAAAACAGCTGTGCTAGTCAGAAGATAATGAAAAGATTTAATTTTAAAGTCCAGAGTATACAAAAGGTGATGTGGTTTAGTCATGGATCTCAATTTTAAATTTGGATAAGGGTCCATTCTTTTTTTTTTTTTTTTTGACAGAGACAGAGAAAGAATTAGAGAGAGGGACAGACAGACAGGAAGGGAGAGAGATGAGAAGCATCAGTTCTTCATTGTGGCACCTTAGTTGTTCAATGATTGCTTTCTCATATGTGCCTTGACTGGGGGGCTACAGCAGAGCAAGTGACCCCTTGCTCAAACCAGCGACCTTGGGCTTCAAGCCAGCACTTTGGGCTCAAGTCAGCGATCATGGGTTCATGTTTATCATCACACACTGAAGCCAGCGACCCTGTGCTTAAGCTGGTGAGACTGCACTCAAACCAGTGACCTTGGGGTTTTGAACCTGAGTCTTCCATGTCCCAGTCTGATGCTCTATCCACTGTACTGCCACCTGGCCAGGGAAAGGTGCACTATTTCAATCCCATCAGAGTATCTATGCGTAAGCTCCTTTGGAGGTAATGTCAAAAGCCTAGGCCTTCAAAGACCCTTCATAAATACGGCGACAGAAACTAGACAGGTTTCTGACTCTCTGCTCTCTCACTTCCTCCTCTCCCTCCTACAGACCAAGAATATTTAGTTAATAATTGAGAAAGTACATTACTACTTAGTAATACATAGTGAATTAAAGATAATCATCATCAAGTTTTATCCATTCCTGTGTAAAGAAAAATTCTGAATAATCTTTGCTTGAGTTAAGCACAATGAGAGGCAGATTCTAAGTCCAGTTTCTGTCCCCAATGCTAAAGCTTGAATTCTCCTAAGCTAATTTTTATAGGTGTTGGTTTGATCTGTCCTTTTTCAATCACAAGCTTCTTGAAAAGCAATTCAATTTATTCTAAGCTATTCCTAAAAATGTTAAGTAATATTTTGGGGCAACTCCCATTTAAACTGATTATTTTCAGATTTAAATAGAAAAAGTTTCCTATTTATGTCATGGGATACACTATTTACACATATATACTTCTATATGTAGAAGTACCCTGAACTCCATGCTTATGAACACAGACACTATGACTGTTAGCCAATACATACATGCACACATAGATAAGTAAATGTCATTCACTCAGATGATTGCCTTTGATTTGGAAACACTGTCTCAATTTTAGTAGTACAGAAAGGATGCTCAGCCATCTGCCTGTAATTTTAGCTGAAACCACCCTTTTGTGTAGACAAGTTGGCTGTTCCATGGTGTTGATGAAACCAGATATAGTTGTATTTAGATCATCATTAATCTTGCTTTGGGAACTACTAGGTCAGTGGGTCACAGGAGAGAGAGGGTGGATGGTTCAGCAGAGATCCTCAAAGTAGTAACAGAAAAAGGTGTATGGACTGGGGTCTTCCTATAAGGCAAGAAATCTCATTATAACCTCATCTGTTCTAGGCCAGCCTGGGTAGGAAGTGGATCGGTGAAGGCAGGTTAGGCAGCCTGGGTCTGAAGTTGAGCTTCTCCTTTTTGTAAAGGAGAAACAGCCAAATGGAGATGTAATTTCAGCTGAGATCGAAAAAGAGGGCAGAGAAAGGAGTGTTTAGAGAATAAAGAGAAACGACAAATTTGTTCCCTTTTAGACAGAAAAACAGCTTTGAATGTCAAATTTCCCCTTCATGTATTTTAAAACTTATTAAAATAATTATTTATTAATGTTTCTTTTAAAAGTTAGAAGTTACATTTTAAAGTCATTTTTTCTTCTTAATAAACAGAGAATACCCCCAAATATACTGCACTGAATTAATATGCTTGTAAATTTCCCAGCACATAGATTGAAAGGCCAAGCGACCTTATGTGTTGCTTTCCTGAAAAAGAAAATTGTATTTTCTTTTAAAAAATACAGTTGGGAAGTTGAAAACAACAAAAACAAAAATATATCTAAATGAAAAAAAGAAAACTTAGATCCTAAAGATTGAACTAATATTATATTCTACTCAAGTAACTTAAATGCTCATTTATCTAGATGGGTGTTACCACCTGGTACTACAGTAATTCTGAATAATGCAAACACAAGTTATAATTATTTGGAACATTAACTGTTTTTACTAAGACAGTTGCAGAGTTGTTTTTTTGTTGTTTGTTTGCTTTTAACTGAAGTTCTAGATTACAATTTTCAAGGGCTCTATGGACAAATGCTCTGATGCAAAATGAAAGGCTCAAATTAAAATAAACTTCAAGATCCTTTCTTATTCTAAAATTAAGATTACAGCTCAGAAAAGTTATAAAGTTTTATAGAAATATTTGCAGGCCCCCTACTCCAGAATCTTTCATTTTTCCTTAACAACAAAAAAAGGAGTATGTTCCTGAGGAAATTTGTGACTGTTCACTCAGACAAAGCCAGTCATCATCTAAAGTTAAACAGTGATTGTGCGGCAGAGAACAAATTGGCAATTATTTCACTTTAGTTCTCGACCTTGAAATTAAAATGAGAAATGGTTCCTTTCAGAGTCCTTTAAAAAACCCACTAGTGTGAAACTTTAGTAGTTGCAAATGAGGGTCTTCATCTGAGCCAGCTGGGCTCTCCAGGGAGCAGGTGTTCAGGCAGGGAAGGGGTGGGAAAGGTTTCTGGAAAAATAAAAGCTGTGAGGACAAAGGGGAAAGAAGCTGGTATGGGCAGGGAGCCATCCAACTCAGGCAGACTTGGAGGACATGTCTAGGCCTGTCCGCCGCCCGCCTCAGTCACTGGGGGCTGCTTGGGGAAAAGCGGGGCCTCAGCAGATCCTTGAGGAATAAGCTAGCTGAAAGGCTCCCCCAACCACACCGTTCTGGCTCAGAGGTAAATGCCTCGGGACCATCAAAGAACCTCCAGGTACCTTGTGCTGGCCTTACTTTCATTACATTTCTAGGTGAGCCTCCCCTTTCATTCCATTTATTTTTATTCTTTTAATCAAATTTATTGAGGTGACACTGGTTAACATATGTATACAAGTTTCAGGTGCCCATTTCTAGAACACATCTCTGTATACCATATTGTGTGCTCACTCCCACCCCCTACGTTAAGTCTTCATCCATCATCATTTATCCTCTTTAGACCCTTCTCTACTCCCCCCCCCCACCTCTGGCAACAACCACAGTGTCCATGTTCATGAGTTCTTTTCTTTTAGTTTTTTTTGCTCAAGCCTCCCACACCCCCACAGCCACCACTCCCCAGCTGTCAGCCTGCTCTCTATGAATGAGTCTGTCTCTGTTTTGCTTTGTTAACTCATTTTGTTCACATATGAGTGAAATCATATGGTATTTCTCTTTCCCTGATGGCTTATCACTTAGTGTAATGCCTTCCATGTCCATCCATGCTGACACAAAAGGTAAGATTTCCTTCTTTTATATGTCCAAGTAGTATTCATTGTATAAATGTATCACAGCTTTTTTATCCATTCATCTACTGATGGACACTTCGGCTGCTTCCAAATCTTGGTTATTGTACATAGTGCAGCAATGAACATAGGGAGGCATATATTCTTTAAATTAGTGTTTTGGGTTTCTTTGGATAAATTCTGAGAAGTGGAATTGCTGGGTCATAAGGAAGTTCCACTTTTAGTTTTTTGAGGTAAATGCATACTGCTTTCTACAGTGGCTGTACCAATCTGCATTCCCAACAACAGTGCATGAGGGTTCCCTTTTCTCCACATCCTCACCAACACTTGTTATTGATTTATTGATGACAGCCATCCTGAAAGGTGCAAGGTGATATATCATTGTGGTTTTTTTAAATTTATTTAATCATTTTTAGAGAGGAGAGAGAGAGAGAGAGAGAGAGAGGAGAGAGAGAGAGAGAGAGAAGGGGGGAGGAGCTGGAAGCATCAACTCCCATATGTGCCTTGACCAGGCAAGCCCAGGGTTTTGAACCGGTGACCTCAGCATTTCCAGGTCGACATTTTATCCACTGAGCCACCACAGGTCAGGCCTATCATTGTGGTTTTAATTTGCATTTATCTGATGATTAATGACATTGAGCATCAGTTCATATATCTATTGGCTATCTGTATGTCCTATAGCAGATATAGAGTTCAAAGTAACGGTTATACAGATGCTCAAGGAAAGTGGTGAGAACTTCAACAGAGAGGTAGCAAGCATCAAAAAAGACATAGCCATAAAAAGGAACCAGTAGAAATGAAGAATACAATATTCAACATCAAGGATACACTGGAAGCAGCTTGGCCTGTGGCTCAGCAGTAGAGCTTTGGCCCAGCATGTGGAAGGCCCAGGTTTGATTCCGAGTCAGGGCACATAGAAGAAGTGAACATCTGCTCCCCATCCCTCCCCTACCATCTCTCTATCTCTCTTCCCTTCCCGCAGCTATGGCTCAAATGGTTCAAGCAAAGTTGACCCTGGGTGCTGAGGATGGCTCCATGGCCTCACCTCAGGTGCTGCAATGGCTCAGTTGCCAAACAACAGAGCAGCAGTCCCACACAGGCAGAGCATCGCCCAGTAAGGGGCTTGCCAAGTGGATCCCGGTTGGGGTATATGCAGGAGTCTCTCTGCCTCCCCACCTCTCACTTAATAAAAAAATGAATACACTGGAAGGAATAAACAGTAGGCTGGATGAAGCAGAGGAAAGAATCAGCAATTTGGAAAACATGGTTGTAAAAAACAATCAGAACAACAAAAAGAAAAAAATTATAAATAACGAGGAGAGTTTAAGGGAGCTTTGGGACAATATGAGTGTAACAAGTCAGGTACTTGGCCCATTTTTTTTTTTTTTTTTTTTTTCTTCATTTTTCTGAAGCTGGAAACAGGGAGAGACAGTCAGACAGACTCCCGCATGCGCCCGACCGGGATCCACCCGGCACGCCCACCAGGGGCGACGCTCTGCCCACCAGGGGGCGATGCTCTGCCCATCCTGGGCATCGCCATGTTGCGACCAGAGCCACTCTAGCGCCTGAGGCAGAGGCCACAGAGCCATCCCCAGCGCCTGGGCCATCTTTGCTCCAATGGAGCCTTGGCTGCAGGAGGGGAAGAGAGAGACAGGAAAGCGCGGCAGAGGGGTGGAGAAGCAAATGGGCGCTTCTCCTGTGTGCCCTGGCCGGGAATCGAACCCGGGTCCTCTGCACGCTAGGCCGACGCTCTACCGCTGAGCCAACCGGCCAGGGCATTGGCCCATTTTTTAATTGGATTGTTTGTTTTTTGGTGTTTTGTAAGTTCCTAATAATTTTGGATATTAATCCCTTATCACAGGTATCAGCGAAAATGTTCTCCCATTCAGTGGATTGTCTTTTCATTTTGTTGTTGGTTTCCTTTACTGCCCAAAAACTTTTTAGTTTGATGTAGTCCCATTTGTTTTGTTTCCCTTGCCCAAGGAGATATCTCAGAAAAAACACTGCTATGAGAAATGTCTGAGATTTTACTGCCTACGTTGTCTCAGGATTTTTAAGGTTTCAAGCCTAACATTTAAGTCTTTAATCTATTTTGAGTTTATCCTTGTATATGGTGTAAGAAGGTGGTCTGGTTTCATTTTTTTGCATGTATCTTCCCAAATTTCCCAACACTATTTATTTATTTATTACAGGGACAGAGAGAGTCAGAGAGAGGGATAGATAGGGACAGACAGACAAAAATGGAGAGAAATGAGAAGCATCAATCATCAGTTTTTCGTTGCAACACCTTAGTTGTTCATTGATTGCTTTCTCATATGTGCCTTGACCATGGGCCTTCAGCAGACCCCTTGCTCGAGCCAGTGACTTTGGGTCCAAGCTGGTGAGCTTTTTACTCAAGCCAGATTAGCCTGTGCTCAAGCTGGCGACCTCGGGGTCTTGAATCTGGGTCCTCTGCATCCCAGTCTGACGCTCTATCCACTGCGCCACTGCCTGGTTGGGCCCAACACCACTTATTAAATAGACTGTTTTTACCCCATTGTATGGTCTTGCCTCCTTTGTCAAATATTAATTAACCATATAGGCATGGGTTGATTTCTAGGTTCTTTATTCTATTCCATTGATCTCTATGTGTGTGTTGATGCCAGTACCATGCTGTTTTGATTACTATGACCTTGTATTATAGCTTGATATCAGGTATTGTGATTCCTCCAAGTTTGTTCTTCTTTCTTAAGATTGCTGTTGCTATTCAGGGTCTTTTGTGGTTTCATGTAAAATTTTGAAATATTTGTCCTAGTTCTGTGAAATACACCACTGGTATCTTGATAGGAACTGTTTGAGTTTATAGATCGCTTTGGGTAATATGGACATTTTAAGATGTTAATTCTTCCTTTCCATGAACATGGTGTATGCTTCCACTTATTTGTATCTTCATCAATTTCTTTCTCAGTTTCTTATAATTTTCTGAGCAAAGGTCTTTTACAGCAGTGGTTAAGTTTATTATTAGGTATTTTACTCTTTTTGAAACAATTCTGAATGTGGTTGTTTTCTTAGTTTCCCTTTTTGATAGTTCATTATTGGTGTATTAAAATGCAACTGATTTCTGGATATTTTGTATACTGTTACTTTACTGTATTCATTTATCAGTTCTAGTAGTTTTTTGGTGGAATCTTTAGGGTTCTCTCTCTATATTATCATGTCATTAGCAAATACTTAGTTTTACTTCTTCCTTTCATATTTGGACACCTTTTATTTCTTCTGTTTGTCTGAATGCTGTGGCTAAGACTTCTAGTACTATGTTGAATAAAAGTAGTAATAGTGGACATCCCTGTCTTGTTCCTGATCTTAAAGAAAATGTTTGTAGTTTTTGCTTAGTATAAAGTTGGCTGTTGGGTTTGCCACTATTGCATTTATTACTCTGAGGTATGTACCCCCGATTCCCACTTTGCTGAGTTTTTAACATAAATGGGTACTGGATTTTACCAAGTGCTCTTTCTGCATCTATTGATATGATCTTGTGATTATTATCCTTCATTTCATTTATGTGATGGATTATGTCTATTCATTTGCAGATGTACCAACCTTGCATCCCCAGAATAAATCCCACTTGATTAGGGTGTATGACCTTTTTAATGTATTGCTGGATCCAGTTTGCTAATATTTTGTTAAGGATTTTAGTCTATGTTCATCAGGGATTAGCTTATCATTTTCTTTCTTTGTAGTGTCTTTATGTGGTTTTGGAATTAGGATAATACTGGCCTCATAAAATGTGCTTGGGAGTCTTTCCTCCTTTGAACTTTTTGGAATAGTTTGAGGATAAGTGTTAATTATTCTTTGAACGTTTGGTAAAATTCACCAGTGAAGCCAATCGGTCTAGGACTTTTGTTTATTGGGAGTTTTTTTTGTTTGTTTGTTTGCTTGTTTCTGCTTCAATTTCACAAGCTGAATCTGTCTATTCAGATTCTCTGATTCTTCCTGATTAAGTTTCCGAAGAGTGTATGTTTTTAGGAATTTATCCACTGCATACAGATTGTCCAATTTGTTGGCATATAGTTCATAATATTTTCTTACAATCCTTTGTATTTCTTTGGTGTCAGTTGTTACTTATCTCTCATCTCTGATTTTATTTATTTAGGTCCTCTCTCTTCTGTTCTTGATGAGATTGGTTAACTGTTTGTCAATCTTGTTTATCTTTCCCAAGAACCAGCTCTTGGTTTCACTGATTTTTTGTATATATTTTAAAATTTTTATTTATTTCTATTTTTTTTTTCTTTCTGAAGTTGGAAACGGGGAGGCAGCCAGATAGACTCCCACACGCGCCCAACTGGGATCCACCCGGCATGCCCAGCAGGGGGTGATGCTCTGCCCATTTGGGCGTCGCTGTGTTACAACTAGAGCCATTCTAGCACCTGAGGCAGAGGCCACAGAGCCACCCCCAGTGCCTGGGCTAACTTTGCTCCAATGGAGCCCTGGCTGTGGGAGGGGAAGAGAGAGACAGAGAGGAAGGAGAGGGGGAGGGGTGGAGAAGCAAATGGGTGCTTCTCCTGTGTGCCCTGGCCGGGAATTGAACCCGGGACTCCTGCACGCCAGGCCAATGCTCTACCACTGAGCCAAATGGCCAGGGCCTCTGCTCTAATTTTTATTATTATTTCCTCCTTTCTATTCACTTTGGGTTTTGTTTTGTTTTCTTTTTCAAGTTCTTTTAAGTGTAATGTGAGATTGTTCATTTGAGATTTTTCTTAATTTGTTGAGGTAGGCCTGTAATGCTATTCACTTCCTTTTTGAGTGTTTTTGCTGTATCTCATAGATTTTCAGCTAGTGTGTTCTCATTTTCATTTGTTTCAAGGTATCTTTTGTTTTGTTCCTTGATCTCATTGTTAACACATTCATTGTTTAGTAACATGTTATTCAGCTTCAATTTTTTGTTTTTCATTTTTTTTCTTTTGATTGATCTCTAATTTTATACCATTAGGATCAGAGAAGATATTATTTCAGTATTCTTAAATTTACTGAGACTTGTTTTGTGTCCTACTAGACAGGCTATCCTAGGAAATATTCCATGTGCACTTCAAGAGAATGTACCTTCTGCTGCATTGGGGTGAAATGCTCTGAAGATATTAAGTCCAGTGTTGGGCAGATAAAATGTATTATGCTCACTTTGTTAAAGAGGCCGTTGCCCAGGTGATATTAATGTGTGTTGAGAATTGTTGTAGCCTGAGGCTTGGTTCTGGGATTAAGCCTGTCCCACCCTTTTTGGTGTGAGGTGGTACAATCCTATCATGCCTCATAGAAGTGATTTTGTATTAAGAGACTTCCCCATTATGTATATTGGATTAAGGGTTTGGATTTCTACACTATAAAATGGGAACGGAGCGGGAGTTTGCTCTCTTGGTTCCTGAGGTTAGCATGAGAGAGCAGAGAGAATAGAGCCAGCAGCGGGAGGAGGCCACGTGGAGAAGGCCAGGAAAAGCAGCCAAGATGGCAGAGTACTGAGTGAGATGCCAGTTTGTACAGAGTTTGTATCTGGGATAAGGAAGGAAATGGGGAACTGAGGAGAATAAGGCTGTTGAGCTAGAAACCTTTGATTCTAGGAAACTCGGATAAATCAGTAGCTTTGTGAGCACTGAATGTGACTGGGTTTTGGAGCCCAGTGTGTATTTTTACTTGCCCGCCGGGTGCAAGCTAGATTAAAGACTATGGCCCACCAGTTTTTGGCTCCATGGTTTCTTTACCGACTGTCCGAATCCAATGCGAACCTGCATGGGCTGGGCTCCTCTGATAGTGGCCCTGGCCTTGGCTCCTGGCTTTACATCCAGCTAATCTAATGTATCATTTAAGGCCACCATTTACTTGTTTTCTGTATGGAAGATTTGAAGATTTATCTATTAACGTTAATGTGGTGTTAAAATCCCCTACCATGAACTGTACTGCTGTCACTCTCTCCCTTTATGTCCATCAAGATTTGCTTTATATATTTAGATAGCATATATATGGGTCTTGCTTTCCTATCTGTAAGGCCAGGAGCCGCCATCGTGACCATTCACATGCAGGTTCCCATTGGATTCGGGCAGACAATAAAGAAATGGCGGAGTCAGAGGATGGGGGGCCATCCTATTTATTGGTGTCTCACCAAGACAGGCAAACCACAAAAGAAGACAAGGGAAAAGCAGAAAACCAGCTCTTCCCATGAAGGGCAAGGGATCAGGGGAGCCCCTGCAATTATGATAGCAGGAACTGTGTGTCTGAGCTCCTGGTCTGTCGCACTTTATAGTGTAGAAAACCAAAATCCCTTAATCCAATATACAAACAAGGAAGTCTCCGATACAAAGTCACTTATCCAAGGCATAATTGGATTCCTCATGAGAGTGCACCACCCAGATCATACAATCAGTCAAGGGTGTGGGGAAAAGCTTAGTCCCAAAACCAAACCTCAGGCTACAACAACCTGGCCTGCTTATAGCCTGTCCCCTACACCCAATATAAGTCACAAGCGAGCAAACATATATATCATGTTTACAAACTTATTTGACCAACACTATCCATTCAACTACCCTTTGTCTTTTGATCGAAGCATTTAAACTATTTAAAGTGATTTTCGACAGGTACATATTTATTGCCATTTCATTCTTTTTTTTTTTTTCTGTATTTTTCTGAAGCTGGAAACGGGGAGAGATAGTCAGACTCCCGCATGCGCCCGACCGGGATCCACCCGGCACGCCCACCAGGGGCGATGCTCTGCCCACCAGGGGGCGATACTCTGCCCCTCCGGGGCATCGCTCTGCCGTGACCAGAGCCACTCTAGCACCTGGGGCAGAGGCCAAGGAGCCATCCCCAGCGCCCGGGCCATCTTGCTCCAATGGAGCCTTGGCTGCGGGAGGGGAAGAGAGAGACAGAGAGGAAGGAGTGGGGGGTGGAGAAGCAAATGGGCGCTTCTCCTATGTGCCCTGGCCGGGAATCGAACCCGGGTCCCCCGCACGCCAGGCCGATGCTCTACTGCTGAGCCAACCGGCCAGGGCCCATTTCATTCTTTTAACTATGTTTTTCTCTTCTCCTTCTCCTCCTTCTTCAAGAAGGCCTTTTAACATTTCTTGTAATACTGGTTTGGTGGTAAACAACAAAACAAACAAACAGAACTCCTTTAGCTTTTTCTTGCCTAGGAAGCTCTTTATTTCTCTATCAATTTTAAATGATAGCCTTGCTAGGTAAATTGGTCTTGGTTATAGGTCCTTGCTTTTAATCACTTTGAATATTTCATGCCAATCCCTTCTGGCCTGAAATGTTTCTGTTGAGAAATCAGCTGACAGTCTTACGAGAGCTTCCTTGTAGGTAACTGCATTTCTCTTGCTGTTTTTAAGATTTTCTCTTTGTCTTTAACCTTTGCTATTTTAATTATGAGGTGTCTTGGTGTCAGCCTCTTGGGCCTATCTTGTTTGGGACTTTCTGTACTTCCTAAACTTGAGTGTCTTTTTCTTTCTCCAGAATAGGAAAATTTTCAATGATTATTTCTTCAAATAGGTTCTCAATCCCTTGCTCTCTCTCTTCTCCTTCTGGTACCCCTTCCCTATTATATGAATGTTGTTACACTCATGTTGTCCCAAAGCTCCCTTAAACTCTCCTCGTTATTTATAATTTTTTCTTTTTGTTGCTCTGATTGGGTGTTTACAACCATGTTTTCCAAATCGCTGATTTTTTCCTCTGCTTCATCCAGCCTACTGTTTATTCCTTCCAGTGTATTCATTTTTTTATTAAGTGAGAGGTGGGGAGGCAGAGAGACTCCTGCATATACCCCAACCGGGATCCACTTGGCAAGCCCCTTACTGGGCGATGCTCTGCCTGTGTGGGACTGCTGCTCCGTTGTTTGGCAACTGAGCCATTGCAGCACCTGAGGCGAGGCCATGGAGCCATCCTCAGCACCCAGGGCCAACTTTGCTTGAACCATTCGAGCCATAGCTGCGGGAAGGGAAGAGATAGAGAGATGGTAGGGGAGGGATGGGAAGCAGATGTTCACTTCTCCTGTGTGCCCTGACTGGGAATCAAACCTGGGCCTTCCACATGCTGGGCCAAAGCTCTACTGCTGAGCCACAGGCCAAGCTGCTTCCAGTGTATCCTTGATGTTGAATATTGTATTCTTCATTTCTACTGGTTCCTTTTTATGGCTATGTCTTTTTTGATGCTTGCTACCTCTCTGTTGAAGTTCTCACCACTTTCCTTGAGCATCTGTATAACCATTACTTTGAACTCTATATCTGCTAAATTGCTTCTCTCCATTTCAGTTGGCTCTTTTTCTGGAGATTTCTCCTGTTCTCTGATGGGAGTCTGTTTCTTTTTCTCCCCATTTTGGCTGCCTCTTTGTGTTTGTTTCTAGGTGTTAAGAGAGACCTGATATGATTCCTATTCTTTGTGGGGTGGCCTTATGTAGTAAGAGTTTTGTTGAGTCAAGTGGTGCAGTATCCTAGATCAGTGGTCCCCAACCCCCAAGCTGTGGACCAGTACCGGTCCTTGGGCTATTTGGTAACCGGTCCTCAGAGAAAGAATAAATAACTTACATTATTTCCGTTTTATTTATATTTAAGTCTGAACGATGTTTTATTTTTAAAAAATGACCAGATTCCCTCTGTTACATCCATCTAAGACTCACTCTTGATGCTTGTCTCGGTCACGTGATACATTTATCCATCCCACCCTAAAGGCCGGTCTGTGAAAATATTTTCTGACATTAAACCAGTCTGTTGGGGACTACTGTCCTAGATCATCTGGCTCCAAGAATGTCCCTTATGTGGATTGTATGGGCCCTCCTATTGTAATTGAGTCTTTTTTCTTTCCTTTTTTTTTTCTAGAGACAGAGAGATAGACAAACAGGGAGAGAGATGAGAAGCATCAACTGGTTGTTGCATCACTGGTTGTTCATTGATTGCTTCTCATACGTTCCTTGACCAGGGGGGCTCCAGCTGAGCAGTGACCCCTTGCTCAGGCCAAAGACCTTGGGCTTCAAGCCAGTGACCTTGGGGTTCAAGCCAGTAACCATGGGATCATGCCTATGACCCCACAGTCAAGCTGGCTACACCACGCTCATGGTGGTGAGCCTGCACTCAAGCTGGTGACCTTGGAGTTTTGAACCTGGGTCCTCAGCATCCCAGGTTGAAACTCCATCCACTGTGCCACCACTTGGTTAGGCTGTAATTAAGTTTTGATTGCTATTGGCCCATTGTGCATAGGATTGACCTTCAGGCTGGCTGACTGTGAGGCTCTACCTTGACCAAAGTGTACAAGCTACTGTGCAGGTGCTGAACATTGGAAGTAGAATTCACCTCAGGTGGGTTTGGTGCCTCACAAGGCCTCCCTTTGGATATGCTGCCTGTAAAGCTGATCTGACCTTGCCCTGATGTTGTCTGAAGCTGGCCACTGGGTGTGTTGGTTCTAGGCCTCTTGGGAGGGAACCCGGTGCATGCAAATCCAAGACGCTGACTGTGACTGGCCTTCAGCAGTGTTGTGGGAGCCACAAGCAAGCCACAGTTTGTACTGCCTCTGCTGGGCGTAGGTGCGCGTGTGAAGGGCCAAGCTGCATACCAACACCGGCTTTTATCAGTACTGAGCCCAGGGGAAGGAGAGCAAAAGTCCCAAGGCACTGTAAGATCTGCTTCTGGCTGCCTCCACCCCCTGGCTGCTTGTTAGGCTCTGTTACTGAAAGAGCCCCTGTGGAATTGGGAGGAGGGGGTTACCATATTTTCCCCATGTAAAGACGCACCTTTTCCTGAAAAATTTAGGGTCTAAAAATTGGCTGCGTCTTATACAGTAGTTGTAGATTGTTTTTACTTGCATTTCCCACTTTTTCGTGCTTGTTTTTGTGCTTATTGTTGAAGACAATGAGTCGTCAACAGAAGAGATGAGGACAAGCTAATGGATGGGAGTTTTGACAGGGATGAGGAGTTGTATGAATTTTATGATGAATAAAATTTGACTTTAATAACTTCATGTAATATATATTTTTTCAAACTTCAGGCCCCAAAATTAAGGTGCATCTTAAACACGGGCACATCTTCTACATGGGGAAATATGTATAAGACCCTGAGGGGTAGGTGCCAGTTGGGCTTCAGGGAAAGTGGTGGGAGTGGTCGCCACCAAAGTTTCAGGTCTGTCTGTCCTGAATTTTTCTGGGAACTCAGCAGGAGGTCTGGTGGGTGGGGCCTTAAATCCTGGAGGGTGGATCTGCCAGCAGCCAGAAGAGTGGTTCTACTGAATCTCCCATGATGGGGAAGCACCAGTCAGATTCATGCAAAGATGGGGAATGGCCCTTGCCTGAAAGCCAGACAACTGAATCACTTTTACCCCGAGTCTGTCCAGACCTCTACTGCCTGGCCAAGGCAGATGGCTCTTCAGCAGGGTCTTATTTCTACAGGATGGCAAGAGGGAGTCCAGAGGGTGGGTGTAAAGCTGGTATCCACGGCCACCATCACAGCCACCCGGCCTGTAAAGCCAGAAGCCACGGCCAGGGCTACCACTATCACAGCAGCCCGGCCCTTGCAGGTTCGCATTGGATTCGAACAGTCGGCAAAGAAACAACGGAGCCACAAACTGGTGGGCCATAGTCTTTAATTCTAGCTTGCACCCGCGGGCAAGTGAAAACATACACTGGGCTCCAAAACCCAATCACATTCAGTGCTCACAAAGCCACTGACTTACCCGAGTTTCCTAGAATCAAAGGTTTCTAGCTCACCAGACTTATTCACCTCTGTTCCCCATCGCCTTCCTTATCCCAAATACAAACTCTACACAAACTGGCATCTCACTCAGCACTCCACCATCTTGGCTGCTTCTCCTGGCCTCCTCCACGTGGCCTTTCTCTGCTCTCCTCTGCTCTCTCTTCTAATGATAATCTCAGGAACCAAGAGCCCAAACTCTGTTCTGCCCCCATTTTATATTGTAGCTTCACAACCTCTAATCCAATATACAAAATAGGGAAGTCTCTAGTAGAGTCACTTCTCTGAGGCATGATTGGATTGTACCACCCCACATCAAAAAGGGTGGGAAAGGCTTAATCCCAAAACCAAGCCTCAGGCTACAACGATTCTCAACACACATTAATATCACCTGGGCAGCGGCCTCCATCTTTAACAAAGTGAGCATAATACATTTTATCTGCCCAACACGGCCCATGCAGGTTCGCATTGGATTTGGACAGATGGTAATGAAACAATGGAGACAAGAACTGGTAGACCATCATCTTTAATCCTAGCTTGCACCCAGTGGGCAAATAAAAACACACACTGGCCTCCTAAACCCACTCATTCCGTGCTCACAAAGCTACAGACTTATCTGAGTTTCCTAGAATCAAAGGTTTCTAGCTCACCAGCCTTATTCACCTGTTCCCCATGTCCTTCCTCCTTCCTGCACAAACTGGCTTTTCCTTCAGCACTCTGCCATCTTGGCTGCTTCTCCTGGCCTCCTCCATGTGGCCTTTCTCTGCTCTCCTCTCTAATGCTAATCTCAGGAACCGAGAGAGCAAGCTCCCGTTCTGCCCCCATTTTATAGTGTAGAAACCAAAACCTGCAATCCAATATACAAACAAGGAAGTCTCTGATACAAAGTCACTTAGTTAAGGCATAATGGGATTCCTCATGAGAATGCATCACCCCACATCAAAAAGGGTGGTGTAAAGCCAGAAGCCACGGCTACTATCACAGCCACCTGGCCCATGCAGGTTCTCATTGGATTCGGACAGTCAGTAAATAAACAACGGAGCCAAAAACTGATGAGCCGTTATCTTTAATCCTAGCTTGCACCCGGCGGGCAAGTAAAAACACACACTGGGCTCCAAAACCCACTCACATTCAGTGCTCACAAAGTTACTGACTTATCCGAGTTTCCTAGAATCAAAGGTTTCTAGCTCACCAGACTTATTCACCTCTGTTCCCCATCTCCTTCTTTCTCCCTGCACAAACTCTGCACTAACTGGCATCTCACTCAACACTCCGCCATCTTGGCTGCCTCTCCTGGCCTCCTCCACGTGGCCTTTCTCTGCTCTCTCCTCTAATGATAATCTCAGGAACCAAGAGAGCAAGATCCCGTTCTGCCCCCATTTTATAGTGTAGAAATCCAGATCTTTAATCCAATATACAAAATAGGGAAGTCTCTAATACAAAGTCACTTCTCTGAGGCATGATAGGATTGTACCACCCCACAGCAAAAAGGGTGGGAAAGGCTTAATCTCAAAACCAAGCCCCAGGCTACAAGGATTCTGCCTGCCCACAGCCCACAGAGACACACATTAATATCACCTGGGCAACGGCCTCCACGTGGGCAGCGCCATCTTTAACAAAGTGAGCATAATATATTTTATCTGCCCAACAGGTGGGAAAGGCTTAGTCCAGCGGTTCTCAACCTGTGGGTTGCGACCCCCGCTGCAGCCCACAGGTTGAGAACCGCTGGCTTAGTCCTAAAACCAAGCCCCAGGCTACAAGGATCCTGCCTGCCCACAGCCCACCCCAACACACATTAATATCATATAATTACGCCCATTCCAAGCAAGAAGGGCAACTAATATCACCTGGGCGACGGGTTTCCACATGGGCAGCGGCATCTTTAACAGAGTGAGCATAATATATTTTATCTGCCCAACAGTGGGGTAATTCCTTTGCCCCAGGCTGATGCCACATGGAGGGGAGTGCTCTGCCCAAGAAGAATGGAGTCTGCAATTTGGTAGAATGACTCAGCACAGGGATTGTGGTTAGCTGTCCCCCTGACCCCATGTTTCCCTAGAACAACAAACCACAGATTCTCCTCACATGACTCTAGTCTGCATAGCTCCTTCTTCTGCTAGAGTCCAGGGTAAGTGGCTGTGAACAAGATTTTAGGCACTGGCCTTTTAAGATGGTGCCCGAGTCCCTGTGGATTCCTGTCTCTTTCCGGCACACAGAAACCTTGCTGCTTTTCACAGCTAAATGCTATATGAGTGCCTCTTCCCGACTTTGGTGCTCTGGGCTGGGAAGCCTGGCTTGAGGTTTAGTCCCTGTTGGTCAAATAAGTTTGTAAATATGATATATATGTTTGTTTGCTATCTTTTGCATTGGGTGTGGGGGACAGGCTGTAAGCAGGCAGGGTCCTTATAGCCTAAGGCTTAGTTTTAAAACTAAGCTTTTCCCACCCTTTTAATCCTAAAATCTTCTCAACACTAAACTTTTCCCCACACCCTGGACTGTTGCATGATGTGGGTGGTAAACTCTTATGAGGAATCCCATTTATGCCTCAGATAAGTGACTTTTTATCAGAGACTTCCTTGTTTCTAAATATATTGGATTAAAGGTTTTGATTTCTACAGTATAAAACGGGGCAGACCCAGAGCTTGCTCTCTCTGGGTTCCTAAGATTAGCATTAGACGAGAGAGCAGAGAAAGGAGATCAGAGAAAGGCCATGTGAAGGAGAGGAGAAGCAGCCAAGATGGCAGAGTGCTGAAGGAGAAGCAAGTTTGTGCAGAGTTTGTGCAGAGAGAAGGAGATGGGGAACAGAGGTGAATAGGCTGGTGAGCTAGAAAACATTGATTCTAGGAAACTTGGATAAGTCAGTGGCTTTGGGAGCCCTGAATGGAAAGGGAAGTGTTTTCCCACTGTGTGTATTTCTTGCCCGCCGGGTGCAAGCTAGGATAAAGATGATGGCCCACCAGTTCTTGGCTCCGTTGTTTCATTACTGTCTGTCCGAATCAAATGCGAACCTGCATGGGCCAGGCGGCTGTGATGGTGGCCACAGCTACTAGCTTTATAGACCTTACACTTCTCAAGGAGAATTCCACCCCTCCTTCAGTTGAGATATCCCCCCGAAACCTCAGCTGCCCCTTGTGGCAGTGGGGCCAGCCGTTTTCACGTCTCTGCCCTTCTTACTCGTCTTCATGTGGTTTCTTCTGTAAATCTTTGGTTATAAGGGTTATAAGACTCCTCTTCATTTAATCGTGGTTATTCAGGATGATTGTTCTTAAATTTAGTTCTAACTCCAGTTTAGTCCTAGGAGGAAGTAAGTGCAACATCCATCTACTCCACTGCCATCATAGATGAACACTCTTTTACTCTAAGAACCCCTAAAATTTCACCCATTTTCATAACACTTAACTTTCCCCTTCCCCAGGAAAAATCTAGGTTCTTCTCACTCTGTAAAATATATCTAGAAAGGAAAAAGGGGGATCCTTTCTGACCATATTTCATACTTCATAAAAGTTGGATTTATATTTAAAATACCAAAAGTCCTTGCTTATCTGCTGATTTCTAGGGTACTCTGCAAACTAAACAAATAGTGTTAACTCTTGCTTTTCTAGTTTCAGAGTAATTTGCTTTCTTTACATCTAGCTAGCCAACTACTGAAAATGTACAATCCAAGAGACTTCTGTAACCTAGTGTGCTTGGAACAATTTCTTAAATAAATGATCAGATCTTTGAAAAAGGCATTTTTGTTATACTGTTATCATCTCCATCACTCATCTTGGTTTATAAGTATTGCAAAAAATTTCAACCATGAAAAACAGTGTGGAAAATAAGAGAATCTATACTTATATGTGCAGCACCTTTACTTAGAAAATGTTAATCTTTGAAATGTTGGTTTCATAATTTTTTGTTTTGTTTTGTTTTGTTTTTTACAGAGGCAGAGATAGACAGGGACAGACAGACAGGAACGGAGAGAGATGAGAAACATCAATCATCAGTTTCTCGTTGCGCGTTGTGACTTCTTAGTTGTTCATTGATTGCTTTCTCACATGTGCCTTGACCACGGGCCTTCAGCAGACCGAGTAACCCCCTGCTGGAGCCAGCGACCTTGGGTCTAAGCTGGTGAGCTCTTTGCTCAAGCCAGATGAGCCCGCGCTCAAGCTGGCGACCTCGGGGTCTCGAACCTGGGTCCTTCTGCATCCCAGTCCGACGCTCTATCCACTGCACCACCACCTGGTCAGGCTCATAATTTTTAAATAAATAAAACATCACAGATAGTGTGGAACGCTTCTTTTCACTTCTCATTAACCTCTTTATTCATTCTTCAATGCCTTCATTCATTAACTTTCATTTATAAAAGTTATTCTTTCAATAAGAAAGATGTATTGAGCAAGAATTTATTATACTCTAAAGCCTGGGAATAAAAACAATTAAGATTGAGACTTGTTTCTTTTCCTGGAGGCGCTCCCAATCTAGTTGTGTGGGGGCAAATAAGAAAACACCTAGGAACAAGGTTAGTAAAAGTGGGAAAAAAAGAGTGTACATTCCAGATATTGGGATAAAAACATATGTGTAAAGATGCTCATTAAATACAAACTGTACTGAACTGATTTTCAACAGCTGTGGATTGCACCCCAATGTAGGTGCTAAAAGAAGAAGAAGAGAAGGAACTGGAAGAGATACAGAAAAAAGAAAAGAAAAAATGACATCATAAACCCTTGGTCTCTTACCCAGTTCCTCCTACAACCCATATCCAGCGGGTAAAGGGGTGATGTTCACAGATATCTATGCCCCCTGGGTACTTGAACAAAAACTGGCTTAGATAAGGTATTTGTAGTTTCTGGTAACATACTATAACTTCACCCTTTCCCCTCCCATGCATTATTTTAGGGATAACCTTAAATAATCTCTGATACATACAAAGAGCAAATTATTTTCAAACTTCGGTTCTCTAATTCTGATTCAAAACCATTTATGTGGAGGCAAGTAGCATGATCACATGACAACTACGATAGGTCTTGCTGCACCCAGTGTAGGCGCCACCACCAGTCTTCCTTCTTCACACATGATTCTGTAAAAGTCTATGGAACATTTAGTAGTGATATCCCCAGGTGGTCTCTTTTCATAGGTGGGTAGGAACATATAAAGGAATAAAAAACCACTAAAGAAGTGACAGCTTCTGCATTGAAAAATTGGCGATATAAGACCACAGTAGAAACCAAAGAGTGAAATGGATAAAACTGCAATTGCACTACCCTAGTGACCTCTTTGCCTCTTCTTATTTCTTATAGAATTCTATGGTAAGCACCCTTTGAGGAAATGAAAAACCTGGCACATAATGGGTATTTGACACTTTCCAATTTCATTACAGTTTCTAGTGCCTAGTCCTTAAAGCACCTAGGCAGTATTAAATGCCAAGAAAACAACAAATAACTTTTAGGCCTGAAATGTATAATTGTGTGTACTTTTAAAAAACAGTAATTGGCCTGATCTGTGGTGGTGCAGTGGATAAAGTGCCAGCATGGAATGCTGAGGTCAATGGTTTCAAACCTTGGGCTTGCCTGGTCAATGCACACATGGGAGTTGATGTTTCCTGCTCCTCCCTCCTTCTCTCTCTCACACTTAAAATACTGCTGGCTGGTTTGCTCCTCCAATTAGGAAGACTGAAAACCTGTATAGTATCTAGTTGCTAATTAGAAGGTACCCTATCTGGACTCGTGCAACTTTGCAAACTCAACCCTCTCCCCTTCTTCAGAGATAGCCCCAAACCAGCCCCACTTGTCTCCTTCACCAGGCACGTTTGTGTAATGCGTAAACTGCACAACCAGGTGCCTTGTTTCTTTCCTCCTTTTCCTTCCCCTCCCCTCTCCTCCCTTTCTCTCTTTTCTCCTTCCTTTCTTTTCTTTTTTGTGAGAGAAGGAGAGATAGTGAGACGAGGGGAGATAGTGAGACAGACTCCCACATGAGCCCCGACTGGAATCCATTCTGCAACCCTTGTCTGGGGCCAATGCTGGGATCCACCCAGCAGTGGCTGTCTGGGCCCAATTCTCTAATCAACTGAGCTATCCTCAGTGCCCGGGATGACACTCAAACGCAATCAAGCCAATGACTGTGGGAAGGGGGAAAGGGAAAGGGCGAGAAGCAGATGGACGCTTCTCCTGTGTGCCCTGACTGGGAATCGAGCCCAGGACATCTATATGCTGGGCTGACCTTCTATCCCAGGCATGGCCAACATACGGCCTGCATAATGCGTTTATGTGGCCCGTGATTAAATTTTTAATATTCTCCGCTGCTTTAAAATCTCAGCTACTCAGAAGCGGAAGCACCTTTGATTATAAGAAATCAAGATATTTAAGAGGATAGGGATATGCGGAAAAGAATTCCACATATGACTAATCTAGGGTTAACTTCCAATAATTGGTTGAATGGATTCGTGATATTTATTTTTTTAAAAAAATTACATTATAAAGATTTACAACTTTTTAATTTTTATTTTATAAATAAAATTTTACTTTAATAGGGTGACATCAATAAATCAGGGTACATATATTCAAAGAAAACATGTCCAGGTTATCTTGTCATTCAGTTCTGTTGCATACCCATCACCCAAAGAGAGATTGTCCTCCGTCACCTTCTATCTAGTTCTCTTTGTACTCCTCTCCCTCCTTCCCTCCCCCCGCTCCTCCGTAACCACCACACTCTTGTCCATGTCTCTTAGTCTCGTTTTTATGTCCCACCAATGTATGGAATCCTGCAGTTCTTGTTTTTTTCTGATTTACTTATTTAACTCCGTATAATGTTATCAAGATCCCACCATTTTGTTGTAAGTGATCCGATGTCATCATTTCTTATGGCTGAATAGTATACCATGGTGTATATGTGCCACATCTTCTTTATCTAGTCCTCTATTTTTTTTTATACAGTGATTAAAGCCTTTAAGCAAACTCTTGGCCAATACAGCAAGAATCTATAAAAGAGTAGTGTCCTTAACATGTTCATCAAGTCCAAGTTGGCCCCAACATCATGCCAAATCCCTGAAAAATGCAACCCAACCCCAGTTCAGTCTGTTAGGAGCTGTCACAAGGAACAGGAGTCCAGGAAAAGTCCACATCCAGGAAAAGTCCGCATGGCACTGGAATTGTTGTCACAATTCTATATAAAGATTTACAACTTTTGTACTCGTCTGTACTCCATACGAACTGTTTGACGTTTAACGGTGATGTGAAACCCACATTCTTTTAGGTGGAGTTTGCCAGTGTGCACCCAAGGTCGAACAATTTGTTATTTTTGTGTTCAAAGTGTGCTGAATCAAGTGGCATTGTAGCATAGACAATAGCTGCAATTGATAACTGAAAACGTGTTCAGGCTGTTTGTAAAAGGAAATAATTGTTTTATTTGTGAGATAACCCCTTCAAGCTCATTCTATTAAATATTGTTTCAATTGATTGCGATACAGTTTGGCTATTTATACGGTATGTAATTATATTTTTATTAAAATATATTTTTAATAAAATAATATTGTATATTAAAATTTTTTTCACTCACATTTATTTATAAACAAATTACATAATAAAATTTTGTTTACTTAAACAAATCGTTTTTGTATTTAACATTTTTAAATTTTAATATTTCGTCTGGTCCGTGAAAAAAGTTTTCTTTCTAATCTGGCCCAGGGGCAAAAACTGTTGGCCATGCCTGCTCCATCCACTGAGTCAACTGGCCAGGGCCCAGGTGCCTTGTTCCTACTGTCAAAGAAATGGCTTTCAGAACAATACATTAGAATACTTCCTAATGCCTGGCACTTGGCATTAGGTTATCTTGTCATTCAGTTCTGTTGCATACCCATCACCCAAAGAGAGATTGTCCTCCGTCACCTTCTATCTAGTTTTCTTTGTACCCCTCCCCTCTCCCTCCTTCCCTCCCCCCACCCCCCGTAACCACTTGGCCAGGCACAGGAAATATAGAGAGAATGCAGAGTCTACCTTTGGAGTCTGGGAAGAGGGCCATGTAACAGATGATCACAGTAAGACCTAATAAAGTGATCAAAGAGAAACACACAAATTGCTATAGGATCACTAATAAAGGAACTATCCAATTTTCTTGGATAGGGCTTTGGTCAAGGAAAATTCGGAAAAGAAGAGGCATCTGACTTGGAGTTCATAGAATATCAGAAATTAATGAACTGGGAGAAGGACATTAGGACTTCTGGTAACAAGGACAAGCTCAAGAGTCTTTTCCCATACCAAGCATAGGAAAACCTTGACTTGAAACTTCACCACTTTGATCTGGTCTCGAGTCCCACTATTTTAACTGGGTTTGTTGTTCTACATTGCTTTTTGCTTTTGAAGTCATCCAGACAGGCTCAGCAGTGGGGTTTGTATAAACAGTATAATAAGCAGTATTGCCAGAACTGTTCCCCTGCATAGATCTCTTGGGAATCTGTGGAGGCAGTAGGTGGCTGGTCAAAGGCCAGGGATTCCAGAGTGTGGACAAATGGTCTCCTTGAAGATACAGCAAACAGGACATTCCAGGAAGTGAGAGCAGCATAGTCCCACAGTATTTTGTTTTTCAGATGAAAATATCCTTAGTGACAAACACATTTAATTTACTGTAGGTGTGACTTTTGGTTATGCAACAGAATTGTGAATCAGAATGTCATTTTTGAAAGAGCTAGACTGCTTATTTTCCTGGACGGATCAGTGAGTTTTGCCCAGAAAAGTAGTTCCCAGACCACAGACTACATTCCTAACTCTAGTGAACCTTTTCCCTTATTGGCACGTGCTACTGGTTGCCAAACTCATAGCTCTACACAGGCCACTGTCACCTTCAGAAAAACAACTCAGTGTGTGTCCTTTTGGCAGGAAATCAGAGAGGGAGAACTATCATATTCAGGCATCAGACTGATTGTATGGTGGGAATGGGGGGAATGGAGGTAATGATTTTTATTTCTTCCCATATAGTAGGGACTCTGCTGTTGCTGTGATGTTCTGAAAAGATGGTGTCCTCTGAAGCTGTCACAGAGCTCGAGGACTAGAAGCATCACTGAACACTGTTCTGCACAGTACTGACATCAACAACAAAAATCAATAAATAAAATTAGAAATGAGAGGGGAGAAATAACTGACACAACAGAAATACAAAATATTGTAAGAAAATACTATGAAGAACTGTATGCCAAAAAATTAGACAATCTAGATGAAATGGACAAATTCCTTGAAACATATAATCTTCCAAAAATTAATCTGGAAGAATCAGAAAACCTAAACAGACCAATTACAACAAATGACATCGAAACAGTTATCAAAAACTCCCAACAAAGAAAAGTCCTGGGCCTGATGGCTTCACAAGTAAATTCTACCAAATATTCAAAGAAGAATGTAATTCCTATCCTTCTTAAGCTATTTCAAAAAATTAAAGAGGGAAGAAGACTTCCAAGCTCCTTTTATGAGGCGAGCATAATTCTGATCCCAAAACCAGGTAAAGACAACACATAAAAAGAAAATTATAGGCCAATATTCCTGATGAATTTAGATGCTAAAATCCTCAACAAAATATTAGCAAACCGGATCCAGCAATATATGAAAAAAATCATACATCATGATCAAGTGGGATTTATTCTGGGGAGGCAAGGCTGGTACGATATTCACAAATCAATCAATGTGATTCATCACATAAACAAAACAAAGGAGAAAAACCACATGAAAATTTCAACAGATGCAGAAATAGCATTTGATAAAATCTAGCACCTATTCATGATCAAAACTCTCAGCAAAGTGGGAATACAGGGAACATACCTCAACATAATAAAGCCATCTATGACAAACCCATAGCCAACATCATACTCAATGAGCAAAAGTTAAAAGCAATACCCTTAAGATCAGGAACACGGCAGGGTGCCCCCTTTCACCACTCTTATTTAACATGGTCCTGGAAGTCCTAGCCACAGCAATCAGACAAGAATAAGAAATAAAAGAGATCCAAACTGGAAAAGAAGAAGTAAAACTATCATTATTTGCAGATGATATGATATTGTATATAGAAAACCCTAAAGTCTCAGTCAAAAAACTACTGGACCTGATAAATGAATTCAGCAAAGTGGCAGGATATAAAATTAATACTCAGAAATCAGAGGCATTTCTATACATCAACAATGAACTGTCAGAAAAAGAAATTAAGGGAACAATTCCCTTCACTATTGCAACCAAAAAAATAAAGTACCTAGGAATAAACTTAACCAAGGAGACTAAAGACTTGTACTCAGAAAATTACAAAGCATTGATAAAAGAAATCAAGGAAGATACAAACAAATCGAAGCATATACCGTGCTCATGGTTAGGAAGAATAAACATCATTAAAATGTCTATATTACCCAAAGCAATCTATAAATTCAATGCAATACCAATTAAAATACCAATGACATACTTCAAAGATATAGACCACAAATTCCAAAAATTTATATGGAACCAAAAGAGAACACGAATAGCCTCAGCAATCTTAAAAAAGAAGAATAAAGTGGGAGGTATCACACTTCCTGATATCAAGTTATACTACAAGGCCATTGTACTCAAAACAGCCTGGTACTGGCATAAGAACAGGCATATAGATCAATGGAACAGAACAGAGAACCCAGAAATAAACCCATGGTTCTATGGACAACTGATATTTGACAAAGGAGGTAAGGAAATACAATGGAGTAAAGACAGCCTCTTTAACAAATGGTGTTGGGAAAATTGGACAGCTACCTGCAAAAAAATGAAACTAGATCACCAGCTTACACCACTCACAAAAATAAACTCAAAATGAATAAAAGACTTAAATGTAGGCCGTGAAACCATAAGCATCTTAGAAGAAAACATAGGCAGTAAGGTCTCTGACATCTCTCGGAGCAATATATTTGCTGATTTATCTCCACGGGGAAGTGAAATAAAAGACAGGATAAACAAATGGGACTATATCAAACTAAAAAGCTTTTGTACAGCTAAAGACAATAAGAACAGAATAAAAAGACAAACTATACAATGGGAGAACATAATCGACAGTATGTCTGATAAGGGGTTAATAACCAAAATTTATAAAGAACCGGTAAAACTCAACACCAGGAAGACAAACAATCAAATCAAAAAATGGGCAAAAGAAAAAAAAATGGGCAAAAGAAAAAAAAATGGGCAAAAGAAATGAATAGACACTTCTCCAGAGAGGATATACAGATGGCCAATAGGCATATGAAAAAATGCTCAACATCACTAATCATTAGAGAAATGCAAATTAAAACCACAATGAGATATCACCTCACACCAGTCAGAATGACGCTCATCAACAAAACAACACAGAATAAGTGCTGGTGAGGATGTGGAGGAAAGGGAACCTTCCTGCACTGCTGGTGGGAATGCAGACTGGTGCAGCCACTGTGGAAAACAGTATGGAGATTCCTCAACAAATTAAAAATCGAACTACCTTTTGACCCAGCTATCCCACTTTTAAGACTATACTCCAAGAACACCATAGCACTGTTTGAAAAGAAGAAATGCATCCCCATGGTTATGGCAGCATTGTTCACAATAGTAAAGATCTGGAAACAGCCCAAGTGTCCGTCAGTGGACGAGTGGATTAAAAAGCTTTGGTACATATATACTATGGAATACTACTCAGCCATAAGAAATGATGACATTAGATCATTTACAACAACATGGATAGACCTTGATAACATTATACTGAGTTAAATAAGTAAATCAGAAAACACTAAGAACTATATGATTCCATACATAAGTGGGTCATAAAAATGAGACTCAGAGACATGGACAAGAGGGTGGTGGTTGGGGGGGGATGGAGGGGAGGAGCACAAAGAAAACCACATAGAAGGTGACAGAAGACAATTTGACTTTGGTGATGGGTATGCAACATAATCAAATGTCAATACAGTGTGTCCGTAAAGTCATGGTGCACTTTTGACCAGTCACAGGAAAGCAACAAAAGATGATAGAAATGTGAAATCTGCACCAAATAAAAGAAAAACTCTCCCAGTTTCATACCTATTCAATGCAGTTCGATGTGGGCTCACGCAGAGATTTTTTAGGGCTCCTTTAGGTAGCTATTCCGTATAGCCTCTACAGACTCGTCACTGACTGATGGCCTACCAGAACGGTGTTTCTCCACCAAACTGCCGGTTTCCTTCAACTGCTTATTCCACCGAGTAATGTTATTCCTATGTGGTGGCGCTTCGTTATAAACGCAACGATATTCACATTGCACTTTGGTCATGGATTCGAATTTAGCGAGCCACAGAACACACTGAACTTTCCTCTGTACCGTCCACATCTTGACTGACATGGCCGTGGGCTGCTCCGCTGTATATACAGTGTTACATCATCATCTGCGCATGCGCACATGCTGCCACATCATCCTACAGAAACTGGGAGGGTTTTCCTTTTATTTGGTGCAGATTTCACCTTTCTATTGTCTTTTGTTGCTTTCCTGTGACTGGTCAAAAGTGCACCATGACTTTACGGACACACTGTATAACTTGGAGATGTTGTCACTGAACATATGTACCCTGAGTTATCAATGTCAACCCATTAAAATTAATAATAATAAAAAAAGAGAAGAAAAAAAAACAAAACCCCACTATTTTACTGATTAGTTCCTAGCTATTCCAGGCTACACACTCTTAAACCAGGTTCTCCTTTGATGACCCCTATGTTGAAATAAAAGGAGGTGGTGAGTTATGCAGCACCAGCCCTCAGAAACTGCCTGAGGGCCCTCATTGCAACAATCTGATAACCACAGAAAGCATGGAGAAGTACCTCCCTGCCCTTGTTTGTAATCTTCCAGTGCCTGTAACACTCCTAAACTCCCAGTAACTAGGGAATGGAAAACCCTGGCTCTTGTTATTATTCAGGAAGAGAACGTGAGACAAACTCAAGAACATTTTGTAAACATGAAAAGAACATTTCTACAAAGTAGGCAGGCACATCAAAACATGTCAGTTCAAAGAATAAAGACGTAAGGGCAGCCATAGAGAGCTGAGGGATGTGTCAGCCTATATTTAAGGACCCTGCCAAAGGGGGATTACCTGTGAGTCATTTGGAAAGTATTATACACCAAAATATCCTCAATTACCCTATAAAAACTTTACATTCTTCAGCTCAGGGATGTGAAAAAGAGAGCCTCATTCTACCAGTTGCTTATGCCATAATCTAGGAACCATCACATTTCTTTTTCCATTATTTCCCTCCCAACACATCATCAATCCATCAGCAAGTCAACCTTCAAATTATATCATATCTATCCTCTTTTTATTTCTACTGCCACAATCCCAATCCAAGCCACAATAACTCTTGCCCAGGCAACCTCAATAGCCCACCTACTGGTTTCTACATACTTTCTCTGGCTCCCCTCCACCATTGGTTTCTGTATGGGAGGAGGTCTTTCTAAGCATAAATAAATGGAAAATATTATCAAAGTAAAAGTTCTGTAAATCTGACAACATAGAAAGCTTAAAATTTTAAATATCAAAATTATTCCTTAGCTGTGTGAGAAAATTGGGAGAGAGAACTTTTACTTTTTTTTTTTTTTTTTGTATTTTTGTATTTTTCTGAAGTTGGAAACAGAGAGGCAGTCAGACATACTCCCGCATGTGCCTGACCAGGATCCACACGGCATGCCCACCAGGGGGCGATGCTCTGCCTATCCAGGGCGTTGCTCTGTTGTGACCAGAGCCATTCTAGCGCCTGAGGCAGAGGCCACAGAGCCATCCTCAGCACCCGGGCCAACTTTGCTCCAATGGAGCCTTGGCTGCGGGAGGGGAAGAGAGAGACAGAGAGGAAGGAGAGGGGGAGGAGTGGAGAAGCAGATGGGTGCTTCTCCTGTGTGCCCTGGCCGGGAATTGAACCCGGGACTCCTGCACCCCAGGCTGACGCTCTACCACTGAGCCAACAGGCCAGGGCTTTTACTTTTTATATTATATGTTTTTATATCAGGGGTCCCCAAACTACGGCCCGCGGGCCACATGCGGCCCCCTGAGGCCATTTATCTGGCCCCCGCCGCACTCCCGGAAGGGGCACCTCTTTCATAAGTGGTCAGTGAGAGAAGCACATTGACCATCTCATTAGCCAAAAGCAGGCCCATAGTTCCCATTGAAATACTGGTCAGTTTGTTGATTTAAATTTACTTGTTCTTCATTTTAAATATTGTATTTGTTCCTGTTTTGTTTTTTTACTTTAAAATAAGATATGTGCAGTGTGCGTAGGGATTTGTTTATAGTTTTTTCTTATAGTCCGGCCCTCCAACGGTCTGAGGGACAGTGAACTGGCCCCCTGTGTAAAAAGTTTGGAGACCCCTGTTTTATATTATTTATGTGTAAGTTTTATTTATTTATTAGCGAGAGAGACACAAACAGACAAACAGGAAGGGAGAGAGATGAGAAGCATCAATTCATAGTTATAGCACCTTAGAGGTTCATTGTTTGCTTTCTCACGTGTGCCTTGATGGAGGGGGCGGTGTGGGGGGGAGCTAGCCAAGTCTTTAACCCCTTGCTCAAGCCAGCGACTTTGGTCTCAAGCCAATGACCTTGGGCTTCAAGCCAGCGACTTCGGTCTCAAGCCAATGACCTTGGGCTTCAAGCCAGTGACCTTTGGACTCAAGCCAAAGACTGTGGGATCCTGTGCATGATCCCACGCTCAAGGCAGCGACCCCATGCTCAAGCCTGCGACCTTGGGGTTTCAAAACTGTGACCTCAGCGTACCAGGTCAACACTTTATCAACTGGTCAGGTGGATTTCATTTCATTTTTGTTTCATGCTGTGACTTTTGACTAACCTCACTGTCTTTAGTAAGGATAACAAAGCCTTCTAGTTGATGATTATTTTTGTTCCTTAAAATGTAGTATAGCCTGACCTGTGGTGGCACAGTGGATAAAGCATCGACCTGGAATGCTGAGGTAGCCAGTGCAAAACCCTGGCTTGCCTGGTCAAGGCACATATGAGAAGCTACTATACTAGTCAGTGCTTCCTGCTCCTTCTCCACCCCTTTCCTTCTCTCTCCTCTCTCTAAAATCAATAAATAAAATCTTTTAAAAAATGTAGTATAAACATTTTTGTGAGTAATGGCATGACAACAGAGATAAATATTAAACTGGTGATAGTATTGATTGTAAACAAGCATCTATCACAAGACTACCAGGAGGTATGGTTCCTGATGCTACTGCATTCCTTGTTGCTTTGTCTTGTCAATCATTACTACATGAGTTATACTATCAAAAAAGTACAGTAACGGGTCTGTATCAGAGAATAATATTCCCATAAATAAACTAACTACCCTATTGTTACAATAATATAATGTTATAGTAATTAAGTATATAGAAATATAGAAAAATATGGAAGATATATAGAAATAAATTAGGATATAATATTAAAACCCATTAAGGCAAATGAATAAGGCTATGCCCTCTGGATGGGAATTAATCTGGTTTGTACAGATATGTTAGGCAGATATGCCTTTTTGCGCAGGACCCAGTTAGTGCCTGTGTGAAGTTATATATAGATTAAAGGTGGCTTCCCTAGGAACACTTTAATAGTCACTTGATGTAACATTTCTGAAGATTAACATAAAAAGGGCTCCCTGCTAGAAACTCCCAAAAAGGTGGTTTGATGTGATAATCCTGTAGATTAACACCTGGTAGGCCAGAAAAGGTACTAAAGCAAAGGGGCCCCCCTGCTGCCGTAGTCACCCAGACTCCAACATTGAACGTGGACTGTCTCCATGCCGCTCTGACCAAGGACAGCTGAGAAGACCACACCGATGGAGCCCCATTAAGCTGTACTCAGGCATGCCTTAAGGATTTGAGAGTAATAATCTGCCTGTGTGATTCTTGCAACAAACTTGTGTGTGTGTTGTATCTTTCCTCCAGTGGCAATTGGTCTCGGTACCAGTAAGTAGCATCCTCATAGCTGCCTCGAGTAGTCTCAAAGAGGCTGCCAGCTCTGCTGTTAAGCAGGAGTGTCCCACTGCATGGAGAAGTTGAATTGGGGACTCCTGATCGATGTAGAGCTCAGGCTTTACTGGGACACCTATAATAGATTCTGTTACATTCTATAGTGTGGCTTCATTGTTCTTTGGTCTGAAGATACCTTTTGGTTATACTGGCTATTTCACCTTCACCCTACCATCAGACAAGTTCTGTGGTATTAAGTACATTCATATCATTGAGCCACCATCACCACCATCCATTTCCAGAATTCTTTTCATTTTGAAAAACTGAAACTCTACCCATTAAATAACTCCTTTTTTTTTTTTTTTTTTTTTTTAGAGGCAGAGATAGACAGGGACAGAGAGAGATGAGAAGCATCAATCATCAGTTTCTCGTTGCGCCTTGCGACTTCTTAGTTGTTCATTGATTGCTTTCTCACACGTGCCTTGACCACGGGCCTTCAGCAGACCGAGTAACCCCCTGCTGGAGCCAGCGACCTTGGGTCCAAGCTGGCGAGCTCTTTGCTCAAGCCAGATGAGCCCGCGCGCGACCTCTGGGGTCTCGAACCTGGGTACTTCCGCATCCCAGTCCGACGCTCTATCCACTGCGCCACCGCCTGGTCAGGCAAATAACTCCTCATTCTTCCTTCTCCTATACCCTGGCAACCACCATTCTAATTTCTATGTCTATGAATTTGATTACACCAGGTCTACCTTATATAAGAAGAATCATACAGTATGTGTGTGTATATAATCATACAATAAGTTTCATCCAAGTTGTAGCATGTATTAGAAGTTACTTTCTTTTCAAGGCTGAATAATATTCCATTTATGTATATACCACATTGTTGATCCATTCATCAGTGAACATGTTGGCTACTTCTACTCCTTGGCTAGGGTGAATAATGCTTCTATGAACATGAGTATACAAATATCTTGAATCCTCACTTGCATATTTTTATATTTAAAACTTTTTTGCACCATGGAAATTGTATTAGTAATCAGTTCCTGCATAACAAACCACCCCAAAAGCTCATGACTCATAACAATAATTTATTTATTTAGTGACAGTGAGAGAAGGTCAGACAGTCAGGGAGAGAGAGAGATGAGAAGCATCAATTTTTGTTGAGGCACCTTAGTTGTTCATTGATTGCTTTCTCATATGTGCCTTGAATAGGGTGGGGAGAGCTCCAGCTGAGCCAGTGACCCCTTGCTCAAGCCAGTGACCTTGGGCTTGAGCCAGCGACTTCTAGGCTTCAAGCCAGCAACCTTTGGGCTCAAGCCAGTGACCATGGGGTCATGTCAATGATCCCATTCTCAAACCAGCAATCCTGCACTCAAGCTGGTGAACCTGCGCTCAAGCTGGATGAGCCTGTGCTGAAGCCAGCGGCCTCAGGGTTTTGAACCTGGGTCCTCAGCATCCCAGGCCGATGCTCTATCCACTGAACTACTGCCTGGTCAAGAATAACAATTTATTATTTCTCCTGGTTTTGTGGGTAGGCTGAATGGTTCTTTTGCTTGTTTACCTGGCCTCAGTCACATAGTGGCAGTTAGCCAGAAGATCTGGCCCCTATGGGTGGGCCAACAGGTCCAAGAAGGCTTCATTCACATGTCTAGCAGTTGGTTTTGGCTCTTGCCTGGTTCTCCTCCATGTGATCTCTTATCCTCCCTCTAGTAGCTTAGGCCAATTTCCTTATATGGCAGACTTAGAAAATGTTGAAGAGGGGAAAGCAGAAGCTGCAAGGTTTTGGAGGTGTAGGCTCTGAAACTTGCTCAGTGCCACTTCACTTATGTTCTATTAAAGCAAATGTCATAGATTGTTCAGATTTAAGTGGTGGGAAATAAAGTCTACCTCTTGATGAGAGTAGCTGCAAAAAATCTGTGGTCATATTTAATCTACCACAGGAATATATTACCTATTCAAAAATGCTAAATAAAAATATTTATAAATAAATCTTAATGATATGGAAAAATTCATATTATACTTTAAACAACAGAGAACAAAATTATAAATGAATTAAGATTTATATTTGTACTGCCTGGCTTCTCTGACTACTCTATTTTTGTCTTTTCCCCCATTTCTACTAGAGATAATGGCTCAACTCAAAATGGTTTAAATAGTAAGGAATATGGATTATTTTACATAACAAAAAGTCCCAAGGAAGGGCAGCTCCAATGACACCTACACACTAACGTCAGCAGAAACCCAGAGCCATGGTACATCCATTTCAGCTCAATTCTTAGGCTAGTTTCCCTCATGGATGCGAGATAGCTGTTTCAGTTATAGGCATCACATTTAGAAATGGCAACATCCACAGGAAGAAGAGGTATACATCTTCCTGTGTCTCTGTGCCCTTCTCATCTCCTTCTTTTGAAAATAATTTAAATAGTATACAGAAAAGCTGAGAGTGGTGCAATGACTAACCACACACCCTCTATCTAGATTCAACAACTGACAGCATTCTGCCACAAACCAACACTGCTTCATCTCTCTTCTTCACTGTAATATATATCTATGTCTATATCTGTATCTATATCTATCTTCTTTCCTGTATCATTTGAAAGTAAGTTGTAGACATCACCTACACAATTCAGCGTATATTCCCTAAGAATAACGATGTCTCCTGTGCCATGGCTGGTAGCTCAGTTGGTTAGAACATTGTCTAGATACACCAAGGTTGCAGGGTTGATCCCCAGGCGGGGCACATATCAGTTCGATCTTTCTTTCTCTCTCCCTTCCTCTTTTTCTTTCTCTCTCTCTCTAAAAAAAGTCTCCTATAGAATCACAATATCATCACACTTGTAAAAAATTAACAGAATTTCCTACCATTACTCAATGCTGTCCAAGTTTAAATTTCCTCAGTTATCTCTAAAATGTGTTTTATAGCTTATCATTTTCAAACAAGAAGCCAATCAAGTTCAAGTTCATAAATTAAATTTGGTTTCATACTTCTTCAGTACCTTTTGATTTAAAACATTGCCTCAATTTATTTCCTCATGACCCTGAGATTTCTTTTGTATTATTCTGATATGTTTCCTCATGGTGTTATCTTGTTCCTGTTATCTTTGTATTTCTTATAAGCTTCCAGATTAGATTTAGAAGCTTAACCACATTTATGTTAAACCTTTCTTGTAAGAATATTTCATAATTGATGTATTGTATCTTGTGTCTCCTTTTATTAGTGAGGTAACTTTCTCAGAAGCCCCACAGTGAACTTTTTCACTAGTGTCATTGGTCAGAACAGAGAAACGTGCACTGTCCTGGACTAATCGCTGGTGATGGCATTGGAAATACCATGCACAGATTCACCATAGTATGTACTTTGGTGGGCTGAGGATGATGCCCACAAAGAAGAGGATGCTGACATCATCCTCCTCTATGAAGGAGGAAGGTGGATCCATGTACAAAAAGGGTTCTGCCAATGGAGGAAGCGGTCAGTATCCTTTCCCCGACTCCCCTGGGAATCTGCAAATTCCGTTGGTGCTATCTTCACCCCAAGTCTGATGTCCACCCACTTTTCTCCATCCCCACTACCACCCTTGTCCAAGTCACCAACTCTGGCCCACTCTATAGCCAAAAGCCTCTAACCTGCCTCTCTCTGCTTCTAATATATTCTCCAGACATCAGAGTTGTCTATTGAAATCTCAGTGGACTATGTCTAACCACTGCTTTACTCCCTCCAGTGGCTTCCCAGTGCACTTAAGATAAAGTCCTGAAATCTCAACTTTGCCTACAAAATGTCACATAATTTGGTCCCTGCTTATCTATCCAGTCTGACCTAGTCCACCCTCCTACACATTCAGTAAGTGCCAGGTACATAGGCTTTCACTCTGTTCTTTGAATGTGCTGAACCCTGTACTGATTCAGGACTTTCGCACATGTTCCCTCTTGTGGAACACTACTCCTACGCTTTGCCTGGCAGCAGAAAACAGTAGTTGTTATGTTCTAAATTGTGCCCTCCCCCATTCATATGTTGAAATCCTAACCTCTAGTAGCTCAGAATGCGACTGTTATTTACAGATAGAGTCTTTAAAGACGTAATTAAGGTAAAATTAGGTCATTAGGGTGGGCCCTTATCCACTATGACACAGATACACATAGAGGGAACAGCATGTGAGGAAACTGGGAGAAGGTGGCAATCTACAAGCCAAAGTGAGAGGCCTCGGAAGAAATCAATTCTGCTAACATCTTGATCTCGGAAAGCTAACCTCCAGAACTGTGAGAAAATAAATGTCTGTTGTTGAAGCCACTCAGTCTGTGGTACTTCGTTACAGCAGCCCTACTAAACTATACGGTAAGTAGTTAAGCCATTGAATTCTGGAGCAGGCTTCCCAAGTATAAAACCTGCCTCTGTCAATCACTAACTGCAACTTAGGGAAAATTACTTAACCTTTTCATGCCTTGGTTTCTTTTTCTGTAAAATGGAGATGATTGCAATAGTATCAATAAAGTGACAACCATCTGTTTTGTGCCAGTTTGAGGGGTTTTCTGGGATGCAGGCCTTTCTGTGCTAAAACCTGAGCAGACTTAATATAGTTGCTGTGAGTCTGAATTAATACTATATTAGAAGTCCTAGTACACGGTAAGCACTCAATAAATAACAGGTATAATTACTACTGATTAAATTTCAGATCTTACCTTAACTGTCACTTTTTCAAAGATACTTTCCCTGACCCCATAATCTGCATTAGGACTCCTTGTTAAATTCTCTCATAGTATCTGGTTCACTTATTGTCAGTGGTTTCCCAAAATCCATTCTCCTTATTTTCAACAACAAAACCCCTGATTTCTAACTGCCTGGATTAAAGACAATTATTTCTCAGCTTCCCTTGCGGAAAAGTTCTGACCAATGGAATACGAGCCAATAAGATATATGCAAATTCTGGGTTGTACCCTTAAAGCAGCAGGTTCTTTTTTTTTTTAAATTTATTATTATTTTTTATTTTATTTATTTTTAGAGAGGAGAGACAGGAGAGAGAGACAGAGAGAGAGAAGGGGGGAGGAGCAGGAAGTATCAACTCCCATATGTGCCTTGACCAGACAAGCCCAGGGTTTCGAATGCCCAGGCGACCTCAGCATTTCCAGGTCGACGCTTTATCCACTGAGCCACCACAGGTCAGGCAAAGCAGCAGGTTCTTAAACCGTGGAAGCGCTGGATAAAATTCAGAGGACTTTGAACTTGAATGGAGGTGGAGGGGAGAGAGGGAAGCATTTATTTGTTGTTTCACTTAGCTGTGCATCCATTGGTTCCTTCCCGTTTGTGTACTGACAGGGGATCGAAGAGGAAACCTTGGTGTTTTGAGATAACGCTCTCATCCACTATGCTAACCCGCTAGGGCTGGATTTTATATATGATATATATAAATAAATGAAGCGGGTTTAAACTTGTATAAAAAGTCTCGTGTGTGTCTGCCAGCGCTAAAGAACAGAAGCCCAGAGGGAATGCAGAAGAACTGAGGTCCTGCATAGGCTGAGGAGACAGTTTTGGGGAGCAAAACCAAAGCAGGGTGAACTGGCTAGAGTTCTTAGGTTCAGACAGCAGAGTACTCTTTCCTTTGGGTTGAAGGAGAAACAGGAAGCTGGAGATATAGCTGTAAATAGCCAGAGTTGAAGCTGAAAGGTATACAGAGGCTCTATCATGGAGGGGCTTTATCCTACGTGCAGTAAAGACTGTAAAACAGGTAAGGGTCATGATCATTTTAGACAGAGCCAGTATGCCTGCAGCATGAGCAGTTGAGGCAAATCTTGAGGCAGAAGTGTCACTGGTCCTGAGGATAAGAGTCCCAAAGGAGGCTCATATTCTATGTAAATAAATATTTAAAAGTCATAAATAAAGCTAGTTAACTGTCAAAAGAGTCTCTACCCTCCTACCTGGACAAATGCATTTTCAGAAAGAAGGACCTGGAAGGAAGGTGGAGAGGCTGGCGGATTTACGCGGGGCGTTCCTGGAACCAAGAAGGCAAAGAGCGCGGCGGCCGCCCAAATGTAGAGAACCACAGCGACACCTGGCCCTTCTTCGAGCAATTTCCGAGGGCCACCTTCCCGCCGCTGAGAGCGGCGCGGGAGTATCGGCCGAGGGCGTGGCCTGGCGTGACCGCGGGCCGACGGCGCGGGGTCGAAGGGCACACGACGTCCGTGTCATGGCGGCCTCCGTGCTGGGCTCGGCCTGGCCCCAGCTACCGTTTGGCATACCGGGCTTGTGTCGCTGCCGGCTTCCCCGGGGCCCGTGGGCGCGCGCGCGGCGGCTCCCGGGGCCCGCGGGTTCCGGGCGGAGCGTGGGCGCAGCCAGCGGACCTGGCGCCTCGGGTACTGACCGCTACTGCATGGAATTGCTGCGGTGAGCGAACCTGGCCTGCCGCCGGCGAGAGGCCCGGGAGCAGCCCCAAGGGGCACGGCGGGCGCGCTGGCTGGTCTCGGGGCGTCCGGATGGCGGGCGAGGAGACCCGCTCCTTGCTGCGTCCTCCAGCGTGTGCGCTCGGGTTGGCAACAGGAACTGTTAGATGGGTCACAAAATTGCCCTTTCGTCTATCAGCTTGAGTGAACCTTAATTTTTACCCAATTAAACGTTTTGCAAATATAGCTTTTTTAAGTTTCAAAGACGACTAGTAATTTTAATTATCATAGCAACTGATTTTTTCCTGTGTGTCAGGCTCTGTGCAAAGCAGTTTACAAAGACAGTCTGATCCTGAACAAGTTCTGGTTTAGGGGCGCTCATACGCACCCCTCTTTGAAAATTTGAATATAAATTTTGACTCCCCCAAAACTTAACTGCTAATAACCCACTGTTGACCGGAAACCTTACAGATAACATGATAGTTAATACTGTATTATACTAAAGTAAACTAGAGAAAATGTTAAAATAAGGAAGAGAAACCACATTTACAGTATTGATTGAGGAAAAAACCCCACGTGTAAGTGAACCCACACAGCTCAAACACGTGTTGTTCAAGGGTCAACTGTAATTTACTTAATCTTTATTGCAAATTGTGAGGGACAAATGTAGTCTCACCACTTAAGGTTATGAGGATTAAAGCATATAGAACAATGCCTGCATAAAGCAAGGGCACTGTGATTATAACTGTAAGCCATTACAGTATTACCTCATTTAATGGACTGGGAAACTGAGGTTTAGAGAAACTAAGGAGTTGACCCGAGGTTCACTAGAATAGCCTCATAGAGTCAGGGGCTTGATGATCGTTTTGTTTTTCCTGATTAACACTAGAAAGCCTGGCACGTGGGAATCGCTGTTAATCAGCTGTGGAATGGAGTTAGATGAATCAGGTCCCCTGACACATCTAGGCAGGGCCTCCTTGGAGTCCAGGTCTGATTGCAGAGACCAGTGGCTTAGCCTCTTGCTGCCTATCTGCTGTACTTAGTCATGACAGTGGTCAAAATGCTCTGAGTACCTGGTCTCAAGGACTTCCGAAGTGTTTAAAAATTAAACATCTTGGATTTGATTGGGCTAGTAAATCCCAATTTTTAAAAGTTTATTTTAGCAAAATGTAGTACAACAAAATTCCCATGTTTTGGGTTTTTGTTTTTTTTTTTTTGTATTTTTCTGAAGCTAGAAACGGGGAGAGACAGTCAGACAGACTCCCGCTTGTGCCGAACCGGGATCCACCCGGCATGCCCACCAGGGGCGACGCGTCGCTCTGCTGCGACCAGAGCCACTCTAGCGCCTGGGGCAGAGGCCAAGGAGCCATCCCCAGCGCCTGGGCCATCTTTGCTCCAATGGAGCCTTGGCTGCAGGAGGGGAAGAGAGAGACAGAGAGGAAGGAGGGAGTGACGGGGGGTGGAGAAGCAAATGGGCGCTTCTCCTATGTGCCCTGGCCGGGAATCGAACCCGGGTCCCCCGCACGCCAGGCCCACACTCTACCGCTGAGCCAACCGGCCAGGGCCCCATGTTTTGTTTTTAATCACTTTTTTAATACAGTTCCTTCCACACTTTATTTGTTGATTACTTATAGGGGAAACAAAATAGCAGTAGAGGAAATCAGGGCATTAAGAATTTTTAAAGTCAGAACTGCTAAAAGGTTATGTTTATTATTATGTATTTTAAAGTTGCCATTCTTTTGATGATTAATTTGTTACCAAAATGTATCATATGTATGTACCATGTCCACTTGTCCAGTGAAATTTTTCTTTAATATAAGTAGTGTCCTAACTTTTTTATCCACAGGTGAATAATTACTCTTACTAATTTCTTATGTATTCTTGCAATAATAGTCTATGGCTATCACTTGATAGCTTTTCTCAAATATGTATTTACAAACGGCCAGATTCTTACTCTGTCCATGTTGGTATTTGAATGGAATGGAGGCTATTGACTCTAGTGGTTTATTTAAAAGCCTGGATTTTGTAGGCTGACCTGATCTGAATTTATTCATCCTACATCTGTCACTTGAGAAAGTTACTTAAAGATTCAGCTTTTTCCTCATTTGTACATTTATTTCTACTACTACCTTATAGTGTAGTTGCAAGGATTAAATGTGATGATGTATAAAATAATGCTGGCACATAAATACTCATAAAATAGTTTTAGAGTAAAAACAAAATGAAATTTGAAAGGGAGATTAGAACTTTTGGCTTCTAATTGTCCATTAATTTTTGCAAGATTTGTCCTCTGAAATTATTTGTGCAGAGTTCTTTTTGATATGTATCTTATGGAAGGCCTCCAAATATCATATCAGAAAAGATACCAGACCATAACTTCAGGTTAGCCAGCTGGGTTCTCTTAGGAATCTAGGTTCCTGGAAAAATCTCAAACCTGATTTTCATAGGCTTCTTGGGGTTTGTTTTTAAGGAACTGCTGCCTCAGGCCTTAGGATTGGTGCTATAATAAGGAGGTGCTAGTGGTGGTTTATGGAAGTGCATTTGTACTTCATGCTCTTCCTGCCTCCCTGAGGAACCAGTTCTTCCTCTGTGTTTCTGTGGCACAGATCCATGGACTTAGTCTAGTAGTCCCAGCACCAGATATGCTTATTTCATGTGTCTGTCTCTCCCTACTAGACTGAAGTCTATGCCTATCTTCAGTGTCTAGCACAGTTCCTCGCACATAGTAGGCACTAAATAAATGTTAGAATTCGTGAGTGAATGAAAGGTTATTGGCTTTGTTGCTGTATAAAGCCATCATAGTTTGGCATTTCTATCAGGGACAGTTCCTAGGTAACTTGGACCTTGATTAGCCACTTAGGATACCTTGCATACCAATAATTGGTGTTTATAACAATGATCCTGAGTGATGAAGAAATGGATAAATCAGTATATCCTATTTTTAATGTAAGGAAGTGGGTAATATTGTTTAGAAACATTTCCAATGAAAATTAAAAAAAATAATTGTTAACAGAGCCAACTCTTAGCTGTGTAAAATATCTTATTTACCAAAGTTTGATACAGCTGTATTACATTGTTATTTCTTTTTTTCAGTTCCCTGTAAGAAACTTAAAGGACTTCACATATTGGTTGTTTTTAGGAGATTTGCAGTAGGAGGTTATCAAGCCTCATTTTGAAAATTAGGAAATAAACACGGCTGGTATCATTTATTTCAGTAACTAGTTGAATGGTAGAAATTAAAATTGTAGTTTTGATTCCTGATATTAAGTGTTTTCCCACTGTTTTCATAGTAACTTCTGAGTTTTTTAAACACTTGAAGTTCAGAGGCTTTTTTTTTTTTTTTTTTTTGTATTTTTCTGAAGCTGGAAACGGGGAGAGACAGTCAGACAGACTCCCGCATGTGCCCCACCGGGATCCACCCGGCACACCAACCAGGGGCGACGCTCTGCCCACCAGGGGGCGATGCTCTGCCCCTCCAGGGTGATGCTCTGTCCCTCCGGGGCGTCGCTCTGTTGCGACCAGAGCCACTCTAGCGCCTGGGGCAGAGGCCAAGGAGCCATCCCCAGCGCTCGGGCCATCTTTGCTCCAATGGAGCCTCGGCTTTGGGAGGGGAAGAGAGAGACAGAGAGGAAGGAGAGGGGGAGGGTTGGAGAAGCAGATGGGTGCTTCTCCTGTGTGCCCTGGCCGGGAATCGAACCCGGGACCTCTGCACGCCAGGCCGACGCTCTACCACTGAGCCAACCGGCCAGGGCCCTTGAAGTTCAGAGACTTTTTATAGTATAAAAAAATTTTAAAATATTTATATTTATATTTACACATTTAAAAATATAAACTATAGAACTGTTTTACTCTCACTGTCCATTTTGTAGCTGAAACTCCTTATAGTGAGATTTATTTTTTTTAAGTAGAGCTAAAGGATCTTTTCCTTTTGTTTACATGGAAGTTGAGGGAAATTGTGAGGGAATGACTAGAAGGCATTTAAGTTCTCTGTTAGGGCCTGACCTGTGGTGGCGCAGTGGATAAAGCGTCGACCTGGAAATGCTGAGGCCGCCGGTTCAAAACCCTGGGCTTGCCTGGTCAAGGCACATATGGGAGTTGATGCTTCCAGCTCCTCCCCCCTTCTGTCTCTCTCTCCTTTCTCTCTGTCTCTCTCTCCTCTCTAAAAATGAATAAATAAAATAAAAATAGAAGTGATCAATGGGTGCTCATCTAAGTAGAGCAACAAGATGATGCTTTAAAAAAAAAAAAAAAAAGTTCTCTGTTAGGAACCAATTGCAAAGTGGGAGCAGTCTGAACTTTCTTAAAGTTCATGGAATGAAGTTTTCCCATTTCATAATGAATACTATTTAATAGGAAATAATGTTTTCGTAAGATTCCAGTATATTACAATGAAAGTAGCCTAGTTGACAGGCAGTCTGGTAAGTACTTTATACTTCAGTCATCTTAGAATGACTGTAGTAAGGATTATATTTTTTAAACTTTTACTTTGAAGTAATTTCATATTTACATAAAATTACAGAAATAGTACACAAAGCTTCAATATACTCTTGACCCAAATTTCCTTATTGTTAACACTCTGAACCATTTGAGAATAAGATGTAGACATGATGTCCCATTCCTTCTTTATATTTTAATATGTATTTCTTAATATACCATGAATCTCTCCTGTATAACTATTGTATAACCATCAAATCAGAATATTGAAATTGACCAATATTAACATATAATCCACAGAATCTATTTGAATTTTACCGATTATTCTGTTATGTCTTTCATACATCTGGATGATGTGCTACATTTAGTTGTCATATCTCTTTAGTCTTCTCTAATTTGTAATAGTTTCTCAGTGTTTCCTTATCTTTCATGAGCTTGATATTTTTTAAAGAGAACAGGCCAGTTACTTTGTAGACTCCTAATTTTGGTTTATTTAACATTTCCTCATGATTTATACATTTTTGGCAGGTATTTTATAGAAATGATGCTGTGTTTTTCTCAGCATTATATCAAGAAGCACATAGTGTGCTGGCTGGGTAAGCTTGGTTAGTTAGAGTGTCATCCTGATATGCCAAGGTTATGGGTTTGTTCCCCAGTCAGGGCACATACAAAAATCAGCCAATGAATGCATAAATAAATGGAACAACAGACTGATGTTTCTCTTTCTCCCTTTCTCTCTCTCTCTCTCAAATCAATCAATAAGAAGAAGGACATGACATTGATTTATCCTATTATTGTGGTGTGAAATTTTTATTACTTGGTTGAGAAGGTATCTTTTAGGTTTCTTCCTTGTAAATTTAATTAAAAGAATGTTAATTAGCCTGACCAGGAGGTGGCACAGTGGATAGAGCATCTGACTGGGACGCAGAGGTCCCAGGTTCGAAACCCCAAGGTCGCCGGCTTGATTGTGGGCTCATCTAGTTTGAGCACAGCTCACCAGCTTGAACCCAAAGTCGCTGGGTTGAGCAAGGGATCCCTTGGTCTGCTGTAACCCCCTGGTCAAGGCACATATGAGAAAGTAATCAGTGAACAACTAAGGTGCTGCAACAAAGAATTGATGCTTCTCATCTCTCTTCCTTCCTGTCTATCTGTCCCTATCTGTCTTTCTCTCTCTGTTCCTGTCATAAAAAAAATGTTAATTAGTAAGTGATACATATTTTTTGAGGAGATACTTCAGTACTGTGTAAATATCCCATTTCTATCCAACTTTTACCTACTTAACATTTCCAGACATTTATTGAATTTGATTTTTTTTGCTTGAATCAGTTATTACTTTGTTAGTTATCAAATGGTGATTTAAAAAGATAACATCATGTCTTCTAGATTTATCAGATGGTGTTGTACAGATTGTTAAGTGTTTCCTTCTCTTCCTATTTATTATTCTTTACTTTATATTGACATAGACTCATGGAATCCTGTTACAATCTGTTACTATCATTATTTTTTTGATGCTGAAATGATCTCAGACTTACCTAAAGAGAACTTTGTCAATTTCTTTGTCCTTTGACAAGCCCCTTCCTTTTTCCTGCTCAACATTTCTTTCTGCTCAAGAAGATGTTTCAGGCTTATCTTGTATTTTCCCTGCCCCAGGTGTGGAGCCAGTCATTCCTCTAAGGATCCCCATTTATTTTCAGTGGAGAAAGCTATTTAGAAACCGTGATCTAGGTCAGGGGTCCCCAAACTACGGCCCGCGGGCCGCATGCGGCCCCCTGAGGCCATTTATCCGGCCCCCTCCGCACTTCCGGAAGGGGCACCTCTTTCATTGGTGGTCAGTGAGAGGAGCATCTGCATCCTGTGCTCCTGGAGTACTGTATGTAGCAGCGCTGCAAAGCGCTGAGTCGCTCACCTACAGTACTACTTCCAGTGATGCAGGACGCACGTGTCAGGGCTCCGGAAGCATGTCATATCACTTGTTACGGCTAGCAGTGACAAATATGGAACCAGACATTGACCATCTCATTAGCCAAAAGCAGGCCCATAGTTCCCATTGAAATACTGGTCAGTTTGTTGATTTAAATTTACTTGTTCTTTATTTTAAATATTGTATTTGTCTCTGTTTTATTTTTTTAATTTAAAATAAGATATGTGCAGTGTGCATAGGGATTTGTTCATAGTTTTTTTTATAGTCCGGCCCTCCAACAGTCTGAGAGACAGTGAACTGGCCCCCTGTGTAAAAAGTTTGGGGACCCCTGATCTAGGTGTTAGGTGTGTTCATTGAAACTGGGGCGGACCGGGAGGGATATCATTGCTGCTAGGTTCTCTTAGCAGACACTGCTAGGAAGCGTAAGTGTAGTATGTGTGAGTGTGTGCGTATACACCTGAGCATACACCATCCCCACCCCTGTATTGTTTCCTGTCAGTATGTCTTATCTGTTTATCTATGTATGAAAAACTGTGAGTTCATACCAGTACTAGTTAAAACTATTTTTCTTGATTTCTACTTTGGTAGCTTATTTGAATTCTCCTAAAGTGATTCTGAAATAATTAAAATTATAAGTACTACATAAGTCAAAATAAATTAATAGAGATTAATTATTTTTTATTTTGATCTGGTCTGGGATTGTGGGTAGATATATTTTTAGTAATTGTAGGGAAACAGGTATAGAATATATGAAGTTTGAGGCCTCTTTTGAATTGAAGCCTCATTGTTTTCAGGTAACTCTGATCAGTATTCTTTTGTGTGTGGTTTGAAAGTCAAAAGTAACTGCCTTTTTTTGCCTATTTGTTACAGGAAACGAGATTACGAAGGCTACTTGTGCTCCCTGCTGCTTCCTTCAGAATCCAGAAGCTCTGCTTTTGCACTCAGAGCCTTCAATGTGGAACTGGCTCAGGCTGGTATTAAAATACCTTAAAAATTATTTGCAAAAATGGTGATATAATGTGTTTAATGCTGAACAATAAAGAAATATAGCTGTAATTTACATGTTGGATGGGTTTAAGGTCTCTGCTGGTGATTTTTTCCCCCCTATTTAGGCTTAACAGTTTATTTTCTAAAATAAAAGTAGCTAATGAACTTACTTTTTCTGTAAATACCATTCTGGAATTGTTTTTCTTTTTCTAGGGATATTATAAAACTGTACAATGAACATTGCCTATTTGTCTGTTAATTAGGTAGGTTAATCAGAGTATTCCTGCTTATCCTCTCCCACATAGCGGTTTTAAAAGCACTTAAAATTTTTTTTTTATTTAAAAATTACAGTTGACATATAATATTATATTAGTTTCAAGGGTACAACATAGTGATTAGACATTTATATAACTTATAAGGTGATCACTTTGATAATAAATCTAGTGCCTGTATTACACCATACATAGATATTATAATATTATTGACTGTATTCTCTATGTTGTACTTTACATCTCCATGACTATATGTAACTATCAATTTGTACTTTTTAATCCCTTCACCTTTTTTACCCATCCCTCCCAAAACCCTTTCCCCATCTAGTAACCCTCAAAATGTTCTCTGTCTCTGTGAGTTCCTTACTGTATTGTTTGTTCATTATTTTGTTTTTTAGATTCTACATATGAGTGAAATCATATGGCATTTGTCTTTCTCTGTCTGACTTATTTCACTCAGCAAAATACCCTCTAGGTCAGCAGTTCTCAACCTGTGGGTCGCGACCCCGGCAGGGGTCGATCGACCAAAACACAGGGGTCCAATGGCTTTAGGCGACCCCTGTGTTTTGGTCGTTCAACCCCCGCAGGGGTCGTGACCCACAGGTTGAGAACCGCTGCTCTAGGTTCACCTATGTTGTTGCAGATGACAACATTTCATTCTTCTTTATTGTTTTGAGGCCTCTTGGGAGGTTAGGCCATGGTCAGAGCTACTTGGTATGAGCTACAAAGTATCTTCAGATGGTTTCCACTTGTGCTGGGCATGGAGGTGCCTGGGAGAGGCTACACTGCCAACTAAGGCTGGCTGCTACTAGTGCCGGGCTTGGGACTGCTTAACAGGAGGTATGGGATATGCTGAGTTCAGATGCTGCTGGTTTGGGGTTTGTCTGCAGCACAAGCCAAAATAGGCTATTGGTATGGAAAAGCCACTGGATGCGACTTGGGTGGGCTGGAAAGTTGGCCCGGTCTCAGGGAATCACCAGGACAGGGCAAACAATGTTAGGCAGGTTGATGGAGACTCAGATATGGTGCCTGCCTGCACTTGCAGGGAGAGGGCTTAGCAAAGGCACAACGGCTTCTGTTAGCACTTCTGTCTGGGAGAAAGTTGCCCCTTTAGTTCTGGTCCTAGAGCTAGAAAATTATTTTCCTGATCATGTGTCCCTGGTGCTTTGTGAACTTTTCCCCAGAGGTGGAGCTCAGATCCAGATTGTGGCTCTTTAAGAGGGACTACTTGGATTCCAGGAGCCCTCTGTCTCACTTGGACACAATCCCTGCTGGTTTTTACCGCCAGAGGTTACGGGGACTCCTCTTCCTGGCACTGGAACCCTGGACTGGGAGCTTACTGTGGGGCTGGGACTCATCACTCCTTAGGGGAGACCTCTGCAGGCAAGATATCTCTCCCAATTAAAAGAAGTTTTTAACTTTTTGGGGGGTGACATTGGTTAATAAAATTATACAGGTTTTTCTTTTTAACCTTTCAAAGAAGTGCTTTTATTTATAAGGCTTAGGAAAGGAAAAATGCTCTAGAAAAAGGAAATTTTAAAATAGGTGTTCAGTGAGAGCCCAGGAGCAATGAGTGGTTCTGGTGGGGTCCAGGTTGAGTTTTGCTTTTACCGGTGGTCACTTCCAGACTGTGAGGACAGTTCTCCCTTAATCTTTTGATTAGGCCCCCTTTGGACCCTAGTGATTGGCCAGAATGACTTCTCAGCTCTGTATCAGAATTTCCTAATTGCCACAAACGTTTTTGGGGGATGATTTGTTTCATTTACAGTCTTCATTAGGGATCTCAGTGTTAAGGGTGTCATTAGTTAGGTTATACGTAAGGATTCAGTCATTGGAGGTGCTAGGTAAGAGATGGGGACACATTAACCATGATCAGCCAGGGCTTCAGCTTATTGTCTATGATGTTGTAGCTGTAGCAGTAAAACAGTGCTTGTCGTTGCTCATCACTGGCGCCATGGCCTTCAGCAACTGCACCATGACCCAGTGGACCTCGTCAGACAGCTTGCTGCTTACCTGCTGGCCTCAGGTGCTCTCCAGGCACAGTCGCAGGTTGTTCACAGTTCACTTGCCCCCACGTATGTGGTTGTAGTCTGCCCTGTGTTCCTTAGCGTTGGTGAGATGAGTGAACATGTTGACCAGCTCGCTGGTCCTGGTGTACTATGCAGAAGCAGCAATGCCCAGGCTTCTACATGGTACAGCTCAGCAGGTGGTACTAGCCCCCAGGACATACAGGTGCAGGTTGAACTTGCTCTCACTGATTAGTAACAGGTTGTTGATACAAAGAAAGATCACATAGGCTTCCTTAGTGGATTGAGACATGAGTGATGTTTTGCTGTCCTATCAGCTCTTTTGAGGTAGTTTCCATTCTTTTTGTGTGTGTGTATGCCAGAAAACTCCCTTCTTTCTCTAGTTCTTTCCTATATTTTAAAATATTTTTTACCATCAGATCCTCTGGGTCAGTTTATAGTGGTTCCTAAAATGGTTGACTATTTGATCTCTTGAGAACTAATAGCCAGTGTTGACACTGAAGACATTTTGGATGGTTTGCACACTCACCCGGTAAAAATGCCAGCCCTCTTTTTCTGACACCTGGCCCATCCTGTCTTTTCAAAGTTATATATCAGCACTCACTTCTCAATATCAGTAACTCATTTCACTATTCCTGCTATAATCCATCTGTACATGGAGTCAGTGGGAATGTCCAGTTTCTCTTTAGTTTCACTGACTCTTGTCTGGGCTCTTTCCTGATGTCAGATTATTTCCCTGTCACTTTCTTCCATGGCTGTAGAATGCAGAGCAGGACATCTCTGAGTGGCTCCCTGCCTCCAGTCCCACTCTGAGCTTGCAGGAGTTTGCCCAGCCACTGTCCTACCTACTTTTGAGGTGGTTCCCTGGCAACCAAAGATGCAATGGCTGGTGCCTAAAATTATATAGGTTTTGAGTGTATGGTTCTATAATACACATCTGTATATTGCACTGTGTATTTATCACGCAAAGTTATATCTCCTTTTTTTTTCTCTATTCTTAGAAATACTGTAAAATTCAGTCATTTTAGTTTAAACACAATAAGTGAGTTACAGGAAGTTTTGCAAAAAGGCACACATTATTAATGATATAAATTTGGCAGCAGAATCCTATGTAATGAAAGTTACTGTCAGGTGATAGGAAAGAAAACAGATAACAGAAAAACTGAACTGATTTTTCTAGTCTAATATTAGAAAGAGGAAAACAATGCTCAGATATGGACATTCCTCACCCCTCTCTGTTTTAAACTAAAGATTCTAAACTCTTGGCTATATTACCATTAGGCCATTCTTTGCCATTACTGTCCAGAGAGGTGGACGGATTCTCTTCCTATCCTGTGCTCACAAGGCTGAGTAACACTTTATAGAGACACTGATATTGTTCAATGTCAGGAAATACTTCTGACCTCATCAGATTAAACATCTTGGCTACCTGGTAAACGTTCATAGAGTTTTATTTTTCTTGTTGGTACATAAGGGTTGTCAGAATACAGAAAGTTCCTGCTCATATCTTTTTCTGTCACCATATTATTTGACCCTCTTTACCACTTTCTTTACCCTTCTTTCCCTTTGATTACCACTGTGCTGTTGTCTGTAAGTTTTTGTTTGTGTTCATTTGTTGCCACATGTAGGTGTGTGACCCATTCTGCGTCTCCACCCCTCTTATCAGTCTGGTCATGGCTTCTTTATATCCTTGATATAGGACTCTGTTCAGCTAGACTTCAGGTGGCTCTCAGTGATGGTTGTTCTGTAGTTTACTTGTAATTTTGATGTTGTCATGGAAGGAGGTGAGAGCAGCATTTTCCTACTCCACTGTCTTGATCAGAACTCAGTCAAAGCTCTTTTTGAGTGTTTAGCTTTAATGTGAAATGCGGAACGGAAGCAATTATAACCAACCCAGACCTTAGGAAGGAGAGACCCTTCATTTTCTTAGAATGGGAAGAACACGTGCTGATACAATATGAATGGAAATAGAGGATGGAAATGAGGGAGGTGAAATAAAATGACCTTGACTTTCTTAGTATTTTATTTTATTTTATTTTTTATTTATTTATTTTTGTATTTTTCTGAAGCTGGAAATGGGGAGAGATAGTCAGACAGACTCCCGCATGCGCCCGACCGGGATCCACCCGGCACGCCCACCAGGGGCGACGCTCTGCTCACCAGGGGGTGATGCTCTACCCCTCCGGGGAGTCGCTCTGCCGCGACCAGAGCCACTCTAGCGCCTGGGGCAGAGGCCAAGGAGCCATCCCCAGCGCCCGGACCATCTTTGCTCCAATGGAGCCTCGGCTGCGGGAGGGGAAGAGAGAGACAGATAGGAAGGAGAGGGGGAGGGGTGGAGAAGCAAATGGGCACATCTCCTATGTGCCCTGGCGGGGAATCGAACCCGAGTCCCCCGCACGCCAGGCCAACGCTCTACCACTGAGCCAACTGGCCAGGGCCGACTTTCTTAGTATTTTAAATGGAAAGGTCAGTTATTTAGAATGAGGGAGCAGGGTAGAGTTTGGAGTCTTGAAGAGAATGGCGCATTTTGGCATGGCCTCTCTAATTAGTATGATAGGAATTGAATGAGAAGTGAATAAAAATATGCAAATATAGCACTGAGGCACAATTGAGGTTAGACACTCTGAATCTACATAACATAACGTACCATAGCATAACCAATAATTTCTTGGTATATTTTTAGAAGTCATGGGTCCATATTTTTCACCTTACCCCTTTTCAGGTATAAACTACCTATCAGTATCTTATGTCAATTTAAAATGATTAAAATTCCATATTTGATAAATAAACTCTTAGGGTTTCCCTGAATTTTCTGTCACTTGGTAGGACTGTCTTGCTGCCTTTTTTTTTTTTTTAATTTTTATTTATTTATTTTTTACAGAGAAAGAGAGTGAGTCAGAGAGAAGGATAGACAGGGACAGACAGACAGGAATGACGAGAGATGAGAAGCATCAATCATTAGTTTTTCATTGCGCGTTGCAACACCTTAGTTGTTCATTGATTGCTTTCTCATATGTGCCTTGACTGCGGGCCTTCAGCAGACCGAGTAACCCCTTGCTGGAGCCAGCGACGTTGGGTTCAAGCTGGTGGGCTTTTCCTCAAACCAGATGAGCCCGCAATCAAGCTGGCGACCTCGGGGTCTCGAACCTGGGTCTTCTGCATCCCAGTCTGACGCTCTGTCCACTGCGCCACCGCCTGGTCAGGCTCTTGCTGCTTTTTTGCACACACAGTCTTATTTGTTCATTCATTTAACAAGTAGTGTCCAGAATATGCTAGGCACTGTTTTATGTATAGCATTGCATAAAACAAGTGAAGTTCCCTGAACTCAAGGAACAAACAAGTATTGTGTAATGTGTTGGGTGGAAACAGGTACTGTGGGAAAAATTAATGGGGACAAGGAAGGTTGGGTGCCCCAGGTTTCTATTTCATGTGTGGAGGTCAGGAAAAACCTCACTGGGTAGGTGGCATTTGCACAAAGATTTGAAGGCGGCAAGGTTGAGATATGAAGAGTATTTTAGACAAGGAACAGGCAGTGCAAAGACTGAGTTGCAAGTGTGCCTGATGACATTCAGAAAAGAAGGCAAGTGTTGGACAGAGGGGGGTGAGGTGGGGTGGGGGAGCATGGAAGGAGAGATTGGGCTAGAAGTACCTGGGCCAAAGAGACAAGGTCTTGGAGACCATTACAGTCACTTTGACTTTTACTCTGAGTGGGATGGAAACCATTGGAGACTTGAGCAGAGAAGGACATCACCTCTTGGCCATGTTTTAAAAGGCTTACTTTTGATTTGTGCATTGAGAATAGACCATATGCCACTGGAATCTGAACACTAAACATTGCTAAGACCCATCTAGCACCAAGACCATTAAAAAAAACTAACTTGTTATTTGGAAATCATTTCACACACAGAAGTGAGAATAGTACAAAGCATACCTGTATACACTTTATTACTGTTTTGCCCCATTTGCTTTATCATTTTGTCTGTATGAATACGCCCACACCCGTATTTCTTTAATGAATCATTTTAGAGTAACTTGACTATACCATGGCCCGCATCCCTATAAATTTGTGTGTTTCATAAGAATAAGAATATTCTCTTATGTAGCTACTAGTACGGTTATCAATTTGAGTACATTTGACTTGATACAATAATTTTATTTAGTTCACCATTGGGTTTCCAGTTTTGTCAAATGACCCAATAATGTTCGTTATGGCATTTCCTCCTATACAGTATCCAGTCTAGGATCACGTATTTGTTTTCATGCCTCTTTAGCCTTCTTTAGTCTGGAACATGTTCACAGCCTTTCTTTGTCTTTTGTGACATTGTCATTTTAAAAACAATACTGTTTCTTTTAAAAAATAGAGTATTACTAGCCTGACTAGTGGTGGTGCAGTGAATGCGAAGGTCCCAGGTTCAAAATCTCGAGGTTGCTCCCTTGAGCACAGGCTGGTGCAGGATCACCAGCTTGAGTGTGGGATCCCATGGTTGCTGGCTGGAGTCCATTGGTCATTGGCTTGAAGCCCAAGGTTGCTGGCTTGAACAAGGAGTCACTGGCTTGACTGGAACCCTCCAGTCAAGGCATGTATGAGAAGCAATCATTGGACAATTAAAGTGCTGCAGCTACAAGTTGATGCTTCTCACCATCTCTCTCCCTTCTTATCTGTCTGTCTTGCCAAAAAAAAGTGTCTCATTTGAAGTTTGTTTTATTTTTATGTTATAATTACGTTATGCATTTCTAGCCTAATACTTAGAACCTAAGTGGTGTGTGTCCTTTTCAAGAATCAGAAGGAGGCATGAAATGTCTCTCTGCCTCTTATTGGTGATACTAATTTTGTCACCAGTCAAAACATTAATATATTTTCCTTGTTAAGTATAAAGAGACATTTTAACACCATGATCTTTGTGAAAATTTACCACAAAGATGGCAAACAGGTATATAAAAAGGTACTCAACATCACTAATAGTAGAGAAGTAAAATGCAAATTAAAAGTATAGTGAGATACCATTTCACAACTGTTAGGGTACCTATTATCAAAACAACAAGAAATAACAAGTTTGGTGAGGATGTCAAGAAAATGGAACCCTTGTACTGTTGGTGGGAATGCAGATGCTATGGAAAATAGTATGGAGGTTCCTCAAAAAATAAAAAATGGAACTATCACATGACCCAGCAATCCCACTTCTGGATATTTATTCAAAGGAAATGAAAGCACTAACTTGAAAAGATACATGAACCCTCTTGTTTATTGCAGTGTTACTTACAATAGCCTAGACATGGAAACAATGTAAGTGTCCATTGATGGAAGAATGGATAAAGATGTAATGTGATACACACTGGAATATTATTCAGTCATAAAAAAGGAAATTCTGTCTTTTGTAACAACATAGATAGACATTGAGGAAATTATGTTAAGTGAAGTAAGTCAGAAAAACTAAAATATTGTATGATCTTGCTTATACAGATGCTAAAACAGGACAAAACAAAACAAAGCCCCCAAATTCATAGATACAGACCACATTGGTGGTTGCAAGAGGCAGGGGTGGGTGAAATGGTATAAAAGGTATAAATTTCATTATAAATTAATAAGTTCTGGGGAATGTACTGTACAATATGGTGACTATATTTAGCAATACTCTAGTATTATATATTTGAAAGTATTAAGAGAGTAGATCTTAAAAGTTCTCATCAAAAGAAAAAAGTTTGTAACTGTATGATGATGGATGTTCACTACATTTATTGTGGTGATTATTTGACAACTTAAATCATGTTGTACACCTGAAACTAAGATACTGTTACATATCAATTATATCCCAATTTTTAAAAAAATTACCCCCTAGATTTAGCATACTTTGGTGATTATTGCATGAACCTGATCAGGCCATTCTTAATTAGTAGTCAGTGAGGGACACTGTCTAATAACTACTTGGTGAATGAATGAATGAGTTTATTTAAAGTGTACATACAGCCTGAGTGGTGGTGGTGCAGTGGTGGTGGTAGAGTGGCAACCTGGGATGCTGAGGTCTCAGGTTTGAAAAAACAAGGTCACCGCTGGAGCGCGGGTTCATCTAGCTTGAGCACAGGGTCAGTGGTTTGAGCATGGGATCATAGACGTGAACCCGTGGTCACCAGCTTGAGCCCAAGGTAGCTGGCTTGAGCAAGGTGTCACTGGCTTGGCTGAAACCCCAGGTCAAGGCACGTATGAGAAGCAATCAGTGAACAACTAAAGTGTTGCAACCATGAGTTGATGCTTCTCATCTCTCTCCCTTTTTGTCTCTCTCTCTCACAAAAGATAAAATAAAATGTACATACAATAAAATTTACATTTGTGGTGTATGGTTCTATAGGTTTTCAAAAATGCATATTCACCACAGTCATATACGGAACGATTCCAGCAATCAGAACATTCCTTTATGTGCCGCTTTGTAGTCAACCTCACCTTTCACCCATAATCTTTTGCATATCCTTCTGGTTCCAGGTTATTTTGAAGTACATCTTAGATAAGCTTTTCCATCTGTAAACATTTCAGTATGTATCTCTAAAAGATAACTCACTTAAAAAATAATGAAAATCCATTATCATACATTAAGAATTTAATAGTAATCATTCAACACCCAGTGTTTGGATTTTCCCAGTTGTGTCTCTCTTTAATATATTTTTAAAGACTTCATTTATTCATTTTTGAGGCGGGGGTGGGGTGGGGAGAGATAACAGATGGGGGGAGGAGCAGGAAGCATCAACTCCCATATGTATGTGCCATGACCAGGCAAGCCCGGGGTTTCGAATCAGTGACCTCAGCATTCTAGGTCAATGCTTTATCCACTGTGCCTCCACAGGTCAGGCAAAAATCAGGATTCAAATAAGGTCTACAGTTTATGACTGGTTGCTAGCTCTTAAATTTCTTTTAAATGAAATTTCCCATCTCTTCTTTTGTTTCTTTTCTTGCATTTGTTTTCTGGAATCGCCTATTTTTGAATGCAGACTTGGAAAATATTTTTGTATAAGCACCAAATAATTTGCAGCTTTTACTTAGGAAACTCATAAGATTTTAACTTAAAGGAAAAATGAAAACAAACATATAGAATTGAACTTAGTTTTTGGCTGAATTATGCGATTTTTCAGTCATAAATACTGATTTTTGAGACTGCAAACAGTGCAATTATTAAAGTTTTTAACCCTATTTATAGATTAAGGATTCAATTTCTGAAAAAACAATTGGACTGATGCGAATGCAGTTTTGGAAGAAAACTTTGGATGATATATACAGTGACAATCCACCACATCAACCTGTGGCCATTGAACTGTGGAAGGTAAAAAAGTTCCTACTTTTAATTTGTAAGAATTTTATTTGAGCATACTTTTTCATGCATGCAATTTGGAGAATAGTGATGGGCAGTCTATCTTGAAAATATCCTTAGGCTCATGTAATGTTTGGATATACACTGCTCACAAAATTTAGGGGTTTTTTATAGCTTCATATTCATTTTGAAATATCCCCTAATTTTTGTGAGCAGTTTAAGTTAGTTTGGAGAGAAGAATTAACAATCATCCACTAATTGACACAGATCTTGGGTATATTTCCCCCCCCCCCCATCATTTTTTCAAATGAGAGGAGTGGAAATAGAGTGACAGACTGCCGCATGCACCCTACCCAGGATCCATCCCGAAACACTGCCACCCCCATCTGGGGCCATGCTCTCAACCAGCTGTTTTTAGCTTCTGACATGGAGGCTCCACAGCGCCATCCTCAGTGCTCAGCTTATGTGCTCTCGAACCAATCGCCAACTGAGCAAGCCAGGACTGCAGGAAGGGAGGAGAAAGAGAGAGAGAGAGAGAGAAGGGGGAGGGGGAGAGGTAGAGAAGCAGATGGTCGCCTCTGACTGGGAATTGAACCCAGGACATCCACACACCTGGCCAATGCTCTAACATTGAGCCAACAGTGCAGGGCGGAGTAATTTCTTTATTAAAGGAAAAAAGAGGGATCTGGTCTCTTTGTTATAAATTATTTTCCACATATTTGGTTGCAGAATTTAAACCCCACACATTTTGAAGCATTGGCAGGTAAATTTTCAGTTCTATCTGTGGAGAAATGTGCTCTCACTATTGCAAGCACAAATTTAAAACTGCCTTTCTAGTTTGATAGAGTTGAGTATTCATTGATAAATTTTAGGTATTAGAGAATAGAAACCTATAGGCTAGAACTATTTGTATAGCTAGATGTATGTAGTAACTAGTTTCACATTAAAGCAGCTATATGGAACCCTCATTCATAAACTGCTATGCACAATTTAGAATATGCTAAATATGCTAAATTATGAATGAAGGAAGGGAATTAGGTTCATTTTGTCTCTGATCTATGTCCCCATTGTAATATAATGAGTGCCAAAAACCAGTTTCTGTAACAGGAGCCACTGACAGACCTGACAGTGGTACACCTCTTCTCAGGTCTGTGCACCAACAGAGGCAGACCCTGTGTCTGGGCCCCAGATTGACGTCTCTGAGCCTCAGTAAGGATGGAAAGCTAGTCTCCCCATCCCCCCCGGGGACTGAGAAGAAAATGTGGATGGGAAGCTGTGAGTATTAGATCAGTTGTTTACCTCTATTCATCCCACTTCAGTAACTTCAATCTAGGTGACTCAGTTTAGAGAAGTTTCTCTAAAGTCCAGAAACTCTTTTTATTATTTTAAACACAAACCTGATGGCAGTAGAGGTTTATGCTAAGACTGAGACTGAACGTTCTGGATTTAGTCAGGAAATATCATGGAAGACCTTAGATTCCTTTAACACAAATTTATCTTTTCTGAAAAAAACTAGAAGACATATCTGAATTACAGAATGTTAACATGTGTGCCAGTTTGTCCAGTTTTATAATAGCTGCTTAAATTTTGATGATTAATGTTGGCCAGCTTTTAGATATGACCAGTGCTGAAGGTTAATATGAATATTTAAAATAAGCAGGTAATGTTCAGAGCATTTGCCTTCATTGTATGTTCTATGTCCCTCCTTCTGCAAGAGCATATGCTTATTGTACCACTGTCCAGTAAAAATTTCCAGTGGTTCTTTAGATTAAATGGGTGATGGGACAGTGTGTTTTCCAGAGAGCACTTTCCTGCTGCACTCTTTCATTGTGCTTTTAGGGTACACAATAGTTGAATATCTGAAATTTCTTTTATTTTTTATTTTTCTTAAGCTGGAAATGGGGAGGCAGACAGACTCCCGCATGCGCCCGACCGGGATCCACCCGGCACACCCACCAGGGGGCGATGCTCTGCCCATCTGGGGCGTCGCTCTGTCGCGACCAGAGCCACTCTAGCGCCTGGGGCAGAGGCCAAGGAGCCATCCCCAGCGCCCCGGCCATCTTTTTGCTCCAATGGAGCCTGAGGCGGCTGCGTGAGGGGAAGAGAGAGACAGAGAGGAAGGAGAGGGGGAGGGGTGGAGAAGCAGATGGGTGCTTCTCCTGTGTGCCCTGGCGGGGAATCGAACCCAGGACTCCTGCACGCCAGGCCGACGCTCTACCACTGAGCCAATCGGCCAGGGCCTATCTGAAATTTCTTATACAGTTCATATGGCATTCTCCATTTCTCTGTTTATTAATATTGCAGTTTAAATTTATATTTATAGCTGAGGTTTTCATTCTGTTTGACTTCTGTTTCCAAAGTTTTAATGCTTTATTCAGCTTCTTACACATATTTATTTTTTACTTTGATTTCTGATTTCCCTCAGAATTAGACAGAAGGACTATATTTTGTGGTCAAGGAATTGCCACCGCTATTACTTCAGCCTTGAGTAAATAGGAGTCCGACTTTTCAGTGGTGAAATATTTATTGAGTACTTTTATGGTCCAGGAATGGTGTTTGATGATATGATTATACAGATTAAACATACCCTGCCTCACTCAGACACGTAGAAAATAAAACAAGAGCAGGACTCTGTTAAGACTGAAGAATCCCCAGCTGACTCTTGGGACTGAGGAGAGAGGCTTTTGGGGAGTCCTGCTTTGTACATTGGTAGTGCTTAGGATGCTGGCAAACCAACTTCATGTAGCCCTGTTCCTTCTTCTAGGTTTCCGCCAGCCACAGGGCTCTGTTCTTCATACTCTCACCCTTTGTCACATATGTGTATTGATGAGTCTGTTAGCGAGCCTTTATATATTGTTTGTCAATGATGTTTCAGAGTATAGGATATTCCTAAAATTTTATGTTTTAGTACTATAACTGTTGTGAAAATGTATCATACTTAGTATTGATTTGGCAAGAAAACAATGTTTTTAAGACTTATCAAACATTCAGAAAGGTTTCAAAATGAAAAATAGTATGGTAAGAATACCTCTATCCCTTTTACCTATTGTTAACACTTTTTCCCCATTTGTTAGTCATTTGTACCGCTCACTTGTGTATACAGGTGAGCTTGTGTTGTCTCTCAATAGATATGTAAATAGATTATATGTATTCTCACACTCTTAGTTTTTTTTCTGAATCATTTTTTTTAATTTTCTGAATCATTTTTTAGTGTAAATTACATATCCTTAAAAACTTTAGTGAATATTTCCTAAGAATAGGAGCATTCTCTGATATAACCAGAGCAGTTATTGACTTTAGTAAATTTAACTTTGCTATCACACTTTTATCTAATTTTCCATTCGTATTCCAGTTTTGTCCGTTCACCCAATAATGCCCACAGGTGTATTTTTCTCTCTAGTACAGGATCCTGTCTAGGGTCAGGTATTGTCTGTCATTTCTCTTTAGTCTACTTTAATCTGGAACATTTCCACGGCCTTTCTTTGTCTTCTGTGACGTTGACACTTTTTAAACCCTCTAGGTTGTTTCTGTTTTTTGTAAAACATTCCTTATTCTGGATTCGTCTGATGTTTTCTCATGATTAGATTCCGACTGTACATTCTTGGCCATAATACTGCCTAGACAGTGTCTTCTTCTTAGGATATCATATCTGGAGGCACATTTTGTGCATCTGTCCTTTATTGGCATTGTTAATTTTCATCACCCAGTCAAGTTGTTGCCTGGCTTTCCCCGTTTATAATCAATCCAGTGTGCAATTATATTTCCCCTGGCAACTCTAAAAGAATGTGAATGTACTGCTACTCATTAATTGCCCCTGAAACTTAGCATTTGTTGATAGTTCTTGTCTGATTCAGTACTGTTACAATTGCAAAATGATAATTTTCCAAGCCTAGTACTCTGTCCACATTTACCAGTTGGCCCTCTACTACAAGGAAGAGCTCTCTCTCCTGTATTTATTTACTTATTATTGTTACAGACTAATGAATTTCTGTATTTTTTTTCAGTAGTTTATAATTCATTACTAAATTATTTTGGTCCCAGATTTGGACAGAGGGAACCCCTTCAAACTGGCTCCTGTTTTCCTATGACATGCCTCCCATAATTTTTTTGAGCACTTTCTATTTTCTGGCACAATAAAAGATTCTAGACTCTCCTTGAATGTCCTTTGCCCCAACTCTGGAAATCACTCATTTCTCTAGAGCCCTGTTTTTTTTGAGAGGAATGCTTTTAGAAACTAAGATCTGAGCAACAGGTATATTCTTTCCTACTAGAATGCCTTTACTTGCTAGTACTGTGACTTGCAGATTATTTTCTTTGAAGGTTTAGTTACTCTTTTATTTTTGGAGAAGTGGTTATCTTCATTCATTAGAATCTTGAGCCTATAGAATCTTTAGCCTATAGAAAGAGGTTTGTGTGTAATAAGCATAGAAGTCAGGGTACATCATATAACAGAAGTTTGGTATTCTTGTTTTGTTATTTTTTTTGAAAGTGAAGTTGTTCAATTACTAATAGTATAAAAAATGAACAGATTAGTGGGAACATTTTAGATATATTATCTTTACTTGAAAATGTTTTGAAATGTTTTCTAGGGACATTTTCTTTTCCCTTGTATTTTCTTAACATAGCTATCTAACTGGTGAGGAGTTATTACAAATATTCCCTTACCTAGTTTTATATTTGGTTTGATATTTTATTTAGGTCTGCAGAAGTAATTTCTAAAAATTGAAAATAACTCTTGTTTTTTTAGGCTGTCAAAAGACATAATCTGACTAAAAGATGGCTTATGAAAATCATTGATGAAAGAGTAAGTTGAAATTGCTCATAGTAAGTTTTTCCTTTCTTTTTAATCTTTAAGCTAATTTTTCATCAAAACTTGAAAAGTCATACACATATCATTATGTACATGGATCTCTGTCCAAATGGTAGAGGGAATATGGAAAGTCTAATGGTTCTAGTGAATGTAATCCTATGTAAGTTCTTAGAACTGAGTTCTATTCTAGTTCCAGCCAAGCATTCAAATTGCTCAGTGACCTGTGCTAACAACCTGTGTAATCTTTCTGACACATTGTTGGCTCAGTGTCCTCATTGGCTTGATATTTATAATGCACTGTTGTCATAAAAATGTAAGTTTACTTAACTTTATGTGAATATAATTTATTATTAACCATAAGCTATAGTAATAATAATATAAATCAAAATGAGATAATGGCTTCAACATTAAGAAAAATTGCTCAGTTGACCTATAAAGTTAGTTAGCACCAAGAAAATCTATTTTTCAGGTGTCTCCTATTTATATGACAAAACTGGAGAACTCAAGACAGAGATACCTTTTCTGTTTAATGAAAAATAGCGCTTGGCATTTGCAGGGAGGGATATTTAAAAGTAAAGGACTGGGATCAATCTCCTCTCATTGATCTATAAAAATTCTAGCTGGCTTTTTTACAGAAATTTGCAAGCTGATCCTAAAATTCATATGGAAGTGCAAGGGAACCACCAAAACAATCTTGAAAAAGAACTAAGTGGAGGACTCATATTTCTCGATTTTGAAACTTAACAAAGTTACAGTATTCAAACTGTGTGGTAGTAGCATTGACATATATATATAGACCAACAGACTAGAATTGAGGGTTCAACAATAAACCCACATATTTATTTCTGGGTTTCAACAATAAACCAGCATATTTATTTTTAACAAAAGCCAATCGATTTTTGACAAGGGTGTGAAGATAATCCAATGGGGAAGGAATAGACATTTCAACAAATATTGCTGGGACAACTAGATAGCCATATGCAGAAGAATGAATTTAGACTCCTAACTCACACCATGTATAAAAACTTACTCAAAATGGATCAAAGGTCTACATGTAAGAGTTAAACTTGTAAAACTGTTCAGAGAAATCATAGGCATAAATTTTTGTGATGCTAGGATGGGCAGCGATTTTTTAGATATGATAACAAAAACACAAGCAGTAAGGGGGTGAGGAAGGAGAGAGAGGGGGTGGGGGGAGGCCAGGGGCACAAAGAAGACCAGATAGAAGGTGGCGGAAGACAGTTTGACTTTGGGTGAAGGGTATGCAACATAATCAAATGTCAAAATAACCTGGAGATGTTTTCTCGGAACATATGTATCCTGATTTATCAATGTCACTGCATTAAAATTAATAAAAATAAGATAAAAAATACTTGATTGCACTTAATCAAAGTTTAAAAATTCAGAAAGTGAAAAGACAATCCATAAAATGGGAGTTATTATTTGCCAGTTATATATTTGATAAGGAACTTCTATCTACAATTGGTAAAGAACTCTTATAATAACTCAACAGTAAAAAGAAAATCCAATATAAAAACAGGCAAAGGATTTGAGTAAACATTTTTTTAAATTATTATTAATTGAGAGTCAGGGAGGCAGATGGACAGACTCCCACATGTGCCCTGACCAGGATCCACCTGGCAACCCCCCTACAGGACAATACACTCTGTCCGTCTGGGGCCACTGCTCTGTTGCTCAGCAGCTGAGCTATTTTAGTGCCTGAGGCAAGGCCATGGAGCCACCCTTGTTGCCTGGGGCCAACTTGCTTGAACTTTTCAAGCCATGGCTGTGGGAGGTAAAGAGAGAGAGAGAGAGAGAGAGAGAGAAGGAGAAGAGAAGGGGTGGAGAAGAGAAGGGTTGGAGAAGCAGATGGTCCCTTCTTCCGTGTGCCCTGACTGGGAATTGAACCCAGGACTTCCACACGCCGGCTGATGCTCTACTGCTGAGCCAGCCAGCCAGGGCCAAGTAACCAATTTTTAAAGGAAGATATACCAATGACCAATAGGCACCTAAAAAGATGTTCAGTATCTTTGAATAGGCAAATGTAAATCAACGAGATACCACTTCACACCCATTGGGATATCTGTTGATTATAACAAAAAGATGTTGGTGAGAATGGGGAGAAATTGGAATCCTTCATATATTGCTGAGGGGAATGTAAAGTGGTACAACTGCTTTGGAAGAATAGTTGGGCAGTTCTTCAGAAAGTTAAACAGTTACCACAGACCCAGCAATTTTACTCCTATGTTTATACTGGCAAGAAATGAAAACATATGTTCATATAAAACTAATACATATGTTTATAGCAGCATTATTTATTAATAGTCCAAAAGTGGGAATAACTCATAGTCTATCAGTGAATGAATAAACAAAATATGGTGTATTCATACAACAGAATTTTTTTTTTTTTTTTTTTTGTATTTTTCTGAAGCTGGAAATGGGGAGAGACAGTCAGACAGACTCCCGCATGCGCCCGACCGGGATCCACCCGGCACGACCACCAGGGGTGACGCTCTGCCCACCAGGGGGTGATGCTCTGCCTCTCCGGGGCATCACTCTGTCGTGACCAGAGCCACTCCAGCACCTGGGGCAGAGGCCAAGGAGCCATCCCCAGCGCCCGGGCCATCTTTGCTCCAATGGAGCCTTGGCTGTGGGAGGGGAAGAGAGAGACAGAGAGGAAGGAGGGGGGGTGGAGAAGCAAATGGGCGCCTCCCCTATGCGTCCTGGCCGGGAATCGAACCCAGGTCCCCCGCACCCCAGGCCAATGCTCTACCGCTGAGCCAACCGGCCAGGGCCCAGAATATTATTAATAATTTCTTTAATTGCAAAGAACTAAGTATTGCTAGATGCTCTAACATGGATGAACCTTGATAACCTGCTAATTGAAAGAACTCAGATACAAAAATCCACATTATATCATTGTGTTTTTATTTTATAAATGATATTTTATATACAAAATAGACAAATCCATGGAAACAAAATAGTTAGGTGGCTTGTCAGGAGATAAGGGGAAGGGAGATGGGAAGTGGGAAGTTAGTGCTTTGGGAATTTCTTTTTGAGGTGATGAAAACATTCTGGAATTAGATAGTGGTGATAGTTGCATAACTTGGTGAATATACTAAAAACCACTGAACTATATATTTTAAAAAGGTAAATTTTATGGTATGTGAATTATGTGTCAATGTTTTTTGTTTTTTTTGTTTTTTGTTTTTTGTTTTTTTTTTAAATATAGAAGATCTAGACATACTCTTTCCCCCTGGGATCATTGCTAGTGTCAGTTTCTTCTGATTAAAAAGAGGAGAAAAATGTGTATTACCTTGACAATTGAGTCTTTGTTATTTTATTATTATAAAAAGTGGCTAAATTTTACGAGGATTTAAATTTTTTTGTTTCTTGAATACAGTGTGTTTAGTTCATCAATCCTTTATCACGGGGGGAGGGGGCTGGTTATGAGTCTCCTACCTTTTTCTAGGTACCTTTTTCTTTTTTGAGAGCATGGGCTTAACAGTCAAAATGTGTGGGTTTGATTCCTGTCCCCACTATTTATTACCTGTGTGATCTTAGGCATATTGCTTAATGTGTCTGTGAATCAGTTTCTTCATCTGCAAAATGGAAAAGTATTATTTTCCTATTTTAGGGGGGGATGCTAGGATTAAGAAGATAATGTCTAAAGTGCTTAAGAGCTCAGTAAAGGTAGTTTTTCATGATAACTTGGGCTTTTGAAGGAATTCACAATTATGCCAACCCATGATAATGGTGACTGTGCATTGAGTTTAATCCTGAGGTATTATTTTAAGGGTTGATTTGTAAGATTGAATGTATAGAACTTTAACATTTAATTTTAATCTTATTTTATTGTGTGGTAAATATATACTTAATATTTTATTTATTAATCAGTTATTTTGGGGCAAAAAAATTGTGTCTTTATAAATTTTGGTAATTCATCAAACTTTGCCTTTTGATTGACTATAGGAAAAAAATTTGGATGACAAAGCATATCGTAATATCCAGGAACTGGAAAATTATGCTGAAAACACACAGAGTTCTCTTCTTTATTTAACACTAGAAATATTGGGTAAGGATTTTTTATTCTATTCCATATTTCTCTTTTTCAAATAAAACACTTTCAGACTTTATATTTTTTCATAATTTAACAATTTAACCAGTTTAACACTGAAGTTTTTCTTTGCATCATTTATAAAGGAACAGCTTTCTTTTTCTTTTTCTTTCTTTTTTTTGTTTTTTGGCAAAAAGGGAAATACATGTTTTTTTTTGGAGTGCAGACAAATCAAAATACTTAGGCTCTAATAAAAGTACTTTAGCTACCTCATGGAATTGCTATAGTTAGTAATTTGGGAATTGCTGATAATTTTAATTTGTAAGCATCTCCTATAATTGGAAAGCTTGTGGCTTTCCTCTTCCTTCCCTATCTATACTGCTTCTCTATGGTAAAAAAAAAAAAAAGAAAGAAAAGAAAAAAGAAAAGAAAAGAAAGAGAGGAAATAGACCAACATTTCTAATTTTTCATGAAATTTTTTATTTTTTATTTTTTTGCATTTTTCCAAAGCTGGAAACGGGGAGGCAGTCAGACTCCTGCATGCGCCCGACCAGGATCCACCCGGCACGCCCACCAGGGGGCGATGCTCTGCCCATCTGGGGCGTTGCTCTGTAGCAACCAGAGCCATTCTAACACCTGAGGCAGAGGCCACAGAGCCATCCTCAGCTCCCGGGCCAACTTTTGCTCCATTGGAGCCTTGGCTGCAGGAGGGGAAGAGAGAGACAGAGAGGAAGGAGAGGAGGAGGGGTGGAGAAGCAGATGGGCGCTTCTCCTGTGTGCCCTGGCCGGGAATCGAACCTGGGACTCCTACATGCCAGGCTGATGCTCTACCACTGAGCCAACCAGCCAGGACCTCATGAAGGTTTAAAAAAAAAAAATTTAGATGGTACATCTTCTTCTTTGCCTTTATTCTAATTTGGTGAGATCTTAATGTAATGGATTATAATGAGGAAATTATCTAGGACAAGGTTGAAACCATTCATTTGAAGATGGTAATAAACCATTATGTCACCCTAAAAGAATAAGTCCCTATTGAATTTCCTAGGCCTGTTCTGCCTACACATTTAATGACTTATCTGCCAACACAATGAAGGCTGGGAGCAAAGAGCAGAACAATTGTTAAGCATATCCTTAAAGTGAAAATTTATAGAATTGCACTGAGGAGAAGAAATGAAAGACTTGTAATGTTTTTCTGTGATGTGATTAAAATTCCATATATGTTCTTAGTGTGCTGTAGTCTGAGGAAAACTCTTTTATTTAAAAGTTGAAGTTCAAAAACTTGATAGTGGTCAACTTGTTTTTGTTTCCAGTTTTGCTCATAGATCCTGTTTTTCAGATATGGATGGATTAGGATGAACAACTACTTTTACTTGTTTAGGTGATTTTCTTTGCTACTTCTATTGACTTGTTATGCATTTAAAGAGGAAAGAGCAGCTCCACTTAATTTCTAAAATCATAGGTGTAAAGGATCTTCATGCAGATCATGCCGCAAGTCACATTGGAAAAGCGCAAGGCATTGTCACTTGTTTGAGAGCAACGCCATATCATGGTAGCAGAAGAAGGGTGTTCCTTCCCATGGATATTTGTATGCTGGTAAGGCCTGTTATTTGTATGTTCTAATAATTTATCTCAGTAATATAGGAAAGATGTTATCTGTTGATTCTTTGCTGAGTGTATTCAAGTAAGTGCTTTGAAATGAATGAATATTACTTTATTGCTCCATGATTATCAAGTGAGAATTTTTATCAGTCAGGCATTTTAGGTCTCTGGTGGGGCTATGAGTAAGAAAGTCCAGCCTGACTAGTGGTGGCACAGTGGATAGAGCATCAGCCTGAGATGCAGAGGTCCTAGGTTAAATACCCCAGGGTCACCAATTTGAGCACGGGGTCACTGGCTTGAGTGTGAGATCATTGAAATGATCCCATGGTTGCTGGTTTGAGCCCAGAATTTGCTGGCTTGAGCCCAAGGTTGCTGGCTTGAACAAAAGGTCACTGGCTCAGATGGAGCCCCCTAGTCAAAGCACATATGCAAAGCAATGAATGAACAGCTAAAGTGACACAACTACAAGTTGATGCTTCTTATCTGTTGCCCTTCCTCTTCCTCTCTCTCTCAAAAAAAAAAAAAAAAAAAAAAAAAGGAAAAGAAAACAAAACAAAACAAAAGAGAAAAAGAAAATCCAGAAGTGAAACTTCAGAAAATTAACTCAAAAATAACCTAATTTTGCCCTGGCCAGATAGCTTGGTTGGTTAGAGCATTGTCTTGAAGTGCCGAGGTTACCAGTTCAATCCCAGATCAGGGCACATACAGAAACAGACCTATGTACCTGTCTCTCTCACTCTCCTTTCCTCTTTTTCTAAAATCAAAAAAATAAACACTTAAAAGAAAGTTAAAAAAAATTCCTTTTACAATTGCAACAAAAAAATAAAATACTTAGGAATAAACTTAAGAGGATATGAAGGACCTATAAAATGAAAACTTAAAACATTATTGAAAGAAATTGAAAAAGATACAATGAAATAAAGTATTTCATGTTCATGGATCAATATAGTTAAAATGGCCATATTACCCTAAGTAATACACATATTTAATGAAATAACCATTAAAATCCCAAATGTCATTTTGGTGGTTTCTCAAAACATTAGAATAGAACTACCATATGACCCTCTACTGGGTATCTACCTAAAAAACTCAAAAACATTGGTATGTAAAGATACATGCATCTCAATGTTCATCACAGCATTATTAACTGTAGCCAAGATATGGAAACAACCAAAGTGTCCCTCAACAGAGGATTGGCTAGAGAAGATGTGGTACATACATACAATGAAATACTACTCAGCCATAAGAAATGATGACATAGTGCCATTTATGACAACATGGATGAACCTTGAGGATGTTATACTAAGTGCAATAATTAAATCAGAGAAAGCTGAGAACTATAGTATATGATTTCACACATAGGTGGGGTATTAAACAGACTTATAGAAATAGATAAAAGTGAAGTGGTTACCAGGAGTAGGGTGGGGGTAAGAGAGTAAAGAGGGAAAAGTATTATGGTGATGGAAAATGATTTGACGTTGGGTGATGGGCACACATGTAACAATTCAAATGGTATAGAAACTTATCTGAAACCTATGTACTCTTATTGATCAATGTCATCCATTAAATTAATTTCTAAATAAATTTTAAAATAAAGTCCAGAGAACCTCACTTGGTATAGCTTCATGTGGATGCTTTACTTTCTTCCAAGCAATTACAATAATTATTCCTAATGTTCAGCTTAGCCTGTTCTTCATTCTAAAGAAGTGATTCTTAAAAGAATATTGAGGGCAGAAGAGAGAATAGCGACAGAGTAGGCAGACGTTACAACTCCTACCTCCCAGAACCAAAGTGGATTACAACTTAACTTAGGAACAATCATCTTGAAAAACCAACTTTGGACTAAACTAAGAGTAATTTATAATCAACCATCACCGAAGAAACCACATTGAAACTGGTAGGAAGGACGGAGGTGCGGAAAGGGCTGCCCTGCTCCCAGGAGCAAGAGGTGGCCCAAAGGGTCTCTCATGGCAGGGTAGGTTGCCTCAAGAGTTGTGAGTCCTCAGTCCCAGGACTGGAACCCCAGTCTGGAGCCCCAGAAAGTAGAAAAGGTGTATGAATAGTATTTAGCTGAAAGAAGAGCTAGGTTACTGTTTGTGAGAGGGAGACAGAACTCTCAGACACAGGCTCCATTGTAAAGGACTGAGCAGAAAACCTCGTTCACAGCCACATATCTGGGGCTCTAGGAGTGGGGAGTGCTGATTGGACTGGAGTTGTGAGAGGAGTGTGTAGTCTTGGGGGCACAGGGAGAGACTGTGGGGGACAGCACCCTGACCCCTGTACTGGGTCACTTCCCAAACGTAAAGTGGCCATTTTCCTGGGAGAACCAAGCCAGCAAAGGGAAGCAATTACCCTGCCCACCAGAGGCTCTCCTACTCCAGTCAGAGCAAAGAGTTGCTTAGAAGCAGAGGGAGCATCAGGGACGCAGGTTTTGAGTGCTGAGGTCTGGGCTACACTGCCCCCCCCAAACTGCTGAGTACCCTTCAAAGGGTGGAAGGGCCAGGCTGCGGTGTTGGCTGCAGCACTTGGCCTGTGCGGTGGTGAGGGGTGGAACCCTGTGAGGTGTCCCACATGCACACGGGGCAGCCTGAGGTGCGGCCCGTGAGCCCACACGCTGAACAGTGCCGGTGCCCAAGTGCCTGAGGAGGCGGTGGTGGCGGGAGCCCAGTGGAAAGACCACACCTCGGGAATAAAGAGGCCACACACACTGGCCAAGAGTAGATAAAAGCCAGCCTAGGAGTGCAGCTGATATTTACAATGGCATCAGGGCCCAGCAGAGGCAGCCACAATTCTAGATCACCTGTAGCTCCAAGAAGGTTGTTAAGGGCCAGTCATAAGCAGTGGTCTGCACCAGGTTCCAGCCAGGGAGGTCCAGAGCTGGTATATCCAATGGCCAGATATGGCGAGCATCAGCTTAGGACCTAACAACCCTAGTTAGAGTGGTATCTTAAGGAAAGGCTCCTCACACTTGATCCAGCTAAGGCATAGAAAATGCTGACACAAATAGCAAAAAGAGCAGTTGCAGCAGACAAGTAGCTCACAGCCGATTACAAACAACAGCTGAGGCCAACCCAAGAAGATCTAGAAACAACACAACTGAAAACTGTAGGCAGACAACACCAGCTAGCTACACAAACAGCACATCCAAAGGAGCAGTCTATACCAGTGGTTGGCAAACTCATTAGTCAACAGAACCAAATGTCAACAGTACAATGATTGAAATTTCTTTTGAGAGACAATTTTTTTAAACTTAAACTATATAGGTAGGTATCAATACATTCCTTATCGAGGTAGCACCTGCATGTGGTATTTTGTGGAAGAGCCACACTCAAGGGGCCAAAAAGCCACATGTGGCTCGTGAGCTGCAGTTTGCCATATACAGAGCCAAAATAGGAAGACAGAGAAATGCAATTCAAATGAATCAACAAGAGAAATTCCCAGAAAAAGAACTGAATGAGATGGAAATATCCAAGATACCAGATGCAGAGTTTAGAATAATGATTGTTAGGAAGCTCAAGGATCTTAGAGCAACAATAGATGGACATAATGAGCACTTAAACAAAGAGATAGTAAGCATCACAAGGACATTGAAATCATAAAAAGAATCAGACAGAAATGACAAACACAGTATCAGAAATGAAGACTATACTAGAAGGAATTAAAAGCAGGCTGGATGAAGCAGAGGATCGAATCAGCGAGTTAGAGGACAAGATAAGTGAAAGCACAGAAGCAGAACAGCAAAAAAAAGGATAAAAAAGTCTGAGGAAACTCTTAAGAGAGCTCTGTGACAACATGAAGAGAAACATCGCATAATAGGGGTTCCTGAAGGAGAAGAGAAAGAACAAGGGATAGAGAACCTGATTGAAGAAATCATACCCGAAAACTTCCCTAAATTGATGAAAGAAAAAGTCACACAAGTTTAAGAAGCACAGAGAATCCCATTAAAGAGGATCTCAAAGAGACCAAGACACATCATAATTAAAATACCAAAGCCAAGAGATAAAGAAAGAAGACTAAAATCTGCAAGAGAAAAGCAGTCAATCACGTACAAAGGAGCCCACATAAGGATGACATCCAACTTTTCAACAGAAACACTTGAGGCCAGAAGGGAATGGCAAGAAATATTCAAAGTAATGCAAAACAAGAGCCTACAATCAAAACTTCTTTATCCAGCAAGGCTATCTTTAAAAATTGAAGGAGAAATAAAAAGCTTCCTGACCAAAAAACAAACAAACAAAAAACCCTCAAGGAATTCATTACAACTAAACCAATGCTGCAAGAAATATTAAGGGGCCTGTTGTAAACAGAACAAAGGGGGGAAAAATCTAGTAAAATAGGAATGTAGATTAAAAGAATAAAATGGCAAGATACAACTACATATCAATAATAACCTTAAATGTAAGTGGATTAAATGCTCCAATCAAAAGACAGGGTAGCTGCGTGGACAAGAAAACAAGACCCGTACATATACTGTCTACAAGAGATACATCTCAAAACAAAAGATATACATAGACTGAAAGTAAAAGGATGGAAAAAATATTTCATGCAAATGGAAATGAAAAAAAAAGCTGGGGTAGTAATACTTATATATGACAAAGTAGACTTTAAAATAAAGACTATACAAAGGGATAAATAAGGTCAATACATAATGATAAAGGGAGCAATCCAACAGGAAGATTTAACCATTATAAATATCAAGGTGCCTAATATAGGAGCACCTAAACATATAAAACATATTTTCATGGACATAAAGGGTGAGATCAACAGCAATACTATAATAGTAGAGGATTTCAATATCCCACTAACAGCACTGGAAAGATTCTCCAGAAAGAAAATTAACAAAGATGGAACAGACTTATAGGACACAGTAAATCAACTGGATTTAATAGATATCTTCAGAACTTTTCACCCTAAAGCAGCAGAATATACATTCTTTTCAAGTGCTCATGGTACATTCTCTAGGATAGACCACATGTTAGGACACAAAACGAGTCTCAATAATTTTAAGAGGATTGAAATTATATCAAGCATCTTCTCTGATCACAATGACATAAAACTAGAAATCAGCTACAATAGAAAAACTGAAAAACATTCAAACACTTGGAAACTAAATAGCATGTATTAAATAACAAATGGGTTAACAATGCGATCAAGGAAGACATAAAAAATTTCCTTGAAACAAATGAAAATGAACATACAACAACTCAAAATTTATGGGACACAGCAAAAGCAGTCCTGAGCAGGAAGTTCTTAGCATTATAGGCATACCTTAAGAAGCAAGAAAAAGCTCAAATAAACAACTTAACTCTGCATCTAAAAGAACTAGAAAAGGAACAGCAAGTAGAGCCCAAAGAAAGTAGAAGGAAAGAAATAATAAAGATCAGAGCGGAAATAAATGACATTGAGGCTGAAAAAACAATACAGAGGATCAATGAAACCAAGAGCTGGTTCTTTGAAAAGGTAAACAAGATTGATGAACCTTTAACCAGATTCACCAAGAAAAAAGAGAGAAGACTCAAATAAATAAAATTAGAAATGAGAGTGGAGAAATAACAACTGACCCAGCAGAAATACATAGGATTGTAAGAAATACTATGAAGAACTGTATGCCAAAAAATTAGACAACCTAGGTGAAATGGACAAATTCCTTGAAACATATGCTCTTTCAAAAGTCAATCTGGAAGAATCAGAAAACCTAAACAGACTGATTACAACAAATGAGATCAAAACAGTTATCAAAAAACTCTGAACAAACAAAAGCCCTGGGCCAGATGGCTTCACAGGCAAATTCTACCAAATATGCAAAGAACTAACTCCTGTCCTTCTCAAGCTATTTCAAAAAATGCAAGAGGAGGGAAGACTTTCAAGCTCCTTTTATGAGATGAGCATAATCCTCATTCCAAAACCAGGCAAAGACAATACAAAGAAAGAAAATTATAGGCCAATATCTCTGATGAATTTAGATGCTAAAATTCTCAACAAAATATTAGCAAACCGGATCCAGCAATACATGATAAAAATCATACATCATGATCAAGTGGGATTTATTCTTGGGAGCTAAGGCTGGTACAGTATTCACAAATTAATCAATGTGATTCATCATATAAACAAAAGGAAAGAGAAAAATCACATGATAATATCAATGGATGCAGAAAAAGCACTTGATAAAATATAGCACCTATTTATGATCAAAACTCTCAGCAAAGTGGGAGGAAATACAGGGAACATACCTCAACATGATAATGGCCATCTATGACAGACCCACAGCCAACATCATACTGAATGGTTGAAAATTAAAAGCAATCGCCTTAATATCATGAGCAAGGCAGGGGGGCCCCCTTTCACCATTCTTACTCAACATAGTTTTGGAAGTCCTAGCCACAGAAATCAGACAACAAGAAGAAATAAAAGGCATCCAAATTGGAAAAGAAGAAGTAAAACTATCATTATTTGCTGATGATATGATACTGTACATAGAAAACCCTAAAGTCTCAGTCAAAAAACTACTGGACCTGATAAATGAATTCAACAAGGTGGCAGGATATAAAATTAATATCCAGACATCAGTGACATTTTTATACACCAACAGTAAACTCTCAGAAAGAGAAATTAAGGAGACAATCCACTTATTATTGCAAAATAAATAAAGTACCTAGGAGTAAATATAACCAAGGAGGTTAAAGACTTATACTCAGAAAATTATAAAACATTGATAAAAGAAATCAAGGAAGATACATACAAGTGGAATCTTATATTATGTTCATGGTTAGGAAGAATAAACATCATTAAAATGTCTATATTACCCAAAGCAATTCATAAATTCAATGCAATTCCTATTAAAATACCAATGACATACTTCAAAGATACAGAACAAATATTCCAAAAATTTATATGACACCAAAAAAGAACATAAACAGCCTCAGCAATCTTCAAAAGAAGAATAAAGTGGGTGGTATCACACTTTCTGATATCAAGTTATACTACAAGGCCATTGTACTCAGAACAGCTTGGTACTGGCATAAGAGCAGGTATATAGATCAATGGAACAGATCAGAGAACCCAGAAATAAACCCATACCTTTATGGACAATTGATATTTGACAAGGGAGCTAAGAGCATACAATGGAGTAAAGACAGTCTCTTTAACATATGGTGGTTGGAAAATTGGATAGGTACTTGCATAAAAATGAAACTAGACCACCAACTTAAACCATTCACAAAAATAAACTCAAAATTGATAAAAGACATAAATGTAAGTGGTGAAATCATAATCATCTTAGAAGAAAACATAGGCAGTAAGCTCTCCAACATCTCTTGCAGCAATGTATTTGCTGATTTATCTCCACGGGCAAGTGAAATAAAGGACAGGATGAACAAGTGGGACTATATCAAACTAAAAAGCTTTGCGCAGCTAAAGACACTATGAACAAAATAAGACAAACCACACAATGGAGAATATATTCGCCAATATGTCTGATAAGTGGTTAATAACCAAAATTTATAAAGAACTTATAAAACTCAACACCAGGAAGATAAAGAATCCAATCAAAAAATGGGCCAAAGAAATGAGTAGACAGTTCTCCAAAGAGGACATACAGATGGCCAGTAGGCAGATGGAAAAAATGTTCAACATCACTAATCATTAGAGAAATGCAAATTAAAACCACAATGAGATATCACCTCACACCGGTCAGAATGGCGCTCATTAACAAAACAACACATAATAAGTGCTGGTAAGGATGTGGAGAAAAGGGAACCCTCCTGCACTGCTGGTGGGAATGTAGACTGGTGCAGCCACTGTGGAAAACAGTATGGAGAATCCTTAAAAAATTAAAAATCGAACTGCCTTTTAACCCAGCCATCCCACTTTTAGGAATATATCCTAATAATTGATTCAAAAGAAGATATGCAACCCCATGTTTATTTTAGCATTGTTTACAATAGCCAAGATCTAGAAACAGCCCAAGTGTCGGTCAGTGGATGAGTGGATTAAAAAGCAGTGATTCATCTACACAATGGAATACTATGTGGCTGTGAAACTGAAGGAAATCCTACTTTTTGCAACAACATGGATGGACCTAGACCTATTATGCTAAGTGAAATAAGCCAGGCAGATAAAGAAAAATATTATATGACCCCACTCATTTGAGGAATCTAATGAACAATGTGAACTGAGGAGCGGAATCGCGGCAGAGGTGGGATCAAAGAGACCAGAGGGAAAGTGGACAGAGGGAAAGGGGATGGGAGGATGGGATCAGAGAATGGAGATTGGTGAAATTATATATACATAACACAGCGTTACAGAGAGCAGGAGAGCAAATCCTGGAGGGAAAGTGGGAGGACATTGAAGGGAGGAAGGCAACGGGGATGTTGAGGGGAACACGGGGGTGGGGGAGATGTATTCAGTGGGACACTTGAATCTATAAATAAAATAAATTAAAATCAATAAAAAAAGGAAAAAAGAGCCCTGGCTGGTTGGCTCAGTGGTAGAGTATCGGCCTGGAGTGCAGGAGTCCCAGGTTCGATTCCCAGCCAGGGCACACAGGAGAAGTGCCCATCTGCTTCTCCACCCCTCCCCCTCTCCTTCCTCTCTGTCTCTCTCTTCCCCTCCTGCAGCCAAGGCTCATTGGAGCAGGGTTGGCCCGGGCGCTGAGGATGGCTCTATGGCCTATGCCTCAGGCTCTAGAATGGCTCTGGTTGCAACAGAGCAATGCCCCAGATGGGCAGAGCGTCACCCCCTGGTGGGCATGCGGGGTGGATCCCGGTTGGGCGCATGCGGGAGTCTGTCTGACTGCCTCCCTGTTTCCAACTTCAGAAAAATACACACACAAAAAAAAAAGGAGAAAAGAAAAAAATATTGTGTACAAGAACTTTTATTTTGTTTTTGAGATTCGTTGTTGTCTGTACTTTTAAACTTTTTTTAGTGAAAGAGAGAGAGGAACAGAGAGAGGCACAGTTAGGGACAGACAGGAAGGGAAAGAGATGAGAAGCATCAATTCTTCTTTGTGGCACCTTAGTTGTTCATTGATTGCTTTCTCATATGTGCCTTGACCCAGGGCTACAGTACAGTGAGTGACCCCTTGCTCAAGCTAGCAACCTTGGGCTTCAAGCCAGTGACCTTTGGGCTCAAGCCAGCGACCATCGGGTCATGTGTATGATTCGATGCTCAAGCCAGCGACTCCGCACTCAAGCCGGATGAGCCCATGCTGAAGCCGGCGACCTCGGTATTTTGAACTTGGGTCCTCTGCATCCCAGGTTGATGCTTTATCCACTGTGCCAACTGCCTGGTCAGGATTAAATTTTTTTGTGTGTGACAGTGACAGAGAGACAGAGAGAGGGACAGATAGGGACAGACAGGAAGACAGAGATGAGAAGCATCAATTCTTTGTTGTGGCTCCTTAGTCTCTTTAGTTCTTTTTTTTTCTTTAGTTCTTGATTGCTTTCTCATATGTGCCTTGACCCAGGGCCTACAGAGCAAGTGACCTCTTGCTGAAGCCAGCGACCTTGGGCTCAAACCAGCAACCTTGGGCTTCAAGCCAGTAACCTTTGGGCTCAAGTCAGTGATCATGGGGTCATGTCTATGATCCCATGCTCAAGCCAGTGACCCCTTGCTCAAGTTGGTGAGCCTGTGCTCAAGCCAGATGAGGCCATGCTCAAGCCGGCGACCTTTGGGTTTCGAACCTATCTTGGGTCCTCTGCAGGACCCTGAGTCAATCTGACGCTCTATCCATTGAGCCACTGCCTAGTCAGGCAGGCTTAAACTTCTTTATGTTTGTTTTCTTGCTTGTGCATTTGTATTTTACCTACAACTGTTGTTAATTACCATCTTGTTACATACTCTACCAGGAGTGTGTGTATGTATACACACACACACACAAATATTTTTAAAAACGAAATAGGCATTATACTGTACATACTGTTCTCTCACCTGTTTTCTTGAGCTAAGTTATTTTTAAGTATGTTTTTTGATTGCTAATATATATAATATATTTTTTAACACAGCATGGTGTTTCACAAGAAGATTTTCTACGGAAGAACCAAGATAAAAATGTAAGAGATGTGATATATGATATTGCCAGCCAGGCACACTTGCACCTAAAGCATGTAAGTAGCCTTTTTTTTTTTCTCCAAAATCATTTAGGAACTATCATTTCTAGGTGTGGCTATTCCTCGAGTGTGGTTATACTGTTCCCTACTTGTCAGTCCATATTCTATCTTTCATTGAAATCCCAGTGGCTTTATTTCAGGGACTATTGTAAACTTGCTCTACGTTAAAAAAAAATCCCCCTTTCTCCCTCAGCAGATGTATACACCTTCTACTGAGTGAGTCCAGCTTGAGCTTCCTCAGTTAGGCTCCTCTCTGATCCATCCACTTACCGTTTCTCTGTGTGTCAAGGGGCAGCATGTCTTTCTGCTTTACAAGGCTGACGCTTCTGCCTTTCTAGGGCCTTGCAGCCTCAGCATTGCCAGCTGGTGTTTTCAGCTGGCCTCTCCGATAACTTGCCTCTTTTATCTTCTGGTTTGTTGCCACTGCCTTCTGAAGTTACAGGCCTGTGGACTCTTCTGTTCTTCTTTTTCCCCTCGCAGTTAACCTCTTTTGAATAAGTGGTTTGTGTTCATTGTTACCTCAAGGCTCTCACAGCCCTGGCACTTCTCATTATGCTGTAATTTGGCTTCCATACTGCCTGCTCTAGTAATAATTTTTTTTGCCACATTTAAAGAGTGTCTGATTTAGAGAGGGTAAATGTTTGTATTGAATATATGTATGTTTGTGTATGTATACACACACAATAGAGGTTGAATCAACTAGACTTGATAGCTGGATGGTGGCAGGATCAGGAAGAGGGAAAGTTGAAGGTTACACAGAGTCAAGTAGAGATGATGATGATGCCATTCAGAGACTATAATAAAAAAGCAGTGAGTGGTACACTAGGAGCTGATCAGTAGACCTGAGACTAACTGCTGGGTATCATTGCCTGTAGGGGATTAGAAGACATTTAGGGAGATGGGCTATTGAAGAATGCAGGATTGTGACTTTGAAAGGAGATCAGAACCAGAGAGATAGATTTGGGAGTTATTCACATGGAAGCTATGGTTAAAGCTCAAAGTTTGGATGGTGTTGCCCAAGGAGAATGTCCACCCGGATAAAAGGACCAAGGGCAGAACCTTGAGGTCCACCTCCATTTCTCAGGTAGAAGGAAAATGGGTCATTTATTAGGAAGAAGAAGTTATGAATGATGAACGAAGTAGGAAAACCGAGTCATTGTGTTAGAAACCCAAGAGAGGAGCAAATTCCAAGAAGGAGGAATAGTAAAATTGTGCATGCTACGGGGAAATGAAGAGATAAAAGGTAGGATGATTAGTGAATGGATAATTTTGAAGAGAGCAATTTTAGTACACAGGTAAAATGAAGGGTAGGGGTTTAAGAAGCGACTCAGGAAGTAGAGGTGGTATCTGACAGTACAAATGAAGACTGGAAACAGAAGTGGCTTGGTGAGTGTAGGATAATGAGCATCATCAGCCTGCCTGCCTCAGGGTGTCTTCATTGTTCGTAGCAGTATGGAGGTGAGTGAGACAGCTGAGGTTATTCCAGACGTGGAAGCCTCTGAATTCCAAGATGAATAGTTGAGACTTGATCTATCAGGGACATAAGTTAAAGAAAATAAAAATAGAACAATGACTTAAGAACATTGATTTGGCTCGCTGTGTGGAATGAATTAAAGGTTGGGAGAACACAGACAGAAAGATCAACTAGGAAGATCTTATATTCATCTAAACAGGAGATAATGACAATCTAAGCTGGGAGGTGCTGGGATTTGTAAATGCAAGTATTTTTTCCTTTAACCCTAACCACAGAGCTAGGGGGTCAAAGTTATAATCTGTTATAAGGCAATTGGAAAATGCCAAACTCAATTTGTAAGAAAGAATGGAATTCTTAATATAGTACTCTTTCCTGAGTCCTTTAGGCTTAAGAAATAATTGTAATCTGTGAAAGATGAGAGCTGTTTTCTTGCTCTTGATGGAGGCCCTAGCTGTGTTGTTAAAATGCTACTGTTGCATTGTGTTCATTTTCTGAGGGAGAGTGTTTATTTCCAGAAATATTTTTATTTTAAACCAGTTCCCTTTTGTCTTCCTTTTCAGGCTAGGTCCTTTCACAAAACTGTTCCTGTGAAAGCATTTCCTGCTTTTCTTCATACGGTAAGTAGATAAACAGAGAAGACTGTTTAATTAATAAAGCGGATGTGTATGACCTCTTTTTCTATTTTGAGTTTCCCAATCCAGTTCTTTAGTTAGGAGGATTTTTCCCTTTCTCTTGTGGGTTTTTTAGTTGCATTCCACTTTTGGTGAAGGTCACACCTGTATTTCCCAGAGGCAAGTGAGTGCAGTAGGCAGTAGCACTGACTGCAGCCAGACCGCATCAGTTTGAATCTGCTTTGCTATTTTCTAGCCATGGAGTTTAAGGTCCTCAACTGCCATGTTCCTCAGAATACTCTTAGGTAAAATGGGAATCATATGAGAAACTTTTTGCAGTATTGTTAGGCTACTTACAGCTATATGAGTATTACTTATTCTAGTAATATTTTCTTCACTGGGACCATATTGTATAGCACTGGTTCCTGACTCGTGTGGTTCACAGACCAGTACCATCTGCTGCATCGGAATAACCTGGAAAGCTTTGAAAAAATGATAGATCCCTGAGGTCTTCTTACTAAATAAGATTCAGGATTGAGAAAGGAGGAATTCCTAGGAAAAACTGTGCTTTTAAAAAGTTCCCCAGGGCTTGGCCTGTGGTGGCCCAGTGGCTGGAGTGTTGACCTGAAATGCTAAGGTCATAGGTTCGAAACCCTGGGCTTGCCCAGTCAAGGCACATAAGACAAGCAAGCAGTGAACAACTAATGTGTTCTTGCTCCCCACCTCCTCTCTCTGTGAAATCAAGAAATAAAATCTTAAAAAAAAAAAAAAAAAAAGTTCCCTGGATGATTCTGATGTATAGCCAAGTTGGAAATCATTATTGAAAAATACATAAAGACATGAGAATAGCTTCCAATTATTTAGTACCTATTACGGGACAGGCTTTGACTAGGTCATTTCATAATTATCTGTAATCATCCTTAGGCATGGTTACTTCATTTCATAGATAAAAGCCAGAGTTCAAAGATTTGTGATCTTTGAACATTGAAAACTCATGCATTTTCTACAATGTCAAACATACCATCTACCTTTCCCCTCAAAATATATGTAGCCTGACCGGGCAATGGCACAGTGTATAGAGCATTGGACTGGGATGCAGAGGATCCAGGTTCGAGACCCTGAGGTCGCCAGCTTGATCGCGGGCTCATCTGGTTTGAGCAAAGCTTACCAGCTTGGACCCAAGGTCGCTGGCTTGAGCAAGGGGTTCCTCGGTCTGCTGAAGGCCCACAGTCAAGGCACATATGAGAAAGCAATCAATGAACAACTAAAGTGCCACAACAAGAAACTGATGATTGATGCTTCTCATCTCTCTCTGTTCCTGTCTGTCTGTCCCTATCTGTCCCTCTCTCTGACTCTGTCTCTGGGAGGAAGAAAAGAAAAAAAAAAAAAAAAAAATATATATGTAAATATTTATTTCTATCCTTTCACATCTTCTATCCTAGGTCTCAGATTTGAGTGTTTGAAATCATTTTGTTTCTTTAGTGGGTTTACTTATTATAAAAGTAACACAATCATATTTTAGATGTTCACATATATAAGAGGAGGAAAAAGAAATGAGAATCATTTTACAATTTCATCATTTCCAGAGATATCTGTTCATCTTTCTGGACTTTGTATGTTCATATGATTACATACGTATTTTTTGTGTAAATGGGGTGTTAAGCAGCTTTTTGTGTCTGCACATCCTGTTCTGTGTCACCTTTTTTTTTTTTTTCATTTTTCCGAAACTGGAAACGGGGAGGCAGACATTCCCGCATGCGCCGACTGGGATCCATCCGGCATGCCCACCAGGGGGTGATGCTCTGCCCCTCTGGGGCATTGCTCTGTTGCTTCCAGAGCCATTCTAGCGCCTGAGGCAGAGGCCACAGAGCCATCCTCAGCGCCTGGGCCATCTTTGCGCCAATGGAGCCTCAGCTGCGGGAGGGGAAGAGAGAGACAGAGAGGAAGGAGAGGGGGAGGGGTGGAGAAGCAGATGGGCGCTTCTCCTGTGTGCCCTGGCCGGGAATCGAACCCAGGACTTCTGCACGCCAGGCCGACGCTCTACCACTGAGCCAACCTGCCAGAGCCTGTGTCACCATTTTTAATGGTTATTTAGTCTAAATGATATTTGATGATGTACCATCACCTGTTTTTAAGTTGAATTAAACTTCCATGAAGGTCAAGGGTTTTGTTCTGTTCACTTCTATGAAAAAAGTTGTTCTTAACTCTGGTTGCACATTAGAATCAACTGGGGGGGCCTACCTCCCCTGCAAAACAAAAGTAATGTTGGGCCTCTCCCCAAATGAATTAAATCACAGTATCCAGACATTGATACTTTTTAAAAACTCCCTCAGTAATTGTGAAGTGCAGCTAGGCCACAGAATCACTGTCTTAGACTAGTGGTTCTCACAGTGTCTCCCTGGACAACATATTGGCCTTACCCAGGCATCTGCTGGAAATGTGGATCTCAGGCTCCACTGCAGACCTGGGGCTGAAGCCCAGCTCTCAGTTTTCAGCCTGTGCCCGGAGAAACAAGAGGGCCTACACGGCAGTTCCTGAAGGACTGCTGCTGTCCTACATTCTCATTCTAGCTGGGTCACATCTCTGCTTATTTGTTTTATATATGGGGCATCTGTTATGATTTTGTTCAAAGAAAAGGTTTTGTTGTTTAAAGTTGATTAGTCCAGGTATAGTATGCTCCTCTGCATAGATAAAGCTTTACGGTGCCATATTCAGAAATTGTAATAATGTCTTTGAGAGTTTTCAGTAAATTCTTCATATCAAACAATTTATTTAGCATTAGCTAAACTTGCCTTTGAACCAAATCCTAATTCGTGGATGTCTAGTTGGGCTCTAATTTTGGGTCACATTTCATCTGTATTTTAATGGAATTTCCTAATTGTAAAAGAAATATATTCTTATAATAGAGATTTGGACAACACAAAAAGAATATTAGAAGAAAATAACTATCACTTATAATTCCAGGACCCAGAGACAAACCACTATTTATTCCTTCCTTCCTTCCTTCCTTCCTTCCTTCCTTTCTTTCTTTCTTTCTTTCTTTCTTTCTTTCTTTCTTTCTTTCTTTCTTTCTTTCTTTCTTTCTTTCTTTCTTCCTTCCTTCCTTCCTTCCTTCCTTCCTTCCTTCCTTCCTTCCTTCCTTCCTTCCTTCCTTCCTTCCTTCCTTCCTTCCTTCCTTCCTTCTTTTTTATTTTTTTCATTTTTCTGAAGCTGGAAACAGGGAGAGACAGTCAGACAGACTCCCGCATGCGCCCGACCGGGATCCACCTGGCACGCCCACCAGGGGCGACGCTCTGCCCACCAGGGGGCGATGCTCTGCCCATCCTGGGCGTTGCCATATTGCAACCAGAGCCACTCTAGCGCCTGAGGCAGAGGCCACAGAGCCATCCCCAGCGCCCGGGCCATCTTTGCTCCAATGGAGCCTTGGCTGCGGGAGGGGAAGAGAGAGACAGAGAGGAAAGCGCGGCGGAGGGGTGGAGAAGCAAATGGGCGCTTCTCCTGTGTGCCCTGGCCGGGAATCGAACCCGGGTCCTCCGCACGCTAGGCCGACGCCGTTCTTTTTTTAAAATGAACTTGTGTATAGATGAAGTCACACATTATATTTCAGTGTCCTACTTATGAAGTGTTTAACCACATCATTAAAATATTTATAAATATAATATTTAATGGCTGTATAACATTCTATTATGTACCTGTACATTAATTTCATCAACTATTTCTTATAATTAGACATTATAAAACTATAAAATGAGCATAATAGAATTCTTAGAAGTGAAAACTTGATCACAATATATTAAGTGATAAAAAGGGTATTACAGAACATGAATAACATGAGATCTTTTAAAAATGTAAAAGAATGTACACTAAAGTATCTTCATTTTTTAAATTCTCTTGAAATATTTAATATTTGAGATCTGAAAATGAATATGATGTATCTGTATATGTACACATGTATTAAAAATTTAGCATAATTAACACTCATGAATTCACCGCTCAATCCAGGAACTAGAATGTTACCATCAAATTACACTGTCTCTGCCTTCCTTCAAGTAGCTGTCCTGAATGTTGTATTTATTATTCTTTTCCTAAACCATTTGTTGCTGAATTTTGTTTTTGAGATTCATAAAATGGGTCATTTTCTGTTTCTGTTTTCTAGGTCACTTACACACATGTTTCTAAGATTTATTCATATTATTGCATATAGCTATAGTAAATTTATTTCTAGCACAATGTTTCATTGCATGAAGTTTATCTTTTTTTGTCAAAGAACTTTTTAAATTTTTTTGCTAATGTAACAATGCAACTGGGTACATTCTTGCACATTTCTCTTGTTATACATAAGTTTAGGGTTTAAAAAGTAGATACTGAAATTGTTTGTATGTACACTCAACTGTTTATAAGTATATAGAAAAAAATCTGGGAGAAAATCCAGTCCTCTGTTTCTTTTTGCTCAGAATCCACAAGCATGATCTTCATGGGATCACACTGCTTGTGCTGCAGAGAGCTTGGTGCTCTAGGGGGAGCTGTGCACATGGACTGAGACAGGAGTAGTGCCTTTAGAATTGTGCAGTGCAAAACTAAGTGGCTTCTCTTCTTTTTAACAAGACAATTACTGAGCTGTCACTGATGGCACAGTGGATAGAGTGTTCTGGAGTGCTGAGGTCCTGGGATCAATCCCAGGGTTGCTGGCTTGAGGCCAGGGGCACCCATTTGAGTCCAGGTCAAGGCACATATGAGAAGCAATGGTTCTCCCTTCCACCTCTCCCTCAAAAAAGAGAAAATTATTGAAATAATTTATAAATTAGTAAAAATAAGTGAAAACCAAAAAATAACACTGATATTGTCAGTGTTTGCAACCTTGCTCCCCATTACAATGAAAACTTGGGTGACATTTGTAGGGACCTTTGACTGTTCTCCTTGGGTGTGAAACATTTTCTAACAAAAGTATAGAGACCCATTAAACATTTTCACAATATAATTTTTTAAAACAGCTTGAGCTCCTCCTCCTCATGGCACTATGCATTTTGTGGTGGTGGTGGTCATTCTCCTTGATTGAAACATCCCTTTTGTATTCTACAGAGTCTAGTAATAAAACTGGCAAGCAAAAATTTCTCTGATCTTTTACATTTTGACCAGAACAATATAAATATGATCAGAATTGCCTTGGTATTTCTAGCACTAATAACTCTATTATCCTGCTTTACTGGCCTAATAGAAACTTTGTAGAAGATGTCTTCATTTTCTTTTTCCCTTTTAAAATTCTTGCTTAAATTCTTAGTATATAGAAGACAATTTCAGGAAAATTAAAATAGCCTTAATATCAACACTTGTAATTTGTCTTTAATTTCTTTTAAAGTCTTAATCATTTTATGATCTAATGGGCATTTTTCTCTCTTTCCAGGTTGCTCTGGAAGACTATTTAAAGAAAATTCAGCAAGTGGATTTTGATATATTCCACCCATCTTTACAGCAGAAGAATACATTACTTCCATTATCTTTGTATATTCAGTCTTGGAGAAGAAGATACTGAAAATAATTTCATGACACACATATTGATTCACTTTTATTAGTTTTACAAAAATGTACTAGGTAGGGTTCTTGTTTACAGACCACAGGTACTGTTTACTTAAGGAGAAAATGAATTTATTGGATGGATGTGAGTAGCTGACAAAATTGTTGAGAAAGCACTGTGTGGCTAGGGTGCCCAAACACTGTTGAATTCTGACACAGTGTCTGCTGTACTACCCTGCAAAGTCACAGGCCCAGGAGGGAGCATGGTTTTAGCATTTAGGCTGCAAGCCATGCTTCACCACCAGGGGGCAGAGAGAAGAAATGTCTCTTCTTTTACTCACCCTTGGTAAAGAAGGGGGAGGGGCTCAAGTAATGCTGACTTTTCCTGTGGAGAGCCAGAATTCATGTGTCCAGTACAGCTAGGAAATGAGTTTGTTTAGTGGCCCAGGAGAGTGAGGTTAATATTTGAGGAGTGCCAGTCACTATCTAGAGGGTTTTACATCCCTAGTATTTCACGTTTATAACCCTATGAAAATTTATTTGTGATGATAAAATAACTTCTTTAAGGCAAGACAGTTGGCTTTCAAGAGCTGGAACCCTAATTTGACTTAAGTCTAGTCAATTTGAAAGCTTTTACAGTTTTGCTAATCTCACTGCTTCACTCTCTGTCTTTCTGCATTATCTTGATCATGAACAAAGTTGTATTAACAAAATCTGTTTTAATGTAAATTATATTAAGGGATACTACCTTTTTAAAAACTAGTATACTAATTGAGTTTCCCACTGATAAGTTCTGGGCTATACAGCTTCATCAGTGTTCTCATTTGATCTTTAAAACTATGAAGTAAATAATTTTTGGTAATTAAAAAACTTAAAATTATAAAATACACACTAATTGCAAAAACAAAAGTGTTTGCATTGCTGGTATTAGCTAATCTGGATTCTCACACTGCCCAGGCCAAGATTATATCAGTTTCTTTCTCCTGCCTTTTCAATGGTCTTGTCTCCTGCCCACTCACACCTCTGGTGTACTGTTCCACTGTCCCATCTCTCTTAAGCCTTTCATTTCAGCTATGAATTAGTGCCTACTACAGTTGTGAATTAGTGATAACCAGGCTTAAAATATTATTTTTTTTTTTGGTAAATATTCAAAAACTCAAACCAAGAGCTGCATGTGGGTAAGAATACATTATTTTGTTCATTTTGGGATCCCCCAACACCTAGAATAGCTTCTGATATAGAGCAAGTAGTGATTAATAAATGTATACTTAAATGAATGTGCAATTTGACTGTATATGTTAGCATACTCTTAATTGATACTGATGCTCAAAGAATATCCTCTTGTTTAATTCTGTGACTTTAGAGAGCCTTTTAGCTTATTTTTGAAAAAGGCAGTACAAAGAAATGGGATTCTGAATGATCCGGGGTTAGACTTCATTAGAGATAGTCTTTGTTAACATTGTCTATGGGTCTTCCTATGTTAAATTTTGCAGGAATCAGCTGCTAAGCTTCTTGGTTCTTGTCTAAGGACCTTAAAAAACAGGGTTTAAGCACTCTATTGGATTACTGGATTCTTGACTGGCTCAGAAGCCAGTTTACTATTAAGTAAATAATTTCAAAATACTTTCGAAGCCGTTTTAAATTTGGAACTTTGAGATTTGGATGAACTGAAGTTTCCAGTCTCCTAGAGATTAAGATAGGATCTTTTTTTTAAATTGAGAAAATTAAATTTAATGGTGACATTGATCATCAATAATACATAGATTTTGGGTAAACATCTCGACAGCATTTGGAAAATTGATTATGTTTTGTACCCATCACACAAAGTCACATCATCCTCAGTCACCTTATATTTGTCCCTGTTTATATCCTTCCTCCAGCCGCCCCCCCCTTTACATTACCCTCCTCATAGTAACCACTGCACTCTTATCTATGTCCATGAGTCTCAGTTTTGTGTCCCATCTATGTGTAGAATCATACAGTTTATAGCTTTTTCTGATTTATTTCATTCAGTATAATGTTCTCAAGGTCTATCCATGTTGTCGTAAATGGCACTATGTCATCATTTCTTACAGCTGAGTAGTATTTCATTGTATATATGTATCCTAGCTTCTTTATCCAATTCTCTATTAAAGGGCACTTTGGTTGTTTCCATATCTTGGCTATTGTGAATAATACTGCAATGAATATGGAGGCATGTGTTTTTATGTATGAGTGTTTTTGAATTTTGGGGGTGTGTACCCAGTAGAGGGATTGCTGGGTCATATGGTAATTCTATTCTTAATATTTTGAGGAACCACCATACTTTCTTCCATAATGGTGGTACTAATTACATTCCCATTCTGCACTCCATCCTCCTTTGCTACTGCAGATCTTTATCCTCTCCCCTTTTATGTTATTGTTGTCATAGATTGTTTTTGTTTTTATTGTGACCTTGTTGGAGCTTTTACTTGTAGTTTTGATTTGTTTTGTTCTTTGTATCTGGTTGAATAACCCCCTTGAGTATTTTCTGAAGTGTGAGTTTTCTGGTGATAAATTCAGCTTCTGTATGTCTGTAAATGTTTTTATTTCACATTCATATTTGAAGGATAACTTTGATAGATATAATATTCTTGGCTGGTAATTCCTCTCTTTCAATACTTTGAATGTTCCAGTCTACTTTCTTCTGTTTTGTAGAGTTTCTGATGATAACTTAATGGGCTTTCCCTTATACGTTATGTTTTTCTTTTCCTAGCTGCCTTGAGAATTCTCTTTGTCATTGATTTTTAACAAATTTATTATGATGTGCTTTGGAAAAGGTCTGTTTGGGTTGAGGTAACTTGGCTTTTTGTTTGCTTCTTGGATTCAATGATCTAACACTTTCTATAGGCTTGGGAATTTCTCATCGATTATTGTTTGAATAGGCTCTGCATTCCCTTCTTCCTCTCTTCTCTTCTACTGATATATCTATTATTCTTATATTGTTCTTTCTGATGGAGTCAATCTTTATAGCACCCTCTCTTTTTTTAAATTCATAATTCTCTCTCCTCTCTGTAGCATCTCTAGTTGCCTGTCTTTCTTCTAGCTGATTCTTTCTTATATCTGGCTTGTTCTATTAGCTAAACTTGCTAACTCAGTTTTAATTCATGTCTTAGGTTCTTTATATCTGTTGTTAAAGTTTCAATCTCCTTGGTGAGGATTTGTTTTGTTTTCTGAGCACATTATGTTGTCTATTGGTGTCTTCTCATATATCGTCAAGTATTTTTAGAACTTTAATTTTTTTTTCTGGAGATTGTTTATTTTCTTTCTGAACTATGTCTCTGTTTTGTGTAGCCATCGTATTAGATTTCTTCTTCCTTGATGGCATTTGAGAGTGATATTGCTAAAAAGTCCAACAAAAAGCAACTTAAAAAATGAAAAGTAAAAGTGAAAAATACAATAAAAATATAAAAAATAAAAAATAATAACAAGTAAAAAACCACACAGAAAAACAAAGAGCAAACACCAAAAATATCAGAAACAAACAAAACACCCAGAAAAGAATAAAAAAATAAAAATTAAATAAAATGCAGTTCAAAAGAAGAAGAAAAAAAAGAAAGAAAAACAAAAAATATTTTAGTTTTGAGTTTTTCTGTTTTCCAGTAGGTGTTGTGTTGTAAGTTTTAGCTCTGTTAAATTCCTGGGCTGAACTCTGCTGAGATGTTGCTGTTGCAGTGATGTAGGCGGGGCATGTTGGTGGGTGGGGCATGTTGTGAGGGTTTTATGGCTTTATGGATTTAGCAATGGCAACCTCAGGCCTCTGGGTGCTTCTCCCTGAGTCTCAACAAACCAGAGGACCTCTCAACAAATGGAGCACCTCTGCTTTTCAGGGGAGAGAATGTCTCTGGAGAGTTAGCTGTGGGGTCTGTCACTGCAGCTCTCCATACCCTGTGAGGTGTAGGAGTTGGGATCTGAGAGGCTGGGACACAACACTTGGGTTTCCTCTGTCTATGCATTGAGTGCTGGCTGTGGGCAGATCATAGGAACACTAGCCATGGCCCCCTCGTTCTGCCTCCACTGTGGTTTAGTATCTCCCTCTTTGCCCCTCAGTCTTTCTGCATCTCCCTCAGAAGGAGACCCAGACACTCTGGGCTTCTCCCTTCTCCATAGCCCTGGCAGACAAAACCCACAGTCCGAGCTTCCTTCCTCTTTATAGCCCCACAATCTTTCTGCATCTCCCCTCAGAAGGAGACCCAGACACTCTGGGCTTCTCCCTTCTCCATAGCCCTGGCAGACAAAACCCACAGTCTTAGCTTCCTTCCTCTCCATAGCTCCAGCAGAAAAGAAAAACCCAGCCTGACCTGTGGTGGCGCAGTGGGATAAAGCGTCGACCTGGAACACTGAGGTTGCCGGTTCGAAACCTTGGGCTTGCCTGGTCAAGGCACATATGGGAGTTGATGCTTCCTGCTCCTCCCTCCCCTTCTCTCTCTTTCTCTCTCCTCTCTCTCTAAAAATTAATAAATAAAATATAAAAAAAGAACTCAAACTACTTAAAAAAAAAAAAAAAAAAAAGAAAAGAAAAACCCAGTCTTTCTGTGCTTCCCTCCTCTCTGGAGCCCCAGCGGACAAAATCCCAAACCGTCCTGGCCTCTCTCCTCTCTGGAGCCAACTGCAAGTGCATCTTATTTTCTTTACCTCCTTCTCAATGCTTTCCACCTTTAGTCCACTTGGTGTGCATATTTTTCAGGCAAGCCTGTGAGCCCAGGTAGGGTTGCTTCGTGCTTTATAGCTGTTCAATTTGTTGAAATTTCAAGAGGAGAGACCAGGGGTACTTCTCATGCCACTATTACTCTGTCATATCCATCTCTGTCAGTTTAGTGTTGGCCTTGATCTTTTTCAAGTTGAGGTTTTTCTGATTCTTAGTGTGATGAGTGATTTTTAATTGAAATCTGGACAGTTTGGATATTATGTTATGAGACTCCAGAGCTTACTCAAACATCTTGTTGAACTGGCTCTTCTAATAACAGTCTTGCAGGGCAAGGGAGGAGTGCTGCCGGGGGGTAGGGGTAGGATCCATTTGGTCTCTGCTGATACTGGAGAGGGAAGAGGCTCCTATTTACTTCTGGGCAGGGTTGGGAATTCTGGATTCCACTAGGCATCAATTGACTAAAACTGTTTTAGCTGGAAGGGATAGGAATGCATTGTTACTGTTGCCCATGTGTCCCCTACTGACTTCACAGGAAGGTGACCTCACTACCTCTGGGCAGTGGGTGGAAGTTCAGACTCCCTGTGTGGTTTCCTCTAACACGAAGCGAGTAGGAGCCCTGTAACTGTCAGGTTAGGATGAAAGTTCAGCTCTTATCGCCTTCTCTGATACCACGTCTGTGTGAGTGTGTGTGTGTGTGTGTGCATGTGCACACACAGGCTTGCATTGCAGTTGGGGCCCTTTGATATCGTCTAGTGAGACAGGAAATCTAGGCTCCCACTCTTTTGCTGGCTGGGTGGGGCGTGGGGTCACTATTTTCTGTGGTTTTCAGCTGAAGTAAGTGGTTATTTTCTAAAAGTTTTCAGTCTTGTTAAGCTGTTTTTCTTTCTCTAGAGGGAATAGGCTTTTGTTGGGATTTGTTGGTTTGTCTGCTTCTATTAGCATTTCCTGATTGCCAGCCTTAATTCCAAGTGTGGGGTATATGAGGCTAAAAGAAGACCTAGGGAACTCATCACCAGGTTGTGTCTTGGATCCCATAGTCCCAAGCCTGTCTGCTTTCTCATGTCTTATATATTTATATATTATCCAGGGTTTTTAGTTGCACATAGTGGGAGCAATAGTACATCTAGTTGGCTTAATGCTTTTGGAATTATACAGAGATCTATTTACCACCAGTATGCAAAAAAACCCCACTAGAACAATGGCACATAGTAGGAGCTTAATAGTCAATGACCAATTGAATTCCCACTTTACTCATGAGAAAATTCAGGTAATTAAGTCATTTCTCCTAAGTATCCAGCTAGTGATAGGAAGAACTGGGATTTGAACTAGGATTTGATTCCAGAGCCTGAGCTTTCGGAAACATCACTGGAGCACAGGTGAAATTCGAGGTCTCTTTTGTTCTCTTAGAACAAAGAGGAGTAAGAAGGATCCCCTACTCCACACACTAAGTGACAGCATGACACTTAACTAAATTAACAATGACCTTGCATTCTGCAAGCAAATACCCAATACTGTCATCTTTATTTCTTCTATTCACTGCCAATCTTCCTGCCTCGTGTCCTAATTACTCCTTAATTCCTGTGCAAATGGGGCTCCACTCCAATTTCTCTTTTACAGCAACCTTGTTTCAGCCTCAAACACCAAATGCAACAGTGTCTTCACAATTCTCACCCTTTTAAAGTTCTCTGCATTGTTCCTTAATTTGTTTACCACTTTCTAAACTCCCTACTATTGACTTCATGATCCTCTACTTTCTGGATTTGCCCTCCATCCCACTAATTGCTTTGTCTCCTCTTTCTATTTCCATCCTGTGAATGACACAATTTCTCAATATTTTTCCTTTTTCTTTGTTGTCCACAGTCTATTTCTCAGAGAGTTTATCTAAGCTCACAGCCTCAACAAGGCTGGTAAATCCATCTATCCCTCTAACCTCATTTATTCATTCATTCAAAGTTCATTTATTGATCACTTGCTGTGTAGCAAGCACTGTTCTATAGCAAGGAGAGATAAACAAGATGGCTCTTCTCATGGAGCTTACAGTCTAGTGCAGGCGTCACCAAACTATGGCCCCGTGGGCCGCATGCGGCCCCCTGAGGCCATTTATCCGGCCCCCACCGCACTTCCGGAAGGGGCACCTCTTTCATTGGTGGTCAGTGAGAGCAGCACTGTATGTGGCGGCCCTCCAATGGTCTGAGGGACAGTGAACTGGCCCCCTGTGTAAAAAGTTTGGGGACCCCTGGAAAGCAAACAACAAATCAGTTAGTTATTGAGCCATATAGCATTTTAACAATATTAATGAAACTTTTAAACTTTCATGTACATAATCTCAGTTATCTATTAGATTCTAAAACTACTGAGGGTAAGAATTTTCATAAGACTATGCTACCACCTTATACTTATTTGTACCATGGTGTACTTTAAAGATACACTTACACATAGTTGGTCATTTTTTTCTAAGAACTTTATTTACAAATACCTCAATGTAATTTCATACGTTCTTGATGATATACAAAAACTTTGAAACCTATCCAGCCATATACCAGGGACACATTTTGGGGCAAGTTACTTAACCTCTCTGCAGCTTTGTTATTCTTGTTTCCAGGAGATCCTTAACTCATAAGCCTCATACACCAATGGGGACTCCAGGCCAACACTTTGAGGGGCCTCTGTGTCCTAAGGGGAGGGCCTCTGGATCCAGGCATCTTGGATTCACATGCTAACTCTGGTGCTTTCTAGTGTTTGACCCTTACCAAGTTATTTCAACTGTGCCTCCATATTTTTATCCATCAAATGAGGTATTCCCTAGAATTATCATGAAGATTAAATGAATTGATACGGTAAAGTACTTAGAAGAGTACCTGGCATATAATAAGTGCTACATGTATGTGTGCTATTTTAATCCATTTATAAACATACTGTATCATTTTCAGAGAAAACCAGATCACTAGGTTTTATCTGTTGGAATCTTACATTAAGGTTTGAATCTTGGACTTTTATATCTTGGATGCTTTAAGAAATTCATATTATCAAACAACATTAAAAGAAGAAATATATTTTATGTCTTTTAACTACAGAGAATAAGTTTCTAAAAATGAGTACTGATTTTCTGTCCACTTAAGATTATAAAAATATATTTATACAAAACAAAACAAAAAGCACATGAAATCCATTAGTTCAAAAGCTATATTTAAAACAAATAGATCAGATGGCAGATATTTAATACACACTAAAACTGTTAATGTCACAGGTAAGGATTAAAATGCACCAACAACCAGAAGCTGGGCGTAGAATTGCTGGTGTCGTAATCTGCTGTAGCACTTTGCTGTGCATTTGAGCTGAAACTAACAGGAAAAGCATCTCTCCTACACTTCTCCCTCCTTAGGTTTGTGGTTTTGAAGCATATCCCCCATGATTTTTTGTGTGTTTTTCCCCTGTCTAATCACCTAATCTTTATTATTTAAGTCAGAGGGAAAAAATAATTCTAGAAAAACAAGTGGAAAAAGCAATTTCTACAACAGAGAAACAAACTAGTAATAATCTAGATCACTTAACAGTTAAATTTACCCAGTAAAGACCTAGTTTTGGGTCCTGGCTGGTTGGCTCAGCAGTAGAGTGTTGGCCTGGTGTGTGGATGTTCCAGGTTTGATTCCAGACCAGGGCACACAGGAGAAGTGCTCATCTGCTTCCCCACCCTTCTCCCTCTCCTTTCTAACTCTCTCTTCCTCTCCCTCAGCCAAGGCTCCATTGGAGCAAAGTTGGACCAGGCACTGAGGATGGCTCCATGGCCTTTGCCTCAGGCACTAGAATGGCTCCAGTTGCAATGGAGCAACGCCCCAGAGAGGCAGAGCATCGCCCCCTGGTGGGCATGCCGGGTGGATCCAGGTTGGGTGCATTGTGGGAATCTGTCTCTCTGCCTCCCTGCTTCTCACTTCAAAGAAAAAATAAAGGAGGGATACTTATTGATATCACTGGCTCCTGGGGTTCAGTGCTCAGCCTGCAGCACACGCATCCTGGGCATTATTTTGGTCTCTTCTTTTCCCAGACTTCCCAAGGCCCTGGAAAAGAGAGGCAGGCTGCCCCATTGCCTTCTGCAGCGGGTGAGGCGGGTAAGCAGTGCCTCTACCGGCTTCTGGGTGGGACAGGAGGGACATGGTGAATATGCCAGCCCACTTCCCAGAGATGGGGTTGGCCACCATTTCACCTCAGCCTCTCCTTGGCTGCTTGCTCCTCGTCTCTCTCAGCAGTCTCTCTCTCCGTTTGCCCCTTAAATGTTGCCCTTCCCCAGAGGTCCATCCTCAGAGCCCTCACTTTTTTCTGCTGACCCCATCCACTGCTGTGTCTCCTCTAACACCTTTACTGAGTATCTTTTTAATAACACAAAATAAAGGTGGGTCTGAGTCTTATCAGTACTTGCAATGTATAGGGCATATAGAGGATTGAGGAACACATTACACCAGGAGAATGCAACCAGCAAAATCCAGAGCGTGGGGAACTCTATGGGCAAACCTCTTTATTTCTTCAAAAATAAATGACAAAGGAGGGGCATGGAGAGAGAAACTATAGGTTAAAAGATTTGAAATCCCATTATTCAACTCCACTCTGGTTTAATATGAATGCTAATTTAAATAAATGTGTTTTTTTTTAAATGGAAATTTGAATCTGACTTGATAGTTAATAATTTACTATTTTTTTTCAAATTTTTATTGGGGTGACATTGGTTAATAAAATTATACAGGGGTGGTTTATAGTTGTTTGTGGAAGAGTTAATAGAGCTATTTCAATAATCATAACCTGCATGTCTTTTTTCATATGAGCAACCATAAACCTAATTTTGCCTGTATAGGTTTCAAATGGTCAATTCTGGTACATCATTTGTATATTGCATAGTGTGCCCAACACCCAGGGTCAACTGTCACCACATATTTGACTCCCTTTACCCTTTATGACCCCCATAGTCCTCTTTCCTCTGTTGACCACATTCTGTTGTCTGTGTCTATGAATTGAGGGGTTTTTTTTTTAGTCTTTAAAAATTTTTTTAATACAGTTTATATCTGTAAGGCCAGGGGCTGCTGCCATGGCCATGCAGGTTCAGGTTCTCATTAAATTCAGGCAGACTTTTTAAGAACTGTGGAGCCAGAGGACGGTGGGCCATTCCGTTTATTAAAGTCTCATAACGGAGGATGAGCAAACAGGCAGGGAAGACCACGTCCCTCTCACTCAGGGCTTCCAAAGCCTTGACCCATTCTCCAGACTCACAGGTCCCCACCAGCCTCAGCACCCTCTTTCTCTCCCTCAACTCTCTGCACTCTGAAAAACAGGCTGGGGAATAAAACCCCTTCTCCAGCAAACCATAGCAAACAATCACCCCTCCCAAGCAGGAAGGCAATCCACAATTTGCAATCTGCCACCCTGAGGACAAGCACCTGTAGCCTTCCATAGACTATACACACATGGCGCTGCCCCAACACAAGCGAGCACACCTAAAAAAAAAACACTTGTTTACCCAACATTCCACCCCTCTTGCTCTCTTCACAATCTACACCACAGGTATCCCTGTGTAAGGAATGTGTTACATTACATAAACTATAGCAACAGCACAAGTTATACAATTACAAAGGTGCCCTTCACAATGTCTCCCTGAGCACTCTGCTCAAGGTGTGAACTGGAGGCCAGTCTCTAGCCCCCTACTCCAAGGTAGGAGGGAGGGCCTCAGGGCTGTATCCATGGAAACCTTAAAGTGTCCTTGCTGCGTCTCTCGTCTCTCGATGCAGGAGGGCCTTCACCAGAGCTGTCTCCCACCCACCCCCTGCCATCCAAGTCTCTCATATTGTCCAAAAGTGGCATGTCCATCCAAAAAGGGAGCCGGTGCCCTCTCTGGTCGCAAAGAATCAGTCCATGATAGACAGCCCAGCTCTCTGTGCTAATCAAGGTAAAGGTCCATTGCAGGTTCACATGGGGCCTCAGGCCTCCCCCTGCATCTCTGTCATCATGGAAGCTCTGAAGACGCTGCCCCAAGGAGGAGTGTGTGGCAACAGTGGCCAACCTCTCCACCTCTGCTCTGAGAGCATGATGTCATCCACCCCTATGCCCCACAATTGCAGCAAGCCCACCAGGGGCTCAGTAGGTACTCTTTGCTGCTGGGTTTTTTTTTTAAATTATTTTTTATTTTTTTATTTATTCATTTTTTAGAAAGGAGAGAGAGAAGAGAGAGAGAAGGGGGGGAGGAGCAGGAAGCATCAACTCCTATATGTGCCTTGACCAGGCAAGCCCAGGGTTTCGAACCGGCGACCTCAGCATTTCCAGGTCGACGCTTTATCCACTGCGCCACCACAGGTCAGGCCTACTGCTGGGTTTTTACCTTTTGAACAACCATTGGCCAAGCTCTGAGTGTGCGGATGGCAGGTTCAGCCTGAGCCTCCTCATCCTCAGAAAAGGAGCTGGAAATGCCTGCTCCCGCTGACTCAGAACCACTCCATCAGCACAGCTCCATCTTCAGCTCCTGCAACTGCCAGCTCTTGGCCTGAAGCTGAACCTGCAATTGTTCCTCCAACAACTGATGCTGCCAGCGTTCAACTTCCAGGGCAAACTGTAACTCACGAACCTGTAGTTCTCTCCAGTTCCAGGCGCTATCGGTGCTCAGCAGCTCTCGAACCCAGTCGGCCTCGTTTTCCAGGGCTCTCTCCAGTTCAAGCCGTTGCTGCTGCTCGCTCTGCAACTCATCCTGGAGCTTTCGACTTCAGGCGGATTCTTGCACAGAACTCCTGATTTCCTCTCGCAGGGCTGTAAAAAGCAGCCAGCTGACAGTCCCCAAAAGGAGAGCCACATACTGGAGAGCAATGACCAGTCCTACCCCACCCCTCAAGGGTGGCTGCTACTCCATACCTATCTGATCCGAATCCTGCCAGTTGCACCAGATGTAGAACCAGCGGCTGCCACCATGGCCATGGACATGCAGGTTCTCATGGGATTCGGGCAGACAGTAAAAGAACGCTGGAGCCAGAGGGTGGTGGGCCATTCGTTTTTTAAAGCCTCATAAAGGTGGATGAGTAAACAGGCAGGGAAGACCGCTTCCCTCTTACTCAGGGCTTCCAAAGCCCCAACTCATTCTCTGGACTCTCCTGTATTCATAGACCCCCACCAACCTCAGCACCCTTTTTCTCTCTCTCAATTCTGCACTCTCTGCAAAACAGTCTGGGGGAGAAAAAAACCTTTCTCCAGAAAACAATAGCAAACAATCTCCCCTACCAAGCAGGAAGACAGTCTGCAATTTGCAACCTGCTGCCCTGAGGGCATGCACCCGCAGGCTGCCCCAATGCAAGCAAGCAAACCTACAAAAAACCCCACTTGTTTACCCCAAAATATTCAATATTATTATGTATTAGTTTCAGATGTACAGCAAAGTGGTTAGAAAATCATGAACTTTACAGAGTGGTTCTCCTGCTGCTTCAAGTACCCACTTGGCCCCATCATCATAGTTATTTTTTAAGGCATGATACTCATATTATGCTTAAGTTAAAAATAGCCTTTGCCCTGGCCGGTTGGCTCAGTGGTAGAGCGTCGGCCTGGCGTGCAGGGGTCCCGGGTTCGATTCCCGGCCAGGGCACACAGGAGAAGCGCCCATCTGCTTCTCCACCCCTCCCCCTCTCCTTCCTGTCTCTCTCTTCCTCTCCCACAGCGAGGCTCCATTGGAGCAAGGATGGCCCCGGCGCTGGGGATGGCTCCTTGGCCTCTGCCCCAGGCGCTGGAGTGGCTCTGGTCGCGACAGAGCGACGCCCCGGAGGGGCAGAACATTGCCCCCTGGTGGGCAGAGCGTCGCCCCCTGGTGGGCGTGCTGGGTGGATCCCGGTCGGGCGCATGCGGCAGTCTGTCTGTCTCTCCCCGTTTCCAGCTTCAGAAAAATGCAAAAAAAAAAAATAAAAAATAGCCTTTATCTTTTGTAATTCATATTGAAATATTTGCTGTGAAAGATAAGATATCTGGAACTTGCTTCAAGGTAATACTGCAGGGAGAAGTGGGCATGGGTTGGGATGACACAAGACTGGCCAGGATTTGATCATTGTTGAGGCTGGGTGATGGGATCATGGGGGTTCATTATATTTTCCCATTATTTTTTATTTAAAAAATTATCTATTATAAGAAGTTAACAAAAAGAAAAGAAAGAGAAAATAAAAGAAAGGAAAATGAATATATTCTAGCTGATTAGTTTCAATATTGTTAGGGCTGCATGCAAGTAGATGAAGATAGTGGTGGAGTCCTTTTGACTGCTGACTTGGGCAGCTTCCTTGGTGCCCTCTGACACCTAGCTGCGTTGATTTTTGACCTGGGGTTCAAATTTCTACCTCTCAGCATTTCTCCTTCTGAACCTTAATGAAAAGTGGTTGTGGATTTCTACTACCTGAAAGTATTGTAGTTTTCTATCTTCTCCAATCTCAATTTATGTAAAACTACATTTCCAAGCTCTCACTCCAAATTCCCCATTTCTATTAATGGTTGAGCATTTCCTCTTCCTCTATCACAGACTATAAGCCATTGAGCCATCTTGGACCCCCCTTCCTTTTTTTTGGTACATCCATTTATCAGCAGGTTCTAAAGATTCTTTCACACTATTTCTCAAACTACTCTCTTCCATGCCAGTCATAGCTTTCATCTGATCCCAGCTGTGGATTTTCTCCTATGTTCATTTACTTTCGGACCACTTTCCTGCTATCCCATCTGCCACTGACCACTAGAGAGCATCTTTAGTGCAAAAGTCTCATGTTTAGTTTGAAGCTGAAAAAAAAGGAATTATGGTTTATGCTTAACTAACCCCACATTCCTTCCCTCACATTCTCAAAGGAGTCTTATTTGAAGAAAGTTGGGATGATGATTATCAGGCAGCTGTCACCCACTGCTGCTGGTCTGGGACCCCAAATCATGGTCATTATGCCTCGTGTTTCTCACATCAATAGGACAAGACAGTATTCTGCAAAGCAACTCAAACTTTATTCCCTTGGCCAAGGAATGGAGAAGTATAATTGAATGCCTAAGGATTCCTTCTCCCTGATTCTGTGTAATTAAGAAATTATTAAAGGGTTAGTAGGCCGGTCTGGGTTGGGGATTCCCAGGGAAGAATGGAGAGTTCTTAGATTTCCAAAGGAGTGCAGTTTCTTCCTTCCTTCCTTCCTTCCTTCCTTCCTTCCTTCCTTCCTTCCTTCCTTCCTTCCTTCCTTCCTTCCTCCCTCCCTCCCTCCCTCCCTCCCTCCTTCCTCCCTCCCTCCCTCCCTCCCTCCCTCCCTCCCTCCCTCCCTCCCAACCTTCCTTCCTTCCTTCCTTCCTTCCTTCCTTCCTTCCTTCCTTCCTTCCTTCCTTCCTTCCTTTCTAATTGAGAGCAGGGGAGGCAGAGAGACAGACTCCTGCATGTGCCCCAACCGGGATCTACCCTGCAAGCTCCCAATGGGATGATTCTCTACCCATCTGGGGCATTGCTCTATTCTTGGCAACCAAGCTATTTTTAGTGCCTGAGGCAGAGGCCATAGGGAGCCATCTTCAGTGTGTGGGATCAACTCACTGGAGCCAATAGAGCTATGGCTGAAGGAGGGAGGAAAGAGAGAGAGAGAGAGAGAGAGTGAGAAAGGAGGGGCAGGGATGGAGAAGCAGATGGTCACTTTTGTGTGCCCTGACCAGGCATTGAAACTGGGACATCCACACACCTGGCCAACAAGAAGTTTCTAAATATGCTTGGAACATGCCTAGCCATATATTGCATGCATCCTTTTAATGTTAAACTGCCACTCCTGGGTGTGATTTTAGTATGCTAATGAAGAAAAGTTTGTTGAAAAGTCACTTGAGGTTTTAGGTATCTTAGATTTTTCCATAGCAAGCTGGTTTCCTGGTGGTGGTCCTTGGGTGGTCCTTCCTGCCAGCAGAATTAGCTAGCCTTGGAATTTTTGTCTTTTCTTGAGGAGTTCAGCCTGTTTTTGTCAGGTGATATTTTGGGAAGAATACAAGAAAGTTAGAAGTTTAAAGATTAACTAATGATATGGTGGTAAAACCCAGTGACACAGCCAGTAAAAAGGGCTAAAGTGAAAAATACTATTTCTCAATTCTTAAGGAAATACATCTTTCACCAATTGTTGGTAGGTTAACAACACCCCAAACCTGAAACAGAATCCAAGGTCACAGGGATGGCATGCAAGTGGGTCAATAGACAAATGAAAAGGCTCAAACCACAGAAGAAGGAAGATTAAAAGAGTTATGCTAATTTCCCTAGTGTGCTCTATGGTAAAGCAATAATGCATCAGGTTTTCTAAACCGACACTATACAATTTCACAAGTGACTTTTAGATTTGTTCATTCATTCAAATGAAGTTGTGCAAAAATAAATCATATTCAGTAATACTCTTAAAAATCGCCTTTATTGAGCCTGACCAGGTAGTGGCACAGAGGATAGAGCATCGGACCGGGACTCAGCAGACCCAGGTTCAAAACCCCAATGTCGCCAGCTTAAGCACAGGCTCACTAATTTGAGTGCAGGATCACTGGTTTGAGTGTGGGATAATAGACATGACCCCGTGGTCGCTGGCTTGAGCCCAAAGGTTGTTGGCTTGAAGCCCAATATCGCTGTCTTGAGCCCAAGGTCATTGGCTTGATCAAGGTGTCACTCACTCTGCTGTATCTCCCCAGTCAAGGCATATATGAGAAAACAATCAATGAACAAGCAATCAGTAAACAACTAAGATGCCACAATGAAGAATTGATGTTTCTCATCTCTCTCCTTCATGTCTGTCTGTCCCTATCTGTCCCTCTTTCTCTGACTCTCTTTCTGTCTCTGTCAAAAAAAACAACAAGGCCCTGGCTGGTTGGCTCAGTGGTAGAACGTCGGCCTGGCGTTCAGGGGTTCCAGGTTCAATTCCCGGCCAGGGCACACAGGAGAAGCGCCCATCTGCTTCTCCACCCCTCCCCCTCTCCTTTCTCTCTGTCTCTCTCTTCCCCTCCTGCAGCGAGGCTCCATTGGAGCAAGGATGGCCCGGGCGCTGGGGATGGCTCCTTGGCCTCTGCCCCAGGCGCTAGAGTGGCTCTGGTCGCGACAGAGCGACGCCCCGGAGGGGCAGAACATCGCCTCCTGGTGGGCGAGCAGGGTGGATCCTGGTCGGGCGCATGCGGGAGTCTGTCTGACTGTCTCTCCCCGTTTCCAGCTTCAGAAAAATGCAAAAACAAACAAACGAACAAAAAACCACCCACCTTTATTGAGGAAAAGATAACATTAAATGAAATTGGTACCATCAGAAGTATTTGGGCTATCAGTTTAGCAAGATCAAACACACGTCACAAAATGCTTGGAAATAAAAACAATTCTTTGAGGACCCAAAACAGACATTTATTATTTTATCAGCCTAGATTGGCATTCCCATTTTTGAGGCAGGATTTTCTCTTCCACACATCAACCATAAACATCTCTTGGGGCAGGGGTGGATAAATGACAAAATCAGTGTTTTCTTAAAATTTTGTAGTAGGTTCTGGTAAGGAAGCTGTTTCCTCTTTGGAGAAAGTTAAGTCTATAGCCATTCAGGATTTGAGTCTTGTACAACCAGCAAGCCAGCCTGAAAAAATGAAGTCAACGCAAGAGATATGAAGGACTGTAGTGCCTGGTTCCAGGCATGCCTGAAGCCAGCTACACCACTACCTGTCCAGTTATTTGAGCTTAGAAAGCTTTTTGCTTAACTACCTTTAGGAGTTTTTGTCAATTACTATAGGAGATGTTTTTTTATTGATTTTAATTTATTGTTTTACATAGATTCTAATGTTGCCCCAAATGCATCCCCCTCCCATGTATTCCCCTAAACATCTCCCTTACCCCATAGCGCCCTCCCCCCTTACCTTCAGGTTTATTCCATCCTATCATCCCCCTTCCCTCTGTTCTCTTTTCCTCTGAATCCTTTGATCTCTCCTCTGTCTCAATTCTGTTCCTCAGTTCACATTGTTCATTGGATTCCTCAAATGAGTGAGGTCATATGATATTTATCTTTCTCTGCCTGATTTATTTCACTTAACATAATAGTTTCCAGGTCTATCCATGTTGTCGCAAAAGATAAGATTTCTTTTTCATGGCCCCATAGTGTTCCATTGTACATAAGTACCATGGCTTTTTAATTAACTCATTCACTGACGGACACTTGGGCTGTTTCCAGATCTTTGCTATTGTGAAAAATGCTGCCATAAACATGGGGGTGCATTTCTCCTTTTGAAACAATGCTATGGTGTTCTTGGGGTGTATTCCTAAAAGTGGGATAGCTGGGTCAAAAGGCAGTTCAATTTTTAATTTTTTGAGGAATCTCCATACTGTTTTCCACAGAGGCTGCACCAGTCTGTATTCCCACCAGCAGTGCAGGAGGGTTCCCTTTTCTCCAAATTCTCGCCAGCACTTATTCTGTGCTGTTTTGTTGATGAGCACCATTCTGACCGGTGTGAGGTAATATCTCATTGTGGTTTTAATTTGCATTTCTCTAATGATTAGTGATGTTGAGCATTTTTTCATATGCCTATTGGCCATCTGTATGTCCTCTCTGGAGAAGTATCTATTCATTTCTTTTGCCCGTTTTTTTTTTTCCGTATTTTTCTGAAGTTGGAAACGGGGAGGCAGTCAGACAGACTTCCACATGCGCCCGACCGGGATCCACCCCACAAGCCCCCTAGAGGGCGATGCTCTGTCCATCTGGAGTGTCGCTCTGTTGCGACCAGAGCCATTCTAGCGCCTGAGGCAGAGGCCATGGAGCCATCCTTAGTGCCCAGGCCAACTTTGCTCCAATGGAGCCTCGGCTGTGGGAGGGGAAGAGAGAGGCAGAGAGGAAGGAGAGGGGGAGGGTTGGAGAAGCAGATGGGTGCTTCTCCTATGTGCCCTGGCAGGGAATCAAATGCTTTTTCTGCATCTATTGAAATTATCATGTGGTTTTTCTCCTTCCTTTTGTTTATGTGATGAATCACATTGATTGGTTTGTGAATATTGTACCAGCCTTGTCTCCCCAGAATAAATCCCACTTGATCATGGTGTATGAGTTTTTTCATAAATTGCTGGATCCCGTTTGCTAATATTTTGTTGAGGATTTTAGCATCTAAATTCATCAGGGATATTGGCCTATAATTTTCTTACTTTGTGTTGTCTTTGCCTGGTTTTGGAATCAGAATTATGCTTGCCTCATAAAAGGAGCTTAGAAATCTTCCTTCCTCTTGAATTTTTTGAAATAGCTTGAGAAGGATAGGAGTTAGTTCCTCTTTGAATATTTGGTAGAATTCACTTGTGAAGCCATCAGGCCCAGGACTTTCCTTTGTTGGGAGTTTTTTGATAACTGTTTCGATCTCATTTGTTGTAATCGGTCTGTTTAGGTTTTCTGATTCTTCCAGATTGATTTTTGGAAGATTATATGTTTCAAAGAATTTGTCCATTTCATCTAGGTTGTCTAATTTTTTGGCATACAGTTTTTCATAGTATTTTCATATAATTCTCTGTATTTCTGTTGTGTCAGTTGTTATTTCTCCACTCTCATTTCTAATTTTATTTATTTGAGTCCTCTCTCTCTTTTTCTTGGTGAGTCTGGTTAAAGGTTTATCAACCTTGTTTACCTTTTCAAAGAACCAGCCCCTGATTTCATTGATCCTCTGTATTATTTTTTTAGCCTAAATGTCATTTATTTCCACTCTGATCTTTATTATTTCCTTTCTTCTACTACCTCTGGGCTTTACTTGCTGTTCTTTTTCTAGTTCTTTTAGAGGCAAGGTTAAGTTGTTTATTTGAGCTTTTTCTAGCTTTCTAAGGTATGCCTGTAATGCTATGAACTTCCCTCTCAGTACTGCTTTTGCTGTGCCTCATAAATTTTGAGTTTTTGTATGCTCATTATCATTCATTTCTAGGAATATTTTTATTTCTTCTTTGATCTCATTGCTAACCCATTTGTTATTTAATAACATGCTAGTTAGTTTCCAAATGATTGAGTATATTTCAGTTTTTCTGTTGTGGTTGATTTCTAGTTTCATGCCATTGTGATTAGTAGAAATGCTTGATATGATTTTAATCTTCTTAAATTTATTGAGACTGATTTTGTTTCCTAACATGTGGTCTATTCTAGAGAATGTACCATGAGCACTTGAAAAGAATGTATATTCTGCTGATTTAGGGTGAAAGGTTCTGAAGATATTTATTAAAGCCAGTTGATCTAGTGTGTCCTTTAAATCTGCTGTTTCTTTGTTAGTTCTCTTTCTTGAGGATCTATCTAGTGATGTTAGTGGGGTATTGAAATCCTCTACTATTATATATTGCTATTGATCTCAAAGCAATATTTATCAAAGTCTGCTTTATATAGTTAGGTGCTCCTATGTTAGGTGCATAGATATTTATAATGGTTATATCTTCCTGTTGGATTGCTCCCTTTATCATTATGTATTGATCTTCTTTATCTCTTACTATATTCTTTGTTTTAAAGTCCATTTTGTCTAATATAAGTATTACTACCCCAGTTTTTTCTTCATTTCCATTTGCATAAAATACTTTTTTCCATCCTTTTACCTTCAACCTATGTGCATCTTTTGTTTTAAGGTGTGTCTCTTGTAGACAGCATATATATGGGTCCTGTTTTCTTATCCACACAGCTACCCTATGACTTTTGATTGGATCATTTAATCCATTTACATTTAAGGTTATTATTGATATGTAGTTGTTCATTGCCATTTTATTCTTTAAAGCTGTATTCCTCTTTTGCTATATTCTTTTCCCCCTTTGATCTGTTTACAACAGGCCCCTTAATGTTTCTTGCAGCATTGATTTGGTTCTAATGAATTCCTTGAGTTGTTTTTTGTCTTGGAAGCTTTTTATTTCTCCTTCAATTTTAAATAATAGCCTTGCTGGATAAAGAAGACTTGGTTGTAGGTTCTTGTTCTGCATTACTTTGAATATTTCTTGCCATTCCTTTTTGACCTCAAGTATTTCTGTTGAGAAGTTGGATGTCATCCTTATGGGGGCTCCTTTGTAGGTGATAGCCTTTTTTTCTCTAGCAGCTTTTAATATTTTCATTTTATCTCTTAGCTTTGGTACTTTAATTATGATGTGTCTTGGTGTAGATTTGGTGTGGGTTTCTCTTTAATGGAATTCTCTGTGCTTCTTGAACTTGTGTGACTTTTTCTGCATCATTTAGGGAAGTTTTCACCTATGATTTGATTGAATAAAGTCTCTATCCTTTGTTCTTTCTCTTCTTCTTCAGGAATCTCCCCTGCTTACAGGAACGGGGGTGGGTGAGGCTGGGCTCTCAATTCAAAGGAAAGGAGCAGTAAATACTGCTCACAGGCAAGTGTACCTGGAAACCAGGGAATGAGGTATGTTGAAAGGGCCCACTTGTCTTCCAAAAAGAGGAGAAAGAGAGAGACGGATGGTGAGGGGGAGAGGAATATAGGTGATGACATAAAAAGCTGACTCATTCAGTGCTGGAGGTGGCCATAGCTGGGGGAGGGGCTGATCCTTCCACAAAGCAAAATACAAAAGTACTTCCAGGTCACAGAGATACAGACATCTCTCCAGCTCCAGTCAGCACAACAAGACACAGCTGAAAACAAGAAGTGGGGAGGAGGGGCAGTAACTCAGGTCTCCTTGGAGATCTGAGATACACCTCCCCCTACTGAAGCTGAGAAAGCAACCCGCCATCAGAGAGATTAACTGACAGAAGAGGACTTCAGAGCCTCAGGTCACACTCACCGAATTCCTGGATACAGTTTCAAATAAGCCCCCTGCTGAGATCAGCAAACAAGACAATCACCTGTTAAGAAAACAAACAAATCAAGACTTCAAAGCGGCCCAGATCCTAAAGTGGATTACAAATAATAGCTGATGCAAACCCAAGAAGACTTAATAACAACACAAATGAAAACTAGAGGCAGACAACACTAAGCCTAGACTCAACCAGCTCTACAAACAAAACACCCTGGGTAGGCACAATGAGAAGACAGAGAAGTGTAATCCAAATGAAACCACAAGAGAGACCTTCAGGAGATAAACTGAGTGATATGGAAATAATCAAACTTCTGGATGCAGAGTTTAAAATAATGATTGTAAGGATGCTTAGGGATCTTAGAACAACAATAGATGGTCATCACAAACACCTAAATTAAGAAATAGCAAGTATAAAAAAGGATATTGAAATATTAAAAAAGAATCAGTCAGAGATGAAAAATACAATATCAGAAATGAAGACCACAACGAAAGGATTAAAAACAGGATGGATACAGTTGAGGATCAAATCAGCGAGTTGGAGGACAACTGGAATGAAGGCATGGAAGCAGAGAAGAAAAAGAAAAGAGACTCAAAAAGTCTGAAGAAACTCTTAGAGAGCTCTGTGACAACATAAAGAAAAATAACATCCGCATCATAGGGGTTCCTGAAGAAGAAGAGAAAGAACAAGGGATAGAGACTTTGTTCAATCATATCATAGCTGAAAACTTCCCTAAATTAATGCAGGAGAAACTCTCACAAATTCAAGAAGCACAGAGAACTCCACTAAAAAGAAACCCAAATAACCTACACCAAGACACATCATAATTAAAATACCAAAGCTAAGTGATAAAGAGAAAATATTAAAAGCTGTGAGAGAAAAAAAAGGCTATCACCTACAAAGGAGCCCCCATAAGGATGACATCAGACTTCTCAACAGAAACACTTGAAGCCAGAAGGGAATGGCAAGAAATATTCAAAGTAATGCAGAACAAGAACCTACAACCAAGACTACTTTATCCAGCAAGGCTATCATTTAAAATCAAAGGAGAAATAAAACGTTTCCCAGACCAAAAAAACCCAAAAAACTCAAGGAATTTATTACAACCAAACCAATGCTGCAGGAAATGTTAAGAGGCATGGTGTAAACAGATCAAAGTGGGAAAAGAATATAGCAAAAGAGGAATACAGCTTTAAAGAATAAAATGGCAATAAACATAAATAAAAAAAGGAGAAAAACCACATGATAATTTCAACAGATGCAGAAAAAGCATTTGATAAAATCCAGCACCCATTTATGATCAAAACTCTCAGCAAAGTGGGAATACAGGGAACATACCTCAACATGATAAAAGCCATCTATGACAAACCCACAGCCAACATCATACTCAATGGGCAAAAATTAAAAGCAATCCCCTTAAGATCAGGAACAAGGCAAGGGTGCCCTCTTTCACCACTCTTATTCAACATAGTCCTGGAAGTCCTAGCCACGGCAATCAGACAAGAAGAAGAAATAAAAGGCATTCAAGTAGGAAAAGAAGAAGTAAAGCTATCATTATTTGCAGATGATATAATATTGTATATAGAAAATCCTAAAGTCTCAGTCAAAAAACTACTGGACCTGATAAATGAATTCAGCAAGGTGGCAGGATATAAAATTAATACTCAGAAATCAGAGGCATTTTTATACACCAACAACGAACAATCAGAAAGAGAAATTAAGGAAACAATCCCCTTCACTATTACAACCAAAAAAATAAAGTACCTAGGAGTACATTTAACCAAGGAGATGACTAAAGACTTGTACTCAGAAAATTATAAAACATTGATAAAAGAAATCAAGGAAGATACAAACAAGTGGAAGCATATACCATGCTCATGGTTAGGAAGAATAAACATCATTAAAATGTCTATATTACCCAAAGTAATTTATAAATTCAATGCAATACCAATTAAAATACCAGTGACATTCTTTAAAGATATAGATCACATATTCCAAAAATTTATATGGAACCAAAAGAGAACACGAATAGCCTCAGCAATCTTAAAAAAGAAGAAGAATGGGGGAGGTAACCCACTTCCTGATATCAAGCTATACTACAAGGCCATTGTACTCAAAATAGCCTGGTACTGGCATAAGAACAGGCATATAGATCAATGGAACAGAACAGAGAACCCAGAAATAAACCCACAGCTCTATGGCCAACTGATATTTGACAAAGGAGGTAAGAGCATACATTGGAGTAAAGACAGCCTCTTCAACAAATAGTGTTGGGAAAATTGGACAGCAACCTGCAAAAAAAATGAAACTAGACCACTAACTTATACCATTCACAAAAATAAGCTCAAAATGGATAAAAAACTTATATGTAAGCCCTGAAACCATAAGCATCTTAGAAGAAAACAACATCTCTGACATCTCTCGCAGCGATATATTTGCTGATTTATCTCCACGGGCAAGGGAAATAAAAGACAGGATAAACAAATGGGACTATATCAAACTAAAAAGCTTTTGTACAGCCAGACAATAAGAACAGAATAAAAAGACAAACTACACAATGGGAGAACATATTTATGACAGTATGTCTGATAAGGGGTTAATAACCAAAATTTATAAAGAACTTGTAAATCTCAACACCAGAAAGACAAACAATCCAATCAAAAATGGGCAAAAGAAATGAATAGACACTTCTCCAAAGAGGATATACAGATGGCCAATAGGCATATGAAAAAATGCTCAACATCACTAATGATTAGAGAAATGCAAATTAAAACCACAATGAGATATCACCCCCCACCGATCAGAATGGTGCTCATCAACAAAACAACACAGAATAAGTGCTGGCGAGGATGTGGAGAAAAGGGAACCCTCCTACACTGCTGCTGGGAATGCAGACTGGTGCAGCCTCTGTGGAAAACAGTATGGAGATTCCTCAAAAAATTGAAAATCAAACTGCCTTTTGACCCAGCCATCCCACTTTTAGGAATATACCCCAAGGACAACATAGAACGGTTCCAGAAGGAGAAATGCACCCCCATGTTTATAGCAGCATTGTTCACAATAGCGGTAGAGCATCGGCCTGGCGTGCGGGGGACCTGGGTTTGATTCCCGGCCAGGGCACATAGGAGAAGCGCCCATTTGCTTCTCCACCCCCCCCCCCCCTTCCTCTCTGTCTCTCTCTTCCCCTCCCGCAGCCAAGGCTCCATTGGAGCAAAGATGGCCCGGGCCCTGGGGATGGCTCCTTGACCTCTGCCCCAGGTGCTAGAGTGGCTCTGGTCGCGGCAGAGCGACGCCCTGGAGGGGCAGAGCATCGCCCCCTGGTGGGCAGAGCGTTGCCCCTGGTGGGCGTGCCGGGTGGATCCTGGTCGGGCGCATGCGGGAGTCTGTCTGACTGTCTCTCCCCGTTTCCAGCTTCAGAAAAAAAAAAACACAAAAAAACAAAACTATAAGAAGTTGCTGGTTCTGCTATTACTATTGTTAGTGCAGCTACTGAAGTGGAAGCAGAATTTGCACACTTGGAGGAGGCTTCCAGTGGGTCAGCTGGGGCCCTGGCAGCTCCTCAGTAGCAATGCTAATGGGATCCTACAGAACCAGGAGGGAAGGGCAGTTGAGTTCTGCAGGTCCTAGAGACCTTGGGTTCATGAACAAATGCACTTGTCCATTTTTAACTATGCAGGCCACATTCCTTAGCTACAAATGAAATAAAACTAAGAATGAATAACAATATATTAAAATAAGACATCTCAATTTGGAAAATTGAAAGTACATTCCTTATTGGTAATGGTGCAATTAGTAAAAGAAAAAAATTGGAAGCAACCTAAATAGAGGATGTGTTGATAGAATACTATGCAGTCATTAAAATAATATTATAGAATCCATCTTCCGCCTATATTGCTGACTCCTGAGTTGAAAATTAAGCTTTTAGAAGTTGGTGTTCTCCTGAAAGAACTAACTTCTGAAATTCTAAAACACCACTAGGGAGGTTAAGATGTGACCACTGAGGTACTTTGGAAATTCCTAAGTGGCGACTGTTGCTAGCTAGGGTATCTCTAGGTCTACCATCCATCACCAGGGCCTACTTCAGGGGTCTCAAACTCGCGGCCTGCGGGCCGCATGTGGCCCGCCGAACAATTTTGTGCAGCCCACAGACTAATCCACGAAGTTCAAAATATTTTGGATAAAATTAAGTAAGCCTAGGGGCCTACTTGTATTTTTCATTTCTCTAGCATCCTAGCTAATATTAGCTTAGTTAACAGCAGTTGTGATGTGAACTACAGTTTCTGGTCGTTTTGTGACACTGAGTAAACTGCATGTACGATTGTGCTTGTTGTACTGATTTTTTTTTGTTTTCAACTGCAGTGAGAAAAGTGTTGCGTAACAGTTGCCTTTTGTAGACCTAGTGCGGCCCGCCGAACGGCTGTGATCTTGCTCTGCGGCCCACATGCTGAGTTGAGTTTGAGACCCCTGGCCTACTTCGTTTTCTGAAGTCAAGTGCCGGACTGGAATGAAGGATGATGTGCAGGTGTTTGAGTGAGATTTCTTTATCATTTATTTATTTTATTTTTCCGAGGTTAGAAGTGGGGAGGCAGTCAAACAGACTCCTGCATGTGCCTGATCGAAATCTACCTGGCATGCCCACCAGGGTGCGATACTCTGCCTATGTGGGACGTTGCTCAGATGCAGCCAAAGCCAATCTAGCACCTGAGGCAGAGGCCAGGGAGCCATCCTCAGCACCTGGGCCAACTTTGCTCCCATGGAGCCTTGGCTGCAGGAGGGAAAGAGAGAGATAGAGAGAAATGAGAGGAGGAAGGATGGAGAAGCAAATGAACACTTCTCCTGTGTGCCCTGGCCGGGAATCGAACCTGGGACCTACACATCCAGGCCAACGTTCTACTGCTGAGCCAACTGGCCAGGGCCTTATTTTTATTTTTAATTGTGTTGACATGGTTTCAAGTGTCCCACTCAATCTCACCTTCTATGCCCTGCACTGTGCCCCATGCCCAATGCAAAGTCTCTTTCCATTCCCGTTTTACCACTTTTGTCTCCCTCTCCCTACCTCCAGCCCCCCTTCCTCTCTGATAATTGCTACCCTGTTGTCTGTATCTATGTGTTATGTATATATAATTTGGCTAATCCCTTCACCTTCTTTGATCCCATCCTCTCTTCCCCCTTCCCTCTGACAGTTGTCCATCTGTTCCCTGTAACCCTGACCATGTTTCTGTTTTGTTCCTCAGTTTATTGTGTTCATTAGATTCCACTTATCAGTGAGATCATTTGATATCTGTCTTTCTCTGACTGGCTTATTTTATTTAGCATAATAATGTCCATGTCGTTGCAAAATGTAAAATTTTCTTCTTTTAAACTGCTGCCTAGAATTGCATTGTGTAAATGTACCACAGATTTTTTTTGTGTGTGACGGAAACAGAGAGAGACAGAAAAAGGGACAGATAGGAACAGAGAGACAAGAAGGGAGAGAGATGAGAAGCATCAATTCTTCATTGTGGCACCTTAGTTGTTCATTAATTGATTCTCATATGTGCCTTGATAGGGGGTGGGGGGCTGGGCTACATCAGATGGAGTAACTCCTTGCTCAAGCCAGTGACCTTGGGCTTAAACTGGCAAGCCTTGCTCAAACCAGATGAGCCCTTGCTCAAGCTGGCAACCTTGGGGTCTCAAACCTGGGTTCTCCGCTTCCCAGTCTGACACTCTACCCACTGTGCCACCGCCCAGTCAGGCATTTTGCCCATTTTTTAATTGGATTGTTTACCTTCCTGGTGTTGAGTTTTAGAAGGTCTTTATAAATTTTGGTTACTAACCTCTTATCAGATGCATCAGCAAATATGTTCTACCATTGAGTGGGTTGTCTGCTTATTTGTTAATGGTGCTGTGCAAAAGCTATTTAGTTTGATATAGTCCCATTTGTTTATTTCACTTGCCAGCGGTGAAATATTGGCAAAAATATTGCTACAAGAGATGTCTGAGAGTCTGTTGCCTATGTTTTCTTCCAATTTTTATGGTTTTGTGACTTACATTTAATTCTTTTATCCATTTTGAGTTTGCTTCTGTGAATGGTTTAAGTTGATAGTCTAGTTTCTCTCTCTCTTTTTTTTGCACATACTTGTCCAATTTTTCCAACACCATTTATTAAAGAGACTGTCTTTACTCCATTGTATACTCTTGCCTCCTTTGTCAAATGTCAATTGAGCATAAAGGCGTGGGTTTATTTCTGTGTTCTCTGTTCTGTTCCATTGATTTGTATTCCTATTCTTAAGCCTGTTTTAATGACAATGGCTTTGTAGTATAGTTTGATATTAGGAAGTGTGATACCTCCCCACTTTGTTCTTCGTTATGAATCTTGCTAAGACTATTCAGGTTCTTTTTGGTTCCATATAAATTTTTGAAATATTTGTACTAGATTTGTGAAGTATGCCATTGTATTGTAGTAGGAATTGCATTGAATTTATAGATTGCTTTGGGTAGTATGGATATTTTAATGATGCTAATTCTTCCTATCTGTGAGTACAGTGTATGCTTTTTCTTGTTTGTATCTTCCTTGATTTCTTTTTTCAATGTCTTGTAATTTTCTGAGTATAAGTCTTTTACTTTTAAAATTAAATTTATTCATTGGCACTTCATTTTTTTGTTGCAATAGTGAATGGGATTGTTTCTTTAATTTCTTTTTCTGACAGTCTATTATTCACATATAAAAATGCCACTGATTTATGAATGTTAATTTTATATCCTGCCACATTGCTGAAATCACTTATCAGTTCTAGTAGTATTTTGGCTGAGACTTTAGGGTTTTCTATTTATAGTATCATGTAATTAGCAAATAATGACAGTTTTACTTCTTTACTAATTTGGATGCCTTTTATTTATTTTTCTTGTCTAATTGCTGTGGGTAAGACTTCCAGTACTACATTGAATAAGAGTGGTGAAAGGAAACACACCTGTCTTGTTATTGATCTTAAGGAGATTGCTTTTAATTTTTGCCCTTAGAGTATGAAGTTGGCTGTCGGTCATATGTGGCCTTGATTATGTTGAGAGGTATGATCCCTGTATTTCCATTTTGTGAGAGTTTTGATCTTAAGTGGGTGCTGAATTTTATCAAATGCTTTTTATGCATCTATTGATATGTTCATGTGATTTTTTTCTTCATTTTGTTTATGTGATGGCAGTGTAGTATAGCTTGATATCAGGAAGTCTGATACCTCCTACTTTGTTCTTCATTATAAATCTTGCTGCTTTCCTCTTGCAGCTTTTATTATTCTGATTTTGCTTCTTAAATTTAGCATTTTAATTATGTCTAGAGCTACTGCTCTGTTTGCTGTTTGTGTCTGTGTTTTCTGTGCCTGGGTAGTATGGGAAGGGTCAACCTGTGCATAAGAATCAGCTCCTGCTTAGAGCTGATAGCAGCTCCATGAAAGGGCCCAAGTTCCTTAAGATTTGCCCCCACATTTTCAGCTGTTCACCTTTTCTTTAGCTATTTGGTCTTCCTGCAGAGTCTTCTGTAGAAAGAATATAGAGTGGGCACAGACTGGCCTCACCACACCAACCTCTCCACAAGTTGCAAGCTTAGTGGGTTAGGACAGCTCTTGTTGGGCTGATGATGTTAGTGGGACCCCTTATTTCAGGGCTTTCTTGGTCAGGAGCTCAGTATGGGGAAATTGGCCCTCATATCAGAGCCTAATACCTCTGCCACTGCTGGATACTCAAATTCTATTTTCCCCTAGCAAAGTGAGCAGCAGGTTCAGTGTAAAGCCAGGAGCCGGGGCCTCCATCACAGCCCCCGGCCCATACAGGTTCGCATTGGATTCGGACAGTCGGCAAAGAAACAACAGAGCCAAAAGCTGGTGGGCCATAGTCTTTAATCCTAGCCTGCATCCGGCGGGCAAGCAAAAACACACACTGGGCTCCAAAACCCACTCACATTCAGTGCTCACAAAGCTACGGACTTATCCGAGTTTCCTAGAATCAAAGGTTTCTAGCTCACCAGACTTTATTCACCTCTGTTCCCCATCTCCTTCCTTCTCCCTGCACAAATTCTGCACTAACTGGCTTCTCACTCAACACTCCACCATCTTGGCTGCTTCTTCTAGCCTCCTCCACGTGGCCTTTCTCTGCTCTCTGCTGTGATCTCTCTGCTCTCTCATGCTAATCATCTCAGGAACCAAGAGAGCAAGCTCTCTTTCTGCCCCCATTTTATAGTGTAGATTCAAAACCTTTAATCCAATATACAAAATAGGGAAGTCTCTAATACAAAGTCACTTCTCTGAGGCATGATTGGATTGTACCACCCCACATCAAAAAGAGTGGGAAAGGCTTAATCCCAAAACCAAGCCCCAGGCTACAACAATCCTGCCTGCCCACAGCCTGCCCCCAACACACATTAATATCACCTGGGTGACGGCCTCCACGTGGGCAGCACCATCTTTTACAAAGTGATACATTTTGTTAAATGTATGATAATACATTTTATCTGCCCAACATTCAGGTTAGGTGGGGCCAACAGTTCCCTCTGCAGAACTTTCAGCTGGGGAGTGCCTGGTCTCAGGGAGGAAGATTGAGAGTCTTTTATTGGGTCTAATTGTGCCCCTACAGAAGGTGGCTAAGCCCCTTGACTGGTTCCAACAATAGGCTCCAATGAACTCACACTATGAATGTCTTTGTTCTAATTCTCTCTTTCTTCCCCTTGTGGAACTTAGCTCAGTGGGGCAGGATATCCCAGACTTGGGCAAGCTGGCTGTGAAGTGCTTCCTTGTCCAATGCATGTGAGTTGCTCTGCAGGTGTTGACCACAGAAAGCAGAATTTGCCTCAGCTGCGTTTGGTGCTTGACTCACTCTCCCTTTGGATATAGTGCTCGTAAGGGTAGTTGGGTGTTGGTCAAATAAGTTTGTAAATATGATATATATGTTTGCTCGCTTATAGTTTGCATTGGGTGTGGGAGACAGGCCATAAGCAGTCATTATAGCCTAAGGCTTAGTTTTAAGACTAAGCCTTTCTCAACCTTGACTGTTGCATGATAGGGGTGGTGCGCTCTTATGAGGAATCCAGATAAGTGACTTTGTATCAGAGACTTTCTTGTTTGTATATTGGATTAAAGGTTTTGATTTCTACACTATAAAATGGGGCAGACCAGGAGCTTGCTCTCTCTTGGTTTTTAAGATTAGCATTAGAGGGGAGAGCAGAGAAAGGCCACATGGGAGAGAGGAGAAGCAGCCAAGATGGTGGAATGCTGAAGAAGAAGCCGGTTTGTACAGAGTTTGTACAGAGATGGGGAACAGAAGTGAATAAGGCTGGTGAGGTAGAAAACATTGATTCTAGGAAACTTGGGTAAGTCAGTGGCTTTGGGAGCCCTGAATGGAAAGGGAAGTGTTTTCCCACTGTGTGTATTTCTTGCCCACCCCGTGCAAGCTAGGATTAAAGCTAATGGCCCACCATTAGCTTTAATTGGCTTTGTTGTTTCATTGCCTGTCTGTCCGAATCAAGTGCGAACCTGCACAGGCCAGGTGGCTATGATGGTGGCCGTGGATACTGGCTTTACACTGGGTTTTGCTCTGATGTTGTCTGTAGCTGTCCACTGGATATGTTGGTTCTGGGCCTCTTAAGAAGAATCCTGGAGCAGACCAGTGCAAGACACTGCCTGTGACTGGCCCTCAGCAACGTTTTTGGAGCTATAAGTAAGCCAGAGTTTTTGGCTGAGTCTGCTGGGCTTAAAACCATATGGAAGGACCAAGCTGCACACTTAGGCTGGCTTTTACTAGTCCTTGGCCTGGGGGCAAGTCAGCAAAAGGCCCAGCCTCCTGCTGCCTCTGTCTGTTGACTGCTTGTTGGGCTCAGCCACTGAAAAAAGCCTCTGGTAGTATCTGTAGCCTGGGGCAATTCAGAGATTTAAAAAAGTGGTGGGTGTGGCTCCCACCCGATGGCCCCAGGTATCAGTCTATCCTGAATTTCTCAAAGATTTCAGTAGGATGTGGCCACTAGGAGTCTTGTGGGTGTGACTTCTGAAACCCAAAGATTTGATCTGACCACAGTGCAGTTTCTACTGAATCTCCTGTGAAGCAGAAGCACCAGTTATATTTTCAGGAGAGTGTGGGGAAAATCTTTGTCATCAACACCAGAAAACTGAGTCACTTCATGCCTCCTGCTTCCTGGCCAAGGCTGCATAATTCTCAGCAGGGCCCAATCTCTATAGGTTGGGGACAGAGACATTCCTGAGGGTGAGGTAGCTACTTTCTCCCAGGCTGATGCCACAATGAGGGGACTGCTCCACCCAATAAAGATGGTGACTGCATTATTGGAGAATGATTCAGCACAGGGGTTCAGGTGGCTGTCCCTCACCGTGTCTTTCCCCAAGCCACCAACTTTACACTCTCCTCATGTGACTCTAGCCCTCTTGGCCCTCCCTTCACTGGAGCCCCAGGTAAGTGGCTGTGAATGAGATTTTTTTGTGTATTGGCCCTTTAAGATGGTGTCTACATCTTTGAGAGCTCCCTTGCCTTTCTCACAGACAGAAACCTCATCTCTTTTCACAGCCAAATGCTATGTGGGCATCTCTTCTCAGCTCTGGTGCTCTAGACCAGGATAGCCAGTGCTGAGCAGATAAAATGTATTATGCTCACTTTGTTAAAGATAACACGAGGAGGCCATCGCCCAGGTGATATTAATGTGTGTTGGGGAGGGCTAAAGGCAGGCGGAATCCTTGTAGCCTGGGGCTTGGTTTTGGGATTAAGCCTTTCCTACCCTTTTTGATGTGGGGTGGTGCAATCCAATCATGCCTCAGAAGGTGACTTTGGGTTGGAGACTTCCCTACTTTGTATATTGGATTAGAGGTTGTGAAGCTACAGTATAAAGTGGGGGCAAAAACGGGAGTTTGGGCTCTTTGGTTCCTGAGATTTTCAGCAGAGGAGAGAGTAGAGCCAGCAGCGGGAGGAGGCCACGTGGAGGAGGCCAGGAAAAGCAGCCAAGATGGCGGAGTGCTGAGTGAAATGCCAGTTTGTGTAGAGTTTGTATTTGGGATAAGGAAGGAGATGGGGAACTGAGGAGAATAAGGCTGGTGAGCTAGAAACCTTTGATTCTAGGAAACTTGGATAAGTCAGTAGCTTTGTGAGCACTGAATGTGAATGGGTTTTGGAGCCCAGTGTGTATTTTTACTTGCCCGCCGAGTGCAAGCTAGGATTAAAGACTATGGCCCATCAGTTTTTGGCTCCGTTGTTTCTTTGCCAACTGTCCGAATCCAATGTGAACCTGCATGAGCTGGGCTGCTGTGATGGTGGCCTTGGCCCTGCCTACTGGCTTTACAGCCAGCCTAGAGCTTGGGACCCATACCTCTCAGGTCAAACCTCCCCACAGCTAAGAGTTCTTTGGCACCCTCAGCTACTGTTTCTGGAAGCCGGTAACAGCTCTTTTCATGTCTCTGCCCTTCCTACCAGTCTTGATGAGGCTTCTTCTGTGACTCCTTGATTACGAACTCCTCTTCATTTAGTCCTAGGTTGGTGTAAAGCCAGTAGCCGCGGCCACCATCACAGCCACCTGGCCTGTGCAGGTTTGTATTTGATTTGGACAGATGGTAATAAAAAAACAGATCCAAGAACAGGTGGGCCATTACATTTAATCCTAGCTCACACCCGGCGGGTGAGAAACACAAACTGTGGGAAAACACATCCCTTTCCATTCATGGCTCCCAAAGCCACTGACTCATCTGAGTATTCCTAGAATCAAAGATTTCTACCCCACCAGCCTTATTCACCTCTGTTCCCCATCTCCTTCTCTCTGCACAAACTAGCTTCTCCTTCAGCACTCTGCCACCTTGACGGCCTCTCCTCTGCAATGCTAATTTCAGGAACTGAGAGAGCGCAAGCCCCCTGTCTGCCCCATTTTATAGTGTAGAAATCAAAACCTTTAAGCCAATATACAAATACAGGAAAATAGGCTGCAAGCTGGCAAAGTCATTATAGCCTAAGGTTTAGTTTTAAGACTAAGCCTTTCCCACCCTTTTAATACTAAGATTTTTTCCAAACTAAGCTTTTCCCCACACCCTCGACTGTTGCATGACGTAGGGTGGTGCACTCTTTTTAAATTAAATTAAATTTAATTTTTTTAATCTTATTTTTATTAATTTTAATGCAGTGACATTGATAAATCAGGGTACATATGTTCCGAGAAAACATCTCCAGATTATTTTGACCTTTGATTATGCTGCATACCCCTCACCCAAAGTCAAATTGTCTTCTGTCACCCTCTATCTGGTATTCTTTGTACCCCTACCCTCCCCCTACACCCTACCTCTCCTTCCTCGCCTCCTCCCCTCCCCTCTACCCCACCCCCTGTTACATCACATTCTTGTCCATGTCTCTGAGTCTCATTTTTATGTCCCATCTATGCATGGGTTCATATAGTTCTTAGTTTTTTCTGATTTACTTATTTCACTCTGTATAATGTTATCAAGGTCCACCCATGTTATCGTAAATGATCCGATGTCATCATTTCTTATGGCTGAGTAGTATTCCATAGTATATATGTACCAAAGCTTTTTAATCCACTCATCCTCTGACGAACACTTGGGCTGTTTCCAGATCTTTGCTATTGTGAACAATGCTGCTATAAACATGGGGGTGCATTTCTCCTTCTGGAACCGTTCTATTGTGTTCTGGGGGTATATTCCTAAAAGTGGGATGGCTGGGTCAAAAGGCAGTTTGATTTTCAATTTTTTGAGGAATCTCCATACTGTTTTCCACAGAGGCTGCACCAGTCTGCATTCCCAGCAGCAGTGTAGGAGGGTTCCCTTTTCTCCACATCCTCGCCAGCACTTATTCTGTGTTGTTTTGTTGATGAGCACCATTCTAGCCAGTGTGAGGTAATATCTCATTGTGGTTTTAATTTGCATTTCTCTAATGATTAATAATGTTGAGCATTTTTTCATATGCCTATTGGCCATCTGTATATCCTCTTTGGAGAAGTGTCTATTCATTTCTTTTGCCCATTTTTTGATTGGATTGTTTGTCTTTCTGGTGTTGAGATTTACAAGTTCTTTATAAATTTTGGTTATTAACCCCTTATCAGACATACTGTCATAAATATGTTCTCCTATTGTATAGTTTGTCTTTTTATTCTGTTCTTATTGTCTGGCTGTACAAAAGCTTTTTAGTTTGATATAGTCCCATTTGTTTATCCTGTCTTTTATTTCCCTTGCCCGTGGAGATAAATCAGCAAATATATTGCTGTGAGAGCTATTGGAGAGCTTACTACCTATGTTTTCTTCTAAGATGCTTATGGTTACACATCTTACATTTAAGTCTTTTATCCATTTTGAGTTTATTTTTGTGAATGGTGTAAGTTGGCGGTCTAGTTTCATTCATGCAGGTAGCTGTCCAATTTTCCCAACACCATTTGTTAAAGAGACTGTCTTTACTCCATTGTATGCTCTTACCTCCTTTGTCAAATATCAGTTGTCCATAGAGCTGTGAGTTTATTTCTGGGTTCTCTGTTCTGTTCCATTGATCTATGTGCCTGTTCTTATGCCAGTATCAGGCTGTTTTGAGTACAATGGCCTTGTAGTATAGCTTGATATCAGGAAGTGGGATACCTCCCCCATTCTTCTTCTTTTTTAAGATTGCTGAGGCTATTCGTGTTCTCTTTTGGTTCCATATAAATTTTTGGAATATGTGATCTATATCTTTAAAGTATGTCATTGGTATTTTAATTGGTATTGCATTGAAGTTATAAATTGCTTTGGGTAATATAGACATTTTCATGATATTTATTCTTCCTAACCATGAGCACAGTGTATGCTTCCACTTGTTTGTGTCTTCCTTGATTTCTTTTATCAATGTTTTATAATTTTCTGAGTACAAGTCATTAGTTTCCTTAATTAAATGTACTCCTAGGTACTTTATTTTTTTGGTTGTAATAGTGAAGGGGATTGTTTCCTTAATTTCTCTTTCTGACTGTTCATTTTTGGTTTTTGAGTATTAATTTTATATCCTGCCATCTTGCTGAATTCATTTACTAGGTCCATTAATTTTTTGACTGAGACTTTAGGATTTTCTATATACAGTATTATATCATCTGCAAATAATGATAGCTTTCCTTCTTCTTTTCCAACTTAATGTCTTTTATTTCTTCTTCTTGTCTGATTGCTGTGGCTAGGACTTCCAGACTATGTTGAATAAGAGTGGTGAAAAGGGGCACCCCTGCCTTTTCCTGATCTTAATGGGATTTCTTTTCATTTTTTCCCATTGAGTATGATGTTGGCTGTGGGTTTGTCATAGATGGTTTTTTATCATGTAGAGGTATGTTCCCTGTATTCCCACTTTCTTGAGAGTTTTGATCATGAATGGGTGCTGGATTTTATCAAATGCTTTTTCTGCATCTATTGAAATTATCATGTGGTTTTTCTCCTTCCTTTTGTTTATGTGACGAATAACATTGATTGATTTGCGAATATTGTACCAGCCTTGCCTCCCAAGAATAAATCCCACTTGATCATGGTGTATGATTTTTTCCATATATTGTTGGATCTGGTTTGCTAATATTTTGTAGAGGATTTTAGCATCTATATTCATCAGGAATATTGGCCTATAATTTTCTTACTTTGTGTTGTCTTTGCCTGGTTTTGGAATCAGAATTATGCTTGCCTCATAAAAGAAGCTTGGAAATCTTCCTTCCTCTTGAATTTTTTGAAATAGCTTGAGAAGGATAGGAGTTAGTTATTCTTTGAATATTTGGTAGAATTCACTTGTGAAGCCAACTGGCCCAGGACTTTTCTTTGTTGAGAGGTTTTTGATAACTGTTTTGATCTCATTTGGTGTAATCAGTCTGTTTAGGTTTTCTGATTCTTCCAGATTGATTTTTGGAAGATTGTATGTTTCAACAAATTTGTCCATTTCATCTAGGTTGTCTAGTTTTTTGGTGTACAGTTCTTCATAGTATTTTCTTACAATATTTTGTATTTCTGTTGTGTCAGTTGTTATTTCTCCACTCTCATTTCTAATTTTATTTATTTGAGTCCTCTCTTTTTCTTGGTGAGTCTAGTTAAAGGTTCATCAATCTTGTGTACCTCTTCAAAGAACCAGCTCCTAGTTTCATTGATCCTCTGTATTGTTTCTTTAGCCTCTATGTCATTTATTTCTGCTCTGATCTTTATTATTTCCTTCCTTCTACTACATTTGGGCTTTATGTGCTGTTCTTTTTCTAGTTCTTTTAGATGCCGGGTTAAGTTTTTTATTTGAGCATTTTCTAGCTTCTTAAAATGTGCCTGTAATGCTATGAACTTCCCTCTCAGTACTGCTTTTGCTGTGTCCCATAAATTTTGAGTTGTTGTATGTTCATTATCATTCGTTTCTAGAAATATTTTTATTTCTTCTTTGATCTCATTCTTAATTCATTTGTTATTTAACCACCTGCTATTTAGTTTCCATGTGTTTGAGAATTTTTGAGCTTTTCTGTTGTGGTTCATTTCTAGTTCCATGCCATTGTGATAAGAGAAAGTGCTTGATATGATTTCAATCTTCTTAAATTTGTTGAGAGCACTTTTGTGCCCTAACATGTGGTCTATCCTAGAGAATGTACCATGAGCACTTGAAAAGAATGTATATTCTGCTGCTTTAGGGTTAAAGGTTCGGTAGATATCTATTAAATCAAGTTGATCTATTGTGTCCTTTAAGTCTGCTGTTTCTTTGTTAATTTTCTTTCTTGATGATCTACCTAGTGATGTTAGTGGGGTATTAAACTCCTCTACTAATATAGTGTTGCTGTTGATCTTGCTCTTTATATCCCTCAAAGTCTGCTTTATATATTTAGGTGCTCCTATATTAGGTGTATAGATATTTATAATAGTTATATCTTCCTGTTGGATTGCTCCCTTTATCGTTATGTAATGGCCTTCTTTTTTTTATTTTATTATTATTATTTTTTAATTAATTAATTTATTTATTTTTTACAGAGGCAGAGATAGACAGGGACAGACAGACAGGAACAGAGAGAGATGAGAAGCATCAATCATCAGTTTCTCATTGCGCGTTGCGACTTCTTAGTTGTTCATTGATTGCTTTCTCACATGTGCCTTGACTGCGGGCCTTCAGCAGACCAAGCAACCCCCTGCTGGAGCCAGCGACCTTGGGTCCAAGCTGGTGAGCTCTTTGCTCAAGCCAGATGAGCCCGCGCTCAAGCTGGCGACCCCGGGGTCTCGAACCTGGGTCCTTCCGTATCCCAGTCCGATGCTCTATGCACTGCGCCACCACCTGGTCAGGCATGTAGTGGCCTTCTTTATTTCTTACTATATTCTTTGTTTTAAAGTCCATTTTGTCTGATATAAATATTGCTACCCCAGCTTTTTTTTTTCCATTTGCATGAAATGTTTTTTTCCATACTTTTACCTTCAACCTATGTGCATCTTTTGTTTTAAGGTGTGTCTCTTGTAGACAGCATATGTATGGGTCCTGTTTTCTTATCCATGCAGCTACCCTATGTCTTTTGATTGGATCATTTAATCCATTTACAATTAAGGTTATTGATATGTAGTTGTTTATTGCCATTTTATTCTTTAAAGCTGTATTCCTTTTTTGCTATATTCTTTTCCCACTTCGATCTGTTTACACCATGTCCCTTAACATTTCCTGCAGCATTGGTTTAGTTATAATGAATTCCTTGAGTTGTTTTTTTTGTCTGGGAAACTTTTTATTTCTCCTTTGATTTTAAATGATAGCCTTGCTGGATAAAGTAGTCTTGGTTGTAGGTTCTTGTTCTGCATTACTTTGAATATTTCTTGCCATTCCCTTCTGGCCTCAAGTGTTTCTGTTGAGAAGTCTGATGTCATCCTTATGGGGGCTCCTTTGTAGGTGATAGCCTTTTTTTCTCTAGCAGCTTTTAATATTTTCTCTTTATCACTTAGCTTTGGTATTTTAATTATGATGTGTCTTGGTGTAGGTTTGTTTGGGTTTCTCTTTAGTGGAGTGCTCTGTGCTTCTTGAACTTGTGAGAGTTTCTCCTGCATTAATTTAGGGAAGTTTTCAGCTATGATATGATTGAACAAAGCCTCTATCCCTTGTTCTTTCTCTTCTTCTTCAGGAACCCCTATAATGCAAATGTTATTTCTCTTTATGTTGTCACAGAGCTCTCTAAGAGTTTCTTCAGACTTTTTGAGTCTCTTTTCTTTTTCTTCTCTGCTTCCATGCCTTCATTCCAGTTGTCCTCCAACTCGCTGATTTGATCCTCAGCTGTATCCATCCTGTTTTTAATCCTTCCGTTGTGGTCTTCATTTCTGATATTGTATTTTTCATCTCTGACTGATTCTTTTTTAATATTTCAATATCCTTTTTTATACTTGCTATTTCTTAATTTAGGTGTTTGTGATGACCATCTATTGTTGTTCTAAGATCCCTAAGCATCCTTACAATCATTATTTTGAACTCCGCATCCGGAAGTTTGATTATTTTTATATCACTCAGTTAATCTCCTGAAGGTTTCTCTTGTGGTTTCATTTGGATTGCACTTCTTTGTCTTCTCATTATGTCTGTGTGTTTGGGTGTTTTGTTTGTAGAGCTGGTTGAGTCTAGGCTTGGTGTTGTCTGCTTCCAGTTTTCACTTGTGTTGTTTCTAGGTCTTCTTGGGTTGGCATCAGCTATTATTTGTAATCCACTTTTGGATTTGGGCTGCTTTGAAGTCTTGATTTTTTTGTTTTCTTTTTTTTTTTTTTAATTTAATTTTATTTTATTTTTTTTATTTTATTTTTTTTTATATAATTTTATTTTTTTAATGGGGTGACATCAATAAATCAGGATACATATATTCAAAGATAACAAGTCCAGGTTATCTTGTCGTTCAATTATGTTGCATACCCACCACCCAAAGTCAGATTATCCTCTGTCACCTTCTATCTTGTTTTCTTTGTGCCCCTCCCACCCCCTATCCCTCTCCCATTCCCCCCTCCCCCCCGTAACCACCACACTCTTATCAATGTCTCTTAGTTTCACTATTATGTCCCACCTACGTATGGAATAATACAGTTCCTGTTTTTTTCTGATTTACTTATTTCGCTTCGTATCATGTTATCAAGATCCCACCATTTTGCTGTAAATGTTCCGAAGTCATCATTTCTTATGGCTGAGTAGTATTCCATAGTGTATATGTGCCACATCTTCTTTATCCAGTCATCTATTGATGGGCTTTTTGGTTGTTTCCATGTCCTGGCCACTGTGAACAATGCTGCAATAAACATGGGGCTGCATGTGTCTTTACGTATCAATGTTTCTGAGTTTTGGGGATATATACCCAGTAGAGGGATTGCTGGGTCATAAGGTAGTTCTATTTGCAGTTTTTTGAGGAACCACCATACTTTCTTCCATAATGGTTGTACTACTTTACATTCCCACCAACAGTGTATGAGGGTTCCTTTTTCTCCACAGCCTCTCCAACATTTGCTATTACCTGACTTGCTAATAACAGCTAATCGAACAGGTGTGAGGTGGTATCTCATTGCCGTTTTGATTTGCATTTCTCTAATAGCTAAAGAAGATGAGCATCTTTTCATATATCTGTTGGCCATTTGTATTTCTTCCTGTGAGAAGTGTCTATTCATATCCTCTTCCCATTTTTTTATTGGATTGTTTGTTTGTTTGTTGTTGAGTTTTATGAGTTCTTTGTATATTTTGGATATTAGGCCCTTATCTGAGCTGTTGTTTGAAAATATCATTTCCCATTTAGTTGGCTTTCTGTTTATTTTGTTATCAGTTTCCCTTGCTGAGCAAAAACTTCTTAGTCTGATGTAGTCCCATTCATTAATTTTTGCCTTCACTTCTCTTGCCATTGGAGTCAAATTCATAAAATGCTTTTTAAAACCCAGGTCCATGAGTTGAGTACCTATGTCTTCTTCTATGTACTTAATTGTTTCAGGTCTTATGTTTAGATCTTTGATCCATTTTGAGTTAATTTTTGTACAGGGGGAGAGACTGTAGTCCAGTTTCATTCTTTTGCATGTGTCTTTCCAGTTTTCCCAGCACCATTTATTGAAGAGGCTTTCTTTTCTCCATTGTGTGTTGTTGGCCCCTTTATCAAAAATTATTTGACTATATATATGTGGTTTTATTTCTGGACTTTCTATTCTGTTCCATTGGTCTGAGTGTCTATTTTTCTGCCAATACCATGCTGTTTTGATTGTCGTGGCCCTATAATAGAGTTTGAAGTCAGGTATTGTTATGCCCCCAGCTTCATTCTTTTTCTTTAGGATTGCTTTGGCTATTCGGGGTTTTTTATAGTTCCATATAAATCTGATGATTTTTTGCTCTATTTCTTTAAAAAATGTCATTGGAATTTTGATGGGAATTGCATTAAATTTGTATATTGCTTTGGGTAATATAGCCATCTTGATTATATTTATTCTTCCTAGCCAAGAACAAGGTATATTCTTCCATCTCATTATATCTTTTTCGATTTCCCTTAACAATGGTTTATAGTTTTCATTATATAAGTCCTTTACATTCTTTGTTATGTTTATTCCTAAGTATTTTATTTTTTTTGTTGCAATCGTGAAGGGGATTATTCTTTTGAGTTCCTTCTCAGTTGTTTCATTGTTGGCATATAGAAAGGCTATTGACTTCTGTATGTTAATTTTGTATCCTGCGACCTTACTGTATTGGCTTATTGTTTCTAGTAGTCTTTTTGTGGATTCTTTGGGGTTTTCGATGTATAGGATCATATCATCTGCAAAAAGTGATACCTTTACTTCTTCTTTTCCGATATGGATGCCTTTTATTTCTTTGTCTTGTCTGATTGCTCTGGCTAGAACCTCTAGTACCACATTAAATAAGAGTGGAGAGAGTGGACAACCCTGTCTTGTTCCTGATTTAAGGGGGAAAGCCTTCAGTTTAGTGCCATTTAATATGATGTTAGCTGATGGTTTATCATATATGGCCTTTATCATGTTGAGATATTTTCCTTCTATACCCATTTTGTTGAGAGTCTTAAACATAAAATTGTGTTGTATTTTATCGAAAGCCTTTTCTGCGTCTATTGATAAGATCATGTGGTTTTTGTTCTTTGTTTTGTTGATATGGTGTATTACATTAACCGTTTTACGTATGTTGAACCATCCTTGAGATTCTGGGATGAATCCCACTTGATCATGATGTATTATTTTTTTAATATGTTGTTGTATTCGATTTGCTAGTATTTTGTTTAGTATTTTAGCATCTGTATTCATTAGAGATATTGGTCTGTAGTTTTCTTTTTTTGTGCCATCCTTGCCTGGTTTTGGTATGAGGGTTATGTTGGCCTCATAAAATGTGTTTGGAAGTATTGCTTCTTCTTCAATTTTTTGGAAGACTTTGAGTAGAATAGGAACCAAGTCTTCTTTGAATGTTTGATAAAATTCGCTGGTATAGCCGTCAGGGCCTGGACTTTTATTTTTGGGGAGGTTTTTAATGGTTTTTTCTATTTCTTCTCTACTGATAGGTCTGTTTAGGCTTTCTGCTTCTTCTTGACTCAGTCTAGGAAGGTTGTATTGTTCTAGGAATTTATCCATTTCTTCTAGGTTGTTGAATTTAGTGGCATAAAGTTTTTCATAGTATTCTACAATAATTCTTTGTATATCTACGGTGTCCGTGGTGATTTCTCCTCTTTCATTTTGTATTTTGTTTATATGAGTTCTTTCTCTTTTTTCCTTGGTAAGTCTTGCCAAGGGTATGTCAATTTTGTTGATCTTTTCAAAGAACCAGCTCCTTGTTCTATTAATTTTTTCTATAGTTTTTCTGTTCTCTAATTCATTTATTTCTGCTCTGATTTTTATTATCTCCTTTCTTCGGCTGGTTTTGGGTTGTCTTTGTTCTTCTTTTTCTAGTTCCTTAAGGTGGGAAGTTAAGTGGTTCACTTGGGCTCTCTCTTGTTTGTTCATATATGCCTGAAGTGATATGAACTTCCCTCTTATCACTGCTTTTGCTGCATCCCATAGATTCTGATATGTCGTATTGTCATTTTCATTAGTCTGTATATATCTTTTGATCTCTGCACTTATTTCTTCTTTGACCCATTCATTTTTTAAAAGTATGTTGTTTAGTTTCCACATTTTTGTGGGATTTTTTTCCTCTTTTTTGCAGTTGAATTCTAGTTTCAAGGCTTTATGATCAGAAAATATGCTTGGTACAACTTCAATTTTTCTGAATTTGCTGATATTGTTTTTGTGGCCCAACATATGGTCAATTCTTGAGAATGATCCATGTACACTGGAGAAAAATGTATACTCAGTCACTTTGGGATGAAATGTCCTGTAGATGTCTATCATATCCAGGTGCTCTAGTGTTTTGTTTAAGGCCACTATGTCTTTGTTGATTCTCTGTTTGGATGACCGATCTAGAACCGTCAGCGGTGTATTGAGGTCTCCAAGTATGATTGTATTTTTGTCAGTTTTTGTTTTAAGATCAATAAGTAGCTGTCTTATATATTTTGGTGCTCCTTGGTTTGGTGCATATATATTAAGAATTGTTATGTCTTCTTGATTCAGTGTCCCCTTAGCCATTATGAAATGGCCATTTTTGTCTCTAAGTACTTTTCCTGTCTTGTAGTCAGCATTATCCGATATGAGTATTGCTACACCTGCTTTTTTTTGGATGTTATTTGCTTGGAGTATTGTTTTCCAGCCTTTCACTTTGAATTTGTTTTTATCCTTGTTACTTAGATGAGTTTCCTGTAGGCAGCATACAGTTGGATTTTCTTTTTTAATCCATTCTGCTACTCTGTGCCTTTTTATTGGTGAGTTTAATCCATTTACATTTAGTGTAATTATTGATACTTGTGAGTTCCCTATTGCCATTTTATATCTTGCTTTATGTTAGTTTTGTGTCTTGTTTGATCCTTCTCTTTCGTTTTTCTATCTTTTGTTTTTATTTGGTTGTATTCCATACATCTTTCCTCTGTTGCTATCTTTTTTATCTCATGTGCTTCTGTGGTGGTTTTTTCAATGGTGGTTACCTTTGAGTAATGAAAAGGGTCCCTACCCTGTTCATTGTAGCGAACTATTTTGTGAGTACTTTTGCACTCCATCGTCCTTTGCTACTGTTAATCTCCGTCTTCTCCCCCTCTTTCTTTTTGTTGTTGTCACAGTTTAAATTTGGTTTTATTGTGTTCTTCTTGGAGCTTTTACTTGTGGCTCTGTTTTTTTTTGTTCTTTGTATCTGATTGGAGAACCCCCTTTAGTAATTCCTGGAGTGGGGGTTTTCTGATGATAAATTCCCTCATCTTTTCTGTATCTGTGAATGTTTTTATTTCTCCTTCGTATTTGAAGGATAGCTTTGATGGGTATAGTATTCGTGGCTGAAAGTTCCTCTCTTTCAGGACTTTAAATATTGGGGTCCACTCTCTTCTAGCTTGTAGAGTTTCTGCTGAGAAATCTGATGATAATCTAATGGGCCTTCCTTTATATGTTGTATTCTTCTTTTCCCTGGCTGCCTTGAGAATTTTTTCTTTGCTGTTGGTTTGTGTCAATTTCATTATGATATGCCTTGGAGTAGGTTTGTTGGGGTTAAGAAAACTTGGAGTTCTGTTTGCTTCTTGAACTTGAGGCTTTAGTTCTTTCCACAGGCTTGGGAAGTTCTCATCAATTATTTGTTTAAGTATGTTCTCCATTCCATTTTCTCTCTCTTCTCCCTCTGATATACCTATTATTCTTATGTTATTCTTTTTGATGGAGTCAGATAATTCTTGTAGGGCTATCTCATTTTTTTTAATTTTTGAGTCTCTTTCTTCTTCTCTCTGTTGTGCCTCAAGTTGCTTGTCTTCTATTTCACTAATCCTCTCTTCTATCTGACCTGTTCTATTAGCTAAGCTTGTTACTTCGTTTTTCAGCTCGTTAATTGAGTTTTTCATCTCTGTTTGATTTGTTTTTATAGTTTCAATTTCCTTGGACATATATTCTTTGTGTTCATGGAGTTGTTTTCTGAGCTCCCTATATTGCCTTTCTGTGTTTTCTTGTATATCTCGGAGGATTTTTAGGATTTCTATCTTGAATTCTCTGTCATTTAGCTCCAAGGTTTCCAATATATTAAATTTTTTCTCCATAGATTTTTCCTCATCTAGCTGTGTTACCTCTCTTTCTTTTGTATCCATGATATTCGATTTTCTCTTCCTTAATGGCATCTGAGGGTGGTTTTGTTGATAGTATTAATGAGATTTAATAAAGAATAAAAAGTTAAAAAAAAAATAAAAAAATAACAAATCGAAAAGAGTTGTTTTTTTTAAAAAAATTAATAATGAAATAAAGAAAAATAAAATAAAATAAAAATTTTTAAAAAAAGGAAATTATTCCCCCCCTCTTTTTTTCCTCTCCTCTCCTCTCCCCTCTTTCTTGAGAAAATCTTGTGGTGGACTGTGAGTTATAACAAACAATGCCTGTGATGGAGGGCCTGAATTGGGGAAAAGTAATAAAGGGGCAAAAAAGAGAGAAAGAAAAAAAAAAAAAAAAAAAAGGAAAAGAAAAAAAAAAGAGCGTATGGACCCACAAAAAGCAAATAAGGAAAAAATTTGGGTCAAGAATAAAATGATTTGCTTTTAGGTGTTGGTTTTCTAAGAGTTATGATGAGAGGAATAAGAGGAAAATGGAAAAATGGGGGGACAAATTAAAAACTTACTATTGTATTTAGTGGAACAAGAACTAGATAATATGGAGAGCCAGGGATGGGAGCACTGCTAGTGAGTTAAAAAGGTGAAGTAAAAACCCCCCAAAATGCCACAAACATAGGTTTGAGTCCCAGATAAGATAATTTGTTTGTTATTGAGGTTTGAATGAGAGGAGATGTAAAGGAGAAAGGAAGAAACTAATATAGAGGGAGAAAAGAAAGAGAGAGAGAGAAAAAAAGAGGGAACCACTAAAAGAAGAAAAAAGAAAGGAGAGAGAGAGAAAGAGTTAAGGGTTTTGGAGTGCAACCCTCATAGAGAGAAAGGAAGAGAAGAGAAATGATAATGGGAGATGTAACACTTATGGGTAGTGTAGTTCAAGGAGAGGAGAGAGTAAGACCGGTAGAGAGTTAATCGGCCAAATTGGAGGAGGAAAAAAAAGTCTCAAGAATGAAGATAAGAGAAACGAACAAATATAATAAAATGGGATAGGTTATAAAGTCTGCAGATTATTCTTGATTTTGAGAGGTTATCTTCTTGCTTTTTCTTTTCTCTCCCTCTTCCTGGTCGGTGACTCTGTACCCCGGGTTCTGCCCCTTTGGCACGCTCAGGTAGAGGTTTGCAGTTGATAAGTCTCTATGGCAATGTCATGTATTATGCTTTATTCTTGTTGGGAGTTGAGGCTCATTAGCATTTATAGGCTCCGACAGTGAGAGAGTCCGTGTTCCTGGAGCCTTTCTCCTAGTCTTTCCTTCCTCAATTAGTAGCCTGATAGTCCAGGTATGGGGTTGCTGCTGCCTCTGCCTGGATAGTAAGAGGCTCAAATTGCTGGCAACTCCCCACTCTATTTCCACTCAGCACAGGGCTCTGGGTAAGGCTCAGTCAGTCAGAGCTGCTAGCATAATCAGGTGGGCTTTCCGCCCACTCAAAGACCACTGGCTCTGCCACTCTGTCCGGTAACACAAGCGGGCGCCCACTTCCGGGGCGCTTGGAGGAAACTCTCACTCACTGTCTGCAACCAGGATATCCGGCCAGCAGTCTCACGCTCTGAGTGAAACCCCCAACCGCAGGGAAAAGTTGCAGCGTTGGAATTGAGTCTCGCTCCGTCCCCGTGTGCGGCTTTTGCAAGGCGCTGGGGCGGCCCGAGATTCCGCTTTGGCCCACACAAAGGCCCCTGACTCTGCCCCTCTGTGCGATAACACGGGCGCGCACTGCCGAGGCACTCGGAGGAATCACTCACTCCTTATCTGCGCGCGCACACCAGGATATGAGGCCGGCCGCGGTTCCCTCTGAGTAAAACCCTCACCAGCGCGGAAAATCTCCACCGTTGGAAGTAGTTCTCACTCCCTCCCGTGCGTGGCTTTCCCAGGGCACTGGGGCTGCCCAGAGACTCTGCCCTCAGCCCACAGAAAGGCCTCTGACCCTGCCTCTCCGTGGGGCAACACGGGCACCCACTCTCGGGGCCTAGGAAGAAATCTCTCTTCCACTAACTGCGCACCGACCAGGAGACCGGGTAAAATGGCCGCTCCGCTTGTCTTTCTTTGTTTGGGTTTGGCGCGAGTGTTAGCTTGTATTGCCCGGGTTGCCACAGGATCAGATTTTCCTCGGCTTGGATCTCTGAGCCACAGCCTGGTTCGGCCGTTTTTGCTGCGGCGGCCTGGATCTATTCACCCCCTTTGCCCGCCTCAGTTTCTATATTCACAGTTACCAGAGAAAGCCGCCCTGTTTAGGTTAGTGAGGAAGGCGGAGCATTTCTTACTCCCTATTTCCTTCGGGGTTTGGTTATATATTTAGCCAATTTTTCACTCAATCATACCTTTGGGTGTATTGCGAAGAATCTGGAAGCTCCAAGTATAGGTTTTTCTGTTTCTGGTTGAAGATCTTGTTGAGTTTTGGGGGAGATTTATCGGTATCGCTTCCTACTCCGCCATTACTCTGACGTCATCCTCTCGATTTTTTTTTTGTTTTCTTAACAGGTGATTGTCTTGTTTGCTGATCTCAGCAGGGGGCTTATTTGAAACTGTATCCAGGAATTTGGTGGGTGTGACCTGAGGCTCTGAAGTCCTCTTCTGCCAGTTAATCTCTCTGGGGGCTGGTTGCTTTCTCAGCTTCAGTAGGGGAAGGTGATCTCAGATCTCCATGAGACCTGAGTTACTGCCCCTCCTCCCCACTTCTTGTTTTCAGCTGTGTCTTGTTGTGCTGATTGGAGCTGGAGAGATGTCTGTATCTCTTTGACCTGGAAGTACTTTTGTATTTTGCTTTGTGGAAGGATCAGACCCTCCCCCAGTTATGGCCACCTCCAGCACTGAATGAGTCAGCTTTTCAGGTCATCACCTGCATTCCTCTACCCCTCACCATCCATCTCTTTCTCTTTCAACTCCTTTCTTTTTGTTGAAGCGAGCCCTTTCAACTCACCTTGTTCCCTGGTCACCAGGCAAGTGGCTGTGAGCAGTATTTACTGCTCTTTTCCTTGTAGTGAGAGCCCAGCCTTACACCCCCCCCCCCATTTCTGTAAGCAGGGGAGATTCAGGTGATCCTTACCAGGTTTGTTGTGGCTTCTTCTTTGCTCCTCAGATTTTGAGAGCTGTTCTTGTAGTCTAGATTTGGTTTTTTATGCTGATTGTTCATAAATTAGTTTATAATCCAGTTCAGTGGTGTGAGCTGGGAGTCTGTGTGTCTGCCTACTCTGCTGCCATCTTCGGTGGTGCTGTCTTATGAGGAATCCCATTTATGCCTCAGATAAGTGGCTTTGTATCAGAGACTTCCTTATTTGTATATTGGCTTAAAGGCTTTAATTTTCTACACTATAAAATGAGACAGCCCAGGGGCTTTCTCTCTTGGTTCCTGAAATTAGCATTGCAGAGTCAGTCAAGATGGCAGAGTGCTGAAGGAGAAGACAATTTGTGCAGAGTTTGTGCAGAGGGAAGGAGATGAGGAACAGAAGTGAATTGGCTGGTGGGGTAGAAACCTTTGATTTTAGGAATATTCAGATGAGTCAGTGGCTTTGAGAGCCCGAATGGAAAGGGAAGTGTTTTCCCACTGTGTGTATTTCTTACCTGCTGGATGCGAGCTAGGTTTAAATGTAATGGCCCACCAATTCTTGGCTCTGTTGTTTCATTACCGTCTGTCCAAATCAAATGTGAACTTGCATGGGCCAGGTAGCTGTGATGGTGGCTGCAGCTACTGGGTTTACAACAGTGAAACAATGAACTGACTGCAACTGTGGTGGAAGGTGGGAACCTCATCTATTCTCTGTGTTGGGAAGATAAAATATATTATGCTCACTTTGTAAAGATGGCGCTGCCCACGTGGAAGCCTGTTGCCCAGGTGATAATATTAATTGCCCTTTTGCTTGGGATGGGTGTGATTATATTAATGCATGTTGGGGGTGAGTGTAAAGCCAGTATCCACGGCCACTATCATAGCCTCCTGGGCCATGCAGGTTCGCATTGGATTCAGACAGATGGTAATTGTAGAGCTAGGAGGCACGGCCAGGACCACTATCACAGCAGCCTTCTGGCCTATGCAGGTTCGCATTGGATTCGGATAGTCGGTAAAGAAACAGCGGAGCCAAAAACTGATGGGTCATCATCTTTAATTCTAGCTTGCACCCGGCGGGCAAGTAAAAATACACACTGGGCTCCAAAACCCAGTCACATTCAGTGCTCACAAAGCCACTGACTTATCCGAGTTTCCTAGAATCAAAGGTTTCTAGCTCACCAGACTTATTCACCTCTGTTCCCCATCTCCTTCCTTATCCCAGATACAAACTCTACACAAACTGGCATCTCACTCAGCACTCTGCCATCTTGGCTGCTTCTCCTGGCCTCCTCCACGTGGCCTTTCTCTGCTCTCCTCTGCTCTCTCTTCTAATGATAATCTCCCAGGAACCAAGAGGGCAAACTCCCGTTCTGCCCCCATTTTATATTGTAGCTTCACAACCTCTAATCCAATATACAAAATAGGGAAGTCTCCAATACAAAGTCACCCCTCCGAGGCATGATTGGATTGTACCACCCCACATCAAAATGGGGTGGGAAAAGCTCAATCCCAAAACCAAGCCCCAGGCTACAAGGATTCTCAACACACATTAATATACCTGGGCAACGGCCCCCTCGTGGGCAGCGTCATATTTAACAAAGTGAGCATAATATACTCTATCTGCCCAACAGTAATGAAACAACGGGGCCAAGAACTGGGGGGCCATCATCTTTAATCCTAGCTTGCACCCAGCGGGTAAGTAAAAACACACACTGGGCTCCAAATCCCACTCATTCAGTGCTCACAAACCTACTGACTTTATCCGAGTTTCCTAGAATCAAAGGTTTCTAGCTCACCAGACTTATTCACCTCTGTTCCCCATCTCCTTCTTTCTCCCTGCACAAACTGGCTTCTCACTCAGCACTCCACCATCTTGGCTGCTTCTCCTGGCCTCCTCCACATGGCCTTTCTCTGCTCTCCTCTCTAATGCTAATCTCAGGAACCGAGAGAGCAAGCTCCTGGTCTGCCCCACTTTATAGTGCAGAAATCAAAACCTTTCATCCAATATACAAAATAGGGAAGTCTCTAATACAAAGTCACTTCTCTGAGGCATGAAGGGATTGTACCACCCCACATCAGAAAGGGTGGGAAAGGCTTAGTCCTAAAACCAAGTCCCAGGCTACAAGGATCCTGCCTGCCCACAGCCTGCCCCCAACACACATTAATATCACCTGGGCGACAGGCTTCCACGTGGGCAGCGCCATCTTTAACAAAATGAGCATAATATATTTTATCTGCCCAAAAGAGGCCTTTTGTGCCAAAAGGTTTTAAAAGGAGAGAGATCACGTTGTTCCGGGAGAAGAGTGATTATGTTCTAGGAGCAGCCCAGGCTGTAGGAGAGCAGAGAAAGACCACGTGGAGGAGGCCAGGAGAAGCAGCCAAGATGGTGGAGTGCTGAGGGAGAAGCTAGTTTGTGCAGAGTTTGTTCAGAGAGAAGGAGATGGGGAACAGAGGTGAATAAGGCTAGTGAGCTAGAAACCTTTGATTCTAGGAAACTCAGATAAGTCAGTAGCTTTGTGAGCACTGAGTGAGTGAGTTTTGGAGCCCAGTGTGGGGTTTTACTTGACTGCCGGGTGCAAGCTAGGATTAAAGCTTGGATCTGTTGTTTCATTACCATCTGTCTGAATCTAATGCGAACCTACATGGGCCAGGCGGCTGTGATGGTGGCCGTGAATACTGGCTTTACTCTCTGTTACAACAACTTCTTACACCAGTAAGGGAGGAGATAGTGGAAAATGCATAGAATATTAATTGGGCAATGCCCTATGGAGAAGCTGAAAATTTTATAGATACTGTACTTTCTGAATTAAATGTGGATGTTACAAGTATAAGAGTAAAGCTGGACTATCTTAGCTTATTTGGGTTCCCCTATAATTTTAATGGGAAATTAGATTGTTCCCCCAGGAGAAGAAAGCCTGGTAGTTGAGCTTGGGAAATTTTGAGGAAGTTGAAAATAAAGCTAATGGTTTGAGAAATCTCAGAAAACTTCCATTTGAAGAGACGCATTTAAAATTATTTTTTCAATTAAAAATGTTTATTGTAGAAAATTTGGAATATATAAAATGTATACCAAAAATAACCTCTCTGTAATCCCACCACTCTGAAGTAACATCCTGGTATTTTGTTATATTTTTTCTAGTCTATTGAAATTGAATATATAATTTTTTAAAATTATAGTAGAATACACATAACATAGAATTAATCATTTTAACCATTTTTAGTGTACATTTCAGTGGCATTAAGTACATTCACATTGTTGTGCAGACATCATTGCGATCTATCTCCATAACTCTTTCGTCTTCTAAAACTGGAACTCTGAACCCATTGAACGCTAGCTCCTCATTCTTCCCTCTCTCCAGCCCCTGGCAGTCACCATTCTACTTACTGTCTCTATGATTTTAATTGAACATATTTTTATTTAAAATTGAAGTTGTACTTTATATAGTTATGTGCCATAATTTTTAAAAAATTTTATTAAATCCCTCGTGTTAATAGTTTTGCCAGTGTCATTTTATCACATAGTCTACTATATGGATGTATATCCTTTTTCATTCTTTTTTCTTTTAAAAATTGTCCATATTTGCCTGACCAGGTGGTGGCGCAGTGGGTAGAGCATTGGACTGGGATGCAGAAGACCCAGGTTTGAGACCCCGAGGTCACCAGCTTGAGCGTGGGCTCATCTGGTTTGAGCAAGGCTCACCAGCTTGGACCCAAGGTCGCTGGCTCAAGTAAGGGGTTACTCGGTCTGCTGAAGGCCTGCAGTCAAGGCACATATGAGAGAGCAATCAATGAACAACTAAGGTGTCGCAACGAAAAACTAATGATTGATGGTTCTCATCTCTCGCCATTCCCGTCCGTCTGTCCCTATCTATCCCTCTCTCTGACTCTCTCTCTATCTCTGTAAAAAAATAAATAAATAAAATAAATTATATTGTCCATTTTTTATGTATACTTTGTTATGTATAATTATACATAAAATTTGTGAATAAGACAAATTCTGGGCCCTGGCCGGTTGGCTCAGTGGTGGAGCGTTGGCCTGGCGTGCAGGAGTCCTGGGTTCGATTCCCAGCCAAGGCACACAGGAGAAGTGCCCATCTGCTTCTCCACCCCTCTCCCTCTCCTTCCTCTCTGTCTCTCTCTTCCCCTCACGCAGCCAAGACTCCATTGGAGCAAAGTTGGCCCGGGCGCTGAGGATGGCTCTGTGGCCTCTGCCTCAGGTGCTAGAATGGCTCTGGTTGCAACAGAGTGATGCCCCAGATGGGCAGAGCATCGCCCCCTGGTGGGCATGCCAGGTGGATCCCGGTCGGGCACATGTGGGAGTCTGTCTGACTGCCTCCCCATTTCCAACTTCAGAAAACTACAAAAAAAAAAAAAAAAAAAAAAAAGAAAGAGAAATTCTGTAAAGGGTTTTATGTGATTCCATAAAATTAAAAGATGTTAAAACCTTTTTGACAAAACAAGATAAATTCTGTCACATGGGCCTGACCAGGTGGTGGCGCAGTGGATAGAGTGTCGGACTGGGATGCGGAAGACAAAGGTTCAAGACCCCGAGGTCGCCAGCTTGAGCACGGGCTCATCTGGTTTGAGCAAAAGCCCACCAGCTTGGGCCCAGAGTCGCTGACTCCAGCAAGGGGTTGCTTGGTCTGCTAAAGGCCCATGGTCAGGGCACATATGAGAGGGCAATCGATGAACAACTAAGGTGTTGCAACACGCAATGAAAAGCTGGTGATTGATGCTTCTTATCTCTCTCTGTCCTTGTCTGTCCCTCTCTTTGACTCACTCTCTGTCTCTGTAATAAATTAATAAATAAATAAAATTAAAAAAAATTCTGTCACATGGCTTTTTATTTTTCTATTTTGGTAGAGAAGCTATACTTGTTAGAATAGAAACAAAAGAAGAAAATACTTAACTAATCTATAACTTAGCTAATTTTTTGAGACCATCCTAACAGGATAAACGTGTGCATTATCTTTCTATATTTTTCCTAGTATGATTGTTTACATAGTAAAATAGCAGATTATAAAACACAAAAGAATTTATAGGTATGAATAATACTATATGTCCCAGGAGAGTTATAAGATTTTTGGCCTTATTTCTATTATTTCTTGTTTGGACCAAATTTAGACTAAATCAGTGGTTCTCAACCTTTCTAATGCCATGACCCTGCAATACAGTTCCTCATGTTGCGGTGACCCCAAACCAAAAAATAATTTTGGTGGCTACCTCATAACTTTAATTTTGCTACAGTTATGATTCAGAATGTAAATACCTGATATGTATTATGTATTTTCCGATGACTTTCGGTGACCCCACTGGGGTCGCGACTCACAGGTTGAGAACCACTGGACTAAATGCAGAAAAACATGGGTGGTGGTTGCCTTTAAGCTAAAACACCAAGGCCTGACCTGTGGTGGCACAGTGGATAGAGTGCCAACCTAGAGCACTGAGGTCGCTGGTTCAAAACTCCGGGCTTCCCTGGTCAAAGCACATATGGGAGTTGATGTTTCCTGCTTCTCCCTCCCCCCTTCTCTCTCTCTCACTCCTCTCTAAAATGAATAAATAAAATCTTTAAAACATCAACACAAAAACTTTCACTTGTGGCATGAGAACAGAACACAGGAAAATTTTCCTTCGGAGGCTCTGGCAACAAAGTAGAAGTCTAATTTTGGCCCTGCCACATTCCTGCAACTCCTGGCTCATTTGTTAACGTGCAACTTACATTCTGCTGGTATCAGGATGTCTGTATGGCAGGTACCAGACCAGATGGTACTTGGGTCTGACTGGTGGCAGTGCAGTGGATAGAAGGTTGACCTGGAATGCTGAGAGGTCCCAGGCTTGAAACTACGAGGTTACCATCTTGAGCACAGGTTCATACAGCTTGAGCCTGGGGTTGCTGGCTTGAGCATGGGATCATGTCGATGATCTCATGGTCTCTAGCTTGAGCCCAAGGTCGCTGGCTTGAAGCTCAAGGTTTCTGGATTGAGCAAGGGGTCACTGGCTCAGCTGGAACCCTCTGGTCAAGGAACATATGATAAGCAATCAATGAATAAAGTGCCACAACTACAAGTTGATGCTTTTCATATTTCTTTCTCTCTCTCACTAAAAAACAAACAAACAAACAAACAAACAAAAAAACCTACTTGAGACCTGCCCTTCTCCGGATTGGACCACCTCTCCAGGGGGAAAAAGACAAGCTTACATCTGTGGCAAAGGTGTGGAGTAGAATTTCTAAATACTAAAAACCTAGTTCCTCATTGCCGAGCAAGCCCTTCCTTAGGACCATGAACTATGAAAGGAGTGTCTGTCTTTTAGACCTTAGACTAACACACCCAGGCTTAATCAGCTATGTTCTAAACATATTAAAGCAAGCCAGGGCTATTCATTGCAACTAAGGAAATGCAGTCTTCCATCTTGGGTGGAAAAAGAAAACATGCTCCCTGAGCCAGAGGAAAGCTGGCTTATATAGACAGAAGTGTCTGCCTCTGGCATCTGATCAGTCAGTCCTCATTTGCCTGAGGACTCTAAATACATTCAGTTGATTGGTCCAAAATGCAGTTTCTTGATTGGTCATATGGAGTTCAGATTGTCTGGTTAAGAGGTTGATGAGGATATGGCTGCACAGCTCCAATTGGATGGGGAAAGCTTCAGTTCTATTGGTTGAAACAGGATTCCAGAAACTCCTTCATAAGGACTGGCTTGGATGGCAGGACCACTGTACAGGCAGGCAGTTCAGTACAAAGGCAGCTAGTTTAGTGCAGGCTTCTCCTGAAGTGCAATTTGTGTGAAAGGACCCTGTGTAGAAAAGCATGCTAGACTATGGCTCTGCTTTTAAAAACTTGAGCCCAGTTAGCCACAAGGGTCCACACCAGTAATGATAGATTTCAGTTAGATCAATCCTCGAAAATGGAGACTTCAGAGTTTAGTACAATTCAGGCCTCTCTTCATGAGTCAATGCCACAAAATTGCTAATGTTGTGAGGGCACTGACCCAATCTAGAGAGATTTGTTTTCCTTGAAGGCTGGTTTTCATTTCAGGGTGTGTTCTTATGGGCCACGTCCAGCTACCACTTCCCTGGGTTTCCAGCTAACTGACAAAAATGGCTGTGTCCACCATACCAGCTTCCACATTCTCTTTATTCCCTTATGGCCCCTGGCTGGCCAAAGTGTCAGTTTCATGCAAAGGGTTGACTGTGATGAGTTCCTACTACTCTCCCTATCCTAAACAGGGAGGAGGGCTCCTCTAGTAATGGTCTCTGGAGACAAGCTTCTTGAATGTTTCACCTTTCCCATCTCTTCACTCCAGGTTACAGAGCCCAAGCCTTCACACTGGGGCTTGCTGGAGGCACATACCCTTCCTTGGTGTTGAGTTCTACTTACTCCCTACCCCCCACTTCTGCTGTCTCATCTCCAAAGCATTTCCTATAATAGAGCATCTGCAAGTTCCTGTAAAATAATCTATCAGTAGAAGTCTGACCTCCGACACTTTTCTCTGATGCCCTTTTCATTGCTCCAGGGTTCAGGAGAACGTCTGCAATTGTGCTTTCCCAAGCCCCTTTCCTTCAGCTGGAGAGTGGTGCGGCTCTTCTGTGTTGGTCTGGGTTCCAACTAATGATCCTTAAATCATACATGAGGCTTTGGAGTGACTTGGCATGAATGGATCATGTTCTGCTCTAGAAACTGATTTTAACTGACCAAGGAAGCCATAGTCCAAAGGCTCAATCTGGGGAAGTCCTGATCCTTTTTGTCTCCTCTCAGTTCCTGCCTTCCGTCATTGTGTGTAAGGAGTAAATAAGCAATCACAAAATGTCCCTGGGATGACAAGATCCACACAAATTAGGTATAAAAATGATTTCCCTTTCAGGTTGTGGTCTGCATTAAAAAAGTAAACAGAGGCCTGACCTGTGGTGGCGCAGTGGGATAAAGCGTCGACCTGGAACACTGAGGTCGCCGGTTCGAAACCTTGGGCTTGCCTGGTCAAGGCACATATGGGAGTTGATGCTTCCTGCTCCTCCCCCTTCTCTCTCTCTCTCTGTCTCTCTCTCTCACTCCTCTCTCTCTAAAAAAAATCAATAAATAAAATATTAAAAAAAAAAAGTAAACAGAACAACAGCAAATAGAAGGACAAAGCAAGTGATAAAACTTGAAAGCAAGTTTTGCTTCCCCAAAACTGTGATGTAGCTATGTTTGGATATTTTCATCTTACAGAAAAGGAAAAAACAAATATTGATAGTGAAAAGGAAGTGACCTGATTTGCTGAAATGTTTGGTCTAGAGGACTACATATAAAGTCAGATGTCAAGTTGCCTCTGACTTCCTGAGTATATTATGCCTTTGAATACACTAATACTGGTTTACTATAGGTTTTAGTTTCACTTGCTATTTTTTTTTTTTTGGTATATGTTAAACCATCTCATCCTGTGTGCTAGAGCTAGCTGGTTTTGATTGAATATCTTTAAAAGTTTATTAATTCAGAGGGTGTGGGGTAATAATTGGCTAAATAATGCAGCTTTCAGTATAAATTTATGCTCAGAAACCTTTGCATGAAAAGATTTTTACTCAAAATATCTAATATGTCCATAATGTATCATTGTTTTCTATTTTTGTAAGCATTTCCTGTTTAACTCTCACAAACTCTGTGATGTAGGTGTGACTATTGTTTTCTTGATTCTTGTACTGGAATAAGCTAAAGCTCAGCAAAATAAAGTTCTTTTTCAAATTCCTCTCCACCTTACCTCCTTGTCCCAAGTTTGTTATAAAAAGCAGGAATAGAATCAATGTTGGCTGCCTTCCAGCTTAATGTTCCATACCTTGGGTGAAGCCGGATCTTGGAGCACTTTTCACTTACCTGCTCATTTAAGCAGTCTAATTCATAGTCAGGTAAATATGCTCAAGTGAAGTTAAAATCAAGTGTTTAAGTATGCTTATTTTCAGAATAATTTTATTTACAGTAATTGCTTTCCTGTTTTTCATGCAATGCATTGTGTTCTTAGCAGGGCAAAGAAGTCTATTTAAACACCGATATCTGGTGACTTAGTCCAATTTTCTTTGTATCTGATAATATCTGGCAGTACCCAAAGTTCTGATCCCGAGTGATTCACATGATGCATAATGTAGCCCTTGTCTGGTTTTCTCATAACTGGGACAGATAAGATTTGAGCTTAGGACTTTCCACAATCCAATAGTAAAATTTTAGATTTAGAAAAAACTTAATAAGTCACTATTGGGCAAATAAGTTTGTAAAATCTGTATTTTGTAAGTTTGCTCACTTTTATTGTTAAAAATGTCTGCCCAGATTGTGATCTGTGAAACTGTTAATTACCTTCCTGCTTGGGAAGGGCCACTGTTATGCTAATGTGTGCTGGAGGAGGGGTTTTAGTGCCAAAAAGTTTTAAGAAGAAGAAAGGAGAGGAAGGAGGCCATAGTTTTGCAGAGTTAGAGCAGGGAGGAAGTGTGCTTGCTGAGGAGAAGGAAGCCATGTTTTTGCAGAGAAGGCAGCCAAGATGGCAGGGTGCTGAAGGAGAAGGCAGTTTGTGCAGAGAGTAAGAAGCCATGTTGGCAAATGGGAACCAGAGGGGCGAGGGGCTTTGTGAGCTCTGCTGAGACTGGTGGGGGCTTTTGATCCTAGGAAAAACCGGAAAAGATTCTCCTGGTTGTGGAACCAGAGAATGTGTGAGTGGGTTTTGGAGCCCTGTGTGTTTGTGTTTACTCGCCATTTCTTTATACTGAGCCTAGCATAAAGAAATGGCCTACCAGTTTTTGGCTCTGCAGTTTCTTTACCATCTGTCCGAATCTAATGGAACCTGCATGTGCCTGCCGTGATGGCGGTGACTACTGGCCATACAGTCACTTAGTTGCATTTCCCACCCAATGCAAAAATCTCTTCCATAGCATAGCTGAGTGTGACTGTCACCTCTTGTCTCCCAACACCACAAGGGACAGGGCCTTCACAATTGAAAAGATAGCTCATTCCACTTTTGAACATTGAATTGCTGGAAAGTTCTTCTTCATACTTTCATGATGAACTGAGATTTTGTCTCTCCCACTGGTTCTAATTCGGCATCAAATGACAAGTTATATTATGATTCTATAAGTCAAATTAAATATAATATTCAAATTTTTCTTTTAGATGATAAAAATGTAAGTAATTCTCATACTGCTTCCTAAGAAGATGACTCTTTATGGGTAAACATTTTGTTCCTTTAATTGTTCCTTCTCCTTTTGGGGCTTATGTAATTGAGATTTTGCTAGAGACAGAAACCCAACTAAAAATGGCTCAAGTAAAGAAAAAATAGTATTGGTGCATGTAACCGAAAAGTCCAGAGGAAGAGGTGGCTTCTGGCCCAGTCAATGCCATCAGGGTCTGGTTTCACTTGCCATCTGTGTCATTCAGAGTTCCATCAGGAAGAGAGAAGCCACACGATCATTTGAACATTAGATCAAAGTTTAACTTAAAGAGTTGTCAGCTGTAACAGGGGATTAGAGTAATAAGGGACTGGCAAGCAAGGAGCAAAATGAGTTCTGAAGAATGCAGGAATAGCAGATATGGAACAACACTCACCCTGGGGAAGAGATAGAACCACTGAGAAAGCCAGGCACTCCCATACCCCCACCCTGAGCTGAGACCCAGACATTGTTGCAGAAGGCATAGCTGTGTTTTACTGATTGACAGACAAATCACTTTCACCACATTTCAGGGGAACTTGCAGATGCTCTATTATAGGAAATGCTTTGGAGATGAGACAGTAGAAGTGGGGGGTAGGGAGTAAGTAGAACTCAACACCAAGGAAGGGTATGCGCCTCCAGCAAGCCCCAGTGTGAAGGCTTGGGCTCTGTAACCTGGAGTGAAGAGATGGGATGCACTGGGAATTCATCCTCTAAGATACTGGGAAAAGCTGTTTATAAGAACACTTAACTGAAGGAGGTGCCAGGATAAGCTGTTGGCCTCTAGGTGCTGCTGGCACTGAAAAAGCCAGATGCTAGAGGCCACTGATGTTGCAAAAGCCACACACTGGAGAAGTGGCCAGCATTCCCAGTGAACACCCTGAAACCAGAAAGCAAAACTCTTTTCTTGTGCTACATTTGCCCAGCGCTCTCTACTAATGAAGGGTAACACCATGACAGCTAGTAATGAAAAAATATTTAAGGGCCCACTGCATTTTTGTTCAGCAGACAAAGGGCACGTTTGGAGCTAAGAGGCAATCATTTAATAACTGACAGAAACATTCCCATTCCCTTTCTCTACTTAGGCTTTATACACTCTTCTTATGATAACAAGATGGTTGTCAGCAGCTCCAGGCTTTAACCACCCCCTCCCCTGGTTTTTTGTGACTTCATTGGGAAGAGAATACTTCCCTCTCCTAAAATTTTAATAGATTAAGTTTAACTGACTCTACTTTGTCATGCTTGTATGGCATGTTCTGAGCCAATAACAGTATACAGGTGGCTCTGTTGTTCTGATTGGCAAGCTCTGAGTTATCCTATCCCTGGAAGTAGGGGTGAGTCAACCTCAACCCTATAAAATGTGCATAGAAAATTCTAAGTAAAATAAAGATGTTCACGCCATCTTTATTTTAGGAGGAGTGGCTGATCAGACAAATCAATGTATAACATTGGTGGTTGCTAGGAGTAGAAAGTGACCAGATAGGTTTCAATCAATTACCTCTTTTTCTCACCTATACAATAATAATAATAACACCTATCTGAGTTAAAAAGGATACATAAATGCCACACATTTATTCCTTCCCAAACTTGGAAATAATTGAGAAATAGACTCAAGAATCAGTAGGATGGAGAATAACATACAGCTTTATTACTGAGAGAAGTTGATATTGAATGACACAGTCTGCAGTAGTGATAAAAGCCCACAGGACTCTATTTCTCATCTCAGCCCCTCCTGCCATGTGAATTGGCTGTTGTAAAACTTATGGCATAGACACTGAGGAGTGAAGCAAAGCTTATGTTCTTTGTAGGTTGACAAATCTCAATAAGGAGAGAAGTGAGCTGATCCAGACAAGCAGTTCCTTTTTTTTTAAAACTCCCAACAAGCTATCTTCCTCATCTGGGGAAGAATAAATGAGGGTGAGGCAAGAACACAGACATGTAATTCTAGCAGAGCTCCAATCACATTTCCTAGCTTTTTGTTCTCTTAACCAGTTGGGTTTACTCATTAAGACTATGGTCAACCAAAGAGTTAGCTGTTCTCTTAGAGGAGGAGATTAAGTGTCTATGAGAATTGGCTCCCATCTTCATGAGGCTCCCTTTGTTCTAATTACTGCTGCTTTAGATTATTTCCTGGGTAAAATTTGAATTACTTATCAACATTTAAAGAGTGGGTAATATTTCATGAAAACCCAAATTTCCAAGTTATTTTTGGAAAAATAAATCAAGCAACTTGGCACGATTATTCTCACATGGAAATAAAAGTCGAAGCTGAGTAGTGGCTGCCAACTTCAGATAGTGCATTTTGCCTCTTATTTACTGTGGTCCCTACTACCTTCATCTATTATAACTGGTCACCTCAGTCATTTATCTACCTGCCTGGCCAATGTAGGCATTTAAGTTTGTAAACCCTTGTGCTAGACCCCTATGATTATTGCCTTTCCTGCCATTCTGGGTGGCGGCTTCAACAAGGTGAACACCTATACGTAATCTTTTAGGTGGGGCTGGTCAACACTTACCAAGTAGAGCCTAAAAGTGCTCACAGGCAAAGAATGATTTATTTCTATGACTCTTTTTTCTTATTTTTTATTTATTTATTTTTTTTCTGAAGTGAGAAGTGGGGAGGCAGAGAGACAGACTTCCGCATGTGCCCGACCGAGATCCACCCGGCATGCCTACTAGGGGGCAATGCTCTGCCCATCTGGGGCATTGCTCTGTTGCAACCGGAGCTGTTCTAGTGCCTGAGGCAGAGACCATGGAGCCATCCTCAGTGCCTGGGCCAACTTTTGCTCCAAGGATCCTTGGCTGCAGGAGTGGAAGAGAGAGATAGAGAGGAAGGAGAGGGGAAAGGGTGGAGAAGCAGATGGACACTTCTCCTGTGTGCCCTAGCCAGGAATTGAACCTGCGACTTCTACATGCTGGGCCAATGCTCTACCACTGAGCCAGCAGGCGAGGGCCTTTACAACTCTTAAAAGAATAAAATGACAATAGGCATATTACCCTTGCATTTAAGTAATGCTATAGTGGTCTATTATAATCACCATACACAAAAGAATTTAGAATGTCCACATTCACGAACATCATCTGATCACAATAAAATACGTAATAAAAATCCTATGATCTTCAGAGTACTTACACAAAAAGGTGAGAAAAGCTGGTAACAACTGTTGGGAGATAATTCCCTATGGACCTTTTGTATCACTGCATGGCTTGAAAGGATATGAATTTTCTTTCATTCTGGATTATCTTTCTTAGCCTCATCTAAGGATGTTTATATAGTGAACAGCCTTGGAAGACAGAGACCGTATCTCCCTGCAGAGCAAAGGGCAGACATGCTTATAGTCCAGTATACTAATGTCTGCTCTGGAACAAAGGCATTATTACTGCCCATTATGAATAATTGATTCATGCTTCCTAAGCTTAAGCTTCTCCTCCTGTAACTCATCCCATTGTGTGTGCAGTTGTCATTGGGCCCTCTTCACACTATCCGGACAGCTGTGTTTGTTATGTGACTTCAGTCGCCTGTGGCAAAGTTAAATGGGCATGTCTGGGCACCTGATCCTAGGACAGGATTATATTGGCTGGTCAGCATTTATAACATCCCAGTTGGAAAAGATAACCTGGGTCAGTCAGAATTTTCCTCTGAGAGAATAAAATGATTAGTTTTGAGAGAGGGAAGGAAAGCATGCCTAGAATGAGGAAAGAGAAACTGGGACCACGAATAGTAAGAGCAATTCAAATTTTGAGCAGAACAAGTGCACTCAGAAGAGTAATAATACAGAAGCAGACAGACATAGTATAGCAAGAAAAAGAGAGGAAACATAGCTTTGGTTTTCAGTGGCTTCCTAGTTTCTGTTCACAAAGATTTATTATAAACACTCTTTTTCTAAGAACTTGAGTCTTTGTTTTTTGGGGTTTTTTTGTTTGTTTGTTTTTCTGAGACAGAGAGAGAGAGAGAGTCAGAGAGAGGGATAGATAGGGACAGACAGACAGGAATGGAGAGAGATGAGAAGCATTAATCATCAATTTTGTGTTGCGACACCTTAGTTGTTCATTGATTGCTTTCTCATATGTGCCTTGACCGTGGGCCTTCAGCAGACTGAGCAACCCCTTGCTTGAGCCAGCGACCTTGGGTCCAAGCTGGTGAGCTTTGCTCAAACCAGATGAGCCCGTGCTCAAGCTGGTGACCTTGAGGTCTCGAACCTGGATCCTTCCGTATCCCAGTTCGACTCTCTATCTACTGCGCCACCGCCTGGTCAGGCAAGTCTTTGTTTTAATTGATCAAAAGAGCCTAATCAAAACAGCTGGTCATGCCCATAAATAGATGTCCAGTGGAGGGACATATACTATTGCTCTATCACAAAATGATCCTCCTCTAAAAAATGACTATGAGTTTAGGGCAACCATCTTAATCATCCATAAGAACCAGAAAGTTGCCTTTTAAAATATATTATTTTAAAACAACAAATTTTATGGTGTATAAACTATGCTTAGGTTCTGGCCGGCTGTCTGAGTGGATAGAGCGTTGGCCCGGTGTACGGACATCCAGGTTCGATCCCAGTCAGGGCACACATGAGAAGCAATCATCTGCTTCTCTACCCCTCCCACTCCCCTTTCTCTATCTCTCTCTCTTCTCCTCTCACAGCCAATGGCTTGATTGGTCCAAGTGTCAGCCTGAGGCACTGAGGATAGCTCAGTTGATTTGAGCATTGGCCCCAGACAGGGGTTGCTGGGTGGACCCCAATTGGGTGCATATAGGAGTCTGACTCTCTATCTCTCTTCCTTTCACTTAAAAAAATATACCGCAATAAAGTTGCTATTAAAAATGTTTTTTAAAAGTTAGTTTAAATATAGATTATTGCATTTTTTCAAAGTATCACGGAAGTGGTTAAGGACTAATGTGTGGGATAGACAGAGCCTGCCTTTCTGGAGCAAGAGGAACTTGGGAGGATATAACCCAATGCCCTGAGGTCATTAAAATTTGTGGTCTAGGAGCTTGGATAATATAAAAAATAGATGGTGAATACCTGGGTGGTAGGGGGTGGTTATCAGGATGCCCCCTGACTGTAGGTAGTATTAAATATTCTGGGAGACAGTTGTCTTTTTAGGTTGTGTTGGCAAGCCCTCCAACACAGACGATCTTAAAAACATCTGCTGGCATTTTATATTCATTAAGATGATTATTATAAAACAAATAAATGTTGGTGTGAGTATGAAGAAATTTGAACCCTTGTACATTGCTGGTGGGAATGTAAAGTGGTGCAGTTACTGTAGAGAAAACACTATACTATGTTCTGTAGAGAAGGAAATGCCTGACAGGGAATGAAGTGAGATGAACCCAGAAAAGGCATTAAATGACACCAGAGACCATCACCCAGTTGTATCAAGATAAAGAACCCAGAAGAATCAAATGAGCACTTGTAGGCTCTCCTCTCTTTGTCTCTAAGCTTATGCATAAATATTTATATTTATATATGTATTTGGAGTCTGTAAATTGGAATAGCATAAATGAACATGCCATCCAGACTCAAGTGCATAGAGGAGGGCTGAGGAGAGGCAGTGCTCTGTGAACCTTGAGGAGAAAACCTTTGTCTGAGCCAGGAGAGCTGCTACTGATGCCCTGGGGGTCTAGTAAATGAGACATTTTTCATTACAGATCCTCTAGGATAGTATTTCTAATAACTTGTCTTGTGAGATTCTGGGAAGTCCATGTAAGAAAGGACTTTGCTTCTTTAAAAAGGCTGATCTAAGTGACTATCTGCCTGCTCCACCCTTTGCTGATAAGGATACAAACTCCAGCTGATGAAGTGAAAGTCATTTATCCAAGATTACACAAGTAGATCTTTTACTACACTTTCAAGCAATTTAAAGTTGTGTATTACCATGTCTTCATAGAAATTATTTTCCTCTCTGTATTCTTTGAATTACTTTTATCCAATTCTATGGATGGTGGTAAAATACATGATTAATTCAGCAAGAGAATCCTAATGACCCATTATATGTTGCCCATGGAGCTGTGGCAATTAAACTAATAATAGTGCCCTTAGATTCCAAGATGGTGACAGAGGAGGATATTCCAATTGCCACGTCTCAGGACCAAATTGGATTGCAACTTAATTTAAGAACAACCATCTAGAAAAACCAACTTTGGACTGAATGAAGAGTAGTCCATAACCAAAGATCACAGAAGAAGCCACACTGAGACTGGTAGGATGGGTGGACATGAAAATGGCTGCCTTGCTACCAGAAGTGAGCAGCGGCAGAGGGTCTGGAAGGACTCTTACTGTGAGGAGGTTTGCCCTGAGAGGTGAAGCCTTGGGCCCAAAGTCCCAGCCTAGAGCCCCAGAGCCTAGGAGAGGCACCCACACAACATTTAGCATTGAAAAAGAGACAATGTTTCTATCTGTGAGAAAGAGACAAAGCTCTTGGAGATGCAGGCTTCATCTTAAAGGGCCAGCACAGAAAATCTCTTTCACAGCCATTTACTTGGGGCTTTGGTGGAGGGAGAGCTGAGAGGACTAAAGTTGCATGAGGAGAGTGTGAAGTCGGTGGCCCAGGGAGAGACTGTGGGGGACAACCAAAGAAACCCTTATGCTGAGTCATTCTTCAATGCTGCAGTTGTAATCTTTCTTGGGTGGAGCAGTCCCCTCCATGTGAGATCAGTCTGGGGAAAAGCAACTGTCCTACCTCAGGAATTTCTCTTGCCCACTCATGGAGACTGGGCCATTCTGAGAAGCCAGGAAGTAGGGGGCATGTTAGTGACTCAGTTTTCTGGTGTTGAGGCCAGAGCTTTCCCCTGTAAGGCTGGTGGCTGTGGCCATGCAGGTTCATATTGGATTTGGGAAGATGGTAGAGAAACTGTGGAGCTGGAGGATGGTAAGTGTCTTGCAATGGCGGATGAGCAAGCAGGCAAGGCAAACTGCTTCTCTCTCTCTCAGGACTCACAAGCAAAAAGAGGCTGGGGAAAAATCTCTTCTCTGGCAAACAATAGCAAACAATGCCCCCTCCCAATGGCAGCAGGCAAGCCGCAATTTACAATCTGCCACTTTGAGGGCAAGCACCTGCAGCCTTACATAGATTATACACATGAGGTGCTGTCCTGTGCTCATGCACCAATCAAGCAAAGTGCAAGTGAGCAAACCTAACACACTTGTTTGCCCAGCACCCCCCAACCTCCATGCTCCTGAGTCTATGACCTGTGCTTCCACCTTACAGGAGACTCAGTAGAAACTGTCTGGACTGTGGGAAGACCACAACTCTGGGTCTCAGAGGTCACACCTGCTGGACCCCTGGGAGCCACACCCTACTGAGGTCTGTGAAAAAAGTCTGGACAGACTGACACGTGAGGCTGAGGAGTAGAGCCATACCCACCACACTTTTTAATCCCTGAATTGCCCCAGGCTCTAGACCGGTGTTTCCCAACATGGGGCCCATGCCCCACAGGGGGGCAATTCGATAGTTAAGGGGGGCAATTTGAAAATGGACTCGACACTTTAACTCTTTCGCCCCAGGCCATTTAAATGCAATGCTAAATATCGGTGCCAAATTTAACAAAAAATGCAATTCTTAAATAATTACGGTAAATAATTATTAAGTATAATTTCGTTTGATGAGACCAAAATATCAACTGGGTGATTGGCGTCGTCAAGTAAACTTCGTCCTGGGTTCACCGCAGAGTGTGCCGTCTGCTGCGGGGAACCCCGGATGTTTTAAAAACTCACTAAACAACGCAGTTATTCTCACCTAATTGGCCCATCGCAACTTCTGTAGTGTTTCACATCATTCAGTTGGTGTTAATTTGAAATAAGTATCAGTCAAAACTGTTGTAAAAGCTCGTTGATTTAATAACTATACATATATATATTGTATAGATATAATTGGCAAGTATTTGATTTTATTTTTATCAATATTAAACTCTTTATTAAGTACTTCTTGCATCGGGGCTAGAAAGCACTAATATTTTTTTTTTTATTTTAATAAATTTTTATTAATGGTAATGGGATGACATTAATAAATCAGGGTACATATATTCAAAGAAAACATGTCTAGGTTATTTTGTCATCAAATTATGTTGCAAACCCCTCGCCCAAAGTCAGATTGTCCTCCGTCACCCTCTATCTAGTTCTCTGTGCCCCTCCCCCTTCCCCTAACTCTCTCCCTCCCTCCCTCCCATGTCCTCCCTCCCCCCCCCACCCTTGGTAACCACCACACTCTTGTCCATGTCTCTTAGTCTCATTTTTATGTTCCACCAATGTATGGAATCATGTAGTTCTTGTTTTTTTCTGATTTGCTTATTTCACTCCTTATAATGTTATCAAGATCCCACCATTTTGCTGTAAATGATCTGATGTCATCATTTCTTATGGCTGAGTAGTATTCCATAGTGTATATGTGCCACATCTTCTTTATCCAGTCTTCTATTGAAGGGCTTTTTGGTTGTTTCCATGTCTTGGCCACTGTGAACAGTGCTGCAATGAACATGGGGCTACATGTGTCTTCACGTATCAATGTTTCTGAGGTTTTGGGGTATATACCCAGTAGAGGGATTGCTGGGTCATAAGGTAGTTCTATTTGCAGTTTTTTGAGGAACCACCATACTTTCCTCCATAATGGTTGTACTACTTTACAGTCCCACCAACAGTGAATGAGGGTTCCTTTTTCTCCACAGCCTCTCCAACATTTGCTATTACCCGTCTTGTTGATAATAGCTAATCTAACAGGAGTGAGGTGGTATCTCATTGTAGTTTTGATTTGCATTTCTCTAATAACTAATGAAGCTGAGCATCTTTTCATATATCTGTTGGCCATTTGTATCTCTTCCTGGGAGAAGTGTCTGTTCATGTCCTCTTCCCATTTTTTTATTGGATTGTTTGTTTGTTTGTTGTTGAGTTTTATGAGTTCTTTGTAAATTTTGGATATTAGGCCCTTATCTGAGCTGTCGTTTGAAAATATCAGTTCCCATATAGTTGGCTGTCTGTTTATTTTGATATCAGTTTCTCTTGCTGAGCAAAAACTTTTAATTCTGATGTAGTCCCATTCATTTATCTTTGCCTTCACTTCTCTTGCCATTGGAGTCAAGTTCATAAAATGTTCTTTAAAACCCAGGTCCATGATTTTAGTACCTATGTCTTCTTCTATGTACTTTATTGTTTCAGGTCTTATATTTAGGTCTTTGATCCATTTTGAATTAATTTTAGTACACGGGGACAGGCTGTAGTCGAGTTTCATTCTTTTGCATGTGGCTTTCCAGTTTTCCCAACACCATTTGTTGAAGAGGCTTTCTTTTCTCCATTGTGTGTTGTTGGCCCCTTTATCAAAGATTATTTGACCGTATATATGTGGTTTTATTTCTGGGCTTTCTATTCTGTTCCATTGGTCTGAGTGTCTATTTTTTTTGCCAATACCATGCTGTTTTGATTATCGTGGCCCTATAATATAGTTTAAAGTCAGGTATTGTAATGCCCCCAGCTTCATTCTTTTTCCTTAGGATTGTTTTGGCTATTCGGGGTTTTTTATAGTTCCATATAAATCTGATGATTTTTTGTTCCATTTCTTTAAAAAATCTCATAGGGATTTTGATGGGAATTGCATTAAATTTGTATATTGCTTTGGGTAATATGGCCATTTTGATTATATTTATTCTTCCTATCCAAGAACAAGGAATATTTTTCCATCTCATTGTATCTTTTTCGATTTCCCTTAACAATGCTTTGTAATTTTCATTATATAGGTCCTTTACATTGAAAGCACTAATATTTTATAAATATTATTGGGGCTATAATAGTGCATGCACGACAATTTTAATTTTAGAAGCATAACTTTCCAGAAAATTTTGTCAAGTGGAAAAAATATAGATACCTTTTGATTTGCGGTGGTAGTGTAGTAAATGTGTTATATACATTTAAATAAATATGAATTTTTAGTATACATTTACTCTATGTCACATTGAATATATTTTAACACATATTTTAATATTAGTTTTTAATTGATCTTATTTTTATTTCTTATAGCCCATAGTAAAATAAGTGGTGCAAGCAAGAAAAAAACTCGTCAATATTCGGAGGAATATTTAAAATTTGGGTTCATACCCGCTGTTCACGATGAGCGGATTCCTTTTTGTCTTTTATGCCAGCAATGCTTGACCAATGAATCAATGAAATGAGGTTGTCTTGAGGCGCATTTGAAGGTGAAACATAGTGCTCATATTAATTCAGATTTGAGTTACTTTAAAACTTTAAAGAAAAATTTTGAAAAAAGAACATTAAAGTCTCTATTTACTGCTCATACTTCAACTAATAATCGTGTTCTTGAGGCTAGTTATTAAATTTCTTTATTCATTGCTAAAACTGGAGAAAATCACACTATAGGAGAGAATTTAATAAAACCATCAATATCAGCATTTCTTAAAACGGTTCTTGAAAAAGATGACAAAGATGTAAAAGCTATGCCACTCAGTGACAATACTGTTAGTAGAAGAATAGATGAAATGAGTGAGGATATTGAAAAACAACTTATTGAAAAGCTGAAAACAAGAAAATTCTCCTTGCAAATGGATGAATCAACTTTGAGAGACAGTGAGGCAGTATTGATAACTTACGTAAGATATATTGATAAAGGACATTTTGCTGAAGAAATGTTGTTCTGTAAAAGATTAGAAAGCACCACTACCTCCAAAGATATATATAATAAGCTAAAAAACTACTTACATGTCAATGATATACCAATGAAAAATATAACATCTTGTGCTGCTGATGGTGCTCCCAATATGATGGGCAAGAAAAATGGCCGCTTAAAATTGATAAAAGATGCAAATCCAGAAATGATTCTTGTGCATTGTGTTATTCATAGGGAAAACTCATATAAACAACCTAACTGCACCTAAAAGAACTCGAAAAAGAACAACATATAAAACCCTGAGAAAGCAGAAGGAAAGAAATAATAATGACCAGAGTGGAAATAAATGGCATAGAGGCTAAAAAATATTACAAAGGATCAATGAAACTAAGAGCTGGTTCTTTGAAAAGGTAAACAAGATTGATGAACCTTTAATGAGACTCATCAAGGAAAAAAAAGAGAGAAAGGACCCAAATAAATAAAATTAGAAATGAAAATGGAGGAGTAACAACTGACACCAAAGAAATACAAAGGACTATAAGAAAATAATATGAAGATCTATATGCCAAAAAATTGGACAATGTAGATAAAATGGATACATTCTTAGAAACATATAATCTTCCAAAGCTGCTTCTGGAAAAATCAGAAAACCTAAACAGATTGATTACAACAAATGAAATTGAAACAGTTATTAAAAAACTAACAGCAAACAAAAATCCTGGAGTGGATGGCTTCACAGGCGAATTTTACCAAACATTCAAAGAAAACTAACACCTGTCCTTTTCAAGTTAGTCCAAAAAATTCAAGAGGAGGTAAGGCTTCCAAGCTCATTATGTGGTAAGCATTATTCTCATTCCAAAACCAGGTAATGACATTACAAAAAAAGAGAATACTACAGGACAACATTCCTGATGAGCATGGATGCTAAAATTCTTAACAAAATATTAGCAAACTGGATCCAGCAATACATTGAAAGATCATACATTATGATTAAGTAGAATTTATTATAGGAGGCAAGGCTGGTACAATATGTTCAAATTAATAAATGTAATTCATCATATAAAAAATGAAAGATAGCAATCACATCATTATATCAATAGACGCAGAAAAAGCATTTGATAAAATTCAGCACTTATTTATGATCAAAACACTCAGCAAAGTGGGAATACAAGGAACATACCTCAACATAATAAAGGCCATCTATGACAAACCCACAGCCAACATTATAATCAATGGGCAAAAATTAAAAGCAGTTCCGTTAAGATCAGAAACAAGACAGGGGTGTCCCCTTTCACCACTTTTATTAAACATGGTTCTGGAAGTCCTAGCCACAGCAATCAGATAAGAAGAAGAAATAAAAGAAGAAATAAAAGGCATCCAAATTGGAAAAGAAGAAGTAAAACTGTCATTATTTGCTGATGACATGATACTGTACATAGAAAATCCTAAAGTCTCAGTCAAAAAATCACTTGACCTAATAAATGAATTTGGCAAGGTGGCAGGATATATAATTAATATTTAGAAATCAGTGGCATTTTTCTACACCAGTAATAAACTGTCAAAAAGAAAAATTAAGGAAACACTCCCCTTTACTATTGCAAACTAAAGTATATACTTAGGAATAAATTTAACCAATGAAGTAAGAGACTTGTACTTGGAAAATTATAAGATATTGAAGAAAGAAATCAAGGAAGATACAAACAAGTGGAAGCATGTACTGTGTTCATGGATAGAAAGAATTAACATTGTTAAGATTTCCAAAACAATCTAGAGTCAATGCAATTCTTATTAAAATACCAATGGCGGCCCTGGCTGGTTGGCTCAGTGGTAGAGCATCGGCCTAGCGTGCAGAAGTCCCAGGTTCGATTCCCGGCCAAGGCACACAGGAGAAGCGCCCATCTGCTTCTCCACCCCTCCTCCTCTCCTTCCTCTCTGTCTCTCTTTTCCCCTCCCGCAGCCAAGGCTCCATTGGAGCAAAGATGGCCCGGGCGCTGGGGATGGCTCCTTGGCCTCTGCCTCAGGTGCTAGAGTGGCTCTGGTCGTGACAAAGCGATGCCCCAGAGGGGCAGAGCATTGCCCCCTGGTGGGCAGAGCGTCGCCCCCTGGTGGGCGTGCCGGGTGGATCCCTGTCCGGCGCATGCGGGAGTCTGTCTGACTGTCTATCCCCGTTTCCAGCTTCAGAAAAAATACAAAAAAATAAATAAATAAATAAATAAGAACTTAAAAAATACTAATGGCATACTTCACAGATCTAGAACCTATTTTGCAAAAATATATATGGAACCAAAAAAGAACACGAATAGCCTCAGCAATCTTGATAATGAAGAACTGGGAGGTATCACACTTCTTGGTATCAAGTAGTATTGAAAGGTCATTTCAATCAAAACAGCTTGCTTTTGGTATAAGAACAGGCATACGGATCAATGGAACAGAACAGGGAATCCAGAAATAAACACACGCCTTTATGGTCAATTAATATTTGACAAAGGTGGCAAGAGTATACAATGGAGTAAAGACAGTCTCTTTAATAAATGGTGTTGGGAAAATTGGACTGGTACATGCAAAATATGAAACTAGGCCACCAACTCACACCATTCACAAAAATAAACTCAAAATGGATAAAAGACTTAAATATAAGTTGTGAAACCATAAACATCTTGGAAGAAAACAGGCAGTAAACTCTCCAATATCTCTTGTAGCAATACTTTTGCCAATTTATCTCCATGGGCAAGTTAAATAAAGGACAAAATAAACAAATGGGACTATATTAAACAGAAAATCTTTTGCACATCCAAAGACATCATTAACAAAATAAAAAGACAACCCACACAATGAGAGAAAATATTCACTGATACGTTTGATAAGGGGTTAATAACCAAAATTTATAAAGAACTTGTAAAACTCAACACCAGGAAGATAAACAATCCAATTAAAAAATGAGAAAAGAAACTTAATAGATACTTCTCCATAGTGGACATACATATGACCAACAGATGTATGAAAAAATGTTCAACATTCCTAAACATTGGCCTGACCTGTGGTGGCGCAGTAGATAAAGCGTCGACCTGGAAATGCTGAGGTCGCCGATTCGAAACCCTGGGCTTGCCTGGTCAAGGCACATGTGGGAGTTGATGCTTTCAGCTCCTCCCCCCTTCTCTCTCTGTCTCTCTCCCTCTCTCTCTCCTCTCTAAAAAATGAATAAATAAAAAAATTTAAATAAAAAAAAAACAAAAAAAACAAAACAAAACAAAAAAAAACATTCCTAAACATCAGAGAAATGCAAATTAAAACCACAGTGAGATAGTACCTCACACCTGTCATAATGGCTTTCATGAACAAATCAACACACAACAAGTGTTGATGAGGGTGTGGAGAAAAGGGAACCCTCCTGTACTGCTGGTGGGAATGCAAACTTGTGCAGCCACTGTAGAAAACAGTATGGTGTTTTCTCAAAAATTAAAAATGGAGCTGCTTTTTGACCCAGCCATCCCACTCTTAGGAATATATCCCAAGAACACCACATCACTGATTCAAAAGAGGAAATACAGCCCCATATTTATGGCAGCATTGTTTACAATAGGCAAGATCTGGAAACAGCCCAAGTGTCTGTCAGTGGACGAGTGGATTAAAAAGCAGTGGTACATATACACAATGGAATACTACACAGCTGTGAAAAAAGGAAATTTTACCTTTTGCAATGGCATGGATGGACCTAGAGATTATTATGCTAAGCGAAATAAACGAGGTAGAGAAAAACAAATGTTATAGATCTCACTTATATGTGGAATCTAATGAACATGGCGAACTGAGGAATAGAATATCAGAGACAGGGTCATGGGGAACAAAGGGACAGCTGTCAGAAGGAAGGGAGATTAAGGGGCAGGATTAGAGGAGTTTAAGGGATTAGTGAAATTATATATACATGACACATAGATACAGATAACAAGACAGCAAATCTGAGAGGGAAGAGTGGAGGGAGTTAGGAGGAGGGGGCAAAGAGGGTGTAATGGGGGCCATGTTATTGGGGGGTGAGGGTGTTATATTGACTGGGACACTTGAATCCATGTTAACACCATAAATTAAAAAATTTAATAAAAAATAAAAATAATAAATAACCTACATCTATCTTAAAATAAAATAAAATATTAGTGTCATTAGTCCAAGAATAGCCAATAATAATGGCCAGGTGTCCTTAGGGCCAATGGCATACGACCAAGAGATGGTTGAAGAAGCAAAGACTTCAGTTTGGGGACATAGAACAGAATGAATGATGTATTTAAGTCTACAGTTGTGTTCTCATTAGCATCCTGCCTCACTAACAAATCACACACCAGGCAGAATGTGCAACCACCAAGATACCTTTGGGGGGGTTCAATATTAACAGACACAATTTCATTCCTCTGTGAGGTTCATTTCATGGGTGCCACTTGCTTATGAAGCCAGATGGGCTATCTAAGCAGTGTCTGTAGTATTGGAAATGTTCCATAAAAGTATTAGCAGTTAAAACACACTGAGTGCTTGCTGAATGCATCCCAGGCACTTTTCAAAGTGCTTTTTATACATTTGCTCATTTAATCTTTAAAACATCTCAATAAAGTAGGTGTTTCTATTGAACCAACTGAGCAGATGTAGAACAAAGAGCTGTCAAGTCACATAACCAAAAGCAGCAGTCAATAAATGGCAGAGGGGGGAAGGAGCCCAGAATATCTGGGTCCAGAATCTGTGTTTTCAAATTGTTCTGCAATTCTGCCTTCCTTCCCACCTTTACTTATGATTTGTTATAATGGATCATTATATATCAGAACTGAGCTATCTTCCAGGCTTCTGAAGGACATGCTTGCTTGTTTTTCCCTAACAAGGTGTCATGGAATTACATTCTTTCTGGATCCCAATGTTCAATGTCAGAATTGTGTTGCTGTGAAATTTTTCTGAGTACAGTTTCTCTGCTGATTGGTAAGTAACTTGTAAGTTTTTCAGGCAATGTCTTTCTGGAAGGGAATTATTATCCCATCTCTCTGTTCCCCTCATTCAGGGGTCGGGAAGCTTTTTGGCTGAGAGAGCCATGAACGCCACATGTTTTAAAATGTAATTCCATGAGAGCCATACAACAACCCGTGTACATTAGCATTATCCAATAAAAATTTTGTGTTGTCCTGGAGGACAGCTGTGATTGGCTCCAGCCACCCACAACCATGAACATGAGCGGTAGGAAATGAATGGATTGTAATACATGAGAATGTTTTATATTTTTAACGTTATTATTTTTTTAAATTAAATATTTGTCTGCAAGCCAGATGCAGCCATCAAAAGATCCACATCTGGCTCGTGAGCCATAGGTTCCCGACCCTTGCCCTAGTTGGTGTTGAAGCCTGCAAGGCTGGCCTGGCTTATCTGACCCTGAGTAACCTGGCAGAGGGTCTGAGGTTCTCATCTACAGTTTTGAAGGGAGAGCCAAGACTCCCAGACTGGGTGGGTTATCCAGTGAACTTGGGAATTTCATTGTACTATGTCATCTAAACAAGGTAGAGGTGAGGTAGGTAAAGAGAGCTAAAGCTAGGTAGAATGGGATCAGAAACCCAGTGAGGAGAGGAGAAGGAGAGGCAAGCCAAAAAGAGTCACCGGAGGGCATTATGGGCAGTTCTGAGCAACCTGGCACGATCGGAGACAGGAGGCTATTGCCAGAAATGTAAGAATGTTTAAATAAACTTTACTTCAGAGAAAACTTAAAACTCTATTCAAATATTTATTAATTTATTATGCTTTAAACAAAATTTAATCAGTATGAATAATTCTGTGCACTCTTTCTACTTACTTAGTGTTGTGAGTAGAACCTTTCCAGAAATCAACATAGTCTACATTCTTGGATTTCTGGTAGTTTTATGGCATTTCTTCCCATTGCTGGTTGGCCATTTCCTTATTCTAGTATCTTTACGTTCTGGGCCATGCTTTGGTAAGGTGTTGTAAAACTGTGCCTGCTAAAGTGCCATTTCCCCATGCACAAAGACACCTGGACTATTCATTGTGGGCATAGACTCTTGACCAAAATAGTCATTCTTTGTCCACCTTGTCCAGATTTTCACCTATAACAATAACCAAGGGAGTACTGGGACTAAGGGCTTTATAAAAACCTCAAAGGATTAATTGAGGAAGACCAAACCCAGACAATGAAAAACTATATACCAATTATTCTATGTGGGTGGAGCGCAGAGCACATTCCTAGCAGCTGTGGCTGATGCAATGCTGTGAGAATACTCCAGCTCCCAGAAGCCTCCTGGGCATACCCAGGAAGGAAGCTCACCCACTATAAGGAAGTGACTTAGCACCAACCACACAGCTCCCTGATCTTTTCAGCCATTGGCTATGAAGGACATGCTGTAACATCCTATTGCCTGAACCTGTGTATATAAGTTAACTGAATAAAGTGGATCTGCGTCACTGAACCTGGTCCCTGGAGTTGGGTCTTTGCGTCTCCGTCATCCTCACCCGCGGCAGGGCTTGTCCACAATTCTATACATGACCAGATATTCCATAAGTTTCAAAATTTTGCCTGGGGGCTTCTATGTTAGCTTTCAAATCCTCTGGTTATGGCTAACCCTTTTGTCCCTACTACCCAGTATGATTCTTCCTCTGCTTTGTCATCCTGACTCTGCTGGTTTCACTTCCCTGCTCAACACCCTCCACTGAGTCCTACTGCTCTCAGAATGACACCCAAGTTTCCAACTAAGGTCCACAGAATAATAACCCCCAAAGATGTCCACATCCTAATTCCTAGAACTTGATTATGTTATCATACACAGCAAAAGAGACTTTGCAGATGTGATTAAACCAAGGACCTTGTGATGGGGAGATTATCCTGGATTATCTGGGTCGGCCTACTGTAATTATAAGGGTCCTTGTAAAAGGGCAGCCAGAATCAGAGAAAGAAGATGTGATGATTGTGAGCAGAGATGGGAGTGAGGTGAGGCCATGAGCCAAGGAATGCAAATGGCCTCTAGAAACTGAGAAAAACAAATTCTCCCCTTGAGCCAGAGCAGCAGAGGATGCTGAAGAACATTCTGGGTAAACACCAATGCTTCCACATTATACTTTTTAATTTTGTAGAATTAACCTTCTGAAAATCTTCAAGCACAGTGAAGATATGTATCAGTCACGGTATTTATTAAGTGCCCTAATGTGCAAAGGCCTCTGTTTTGTATATAATTGTATTGGGTTGATAGTACAAAATAGTGGTTTACTCCAAAAGATATGTTCAAATCTTAACTGCCAGAATGTGACAGTATTTTGAGAAAAGTTTTTTGCAGATGTAATTACATTAAAGATTTCAAGATGAGATCATCTTGGACTTAGGAAGGACCCTAACTCCAATGACAGATGTTCTTATAAGAGAAAGGCAGAGGGGGGATTTGAGGTCCGGAGACCCACAGGGGCAAGGCTGTGTAAAAAAGGAGGCAGAAACTGGAGTTATGTTGCCAAAACCCATGAACACTTGGAGCCATCGGACTGTGGAAGAGGAAAGGAGAGATTCTTTCCTACTGTTTTCAGAGGGAACGTGGCCCGGCCAACACCTTCAGAGAGAGTTCAAACTTCTGGCCACCCAAATTATGAGAATAAATTTCTTTTTGTTTTAAACCCAGGTTGTGGCATTGTTATGGCACCACAGAAAACAAACACCACCATGTTCCCTACACTTGCTATTATGCTGAAAACCATTAAGATCCTGTTTGCCTATTGTTTCACAGATGAAGACACCTTGCCATCCTGTGCTCTCCCATTCCTCCATGCTTCTGCTTGTGATTCTTGTCTCACCCTCCAGTGCTTTGATGAACCAATGGAACACATTTCTTTGACTTTGCTTTCACTATATGTAGTACAGCCAGCATTAAGATTAAAAATGTTTAGCAACCAGGATGTCACAGGTGCTGAGCAATGGGAGTAGACACTGTCTGCAGTATTGGAGCAAAGTCCAGGAGGCCCCCGCTGTGGCAGGCATTACCTCTTTAGGTGCTGGATCATGGCTACCAGATATTGACAAGAGTCCTAATTTTAATTCTTACTATGTCCTGGGAAATGTGCTAAGTAAACTGTCTTTTGTTGTAAAGTACCTTAGCGCCAGGTTTACGTAGAGACACCAAGTCCAAATGAATTTTTAAGGAGTTTTATTAAAAGAAGGAAATTTAATATGCTGGCTAACACAGGGCATAGCTGACCCAAATCATGCACGCTGCACACAGCCCTGAGGCAGGTTATATACCTTTGATCACACACAGGTTGGTGGGAAAAGGGGGAGGGAAGAGATGACACAATTCCTTAGCAAGCTTATAACATTCTTCTATAGGATTTATAAAAAATATTTCTACATATTAAAACTTATAAGATAATACCATAGCGAGAAGTGTTGTTCTACATATTAAAAGATATTCCCAAATTTTTTAGTGTTCATTTGCCACCCTTTGTTTAGAGGTATATACATTAATCACACGTTTTTTAGGAGGGGAGGGGGAGTCTACATGCTGCCTAATGGATAAATGCCTGCGAATGGCCCATTAAAGAGGAAAGAAGGAGAAAGGAAAGGCTTCACTTAATTTTTTCTTCCCATCCCCCGCACCTAGCTAGGTGTTTACTGTTACTCACAGAGGTGGGGGAAGGGGAAATTTAAGTCTTCTTAGCAAAAAATCTTTTTACACTACAATACTGTTGTCTATCCTGAGTTGGTGCAAAGCACAAAAGTATAAAAATCATTTTTACAAAATATCTCTGTATGCCTAGCCCAAATTATAAAATGCCCTTTAAGCTTCCTGGTAAAAAGGGGTTTCCTACACAGTATGTCTCTGCAAGCTAGGAAACTCCCACATCCCTTTACTTTCACTCCCTACAGAAAGGAAAGGACAAGAAACCTGACTTTAAAACATCAATATTAATTTTTCAATTCTTTGGTACCTTACCACACTTTCTGAAACCTCACTATAGCCTGATGGGTGAGAAAACTGAGGCTTAAAAGCAGTGGTGGGATTCAGCCAGTTCGCACCAGTTCAGCAGAACTGACACCTAATTTTTTGTTGAGTTCTGCGAACTGGTTGTTGAAATGGTATTTATAATCAGGGTTCTCTCTAATGTGGGTGTCTGAGCAGCCGCCCTATATGGAAATCACAAATTTACGTTCCTTACTTTTTTTTTTAACATTCATCTGCACAACAGCTTATTCTAAGTGCCTGTAGTAATGTTCATACTGTCCACAAGTGAAAATAATTCAAGTGAAAATGCCAATCAAGAAGCAATATGAAAATATCTTAAATAACAGTATTACTGGGTATTTTTTTTTGGTCAGGTATTATTTAATATTTTTTCATTAATATTTTAAAACTCTTCCTTATAATATAATGTAGTTTTGTGTACCTGTATGGCCAGTGGCTGTAGCCATTCAGGTTCCATTGGATTTGGGCAGATGGTAAAGGAACTGTGGAGCCAGAAAATGGTGGGCCATTCTGCTTATTAGAGTCTCGCAAAGGCGGACAAGCAAGCAGATGGGGAAAACCGCTTCCCTCTCTCTCTCAGGACTCCCCGGTAAAACAAGCAGGCCGGGTAGGAAAAACCCCTTCTCTGGCAAACAATAGCAAACAATGACCCCTCCAAAGCAGGCAGGCAATCCACAATTTGCAATCTGCCACCCTGAGGGCAAGCATTCCATAGACTATGCACACCTGGGGCTGCCTCCCATGATGCATCAATCAGGCAAAATACAAGCAAGCAAGTCTAACACACTTGTTATACACTTGTTTGCCCAACAGTACCTCTTTTATTGTTCTTATTTATATTAATTGCATGAAATAATAAACTATGTTTTAGCATATTGGTTTTTTATACTTAAAACAGTCATTAGGGCAGAGAACCAGTTGTTAAATTATTTTAACATCACCACTGCTTAAAAGAGTTCAGTAATGTGCCCAAAGTCACACATGTGGTCGAGCAAGTGCGAGGAAGGGGTGAGCTCCATGCTTAGGATACAACCCAGTGCAGAGAACTCAGACTATGCAGAGGCTCAAGGACTGCCAGGAGTCAGAAATTTCAGCCAGGACCTCTAAGGTGAGAACCTGGTAAGATTTCTTGAGCCCTTGGGCTTCCCCACACTTGCTGTTCTTTCCCTGCCTGCTATCTGCACTGATCTGCAGGGAAGTCTTGGCATGGAGAGGACACGTGCTTATGTGAGGTCGGAGCAGAGACCAGGTAAAGCAAGCAAACCTGTATTTCTAGCCTTGGAAGGGGGAAGTGGAGCCAGAGAGAAAATGGGTGGTAAGGCTATAAAGAGGAAATGGCCCTCAGCAACCTGAGGCCTGTAGAAGAGAAGAAAGGAGAACCAGTGAGACCCACTTCAGCCTTAGCCAGATGCATAGCCCCTGGGGCTTAACTACTGAACACCTGTGCTCCCCAGACAGGCAGGGGGAGGATAAAGTAAGGGGGCTTGTGCCATGATGCTTTTTAGTGTTTGACCTTCCTGCTTGTTCCTTATAATGCTTATAAGCCGTGCTTGCTGAAAGTCAGTGGCATTTCTGGTACTACAATTGTAGGTGTACTTTACAGGAACTTTTAAACAATTCTAGTCCCAAGTGACAAATCTATCACAAGTATGCAAAGTGGAGCTATTTCAGGGGATATACTTATGAGTCATTTGCTGACTTTATATTTTCTACCACTGTTCTACAATTGCTTTCTTTCATTCAGTGTATACAGGTGATAGTTATGTTTTTACCTCTTTCTACCTTTTCCCCCCCCTGTGAGATCGAAATGGCATCAACATAAAAAAAGGCAGATATGGTTTTCTTTAATATTTCATGGAGATTTATAGAATTAACTTTGATACTAGTTCTTCAACTTACATCTGAAATTACAAATAAGCTCATTTAAATGCTCTTCAGAGATTTGTAATACATAAAAGTATATACATCAAGATAGCTTTGCATTTGAAGAATTTATCAAATTGTGTGCCCATCTTGCAAGATTGCCAACTCTTCATAAAATTTTTTATGTTTAATATATCTACTTAATCCAACATTGCTAGTGAATTTTAAAAAATTTGTCTTGAACACCTCGCTCATTTTATGGCAACACCAGGAGGGCTAAAGGAGAGAAGAAAAAATATATATAGTGACCCAAGAAATGATGACTTGGTGTGACTGAAAAGACCAAGAGTTTTTATTCACTATACTATTTCTGGAAGGTCTCCCTTGGCAACTCTTAAGTGTTGTTGTATCACTTTTCTTGGAGGCTTCTCTAGTGGTTTAAATATGGTGAGATATAATGAGAGAATTATAATACAAAGGGAGGGGAGAGTTTGGCTCCTCTGATTGAAAATGTGTCTCCATTTTCCCCTTTTATGTTAGCTCGAAACCCTTTCCAGTTGACTCAGCTATACTGGTTGGAGCTGTGTTGCAAACACTCAGAAGGACCCACACTTCCCCATTCATATCACCACATCAGGAAGTTAGAAGCATAACTTTAACTCAACAGTAGTTTTTCTCTCCACATCTTTTCCATAAAGTAGTCAGGCCTCAGATGAGGGTCTTTACTCTGCACCAAGGTTTCTTTTCTGTGGTATCAAACCTGATTGCTCTGCGAGAAGTTCTCAGATAGTTCTGAGGGAAGCTTGGACCTCAGAGAACTTCCCACAGTCATTTATCTAAGCAGATGCTCTAAAATTACAGCTATCTACAAATTAACACTCAAGGAACGGTGTTCCTCAATAGCTGCAATGTTCTGTTTTTAAAAGGCTTTCGAGATACTGCAGATGGTAATTTTTTTGTCAGTCATGACAACAGAGATCAGGATCATGTTTATGGTGATTATGCTCATTACATTTAGGGCTCAGTTTAAGCATATTTTGAAATAAAAATAAATGTATTTTAGAGACCCAAAAGTGACTCAAGGTGGCTGGATAAGACTGTTGGTATTTTGAATTAGGGGTCTTTGTTGAAATCAACAGAAAACCCAATTTATACTGACTTAAACAATTAAGGGAATTCATCATTTCACCTAAAAAGATCAAGGTTGTTTAGGCTATAGATAAGGCTTGATGCTGTCCAAGTCTTGTTTCTCTTCCTCCCTCTGTTCTGGCTTCTACTGTGTAAACTGCATCAGAGGGCAGACTTCCTTCACGGTCCTGAGATAGTTTCCAGCAGTTCTGGGTGATAGGATTCCAATATTTCACAATTAAAAAGTGAAAGTAACATAAGGTTATGACAGACATTATCAGTTTTCACCAGTATATCATTTTCCTTCCTTCCCGGATGCACAAGAGAGTATACTTTCTAGCTTGACTGGTGCTGACCAAAAATGAGTGTACGCTTCCAGACTGAGGCAGTGAAAAGTCCTGTGGGAACGTTCAGCTCTACCTTCCCTTTCAGGGGGATAGGGAGGGCCAGATATTGAGATGGTGAAGACACAAAAGCAAAGCAACCTAGATCCCTGAGTCACTACACGGGTGTCTGTTGCCTTGGAGAGTCTTTAGATGTTCTGGCTGTTGATTTCTGTGTGTTACATCACTCCAAAACTTAATGGCTTCAGACACCAATTTACTATTATCTCTATGGTTCTTTTTGGGGTGACTGGGCTCACACAGTTGCAATTCTCACACTGTTGCAGTCAGGTGTTGGCTGGAGCCACAGTCATCCAACAACTCAACTGAACTGGATGTCCAAAATGTCTCACTCATCTGGCTGGCTAGAATTGATGTTGGCTATTAACTTGGTAATCTGGAGCTGTAACCAGAGCACCTATTTGGCTTGGGCTTCTCACTGCATAGGTTCTTGGCTCTAAGAGGAAGTATCTATCCCAAGAGTGTGTGTTCCGAGAAACCCAGGTGGAATTGAAAGGTTTGTTATGACCTTGGATGTCCTTGAAGCATTATTGCTGCCATATTCTATTGGTCAAGGCAAGTCACCAAGTCTAGTCCAGGTTCAAAGGTAGGAAAATTAGATTCTTAAATTTTTTTTTTCTTGAGAGAGAGTGAGAGAAAGAGACAGGAAGGGAGAGAGATGAGAAGCATCAACTTGTAGTTGTGTCACTTTAGTTGTTCATTGATTGCTTCTCATAAGTGTTTTGACTAGGGGACTCAAGTTGAGCCAGTGACCCCTTCCTCGCTCAAGCCAGCAACCTTGGGTTCAAGCCAGTGGCTTTGGGACAATGTTGATGATCCTATTCTCAAGCTGGCAAGTCTGGGCTCAAGCTGGCAACATTGGGTTTTCAAACCCAGGTCCTCAGCATCCCAAGTTGACAGTCTATCTGCTGCGCCACCAATCACAGGCTAGATTCTTGCTTTTGATACAGGGAGTAGCATATGGTATAGAAAGGGAAATTATTAATAGTGGTGATCTTTTATTATCTACTATACTTGACCAAAGTGGATTTTAGGAAAATGAAATGTAAATTTTATGTGTTAAGCTATTGAAATTTTAGAGGTTGTTTGTTACTTTAGAATAAGCCTAGCCTACGCTGGGTGGGAATTATAGAAAATACAAAATAGACTGAATAAAAAGATGATGATTAATCTTTTATATATTTCCTTGTCAATAGTTATCAGGTTATTTAGACAAATTTGTAGTGTTTTTCCTCACTTAGCATTACAATATAAACATCTCTTTTTCATCAAGGTCTTAGTAAAGATTTTAATTATTGAATAATATTTCATTGTGACAAAGTATGTGACTGCTCCCAAATAGACATTTAATGTTTCCCCATTTATTTGATAGTATAAATAATACAGCAATAAATACCTTTATGCACAAAGCACTATTTCTTTGTTATATTATATTCATTCATCTTTAGATCCTTGGTTTTGAAAGGTTTTATTATAATAAATTTCTTGAAAACATCTTTAACTATACTATCATTCCTATTTTTCGGTGGACAAAGCCCACATTCAGATTTTCAAGTCCTGATATCTCCTCTTACTCTAGATTTGACATTATTGCTTGGGATCACTAATAGGCATTTCAAACTAAATATGTCAAGTGATTCTTGATTCTCTTTCCATTTTCTCAAACTAGCTTCTTTCCTAGGCATCTTTATCTCAGTAAATGGTGCTACAGTCATCCCAACTGCTCACGCCTAAATCTAGAAGTCCTTCTTCCTTCCATTCTCTCTCCTTCTTAGTCAGTTAGCAAGTCCTACTTGTTCTACCCCCAAAATTTATCCCACCAGTCTGTTTCTCTTTCTTCCCAAAGTGACCAACCCGGTCTAAGCTATCTGCTTCCCTTGAGCTACTTACTGCAATGGCCTGCTGAGAGATGTTCCTGCTTCCATTTTTGCTTTCCATTCTGAATTAAATCTGGTGAAACTGTAAATCAAACAGTATGATTGTCCTGTTTTTTATCCTTTAGTTAGGCTCTTCTGGTTCAGGCCCAAACTCGTCTGGCCTCTGCCTACCTCACTTAGCTCTTTATAGCTGCTCCTCTGCCAGCAACACTGCTCTTCTTTCTAGTCTGAGTTCACTACAAACTCTTTCCGCCTTGAGGCCTTCGCATATGTTTCTCTCTTGGCCTAGAACACCTTTTTCTATCTCTTCCAAGAGTGGCTGCTCTTATTTTTCAATTTCATTGTTGTCTACTTAGAGAAGCTATATGAACCTATCTAATGTAGCCAGTCACTTTCAATTTAGTACCCTGTGATGGCTCCAGAACTTTTCTTTTCAACCACAGTTTATATTCAATATTATTTTATATTAGTTTCAGGTATACAGCATAGTAGTTAGACATTTATATACAGTGGTACCCTGAGATACGAACAGACCAACATACATTTTTTTTTTTTAAGATATGAGCTGCGACTTGGAACTGTATTTATGAGCAGATTCCCCCAATAAGTCTAGTACCCATCTGGTACCACACATGGTTATTACAATGTTATTTACCATATTCCTTATGCTATGTTGTAATTATCAACTTGTACTTCTAAATAACTCCAGAACTTTTATAGGAGAGTAGTTTAGGGGCAATAATCTGGTTGAAAGTGTGTGATGGTGGAAAGGGATAGTGGTGACTTTAGGTTAGGACATTTGTCTTGAAGACTCATTTGCAAAGCAATTTACACAATCATAATCAAGAGATTCACAATTTTCCTTCTCAAAAAAGAGTATTAGTGGTTGTGAGATGAATGAATATTATAGAGCTAAAGTACCCTAAACAGACTTAAGTGATGCCATGGTACTTACCATGTCTATATCCTTTATTGTATTCATCACTGTCTATAATTATTATTATTATTTTTTAGTGAGAGAGAGAGAGAGAGAGAGGGGTGGGGACAGACAGAAAGGAAGGGAGAGAGATGAGAAGCAACAACTCATTTGCGGCACCTTAATTGTTCATTGATTGCTTTCTCATATGTGCCTTGATGGGGTTGGGAGGCTCCAGCTGAGCCATTCACCCCTTGCTCAAGCCAGCTACCTTGGGCTTCAAGCCAGTGACCTTTGGGCTCCAGCAGGTGACCTCTGGGCTCAAGCCAGCAACAATAGTGTCATGTCTATGATCCTAACCTCAAGCTGGAGAACCCATGCTCAAGCTGAATGAGCCTGCCCTCAAGCCAGTAACCTCGGGGTTTAACCTGGATCCTCAGAGTCCCAGGTCGACACTCTATCTACTGCGCCACGCCTGGTCAGGCTGCTTGTAAAAGCATTCCAGGTCAATGTTTTATCCACTGCATCACCTCAGGTCAGGCCCCAGTTCTTAAAATAATACTTAGCTCATAGCAGTCAATAGATATTTATTTGAGTAAATGAATAAATTGATATATAAGTAAATAAGATTAATTCACATTATCTTTACTTTCCACCCTAACTTATCCCCAACTAAAAGATTTCCATGGTTCATTTTAGTTTTCAAATACATGATGTACATATTTATATTTCTATACATATACACTATGCTCCATTTCTGGGAAAGTAGAGCATATATCAGAAGTCTTATTTCAGGAAATCAGAGGCTAAGAGAAAATAAGGTGAAGTTATGTTGTTGACGATCTGGCAAACAAATAGGAAAGCAGTTCAGTCCTTGGAGAGAGTAGGAAGAAGGTGCTGCGTGGCAGGAGGAGACCCTTTATAACTTTGTGTCACCATCAAAAAGCTTTTAAGTATTTTTCAGGTTGACATGTCCTTTCCAAACCTTAGGAGTTTTGACCCCAGCTTTAGAAGTAGTCCTCTGCACCAAGTCCTATGGTCTCTGGCAGTGAGCCCAGGTTTCTTGCCTCTGTTTCCTGTTTCTGGGGGCTTTGACAGCCAATCAGTTTCATTTCCAAATTTGGGTTTCCTTCTGTGTGAGTCATAATGCAATAAATAGTGATTGTATGCACTGAGGCCCATTTGAGGTGGAGCAGGGCAACTGCTCTGCAAGTTTGGACTTTCTCTCCGGTTGCTCCTGGTCCATCCACCTTGCTCCTCTTCTAGAACTAGATGCATTGCTCTATCTGGCCATCTGTGCCTGTCCTGGAGCTCAACAGGTCTGATGGCTGAGCTTGAGCTAAGAAGTCAAGAAATATGTGGGTGGGTTTGGGTAGAAATCTGGGTTGGAGATCGGTGTCAGGGGTAGCTCCATACAGAATTATAGGTAGACCAGGTGGGGAGTGCAGTTGAGTGGTTGCTGCTGAATGACAGCTTATTTACACAGGGTTTGTCCTGTTTATGAACATTCCTGCTTATCTCAATTTAAAGTATATAAAGGGTCATTAGAGAGGCACAAATACAGAGGAAAGACTTTTGTGAGAATTTGCCAGAAACTGTGAATCAGGGATATCTAGGTTTTATTTACTATTTCCTGCCTTTTCACATAAGTGGTAAAGCTATTTTATTAATAATTTTGATAATGCCTGACCAGGTGGTGGCGCAGTGAATAGAGCGTCGGACTGGGATGCGGAGGACCCAGGTTTGAGACCCAGAGGTCGCCAGCTTGAGCACAGGCTTATCTGGTTTGAGCAAAGCTCACCAGCTTGGACCGAAGGTTGCTGGCTCAAGTAAGGGGTTATTCGGTCTGCTGAAGGCCCACGGTCAAGGTACATATAAGAAAGCAATCAATGAACAACTAAGGTATCGCAACGAAAAACTGATGATTGATGCTTCTCATCTCTCTCCATTCCTGTCTGTTTGACCCTGTCTATCCCTCTCTCTGACTCTCTCTCTGTAAAAAAAAATAAAAATAAAAAAAAATTTGATAACAACATTTATTACTACAACTAGTAGCACCACATCCACTGTTTACTGAACACCTACTATTTGCCAGGCACTTATTATTTACTTATATTTACTTGCTTTAGTTCTGTTATCCTTAATCTTTATAATTATAGGGAGTAGAGATTATTTTTCTCATTTTACAAATTTTGGCAGTAAGAAAATTAAGGCACAGAACAGTTAAGCCATTTATACAAAGTTATACAGCTAAATTACAGAATTAGAATTTGAACCCTGGTCTACCTGGCTCTAAATTATAAAAGTTTTTGTTTTTAATTTTATTAAAAAAAATAAAATTTTAATTAAACAATGCTTAAACTTCTTCTCTTCCCATAAAAGTATGAATGATCTATTTATACCAGTATTCTAGAAAAATATATTGCTTTTTTAAAATAGATTTTTTTGAGAGAGAGAGAGAAAGAGAGGGAGAGAGAGAATGAGAAGAATCAACTCATAGTCGCTTCACTTTAGTTGTGTATTGGTTGCTTCTTGTATGAAGGCTTGACCAGGGATTGGATCTCAGGCTCAAGCCAGTGATGTTTGGGCTTTCAAGCCAACGACCTTTGGGATCTTGTTGATGATCTCATGCTTAAGTCAGTGACCCCTTGACCTGTGCTCACGCTGGTTACCTTGGAGTTTTGAACTGGCGACCTCAGCATTCCTGGTAGATGTTCTATCTACTGTACCACCACAGACTAGGCATAAAATAGATTATCCTGATAATATATAGATTTAAAGTTTCTGTTGAGTTTTATTCAATCTGGCTCCTGCTTTATAAGTTATATACAGTGTTCTAACTTTGCAGGTTGTATACTTATTTTGGCCTAGTTTTATAGAAGGTGAGCTTTTTCAGTAACGCTTATTGAGGTTTATGCTTTATTTATAATTTACAGTAAGTAATGTTGAAGAGTAAGGAATTAGTTACATAATTTCTCTCTACTGGAAGGGAAGGCTATATGTAAATAACTTAGGAATTTTCTATAGAATAAAGCAGCCATTATGTCCTTTTATGTATGAGTACTTGAATATGATTTCTACTTCATTGAAAAACTTACTCATGGTATTTGCCTTTAAAAAAATAATACAAGTCTGACCAGGTGGTGGCACAGTGGATAGAATGTTGGACTGGGATGCAGAGGACCCAGGTTCAAAACCCTAAGGTTGCCAGCTTGAGCATAGGCTCATCTGGCTTGAGCAAGGCTCACTGGCTTGAGCCAAAGGTCGCTGGCTTGAGCAAGGGGTCACTCAGTCTGCTGTAGCCACCTGGTCAAGGCACATATGAGAAAGCAATCAATGCATAACTAAGGCGCTGCAACAAAAAATTGATGCTTCTCATCTCTCTTTCTTCCTGTCTGTCTGTCCCTATCTGTCCCTCTCTCTCTGTCTCTCTCTGTCCCTGTCACAAAAACAAAACAAAACAAAAAAACAATACATACTTATTATAGAAGTAAATTGCAGAGAAGAAAAGAATCATGAATACTCCCATCAAAGATAACAATTGATGTAGTTGTATATTTTATATGTCTTTTTATACAAAAGTTTATATATTTTACATGTAATTCACTAATCTACCTGGAATTTATTTTAAGCCTTATGTTTAGGATAAGACAGAGATAATGAGAATGAAACTAGTTCCTTTAGTTTTCAATATGACAAATAAATTATGTTCTTGTTAGATATATAATCTTAGTTTGGAATGAGTCAAATCCTAATAAATTTTTTCCATTGTTAGAAAAATTCACAAGATTTTTGCTGTATATTAGGTAGATAGGTTAAAACCTTCAAGATCAAGATCAGATTTCTACCATGAAAATTTAATTTTTAAAAATATGAATATGCTTCTCTGTTCAAATTAAAAAAAAATTTTTTTAGGTTAGATAGTGAGGCAGACTCCCACATATGCCTGGACTGGGATCCACCTGGCAACCCCATCTAGGTCGATGCTCCAATTCTAAGCTATTTTTAGTGCTTGAGGCTGATGAGCTCCAATGGAGCTATCCTTTGTGCCCAGGGCCACACCTGAACCTATGGAGGCACTGGCTGCTGGAAGGGAAGAGGGAGAGAAGGGGGAGTGGGAGGAGGAGAGAAATAGATGTTTGCTTCGCCTGTGTGCCCTGACTGGGAATTGACCTGAGACATCCATATGCTGTGACAACACTCTATCCACTGAGCCACTGGCCAGAGCCTAAATGTCATTTTTTAATTTAAGCAAGGGAGAGAGAGACAGAGAGATGAGAAGCATCAACTTGTAGTTGTGTTACTTTTAGTTGTTCATTGATTGCTTCTCATACGTGCCTTGACTAGGGGGCCCCAGCTGAGCCAGGGACCCCTTGTTCAAGCCATGGACCTTTGGACTCAAGTCAGCGACCATGGGATTATGTCTATGATCCCATGCTCAAGCTGGCAACCCTGTGCTCAAGCTGGTGGGCCTGCCCTCACGTCGGTGATCTTGGGGTTTCAAACCTGGGTCTTCAAAATGCCAGGTCGATGCTCTATCTACTGGTCAGGCTTAAATGTTATTTTTTGATACTAAGATAAGATAGCTTGACAGATGGTTAAAAGAGCAGTAGTCTGAGAAATATGATTTACAATAAATCTTTCAAGAAATGAATTAAAATGCCCGCCAAAAAGCTTTTCAAATAACTTCCCAACCTCTCCGAGACATATGCAATAAGTTTTTTAAAAATAGATTTTATTATTTTTTTAAAAGACGTTTTAGGTTCTCAGCAAAATTGAGTGGAAAGTAGAGTTCTTATATATCCTTGCCCCCTTCCCTCCAACACGCACAGCTTCCCCACTGTCAATATCTCCAGAGTGGTATATTTGTTATAACCCATGAACCTACATAGACATGTCAATATTACCTAAATTCCATAGCTTACATTAAGATTCGCTTGTAGTGTTGTACATACTATGAGTTTTAACAAATGTAAAGTGACATGTATCTGCCATTATATAGTATCATACAGAATAATTTCATTGCCCTAAATATCCTCTGTGCCCTGCCTGTTTATTTTTCCCTTCCCCCCAACACCTGACAACTTCTGTTCAGCTTACTGTCTTGCAATATTTTAAAAGGAATCTTCTATGTCATTTAATTGGGAAAAAATTTAAAAATAATCTTCTAACTAGAGACTGTAAGGCTCTCTGATAAAACAGCATTGAACTGTATTTCCATGAGTCTTAGGGCTTCCTGCTTCAAAGCAAAAAGTACAATGCTGCAATTTGGGAATATGGTTATAACTTTTATATATAATATTTAACTTATATGTTATATGTGAAATTTTTTTGTGAATCATTTGAGGGTAAATTACATCATGGTCCTTTACCCTAAATATTTTAGTGTGGATAGTCCAAGAATAGGGATATTCTTTTATATAACCAGAACAGTGAATTTAACTTTGGTACAACACTTTTATCTAATTTTCTGTTCATATTCCAATTTTGTCAATAATGTTTTTCGTTGCATTCTCCTCTTCCAGTACAGGATTCAGTCTAGGGTCAGGTATTCTACTTAGTTGTCATGTCTCTTTTGCCTCTCTTAATCTAGGACATTTCTACTGTCCTTTTAGAGAATATATTCCCCACCCTCTTTTAAAAATAGAATATTCATTTTTTCAGGGTTGTCTGAAACACACCCAGAAGTCTAGGGAAACAGCCCCCTGTGACCTGAGCTGCCTGTTCAAAGCTATACTGGAAAATAATAATTTCTCATTTTCTTCTGCCTTTCAAATCTCACACACGTGTCTCCATTGGCAAAATTCAACCCGGAACCATTTGGGAAAAGTTCTCTGGAAAATAGAGTTCTAGGATTTCTCCCCAAAGTGCAGAAGAGAGTGTAAAAAGGAGTGGCAGTAATGCTGAGTGGACCACTGACTAACTGGCTCTCAGATAGAAAGGAGAACAAGACAGTGAGTTGTCTGCCCTCATAGAGCTTATAGTGTTCAGGGATATCTGTAAGTATTGTAGGGGAAATACATAGGGCTGTGACTGAGAATAATAGGGGCACTCTCTAACGGCACAGAGGCCTGAAAAATGACAAGGAGCCCCAGCTCTGTGAAAGGCAGGAAGGGGTGGGCTTTAACTGTCTATGTAGAGAAGTGGCCAGGGCAGTGGGATCCATAGCAGAAAAGAGCTTGATATAGTTTAAAAATGACCAAAGGTCTGTCTACATGACTGGAATTTGATGGAGCTTGGCATTATTTTTAGGTGGAGGGGATGGTGGAGGTTGGATTGTGCTGGAGCTTATAGGACCTGGTGATAAGGTGGCATTTTGTTTCTATGTGAAATAAAAATTTTCCTACCCTATGTGTCACACTTGGGCACATAATAATGCATCCATTCCTCAAGACTTTTCTTTTTGTTGGAAAATAATAGTAAAATACTTTTATTAGAACAAGGCACTTCACTAAAATCTACCAGAGAATATTTGTAATAAACATAAAATTTACAATGCTTCAATGTGAAAGGTACTCTTCCAGAGGGTTGTTCTACTACAACCTATATATAACTGTGTATGGCAGACTCAGTGGGGAGCCCCAGAAGGGTTTTTGCAGAGGAGTGACACAATTGTGTGTGGTCCTATATGATGGGACAGAGAGGGGAGTGTTTTGGTGTTCGATCCTACAATATTTTGAAGGCAAAGGGATTAGATGCAGAGATGGGAAAGCGGATGAGATAGTGATGACTCATAAGGTTTGTGGATAGCAGTGGCATTTCACTAAGATGTGCAAGACTGGGAAAAGACCAGGGTCTATGGGTGGGGAAGACAAAGAAATCAGGAGGTATTAAAATCCAGGTATTTAACATTCCCTTGCACACTCTGTTTTCAACTAAAAGTTAAGCAAACTTCTCTCTTTTCTAAAATCAGTATCCTTCAGCCTGACCAGGTGGTGACGCAGTGGATAGAGCGTCAAACTGGGATGCGGAGGACCCAGGTTCGAGACCCCGAAGTCACCAGCTTGAGCGTGGGCTCATGTGATTTGAGCAAAGCTCACCAGCTTGGACCCAAGGTCGCTGGCTTGAGTAAGGGGTTACTCGGTCTGCTGTAGCCCTCTGGTCAAGGCACATATGAGAAAGCAATCAAGTGCCACAATGAAAAACTGATGATTGATGCTTCTCATCTTTTTCCATTCCTGTCTGTCTGTCCTTATCTATCCCTCTGACTCTCACTCTGTCTCTGTTAAAAATAAAAAAATTAAAAAAAATAAAATCAGTATCCTTCATATGCTTACCCATTAGAATCAAGGACAATAACAAGGTTTTTGCCTTCTAGACTTTTATAATTGGGTTAATTTAAACTCAAATTTTACTAATATTTGCAAGTTTCTCTATGTTTTAGGCACTCTGCCAGAGGCTTACATACCTACCGTTTCTCATTTCCTTCGTTCAGCCATCCATGAGGTATTTTCCATATTTATCTTCTTTTTTCAGAGAAGATGTGAAGCTCAGAGAGAGATCTATGGCTTGATATGAACAGTTGCTCTTACTGCCTGAGTCCCTTGTTGTTTTTTTTTCAGGCTTGCCAGTGCTATACAGTAGAACTTTCTGCAATGATGAAAATATTTTAGATCTTCACTGCTCAACAGTCATGTGCTTTTTAAGTACTTGAAATGTGGTCAGTGTGACTGAAGAACTGAATTTTTAATTCAAATAACTACATGTGGTTAGTGGCAACTGTATTTGCAGCATGCTCTAAATCAATGGTCTCCAAATAGGGGTCCACACAGCCCAGGGAGGGTACAGAATATTCAGACAGCAGAAAGAAAACACACACACACACACACACACACACACACTTTAAATCATTATTACTGATTTTTTTCTGTATGTTTTATAATGTACCTATTAGATATATAGTATATAACTATTATATATTGTATATAGTGATTTTTATTTAACACATAGCAGTTGCCACTTTGCTTTGCAAATATTACCTCATTTAATCTTCATAATGACATTTTTGGGTAGAGACTTTTATTATCCTCAAACTAAAGCAATATTTGAATGTGTTTAAGGACATAGGCAGTTGATGGCAAAGCCAAGATTTGAGTACATTTTAATTTCTAAGTCCATGCTCTTTAGGATAAACTAGATAAGTACACTGGACAGGGGGAAGGCGGCAAACATTTTTACTGATGGGTGACCAAAAATCTTTGGTGACTAATTGTACTAGACATTAACAACCAATGAGATACAGCAATTCCTAATCTCAAATTTTAAAGGTACTTTGGAGATGAAGATCAAGTCCATCTTTTTCTACTGACAGATGTTGCTCTGCATATATATGGGTATGAGGATGCATGAAAGTGGGGTAGGTTACGGTTGAGCCAAGTCATCAGTACTCATCTGCAGAGACAACTATAAGGCATGTAAAGATTTGTGTGATCGTGATCCTATAAGTTTCCCCATTAAAACAAAAAGTTTATCCCTTCCATTTTTGTTCTAGTTACTAATTAATATATATATGTATGTATGTGTGTGTGTGTGTGTGTGTATATATATATATATATATATATATGCTTGTATTTGAGGCATTGAAGTTCGGAAGGGTGGGGGGACCAAAGACCTGGAGGAGGCAGAATCCCAGACCCAAGGGCAGGTGGAAAGAACGAACGCACATAGGAACTAAGAGTTTCCTTGGTGGGTGCCGAGTTCAGTGCGCTTTCGTTGCTGGCGGTTCTAATTAAAGTGTAATCAAACAAAGGTAAAAGATCCCTGAAAGAGATCAACGAGGAAGATGAATGTACCCAAATCTAATTTCCACATACACACTTTGTTTGAAGTGAGTATGCCGTCTTCTTTCTCCAATTCCTTGTCTATTCTAGAAATCCCCAGCAGCTCTCCAAGCACCCACCAGCGCGCTAGCCTTACACACTTATCGTTGGAGTTTCCAGGTAAGTGAAGTACTAGATGAGGTTTTGCGTCATCAGAAAAAAGTTTAGGAAAGACTAGAGATCTAAGGCAGGGAATAAAGCCACTCACTAAAAAAAGAAAAAAAAAAAAAAAGCGGGGACGGTGGGTGGGTGGGCTGTGCAGAGTACGTGAGGTATGGCTCGCTCGGTTTCAAGCGCTAGGAATTTTAGAGAAAGCAATGTAAGATGTGCCTAGCAGGACGGCCCTGCTAAGTGGGAGTAGCAAATTTCCGCCCAGCAGCCTTTGGGCATCTAAATTCAAAGCCTTTTTTTCCCGGCTGCAGAAGGTTCTTGAGCTGCTGAGGAAGGCTGTTTGGTGGTGGGAGAGAGGGGGCCCAACCTTCCTTCTATTCTCCCAGTCTACCTAAGAACTTCGGAGAGAGATGAACAATTCTTTTCAAAAGCTTGAGGGAGCTAAGGCAGGCAGGGAAGGTAAACTATTCCACAAACACTCAAACTACTCCCGAGACCGCACCCCACTCTCGGCGGAGGAACCAATCCCAAGACTGGCTGGCCGGGTGGGTGTGGCCTCCGAGGTGGCCCCGCCCCCTAGAGCGCGGCGCGCGGCGTGCGGCGTGCGGGGCTGCATGGGCGGGGCGAGGGAACCAGCAGGAAAGGGCGGGGAGCGAGCGGTGTGGCTGGCTGTGCTTGTGCCCGCGCGCTCGCGCGCTCGCGCATGGCATGTGGGCGGTGGCGCGCCCGTGCGCGCGTAGAGGAGGGGCCGGCTCCAGCGCGGTAGTAGGGTTCGACCAGGGGGGTGGGGGAGTCACCTGAGAGAGGCTACGCCCGTCGCCCGGCCGCTTGCCCGCCGCGTCTGGATCGCGCCGGCTCCGCGGGGCGGCTGGCCGCACACCCTGGGAGGCCGGCGCGGCGAAGCGGGTAGAGTCCGCGCCCCACTCCTGGGACAAGGAGGAGTCGGACCTTGGCCGTCGCCGCCGCTGCCTGTGCCCGGCCGGGTAGGTGAAGGCTGGTTGATTGTCCGCCGGCCCCTGGCGGGCCGGGAGAGGAGAAGCGAAACTTTCCGGCGCTTCTCCTCTCGCGGTCCCCGGGCTGCTTGCGGCGCGGGGGGGTGTTGTCGTCGCGGGCGGCGGCGGCCGACGCCATGTTGGGGTCTGTGATAAACGGGGCGCTCCCGGGCGGCTCCCTGCGCGCTGGCCGGCCCGCGGCGCTCGGAGCGGACGCGCAGCCTGCGGGACGCTGTCGCTGCCGTCGGCGGGCTCCAGAGCCGCCCGGAGGGTCCGCGTCGGTGCGGGTCCGGTCCGCGGGTCCACGGGTCCACGGGGCGGCGGTCGGGCGGACGCACTAAGGGGGCCCAGAGGTCCGGCTGAAAGTTGTGGGACTAGAGGACCAGAGTCCCTGTCGTGTCCAGGGCGTCTTAGGGCTCCAACATGTTTCTGTCCAGAAGTTTGCAGAGTTTGGGCATCAGAGACGTTGTAACTTCAACAGCGTATCTTCAGTGACTTGGGGCAAAAAAAATGGCACCGCAGGATTTTCTGTGATAGAAGCGATGGCCCTTACACATGATTTATTTGGAATCTAAAAATTTTGTGGGTTTGTTTTTTTTTGCCGAGTTCATGTTTCCTTTTTAAAATTTTATTGAAGGCCGGCAGCTTGCTGTTCATGTTGCTTGAATATAGCCTGTGTCCTCTTGGTCCATGATAGCAATAGCTTGTGTACGGCAGAAATTAGTGGTATTAAGGTAGCAGATAACTAAACCCTGCTTAGTATTCATAGATTCACAAAATATGTAAGTTGATAAATGCCTTCTTGGGTTTCCGTACAGGACTGAAGAACGTCATTAAAGAATGATTTAGACAGGAACTTTGACTGAGAGACTTAAAGGCACGTGTTCTCTTAAGAACCAGGTGAAGTGATGATCCTGATATAGCGAAGTTTTTTTCCTTTCTGGTTCCTTAAAGGTGCATGCCTGCCATGTTTTGAGCATTTACCTTTTTCTGTACTCGGGTAGCTTATGGGGTCCTTAGGTTAATTCAGTATTAACGAAGGCTTCTATTTTTAATCTCTTCGGGTCCTGACAGCACTGGAGGTGAATGGTATTAAGTTACGTATTTGGAAAGCACACATAATCGCATCAGTAAAACTAGTGTACTAACCAAGGCCTCAAACGACATTCAGCTTCAATTACTCCAGTAAATATGACTTGCTATTTTTTAATAAAGGCTTTAAAATTCTGTTAAATTAACTGACAAGACATTTCAACACATGTATGATAAACCCTAAAATGTATCTTGAAGAATTTATCTTAATTTATAGGTAAAAATACAGCTTATGTTCAGATTTGGTTGCTGATTTTCTTATTTCTTAAAAAAATTCGTTTTTGTTTTGCTTCGCTGTCAAGTAAGTGCCGTTATACATACTTGTTTTTATGGATGAAGAATTACCTAGAAATGAGGTGACAACTAACTGCACAAATCTAGCAGCCATTCTGGGGTTTAACTCAGGTCTTATGGCTCTGAAGTCCTCTCATTTTTCTTATAGTATCATTTTATAATAGTGATCTGTTACAAAGGTGTTTGTAACATCTCTGTCCACTTTTTCCTGTGCCTTGCTGCTCATTCTAATTTTAATTTAGTTTCTCAATATGAATACTTAATTTCAAGAGAGCTGATATACAAGGGTTCTTGTACTGAAAATTTTCCTCCTGAAAATGCTTAAGCCTCTATATTATTTAAAGCCTTTTTTGCCCTGTTCTTAACCACAATCCCTCTCTATCTACAAGAATAATTCACTTATCCTATTGCATCTCAGTAAATATTCATTGACCTGTCATGGTACCTCCTTGACAGCAGGCTTTGCAGGTCTGATTTGCCTCTCCAAACCCAGTGTGCAGAGAACATTAGCAGATGCTCATGGAAGGCTTGAGCAGATGAGTACACATATGTTTCTTGTAAATATACTTCATGAATTTCTTACTAGAGTTCAGTTTCCACGGCATAGTAGTTAAATATTCTCTAATGCCTTTATTTATTTATTTTTTTGAGGATATACATTGGTAACTCAAATTTTGGCCTGGAGATACAGGACTTGAATGTTAAGGAAATTTCCAAGTAGATGATGGACTGAAATATACACTATATAATCAGCAAAGAAGAGCCATGGGTCAACAAAAGGATAATAATCATAGTATTAAAGTGTGATTGCATTTATTTGCACAGGATGGAAATAGAGTTAATGCCTAAACGTTTTGAGTTATGTTTATACATTTAAGCTCTTTGATGGAGCAGAGGTCATTTTTCTGCCAGTTAGTGTTTTCTAAGAATTGTCTTAGGATTTTGATTTAGAATGCCTTGCTTAGTGGAAAGCATGTACAAATTACTTTTCTGTTTATAAATTTTCTTTGAGAACTAGCTTTGTACACCAGCTGCATGTTTAATAGCAACATGAATGTACATGTTGGCTGAACCCAATGAAATGTGCTTAATAGATATGCTTTTAGAAGGCTATTTTATAAGTTGCAAGAGCCCTGTATTCTGTAATAAAACTGCTGTAGAATTTGAGGTTAATTCTCTGCCCCCCACCCGTGATAACTTTCTCTCCAGTGAATCCATAAACTACAAATTGGTGTGCTGCTCAATTTGGTACGTCCTGGGAAGAAAATACAATAGAAGACATTCAGGTCGTTCCTGTGTGAGTGCTAGAGAAAGCAAGTTACATATAGGACTGGAACAAAAAAGCAAACCTGAATCCTACCTCGCTCTGCTCCTTACTAGCTTGTGACTCATGGACAAGTCCCTTCACTTCTCTAAGCTTTACTGGTTTTGTTTGTGAAATGTACAAAGAAATATCTGCCTCACAGTGTTGTGAGGATTTACTGAGGTGTTCGTAGAAGTGCCTATTGTATGAAGTTAAGTAAGTTATATTAACAAATGAACAGAGTAACAGTGAATTATTTAGAAGCATAGAATTAAAAAAAATTTAAAGGAAGGTAACCTTTAGAAATTCTTAGTTCAGGTGTCACACTTGGCTGCGCATTAGAATTCCCTCAGTGGCTTCTTAACAATACTGATACCTTAATGTCACCGTACAATAAATAAATTAGAATTACTGGGTTTGGGTAGTAGGTAGTTTTATCCTTTTTCCCCCCACCCATTATTTTAATGTACAGTTGGGGTTGAGAACCATTGATTTAATTCAATATCCTATGTCCTTATTTTCTTCATTTTGTGGTGGAATGAAGTGCAGAGAAGGTTAAATGGCAGCCAAATTATTATCATTCAGGCTAGATGTATTTGCAGGGGAGGAAAGTGAAATTCATATAGGTTAAAGAATAGTTACATTTATTTCAAACCAGAAAGGCCACATTTGGAAATACAGATCACTAACTCCAGGGACCTTTACCTCTACTCTACATCAACATCCTTGTCATTATTTAACCTTGTCATCATTCAGAACTACCTCTGCTCTTAAGCTCTGTTGCTAGAGATGGTGATTGAATGCCTGTCTTTCTTTGTATTTCTGTTTTCTGTCATACTTGATGAACAAGCTTTTTGTCTTCATTGTCACCTCTAGTTCCAGGTTGTTAGTTTTCTTCTGTCTTTGCAATCCTGCACTCTGTTGTTCATATTCTGTGAACTCACTAGCACTGTATAGACCTCCTCTCCTTGACCTTTTTGTTTATAACTGGTCAGTTCTCAACTTGTAAATGTCACCATTTACTTTTTCTACTTTTGTCCCTGCCTACCACCTTTGAAAACAGTCACAGCTGTGGTGACTGTTAATACTTGTTTTCCAGCTACCTATATACTAGTTGCTTTCTAATCCTTCTCTTTGTGTGTGTGTGTGGGGGGGGGGGGAAGGGGGGGTTCATGAATCAGTATTGTCCATTCCTTTTTTTTAATTTTAAAATTTTATTTAGAAAATTAACTCTAACACAAGAGTAATATGTTTCAGGTACACATTTCTGTGGCATTTGAACTGTTGATTATGTTGTATACCTATCACAAAAAGTCAAATCATTTTCCGTCACCTTATACATATTTGTCTTCTTCACACTCTTCCCCACATCCCCTCCCATGTCCACATCTCCCATGTCTCCTTCCCCCAAGTAACCACTTCACTTTTATGTCTATGAGTCTCAGTTTTATATCACACCTGTGTGTGAAATCATCCAGTTCTTAGCTTTTTCTGATTTACTTCACTCAATATAATGTTCTCAAGGTCTATCCATGTTGTCGTAAATGGCACTATGTTATCGTTTCTTATTCCATTGTATATAGGTACCACATCCTCTATCCAATCCTTTATCGAGGGACACTTTGGTTGTTTCCATGACTTGGCCGCTGTGAATATGCTGTGATTAAATGGAGGTGCATGTGTTTTCAAACTTTTGGGTAGATACCCAGTAAAGGGATTGCTGGGTCATATGGTAATTCTGTTCTTAATTTTTTGAGGAAACACCATACTTTCTTCCATAATGGTGGTACTTATTTGCATTCCCACCAACAGTGGATGAGGGTTCCTTTTTCTCCACGGTCTCTCCAACACTTGTTATTACCTGTCTTGTTGATAATAGCCAATCTAACTGGTGTGAGGTGTTATCTCATTGTGGTTTTGATTTGCATTTTTTGAATAGCTAGTGAACATGAGCATCTTTTTATCCATCTGTTGGCCATTTGTATGACATGTCCTCTTGAGAGAAATGTCTGTTTATGTCCTCTCCCCATTTTTTAATTAGATTGTTTGCTTGTTTGTTGCTGAGTTTTGTGAGTTCTTTATATATTTTGGATATTGACCTCTTATTGGAGCTGTTGTTTGCAAATATCACTTCCCATTTGGCTGTCTGTTTTGTTTTGATGTCAGGTTTTTTATTTTTTGCTGTGCAGAAGCTTTTCAGTTTGATATATCAATAGTTTCATTCATTTATTGTCGCCTTTACTTTCCTTGCCTTTGGGGTTAAATTCATATGTTGTTCCCTATGGCCAAGATCCATGAGCTTAGTACCTCGGTCTTCTTCTATGTAATTTATTGTTTCAGTTCTTATATTTAGCTTTTTGATCCATTTTGAATTAATTTGGGGGGACAAACTGTAGTCAAGTTTTATTTTTTTGCATGTAGTTTTCCAATTTTCCCAGCACCATTTATTGAAGAGGTTTTCTTTTCTCCACTGTGTGTTTTTGGCTCCTTTGCCAAAGATGATTTGTCCATAAATACGTGGTTTTATTTTTGGGCTCTTGATTCGGTTCCATTAGTCTGTATGTCTGTTTCTCTGCCTATACCATGCTGTTTTGATTATTGTGGCTCTGTAGTATGATTTGAAGTCCCGTAGTGTGACACCTCTGGCCTCATTCTTTTTCCTCAGGATTGCTTTGGCTATTTGGTTCTTTTAATGATTCTGTACAAATCTGGTGATTTTTTAATTCTATTTCTTTAAAAAATGACATTGGAATTTTGATGGGAATTGCATTAAATTTGTATATTGCTTTGGGTAATATGGCCATTTTCACTATGTTGAGTCTTCTAATCCAGCGGTTCTCAACCTGTGGGTCGTGACCCCGGCAGGGGTTGAACGACCAAAACACAGGGGTCACCTAAAGCCATCGGAAATACATATTTTATTTAAAAATGTATTGTATAATAAATATGTATTTTCCGATGGCTTTAGGCGACCCCTGTGTTTTGGTTGTTCGACCCCACTGGGGTCGTGACCCACAGGTTGAGAACTGCTGTTCTAATCCATGAACATGGAATAGTTTTCCATTCCATTGTGTCTTTTTAAAATTTCTTTCAATAATCCTTTGTAGTTTTCAGTATATAGGTCTTTCACATCCTTTGTTAAGTTTATTCCTAGATATTTTATATTTTTTGTTGCAATTGTAAAAGGAATTGTTTTTTGAGTTCATTTTCTGATGTTTCATTGTTGGCGTAGAGGAAAGCAATCGACTTTCGTGTATTGATTTTGTATCTTGTGACTTTACTGTACTGGTTTATTGTTTCTAATAGTTTTTCAGTGTAATCTTTGGAATTTTCTATGTACAAGATCATGTCATCTGTAAAAAGTGATACTTTTACTTTCCCGATATGGATGCCTTTTATTTCTTTCCCTAGCCTGATCGCTCTGGCTAAAACTTCTTGAACTATGTGGAATAAGAGTGCAGAAAGTGGGCACCCTTGTGTTGTTCCTGATTTTTGAGCAAAAGCCTTCATTTTTTTTCACCATTTAGCATGATATTAGCTGGTGGTTTGTCATATATGGTTTTTATTATGTTGAGGTACTTTCCTTCTATTCCAATTTTATTGAGTGTTTTAAACATAAAAGGATGTTGTATCTTATTGAATGCCTTTCCTGCATCTGTTGATGGGATCATATGATTTTTTTGTTTTGTTGATGTATATTACATTGATCGATTTCCATATGATGAACCATATTTGTGTTCCTGAAATGAATCCCACTTGATCATGATGTATAGTTTTTTTAATATGTTATTGTATTCTGTTTGCTAGTATTTTGTTTATGATTTTTGCATCTGTATTTATTAGAGATACTGGTCATTAGTTTTCTCTTTTTGTGTTGTCTTTGCCAGGTTTGGTAGGAGAGTTATGTTGACCTCATAAAATGTGTTGAGGAGTATTGCTTCTATGTTTTGGAAGACTTTGAGGATAGGTACCAAATCTTCTTTGAGTGTTTGGTAGAATTCACTACTCTAGCCATCTGGTCCTGGACTTTTGTTTTGCGGAGGTTTTTGATAGTTGTTTTGATTTCCTCCCTGATTATATGTCTATTTGGGCTTTCCACCTCTTTGTGACTCTATCTAGGAAGATTGTATAGTTCTAGGAATTTATCCATTTCCTCTAGGTTGTTGAATATAGTGACATATAATCTTTCATAATATTCTATGGTCCTTTGTATATCTTTGCTCTCTGTGGTAATTTCACCTCTTTTATTTTGGATTTTGTTTATATGAATCCTTCTTTTTTCCTTAGTGAGTCAAGCCAGTGGTTTGTCAATTTTATTGATCTTTTCAGAGAACCATCTTTTGTTGTATTGATTTTTTTTTTGAGTGTGTGTGACAGAGACAGAGTTGGAGAGAGGACAGATAGGGACAGACAGACAGGAAGGGAGAGAGATGAGAAGCATCAATTCTTTGTGGCACCTTAGTTGTTCATTGATTGCTTTCTCATGTGTGCCTTGATCCTGGGGCTACAGCAGACCGAGTGACCCCTTTCTCGATCTAGTGACCTTGGGCTCAAGCTGGTGAGCCTTGTTGAAACCAGATGAGCCTGTGCTCAATCCGGTGACTTCAGGGTCTTGAACCTGGGTCCTCCGTGTCACAGTCTGACACTGTATCCACTGCCTCACTGCCTGGTCAGGCTTGTATTGATTTTTTTCTATAGGTTTTTTGTCCTCTATTTCATTTAGTTCTGCTCTAATTTTTACTCTTTCCTTTCTTCTGCTGACTTTGGGTTGCCTTTTTTCTTCCTTTTCTAGTTTCTTAAGGTGTGATGTTAGGTTGTTTACATGGGGTCTCTCTGGTTTCTTAACATAAGCCTATAATGACATAAACATCCCTCTTATACTGTTTTTGCTGCATTCTTAAAATTTTGATTTGTTGTGTTGTCATTTTCATTTGTCTATATATGTCTTTTGATCTCTGCTTTTATTTCTTCTTTGACCCAGTCATTTTTTAGAAGTATGTTATTTAATTTCCACATTCGTGTGGGTTTCTTTACTTCCTTTATACAGTTGAATTCTGATTTCAAAGCCTCATGATCAGAAAATATGGTTGGTATAATTTCAGTCTTGAGTTTTTTTTTTTATTTTTATTTTTTATTCATTTTAGAGAGGAGAGGGAGAGACAGAGAGAGAGAGAGAGAGAGAGAGGAGAGACAGAGAGAGAGAAGGGGGAGGAGCTGGAAGCATCAACTCCCATATGTGCCTTGACCAGGCAAGCCCAGGGTTTCGAACCGGTGACCTCAGCATTTCCAGGTCGACGCTTTTATCCACTGCGCCACCACAGGTCAGGCAGTCTTGAGTTTCTTGATGTTAGTTTTATGACCCAACATATGGTCTGTCTTTGAGAATGTTCTATGCACACTGGAGAAGGATGTATAATCTGATGTTTTAGTATGAAATATCCTATAAATGTCCATTTGGCCCAGTGTGTCATTTAAGGCCTGTTTTTCTTTATAGATTTTCTGTTTGGATGATCTATCTAAAGCTGTCAATGGTGTATTGAAATCTCTAAGTATGATTGTGTTTTTGTCTGCTTTTATTTTTAGATCAGTTAGTACATGTCATATATTTTGGTGCTCTGATTTAGTTCACATACATTAAGAAGTGTTATGTTTTCTTGATACAGTGTCCACTTTTTCATTATGAAATGTCCACTTTTGTCTCTGGTTACCTTCATTGTCTTGAAGTCAGCATTGTCAGATATTAGTACGGCTATACCTGCTTTTCTTTGGATATTATTTTGCTTGGAGAACTGTTTTCCAACTTTTCACTTTGAATCTACTTTTGTCGCTGCTGCTTAGATTTATCTCTTGAAGGCTGCATATGGTTGGATTTTGCTTTTTGATCTGATCTGCTACTCTGTGCCTCTTTATTGAATTCAGTCCATTTACATTTAGGTTAATTATTGACAAGAGGATTTTCTATAGCCATTTTATGTTTTGTTTTCTGGTAGCTCTGTGTCTTGTTTGGTTCTTCTTCACTTTTTTGTTTCTGTCAGTTGTTTTTGCCTGGTGGTATTCCACACTTCTTTCCCCTGTTTCTTCTTTAAGCTGTGTGTTTTAGTAGTGGCTTTTTCATGGTTTCTTAATTAGGTTATTAAGAGAAAAATGTTCATATGTACAAGAGTCCTTTGTCTTATGAGTTCTTCTGCACTCCATCCTTCTTTGCTACTGCAGATCTTTATCCTCTCCCCCTTTATGTTGTTGTCACAGATTATCCTTGTTTTTATTGTGACCTTGTTGGAGCTTTTACTTGCAGTTTTGATTTGTTTTGTTCTTTGTGTGATCGAATATCCCCCTTGAGTATTTTCTGCATGGGGTTTTCTGGTGATAAATTGCCTCAGCTTCTGTATATCTGTAAAAATTCTTATTTCCTCTTGGTATTTGAAGGATAACTTTGATGGATGTAGTATTCTTGGCTGATAACCTTTCTCTTTTTTTGAATGTTTGGGTCCACTGTCTTTCTGGGTTTTAGAGTTTCTGCTGAGAAGTCTGATGATAACCTAATGGGCCTTCCTTTATAGGTTATGTTGTTCTTTTCCCTAGCTGCCTTTAGGATTCTTTGTCATTTATTTTTGATAATTTAATTATGATGTGCCTTAGAATACGTCTGTTTGGTTTGAGGTAACTTGGTGTTCTGTTTGCTTCTTTGATTCAAAGCTCTCTTTCCATAGGCCTGGGAAATTCTCATCAATTGTTTGAATAGGCTCTCCATTACCGTCTCCCTCTCTTCTTCTGATATACCCATTATTCTTATATTGCTCTTTCTGATGGAGTTAAACAATTCTCGTAGAGCTCTCTCAGTTTTTTAAAATTTGTGAGTCTTTTACTCTCTGTAGCATCTCTAGTTGCCTGTCTTTGTTGTTACTGATTCTTTCCTCTATCTTGCTCATTCTGTTAGCTAGACTTGCTACCTCAACCTTCAGTTCATATATTGACTTCTTCATTTCTGTTTTTAAAGTTTCATTCTCCTTGGTGAGGTATTTGCTTTATTCATTAATTTGTTTTCCAAGGTCGTTAAGTTGCCTATTGATGTCTTTTCGCCTCTAGTTGAGTATTTTCTTAACTTTAATTTTGAATTCTTTATTATTTAAATTCAAGGTTTCTATTTGATTGAGATTTTTTTTTGGATATTTCATTTTCTTCCTGAACTGTGTCTCTGTCTTGTGTAGCCATGTTATTAGTTTACTTTTCCCTTGATGGCATTTGAGACTGCCATCAAGCACTCTAACATGAACCCTAATAAAAAAATTTTTTTAAATGGAAAATTAAAATGAAAAATTAAAATGAAAAAATACAATAAAAAATAAAAAAATTATTAAAAATGGCAAGTAAGGAAGAAAAACCACATAAAAGCAATTGAAAGCAAAGAAAAAAGAAAACACCCACAAAAATAATAGTATAAAAATTAAAATGAAATTCAAAAGAGAAAAAGATTAAAAAATAAAAAAGAGAAAAGGGGAAAAAGAGGAAAAATAAAATTTGATTCTGAGACGTTTCTTCAATAGGTGTTTCTGTATTGCAGTTTTATTTCTGTGATGTTCCTGGGTGTCCTCTGCTGAGATGTTGCTGTGGTGATGTAGGCGGGGTCAGAGTCGGAATGGTTTCTGTGGTGTCTTGTGAGTGCTTTACAGCTTTAGCTTTTCCCAGCTTACGGCTCTAGCAATGGCAACCTCAAGTCTTGTGGGTGCCTTTCCTTACCTCTGAACAGACCCAGGGACCGGACATGTAGCATCACTGTTCTTCTTGGGAGAGAGTGGCTCTGGAGAGATAGCTGTGGGGGTTTGTCTGCCACTCTCCATTTGGTGGGATGGGGGAGGTATGGGATATGGAAGGCTGGGGGCTGCACTTTAGCTTTCTCTGTCTGTTGAGTACCAGCGGCAGGCAGACTTTGGGAACGCTGGCCGTGACCCTGCACTCTGGCCTCTTTGGTTTATCTTCCCCTCTGCCCTTCTGTCTCACCACTCCTCCCAGCAGAAGGAGACCCAGTTACACTGAATTTCCCTCTCCATACCCCTCAGACCAGAGAGCCCAAGCTTCCTTTGTCGCCTTAGTCCAGCAGAGAAAACAAGACCCAGTCACTCCAGGTTTGTCTCCTCTCCAGAGCCCACCATGAATGCATTTTATCTTCTGTCCCCCTTTTCACCCTGACCTACCTTTAGTCCATTTGGTATGTGGATCTTTCCAGTGTGCCTGTTAGTCCAGCTGGGGTTCCTTCACTGTGTTATAGTTGTTCAATTTGTTGAAATTTCAAGGGGAGAGATAAGGAGTATCTCTCATGCTGCCATTACTCTGATGTCTGCCTCTTTCTAATATCAAGTTGACTCATGTTCTCTATTGCTTTCGCCCTCAAATTCAGGTTGCTAACCTCAGTCTTGAAACCCTTGACTCTTAGCAGATGACCTTACTTCTTTCTAAAATGATTAATATTTCATGATACGAGGTTTCTGTGTTCCCTCCTTCCCTTCCCTTCCCTTCCCTTCCCTTCCCTTCCCTTCCCTTCCCTTCCCTTCCCTTCCCTTCCCTTCCCTTCCCTTCCCTTCCCTTCCCTTCCCTTCCCTTCCCCTTTTCCCTTCTCTTCCCCTTTTCCCTTCCCTTCCTCTTTTCCCTTCCCTTCCCTTCCCTTCCTCTTTCCCCTTTCCTTTCCTTCTTTTTAGAGGAAGAGAGATAGACTACTGTATATACTCTGACTGGGATCTACCTGGCAACACCTGTCTGGGGCTGATGCTCAAGCCAGTTGAGCCACTGGCTGTGAGAGGGGAAGAGAGAGAGAGAATGGGGAGAGGGAGAAGAGAAGCAGATGGTTGCTTTTCCTGTGTGCCCTGACTGGGGATTGAACCTGGATGTTCACATGCTAGGTCTACATTCTATCCACTACCAGGGATCCCCAAACTTTTTACACAGGGGCCAGTTCACTGTCCCTTAGACCGTTGGAGGGCCACCACATACAGTGCTCCTCTCACTGACCACCAATGAAAGAGGTGCCCCTTCTGGAAGTGCAGCGGGAGGCTGGATAAATGGCCTCACGGGGCCGCAATTTGGGGACGCCTGCACTAAGCCAACCGGCCAGTGCCTGAGTTTTCTTTCTTCTTAGCTTCAACTTTTTTTTTGTCTTTCCATTTTTATAAGTGGAACTATCCTTAATTTTTTTAATTGAACTTTATTGGGGAGACACAGGTTAACATAATTATATAGGTTTCAGGTGGCCAGTTCTACAACACATCTCTGTACACGGTCTTGTGTTCATCCTGCTCCCAGGCCTTTGTCTGTCACCATTTATTCCCCCATGCCTTCCTCTGCCCTCCCCCCTCCCCTCAGCCCCACCCCTGCAGTTACCATACTGTTGTCCATGTCCACGAGGCCTTTTCTGGGGGGGACCCTTTATTCTAGGCCTCCACCTTTCTCACCCATCCTCAATTATTTATACTTGTTTCATTTAAACAGTAAGTAGTTGGGGAAAAATTAAAATGATTTTTGTGTTTTTCATATTTTTATTTGCCTATAATTGTATTTGCTTATTGTTTATAATTTTCTATATATTATTAGCATTTTGTTACTTAAAAGTGTTGTGGTTTTTTTTTGTTCATGAGAGAATATGTGTTCATTTATAAAATTATTAGGCAGTATCAAAATATTTTACCCTAATACATAGATAAAACCAGTACTAAATTTTTGTTGTGTATCTTTCTAGACTTGAAAGGATTTCTATTATATGTGTCGTTTTAAAAACTTTTATTTAATGTATTTCCTCAAATTTTTTCCACATTAAATATTAATCTGTATACTCTCAAAAGTTGTCTAGTTCTGGCTGGGTTGCCCAGTGGAGAGAGCATTGTTTTCATGTGCCAAGTTTGATTCCCGGTTGGCACGTACAAGAAGCAGTCAGTGAGTGCACATCTAAATGGAGCAACGAGGTGATGCTCCTCTCTTTCCTTCCCTCCTCCCCTCAAATCAGTGGAAAAAAATGTTAAAAACTGCTATAAAAAAGCTTGTCTAAAAATCTATTATATGGATATGCCATAATTTATTTAACCCATCTTCTGTTGCACGTTTAGTTTGTTTTTACCTTTTTAGCATTATAGACAAAGCTACAGTGAACTCTATATGGACAACTTTGTACAGTGGTCTAATTAATTTTTGTATATATTCTTGGGAACAAAATTGTGTGGACCTTCTGAAGTGCTTATATTACCAAAAATGGTATTAAGAAAAGTTGTTCCAGTGTATATTCTTAAGACTATGAGTGCCCCCATTACCCCCACATTTTTTCTTTTTTTTTAGAGAGAGGAAGAGAGAGAGAGAGAGACAGACAAGAAGGGAACGAGTGGAGAAGCCTCAGCTCATAGTTGCGGCACCTTAGTTGTTCACTGATTGCTTTCTCACGTGTTCCTTGACTGGGGGGCTCCAGCCAAGCCAGTGACCCTTAGCTTAAGCCAGCAACCTTGGGGGGCTTTAAGCTAGCAACCTTTGGGCTCGAGCCAGTGACCATTTGTGTCTTGTCTATGATCCCATGCTCAAGCTGGTGACCTCAGGTTTCGAACCTGGGTCCTCACCATTCCAGGCTGGTGCTTTATCCACTGTGCGTGCCACCACCTGGTCAGGCATCAATAATACACCATTTTAATTTTTATTTCTCTAATTAGCATGGAGAAATAACATATTTTTTCTATTTACTGGTCATTTTCATTTGTTCTTTTGGATTTGCCATTTATATCGTAACCATTTTTTCTTTGGAAGTATTTTCCTTTTTTCTTATGATTTACAGGAACCCTTTATATATATATTAAAAAGTTGACCCTTTGTGATAAGTTACAAATGCTTTTCCCCTCCTCAGTGTTGAAATGTACAATTTTTATGTGGTAAAATGTTTTGTTTTATACTATTTGGACTTTTTCATGTTATATTTAATCATTTCTTTCTATGGCTAGAAATTTAGGTTCTGTTTTTATATACAGTATTCTGTCCCTCGCCCTTAACAATAGTTTATTTCGCAGGATAAATTTAATTTCTGAGCTTAAATATGGAAAGGTCAAAGAGCAGTGTTTTCTGAAATATGTTATTACACGTTATCATTACTTTAAAAATTTTCCATGTGTTTCACTGCTTATTGTGACTTTTTGGCACAGTAAGGTTATTTAGTCTCTGAGACTTGTGACACATGTGAAAGCATGTTGAAAATGTTTTGTACTGCTCAGTTGTCTCCCCTTCTCTTGTCTCTTCTACTTTCTAAACTGGATGTTCCTCAAAGTTTAGTCCTTGGCCCTCTTCTGTATTGCATATCATCAGCCAACTATGTGGATGACTACTAAATCTTTTCTGTCCTGGAGCTCCCTCCTCATCCTGGTGTTTTTGTTTGTCTGATAGATATTTGTCTTATGGGTACCCTAAAGGATCTTCAAGTTAAATATGTCCCAAACTGATTTTTCTCTCCCAAAACAAAATTAGCGTCTGACCAATGGCTTGTGCTTAAAATTTTGAAGTCATCTTACACTCACTTTTCATCTGCATATTTATAGGTGGCTCCTGAATCCTAACTGCTGCCCCTCAGTAATCTCTTGTTTGCATCTATCTGCCCTTTTTATTTCTGCTGGCAGTTATTGTGGCTTAGGCTTTCATTACCTTTAACTTAGAGACTGTTATAATACCTTTCTATCTTTTTTCCCTTCAATTTGGCTTCTTCAGTAGTCTCTGTAGTCCATATTGTGTACTGCTTTTGTGTACTGATTGATATTTCTCTATTTAAAAAGTTTTCTTTTTGTTGTCATTGCCTATATAATAAAGTCTGGCTTTCCCCCTTTTACCAGATTTATGTCCTACTGCTATACTTTCTCCTGGCCCTGGCTCCTCCAGCCTGGGCTCAACCATTTTCTCTCTGGGGAATATATTTATTCCCTAACAGGTTGTTGGCAGTTACTAGAATTATTATTGTGATTAAAAATATTAGAAGGTATTTGAAGAAGCGGTTAATATGTGGTCTGAGTGTACCATATTGAGAATTCTGTACCATCATCTGCTGATGTGCCACTTTTGCTTTAAGGCTCAATCTGAAGTTCTAGTCATTTAAGAGTTTTTCCTAGATCTCCCTGTGATCAAAAGTACCTCTCAAGTAAACCTTTTGGCCTTATGCTTCACTACTTTATTATTTTTTTTTAATTAAAAAGATGTTTTTGGTTTGTTTCTCCTGTACTCCTTTAGACTTTGAATCTACACAGTAGAGGTAATCAGTCTTCAGTTTATAGCGCACTGTGGGTACCAAAACTCCTTTCTTGTCTGTTTTTTTCCTTTCTTATCAAAGATTGTTAGTTTTGAGTGCTTCTACCTTTTAATGCTACTTTGCAAATAGTAAGTGGCCAATAAATGTTTTCTACTTGAAAGTCAATGAAAATTATCGTTGATTTTACTAGCATCATATTGCTTAGACTAAAACCCTGGGGATTTAATTTCAGCTTTACTCTTTCACATCTAGTTAGAGCAATTCTGAATCTATTCTCCTGTTGTAAACTTCAGACTCTGACCATTTCCCCCTCTACTTTTGCAGTAATTTTTCAGACTCTCCTTTCTCAGTTTAATTGTCATTGTGTGTACAGTTAGTTTCCTTAGAAAAATATGGATCAAATCAAGCTACTCCTTCCAAAAGCTTCAGAAAGAACTCTCAGGAACCAATAAGATCTCTTATTTTTTCTCCCTGTTTTTTTTCTAGTAAATAATTCCCTCTAGCCTTTCCTGCAGCTGTATAGGTGACATTAAAATAAACAATTTACTTTCAGAGCTTAGTGCTTTTACTTATCATTTTTTGCCTTTTTGAAGTTCCATTTATTGTTCACAACCTTTTTCAAGTGTTCAAATGCTTCATTCTCCAAACCAGGCATCCCCAAACTACGGCCCCCGCGAGCCACATGCAGCCCCCTCAGGCCATTTATCCAGCCCCCTGCCGCACTTCCAGAAGGGGCACCTCTTTCATTGGTGGTCAGTGAGAGGAGCACTGTATGTGGCGGCCCTCCAACAGTCTGAGGGACAGTGAACTGGCCCCCTGTGTAAAAAGTTTGGGGACCCCTGCTCCAAACCGTGCCTTCCCTTTTAGTTTGCTTACCACTTTGTTAATATTTTTATTGTAGTACTTAATCTCATTGTGCTTTGATTTAAAACCTTGTGGTACGTGTCTTCATTCCCAGTGCCTGATTTAGTCTCTTTTCTTTCTAACACAAAGCAGAAAGTCTTAAAAGTGTATTAAGCAGATCGGAACTTCTTTGAAAAAATACTGAAGATAATTTGGTAGGAATGTGATGGGATAACCAGTTCCATAGTAGTATTTCAGTTGAGTTTTGCCAGCTTAATTTTTCAAATATTATACAATGGTTTCTAATAGCTGTCAGCACTGTACAGATGCTTTTGTAAAAACATTTTTTTGTTTTTATTTTTTAAATTAAGTGAGAGGCGGAGAGGCAGACAGACTGGCTCCCTCATGTACCCCAGTCCACTTGGCAAGCCCCGTACGGAGCGATGCTCTGCCCATCTTGGGCTGCTGCTCCATTGCTCTGCAGCCAAAGCTATTTTAGCCTGAGGTGAGGCCATGGAGCCATCCTCAGCACCTGGGGCCAACTTACTCGAATCATTTGAGCCATGGCTGCAGAAGGGGAAGAGAGAGAGAGAGGGAGAAAGAGAAGGGGAACAGGTAGAGAAGCAGATGGTCCTTTCTTCTGTGTGTGCTAACTGGGAATTGAACCCGAAACTTCTGCACGCCAGGCCTGCGCTATACTGCTGAGCCAGCCAGCCAGGGCTACAAATACCTTTGGAAATGATGAAGGTTTTTAACGGAATTTTGTTGATGAAAATATGCACACATTTTTTTATTTGCTGACTAAACAGCTGTGCATTTGGGGGAGAGAAAAAGCAATCATTTATATATATGTTATCATAAGATTGAGATTTGCTTGAAATCAAGATCTGTTGTGCTCAATACTTAGAATTTGTAATTAGATACTATAGTTAAATGAACTAGACATTTGCTTATAAATTTAAAATATGTGGGTCTAGTGAAACACTTAATGTGTGGGGTGTGTTTCCTTATTTTCTGTGAAAATTAGTATAGACATCAAAAATAAAGTTTGATTTTTGTCAAACTCCAGGTGAAGAAGTTGCTGCCACTTTTAACTGCTGGTCATATTCAGCTCAGTGCAGTTCGATAGCATGTATGTGCAAGCGTTCAGGAAACTTCAGATCTGGAAGGAATGAGCAGGTACACAAATCCTTGTAAAATGTAATAGAATTAAATGCCATAAAGTACAGATAAAATGGTATGAGAATTTAAAAGTGAAATAGTATCTGGCTGTGAGGCTACTGAACTGACTGCATCTTGAAGGACTGGTAAGATTTCAGAATATCCAGGGAGGGGAGGACATGTTAGCCCAGAGTGGGAGGAAACCTAGAGTATATTCTGGGGAATAGCTAGTAGTCTGGTTTGACCACAACAGAGAGCATGTCCAGAAGGAAGGTAAAACTGGAAAGAGTGAGTGGGACAGGCTGGGGCTTGATTGTGAAGGGCATTGTATACCAGGTTAAGGATTTTGGATTTAATATGGCCAGGGAATACTTGGTTTTTGAATTAGATTTATCTGATCATAGTTGTAGATAAAGAATATTAATCTTGCCTTGTGTGGTGTGGTTTAAATGCTAAAGACTAGAGAGAGGACTTGTTTAAAACTTGAGGCCCATATTCTTAACCTCTCTCCTACCTTTCTACAGAAAGACCCTGTGTAACTCCCAATGTGGCTGTTCTGGTTTTCCAAATTAATTTTCTGATATCCTCTACTGTGACTTAGTTGTTGTTCTTATATACCATGGTGAATTTCTCTGTCAAGCCTGATATATTTTCAATACTTGAAACCGCCTGTACTGACACCCTTAGTCACAGCTTTACTTCTTACTTCCTTTAGTATTTGAAGAAACATTTTGAGCACATTTTATACTTATTACTATATGCTTTAAATTTTTTCTCTTATTTATAACTGGCTTTCCCCAAATATTTTTTTTTTTAAATTTTTTAATTCATTTTAGAGAGAGAGAGAGAGAGAGGAGAGAGAGACAGGGGGAGGAGCTGGAAGCATCAACTCCCATATGTGCCTTGACCAGGCAAGCCCAGGGTTTCGAACCAGCGACCTCAGCATTTCCAGGTCGATGCTTTATCCACTGCGCCACCACAGGTCAGGCCCCAAATATTTATACATAATAAAGTCCATGTATAAAGTATTCCTAGCATATTTATCTCTGAAGGTAGCAAAATATAATGGAAAAAACATGCATTCTTATAGAACCTAGTAGTGAGACCATAGGAAAATTGTCCATGATTCAGTTTACTTTGTCAAATGGATCACTTAAGAAAATTGAAACTACCCCATGATTTAATTTACATTTTTTGTGAAGCAGATCACTTAATGAAATTGAAATTAGTAAACAAATAGTAAAATGTGGACATGCCTACCATATGTGTAGGTGTTGAATAAATGTTAGTTTTTTTCTGTTTTCCTTTTTTTGGCTAAGACAGTAGAATGAGTCTGCTTTTCAGAAAGAGACATATTTGGAGCCTAGAAGAGATTTAAAAATTACTATCACTTCTCCCTAACTGTGATTCACAGTTCTGAAGTTTCAGTTCTTCTCAGTGCAGCTTTACGTGAGTTTAAAATTAAAATATAAAAGCTTGTTTTTTCAATGAACCTGTTTCCTTTTTATCACTGTTAATTTCTACAGTTGGTTTTCACAGTGGCAGATAATCCTAGTGGAAAAAGCAGGAAAAAACTTTGTCTCTTCTTACTGATGGAATAAGAAAATTTACTAAAATTCAAAATTTAATTTGCTGAACTTTCTTTAATCCTGCTAATATTTTATTAAAAGTCTCACCTAGAATTCCTTGATTAGTTTTGTGCTTACTATAGAATTTATGAAATTATTAACTGTCTTGTTCTTTGCATAAGGTAGGCATTCAGAACAGTTGTTCATCATTTTGACTTAGATGCATTAGAAGAGGGTGTAGTTTGTTCTCATGCTTACACATTTGCTCAGGGAGGCTCTCTACCTTTGTTAGTCTGTTGCTGTTTGTTTTTACCTCTTCCTTCCCTACTTTCCTGTATGTTTCTCCCTTTCCTTTTACATTTTCTGAAAAATATCAATTAGGCAGTAACACAGATTTTAAAATCTTGATTTGTATTAAGAAAGTAAAAAGTTTGATTAAAAATTAGTTTGTAGACAAGTGAGGCTTGCTGCTGCTGCTGCTGCAGCCACAGCCTCCTCGTCCCCCTCCCTCCCACCTTCTCTTCCTCTGTCATTTGTGTTAATTTCTTATTCAGTGCCTGAGTTTAGATTAGAATTCAGGTCTTTTGGTTCATAGGTCATTGATTTTTCTCAATATAACGCACAGTTGAATACTGCAGTTCACTGATATCAGATGTCATGGGTACGTGTACGGAATTAGATGATTTTTTGTCTTAACTCACCTTTACGGATAAGTAGTATTGATTTTCAGTAAGAAGAACTGGGCCATAGTATTTTGTGACAGTTGGGCTTTTTTCTCAGTTGTAAATAGTATTCTTTCTCTTTTTAAAAGAGTTTTTACCTCTTCTAGTAGTATTATATATATTTTTAACAGGTGAAGAGACATTCCACTGAAGAACATATTACTTTAGCAACAAGATATTACCAAAACACTAGGATGGAATTTGGACAATTCAAATGCAGTTCTTGTCTACATTTGTGAAGGAGATAACTTGAAACTTTGAATTGTTTAATTTTTAAAAATTGAAATATAAAGCTGGCTTTATGAATGTTGAGACTTGGTGGGGGGTGGGTTATGGTTCTTATATTTTTAACTATGAATTAAGATTTCCAGACACTAATTGCTAAAAAAGAAGACAAAGGAAGTCAATTGGAAAACTTTGGAATTTATAAAGTTCTGTGAAGTGTCTGGATGTGAGGAATCCCTCCTCCCTAAATTTCAAGTTTTCTTACCGATAGTAATGAATTAAAAAATATGTGGAAAAGAGATTAGATTCATAATAGCAGTAAAAGCAATGAAATACTTGGGAACTTTCCTAAGAAATGTAATAATCTTGTGAGAAGAAACCTACAAAACTACTGGGTCACAAAAGGAGATTTGAAACCTTGGGAAGAGACACTGTCAGCGTGGCTGGGAACACTAAAAACTGTAGATGTTAATTTATTCTAAATTAGTTTATGGGTGTAATATAAGTTCCATCAAAATTTCAATGGATTTGCCTGTTTATTTTTTCATTTATTTATTGTAACTGAAAAATGGTTCTAAACCATTGCTGCACATTAGAATTACTCGAGGCCCTTTAAATATTCCAGTGCCCAGACCATGCTTCACATACCCCAGACCAATAAAATGGATAAAAGCAGAGTGTCCGGGGGAGCATTGCTGTCAATTTTGGTTTTTGAGTTTTTATTTTAAGTAGATCTAATTATTTGCAGTAATTGATATTTTGTGACTTTTATTATTTCTTAGAGATATTTACAAACAAAAAGGAAATGTAGTTATTTTTAAAGACTAGAATAAAATTCATTCTAGCTTGCCATTACATGGGTTCACTGGTCAAGTATAAATCTAAGATGGGATCTTGTTTTTCTTATATCTTGAAGCATTTTGCTATTTCATTATCTTAGGAATTATTTAATCAAAAAGAAGAAAATGGAAGAGTGGTATAATTGCCTAGATGATGATGCTGTGATGAAATAATTCATTATTGTACCATCTTTTAGTTTAATTATTACATTGCCCAAAGTATTGCATCATCTTTGAAGAAGCTACAAAAGCAGTTTGAAGATATTCTTGTTAGTCTTTCTGTTTGTTTGGTTTAAGCTTTCATTTAATATATTTGAAAATTTAAATTTTTTTATTTTTCTTTTTTCATCTTTAATGGGAAAGAAAACTGGGAAAGGTAGACATTCAGAACTAAGAGACAAGTCAAAAGATGAGTGCAAAGAAACAGCAACACTTAAACTAATGATGATGAATCATTATTAAGTACAAGTGAAATCTCAGACTGGGAGTCTTCAGATTTTTCTTAGATGCACATTCTCAAACTTAGAATTAATAAACAGTATTACTAAAGAAAAGAATGAAAATACAGTTGACCATTGAACAATATGGGTTTGAATCACATGGGTCTCCTGCATATAAGCAGATTTTTTTCAATAAATACCTGTACTGTTTTCATTTGAGGTTGGGGGTCTGCGGATAATACAGAGGGCCAACTTATCATATGTATCAATATAGGACATTTTATATAGGGGAATTGATCATGGACTGATTTTGGCATATGTGAAGGGGAGTTGGGTGGCTGGGGCTGGAACCAGTCCCCCACAGATACTGAGTGACAGCTTAAGCTTTTGGGGAGTCAAAAGTTAAACAAATTTTTGACTGCGGGGGGGGGGGCGGGTGTAGGTGCCCCAACCCTTGTGTTGTTCAGGGGTCAGTTGTATTACAGATTAATACGTGAGAGCTTATGAGCAGTTAGTTGCATTCAAAGGATGCTGCTATTTTGGATAAATGTACCTTCAATACCAGAGAAACATGGAATAAGAAATTTGCTATGTTGAAATTTTATATTTAGATTTCTCAAAGTAATTTTTTTTTACTATCCCTTTATTTTTATTTATATGAATTAGTCATAAAATAGCTTAAAATACTAAAATTAAAAAGGGTATTTTGGACTTGAGTAGTAAATTGGATGATTATTTTTCCTGGTACCTGAAGGCTAATGCTTCCCTGTGGTCCCTGTGTTCAGCTAAGGTTGAGGACCACTGTTTTTAGTAGACTTAATCTGGACAAATACACAAAGGAGATTTAAGTAAAACGTTTTTGAAAGGTTAAGTAATGGAAAAAAAAAAGGTTAAGTAATGGGGTATATATAGTCTAGACTAGTTCTGCCAGATGTATGGGACTGACCAAGAATTATGAAGCAGTTGAGTATATATATTAGAGCAGACAGCCTAGAGCAGACGTTAGAATAGGTAACAATTGAACGTGATAAAGAGAATGTCATATCAATAAGTTAGATTATTAATATCATTAATAAGAGGTACCACTTGTTGACCTCTTGCTGAATATTTATATACATTATTTCATTTAATCTTTTTTTTTCTGACATAGCTGCTATTATTCCCAGTTGTTACAAGCGAGGAAACCCGAGGTCACACAGTACTTGGTGATTCTGGAGCAGTTCGTTCACTCTTTTGGGATGCAAACATTTGTAATGAGAAAAGGAATTTTTATCAGCGTGAGAGTAAATTTCAGATGGATATAAGAAATATAAAATTTATATCACAAGATAGGTAATAAATGTATCTGATATTTTCCATTATTTAGGAGGGAGCTGCTCCTAAGGCTGGGTTGCTCAGTTTGTTAGAGTGTCGTCACGAAAGCCATGGTTGCCAGTTTGATTCCATGTCAGGGCACATACAAGAAATCAACCAACGAATGTATAAATAATGGGAACAACAAATCTGTTTCTCCCTCTTTCCCATCCTTTTACTCTCTAAAAATCAATTAGAAAGAAAGAAAGCTATCTCTGTGTCAAATACCATAAACAAAATGATAGATTAATATATGAAGAAAAGCAAAGAAATAAATGAGTTAATAGCCTTTGTGCGTAAAATAATCATTAATATTGATAGCCCCTAAATATATATTTATATATGATCTAGAAATACAAATAGTTATTAACATATTAGGAAGTGGCTGACTTCACTACATAGCTATGTAATTTGTAAGGTTGATAAGATGCTGGAGGAATTCAACTCGTTTATATCAATTAGCTTATGGTAAAATTGGTTTTGATGTATTTTTTTGCTTACAGTCACAAAACTTAATGACCTTAGGTAGGGACTTACTATATTCAATAAATGAGTTTCTTGCTGTATCTTGGCACCCTGTGATTTTCTTCTTTGCACTTACCTTTCAGAATTACCAATTTGTTTACTTGCTTTACTTTCTTCTTCACTGGACTCTAAGCTCTGAGAGGAAAAAAATGATATCTGGCATCTGGAAAATGTTCAATAAATGTTGAATGAACAAAATAAAAGTGAATGAAATGAATAAAATGAGATACGACTTTTAAAATCCTGGCTGATGAAATTTTTAAAGAAAAATATTTTCTGTGAGACAAAATGGGATGGATGCAGTCATTGTGCTGCTTGGTACATTGGTGTTACTTTTCAGAATGGAAATTTTGTAAAAGGTAGCAAAAGCCTTAAACATTCATGCCTTTTGACCCAGTAATTTTACTTCTTGGAATCCGTCCTAAAGAAGTCATCTCTGCCAACCGAAGGGGAAGCTTTCTTTCTAGCTCTTCCTATGTTTACTGGTAGTCCTTCCTCAGAATAGGTAGATGGCTCCTATTGGACCACATTTTGTAGTCTTCCGCTTCCTCTGTCTTGTCCCTCAGTGAGTAAAATATGCAAAGGATTTAAATCCTTGCCTGGGCCTAGTAATCTTGTATTCTAGCACTCAAAAAGGCTTTAAGAATTCCTGTTGTTTGAGGCACCTCAGTGTTGTGGTGGTAAATTTGGATTTGGGTTTTGAGAGAAGACTGAGGCCCTGCTCAAAGGATAGTGCTCTAATCCAGTTTACCAAAGAACCTTGCCTTGGGGTATTGAGTAGTAATTCAGCTAAAAATGTACTTTGATTTGCGCCTTTTCCATTCACCCTTTCCTCCTTCCCTCCCTCCCTCCCTCTTTCTGTCCCTCCCTCCCTCCCTCACTGCCCTACTCACCCCCAACCTTACAGCCTTACAGTATAAAACGTACTTCTTATGTAGGTTATTGTCAAACTTTGAAAGCTGTTGGTTCCAGCCAAATACCAATTAATAATACCCCAGATTTCTCTTATGTTTCATCATTCTTAAATGGGAGAAGGACTAACGAAGAGAGATGTAGGCTTAATAAAACTGCAAAATGTGTATAATGAAACAGTATCAGGAGACTTGCAAAATAAATCATGATGACCCAGTCTTTCAGATTATTTGTTCAAGATAGCATTCTCTTATCTATCTTCAGTATTTTTGGGGTTTGCAGTGAAGGTCCAGAGGTTAGCAGTAGCTTTCTTAGTTCTTTGTAATCTCAGTGGAGCCTTAAGAAGTAATTAGCGTACAGTAATATACTGTTAACAGCACAGAGGAATCAGATTGAGCCCCAGTTCTGTGACAGCTTTGGGCAGGGTACTTAACTCCTTTGTTTCTGTTTACTCATCTATAAAATGGAGCAAATAGAACATAATTATACTAAGGTTAACCTGAGTGGGAAATATGATAATGAATGCGAAAGACTCAGTTGCTTGCCTCAGCTCCCGGTGAATAAATTCCAGGCTGCTTTGCCCTTTACACCATTGACTCTCTGTTGGTGTCTTAGTTCTTTGTTCAGCTCACACTTCAGTTAATATTATTAGATACTTGTTTGGAAGATAATAAAAATTTCTCTAGTTCTCAAGAATTTGAGACAGTTAAAATCAGAAGGTAATAAATATAAAAAGTACTGCACAGATTTGTGATAGTTTTAATTCTAGGAATAATAATAATAGGAAACCTGTTTACATTGCATATGAATTGATTAATATCTCTTATGTTCAAATGAGTAGAATTAGCATTTGATTGTGATGGGAATAAATAGGTACTTTCAGTTTTCTAGAAGTGCCAACCAAGCTCTTTTCTGCTTTTGGGCCTTTAAAGTTACTCCTTTTGCCTGGAATATTCTCCTTGTCCTCACCCCTCATCCTACATACCTAGTTCTTCCTTATCAGCCTTCCCTGGCTCTGGCACGGTAGGTCTGTCGGTTAGAGCATCATCCCAACATGCCAAGATTGTGGGTTTGATCCCTGGTCAGGGCACATACAAAAATCAAACAATGAATGAATAAATAAGTGGAACAGCAGACCAATGTTTCTCTCTCTCTCTCTCTCTCTCTCTCTCCCCCTTCCCTTCTCTCTCTAAAAATTAATAATTAAAAAAATTTTTTAGAAAGGTCTTTCCTGACTATCCAATCTGGGTAGCTTTCAGTTTATTTTTTTTTAATCACAACATTAATTACTACTTGGTTCTTAATTTTATTTTATTTTCCCTCTCTCTAAGTAGGATGTAAGCCAGGGGTCCCCAAACTTTTTACACAGGGGGCCAGTTCACTGTCCCTCAGACTGTTGGAGGGCCGGACTATAAAAAAACTATGAACAAATCCCTATGCACACTGCACATATCTTATTTTAAAGTAAAAAAACAAAACGAGAACAAATACAGTATTTGAAATAAAGAACAAGTAAATTTAAATTAACAAACTGACCAGTATTTCAGTGGGAACTATGCTTTTCTCACTGACCACCAATGAAAGAGGTGCCCCTTCTGGAAGTGCGGCGGGGGCCGGATAAATGGCTTCAGGGGGCCGCAGTTTGGGGATCCCTGATGTAAGCCTTGAAGAGCAGGGACTTTACCTGTGTCATTTCTTATATTTTTTCTGAATGTTTGAATATAATGTAAAGTATGAAAAATTATCCTCAGTTGTACTTCCCAGTGGTAAATAACCATTGTTGATATTGTTTTACAGTTTTCTAATTTTATTTTCTGTGTGTGCTTATGTATTTATGTGTCTATGATTATATGCATTTACACCATATATTGTGTCCAAAGATGAACATTGTTTTACTATATTTTATGTCTGTAATTGGGATGCCATATAATCAGCGTTATGCCATGATTGAATTGGAAGCATTTTTCTTTCTTAGTGGCACATAAAATGCAAATGTGTCTTAAAATTCACAGCATCTTAGATTTGATATAGATTTTGAAACAAAAAAGAGAATATGATGTTAAATTCTCTCCCCACCTGAATAAATATCTTGAGCATTTTCCCATATCACTATATTTAGATCTCATTCTTAACAGATATCTAACAGTTTATAAAGGATGTATCATATAAATTATTTAATTCCTCTTGATGGACATTTGGAGCTCTTGATTTTTATTTTTTTGGTAGTATTGTTAAAACAGTACTGTGCTGAATATCCTTGTATAAAATGTTATGCACTTGAGTGAAGTTTCTTTTGATTAACACCTGATTAGTGGGTATACATTTTCTAGTTTATGAGGGTGCCTGTTTCCCTATCTCCTCAGTAGTATTGCATTTTCAGAAATTCAAAAACTTCTTGATCTGATAAGTGAAAAAATGACCTAATATTTTAATATAATTTCTTTAATTATGATTGAGATTGAGCTTTTTTCATGTTTTATTAGCAGTTTTTATTTCCTCTTCTGTGATGCTCTTATGCATAGGATAGTAGACCTTTAATTGACTGGCAGATTTGCCTTAATTAAAAAGAGGTTGTATCACAATTTGGAGCCATGCATTAGGATATTAATTCTTAGGAACAACTTTTAGGGCGTAACCCACCCTTGTGGAGGGCAATAGCATTTTATAAAGACCCAGATTTGGGGATGAGACAGAATTCCGGATAATCAGAATTATATCCTTTACAGTGGATACCAGGAAGGATTATAGCATTGTCAGTTTGTGAGTTGAATACTGGAACTTAGACTATGTTTTTAGCCTTTAAACTTTAAATGCACCTCTTCTCTTTAATATGCTTGATTACAGTGTGGTAGATTAGGTTAGTAGTTGTGAAATAGGACACAACTCTAGGATTTGAGTGAAGTATCAATATAAACATTGGAGCTATAGATTATTATATCTATGATGGTTTAAGATTAGATTTAATATGGGTCTGCTGTGCCAGTCTGTCAGTTTCAAAGTTGGCTATCAGAGGTTTCTGCCATTTAGGTTCCACTGTAGTCTGCGGAGGAGACAGCTGGAAGGTACAAAGAACATAAAGAGTACAGAGGAAGGTGTTTAGTCTTAAGAGTTCAAGGAGGGGCTTCTTGTGTAGATTTGATAAAATAACTGAGTATTGAAGAATGACTTAGAGTTAGCTGTGGGGTAGTAAGTAGTAAAGGATACAATATGAGAGAAGACGTGAATGGATGAAATGGACTACAAGTAGGTAGGGTATTCCTGGAACGTGAAGTTTGAGGTGAAGGTGACTATGATGAGTCTGAGAGATACTGTATTTCCCCATGTATAAGATGCACCTTAATTTTGGGGCCCGAAATTAAAAAAAAAAAAGTATTACATAAAGGTATTGAACTCAAGTTTTATTCATCATAAAATTCATACAACTCTTCATCACTGTCAAAACTCCCATCCATTAACTTGTCCTCATCTGTCTCTGATGTCGAACCACTGTCTTTATATATTGACTCATCCTCAGTTCTATCTATGGCATTTGAAATGCCACAACCACTGTATAAGACGCACCCAGTCTTTAGACCCCAAATTTTTTGAAAAGGGGTGCATCTTATACATGGGGAAATAAGGTAAGTAAGAATCAGATAATGATTTAAGTGCTGTGCTAAAGATTCTACATTTTATAGGTTAAGGGAAGTAATTTTGAATACTTTCATGGTCATATTTGTATTTGAGAGATCATTACCTGAAGATTGATTTTGAGGCAAGACCGAAGGCAAGAAGACTTGCTGGGAAATAGTTCTGTTAATTCATCTGAGAGGATTAAGGCCTTAGCTCAATGGTAATTTTTTACTGAAAAAATCAGTCATTTCTTTTTGTTTATATAATATTTGGTCCTCTTATTCAGAACCTCTCTTGAGATTAAATTTCCTGAAACTGGGTTTATTATTTTGCAGAGATGACTTATAGTCATTGTCGGATTGGTGTTCCTTTAAGTCTATAAGAAGTTTGTACTTTTAGAAATTACCTGCCTAACTGGAATGGTGCTATGTATAGATGATTAATAAGTGTTTTTGGTTATTATAAATTGAGAGATGTTAGCCCTTTTGGTTATCTTAGAGGGAAATAATTTTGGAACATTTTGCCTTTTGGGTAAAAGTAATGATTTGTTAGACTAAATTTAGGTTATATTCTTACATGACTTTACAATTTCTGTGTGCTAATTTCTTATTTTCTTTTTTTAAAGGCTATTAGCAAAAGATGGTGGATCGCTTGGCAAACAGTGAAGCAAATACAAGACGTATAAATATAGTGGAAAACTGTTTTGGAGCAGCTGGTCAACCCTTAACTATACCTGGACGGGTTCTTATTGGAGAAGGTGTATTGACTAAGTTGTGCAGAAAAAAGCCCAAAGCAAGACAGTTTTTCTTATTTAATGATATTCTTGTATACGGCAATATTGTCATCCAGAAGAAGAAATATAACAAACAACATATTATTCCCCTGGAAAATGTCACTATTGATTCCATCAAAGATGAGGGAGATTTGAGGAATGGATGGCTTATCAAGACACCAACTAAATCATTTGCAGTTTATGCTGCCACTGCCACTGAGAAATCGGAATGGATGAATCACATAAATAAATGTGTTACTGATTTACTCTCCAAAAGTGGGAAGACACCCAGTAATGAACATGCTGCTGTTTGGGTTCCTGACTCTGAGGCAACTGTATGTATGCGATGTCAGAAAGCAAAATTCACACCTGTTAATCGACGTCACCATTGCCGCAAATGTGGTTTTGTTGTCTGTGGGCCCTGCTCTGAAAAGAGGTTTCTTCTTCCCAGTCAGTCTTCTAAGCCTGTGAGGATTTGTGACTTCTGCTACGACCTGCTTTCTACTGGGGACATGGCTGCGTGCCAGCCTACTAGATCGGACTCTTACAGTCAGTCATTGAAGTCTCCTTTAAACGATGTATCTGATGATGACGACGATGATGATAGCAGTGACTAAGGACATAGTCTGAGTTACTTAATTGGGTATGACTATCTGAGAAGTCAGCTTTGGAGGGAGTGTAAAATTCTGAGCTCTCTCTCAGTTTTGCTCTAGCCATGAATTTGCCTGAGAAACTTTTAACCTATGTGCCTTAATATATTCTATAGAAAATATGTCCTGTTGTCATTCCCTTCAACCCTCCTAGAACCCCCCCCTCCACCCCCACTTTCTACTCTTCTACCAGGATAGCCTATTACAAATACAGCAGATAAATTTTGGTTTCTTATTCTTGTTTAATTTTGGATTGTTTTCTTGGAAGATTGGGAAAAGGTGTTTATTTAACAGGTCATGTACTACGTTGTTGCTTATTATATGTTCTGTTATATGGAAAAACTAAAAGCAAGGTAATGGATAAAGGAGTATAATGTGGTTAGTTAATAATATTATAAGCTTTTTTCTAACTAGTCTATCTAATGGTTAAGACACCAGTAGCAAAAATACATGATTTGGAAATACTTTTGCTTTTTCATATACCAAGTGGTGCCTTATCATTGTAATAGCACTGTTATATGAAAGAAACCCCTATCTTCTCACTTTTTAGTTTGTTTTAAAAATGTACTGGTGCTCTTTGAGGTGATAAAAGGAATGTTTATGAATGGGTATAGTTAGAAAATGTTTGTCATCTGACAGCTATAAATAACTAAATTTAGAGGTTTTTCATTCTATAGGAATAAATATTTTTCCATAAAATAGTTATGATTATATTTTTATGTTTTATAGATATCAAATTAAAATTGGCAAATATGAATTTCAAATTAGTAAGAGGTCATTCTTGGGAATTTAGTTTGAAATTTAGTCAATACAGAATTGTCATATTGCATTAGTTTTTATTTTTAGTAAGACATTATAGGTATGAATTCATCTGCTTTAACATTATTTCTAGAATGAAAAATCTTTTTTTTTAAGTGAGAGAGAGAGAGAGAGAAAGACAGGGACAAACAGGTAAGCAGCATTAGTTCATGGTTGTGGCACCTTAGTTGTTCATTGATTGCTTTCTCATATGTGCCTTGACCCGGGGGCTCTAGCTGAGCCAGTGACCCCTTGCTTACCTTGGGCTTCTAGCCATTGACCTTTGGGCTCAAGCCCGTGATCATGGGGTCATGCCTATGAGCCCGCACTCAAGCCGGCAACGTTGGGGTTTTGAACCTGGGTCCTCAGCATCCCAGGTTGATGCTCTACGCATTGCCCCACTACCTGGTCAGGCAAGAATGAAAAATCTTATAAAATCCTTGAAATATATTTAAATCCTATGATAGAGCACAGATCTACTTAGGCTAAGATTTGGAAGAACTAATGTGTAAGAATGATCAAGACCAGTTAAATTTGACTAAACTTCTATGAAAGTATTATCTATTTCAGTGTGAAACTATCTTGAATTTATAAATATAGTGTTATATTTTATAAAGTTTTGTAAAGTCCCAAACAATATTCTATTTTTATAAAAGTTGTATGTTCAATCTGTTTCTGGAATCATTTTGCAATGTATGGAACTAGAGTAGCAATTGATCTTTCTAAATTGTGAATTTTACAAAGTCAGTCTAGATTTTGAGAAATAGTTTTATACACTGCTTTAAGGCAGCCTTTAGGTTGAAAGTATATTTATCGTATAAAATTTGATGCATCTTGCACTATTTTCTCCATTTGTATCCTGCAAATAACTACAGTCTTTCAAATATGAAAAATTAGTCTAAAGATTGTATTAATTTCTAATTTTTTTGTTTTTAAACCTTTAAATCTGGGTATATTACATGTATTATGAGAAGTTTGATTCAATAACTTATGATGGAGGATTCTTTGGTTTGATTAAGGCACTTAACTTTGCTGTTAAATTTGAAAGCATTTGAGATATGTAGATCTCCCTGTAGGAAATGTGAAAGAATGGAACAAGATTGTTTGTTTTAATATCAAATGGGCTTTTGTTTCCAAGCAATACATCATATAATCAGTATATCTGAAAAGGACCATAAACCTGAGAAGTGCTAATGGAGACTTACTGGTACAGAGAAGCCTAACAGATTCAGGAACCAAGGGGAAATGTTCTGCGGTAACATTTGCATTGTCAACCTCTTGACTTTTTTTTTTTTTTTACAATAAAAAATACTTCACAATTTACCTTCTGTTATGTGCGTATTGTGACTTAAGAGTTTTCCCTCTCTTACTAAGGTAATGGAAATATGCACTTTTTGTCTCATTCAACCGTTGTGAGTGCCTCCGTGGTGCCTTGAGGAAGAGTAATGAACACAAATTTGCTCCTTTCCATGAAGTTTACATGCATATAAAATTTAAGATATATTTTCTTCCAGATTATTTTTCTGCAGTTTTTAAAGCCTTTGTAAATCTTACTTGTATATAAACCTGAAATAATTTGGTGCCAATTTTTCATGCCGTTTCTTTGGAATGAAGTTTACTTGAACTGTACTGGAACCTGAATGCTTTGTCCAAGTTAGTAACCATTGTTGTAAAGGGAGAAGTATTTTGTAGATGCTAAGGAAAAATATTGAGAACAGGAACTTAGGCTTTTCGGTCAAGTGCATAAAATGGCCATAGGTTATATAAAGTCATTTGCTTATATATCTTTATCATCTTTATGCTGAAGTTCTTAGAAGTTGGTAGTATTAAATTGAATACCTTTTGATTCTTGAAGGGTTGCAGTACTTGAGTTGCAATCCCCTTTCTCTTGGATTGGGTAATTTGGTTCTCAAATACATATTGTAGCATTTTTTTTTTTTTTGGAACAGTGTAGTAGCGATTATCTACATAATCACATGTATTAGATTGCTGTACATTTATAGATGAAAATATATAAAATTGTGTTTAGTTGATAGTAGTTTTAAAGTCTTTAAAAGCTAAATTATTTTAAATTTATGAAACTTTTTAAGTATCTTATGTCAAGACTTTATAGTATTGGTGTTGGGTATTTTAAACTTTTTAGAGGTACATTTCTACATGAGTTATTATAAATGACATTCTTTGAATATCAAATCAAAATAAATTTCTTAAAAATTATTTTGTATTTGAGAAAGTTTTTATAGCCATGAATCTTATATACCAAATTTCAGCAGTCGAAGCAGAATTTAAACCTATATACCAACAGTATTTCTTTTTGTGTCCACGCTAAATTTAGTAGTTGGCAGAGAAATTGGCAACAGTAAAATTGGTTGGCTTGATAATTTTATTATTTTATCAAGAGTAGAAAGGTAGAGAAAGTTGGTGATAATATTGCTAACTATCTTGTCTTTATTGCCCACTAAATTATTCACATTAGGATCATTGTAAAGCTTTGATGGTATTAGCTAGCTCAACAGTTTGTTAAGGAAAAAGTAGTAAGTACCACTTTGATCAGATATTGTGTCTGGATGCTCTTGTCAGCTTAATGTTTAGAGGTAATATATGCTTTACTGCTCTTTATCTTTTAACAGCTTTTTTGAGATAATTCATATACCATACAATTCACCTATATAAACTGTACAATTCAGTGGTTTTTATTATATTCCCTAAAACCTTCAGTACATCACCTATACATACTATTATTCATCACCCTGTACCTATTAGCAGTCACTCCCCAATGTTCTGGCCCTAGGCAACCACTAATCTACTTTCTATCTGTAGGGTTGCCTTATCTTGACATTTCACAAATGAAATCATAACATTATGTAGTTTTTGGTTACTTCTTTCATTGAGCATGTTTTTAAAGTTCATGTAGCATATGTGAGTACTTATTTATTTTTAAGGATTTTATTTATTGAGTTTTGAGAGAGACGGAGAGAAGCATCAATTTGTAGTTGCTTCACTTTAGTTCCTTAATTGCTTCTTGTATGGTCTTGACCTAGCAAGCCTGGGGTTTTGAACTGGTGACCTCAGCTTTCCAGGTTGACATTTTACTGCGCTACAACAGGCCAGGCAAGAGTACTTATATCTTTTTATTGCCAATATTGTATGGATGTCCTACATTTTATTCAGTCACTGGTATTTGGGGTGTTTCCACTTTTTGGCTATTATGAATAATGTTGCTATGAATATTTGTGTACACTTTCATGTAGACCTGTTTTCATTTTTCTTGGGTATGGACTTAGGAGTGAAATTACTGGGTTATGTTACCTCTATGCTTAACCTTTCGGGGAACTGCCAAACTTTTCCAAAGTGGCTGCACCATTTTACTTTCCCATCAGCAATGTAGGCAGGTTTCAATCTCTCCACATCTTTCCAACTTAACTGTTTTTGATTATGACATGTGAAATATCTTGAGGCTTTGATTTGCATTTTCCAAATGGCTAATGATGTTGAGGATATTTTCAGGTAGTCATTGGTTATTTGCATTATCTTTGGAGAAGTGTCTGCTATGATCCTTAGCCCACTTTTTGTGTGTGTGTGTGTGATAGAGACAAGAGAGGAACAGATAGGGACAGACAGGAAGAGAGAGAGATGAGCAGCATCAATTCTTCATTGTGGTACCTTAGTTATTTGTTGATTGCTTTCTCATATGTGCCTTGACTGGGGAGGGGGGCGCTACAGCAGACCGAGTAACCCTTTGCTTAAGCCAGCAACCTTGGGTTCAAGCTGGTGAGTTGTGCTCAAACCAGATGAGCCTGCACTCAAGCGGGCGACCTCAGGGTTTTGAACCTGGGTCCTCTGTATCCCAGTTCAACACTCTTTATCTACTGCCACCACCTGGTCAGGCCTTTGCCCACTTTTAATTTGTTTTTATCACTGAGTTGTAAGATTTCATTATATAACCTGAATGTGAGACCCTATCACATACATGATTTACAAGTATTTTCTCTCATTCTATGAATTATCTTTTCACTTGATGGCATTGTTTGAAATGCAAAGGTTTAATTTTGATGAAGTTTAATTTATCAATTTTTTATTTTGTTGTATCTAAGGAAACTTGCCTGAGGATCATGAAGATTTACTTTTATGTTTTCTTCTGAGTCTGATGAGAACTCATGATTATTGATATGCAGATTGTTTCCTTAATAATAACTCCAGAATTAGAATTCAGAACTACTTCCTAGTGAATTTCCAGTCAAGTAAAACAGCAATATATTCACATCAGCTTTTTATTTCAAGTCAATAGAGTAAAACTATGCTTTTGGTTGTACTGCAGGCATAGTCAGAAAACAAACATTTTTCTATGTGCTGATGACATGGCTTGTTATTTTGGGGAGCTGCCTTAATATAAGTTGGTTTTGTAATCTGTTGGGTAAACAAATGTTTTGTAAATTTGCTCATTTGTATTGGGGCAGTGCCATGTGTGTATAGTCTTTGGAAAGCTGCGGGTGCTTGCCCTCAGGGTGGCAGATTGTAAATTGCAGATTGCCTTCCTGCTTGGCAGGGAGGGGTGATTGTTTGCTGGAGAAGGAGTTTTTTACCCTAGCCTGTTTCACTGGAGAGTGCAGAGATTTGAGAGAGAGAGAAGGAGTGCCGAGGGGCTGGGGAGCCCCACTGAGGCTGGTGGGGGCCTGTGAGTCCGGGTGAATCTGGAGAGTGAGTTGGAGCTTTGGGAACCCTGAGTGAGAGGGAAGCAGTCTTCCCTGCCTGTTTGCTCATCTGCTGATACAAGACTTTAATAAACGGAATGGTCCACCATTTTCTGGCTCCACTGTTCCTTTACCATCTGCCCGAATCCTGTGAGGACCTGCATGGCCATGGACCTACATCTGGCATAGTCAGAAGGATTCAGATCAGATTGGTATGGAGCCATCACCGCCCATGAGGTGTAAGGTAGAGGATTGGTGGTGGTTATGATTCCCTATGGTTGTCCTGGGGACTGTAGGCCGGCTGTTCTGTACAGCCTGAAAGCTCCAGAATGGTCTTGTTGGGCAAGTAAGTTTGTAAAAGTTTGTAAAAGTGTGTTTGATTTTGCTCACTTTTATTGTTAAAAATGGTCGCTGCCCAGATTTGTGATCTGTGAAACTGCTAATTACCTTCCTGCTTGGAAAGGGGCTTTGTTATACTAATGTGTGCTGGAGAAGGGATTTTGCGCCAAAAAGTTTTAAGGAGAAAAGAAGGAGAAAAGAGAGAAAGGAAGCTATATTTTTGCAGAGTTTGTGCAGAGAGTAGAAGGGAGAAGGTGTGCAGATGGGGAACAGAGGTGAGGGCTTTTGCCAGCTCTGCTGAGACTGGTGGGGGCCTTTGATTGTAGGAGAAACCTGAGAAGATTCTCCTGGTTGTGGAACTGGAGAATGTGTGAATGGGTTTTGGTGCCCTCTGTGTGTTTTTACTTGCTGGCCGGTTGTGAGGCTAGAATAAAGAAATGGCCCTCCAGTTTTTGGCTCCACTGTTTCTTTATCATCTGTCCGAATCTAATGGGAACCTGCACCTGTCTGGCTGTGATGGCCGCGACTACTGGCCGTACATTTGGTGTAGTTTGCGACAGAAGAGATGAAATACTAAATATCAGAACAGAACTAAATGAAACAGAGAAGCAAAACACTAGAAAATATTAATACAACAAAGAGTGTTTGTTTGAAAAGATCAATAAAACTGACAAACTATTGGCTAGACTCACTAAGGAGAAAAGAGGAAAGACTGATATACACAAAATCTGAATGAAAGAGAAATTACCACAGACATCATAGATATACAAAGGATCATAGTAGAATATTATGAAAGATTATATGCCACCAAATTCAGCTACCTAGAGGAAATGGATAAATTCCTGGAACTATACAATTTTCTGATACCGAGTCACAAGTAGAAAACTTACATAGACCTATAAGGAGGGAGGAAATAGAAACAACTATCAAAAACCTCCCCCAAAACAAAAATCCAGGATCAGATGGCTACAATAGTGAGTTCTACCAAACATTCAAAGAAGATTTGGTACCTGTCCTTCTCATAGTCTTCCAAAAAAGAGAAGCAGAAGCAATACTCCCCAACCCATTTTATGAGGCCAACATAACTCTCCTACCAAAACCTGGCAGGGACAACACACAAAAAACTATAGACCAATAGCTCTAATGAATACAGATGCAAAAATCATAAACAAAATACTAGCAAATCGAATAAAACAACAAAATAAAATAGTAATATATTACGATCAAGTGGGATTCATTTCAGGAGCACAGAGGTGTTTCAACATATGGATATTGATCAATATAATACACCACATCAACAAAACAAAAATCATATCTTATTAATAGATGCAGGATAGGCATTCGATAAGATAAAACATACATTTATGTTTAAAACACTCAAGAAAGTTGGAATAGAAAGAAAGTACCTCAACATAATTAAGGCCATATACAACAAACTGTCAGCTAATATAGTAAATGGTGAAAAAATTAAGGCTTTTCCTATAATATCAGGAAGAAGACATGGCTGCCCACTTTCTCCACTCTTACTCAACATGGTTCTGGAAGTTTTTTTTTTTTTTTTTTTCATTTTTCTGAAGCTGGAAACAGGGAGAGACAGACAGACTCCCGCATGCGCCCGACCGGGATCCACCCGGCACGCCCACCATGGGGCGAGGCTCTGCCCACCAGGGGGCGATGCTCTGCCCATCCTGGGCGTCGCCATGTTGCGACTAGAGCCACTCTAGCGCCTGAGGCAGAGGCCACAGAGCCATCCCCAGCGCCCGGGCCATGTTTGCTCCAGTGGAGCCTTGGCTGCGGGAGGGGAAGAGAGAGACAGAGAGGAAAGTGCGGCGGAGGGGTGGAGAAGCAAATGGGCGCTTCTCCTGTGTGCCCTGGCCGGGAATCGAACCTGGGTCCTCCGCACGCTAGGCCGATGCTCTACCGCTGAGCCAACCGGCCAGGGCAACATGGTTCTGGAAGTTTTAGCCAGAGTGATCAGGCAAAAGAGAGAAAAGTTATTCTTATCGGGAAAGAAGAAGTATGGCTATCACTTTTGCAGTTGACATCATCCTGTATATAGAAAACCGAAAAGACTCTACCAAAAAAACTATTAGAAACAATAAACCAAAACAGTAAAGTTGCAGGATACAAAATCAATATACAAAAGTCTGCTTTTCTGTATGCCAATGATGAAACTTTGGAAAAAACTAAAAAAACAATTACTTTTACAATTGCAATAACAACAACAAAAAATAGGAGTAAACTTAACAAAGTATGTGAATGACATATATACTGAAAACTACAAAGTATTGAAAGAAATTAAGAAAGACACAATGAAATGGAAAAATATTCCATGTTCATGATTGGAAGAATCAACAGTGAAAATGGGCATATTACCCAAAGCAATATACAAATTTAATGCAGTCCCCATCAAAATCTCAATGTCAAATTCTAGAGGGAAGGGGGGGAGGAAGTTAAGAGAAAGGGGGCAAAGGGGGTGTAAAGGGGATGTGGTTGGGGTGTGAGAGTGTCATATTGAGTAGGACTCTTGAATCCATGTAAACAAATTAAAATTAATAAAATTAAAAATCTCAATGTCACTTTTAAAGAAATAGAACAAAAAATTACCAGGTTTGTGTGGAACCATAAAAAACCTTGACTAGTCAAAACAATCCTGAGAAAAAAGAACAAATTTGGAGGTATTACAATACTTAACTTTAAATTATACTGCAGAGCCATGATAATCATAACCGCATAGTATTGGCAGAAAAATAGACACACAGAGCAATGGAACAGAATCAAGAATCCAGAAATAAAACCACACAATATGGTCAAATCATCTTCCACAAAAGAGCCAAAAGCATACAATGGAGAAAAGAAAGCCTCTTCAATAAATGGTGCTGGGGAAATTGGAATAATGAAACTTGATTACAGTTTGTTCCCCTGCAGAAAAATTAATTCAAAATGGATCAAAAACCTAAGTAGAATATCTAAATAAATTGCATAGAAGAAAACAAGTACTAAGCTTATGGACCTTGGTTATAGAGAAAAATTTATGAATTTGTACCCAAAAGCAGGGGAAGTAAAGGCAAAAATCAATGAATGGGACTATATCAAACTAAAAAGCTTCTGCACAGCAAAAGAAACAGACAACAAAACAAATAGGCAACCAACTAAATGGGAGATGATATTTGCAAACAACAGTTCTGATAAGGGGTTAATAACCAAAATATGCAAAGAACTCACAAAGCTCAGCAACAATCAAGCAAACAATCCAATTTAAAAATGGGGAGAAGACCTGTTCAGACACTTCTCCCAAGAGGACATACAAATGGCCAACAGATATATGAAAAGATGCTTATCTTCACTAGCTATTTGAGAAATGCAAATCAAAACTACAATGTGATGCGACCTCACACCTATTAGATTGGTTATTATCAACAAGACAGGTAATAATTGTTGGAAAGACTGAAGAGAAAGGAACCCTTATTCCCACTGCTGGTGGGAATGCAAATTAGTACCATCATTATGGAAGAAAATATGGTGGTTTCTGAAAATATTAAGACTACAACTACGATATGACCCAGCAATCCCTCTACTGGGTACCTACCCCCCAAATTCAAAAACGTACATAAAGACACATGTACAAATAACAGTTCAAATGCTATAGAAATGTTTACCTGAAACCTGTGTACTCTTATTGATCAATGTCACGCTGTTCAGTTAATTTTCTAAATAAAATTAAAAAAATATGTATATATGGTTTAGGGGATTGAGATTGATAATGGTGAAAAAGTTCAGTTTGCATCTCTACTATGTACATAGTGGGTGCTTCATAGATGCTGGAATGAATAAAACTAAAGCTCAAGATAGAAATTTGGTCTATTGTCTTAAATTAGAATAAATAATTAGATTTTAATTCCATTCTGAAGGATGAACAGTTTAACTGTGATTAAAAATAAAGTTAGCCTCTGGTCCTAGATGAAAGTAGGCCCTGCTAAGAAATATTTGGGATTCTAGAACTGGCTCCACTTACTGAATTCAAACAGAATGATAGTTTTCAGGGACAAATTTACAGGCATCTTTTTTTTTTTTGTAATTTTCTGAAGCTGGAAATGGGGAGAGACAGTCAGACAGACTCCCGCATGCGCCCGACCGGGATCCACCCGGCACGCCCACCAGGGGCGACGCTCTGCCCACCAGGGGGCGATGCTCTGTCCCTCCGGGGCATCGGAGCCATCCCCAGCGCCCGGGCCATCTTTGCTCCAATGGAGCCTTGGCTGCGGGAGGGGAAGAGAGAGACAGAGAGGAAGGAGGGGGTGGGGATGGAGAAGCAGGTGGGCGCTTCTCCTATGTGCCCTGGCCGGGAATCGAACCCAGGTCCCCCGCATGCCAGGCCGATGCTCTACCGCTGAGCTAACCAGCCAGGGCCCTACAGGCATCTTTTAAAAGGTGAATTTGTTAATATTTCCCTTTGAGGACTACTGAAGAAAGATTTATCTTGCTTTGGAATGACAAAGAGAAAAAGACTTTTATGAGGGAATAAATCAACATGCCAGCAATGGTGATAATTGGGATGCTAGCAAAATATAGCTCAGCCAGGGTTTATTCTCATTTAAAGTAAAATTGTATCCTAATCTGTCATCAGCTGGGTGGCTTTGAAGTCTGCTACCCAGTCGCCCTATTTGGCTTGGGAGGCCAGCCACAGATTAGGATATGATGTATTTAAAGAATGTAGCTCTTTTCAAGTCTTTGTGAGTTCTTAGAACAATGAACTTTGAAAGGTTGGGGTTTGTTTCCTGATTCTGGAAGTTGAGAGAAAACCCAGCTTGAATGTGATCACTTTCAAGAAGCTTTCCCAACACTCTCCTCCTCTTCACCCCGTCTTCTACACACCTCATGTCTCTCAGAACTGTATCCATCCTAGTCTATAATCTGCTCCTGTTGTCTTAAGAGTTATTTTATCCATGCCTGTTTCTTAGGCTAGTTTGGGACTCATTAGGGGCTGGGGACTACCTTGTTTATTCCTTTATCCTCAGCGCCTCACACAGTATATGACATAAATTGAATGTGATAAAAGTGTTTGAGTAGCCTTTCTTAGGGACAGATAAATATCTTCTGAGTCTGCATACACACATTTCTTTAAGCAAGCTTAAAGGAAGCAGTGCTGCTTGTTGATTTAATTCATCCAGAGCAGTATGCTAGGGAACACCAGGCCACCTATTCTTATGACAGGAGGGCAGCTTGCCCTGCCTTGTTCCCGGTGCCAGGAGGACAAAGTCCATGGCAGGGATTTCTATTTGAAAAGGTATCTATGCCACTTCACCTTCTGTGCTCTGCCTTTGCTGAGCAAGGGCTTTTCTTGATTTTCACGTCAGCAAAAAAAAGGTTCCACAGGTTTTTTTCTTTTGAAAGTGAGCTTTGGAAATGACAATTTGCTCTAGCGAAGGTGAGGAATGTCTCTTTTACTCATCCTCACCTCTTTCCTACTCTTTTACTTTAGTTACTCAGATCCTTTTGTCTCCCCCACCCCCACCCCATCTCCAGACAGAAATCAAGAGAAGAGGCGAAACAGTTTCAAAAGAAAGGGTTTACTGAAAACAAAAGCAGGGAAATGAGAAAAAAAGGGAGCCTGATGCACCATGGGCACACACTGTAATGAAAAGTATGGTTCTCCATACTGTGGCCAGGCCCAGCTTAGACAGAGCTGGGTTTTTCACACAGGTGCAGAGTAGATATCTTTGCTTTCCAGGTTCCCACCATGAGCTGGCATCAACCTGTGCAGGCGCAGAATGGGATCTCTGCTTTCCAGGATCATTTTGTTTTGCAGGCAGGTGTCGACCAATGCATGCACAGAGTGGAGCTTTGGGGAGTGCTTGAAGAGAAATAGAGGCCAGGAATATCATCAATTAGCACCTTCAAAAACATGCACATTACAGGGATGGTTATGAGAGAAATAAATTTTTTTTTCATAGTGACTACTAAAGTTTTCATTATTCCATTGTATGCTCCATGACTGAATTCAAGATCTTGAAAGTTTATCACAAAACATGCTGATCTGAGTTTGAAAATTAGGAGATTTTAAGCTTAGTATCACTATTGTTTCCAATGGCAAAAGAAAGTTTTAATAAAATTTCTTTACAAGAAAGCTTTATAAACAAAATCTGGTTATAGTACATTTTGATAAAGGAATTTTTAAAACAAAGAATATATGTCACAGTCATAGAATAAAATCTCTTTCAAGAGTGTCATCTACAAATTTGATTCTAACAAAAATCTCTGGTGTTTTAGCTGTTGATTATAACATTGCATATTATTTACATGCCATAAAAATATTCTCTGTTAGCATTGTTGAAGCCCATCATTGAACTGGACGGGAATAGAAATGACCATACAGGAGAAGGAATGTGGGTGGAAAGGAGATGGCCTTTACTTTCCATCAGAACAAGGATTACATCTCAGCCCTGTTACTGATTAGCAGCATGACCTTGTGGGTTGCATGGGAAACCATGCAATTATATATAATTTCTCTCAGTTTCTTCATTTGAAAGTTGGGGTCCATAATACTTACTTCGCAGAATTGTTGGGTAGGTTTTTTGAGAGCCCACAAAGTTCTTACCCCCATGTTTAACACACAACAACTGTCCAAAACATCGTGGCCAAAAATCACATCCAAAAATTTAGATTTTAGAACTATCTCATCGTAAAAATGCTATTAATATTGCATGAGAAGAAAATTTGTTCTTTTGGCAGTAGTTTATACCTGTATCCATGTCAAAATAATTCTCTAGTTCAAAAAATTAAATACAGAGGTTATATAACCTCCTTATGAAAACAATAACCAAGTGTTGTAAAGTACCGTCTTGCCGGGTTTACGTAGAGATACCAAGTCCAAATGAATTTTTAAGGAGTTTTATTAAAAGGAGGAAATTTCATATGCCAGCCACATATGGCTAACATGGGGCAAAGCTGACCCAAATCATGCATGCTGCGCACAGCCCTGAGGCAGATTATATATCAATTCCTTTGATCACACACAGGTTGTTCCCTGTGAACCAAGGGGGAGTGATAAAATAATTCATTAGCAAGCTTATAACACTTGTCTGTAATATTTATATAAATATTCCTATATATCAAAACTTACAAGGTAACACAATAGCGAAAATGTTGCATTTTATATTAAAAGACATTTCTAAATTTTTCAGTGTTTATGCTATTTCTTTGTCTAGAGGTATATGCTTTCAGGATGGGTGGGGAGTCTACATGGTGCCAGGGAATAAGCTTTTGCAAATGGCCCATTAAAGAAGGAAGAAGAGGAGAGGAAAAGATTTGCTTAATCTTTTCCTCCCATCCCCCACACCTGGCTAGGTTTTTACCCTGTTTCTCACAGAAGTGGGGGGAGGGGGATTTTAAGTCTCCCTAGCACAAAATATCTTTACAATACTGTTGTCTGTCCTGAGTTGGTGCAAATCACACACAAGTACGGTTTAAAAATCATATTTATAAAATCTCTCTGTATGCCCAGCCTAAATGATAAAATGCCCTTTAGGCTTCCTGGTAAAAAGGGTTTCCTACACAGTATGTCTCTGCAAGCGAGGAAACTTTCATATTCCTTTACTTTCACTCCCTACAGAAAAGAGGACAAGAAACCTGTTTTCCCTAAAATATTAATATTTTCTATTCTTTGGTACCTTACCACATTCCCCACTGGTTTTATATCCTGAGTCAAATCTTTGACTTAATTTAATGCATGAGGCTGTTGAGTAGGAATATTAGCTTATAACATGTAACAGATATTTAACAGACAGCATTAATAGCAATATAGTTCATTAAAGAAACAAATGTTACTGATTAATTTTCTATAAACTGCACAAACCTTCTGCAACTTACATAAAATTAACTGGCTTTTATAACAATTTACTTTTTGTCAGGATTTTTCATTTTAATACTTTTAACCCTTAGTGACAACTAAGCTGGCTGCTGGAGAATAGCAAGTTGCCAAAGGCATGCGGGAGTGGAGGTGGCACTGCCAGAAGTCTTAGGTGCCCACGGGCCCACTGGTGTTTCTGCCGGGGGGTGTGAATGGCTGGATGCTAAAGTACTGGGCCAGTAACTGTTATACCCAGAAGGGAATGAAGCCTGCTTAGAAGAGTAGCACAATGTCTAGGATGAGGTGTAACACTTTTGGGGTTGGGCCACCACTGCATCTGGGAAGGAGGTCTTTTGTGACAGTAAGTCCAGGCTAGGTGCACACAGAGCAGTTCGATGACTATGCCAGGTTTTACAATGCTGGTCCCAAAGAACAGTGTCAGGTAGGCACAGTAGGTGCTTTGGCTTCCAGCTGGCAGGTAGAGACTCTTGTGTTCCCTGTGAACCAGTTGGATAGCCAGAATTATGGGCAGTACCAGTAGCAGTGTCAGCAGCCACATGTCAAACACCAGGTTGACAGCATAGATGTACACGGAGGCTGAGCTTTGCAGGAAGCGGCAAGCTTGGGCTAGTTTGTAGTCACAGGGGAGAAAGGATTTTTACTCCCTAGTGCAAATGCTGAGGAAGGCTTGCTGCCTCATGCTGGACTTGAGGCTGGGGTGTGTTGTGACAGGGGCATCTGTGGTTGACAAGTTTGTCCTTGGTCACCACACAGCAGGTTGAGCTCCTGCAACTGCACTTTTGCAAAAGCCTTACTTTGTCCTGTACTGAACGAACAAAAGAGGGCTGAGCTCTGTGCAACTGGGTTCTGGTCATTGCCGCTGCTGCATCTAGCTGTCAGTCAGGAATGCGTTGAGGCCCTGCTTCTATGCTATTGAAGAGAAGACAGGATCAAAGAGAAGGCAGTAATGTCGGTGCTAAAGGGGTGAGATGGAGTACACCTTGCCCTAAGGAGGGCTACTTCTCACCGGTTTCAAAAACAAATTTGGTTCAAGTTTCCTTTATGATTTGATTCATGTGTTCTACCTGCCCTGAACTTTTGGGGCCTGTAGACATAATGTTACTTCAAATTAGTTTCTAATTAATATTGGGTTCCTTTCCTACTAGCTATGAGATTTTGGACACAAATGCAGGCCTATCATTAGAATGGGGAAGCTAAACCTGGAAAGAATTCTATACAGTAACTTTCTAACAACTGTCACTGTGGCCCCACTTCCAGTAGGAAAAGCTTTTACCTACCTGTTAATTATTTCATTAAAGTCTATTTCTAAATGTTTACCTGGGAAAGTTCTTTTTTCCATGTTTCTTTTCATACTTTCCTTCCTTTGCTTAGTATTCACTTAGACATAAACTAAACACTCAGATATTATGCCTTCTGTAATAGATTCTAAGTATGGCTTTTCTAATTATTCCTTTCCTGTTGGCAAAATGTTTTTCTAATTGGTTGCTAATAAACCTTTAGCAACAGGGGTTTTAGTAAAGTTACTAAAATTTTCTAGGAACTCCATTGGTTTTAGGTAGCATCTTCAGCTGCCTTGTTTTTCTTTTTTCTAGGGAGTCTCCCTTCTGTATTTTTTAAAACTTTAATTTGTGTGTTGTGATTTATACTCATTTGAATTTTCATGTTCTGATTTTGGGGCAGACTGGAAAAATATAAAATAAACAACAAAATTAAAACACCTAATGCTAACAAATATTATAATAAGTGTCCTAATACAATGAAGTGATTAAAGCCTATTAGATTATTAAGCAAATTCTTAACTAATACAACAGGATTCAAAATAAAATTCTTTACAGTCTTAAATGTCCTTAACATGTTAATATAATTTTACCAAGTTTATGTTGACACCATTACTGCTTCATATTATTTGTAAATGTAACCCAACCCTATTTCAGTTTGAGAACTGTCTTAAGGAGCAGGAGTCATACACATTCAGGAAAAGTCTACAAGGCACCGGAGTTGTGGTCATATTTTCACACTTTGCAGCTAGAGTCTAGGTCCCAATGACCACTGCTTCTAGCTGGCAATGATTCACATAGACTGGAAAAGCCATCTGCAGCATGTCTGGAGGTAGAGCTTTCATTTTTTTAAACCTGAGAGATGAACCAAGGATGCCTTTCCCTGGAGCTCTGCAACTATGGTGTGGTGAAGAGAACCTTGGGATACACTATGCTAGGTGGCAGAGGTAAATTTGTCTAAATTAGGAGTAGGTCCCAGCCTAAAATAGGCATGGGGCATTGGGGCAAGAGGAATAAAGGAGACGCTATACATTAAACAAAGCAGCAGAAAATAAGACTATTAATACCCACAACAGAGATCTTTGAGGGATAAATAAAAACCTAAATATTCAGGCAAGGCATAGTAAGTGGCCCTTGTGTCCACAAGAAATGAGATCAGTTTACCCGCTACTTGGAAGGAGTACCCTAGGCTCATCCACAGTGACGTGAGATGGGGCCGATGTCCCTGGGCACCTTTAACCTACAGTGGCAAATCCCAGCAGGCTGAGTAAGGTTAGGTCACAGGTGGCTGGAGCAGGGCTGGAAGAGACTGAACCCTCTCTTAGAGGAGTGAGGGGCAGCTTACCTGCCAGTGTCCCTTTTTCCCACAGCAAAGGTATGGTCCTGGTGGAGGCCATAAAGCCTGGCAGGCCTTAGCTCAATGACTTGTCTTTCCACTTTTGAAGCAGGGCCCTGATGGAGTCCTATGAAGCCCCTTCAGGTTATTGGAGCCTTTTAAGGGTGTATACGAAGAGCTGGTATTTTGTCTGATCTCTTTTTGGGCTCTTTCTTTTCTGTTCCTTTCTTGGTCATTATAGACCTTAAAAGCCATGCTCAGAAGATCTCGCTGAAGGGTTGGAGGATCCTCATCCACCTATATAAACGTTTTTCGTATATCTGGAGCTGATTAGAAAAAGACAAAAACAGCATTATTAGCTGGATCAAATAAAAGAGGGTAGAAGTTTGCAGGAGAAACAGGTTTGGCATCTCTTGTAGGGTTCCAGAGTCTCTCTGCTGCTGAATATCTCTATACATCAACATTTAAAAGAAACTTTTTAAAGTAAAAAGTATGATAAAAATAGATTTGCAGGAGTTCCAGGACATGACTCCCTCCTTTTTATATTATTTACAATTGACCTTTAAGCATTTGTTGAGTACCCTTTATTTATGCTGTAATTTTACTGTTAGGCTAATCAATAGTAATATTTGTCCCTCTGGGTTTTGGTGACTTAACACTGAACAAAACTGCTCTAAAAATGATAATAAACAAAATATTACATAAAAAGACATTATTAATCATTACACATTCCCCAAATATTTAAATCAAGATTTCAATATCACAGGGCTACAAAATAGCTAATAAAAAAGTTAACAAAAGACCTTGGAAATAACATATAAATTTTTAATATAGGAAATATTTTTTTATAATTTTTCACACACTGGTGGGGGACAGTAAGCTATTATTTCTAACCCAGTGGTTGGCAAATTTATTAATTAACAGAGCCGAATATTAATAACACAATAATTAGAATTTCTTTTGGGAGCCAAATTTTCAAACTTAAACTAGATAGGTAGGCACATTTCCCATTGAGGCAGTGCTCCCACATGGCATTCTCTGGGAGAGCCACATTCAAGGGGTTAAAGAGCTGTATGTGGTCCACAAGCTGCAGCTTAGTTACCAGGATTCTTAAGGGAGGGGGAAGGAGGAAGAGACAGCTGGCGGGCCTGTCCCTTTTGCACAACCCAAGGAGGGCTGAACCCTAGCCTGGCTGAGCACCAGGGAATGGTGGCGGTGGGGCTGGGCTCTTGGCACTTGGTTGGCTGCCTTCTGTTTGCCTTCTGCTCATGTGTGCCATGGCGGCAAGAACAGGAGTACAGCGAGGCGGGAGGGAGTAAGCCTGCATTTGCCTCTCAGCAGCTGCACCCCAACCCCATTGTTCCACACACTATGTGTCCTGGCTCGGTTTTTTACTCTTTTTTTCACTTAAATTGCTCATTTGCTGCCCTTTTTTCCCCAGAGGCTAGAGAAACACTTTCTTGGCAGTATTCCCTATTGCAATATGCACACTGATTATTTTCTAGCAGAGTATTAATTTTTTTTCTCAAATTCCCTTTTTGTCCTCAATGTAAATCTGGCCAGCTTTTAGCCACTGTGGTGGATTTGTTAAATTTAGCCATTGATCAATGTATGGAAACTGATCAGGGAGGCCTGGATCCTCAGTTATGATGTTCCAAACTGCCCTTACTAGACGGGGGTTAAAAGTCCCAGCCGATGGCCATCCAACCCTGAAGGTGGGCCATTCTGATTCACAGAGAGTGTGAAGCCTTCTTTTGGACCATTTAATTCCATATTCATGGTTGTCTCCATAAGCTTCTTGAAAGTGCATTAGGAGACAACCTAAGGGGGTCTTTTGTGTCCTGGGCCCTCCTCCCATATTTAATAGCTAGGGCCACCGATTTACAAAACTGAAACTGTCTGGGAGAATGCAGGAATTAGCACACTAATAAAAGCAAAAAAGATAAGACAGACAATAATTAGTACTCAGAATAAAGGATGTTTGACTATAGAGGTGTTAATTATTACACAAGACAAGAGGAAGGAGCCAACAGAAGAGAATATTTTTTTCAGAGTAGAAATCAGAGTGCCCAGAAGCCAGAGGTCTTGGATCCAAGAAAAGAGAAGTAGTGGGTCTAGGGAGAGGGGTCCAAACCATGAAATGTCATGAGAGATTTCTTGGAAGAACAAAGAGAATCTACAGTACAGACAATTCACCATTTGAGAATTTTTAATACTTCTATGAATTTCACTAGGTTTTATAATTTGTGGGCTCTGGTGGACAGCCACTAACCTAATATGAAGTTTATGAATTTCCCTTCACTTTTTCCTCTGGTTTTAAACCAGAAACTTCCAATTTTTGCATGCAAGAACCTAAGTTAGGCCTTAAAAAAGACACATTTAAACATTAAACAAAGACTTCAATACACAAATTACAAATCAAGAAATTTAAATTAGTGCGCTTTACCTATTTCAATTAAAATTATACTAGAGATTTTCCTGACAACCAAAGAGACAAAACAGTCACTTACTTTAAGCACACAGTTCAATAGACAAAGGAAGAGCTTTTTCCGATAAGGGCCTCTAGGTGCGCACAGGCCACATTCCTGGAACTTATGCTCAGGCACCAGAGATTCCCACTCACACACCAATCACTCAGGGGGTTTAGACAGAAACATTAAAAGCAAGAACGAGATCTGACAAACACCTGACAAACAGAGATGTCTCTGGAAGACTGAGACAAGATCGATCAACCTGGTTAACTCAGTCCCCACTGATGCAGTGCGATGTGAGACTGATTAATCCTGGTTAATTCAGTCCCCACTATGCCTTCCTAGAGCACAAAGGAAGTCCCCACTAATGTCTTTTTCTGAGAGCACAACTAGATGCTTTCTGGAAGTCCAAGGCAGGACCTGGTCCCCACTGATGCCTTCCTAGAGTACAACTAAATGTCTCCCAGCAAAGCCCGAGGCGGGGCCTAAATACTCTCCACCGACATCTCAGTCTTGGAGAGCCCACGTATGAGTAAGATTGCATCCAATCCTCGTCCAGTGGCTCCAGATTGACTAGTCCCAAACAGCAAAGCAGAAGCCCTACCTGCACATCTCCGGAGTCCCAAACAGCAAAGCCACAGATCTGCCTTACCTACATACTAGTCCCAAACAGAAAAGCTAGAATTCAGAGCAGACAAAAAGCTAGAATTTAGTACAGCAAAAGAGTTGCTTTACCTACCTCCTAGATTTCTCTGCTGAATTGTCAAATTTGGAGATCAGGGGTGTCTGCCGAAGAACCCTACAGGAAAAAGGGGAGCCCTATAAATGTCTCAGGTGGCGCGCCTCTCCTTGAAATTCCAGTGAGGTCGGACAGCCCCCTGGAGAGACCAGCTGATTTGGGTGTCTCTACCCGGTGATGCGAAACACTAGTTCCCGGGATGAGCCCCCAAATGGTTTTTTTTTTTTTTTTTTGTATTTTTCTGAAGCTGGAAACGGGGAGGCAGTCAGACAGACTCCCGCATGTGCCCGACCGGGATCCACCGGAATGCCCACCAGGGGGCGATGCTTTGCTCATCCTGAGCGTTGCTCTGTTGCCACCAGAGCTATTCTAGCGCCTGAGGCAGAGGCCATGGAGCCATCCCCAGCGTCCAGGCCATCTTTGCTCCAATGGAGCCTTGGCTGTGGGAGGGGAAGAGAGAGACAGAGAGGAAGGAGAGGAGGAGGGGTGGAGAAGCAGATGGGTGCTTCTCCTGTGTGCCCTGGCTGGGAATCGAACCCAGGACTTCTGCACAGCAGGCCAACGCTCTACCACTGAGCCAACTGGCCAGGGCCCCCAAATGTTTTAAAGTACCGTTTCGCTGGGTTTACATAGAGACACCAAGTCCAAATGAATTTTTAAGGAGTTTTATTAAAAGGAGGAAATTTAATATGCTGGCTGCATATGGCTAACACGGGGCAAAGCTGACCCAAATCATGCATGCTGCGCACAGCCCTGAGGCAGGTTATATACCTTTAATCACATACAGGTTGATGGGAAAAGGGGGAGGGAGAGTAATGAAATAATTCATTAGTAAGCTTATAACACTTGTCTATAGGATTTATATAAATATTCCTCTATATCAAAACTTACAAGGTAACACAATAGCAAAAATGTTGCTCCTCATATTAAAAGACATTTCTAAATTTTTCAGTGTTTATGCTATTTCTTTGTCTAGAGGTATATGCATTAACTATATGCTTTCAGGATGGGATGGGGAACCTACATGGTGCCAGGGAATAAACTTTTGCAAATGGCCCATTAAAGAAGGAAGAAGAGGAGGCTAAGGTTTACTGTTTCTTACAGAAGTGAGGGAAGAGGGAATTTAAGTCTCCCTAGCACAAAATTTCTTTACAATACAATCCTGTTGTCTATCCTGAGTTGGTGCAAGTCACACACAAGTATAAAAATCATATTTACAAAATCTTTCTGTATGCCCAGCCTATATTACAAAATGCCCTTTAAGCTTTCTGGTAAAAAGAGTTTCCTACACAATATGTCTCTGCAAGCTAGGAAACTTTCATATTTCTTTACTTTCACTTCCTACAGAAAAGAGAGGACAAGAAACCTAACTATTTTTCCTAAAATATTAATATTAATTTTCTATTCTTTGGTACCTTATCACAAAAGTAAGTGACTTAGCATTTTATATAGAAAAATAAATTATATGCCAGAAATATCCAATCAGAGTATATGAGATCACTAATAGAGAGTGGGAAGATTCCAACAGAGGCACTCAAGAACACCGAGGTTTAAGGGAAAGACAAACAACATCCTAGAAAAAGCATTTGGGAAGGAAATTTAGAGTGTTCATGAAGCCGAGGGAGAAGAGTATTTTATGGATGAGAGAGTGAGCAGTCAAGAGGAGTAGCAGCAAAAGTGTCTGCTGGAGTAAATAAGAGGGTATGGATCACTTGGCTCAGAGCTCCTTTATGAAGTGCTTGGGCCCAAAGTTCATTTGTGGCGTCCATAGCGAGAGAAGGCACAGAGAGCAAAAACGTGAATAATCCTTGCATCAGGTTGGGCTAGAAAGTGTCAACATGAGAAATGTCCAAACCTGTAGGGAATTTTTATGAGTTTATTTGAGACAAACTGATGACAATTGCTAGGAAGCTACATCTCAGTGTATTGAGAAAATGCTTCAGGTAATGGCAGTGTAGCACTTTGTTTTATATATTAGATTCTTTTTTTTTTTTCTTTTTTATTAAGTGAGAGGCGGGGAGGCAGAGAGACAGACTGGATCTCTGCATGCACTCTGACCTGGATCTACCCAGCAAGGTCCCTACTGGGCGATGTTCTGTCCATTGTCCAGCAACTGAGCTATTTCGATGCCTGATGCTAGGCCATGGAACCATCCTCAGAGCCCGGGGCCACCTTGTTCTAACCATTTGAACCATGGCTGGAGGAGGGGAAGAGCGAGAGAGAGAGAGGGAGAGAGAGACAGAGAGAGAAAGAAAGAAGGGGAGAGGGAGGGGTGGAGAAGCAGATGGTCACTTCTCCTGTGTGCCCTGACCAGAATTGAACCCCAGGATTTCCACACACCTGGCAGACACTCTACTACTGAACTAACTGGCCAGGGCTATTAATTGGATTCAAAGGAAAAGGCACAAGGAGGGTTGCATAAAATTCATTGATGGCAGATTAGGGTGGCAGGAGAAAACAAAGTTGGGAAATATCTAAGATTGGATAAAAAGTAAAATGAAGGTCTCTTTATACTTCTTTTACATTGGTGGATACAGGATAATTAACAGTTAACATTTATAGCAATAGAGATGGTAATGTGGGGGGACAAAGTACAAATGAGAAATTTTGTGCTCTTGTGCTCTGGTAGGAGATTGTGCCCTGAGGGGTCTGAAAAAAGAGATTACTCTGATGTTCCAAAGGTATCTTTATTATATGCAGCTTAAGTGTCTGTCACCAATAGCTTATTGGTTGCTTGCGTAACTGTACTAGCCAATGTGGTGAAGTTGCCACGACTGAACGCAAATTGAGGTCAGGGAGAAGGTGAACATTTGTTTGCATTGGCAATCATCTATTTTACATAAAAACTACGTCTTAACGTAATTTCTTTAGAGGTTCTTCAATTGAAAAATAATGTCATAATAGCTAAGTCTTTGGCTCCTCTAAAGGTGAAATACATGTCATTCCAAGAATTGATTTGGCTCCATCTCAAACAGGGTTGCCGTTTCAATTGAGACGTAGACAATTTCCTGTAAAACTTGCCTTTGCTATGACCATCAATAAGTCTCAGGGCCAAACACTTAAGCGTGTTGGCATTTTTTACCTGAGCCTGCATTTGGACATGGTCAACTTTATGTTGCCTGTTCAAGAGTTCGTGAAAGAACAGACGTAAAATTAAAAATAATTGATGGTCCTCTGCAAGGCGAGCTTAAAAATGATGGAAAGATCTACACAAGAAATGTTGTGTACAAAGAGATCTTTGACATGTGAATTAACATTTTATTATTTAAAACACCCTTATTTATTGAGCTAGCGGTGGCTCTTAAGAAATGTACCGCCAGTGGTTTCCTTCATTGCACTCTACTTTAAGCAATTAAGCAAGTAGAAGGGGGAAACCCCGTGGGGCACTAAGCAAAGGGGCGTCCTCGCCGCCTGCCCTAGGTAATTCAGTTTGAATTAGCAGACACCTTTGCACAAATCATTTTAATTACAATTTATAATACCTAGAACAGCGGTCATTTTGTATGACCTCCGGGCTTTCTAGTGTTGTCATAGATGCAAAAAGACAATAGACAGGTTCAGTTAAGGTAAAGATTGACCTTTGTCAAGGAAGATACTGGCCTAGAACATGACTACTCATCATGATTAACTTTTAATAAGGAATTTTTAAATTCATACCATCCTATGTGGTTACTTAGGACTCTGAGTTTGTAAGACTCATCAGTTATAGTATGTGGCTTCTTTTTTGTCCACAGAAGGAAGGGTACTTGCCAGAGAGTGGATTGGAGGTGAGAGTTCTATTTTTGTTATAACTTGGGAGCCGATTGAGCCTCCTGTTTAAATACTGACAGAAAGGAGCCAGTGAGAGGGAGGGTTTTAGATAAAGGATAACCGATAGATCTTCGAGCCAAGGAGACAGAATACACTTCCATTGTGCCTGGAGGGAGGAGGCAAGCCACAGTGTAGATGTAGATGAGTTTGTTGGTGGTGTGGCCAGCTTCCTTCTAATGGCTTCTCTTTTCTTGTGAAGTAGAGGGTGAGCTATTCTTCAAAAGGGACAGAGGGTGGGGAGAAGTGGTTGGGTAGAAATTTTGAGGAGTGAAGAAATTGAATTGGCTGCCATGGAGACTGGTAGAAAATCTGGAAGGACTGCTGGACTGTTCTGGAGGTACAGTTGCAATTGGAGACCATGAACTATAGTGGCCCAACCACAAGGTTCAAGGTCATTTTAGCAGGTTTCCTTGGAAACTTGAGTTTAGAAAAGGATTGAGGAAATAAGGATGGGGACTGGAGCTATCCAGATTTGGGGAATTTTGTTGTGACTGCAATGAAAAGACAATGAACTTGGCAGTAGAGTTGAGGTTATTGTAAGGCAGTGATTGACATGATATGTTATGGAGTCTGGATTTGATAGGGAAGGAGTAAGAACAGGAGGGGGTTAATAGAGAAGAAGAAAGCAGAGACATTAAAATAATGAAGGTCTTATAGAAATTAAATACAGATGTGCTGACAGTAATTGGAATAAAAAGTGATAACATGCGATCAAAATAAGCTGTTGGATTTAATTTTTCTTTTTCTTTTCTTTTCTTTTCTTTTTTTTTTGCATTTTTCTGAGGCTGGAAACAGGGAGAGACAGTCAGACAGACTCCCGCATGCGCCCGACCGGGATCCACCCGGCACGCCCACCATGGGGCGGTGCTCTGCCCACCAGGGGGCGATGCTCTGCCCATCCTGGGCGTTGCCATGTTGCGACCAGAGCCACTCTAGCGCCTGAGGCAGAGGCCACAGCGCCCGGGCCATCTTTGCTCCAATGGAGCCTTGGCTGCAGGAGGGGAAGAGAGAGACAGAGAGGAAGGCGTGGCAGAGGGGTGGAGAAGCAAATGGGCACTTCTCCTGTGTGCCCTGGCTGGGAATCGAACCCGGGTCCTCCGCACGCTAGGCCGACGCTCTACCGCTGAGCCAACCGGCCAGGGCCTGGATTTAATTTTTCATAGGTAGAGCAATTCTGTGTGATGATGAAGTCCAGAGGATGGCCAAGGAAAGGGTGGCGTAAGTGACACTGAGAAGAAACTCTTTTGAGATCAAAGAACTAAGACCTTGAAGCTACTCAGTATAACTGCAAGGTTTGGGGTTGAAAGAAAGATTGAGCAAGGTGCCAAACTTTCCCTGAATGAGGAGGAAAGACATGAGGTTGGCATTTGATGTTGACCATGTAAAGTATAAAAGTTAGTTTAGCATCAGCCCAAATACGTAGAGGAATTGTCATCTGGAACTGACACTGGGGTTCTCCTCCCACTCCTGGGTACAGTCTGTGGGATGAAGGTATATGAGTGGCATCTCCTTAGGTGGGCCCACATAGCATTTGACACTGAAAAGAGGCAGAGTTTCTGTCTATGAGAAAGTGATGGGAGTTCTCAGAGATAAAGGCATTGTCTTAAAGGACAAACACAGAAAATCTCATTCACAGCCAATTACCTGGGACTCCAGTAGCGGAGGACTGAGAGGATGGGGGTTTGTGAGAACAGGTGAATTAGGTGACCCAGGGAGAGACACTATGAGGGATGGTCACCAGAACCCCTATACTGAGTCATTCTTCAAAGCTTCAGTTGCCATCTTTCTTGGACAGAGAATTCCCCTCCATGTAGCATCACCCTAGGGAATGTCTCTTGCCCCACCCTGTGGAGACTGGGTCATTCTGAGAAGTAAGCTAAGAAAAAAGGGGTGCATCAGAGAATTAGTTTTCTGATATTGAGGCTGAAGCTCTTCCCCTAAGAATATGACTGGTGGTTCTACCTCATGGGAGATTTGGTAGAAACTGTCTGGACTGAGGGCAGACAACATCTCTGGGTTTCAGAAGCTACACCTCACTGAGGTCTGTGGAAAAAGTCAGGACAGACTGACACCTGAGGCTGTGTGGTGGGAGCCACACCCACCACCTTTCTAATCTCTAAATTTCCCAAGGTTCTAGACTCTACCAGAGGTTTTTTTCAGAGGCCGAGCCCAACAAGCAGTCAGCAGACAAAAGCAGCAGGACGTGGATCTCAGAGAATCTTGGGCCTTTTACTAACTTGCCACTAGGCCCAGTATGGGTAAAAGCCAGCCTAGGTGTACGGCTTTGAGTTTCCATGTGCAACTGGGCCCAGCAGAGGCAGCCACAGACTCTGGTTTGTAGTAGCTCCAAGAAGGTTGCTGAGGACCAGTCACAGGCAATGTCCCACACTGGTCTTCACCAGGTTTCCTCCTGGGAGGCCTAGGACTGGCACATCCAGTGGCAAGCTGCAGAAAGCTTTGAGGCAGGACCCAACAACCCTTGCGGGTGGTGTGTCCAAAGGGAGGGCTCATTGGACACTGGGCCCAGTTAAAGTGAGTTTTGTTTTGTGTGGTCAGCACTTACATAGTGGCTCATGTGTGCCCTGGACAAGGTGAAGCTTCACAGCCAGCTGGACTGGATCCAGGATATCCTGCCCCACTGGGTTAGGTTCCACAGGAAAAAGGGAGAGACTTGAAGCATGGACATTCAAGGTGTGGGATACCTGGAAACTATTGTTGGGACTGGTTGATGGGTTTAGCCATTTTCTGGGAGGTGGGGCACAATTAGCCCTAGTAGAGAACTCTCTTGGTCTTCCTTCCTGAGACCAGGTGCCCCGGCTGGAAGAACTTCTGCAGAGGAGACTGTTAGCCTCACCCCATCTGAACCTGCAGTTCACCTTGCAGGGGAGAAATAGAATTGGAGTATCCAGCAGTGTCTGAGGGATTAGGCTCTGGGGTAGGGGCCCCTTTTCCTGTACTGAGCTCCTGACCAAGGGACCCTTGAAGTAGAGGGTTCTACTAACATTGTTATCCCAACCTCAGCTATCCTACCCACAAAGCTTGCAACATATAGAGAGGTTGGTGGGGTGAGGCCAGTTTAAATCTACATTACACTTTTTATAGAAGACTCTATGGGAAGCCTGACCAGGTGTTGGTGCAGTGAATAGAGCATTGGTTTGGGAAGTAGGAGACCCAGGTTCAAAACCCCAGGTCACCTGTTTGAGCATGGGGTCTCTAGCTTGAGTGTGGGATCATTGACATGACACCATGGTCACTGGCTTGAATCCAGAGGTCACTGGCTTGAAACCCAAGGTTGCTGGTTTGAGCCCAAGGTTGCTAAATTGAGCAAGGGGTCATTGGCTTGACTGGAGCCCCCAAGTCAAGGCTCATATGAGAAAGAAATCAATGAACAACTAAGATGTCACAACAAAGAATTGATGCTTCTCATTTCTCTCCCTTTCTGTCTGCCTTTCCCTATCTGTCCCTCTCTCTGTCTGTCTCTTAGTCTCTCTTGCTAAAAAAAAAAGAAAAAAAAAAGAAAAAAAAGATTCTGTGGGAATACCAGGCAGCTACAACAGGAGGTGAAGCAGCTGAAAAGTGGAGGCAAATTCTGCAAAACATGGGCCCTTTTATGGAGCTGTTGTCAGCTTTAAGAAGGAGGAAGCTGATCCTTATACACAGGTTGGACCCTCTCGCACTACCCAGGCACAGAAAACAGGGACACAAACAGCAAACAGAGCAGTTGTTCCAGACAGATATCTCATGGCAGGTTACAAACAGCATCTGAAGCCAACCCATACCCAAACCTCACCCAAGAGGACCAAAACCAATGCAACCAACAGAGGGTGGAAGAGCACATGAATGATAGACTCAGTTAGCTACAAAAGTGGCACAACTGAAGGAGGAGCCCAGCAGGCACCAGATACTGTGGAGAATAAATATGCCCAATAGGACAGACATTACACAGTGTTTAATACATGTGATCAAAGTAGATCCTTAAAGCCAGCGAGCCTGGAAGGGAAAACCCCATCCATGAAAGGGCCAACAGTACTCAAGACTCATATACAACAGGAGGGTAAATATAACCCTTAAGAAGCATTCTTAGAGCAATAAACATAGGCAGCCTGAAGGTCAGTACCATTGAGCCTATCTTCCTCATAAAGATGCCACAATAAATTTGAAAGCCAGAGCAGAGTACCAAATACACAGACAAAATGGGTAGACAAAGAAATATGACCCAAATGAAGTAACAAGAGGAATCCTCAGAAAACAAAAATAAATGAAATGGAAGCAACCAAACTACCAGACTCAGAGTTTAGAATAATGGTTTTTAGGATGCTCAAGGATCTTAGAATAAGAATAGATGAACACAATGAGAGCTTAAACAAAGAGATACTAAGTTTAAAAAAGAATATTGAAATAATAAAAAAGAGCCAGTCATAAATGGGAAATACAAGATCTGAAATAAAGACTGTACTCGAAGGAATCAACAGCATATTGGATGAAATAGAGGATTGAATAAGCAATTTAGAGGACAAGATAAATATGAACACAGAAACAGAGCAGCAAAAAGAAAAGAGGCTCAACAAGACTGAGGAAACCCTAAGAGACCTCTGTGACAACATGAAGAGAAGCAACATCCACATCATAGGGGTTCCTGAAAGAGAAGAGAACAAAGAAGAAATAAGAAACTTTTTTGAAAAAAATCATTGCTGAGAATATCCCTAAAATGACAGGGAAAAAGTCACACAAGTTCTAGAAGCACAGAGTCCCATTAAAGATGATCCAAAAGAGACCCATACCAAGACACATAATTAAAATGCCAAAATTAAGAGGCAAAGAAAGAATACCAAAAGCAGCAAGAGAAATGCAATTAATTACCTACAGAGGAGCCCCCATAAGCCTGACATCTGACTCCTCAGCACAAACACTTCAGGCCAGAAGGGATTGGCAAGAAATATTCAAAGTGATACAAAATAAGAAGCTACAACCACGACTTCTCTATCCAGCAAAACTATCTTTTAAAATAGAAGGACAAGCCCTGGCTGGTTGGCTTAGTAGTAGATCATCGGCCTGACGTGTGGAAGTTCTGGGTTTGATTCCTGGCCAGGGCACAAAGGAGAAGCACCTATCTGCTTCTACACCCTTCCCCCTCTCTTTTCTTTCTCTCTCTCTCTTCCCCTCCCACAGTCAAGGCTCCATTTCAGCAGAGTTTTCCTGGGTGCTGAGGATGGCCCCATGGCATCTGCCTCAGGTGCTAGAATGGCTCCAGTTGCAATGTAGCCATGCCTCAAATGGGCAGAGCATCGCCCCCTAGTGGGCATGCTGGGTGGATCTAGGTTGGGCACATGAGGGAGTCTCACTGTCTCCCTGCTTCTCACTTCAGAAAAAAAAATAAAATTGAAGTACAAATAAAGAGCTTTCCAGATAAAAATAAGCCCAAGGAGTTTATTACCATCAAACTAGCAGTGGAAGAAATGCTAAAGGGCCTGCTATAAGAGGAAAGGGAAAAACCCCCCAAAAAATCAAGAGAAAAAGGCTTAAAGGCTTAAAGAATAAAATGGCACATGATCAAGTAGTGGCACAGTGAATAGAACATTAGTCTGGGATGCTGAGGACCCAGGTTCAAAATCCTGAGGTCACTGATTTGAGCCCGGGCACATCCAGCTTGAGTGTGGGGTTGACAGATTGAGTATGGCATCATATATATGACCCCATAGTCACTGGCTTGAGCCCAAAGTGACTGGTTTGAGCAAAGGTTCATTGGCTTGGCTGGAAGGGCCCCAGTCCAGGCATGTATGAGTATGAAAAAGCAATCAATGAATAACTAAGGTGCTGCAACTATGAGTAGATGCTTCTTTTCTCTCTCCATTCCTGTCTGTCTGTCCCTGTCTGACACCTCTCTCTCTCTCTCTTTCTCTCATTTAAAAAAGGAATAAAATGGCAATAAATAAGTACATATGAACAATAATAGCCTTAAATGTAAATGGTATAAATGCTCCAATCAAAAGATATAAGGTAGCTGCATGGATAAGAAAAATAGACCTATATATGTTGTCTAAAAGACACCAACCTCAGAAAAGTATATACACATGGACTGAAACTGAAGGGATGGAAATAAATGTTTCATGCAAATGGAAATGGAAAAAAACAACAACCTGGGGTAGCAATACTTAAATATGACAAAATAACCTTTAAAACAAAGGGTATAGTAAGGGACCAAAAAGGTCCCTACATAATGATAAAGGGAGCAATTCAACAAGAGAACACACCATTGTAAATATTTACGCATCCAATATAGGAGCACCTAAATATATAAAGCAGATTTTGATGAACATAAAGGACAAGATTGACAACAATAAAATATTATTAGGAGATTTTAATGTTCCACTAGCATCAACGGATATATTCTCCAAACAAAGAGCAACAAAGAAATAGCAGCCTTAAATGACACACTTGATTAATTGAATTTAATTGATATCTCACCCCAAAGCAGCAGAATATACATTTTTTTTCAAGTACATATGGTACATTTTCTAAAAAAGGCCACATGTTATGACTCAAAACAAGTCTCAATAAATTTAAGATGATTGAAATCATATCAAGCATCTTCTCTGACCAAAATGGCATGAAACTAGATATCAACTACAATAGAAAGACTAAAAAACATTTAAACACTTGGAGGCTAAATAGCATGCTATTAAATAACTAATGGCTTAATAATGAGATCAAGGAAGAAATAAAAAATTTCCTTGAAACCAATAAAAATGAATATGCAACAATCCAAAATCTGGGACACAGCAAAAGCAGTCCTGAGAGGGAAGTTTATAGCATTACAGAAATAGCTTAAGAAGTAAGAGAAACCTCAAATAAACCATCTAACCCTGCACCTAAAGGAACTAGAGAAAGAACAACAAATAAAGCTCAGAGAAGGTAGAAGGAAGGAAATAATAAAGATCAGAGGGAAAATAAATGACATAAAGGTGTAAAATACCACCAATAAGAAACAGTTAGAAAAAGAAATTAAGGACAAGTTTATTTACTATTGCAACAACAAAAAAATAAAGTACCTAGAAATTAATTTAACCAAGGAAGTCAAAGACTTGTACTCACACACTTATAACACATTAAAAAAAGAAATCAAGGAAGATACAAATATGTAGAAGCATATACTGTGTTCATGGATAGAAAGAATTAACATCACTAAAATGTCCATACTACTCAAAGCAATCTAGAGATGCAATACAATTCTTATTAAAGGAACAATGACATATTTCACAGATCTAGAACAAATTAAAAAAAAATTTATATGGAACCAAAAAAGAACCCAAATAGCCTCAGCAATCTTGAAAATGAAGAACAAAGTGGGAAGTATTATATTTTCTGATATTGAGCTATACTACAAGGCCATTGTAATCAAAACAGCTTGGTACCAGCATAAGAACAGGAATACAGATTAATGGAACAGAATAGAGAACCCAGAAATAAAGCCACACCTTTATGGTCAATGGTCAATTAATATTTGACAAAGGAGGCAAGAGTATATAATGGACAGTATATTAAAGTATATTAGAGTATATTAAAGACAGTTTCTTTAATAAATGGCGTTGGGAAAATTGGACAGGCACATGCAAAAAAGAAAAAAAAAAAGAAACTAGACTATAAACTTACACCATTCACAGAAACAAACTCAAAATGGATAAAAGAATTAAATGTAAGTTGTGAGACCATAAAAACTGGAAGAGGCAATAGACTCTCAGACATCTCTCGTAGTAACATTTTTGCTGATATATATCCACCAGCAAGTGAAAAAAAAAGAACAAAATAAACAAATGGGACTATATCAAACTAAATCTCTTTTGCACAGCAAAAGGGACCATTAACAAAATAAGCAGCCTAACCAGGTGGTTTTGCAGTGGATAGAGCATCAGACTGGGATGTGGAGGACCCAGGTTCAAAACCCTGAGGTCACCGGCTTGAGTGCAGGCTCATCTGGCTTGAGTATGGGATCATAAACATGATCCCATGATCATTGGCTTGAGCCCAAAGGTTGCTGGCTTGAAGTCCAAAGTCACTGGCTTGAGCCCAAGGTCACTGGCTTGAGCCCACAGTTGCTAGCTTGAGCAAGGGGTCACTCACTCTGCTGTAGGTTCCCTGGTTAAGGCACATATGAGAAAGCAATCAATGAACAACTAAGGTACCGCAACAAAGAATTGATGCTTCTCATCTCTCACCCTTCCTATCTGTCCCTATCTCTACCTTTCTCTGACTCTCTCTCTGTCTCTGTCAAAAAAAAAAAAAAAAAAAGCAGACAACCCACTTAATGGGAGAAAATATTTGCTGATGTATCTGATAAGAAGTTAAGAACCAAAATTTATAAAGAACTTCTAAAACTCAACGCCAGGAAGGTAAGCAATTCAATTAAAAAATAGGCAAAGGAACTAAATAGACACTTCTGTAAAGTGGACACAAAGATGGCCAATAGGCATATGAAAAAAACTCAACAGTCACTATTTACTAGAGAAATGCAATTAAAACTGCAATGAGACACCACCTCACATCTATCAGAATAGCTCTCATTAACAAGTCAATAAACAAGAACTAGTGAAAGTTTAGAGAAAGGGGAACCCTCCTGCACTGCTGGTGGGTATGCAGACTTGTTCAGCCACTGTGGAAAACAGTATGGTGTTTCTTCAAAAAAAATTAGAAATTGAACTGCCTTATGACCCAACTATCCCACTTTTAGAAATATATCCTAATTATCCCAAAACACTAATTCAAAAAAAGATATACACCCCATGTTTATTGTAGCATTGTTTACAGTAGCCAAGATCTGAAAACAGCTCAAGTGTCTGTCAGTGGACGAGTGGATAAAAAAAATCTGTGGTACATATGCACAGTGGAATACTATGCAGCTGTAAAAAAGAAGGAAATCGTACCTGTTGCAAGGGTATGGATGGACTTGAAGATTATTATGCTAAGTGAAATAAGCCAAGCAGAAAAAGACAAGTACCATATGATCTCGCTTATATGTAGAATTTAATGAACACAATAAACTGAGAAACAAAATAAAAACAGGGGCAGGGTCACATTAGCTAGATTATCACTGGGGAATTTTTTTTTTTTCATTTTCTGTTGCACAAGGTTTTAGAATTGTTTCTATATATTTCTGCATTTTTTATTCCAAATCTGAAATTCGTTTTTTGGTGCATGCTCTAGTTTTTATGCAATTTTAATTTCTTTTTGTTACAGTTATTGGCATGTGTTGGTTTTGAAATTGGAGTTAAGGGGCAATGACTCTTGGATTGAACATAACCACAAGACAATTAATGTTTTACAAACATTACTTTTACGTAATTGTAGTTGTTTTTAAATGTAAAAAAATATTATCTGATAAAAACACCCTCTTATTTTGTTTTAAGATTGAATCATGGCTTCTTTGAGTAGGTGTAAATGTACACCTTGCATTGCATTGGCAAGAAAAAACGGCATATGATCACATATCTTAATATTCCTTCAGCAATACAACCTGTCCCACACTCTGAGACACTCCTGGTTCCAATTTTCAATGGTTTTACTTCATCTAAGGATGAAGAAAGTGAACATGGTGATCAAGTGTATTTTGATAAGATGCATGAGGAAGTGGTTGTAGAATCTGAAGGGTTTTCTTCTGATGCCAAGCAGTCATTAATCCCTCAGCAATTTAGCCAACCCAAATTGAATGACTTAGTAAGAATGACATAAAAATTGTCCTTGACTTTCTGAAGTATGAGGAGCATAACTGAATCATTTGTGTGGATCTTAAAATGGTAAATTTCCTGCTAGGACAACAGAGAGGTTTCACAAAGTATCCTTGCTTTCTGTGTTTGTGGGACAGCGGAGCTCGGGAGAAACACTGGACATAGAAGGACTGGCCAAAACGTGAAGCTCTGGAAGTAGGGATGCAAAATATTGTGAATGAACCTGTAGTTAATCGAGACAGGATAATTTTTCCCCCACTTCACATCAAACTTGGCTTAATGAAGCAGTTTGTTCAGGCTTTGAATAGAGAAAGTGAATGCTTTCAACATATTACTTCTGCTTTTCCTGCCTTGTCTTTCGAGAAGATAAAAACAGGTGTATTCAATGGATCTCAAATTTGAACCCTCATACGTGATGAAGAATTTGCCAGAAAGATGAATAAGGAGGAGAAAGCAGCATGGCAGTCTTTTGTGGCAGTTACAAAGAACTTCCTTGGCAACAAAAAAGCAGAAAACTATGAACTTCTGGTTCAAAGGATGCTGTTGGCTTTCCATGACATTGGATGTAACATGAGTGTTAACTAACACATGAGTGTTAAGATTCACTTCCTGAACAGTCACCTTGATAAGTTTCCTGAAAATCTTGGAGCTGTTAGTGATGAGCAGACTACTGCTGGAGCATCAAACAAGATTATCCTCAACAAGTACACAAATGCCAGAGCTACAAATGCAAATTTTTGCCTGAATAGAATGTAAATAAGTTTTGTGCAAATTTTATGATTAAAATAAGTGTTTTAATATGTTCTATTTTGAAATTGTGATCAAATTCTGATGCAATCATATCTTTTAGTGTATTAGTGTATTTACTGCATTATATAAATTATTATATTTTCACAAAGACAATGCCTAAGAAGACATTCTACTTCATTATGTTAAACTAAATGTTGAAAATTTTACAATAAGGTGAAAACCTAAAATCTTGAATTTTAAAAGAACTGTAGCTTACAGAGAAAAACTAATGTCAGATTTGAGATCAGCACACTCAAATTAGGTATGAACAAGTGTTTTTGTGGATACAACAAAAATTTGTTCCCCAGTGCTATATATACATAACACATAGATACAGATAACAAGATAGCAAATCACAGAGGGAAGGTAAGGATGGAGGTAAGGGTAGGGGAGAGAAGGGGTTGAAATGGGAATGGAAAGAGACTTTCCATGGGGCCCGGGGGCCCAATGTGGGGAGTTGAGTGAGGTATATTGAGTGGGACACTTGAAACCATGTCAATACAATAAACTAAAAAATTTAAAAATTAAAGTAAAAGGTTTTTAAATAATATAGAATTGAATTTAAATAATTTACAAGCTTATTTGCACATTTGATATTATTGTAAACTATCATTTTGTTGAATCTAATTAATTGCAATATGAAAGTCACATAAATGAAATTGTTTCACCCATTAACATACTTTTTTCTCTCTTGTGTTCTTCCTTTTTCCCATTTACTTTCTTTCTCCAAACTTAGCTTCTATTTTTTTTCTGGCAGAATTCTTTTATCCCTCCCCCCAGCTAGTGGTGTCTAGCTTGGAAAATGATACCCACTTTTATATCTTTTTATTTACTCTCATCTCTTTTTATCTCCAAGAGTCTCATCTACAGCTTGTTTACCTGGTAGAGATAGGAGTAAGGTGTTTTTTAAATTAAAAACTTTTTACATGTTTACTTTATTTACTTTTAGGCAAAAAATTTTGATGGCTTTCTCTTTCCTTCAATTTCTCCTTTCTTCAGTTAATACTAACTTCCCAGCTGGTCATTTATTGACTGTGTGACTTGATACAATTTTCTTAACCTGCTTAAGCTTGTTTCCTCTTCTATGAAATAAGGATAGTAATAACAAAATTCATGAGATAAGCCTGACCGAGAGGTGGCGCAGTGGATAGAGCGTTGGACTGGGATGTGGGAAGACCCAGGTTCGAGACCCCGAGGTCTCCAACTTGAGCGAGGGCTCATCTGGTTTGATAAAGCTCACTGGCTTGAGCCCAAGGTTGCTGGCTCGAGCAAGGGGTTACTCAGTCTGCTGAAGGCCTGCGGTCAAGCCACATATGAGAAAGCAATCAGTGAACAAGTAAGGTGTCACAATGCGCAGCGAAAAACTAATGATTGATGCTTCTCATCTCCGTTCCTGTCTGTCTGTCCCTGACTCTCTGTCTCTGTAAAAAAAAAAAAAAAAATCCATGAGGTAATTAAAGTGCAAAGTTCAGGGTAAAGCAAATGTATACTTAGTTATAACTACTAAATTTTTCAGTTTTTAAAAACATACACATTTAATTTTATCATTGTCATTGAAAGTTTGATTTTATAAGACACAGAAAAGACATTTTTAAGAGTTCTCTATCATTGGAATTAAAACAGTAGAAATATCAAAAACTTTGTAGGTGTAATTTATTACATTAAAATAAAATAATTGAAGTATTTTTTCAATATGGAAACTATACAGATAAAGTAAATGGCAAAAAAGACCTATTGTAACATTTTGTCATTTGTGGATTATCAGTTATTTTAGGACCTAAACAAAGATTCAGATTTCTTTTGCTGGTTTCACATTTAAATACCTCCCTACTTACATTCTAAGTCAAGCTACTTGACCAAAAGTTCTGATTTAGGAAGGCGTTTAGCTTTATAGCAGAAGTTTTCCCATCTACAGTTTACCACCTTCAAAGGAATTGCCATTACAGTGCTGATGTAATTTGCTGGTTCCTTTTTGAACAGCATGAAAAAACAGTACATCGCCCTAGCCGGTTGGCTCAGCGGTAGAGCGTCGGCCTAGCGTGCGGAGGACCCGGGTTCGATTCCCGGCCAGGGCACACAGGAGAGGCGCCCATTTGCTTCTCCACCCCTCCGCCGCGCTTTCCTCTCTGTCTCTCTCTTCCCCTCCCGCAGCCAAGGCTCCATTGGAGCAAAGATGGCCCGGGCGCTGGGGATGGCTCTGTGGCCTCTGCCCCAGGCGCTAGAGTGGCTCTGGTCGCAACATGGCGATGCCCCGGAGGGGCAGAGCATCGCCCCCTGGTGGGCAGAGCGTCACCCCTGGTGGGCGTGCCGGGTGGATCCCGGTCGGGCGCATGCGGGAGTCTGTCTGACTGTCTCTCCCTGTTTCCAGCTTCAGAAAAATGAAAAAAAGAAAAAAAAAAAAAAAAAGAAAAAACAGTACATCAATTCTATTGAAAGTCAAACAGGTACCAAAAATGGAACAATTATGCACAGTCCAGTATGTTAAATCTTTCCCACCTAAAAACTAACCAATGAAATAAAACATACGAACTATAGTTCACTTAGTTTCAGGAAAATATATTTGAGAGTTATATTATTGTTCACATCTCATCTTCAGTCATGAACAAGGATTTTGTAGGCCACCATGCTTTTTACTTTGTGTATTGTAATAGTGAATGAATGAAGACAGACTTGCTCAGAATTGGTTATGAACTGTAGTCCTGACTCTTCCCACTTTTCAGATACAACCAAGTCTTTGTATAGTATAGATTATCAGATCAAATGAACAGGAAACTTCTAACAGTGGCAGAAATGTTGCAGCTGTGATCTGTCTGATCTCTGAGCAGATTTCATCTTGGATAGCATTCTGAGACTTTCCTTGGGTGTACTTTCATCTTTGGCAGTCTTGTCACACTCAATATCAAATTGCCATTTTTCAAGAACCTCATCAATCTCAGTAATTGAGATGACTACCACCAGTTTCTGAATAGAACACTAATATAATCAATCTTTTAGTTGTCTCACATTAGGTACTTCATGAACTCAGGTTCAGTGGTTACAAGCAGTCTAAGTCCTGGCCAGTTGCTCAGTCAGTTAGAGCGCCATCTGGATACCATAAGGTTGTGGATTCAATACTGGGCAGGGCATGGGAAGTGACCAATGAATGCGTAAGTAAGTGAAACAAGAAATGACGTTTTCCTCTCTTTTTTTCTCTTCCTTCCATCCTCTCTCTGTCTCTCTAAAATCAATACATAAAAAAAAAAAAGAGGAGTCCATATTTCTGCTCTTGAGTAAAAGGTTTCAGATGGAAACATGCCTCGCTGATATAAAATGCTGTTGGTGCCAAATGAGAAGAATGAGGCTATGACTTCTCAGAGTGTGTGCCAGCCAGGCCCACATCCCAGGCACCCTCACCACAGACCGCAGGGCAGCTCCCCACCACTGGCTTCCATTTTTTAAATATAATACTTCCATTTCAAATTACACATGCAAATAGCAGCTAAGGATAAATAATATTTTGTTAGTTTTAATTTCATTTCATCCTTATAGTAGATATGAATGCAATAATGTTGAACTATGAAAACTACTTTGAATGGTGAGCTCTCCTCATAGCTTTTAATTTTTTAGTCTTTAATAAACTTTATTTTTTAAAGTTTTTTACGTGTACAGAAACACTGAGCGGAAAATAAGGAGAGTTGGCACATGCCCTCTTCTTTCCTCCAACACACATCCCCCACCAACAATGTCTGGCCCCAGAATGGTACACTTGCTACCATCAGTGAACCTACACTGACCTTTTCTTTTTTTAATGTAATACTTGCAAGTATAAATTGTTCCTTAGAGTGGTCATCCCTGTGCACTGGAAGGCTTCTTAAGGACTGCCTTTATCCAGCTTGTTAGCACAAGGTAGCAGGTCAAGGAAGGGGGCCCATCTGTGCATTAGCCTCTCATTATCTATTCAAGATGCAGGAGATTCTTGGAACTGGGTGGACTAGTAAGCATAGTACAACCAGTGTGTCCTGTCTGACTGCCCTTATTCTTGTTCTTTCTACTTCATGAAGTTCTTAAGGGCCTTGAAATGCAGAAGCACAGCCCAACTCAAACAATGGGGTGGGAGACAAAGCCAGCTTCAGAGATGCCAGAGTTTCTGCTGAAGGAACATTTGTGCCAACAAATAATAACACTAGAAGCCATTCAGACTAGGTTCCGGTGAGAGTGGTGAGTGAGCAGCAAAACCTTCCTGCTTTCTTCATTTTGCATGAGCTCGAACTAACTCTGGTGGGTGGGCAGTGCCCCAATCTCCAGTTTTTGTTTCCCCCACCATGCTGGCCCAGTGCCTGTATGTCCTCTGGCCAGACTGCAAGGACAAGCTTGGGGAACCAAGCAGGAAGATTTGGCTAAGCATTAACTTTCAAATGAAGCTCTGCCCTAATTAAAGAAGGGACAGGTGCCAATGGTATATGGGCTTGTATCTGGATGGTTAGCAATTTCAATGCTGATTTTTTTCTTTGCAGTGTCACCATGCTTTTACTGACAATATAACTTCTCCCCAAACAACCAGATATCTTAAAAATGAATAGAGGTGGAATTTGAACCTGGGATGTGAAAGTGATTCAAGAACAAGGTCCTAGAGAGCTCCCTAAATTTCTTTGTTTATTGATTTACTAAAAGAGGGAGGAAAACATCATATGCACAAGAGATAAAGAGGAAATCTTTTTTTTTCTCCATTTAATGAGAGGAGGAGAGGCAGAGAGACAGATTCCTACATGTGCCCTGACCAGAATCCACCTGGCAAACCCACCAGGGGGTAATGGTCTGCCCATCTGGGTCTGGGGTTATTGCTCCATTTTCAGCAATGGAGCCATTTTTTTAGCACCTGAGGCAGAGGTCACAGAGGCATTCTCAGCACCTGACGTCCACTTGCTTGAACCAATTGAGCCATAGCTGTGGAGGAGAAGAGAGAGAGAGAGAGAGAGAAGAGGGAGGGGTGGAGAAGCAGATGGTCACTTTTCCTGTGTGCCCTGACCGGGAATAAAACCTGAGACATCCACATGCTGCGCTGACACTCTACCACTGAGCCAACTGGCCAAGGCCAGAAATTCTTCATTTTCCCCCTAAACTTTTTCATCTAATGTCAATTATCAAGTATTATATTTGTCAAGAAATGCACTATAAGCTCATTTTAAGAAATGAAAACAAATTAGTAAGCAATTCTCTTGGAGAGTAAATTGAAGTATTTTCAGATATGTTTAAAAAGACAGACTGGCAAGTATACTGTTCTTGAAGGTCCAGTTGGTCTGTGTTCAGCTAGCAGAATAAAACCTTGGGAGAAGATGCATTGCCCTGTCTTTCACTTACACAAATTAGACATTTGATTTATAGGGCTGGGGAAAAACCCAGCACTTTTGACTTAAGTTATGGTACTTTATTAACTGGCTCATTTAACTATGAATATAAAAAGTTTGACTGAAAAGCTGATTTAAATGTGAATTACTGAACCTGGGGTGACAAGAACTCAATTTGTTCAGCCCTTACATTCATGGGAAACTCTCTTTTAATGAACCCCATATCATGTTACACAGAATAGACCAGATTGGCTGAAAGAGACAAGAAACACCCTATATCTGGGGTGGAGGGGAAGGTGCTGTTCAGCATTCAAGTATGACCAAAACTTGGGTCCTTTCTTGGGAAAAGCTTAACTTTTTCTAACTGATAGCACTTGCCATTCTCAGCTCTCTCCTGTTATACTCTATTTTTAACTATTGCAGAAAATGTCTATAAAATGTTAAACATTAGCACATAAAACTGCACCCCAGTCCAGTCTTTCCCACCCCTTCACTGTTTTATTATTTTCCTTTTTTAAAAAATATTTTATTTAAAATTTATTGTGTTGGCATGGTTTCAAGTGTCTCACTCAATATAACACCCTCATCGCACTGTATGGTACTCCCCTATGCCCTATACAAAGTCTCTATCCACCCCCGTTTCCTTGCCTCTGCTCCCTCCCCTCCACCTCCATCTTGCTTTTCCCTCTGGCTACTGCTACCCTATTGCTTGTATATAGGTGTTATGTATATATGATTTTGGCTAATCCTTTCACCTTCTTTGATACTGTCCCATCTTCCTCTGTCATTCTGACAGTTCACCTGCTCCTTGTGACCCGGCAACAGGTAAGATTTCCTTATTTTTTATGGCTGCATTACCCACTCATCCACGGATGGACACCTGAGCTGTTTCCAGATCTTGCTGCAATGAACATGTGAGTGAACATCTTCTTTTGAATTAGTGCTTTGAATAATTAGAATATATTCCTAGAAGTAAGATAGCTGGGTCAAAAGGAAGTTCCATTTTTAATTTTTTGAGGAATCTCCATACTGTTTTCCACAGTGGCTGTACCAGTCTGCATTCCCACCAGCAGTGCAGGAGGGTTCTCTTTTCTCCACATACTTGCCAGCACCTATCATGTGTTGTTTTGTTGATGAGCGCCATTCTGACTGGTGTGAGGTGGTATCTCATTGTGGTTTTAATCTGCATTTCTCTAATGATTAGTGCATTTTTTCATATGCCTATTGGCCATCTGTACATCGTCTTTGGAAAAGTATCTATTCAGTTCTTTTGCCCATTTTAAAATTGGATTGTTTACCCTCCTGGTGTTGAGTTTTAGAAGTTCTTTATAAATTTTGGTTATTAACCCCTTATCAGATATATTGGCGAATATGTTCTCCCATTGTGTGGGTTGTCTTTTTATTTTGTTAATGGTGTCTTTTGCTGTGCAAAAGCTTTTTAGTTTGATATAGTCCCATTTGTTTATTTTGTCCTTTATTTCACTTGCCTGTGGAGATAAATTGGCAAAAATATTGCTAAGAAAGATATTGGAGAGTTTACTGCCTGTGTTTTCTTCCAAGATGTTTATGGTTTTGTGACTTACATTTAAGCCTTTTATCCATTTTGAGTTTATTTTTGTAAATGGTGTAAGTTGGTGGTCTAGTTTTATTTTTTTGCATGTACCTGTCCAATTTTTCCAACATCACTTATTAAAGAGACTGTCTTTATTCCACTGTATGCTCTTTTTTTTTTTTTTTTTTTGTTTTTTTTTTTTTTGCATTTTTCTGAAGCTGGAAACAGGGAGAGACAGTCAGACAGACTCCCGCATGCGCCCGACCGGGATCCACCCGGCACGCCCACCAGGGGCGGTGCTCTGCCCCCCAGGGGGCGATGCTCTGCCCATCCTGGGCGTCGCCATGTTGCGACCAGAGCCACTCTAGCGCCTGAGGCAGAGGCCACAGAGCCATCCCCAGCGCCCGGGCCATCTTTGCTCCAATGGAGCCTTGGCTGCGGGAGGGGAAGAGAGAGACAGAGAGGAAGGCGCGGCGGAGGGGTGGAGAAGCAAATGGGCGCTTCTCCTATGTGCCCTGGCCGGGAATCGAACCCGGGTCCTCCGCACGCTAGGCCGACGCTCTACCGCTGAGCCAACCGGCCAGGGCCCCACTGTATGCTCTTACCTCCTTTGTCAAATATCAGTTGTCCATAAAGGTGTGGGTTTATTTCTGGGTTCTCTGTTCTGTTCCATTGATCTATATACCTGTTCTTATGCCAGTACTAAGCTGTTTTGATTACTATGACCTTGTAGTATAACTTGATATCAGGAAGTGTGATACCCCCACTTTATTCTTCATTTTCAAGATTGCTGAAGCTATTTGTGTTCTTTTTTTGGTTCCTTATAAATTTTTTGAATATTTGTTCTATATCTTTGAAGTATGCCATTGGTATTTCAATAGGAATTGCATTGAATCTATAGATTGCTTTGGGTAATATAGAGATTTCAATGGTATTTATTCTTCCTATTCATGAACATGGTATATGCTTTTACTTGTTTGTATCTTCTTTGATTTTTTTTAATGTCATTATTTTTCAAGTACAAAAATTTACCTCCTTGGTTAAATTTACTCCTAGGTATTTTACTTACTTATTTTGCAATAATGAAGGGGATTGTCTCCTTAATTTCTCTTTCGGACAATTTATTGTTGGTGTATAAAAATGCCACTGATGTCTGAATATTAATTTTGTATCCTGCCACCTTGCTGTATTCATTTATCAGGCCTAATAGTTTTTTGACTGAGACTTTAAGGATTTCTATGTACAGTATCATGTAATCAGCAAATAATGATAGTTTTACTCTTCTTTTCCAATTTGGATGCCTTTTATTTCTTCTTCTTGTCTGATTGTTGTGGCTAGAACTTCCAGAACCATGTTTAATAAGAGCAGTGAAAGGGGAGCATCCCTGCCTTGTTCTTGATCTTAAGGGGATTGCTTTTAATATTTTCCCATTGAGTATGATGTTGGCTGTGGGTTTGTCATAGATGGCCTTTATTATGTTGAGGTATGTTCCCTGTATTTTCACTTTGCCAAGAGTTTCAATCATAAATGGGTGCTGGATTCTATCAAATGCTTTTTCTGTATCTGTTGATATAATCATGTAATTTTTATCCTTCCTTTTGTTTATGTGATGAATCACATTGATTGATTTGCAGATATTGTACCAGCTTTGCCTCCCCAGAATAAAACCTACTTGATAATGATGTATGACTTTTTTAATGTAATGCTGGATCCGGTTTGCTAATATTTTGTTGAGAATTTTAACATCTATGTTCATCAGGGATATTGGCCTATAGTTTTCTCTCTTTATAATGTCCTTACCTGGTTTTGTAATGAGGATAATGCTTGCCTCATAAAAGGAGCTTGGAAATCTTCTCTCTTCTTGAATCATTTGAAATAGCTTGAGAAGGATAGGTGTTAGTTCTTCTATGAGTATTCGGTAAAATTTACCTGTGAAGCTATCTGGTCCAGGACTTTTGTTTGCTGGGAGTTTTTTTGATAACTGTTTCAATTTCATTATTGCAATCAGTCTGTTTAGGTTTTTTAATTCTTCCAGGTTGAGTTTTGGAAAATTGTATATTTCTAGGAATTTATCCATTTTTACCTAGGTTGTCCAATTTTTTGGCATATAGGTCTTTATAGTATTTTCTTACAATCCTTTGTATTTCTGTGGTGTCAGCTGTTACTTCTCTACTTTTATTTCTAATTTTATATATTTGAGTCCTCTCTCTCTCTCTTTGTATGAGTCTGGTTAAAGGTTTGTCAATCTTGTTTACTTTTTCAAAGAACCAGCTCTTAGTTTCATTGATCTTTTGTAATTTTTTTTAGCCTCTATGTCATTTATTTCTGCTCTGATTTTTATTTTTTCTTTCCTTCTACTTCCTCTGGGCTTTATTTGTTGTTCTTTTTCTATTTCTTTTAGATGCAGAGTTAAATTGTTTATTTGAGCTTTTCCTTGCTTCTTAAGGTATGCCTGCAATGCCATGAAATTCCCTCTCAGGATTGCTTTTGCTGTGTCTCATAAATTTTGAGTTGTTGTATGTTCATTTTCATTTGTTTTAAGGAAATTTTTTTATTTCTTTCTTGATCTCATTGTTAACCAATTTGTTATTTAATAACATGCTATTTAACCTTCAAGTGTTTGAATGCTTTTCAGTTTTTCCATTGTAGTTGATTTCTAGTTTAATGCCATTGTGATCAGAGAAGATGCTTGATATGATTTCAGTCTTCTTAAATTTACTGAGACTCGTTTTGTGTCCTAACATGTGGTCTATCCTAGAGAATGTACCATGAGCACTTGAAAAGAATGTATATTCTGCTGCTTTGGGTTAAAAGCTTCTGAAGATATCAATTAAATCCAGTTGACCTAGTGTGTCATTTAAGGCTGCTGTCTCTTTAATTTTCTGTCAGGAGGATCTATTCATCAATGTTAGTAGGGTATTAAAATCTCTTACTATTATAGTATTGCTGTTGATCTTGCCCTTTATGTCCATCAAAATCTGCTTTACATATTTAGGTACTCCTACATTAGGCACATAAATATTTACAATGGTCATATCCTCCTGTTGGATTGCTCCCTTTATCATTATGTAGTGACTTTCTTTATCTTTTACTATAGCCTTTGTTTTAAGGTCTGTTTTGTCAGATATAAGTATTGCTATTCCAGTTTTTTTCATTTCCATTTGCATGAAATACTTTTTTCTATCCCTTCACTTTCAATCTATGTGTATCTTTTATTCTGAAGTAGATCTCTTGTAGACAGCATATGTATAGGTCCTGTTTTCTTTTTTTAATCTTATTTTTATTAATTTAATGCAGTGACATTGATAAATCAGGGTACATATGTTCCGAGAAAACATCTCCAGATTATTTTGACCTTTGATTATGCTGTATACCCCTCAGACAAAGTAAAATTGTCTTCTGTCACCTTCTATCTGGTTTTCTTTGTGCCCCTCCCCTCCCCCTCCCCCTTCCCTCTCCTTCCTCACCCCCTCCCCACCCCTTCACCCCAACTTCTGTTACCATCACATTCTTGTCCATGTCTCTGAGTCTCATTTTTATGTCCCATCTATGTATGGATTTATATAGTTCTTAGTTTTTTCTGATTTACTTACTTCACTTTGTATAATGTTATCAAGGTCCATCCATGTTATTGTAAATGATCCAATGTCATAATTTCTTATGGCTGAGTAGTATTCCATAGTATATATCTACCAAAGATTTTTAATCCTCTTATCCTCTGATGAACACTTGGGCTGTGTCCAGCTCTTTGCTATTGTGAACAATGCTGCCAAAAACATGGGGATGCATTTCTCCTTTTGGAGTCATTCTATGGTGTTCTTGGGGTATATTCCTAAAAGTGGGATAGCTGGGTCAAAAGGCCGTTCAATTTTCAGTTTTTTGAGGAATCTTCATACTGTTTTCCACAGTGGCTGCACGAGTCTGCATTCCCACCAGCAGTGCAGGAGGGTTCCCTTTACTCTACATCTTTGCCAGCACTTATTCTGTGTTGTTTTGTTGATGAGTGTCATTCTGGCTGGTGTGAGGTGATATCTCATTGTGGTTTTAATTTGCATTTCTCTAATGATTAGTGATGTTGAGCATTTTTTCATATGCCTATTGGCCATCTGTATGTCTTCTTTGGAGAAGTGTCTATTCATTTCTTTTGCCCATTTTTGGATTGGATTGTTTGTCTTCCTGGTGTTGAGATTTATAAGTTCTTTATAAATTTTGGTTATTAACCCCTTATCAGACGTATTGTCAAATATGTTCTCCCATTGTGTAGTTTGTCTTTTTATTCTGTTCTTATTGTCTTTAGCTGTGCAAAAGCTTTTTAGTTTGATATACTCCCATTTGTTTATCCTGTCTTTTATTTCCTTTGCCCGTGGAGATAAATTAGGAAATATATTGCTCCGAGAGATGTTGGAGAGCTTACTGCCTATGTTTTCTTCTAAGATACTTATGGTTTCACGGCCTACATTTAAGTCTTTTATCTATTTTGAGTTTATTTTTGTGAGTGGTGTAAGCTGGTGATCTAGTTTCATTTTTTTGCAGGTAGCTGTCCAACTTTCCCAACACCATTTGTTAAAGAGGCTGTCTTTACTCCATTGTATTTCCTTACCTCCTTTGTCAAATATCAGTTGTCCATAGAAGTCTGGGTTTATTTCTGGGTTCTCTGCTCTGTTCCATTGATCTATATGCCTGTTCTTATGCCAGTACCAGGCTGTTTTGAATACAGTGGCTTTGTAATATAACTTGATATCAGGAAGTGTGATACCTCCCACTTTATTCTTCTTTTTTAAGATTGCTGAGGCTATTCGTGTCCTTTTTTGGTTCTATATAAATTTTTGGAATATGTGATCTATATCTTTGAAGTATATCATTGGTATTTTAATTGGTATTGCATTGCATTTATAGATTGCTTTGGGTAATATAAACATTTAAGGATGTTTATTCTTTTTTTTTAAATTTTTTTTATTTATTTACTTTTTTAGATTTTATTTATTCATTTTTATTAGAGAGAGAGGGAGAGATAGAGAGAGAACAGGGGGAGGAGCAGGAAGCATCAACTCCCATATGTGCCTTGACCAGGCAAGCCCAGGGTTTTGAACCGGCGACCTCAGTATTCCAGGTCGACACTTTATCCACTGCGCCACCACAGGTCAGGCCAGGATGTTTATTCTTTTTAACCATGAGCACGGTATATGCTTCCACTTGTTTGTATCTTTCTTGATTTCTTTTATCAACGCTTTGTAATTTTCCGAGTACAAGTCTTTAGTCTCCTAGGTACTTTATTTTTTTGGTTGTAATTGTGAAGGGGATTGATTCCTTAATTTCTCTTTCTGACTGTTCATTGTTGGCGTATAAAAATGCCTCTGATTTCTGAGTATTGATTTTATATTCTGCCACTTTGCTGAACTCATTTATCAGGTCCAGTAGTTTTTTGACTGAGACTTAGGGTTTTCTATATACAGTATCATATCATCTGCAAATAATGATAGTTTTACTTCTTGTTTTCCAACTTGAATGCCTTTTATTTATTCTTCTTCTTGTCTGATTGCCGTGGCTAGGACTTCCAGGACTATATTAAATAAGAGTGGTAAAAGGGGGCACCCCTGCCTTGTTCCTGATCTTAAGGGGATTGCTTTTAATTTTTGCCCATTGAGTATAATGTTGGCTGTGGGTTTGTCATAGATGGCTTTTATCATGTTGAGGTATGTTCCCTGTATTCCCACTTTGCTGAGAGTTTTGATCATGAATGGGTGCTGGATTTTATCAAATGCTTTTTCTGCATCTATTGAAATTATCATATGGTTTTTCTCCTTCTTTTTGTTTATGTGATGAATCACATTGATTGATTTACGAATATTGTACAAGCCTTGTCTCCCCAGAATAAATCCCACTTTATCATGGTGTATGATTTTTTCCATATATTGTTCGATCCAGTTTGCTAATATTTTGTTGAGGATTTTAGCATCTATATTCATCAGAGATATTGGCCTATAATTTTCTTTCTTTGTGTTGTCTTTGCCTGGTTTTGGAATCAGAATTATGCTTGTCTCATAAAAGGAGCTTAAAAGTCTTCCTTCTCTTGAATTTTTTGAAATAGTTTGAGAAGGATAGGAGTTAGTTCTTTTTTGAATATTTGGTAGAATTCAGTTGTGAAGCCATCAGGCCCAGGACTTTCCTTTGTTGTAAGTTTTTTGATAACTGTTTCAATCTCATTTGGTGTAATCGGTCTGTTTAGGTTTTCTGATTCTTCCAGATTGATTTTTGGAAGATTGTATGTTTCAAAAAATTTGTCGATTTCATCTAGGTTGTCTAGTTTTTGGCATACAGTTCTTCATAGTATTTTCTTACAATATTTTGTATTTCTGTTGTGTCAGTTGTTATTTCTCCACTCTCATTTCTAATTTTATTTATTTGAGTCCTCTCTCTCTTTTTCTTGGTGAGTCTAGTTAAAGGTTCATCAATCTTGTTTACCTTTTCAAAGAACCAGCTCCTAGTTTCATTTATCCTCTGCATTGTTTCTTTAGCCTCTATGTCATTTATTTCTGCTCTGATCTTTATTATTTCCTTCCTTCTATTAGCTCTGGGCTTTACTTGCTGTTCTTTTTCTAGTTCTTTCAGATGCAGGGTTAAGGTGTTTATTTGAGCTTTTTCTAGCTTCTTAAAGTGTGCCTGTATTGCTATGAACTTCCCTCTCAGTACTGTTTTTGCTGTGTCCCATAAATTTTGAGTTGTTGTATGCTCATTGTCATTCGTTTTAGGAATTTTTTTATTTCTTCTTTGATCTCATTCTTAATCCATTCATTATTTAACAACCTGCTATTTAGTTTCCTTGTGTTTGAGAATTTTTGAGCTTTTCTGTTGTGGTTCATTTCTAGTTTCATGCCGTTGTGATCGGAGAAAGTGCTTGATATGATTTCAATCTTCTTAAATTTGTTGAGACCACTTTTGTGCCCTAACATGTGGTCTATCCTAGAGAATGTACCATGAGCACTTGAAAAGAATGTATATTCTGCTGCTTTAGGGTGAAAGGTTCTGAAGATATCTATTAAATCAAGTTGATCTAGTGTGTCCAATAAGTCTGCTGTTTCTTTGTTAATTTTCTTTCTTGAGGATCTATCTAGTGATGTTAGTGGAGTATTGAAATCCCCTACTATTATAGTATTGCTGTTGATCTCGCCCTTTAAATCCATCAGTCTGCTTTATATATTTAGGTGGTCCTATATTAGGTGCATAGATATTTATAATAGTTATATCTTCCTGTTAGATTACTCCCTTTATCATTATGTAGTGGCCTTCTTTATCTCTTACTATATCCTTTATTTTAAAGTCCACTTTGTCTGATATAAATATTGCTACCCCAGCTTTTTTTTCATTTTCATTTACATGAAATGTTTTTTTCCATCCTTTTACCTTCAATCTATGTGTATCTTTTGTTCTAATGTGTGTCTCTTGTAGACAGCATATGTACGGCTCCTGTTTTCTTATCCTATGTCTTTTGATTGAATCATTTAATCCATTTACATTTAAGGTTATTATTGATATGTAGTTGTTTATTGCCATTTTATTCTTTAAAGCTGTATTCCTTTTTTGCTATATTTTTTCCCCCTTTGATCTGTTTACAACAGGCCCCTTAACATTTCCTGCAGCATTGGTTTGGTTGTAATGAATTCCTTGAGTTGTTTTTTGTCTGGGAAGCTTTTTATTTCTCCTTCAATTTTAAACAATAGCCTTGCTGGATAAGTAGTCTTTGTTGTAGGTTCTTATTCTGCATTACTTTGAATATTTCTTGCCATTACCTTCTGGCCTCAAGTGTTTCTGTTGAGAAGTGGGATGTCATCCTTATGGGGGCTTTTTTGTAGGTGATAACTTTTTTTTCCTCTTGCGGCTTTTAATATTTTCTCTTTATCACTTAGCTTTGGTATTTTAATTATGATGTGTGTTGGTGTAAGTTTCTTTGGGTTTCTCTTTAATGGAGTCCTCTGTGCTTCTTGAACTTGTGAGAGTTTCTCCTGCATTAATTTTGGGAAGTTTTCAGCTATGATATGATTGAACAAAGTCTCTATCCCTTGTTCTTTTTCTTTTTCTTCAGAAACCCCTATGATGCAGATGTTATTTCTCTTTATGTTGTCACAGAGCTCTCTAAGAGTTTCCTCAGACTTTTTGAGTCTCTTTTCTTTTTTCTTCTCTGCTTTCATGCCTTCATTGAAGTTGTCCTTTAACTCGCTGATTCAATCCTCAGCTCTATCTATCCTGTTTTTAATTCCTTCCATTGTGGTCTTTATTTCTGATATTGTATTTGTCATCTCCAACTGATTCTTTTTTATACTTGCTATTTCTTTATTTAGGTGTTCATAATGACCATCCATTGTTGTTCTAAGATCCCTAAGCATCCTTACAATCATTATTTTGAACTCCGCATCTGGAAGTTTGATTATTTTCATATCACTCAGTTCATCTCCTGAAGGTGTCTCTTGTGGTTTCTTTTGGATTGCACTTTTTTATCTTCTCATTGTCTGTGTTTGGGTCTTTTATTTGTAGAGTTCATTGAGTCTAGGCTTGGTGTTGTCTGTCTCCAGTTTTCAGTTGTGTTATTTCTAGGTCTTCTTGGATTAGTATCAGCTATTATTTGTAATCCATTTTCGGATTTGGGCTGCTTTGAAGTCTTGATTTGTTTGTTTTCTTAACAGGTGATAGTCTTGTTTACTGATCTCAGCAGGGGGCTTCCTTGAAACTGTATCTAGGAATGCAATGGGTGTAACCTGAGACTCTGAAGGCCTCTTCTACCAATTAATCTCTCTGGGGGCAGGGTGTTTCCTCAGCTTCAGTAGGGGGAGGTGTATCTCAGATCTTCATAGAGACCTGAGTTACTGCCCCTCCTCCCCACTTCTTGTTTTTAGCTGTGTCTTGTTGCAGTGATTGGAGCTGGAGAGATGTCTGGAGATCTCTGATCTGGAAGCAATTCAGTACTGTTTTGTGGAAGGGTCAGTCCCTCCTTCAGCTATGGCTGCCTCCAGCACAGATGAGTCAGCTTTTTTAGGTTGTCTCCTGCATTCCTTAGCCCCTCACAGTCTGTCCCTCTCTCCCTCCTTTCCACTTGGGAGATAAACTGGTCTTTTCAACACACCTCACTCCCTGGTCGCCAGGCAAGTGGCTATGAGCAGTATTTTCTGCTCTTTTCCCTGGAGTGAGATCCCCTCTGGGCTCTCAGCCTCACGCCCCCCCCATTCCTGTAAGCAGGGGAGATTCAGGTGCTCCCTACCAGGTTTGTTGTGGCTTTTTCTTTGCTCCTTGGTTTTTGAGAGCTATTCTTGTAGTCCAGAGTTGGTTTTTCACGCTAATTTTTCCTAAATTGATTTGTATTCCAGTTTGGTGGTGAGAGCTGGGCGTCTGTGCATCCGCCTACTCTGCTGCCATCTTCTAATCTCTCTCATTATAGTTTTGATTTGCATTTCTCTAATAGCTAGTGAAGATGAGCATCTTTTCATATATCTATTGACCATTTATATTTCGTCTTGGAAGAAGTGTCTGTTCATGTCCTCTTTCCATTTTTTTTATTGGATTGTTTGCTTGTTTGTTGCTGAGTTTTGTGAGTTCTTGTATATTTTGGATATTAGGCCCTTATCTGAGCTATTGTTTGCAAATATCATCTCCCATTTAGTTGGCAGCCTAGTTGATTTGTTGACAGTTTCTTTTTCTGTGCAGAGGCTTCTTAGTCTGATGTAGTCCCATTCATTTATCTTTGCCTTCACTTCCCTTGCCTTTGAAGTCAAATTCATAAAATGTTCTTTATGACCAAGGTCCATAAATTTAGTACTTATGTTTTCTTCTATGTAATTTATTGTTTCAGATCTTATATTAAGGTCTTTGATCTATTTTGAATTAATTTTTGTGCAAGGAGTTAAACTATAGTCAAGTTTCATTCTTTTGCATGTGGTTTTTCAATTTCCCCAGCACCATTTATTGAGAGGCTTTCTTTTTTCCATTGTATGTTTTTGGTTCCTTTATCAAAGATGATTTGACCATATATATGTGGTTTTATTTCTGGACTTTCTATTCTGTTCCATTGGTCTGAGTGTCTATTTTTCTGCCAATACCATGCTGTTTTGATTGTCGTGGCCCTATAATATAGTTTGAAGTCAGGTATTGTAATGCCTCCAGCTTTGTCTTTTCTTTAGGATTACTTTGGCTATTCAGGGTTTTTTATAGTTCCATATAAACCTGATGATTTTTTGCTCCATTTCTTTAAAAAATGACATTGGAATTTTGATGGGAATTGCATTAAATTTGTATAGTGCCTTGAGTAATATGGCCATTTTAACTAAATTGTTTCTTCCTATCCAAGAACAAAGAATATTTTTCTATTTCATTGTGTCTTTTTCAATTTCCCTTAATAATGCTTTGTAATTTTCATCATATAGGTCATATACATTTTTTGTTATGTTTATTTCTAGGTATTTTATTTTTTTGTTGCAACCATAAAAGGGATTATTTTTTTGAGTTCATTTTCTGAAGTTTTATTGTTGGCATATAAGAAAGCAATAGACTTTTGTATATTAATTTTGTATCCTGTGACCTTACTGTATTTATTGCTTTATTGTTTCTAATAGCCTTGCTGTGGAGTCTTTGGGGTTTTCTATATCATCTGCAAAAAATGAAATCTTTACTTCTTTCACATTATGAATGCCTTTTATTTATTTTTTTCTCTTGTCTGATTGCTCTGGCTAGAACTTCCAGCACTATATGGAACAGGAGTGGAGAGAGTGGGCAGCCTTGTCTTTTTCCTGGTTTTAGAAGAAAAGTTTTCAGTTTTTGCCATTTAATATGATGTTAACTGATGATTTGTCATAAATAGCCTTTATTATGTTGAGATATTTTCCTTCTATATCCATTTTGTTGAGTGTTTTAAAATGAAATGATGTTGTATTTTATTGAATGCCTTTCTGCATCTATTGATAGGATCATATGGTTTTTTTTCTTTGTTTTGTTGATATGGTGTATTATATTAATTGTTTTACATATGTTAAACCATCCTTGTGATTCTGGGATGAATCCCACTTGATCATGATGAATTATTTTTTTAATGTGCTGTTGTATTTGATTTGCTAGTATTTTGTTTAACATTTTTGCATCTGTACTCATTAGAGATATTGGTCTGTAGTTTTTTTTGTGTGTGTTGTCCTTGCCAGGTTTTGGTATGAGAGTCATGTTGGCCTCATAAAATGTGTTTGGAAGTATTGTTTCTTCAATTTTTTTGGAAGACTTTGAGAAGGATAGAAACCAAATCTTCTTTGAATGTTTGATAGTATTCACTAGTATAACTGTCTAGCCCTGGACTTTTATTTTTGGGGAGGTTTTTGATAGTTTTTTCTATTTCCTCCCTGCTTATATGTTTGTTTAGGCTTTCTGCTTCATGATTCAGTCTAAGAAGATTGTATTGTTCTAGGAATTTATCCATTTTTTCTAGATTGTTAAATTTGGTGGCATATAGTTTTTCATAGTATTCTACCATAATCCTTTGTATATCTATGATATCTGTGGTAATATCTCTTTCATTTTGGATTTTGTTTATGAGTCCTTTCTCTTTTTTCCTTAGTGAGTCTTGCCAAGGGTTTGTCAATATTTTTGACCTTTTTAAAGAACCAACTCCTTGTTTTATTAATTTTTTTCTACTCTCTATTTCACTTATTTCTGCTCCAACTTTTATTATTTCCTTTCTTCTGCTGGTTTTGAATTGTCCCCACCCCTTTTTTTTCTAGTTTTTAAAGATGTGATGTTAAGTTTTTTACTTGGGCTCTTTCTTGTTTGTTCATGTAAGCCTATAATGATATGAACTTCCCTCTTATTACTGCTTTTGCTGCATCCCAAAGATTCTGATATGTCATGTTGTCATTTTTGTTTGTACATATCTTTTGATCTCTGCTTTTATTTTTTTCTTTGACCTAGTCATTTTTTATAAGTATGTTTTTTAATTTACACAATTTTGTGGGTTTGTTTACTTCTTTTTTGAAGTTGAATTCTAGTTTCAAAGCTTTATGGTCAGCAAATATGCTTGGTATAATTTGAATCTTCCTGAATTTGTTGATGTTAGTTTTGTGGCTTAACATATGGTCAATTCTTGAGAATGTTCCATGTACACTGAAGAAAAATGTATACTCTGACGTTTTGGGGTGAAATGTCCTGTAGATGTCTATCATATCCAATTGTTCTAGTGTTTTGTTTAAGGCCAATATTTCTTTATTGATTTTCTTTTTGGATGAATGATCTAGAGCTATCAGTGTTAAACCGAGGTTTTCAAGTATGATTGTATTTTTGTCAGGGTTTTTTTTTTTTTTTTTTTCAGAGACAGAGAGAGAATCAGAGAGAGGGATAGATAGGGATAGACAGACAGGAATGGAGAGAGACAAGAAACATCAATCATCAGTTTTTCATCACGACACCTTAATTGTTCATTGACTGCTCTCTCATATGTGCCCTGACCTTGGGCCTTCAACAGACTGAGTGACCCCTTGCTCAAGCCAGCGACCCTGGGTCCAAACTGGTGAGCTTTGCTCAAAGCAGATGAACCTGTGCTCAAGCTGGCGACCTTGGGGTCTTGAACCTGGGTCCTCCGCATCCCAGTCTGACACTCTATCCACTGTGCCACTGCCTGGTCAGGCTGTCGGTTTTTATTTTTAGATCAGTTACTAGATGTCTCATATGCTTTGATGTTCCTTGGTTTTGTGCATATATATTAAGAAGTGTTATGTCTTCTTGATTCAATGTCCCCTTTATCATTATAAAATGACCATCTTTGTCTCTGTCTACCTTTGTTGTCTTTAATCAGCATTGTTAGATATGAATATGGCTACATCTGTTTTTCTTTGGATATTATTTGATTGGAGAGTCATTTTTCCAACCTTTTACTTTAAATCTGTTTTTATCCTTATAGCTTCGATGTATTTCTTGAAGGCAGGATACAGTTGGATTTTCTTTCTTGATCCACTCTGCTACTCTGTACATTTTTATTAGTGAGTTCAATCCATTTACATTTAATGTAATTATTGACACTTGAGGATTTCCTATTGCCATTTTATATATTGCTTTCTGATTGCTCTCTTTCTTGTTTGATTCTTCTCTTAGTTTTTCTGTCATTTGTTTTTGTTTGGTTGTATTCCATACTTCTTTCCTCTGTTTCTTATTTTTTTAAGCTATGTGTTTCAGTAGTGGTAATATCAGGGGTGGTTTCCATTAGGTAATTAAAAGAATATATATCATATTTATTGTAGTCTATTATCTCATGAGTGCTTCTGCACTCCATCCTCCTTTGCTACTGCTAGTCTTTGTCTTCTCTCCTTTTTTGTTTTTGTTGTCACAGATTATTCTTATTTTTATTTGATCTTGTTGGAGCTTTTACTTATGATATTGTTTTGTTTTATTCTTTGTATTTGGTTGGGTAACACCTTTTAATATTTCCTGAAGTGGGGATTTTCTAGTGATAAATTTTCTCGTACTCTCTATATCTGTGAATGTTTTTATTTCCCCTTCATATTTGAAAAATAGTTTTTTTGTTTATTTGTTTTTGTATTTTTCTGAAGTTGGAAACAGGGAGGCAGTCAGACAGACTCCTACATGCACCCAACCAAGATCCACCCAGCATGCCCACCAGGGGGCGATGCTTTGCCCATGCGGGGCATTGCTCTGTTGCAACCAGAGCCATTCTAGTGCCTGAGGCAGAGGCCACAGAGCCACCCCCAGTGCCCAGGCCAACTTTGCTCTAATGGAGCCTTGGCTGCGGGAGTGGAAGAGAGAGACAGAGAGGAAGGAGAGGGGGAGGGGTGGAGAAGAAGATGAGCGCCTCTCCTGTGTGCCCTGGCTGGGAATTGAACCCGGTACTCCTGCACGCCAAGCCGATGCTCTACCACTGAGCCAACCGGCCAGGGCCCGAAGAATAGTTTTGATGGCTATAGTATTCTTGGCTAGAAGTTTCTCTCATTTAGTACTTTAAATATTGGGGTCCACTCTTCTGGCTTGTAGAGTTTCTGCTGAAAAATCTGATGATAGCCTAATAAGCCTTCCTTTATGTGTTGTATTCTTTTTTTCCTTGGCTGCCTTGAGGATTTTTTCTTTGTCATTGATTTAGATAATTTCATTATGCTGTGCCTTGGAGTAGGTCTGTTTGGGTTAAAGTAACTCGATGTTCTGTTTGCTTCTTTGATTTGAGGCTCTAATTCCACCAGCTTGGGAAGTTCTCATTATTTGTTTGAATATGTTCTCTATTCCTTTTTCTCTCTCTTCTCCTTCTTATATACCCATTATTCTTATATTGCTTTTTCTGATGGAGTCAGACAATTCTTGTAGGGCTTTTTCATTTTTTTTTTTAAGTTATGAGTCTCTCTCCTCTCTATAGTATCTCTAGTTCCCTGTCTTCTGTGACACTAATTATCTTCTCTATCTGGCCCGTTCTATTAGCTAAGCTTGTTACTTCATTTTTCAGTTAATGTATTGAGTTTTTGATCTCTGTTTTGTTCCTTTTTATAGTTTCAATTTCCTTGGTGAAGTACTCTTTTTGTTCATTAAATTGTTTTTTGAGCTCACTACATTGACTTTCAGTACTTTCTTATATTTCACTGAGTATTTTTAAAACTTCAATTTTGAATTCTCTGTCATTTAACTCCAAGGTTTCCAAGTCATTGAAATTTTTTTCTAGAGATTTTTTATCATCTATCTGAGCTACTTCTCTGTCTTTTGTATTCATGATATTTGATTTGTTTTTCCTTAGTGGAATTTGAGAGTGGTATTGTTAATAACACTAATAAGAGATAATTAAAAAATAAAATAAAAATTGAAAAAATACAGTGAAAAGTGAAAATTCTGTGATGATAAGTAGAACAAAAACTATAGAGAATTAGAAGCAGGAACTGAGGAAAAATAAAAAAAGAGAAAAATTGAAGTAAAAAGCAAAATGCCACAAAAATAAATGAGTCCAAAATATAATAATTTGATGAGAAATGATGTTCAGATGAAAGCAAAAAAAAAAAATAAATAAATAAAAAAGAAAAAAGAATAAACAGGAAGAGAGAAAAAGAGTAAAAGAAAGAAAAAAGAAAGAGAAAAAATCACAAAACAAAAACAAACAAAAAAGAAGTAAAGGTTTCTGAAATAAAACCCTCACAAAAAACAAGAATGAAAAGTGTAACAACTATGGATAATGAAGTTCAAAAAAATAAAAAAGAAAGAAAAAGGGAAGAAGAAAATATGACAAAAAGCTTTTAAAAAATGTAATTTTTTTTCCTGATTTTGAGAGATAACTTCTTCCTTTTTTTGGGGGGGGGGGGTTGGAACCGTACTACACATTTTGCCTCTGTGGGGCTCTTGGGAAGAAGTCTGCTGGTGTGTTGCTGTGGTAATGATGTAGGCTGGGCCTCAGTTTCATTGGTAGGTGAGGCTAGTTAGGATTTTGCAATTTTATGGCTCTAGCAATGACAGTCTCAGTTCTCCAGGTGCCTCTCCCCGTGTCCCTTGCACCAGAGCTAGCAGCCTAGAGACTTAGCTGTGGGGTCCACCTCAGCCAATGTTTGCACAACAAGGGGAGCTATGCACAACCAGGTCCTTTCTCCAGTACTGCTCAAAGCACAGTTCTGGGCAAGGCAGTGGCAGTGAGAGCCACCAGTGAGAGTAAGCAGGGTAGGGCTCAGATCACAGATCAAGCACCTTTCTGCTATACACAAGCAAAATTCTATGGACCAGCAGGCAGATCTAATATGCCTCAGTGCACTGTGGGTCTGATCTTTATGGGCTTCTTGTAAGTGCTGTTGGGAGCCCACTGTAGGCTATGTGTGTGTCTAGCTCCCATGACTCCAGCAATGTACACAGATGCTTGCACTGGCCCACGGAGGCACCCAGCATTGGCAGTCTCAGGCTATGGACTTCGGCCTGTATTTACACCCAGCACTGGTGATCGTGGAGCTGGGAATGCCCAAAGACGCTTGCAGTGGCCCACGCAGGTGCCTAGCCTCGATAATCTTGGGCTAAGCACTTTGGCCCATGCACACGCCCAGTACCTGTGATGCCAGGTGGAGCCTTTCACACAGCACCAGTAACCTTGGAGCCGGGAATGCACAAAGATGCTAGCACTGGCCCACGCGGGCACCCTGCACTGGTAATTTTAGGTGGAACCCACAGCCCATGCGCACCCAGCATCCATGATCTAAGCCAGGGGTCTCAAACTCAACTCAGCATGTGGGCCGCAGAGCAAGATCACAGCCGATCGGCAGGCCGCACTAGGTCTACAAAAGACAACTGTTTCGCAACACTTTTCTCACTGCAGTTGAAAACAAAAAAAAATCAGTACAACAAGCACAATCGTACATGCAGTTTACTCAGTGTCACAAAACGACCAGAAACTGTAGTTTGCATCACAACTGCTGTTAACTAAGCTAATATCTAGCTAGGATGCTAGAGAAATGAAAAATACAAGTAGGCCCCTAGGCTTACTTAATTTTATCCAAAATATTTTGAACTTCGTGTATTAGTCTGCGGGCCGCACAAAATTGTTCGGCGGGCCGCATGCGGCCCGCGGGCCGCGAGTTTGAGACCCCTGATCTAAGCAGAGCCGATGAGTTCTTTCTTTCTGTTTGAACACCTACCCAAACTCAGCTCCTTTTCCACTATCTCAGTCTCTCCTCTTCGCCCAGCTTCAAACAAAAGTGCCCCTTCCTCAGATCAGTGAGGAAAGCAAAATATCCCGTCCTCTGTCTTTTTTCCTTCTGAGTGGATTATTTTTTCAGTCACCTTTTCACCCAATCATACCTTTGTCTGGTGTGTGTATATCTCAGGTGCTCCTGAAATTTTTTCTCTGTCTTTAGTTATTAAATTTGTTGAAATTTCTAGGGGAGAGGATGGGAATATCCCTCACACTGCCATTTCTCTGACGTCACTCACTCCTCCTGTTACTTTCTTGTATTAGCTGACCATACACACTGAAAATGATGTTGAAGGAAAGGGGAAGAAGAAGCAATCCACTTGTTTCCATCCTTCCTTGTTAGTAAGCTGAAATGAAAGAGGGCTGCTACTCTGCTTTGTATTAAGAAGTGAAATAAAATTAGCTGAGTTAGTTCTGTGCAGCATTTCCACTGTTCTGTTAATGAACTACATCTGCATGTGCCAACTCTGAAGTGAAAACTTTGTAAAATCCTTTTATATTTGTATTTAAAACTGGCATTGCACCAAAAAAGATGAACAGTAAAATTCATGATAATACTTTAAAATTTACTTTTTCTTTACTGAGGATAATATTATACCTGACCTGTGGTGGCACAGTGAGCAGAGCATGACCTGAAAAACTGAGATCACAAGTTTGAAACCCCAGGCTTGCCCAGTCAGGGCACATATGAGAAATAATCAACCAACAACCGAAGTGAAGCAACTATGAGTTGAGTTGATGTTTCTCCCCCTTATCTTCCTCTCTCTCTCTCTTAAAATCAATAACATCTTTAGAAATTTTTTAAAAAAGAGAGAACAATGTTAAATTGCAATAAATACTCATGGATGAAAGGAAAAAGCTTTATATTTTAGTATTCATTTTTTTATTAAACTTTTTTTTTTTTTTAATTTTTATTTATTTATTTATTTTTTACAGAGACAGAGAGAGGGATAGACAGGGACAGACAGGAACGGAGAGAGATGAGAAGCATCAATCATTAGTTTTTCATTGCGCGTTGCGACACCTTAGTTGTTCATTGATTGCTTTCTCATATGTGCCTTGACCGCAGGCCTTCAGCAGACCGAGTAACCCCTTGCTGGAGCCAGCTACCCTGGGTTCAAGCTGGTGGGCTTTTTCCCTCAAACCAGATGAGCCTGCACTCAAGCTGGCAACCTCGGGGTCTCGAACCCGGGTCCTCTGCATCGCAGTCCGACACTCTATCCACTGCACCACCACCTGGTCAGGCTAAACTTTTTTTAAAAAGAGATTTTATTTATTGATTTTAGAGAGAGGAGAGAGAAAGGTGGTGGTGGAGAAGCAGGAAACATCAACTCATAGTTGTTGCTTCTCATGTGTGGTTTGAATGCACAAGCCCAGGGTTTCAAACCAGTGACCTCGGCATTCCAGGCCAATGCTTTACCCACTGTACCACCTCAAGTCAGGCTATATTTTAGTATTCATTATGGCACTTTTTCTTGCTTTATGAGCAAGGAGCCCTAAAATTATGTAGCCAGACATGGTTGTCATGGCTATGGTTGAATAAATCAATCCAACCTGTCAAATTTGGGGGAAATATTTCTAAAATTACTAGGAAGTCCAACTTACTAACAAATTGCATTCCACCTTACTTTATAAGACAGTTACTTGGAACTTGGCATGTATTTTCTTATAGGATCACTCCTTTGAATAGTTGTCTGGTTTTCAAGCTAGCCCACAAAAGCTTTCTAAAATGATATAGTGACTGTCCTCAGCATATTTGAATGTTGGATTAATGTAGCTGAAGTGCATTAGTGGTATTCACCAAGTATAGTCACTCCTCAGCATCTGGGGAGATTGGTTCCATGACTCCTTAGATACCAAAATCTGAGGATGCTCAAGTTCCTTGTATAAAATGGTACAATATTTGCATATAACCTATATTTATTTGCATGTAGACTGCAGGAGGGTATGCCTACACATTACTTAATTCCTGTGGATTTACTGCAGTGCTTGGTGTGTGGCAAATTCAAGTTCTGCTTTTTGGAATTATCTGGCTTTTTCTCCCCAAATATTTTTGATCTGCATTGGTTGAATACTCTGATGTAAAACCCATGGATACAGAAGGCAAACTATTGTACTGCAGGCTTGCACTTAGCAGATGGGTGGGGCCATAGAAATCTGGTTGGTTCTGGACAATTAGCTATAAACACTGGAATGTGCCACACTGAGACAGAGTGTGGACAGAGACACTTAGTGGACAGTGTGAGACCCTCTGAGGTGCTCTTTCCCTTCTGTCATAGTGCCTGACAGTATCCGAGGGATGGCTGCTCCATCAGCCTGGCAACTAGCTGGTGAGAGGATGACACAGAGCAGAGCCCCGGTGTACTGTGATGGGGAGGCTGACACACTTGGATAATAAAGTTATCATTTACTTAGAGTTCTTTGATTGCAAGTAGTAGAAACCAATTCTGCCATGATCAGTAGCTTATTTGGTTTGAATGTCATCCTGATATGTCAAGGTTGCAGTTTGATCCCTGTTCAGGGCACATACCAGAATTAATCAATTAATTCATAAATAAGTGAAACAAAAAATCCATCTCTCTCTCTCTATTCCTCTCTCTCTAAAATCAATTAAAAAATAAACCAGTTTTAGCTAATTAAAGCAAAATGGGTTAGCTTGGTTGGACAGCTTACATACTTGCAGGAATATCTAGGTCTTAGACAGCAGGGTAGGTAGCTCTAGGACTCTTAGTTATTCATGAACTGTTACCAGCATATCTCAGCTCCAACAATTTTCTACTCTTGTGATACTTCATCCAAGAGTCTGATTTTTGGGAGAGAGGGCTGGATTGACTTAGTTTGGGTCATATGCCTCTCCCTTAGTCAGGAGGTCCCTTGAACCTTGATGAATAGTTCCAGTAAGACTGCCCCCAGCCTGACCAGGCAGTGGCGCAGTGGATAAAGCGTCGAACTGGGATGTGGAGGACCCAGGTTTGAGACCCTGAGGTCGCCAGCTTGAGCACGGGCTTATCTGGGTTGAGCAGAACTCACCAGCTTGGACCCAAGGTCACTGGCTTGAACAAGGGGTTACTTGGTCTGCTGAAGGCCCGTGGTCAAGGCACATATGAGAAAGCAATCAATGAACAACTAAGGTGTCGCAATGAAAAACTAATGATTGATGCTTCTCATCTCTCTCCGTTCCTGTCTGTCTGCCCCTATCTATCCTCTCTGCCCCCAAAGAAACATGAAAAGTTTTGTTTTCAAAAGCTACAGTTGTCCACCATAACACTGCACAGCTTTCTCTCAATAGTTGCACAGCTGCTATTGGAGCAGCCTAGAGGGATGAGTGAAGTTGAAAGCAATATGAAATCAACCATACTCCAGGAACATGATTTCATAGGCTGAGGTCTGTGGCTTGGGAATGCTGATACATATTTTGTGTCTGAACATTATTGTCGCTGCTGTGGGTGCTTCAGGTTATTGTAGCCCAGTGGTTCTCAGAGTGTGCGCCAGGGCACACTGGTGCACCCTAGAAGATTTTCAGGTGTGCCCTATGGTATTCCAGAGAAATATGTGCCTGTTGGGGACCAAAAAACCAACAGGGTTTTTGGAGTTTAGATTTTTGGGGGACAGAGGTGTGAGGAATTGGCTGTAAGCTGACAGTCTGCCCAACCCCCCACCTCACTTGCCTGATTAGATTGCAAAGGGCTGTTAAGCTGTGGTGCTGGATTGTTTACACTACTCCCCATGTTCCCTGGAAAGACTGGAGGCAGGTTTCTTGTATCCTTTTTTTGGTTTTGTTTTCAAAAGCTACAGTTGTCCACCATAACAAGTTAAGATGATATGTATGGTGGGGGTTTTGGATTGATAATTAAACATAAGGAATTGTCTCTTGAAGCCTTTTGGATTTCTATAAAAGAAGAATATGCGGCAATATCTAAAAAAGCTTTGAACATTTTACTACAATTTTCAACATCCTCTTTATGTGAATTAGGATTTTCTACCCTTAACACAGAGTAAAAAGAGAAGAATTTTTCAATGTATTGACGAGGAAATGAGAGTTTGCCTTTCAAATATATGCCCAAACATTGAAGAAATTGCTAGGACACATCAGGCTCATGTTTCTCATAAACACAAGAATGAAAATACTTAACACATTCGTTCCAGGATCTGCCGAATTTACTAAATCTTACTAAGAATGTGTCTATATATATAAAAGATAACTTTTTTGTCATTTTAAAAAAATTTTAACTCCTTTTTTTATGAATTCTAAAAAGCATAACTCAAAAAATGTAACATAAAAATGTTTCTTAATGTCAGAATAAGTTCAATTTTGTCATATTTATTTTGTTTAATTACCATAAAAGCATGCTTGGACTTTACAGTTTTTTCTTTAATATTTGATTTAGTTATTATAACATATTTCTTAGAAATTTGTATATAGCGTGCCTACAATTATTTGTAGGATTCTAAATGTGCCCCGACTTCAAAAAGTTTGAGAACCACTGCTTTTCCCTCTTAGCCCTTAGGCCAGTAACTCTCAGTCCCAGTAGCATACTACGAGTGGGGGGCCAGGAGGGACAGCTTCTGTAAAAATAACCAATGCCTGAGTCTTACCTTTGAGATTCTGATTTAATTGGCTGGTGAACCTGGACATCAGAATTTAATAGCTTCTCTGGTTAAGTTCACAATTAGCCAGGGTTGAATGGGTCTGCTTTGGACTCTTAACCTGGCTAAATTTCACAGTAACTCAGGGTCATTCAGGGTGGAAGGGTTGCATGTGGGGTGTTTCTCTCCTTAGACTTATGGCTGAAGCCAATATATTGACCTATTCTGCACTCAAAGGAGGAGAAAAATGGGAGTTGTTCATCCTTCTGTTGTTTCTTCCCATGTTGTGTCTACCTGGTGACCCCTCTAAGGTCCCTGCAGGGAAAGAAAAAGAGAAAGATCAAAATACTTGACATGTAGATCCTCATACCTCAATCAAGTTGGCAACATTGTATCTCTGCACTCTTCCCCCCACCCCACGTTGGAAGCCTTGCTGGGGTGCCATGTGTTCTTTCCGTGGCTTGAGCCAACTTCCCTTTGCAGAACAGCCACAACAGTAAGCTGGAGCATGAGACCGCTTGTGAGTGGGGGCTTGTTTGATTTTGGAGTTACAATTATGATAAGATCTATCACTGTTGAATTGTGTCACCTCTTTCATTTTGACTTAGTGCATTCATGTTGGTGCCATTGTCTCCCCATCAACTGCCAGAGCTCTGGGGAGGAAACGCTCACTCCAGCTTTGACGGATCATTCCAGAATGTGTAGTCCAAGGTTCCTTGCAAGTTGTAGGTGGAAGCATTTATAGACACATTGACTTGGTGGAAGGTCTCTGTTGTGGGGAAGAGGAAGTGGGAACCCTGAGTTGCTGAGCTCCCTCAGTGTGACTCAGGTTGCCCCCCAGCACCCAGTCAGCTGGAGGGAATAGGAAACAAATCATTATCCTTTGGGGTGAAGTCAAGGTTGGCTATCCTGCTGCAACCTCCTTCCAGGGTCCTACTCCAGAGCAGCAGCCCATGCTGCTCTCATGGATACACTTGGGTACATCTCAACATTTCTGCTGTTTCTTTTTTTGCTTATTTGGCCTATTGAGGAGCTTTAAATACATTCAACAAGACTGAGCAAGTTTTGGAGTCTCAATCTATCTTTTATTACATAAAGGAGAGACCCTCTGGTGTTAAAATTCTGAGCTCCTATACATTTCTTTAGATCATGCAATTTCAATTGGATATAATTATTTTATATTTATAGGATATTTATTGGATATAATCTGACTTTCCCAAGAAAGCTTTTCACAGGAAAAGTTTGAAAACTCTTCCTAAAAGCCTCAGAATTGTCAGTGTAAGTTTTAATAGGGAGGTGGTGTGGTGTATAAACAGATCTTTGACTAGAAATAGCCTGGCCCTTGACTCTGACAATGCTGTGGACTGTGGGCTTTCTGACCCTGTGTTAATGTATCTATGGCCTTGGTGGAGGTTAGGCAATCCAGCAGTTAGGGACATGACTTTGGAGTCAGACCCACCTGGGGTTGAAATCTGGTTCCTGAAGTATCATTCTTTTACTTTTTACAACCATCTATTAATGTAAAGACCATTCTTGATTTCTGAGCTGTATAGAAGTAGACATTCAGCCTTAGTTTGCTAACCCTTGGGCTATGTCTTTTAATCCTGTCAAAATAAAGCTTTCCTGCCAGGCTGAAGAAGAGCTCTGTAAGGAGTGCCTTGGCCTCTGTATGTGTGAGAACTTGATCTGACACATCTGCTTATCAGGTATGCATTTCAGTGAGCTGTCTGCTTAGATGGCACCTCACATGACTGTACCTTAACTTAAATTTAGATTCTTAATTATTACTTAAGTCTTCAAGAAGATCACACAATAACATGGCATTAGAATGAAAGTTTAGAAGATGGCTTGCCCATGCTAAACAATGGAATAGAAGGCAATAGAAATGGCCAAATCTCTCAGAATAGGTACCAGAAATTTTAAAATATAGAGAAGTTAGCATAAGGGACAGTTTGTCAAAACTTCTGGTTTGACTTTCATAAGAAGTCGTGTATTTTCCATAATGTGGAATCCCATAAAGGAAAGAAGAAACTTAAAGGGGCCTTAGAAAATGCAGGCACTTCCAGGATTCTTCCATAGGCCTTGAACTTATACTGTCGATTTTAAAGGTCTCATAGAGGTCAAGGTCACAGGCCTGGTTATGGAAAGCTCTATGCCACTGTGAATGCTTTGCATAGCTGCTATTGGCCAAGAATGATTCCCAAGGCTTTTCAGATGTTGAACGCAAAGCAGGCTTAGACTTAAGTGTTGATTATAATACTGAAGAAGAAATTGTGTTTTGATAAATGTATGTATGCTCTCATCAATTTAAAAAAATATGTACTTTCATCAGGCCGAGGGTGAGAAGTGAGGTACTAGGGTAGGTAAATTTCAGGGTTATCATTCAAGTGTGGGGGCATTCTGACCATGAAGCCTTTTATTTTGTGTCCAAGGAACCTCACTCACTCATCCTCAATTTGAACTTAGTCTACTTTTTCTTCCTAAAGAGCTGAGAAATCCACGGTGTACTTTACAATCCACAGTGTAAATATTGAGGAAATACAGTGGTTTCAATTCTGGCAAGGAGGGGGGGCCCTGGCCTCCTTATGGGGTCTTCCTGGCCTTGGGGTGTCCCTTCAGCCTGAGCACCAGCTTCCTGGGGAGGCCAGTCAGCGCCCCTGCTCTGTGCTCTCTTCACACCCTGTGTTGTCTTCAGTGGGTCCTGATATCAATGTAAATTTTTTTTTAATCTGTCTCTCCTCCAGACTGAGTTGTTTGGTGTTGGGCAGATAAAATGTATTATGCTCACTTTGTAAAAGATAACGCTGCCCACATGGAGGCCGTTGCCCAGGTGATATTAATGTGTGTTGGGGGCAGGCAGGATCGTTGTAGCCTGGGGCTTGGTTTTGGGATTAAGCCTTTCCCACCCTTTTTGATGTAGGGCGGTACAATCCAATCATGCCTCAGAGAAGTGACTTTGTATTAGAGACTTCCCTATTTTGTATATTGGAATAAAGGTTTTGAATCTACACTATAAAATGGGGGCAGAACGGGAGCTTGCTCTCTTGGTTCCTGGGATGATTAGCATGAGAGAGCAGAGGGAGCAGAGCAGAGAGCAGAAAGAGGCCATGTGGCCAGGAGAAGCAGCCAAGATGGCGGAGTGTTGAGTGAGAAGCCAGTTTGTGCAGAGTTTGTATCTGGGATAAGGAAGGAGATGGGGAACTGAGGAGAATAAGGCTGGTGAGCTAGAAACCTTTGATTCTGGGAAACTCGGATAAGTCAGTGGCTTTGTGAGCACTGAACGTGAGTGGGTTTTGGAGCCCAGTGTGTGTTTTTACTTGCCCGCCGGGTGCAAGCTAGAATTAAAGACTATGGCCCACCAGTTTGTGGCTCCGTTGTTTCTTTACCGACTGTCTGAATCCAATGCGAACCTGCATGGACCAGGCTGCTTTGATAGTGGCCCTGGCCATGGCTGCTGGCTTTACATTTGGGAAGAAAAAGTCTTCACCTCTACTTTGTCATGGAGAAGTCCAATGTTTGGCAGTACTCAATGAATGCCAGAGAAGTGAATACTTAAAGAAAAACTGTTAAATGAATAAACAGGCTTCATAAAGGAGTTCAAATCACTTTTAATTATTGGAAGATGAAGAGATAATTTGAAAAGCATGTTCCTTAATATGGCCAACTTGAAATTATACGGTGACCATGACTTGGACAAAACTTTCACCTTTATATTTTTAATTAAATTAATTAATTAATTAATTATTATTTTCGATTTTATTTATTGATTTTTAGAGAGAGGATAGAAAGGCAGGGAGGGGAAGAAGAGGGAAGCATCAACTCACAGTAGTTGCTTTTCTTATGTGCCTGGACAGGACAAACGCAGGGTTTTTAAACAAGCAATCTCAGCATTGCAGGTTGATGATCTATCCATCATACCACCACAGGTCAGGCTAAACTTTCACCTCTTTAGACAAAAAAATATGTTTTATCACTTATCTGCTCAAAGCAATGACCAAATCCTTCGTCTTCAAACCCTTGAGGGAAACTAGGGCAGCTCTGAGGGTCAGGATTTAACGGTGGTATTATATCTTCTTCAGTTGGCCCAATGGCAAAGAGTCGACAAGCTAGGACTCCTTCAGAGATGGAAAGAAACATGAATTCTTCTGCTGCCTGAATAATGAGTGTTTCTCCTTTAATGGTCAATGCAAATCATGGTGGGCTGAAGAAATATCCTCAGGTACCAGAGAACCCTGATAGCCCAAACCTTGCCCTTGCCTTAGGGAGAGGGCTTACCTGAGTGAGAGAGAGAAAGAGAGAGAGAGAATGAAACATTGACTTCTTGTTCCACTTATTCATTGGTTGATTTGTGTATGTGTCCTGGCCAGAGATCAAACCTACAACCTTAGCGTATCAAGATGACACTCTAATTGAGCTACCCAGCCTGGGCCTGAGCAATCTTTTTTTTTTTTTTTTAAATAGCTGAAGAAAGTTTGTCAAAGTGAGTGCAGTTCATCTTTGGAGGAAAGATGCCAATATTTAGGTACTGGTGTATTGTGTGAGCCTATAGGTGTATTGTGTGAGGTTGCAAGCTGTTGAAAATCCCTTTCATTCCATTAAAGCTATGATATTAACTTTCTTTTCTGAATTTTTTATTTTCCAAGTGAGAGGAGGGGAGACAGAGACAAATTCCTGCATGTGCACTACTGTTGGTCAAATAAGTTTGTGTGTGTGTGTGTGTGTGTGTGTGTGTGTGTGTGTGTATATATATATATATATATATATATATTTGCTTGCTTATAGTTTGTATGGGGTGTGGGGGACAGGCTGTAAGCAAGCCAGGTCGTTATAGCCTAAGGCTTAGTTTTAAGACTAAACTTTTTCCCACACCCTTGACTGATAGCATGATGTGGGTGGTGCACTCTCATGAGGAATCCAATTATGCCTTAGATAAGTGACTTTGTATCAGAGACTTCCTTGTTTGTATATTGGATTAAAGGTTTTTGGTTTCTACACTATAAAGTGGGGCAGACCAGGAGCTTGCTCTCTCGGTTCCTGCTATCACCATTGCAGGGGCCTCCCTGATCCCTTGCCCTTCATGGAAAAAGCTGGTTTTCTGCTTTTCCCTTGTCTTCTCTTATGGCTTGCCTGTCTTGGTGAGACACCAATAAACAGGATGGCCCACCATCCTCTGACTCTGCCATTTCTTTACCATCTGCCCGAATCCAATGGGAACCTGCATGTGAATGGCCTCGATGGCGACTCCTGGCCTTACACGCACCTACCTGGATCCACCCAGAAACACTCATCTGGGGCCAATGCTCTGCCCATCTGGGTCCATGCTCACAACTGAGCTATTTTTAGCACCTGAGGTGGAGACTCCACAGAGCCATCCTCAGTGCCTGGGGTGGCATACTCGAATCAATAAGCCATGGCTGCAGGAGGGGAAGAGAGAGAGAAAAGGGGGCAGGGGAGGGGTGGAGAAGCAGATGGTCACTTCTCCTGCATACCCTGACTGGAAATTGAATCTTGGACATTTATATGCCAGGTCAATGCTCTACCACTGAGCAAACTGACCAGGGCTGATACCAACTTTCTAATGGAGCAAGACATCCTAGTTTTGCTGAGACCCCTAGACAAATCATCTGCTTTTATACTTTTTAAGCAGAGATGATAACTTATACCAAACTCCAGTTTCCAAAATGTGATGTTCACAGCTGACAGCCTTTTTCATCCTGCCCCCACTTAATAGCCACAGAATTTCCTCTTCATTTTATCCTGAGAATAGATTTGTTTTCACTGGCCTATTATAAGTCCTGAGTCTGTAGCATTTAAGAAAGTAATTATGTAACATGTAAATTTCTATATTTTGTTCATCAGGGTGGGAGCACAGACAGAAAGGGGGAGGTGCTGATAGCTGGAGGATTCACAGTGGATAGAAAAGATAAAACTCACTTCTCTGCCTGACTGGAGGTGGTGCAGTGGATCGAATGTAGACCTGGGATGCTGAAGTCCCTGGTTTGAGATTCTGGGGTCTCCAGCTTGAGTGTGGGCTGGTTGGCTTGAATGCAGACTTGCCAGCTTGAGCACAGAATCACTGGCTTGAACATAGAATCATTGACATGATCCCAAGGTTGCTGGCTTGAGTTTAAGGTTACTGGTTTGGGCGAGGAGTCACTGTCTTGGCTTGAGTCACCTCCCCTCAAGCAAGACACATATGAAAAGCAACAAATGAACAACTAAAGTGAAGCAACTATGAGTTGATGTTTCTCATCTCTCTCCTCCCTCCCTCTTCCTTCTTCTGCCTCAAAAAAGTCACTTCTCATTCTCCTTTCATAAAAATAACTGTGAATATGGTTTCATCCACTCTCTTTTAATGGCATATATTTAAAACATTTTGTTATAAAAATAATGTTTAATTATTATAGAAAATGATGGGAGGGGAACCCTATAATCCTGCCACTTAGATAACCAGTGCTACCATTATAGATGTCCTTTGTTTCATTGCCCTCATATAAAGCAAACAATAGACATGCATCACAGAATAAGCATATTCCCAAACAAAAAACAGAGCACTAACTCTGGCATGTGCCCTGACTGAGATCCGCCTAGGCAGCCTCCTACCAGGTGATGCTTTGCCATCTGGGCCACTGTTCTGTTGCTCAGCAACTGAGCCATTTTAGTGTCTGATGTGAGGCCATGGAGCCATCCTCACCACTGGGGGCTAACTTTGCTTGAACAACACTGGGAGTCGAAACCAGGCACGCCTGGCCAACGCTCTACCATTAAGCCAACTGACCAGGGCCTAATAGTTTCTTATATATCATCAACAACCCACTAGAAAATATAATGAAAAAGATATTCCACTTAAAATAGTATCAATAAAATTAAATACCTAATAGTACATGTAACCAAAACCATAACCAAATAGAAGGCAAACTTTCTTGAGAGAAATACTGTTTGAATATATGGAAAGACAAATCTTATTACTGAGCAGTGTATTGGTTTCCTGGGGCTGCCATAACAAATAACCACAAGCTGAGTGGCAAAGAAATTTACTGTCACACTTCTGGAGGCTAAAATTATGAAATTGAGAGTCCAGCAAACTCTCTCTGGAGGCTCCAGGAGAGAATCTGTCCAGTGCCTTTCTCTTAGCTTCTGCTATTGCTGAAATCCTTAGCTTTCCTTGGTTTGTAGACACACACTCTGATTTCTGTCTTTGTTGTCACACAGTGTTCTCCTTGTGTTTCTGTCTTTATGTCTCTGACCCTCTCCTTATAAGGACACCTGACATATTGGATTAGTGTCCACCCTAATGACCTCATGTTTACTTTATCTGCAAAGACCCTATTTCCAAACAAGGTCTTATTCACAGGTACCAGGGGTTAGGACTTTAACATATCTTTCTGAAAGACACAGTGCAACCCATAAAGACAGGAAAAGCCAATGTTAAAAAGATGCACATTCTCAAACCAATCTAAAAATCCAAAAGGGATTCCAAATGAATTCTGAAACAGTGGAAAGGAAGCAATATGATAATAGCCAAACAATTCTGAAAAGGGCCAGTCATATGAGGTCAGACTGTCTGTGTTTGGAGATAGAGTCTTTAAATAACTAATTAAGATGTAACGAGATTATTAGGTTGGCTTTAATCCAGTATGACTGGTCTCCTTAAGAGGTAGTGAGGGCACAGGTTTGAATGCAGGGAAGACCATGTAAAGATACAGGGAGAAGATGAGAAGATGGTTAAGTGAGAGAGGCAAGCCTTAGAAAATATCAATCCTGCTGACATCTTGATCTCAGACTTTTAGCTTCAGAATTGTGGGAAAATAAATTTCTGTGTTAAGCCATCCAGTCTGCGGATGGCCTAGCAAAGTAATACAGTGTGTGAGCACGCATGCCTATGTGTACGTGTGCGTGTATGCATATATGGCAGAATTTACCATATGTTTATGAACAAGGTCGCATTTCAAATCTCTGAGACAACTACATAGCAGAAAAACCATAAAGCTTGACCCTAACCTTATTTTTTATACCAAAATAAAATTTAAATAACAAAAATCCAAATATTAAAAATGAATCATAAAATACTTAAATATGGATAGATATTTTTATAATTTTGAAGCGCAGAGTGTATGACACCAAAAGGTAACTTTAAAGAAATATTTTAAAGGTTCAAATACTCACAATTAAAAACTGATCTCACCCTGGCTGGTTGGCTTGATGGTTAGAACATCGGTCCAGCATGCGGGCCTCCCAGGTTTGATCCCTGGTCAGGGCGCACATGAGAGGTGATGAGCTGCTTCTTTTCCCCTGCCTATCTCCCTTCTCTCTCTCTTCCCCTCTCACAGCCATTGGTTTAAGTGTAAGCTGTGGGCACTGAGGATAGCTCAGTTGGTTTGAGCATCGGCCCTCGCCGGGGCTTGCTGGGTGGATCCCGATTGGGGCACATGCGGGAGTCTGTCTCTCTCTATTGTCCCTCCTCTTACTTAAAATAAATAAATAAATAAATAATAAATAATCCCACTTTGCAACGTGAAGAATAATGAAGTTGAAATGCAAATAACAAACTAGAAAATATGTTTACCATTATAAGGAGTGAAATAAGTAAATCAGAAAAAAACAAGAACTACATGATTCCATACATTGGTGGAACATAAAAATGAGACTAAGAGACATGGACAAGAGTGTGGTGGTTACCAAGGGTGGGGGGGGAGGGAGGACATGGGAGGGAGGGAGGGAGAGAGTTAGGGGGAGGGGGAGGGGCACAGAGAACTAGATAGAGGGTGACGGAGGACAATCTGACTTTGGGCGAGGGGTTTGCAAAATAATTTGATGACAAAATAACCTAGACATGTTTTCTTTGAATATATGTACCCTGATTTATTAATGTCATCCCATTACCATTAATAAAAATTTATTAAAAAAAAAAAAAAAAGAAAATATGTTTACAACATATATACAGGGTTTTATTTTTAATATACAAAGGGCATTTACAAGTTAATTTTAAATGGTAAGGTCTTTGAAAAGTGAGCAAAAGATACCCTGGCCGGATAGCTTGGTTAGTTAGCATCAACCTGAAGCACAGATATTGCCTGTTTGACCCTCTGTTCAAGGCACATACAGGAACAGATCAATGTTTCTGAATCTCTCTCTCTCTTCCTCCTTCTCTTTCACTTCCTCTTACACTAAAATTCAAAAAGTAAATGAGCAAAAAAAAAAATAAATAGCAATTCACAAAAGATGAAAAACAAATGAGAAATAAATATATAAAAATCTGTTAATTCTTACTCGTAAAGGAATACCAATTAAAACAATAAAGGTAATTGGTGGTAGTTATAAAGGTGAATAGTATTAGTCAGGTGGTAAGCAATGGGCTCTCAGTTGGGGGTGGAATTGATTCAGATTTCTGGAGGGCAGCTTGACAGTATATGTTACTATTAATAGGCATATTTTTGGACTCAGAAAGTTCATTTTTTTATTTTTTATTTTTATTTTTGTATTTTTTTGAAGTGAGAAGCAGGGAGGCAGAGAGACAAACTCCTGTATGTGCCTGACTGGGATCCACCCGGCAAGCCCACCAGAAGGCGATGCTCTGCCCATCTGGGGCATTGCTTTGTTGGAACTGTAGCCATTCTAGTGCCTGAGGTGGAGGCCATGGAACCATCCTCAGTGTCCAGGCCAACTTTGCTCCAATGGAGCCTTGGTTCTGGGAGGAGAAGAGAGAGATAGAGAGAAAGGAGAGGAGAAAGGGTGGAGAAGCAGATGAGCGCCTCTCCTGCCCTGGCTGGGAATCGAACCCAGGACTTTCAGATGCAGAGCCAATGCTCTACCACTGAGCCAACCAGCCAGGGCTAGTTCAGTTTTTGATTGTATTCTAAGGAGGCAATTAGACAAGTGAGCAAATACAATTGCATAAGTTATGTTTTTTGTGATGATTATAATAGCAAAAGTATAGGAGAAACTTTAATGTTCATCAGTAGGAAACTAAGTATCTAACTTAATAGGCTGGATATATTCTGTAATACATAATGGCCATTAGGAATAATGTCCAAAAATATGTCTTTATTGTGATGTATAAACATTTATTAAAGACACAGGGGAATATGCAGTTTTTTTAAAAAAAATGAATATCATGATTCCATTTTGTAAAATCAGATGCCCAGAAAAATATTTGGATGATAATTTGTTGGAATAGTAATAGTGATTTTTTCTTAATAATAAAATTTAGGTTAATTGTTCTTTTTTTCTTTATATTTTTTTATCTTATTTGGAATTACAATGAACACAGCCTATTTTTATTGTTGGAATAGACTAGTATTGATATATTTATTTTCCTTTAGGGAAAACTATTCATAACTTTTTAAAACAATTATAAAATAATAATGGTTCCCCTATTGTTCAGCATTTACATTTTTCTAAATTTTCAGCATTATAAGTTATGTGATGAACATTTTTGGCATAACTGTTCATATTTCAGATTATGTCTCTTCATGTAATGGAATTATTGGATCAAAGGTATGAACATTTTTAAGGCTTTTGATACCTATTTTCAAATTATGTTTTAGAAAGACTGTACCAATTTACATGGCCTTGACCATTACATCCTTCCTGATACTGCGTATTATCACTCTAGACAATATTTGTTAAATTAATGGGAAGATGTGATATTCCATTGCTGTTCTTACTTTAATTTCATTTTCACACATTTGTTAGTCACTAAAGAAGGTAATTTTAAAAAATAAATTCTTTAGTTATGTCATATGCAACTTCCTATTGAGACCTTACTGATCTTTTAAATATAGATATAGTAATATTTTGTCATGTAAATAGTAATATTTTTAAAATTGGGGGTAATTTTAAGATTTTTTTCTACAAGTCGCTTTGTTTAGTAGTTAAATTAATTGATAATTTTCTTTGTATTTTATTTTGCTGCTGTTATGTTTATATAGTCTCTACATATCTAGATATAATATAAAATATCTGTATTTTCTTATATTTTATGTCTTTTTAATTTTAACATTTTAACTGGAAAGTTTTTATGTGTGAAGTGACATAATATTCTAAATATTTTTCCAAGTTTCCATTTCCTTATAACCCAATTTTTAAAAGTTTTAAATAGACATTATTTTTTAGAGCACTTTAAAGTTCACTACAAAATTGAACAGGAAAACACAGAGAGTTCCTATATATCCTCTGTCATCCTTTCCCCCCCCCCCCAGCCTCCTCTACTATTTACATCCTGCACCAGAATGGTACATTTGTTACAACTGATGAACTTCCAGTGACATGTCATTATCCCCCAAGAGTCCATAGTTTACATTAAGGTTCACACTCACACTTGGTGTTGTATATTCTAAGGGCTTTTTTTTTTTTTTTTTTTTGGTGAGAGAAGAGGGGAGATAATGAGGCAGACTCATGCATGTGCTCTGACCGGGATCCACCTGGCAACCCCATCTGGGGGCCGATGCTCTGATGCTTGAGTACCAAGCTACTTTTAGCTATCTTCAGTGCCTGGGGTCATGCTTGAACAAATTGAGCCACTTTTTATGGGAAGGGAAAAGAGAGAGAAGAGGGAGAGGGAAGGGGTGGGGGAGAAGCAGGTAATCACTTGTCTTGTGTGCCCTGACCGGAAATCAAACCTAGGACGTCCATGTGTCCGGCTGACGCTCGATCCACTGAGCCACTGGCTGGGCCTTATTATAAGAGTTTGACAAAGCATATAAAAAGATGCATCCACCATTATATTGATATATAAGCAGAGTCATTTCACTGCTCTGAAAATCTTCTGTGCTTCACCTATTCAGCCCTTTATTCTCAACCCCTGGTAATCTCTGATCTTTGCACTGTTTCCATAGTTCTGCTTCTCCCAAGACACCATCATACAGTTGGAATCATATAGTTGGAATCATATAGTATGTAACCTTTTTAGATTGGCTTGTTAATATATATTTAAGTTTCTTCCATATCTTTTCATGGCTTGATAATATTTCTTTTTAGCGCTGAAAAATATCTCACTGTACTAATGTGCCAGTTTATTTATTCATTTATCTACTGAAGAACATCTGGGTTGTTTTCCAAATTTTGGTAGTTACTAATAAAACTGCTATAAATATCCATGTACAGATTTTTGTGTAGACATAAGTTTTCATCCCATTTGGATAAATACCAAGAAAAAACATTGCTTAATCTTGAGGTAAAAATATGTTTTGTATTATGAGAAACCACCAAATATGTTTTCCAAAATGTACTGTTTTTGCATGCCACCAGCAATTAATGAGAATTCTTATTGCTTCACATCCTCACCAACATTTGGTATTGCCAGTATTCCAGATTTTGGTCTTCCTAATGGTTGTGTGGTAGCAGTATCTCATGGTTATTTTAATTTGCAATTCTATAATTTTCATGGCGACAACAAACTACTTGGAAATCAGATGACATGCTCTGAGTGGCAGAGGGGAACAGCCCCAGTCAGTAGACCAGGGGGCTGAGGCTCCATCCCCAGCCTTCCTTCAGATGTTCATTAGTCAGTACAAATAGCTCAAGGAGGCAGACCTTAGAAGTTTTCAGGAGGCGAAGTAAAGGACAAGGAACATACTGACTTTTAATCTCTGTTCTGAGAGCCTAAACATTTCTTGTTACTCAGTCTTATCCTGCTGTTTTGCTGCATGGGTCAGAGAAGCCCTGGACTCTCGTCCACTCAGGGCCTTTGCCCTAAGGCTCCTCTCTGCCTCTAATTGTTGTCCTAACTCTGCATGTCTTCATAGCATATTCCTACATATTCTCCTTTTTTGTTTTAGTAAAAATTAACAGAGAGTAAGATGGTTAGGTGGTTGCAGTGGAAAGAGAAGGATAAGCATAGAGAAAAACAAGTTTTCAAGGGTTACAGGCATGCCTATATTTTGCAAAAGTTTTTTAGCACGCCTGGTTAGATGTTTCAAAGTGTTCCAGGTGATGTCAGGTGCTCCTTGAGTGCTTAGGAGCAAGTTAGGTGTTCTCCTCTTTTTTGAGGTTCACTTCTGGAGGTGGATTCACTATCAGTTTCTGGATCTTTGGAATGGGGTTGCTTTCTAGGGGCTGATACCAACTCATAAGTCTTCATATTTCTCACTGTTATTCAAAGAGGACCTACTGATGACAAAATTGGAACATAACCCTCACTCCCAGTTTAGCAATTTGATTGGATTCTGCCACTCAGGGCCAGCTAATATATCTTGGTACAACACAAGATGCTTAGGCTGTTGCTCAGCTGGTATAAAATGCCTCTTGGCTGCAGTAAGTCTAGAAGAGGAAATTAAAAATTTTTTAATTTTAAATTTTAAGAATAAAATTAAGAGTAAAAAGAGCCTTATACATTTGTTCTTGTAGGATGTTTCCTCCTGACTCTCTCTTTTTTGTTTGTGTGGTTGTGGCTTAAGAAGACTATTGGTTTCTTCTGTAATACTTGTAAGTTTGGGTGAATTTCTCAAGCTCTTAAGGCCCCTAAGAATGTCCTAATGTTCCTTTTTATTTTCCTTTCAAAACAATCCTTCTAAAGTCCTTCCTTCCTCCTCTTTTCTCACCTTTGTCTACTTTCTCAGTTCCTACTCTTTTTGTTTCTTCCCTCTGCACAAACCTTCTACAACCTGCACAAACCTTTTGCAACTTTTATAAACCTTTTTTTTAAGTACTTTATTCAATTTTTTCTGAGGAGAGAGAGAGAGAGAGAGAGGAAAGGAGGGAGACAAAGAGAGAAAGAGAAGGGGGAGGAGCAGGATGCATCAACTCCCATATGTGCCTTGACCAGGCAAGCCCAGGGTTTCAAACCGGCGACCTCAGTGTTCCAGGTTGATGCTTTATCCCATGGCGCCACCACAGGTCAGGCTTATAAACCTTTTTATCTATTCAGAAATCACTAGCTTTCAGAACTTATTTAATTTTTTTTTTCAGAGAAAGAGAAAGAGAGTCAGAGAGAGGGACAGATAGGGGTGGACAGACAGAAAGAGAGAGAGATGAGAAGGATCAATTCTTTCATTGAAGCTCCTAAGTTGTTCAGTGATTGCTTTCTCATACAGTGTGTCCTTAAAGTCATGGTGCACTTTTGACCGGTCACAGGAAAGCAACAAAAGATGATAGAAATGTGAAATCTGCACCAAATAAAAGGAAAACCCTCCTAGTTTCTGTAGGATGATGTGGCAGCATGTGCGCATGCGCAGATGATGACATAACACCATGTATACAGCGGAGCAGCCCACGGCCATGCCAGTTGAGATGTGGGTTGTACAGAGGAAAGTTCAGTGTGTTCTGTGGCTTGCTAAATTCGAATCTGTGACCAAAGTGCACCGTGAACATCGGCACGTTTATAACAAAGTGCTACAACGTTAATCACTTAAAACAGAGAATCACAGATGTTATTCACTCTGTTACACCAGATGTCCTTACCCGTGTGTGGCAAGAACTTCACTATCATTTGGACGTATGTAGGGCAACAAATGGAGTCCATATCGAACTGCACTGAATAGGTATGAAACTGGAAGAGTTTTCCTTTTATTTGGTGCAGATTTCATGTTTCTATCATCTTTTGTTGCTTTCCTGTGACTGGTCAAAAGTGCATCATGACTTTACGGACACACTGTATGTGCCTTGACTGAAGGGCTACAGTAAAATGAGCGACCCCTTGCTCAAGCCGGATGAGCCTGTGTTCAAGCTGGTGACTTCCGGGTTTCAAACCTGGATTCTCCCCATCCTAATTCGATGCTCTATCAACTGCGCCACTGCCTGGTCAAGCAGAACTTATTTACTTTCTTCCCTTTTCTTTCAAAAGTACCTCCATACCTTATACCTTTTATTATTAAAACCATACAATTTCTTTCTATAATTAATCAGAATTCTCAACTTTTAAAAACCTGAACTTATAGTGACAACTAAATCAGTAATAAGCAACTTTAGATTGATCCTTTTATGAACATAGTCCATGACCTTTAGAATTTTTTTTCTAAAAAACAGTTTTTTTTTTCACTGACAAACAAACTCATATTTTGGAAGACATAACAGAGATAACAGAAACTTTTTGTAAACCTAGGGAAAGCAAACATATTTTTTGTTAAGAACTTCAAAAGACATTAATAAAATTTGAACTAGTAGTAATATCAAATGATTTTCTAGACCATCTGGTTAAACAATTTGGCATAGCTTTATATTTTACAGTATTATTAATAATTGCAGAGAAGGTAACACTCTTTATTTGTCCTTGGCAGTCTTCCAGGATGACTGAAAAGAAGGAAGGGGATGGGCTACTGAGCCACTTGGATTTTAAAAGTGTCTCTCTTTTTTTTTATTCTCTTTACATTGAGGTCTTGGCATGACTCCTCCTATTTTTATAGCCTGCCTTGAGTTTCAAACTTAATATTCCAGCCTTTTGTTTTTCAAGGAAAAGGGACAAAGGTCTCTTCTTCTGTAGGTACTTCCTGCTGGTTAGGGTCGGTGAAATATCTAGGGGGAAGGGCTGGTCTGAGGTTCAGGCTAGGACAGTTTTTACAAGCACTTTCTAATCCCAAGGAATCATTTCCTATCCTGTCTTGATTGCTTCAACTATCCCCTTGGTAAAAGTGCTTTTCCAATCTTCTAAGTCTAAACTTTTCCCCTTCAGATTGTAAGCAAGAGGACAGTTAAATTATCTGACACCCTGCAGCTTGAAGGAGTACTCATAGCTGTAACTTGAGACTTCTCTACTTGGGGGAAAGAGAATTTCCCTGTGATGGAAAGCTGAAGTGAAAGGGAAACCCCTTGGCCTGATCCCTAAAAGTGAGCTGCTGTAAGCATTCAAGGACTATTCCTCTGCTGCCTGTTTTCCTCACTAAGTATGTCCCTTTCCTTTGCCAGGCTTTGGGAGGTTGTTTCATCTGGTTCATCAAGTAAGGAACCACTTGTCACTGTGACAATGAATGACTCGAAGTAGTGAAACTTACGTTTGGTTCCCAGTCCTCATATGGGGCACTACTTCTCATGGGGACACTAAACTACTTGGACACCAGATGACATGCTCTGAGGGGCTTGTTGGGCAGATAAAATATATTATGCTCACTTTGTTAAAGATGGCGCTGCCCATGAGGAAGCCGTCGTCCAGGTGATATTAATGTGTGTTGGGGATCATTGTAGCCTGGGGCTTGGTTTTGGGATTAAGCCTTTCCCACCCTTTTTGATGTGGGGCGGTACAATCCAATCATGCCTCAGAGAAGTGACTGTATTAGAGACTTCCCTATTTTGTATATTGGATTAAAGGTTGTGAAGCTACACTATAAAATGGGGGCAGAACAGGAGCTTGCCCTCTTGGTTCCTGAGATTATCATTAGAGGAGAGAGCAGAGCAGAGAGCAGAGAAAGGCCACGTGGAGTGGCCAGGAGAAGCAGCCAAGATGGCGGAGTGCTGAGTGAGATGCCAGTTTGTGCAGAGTTTGTGTGGAGAGAAGGAAGGAGATGGGGAACTGAGGAGAATAAGGCTGGTAAGCTAGAAACCTTTGATTCTAGGAAACTCGGATAGGTCAGTGGCTTTGTGAGCACTGAATGTGAGTGTGTTTTGGAGCCCAGTGTGTATTTTTACTTGCCCGCCGGGTGCAAGCTAGAATTAAAGAAAATGGCCTATCAGTTTTTGGCTCCACTGTTTCTTTACCGACTGTCCGAATCCAATGCAAACCTGCATGAGCCAGGCGGCTGCTGTGATAGTGGCCCCGGCCTTGGCCTCTGGCTTTACAGGGGCCAAGGGGAGACAATAGCCCTGGTCAGCAGACTGAAGGACTGAATCCCTGTCCCCAGCTTTATGCAGATATTTGTTAGCCAGTACAAATAACACAAGGACACAGACAGCAGAAGTTTTCAGCGAGTGAAGTAAAAGACAAGAAACATGCTGACTTTTAATCTCTGTTCCGAGAGCCTAAACATTTCTTGTTACTGAATCTTATCCTGCTGCTTTGCTGTTTCCAGCATGGGTCAGAGAGGCCCTGCACTGTTGTCCACTTTTTGATTGCTTCTCACATATTCCCTGACTGGGAGTCAAATGCACAATCTCTGGTGCACTGGGTTGATGCTTTATCCACTGAGCCACCTGGCCAGGGCTAGTCCATTTTTAAATGAAGTTGCTCATTTTATTATTGTTGAATTTTAAGTTTTGTTTGTATATTTTGGATACTAATTTTTTATCAGATATGTCTTTTATAAATATTTTCTTCCACTCTTGGACTTGTCTTTTTATTCTCTTGATAGTGTCTTTCACAGTGCAGTTTTTAATTTTAGTGGAGTCCAATTTATGAAGTAGAGTTTTCACAAATTGTGCCTTTGGTGTTTATCTATAAAATCATCACCATACCCAAAATACTTACATTTTTTCCTATGTTATCATTTAGAAATTACATAGTTTTGCATTTAGGTTTGTGATTTGTTTTGAGTTGTAAAGAGTTTCATGACACACAGTTTATTGTTATATTATTATTTATTAATTATTATTTATTATTATTATTACCCTACTTTTGCCGCACCTTGTACATTGTGGGAGCTAAAAAGAATTAATTGTCCTTCCACCTTCTAAATTCTTCTGGCTAAGCTGATAATCACATTAACACAGACATATTAACAGAAGAAAATAAAATTTTAATACATGCACATGGGGCATTAACATAAGCATAAATATTCCAAAGATAGTGAGGCAACATTGGGTATATATGACATTTTTGGACAAAAGAGAAAGAGGGGAGGGAGATTGGGTAGTAGATTATAGAAGTGAGAATGGGCAATTTACCTGTAACTGAGACACAGAGGGTACCTAGCTAATTGGCCCCATGCCTTCTTATTTACCATACTTACTTCAAATTAAGCTGACTCAAACATCCTACTTTTTCCTTTCTGAAACAGGTTTTTCTACCTAAATCTTTTGGGCAAGAAGGTAGAGAAAGTCAAAGTTTTTTCTTGAGTCTCCCTCCTTAATACCTTGTTTCTTCATGTCATACAGAGTTTATTCTCATATTATTACTTTATTAAGTATTGTATTATTTATTATTATAAACTACTTTTGCCCCACCCTGTATATTCCAAATATTATAGGACATACTTATCTTAAAACAACTGCTGTTTATCTTAAATTCAGACTTAACTGGCAATCATGTATTTGGATTAGCTAAATTTAGCAAATAAATGTCAGTTTTCTTCTTATTCTACCATTTGTAAGCATGAATGTATAACCCTGATCACCTCCAAGGCATTTTGACCATGTCATTGGTTCCCAAGAACTCAGTCAATCAACAAATGATTGTTGGACTGGTATAGAAGGTGTGTGAAGTCAGAAGCCTCTGACTAGGCTTGTATTGTGAAATACTTGGAGAAAGGTCAGGCACATTAAACAGTAGCTGTTGGTGTTATGGTGGCCCTTCAGTTTCTGGCCTTTTGAACTGGAAGCTCAAGAAAAATGGCATTTGACCTCTTTCAGGAGCTTCCTGTGGTATCCGTCACCTACCCCTGCTTCTCTTAGAAGGCCGTCAGTGCAGAGAAGGAAAAAGGTCACTGTGTAAAGCAGGGGAAAAGCTAGGAGTAGCACCCCTAGGCTCACATAGCCACATGCTTCCCAACCAACACCCCTCCCTACCCCATTCGAGGTGTGCTCACACCTGTCCCTGAGTACTTAATTAGTCTGGCTCCCCTGAAGGCAGGCCACTCCCCCTCATCCCACAGTGGAGATTCCTTTTTGCGCCCTTCACAAATAACTATAGAAGGAGAGGTCAGATTAGCCCTGGCCTCTATATTCAGATGTTCCCTGGTGCTGTGCTATGTCCCTTGAGCAGGAAGAGAACTGCAACACTCAGACCTCAGGCCATCCACCCAGCACCTCCAGAATGAAAAAATGTTTGAGGAACTTGGGTTATTTATCCTGGAGAAGACAAAGGTTGATGTCAGTGTAAGACAAGCTGTCGTTGTCTACAGACAGTTGAAGATTTATCATGTGAAAGAGGTATTGAACAATATTCTTAATTAAGGCCAGTGATATAAAACTATAAGAAAAAACTTTTTAACAGATACAGCTGTCCTAAGATGAGTTCTCTGGCTTTGCAAGTATTGGGACATGGGCTGAAAAGTCATTTGTTTGGAATAATGTATAAAACATTGAAGCATCAAATGAGTGATGGGGCTGGAGAAATGTTGAAGTTCATCCTGCCTCAGGTTTTGTTTTTTCATTCCAGACAGAAAGTGCTTCTTGACTACTTTGTATTCATTGAGTAGATGAATGAATATTCTTCATACAGTGAGCACTTGGCAAGTATTGCCCATTGGCAAGATGACCAATTGTCCTCCTTTAGTGAGGACAGTCCTTCTTTTGTAAGTTCTGTCCTCCCTCCAAAAGCGTCCTCCTACATGTCCTCCTTTTGATATTGGAAGACTAATCTGTAAATGTCTGTATTCGATCGATGCAGAGTTGATCCATTGCATGTGATGTGATGTATTTGTATTTGACATGACGATTCATCAAGGATCAGTACAGTGCCGTGAAATGCAATTATGAGACGCATATGCTCCACATGAGAGGCATTGAGAGAGCTCGTGATATACCGAGTGTGCAAATGGCTTTGTGTACTTCTTACGGAAACACGACATGGCACATATGACATTGTAGACTCACGATTATTTCTTTCTCAGTGAATATTCAATCATAGACACATAAGCACAATTCATGTTTTATTAATTCATTATCTATTTAATAATTTCCAAATACATATAATTTTATTTACAAGTATTTTCCCAAAATTTGAGTTTTAAAGTGGAAATCTAACCTCAAACTATATTCATTAATAATGCATTTTGATTAAACATTTGCATAAAACATGTTTTTTAATTAGGAAATGATAAATACACCCAAATATCACTCCAAATTAGTGGTTTTGTTTGATATTTAGTTTTACTAAATGAGTACTTTTTTCTTACAATTATTATTAAAAATTAATAAGCATGTAAGCATAATTACAATATAAAATATTACAAATGTTTTTATTATGCATTTATCATATTATAGTATATTATTGTTGCAATGAATAAAATGTTTCTTTTATTTATAATATTGTTTTCCTCAATTTATTTTTGTCCTCTTTTTCATTGTAAAAAAGTTGGTCACCTTACCATTGGGCATGTTCTAAGATCCTTCAGTAAATACTCATACTGCTGAAAATACCTGGGATGGGGAGAACCCTTGTCAATGTAAGAAATTTCCAAACCCGTAAGAATTTTTAATGAATTTATTTGAGCCAAACTGTTCACAATTGCAGGGAAGCAAAGTCTCAATGGATTGAGAAAGTGCTCCAAAAAATGCAAGGCAGGGTGGGGGTGGGGAAATCTCTGAGATTGGATAAAAAGTAAAAATGTATATATACGGAAACTTCTTATACATAAGCAGGTATAATATAGTTAATAGTTAATTAACATGATACTAACAACAATGAGGAGGTTTATTGGTTCCTGTTCTGGTGGGATGCCTGCCATGTGAAGGCAGGAAAAGAAGACTCTCCACATATTATCAGATATGTTATTGTACATGCAAAAGACAACAGACAGGCTAGATTAAGGTAAGCGTTGAACTTTGTTAGAAAAAAAGATCTCCCACAGACATGACTACCCACCAAGAACTGCTTTTGGTTAGAAAATTTTAATTTCAGACCATCCTGTGTAGTTATGTTAAGTCACTGAGTTTGCAAGGCCATTGTGCAAGGCTCACCTGAGCTTGTCAGGTTTAGTACATGGTCCTGTCCTTTTTTTTGTCTACACCCCTTTCATCTATATGTAAAAAATAAAATAAAATAAAATAAAATACTAGATGCCCACATATGGCATGTAACATTCTTATACCCAAAATATGATTCATTGTGCATCTGACACTCATATTTAGTGGAGTATCCTGTTTTCTATTTGCTTAATCTTGCCAGAAAGGAGTAGAAAACCCATTAATTATTAGAAGGACACTTTTTCTCCTTTGCTTCTTCTTTCTTCTCCCTGCCCCAAACCTGGAGAGCCAAAAGCAGGTGCTAACTGTGGAAGGAGGAGTTAAAAGGTGCAGAGGAAGAGACGAGACTCTGACCCTCCCCAGGGTGCGTTTCTGTGTCTGGGTCAGGTATGGGTGTACATGGTTGGGGGTGGAAGATGATGGAGAGATGATTGGCTTGTCATTTTGAACATCTGAAAATAAGAAACATTGGGTAATATCTGAAAGTGACTAGTATATTGTCCTAGGTGGGAAAGAGAGAACCAAGAGCAAAGGTTTGAAAGGCAAGGTGGAAGCCATTGTGGGGATTGCAGGAAGGAAGAGGGTAGGGGGAGGCAGAGGAAGATAGAGGGAGGAAAAATGGTGGTGGAGGGACACATGACTTGTGGTGCCAAACACACAAAGCAATAAACAGATGATGTGTTGTAGAATTGTGCGACTGAAACTCATTTGACTTTATTAACCAATGTTACCCCAATAAATTTAATAAAAAATTAAAAAAGAAAAACGACAGGCAGCGTGGGAAGAAAAGTGTGTGTGATGCACAGTTACAACATGAGTCCAACCTAGTCAATGAACAGTTACAATCTCCTTACCCAATCGCTGCTCTCTCCTGCTTAACTGTACCCATCATTTCAGGGAAGAAAGACACCCACACCTTACCATGCCATAATTTCACTAGGTTGCTTCTCCACACCCACCTTCCCTGACCCAGGCTCCATAGTGAGGGAAGAGGGTGAGGAAAGGGCAGGAGTTTTAGAGGGGATCTCAGGATAAGAAGGACCATGTGTGAACTCAGTGACATTTGGGGGCCTAGCCATCTCTTGAGACTGTGCTGGAGCAGCTTTGTTGCACCAAGGCCAAATCCTACCTCAGAGAAGAAAACATGGTGAAGTACAGAGTTATGTGTCTGGAATATTTTGGACAGGTTCTGTGAAAATTACCCAGAGCAAGGCTCTTGTCAGAATTTCACATAACAACAATTGCATTGGCTATAGTGAACATTTCTCTCCACCTGAGTTTTCTTCACCTAAGCAGACCTGAATGGCTTCTGTCTGACTCACCCTGAGCCTGACCTATTTGTGAAATGCTTTGTCTACAAAAAGAGAAAAGTGAAGAGAATTATACATTATAATCCCAGCATAGACAGGACTGTCTAACCTCTCATTTTAGCTGCTCCCTGCTTGCAAATGGTAGGTAAATGTTGACCAAATGTGGGCAAATGTCTAATGGCCTAACCTGTTTGCTCCAGCAGTAATTGCCAGGAAGGTGGGAGTGGGTAGGAGACAGGGCAGGATCAGGAGCATGCGAGTGCCAGGGCAACAGGCTGCGGGAGGCTGCGAGAATGCCAGAGATCCCTTTTTAATTCTGCCGCTGCTTCCTGGTACAGCAGGGACCTCTTAAGGGCTAGTGGGCTGCTGTTGATGTACCAGCACAACAGGGCATTGGCTTGATGAAATGGATGAGTCAGGACTTTGAACTCAGCTCTGGGATTGGATTTTTTTCTGTCATTTTCCTTTTTGTGTGACGGTGGTTTTTCACCCTGTCTTCCAGAACCTGTTTTCCTGCCTGCCAAATGGGCATAGTGATCTGCCCTTCCTACCTCTCAAACTTCAGTAAGAATAAATGAAATACTACCTGTAAAAGGATGTTGTATACTGCAAAGTGTTCTACAGAATGTATAGAAAATTTTGCAAACTGGTAGTTACAGAATAGTTACTGGGATGTAAGTACAGCATAGGGAATATAGTCAGTAGTATTGTAATAACAATATATGGTGTCAGATGAGTACTTGATTTATCAGGGTGATCACTTAAGTTATATAATGTTTAATCACCCAGTTATATACCTGGAACTAATATAATATTGTATGTCAACTGTAATTGAAAAAAACATATTTAAAGTCACAAAAGAAGAGAGAAAGTATTTGGAGATCTTTAAACAAGGTTTCTGAAAATTTGCCCTTTTTATGGGTAGAAGTGTTACCATAGACAAGGGAGTCACCATTGTTAGCCAAGATGGTGCGGGGGGAGGTTCCTACACTGTGCATGCTAAAAGCTAGCAAGATAATTGGATGGTAAAAAAAAAAAAAAAAGGGCCCTCTCATCCCGATCCCTATAAAAACTTTGGGCTTGAGCAGGAAGGGGAGATGGTCTTTCAGATAGGAGTCCACCATTCTCCCAGATCGTGGCATCTCAATAAACCTCTTTCCTTTTGCACCAGCACTTGTCTTGGCTTTCACTGGGGCAGGCAGCTGGGCCTGCGTTTTCAGTTAGAGAATAAGGAGAGGAGGCCGAGTTGATTCAAAATGATGGCCGAGGATAACCTCATTTGGACTGGCTGAGTAAGCCTGAGACCCTCCCGTCTGCCCAGGCTCTCTCACCTGACTCCCCACCCTGGTTTGGGCAGGGGAACCCAGTAGGCCCTGGGTCATTCTGGGTTATAACTAGATCTTCCATTACTAATACTGAGAACTGCTTGTCTAGTGCCTCTGCCAAAGCGACCATTTCTATCTCTGTACCCACAGATGAAGAGGAGGGAGCCCTTTGGGGCTGAATGAAAATGGTGGCAAAGTGGGCAGCACCTTGTGGAATTCTGCCATGGCCTCCTACCTGCCTTGGTCAGCAGTTACTGAATGTGGAGTCTTGCTGGTGGTAACCTTGGGTTCAGCTCAGATGACACATTTGTTCCTGCTGTTGACAGCAACTACTTACAAGGACAGGTGTGGGTGAAGGTTGGGGTTGTATAATTCTTTTAAAGCTCCTTTCAGCTCAATTTGTGCAAAGAGAAGATGTGAAATGGTGGCAAAATCATGTGCTTGGATTTGTGTTTGTTTCCTAGGAGATTTGACTCTTCAGCCATTGTGGGCAGAGACAAAGCTGACTTTCTCTGCATCTGATCTCCTCAACTCTTGATGTTAACAGAATGCCTGGCTTCCAGGGGTTTCCCAGCTCTCGCTAGGCCAATTGAGATAGTCCCCAGATTCTGTAGTTAGGTCAGCAGGCAGGTCAGGGAATACACAGGCTTGGAGGGCACAAGGTGAGGAGGGATGCCTAGCTTTAGCCAGAAATCCTAGACATGCTTCCAGCTGGGCTCTGCTCCCCATCCCAAAGGGGGCGAGCCAGCCAGATGAGCCACTCTGGGAAAGTGGAAAGTAGGAAATTGGCCACATTGAGAAGTAGGAGCAGAGCCAGGTACACTCACTGACAGAAACAGCTCTCTAGGCCTTCAGATAATTGTCTTATGGTATTATTAGTCATCTTTACTGACATCTGACATGGAAACTGTAAAGCTGTTTTTATCTTTGTCTTTTGTTATGATCGTTACCTGAAAACATCCCGAGCATGTGGACAGGATCAATATAGTGTAGTGGTTATTTAATTATGCAAATGACTTAACCCATCTGTGCCTCAGATTTCTTATATGGAAAATGGGCTAGTAATAAGATTAACCCCATAGGACTTTTGTAAGAGAGGGAAATGCGGGTCAATGCTGTACATGTAAAGTGCTTAGAACAGGGACTGGCACAAGATTCTTGTTTCTTGTCAATATTTCAAGAATATAACATTTCTTCTTTCCTTTTGGTATTCCTCGATTTGATGGACTGTAGGTTTCAACCTGTCTTTCAAGTTCAACCAATTGGTTTTAGCTACCTGTGTGACTATGTTGAGAATATTTCTGAGGCTGCATCCAATCTCAGCAAGGAATTATAAGTGAAGAAATAAGGCAGAAATCAGGTGTCTTAATCTGGGTTCCATGGACCCTTTGATGCTCTGCAGACAGAATTCATGGGTTCTGTGGCCTTGAATGGGAAAAAAATTAAATCGTTTATTTTCACTAATAGGACATGAGTGCCATGTGGTTTTCTTGTCCTGCTTTTGAGCATTTTTTCCTACCTCTGTCCCAGCTCTTTCAAAACCCCTGCCTTTGCCTTTGCAAAGTATCCTGGTCCTTGGATGAGCTTTCTTGACATTTCAAACTTAGGTGCTAAATCTGTTGTTAAAACTCATTATTTAATATGTTAATATGGAAGCACAGATTTTGATATATACATTTCAACATAATTCATTTTCTTTGAATACTTTATATTTCACTTTATGCATTTAAGAACAGTATCCTGAAAAAAGGTCCATAGACTTCATCAGACTGCCAGAGGAGTCCAGAGCACGAAAATGTTTAAGAATTTAGAGTGTGGAGGCAGTCCCCAGGACCATTCTAATTTCTGATGCCACTCGCAAGTTGAGGGTCCTCAAGACCACCCTCAATTTCAATAAATTAGTTAAAAGACTTACAGAATTTACTGAAAGTTGTTATATGTATGATTACAGTTTATTATAGCAAAAGGGATCAAAGGAGAGACTTAGTACAGAAAGTTCCAAGCGTGAAGTGTCTGGCTGTCTTCTCTCAGTGGAGTCAATTATAGCACTAACTTTTCTTGGCAATGCTATATGATAATACAGGTGGAGTTTTGCCAGCCAGGAAGGGTCACCTGAGCTTTGGTACTTACAGTTTTTACTGAGGTCTGTTCAAGTAGCCCTAGTGGACTACCTATTTATCTGAACTGTGGTCTCCAGCCCTTATGGGGTCAAGCTAATAGAATGTGGCCAAAGCCCCTACCATAAATCACATTGTTAAACTGTCCATTGTGATCCAAGACCCCCAGACAAACTCTTATCAGGAAGCATATTCCAAATGCTTATGAATACCTTGTAAAAGCCAAGGGCAAAGGCCAGACCTTTCTTTGGGTAAGGTTAGTTCTTGAGTCCACATGGCTCCACTCTGGACACAGCCATGGAACTTCAAACTTAGAGATAGGCTGGAAGAGGGTGGGAATCAATCAACACACAACAGTAGTGGCTACTGAAACACAATGTAAGAGAGATTTTTTTGTACCTTGCAAAGACAATGTAGTATTTTTTATTTCCAGTCAACTGAATAATGCCGGTGATTAAAAACATTTCTGGGCCTTGGCTTCATACTAACATTTTTCAAGATATATTTCTGTCTGTTGTATTATTAAATCTCAAAAGACTTGGAAAGAAGGGGTATTGTTAAACCTCTGAGATGTGGGAGGCCCAGGATGTTGGGCAGAATGTGGATGTCTTGGCCTCTTCCCTCACCCTGAGCTGCCTCATGCCTCCTCCTGGGTTGTCCTGTGACCATTCAGCAGATTTTTGCAGAATCAAGTATCTGGTAATGCCAGGGTGGTGCCAGGAGCTTAACCAGCTTTGTAGATGGCCTGTTCTGGGAATAAAGCAAACCGAGTCATGACCTCACCCTAAAGTTGGGTGTAAATTACACACAGACAGTCTCTGTGTTAACCTGGAAAAGCCACTCTGAAGCCCCTTCCAAGGTGTCTTCCCAGGGCTAGGATGTTTCTGTGGGCTGCCAGCAGCCATAGATTGGCTCTTCTTGCAAGAGTAACTGCAGTGAGCACTGGCCTCCCACCAGGTCACTCAGACTCACACTGTCCCCTCAGGGACAGAGAGCTTTCTGGATGAGGCTGGAGTCCAGAGATTTTTGTGTTTTTCCTGAAGAACATATCTGCACTCACAGGTATACTTGTGTAAAATTTGAGTAGAAATTGCCACTGTTTATGGAAGTCTATGTGGGTTTTTTAATAGCTACTTTAAAAAAAGAATAATTTAAAATGACCATTCTCCTTTGCTCTCAGGTGATCATATACATATCCTGTGCCTCCACCCTCAGCTGAGAGCAGTACCTCAGAGTAGGACCTGTTGGTCCTGTTCACATTGCTTCTCAATACCTACAACAGTGCCTGGAATATAGTAGGTATCTGGTGGATGTTTGTTAAATGAATAATAGAAACAAATCCTATGAAGTCACTCATTGTGTTAATTTCCTTTGGTTCCTGTAACAAATTACCAGAAACTGGGTGGCTTAAAACAACAGAAGTTTGTTCTCTCACAGTTCTGGAAGCCAGAAATGCACAGTCAGTATCACTGGGCTGAAATCAAGGTGTCAGCAGGGCTACACTCTCTCTGGGGACTCTAGGGGAATCTGTTCTTATTTCTTCCAGTCTCTGGTGGCCATGGAAGTTTTGGCTATATAACCTGAGTCTCTGCCTTTGTAGTCACATCTCCTCCTCTTCTGTGTGTATTTGACTTGCTAGTATTTTGTTTAGGATTTTTGTATCTGTATTCATTAGAGATATTGGTCTTTAGTTTCTTTTTTTTTAATTAATTTTAATGGGGTGACATTGATAAATCAGGGTACATATGTTCAGAGAAAACATCCCTAGGTTATTTTGACATTTGATTATGCTGCATTCCCATCACCCAAAGTCCAATTGTCTTCCGTTTCTTTTTTTGTATTGTCCTTGCCAGATTTTGGTATGAGGGTTATGTTGGCCTCATAAAAATGTGTTGGGGAGTATTGCTTCTTCCATTTTTTGGAAGACTATGAGAAGAATAGGTACTAAATCTTTGAATGTTTGGTAGAATTGACTAGTGTAGCTATCTGATCCTGGACTTTTGTTTTTGGGGAGGTTTTTGATAGTTGTTTCTATTTCTTCCCTTCTTATAGGTCTATTTAAGTTCCGCACTTCTTTGTGACTCAGTCTGGGAAGATTGTATCATTCTAGGAATTTATCCATTTCCTCTATGTTGTAGAATTTGGTGGAAAATTATATTTTATAATATTCTACTATGATTCTTTGTATATCTATAATGTCTGTAGTAATTTCTTTTATTTCAGATTTTGTTTATATGAGTCATTAGTCCTTTTTTCCTTACTCAGTCTAACCAGTGGTTTGTCTATTTTATTGGCCTTTTCAAAGAACCAACTATTTGTTATATTAATACTTTTAATACATTTTTTGTTCTCTATTTCATTCAGTTCTGCTCTAATTTTTATTATTTCCTTTCTTCTACTTAATTTGGATTGCCTTAGTTCTTCTTTTTCTTGTTCCTTAAGATGTGATATTATGTTGTTTACTTGGAATCTCTCTTATTTCTTGATATAAGTCTGTAATGATATAAAATTCCCTCTTATTACTGCTTTCGTTGCATCCCAGATATTTTAATATGTCATGTTATTATTTTCATATGTTTGAATATATATTTTGATTTCTCATTTTATATCTTCTTTCACCCAGCCATTTTTTTAAAGTATGTTGTTTACTTTCCACATTTATTTGTGTTTCTTTACTTCATTTTTGCAATTGAATTCTAATTCCAAAACCTTGTGGTCAGAATATATACTTGGCATAATTTCAGTCTTCCTGAGTTTGCTGATGTTACTTTTGTGGCCTGACATATGGTCTATCTTTGGGAATGTTCTCTGCACACTGGAGAAGAATGTATTGTATAATCTGACATTTTGAGATGAAATGTCCTATAAATATCTATTATGTCCATTTGCTCCAGTGTGTCATTTAAGGCCAATATTTCTTTATTGATTTTCTGTTTGGATGATTTATCTAAAGCCATCAATGGTATGTTGAAATCTCCAAGTATGATTGTGTTTTTGTCTGCTTTTATTTTTAGATCAGTTAGTAGCTGTCTTATATATTTTGGTGCTTCCTGGTTGGCTGCATATATATTAAGAAGTGTTATGTCTTCTTGATATAATGTCCCCTTTACTATTATGAAATGTCCATTTTTATCTCTGGCTACCTTTGTTGTCTTGAAGTCAGCATTGTCAGATATGAGTGGCTATACCTGCTTTTCTTTGAATAATATTTGGTTGGAGAATCATTTTCCAACATTTCACTTTGAGTGCACTTTTGTTTTTGCAGCTTAGATATGTTTCTTGAAGGCAGTATATTGTTGGGTTTTGCTTTTTGATCTAATCTGCTACTCCGTGCCTCTTTATTGGTGAGTTCAGTCCATTTACATTTCAGGTAATTATTGACACTTGAGTATTTCCTGTAGTAATTTTATATTTTATTTTCTGGTTGCTCTGTGTCTTGTTTGGTTCTTTTTTGTTGTTGTTGTTCTGTTAGTTGTTTTTGTTTGGTCATATTTCATACTTCTTTCCCCTGTTACTTCTTTTTTTAAGCTGTGTATTTCAGTATTGGCTTTTTATGGGTGGTTGCCATTAGGTTATTAAGAGAAAAATGTTAATATGTACAAGAATTCTTTGACTTATGAGTGCTTTTGCACTCCATCCTGCTTTGCTACTGAAAATCTTTATCCTCTCCCCTCCCTTTTTTTTTGTATTTTTCTGAAGCTGGAAATGAGGAGAGACAGTCAGACAGACTCCCACATGCGCCCGACTGGGATCCACCCAGCATGCCCACCAGGGGGCGATGCTCTGCCCCTCCGGGGCGTCACTCTGTTGCTACCAGAGCCACTCTAGTGCCTGGGGCAGAGGCCAGGGAGCCATTCCCAGCGCCCGGGCCATCTTTGCTCCAATGGAGCCTTGGCTGCGGGAGGGGAAGAGAGAGACAGAGAGGAAGGAGAGGGGGAGGGGTAGAGAAGCAGATGGGCACTTCTCCTGTATGCCCTGGCCGGGAATCGAACTTGGGACTTCTGCACGCCAGGCCAACGCTCTACCACTGAGCCAACCGGCCAGGGCCTATCCTCTCCCCTTTTATTGTTATAACATATTATTGTAACTTTTATTGTGACTTTGTTGGAGCTTCTACTTGAAGTTTTGATTTGTTTTGTTCTTTGTGTCTGGTCTAATAACCCCCTTAAGTATTTCTTACAGTGAGGGTTTTCTGGTGATAAATTCCCTCAGCTTTCGTATGTTTGTAAAAGATTTTGTTTCTTTTTCATATTAGAAGGATCACTTTGATGAATATAGTATTCTTGACTGGTAATCTTTTTTTTTTTTAATGTTTGGGTCCACTCTCTTCTGGCTTGTAGAGTTTCTGCTGAGAAATTTGATAATAACCTAATGAGCTTTCCTTTATATGTTAGGTTGTTCTTTTCCCTAGTTGCCTTGAGCATTCCTTCTTTGTCATTAATTTTTGACTAGTTTATTATGCTGTGCCTTGGAGTAGATCTGTTTGGGTTGAGGTAACTCAGTGTTTTGTTTTCTTCTTGAATTCAAGGCTCTAACTCTTTCCATAGGCCTGGGAAGTTCTCATCAATTGTTTGAATAGGCTCTTCATTATCTTCTCCCTCTCTTCTGATATACCCATTATTCTTATATTGCTCTTTCTGATGGAGTCAGTTAATTCTTGTAGAGCTCTCCCAGTTTTTTAATTTGTGAGTCTTTCTCCTCTTCTCTCTGTAGTATCTCTAGTTGCCTTTCTTTGATGTCATTGATTCTTTCTTCTATCTTGCTTGTTCTATTAATTAAACTTAATGTATTGAGTTCTTCATCTGTTTTTAGAGTTTTCATCTCCTTGTTGAAGTACTCATTTTTTTCACTAATTTGTTTCCTGAGCTCATTAAATTGTCTATTGGTGTTTTCTTCCATCTCATTGATATTTTCAGAACTTCAGTTTTGAATTTTCTACCATTTTCCATGTGATTGAGATATTTTTTTCTGGAGATTTAAAATTTTCTTTCTAAACTACATCTCTGTCTTATATAGCCATGGAAGTCAATTTTTTCTTCCTTGGTGGCATTTGAGAGTGGTATTGTTAAGAACCTAACAAAAAAGCAACTTTTTCATTTATTCAGTGCACGGATCTTTCAAGCATGCCTGCAATCCCAGCTGTTGTTTCTTTGCTGCATTATAGTTGTTCAATTTGTTGTAATTTCAAGGGGAGAGATTAGGAGTGTCTCTCACGCTGCCATTACCCTGATGTCATCTCACCTTGAAGGGCAACAACCTTTGTTTAAAAGTTTATTTTGCCTGGTATAAGTATTGTTACAGATATATTTTTTTAGTTTTTATTTTCATGAAGTATTTTATTGTATCCTTTTACTTTCAGTTTGTGTGTATTTTTTGATCTGAAGTGAGTCTCTTATAAGCAGCATATGTAATGGTCTTGTTTTCTTATCCATTCAGACACCTTATGTGTTTTAAATGGAGCATTGAATCCATTTGCATTTAAAGTAATTGTTGATATGTGTTTATTGCCATATTATCACACATATTTTTTTCATTGGCTCATATGTTTATATCCTTCATCAGTTTAGGGAAGTTTTCTGTTATTAATTTTTAAAATTAGTTTTCAATTTCTTGCTTTCTCTCTTCTCCTTCTAGCACCCCTAAGATGCAAATATTAGTCCACCTGATGTTCCAGAGGTCTCTTAAACTATACTTATGTTTTTGTTTTGCTGTTCTGATTAGGTGTTTTCTGCTACCTTATTATCCAAACAAATGATTTCAATATCTGTTTCATTTAATCTACTGTTGATTCCTTCTAATGTATTCTTTTTTAGCAAGAGAGAGAAAGACATAGAAACAGACAGACAGAGACAGACAGATGGATAGTAATGAAGAGAGATGAGAAGCATCAGTTCTTTGTTGTGGCACCTTAGTTATTCATTGATTGCTTTCTAATATGTGCCTTGACTGGGGGGATCCAGCTGATATAGTGACCCCTTGCTCAAGCCAGAGACCTTGAGCTCAAGCTAGAGACATTAGGCTTAAATCCAGCAACCTTTGGGCTCAAGGTAGTGACCATGGGGTCATATCTATGATCCCATGCTCAAGCTCACAATCCTGTTCTCAAACTGGTGAGCCCATGCTCAACCTGGTTGAGCCCACACTCAAGCTGGTGACCTCAGGGTTTTGAGCCTGGGTCCTCAGCATCTCAGGCCAACACTCTATCCACTGTGCCATGCCTGGTCTCTCTAATGCAGTGATTTTCAACCTTTTTTTTTTTTATGGCACAAACACATACTAATTACTAAGGTCAGTGCCCCTGACTAAATACAACCATTTTCATCTCATGGCACAAATAAATTACTTACTAAAGAAGAAGAGGTCAGGGCCCCTTTTTCTTTAGTAATTAGTTTATGAGTACGTGAGAAACAAAGGTTGAAAATTACTGCTCTAATGTATTCTTTATTTCAGTTATTGTATTTTTCTTTTCTGACTGTTTTTTTTAAATCTCTCTTTTTATGTGTCTTAGATCTTTGTTGAAGTTCTTATTAAGTTTATCTACTCTTCCCCTAAGTTCACTGAGCATTCTCATAACAAGTATCTTGAACTCTGCATCTGGGAGATTGCTTGTGTCCATTTTGTTTAGTTTTTTTTTTTTTCTGTAGTTTTGTTCTGTTCTTTCATTTGGAACATATTTCTTTGTTTCTCTATTGTTATTCCTCTGTTTTTGTGTTTATCTATTAGATAGAGCTGCTAGCTCTTCTGATCTTGGTAGAGTGGCCTAATGTAGTAGGTGGCCTGTGGGGCCCAGTGGTGCAGCCTACCTGGTCACCTGAGCTGGGCACTACAAGTATACGCATTGTGTGGGCTATGTGCACCATAGTATTTTAGTTGAGGCTTGTTTGCTGTTTGAATGCCGGTGAGAGGGCTTTACCTCAGAGTAAATTGGTTGTGAGAACCTGCTGCAACTACAGCAGAGTAGCTGCTATGCAGGGGCCAACCCACAGAGCAGGAGTTACTTCAATGGGGCTTTGGTGTGTGTCACTCATTGAGTGTGTCACTCGCTGAGGTGGTTGGGTAGTGTTCCAGTGTGCTCTGAAGCTGCCCACCAGGTGTGCTGGCTCTATGTATCCCAGGAGGTGCAGGCCAAGGTCAACCACAGCATGTGTCTTACCTGGTGTCACCTTGCATGAGCCACAAAGTGATCTACAGATATTTGCCACTTGTGCTGGTCTTGGCAGTGCCAAGGGTAGGCTAAGCTGCCAACTGAGGCTGGTTACTGTTAAAACCTGGCCGGGGGCCACTTAGCAATAGATATGGAGCATGCTGAGGCCTGATAATGATTGTTTGGTGTTTGTGAACTTTGAGGGATTTTGAAGTTCACAGAATTAGCCATAACAGGCCCTTTCTGTAGAAAAGCTAACAAAGTGGTTTGGGTAAACCCACAGGTTGGGTGGAACAGGACCTCAGGGAATCATGAGGGGAAGAAGGGACAGGAAACAGTGTTAGCCAGGTTGATGGAGACTCAGATATGGCCCCCACCTGAGCCTATAGGGGGAAGGCTCAGCAAAGTTACAAAGGCCTCTGCCTGCATTTATGTCTGGGAGAAAGCTGTCCCTCCAGTCCTCCCTCCAAATGCATAGAATTTATTTCCTTTCTGTGCATTCCTGACACCTTTTGAGCTGCTGCCCCAGCACTGGATAAAGCTATGATGTCCAGTGCTCACTTAACTCAGAGCAATTGAGTCTGAGTAAGTCAGTGTGTGGACCCTTTAAGAGGAATGCCTGGGAGTCCAGCAGCCCTTGTTTTTCATCAGCCAAAATCCCCACTGGTTTTCATAGCCAGAAGTTATGGAGACTTCTCTTCCCAGCACTGGAACCCTGGTCTGCGAAGCCTGGTGTGAGGTGGGACTTCTCACTTCTTAGTGGGGACCTCTGCAGCAAGATATTCCTCCTGATTTTTAATCACCACACATGGGTATAAGAACCAGCCTATTCTGCCTATTTGTCCCTTCTACCAGTCTCAACAAGGTTTTTTCCTTTATATTCTTAGTTATAAGACTCTATATAGCTAGGTTTCGGGTAGATCTGAATAATGGTTTTTCTGTAATTTAGTTATAGTGTTAATGTGGTTGTAGGATTAAGTAAATACTTTCACCATCTTGACTGGAAGCCTAAATTATCTTGTGTCTCTTTCTACAAAGGTATTATTTCCATTTATGAGGGCTCCACCTTCATGACTTCATCTAAACTTAATCACCTCCAAAAGGCCCCACACCAAATGTCATCACACTGGGGATTAGGCATCCATATAAGAATTTTGGGGGGGATACAAATGTAGCCCTGTTCTTGAGGGGCAGTGATGGCTGCATCACTACTGCTGCCCATGGGGCAGGCTTCTGATGCAAGTCTGGGCCTAAACATGAGAGTGAGTATAAAGGAGGCTTCCACCTCCCCCAAATCCTTCCTTGAGGATATTATTCTGGACAGAGAGGCTCCTAGCTTATACATGATACCTTCATCAGACCCATTATCTTCTCTGTTCTCCTGAAATCCCCTGAGCTCCTCCTGGGTACCAAATTCTGCAGAGGTAAGTCAGATGTAGAGTCCATCCTCTATGGATTCTTCCAGGTGGGAAACACCAGCATAGCAGGTGATCCTAGTGTGAATGTGGGGGCAGGGGATGCAATAAGAGAGATTCCTACAAGGTTTAGACTTGAAATCTTGATATTTTTGATGCATCACATTCCTTAGTACCTCAAGGCCTTGACTCATGCTGTTCCCTTTGCCTAAACTCTTCTTTCCCCTTTGAGCTCCTATTTATTCTTCAGGTGCCCATGGAATTCTTCCCTGAGGCCCTTCCTCTCATTATTTCAGTTCCTCTTGATATACCATAGCTTTATTTTCTTTTTCTTTTTGTCCTGCAGGGAATGGACTGTGTCTTTTGTGTTCCTTGCTGTTGTACCAAAGTGTCTGTCATGTAAACAACACTCAGTAAATATTTATTGGATCATTGAAGGAAGCTGTTGCACAGACAATGCTCTAACTTCATCAGGCAGCAATCAAGGAAGAATTTCTGGAGGAGGTGATGACTAAACAGGAGTTTAAAAGGAAGAATAGAAATTGCTGGACATTCCAGATAGTGGCAACAACATGTACAAGGTGAGGTGACCTCATGTGAAAGGTCAATGTTGTTGGGATGCAGAGTGAGTGGGGAATGGGTTGAGATGAAGGTGCAGCAGAGGCCTGCTCATGGAAGGCCCAACAGGCATGTTTGGAAGATGGGGGATGTGGGAAGGCATAATGGGGTTAAGGACTCCTAGATTAGAGCAAGGAGGCTAGCTGAGAGGCTATGATGAGGTTCCAAGAAAGAAATGATGAGGCATAATCCCACACAGTAACTGTGAGATTGAGGAGGATGGATGCATTGAGTTTTCAAGCCAGATTTCCAGTGTTTGATGACTAATATGATGTGGTAAAAAGAATAGTGGAGAGGGGAAGGTGATTTCACTAACTCAAACCACAGACTCAAGAATAAAAACAACTTTGAGGAACTTTGGGAAGGAAGGTCTAGATCAGTTCTCTTTCAGACACATTGAGTTTGAGGATTCTTTGGGACTTCATGTAGCAAACAGTTTTATATTTTGGTCTAGAGCTCAAGAGAGTTTGGAACAGGGGATGTAGTATTGGACACCCAGGCATATATCTGGAAATTAAAATCATAGGGATAAATTAGCCTTCTGAGGAGAGGGTATAGAGTAGGATCCCTAAGAAAAATAAAAATTCAGGGTATCCTCAGAGGAAAAGTACCTAAAAGAGGACACCAAAAAAGAATGTCAGAGAATCAGGAGAACCAGGAATAGGTCATAGAGACTGCTTCAAGGGTTCTGAGTTGCCTACTCAATAAGTCCCCTTGTCCTCCTTAACAATAAACATGTGGACTTTCCTGTTTCAAAAATTGGATCAAGATAGTGGAAGCTAGTGGTTGTAATCACATTCCCCTTTCAGTGATTGGCTTAGAAATAAACATGTGACCCATTCTGACCAATGAAACATGAGGGGAAGAGTTCTAAATGGCTTCTGGGAAAGTTTTTTAATTCTTAAGACATAGGCAAGGATGAGATGGTATTATTTTACTTCTGCACTTCACTGAATCTACATGTAACACCTGAAACAGTTGAAACTCCCTTGTGACCACATGGAAAACTAGCCTAAGGATCAAGTCAACACATCAAAGCTGGAAAAGAGGAGAAATGGGAAGAACCAGAGTCTTTGATGACATTGGTGATTCACTATAGCAACCAGCCCTGTAATGCACTTTCTCTCTCACTGGGCCTTTTAAAATAAATGTGATATAAAAAGTAGAATTTTTGTTTTAGCCAGTTTGGATCAAGTTTTCTGTTACTTTCCATTAGAGTAACTAAAGGAAGAAAATATTTCAAAAGAGACACACTCCTCAGAAATTCAGTTATGAAAAAATCTAACACTGTTGATTGGACTTGGCCATATGGTAGTCACAGGGCAATTCAATAGAGAGGTGGGCTAGAAGGCTGATTGAAGAAACAGATGAGAAGGTAAAGAAAGTAAGAGTGTACAATTTCTTTAAGAAGCTTGTCTGAGAAAAAATGATAGAAAAACACCTGCTCACAAGACCTAGATTTTTAGTCCGTTAAGAACAAGCTATGTTGTAATTATAAGCAAACCCCAAAGCTCAGTGGCTCAACACACCAACACACACACATTTTGTATTTTGTTTTCCATTTGCACAAAGTCCTCTGTGGATAAGACAGCTGCCTTCCAGTGATGACTTGGGGATATAGATTGTTTCCATGTTGTGGTTATGCCACCTTAGGGTGAGATCTTTATATTTATCATGGCAGGTGAAGGAGAGCTGAGGCTTTCCCCGCCTTATCCTGCTAATGACACTTGTCTCTTTTACTTGCAGTCCATTGGACAGAAGTGGTCACACAGGCCTGCCTAGGTGTAGGGGAGCTGGAAAATTTAGAGGCATATATGTCAAACGTATATGATAGATCTTAACTTGTTGAGCTTTACATTTTTCCTTGGCAAAATATCATCCAACTTATAGCGTGGTTGTGAAAATCAAAGAAGATATGAACACATTCTTTTTCTATTGACTTCCATGATCCTTTTTGGTCCAGTTCTTTTTTTCCCATGTCTACATGGCCTGAGTGTTAAAAACAAATACCACCCACTGAATACCTACTATCTAATAATAATAGTAAGAGCCAGAATTTATTGAGTGCTTCATAAATTAGGTACAATACACTGCCGTATGTATCAACACAGTATTGAATGCACTATTTCTTCCATTCTCAGACAAGGGAACTGTCTCATGCCTAGCACAGTGTATAGCTCACAGAAGGCATTCAATAAACCTTTCAATGAACTAACTAACTTGTTCAAGTACTGGACTAGAAATGGGAAAAGTGATGCTCAATGCCAGGACTTTTAGCCCAGTAATCTTTCTTTTATGTCACCATCTTTTTTCTTCTACCCATTCAACTACTATAGATTCTCTGAGCAGATTCTCTGCCTGGGGGTATGAATTTAGGACTGGGGAGAAATTAGATCTTCCTAAATCCACATATCCAGAATTTCTGCATAGCCAGGTATATTAGACTAAATAATGGTCCCCCAAATATATGTTGGTCTTAATCTCTGGAACCTGTGAATGTCACTTTATGTGGAAAAAAGGGACAATCCAGATGTGATTAAGTTAAATATAATTTAGATGTGGTTAAAAATCAGAAGATTATTCTGGATTATCCAGTGGGCCCTAAATGCAATCACATCTATCTTATAAGAGGAAAATAAAGGGAGATATAACCCACACAGAAGAGGAGAAGATTATGTGATCATAGATGCAGAGAGTGGAGTGATGCAGCCACAAGGCAAGGAATGTTGGCAGCCACCCAAAATCATAAGGGGCAAGAATGGATTCTTTTGTTTCCTAGAGCCTCTGGAGGGAGTGTAGTCCTCCCAATTCCTTGATTTCAGGATAGGGATACTGAATTCAGACTTGTGGCTCCCAGAACTGTGACAGAATAAATTTTTGTTGTTTGAAGTGCCCCAGTTTATGGCAACTTGTTATCTAGTCACAGGAAACTGGTACAGCAGGTTTGGGGGATGGCCCAGGAAGCTCAGAGTCTGCAGTTCTCTGACTTCTCTGGAAGGTCAAGAAGGGATTCCAAAGGGCTTTTCTGCCTGAGGAAGAAATGAAGGGAGAGGCTGAGCTGCACTGGGTTGAACTGAAAGATTTTAAGAAAATGGTCTATAGACCCCCAGGAATCAAAAGATGAACCATCCACCCAAGAATCCTTATTATGTATCTGTTGTGTGGTAGACTTACTAGAAATACAGATATAATAATACTTGAGATGGGGTGTGTGTGGATTTATGTTGTGGAGGCTGGTCCCAAGGATAAGTGCTTGGCTCAGGTTTCTCCAGGAGTCAAGACAAGGTTAGTGGAGGAAGCCAGCCTGGAGTTCTTCCTGATTGGGAAGGAAGTTCATGGGGTGAAGTGTGGGTCTGCCAAGCTCCAAGGAGCCTGGAAGGCTTGCAGCATGAATTGACTGTGGGGCTGGAACTAGCAGCTCAGGGAGCTGTGCTGTGAGTACTTATAACAAACCTGCTCCAGGGATAGAGGTGGAGCTCATCTGGAGCCGTGTCTGCTTGGCCTGAGGAAGGGGGTGAATGTCCTGGGAAGACAGGCAGGCTTTTGGGGCTCACTCCACTGGTGAGCATGCTGGGCTATCTTCACCCTGGGCCTGAGAGTTTCTGGACCTCAGTTTTCATGTGACACTATAACCTAAGGATGGAAATGTATGTGACCGCCTCTTGGAGGCTGTTCATCAGTACTCTGGACCAGAGAACTCCACTTGCCTGACTCATTGAATTAGCTGAGAGGGGGCCATGGAAGCAACTTTTCCTAAACTTTATGGAAGAAACAGAGCTCAGGAAAGAGGGAGAAGCCCTACCAAGTCAGAGAAAGAAAGAAAGGGAAGTATTAGCTAGGAATGGAGGCAGGAATGGGCTGATTGGCACCCAGCAATGGGAACATTCCAGCACTTTCCTGAAAGAGCCTCTACGGGGAAAAGTAGCTGTTCTGTTTATTCTTATGAGGGAGCACTTTGAGAATCTGACGTGGTGAAGACACTCACAGCTTCTGTGGTTCTGTGTGGCTCTATTTCTCCTCTTTCAGTTTCTTTTTGTCTTTCTTCCCTTCCTGTTTCCTCTCCTTTCTCTTCTCTCTCTATCCTCTCTTTTCTCTGAGTATGTCTCCTTGACTCTTCTTGTCTTTCTTTTTGTCTGCCACTCATGCTTGCATTTTCAGACACACACATGCGCGCGCACGCGTGCGCGCACGCGCACAGACACACACACTGGCTTTATTTTGCACACTTTAGAAAAAGGGGTAGGACGTCACAGGCAGCACCTGTGCTCTGACACTGTCCAAACATACTTCTTTGGTTTTCTCCTTTAGGCTTCCTCAATCATCTTTTCTTTTATAGTACTTGTTCACAATGTCATCTGTGCCTTCCTTCTGGTCCCCTCACATATCTTCATCTATTTTTATCACCCAAACATCAAAGAGTGCTCCCCCCCAATCTCTTTGAGCTTGGCAGAGAAGTCTCAGCTCCTTGGGGCCCAGGAGGGATCAGTAGTCTGCTGGGGGGATGTTCAGCAAGTAGGAATGCTCAGAGAGGTCTGGTTCCTCACCCTAAATCCTGAAAAGCCACTAAAACAGGAGGAGATAACAGCGTCCCATCAGCTCTGAGTTTCCAGAGATGTTCTCGTAGCCCCCACCACATGAAGCCAAGGAGCTCCTGGAGAGCAGGAGAAGGGTGCCCAGGTGGAGGCTGCAGAGCTCCCCATCAGCACACACTTTAGAGCTGTAATATCAGACAGGGAGTCTAAGTCCTGCCTCTATTTCTGGTCACCTCTGGCAAGTCATGTAATTCCTTGGAGTCTCAATATTTTTAATCTGAAAAATGGGTATTTTATTTGCTCTATCTTTTGCACATAGTTTTGGTGGCATGAGCCCTCAAAGGGTGGCGACAACGAAGATAAGGATAATGCTGATTACAGCAACTGTCAGGGATTATATGTCAGGTACTGTTCTAGGTGACTTAATGTATAAATTCAATCCTACAAAAACCTCATGGGTTGATATTATCATTACTTCTGTTTTACAGGAGAAGAAATTGAGGTGCAAAGAGGGTAAGTTACTCGTCTAAGTTTGCGGAGCTGTTAAGCAGCAGAGCTGTGATTCAAACCTAGCAGTCTGACACCAGCCCCTCACATTCTCATGATTGAGTATCTTCCTAATGGCCAGGGAAATCTTCTTCCTTTCCTATACTTCCACATTCTGAAAAAAACTGTTGATGCCTCCCTCCCTCTGAGAATCTGTATTTACTAACTTGGCTCTATGACAGTTAATCAGAGAGAGGTAATCCAGTTGTCAGAAGTGATTGTCCAGTTCCTGAGAGCATGCGGCCATTTCCACCAGAGTCTTTTTAAGGGTAAGGGGTCAGTGGGAGGAACAGAGGGTTCCTCCAGGGTTTCAGTGACCATCTGTGTTTTTCAGGGAGGTCTCTTCAGGCTTTGCTACCACAAATGTTTATTTTTGGGGAATTATTATTTCTAGCTTGGCACACCAGACCTCTTATTTGTCAGTCACATTCTGTCTGGTTTTTGTTTAAATGTATTGTGTGTGTGTAAACCTTGCTGCTGCTATCATAGGTTTTCTTCTAAAAACAGTGTTCAAATGGGAAGCACTGTGTATTCACTCATTTTTCCAACAGACATGCTTTCCATGTACAGGAAGGACACTGTGCTGATCACTCTGGAGGGCATCACAGATAAAATCTGTGTGGCCTTTGCTTTAAGAATCTTATTTATTGTCCATTAGAAACAACAAAACATGCACAGAGGTAGCTGGAATAGCACATGGATGCTCCATGACCATTGCTACTAAAGTCATGACAGGCCTTCAGACTAACTCTCTGGGACGCCTTCACAGATGTGATGGTAGATAATTAAAAATTTATAGTACAGAGATCCCCAAACAGAGTGATTCAGATAGGTAACTCAAGATATAAGTTTTATTTCTCTCTGTTTCATAACAGTGTAGCTGTAGGTGGCATTCTAGGCTGATGGAACAGCTAAGCTCCATAGGGTCATCCAGGGATCCAGTTCTGCTCTATCCCGTTGCTTTACTCCACTATCATGTTGGATATTGTCTTCATCTGTGTGCCTAAAGCTTGGTCATTGCCACATTGACATTCCAGCTTGCGGGAAGGGTGAAGAGAAGATGGAGGAACATACAACAGATGTATTAAGGTGCAGACCCAGAAGTAGCTCATGTTCCTGTTGGCCAGAACTTGGTCTTTGGCCACAACTAGTTACAAAAGAAGCTGGGGAATGTAGTCTACAGACAAGTGGCCAAGGGTCCAGTCAAAAGTTTAATGTGGAAGGGATAATGGGGGATCATTATCTCTATCACAATGTGGGTAAAGTGTTGTTAAGTGGAAGTTAGAAGAGGCAGGCATTCTAAGTGGAGAAAACAACAGAGATGGGAAGGTACATGATGGATTTGGAGAAAGTGAATATATCCAATGTAACTGGGGAACAGGTTTATTAGAGGAGCTTGTGACCCACCTCTTGGTGGAAATGGGGCAGGCCTCATTTCTTTAAAAGGCTTCTCAGTCCCACAGAGTGTGACCCTTGTTACCTGCTATTCAAAAACTTGAATCTTTGAAAATCAACCACACAGGATGTGTGTACTGTCAGCCCTACTCAGGAAATTTAATCTTGAACTGATAGAAATCTAGATCTTATAAAAATCTTGGGTCCCCAAGAGTGTGCTAGTTTCAACAGTGATTCCTGTATTTATGCTAATTGTAAGAAATTTCTATAAAGAACTACACTAGCCCAGTATCCTAGCAAAAGACCTTCACTGTATTGGATTTTATGTTACATGTTTGAAAGAAATGGACACATGAAAAATTTGGTATGTTCCAATAAAACATTAAAGATGTTGCTATTTTGTTCATTGTATATGATGGCATTTTTCTCTGAAAAAAAAAAAAACCTAAAACAATATTTAAAAGTATTTATAGGGACCTTATGTGCATATCACAGACTATAATTGAGTATTTAATTAATGTTGTTGTTTTAGCTAATACCCTGTCTATATTTTAGTCTTGCTTTTCTAAAATGACGATGTTGTTCTTCAGAGTTTTCATAATTTTTGCTGGATTTTTGTGTGATTTACTAAATATTTTTCATGCATAGAAATTCTGTCTTCCAATGTGGAATGCTAAAAACAAGCAAATAAAAAAGCAAAAATCATATAAAAGAATTGACCAGACATATCTGTTAATATCATGTTGCTCTGTTCTTGTCATCCAACATTTCAACAAATGTTTACTATGACACTGACTGTTGAGAGGTACTGTGCCATGTGCTAGAACTGTAGAGAAAAGAGATCAAGTTCCAGACTTTAAGGAGCTCACAGTCTGAGGCAGGGTGTAGGGGTGTGTGGTACATGGAGTAGATAGATAAACAATAGTCATTTATGATGTAATATGTAAGTGTTGTAAGAGACATACATAAGACAAGGTACCGTAGGAGCCTGGAGAGGGAAGGCTGAAGAAGCCCTTGTTAAGGAGCTGAGTTTTGAAGGTTGAATAAGGTGAATAAATGTGAGGAATGGATAAAGGCATGTTCCAACAAAGGAAATATCTTATGCAAAGACATGGAGAAATTGGGCATGGAGGGTGGAGGTGGTAGAAAACTGCAAGTAGCCCTGTAGGGCTCTGGCCTTGGGGGGTGATAAGACTATGGCAGGAGAGGTAGCTGGGATTGGTCATGTGGGCTCTGAAGCCCCGCTGAGAAGGTTGGTCTTTAGCCCAAAGTCTCTGTGCAGCCCTGGCATGTGATTATATCCATGTCTTAGAAATGTTAGCTTTGTCAACATAAACTGGGCAAGAGAAATGATGTGACTTTAAATGTGTAAAGACAGGTGGACACAAAGAGGTGGAGAGTCAAGGAATTAAAAAAAAAAATTTTTTTTTTCATTTTTCCGTAGCTGGAAACGGGGAGGCAGTCAGACAGACTCCCGCATGCGCCTGACCAGGATCCACCTGGCATACCCACCAGGGGGCGATGCTCTGCCCCTCAGGGCATTGCTCTGTTGCATCCAGAGCCATTCCAGTGCCTGAGGCAGAGGCCACAGAGCCATCCCCAGCGCCCGGGTCATCTTTGCTCCAATGGAGCCTTGGCTATGGGAAGGGAAGAGAGAGACAGAGAGGAAAGAGAGGGGGAGGGTGGAGAAGCAGATGGGTGCCTCTCCTGTGTGCCCTGGCTGGGAATTGAACCCAGGACTCCTGCACATCAGGCTGACGCTCTACTGCTGAGCCAACTGGCCAAGGCCGAGAGTCAAGGAATTTTAAGGAAGAAGAACCTGTAGAACTGAAAACTGATTTGGGGGAGAAGGAGAGACACTGGTCAGGTGTTTGGATTGGGTGGTGTTTTACAGGCAGATGAAGAACACAGGAGGAGCAGGCAAGGGCTGGGGGATGTGGAGTTGACAGTGGATGCTTTGAGATACAGGTCAGGCAGTCAGAGAGATGGAGGAAGGTGAGATTTAGGAGTTACCAAACTCAGGTACTGGTTAAAGAGAGGAATGTGCTCATACTTGGTGAACATAGTGATGTACCTGCTGTTTCGTCAGACACTTAATCTATATAAATAAAAATGTAAATGTTTGTTCAAAATCTTAAATCTCTGAAAGTTCTTCACCAATTGCTTTGAAATTTTGACATAATGTTGTATTAGAATATGTGCATATTTTTATGTTTTTATATACCTACTATTATATAGATGTCACACCTGTGACAGGTAAAAATATGCTTTTTTTAAAAAAACAGCGCCATCTGTTGGATGTAAAAGCAACACACGCTATACTAAATATTTTACGATTCTATTTCAATGTTATGGGAGAAATATAAATCACACATGGCTGAAGATATTTTCTGTCAAGTATGCAAGGAAAATTTAAATATGAACATGGATTTCACAGCAGAAATCTACAACGAAGCATTGATAATGATTGAAGATTTTTGCTTAGAAATCGTGAACAAAGTTCTCAATCAATTGGGAATGCCATCACTGAATCGATCTGCTCCTGCTTCATTCGATGTAGAATTGCATCGTGAACAAAATTACAACACAGGTGATCTTTTGTCGTATGTGCAATCAAATATTCCTAAGCTAACGCTTGAGAAAAAAGGCATTTATGATCAAATAATGCAAGCTGTCAATAATGGGGTTGGAGAAATCTTCTTCTTAGATGTGCCAGGAGGAACTAGTAAAACGTTCCTAATTAGATTGATTCTGGCAACAATTTGATCCCAGAATGACATAGCCTTAGCTCTTGCATTGTCTGCAATAGCTGCGACATTGCTACCAGGTGGAAGAACTGCTCATTCTGCTTTGAAATTTCCATTAAACATGCAATTGATTGAAGCTTCCATGTGCAACATTTCCAAAGTATTGCAGAAATGTAAACTTATTGTTTAGGATGAATGCACAATGGTGCACAAAAAATCACTTGAGGCTCTTGATCGATCCATTGCAAGATTTGCTTGGAAACATTAGACCATTTGGGAACACATTAATATTACTTGCAGGAGATTTCAGGCAAACATTTCCTGTAATTCCTCTATCGACACCAGTGGATGAAATAAATGCTTGCCTGAAATACTCTACTTTGTGGTGACACGTAAAGACATTAAAATTAACTACAAATATGCATGTCCAGCTGCAAAATGATCGATCAGCTGAGATATTCTTACATCAATTGCTGGAAATTGGGAACGGAAAGGTGCCGCCGGTTGATCTGACCTCAGGACACATTTTATTGCCTCATAATTCTGCAATTTAGTGAAGTCAAAAAAAGAATTGGTTGAAAAAGTATTTCCCAATATTCAAACCAATTTTAAGAATCATGACTGGCTGAGTGAACAAGCTGTTCTTGCAGGCAAGAACAAAGACATCTACGAACTTAACAATATTATTCAGTCTAACATTCAAAGCGAGTCCGTCGACACTGTTGTGGAAGCAGATGAAGTGGTTAATTATCCAACAGAAATTTTGAATTCACTCGATCTGCCAGGGATGCCACTGCACATACTGCAATTGAAAATCGGCGTGCCAATTATCATGTTGCAAAATGTCATCCAGCCAAAGCTTTGAAACGGCACGTGGCTTGCAGTAAAAAAATTAATGAGCAACATCGTAGAAGCAACAATCTTGACAGGACCTTTCAAAGGTGAGATGTCCTCATTCCTCTCTTTCCTGTGATTCCAATGGATATGCCATTTCAACTTAAGAGATTGCAGTTCCCAATTTGATTGGCGTTTGCAATCACCATCAACAAAGCTCAGGGCCAATCTTTAGAATTGTGCGGTTTATATCCAGACACAGATTGCTTCTCACATGGACAATTATATGTTGCGTGTTCTAGAGTCGGCAAACCAGATAATCTCTATATCTGCACAGACAATGAAACAACAAAAATTATTGTATACCCACAAGCATTGTGAAATTAAACATATTAGAAACGTGTGCTTTCTCTTTTCTTTCTTTTCCATTTAACCAGACTGAGCCACAGCAATGTATGGCCGGGGACAGCTAGTCAATAATAATAATAATAATAATAATAATAATAATAATAATAATAAAATGCTTTTGGAATGCCAGCTGTGGGCCTGAAACCTTCACAATTACTCATTTAACTAACCCTCTGCATAAGCCAGTGAGGGAGGGTCTGTTTATTGATTTCTGTCCCGGCTGGAGTCTGTAGCTTTTATTATCTATCGATTTAGCAGTGAGGTTCAGAGAAGCGAACTGAGCAGCTCCAGGATGGACCACACAACAGGTGGCAGCGGGAATTTGGAGCAGGTAGTTTTTGTTGTTGTTGTTTTGATTTAACAAAGTCATAAGCAGCATTTATTATCTTGGAATATCACACTGGTCTTGCTGTTCCTTCACATTTGATGATTTTCTGTCTTCCCTCCTCTTCCCTCAGGCTGGCTACACCGTACCTCCCTGAACTGTTAGCTGACAGCAGCAATATGCTTATTTCACATCTCTAACACTATTCATTCACAGGGTCAAAGTTCTAGTTCACAAACCCTTCCCTGCCGGAAGTTCAATCTTGCAAAAGAATTTGTGATAAACCAGGCTTTCCAGGAAGGCTAGCTCCAGTAAGATGACAATGGAAAGTAGCAGCTTGTTGGTTGTCATTTTTGTGGACATTGACCAGAGAACCTTTTGACTTTTATTCAAGTTTTCACTTGTGTTTACCAGCCTATTCTTGGCACATTCCAACTGGTCGTATTGCTCCCTCAGCTCTTGTATGATTTCTGAACCAATTCAGTCAGTCTCTGTGGCAATCCCATGAAATTTGCTCAATACCTGGGTGGCCCAGGTCAGGCTGTCAGTGCCTTGCAAAAGCAATGTTCTCTGAGACTGTAGCTCATTCATATGCTCATTCTCTACAGTGTATGTGCCACATTCATGTCTTCTTGGCCCCCAGACGTGGCTGTCAAAGGTGTGCTTTTCAGTTCCCAGTAGAGTTTGGCAAAGTCCTTCCATTAGTTCTGAAGCTTAGACATCATAGAGTAAGGGAAAAATAAGGGTGCATAACATAGTTCCTTTTGCATCTCTGCCAGAGTTTCATTTGCTTTGTTGCTTTTCATCAAAATCTCTGATTAACATTTTCTTCCATTCCTCTAGTCTCTAGGAGTGATTCTGGCACCCCTCACAGGTCTTCATGGAGGCATTGAAGATCTCGTGCAGTTTCTGGAAATACTTGAAGGAGGCTGTAGAGGTGGCCATGCTGCAGGAGTGACTGCAGAGATTCTGGGCACGGAGCCCACCCCTACTGCAGGCATCACGTGACCACCACTACCACTGCCTTTTCTGATTTGGGTGACTTTGAGCAGGAGCTACTTAAATTGGGATGGGACAGAATGATCTCAGGGGGTTGCATGAGTCAGTGAATCAAGGACAACCTGACCGTGGCCCTGACCCAGACAGGTTCAGATACTGGGTTCTGCATCTACTACACCCTTGGGGGAGATTCCGCACAGTGATCTTCTGGTAATGTTTAGAGAGGGCTTGGCACTCGTTTTATTATCGTTGTGAGAGTGGAAGACTTTCTGATTCTCTCAGTCCTCTGCACCCTCTGCTGTCCTAGCTGCTGGAGGGAAGGCCTGTAATGAGCCAAACTTGACACCAGGGCAGGCCTGTCCGTGGTATGCTGAGAGGTTTACCAGCATTAGGTGTTAAAGGTTTGGACATGGGGCATGGGAGGTGGGGAACAAAGTGGTTAGAGGTTACTTAATCAATGCCATTTATTTAATATAAGGCTGGTGTAGGGGGTTGAATTGTGTCCTCCTAATTCCTAACCACTGGCATCTGTGAATGTGACCTTATTTGGAAAAGAGGTCTTTGTGGATGTAATCAAGAAACTGAAGATGAGAGCATCTTGGATTTAGCGTAGGCCCTAATCCCTAAAGACTGGATCCCTAAATCCAGATTCTTTTCCCCACTGAGTAGACTCTGAGTTTATTCCTCAGTTCATTATTAAGTTTATTACTGAACTGAACTTTTACCTTTCCACAGAGTATTTCAAAGAGCTGGAATAAATGTGTGGTGGGGGCTGGGGGTGGGGCAGGCATCCCCCATAAAGAATATATACAAGAGTCCTTATAAAAGAAAGGAAGTGGACGGAAGAAGGCGATGTGAAGATGAAGGTAGAGATTGGATTTATGTGGCTTTGAGTCAAGAAATGCCTGGGGTTACCAGAGGCTGGAAGAAGCAAGGCAGCCTTTGGAGGGAGCTCAATCCTTGATTTTGGTCCAGCGATACTAATTTTGGACTTCTGGCCTCCAGAACTGTCAGAGAATAAACTTCTATTGTTGTAAGCCACTGTGTTGTAATAATTTGTTTTGGCAGCCCCAGGATACTAATGCAAACTAACTGGCAAACAAGTGGCAGGCAAGTCCCTCCAGACATCAATAATAACTCAGCATTCTTTGCCAAGGAACCTGACACTGCCTCTCATCCTGTTTGTGGAGCTTTCCAGGCAGCTGCTACTCCATGACTAGAGATGAAAATCTCCAGGAAACCTATCAGCATCCTTGATTTAGAGCCTACCACGTACCTAACTGGGTGAGGCACTGGCAGGGTACTGCGATCAAGAGCTGGGAGTTTTGGCTCGGGTGTGGGTATGAGGGTGTGGGTGTATCACTTCTGTAGCATTAACAGCTTTTGTTAGCCTTTCAACATCTTCTCAGGCCACCTGGATGCTGCTCAACAGCTGGGTCTCCTCTAGCTCCTTGGCCATCCAGCTGAAACTCAGCAGGCAGCAGCCTGAGAATTGTGGCTTCACTTCTGCAAGGTGAATAAGTCACCCACAAAGCATTAAGCAGTGAAAATCACCCGTTGAGCCAATGTAATAAAGAAAATGCCCCAGTGCCTGGATTTGAGGGCTATGAAATTCCTGAGGATAGCCTCCTTAACTCTTTCTGGAGCCACAGAAAAAGACAGCACAGTGGAAGTATAACATGGGAACTGGGCCTTGAAAGATGAGTAGAAATTATCCAGGTATGGAGAAATAAACATGAAATCACTAAGGATGCAGCTTCCTGTACCCTCCATGAGGGTGGGAGGATGTGTGGGGGAGGGATACCTAGGATACTTATCCTTCTGTCACGGGCTGATTCTTCTCTCAGAGCACTTTTTCCTTCTTTCTTCCCTCCCTACCTCCCTCCTTTCCTTCCATCTTTTGTCCCCCTCCCCCTTTTTCTTTTTAGAGCTTTCCTTTTTTTTTTTTCCCCCAGTGAGAGAGGTGGGGGACAGATAGGGACAGACAGGCAGGAAGGGAGAGAGATGAGAAGCATCAATTCTTCATTGTGGTACCTTAGTTTTTCATTGATTGCTTTCTCATATGTGCCTTGACTGGAGGGCTCCAGCTGAGCCAGTGACCTTGGGCTCAAGTCAGTGACCTTGGGGTCATGTCTATGATCCCACACTGCAGCTGGCAACCCCTCGCTCAAGCTGGTGAGCACACGCTCAAGCTGGCGACCTCGGGGTTTCAAACCTGAGTCCTCTGCTTCCCAGGCCAATGCTCTATCCACTGTGTCACCGCCTGGTCAGGCTCAGCTTCTCCTTTCAATTACTTGCATCAGAATGACTAGCTATACTTATAGGAATGCAGGCTGCTGGCTACACCACAGACACACTGAGAATCTTTGAGGATAGGACCTAACATTTGTATTTTTAACAACCTTCTCAGCTAATTCTGATGTATCATCAACTGAGAATTATTGACATAAAGGTACTTCAAACATAGCTTACCATTGCTGGATTGCCACAAAGCAGGTGTGTGTGCTTTTAGATGGAGCCCCATTCTCTCCTTGGGAAACTGGTCATGGGATTGGAGGCTTCTTGGCTTGGGACAACCCTAGCCAGTGGGTCAGTTTGGGCAGGCAGAGCACAGGGGTATATCTCTCAGTGACTAGCCCGGGATTCAGTGAGAATGGCTTTCCTACTTATTAGTTGGGTGGCCATAAGCAAGCTGTTTAACCTCTGTCTCAGTTTTCTCATCTGTAAAGTAGGGCTATCAATAGAACCAGCCTCCAAGGGTTGTTAGAGGATGAAATGACTATGTGCACGTGAAGTACTTCACCCAGTGCAGAGCACAGAGTTCAACAGCAGAATTTTTTTTAAATTTTATTTATTCATTATAGAGAGGGGAGAGAGAGAGTGAGAGAGAAGAGAGAGAGAGAGAGAGAAGGGGGAAGGAGCAGGAAGCATCAATTCCCATATGTGCCCTGACCAGGCAAGCCCAGGGTTCTGAACCAGCTACCTCAGCATTTCCAGGTTGATGTTTTATCCACTGTGCCACCACAGGTCAGGCAACAGCAGAATTTTTTTTTTTTAATGATTATGATGACCAAAACTAAGTTATATCTTATCCAGAAAAGAGAAAAACTGGATTGAAGTCATTATTACAAAGCCAAGTTGAAGCTAGACTGCTTAAAAGCCAATGATCTAATTGGTGAAAATATGGTCAAGTATGTCTGGAGGTCAGCAATGACGATTAAAAGACTGCGTATCAGGCACTCCTGGAAGTGTCCAAAAGCATAAGTCTAGCAAACCTTTCCTCCCCTCACTGGAATCTCTAGTGAGGAGGCATTACATTATTTAACAAAAAAGAAGGAAAGAAAAAAAGCTGTCCCATCTAAAAATCACCTAGGGTCACTTTCAGAAACTACTGCGCCTTTCCTGACCTTTCCTGGAGGATACACTTCCGGGTGTTGAGGATGGCTTCCGGAGTTTGCGTTTTTAACCAGGTGCTTCTTTTGAGAAGTTAGAGAAGGACTGGTTTAAACCAAATTTGACCTTCTGTGGCAGAGAGAATTTTAAGTGCCACCTGATTAGTCAGAAACCCCCTTTTTTTAACCACCCACAATCCTTTGTGATGGTTGCACTTCCAACCAGAACTCTGGAACTATTGTTCATGGAGTGAAGACCTGAAAGTTGTGTTTGGAGACTACAAAGCATAAACTCTTAGCCTGTGTATACATTTAGACAAATATATTAACACACATACTTCTGAAAATGACCTAAGATGATGGTAGAAAAAAGAATTGGCTAACATCCTAAAAATTGGGGACTGAGACAGTGATCAGAAAAAAAAATTATATCTAATACTAAGTGGAAAAAAAAAAAAAAAAGAACAAGGCCATATGCCCAAGGACAGATGGGGAGAATTTGAGACTTATAAAAATAGTATAAATGGAGCCACTTCAAAATGGAGTCAGAGGTGCTGTCCCAGAGGAACTGCCTTGCATATCTTACTCCTCAAACCTCTGGAATGTTAAAACTGTGCAAAATAACATTTGGACTGGGCCTTGAGCAGTATTCTATCCAAGCAACTCTTTGTTATAAGGATGGTACTGAAAATTAAAGACATTCTTTAGAATTAGCATCACTATTTTAGCTAATCTGTACTCATAAAAATTTCTTCCTTCTACTCACCTTTCTCATAGATACCCCTTGCCTTCACCTGCTAACGGATACACTGGTTTCTGCCTGAATCAGTGCTTCCAGAATTCATTTGGATCCCAAAAGCTTGTTGCCGCTTGTCTTGGCCTTTTAGTTTTAGGTTAACAGACTCAGTCCTGAGTGGTGGGTTCAGTGGTTGAAATCCAACAGTCTCTACTTCTGTCACCTTCCAAGATAGTGCTGCTTCACAGACTGCTTCCACCCGGGAATTCTGGGGGTGTTAGCATAGGCAGCTAGTTAGGTATTAACACCTGAGAAGGGAGAAAACTGGCTGAGCCTGATTAAGTTGGGGAACCTATAGACACTCCAGGGAATAACCGGAATCCTCCACCAAATGGATTAATGGATTAACATTTGGGCGGGCAGGAAAGATCAGCTTTCCAGTCATGTCAAAGAACAACTGGCCAATTCCCCTGGATTAACAGGAGAAGGGAAGAACAGTGAAGGAAGTCCTTTTACTGAGTGCATGCACAGTAGAACTAAAACTGGTAACCATAGAGGGGAGGAGACAAACCTGGGAAATCTGGGGGAAAGACCAGATAGGATAAGGACACAGTTTAGGGAAAGCTAGGAAAGAATGCAGAGTTTGGAAGAAAGACCGCTCTCTCCCAAGCCCAAGGAAATATAGGGAAACTTGAAAAAGGCTCCAGTCTCTTTTTGGCAGCTGTGCTGACTGGGACTTAGCTGGGAACAGAGCCTGAGGTAGTCCACCGGGGCCTGACGTGCTAGGGGAAGCTCTCTCTGGGCCCCAGCCTTCCTCCTGGGCTTGGTGGGGACAAGTGCAAGCCGTAGGCACAAAGCTGAACTACCTGGTTGTGGATGAGGCATTGGGGTGGTGTATCTGGAGGAAGATCGACAAAGTTGTCCAGCTTCTGCAGCCGGACCCTCCAGAGATGTGCCTCATTGAGTATAGTAGCCTTTTCAAGGGCATCTGTGCCCTGCATGCCCTTCTAATAAACCATTCCACTATTGCTCAAAAACTCTTTCATGAGTGTTGCTGAAACAGCATGTGACAATGCAAGAACCTATTTCCTCCTTTAGTAACGGGAGAACTAACCGTTCTCCACAGGCTTTAAGCCTAGAACATGTTGAAAGCTGTCCCACTATCTGAGAGAAGGAAAGGTCTGCCTAGCCAACCTAGTAAGACTTGAGCCAGGGAGAGACTAAGACTCTTGCTCCTCCCCTTCCCCATCTCCTTCTAAAGACCATTCTCCCCATTTTAATCTCCTATATCGGTCTGAACCCCATGCTGCTGGTATTTTAGCTTTTCTGACATTACTTCTATAACAGGGACTTGAAAATAACATTTCAAGCAGTATCATGCTCAAATAGGCATGGAATGGATAAGTGCTGGATTAACAGCATTCTTACAAGACTGGACCAGGAACTCCGGATATGGTAAGAATTGAACAACCCCTTGAAAGAAATGTAGGAAAACAACAATATGCTACTCTGTGAATGCACTAAAAACCACTGAGTTTTATACTTCAAGTAAGGGAATAGTATACCATGTGAATCATATCTCAATAAAACTGATACATCCTCCTACCCCGCAAAAGAAGAAAATGATGAAAAGCAGATGATTTCCTGGAAAGGTAGTTTCACTTTAAAACATAATGATCAGCCTGTATGGAACTTGGTCTGCTGTCTTACCATATCCTGTTTGGAAATACCAGCATGTGATCATCCATCAACACCACAGAACCTGACCCATCCCCATCCCCACCCTCACAAAACATGCTCTGATTAAAAGGGTGAGATTTGACAAATTCCCAAAAAGTTAAAGAGGATAATCGTTTTCCAAGTTTGCATTTCAAACTGAATCCTGACTACCATTAAGAATAGCAGCTATCATTCAGCACCAGAAGAGCTATATACCAGGCTCTGCCCGAGCCCATTTAACTAACAAGAACCCGACAAGGTAGTGCTAGTAGTTTCTATATTTCACAAGTGAGAAAACTGAAGCACAGTTTGAGTAAATTGCCCAAAGTCACCCAGCTGGTAAAAGGCCAAGCCGGAGTTCGAGCTCAAGTTCTAACCTTGACTGCACATTGGAACTATCTGGAGAACTTTACAATGCACTGGCCTGGTTCCCACCCCAGGAGACACTGATTTTATTGATTTGGGGTGTGGCCTGAATATCAGACTTGTTTTTGTTTTGTTTATGTGCACCAAGCAATTCTAATAACTACCTTATAGAGTCCAGCATCCACCTGAAGGACTGTTGATTCTTTTCAGTTACCAAGTTCGTGACTTGGCTAGCTGTCACTAGCAGCATAGTGAAATTCCTCTGGGGTTAATAGAGAGAAGAGGAATATGAATTTTGGGCAGTGGTTGTGATGGCAGGCTTCTGCACCATTGGTCAGGCCCTGTCTGATGCTTGGTTTCTGCTAGCCTCCCTACAGTTGGAAACCATGATATCACCCCCAAATCCATCCCCATCTCACCTGAGCCTTCTGCCCAAGTATCACCCTGAATGGATGCGGGTGGAGGGAACTCAGGGAGCTCAACAGTGTGGGTCAACAGTCAGAATTCCTGGTTGTTAATTGACCCACCCCTATGTCAAGTTCTCATAACAAGCTTTTGGACTTAGTCCTCGGTCTGCACTTTGGACCTAGTTAAGGTTCTACCCAGATTATCAGCAATGCTGCTCCTTTCTCAAGTGTGGCCCCTTCGTTCCACATAAGGAGGGACAAGGTTCTCTGCAGCCTCTGACCCCAGTAGCTGTTCCTTTAGAATTACAGTCCTCAGATCCTGTCCATTAATCTAGTTTTATGTTGGTTTCCCTTGAAATTCTGGCAGGCTGCTTTTTAGGAAATGGTCCTTTTAAAGACCCACAATCTACATTTTTAATTCTACTTAAGGTTCTACCCTTCAAAATAGAGATGTACAGTAGAGTCCTCTGAAGTTAATATGGAAATTAGGTTAGAAACTCACAGTTTAAGAAAGTAGGCCTGAGAATATGATGGCCCACCTCAGGACCTCTTGGTGGAGGGCTGCTCCCCTTCCCTGGCATACTGGGGTGGCCGTGGCTACAGAGGGGCTGACTCTGCTGACTCTCTGCCTGCCCTCCCAACCTTGGGCTGGCTTCCCCCTGCTTCTATGATCAGGATACAGCTACAAGTAAAAAACCAGGGTCTCCCCAAACTTGACAAATTCAACAGGAAAGTGACTAAACTCCACAAAAAAAAAAAAAAAAAAAAAAGTGAGCCTGGTTAAACCCTTGGCTCTCATTTTGACCTCTAAATACGGACCCTGCTTGTGGTTGGCCATATAATGCTGTGATCTTAGAGCTCTCAGCTTATCTTCTCACAGCCGAATGCCTTCTCAAGCCTTTCAGTTTTGCCTTTTAGAAACTCTGTTCCGTTGACAACACCCTCTTCATGGTCGCCAGCTCATGGCGGAACCTCCCTCTTCCTCCTCACTTGTGCTAAGGACCACAGCTGCCTAGAGCCCTTGGGAGTGTAGGTGATTTGTTCTCACACTCCAAATTTACCTTGGGCCTGAAAGCCAGAATTGACATTCTTGTGGTTTCTTATTGCTGTTTATAGACAATATGTGTTCACCCTCCTCTGAGATCTGTGCCACCCTCCTACACCATCTGCAATGTTTAGCATTAGTTCCTCTCTGATGGAAAACCTAAAATAGCAATCTCAAACACACAAGATATTTTATTTTTTAAGTTAAAGATGTCTCAGACAGTCAAGAGCAAGTAAGTTGGTTTCATGAAGTCTTCAGGGACCTAGGCCCCTCTTAGGCTAGGACTCTCCTCCTCATGATCTAAGATTTGGCTCACGCTGCAGTCATCACAATGGCCTTCCATGTTGGCCATAGAAGGAAGAAAAAAAGGCTTTCAGAAATACCAGAGAGCTGTTACTTGGCCACTCCAAGTTGCCAGCTAGGCTGTGCAATGTGATTTAAAAAAATCTGGTGGCAACTCAAACTCCGTATTGCTGAGGAAGAAGGAACAGATGGATATTTGTAGACAAGTCTTGCCAGGGGTGAGGATGATGGAGATGCAAAGACCCAACTCTGGAGACCAGGCTCAGTGATGCAGATCCATTTTATTCAGGAAGTAAACTAGCTTATATACACAGGGTTAGCCTATAGGGTGTTACAGTGTGTTCTTCATAGCCAATGGCTGAAAAGATCAGGGAGCTGCGTGGTTGGCACTGAGTCACTTCCTTATAGCGGGTGAGCTCCCTTCCTGGGTGTGCCCAGGAGGGTTCTGGGAGCTGGAGTATTCTCACAGCATTGCATCAGCCACGGCTGCTAGGAATGTGCTCTGCGCTCCACCCACAGATATTGTCTGGGAACTCTTGTTATCCCTCACACCCTTCACTGCCATCTTTATTGCTGCTCATTTCCTACAGCTTGGCTCTTCCTCACAAGCTCTGAGGACTTTGGTTCTTGTTTCCCTCTAATTTTATCAACATCTTAGGAGACCCCAGCATTCCTGTCAATAACCTGCTCTTTGATCTCTCCATGCCAGCAACCACTGTCTCCATCCAGTCTCCCCTCTTCATGGCCACAGCAGGGAGCTTGTCATTCTACCTCTGAAGTCTCGTCTGACCATAACTTCTTATTCTTCCAGCTCTCTCCTTCCTCCCACCAAATCTATTCTGGAACCTCATTGAGATCTTGAGTTCCTTGCCTCCTCCCATTTACCAGCCACATGGTGACCTGCCTTTCTCTTACCCACACTTTTAGCTCCATCTCACACATGACTAACCCAGCCCCTTGCCTCTACCTGCAAGGCCTGTGGCTCTGCAGAGACCATACAGTCCCAGATTCATGGTATCCGATGGCAGCTGCCCCCCTCTCTTACCTCCACCTTGCACCATGGCTCAGAAAGCCTCCGACATGGATTTTGTCAGATTTGTCTCCTGCACCGACTCCTTTTCCTCAGCTGTTGGTAAAGGCAATTCATATCTCCCACCAAGTGGAGGCTGTCCCAGTGGCCCAACTGACAACAGAAATATAAGTCAGCTCATACTTTTAAGAAATACCTAACTGTCAAGAAAGCTAACATATGCTAGTCACAATCCTCCAACTCAACTTTAGTTTACCTTACTCTAGAAAATAGATTGATACCCTTATAAGGAAATCCCTGATCATCTAGCCAATCATGCCCTGTTTCCAGTTGCCTCTTCTAATGCTCTATAAAACTCACTCTTGCCCAAACAGCCCTCCAGAAGAGTGTTCCACTGCTTAAGAGGTCATGTGCCTGCCCAGTCCATGGATTATTTTCCCTTGAATAAAGGACATCAAAGTCCTTACTAAATTGTTTTAATTTTGTCATTTACAGTGCCTTGAGAATGCTGGGTTCTCTCAGAGTTCCTCTAAGACCCACTGCCCTTCTCAGGGTACATATTCCTAGTGATCTCATTTATACTTCGGGTTTCAACTGTTCCTTGCATCCCAGCAGGGATCGCTGGTTTAAACAGAAGCTAAATTTACCCAGTTCTTAGGCATGTTTGGGCATGTCTGGAGCCCCATGAACTGGATTCACCCTGGTCTATTTGTGAGAGAACTAGATGCCTCTGGAGGAAGAAACTTACTATTGTTCCATTGCCCCAATCACAATCAATCAACAGACTTAATTCAACAAGTCTTAATGAGCACTCTTTTAGGCACTGGGGGTCAGCACAGAACAAAACAGACAATATTCTGGTGTTCATGGAGACAGACATAAACAAATACGATGTGGAAAGTGCTAAGGAGGAAAGGTAAGCAGGTGAAAGGACTGGAAGTGTGTAGGTGCATGTGAGCACATATTGACATTTGAGATAGGACAATCCCTTATATAGTGAGCAAAGACTGAAGGGTGGCCTGAGACTCTGTGAGGGCAGAGTATTCCAAGGGGAAGGAACAGCAAATGCAAAAGTCATGAGAGGTCAGCAAAGGATTTTTTTTCTTGAGGTCTGAAGGGAGCCTAGTGAATAAGGAGGAGTGGCCTAGATATAAGGTCAGATCATTCTGGGGTGTGTGTGAGAGGCATAAAGGCTGAACAGCAAAAGGCTTTCTAAGAACTTGGGTTTTACTCTGAGGACAGAGGAATATTTTGAGCCGAGGGTGACATGGTGTGATTGATGTTTTAAAAGGTTTACTGAGGCTACTGTGTTAAGAATGGGATGAAGGGTAGAAACAGAAAAGCTGGTTAAGAGGCTGTTGTAATAATCTAGGTGAGAGATAATGGTGGCTAGGATGGTTTGGGAACAATGAAGGTGATGAAGAGAGGTTAGAATCTGCGTGGGTTTTGAGGGTAGCACCAAAAGAATTTGCTAATGTGGACTCATAGATGATGTCATTTAAGATTAAATGATCCAGACTCTGGGTACTGATTATTTCCTACTTGGGCTATGCCACTGTGGGTGGGGTTAGGAATTTTTTTTTTTTAGGTTCCACAATAAGTGAGGTCATATAGTATTTATCTTTCTCTAACTATTTTACTTAGCTTAATACCCTTAAATTTTATTGTCAAAAATGGCAAGATTGCCTTCTTTTTTTTTTATTATGGCTGAATAATATTTCAGTGTGTGTGCTGCATCTTCTTCATCTATTCTTCTATTGGTGAAAATAAAGTTGCTTCTATCTCGTGGGTATTGTAAATAATGCTGCAATGAACATGGGGCAAAGATATATTTTCAAATTACTGTTTTCATTTCCTTCAGGTAAGTACTTGGAGTGGAATTGCTGGTCATTAGGAGAAAGCCCCAAAAGTCTAAATTCAGAATCAATTCTGAAGAACTGACATGTAGCCTTGTCCAAATTCATGAGAGCTTTGACTAAAGGGTCTTTTGGTCAAGATGATATATAGGTAAATGTGGTACTCAAATCCTCCCACAACTTTATGAAAATTATAACTAAACTACAGAACAACCAGCATTCAGAACTGCCTGAAATCTAGCTAACTGGAGGTCCTACAACTAGGGATTTAAAAGAGAAGTGATATCAAGATTGGTAGAAAGGGCAGAGATGCATGTGTCATGGTTTAAAATAGAAAATAATAGCTTGGCTGAAGAGGTTCCCCATGAAAGGCAAGGGTCTCAGCCCCACACCATGCCTCCCAACCCAGGGTTCTGGAGTCAGGAAGAGAAGTCTGCATAACTCCTGGCTGTAAAAATCAATGAGAATTGAAGTTGAGTGAGACAGAGAACTTGGACTTACTCGCTCTGAATTCCAGTCCTGGGCAGCAACTTGAAAGGAACCAGGAACAAATGGAGAAGAACTGGATTGTCTGGCATCAGGCTATGAGCTAGAGGGAAGCTTTCTGCTAGATAAAAGTGCTGGCAAAGGCCACTCATCCTTTTCTGAGACCTCCTCCACACAGCTGGCAGGCAGGTGCCATATCTGATTTTCCATCACCCTGGCTCACACTGTTTGTTCTAATCTGGTGATTCCCTGAGACCCTACCCTACCCAACTTGCAGGCACTCTCAAACTGTTTCAGTGACTTTTCCATACAAATGACCTCTCTTGCCTCATACTTTGGACTTTTCTAAAATCTTTCAAATAAGCAACATCTGGCCTTTGCCTTCCTTGTACCTCGTTCTGAGTGACTCAGGGCTGGCACTAGTGGCAGCAAGCCTTGCATCACCAATTGGCTTTTCCTGGGCACTCCAAGCCCAGCACAAGTAGCAGCCACCTGCACATCACTCTGTAGCTTGTATTGGGTGATCCCAAGCAGGGCACAGGCAGTGGCTAACCTTACATTTCCTGGGAGGTCCCAGAAGCCAGTGCACCCAGTAGATAGCTTTAGACCATGATGGATTACAAACCTACCCTCTCTATGAGTGAAACACTCAAGGGGCAGAATTAGTGGGCACCAAAGCCCCACAGAAGCAGGTCCTGCTCCATAGGCTTAACTCCTGCACAGCAGCTCCTCTGTTGTAGTAACAGCCGGTCTAGCTGATTGGCCTATGGGTCAATTCCTCCCAGTAATACCAACAGCAATCAAAGCTCAAATACAATAAAACAGTGCACACAGCCCACACAGGAGCACACTGGTAGCACCTAACTTAAGTGACTGAGGAGGCTGTGCCACTGGGTCCTACAGGATACTTACTACATAAGACTACTCTACCAAGCCTGGGAGACATAGCAGCTCTATGCAATACAAAGAAATAAACATAGAGAAACAGCTAAAATGCGGAAACAATAAAACATGTCCCAAATGAAAAAACAAGAGAAGTCTCCAGAAAAAGAACTAAATAAAATGGAGGCAAGCAACCTACCAGATACAGAGTTCAAAATAGTGGTTATAAAGATGCCCAAAGAACTTAGTGAGGCTTCAACAGCATGAAAAAGGATGTAGAAACCATAAAAAAGAACCAGTTAGAAATGAAGGGTACACTAACTGAAATGAATAATTTATAGTGAATCAACAGGAAAGTAGATCAAGCCAAGAATTAAATCAGTGATTTGGAATGTAAGGAAGCAAAAAATACCCAATCAGTACAACAAAAGAAAAAAAGCATAAAAAATATAAAGATAGTATAAGGAGCCACTGGGACCACATCAAGCATACCAACACTTGCATCATAGGGATGCTGGAAGGAGAAGAGAGAGCAAGAAGTTGAAAACCTGTTTGAGCCTGACCTGTGGTGGCGCAGTGGGTAAAGCGTTGACCTGGAAATGCTGAAGTTGCGGGTTCAAAACTCCGGGCTTGCTTAGTCAAGGCACATATGGAAGTTGATGCTTCCTGCTCCTCTCCCCCTTCTCTCTTTCTCTCTGTTTCCTCTTTCTAAAATGAATAAATAAAATATAAAAAAAAACCCGGTTTGAAAAAATGACAGAAAAATTTTCTAACTTGATGAAGAAAATAGACATATTAGTACAGGAAAAACAGATTCCCAAACAAGATGACCCCAAAGAAGCCCACACCAAGACATATCATAATTAAAATGCAAATGGTTAGAGACAAAGCAGTAAAAGAAAAGCAGTTAGTTACCTACAAGGGAGCTCACATAAGACTCAGCTGAGTTTTCAACAGAAACTTTGCAGGTCAGAAGGAAATGGCAAGAAATATTTAAAGTGATGGAAAGCAAGGATTTACAAACAAAATTACTCAGCAAAGCTATCATTTAGACTGAAAGGACATATAAAGAGCTTCCTAGATAAGGAAAAGCTAAAGGAGTTCATCACCACCAAAATATTACATGAAATGTTAAAGGGTCTTTTTTAAGAAGAAGAAAAAAAAGATTAAAAATTATGAACAATAAAAATGGCATTAAGTATATATGTATCAGCAGTTGAATCTAAAAAGTGAAATAAATGAACAAGCAGAGCAGAAGCAGACTCATAGATACAGAGAACATTTTGATGGTTGTCAGATGGAATGGGGTTGGGAAAATAGGTGAAAAGGCAAAGAGATTAAGAAGTACAAATTGGTTGTTACAGAATAGTCATGGGGATGTAAAGTATAGCATAGGAAATAGAGTCAATAATAATCTAATAACTATGCATGGTGTTAGATGGGTACTAGATTTATCAGGGTGATCACTTCATGGATTATATAAATGTCTAATCAACTGGGTTGTACACCCAAAACTAATATAATATTGTATGTCCACTGTAATTGAAAAATAAAAAATGATAAAAGGTTTTATAAGAGCTTTAATAAGAGAAACTTAGATATGCATGCAAAGCAGCTGCTCCCAGTTGTGGCCCCACCCCATCAGAACAGGGTCCTTTTTTCTTGGGGGTTAATAGCATAAAGAAAAACCACATGGTGGGTAGCCATGTAGATCACCAGAAAGAACAATGCATTTTTAAGTTAAAAGATAACATCAGGCAGTTATTATTATACTCTATACATTCATTACTCTCCCTCCTGGGCATGACATTTGTCTTTGGCAGCATGATTCTGGCTTTCTGAGCAGTCAGCCCAGCCTGAGGCTGCAGTCACAGAGAGTGCAACACTCAGAGAGTGCAACACTTCTAGATGCTTCTGCTGCTGGAGCCATATTGCATCTCTAAAGTGAGTACCTCTGCACTGGATCATAAGATTTCTTCTCTCCCCCTCTGAAGCAAACTGGTATTCTCAATATCCATCATTGTGAAAAGATGCTGATCCTGGGGTTGAAAGGGATATAGGCTTGGGCTGGGGCCCGGATATCAGTGGGGCTTGGATACCCAGGTATGGAGATACTAGAGACATTTCTGATGGTGGTAGTGGTGGTAGGGGGTGGAGGCAAGTGAGTTAGCCTTGACCTGTTGGTTTTCCGAGAAGCCACTTGTGATAGTGGTCATACTTTGCCTGCTTGTTGCACATTTGTTCCCTTTCAGTGCAGCCATCAATACCATTAATGGTGGACATGGCTGCAGGCAGTCAGAGCCTGAGTCATATCTCTTGGAGTGGGCATTGGGACAGGGGCATGGCTCTGACTCCTTAGTGGTTTATAGGAATCAGGAGAAATAAGGGGAAACTGTGGCAGCAGAGGACTAGTTCAAGAAGTAAGTTCATATATAACATACCCTGTACACACACACACACGCACACGCACACGCACACACACGCAAGGTGTTTTCAGAATTCCCTGAGATGTGTTTGAGAAGGTCTGAGTTCCCTAGGAGTGGGAGTTGGTGGTAGAGAAATACTGTCCTGGGTGACTCACTGTTATGCTATTTTTTACTCTAGTCTCCTGTTGCCTGGGAAATGTGCCTTCTTCCAATTGTCAGATACATGCTTTCTCTCTTTCCAGGCTGGTGTTCTCTCCTAATATCCACACTTGCTGGGCGTCTTGATTTCCAAAAGTCAGGACCTCAAATCCAGTATATCCCAGAGCAAGCTCTTCTTCTCCTGCCAATGCTTTCTTTACTATTCTCTTCATCTCCAGAGGGGACACTGTCCCCAGCCAGATGCCCAGCCAGAGCCCTAGACTGCGACTTGAGTCCATCTTTCCTTTTGCTTGTCACTCCTAATTAATTACTTGACCCTATGTGCCACTTTAACTCCTCTTGATTCCTTTGCCTTTTACATCTTTGCTGCTCTGGCCAGAGCTCTGGAGAGTCCCCTCATAAGTCGTGTCCTCTTCACTATCTTCCTTACCTCTATGGCTCATAGGGTGGCCTTCCCAGTGCTGTCACTATCCTGCTCACCATTCAGGTGTCTCCTGTTACCTTCAGGAGTACAGGTCACCACACTGCACAGCTACGAAGCCCTTGTTGTAGTGACTGGGCTCCCTGTCCAGCCTTTGGTCCTCTATAGCAGTGGTCCCCAACCCCCGGGCCATGGACCGGTACCAGTCCATGGGCCATTTGGTACCGGTCTGCAGAGAAAGAATAAATAACTTACATTATTTCTGTTTTATTTATATTTAAGTCTGAATGATGTTTTATTTTTTTTTTTAAATGAGCAAATTCCCTCTGTTACATCCATCTAAGACTCATCTTGACGCTTGTCTCGGTCACGTGATACATTTATCCGTCCCACCCTAAAGGCTGGTCCGTGAAAATATTTTCTGACATTAAACCGGTTTGTGGCCCAAAAAAGGTTGGGGACCACTGCTCTATAGCACTTCCTGAGGCAGTTATTTTGAACTCAACAGGGTTGGGATCAGGAGACTATAGTCTAGAGGGACTTTAATATTCCCCTGAGGCAGTGGTATAGAAGAAACAGCCTCTTTTTTATTCTCCTCTGGAGTTTCTTCTTCTTGGTAAAAAAATTTAAGCACTCTTAGTCAAGTGTCTTCTGCTTTCTATCTTGCAGACTGATGCATTTGGGTCTGTTTTCCAATATCTGTTGACTGAAATGGGCTTTGCTTTGGAAAGGGGGAGACCTGTAGTTTGGGGAAAAAGAGTCCAATTTATGAGTTCCCCTTAGAAAGCCCATTGCCTCCAGAGTGTTATTATATTTCCCTAAAACACCAGCCAAACAATGCTCTCTCAAGCCCTTTGCTCTTCCCTTTCTGAAATGTCCTGTCCTTCCTGTGACCAAGTTCTCTGTGTCCACTCTCACTCAGGCTCTGCATCTGCCATGGCCATCACTCCCTGCTTCTTTCCCGTTTCTTCAGCGCTCCTTCCCCATGCTTCTGTCACACCTGGTGCATTACTCTGTGCTTGCAAGTTCCTAATTCTATTGCAATATCTAATACAGGTTGGTTTTTCCACCTCCTTTTCATCTTTGTAGCCCTTGTTGCTAGAACTAGGTCTGGTACACAGTATTTTGCTTGGTAAAATTTGAATAACACAGTTTAACGTGGTCTATTCAGTGTATTTTATGTTATAGGCACTATGCTAAGCATTGGGATACAAAAGTGAATATGGTGCTGACCTCTGGAGGTGTCCAGTGTAATGAAAAAGGCATATGCACTTGCAATCAAATAAATATCAAGGAATATGATAAGTCCTACACTTAATCTGTGAAGGATGCTACTCTTGTGTGGTTAAAAATGACTGGATATGGTGTTAGAACCTAGGTATAAGCCTAGCTTTATAACCTACTAGCCTCCATTTTCACAGCTCTGAAATGGGAATAATAGTACCAATCTGTGGGAAAACAGCTGTGCTAGCCTTGCATACTGATTTCCTGGCTGCAAGTACTTTGCATGATTAGTGCATTAGCATGTGACAGAAAGTCACATGGTGTCTCTATGAAAAGCTATGGGTGCTTTCCCTCAGTGGCAATTCTCCTAGATCACTCTCCTGCCACAGCAAGGTGCAGTTCCCTGATTCCCTCAGCAGCCACTGTGAGGGGCAGTTTTCCTAATTCCCTTGCCACTGCAAAAAGTGGTTTTCCTTTATTTGCTTGCCCATCTCTGTGAGCATCCAATAAATGGTTAATGGACTAATGCTTTCCAGCTCTTCAGTTGCCCTACAGTTTGCCTAAATTCAATGTGAACCTGCCTCGCCTCGACCACTGGCATTGCACCTGGCATTGTGAGCTGGATTCAGATTAGATTGGTATGGAGCCTTCAACACCCTTGAAGGGTGGGATAGAGGAGTGGCTGTTGTTTTCCAGCACATGATTCCCTGTGGCTATCCTGTTGTGGGCTATGGGCTGGGTGTTTTTTCAGACCTGTGAGAAGAAACCAAAAGCTCTGTGTGAGAGGCTGCAAAGGTCAGAAGCTCCAGGATGAGTTGCAGACTGAAAGCCAATGATGACACGAGCTGGAAAGGTTATTGGAGAAAGAGTTGCAAAATTGAGAACTCCAGTTCAGGCTACCAGCTGAGAATCAAGAATGGCTTGAACTGGAATGAGTGCTAGAGAGGGAGGCTGACTGCTTTCAAGAGCTTCAGTTTGAAATGCATGCTGAACACCAGTGGCACCTGGAACTGGAATGGTCACTTGTGAAGGAGTTACAGGTTTCAGTGCTGCAGTTTGCCCTAGAAGCTGAATGGCAGTTGTTAGAGAAACAACTGCGGGTTTAAGAGCTTGAACTTCAGCTTCAGGCTGAGAGTCAATAGTTTCAAGAGCCAAAGTGGTTGCTGAAGAAGGAGCTGCATTTGTGCCAGTGGAATGGCTCTGAGTGAGCAGTAACAGGCATTTCCAACTCCTCTTCCTCTTCTGAGGAGGAAGTTTCGACTGAAACTGCCATCAGCAGACTCAGAGCCCAGCCAGTGGACACCCAGAAGGTAAAAACCCAGCAGCCAAAAGTACCTCAGGGGTAGACACACCCCTCTTGGCAAGTTGTTGAGCACTCTGTGGACCATCTCTACATCCAGACAGAGTTGATGGAGTTAGGGGCAAAATTCAAGCAGAAACCCACCGAGTCCATGACAGCTTGGTTGCTGTGGTAGTGGGACATAGAGGTGGATGGCATCATGATCTCTAGAACAGAGATGGAGAAATTAGCTGCCATTACCATGCACTCCTCCTTGAAGCAGCCTTTTCAGAACTGCTGTGACAACTCAGGAAACCATACCCTATTAGAATGGGTGAAGGCTGCCATTTATAGTCCGGCAGAATGCTGGAGACTTGATGGGGGGGGGCAGTGAGTTGGTGGTGGTCATATACTGAGCTGAAGCAGGTTCTCTGGGAAGTAGGTATGAAAATGCTGCTTTTAACCTGAGGTTTCGTTGGCCAGGTGAGGAAGTATTTACAGCAGGGATGGAGAAATCTTATTCTTTGTTGCACTCCATCAGCCCTTTTTTGGTCATTAGTGGCTATCTCGAGCCCCTATGTGGGGCAGCCCATCAAGGCATTTACACAGTTGGTGGCATATTTGGGGGAGATGGAGGCAGCAAAACACCATAAGGCTGTGCAGGCTGCTGCACATGCTTCCCCCAACCTCAGTTAACAAGGCTTCTGAAAGTTACCTGAACACAGATGTAGGTAGATTTTATTGCAGCTGGGGAAGATAAGGAGAAATTAGATGGCAAGTCTAATAAAGTTCCTTTGGAGCTTTGGAGGCAGCTTATACCAGAACAGAGGTTTCAGCCACTGAAACAAATGGCCCCAGAAGCTACCAATTAACTGGTTGGTGCACAGGTGTCACAGTTGCATGATTATATGATGAAGACAGCTGAGGGAAAAGATCCGCAAGACCCACTGTTCCAGTTTGAATAGGAGAAAGGCCAAGGGACCTGTCTAACAGGGACAGGTGGGGACCTGAGGCCCCATGTAAAATTGGCAATCCACTAGTCCCCTTCTAATATACAATGGGTGTCGGCCTTGTTGGATACAGGTGCAGAGTGCTTCCTCTTCTATGGGAACCCGGAGTTGTTTGCTGGCACCGCAGTGGCTATTGACAGTTATGGGGGCCAAACTGTTCAAGTGAAGCCAATAACTATTCTACTGGGGATTGAAAGACTGCCTCCTAAGTCATACAAGGTATATGTATCTTCTATTTCTGAATATATTTGAGGGTAGATGTCTTACAAGGACTATGGTTGAAGATCATAGCTGAGATGTCCACAGGTCCGGGTTGTACAGGAAGTGTTGTGGGGACATACAGCACATTCCCCCTTGTAACTACCCATTCCCCGGTGGCATGTGACTAGCACAAAGCAGTACTGCCTGCTAGGCAGTTATGAAGAAATCACAGGGATGATCCTTGAACTAGAAAAGGTGAGGATCATCCAGCCAGTGCACAGCCCTTACAACTCCCCAGTGTGGCTTGTGTGCAAGACAGACAGAACCTGGCGAATGAGAGTATATTACAGAGAACGTAATAAAGTTGTTACCCCTTTGCATGCTGCTCTTCCCTCAATTGCAACCCGATTGATCGGCTAAGCCATGAGTTGGGGTCTAACCACATTGTGGCAGATTTGGCTAATGCCTTTTTCTCTATTGATACAGCTGCAGAGAGTCAAGGCCAATTTGTCTTCAGTTGGGAAGGGAGTAATGGACCTTTACAGTGTTACCATGTGCTATTTTCACAGCCCCACCTTATGTCATGGGCTGGTGGCTGCTGACCCGGCTAAATGGAAGTGGCCAGAGACAGTTTGCGTGTACCATTATATTGATGATATCATGCTAACCAGTTACTCTCTTCCAGAATTGGAGCAAGTAGTCCCTACCCTGCTGTCTCATTTGAAAACATGTGGCTGGGCAGTCAATGTGGGCAAATTACAAAAACCTGGATTATCTGTTAAGTTCTTGGAAGTTGTTTGGTTGAGTAGATGAAAACTACCCCTGACATGGTTATAGATAAGATCCAGGCATTTCCCATGTCCACTACAGTAAAACAGATGCAGAAATTCCTAGGTGAGTAGAGTATTGGCGAGCATTCACACCCCACTTAGCTCAGTTACTGCACCCCCTATATAACCTTATTCAGAAGGGGTTCACTGGGATTGGACTGAGTAGGCACAGGGTGGTTTTGCAGCAGCTAAGAGAACTGTTAAGGCAGCACAGGCCTTGAATATGATCGACCCCACCAGATCCTGTGAGCTTGACGTCCATGTAACCTCTGAAGGATTGGATGGAGTTTGTGGCAACAGAAAGAGTGCTTATGGCAATTTATTGGATTTTGGTTTCAATTGTGGAAAAGCACTAAAGTTTGTTACTCATTAGTGGAGAAACAGAAGCTATGTATAGCACCCTCTTAGCCACTGAGAGTATTATGACCACAACTCCAGTTACGGTCAACAATGTACCCCATCACAGGATGGGTGAGAGATTGGGCAATAAAACCACATAGTGGCATGACCCAAACCTCCACCCTGGCAAGTGAGGAACATACTTGCCACAACACTGTACTCATAGCACCAGCCCATTGTGGACTGAACTGCAGGAAGTCTTGGGTCCAGTCACCTATGTGACTCTAGTGTTGGGTGCAGCTGGGGCTCAGGATGCAGAACCTGAAGTTAGTCCCTACCAGGAGAGGTAGAAGCCCATCTCTGAGGATGCCTGGTATACTGATGGCTCTAGCAGGGCCCAACTCACCAGATGGAGAACTATGACCTTACATAAGGCCACTGAGATTATTTGGATGGACACAGGTATGGGCCAAAGTAGCCAATGGGTGGAATTAAGAGCCTCCTGGCTAGTTGCCCATAATGAAGCTTCACTTCTGGTGATTTGCACCAATAGCTGGGCTGTCTATTGTGGGCTGACCCTTTGAATTGCTACTTGGCACATTAACCAGTGGATGGTAATGCACCATCCACTATGGGGTCAGGCCATGTGGCAGGACTTATGAGAAATAGGACACCAGAAGCAGGTGACAATATATCATGTCATGGGGCATGCTCCTATCTATAGCCCATCCTGGGAATGATGAGGCAGACACCTTGGCAAGGGTGCAATGCTTAGAGACTGCACCTGCAGGAGATGTGGTACAGTGGCTCCACTGGCATCTGCCCCATATAGGGCAGGAAACTATGTGGGCTGTGGTCAATGCATGGAACTTTCCTGTGTCCTATGCAGAGGTACGTGTGGCTTGTGATCAATGTGCAGTGTGTTCCAAGGAGCACCCTCAGAGACAACTAGTATCACCTGGACAGAGAGGTGGTGTTCCACTGACACAGTGGCAGATAGATGTCACTGAACCCTTACCAAAGTCGGATGGGTACCAGTATGCAGTCACCTGTGTAGATACAGCCACTGGTCTGCTTGCTGTTTACTCTGCCTGTAACCCAGACCAGACTGCCTGAGTGCTGCCTATGGGTGGCTGCTGGGTTTTGAAAGTGACAACGGTACCCATTTTATAGGTTCTATGGTGAGGCAATGGGCTCAAGACTTGGGGGTGGACTGGAAGTACCATGTACCCTACCACCCCCAGGCTGCTGGTATCATTGAGCGGTATAATGGACTTTTAAAGCAGGGATTGTGACAAGAGGAGGGCATCAGCTCCCTTACTGGATGGACATGCCGCTTGTGGATGGAACTCTGGATTTTGAATGAGGGACCTTGATGGGGGCACCCAGCTGTGGTGGAGGCCCTCCTGCACCAGGCAGCTGCTCCCATCCAATTGCAGCTATGCACCGAGGACACTTGACTCAAGTCGGGCTGTGGGTGGCAGGACAATGTGCTCCTGCCTGCCCCAACAGCCTTTCTTAAAGACCAACAGCTTCAATGGACATAGCCCTGGACTGTAAGATAGAATGTATTATCCCTTGAGTTCTCAGTGAGACAGCATTATGAAGGGCACCTTTGTAATTTCCCTATAACTTATAATAAGTTTTTCCATTTTGTTGCACATAGAACCAGCAGATCCTGGTGTACAGGCCAGTAAGGTTTGGTACACCCACCTGGGGTGGCCTCCGGTACCTGTTTACGGTGCTGTCTGCAGACAGAACTCTGGCCTATATTCTACCAGCAGGGAAAGATTTGTCTCTCTTGGTGCTGCTGACATCCCTCTCTTTTTGCCCATAGCTTACAGGATATTGTAAACCAGGCCTTTCATGTTCTCATGGAGAAAACCCAGGAGGTGAAATGCCAAATGGGGGATCCCTTCCAAGAGTGATGGGCATCTTTAGCAGCATGCTGGCACACCACCTTTTTGGTCATATAGCCTGTGATTTTGTAATTCTGTTGTAGTCTGTATTGTTTCTGTTTATGTAATATACCTCATTCCTCACGCAGCGACCATCACAGAAGATACCTGTCAGGTAGATTATGAGATGAGCGACACTAAAGGGTTAGAATATGGAGAAAACAGCTATGTTAGGCTTGCTCACTGATTTCCTGTCTGCAAGCGCTTTCCATGATTAGTGTGTAAGCATGTGGCAGAAAGTCACATGTGTGTCTCTATGAAAAGCTATGGGTGCTTTCCCTTGGTGGTGATTCTCCCAGATCACAGTCCCACCGCTGTGAGGTGTGGTTCCATGATTCCCATGCCCTCCACTGCAAAAAGTGGTTTTCCTTTGTTTATTCACTGGCCCATCTATGCAAGCTTCTAAAAAAATGGATAATGGCCCAACACTTTCTGGCCCCATAGTTCCTGTATCGTCTGCTCAAATTCAGTGAGAACCTGCCTGGCCTCAACCCCCAGCATTACACTATCTCATCAGGTTAAGAACAAAACCAGATAGAATGTAAAAGCCTCGTGCTGGTGGGCGCATGATATATAACCAATGATTGCAAAATTTTGCTGCATCAAAGAATGAAACTGGACTATAGTCTCTCCCCCTGTACGAAAATTAACTCAAAATGGATCAAAGATCTAAACATAAGACCTAAAACAATTAAGTACATAGAAGAAGACATAGGTACTCAACTCATGGACCTGGGTTTTAAAGAGCATTTTATGAATTTGACTCCACAGGCAAGAGAAGTGAAGGCAAAAATTAATGAATGGGACTACATCAGACTAAGAAGTTTTTGCTCAGCAAGAGAAACTGATAACAAAATAAACAGAAAGCCAACTAAATGGGAAATGATATTTTCAAACAACAGCTCAGATAAGGGCCTAATATCCAAAATATACAAAGAACTCATAAAACTCAACAACAAACAAACAAACAATCCAATAAAAAAATGGGAAGAGGATATGAACAGACACTTCTCCCAGGAAGAAATACAAATGGCCAACAGATATATGAAAAGATGCTCATCTTCTTTAGCTGTTAGAGAAATGCAAATCAAAACGGCAATGAGATACTACCTCACACCTGTTCGATTAGCTATTATTAGCAAGACAGGTAATAGCAAATGTTGGAGAGGCTGTGAAGAAAAAGGAATCCTCATACACTGTTGGTGGGAATGTAAAGTAGTACAACCATTATGGAAGAAAGTATGGTGGTTCCTCAAAAAACTGAAAATAGAACTACCTTATGACCCAGCAATCCCTCTACTGGGTATATACCCCCAAAACTCAGAAACATTGATACGTAAAGACACATGCAGCCCCATGTTTATTGCAGCATTGTTCACAGTGGCCAGGACATGGAAACAACCAAAAAGCCCGTCAATAGATGACTGGATAAAGAAGATGTGGCACATATACACTATGGAATACTACTCAGCCATAAGAAATGATGACATCGGAACATTTACAGCAAAATGGTGGGATCTTGATAACATGATACGAAGCGAAATAAGTAAATCAGAAAAAACCAAGAACTGCATTATTCCATACGTAGGTGGGACATAAAAGTGAAACTAAGAGACATTGATAAGAGTGTGGTGGTTACGGGGGGGGGGGGAGGGGGGAATGGGAGAGGGAAAGGGGGAGGGGGAGGGGCACAAAGAAAACAAGATAGAAGGTGACAGAGGACAATCTGACTTTGGGTAATGGGTATGCAACATAATTGAATGACAAGATAACCTGGACTTGTTATCTTTGAATATATGTATCCTGATTTATTGATGTCACCCCATTAAAAAAATAAAATTATAAAAAAATAATTTGCTGCATCTTGTTGGAGCTTAGAGCCTTTGATTTTTGCCTGGGGCAGCTGGGCACAGAGGAGTGACTCTGGCTTTTAAATGCAGGCCGATCAGCTATACATTGCTTTTCTGGAGCAAGGCCTAGGATCTGTGCTGTCACTTGAGGAAGTTGCAGGGATGCAGCTCTGAGAGGAGCATCAGTGAGCTGACAGGACCAGCCACGACATCTGTGGTAATGCGTCCCCCAGCTGTAGCAGAAGCTGCCAAGGAGGCTGAAGCCCACAGGGCTCTGTTTTGTTCTGAGGGAGCTGGTGGCTGAAGGACAGGCCTAGACAGAGCCTTGGTGTTGAGACTTTGTGCCCTGCTATTTCACCAGAGCAGCTAGAAGCTCTTCCTGGAACTTTCCCGTGGAGCCTCAGCCCAGATTCCTCAAGTAAGTTCCAACTTGGATTCAGAGTACTCAGGTGTTTTTGCTGGGGGCTTTGTTTTAGGTGCAGTCTCAAATAAAAGAATTTGTGCCTCACTGGGAAGTTTAGAGGTCAAGCAGACTGAGGTGAAATACTAGCTCTTTAAGTCTGTAACTGTGGGCAAGTAACCTATGTAAGCTAGTTCCTTCACCTGTAGAATAGAATAACAGTATTCACCTATAATGCTGGTGGCCAAGGCCAGGCAGGTTCACGCTGGATACAGGCAGACTATAGAAAACTGCAGAGCCAAAACGCATTGGGCTATTCCATTTAATAGAGTCTCACAATAGTGAATGAGCAAACGGGCAGGGGAAGACCTCTTCTCACAGCAGAAGACAAACGAACAGCAACACTGGCCCCTTTCAGTCACAGGCAAGTGATCAGCAGTCTGCCCTGAGGGCAAGCACCCATAGCCTTCCACAGACTACACGTGTGGCTCCACCATGTGCTCACACACTAATCAGGCAAAGTACAAGTGAGGAAACCTAACATAGCTGTTTTCCCAACATTACACCCCTTTAGGGTTGCTCACCTCACAATCTACATAACAGGTATGTTCCACGATGGTCCCTGAGCGAGGAGTGAGGTACATTACATAAACAGAAACAGTACAGACTACAGCAGCCAAATTACTAAGGCACCAGATATACCAAAAATGACAATACAGGGGATCCTTGGGTTAGGACAATCTCGACATATGATGTTTTGAGTTTATGATGCTCACTCCCATAAACACTTAGAAAAATTGTTTCTGTCGCTACAGTACAATGTACAGTATAGTCTATTTATGTCCTTTATCTTTTTCTGTGGCTTAGTTGTGTTTTTATGTTCTAGATTATGATTTTACTACTGTGTTAGGATAGGTAAGTGACTTAGCCTAGAGTATGTTTCGATTTATACCACAATTTGGCTTATATCACTGTTGTGTGAATGGAACTGGGTCATAACCCGAGGACTCCCTGTATACACATGGCTTTGCCACGTGCTCACTCACTAATCAGGCAAAGTAAGTGAGCAAGCCTAACACAGCTGTTTTCCCAATACCACCTCTCTTGTTTGTTTGTTTTACCAGCATTAAGTAAGAAAAGGTGTGTTTTCTTACTTCACACAATGAAGATCTTCACACCTGGCTTTTACTACATTCAAGTAGCTATTTGGAACGGTTATGGAAACCACCTGGAGAGCCTATGCTTCTCCAACGCAGAACCCCTGGGGATCTGTAAAATGCAGATTATGATCATGCAGGCCTGGGTTGCAAGCTGCAGACCTTTTCTAACAGGATCCCTTTCTAACAGGTGGTACCCAGGTGCCTGCCAGGGCCACATGTGAGCAGCAGGCTGTAGGCACCCTCTTTCTGGCCTTGCTCAACTGCACTGGCTTCTCCTTATTCTCACCCTGTTCTCCTAGCTGGTCTGGCTGGCTTCAACCATCCCTGATCCCCTGCCCCTGATCCCCTGCAAGCTGCTCATTGTCACCAGACAAATCTTCTGAAGTGGAGGAGACAATTGTGATTTCATGAGTGGCTGCTTTTGCTGAGAGGAAAGGGAGGGCAGAATTGTCTCAGGTGTGGATGGCCTTTTATCCAGCAAGACACGTCTGAGGAAGCTTGGCTTGTGAGAGGTGAGTTATCTAGTGCTTGTTTTTTTTTTTGTTTTTTTTTAATAATTTTTATTTATTTACTTATTTTTATAGAGACAGTGAGTCAGAGAGAGGGACAGACAGGGACAGACAGATAGGAATGGAGAGAGATGAGAAGCATCAATCATTAGTTTATTGTTGCACGTTGCAACATCTTAGTTGTTCATTGATTGCTTTCTGATATGTGCCTTGACCATGGGCCTTCAGCAGACCGAGTAACCCCTTGCTGGAGCCAGTGACCTTGGGTTCAAGCTGGTGAGCTTTTGCTCAAACCAGATGAGCCTGCGCTCAAGCTGGCAACCTTGGGGTCTCGAACCTGGGTCCTCTGCATCCCAGTCCGACACTCTATCCACTGCACCACTGCCTGGTCAGGCTCTAGTGCTTGTTTTTAAAGAGATCTTAAATGGTGTGAGTCTGTAATGTGGTTGAGGCCAGGCAGGTTCACATTGAATTTGGGCAGATGGTAGAGGAACTGCAGGCCTGGAAAGCATTGGGCCATTAACTTTATTGAGGGTTCGCAGAGATGGGTGAGTGAATAAGCAAAGAAAAATTACTTTTCGCAGTGGAGGGCAAGGGAATCAGGAAAACTGCCCCTCACAGTGGTAGCTGAGGGAATCAGGGAACCAAACCTTGCAGTGGCAGAACTATCGGGAAGAATCGCCACCAAGGGAAAGCACCCATAGCTTTTCATAGAGACACACATATGGCTTTCTGCCACATTCTCATGCACTAATCGTGTAAAGTGCTTGTGGCCAGGAAACCAGTGAGCAAGCCTAACACAGCTGTTTCCCCACAGAGGTTTAGCAATAAATGTAGCTGTTTTAGATTTGACCACCTACTGTGAGGGGGATGGTTGCTGTTAGACTCCTTGCTGAACTCAGTTTCTCTGTTGGGAAAGGGCTTCACAGGTGCCTGGCACCCTTGGCCAATCAGCATGCAGAAGCAGCTGCTCTGGGAAGGCGGTCAGGTGAAAGACCTGGAGTCGTGCTCCCTGCCTGCCCCGCTCAGCTCACTCTGGGAGAGGTGAAAGGAGGGTTTGTTCAGTTCCTTGGCCTCGTAGAAACAATATTCGTACCAACGTTCAGATAGGTTGTCCTGTTTTGAAGAGCTCAAAGCCATCTCTATAATATGCCTTGAGATACGCTGGAGAAAAGAGGAAAATGGGCAGATAGGTGCTGAGAAATGGGGTTAATGTCCTAGTTGAGTGGCTTTTGGCATTGCCAGGCTCTGGAGCCCGCATGGACCTTCCGCTTAGCTGGGAGGGCTTCCCACACCTTTCTGGTAGCTGTAGCTCCGGCCAGCAAGGAGCTCTGCGCTGGCTCCTCATAGTTATAGAAATATAAGATTAGATAGCCAACAAATAGAAAATTGATATTTACTAAATTGTGCAAAGCTGAACAAAGTGTGGTGCACTCAGAGAGTCTGGAGCTGTAGACGGAGACTGTAAGGTCAGATTGATTGTAAGAGCAGAACCAGAGCAGCATAATTTTCTAACTGACAAATGAAAAAATGCAGATGGCAATTCCTGCACATAAACCATATTCAAGAGGACACTGGGGCCCCTGTGAGACTTTATGCACTTTTTCAGTCTTTTTGCATAAAAGAGATGATTAGCATAAGCCTAGCTGCTTTGTTAGCTAAACACAGATGTGCACTTGCAGCTGTAGTTACACTTGGGCTGGCAGGAGGAAATTGTATATTGTGCATTAATGAGCAACTGATTAAACAGAGGAAACTGACTGCACCAGTGGTGGCTGGGCTTCCACTTTGACAGCACAGATGTATGATAAGGAAATACTTAACACCATGGGAAGACTTGGAGTTGATCTATAGCAAATTATTTTACACTTATGGTGGCTCTGTGGAATTTAAGAAAACCAACCCCATTTTCATAATATTCTTCTTTCATTTATTAGTCTACTTCCAGAAAGTAATGGAGGCAACTTTTAATTAAAACCACATATATAAACTGGGCAGTTTAAATATAAATCAGAAAGAGGTTAGCAACCAGAGAGGAAAGGGAAAGAAAAATCTGCTGAGAACCAAGGACAAGAAATACTAAGCAATAAATATAGTTCTGACCCCTCCCCCCCTTCTTTTTTTGCTTTCTCCACTTTCCTATATATGTGGCCCTGAAGAAGTTGCATTTCTCATGATTCCCTCCATAGAAATTATGAAAAATTTCACCAGGAGTTCAAAGCTGGAGTCTGGATCAGCATTTGGTAACTTTCAGAGCTCAGAGACAGTGCTTAGGACCACTGTTTCTGGTCCCATGACCCCTGCCCTGCTGCCCTCCCTTTATCCCAGATGGCCTCTGCTCACTCCCCCGGCTGTTATAGATCACACAGTACATGTCAGGTAAGTGTCCAATGGGGAAACAGCCTGGGTGAGTACAGCCTGAAGCCAGAGGTTGCTCCTGAGAACAGGCTCTGCAGACAGGCTCACAGCTTGTGCTCACACCTGTCCTGATGCCCCTCTGAAGTGAGGGTGTGGAGCCAGCAGCCTCTGGCTCCAGGAAGAAGCCAAGGGTTGGGAGAGGAGGAGCCTGGAGGGCCTCAAAGGCCATGTTGAATATGGTGCTTTCTTAGTGTTTAGAGTAGGAAAGAGACCAGGTCAGATTTGGTCCTCATATTCTCACAGCACTGGGCCTCAGCTCCCAGCATGTGGGTGACCAGCCTGAACACTCAGCCCGCCAGAGACCCATTGTGTGTAGAGCTCAGAACTGGACTCTGGCTTGGGTTAAAGGTGACAGGTCCATCTTATATGCTCCTGTGCCATCTGGGCTGCCTGCCTCACCTGTGCCACTCCCCCTGGTCTCAGTCTCTCCTTACATGTGTTCTCTACGCTCCAATCATATTGTTGATCTTTCATTTCCTCAAAAGGGCTTTGTTCTCTCTTGCCTCTGGGCCCTCTCATGTCAGTTTCATAAATATAAACCCACAACCTTCATTTGGCTGATGTCTGCTTCTTCCTTAGAGAACATGTCCCTGACACCTCACCCCAAGTTAGACTCCTTCTTTGTACATTGCAATTCCCCTTTGAAATATCTACCTCACTTGTAATTACACGGGTGGGGTAGATATGTGTTTGAGTTTTTGAGAGCACTGACTCACTCAGTTTCATTGGCCTAAGATGGTAATGCTATGAGCCTGAGGTTGCCTAGGCCACCATTTGTAGTGTTAAAGAGAAAACCGCAAGCCTGACCAGGCAGTGGTGCAGTGGATAGTGTGTCATCCTGGGACACAGAGGACCCAGGTTTGAAACCCCTCGGTCACTGGCTTGAGCATGGGATCATAGACATGACCCTGTGGACACTGGCTTGAGTCCAAAGGTCACTGATTTGAAGCCTAAGGTCACTGGCTTGAGCCCAAGATTGCTGGCTTCAGCAAAGGATCACTGGCTCAGCTGGAGCCCCCTGGTCAAGGCACATATGAGAAAGCAATCAATGAACAACTAAAGTGGTGCAATGAAGAATTGATGCTTTTCATCTCTCTCTTCCTGTCAATGTTTCCCTATCTGTCCCTCTCTCTGGTTAAAAAAGAAAATGAAGAGAAAACCACAGGTCCAATAGGGCATCACTTGCACTGAAGCTTATGATCTAATTGCCATTTTGAACTACACCAGAAATGTAATCTTCAACAACCAGTTGGAATTTTCCGGTTAGCACCAATGTGGTGGTCAGTCTGTCTTGTAGGCTATCTCCAAGCCTCCAACTGGAATGTTGATAGAAAAAATGGAGTCCTTGTTGTGTTACAAGAAAAGCATTTAGACAACCACACAAGAGGATTGAAGTCTGGTGGTAAAATATATTGTAGAAGTCTATGTTTGCCCTGGGTTCTCTGTGTCTTACATCCCACTATGGAAAAGTACAGAATTGTCTTCATCAAGCCCTGAAAGAGCAGGGTCCAGAAATTCTGTGCCATTTGTTCAGTCCATATCAAAGCTTAGTATAGCCCTGGTCAGATAGATCAGTTGGTCAGAGCATTGTCCTGATATGCAAAGGTTGCTGGTTCAATCCCCAGTCAGGGAACATATAGACACAGGCCAATGTTTCTTTCTCTCCTTTTCTCTTTCTCTAAAATTAATAAATAAATTTTTTTTAAAAAGCTTAGTACAGTTCAGCCTTTCATTCCTGTCTGGCTAGTGCAGCCTCTATTCCTGATTGTGCTCCAGCTGGCACTACATTTGGAGTCTGCAAATGATGGACACGTGACTGATAGGAAGAGAGAATATCTGAGTGCACAGGTGAGCACATGTTACTGGGAGAGAGAGAGAGAGAGAGAGAGAGAGAGAGAGAGAGAGAGAGAGAACGGGAGAGAGAGAGCTAGAAAGAGCTCTTTGTTAAGCTTGGGTTATATTATCTTGGGCTTGGTAAGGACCAGGCACCTCTTAAAACTAACCAATCAATTTCTCAATCTTTTACAGAACAGCATTGAGTCCTTGAAAGGTCACCAGTCCTGGCAGGAGTTGCATCAACAATGCAGGGCCCTAAGTGTAGAAAAGAGAGTTTTATTGTAAGTGCTTGGGTGCAGGCAGACTGAGTCTGATAAGGAGTCAGCCCCGAACAGGGGTGAGAGGGTTAGTTGTATACTCTGCTGCCTCCTTCTGGCAGTTTTTGTTGGTGGTGATTACCAGGCCTCTGGCCTGGGCTTGTGGTATTCTTCTGTTTCGGTTCCTGCCTCCTTTGGTAATGGGCTCCTTCTGCTGTTTCACCTCCTGCCTCTGTTGGTAATGGGCTCATGTTTGGTCAACTTAAAGGTTATGCACAGTTCATCACAAACTGACTGAGGAAGGGTTGGGAGGGAGTAGTTTTGAGTCCTGAGGAGACATTTTTCCCTAACATTCCTGTCTTGTTGGTTATAAGAAAGAAAGAAAGAAAGAAAGAAAGAAAGAAAGAAAGAAAGAAAGAAAGAAAGAGAGAGAGAAAGAGAGAAAGAGAGGGAGGGAGGGAGGAAGGAAGGGAGGAAGGAAGAAAGAAAGAAAGGGGGCACAGTTTCTCTTTTGCTACTTCCTGCGGAACATTGGGCGTTACAGACAACCTGGAAGAAAAGAACTTTAAACCTGTTACGACATTGGCTAGATACATTGTCCTTGAGGACAAACTGGCCTATGGTTTGATTGATTAAGGCTCTTACTCTATCCTGTAGGAATTGTGTAAGTAATCATGGGTCCTATAAAGGGTAGAAGCCAAGTGAGATTTGGTGGTACTGCTTGTATGCCTGACCAGATGGAGTGAGAGAGGTCTTGTTCACTAAACTTCTTGAGCCAGGCTGCATTTTCTTTCTTTCTTTCCTTCTTTGTGTGTGTGTGTGTGTGTGTGTGAGAGAGAGAGAGAGAGAGAGAGAGACAGAGACAGAGAGACAGAGAGAGACAGAGATAGAGAGACAGAGAGAGGGACAGACAGAGACAGACAGACAGGAAGGGAGAGAGATGAGAAGCATCAATTCTTTGTTATGGCACCTTAGTTGTTCATTGATTGCTTTCTCTTATGTGCCTTGACCAGGGGGGTACTACAGCAGATCGAGTGACCCCTTGCTCAAGCCAGTGACCTCAGGTTTAAGCTGGTGCTGTGCTCAAACCAGATGAGCCTGCACTCAAGCTGGCAGCCTCAGGGTTTTGAACCTGGTCCTCTGCGTCCCAGGCTGATGCTCTATCTACTGCCAGGCTGCATTTTCTAAAATACACTATGTGTGTTCCTTGACCTATTCAGTGGAATTTATGTAGAAGCAGCATGAAGCGTTTGCTACCAGGCACATGCCTCCTTCTTTAGCTAATATGTAATCTGAAGCTATATAGTTGTCAATAACCATGTAAGCGAGAGAGTCTAAGGATTTAGAAAGGAAGTGGAAAATTTCACCAGTATGCTGAGCAATAGTGGCCATAGCTGCTGCGATGTTTCTTGCTGTAACGGCATTGTAAGTGATGCCTTCTGCTAACCCTGCCACTGTGGCAGCAGCTATGATGCCAGTGATTATAAGGCCTATTGCCTGCCTGTGCCTAGGTTTGTGGCTTGTGAGGGTTAAAGAGGTAAAAGTAGTGAGGACTGTGTTCTCCAGGGGGACAAACTCGATAGCCCACATCCCGCCATGCTGGGAGGGGTCTAAGCACTGAATGGCTAGTCTGGAGGAGAGATTGTGTTGGGGGCTCCTAGGCACTTTAATCCAGATGGGAGGCAAAGCAGACCCAGGTGTAGATGTAGGAACCATGGGCTGAGAGAGAGATGCCTAACCCAAGTGAGGGGTAAGCCATTTCTGGATGACCAGCCCAGGTATCTGCTTATCTCTCAGGGGAGATTGAAATGAGAGAGGAATTTTTCCCAGGCCTTTTCAGCCTGGTGTTGTATTGTGTTGTGCAGGTCCGGTTGGCCCTGTTCTCAGAAATAAGTATGCATTGTAAGAAGGAGACATTGGCATATCAGAAGAGAGCAGTAAGGTTTAGAGCAGGGGTCTCAAACTCAACTCAGCATGTGGGCCGCAGAGCAAGATCACAGCCCTTCCGCGGGCCGCACTAGGTCTACAAAAGGTAACTGTTATGCAACACTTTTCTCATTGCAGTTGAAAACAAAAAAAATCAGTACAACAAGCACAATCGTACATGCAGTTTACTCAGTGTCACAAAACGACCAGAAACTGTAGTTCGCATCACAACTGCTGTTAACTAAGCTAATATCTAGCTAGGATGCTAGAGAAATGAAAAAATACAAGTAGGCCCCTAGGCTTACTTAATTTTATCCAAAATATTTTGAACTTCGTGGATTAGTCTGCGGGCCGCACAAAATTGTTTGGCGGGCTGCGAGTTTGAGACCCCTGGTTTAGAGTGTCCTTGTTTTTATAACTAGTGGTGCTAAGAGTTGTTCTCTGATAGGAGATGTTTACAGTAGCATCATAATAGCAGCAACAACTGGGATACCTCAGGGAGTTTATGTAATAAATGTACCAGGGAAGGCATCTGAGGGAGTCTTCAGGTTGGACATAGGATGGAGGAGGCTGGGATGAAGTACAGCCTGTGGAACACGAGTGCATGCAGAGGGACTAGCAGTGCGCTCTACTGTGATGGGCAGGGAAAGTTGGCCTGATCCTTCTGCTTTCGGCAGGGCGGCTTTGCCGTAGCATCAGACTGGTTGGCTAACCCCTATCAGGTATGGGGTTCACCCACGGGTGTGTTGCTGGTGACAAAGCCAATGAGTTGTATTTATATTTTTAAAAGTTTGATGTCCCTTCTCCCAGGAAGAGATACAAATGGCCAACAGATATATGAAAAGATGCTCAGCTTCATTAGTTATTAGAGAAATGCAAATCAAAACTACAATGAGATACCACCTCACCCCTGTTAGATTAGCTATTATCAACAAGACGGGTAATAGCAAATGTTGGAGAGGCTGTGGAGAAAAAGGAACCCTCATTCACTGTTGGTGGGACTGTAAAGTAGTACAACCATTATGGAGGAAAGTATGGTGGTTCCTCAAAAAACTGCAAATAGAACTACCTTATGACCCAGCAATCCCTCTACTGGGTATATACCCCAAAACCTCAGAAACATTGATACGTGAAGACACATGTAGCCCCATGTTCATTGCAGCACTGTTCACAGTGGCCAAGACATGGAAACAAAAAAAAAGCCCTTCAATAGAAGACTGGATAAAGAAGATGTTGCACATATACACTATGGAATACTACTCAGCCATAAGAAATGATGATATCAGATCATTTACAGCAAAATGGTGGGATCTTGATAACATTATAAGGAGTGAAATAAGTAAATCAGAAAAAAACAAGAACTACATGATTCCATACATTGGTGGAACATAAAAATGAGACTAAGAGACATGGACAAGAGTGTGGTGGTTACCAAGGGTGGGGGGGGGGGGAGGGAGGACATGGGAGGGAGGGAGGGAGAGAGTTAGGGGGAGGGGGAGGGGCACAGAGAACTAGATAGAGGGTGACGGAGGACAATCTGACTTTGGGCGAGGGCTTTGCAACATAATTTGATGACAAAATAACCTAGACATGTTTTCTTTGAATATATGTACCCTGATTTATTAATGTCATCCCATTACCATTAATAAAAATTTATAAAAAAAAAAAAAAAAAAGTTTGATGTCCAACTGTCTGGGCCATTCTAAGGATGGTATTATTTTTCCATCTGGTTGCCTGGAGAACATAACTAAGAAGTTGAGAAAGAGGATATGAGGGGTCATGGTTCCTCAAGTATGTGGGTAAAGCCCAAGGATGGTGGGGAAAGTACTTATCGCCCTCTAATGGTGTGGATGTTCTGCCAGGGCGACCTTGACTCTTGTCTGGTGGGTCCAATGAGGAAGTTCTTGAACACGGACTGCCATTAGTGTGCTGTAGACGACTGTGTGAAGGCTGGTCCACCAGGGTTGCAGTTTGTCCAGGAACTGTTATATTATTGTAGAACCTGCTAACCTGTGAGGTCATCCTCAGATCCTGGCTGGAGTGGCTCTGAAAGGGAAATAAGACAGTAGCTTCACGAAGAAGAGACCTGGTGAGGTTAAGAACAGGGATGTAATCCCCAATCGGATCCTTTTTTTATTCCAGTAGGGGGCTTAAGAGAAAAGATCTCCCATACATGAGCTCAAATGGGCTATAGAAGGTAAGGCCCTCAGGGACTGCTCGCATCCTCGTGAGCACCAGGAGGAGGACAGCTGTCCAGGGCCGTGTTACCTCCTGGGTTAGCTTAGTGAGCTGGGACTTAAGGATGGAGTTGGTTTTCTTGACTTTACCTGATGATTGGGGTAATAGGGAATATGAAGGTGCCAGGTGATGTTAAGATCCTGTGCAATGGCCTGAATGACCCGAATAATAAAGGCAGGCCTGTTGTCAGACTGAACCTAAGAACGATAGGATCTAATAAAGAACTTGCCACTATACTGGCTCCTTCTGTCCTAGCAGGAAATGCCTCACCCGTCCTGAAAAGGTGTCAACAAATACAAGGAGGTATTTGAACTTTTTAACAGGTGGCATGTGAGTGAAATCAATCCGCCAATCCTACCCTGGTGTCAATCAAGCTCCTAGCCTGATGAGTGGGAAAAGGTGGGGATCATAAGGCACCCTGAGGGGAGACAGAATAACAGGTTTGTGTTGTCTTGTTATTTCCTGAAGGCGTTCAGAGAGCTGCCTGCAAGAAACAAGGGGCTGGAGGAGGCCTAGGAGAGGTTTGTAGCCGACATGAAAAGACTGGAGCAGGGTTGCAGTATAGACTCAGCTTGCCATGAGGGAGTATATTCAAACCGTTTTCCAGATACTATATATAGACCTTGCTTCCTGTATCCTTTGGTATTAAAGTCTGCTAGCTCAGCTGTTGTGTAAGATGGGGAAAAGGTGGAGAGGGAAAGAAATTGTCCATGAAGAGCTTTCCAAGCAACTCCCTTGGCTGTGGTATCAGTGAAATTTTTGCTTTGGACTACAGGATTATGCTGGGTCTGGTTGCGCCAACAATAGATGATTGCTGCCTCCAGGGCAAGTTTGGCAGTTTTGAGGAGTTTCTTGATCAGCCTGCCATTAACTATAGGGGTTCCCTGGGTAGTGAGGAATCCCTGCTTTGCCCAAACGATGGCATGGGAATGGATGATATGGAGGCATATTTTTTTTTTTTTCTTCTGAAGCTGGAAACGGGGAGAGACAGACTCCCGCATGCGCCCGACCGGGATCCACCCGGCACGCCCACCAGGGGCGACGCTCTGCCCACCAGGGGGCGATGCTCTGCCCCTCCGGGGCGTCACTCTGCGGCGACCAGAGCCACTCTAGCGCCTGGGGCAGAGGCCAAGGAGCCACCCCAGCGCCCGGGCCATCTTTGCTCCAACGGAGCCTTGGCTGCGGGAGGGAAAGAGAGAGACAGAGAGGAAGGAGGGGGTGGGGGGTGGAGAAGCAAATGGGCGCTTCTCCTGTGTGCCCTGGCCGGGAATCGAACCCGGGTCCCCCGCACACCAGGCCGACGCTCTACCGCTGAGCCAACCGGCCAGGGCCTGGAGGCATATTTAGAATCAGTATAAATATTAATTCACCTTTTTTTCTGCCAATGTGAGAGCTCTGATAAGAGCAATTAGTTTTGCCTTTTGGAAACGGTGCCCTGGTGTGAGGGGGCCACCTCAGTGACTTGAGTGGTCCTTACAGTGGCATAACCTGCATATGAAACTCCTTGTTGGTGGTAGAAACTGCCATCAATGAACCAAGTTTGCTCAGCATCCAGGATGAGAGAGTCTAGGATGTGGGGAAAGGGAGATAGGTGAGTATCTATAACTTCTAAACAATTGTGTGGACTGTTGGGGGAGGTAGTAGAAATTGAAAGAGGCGAGGGTAAGAGAGTCATAGGGTTTAAGGGAGTGCAAGATGCTAAGGTTATCTGTGGAGTCTGAAGAAAGAGCATGGAGTTGTTTGTTGTATGCGAGATGGGGACACAAGGCATTCTAGGTGCTGCTATGAAAGCATGTCCTTGAGACTATGGGAGCTGGCCACAGTCATGTTTCCATAGAAGGTGGTCTTTTGGCTCTCTTAAGTGAGTACTGCAGCTGCCACCAGTGCCTGAGGGCAGGTGGGCCAGCCATGAACAGTACTGTCTAGCTGTTTAGAAAGATAAGCTACTGGCTGCAGGGTGCGTCCCTTATATTGGCCTAAGAGCACTTCTGTGACCCCCTTTTGCTCCTTTATGTAGAGCTGTTGGTCAAACCAGTTTGTAACAAATATTTTTTAGGTTTGCTCGCTTGTATTGGGGCAGCACCGTGTGTGTATAGTCTATGGAAGGCTGCCTGTGTTTGCTTTCAGGGCAGCAAATTGCAAATTGGATTGTCTTCCTGCTTGGGAGGAGCCACTGTTTGCTATTGTTTTCTGGAGAAGCAGTTTTTTTTCCCTGAGCCTTTTTTTGCTGGGAATGCAGAGAGAGAGAGAGAGAGAGAGAAAGAGAGAGAGAGAGAGAGAGAGAGAGAGAGAGAGAGAAGGGGAGTGCTGAGGGGTTTGGGATCCCTGAGATTTTCAGCCTGGCCTGTTTCGCTAGGGAATGCTGTTTTGCTTGTGGGGGCTTGTGAGTCCAGGTGAGTGCAGAGGGAGAAAGGGAAGCAGTCTTCCCTGCCTGTTTGCTCGTCTGCCATTACGAGACTTTAATAAATGGAGTGGCTCACCATTTTCTGGCTCCCCAGTTCCTTTGCTGTCTGCCTGAATCCATTGTGAACCTGCATGGCCACAGCAATGGCCACTGGCCTTACAAGAGTGTAAAAGGCTTGGACGAGGGGAGAGTGAGTACTGAGGCTGTTGTGAGGGCCTTCTGGAGCTTCTTGAAGGAGGCCTCGGTGGGTGCTGTGGGATCTAGAGGTTCATCAAGGTCTTGCTTGGCTGCCTGGGGTAGTGGATTAACAAGTGTAGCAAAGGTAAGAATCCACAGACAGAAGTAGGTGGCTAGACCCAAGAAGGAACGTAATTCCCTTTTGGTTCAGGAGTGGGTAGACTAGAAATGAATGAGACTCGCTTTTTTGGAATACCATAACTAGTTGGGGAGAGTGACAGTTCTAGGTAAGTCACCCAGGGGGTTGATAATTGGGCCTTTTTTGGAGAGACCTTGTATCCTTGGTCAGCCAAGAAATTCAGTAATTGGGCCATTTGGGCCCTTGATTCTTTCTTAGAAGAGCTGCAGAGCAGCAGGTCATCAACATACAGGATCAAGGTAGAGCTGCCTAATTTTAGAGCTTTTAAGTCTCCTGCTAAAGCCTGCCCAAACAAGTGAGGGCTGTCTCAGAACCCTTGTGGCAGCACTGTCCAGGTGAGCTGCTGGGATTGCCCTGAATCCAGATCTGTCCAAGTAAAAGCAAAGAGGTCTCAGGAACTGGGATGCAGAGGGATAGTGAAAAATGCAATCTTAAGATCTAGTATCATAAAATGAGTAGTATTTGGAGTGATCTGAGACAGCATGTTATAAGAGCTGGGAACAACTGGGTGAATGGGTGTATAGCTTAATTAATGATACAAAGATCTTGTACTAGTTGGTAGGTTCTGTCTGACTTATGGATGGCAGAATGGGTGTATTGTAAGGGGAGTTAGTAGGGTGCAGTAACTCTTTCCTCACAAGGCAAGAGAGTACGGGCTGTAGACCATGCTGGGCCTTTATGGGTATTGGACACTGCTTTTGGGGAAGATGTTGGGAAGGGTCCTTAAGCTGTATTCAGATGGGTTCATGGGGGGAAAGGCAAGGGAGGGAAAGGTAGTGTCCCATACAAGGGGATTCACAAGTTCAGGGGATACCAGGAGAAATTCTTCCCCATGATTGGCTGGTATTGTAAGAGGCAGAGTAGGTGAGATGAACTGTTTGTCCCTAAGCTGGAAAAAAACAAGGTGGCTTATACCTTGAACATGATATCTCAGCCTAGCAGGGGTGTTGGGCAAGTAGGGAGCACTAAGACAGCACGTAGGAAGGTGTGATTCAAGCCAAGGAACGGTGACCTGAAGTTGGAAAATGTGGCCATCAATCCCTACAACTGAGACCCCTGATGACCAGAGTGGACCCCGATATTCAGGAAGGGCAGAGTAGGTTGCCCCTGTGTCAATAAGAAATGAAACTGGCCTACCTGCTACCATCAGGGTTACCTGTGGTTTGGAAGTAGTGGTGATGGTTGGGGCATCTGTTCTTGGGCACCTATAGTCTTCAGTTGCTAGACCAATGAGGTCAAGACCAAGGTTTCCCCCTGTGGAAAGGATGAGGACTGGCTCTGCATGGCCTGTCCACAGTCCGATTTCCAGTGTGGCTCCCCACACTGGGGACACGGCTTAGGCAGAGGTCAAGGGTTAGGGCATTGTTTTGCCCAGTGGCCAGGCTGTTTGTACTTGAAGCAGGGACTGGGTGGTCCCACTGGAGTCTTTTGTTGCATGCCCTTCTTTTGCCCCTTCCAAGAGTTCTGCAAACCTTTATCAGGACTCCTGATGGTGGAGAAAACATTTGGTACTCAGCCATACACTGCCGTTTGGCTTTCTTGTTCCAGTTATTAAAGACCTCGAAGGCCAGGTTAAGGAGTTCCCATTGTGGAGTTCAAGGGCTGTTGTCTACTTTTGTAACTTTTGCCTGATATCTGGGGCAGACTGGGAGATGAACTTCAGATTTAGAAAAACTGATACCTCCAGGCTAGAGGTTCATGCACTTTCTCATGGCAGCTGTTAGGTGGGTTAGGAAGGTGGCTGAGTTTTTGTGGAGGTCTTGTATAATTTCTGAGAGCTTTTCATAAATTGACTGCCTTATATGAGGACTTCTTAAGGCCCTCAAAGAGGCAAAGGATCATGTGATCCCTCGCTCTGTGACCAGCACTGTCATTCTGATAATTCCACTAGGGGTCCCTAATGGGGATGGCCTCATGACATACCAGGTTATTAGGGGAAGGTCGACACATGGTGTTGTCATGAGCCTGAGCATGTCCCCGAACACAATCCTTCTCAGGCTGTAGAGTTGAGGAGAGGATTACGTGCAAATCATTCCAGTTCAGCTTGTATGACTGAGTGAGATATTAAAATTCTTTAATATCGGTAGTGAGGTCCTCTGTGAAGAAGCCTAGTCTCTTGTTTATTTGGGATAGATCAGTTAAGGAGAAAGGGACATGTACTCGGACAATCCCCTCTGCTCTGGCTACCTCCCTGAGAATGCACTCTAGGACAGGAGCAGAGGTAAAAGAAGGGTAGAGGCCAAAAATTGTACCTGACCTAGTGTGTGAGAAGAAGAAGAAGAAGAAGAAGAAGAAGAAGAAGAAGAAGAAGAAGAAGAAGCAGCAGCAGCAGCGGAGGAGGAGGAGGAGGAGGAGGAGGAGGAGGAGGAGGAAGAAGAAGAAAGAAGAAGAAAGAAGAAGAAGAAGAAGAAGAAGAAGCAGCAGCAGCAGCGGAGGAGGAGGAGGAGGAGGAGGAGGAGGAGGAGGAGGAAGAAGAAGAAAGAAGAAGAAAGAAGAAGAAAGAAGAGGAAGGTGAAAGAGAGTATGGCAGTGGCCCTCCAGAAAGGCAGGAGGAGAGGCCGTGGGTGGCGGGTGATTTGCCGGATAAAAGATAGAGATAGGTTCTCTTCCTTGGCCATGGGCTTTGGCTGCTTAGTGTGAAGAAGGAAGATTTTTGAGGGAGAGCAAGAATCACAGAGGTTGGGTCATTATTGAGTGCAAAGAAGGCCTGGATGTAGGAGACTTCAGACCATTTCTCCGCTTATCTGCAAAAGTTGTCAAGGTCAATAAGAATGTTTAGAAAATCCCATTTTCTGGCCACCTGGACCCATTGTCTAACTTATATTGCGACCAAGCTTTACTGCAGTAAAAAATTAGGTGTTTAGACTAGAGGTCTTGGGCCAACCCAAAGATTTGTAAGTTTTTAAGGAGACAGCCCAAGGGTGTAGTTTGGGGAATAGCAGATGGAGCATTTCCCATGGTGAGGAGAGTCTAAGCTTTCTCCTTTTCTTAAATGGAGCACCATACTCAGGGAAAGAGCATACCCATTCTCTAAGTAGGTGTGGAGTGGGGGGACAACTTGCCTATACCAGGTGTCCTGAAATGTAGGATGAGTTGAGGAAGCCTGGCTCCCAGAGGGCTTGCTCTGACCAGTGCTGGATTTCTGGATTCACTGAAAGTGATGCGTGGCCTGGTCCCAGTTAAAAGACAGAGCAACCCAGATGGAAAGAGTAGGAAATAGAAAGTCAGAGTCATCCCTGCGATTTAGTGACTGCTGTTGATGCGATGCAGGCAGACGAGAGGGAGAGGCTGAAGTCCTGGTATCCAGTGGTTGACAGTCTTCCTGCCCAGTCCAAAGGAGACCTGGAGGGAATCTGGGGGCCTGCAATGGCCACCCAATCCACTCCCACAGGTCTCCTGGGTTTCAGCACCAAATGAAAGGCCACTGGACCTGGCAAGAGTCACATCAACAACACAGAGCCCAAAGTGCAGAAAAGAGAGTTATATTGTAAGCACCTGGGTGTAGGTGGACTGAGTTTGATAAAGGAGTCAGCCCTGATCAGGGTGAGAAGATTAGTTTTATACTCTGCTGCCTCCTTCTGGCAGTTTCTGTTGATGCTAGTTACCAGGCCTCTGGCGGGGCTTGTGGTATTCTTTTGTTTTCGTCCCTGCCTTCATTGGTAACAGGCTCCTGTTTGGTCAGCTTAAATGTTAAATACAGGCCTGACCTGTGGTGGTGCAGTGGATAAGATGTTGACTTGGAAAGCTGAGGTCACTGCTTCAAAACCCTGGGCTTACCCGGTCAAGGCATATATGGGAGTTGATGCTTTCTGCTCTTCTCTCTCTCTCTCCTCTCTCAACTGAATAAATTAAAAAAGGAAATCTTTAAAAAAAAAGGTTAAATACAGTTCATCACATACTGACTGAGGAAGGGTTGGGAGGGGACAATTTTGAGCCCTGAGGATATGTTTTGCCCTAACAGTCCTTCCCCTAACCAGTCCATTTCTTAAATCTGGGATTCTGTGTCCCTTATACAGTCTTTTCCCCAGACTAGACTCACAGGCCTCTATAGTGGCCATCTTGGCTCCTACTGGGCATGCCTCAAAGTGGCAGCACCTCTCCTTGTGCCATCTTGGCTTTTACTGGGCATGCCTCCTGCAGAGGAATTTCTCCTGCTGTTTTTATTCCTTCCCTGACTGCTTTGGGAATTAGGTCCTGAGGGCAGAGGATGCCCTGGGGAGTGTGTAAGCTGTAATTTTCTAGGGAAGCAAGCAGGCTTATTGTCTGATTCAGCTCCCTGGTGTATTATGCTTAATAATGCCTGATTTCCTTGTTCCCTTCTTTTATTGATATCTAGCTACCTATAATAACAGGAAGAGAGGCAATCTGCATGATAAAATCCTTGCATTCAATTCTCCCCAAATAGAAGCTGTTATGACCTAAAAATAATGCTTTCTTTTCTTTTCTAATAGCTCCCTTGTTCTACCTTTCTTCTCATAAAGATCTTTTATACAATTCCTTAGAGTCCTTCCAGTTGTTAGGTGGGATGCTGCCCAACTCATAAATCACATAATAAAGCCAATTAGATCTTCAAATTTGCATGGTTGAATTTTGCTCTTTAATGGATTTCATGACAGTGTTGTGGCTGAAGCAAAGTTCTGACAGCATTCAGGGACAATGAGAAATACCGAGTGTGACTCCCATAAACTCCATTTTCAATTTACTGTATTTCTTGCCATTTCTGAGGGCTGTTGGTAAATACCTCTCAGTTTAAACCCTTCTTTTTTGTGTGTTTGAGCTCCCAATCTAATTGGCTTTTCTTTACAGAGCAAGTCAACTTGAACTGGTAGGTGGTTCTGCTAGGAACCAAGCCTCTATTCTTTAGACCAGGGGTCTCAAACTCGGCCCGTGGGCCGCATGCGGCCCGCCCACCAATTTTGTGCGGCCCGCAGATTAATCCACGAAGTTTGATTAGTATGCAGGCCACACAAAATTGGTGGGCGGGCACGAGTTTGAGACCCCTGCTTTAGACCATACTTCCCCCAGTGGAAAGCTCCAGCCCTCAATCTCTCATTGAGATTAAGTGGATGAGCAGTTGATGAATTGGCGGACCTGCCCCACACATCCTGCACACTCTGGGGCTCCCTTAGCAGGCCTTCTAACCAGTGGTCGGATTAAAATAATCTAACAACCGGTTTTCTTCCCTAATAACCATTTTAAGTATATAAAAAAACACACACAAGAAAATGATATGCCAAAAGGTAGCAATACTTAAATTAGAATGATAAAAGAGATATACAAAACTAGATTATGAGTTTTGAAATATTAATTAAAAATATTAAATAATACCTGACCAAAAAACAATAAAACTGTTATTTAAGATATTTCCATATTGCTTCTTTTTTAATTGATTTTAATTTATTGTGTTTACATAGATTCTAGTGTTGCCCCAAATGCATCCCCCCTCCCCTGTATTCCCCTCAACATCTCCCTTGTCTCCCTCCCCATAGCACCCTCCCCCCTTCCCTTCAGGTTTATCCCATCCTATCATCCCCTTTCCCTCTGTCCTCTTTTCCTCTGGTCCCTTTGATCCCTCCTCTGTCTCAATTTTGTTCCTCAGTTCACATTGTTCATTGGATTCCTCAAACGAGTGAGGTCATATGATATTTTTCTTTTTCTTCCTGGCTTATTTCACATAACATAATAGTTTCCAGGTCCATCCCTGTTGTCGCAAAAGGTAAGATTTCTTTCTTTTTCATGGCCCCATAGTATTCCATTGTATAGATCATATTGCTTCTTGATGGTGTTCTCCCTTGCAATTTTCTTTGCTTTTATCCAAGAATCATCAGCTGTGTGATTTATCTTTAACCAATTTTTCACTGTAGGAGTAGGATCCAATTCCATTAGAGGTAGGCTGATTAGACTGATAGTCATTGTGTTTGATAAATTAGAAACAGGCAACTTCTCTTCTCTGAACATATTATGTTCATCTTTGAAAAATCCCTTTCCACTTTTGCTGAACTTATAGAAATTCTTCTGACAATATTTTTATCTCTTTGAACACTTTCAGGAATTGCATAGTTCTGGGAATTTTTTAAAACATTTCCCACAAAATCTTGATAATCATTAATATCAATTTAGTAATTAAAAATGTCACTAAATATGAGCAATTGTTCTTCAACTCCTTTCCATGGAACTACTTCTTCAATATTCCAGTAATCTGGCTCCAAAATATTGAGCATTTATAATAATTATTGCTATCTTAAAATTGGCTACAACTTGCTTTTAAATGTTCACAATTCATTAGTCTTTTTTCAAATTTGTTATGATGTTTTCTAAAAGTGTGCATAGCCTATGCAGATTAAATACAATTGAGTAATCTGTATCACAAACCTGTTTGTCATGGGAAAGTTGTGAACCTTCTTCCATGGCTTCCAAAATGGGCAATAAGATAACCCTTAAAATCTATATTTCTATTGGTTCATTGTGTCTTAGCTTCCTATTGATTTCACCATTCAGAGAATACCAGTGCACTCATAATATCTCAGGGAAATTTTGGGTGTTAACACAAAACTGAAACAAATGACAGCTTGTCACCCCCTGGTTGTTTGGCACTTTTCCTCTTTATGTTATACAGTTGTTTACTGAAGTAACAAACATGAAGAAAATAAAATGTAGTATTTCATCAAAGGTATAATAAGTTTTATAAAATGAATAAATAGATAAAAGAAACAGCTGGGAGCAGCAGGCAAGATGGTGATGGAGTAAGCAGACGTTCCACCTTCCACCTCCCAGAACCAAAGTGGATTACAACTTAATTTTAAGAACAATCATATGGGAAAACCAACTTTGGGCTAAACCAAGAGGAATCAAAGATCACCAAAGATCACCAAAGAAGCCACACTGAAACTGGTAGGAAAAGTGGAAACGCAGAGAGGGCTGCCCAGCTCCTGGAGTGAGCAGCAGCCTAGATGGACTTGTGTGGTGAGTGGGGGGTTTCTCGGAGAGGAGAGGGTCCTGGGCCCCAGGACCAAAGCCCCAGCCTGCATCCCCGGAGCCTAGAAGAGGTATACAGACATTATTTAGCTGTGAAACAAGCCAGGATACTGTTAACAAGAAAGAAACAGATTTCTCAGACCCAGGATTTGTCTTAAAGGGACCGCACAGAAAACCTCTTTCACAACCACTCACCTGGGGCTCTGGGGGATGGGGAGAGCTGAGAGGACCAGAGTAGTGGGAAGAGAGTGTAATATAGCAGGCACAGGGAGAAACACTTTGAGGGACAGCCACCCTAACCCTTGGACAAATGACAATGAAAATGACAACATAGCCTGACCAGGTGGTGGCGCAGTAGATAGAGCAAAGGACTGGGACACAGAGGAGTCCCCACAGGGTTAGGGTTTTCCTGGAACCAGCAATACCAGCAAAGGGAAGCAGGTCACCAGCCAAACGAAGCTCTCCTGCTGCAGTCAGAGCAAAAAGTTGCTTAGAAGCAGGGAACCATCAGGGATACAGGGTTAAGTGCTGAGATCTGAGCTACATTGCCACCCCCACACTACTGAGTGCTCTCCAGAGGGTGGGCAGTGGTGGGATGTGGGAGCACGGTCCCATCCATGGAGGCAGAAACTGGTGGCCAGCTATGGTTGTGGACAGGGCACATGAAAGTAGCCATAGGCCAGGTGCACAAAAGTGGTCCCACCTGCAGTCCCACCTGTGGGGGTGAGGTGGAAGCTGGGGAACCAGCCAAGGCTTGCAGCCAGGGCACATGCCCGCAGTCCTACCTGTGGAGGCGAGGCAGAAGTTGCAGTTACTGCAGTGGCAGTCTGGTGCCAACAATGCCCGTGCCCCAATGCCTGAGGCAGCAACAGCAGTGGTGGCAGGCCTGTGGACAAACCACAACTTGGGAACACAGAGGCCACACCATTTGGACTCCTGTGGCCACACCCTTCTGAGGGCTAAAAAGAAGAAAAATATAAAATAAAAGAAAAGAAAAAAGAAGGCTGGATAGAATGATACATAAGGCTAAGGGGCAAATCACATCCAATACCTTACTTAACCCCTGATTTATAGTACTGAGCCCAACAAGTAGCCATCAATAAGAGGCAGCAGAAAGCGGATCTCAAGGGAACCTAAACATTTAAATGAACATCCTCTAGGCCAAAAGTAGATAAAAGCCAGCCTAAGAGTGCAGTTGATATTAACAGCAGCATCTGGGCTCAGCAGAGGCAGCCACAGGATTGGGATCACCTGTTGCTCCAAAAAGGTAGATAAGGGCCAGTCATAGGCAGCGACCCCCACTGGTTTGTGCCAAGCTCCAGTCAAGAAGGTCCAGGGAGGGCACATCCAGAGGCCAGATATGTAGAGCATCAGTTCAGGACCTAACAACCCTTGTTAGAGTGATATATTAAGGAAAGGCTCCTCACACCTGACCCAGTTAAGATATAGAAGACACCAATACAAATGGCAAAAAGAACAGTGACAAGACAAATAGCCCACAGCAGTTTACAAACAGCAGCTGATGACAATCAAAGAAGTTCTAGAAACAACACAACTGGAAACTGGAGGCTGACAATACCAACCCTAGACTCAGCAAGCTACATAAACAACTCATTCAAAGGAGGAGTCTATACACAGACAAAATGGGAAGGCAGAGAAATGCAACCCAAATGAATCAACAAGAGAAATCCCCAGAAAAATATCTGAATGAGATGGAAATAACCAAATTATCAGATGCAGAGTTTAAAATAATGATTGTTAGGATGCTCAAAGGTCTTAGAGCAACAATGGATGAACATAATGAGCACCTAATTAAAGAGACAGCAAGCATCAAAAAGGACATTGAAATCATAAAAAAAACCCAGTCAGAAATGACAAATACAATATCAGAAATGAAGACCACACTAGAAGGAATTAAAAGCAGGATGGATGAAGCTGAGGACCAAAGCAGCAATTTAGAGGACAAGATAAACAAAACACAGAAGCAGAGCAGCAAAAAGAAAAAAAAAAGAGGCTCAAAAAGTCTGAGAAAACTCTAAGAGAGCTCTGAAAAGAAACAATATTTGCATAATAGGGGTTCCTGAAGGAGAGGAGAAAGAACAAAGGATAGAGAACCTGATTGAAGAAATCATAGATGAAAACTTCCCTAAATTGATGAAGGAAAAAGTCACACAAATTCAAGAAGCACAGAGAGTCCCATTAAGGATGAATCCAAAGAGGCCTACACTAAGAAGCATCATCATTAAAATACAAAAATTAAGAGATAAAGAAAGAATACTAAAAGCTGCAAGACAAAAGCAATTACCTACAGAGGAGCCCTCATAAGGATGACATCTGACCTCTCAACAGAAACATTAGAGGCCAGAAGGGAATGGCAAGAAATATTTAAAGTAATGCAGAACAAGAGTCTACAACCAAGACTTCTTTATCTAGCAAGGCTATCATTTAAAATTGAAAGAGAAATAAAAAGCCTCCCAGACAAAAAAAAACCCTTCAAGGAATTCATTAAAACCAAACCAATGCTACAAGAAATGTTAAGGGGCCTGCTGTAAACAGAATAAGGGGGAAAAATCTAGTAAAAGAGGAATGTAGAATTAAAGAATAAAATGGCAATAAACAACTACATATCAATAATAACCTTAAATGTAAATGAATTAAATGCTTCAATAAAAAGATGTAGGGTAGCTGTGTGGATAAGAAAACAGGATGCATACATATGCTGTCTACAAGAGACCCACCTCAAAACAAAAGATACACATAGACTGAAAGTAAAAATATAAAAAAAAATATTTCATGCAAATGGAAATGAAAAAAAAACTGGGGTAGCAATACTTATATCTGACAAAATACTTTAAAACAAAGGCTACAGTAAGGGATAAAAAAAGTCACTACATAATGATAAAGGGAACAATCCAATAGGAAGAGATAACCATTATATTTATCTACGCACCTAATATAGGAGCACCTAAATATATAAAGCACATTTTGATGGACATAAAGGTTGAGATCAACAGCAACACTATAATAGTGGGGGATTTCAATACCCCACTAAAGTCACTAGATAGATCCTCAAGAAAGAAAATTAACAAAGAAACAGCAGACTTAAAGGACACACTAGATCAATTGGATTTAATAGATATCTTCAGAACCTTTTACCCTAAAGCAGCAGAATATACATTCTTTTCAAGTGCTCATGGTACATTCTCTAGGATATACCACATGCTAGGACAGAAAACGAGTCTCAACAAATTTAAGAAGATCAAAATCATATCAAGCATCTTCTTGAATCACAATAGCATAAAACTAGAAATCAACTACCATAGAAAAATTGAAAAACACTCAAACTCTTGGAAACTAAATAGCATGTTATTAAATAACTAATGGATTAACAATGAGATCAAGGAAGAAATAAAAAATTTCCTTGAAAGAAATGAAAATGAACATAAAGCAACTAAAATTTATGGGACACAGCAAAAGCAATCCTGAGAGGAAAGCGTATAGCATTACAGGCATATCTTAGAAAGCTAGAAAAAGCTCAAATAATTTAACCATGCATCTAAAAGAACTAGAAAAAGAACAGCACATAAAGCTCAGAGGAAATAGAGGGAAGGAAATAATAAAGATCAGAGCAGAAATAAATGGCATAGAGGCTAAAAAAAAATACAGAGGATCAATGAAACCAAGAGCTGGTTCTTTGAAAAGGTAAACAAGATTGATGAACTTTTTTTTTTTTTATTAATAATTTTATTTTTTTAATGGGGTGACATCAATAAATCAGGATACATATATTCAAAGATAACAAGTCCAGGTTATCTTGTCGTTCAATTATGTTGCATACCCACCACCCAAAGTCAGATTGTCCTCTGTCACCTTCTATCTTGTTTTCTTTGTGCCCCTCCCCACCCCCTATCCCTCTCCCATTCCCCCTTCCCCCCTGTAACCACCACACTCTTATCAATGTCTCTTAGTTTCACTATTATGTCCCACCTACGTATGGAATAATACAGTTCCTGTTTTTTTCTGATTTACTTATTTCGCTTCGTATCATGTTATCAAGATCCCACCATTTTGCTGTAAATGTTCCGATGTCATCATTTCTTATGGCTGAGTAGTATTCCATAGTGTATATGTGCCACATCTTCTTTATCCAGTCATCTATTGACGGGCTTTTTGGTTGTTTCCATGTCCTGGCCACTGTGAACAATGCTGCAATAAACATGGGGCTGCATGTGTCTTTACGTATCAATGTTTCTGAGTTTTGGGGATATATACCCAGTAGAGGGATTGCTGGGTCATAAGGTAGTTCTATTTGCAGTTTTTTGAGGAACCACCATACTTTCTTCCATAATGGTTGTACTACTTTACATTCCCACCAACAGTGTATGAGGGTTCCTTTTTCTCCACAGCCTCTCCAACATTTGCTATTACCTGACTTGCTAATAACAGCTAATTGAACAGGTGTGAGGTGGTATCTCATTGCCGTTTTGATTTGCATTTCTCTAATAGCTAAAGAAGATGAGCATCTTTTCATATATCTGTTGGCCATTTGTATTTCTTCCTGGGAGAAGTGTCTATTCATATCCTCTTCCCATTTTTTTATTGGATTGTTTGTTTGTTTGTTGTTGAGTTTTATGAGTTCTTTGTATATTTTGGAAATTAGGCCCTTAAGATTGATGAACTTTTAACCAGACTCACCAAGAAAAAAAGAGAGAGGACTCAAATAAATAAAATTAGAAATAAGAGTGAGAAGTAACAATTGACACAGCAGAAATACAAAGGATGGTAAGAAAATACTATGAAGAACTGTATGCCATAAAATTAGACAACCTAGGCGAAATAGACAAATTCCTCAAAACATATAATCTTTCAAAAGTCAATATAGAAAAATCAGAAAACCTAAACAGAGCAATTTCATCAAATGAAATTAAAACAGTTTTCAGAAAACTCCCAATAAACATAAGTCCTGGGCCAGATGGCTTGACAGGCAAATTTTACCAAATATTCAAAGAAGAACTAACTCCTAACCTTCTCAAGCTATTTCAAAAAATTCAAGAGGAGTGAAGACTTCCAAACTCCTTTTATGAGGCGAGCATAACACTGATTCCAAAACCAGGCAAAGACACTACAAAGAAAAAAAAACTATAGACCTATATCCCTGATGAACTTAGATGCTAAAATTCTCAACAAAATATTAGCAAATTGGATTCAGCAATACATGAAAAAAATCATACATCATGATCAGGTGGGATTTATTCTGGGGATACAAGGTTGGTACAATATTCGCAATTCAATCAATGTGATTCAACACATAAACAAAAGAAAGGATAAAACCACATGATAATATCAACAGATGCAGAAAAAGCATTTGATAAAATCCAGCACACATTTATGATAAAAACTCTCAGCAAAGTGGGAATACAGGGATCATACCTCCACATAATAAAGGCCATCTATGACAAACCCACAGCCAACATCAGAATCAATGGGCAAAAATTAAAAGAAATCCCCTTAAGATCAGGAACAAGACAGGGGTGCCCCCTCTCATCACTCTTATTCAACATAGTTCTGGAAGTCCTAGACACAGCAATCAAGAAGAAGAGATAAAAGGCATCCAAATTGGAAAAGAAAAAGCAAAACTATCACTATTTGCAGATGATATGATATTGTATATAGAAAACCCTAAAGTGTCATTCAAAAAACTACTGGGCCTGATAAATGAATTAAGCAAGGTGGCAGGATATAAAATCAATATTCAGAAATCAGTGGCATTTTTACACACCAACAATGATCTGTCTGAAAGAGAAATTAAGAAAACAATCCCCTTCACTATTGCAACAACAACAAAAAATAAAATACCTAGGAGTAAATTTAACTAAAGAGGTTAAAGACTTGTACTTTGAAAATTATAAAACATTGATAAAGGAAATCACGGAAGATACAAACAAATGGAAGCATATACCGTGTTCATGGATAGGAAGAATAAACATCATTAAAATGTCTGTATTACCCAATGCAGTCTATACATTTAATGCAATTCCTATTAAAATACCAATGACATCCTTCAAAGATATAGAACAAATATTACAAAAATTCATATGGAACCAAAAAAGAACACAAATAGCTTCAGCAATCTTGAAAAGGAAGAATAAAGTGGGTGTTATCCACACTTCCAGATGTCAAGTTATACTGCAAGGCCATTGTACTCAAAACAGCCTGGTACTGGCATAAGAACAGGCATACAGATCAATGGAACAGAACAGAGAACCCAGAAATAAACCCACACCTATATGGACAATTGATATTTGACAAAGGGGGTAAGAGCATACAATTGAGTAAAGACAGTCTCTTTAACAAATGGTGTTGGGAAAATTGGACAGGTACTTGCAAAAAAAATGAAACTGGATCACCAACTTACACCATTCACAAAAATCAACTCGCCTCATCTCTGGTGGCGCAGTGGATAAAACGTCGACCTGGGAACATTGAGGTCGTCGGTTCAAAACCCTGCATTTGTCTGGTCAAGGCATATATGGGAGTTGATGCTTCCTGCTCCTCCCCCCTTTCTCTCTCTCTCCTCTCTAAAATGAATTAAAAAAAAAAAAGCCTGACCTGTGGTGGTGCAGTGGATAAAGTGTCGATCTGGAAATGCTGAGGTCGCCGGTTCGAAACCCTGAGCTTGCCTGGTCAAGGCACATATGGGAGTTTATGCTTCCAGCTCCTCCCCCTTCTCTCTCTCTCTCTCTCTCCTCTCTCTTCCTCTCTGTCTCTCTCTCTCCTCTCTAAAAGTGAATAAATAAATAAAAAAATCAACTCAAAATGGATAAAAGACTTAAATGTAAGTCATGAAACCATAAACATCTTGGAAGAAAACATAGGCAGTAAACTCTCAGATATCTCTCGTAGCAATATATTTCCTGATTTATCTCCACAGGCAAGTGAAATAAAGAACAGGATGAACAAATGGGACTATATCAAACTAAAAAGCTTTTGCACAGCAAAAGACACCATTAACACAATAAAAAGACAACCCACACAATGGGAGAATATATTTGCTGTCTGATAAGGGGTTAATAACCAAAATTTATAAAGAACTTCTAAAATTCAACACCAGGAAGATAAAAAATCCAATCAAAAAATGGTCAAAAGAAATGAATAGACACTTCTCCATAGAGGACATATAGATGATCAATAAGCATATGAAAAATGTTCAACATCACTAATCATTAGAGAAATGCAAATTAAAACCACAATGAGATACCACCTCACACCAGTCAGAATGGCACTCATTAATAAAACAACACATAATAAGTGCTGGCGAGGATGTGGAGAAAAAGGAACCCTCCTACACTGCTGGTGGGAATGCAGACTGGTGCAGCCACTGTGAAAAACGGTATGGAGATTCCTCAAAAATTTAAAAATCAAACTGCCCTTTGACCCAGCAATCCCACTTTTAAAAATATATCCTATGAATACCAAATCACTGATTCAAATAAGAAATGCACCCCCATGTTTATTGCAGCATTGTTTAATTTACAGTAGCCAAGATCTGGAAACAGCCCAAGTGTCCTTCACTGGATGAGTGGATTAAAAAGCAGTGGTACATATATACAATGGAATACTACACAGCCATGAGGAAGAAGCAAATCTTACCTTTTGTGACAACATGAATGGACCTGGAAACTATCATGCTAAGTGAAATAAGCCAGGCAGAGAAAGAAAAATATCATATGACCTCACTCATTTGAGGAATCTAATGAACAATGTGAACTGAACAATGGAACAGAGGCAGAGGTGGGATCAAAGGGACCAGAGAGAAAGAGGTCAGAGGGCAAATGGAAGAGAAGATGGGATCAGAGAAGGGAAAGAGATTAGTGAAATTATATATACATAACACAGCATTATAGAGAGCAGGACAGCAATCCTGGAGGGAAGGGGGGAAGGCATAGGGGTGAGGGGCAAAGGGGTGTGCCGAGGAGAACACAGGTGTGGGGGGTGATATATTCGGTGGGACACTTGAATTTATGTAAACACAATAAATTAAAATCATAAATAAATAAAAAATAAAATGAATAAATAAATATTAAAAGCATAGTTCCATCAATTTTTTTTCACCTATGGATGGAATGAACATTATTACCAATGCTTAGAATATGCTGTTGTGCAGATGAATGTTAAAATAGAGTAAGGAATGTATATTTATGATTTCTACGTTGGGTAGCTGCCCAGGTGCCCACCTGAGAGAGAACACTGATTATAAGTGTCATTTTAACAACCAGTTTGCTGAATTCAACAAAAAATTAGATATTGGTCTGCCGAATTGGTGTGAACTAGCTGAAAATCACCACTGCTTCTAACTACTTCCTGATGCAGTGTGTTCCCTCACTGGCCAGTGAACTTCTGCAGAGGTGAAAACCTGCAGTGCCAATTGCCATGACTTTAGGAAGACTGCTGCTGTGTCTCATCTCCGAGAGAACACCTCTGAGAAAAGGGAAGGCTCTCATCTTCAGAAGGAGGGGATGGCAGTTGTTGATGTTGCCAGTCAACAGTCAAGGGGTAATAAAAGGGGGACAGTCAGCATTTGGGGATGACTACAGGAACAGAGACCTGTTGCAAGATGATGGTGAAGCCACCTAGGCTGGACTGTGGGGCTGGAGGATGGGTGTGGACCCCAGGTACGGGTCTGTCAAGGGAGAGGAAGACAGAAGGTCCCTGTGGGAACATTCACCAAGGGCTCAGGCTTAGATTTCGATAAATGAGACAGTAAATACAGGCACAGAGATACAGTGACAGGATTGAAAAGTGTAGCTCCTGGCATCCAACTCTCACAGTCGGGCAAGAGCAGCAGCAGCAGCTGCTCATAGGTGGGAAAACAGAGCGGGGGGTAAGAATACTGTTCAAGCTTTGTAGAACCCATTGTGTAGTACACTATACAAGAAAAAATATATATGCAGTTTATATATTTACATGTAGTAATATATATGATATATGGAATGAAATCCTGTACTTATCATCAGATTATATGGATCGTACTTTTGTGTTAACATAGTCATTTGCTCAGTGTAATACAGGCCTTCTTGATGTACAATGGAGTTTTGTATGATAATCCCATCATAGGATGAAAATATCATTAAATAAAAAATGCATTTAACACACTTAACCTATTGAACATGATAGCTTAGCATAACCTACTGGAAATGTGCTCAGAACAGTTATATGCACCTACAGTTGGGTAAAACCATCCAACACAATGACTACACTGTCGAGTGTGGTCGTTGACTCTCATGGTTGTGTGCCTGACTGGGAGCTGTGGCTTGCTGCCATTCCCAGCATCAGGAGAAAGGATCCTACCACACATATTGCTAGCCTGAAAAAAGATCAAATTCAAAATTCTAGGCATAGTATTTTTTACTAAATATGTATCACTTACACAGCATTGTAAATTTAAACAATATCAGATACCAGAATTTTTGTGACTGTGTTTTAAGCCTTTATTTTCTAACTGGGAGTATGTGCAGGCAGACCAGGCTCTTCCCCAGAGGCTCCAGGGAGATGGCCCCTAGAGGGTCTCCTCTGCAGTCAGTGAGGAGCTGAAGTCGTCGCTGAAGAGCTTCCTCAGTGTCTTCTGGCATCCTGAGCACAGGGCTTTGGCTTTCTCTACCTCTATCACCTGCCCCAGGTGAGGAAAGTACTGCTGTATGTCAGGTACCATCCCTGCCGGGGCTTCTGCACGGGGGGCTCACGGCCCTATCACCAGGTGGCTGGGAAAGGACCGCCTGAACTCTGCCCAAGGTTGTAACTTACACACCTATCTCTTTCTAGAGTATGACTGATTGGTTCCTCTTACTTTGCATTTCTCAAAGATTATTCATTTACCTATTTCTCCAGATCTCCCATTCTCAATCCCTGTCAACAGGAACTTTACAACAAAGTCTTGTTTTCTCTCCCTTCCCCATGTCCAGTTCGTCTTTTTGTCTACTAAGCATTTGGCCGAAGTCTTTGCTGATTGTGAGGTTATGGTTTATCAGAGGCCTCTGGTAGTGTCCAGGCAAAGGCATTGGGACTGAGACACCTTAAGTGATGGCAGGGATATGAAGAGAGGCAGAGGACCAGCCAAAAAATATTTTTCTTTTCCTTTTTAGTTCTGTGATCTCCAGAAGCTATTTAGACAATAGAATCCAAAGACTTAGACTTCTACTACCATTTATCTACAATTTGAGTTACTCCATATGAAAAGGGAAGTTGGTAAGTGAAACGAGTTTGGGCTTTGAAGTTAAACAAATTTAGATTGAAATCTCAGTTTAACAACTTAGCTGAAAGGGACAATTTTCTGGAGAAAAACAACTACTAAATTTGATTCAAGAAACAATAAAAGTCTGTATGATCAGTATTTCATCTTATTCTCTGAACTTTCTTATATGTTTAGAATGCTTCATAATATAGTTTAGAAGGCTAGTAATGCTCAACAAATATACTCATTCCATTCCTTTAGAATAAAAGACTAGTCACTCTCACCCACAGTTGGTACTAATATAAACTGATACAATATTGTGAAAGGATAATTTAGCAGTATCATCTAAGTTAAAAATGTACATATTCTAAGGTTAAGCAATCCTATTTTTTTTTTTTTTGTCTTAAAACAGCTACTATTTTATTACATCTCACAATTTTATGGATCATGAATTCAGACAGGGCTTGCCTGGAGTCATTCTGACCTCATTTGGATGGTGGACGGGCTGAGATGGAGGGTCCAAGATGGCTTTGCTGAATTGGAAAGGCTGGTTCTACTAGCACCATAAATCAGAGTGCCTATGTGTGGCCTCTTCAGTATGTGGATCAATCTCAGATTAGTTGGAATTGTTACATGATGGAATATAGCCAGAAATCCCATTTTTAGTAAGGCTGCCAATAGGAACACACACACACACACACACAAATATATATTCACTAAGCATTATTTATAACAGATAAATATGAAACAGAAATCTCCCTAAAAAGAATGGTTCAATAAATCATGAGGCCCTGGCCTGTTGGCTCAGTGGTAGAGCATCGGCCTGGTGTGCAGAAGTCCCGGATTCGATTCCCGGCCAGGGCACACAGGAGAGGCGCCCATCTGCTTCTCCACCCCTCCCCCTCTCCTTCCTCTCTGTCTCTCTCTTTCCCTCCCGCAGCCAAGGCTCCATTGGAGCAAAGATGGCCTGGGCACTGGGGATGGCTCCTTGGCCTCTGCCCCAGGCGCTAGAGTGGCTCTGGTCGCAACAGAGCGACGCCCCGGAGGGGCAGAGCATCGCCCTCTAGTGGGCAGAGCGTCGCCCCCTGGTGGGCGTGCCGGGTGGATCCCGGTAGGGTGCATGAGGGAGTCTGTCTGTCTCTCCCCGTTTCCAGCTTCAGGAAAAAAAAAAAATCATGGGACATCCTGGACTGGAAAGATGTCTATGATACATAATTTAGTAAAAAAAGCAAATGACAGGATAATATATGTATCAGGACTCCATTTTTGTTAAGAAAAAAATTTCAATAAATATCTCTATCATTCATCCACCCATCCAAAAGTCCAGAATGTTGGGCACCAAATAAACACTGCAGAATAGCAAAGAATTTTTGCCTTTTTATATGTTGTATTTTAATGCACAAAAAGTGAGAGCTTAAAAGAATTTTATTTTTTTGCTTTTCTGTACATTTGAATAAACAAAAAAAAAAATCTTAAAAATCAAATCAAATCACTGTTTTCTGGGAATATTTGTGCTGAACAGTCATGCTCAAAGGTCATGAAGATGTGGTTTCCTGGTCTCAGAAGGCTTGTCAGCACAAACTCACTCACCCTTGCAATTTCCTCAAGCCTGTTATCTTGATTTCTCATCTTTTGTTGTAGGTGAGGAATTATTTCATTGCTCCTTTTAACTTTTAGATCCCTGAAGTGCATAAGGAATTGCTTTTTGAAGTAAATCAGTTAAAATGTTTCCATTTCTTCCCAAGGTGGGTCCACAAGGTAAAGATGTCAAATGCTTCTGCATAAACTTCCTGGGTAAGACTAATCTGTGTTTTGGGTTCTATCCTTTTCTCCTAAAAACAAAGACAGATGGTTTAGACTAGGGAAGATTTCTATTTGAAGCCTGATAAAAACATTTAATTCCACCACTGAAGGATACTGTTAACAATAGCAGGCAGATATTGATGAAAAAAAACAAAAACAGACGATGATTTAGAAAAGTGTTCTGCGCCTGACCTGTAGTGACCCATAAAGTATCCACCTCGAATGCGGAGGTTACTAAACCCTGGGCTTGCCTGGTCAAAGCACATATGAGAAGCAATTACTATGAGTTGATGCTGTCCACTCCTCCATCCCTCCTTCCTTTTCTCTCTCTTTCTAAAAATAAATAAATAAATAAATAAATAAATAAATAAAATTAAAATAAAAAAAAGTGTTCTGGGGAAATGAGATCAAGTCCTCAGACACACCTGCCCCCTATGGGCTATATTTTTCACCAAACCTGTACCCTGAAGACAAATTTGTCCTCTTTTCCATCACTGTAAGTAGCTGTGGCCCTGTGCAGGCTTCTTCAGGACATGCTTCCTCTGCTGGGTCCGTCAGGCCTCAGTGATGGCCAACGCTGGGCTCAGAATGTGTGGCTTGATGACAACTGCTGACCCAAGTTGCAGTAGGAATTTTACACTATAAAAAGGGGAGTTCAAGCTTTCCTTTTTCCCCTCTGGAAGAAATGTATGTTTCTAGCACAATTATTGACACACAGGCTAGCAGTTTCCATTTTGGTCATATTATAATCAGTGATAAGCAAATGATAGATGTCCAGAGTTGAATTTCACTAGGTTGTGAAATAGCCTAAATGTACCAGCTCTGTCTGTGGATGTCTGTTTTGATGATTGGTATAGACCAAAATCAAAGACACTTAACATAAAAGATGAATAATTACAATTCCGTAGGAAATGGTGAATGCTCCTGTCTGATGACTAGTGCCTTTGTGCCCTATTGCCAAAACCCCAGCAGTGCAGGTGGGCATTTTAAGTGAAATGCACCTGTGCTTTGAAGCTCCCTTTAAATATATTACTTTGGGTTGTCTGTAAGATGAAGCTTGGTGGTATTAAAACATGTTTAAAGCAAAATAGGAAGGAAACTGAAGGGAGAAACTTCTCTAGAATCATGATAGAAACTTGTCTTTAAGGCACGCAGTTTTATATTGACAGAGATCTTAGCAAAGAATTCACACATACTATGTGCCAGGCACCACACTAAATCCTTTACATTGATTATCTAGTTCAGTTCCAATAATTCTGTGAATTAGCATTCTTATAATCTCAGTCCAACGGGTGGGGGAGAAGAGGCTCTGGAAGGGTGTGACATGTAGAACATCATGTCCCCTGTAAATTGTGGACCCAGCGTTAAAATCCAGGCAACCTGACTCCATCCAGGCCTCTGCTCCTACTCTCACCCACTACAGCAGCACAGTCAGGGCGTGATTGCGGATTAAACGAAGCTAAGGCACGAAGGGGTGTGAAGCCCTTCTGCTGAGCTTCAGGAGTGCACACATCATATTCTACGCCTTCACAGGCGGGGCCAGACAAGTCCTTTCCTTCTCATTCCCTGGGCTTATTATGGACCTTGGATAGTTCAGAATAAATTTATGCCGGTATTAAATACCTAAAGGTCTTCCATAAAAGCTGAGTAGAAAGAAGCCCAAGAGGTTTTTAGCACATAGTCAGCTGTGAAGGGAAAGCAAGGCCAGAGGGAAGGGACTGGGGAGGTACTGTATTTCTTCATGGAGAAGACGCTCCCATGTATAAGACATACCTCAATTTTGGGGCCCAAAATTTGAAGAAAAAAAATTACATAAAGTTATTGAACTCAAGTTTTATTCATCATAAAACTTATACAACTCCTCACTGTCAAAACTTCCATCCATTAGCTTGTCCTCATGTGTCTGATGATGAATCACTGTTTTCAACAATGAGCGCAAAAACAAGCGCAAAAAGGCAGTAAATGCAAGTAAAAAATTCTATAACCTCTGTATAAGACACAGCCAGTTTTTAGACTCCAAATTTTTCAGGGAAAAAAGGTGCATCTTATACATGGGGAAACACAGTACTTTCTAAGATACGCCTCAATCCACTGGGAAAAACCTTATTAAATCCCTTATCCATCAAGAAAAATGTAGAAAGAAAGCATATTAGTTGAAAGCAAGTCTTTTATAATTTTCCTTACCCATCATCTAAATATTTAAAAAAATCTTGAATGTAAGAACTTATATTAACATACTTTCTAGAGTCCTGCTCTCTACTTGATATTATTAGTAAGTGCTGCTCTCTGCAGTGGAAGATAGTCCAGTGATTCCTTTTATGAAGGCCACATGCTCTGAAATGCTTCTCCTAGAGGGGGAGCATTTCCACGATCCTCATTTGAAGGTTGCTGTTATTCTCTGTGTAAAGTGAATGGGTTATGGTGAAACTCAAACCCTGAACTTGGTATTGATGCCATGCTCTTTCTAGGAACAAGGAGAAACACTGATGCCAATACACTCTGAACCCTAAATAAAATAATTATTTTAGTGATTATATCATGAAAAGATTCATAAAAATTTAATCCTAAAAGGGACATTAAAAAATCACTTAGTATTAAATCTCATATTTTTATATGCCCTTAGCAAATATTATTTTATTTTTTTCTAGGTGAGGATACTTAAGCCCGAAGAACAATGTGACATGCCCGAAGTCATATCAGTCATATTGCTACAAGTGGATATCAACCCTGGCTTCACACGCTGGAACAACCAGGGGAGTTTTTTTTAAAAAAAATACTGATGCTTGGGCCTTATGCAGGCAAATGAATCAGGATTTCTGGGCCTCTGGGCCTGGTCACTGGCACTTTATAAAGTTTCCCAGGTGCCTCAATCTGAAGCTAGAATTGAGAACCACTGAGCACACAAGAACCCAGGTGCTAACCGTATTCCAGTTATCAAATCCACGGTAGTCTCTCACTGCTCATCCTTGAGCCCAGGGAAGACTTAGCTAATGAGTTACAGCACTCTTTCCTGCTGCACCCAGCCTGGTCTCCCAAACCTAGCTATACCTGGGCACTGTCTCTGCTTCCTTTAGTCACAGAAAATAGCTGAAAGTAATTTTTTCATAAAACTGGGGGTGTCTATTCTTAGTTCAGTGTATTATCTTAGTCCATCAGTGCTCTCCTGGGGGATACCAGGGTAAAAGCCCTTGGTTGCTTCACTGAGCTTCTACTACTTTCCCATTATACACAGATGCAGTCGGGATGATCTAGGTTTGAATTCTACTCTGCTATTTACAACTCATGTGACTTTGGGCAGGTTCTTTGTGCCTCAGTTTCTCATCTATAAACAAGAATAATGAAACTGTTTCACGGGTCTGTCTGTCCTTCTCGTCGCTCCTCTGGTATTGATCTCTAGCAAAACTGCAGCCAGGCCCTCAGTCTAGTCTAGTCTTCCTTACCTGTCTGAATCCCAATCCTCTCAGTCCCCTGGTAATAAACTTATTTTGATAAACAAATTCTTTTTTTTATTTTTTATTTTTCTGAAGTTGGAAATGGAGAGGCAGTCAGACAGACTCCTGCATGCGCACAACCGGGATCCACCCGGCACGCCCACCAGGGGGTGATGCTCTGTCCATCTGGGGCATCACTCTGTTGCAACCAAAGCCATTCTAGTGCCTGAGGCAGAGGCCACAGAGCCATCCTCAATGCCTGGGCCAACTTTGCTCCAATGGAGCCTTGGCTATGGGAGGGGAAGAGAGAGACAGAGAGGAAGGAGAGGGGGAGGGGTGGAGAAGCAGATGGGCGCTTCTCCTGTGTGCCCTGGCCAGGAATAGAACCTGGGACTCCTGCACGCCAGGCCGACGCTCTACTACTGAGCCAACTGGCCAGGGCAATAAACAAATTCTTGATGAGGAGTTAGTCCTTAAGCCTTGCTCATTAGTATTTAGAGTGCCTGTAAAAGGCCTTCTGAAGACAGTGATTACATTTCAATACATTTTTTTCTTCGGTACTTTGTACTCTTCTAGCCAGAGATGAGTTTTGTAGTCTCCTAACAATTTGGATTTTATTAGAATCAATTCTATTCAAAACTGAGAGCAAAGTATGTAGACTACTGACCTGGAGGCAAAAAACAGCACTACAGCAGCATCGTTCACCATCCAGGGCCGTGAGCCTATGCCAGGTGCCAAAACCACCTTGTTTCTAGTTGGAACCAGAGTTTCAGTTAGATCCTTGAGACCCATCCTTTGCCCAGAGCTCAGATCACTATTGTTTCTTGGTTGAAATCTAAACACCTTCCAGGCTCCCATCTGAACGAGGTGCTGGTTGTTCTGTTCTTCTCCCCCATCTCTCACCATTCCCAGTTGCCCACGTCCCTTCTGTTGCCTTCTGGCCCAGTCCTTTCACCATTCACCACGCTTTCTGGAACATCCACATGGAGGTAAACTCCACATGCCCGCAGTCTACCTTTACACGCCCTTCTTGGGAATGCCTCTCTGAGGTCCTTTCATTCTCAGAATGTGGGATGTCATCCTTATCTCCTGGAGGTTAATAGGTGAGGGTGTGCGGTCATCCTGGAAAGAGGGCAGCAGTAACTGTGGACAACAGTACCACATACACAGTACATGTCACTTGGAAAAATTTTCCCTCTCAACTGCTTCTTCCAATTAGTTCAATTTCTATCCCACAAGACTATGTGGTACAAGTTTCTTAATTCCATCCTACCTACCACTCTAACGCAGCCTCAAACCTTATCACTCCATTTCCCATATTCATTGAAAAAAAAATCAAGCCAAATCAACATACTTGTAGTTCTTCAAACATATCAAGACTTCAGAATAATTTCCAACAAGGAGGAAGAGCATTCTCCTCCGCCACCTCATTTAAATGCCTATCCTCTGTAAGAACCCCATTTACTTCTCTTTGACAGCACTCAGTCTCAGCAGTAAGTGGTTTGCTTGTTTCTTCCAATCAAGATGACACAGACCATATCTTTTAGAAACCCACATTTCACTGACCCTAGATCTGAGCTTTCCCTACAGCACGTATCCCATCTCCCAGTGTATCGCTAGTGTAATATTGGGTCTATAAAGTATTTTAAAAGGAATAGTATTCATATCATTGCAAGCTGGAAGAAAACTTATGTCATTAAATCCAACTCCCCTTTTAAGCCCAAAGACATAGTGGCTTTCCCAGAATGTCCCAGGAAGTCAGTGGTTCAACAGTCCCAGATAGTTCCCTCTCCACTACTGAGACCATTCAAAACTTTAAAGAGTCCGACATATAATTTCCAAGAATAAAATAAGCACACAAATAATTATAATACAAAGTATTAATAAGACATAAAAAATTCAAAAGCAGATGAAAGGAGGAAAATTATACTCATAGGCTGGGATAGGTTGTAGGTAACGAGGGTAGTCAGGATAGTGACTCGCGGGCCGCGAGTTTGAGACCCCTGGCCTAGGCCAACTTTGCCCCAATTTAGAGCCTTGGCTGCGGAAGGGGAAGCGAAAGGAGAGGGGGAGGGGTGGAGAAGCAGATGGGCGCTTCTCCTGTGTGCCCTGGCTGGGAATCGAACCCGGGACTCCTGCACGCCAGGCTGACGCTCTCATTGTTTGATTCTTGTATGTGCCTTGATCAGGGATTGAATCCACAACCTTGGTCTATCAGTACGATGCTCTAACAACTGAGCTACCAGGCCAGGGCTGATCAATTAGGTTTAAACCAGACAGGAAGAGACTACGGTGAGCAGTGTTTTGTTTTTGAAAACTGTAGTTTCAACTTACATAAAGATAAAGCTGGACATGTTTACGTTTACTAGCTATAAAATAAAAACAATAGCAGAGCTGCTTTTCTCATAAGGAATGTTTAGGGAATGAAATAAACATGGCCGAATGCTTTGCTGTAAGAAACATGCTGCACTTTTACTTTAATTTACAGCATTATTTTCAGAAGGAAAAAGAGTAAGGACACATATAAGGACATATTCTGAACTGAATGCTATGCCAGTCATTCTTCCTATGTTATATAATTTAATAATTAAACAAACTTACAAAAGCAATGTCACCATTCTTATAGATGTCACCATTTCATTTGGGCAAATGTAACCCAAAAAGTTAAGTAACTTCCCAAGGGATGTGACTTCAACTCTAATTTCATATTTCACCCATTATCTCAAAGCATTTGGGGAAAGTCTGAAATAAATTTATCAACTACATGTATATCTATATCCCATGCAATCCACTAAAATAGGGCACAAAATGGTGTCATAATCCCCCATACATATAAAATGTCAAATCTCTAAAGAGACTATATTTTGAATTTTTCTTTCCTTCAAGAACTATTTTAAATAACAGGCAAAGCTGATTACCAGGAGATATATATATATATGGGCTGACAGAGATTTTGTTAAAACATAACTGAGGAAAATGATTATTTGAAAATCACTGCTAAACTTCATCAGAGTACTTATTGGACACAAAGATTTATCTAGTTCATATTTTTAAATATCAGATCAATAAGAAAAAGAGGTAAAGAAATTCAAAATTATAGTATGATGCCAACTTCTTTCGCCCAAGAAAAGAAGGCTGCTATATACCATATCAACATGGCTTGTTCTTGTGGCACTTGGACCTGCCCCTTTAAATACCCATATTCTGTTGCACATGCGCGCGCGCGCGCGCGCACACACACACACACACACACACACACACACACAGAAACAGCTCCCTCCTCAACGTAAATAAATAAATTCCCTGTTAAACTGGACGGTTGGAAACTTTTTTGTTGACCTTTTAATAGAAATTATCAAAATTATCTCAAATTAATCACAATATAAATATTTTACTATACAATAAAATATAACTAAATATATGTAGAATAAAGCTATTTGTTATTTATTCACTTCTTAGTAGGATAGGGTCAGAGAGTATAATATAGTTCAAATAGAGTTGCTATCTAGCCTGACAAAAAACAGATTCTTGTTAAGGGTAGAAAATTATTATAAACATTGAAAACAAATGAGCAAAACGTCTTGTAAGTCTTATAGATTGTGTATTTTAAAATTATAGTTCATCAGAAAATATGCTTTTCTTCTGTACTGATACAAAAGTAAATGCATTTTGGCTTAAATTACAACTGTTAATAAATTATCCCTTTGTATATACACATAATATCCTTTCTATATCTTAGACTAAAAATTATACAACATTAAAAAGCTTATAAAGTAAATTGACAAAAACATGAAGTTATATATACATTTCTGACATTGGGGAATTATTACAATTCTATGCTATACAATGTCAAACATGGGCAATGGATCCAAGTTATAGAATAGTTACAATGAAATAATAAAAAAAGTATATTTTAAAGTTAATAATTTAGTAAATTTGTTCATTTGAATAAAAAGCAAACATCACCATTATGACTAACTGCCAAATTCCATGAGTTTCGCTGAATGTGTGAATCTTGCTGCTGTGCTATTTTTTGAAACAGGTGACCGATCCAAAATCCCCGTTTCTGGATATATTACTAGGAGCTAAAATTTTAGGCAGTATAACTTTTTTTTTTGCAAGAGAGATAAAGATGGAAGAGAGAGGGACAGACAGAAAGGAAGGGATAGAGAGAAGAAGCATCAATTCTTTATTGTGGTATCTTAGTTTTTCATTGATTGCTTTCTCCTATATGCCTTGACCAGGGGGCTACAGCCGAACCAGTGATCCCTTGTTCAAGCCAGCGACCTTGGGCTCAAGCCAGTGAGCATGGGGCTATGTATATGATCCCACGCTCAAGCCAGTGACCCTATGCTCAAGCTGGCAACCTCTGGGCTTTGAACTTGGGTCCTCAGCATCCCAGGCCAATGCTCTATCCACTGCGTCATCGCCTGGTAAGGTGGAGTAAAACATTTTTATTGAAAGGTAAGATCTATAAACATATTCTTAACAAAAATGTAAGTATCTGCCACCAGCAGATTTGTTCTGTTATAATGCTAGACTTACTAGAGTTAAGTGTTACACATGTGCAAATGTGTCATGGCTAAGAAAAGGATTTGCTTAAGTGTATATGTATTTGTGTATGTGTATATGTGTGTGTGTATGTGTGTATATATATGTGTGTGTATATATATAAATGGATATTTGCTAAAATTACAAGTGAAATAACTTTTGATATCTAACTGAACAAGGGGAGGAGAAATAAGCTAAATCCCATAATACATACTTATCATTATTGCACATATCACTTTAGATTGGTGAGGTAAGATTAGATATATGCAGTGTATTTATTTACAATATACTTGTACTCATGAAAACTGCTTAGTCACTACTTACATGGTTTCTGCCACACCTAAATTATGATCTTTCACAGTAACAGCTCTGACTGGACGAGGTGATGTATATACCCCTCAGTGACCTCTCTGTACTGGCTGATTGATCTCCTTTAAATGCTATAAATGAGAAATGTATATGCTAAGTATATTAGCAGTCAGTAATACTGTAGTTGCTAATGGACAGCTATAATTTGGTATAAAACTCCTTAATTAAATTTCTGTTACACAGGAGTTAGGCTGGCAAAGAAGAATTGGGATAACTTGTTACCTTACTTACTACAAGGTAAAATGTCCACTATGAAAAAGAAATAATTCCAAAATGTTAGATAAAGCACATTATCTTCTTAAGTCCATTTAGTCTTTGAAAACTAATATAGTCATTAAAAAAAACTGGACTTTTTCCAAAGGGCATGATACTGCTATATATACCTTTACCTAAATAATATGATGATTAAATGGAGACTGCTGTCATGGATGCATTTGTTTGTGAAAAATCTGCATTCTTTTTTTTTTAAGTGAGAGGGGAGATAGTGAGACAAACTCTCACCTGTACCCCAACTAGGATCCACCCCGCAACCTGTGTGATACTCAATCATCTGAGCTATTTTTAGTGCCTGAGGCTGATGATCCAAAGAATTATCCTCAGTGCTTGGGGCTGACGCTCAAACCAATCCACCACTGGCTGTGGTAGTGAAAGAGGGAGAGAAGGGGGAGAGAAGCAGATGGTCGCTTCTCTGTGCCCTGACCGGGAACTGAACCAAGGATGTCCATATGCTGAGCGATGCTCTATCCACTAAGCCATCCAGCCAGCCAAAAGTCTGCATTCTTAATGTTTACCACAAACCCAACGCAGCTGATGATCGCTCTGAAGGTCAGTCAGTTCTTCAATAGTTCTCCAGCTACACTGGCAGGCATATGCTCGTGCTCCTTTCTTCTTTACCAACTTTGTTTTTAATTTGTGGAATTCTGGCATGTTGTTCCTATTATTAAAACATGAATGTTTTAGAATAGTGGCTTTGTCAGTGCTTAATGACTTAAAATTAAGTTCTAATTGCATTAATTTCCTATCTTTACGACACCCAGAACATCAAACAAATCTTAGTTTCCCTCATACAAAAAAACAGAAGATATGCTTTGTGTTCTTTCTGATGATATTGCTTTCGTAATGAGTACTTTTTAATAGTAAGTCTCTAGGTCTATTTGTTAAGGCTGTTTAGAACTCAATGACCTAAAAAGCTGAAGAATTATTGATTTGTCTTATCAGAGATGGTATATGATATGAGAATAGAGTGAAAAGGATGGTAGTTCATGTCCTACCCCAGATACTCATTACATCATATTCTAAAGCCTACAATGTGGCAAATGGAGGGGATATAACAGGCATAAAAATAATAGGCTTCTGATGGGTTAACGATAGAAATTTTTCATGTATATAGAAAAAGTGCCTGTTATTTCTATGTCTTGAACTTACATATCTTTCATTTTTTAATGATGTTATTTACTTTTATAGTATCAGCAACAAAATAAATGCCTATCCTACATTAAATGACAATAATGTTAAAATAAATCAGTGGGAAGGACCATCATGAAAAGTGATAACCATCTGACTTGATGCAATTATAAAAAATGACTAGAGCAGTTAATTAAGTTTAACTACTTAAAAGGCAATTATGATTTTCATGATAATTCATGTCCTAGATTTATGTAACTATTCCACAGAAGAAGAAAAATGAAAAAATTCAAAATGAAATGATAAAAAATGCAAAGTAAAACGATGAAATACAGTATAAACATTTAAAAATGAGATATAGTCCTGTCTTTGATTTTTATGTCACTGCGATAGAAGGCAGGCTGCAAAGTGCCCTCTGGTGGCCGATGGACACTACACTCAGTACTGTATTGTACAAAATCCAGGCATAATTTAGAAGTTTAGAACCTAACAAAACCAGAGAGATTTTCCAGATCAGTTGTTTGATTTCAGAAAACTGAGACTTTGATGAGCTAAGTGATTTAGCTAAAGTTTGTAGGGAGTCAGGAGAAGAAATGAATCACCTAAGTTTTATCAGAGAAAAAAATCCACAAAACTAAATGTGTTCAATGAAAAACTAAATGATAAAGAAAAAAATGTTCTTTATGCAATATGCAATATATATTGACAAATTTAACATCTGATACCTGATTGAATCCTTAATTAGAGATTTCAGGAGTAGGAATAATGAAAGCCAGAAAACTAAGACACTTCAAATGCTTTTTAAGAAGAACATATTTTAAAAGCTCAGAAAAAAATAATTTCCTTATTTCCCATACAGAAAATGATTTAATAGAAAAATAAAAACACTTTATTCAGCCATTATGGCACAATGATAAATTATAGATTATGCTTTTTAGAAAGTTCTGGAGTTTCACTCACTTATAAAAAAAGGACCAAATAAACAACTGTACACTGTTTCTTTGTATAACCAATGTTCAGAATGATTCTACTAAAAATAAATGGCTCTCCATGTTCTGCTGGGCATTCCATGGCACTCTGCAAACCTTTTAACTTGCTTTTGGTTACCACTTTCTCCTGAATTCCCTTAGTGACTATTGCCTGTCCTCCTCAAGTGTTTCATCTACCCTCCGTTCCTTTACTTTTAGCAGATCGCATCCTCACTCACAAAGCCAGACCATCAGATGTGAAAAAACTTCCATCTCCTAGCTTTCCCCATGAATGCAACGAATATCTTACCTCCTTCCACCCAAAGAGATCCTTATTTCTTTCCCACTGGAGTATTATAACATCTTTCAATAATCCCCATGATTCTAAACTGGCCTGGTTCCCATACATTCAAACTCTATTCATATCTCTCCCCTGATTAAAAGCTTTAGTGATTATCCACTGTCTAAAAAAATTAATCCAGACTGCTCTATTGCTTTCCTGGCTCTGCTCTTTTTGATCTCTCTTTCCTACTATCATTTACTCTTTCCATCTCCTGTCCTTGTATCCACATGTGGCTATACCTGTGTCTTTAAAAATACCCCCTAAGCCCTGGCCAGTTAGTTTTGTGGTAGAGTGTTGGCCCAGCATGTGGAAGTCCTGGGTTCGATTCCCAGTCAGGGCACACAGGAGTAGTGCCCATCTGCTTATCCACCTCCTCCCCCCTCTGTTTCTCTCTCTCTCTTCCCTTCCCACAGCCATGGCTAGAATAGTTTGAGCGAAGTTAGCCCTAGGCACTGAGGATGGCTCCATGGCCTTGGCCTCAGGCACTAAAAATAGCTTGGTTGCTGAGCAATGAAGCTATGGCCCAGTCAGGCAAAGCATCGCCTGGTAGGTCCTTGCTAGGTGGGTCCCGGTTGGGTGCATGAGGAAGTCTGTTCCTGCTTCCTCCCTGCCTCACTTAATTAAAAAAAAATACCCCCTAAATAATACCAGTGTCTATCTTGTTTGCTAGGCAAACTCCAAATTATTCTTTAAGACTCTGAGGCTTTTCCTGATACCTCAGGGTGAAGTGTATCCACCTGTCCTTTGATATTTTCTTTTAACCTATCTCCACTATCATAGTTATCACATGGTGTCACTCCCTTCAAACTGCATTACTTGAGCATAGAAATTGGGTTCTACTCATTTTGTGAGCCCAGTATCTAAAAATGCCACAGACTAGGTGCTATATAATGTCTGTTTGATAAGGAAACACTAATAAACTCTACAATGATTGGCAGTGCCTGTGCCTGACTCTGTGAAAAAATAAAGCTTCTCTTCCTCATGAATAAATCAAACAAAACCAGGCTGCCACAGATCTACAGTAAACCAACTGACATTCCTGAGAACTCTAAGACACTGTAAGTTCCTCAAATACCAACTAAACCACCAAAAAGCTTACTTGATGCCTATGTTCACTCCAGTTTTAATGTTACATGCATTCTATTATCCTATACTAGTTTTATAAAAATTGATGGTTCATCTTGCTGACATATGGGGATTACTAATAAATAATTAGATTAACTAGAAGATAGTATCTTGCAGAGGCTTTAGACAAGCCAGAAAAATATAAAACAGATATAAAATTAAAAGTTAACTTTTCAACTATAGGATTAAAAATAGGCTAACCTGACCTGGGATTTTGGAACTACACTAGGCTTTATTTGGATTGAAGACTGTGAAACCTCTTAAATTATAATTTTCCCATGTATTTGTACATTTCAATTGTGTATGAGTGTGTATATGTGTGTGTGTGTAAAGAGGATTCAAAATTTCCAAAAGATTTTCAAAGCAATTTCTGATGTGAAAAAGTTTAAAAACTATTAAATTAGAAGAAACTCCTAGGGATTTACATGAGAATGACTGTGGGAAGAGGTGTGGAAGACTCACACTTTTCTTTATGCTAGTAGAGAGTGCTACAATATATTCTGATTACTTGCATCTGAAAATATTATCTTTGTCTAGGCACAGGTTAGGGGCCAAAAAATGCAATTTTTAACTAAATTTTTATTTAAAAATGTAAATATACAGTTTAAGTACATTTTTATAACTTATGACATCATAAAAATATTAGGTATCAGTAGTGTATAAAAATGTATAAAATGCAAAAGAACGAGTAAGACTATCCTGACCACAAGGAGGGAGGCAGACATATATCAACCTAAGACTTTCAATCTTATCTTACACAACAGACACAAAGTGCTGTGGACACACAAGAAAGGATGAATTTACTTCCAAGTTGAGAATGGTAAGGGGTTCATGGAAGATACATAATGAATTGTACCCCGAGGGGCAGGGAGGGTTGAGGCAGATATACTGAGAAGGTGTCCCAGAAGGTGGAGAGCTTGCACAAAGTCATGGGGAATGGTAGTACTGAGTAAAATCTTGTGAAGGTGAAAAGTACATTGTGGAAAGACAAAACTGAATGGCAGAAACAGCTGGATCATGGAGGGGCTTGGATGCAATACTAAGAAATTTGGGCATGATTCTGTAAGCAGAAGGGTTTTGGGTAGAAGAATGGCATACTCTCAGTTATTCTTTAATTCTCAGTAAGGAAGAGATGGTCTAAAAGGAGAAATTGCAGGCAGAAAAGTCAGTGAAAAGGCTGTATCTATCTATACTCTTGTCTAGAAGTACCATGTCCTTACTCAGGCTGATAGTAGACAGATGAAAAAGAAGGAGATGGATGAGAGAAATATTGAAGAGGTAGAGGCCACACAATCTGACCAAGTCCACCAAGAGACATTATAGTGAAATAAGAAATATAAAGTTATACTTGCTATATTTTTACAGTGAAATTCTTTAGAAGCATACCTGAAAAACAGATAATCGCATGATTTGTCCCACATATAGTCATCGTAACTTACTACCCAGAAATCACATGCTATACAACGCAGATGGTCACACACTCTGTTCAGAGAAAAAGAAGTGTATATTAAAGATAATTGGTATTTTTAAATATAGAAATATGATTTATTCATAGGATATACTATGTATTACAAATTACTGAGTAAACAACAAAAAAAGTAAATATTAAACTGATGATAAACTTTTATACTAATGGATGGATTATATACCTAAACTTTCAGGTTAAATTTCTACACAGACCTATTTCACTAAGATCTTACACACTGATACATATATGCATACATGTACACTGTACAGATAACAAAGAAACAAAATGGAACATCTTCATATTTGAGATCTAAATTTAATCTATAAATTCCCTCAATACCTTTTATTTATATAATTTCAATTTAATTACTATGAAACACTATTGTATGAGGACTCTTAAGCCTGCTATTTTGTTTAGAGATATTAATAAAATTATATTCCAAAAATTCAAAGGCAGTTGATTTCATTTTAACAAGCATAGTAAATATAGCATTTCATAATTTAAAAAAAATCTGTTCTTGGTTTTTAAAATAAAAGTGAGTATAATTCTCTGTTGCTTTAATTATAATATGATAAGGACATAAATATAATTTTACATAGAAAATAACATTACTAATAAAGCATTTGCACTTAATAATAATAATTAAAAAAAAACAATGGATATGTAGATCTTTTAGTTCCATGGTTTTCAAATTGTGCCTGAGAAAGATCTTCACTTAAGCCAGCTTTTTTAAGTGCTTCCTTTCCTTTTGAAATTTTCAAGGATGCCTTTGCCTTTATCACAGATTTTGCCACATAATTTTGAAATAAATCCGTCTCCCCCTTAAGCTACTTAAATCCTGGGACAGTATCTTATTTGGTTCTGTTTCCCTAGCACAGGGGTCAGGAACCTATGGCTCGCAAGCCAGATGTGGCTCTTTTTTTTTTGTATTTTTATGAAGCTGGAAATGGGGAGGCAGTCAGACAGACTCCCACATGCACCCGACCGGGATCCACCCGGCATGCCCACCAGGGGGCGATGCTCTGCCCATCTGGGGTGCTGCTCTGTCGCAATCAGAGTCATTCTAGCACCTGAGGCAGAGGCCATGGAGCCATCCTCAGCGCAGGGGCCAACTTTGCTCCAATGGAGCCTTGGCTGCAGGAGGGGAAGAGAGAGACAGAGAGGAAGGAGAGGAGAAGGGATGAAGAAGCAGGTGGGCACTTCTCTTGTGTGCCCTGGCCGGGAATCGAACCCAGGACTCCTGAACGCCAGGCTGACACTCTACCACTGAGCCAACCGGCCAGGGCCCAGATGTGGCTCTTTTGATGGCTGCATCTGGCTCGCAGACAAATCTTTAATAAAAAAAATAATAATGTTAAAAATATAAAACATTCTCATGTATTACAATCCATTCATTTCCTACCGCTCATGTTCATGGTTGCAGGTGGCTGGAGCCAATCACAGCTGTCTTCTGGGACAACGCCAAACTTTTATTGGATAATGCGTAATGTACACGGGTCGTTATATGGCTTTCATAGAATTACATTTTAAAATATGTGGTGTTCATAGCTCTCTCAGCCAAAAAGGTTCCCGACCCCTGCCCTAGCAGTTGGCATTAACGCAGTCATTCACTTATTTAAAAAATACAGGTTAAGGAAACACAGTTATGGGTATGTGAAACAGAGTTTTTTGTATAATTATTAATTATTGTATTATTTTCCATATGAATAACTGTAAACCTACTTTTGCCCTATCCTGTATTTATTGAAAGCCTCCTATGTGCTACTGAGATTTTTGTCCTTATAGAGACTATATCGTAATGAGAAAAGAAATAAACAATACTCATCACAATATTAGAAGGTAAAATAATGATTCAAATGAAATACGTCGAGTAGGGAGAATACAATTGAAAGTATAAGGAGAGAGTGGTCTGCAAAGGCCTCTCTGAGAACATGTATTTGAGCAGCTTAAACGGAAGTGGTAGCTGGTAAAAGAAGTGGGCTTAGGAGAAAGTTTAAGAAGGGAGGGAAAAGTGCATGTCTTTATGCTGATGGCAATAACGCAGTGAAGAGCAAAACATTGATGATGCAGGAAAGAGGGCAGAACTTCTAGAATTGTGCTTAGCACATAATGGGTAATTAGTGAATACCAGAAGAATTCAAATGCCAAGCAATTCTCAAAACCTGTATACTACATAGTGACTTTAGGAGTAAAATGATAATATATGACAACTTTTGTGAATTGCTGCTGCAAACAATTTGATTTGTGTAATAATGTGATTTACTTTAAAGAATATATATATATTTGGTCATCTAAAAATTAAAAGGAAATAAGAGTTTTTAAGATACCAAAAACAAATAGAGTGGAAGGAAACATTTTCAGCACATGGTCTAATACGTATATTATACAAAAGAGTATTTACAAATGACAACAAATAAAGAAAAAGCTTAAAAATTATTCAATTTCACTAACACAAGTATTATAGAATAGTAGTTAACATTTTAGATTCTGAACAGATTGTCTAGGAGGTTCAACTAATTATTCTATTTACTAGCTGTGTAACTGTAGTCAAGTAACTCAGCTTCTCTGGGATACAGTTTCCCTGTAGGTAAAATGGGGATACTAAAAATTTTAAATATCTCTTAGAATTAGTACGAGTTAATGTTGGTAAAGTGCTTATAAGAGTACCTGGCACATAGTGTTTGTGAAAAGGTAAAATATAACAAATAATTAAAATTCAAAGGAACAACAAAATAAAATTTTAACCAATTTAAGTTAGTAAAAAATAGCCTCTCAGACATTTCTGGTGACTATGTGAACTGCTTTAACCTTTGCGATTATTTTAAAGTTAAAATTATCCCTAGCTATGGTACTAGCAATCCCAGTTTGGAAAAGCTATGGTATATAAATAAGAGCACCAATATAAACATGTATCTTAAGAATTTCCACTGCAATATTGTTGAAGTGGCAAAAAAACAAGATATCACTTAGATACCTACCAAAAAGGGAAAAGACTGAATAACATGCAAGATATTTATACTATGGAATAATAGGCAGCAGATGAATGAGCATTTATCTACTGTCCTAGATAAGGTAAGAACATGGAGGGTAATATACTAGGTAGCCCACACTGCTTGTCTCAAGAATGGTGGGAACAGAGGGGAAGGAAGGACATTATCATCTTTTTCTTTATACACCTTTCAAGTCTGTTTTTATTATTTTCAATAATAATACAATATTTCTGCAATTAAAGATAAAATAAAACCCATACTTAGATATTTTTCACTTATTTCTCTTAAAATTCAAATACGGTAACTTCAGAACTGCAAATCTTTTTTGGCCTACAGTTTCCTTTGAGAATAAATGCTTTCTATTCTTAATGTTATTATTAATCATAACAATAACCAAACAAGTTGCATAAACAATTCTATTTCTTCTTCTTTTCTTTTTTTTTTTTTGAGAGAGGCAGGAAGAGAGAGAGAGGAACATCGAGCTGCTTCTGTGTGCGCCCTGACCTGGGAATGGAACCGGCAACCTCCGTGTTCCTGGACAACACTCCAACCAACTGAGTTATCTGGCCAAGGCCTAATTTGTTTCTTTTTTTTTAAAGATTTTATTTATTCATTATAGAGAGGGGAGAGAGAGAGAGAAGGGGGAGGAGCAAGAAGCATCAACTCCCATATGTGCCTTGACCAGGCAAGCCCAGGGTTTTGAACCGGCAACCTCAGCGTTTCCAGGTTGATGCTTTATCCACTGCGCCACCACAGGTCAGGCCTAATTTGTTTCTTTTAGAGACAGAGAGAGGAAGGGAGTGAGAAGGGAGGGAGAAGGGGGAGGGGAAGGAAGAGAGAGGGGATGGGTAAGGGAAGCATTCATTTGTTGTTCCACTCAGTCATGCTTCATTGGTTGCTTTCAGTGTGTGCCCTGACTGATTGAGCTAACTGGCCAGGGCTATATTTTCTTAAAAACTGTTAGTAATTTATGAAGTTGTATTTGTACATATGAAATGCAACACAATTATATTCATACACATTTGATTTAAATTTTGAATGTACAAGTCAGGAAATAGAAAATGATGTTCCCAAAGCTGCCATAACTTGCTTTCTTATGCATATGTAGTTTATTACATGACTGTACAGAGTGTTAACTTTAATGCCTTAATACATAAGTGCAATTGGGCTGAATTATTGCTGTTGTGGGAACCATAATTTTGAATTTCCTGACGTTTTGTATGTGTAAAATCTCAACCATAATGTTAAATACAGCTTTTTAATTTAATTTAAAATTTAGTAGTTTATTCAAATCTATTCACACCACCACATTTTCCTACAAACACTGTCCTTTGAGAAAAATAAAACTAACTTGCAGCTAAGAAATCATTCTGCTGCTACGATTCAGTCTGTTAGATCATAATTAGTACCAGTCTATGGAATAATCCAGTCTTGCAAGTAGTTTAAAAAATAATTAGGAGTAAAATTCTATTTGGCTTGAAAATAACGCTTTGGTTTTATCTGTACCTTATTAATGCGACCACACTTCCTGCTACTACTCTTTATCCTTTCCACCAACCGGGTAAAAGACTCAAATCTTAACACTCTAAATCATTGAGTATTACTCCCGAACCAGAAGTCTACCCAGAAATCAAACAAATAAAACACATGGAAAATAGGCAGAATAGACTCAGTTTCATTATGCCTTGAGCATGTAAATCAGTATTTATTTTCAGAGCTTAAAAATATTTCTCTTTCATAACAATGTACAACTATAGCATATCTAAAATAAGTCATGATCCCAATGAAAAATAAACTATCAGGGTTCTTTCTCTAAAATATGGAGGAACTAGAATATGAAGGTGTTACCAACAGCTTTGTCCCTTTGTCCAGCCAATAAATAAAGTCTATTATTTATTTATTTTTTTGAAAGAGAGAGACAGACAGACAGAAAGGGAGAGAGATGAGAAGCATCAATTCTTCATTGCAGCATCTTAGTTGTTCATTTATTGACTGGGGGGGCTCCAGCTGATCCAATGACCCCTTGCTCAAGCTAGCAACCTTGGGTTTCAAGCCAGCGACCATGGGGTCATGACTATGATCCCAGGCTCAAGTTGGTAACCCTATGCTTAAGCCAGTGAGCCTGCGGTCAAGCTGGTGACCTCGGGGTTTTGAACATGGGTTTTAAGCCTCCCAGGCTGACATTTTATCCACTGTGCCACAGCTTAGTCAGGCAATATGAAAATCTTTGTTGAAGATATTAATACCCCAAAACTGCTCAAAGTAGTAGTAGCCTTATGTCCAGACCCTGTGGTTCTCAATTAAACTCTGTCAGATCTACACAGTAGATTAGGGAGTTTTGATGTTTGGACAGCTGGAAAATAATAGCAGCTGTAGTAGCAAAAACAGTGAAGATCTTCCCTTCTTACAAAAGTATACATGGCCTTCTACAAACTGGTTTACTAGAAAGCAAAATGAAGCAGAAATCAAGTTACACATTTGAGTTCTTACTTATAGATAATACTTAATATGACCTTACACAAGGAACATTGCTTGGGGATCATTGTTAAGGTTCTCCCATAGTCATTTAATTCATTGAATTTTGTCAATTCTAGATTCTAAATAGCTCCAATGTGACACCTTTTCTCTACAGCCACTGCCACCACTCGGATCACAGCTACCATTACATCTCTTTCCTGGACCACTGTAACTACTGCCTGCTGGCTGGTCTCCCTGGGTCCTCTCCTGTTTTGCCCCTCCACTTTCCAATCCATTTTCTATTGAGCGCCAAAATAACTTTCTTTAGAAACAGAAATAAGATTAGGTGACACCCTCTGCTAAAAACCAACCAAAACACCAACCAACCACCCACCCACCCACCAATGGCTTTCACTACATATATGACAAACTTTCTCTAAAATCTTCTAGAGGACTATGGGACCACAAACCAAATGTCCCTCAACTACCTCTCCAGCCCCATCAGGAGCCATTCCTTCCCCCATTCTCTATGGCAGGGGTCCCCAAACTTTTAATATAGGGGGCCAGTTCACTGTCCTACAGACCGTTGGAGGGCTGGACTATAAAAAAAAAACTATGAACAAATCCCTATGCACACTGCACATATCTTATTTTAAAGTAAAAAAACAAAACGGGAACAAGTACAATATTTAAAATAAAGAACAAGTAAATTTAAATCAACAAACTGACCAGTATTTCAATGGGAACTATGCTCCTCTCACTGACCACCAATGACAGAGGTGCCCCTTCCGGAAGTGTGGCAGGGGCCGGATAAATGGCCTGAGGGGGCTGCATGCGGGCTGTAGTTTGGGGACCCTTGCTCTATGGTCTAGCTCACTGGGTTGTCCTCTGCTCCTTCAACACTCCTTCCCAGCTTACAGATAAATTTAACCTGGTGTACTCTCTGGCTCCAATAGTCCCCTCTTAACTCCTACTAATTTTTCATACTGTAGTCTGATTTAATGTTACTTGCTGAGGGAAGCATTTTTTAACCTTCACCTTAGATAATTGGGGTGCCAATTATCTAAGCTTATAGTATTCTGTACTTTCCCTCACATTACATATTATGTGAAAATTAAACACTTATTGGTAGAATTATCTGTTTAAAGTCTCTCTGCTCATCTAGACTGAAAGCTCATTGAATGCAAGGAACTGTCCATTTACTTGTACACCATGATGTATTCACTCAAAACCTAAGACCTGAAAAGCAGGTAGTTAATTAACATGTGTTTGATGAGTTTAACACCAGTGCCTCAATTTCTTCATTTATAAAATGGGATTAAAAATTCTTGCTCTAATTGCAACTTTTTTTTTCCCTGTGGAGTGGGTAAACCACTATGCATATATAAAAAGTGCTCTGGATAGTATAAAGTCCTTTACACATAAGATGTTTTACATGCACATACATGAACAGGTATGTGCTTCTCTTTCCGTGGGTGCTGATCTGTGGCACAAAAACGGTGACTGACAACTAGCATCTTTGTAATGGGTAAGGAAGAAAAGATCTGTAAATATAAATATATATTTACTTGTGCATAAAAATGCAAATAGTCTGTTTTCTGCTCCTGTGTAGAAGGTAGGAATGAGGTTTGATGGGTTTGCCATTTTGGATCAATATTATGCGCAGGACCCACAAGATATATACATATATAAAAAGCAAACTGTTCTTTTGCCTACTGAAATTCTATCCAGAATAGGTTCTACATTAGAACCAAACCAAAGGACATGGAAACAATCAAAGTATCCCTTGATAAAGGATTGGATAAAGAAGATGTGGTACATCTGTACAATGGAATATTACTCAGCCATAAGAATTGATAACATAGTGCCATTTATGACAACATGGATGGAGCTTGAGAACATTTTACTGAGTGAAATAAGTAAATCAGAAGAAACTAAGATCTATATGATTTCACACATAGGTGGGATATAAAACTGAGGCTTATGTATGACAAAAGTAAAGTGGTCACCAGGGGGAGGGGAATATGAGGCTGAGGGCAGGGTGTAATGAGGGACAAAATATATGGTGACGGAGAATAATTTGACTTTGGCTGATGGATATACAACATAATGAACAGTTCAAATGCTATAGAAATGTTTACCTGAAACCTATGTCCTCTTATTGGTCAATGTCATCTTTTAAATGTAATTTTTTAAATAAAATTTTTAAAAAAAAGGACAAAAAAGAAAATCATAATGAAATGTTTACTTTTTAGAAGAAAACAAAATTTATTGTCATAAAGACCATTTTTAAAATCAGAAGACACTGGTCAGCAAACATTGCTACATATTTCCTGAGATAAAATGGAAAGGTAAAAGCAGAATATAGGATTCCTGCTGCTGAAATATAATAATTTCCTTGGAAACGGAAATAATTTAGATGAGTTTCACTGAGTTGACACAGGTAAGTCAGAATCGATAAAAACCAGGCTATATTTTTCTCTAACGGCAGTCTGTACCTTTAACTTTTTGTGTAGACACTCATCACCAAATGATTATGTAAGTACTCTCAATTATTATTTACAACCTGTATAAGTAGGCAGCACCCCAGTGGACTGCTATTAGCCTGTCTACTGCCTGGTGTTACTGATGCAGGCTTCCCCAGACTCCCAACTTCCCTCGGGTCCTACAGTCTCTTTCCCCAGGGTTCCTAGGCTTAGTCAACAAGACCACAACGCTCCAACAATATATTTTCAGAATCTACATCTACTATATATTTAATATTATAGTTATTTCTCCTGAAATGTGGTCAACATACAATAATATATCTTAGTCTTCTCTTTCTTAACAAAAATTAAGTTTTATAAATGACAAAAATATAATAATCGAAGTAATTAGGCCTCTGCAAAGATAGAACCAAAGTAATAGGACAGTAGAAAGATTTGCTTAAAACCATTCTGTCTTCCCAATATTTGACAATGATAATGGAATATGCTAGGAATATGAGGCTTGGGTTAGGTGGCATCATGATCATACGACTGCCTTAAGTGAGACAATGAGTAAAGGAAGCAAAGGGGAAGAAATAAAGAAAGGAGGACGTCTACCTTCTAAATATGTAAAATTAAGTGACTATGAGAACTTTCTGGGTACTTGAGACCCACAGCTTCTCATGCTGACAATGTGGGCAACGTGTCACATAGCTGCCTGGCTGCATTGCTTCGCCTCTCTTACCAACTGGCTTCCACTGCCAAGAGGAGAAAATGGCAAAGCAGAACTCACTCTCCTGGTGTCCAGTGGAAACCACACGGGGACTGGAGTGGTCCAGCCACTTAAAGTGGGGCTCAGAAAAAGATATCAACACAATTAACAACACAAACCCAACATCACAGCATTTAACAGCTATCACTCAAGAATAACAAAGATTTCAGTAAAGTGCTCTAGGATTGGCTAATAAAATATACTTCTCATTATGAAACAGACTAATGACAAGATATGAACTATGTTTTAATAGCAGGTTATCAATCTAGAAAACGTAATAAGAAAGTACAGTACATTTCTGATATCCTACCTCCGTGAAGTGGTTGTTCCAATACCACATGGAGCAGTGCTTCCCCCGAGGTACACAGGGCTGCAGCTAGACATGTTCAACAGATGGGAGAAGACGAAAATTCCAACAAAAAAGAAATATGAGAAGTTAATTTAACCTTGTTGACTCTATGGTCTTATAATCAAATTGTGTACTTTTCTGAACAAGCCAACTGCTTTAAAGAGGAAGTCTTTATTTCGAGATCACTGCTTTATTGGATATAACCTGTATATTCAGGAACACTCAAGGAGTTAAAATGAGTCACAGAAAAAAGTGTTTGCCAAATAATGTAAGGGACAAAGTAAATACTGAAGAATATAACAGAACATTAATTTTGAGAAACTGTTCACACTTTTTTTTTTCACATGGCAGAAAATTATTTACAATAGCAATAAGCCCCCATTCAAGTTTCTTTACACTAAGGGGTCACAGACCATAAGAACATGGAAGACACTGCTATTGGTCTTTCTCCGGAAAGCCAACCAGTGCTTTGTTGTTCAATGTCACTATTGTTTAAATGGTAATAAAATCTACTAGACTATGCTCATAGTGTTTGCTCACTAGTGTGTATAATTTACCAAAGCAATCTCAACTTACCTTTTACCAAGGACTTGAATGGAAGCTCTGACAGATGTGTTACCTGAAGATTTAGATTTTAATTTCTGTTAAAAAAACAAAACAATAAAAGGCCAAGAGTAACTTAGATAATTGTAACATGAAAACTAATATTCTTTTTTTATAACAGGAATGTTTTTAAATGACTTAAATAAAAAAATGTGTATCCTTTTAAAGTTTCTGAAATAAAACTGATCAAAACCTTTTCCTTAAAGGCAAAGGGAAGTAGACCTCCCTGAGGAATTTACAAATTACTTTGCTAACTTTTAGTCTAGGAAATTGATATACTGTCATTATTAGCATGCTAAGATTTAGAGTCACTTTATAATTCTTCAATTAATACTAGAGTAAAATGATTTAATACGAAGGACCTTCTATTTAAAACTTCATCCTGAAAAAATTCAATTGAGGAGGAAAAAAACCCTCAGACCCCTTTTTAAAGTCCATAAATGGTACTCACCTGAACTAAAAATAAACTAACCGAACTCCTGGATAACTTCAGGAATATTAATTTTGATTAAATGGAAAGGTATAAACCAATAGGCAATTGAGGAAAATGAAGTACTACCCAGTCAAAACCATACAGTAGTTCCTATATGGTTATATAACATCATCATTAGCAGGCATTTATTAAGTGTTAACTGGTATATGGTACCAAACAACATAAACCAACCTACATACTAGGACCACCGCCAAGGAGAGGAAGTGAGATGGAGAAAATGCAATTTAAACTATGCAGAGACATGCCTGCATTTTATCTAGTAGGTGAGGAAATTTAATGGAGGCAAAAATATTTCAATTTACTATTTCTCTTAACTTTTTTTTATCTGATGTTAAACAGAAATGGAAAAATTTGGGGTGCACATTTCAAAACTAATAATGTGCATGAGTCTCTCTGATTTACAGAATATGTTTCATGTACCATCCAGATTCATGCTTATAACTCAAAGCTGGCATACTGGGATGTTTACTGTTGTCTCTGGGCTTTTTTCGTGTGCATCTAAGAGCAGTTCAGAAACACAAAATGGTTGAGCAGTCGGGCTCTACTCTCAAGAGCATGATCTGGTCTCTGCGGATAAGATGAGTATGAACCAGTTATTCAGACACCTCTTTTTCTCATTCAATCAATGTTTTGCATTAATCTGCTCTCTTTCAGAAGTTTATTTGAGTTGCTTTCTCCCTTGCAGAGTGAAAAATTGGATAACTAAAAAAAAAGGAGCATAGAGAAGTACATAAAAGTTTACTTTTTCATGATTGTAAAAGTTACTTTTATTTCAGATTTGTATATCTTAAAGCGAAGCCAGGGAAATATTTCCTTCTGCTTCTGAACTGCCCTATACTGAAGAAATATTGCCTCACATCCAGATGCACATCCTGTAAAAATGAATAATAAATTGTTGAGATAATCAATGAATCACAAGAAAATCATGTAGTTCCCTCCTCTACTATTAATTAAACCAACCTTGCTATTTGGCATTTTATAATACACTGTTGTTCGCACAGCATTCAACACCATTCCTATTGGGTTAACATGTTAATCACAGGCCATCAACTTATTAATTTACCTCAGATGAATTAAAAATGTTAAATTTAGAGAAATAAAAATCTTAAAATCTATACTAGTCATTTTATTTTTCGTCTGGTTGACACAAATGTAAGTGGCCCATACCCATATCCATATCCACTTTGTAATTTGCGCTGGGTGGCCCCAAGCAGGGCATAGGCAGTGGCTGACCTTGAACCTCCTGGGAGGTCCCAGAGCCAGTGCACCTGGTAGACAGAATTAGACCAATCCAGATTACAACCCTACCAACTCCACAAGCAATATACTCAAGGGGTGTAACTGGTGAGCACCAAAGCCCCATGAAAGCAAGTCCTGCCCTGCAGAAGTTACTTCTGGACAGCAGCTCCTCTGCTGCAGTTGCAGCCAGTCCTCAAAGCTGACTGGCCTGGCGGAGCGGGGGGTGGGGTGGGTGGAGGATCAATTCCTCCCAGTGATGCCAAGCTCAACTATAAGAGGACAATGCACAGAGCCCACACAGGGGCTCATCTGGAGTGCCTAGCTTCAGTGACCGGAGAAGCTGTGCCACTGGGCCTACAAGACACCTACTACACAATGGACACTCTACAAAGTCTGGGAGACAAAAGCAGCTCTACCTAATACATAGACACAAACACAGGAATGCAGAGACAAAGAAACATGTCCTAAATAAAAGGAGAAATCTCCAAAAAAAGAACTAAAAAAGGAGGTAAGCAATCTACCTGACAAAAAGTTCAAAACACTGGTTGTAAGGATGTTCAAGGACCTTAGTGAGAAATTCAACAACATTTGCATCACGAGGGTGCCAAAAGGCACAGAAAGAGAAAGCAAGAAATTTAAAACCCATTTAAAAAAATGACAGGAAACTTACCTACCCTGATAAAGGAAATGGATATACATGTCCAGGAAAACAGAGTCTCAAACATGATGAACCCAAAGAGGTCCACACCAATACACATCATAATTAAAATGCAGAAGGTTAAAGACAAAGAGTATCTTAACAGCAGCAGGAGAAAAGCAGTTTGTTACCTACAACGGAACTCCCATAAGACTGTCAGCTGATTTCTCAACAGAAACACTGCAGACCAGAAGAGAGTGACAAATATTTAATGTGATGAAATAAAAGGACCTATAATCAAGATTACTCTACCCAACAAAGCTATCATTTAGAATTGAAGAACAGATAAAGAGCTTTCCAGACAAGAAAAAGCTAAAGGAGTTCATCATCATCAAACCAGTATTACAGTTGTCCCTCACCATATCATGGTCCACTTTTTGCAGTCTCACTGTATCACAGATTTTTAAATTTTATATATCTAATTTTGGATCATGGATTTTTTGCTATATTGCAAGATTTTTCAGTATATAGATATTTTTATGTATTATTTTAATCATTTTTACAGTAAAATAAGCATTTTCTAGCCTAAAAATTTAAAAATATAAAAAATATTAATTAAAATATATTAAAAGAATATTAATTCAAAATAAAATACTGTAATGCTCTCCTTGGCTAAGCAGTACATTCATCTCATCGTCATCACCTTCATCGATCGTCATCAGTACTGCATAGCTAATTCCTCATCATCTTCACCATTCAAGTTGTAGTATATTCACTGGTGAGTACCCATACAGAATTTTATGTGTTGTTAAAATTACATAGGTTTAAGAGTGTAAAAAGTGTTTAAGAGCGCATAGGAAGTATTTAAAAAGTGTGAGAAAGGTTAATAACAGTGTGGGAAAGGTTTATAGGAGTGTGGGGTTTATAAAGCCTTAAAAATATATAAATAATAAAATAAATATAAGGTAGCTATTTTGCAGATTTTCGCCTATTGTGGGGGTTCTGGAACCTAACCTCCACGATAGACAAGGGACCACTGTATGAAATGTTAAAGGGTCTTCTTCTTTTTTTTTTGAGAGGAGAGGAGATGGTGAGACAGACTCCTGCATGTACCCGGACTGGGATCCACCCAGCAACCCCTGTCTAAGGCCAATGCTCAAATCAACCGAGCTATCCTCAGTGCCTGAAGCTGACACTTGGACCAAGTGAGCTATCCTGTCTATGCCCAACCACGCTTGAACCAAGTGAGCCACTGGCTGGGAGAGGGGAAGAGAGAAAGAAGGGGGAGAGGGAAAAAGAGATGATAAGCAGATGGTTGCTTCTCATATGTGCCCTGACTGAGGGTCAGAACCAGGACGTGTGCATGCTGGGCCAACATTCTACCACTGAGCCAGCTGGCCAGGGCTGAGGGCCTTCTTTAAAAAGAAAAAAAAAAAACTCTAAAAAATATGAACATTAAAAAGGCAATAAATATATATTTATCAACAATTAAATCTAAAAAACAAAATAAATGAACAAGCAGAACTGATACAAACTGAGAACATTTTGATGGTTGCCAGATGGGAGGGACTTGGGAGGAATGCGTAAAAAGGGTGAAGGGATTAAGAAACACAAACTGGGTCATGGGGATGTAAAGTACAGCGTCGGGAAAACAATCAATAATATTTTAATAACTAGGCCCTAGCCGGTTGGCTCAGCAGTAGAGCGTCGGCCTGGCGTGCGGGGGACTTGGGTTTGATTCTCGGCCAGGGCACATAGGAGAAGTGCCCATTTGCTTCTCCACGCCCCCCACCCCCCTCTGTCTCTCTCTTCCCCTCCCGCAACCAAGGCTCCATTGGAGCAAAGATGGCCCGGGCGCTGGGGATGGCTCCTTGGCCTCTGCCCCAGGCGCTAGAGTGGCTCTGGTCGTGGCAGAGCGAAGCCCGGGAGGGGCAGAGCATCGCCCCTGGTGGGCGTGCCGGGTGGATCCCGGTCGGGCGCATGTGGGAGTCTGTCTGACTGTCTCTCCCCCTTTCCAGCTTCAGAAAAATACAAAAAAAAAAAGAAAAAAAGAAAAAAAAATATTTTAATAACTATATATGATGTTAGATGGGTATGAGACATATCAGGATGATGACTTAGTAAGTTATATAATGTCTAATCACTGGGTTGTACACCTGAAATGAATATAATATTATATGTCAACTGTAACTGAAAAATAAAAAAATCTCTTGGTATTTTTTTAGTTTTTCAATTTTTTTTCTTTGTGGTACTTGTAATTTAAACATTCATTGGTCTCTTTCTTTAAAATCTAACAAATATATTTGGCAACTACCAAAATGGTAATAATTAAAGTATATAAATTCTCATACACTGATGGTAAGAAGAATATAAATGATATAGCACTTTGGCAATAGGTAAATAAACTGACAATGAGCACACCTTATAACCTAGCAATTCCTCTTCGAGGTTTTTACATCCTAGAGAAACTTCTGTACATGGTAAGAAGAATGCAAAGACAGCTGATGAGGCATTGTTTCTAAGAGCAACAACTGGGCATAATTTAAATGCCCATCACCAGGGAAGTGGATAAATAAATTGTGGTGGAATTATATATAACAAGCTATTACACATCAACAAAAATTGTCTATAGTTACACAGATATGTAATAAAAGAATAAAAGTATAAATAAGAAGGATAGTGGTTACTTCTGGGAAGAAAGACAATAGAGTAGGATTTGGAGAGTATTATTACTATAGCTATAATTTTTATTTAAAAAAAAATCCAGAAAAGCAAATAATGGCAAAACATTAATATATGTTCAGTAAGAATGGTATATATGTGGCTTTTATATTATTTTATGAGCTTTTCAAAACATTGATATAGATACATAAGCATTTAACATATTAATAATTTACTCATGGATCATGTGATAACAGTCATGGCATTGCATCTGAGATGCTAAGCACAGTCCTATATGAAAGCTGTTTGTTTCAGTCTTTCAGAAAAGCATTCTCTAGGTAACCAGCTTCAACTATGAGTTGACTGTTGTTCTAACAGCTTATCTAATTTCATATTCTTGCTCAGAAATGAATAGCAAACATATACTGAGAATTTCTAATAATTTATTTCTTCTATAACTCTAAGCAGAATTTATTTAGATGACAGTATTTATCAGAATGCAAAGGAGTATAAATACTTATGCATTTTATGGGTTTTCAGACTATTCTAAACATGCCTTAAATAATGAAAAAAATTACTGCATATTTATAACACTTGACTTACAAAGGACTTTTTATCAAAGCTGGGCTCTTCAAATATTTCACTAATAAGACCGTCAAGATCATCTTCTTTTTTAAATCTTTCTGTTGATCTGAAAAACAAAACAGCTAAAGCTTAAGAGAATAGAAAGTCAGCCAGTAACAAAAGTTTTATTTAAATAAAATCTATTTTTAGAGTTGATATCAGAAGAACAAATGTAAAATCAGTAAGTTTTTTCCTGCTATGGACATAGCCCAAGTTTGTTGAGACAAAAATATAGGCTGTCAGTTACAAACTTACATACTTTATAAAATACATTTAAAGCTATGTATACATCATCTTCAAGAGAAAGTGGGGCATGTACTTTGAAAATGTCAACCACTTAAAGAATATAAAATATATACAATTGTAATGAGAACCTGAAAATTACACACAAAGAAATTTTAATTAGTCATTCTAATTTTTTCCCTAAGGGTTTCACTGCAAGTGAAACAGATCTTTTCAGTAGAGGAGTCAAAGGTTATATTATCAAATGATTAAAAAAAAAAAAGCAATATTTATTTGGCAGAATGTTTAGAATGTTTCAACTACCTTTCTACTCTCTCTAGGTTAAGCAATAACAGGATTGATATAAACTGTTACTGCATGGAACTTAATAGCTAACATTTACTGAATATTTAGTATATAATGAAGAAACAGGGACTGAGAGATTCAGACACTCATTCAAGGTCATACAAATAGTGGAGAGGCTTGGAATTAAATCTAGGACAATCTGTATACCTAACACTAAGCAAAACAAACTCTTTAGAGTTTGTATGTTACAGATGGTGTACATCAACCTCATAACTTCATTGGGCAATTAGATTATTTTAGAAGACAGGTTTTTTAGTCAAACTCCAATTTTAGAAACATATTTACTCTAAAAAATTCTAAGCATTAGGACTATAGGCCTTCTTTGTTATTGTTTGTGGTAAGATAATTAATCTGATGTAAGGAAATGCAGACTGCTGCCCAACAGTGAATGCCTGATTCCTTTTTTCTATTTATTTCCAAGCTTTGCCTCTGCAGTTGTTCCCTAACTTTTATCCTTAATGTTTGCTGCTCTGTACTGGCTTCTTCTCTTGATTTATAAATAGGCTTAAGACTTTGCTCTTCAAAGAAACACTCCAAAAAACCCCAATAAAACCCTCTTGAAGGTGCCACTCTCTCTAACCTACTACTGAGGAGAAGTCTATATCCATTATTTCTACTTCCTTAGAAGTATATTGGATTCAGCATCAGCTAGTGATCTGGATGAGGGTTTCTCAATCTTAGAACTGACATTGAGGGCCATACAGTTCTTTGCTGTGTGTGTGGGAGACAGAGAGTGCTGGGCTATCGTTCATTATAGGATGTTTTACAGTGTCCCTGACTTCTACACATTAGATGCCAATAGCACACCCTTCCCCAGTTGTGACAATCAAAAATGTCAAGAAACTACAAAATGCCTCTTGATTGGTAAAATCATTACTGGTTGAGGATTACTAATCTAGCTTAAAAGATTTAACCTCTCTGAACCTCAAACATTTTATCTGTAAAAAGGAGATCTAGACAACTATTTAAAACTTCTTTCACGTGTAATTTCTATTCACTATACTTAATGGCCTTTCTCAGTTCCAATTCTTTTTAATCTTTCAGAAGCATCTAACATTATTGGGTACCAATTCCTTGAATGTCCTTTATGACAGCAGGTTCCTAAAATTTCCTCTTGAAATTCTCTCTTCCTTTGGTTTTTATGATATGCTCCCTGGGTTCTGCTCTCTCACTCAATTTCACAATTTCAAGAATCAGATGCATTCACATCCTACCAACCTAACCAGTGCTGTTAGGGATCCAAACTGTGAGCTTATGTAAAATTCTGGTCTGTTATTAGATCACACAATTTCATGATGCCTATGTTTGCCTATGCTGTGCTACAGAAATGAAAAAAGAAATGTTTCATTGAGAAATCATACAAATGTTCAAGGACAGTGTAATATATTTTCATTTTTTTGGTCTTTTGATGCTGCAATAATCTTAATCAAAGGTTAATATGTATATATATTTATTAGTTCTTCCCCTAACTTTGCTTCTTATAATCTAATCTTCATTTAAGATAGTTTCTGTCAAAAATAAAAGGTATATTCTAAATAAAAGAAATATAAACACTTGAAACCCAGAATTAAATGTGAAAGGTATATATAAAAGCTTAAATCTTGATCTACAATGTCCTGGTAAAACTGAAAATATGAGCTTGATCAAATAACTCTTTTTCTGACTTGGTTTGTTCAATGAAATGGGAATGAGAGTATTCACCTCATATGTTTGTGGAGGCTAAATGAAATAACATCTATAAAGCACTCAGCATATAGAAAGGACTCAATAAATATTGGCTATTATTACAGCTATGGAGGTTAGGATATTATCTGTACATATTCCCATCTGTATTACCCTGAACCACTTTATTACTATTGCAGTTTAACCTGCCTCCCTCAGTCTTTTTACATTCTTTTTATCTTTTTGAACACTTAAAAAATTGTATGTTTTGACCACTTGTTCCTGGTATCCAGATGTAGCATGATTATTTATTTTATTATTTTCAAAGCTATCATTTTAAGAGACAATTTCAGTACTTTAAGTCATATAAGAAAAAGATACAGTCTACATCACTATACAACTGATAGGTAGTCTCCTGTAAATCAATTCATAATATAAATCGGTTCCTAATTTTTAAAGACGAATTTTGGCCCAGGACAAAATTTTAATGTTTCACATTAAATGCCAGGTAGGGATTGTATTTGACTAGGTTTAGGGCCTTTGCTGCTGTTGCATAATTTACCTTTACAACTAGATTGCCAAATAAAAACTTTTAACACATGACAACAGTAATGGTCTGCTACAGCTTTTATAAATGTATTACTGAAAAATCTGATGTAGTAAGGTGGGATGCGGTGCTAGAAGCATTATGGATGGATTTTAGTAGTACAATAACAGACTAGAGTGAGAGGCATAATAGGACCTGCGTTTGAGAGGGCATCCACCTTAGCAACCCTTTCCATTTTAAGAAGCCTGATGCAAGACATTCTACCCTTATATGCACATTAGTTCAGACAAACAGGGTCCGGAAGGCTCTTTAATAAATTCTCTCCATTCCCTAAAGGAAAGAAAAAAATAAAAGAAATCACAAGGTAACATTGCTGTGGGATAGGAACAGTAAATGTGCTGGGAATGAGTACATAAGAACGTCCAGCATTCAAGATAATAATGTACAAATTGATGAGTGATATTTGTATAAACATCCAATCAAATGAGCGTTAGCCTATCAAAGCAGTCACTTTAGTTGGCTCTACATTTATTTTTTAGAATGCTGCCATGTTACCTAATTTTTAGAATTTGTATCTTAACTTTAGAATCTTTTCAATATATTTAACTGCTAAGGGTAAATTTCCGTAAACAATTAAGTGTCATTAGAGGTAAGTCTGGTAAATTCGGTAACAAGTTGAGTAATAATGCTTTTGGGAAATCACACACATGCACACCAAAACAATACGACAGATGCAGCCATAAATTAACAAGAATGCTTTTCTTGGATTGGTCCAAGGCTCTGTAATTTCGCAAGCGTTTCCAAGCGATTCCAGCAAGTTAGTGCAGAGGCTTCCCAAGGCATTATTTTGAAGGACAATTCTCTTTTTGACGCAAAAATTTATTTTTGGGAGGGGGGAAATGAGAAGGAGAAGGAAGTCTTCTTATTCTATAAAACCACTAATAAATTCGAAAGGCAGCTTTTCGGATCGAAACCCAAAAGAGAAGAAATTTTCCCAAATTCTCCGAGCTAAAGTAAAACAAAAAGCAGCTAATGACAACAGAACGGTATGATTTTTTCCTCCCAACAACTGGTCCTAGGATTAGTCTGCTTGGGGAATAGTCAGAGGCTCAGGCTCCGTGTGCCGGAACCTCCCCGGGGAATGAGAACCACTCCTGGGCTCAGGAGAGGGCACGCCTCTTTCTCCACCCCCAGCAGGACCCCTGGGCTCTGCCAGGGTGAGGCCGCGGGCTCCCGGAGGCGGGCCCAGGGGCGGAGTCGGGCCTTGGTGAGAGGTGCCAGGGAGTGTGTGCGGCCCCAGGGATGGGGCACTGAGACGAACAGAAAGAAGAGCTGGAGAGGCGGCTTTAGGGCTTGGAGCAGGTTTTATCAGAAGAGCCCACCCTTCCCACCCATTAACCTGAGATTCTCTTTCTTCTTGGCTCCGTTCTGGTCGTTGCTGAGGATGCCGCTGCCGCAGCCTTTGGGCCGCTCAGCCAAGCCCAGACTCTCTGGGTCTAGTCTGCAAAATTTGGACTCAACCTCATCCAAAAGCTCATCCAACTCCTTCGCCATCTTGAACGGCTACGTCTTCCCCGCTTGCGTCGCGGCAGCGCCCGGTGGTTTCCAGGGGCAACGCGACGAGCCGCAGCGCGCACCCTCAACCGCTCCCACACCTACGCATGCGCGCGTCGCTCGGAGGGGCCCCAGGCGTCGGGAGGGGTGGGCGCTTGACGCGCTGGCGCAGAAGTAGATGTTGGGTGGGCGAGGTTTGACCGCCCAGGGCTTCCTGCTGAGGGAGAGTAACGAGCCGTGCGTTCGGCGCGACCTTGTAGTGATTGATTTTCTGTAACTCGGTCCAGGCTGTTGGGCGCTTTTGGGTTTCATCTCCCTCTCCTGGACCCAGGTTGTCACTACAGTCACACTACTCGCAAGCTCCTTCATCCGCTCCTCTTCTGGGAATATTGAGTCCCTGTTTTATTTCAGCCATTCGTAAAGGCCTTTAATTGTCTGTGGAAAAATGAAGAACTCTCCAAAACGAAAAGTATTCCTAGCAAAAGGTTGGCTTCCCGTAGTCGGCAGGATTCGAACCTGCGCGGGGAGACCCCAATGGATTTCTAGTCCATCGCCTTAACCACTCGGCCACGACTACTGTTGGTGCTAGCTTTACCAGTAAGATGTATATGGAATGTATATATAGGTGTTCGCCACCTTTTTTTTGCATAGATTGGGAGAAAACTAATGCAAAGCTACTCTGTCTGATAAGAGTTATTTGAGTGTTACATAATTTTAGCTTTTTGGAAGGACTTTTCAAATATCCCCCCCCCCATCAGAAAAGCTGAATACTAGTCAGTCTCTAAAGTTAGAGTCAGAAAACAAGAGACAGGAAGGAGAGCCCAGTACTACTGCATACCTGCTTGCAGAGTGATGGAGCCATTTCTAGAAGAGAACTGGGAACCTTGGGGCGGCTGACCAGCCTTTGGGCTTCCTTGTCTTGCTCCCAGCTCCATTTCCCCAACTTTGCTCTTAGACAGACAGCTCCCAGAACCCTTTCTTTATCCACTAAGTTGTAAAATGCTATCCTACCGATTTAAATTCATTATGTAGGGTCACAGTGTCCTGATAAAGCACTATTTTGAAAAGTGTAATGTGTGAGACAAATATTGTGTAAGCTACTGTCATATAGTAGTACTCCTATAAACACTATGCACGTTGTAACCTGAACTTTGACTAGTTCTAAAGTGGGGTAGCAAAAAGATTGGCACCTTTGGAAGCGGGATAGTTTGATCCAGAGGATTTAGTAGCTTAATTTATTTGGTTTGTTGTTTTTTCAAAATTAATGTCTCTGAAGAGCAACCTGCAGTGTTGTGCTGGAGCTAAGGGTACCTGCTCTGTTTATTAGAGCTCACCTTTAAATTTTTGCTATATTGGGTGTCAGTTGTTAAATGGAACCATTATTAAAAATTAAATTATATAAAATTATAATTAACTATGTTAAAAACAAATAATAGTAAAAAATTACTGTGATCTAGTTATTTCACTACATTTACTATAATTTATGCTGTTGAGGTTATTTATATAGTATTTATTGTATCTGAAATACTATACAATGGCTTGCTATTGTGAATCTCTTCTTAATTTTCCATTCAGTGGTGTCACCTGAGTAACATGAAATCAGTCTTCGTGGGTGTATTTACACCAGGGAAATTGCAAATGCTACAAAATATGGCTTTTTCCCTTAAGAGCTGGCTGCAAAACATTTACCAGCACACCACTAATGTTACCATTAGAACTCCTTGAATATTCCTTGCAAGGCAAAACTCTCCTTACCTCCTGAGCTGCTCCGGCAATTCTCACAGTGGCTTTGTTTTAGCCACTAGAATCTTGGCAAATTGTGTGATTACCCACTTAATTTTTCAGTTTTTTTCCAAGTTGCCCTGCAGAGTGATTGTATTTGGACTGTTATCTAGCAGAAAGATAGGAATAAGCCAGTTGTCCTTGCAACATGGTTCTGATGGGAGTAATACATAGTTGCCATCCAGTTTAACAGGCTTATGTTAATGATTTGATTTTTTTTCTAGAAAGATGAAATCTGAAGGTGGTATATGCTAGTATAGTTGACTGATGGACAACATGGGGCTAGGGGATATTTGCTCCATGCAGCCAAATATCCTCCAAAATTTTTGGTGGCTCTGGTTAAGATAGCAGAGAAGGTAAATGTGGTACTCACATCCTCCCATGACAACTTCAGAATTACAACTCAATTACAGAACAAATACCATTGAGAACACCTGAAATCTGGCTGAATGGAAGTCCTATAATTAATGATATACAGAAGAAGCCACCGTGAGACTGACAGAAGGGATGGAGACCCAGAATGAGCAGGTCCCACACCAATATGTGGTGGTTAAAGATTGGGAGGATTATCTCAGCTGTAGAGGCTGCACCTGAGGAACAAGGTTCCAATATCACATGAGGAGCCCACAATTCCAGTACCAAAAAGAGGAGTCCTTATAACTTCTGACAGTGAAAACCAATGGAGATTGTGCCTGAGTGAAATGGAGAGCAGCTGGAGTCCCAAGTATTCTTTTAAAAGGGCTCGTGCATGGACTTACTTGCTGACAAACTCACTCCTTCTGAGCCCCATGGCTGGGCAGCAGCTTGAAAACGAACAGGGACATATAGGGCTCCAGACTTGTGTGGCTCCAGAACGAGGACTGGAGGGGCAGCTTTCTCCCTCCCATTGATGTGCCAATGGCAATCAAAGCTCAACTACGACAGAAGTGCCGGTAGAAGCCATTGTTCCTTTGCTGAGCCCTCCACCTATAGGCACAGTTGGGGCCCATATCTGAGTCTCCATCAACCTGGCTAACATTGTTCACCTCACCCTGGTGATTCCCTGAGACTCCTGCACCCCTCCACACAACTTTTGGGCTCACCCATGATGTTTCCAGTGGCTATTCTATACAAATGGCCTGTGTTGGCTCATGCTTTGCACTTTCCTAAAATCTCTCAAAGGTTCACAAACCCCAAACTCAGCATGGCCCGTACCTCTTGCTAAGTGGCCCCAGGCCAGCCACTAGTGGCAGCCAGCCTCAGTTTGCAGCTTGGCCTGTCCCAGGCTCTCCTAATCCCATCATAAGTGGCAACCATCTGCAGATCACTTTGTATCCCATGCTGGGGTCCCAGGCAGGGCACAGACAGTGGCTGATGTTGGCCTGCACTCTCTAGGAGGCTCCTAAGCCAGCTCACCCAGTATACAGCTTCAGACCACTCTGGAGCATCACCCAACTATCTCCATGAGTGGCACACTCAAGGGGCAGCCTTGGTGGGCAACAGAGCCCCACTGAAGCGAATTCTGCTCCATGATGTCAGCCACTGCACCGAAGCTCCTCTGCTATAGTTGTGGCCAGTCCTTGCTGTCGATCAGCCTGAGGGTCACTACCTCACATTAACATACCAATGGCAATCAAGGCTCAACTATAACAGGAGGCTGCACACAGTCCACACAAGGGGGTGTACTTGGAGCACCCCATTCAGGTGACCCAGGAAGCTGTGCCACTGAGCCTGGAAGACATCCACTACATAAGGCCACTCTATGAAGACTGGAAGATGTAGCAGCTCTACTTAATACATAGAAAAAAAAAACAGAGAGTCACTCAAAATGATGAGACAAAAAACATGTCCCAAATGAAAGAACAAGAAGAAACTCCAGAAAAATAACTAAACAAAATGGAGATAAGCAAGCTACCAGATGCAGAGTTTAAAACATTAGTTATGCCTTGGCTGGGTAGCTCAGATGGTCAGAGTGTTATCCCACTATGCCAAAGTTGCAGGTTTGATTCCCAGAAAGGGCACATACAAGAATCAACCAATGAATGCATGAATAAGTGGAACACAGATCGATGTTTCTCTCTCGCAAATCAATAAAGATTAAAAAAAAGGAAAACAAGACATACGTATACTGTCTACAAGAGATTCACTTCAGATGGAAAGAAGTAAAGACTGAAAGTAAAGGGATTGAAAATGTATTTCATGAAAATTGAACCAAAAAAGCTGTGATAGCAATACTTATACCAGACAAATCTTTAAAACAAAAGCTTTAACAAGACACAAAGACAGACTCAACAATTCCACTTCTGGGTCTTTTTGCAAAGAAATCTAAAATGCTAATTTGAAAATACATGCGTCTGTATGTTCATTGCAGCATTGTTTATAATAGCTAAGATATGGAAGCAACCTAAGTGCCCATTAATAGACAAATGAATAAAGAAGATATGGTACATATATACAATGGAATGTTACTCGGCCATAGAAAAGAATGAAGTTTAACCATTTGTGACAATATGGATAGACATAAAGGGTATTATGCTGAATGAAATAAATCAGAAAGAGAAAGACAAATGACATAATTTCCTTATATGTGGAATCTAAAGAACAAAATAAAGGAACAAAAAAACCCAGAAACTGATTCATAAATAAATACACAGAACATTTTGAAGGTTGCCAGATGGGAGAGGTGTTGGGAGGCTGTGTGAAAGAGATAAAGGGATTAAGAAATACAAATTGGTAGTTACAAAATAGTCATAAGGATGTAAAATATCACATAAGGAATATACCAATAATGTATGTATGTTTAGTGCCAGATGGGTACTAGATTTATCAGGGTGACCACTTTGTAAGATATATAAATGTCTTATTGCTAGATTGTACATCTGAAACTACAATATTATATGTCAACTGCAATTGAAAATTAAAACTTATGAAAAAAAAAGATCTTTGTAACTTTTGACTCCTCAAAAACTTAGTTGTCCTTCAGCATCTGCAGGAATTTGTTCCAGGGCCCATAGATACCAAAATCTGTGGATGCTTAAGTTTCCAAATATAAAATTGAAAGGTAGGTTAACGCATACAGTTGGCCCTCTGTATCTGCAGACTCCCAAACCTGGGTGGAAAACAGTATAGGTGTTTATTGAAAAAAAAATTCCCCATTTAAATGGATCTGTTTGGTTCAAGCCTATGTTGTTCAAGGGTCAACAGTAGTTGAAAGAATCTGTTGGTATGTAAAAAATTTGCATGAAGGACTGTGAAAAGATAAAAGAGGAAATGTTTCTAGTTGTGTGTTTTGTTTGTATGACTATTAAAAAAACAATTGCTGCTTGTTTTCTTTTTTTTCCACTCGTACCCCTTATTTTAATAGGTCATCTAGAAGTTGGGGTTTTCAGAATTTTTTTATTCAGTGACAGGAGGGGAGGCAGAAAGATAGACTCCCACATGCTTCCCGACCAGGATCCATTAGCAAGCCCACTCAGGGGTGATGCTCTGCTCATCTGGGGCATTGCTCTGTTGCTCAACAACAGAGTTCTTCCGTAGCACCTGAGCTGAAGGCCATGGAACCATCCTCAGTACCCCGTGCCAACTCGCTCCAATTGAGCAATGTCTGCAGGCAGGGAAAGAGAGAGAGAGAGAGAGAGAGAGAGAGAGAGAGAAGCAAGAGTGGGAGGGGCAGAGAAGCAGATGGGTGCCTTTTCTGTGTGCCCTGACCGGGAATTGAACCCAGGGCTTCTATACACCGGGGCAATGCTCTACCACTGAACCAACCAACTAGGGCCCAGAATTTTATTTATAGACCATTCAACTCTCCACTGAGACTCCTGACTTCAGCTGTGTTGTGTTTCTGCTGTGCCTCAGAGATAGAAAAGTCTACATTTACAAGGAGAAATGCCATATATCACATATGTGTATGACTGTGTGATAATCTGTAAAATAATAGTTCGCTGTTAAAAATCTCCAGATGTCAGGAGTTATATCCAGTGCGCTTCAGTGGACTCTAAACAATGGAAATGGATGTACATGATATGGATGCATGACTTTAGAAGATTCTGTATTAATGAAAATTATATTAGAAGATAATTTTAAAAAACTCATATTATAGTATTCCCTCTTAACTATGGGAATGTGTTCAAGACCTTCAGTGGATGCTTGAAATGACAGATAGTAGTGAGCCTTATATATACTATGTTTTTTCCTATGCATACATACATATATACATATATAAAGTTTAATAATATATGTGCCTAATTTATATGAGCTTAACAAAATTTATAGAGCTTAACAAAAATAATATAATAAATTAGAATCATCTAATTGGCCTGGAGCTGTGTGGGACAATAGAATCAGCTGTATCACCACATTGAACTAATTCCGGTGCTAGCAGGAAGGAAGCCTCAGACCATATATATATGTTATATAATTATAACATATATTATAGTTATATAATAATTATAACTATATACAGTAATAAAAGTTAGGTGAATGTGGTTTTCTCTCTTTCTGAAAATATCTTATTGTATTATACTCTCCCTTCTTTTTGTGATGATGTGAGATGATAAAATACCTTATTGAGTCAAGAACTTTTACCTTTTCACTTAAGGGAAGCACTTCACAGCTTCTCTTTGGCATATCAGCATTTCCAGCATCACTGCTCTCGTGCCTTATTAAGTAAAATAAGGGTTATTTGAACACGAGCTCTGCAATACCTGGACAATCATCTGATAACTGAAATAGCTACTAAGCAACTAAGGACAGAGCGATGATTACATCTGGGGTGGAATGGAGCAGATTGCTATGAAATTTTGCCACACTACTCAGAATAGTGTGCAATCTAAACCTTGTAAGTTGTTTATTTCTGAAACTTTTCATTTAATAGTTTTTGGATCACAGTTGACTACAAGAAAATGAAACTGTGGAAAGTGAAATGACAGATAAAGGGAAAGTAGTGTGTGTGTGTGTGTGTGTGTGTGTTTATATTGCTTTTGTATTCCTTCTGTTTCTCAAAATGAGGAATCTTATTTATTACCTCTATAATTATATATTAATATGTGTAGACAATGATGTGAAAACTTGCCCCCTAATTCTTTACCAGTCTTGGAAAGGCTGCTGAACTTCAGATGTTTCGTAAAGGAATATAGCCAGGTATCTTCAGATGATACAATTATTCAATAGAGTAAAAGGAGCATGACATGTATTATTACATTTACTTAGTATTTCAAGGAGACATTTTAGGGAAAAGGTATCCAAATAAGAAAACAAAGCCCTGTTGGCTCTTGCAAGTAACTGAAGAATGGTCTGAGCCTTCCTTCCTGCTAGCACCGGAATTAGTTCAATGTGGTGATACAGCTGATTCTATTGTCCCACACAGCTCCAGGCCAATCTCTTCAGTTAGAAGGTGTTTTATAATCCTCCTGGCTCTTCACATAATAAATTGCAAGGCCTCTTGGAATTCCCATGTACTTGAGTTTAATTTTCCCAGCCCTACTTCTCTCCCCACACATTGCAGACCTTATAAATAAAATACCCACTGCTGAGCAATGTTATTGGCGTGAGGGTAGGCATCCTCCCAGAACAGTTGCCTGCCTCCCAGCAGATGATGCTACGAAAGAAACTGAGTAGTGTTGAGGCAGCTCCAGTTCTTTTAAGTGGTCTCTGAGTTAGGCCTCAATGTCGTGTAGGTAAATTCTGTCCAGAACACGCAGAATCTTTATTGGAATTTGTACATTCATCTTTCACAGCTGTGGAGAGTTTAGACTAATCACAACTCTCACTGGGATACTATCATCTTCATAATTCGAAAAAGGATCAGGAGCCTGCAGGCTTGGAACATCTTGAGAAAACTCTGGCCCTGAAGCACATCATCACACGTGGGGGACACCACTTGCAGCAGCATCGCAGAGCTTAAGAATGCTGGAATCAAGTATTTCTCTGGCGTGATTTCAAGTGGGCTGAGAAATCTGAGAACTGTTTTTTTTTTTAAACTGCAGAACAGATTCTTTCCTCTTCCATCAACCCCATTGCTGTCAATGTGTCCAATGTTAGGTGCCAGAAATGAGCACAACGTTTTAATGATAACAATGCCAAGGTTAACACAGCCACCAGGGACTCTATCAAGAATCTGTTAGGGTGTATTTTGATCCACAGACATGTTCCAAAGGCATGCAACCCCTTAGTCTTTCTATCCTCAGTACATTTCTCTTCGATAGCCTGGATAAAACTTGTCACTTTTTGCCAGACCTCCTCATGCTTTGAGACCCCTTGGACATGATTTTTCATTGACCCCGTGTGTCCATATGGTAGGGCTAAGTTCAAAGTTGGTATTTGGGAAGCAGTCTCTGACAGCAGAGACCTAGTGAACTTTAGCCATTTGTTCAAAAGGCCAGCATTCACAGATGTGCTATAAGGGTGTAATAAAATTTTGACTCCACCCAAAAGGATATTTTAACACCATCCATATAGTAACCAACAAACTTCAGCTTAAGGAAGTAAGTGCTAATGTATATCTTTCAAACTAGTGAACTCTCTGAGGAGGTAGTAATCTAGCCTTTTTTAGAGGCTTTAACAACAAAATCTTTCAATTCTACAGTTCTGTGAGTACAGCTCCCTCTTCCCTCCTTTTTTTTTTCATATTATATTTTTGCTTTATGATTTTCAACTTTTAGAAAGTTAAATCTAACTCCAGAAAAAGAAAAAAGATCAGTTGTGGACTACAGCGGAGGGTGTAGGAATTTCAAATAGGCGTTATAATGAAAGCAAAGTGAGGACCAAATTGGCGGAGGCAGTTGGGTAATTGGGAAGGTCTCATATCTCTGCGCTTAGGTTTATTGCCTATCAGTCTTACATTTCCTCCAATTGGCCATATTGCCTCTTAGGGAGGAATCCAGGGTTGTAAGCATACAAGTTTGCTCTATTTCCTGAGTCACATTTTTACATACTAATCAATTTTTATGGCCTGTATGTTTCTGAAATCTAAAAATTCTTCACCTACAATGAAAAGCTCAGGATAAAGTCAAAAGGGAACTCTTACAATGAACTTCACAAGAAATATTTGGGTGCTGGAAAGGACTTTTGTGATTATGTATAAATCTGTTTCATTTTACAGATAAAGCAATCATGGCCAGAGAAGTGAAAAAAAATTAGAAATTCTTTGATTATTAGGAGGTTTTCATTGCAACCATTTATTCCATTGTTTCATTTCATTATCATGCTGGTTATTTGGGATAAAACTATTTCTATTGGCCATAGGTTGATGATATAACTTAATATCAGATTGCCACATTTTGGAATCTTTGCATGTTTGGACTGACATATCAATAAAAAGATGGCTCTTTCCCTCTGCTTTTTAAAAAATTTCTGATTCTTTATGTCATTCTTATGTACCCAGTACTCTATACTTTAGTGACTATGTCTAGACCTCATCTTACATGTGAGGACATATTTTTTCTCTTATAATACCTAGAAAGAGAAGAGGAAGTGCATTTTTGAGAACATCTAAATTGAAATCCCATTATGATACTGCTTTTGTGGGGCATGTAAACCCCCATTGTAGTCTAACAGTGAGGCTTGTTCTCCAACCTGTGAGTTGTAAGCTTGTAGAAATGGTAAGTTTTAGCTAACAGGGTACATACAGACTGGTCTGTTCTAGCCACAAAAACTTTTGACTGAAAGATGATGAGTCTCCCTGGGCATAAAGGGAGGTCTCAGACTAAGGAGAGGCTGTGAGGGCTAGTGAGAAAAGTCAAAGAAGACGATGAGTTCCAGAAGGAGAAAGCCTGAGCTCATCTCTGCACCCTCAGTAATGGCATGTGCTTGGCTGGTGAATGAAGGGATAGATTCCTTATACAGCAGGAACAGCATATTTCTGGCCTCTTGTTTTTTTCTTCTGAAAATGACATTATCTCAGACTATATGTGGCCAGGTTCTTCAAGACATTATCATTTATTGGCAAAATGTCACTGATTGCTGCATCAGTGCCTGTTTACCTTGGTTGGCTGTAGCTTGACAGAGCCTACCTGCAGGATATGGAAAGCTGCAGGAAACCCACCAGGCCCTGAGCCAACATAAGGTTTCCTTGCTCTCTTCCACCATGTTTAGATCTGAATTAGTCTGGACAGCCTAAATTTGGTATCCAGTGAGCAAAGTGCTACATTGCTGTCTTCTCCATTGACTCCTGTAATGGACTTCTACTCTACCTTTAGAATGATCTCCATTTTTATTCTTGGGCTGAAACTGTGTCCAAACCCCAAGCCCTTGTCCAGGGCTGTTCTAGTGTCTGAGGGATGCAAAAAACAAATCACCATACTTTGTGACTTAGAACAATAGAAATTTATTCTTTCAGTTCTGGAGGCAAGTCTGAAATGGAGGTGGAGACAAGACCACATTCTTGTTCTAAGGGTTCTAAGGGACAATCTATTCCTTACCTCTACTAGCTTCTGGTAACTATTAGCATTCCTTGGCGTATAGCCTCAACACTCTGATCTTTTCCTCCACCTTCATTTACCTTCTTTTTTGTGGGTCTGCTCTGTGTATTGATTTTATAAGGATACATGTGATTAATTCTAGGGCCCATCTAGATTATCCAGGATAAGTGTGTTGAAGACCTTAACTTAATCACATTGCAAAAGCCTTTTTCCTAAGTGACTTACATTCCAAGGATTTCCTAAGTGATATCCATTCCAATTGACATGGATATCAGTTTTGGGGATCATTTCTTAGCTTATCACAAGGGTCCTGACAAAAACCTGGGCCATGCTGACCCCTCTTGGGAGATTGCCCTCTTGTCTCTCTTGGTTCTGGCTAAAGGCTATGTCTCAACATAAATAAATCTGCCTGGAATCAGATGTGTCACCCACTGGACTATGAGTATATCCCATAGCTCACACATTCTTACTGCCTTTTCAAGCATTCAATTCCAGCCACTTGGGTATAAGTATAAGGCTGGATCAGATCCAAGCTTGCCTTTAGATACTGCAATTTTTCTTGATGGATAACTTTCCCACAAATAAGCCCAAGGTCAGGTCGGTTCTCTTGGGCTGAGCCATACGGAATAGTGTCCATCCTCTAGTCTGCCTGGCATTGAGGTCTCAGCATTCTTCATGGCAATGATCATGTCATTGGGTGTAGTGTTCTCATGTTTATAATATAATTTATTGAACACTTACCATATTCTGGGCTCTTTATATAACTTATTTATTGTCACAACTGAAAAAATAGGGGCAGAGAGGTAAAGTTACTTGCATAAGGTCATACAATATGGATTTTGAAATTGGGTCTAAGTGCAAAACTTATGTTCATTTTATGTGCCATACTATATTTTACGTGTTTTTATTATTTATATTAAGGTTATCTTCTCTTATCCTCTTCATTAAAAATAAAAATAAAAACTGAGGTGAGGGTAAAATTTTTCTTTAATTTGATTTTCTAATTACTTAAAGGGACTTGGCAGACAAATTTATTCAACTAGACACTTTAATTTCTAAATTCTTGTCTGTAGGGGATCTTTCCAGATGAGGGTCTTTGAGAATACATAAATTTATGCTACTCTTGCCAGTTTACATTGTTTTATAGTTATTGCAGTTCCTTACTGGGTGTAGAATTTGTCTGTACTCTTTTAACATTCTCCAGCAACCATACTGCACTCACAGAGGAGATGAGATGCAAGTGTGAAGAAACACACCAAGTTCAATCAGCCAGGAAAAGCTTATAAGGAAAGTCCATATTCCAAGGAAGAAGTTTGGCAATGAATTTACATATTGGCCTCTCACTGAAATCCAGACCAATATCCACAGTTAGACTAAAATTCTGAGAACCAACAGATATTTGTCACTCGACCTTGCTAGCCTAGGTTTAGTTATAGCTTTGTTATTGTATATATTATGGTCTTGGATGAGACTTTGTCTTGTTTTCCAATCTCCTTATGTGTAAATGGAAATGACTAGTAAATGCTTCTGATTTCCATACTTTCTATGTTATAACAAACTAAAAAAAAATTAATTTAAAGGAAGCATAATTTAATAAAAGGCAGTATACTAATGGTGGTGAAAACATGGCTTTAGAAATCACATGGCCCTGGGTTTCAATCTCACTTTCCCTGTTTACTAGATGAGGGTGGGTGGCGGGTACTTGAAAGCATTGTTTATCTTGTCTGACCATCCATTTCTTCATCTATTGAAAAATAGGTCAGATTGGTGGTGGCACAATGGATAGAGCATCAACCTGGGACACTGAGGTCCCAGGTTCGAAACCCTGAGGTCACCGGTTTGAGTGAGTGCTCATTCGGTTTGAATGCAGGCTCATCAGCTTGAGCGCAGGGTTGTTGGCTTGAAGTCCAAGGTCACTAATCTGAGCCCAAAGTGGCTGGCTTGATATAGGGGTAACTAGCTCAGCTTGAGCCCTCTGTTCAAGGCAGGTATGAGAAGCAATCTATGAACAACTAAAGTGACACAGCTACGAGTTGATGCTTCTTGTCTTGCTCCTTTCCTCTCTCTCTCTCAAAAAAATAATACATGGGGTTAGTAATACAGTATTTACCTGGCAGGAATGCTGTGAGGGCTGAGTGGGAATCCAAGTTGGAGGCAACAGACTTGTGAAGCTACTGAGAGACCCAGGTTAGATTCTAATAGTGACCCCAGGAGGTAAAGACCATCCTCACTGCCTTGCACCTCTCTGGGCTTGCCTAATGTTTTCTCTCCAAAGCCAGGATACTGCTTTATGACAGAGGGATTACTGGACCAAGCAAAGAGGAGTTAGTTTCATTACTTTAAAGCAAACCCACACATCAAACACTACTTTGCTTGAGCCCTGGAGAGATGTGCCAGATGGAAGTTAAATCTCCTAATAGTGAGGTAGTAGGCAGGTAAGTCAAAAGGGTCCTCTCTGAGGGATCCCACTTGAGGGCAGAGTATGTGTTCCAGTATAGATCAAGTCAGAGAGAACATGTACCTGTTGCACAAAAACCTTTCTGTTGAATCCTGCCACCACCCTGTTTCACAATCTCTACCTTTATGGAAATCTGCAAATATCCTCTAACTGGTTTCCCTACCCTCAGACACTTTCCCTCTAGTCAGACCTGTATAATTTCACTCCTGGTAATCTTCTTAAAGCTGTGGCTTTTCATGCTTTTCAACTATGAGTTGAAATAAGAAATACAAATAGATGATGGAACAGTATACACATATGTCTCTCTGCTATCTATTATCTATCTATCTATCTATCTATCTATCTATCTATCTATCTATCTATCATCTATCTAATCTATCATCTATCATCTGCCCACATACCTACCTATTTACCTGTATGTTATATATCTAAAGTAAGACAAAAGTTTTTTTTAACTTTTTTTTTACAAGTCCTGCGTGGCTTTTAAATAACTTTTTATTTAGTAAATTAAGTGTAATGGGTGACATTGATCAATAAGAGTACATAGGTTTCAGGTAAACATCTCTATAGCATTTGAAATAATGATAAATAATGATTGTTTTGTCTGCTTACAACTTTTTTTTTCTTAAGTGAGAAGTGGGGAGGCAGACTGACAGACTCCCACATGCGCTCCGACTGGGATTCACCTGGCAAGCACCCTCTGTGTCACCACAGGTTGAGATAAAAGTTTTATGAAATTGTATTTTAATCTATGTGAGATGCATTCTGATACTTTTTACTTTATTCCATTCCATCCTTTTATTTGAAAAAATTACTAGTCAAAAACAAAAAATAAATTGTAGAAGAAGGAGGAAAAGGAAGAGGAGCAAGAGGAGGGGTGGAGGGACACATAGTTTGAAACATTCTGTTCTTCAAATGTTTCTCTGATTATGTCTTTATTTTCTTATCAAATCTCTGATGCCCTTACATTACCTTCCTCATGAAGTTTAAATTTCTTAGCTTGGAAGACTCCTAGCTCCCCTCCTGGCAGGAGGTAGTAAACTGAAGTGGGAACTTTAGAGTCAGATGGGCCAGAATTGAAGGTTGCTCTATGGCACTCACCAGTGCTGTGCCCTTGAGCAAGTTAACTTAACTTTTTATGTCCTTGTACCCGCACCTATAAAAGGGAACAATCGCGCCCACCTCATTGTCTGTTTTGAGGGTCCAATGAGAGTGCACACAGTAAGTACTCAGTAAACATTAGTGGTGAGATGGTTCTGCCCAGTACATGCGCTGGTCCTAATATATTCCACTAGTGGTTCTTTTCCAGAGAATTTGGTGCCCTCCTGTATCTGTGCCTTTGTTTATTTCATTACTCCTTCCTTGACCCTATTGCTTTTGTGGGGGAAATCTTATATATCTTTTATAACTGAACCAAAATGTCACCACCACTTTAGTCTTCTCTGACCAAAAATTGAGAAATGGTTCGCTCTTCCCCTGAGTAGCTGCTGCCCTACCATGATGTGGCACTTATGGTTATTGTCTGTCATTGTTATTTCTAATGTCCCTTAGGAGAATGTGAGGTCCATAAGAATGGGAAAAGTGTTCACTCCATATGTACCTACCCAGTGTGCATTTCTCAAAATATTTAGTGCAAATAATATGTTGAATAACTTAGTGTATGAAATTGTCACTTTGCTATAGGAACCTGAGATAAGTATGGCTCCAAGTTTCCCAGTGAAAATAGAATGTCTGATATGGTACACCTAATTGAGAATACCTTGCTTATTATATATTTTTAATTTTACCAGAAATAAAATAAAAATAATCCTTGGCTAAATATATACAAACTGCTCATGTATGTAACCAGCTTATAGTTGGTTTTATATCAACTTGTCCTTAAACAAGTAGGCAGCCAGACATTTATTTCTCCTGCAAAATGGGCTTATTCCAGAACAATAAAGAATTGTAATTAAGGACATGCAGATTCTATATATAAGTGCTGTTAATAAACTATCTGGAACTATCTGGTATGTGTTTATGTGTGTGCATGTGTGTTTGTGCACTCACTATAATTCTTGCCTCAATGCATGGTAGGGGGGAATAATTAGCAAAATAACTAAATGATATGTTCTAGAATGAATCCAAGCTTTAGAATGGTGGGTATGGGCATAGGTTCTGTATCTAAACCTCGTGAATTTAAACTCATTTAAATAAAAATTTAATTATTTAATGGTTGTGCTAAAAATCTCTGTTCCTCTATTTCCTCATGTTAAAATAAAGGCTAATGACAATATCTACATTTTTAAGACTGTCATGAAGATTAAATAAGTCAATATACATATAACACTTAAATAGTATCTGGTAAGCATCTATCAATGGAGCACAATGCAAACCCTATGTCTTAGCAGTTCCACTTCTATGTATATACCCAATAGATATGAGCACATGTATTTACCAAGACACATGTACTAGAATGTTTATGGTAATAGAATTTATAATAGCTTCAAACTAGAAGCGACCCAAATGCCCATCAAGCGTGGAATGTATGCATATTAATAAAAAGTAATCTCATTTAAATTGGAATTGGGAAGGCCAGTAGGGAGAGCTCTCACACATTATCACTCATCACCAACTGCCCCAAAGAGGAAAATGTACTTTCCATTTCTAACAGGAAGATGTTAATCTACTTTACTACTCCAGCAGGGAGAAGGAGGTTCTTTTTCTTGCCTGACAACCCCTTAGCTGATGAAAGACTGTTACAACTTAGCTAATAAAAAGCCACTACACTTTGAATTTCCTGTTTCCTCCAATAGACTATTTGCAGTAGAATCTGCATGTCCTTAATTACAATTCTTTATTGTTCTGGAATAAGCCCATTTTGCAGGAGAAATAAATGTCTGGCTGCCTACTTGTTTAAGGACAACAAATGAGTAAATTGCAGTGTATATACATAATAGAATATTATACAGTGATAAAAATGAATAAACTATGTATGTACAACAACATGGATGAATCTCACAGACATAATGTTGAATGAAAGAAGTCAGATACAAAGAGTTGTATAATTTCATTAAATATTGTATAATTTCATTAAACACAGTTCTTTTTTTTTTTAATAAATTTTTATTAATGGTAATGGGATAACATTAATAAATCAGGGTACATATATTCAAAGAAAACATGTCTAGGTTATTTTGTCATCAAATTATTTTGCAAACCCCTCGCCCAAAGTCAGATTGTCCTCCGTCACCCTCTATCTAGTTCTCTGTGCCCCTCCCCCTCCCCCTAACTCTCTCCCTCCCTCCCTCCCATGTCCTCCCTCCCCCCCCACCCTTGGTAACCACCACACTCTTGTCCATGTCTCTTAGTCTCATTTTTATGTTCCACCAATGTATGGAATCATGTAGTTCTTGTTTTTTTCTGATTTACTTATTTCACTCCTTATAATGTTATCAAGATCCCACCATTTTGCTGTAAATGATCTGATGTCATCATTTCTTATGGCTGAGTAGTATTCCATAGTGTATATGTGCCACATCTTCTTTATCCAGTCTTCTATTGAAGGGCTTTTTGGTTGTTTCCATGTCTTGGCCACTGTGAACAGTGCTGCAATGAACATGGGGCTACATGTGTCTTCACGTATCAATGTTTCTGAGGTTTTGGGGTATATACCCAGTAGAGGGATTGCTGGGTCATAAGGTAGTTCTATTTGCAGTTTTTTGAGGAACCACCATACTTTCCTCCATAATGGTTGTACTACTTTACAGTCCCACCAACAGTGAATGAGGGTTCCTTTTTCTCCACAGCCTCTCCAACATTTGCTATTACCCGTCTTGTTGATAATAGCTAATCTAACAGGAGTGAGGTGGTATCTCATTGTAGTTTTGATTTGCATTTCTCTAATAACTAATGAAGCTGAGCATCTTTTCATATATCTGTTGGCCATTTGTATCTCTTCCTGGGAGAAGTGTCTGTTCATGTCCTCTTCCCATTTTTTTATTGGATTGTTTGTTTGTTTGTTGTTGAGTTTTATGAGTTCTTTGTAAATTTTGGATATTAGGCCCTTATCTGAGCTGTCATTTGAAAATATCAGTTCCCATATAGTTGGCTGTCTGTTTATTTTGATATCAGTTTCTCTTGCTGAGCAAAAAACTTTTAATTCTGATGTAGTCCCATTCATTTATCTTTGCCTTCACTTCTCTTGCCATTGGAGTCAAGTTCATAAAATGTTCTTTAAAACCCAGGTCCATGATTTTAGTACCTATGTCTTCTTCTATGTACTTTATTGTTTCAGGTCTTATATTTAGGTCTTTGATCCATTTTGAATTAATTTTAGTACACGGGGACAGGCTGTAGTCGAGTTTCATTCTTTTGCATGTGGCTTTCCAGTTTTCCCAACACCATTTGTTGAAGAGGCTTTCTTTTCTCCATTGTGTGTTGTTGGCCCCTTTATCAAAGATTATTTGACCATATATATGTGGTTTTATTTCTGGGCTTTCTATTCTGTTCCATTGGTCTGAGTGTCTATTTTTTTGCCAATACCATGCTGTTTTGATTATCGTGGCCCTATAATATAGTTTAAAAGTCAGGTATTGTAATGCCCCCAGCTTCATTCTTTTTCCTTAGGATTGTTTTGGCTATTCGGGGTTTTTATAGTTCCATATAAATCTGATGATTTTTTGTTCCATTTCTTTAAAAAATCTCATAGGGATTTTGATGGGAATTGCATTAAATTTGTATATTGCTTTGGGTAATATGGCCATTTTGATTATATTTATTCTTCCTATCCAAGAACAAGGAATATTTTTCCATCTCATTGTATCTTTTTCGATTTCCCTTAACAATGCTTTGTAATTTTCATTATATAGGTCCTTTACGTTCTTTGTTATGTTTATTCCTAGGTATTTTATTTTTTTTGTTGCAATCGTGAAGGGGATTATTTTTTTAGTTCGTTTTCTAATATTTCATTGTTGGCATATAGAAAGGCTATGGACTTTTGTATGTTAATTTTGTATCCTGCGACCTTACTGTATTGGTTTATTGTTTCTAATAATCTTTTTGTGGAGTCCTTCGGGTTTTCGATGTATAGGATCATATCATCAGCAAAAAGTGATAGCTTTACTTCTTCTTTTCCGATATGGATGCCTTTTATTTCTTTGTCTTGTCTGATTGCTCTGGCCAGAACTTCTAGCACCACGTTGAATAAGAGTGGAGAGAGTGGACAACCCTGTCTTGTTCCTGATTTAAGGTAGAAAGTCCTCAGTTTTATGCCGTTTAATAGGATGTTGGCCGATGGTTTATCATATATGGCCTTTATCATGTTGAGATATTTTCCTTCTATACCCATTTTGTTGAGAGTCTTAAACATAAAATTGTGTTGTATTTTATCAAAAACCTTTTCTGCATCTATTGATAAGATCATGTGGTTTTTGTTCTTTGTTTTGTTGATATGGTGTATTACGTTAACTGTTTTGCGTATGTTGAACCATCCTTGAGATTCTGGGATGAATCCCACTTGATCATGATGTATTATTTTTTAATATGTTGTTGTATTCGGTTTGCCAGTATTTTGTTTAGTATTTTAGCATCTGTATTCATTAGAGATATTGGTCTGTAGTTTTCTTTCTTTGTGCCATCCTTGCCAGGTTTTGGTATGAGGGTTATGTTGGCCTCATAAAATGTGTTTGGAAGTATTGCTTCTTCTTCAATTTTTTGGAAGACTTTGAGTAGAATAGGAACCAAGTCTTCTTTGAATGTTTGATAGAATTCACTAGTATAACCGTCTGGGCCTGGACTTTTATTTTTGGGGAGATTTTTAATAGTTTTTTTCTATTTCCTCCCTGCTGATTGGTCTGTTTAGGCTTTCTGCTTCTTCATGACTCAGTCTAGGAAGGTTGTATTGTTCTAGGAATTTATCCATTTCTTCTAGATTGTTGTATTTGGTGGCATATAATTTTTCATAGTATTCTACAATAATTCTTTGTATATCTATGATGTCTGTGGTGATCTCTCCTCTTTCATTTTGGATTTTATTTATTTGAGTCCTGTGTCTTTTTTCCTTGGTGAGTCTTGCCAAGGGTTTGTCAATTTTGTTGATCTTTTCAAAGAACCAGCTCCTTGTTTTATTGATTTTTTCTATAGTTTTTCTGTTCTCTATTTCATTTATTTCTGCTCTGATTTTTATTATCTCCTTTCTTCGGCTGGTTTTGGGTTGTCTTGTTCTTCTTTTTCTAGTTCCTTAAGGTGTGAAGTTAAGTGGTTTACTTCGGCTCTCTCTTGTTTGTTCATATAGGCCTGAAGTGATATGAACTTTCCTCTTATTACTGCTTTGGCTGCATCCCAGAGATTCTGATATGTCGTATTTTCATTTTCATTTGTCTGTATATATCTTTTGATTTCTGCGCTTATTTCTTCTTTGACCCATTCATTTTTTAGAAGTATGTTGTTTAGTTTCCACATTTTTGTGGGTTTTTCCCCCTCTTTTTTGCAGTTGAATTCTAGTTTCAAGGCTTTATGATCAGAAAATATGCTTGGTACAATTTCAATTTTTCTAAATTTGCTGATATTGTCTTTGTGGCCCAACATATGGTCAATTCTTGAGAATGTTCCATGTACACTAGAGAAAAATGTATACTTTGTCGCTTTGGGATGAAGTGTCCTGTAGATGTCTATCATATCCAGGTGTTCTAGTATTTCGTTTAAGGCCACTATATCTTTATTGATTCTCTGTTTGGATGACCGATCTAGAGCCGTCAGCGGTGTATTGAGGTCTCCAAATATGATTGTATTTTTGTTAGTTTTTGTTTTGAGGTCAATAAGTAGCTGTCTTATATATTTTGGTGCTCCTTGGTTTGGTGCATATATATTAAGGATTGTTATGTCTTCTTGATTCAACTTCCCCTTAATCATTATGAAATGACCATTTTTGTCTCTGAGTACCTTTTCTGTCTTGTAGTCAGCATTATTAGATATGAGTATTGCTACGCCTGCTTTTTTTTGGGTGTTGTTTGCTTGGAGTATTGTTTTCCAGCCTTTCACTTTGAATTTGTTTTTATCCTTGTTGCTTAGATGTGTTTCTTGTAGGCAGCATATAGTTGGATTTTCTTTTTTAATCCATTCTGCTACTCTGTGTCTTTTTATTGGTAAGTTTAATCCATTTACATTTAGTGTAATTATTGACACTTGTGGGTTCCCTACTGCCATTTTATAAATTGCTTTCTGTTAGTTTTGTATCTAGTTTGATTCTTCTCTTTTGTTTTTCTATCATTTGTTTTTGTTTGTTTGTGTTCCATACTTCTTTCCTCTGTTGCTACCTTTTTTAAGTCAAGTGTTTTTGTGGTGGTTTTTTTAAGGGTGGTTACCATTAAGTAATGAAAAGGGTACCTACCATATTCATTGTAGTACCCTATCTTATAAGTATTTCTGCACTTCATCATCCTTTGCTACTGTTAATCTCCATCCTCTCCCCCCTTTTCTTCCTTTGTTGTCACAGTTTAAGTTTGGTTTTATTGTGTTCTTGGTGGAGCTGTTACTTGTGGTGTTGTTTTCTTTTGTTCTTTGAATCTGGTTGGAAAACCCCCTTTAGTATTTCCTGGAGTGGGGGCTTTCTGTTGATAAATTCTCTCATCTTTTCTGTATTTGTGAATGTTTTTATATCTCCTTCATACTTGAAGGATAGCTTTGATGGGTATAGTATTCTTGGCTGAAAGTTCCTCTCTTTCAGGGCTTTACATATTGGGGTCCACTGTCTTCTAGCTTGTAGAGTTTCTGCTGAGAAATCTGATGATAATCTAATAGGCCTTCCTTTATATGTTGTACTCTTCTTTTCCCTGGCTGCCTTGAGAATTTTTTCTTTGTCATTGGTTTGTGTCATCTTTATTATGATGTGCCTTGGAGTGGGTTTGTTGGGGTTAAGAAAACTTGGTGTTTTGTTTGCTTCTTGAATTTGAGGCTTTAGTTCCTTCCACAGGCTTGGGAAGTTCTTGTCTATTATTTGTTTGAGTATATTCTCCATTCCATTTTCTTTCTCTTCTCCCTCTGATATACCTATTATTCTTATGTTATTCTTTCTGATGGAGTCAGACAATTCCTGTAAGGCTTTCTGGTTTTTTATTATTTTTGAGTCTCTTTCTTCTTCTCTCTGTTGTGCCTCAAGTTGTTTGTCTTCTATTTCACTAATCCTATCTTCAATCTGGGCTGTTCTGTTAGCTAAGCTTGTTACCTTGTTTTTCAGCTCGTGAATTGAGTTTTTCATTTCTGTTTGATTTGTTTTTATAGTTTCAATTTCCTTGGTAATATATTCTTTGTGTTCATTGAGTTGTTTTCTGATCTCCCTATATTGCCTTTCTGTGTTTTCTTGTATATCTCTGAGTATTTTTAAGATTTCTATTTTAAATTCTCTGTCATTTAGCTCCAAGGCTTCCAATATGTTAAGTCTTTTCTCCATAGATTTTTCCACATCTATTTGTGTTACCTCTCTTTCTTTTGTATCCATAATATTCGATTTCCTCTTTCTTATCGGCATCTGAGGGTGGTCTTATTGATAGCACTAATTAGAATTAGTAAAGAGTAAAAAGAAAAAAAAAAAAAGGTAAAACACCCCACAAAAAAAAACCAGTAATAATTTATTATTTCCCCCTTTTTTTCTCTCTTCTCTTTCCCTCCTCTCCCCTCCTCAGGGAAATATCATGCCTATAATGGAGGGCCTGATTTGGGGTGAAGAGTTCAAGGGGCAAAAAAGGGAGTAGGGACCTACTAAATGCAAAAAAAAAAAGGAAGAAAATCTTAGACAAGCATAAGATGATTTGCTTGTAAGTGATGGTCAACTAAGAGATATAATGAGAGGGATAAGAGGGAAACAGAAAAAAGGACCAAAGAAGAATAATAAAGAAGAAAAAATAAAAATAATAAGTAAAAATCTGTTGTATTAAGTGGAGCGAAGACTAAATACAATGGAGACCTTGGGTTGGGAGGACCCAAAATGCCACAAAAATAAACAAACAAGAAAAAAAAATAAAAACAAAAGCAAAAAAGAGAAATAAAGCCAAAAAAAAGCCTTGAGTCCCAAATTAACTAATTTGTTCGTGATTGAGGATTATATAGGAGGAAAGTAAAATGAGAAAAGAAAAAACGAATAGAAAGGAAAAAATAAGAAAAAGAGAAAAACGAAGGAAGAAATAAAATAGGAAGAGAAAAAAACAAAATAAAGCAAGACAAAAAAACAAAAAAAACAAAAGAGGAGAGAGTGAGAGTTAAGTGTTTTGGAGTATAACCTTAAAGGAGGGTGAGGATGAAGAAGAAAAATAAAATGCAACACTCATGGGTAGTGTAGTTCAAGAAAGGGGAAGCATAAGATGGGCAGAGAATAGAAGGACCGAGGTGGAGGAAATAAAGGCAAAAAGATAGAAGAAACAAACAACAACAACAACAACAAAAAATTAGTGGATCAAGTTGTAAAGTCTGTGGGTTTTTCTTGATTTTGAGAGGTTAACTTCTTCCTTTTTCTTTTCTCTCTCTCTTCCTGGTCGGTGACTCTGTACCCCAGGCTCTGCCCCTGTGTCACTCTTAGGTAGGGATTTGCAGTTGATGGAATTCTATGGCAATGTCATATAATTGGCTTTAGTCTTGCTGGAAGTAAAGGCTTGTTGGCGTTTGCAGGGTCCAACGATGAGAGAGTTTGCTTTCCTGGATTCTCTCTCCTAGTCCCCCCTTTCTGAATTAGCAGCCTGGTGATCCAGCTATAAGGCTGCAACTGGTTCTGCCTGGGGAGTAAGAGGCTCAAAGAGCTGGGAAATCCCCACTCTATCCCCACTCAGTGCAAGGCTTTGGGAAAGGCTCTGACAGTCAGGGCCTCCAGTGTAATCAGGCGGGGGTGGGAGTCAATTGTTGTCAAGGTGACTGTTCAGCACCTATCATTTAGTTGGACCTCTCAACCCAGGCTTTCCACACTTTGTAGCCTGTTTTTGCAGGGAAGAAGAGGCACTAGTCTCTGCTTACGACTAGTGTAGTATAGACCTTATTATCTGCCAAGTCCTTCTTGTTAGCGTTTATCCCTGAATATGGAGGCTCTATCAATCAGAAGTTGCCCCCGCCCCTTTAGGGAGAGGCACTAAAAAATATCACGCCTCTTGTCTTGGATCGCTGAACTGAGAGAGATCTTATCAATTAGAACCGAGGGTGCGCAGATTTCATGGGTTAAGCTAATTTCAGTGATTGGGTCACAGCTGTGTTTCCAAAGGTATTTTAGGCTGCCTGCGCGCGCCCCTCCCCCAACGCTTGATTGTTAGCTTGAATGGCTGGGTGAGGTGCCCCGCCCACGGAGAGAATCTCCCAAGCCTCTCCCGCTCGCCCCGCCGCTGGCGGCTGGACCGCACCAGGCGCAGGATAATGGAGCCCCCTGGGTGTGCGGGCCAGCAGGGCGCCCTGGGTGCGTGGAATGCCCAAGGCACGCGCGCGAATGGGGCGCTCCGGGCACCGGTGGCCGGGACCCCCACTCGCAGTGTGCGGGCCGCTGGGAACGTCAGCGGTGCTCAACCGGACCGGGCGCGCGCGCGGCTGCTCGCGGGTCCTGGCGGCTGCTCGTGGCGGCCGCTCGCGGGGGCGGTTCGCGGTGGCCGCTCGCGGGGGCAGCTCGCGGAGGCTCGCGGCGGCTCGCGTCGGCCGCTGGCGGTGGCTCGCAGTTCCCAAGTATATGGGCTGACTCACCACAGGCGCACTTCCTTGCGGTTTGAAAGAACGTCCCTGTGGTCGATTCCTCCACACCCTCGTCTCAGATTCAAGTGATAATAGTCCTTTCGCTATCAGTTTGTGTGGAACTCCGGAATGCTCCGAGGATAAATTTTTCTGTTTCTAGTTGATAAATTTGTTGTGATTTAGGGGAGAGCTGTCGGACGCGCTGCTGACGCACTGCTCACGGCGCCATTTCCGTGACGTCACTAAACACAGTTCAAAAGCAGGCAAAACCAGAAAATTGAATAATTACCTAGTTGGGGAGAATGACTAGAACGTAGCACAAGAAGTGCTTCCAAAGTGCTGGAAGTGTGTTTCTTTTTGTAAATATATTCAGTTTGTATAAAATCACCAAACTGTATACTTGTGAATTATAAAGTTTTCTGTATGTAAATTATTTTTAAAAAGTTTTAAAAGTACATGATGAAAAAAAGTGTTTAATAAAAGTTAAGTATTATTATTAGCCTGAAAGACCAGATTAAAAAAAAAACTATTTATTGATTTATTTTATTTTATTTTATTATTTATTTATTTATTTATTTTTCATTTTTCTGAAGCTGGAAATGGGGAGGCAGTCAGACAGACTCTCTCATGCGCCCGACTTGGATCCACCCTGCATGCCCACCAGGGGGCGATGCTCTGCCCTTCTGGGGCATCGCTCTGTTGCATCCAGAGCCATTCTAGTGCCTGAGGCAGAGGCCACAGAGCCATCCCCAGCGCCCAGGCCATCTTTGCTCCAATGGAGCCTCGGCTGCGGGAGGGGAAGAGAGAGACAGAGAGGAAGGAGAGGGGGAGGGGTGGAGAAGCAGATGGGCGCTTCTCCTGTGTGCCCTGGCCGGGAATCGAACCCGGGACTCCTGCACGCCAGGCCGACACTCTACCGCTGAGCCAACCGGCCACAGCCTATTGATTGATTTTAGAGAGGAGGAGAGAGAAAGAGAGAGAAATATTGACTTGTTGTTCCACTTATTTATGCATTTATTGGTTGATTCTTGTATGTACCTTGACTAGGGATCAAACCTGCAACCTGGCACATCGAGACTAGGCTCCAACCAACTGAACTACCCAACAAGGGCAAGACCGGATTTTGAATCTTTGTTCTATGGTTGTCAAGGCTATGGAATCTCTTGAATTCTCCATTTCTAGAATGATAAACAGGGATAATGATACTTGCATTTATGAGGTGTGAGCTGTTATTGAAAACTGGTGAGATGAGATTTTTAAAATGGTATCAGCTGATGCTCTGGGTGACTGGAGGGGATGAATGAAAGAATAAATTTTGTTCTGTTAGGAAATAATATGGGAAAGGATTCTGATGACACTAAACTGGGTTTACTCCAAACATTTAGTGCTAATTTACAGAGGAAAAACAGGCTTATGGAAATTGAATGACTGCCGCAAATCTCCGTGAGGTGGGTGGGCAAATAGAGGCTTTTACTTACAAATCTGTTGTCTACCTTAACAGAAGAACCAACCCAGGGTAATACTCAAAGCAGAAGTTTGTAGTTTTCCTCTCTTCTCTTACTCCTCCCCCCTCATCCTCTTTCCCTTATAACTTAGAAAAAATAAACAAGCACTCACTGATGTTGTGTGCTCTTGCAGACTATAGATAGCAATGCTCTTGACTAGGAATGCTTGAGGTACTTTTCAGACTCTATCAGTATCACTCCTAGGGAGCACCACAGACATTTACCCAAGCTGGGCCAATGTCGTTACTGGACTGGTCCTTGTGGTTCTTATTATGATTGCAGGATGCACTTCAGCAAAATCATCAGGAAACTGAGAATCAAGATTTATTTCTTGCCTGATCTTTGCTGGCACAGTGGATAAAGCATTGATTTGAATGTTGAGGTTGCTGGTTTGAAACTTTGGACTTGCCCAGTCAAGACACACACAAGAAGTAACTACTATGAGTTGATGCTTTCCACTCTTCACCTTCCTGACTTTCTCTCTCCTCTCTCTAAAATCAATAAATAAAATCTTTAAGAAAAAAAAATTATTTTTCAAGAGTCCTGGAGGGTATATGGCACACCCAAAGGCCATACAATGAGGTCAAAGAGGGAGGGGTGAGAGAAAAACAAAGAGAGAGAAAGAGAGAAAGAGAGGAGACATGGGGCTCTACCTCTGCCTTCGGTAGGGTTCAAGGTGTTACATATGTCTAGGGTTTTACAGGTTCAATCCCTATTGGCTAATTTAAAGTATAAAAGTGGAATTAAGGCTTGGGAAGGAAAATGAGGTCAGTTATTAGGTTACCAAGGGCTTTCTGAAATAGGGAACTTCATGTGTGAGAGCAACCTAATTCCTTATCTGGTTGTTTTGCCAGTAACTTCATTTAGCAATGTCTATTCAAGATGGATGTCTTTTGAAACGGAAGCCAGGCAGTTATACTACAGGCATGAAGATATCAATTTCTGCAATGTCATGAACCCTAGAAACTTGGGCACTTTATTTTTTATTTATTTTTTATTTTTGGGCTTTTGTTCTTTCAGGAAGATATTAGAACTATTCCATTTGCTAAGAACTGTACTTTTCATAAATTTTGCATATCTCTTCTTTGCTTCTAAGCCTCTACTTTTCAGTAGTTTTAGACTTTTTTTAGTAAATACACATTGTAAGATGTATATTTTATATAACGACCCAGTGCACACATGCACACAAACACCCCTGAATTAAAAGTGTCATTGAACAATATTTATTCTTAGTATAGAATGCAATGCTCTCTTCTAGTGTAGTCTAATGTAGCCTATTTTACATTTTATCCTATTTCAACTTACTCTATACTATCTTATTTTATTTTTTTTAAATTCTGGAGCAAAATGAACTACCTTGATTTCCTGATTTTTCCATGAATCTCAATCCTTAGCAAAGCTTTCAGGGTCAACCTTCATTTGACATTTTGGGCTTTAGACTCTGCATTCTCCCAATTTCCCCATCTGTACCTGACAGCCAGCAAAGTTTCTCAATCTTACATTTTATATCCTTGGGATCCCAGCTTCTGCTTTCCCTGTGACAATTTGTCAGTTAGATGCACTGACATTTGGCTAACCAGCAAGCTAACACCCTTATTCAGCCCAACCCTTTCTGGCTCAATCTGTTATAAAATCTGCAGTTACATCTGATTGAATCCTCACAGGGTCTTTAGTCACAGTTGGGACTCGCTGATACCCATAAGTCATAAATAAAGAAATTATTCTTTTCTAGAATAGAGATAAAGGACTAGATCATTAAAAAAGTAAGTCATGCCCTGGCCGGTTGGCTCAGCGGTAGAGCATCGGCCTAGCGTGCGGAGGACCCGGGTTCGATTCCCGGCCAGGGCACACAGGAGAAGCGCCCATTTGCTTCTCCACCCCTCCGCCGCACCTTCCTCTCTGTCTTTCTCTTCCCCTCCTGCAGCCAAGGCTCCACTGGAGCAAAGATGGCCCGGGCGCTGGGGATGGCTCTGTGGCCTCTGCCCCAGGCGCTGGAGTGGCTCTGGTAACAACATGGTGACCCCCAGGATGGGCAGAGCATCGCCCCCTGGTGGGCAGAGCGTCGCCCCATGGTGGGTGTGCCGGGTGGATCCCGGTCGGGTGCTTGCGGGAGTCTGTCTGACTGTCTCTCCCTGTTTCCAGCTTCAGAAAAATGCAAAAAAAAAAAAAAAAAAAAAAAAAGTAAGTCATTTCTGACCATGGCCCATTGGCTCAGTGGTAGAGCATTGGCCCAGCATGTGAAAATTCCAGGTTCAATTCCCAGTCAGGGCACACAGGAGAAGCAACCATCTGCTTCTCCCTCCACCCACCCCACTTCTTCTCTTGCAGCCATGGCTCAAATGGTTTGAACAAAGTTGACTCTGGGTGCTGAGAATGGCTCCATGGCTGGGTTCAGGCACTAAAATAGTTTGGTTGCTGAGTAACAGAGCAACATCCCAGATGGGCAGAGCATCGCATCCTAGTAGGCTTGCTGGGTGGATCCCTATTGGGGCGTATGTGGGAGACTATCTCTGCCTCCCTGCTTCTCACTTAAAATAAAGTAAATCATTTTTTCCCTCAAATTACTGTACAATCTGATTATTTTGTTCTTCTCTTTCTACCTCCTTCCCACCCCCTTTCCCTCTTCTCCATCTTTTTTTCTTAGCTTTTGAGATCAGACAAGATCAGATGCGTTCAGGGTGGTATGGCCATAGGTTCTTTTTTTCTTCTCAGAGGGAAATGTTTAAGTCTAAGACATAGTAATGGTTTGTTCTACTTAAATAATAAACTTTATCACCAGGAGTGTTTGATGTTAGCTCTGCCTATAGAACTGCAGCTCTGCCCTGAGTTCAGAAATGCTAGTTTCATGCAGGTTCACCAGCAATTTCACCCCCAGAAATCCAGTCCAGTCTAGTTATTCATAAGTACATAAATCATTTTAGGGAAGGTGAAAGTTCATCTGGCCCAAATTTCTTCTCTGTTTTTGGTTTATCTTAATTCCATTTTGCTATTTTTTCACCACACCCTCAATCTTCTCTGTCTCCAAAAGAAGCATAACTGCTCCTCCTCAAGTTTTATAAACTCTGTTAGAGCCACTTTCTTCAATAACTTATTCCATACGCTGCATACATGAGCTTCACCGAAATCTCCCCTGACCCCCTGCATTCTCATTTCTGCATGGCATCCCTCAGTGTTTGAATCATTACAAGTAAAAGAAGACAATATTCTCCAGCTCCACCACAGTCAGGCCTTTTCTTTGGTGTAATTCAATCATTTAAGAAGTTTTGCAGCAGTTTTTCTAATTCAGTGAGGAAAAGTGGGTCTGCCTTCAGTGTCCTGTTTCTTCTTCTGAAAGACCCATGTAGCTTGGGAAGTACTGTCCTTCCCTGCTCGGGCCGCTGCACTTCCTGGAATTAAGGACAGAAAGACCGTGCTCTTCCTTAGAGGGGTTTAATAAGAACTCTGAGTAGAAAGATGACACCTCTTTGGTTTTCCAGTCAATTCTGTCTGTAAACATATGCTCAGATTTCAGTCGTTTTTAACTATAGCTGGGCACAAGCTGATCATTTTTTAAAATATATATATATTTTTAGTAACTCCACTTTTCTACATTTTCGTTCTTTCTAAACTGTGCCAGATTTGACTTCCAAAATACCTTCATTTTATTTTTTTTTTGGATTTTTGTTGTTGTTCTGATTGGGTATTTTTTGTTTTGTTATATTCAAAATTGCTGACTTGATTCTCAGTTTTATCTACTCTACTCTTAATTTCTTGTAAATTATTCTTCATTTTAGTTAGTGTAGCCTTCATTTTTGACTGGTTCTTTCTTTTTAATTTTTAATTTTCAGTCTGTATTTTAATTGCACATTTTCTTTTTTCCTTGATCAATCTTGCCAAACGTGTATGACCTAATCTTTTCTTAAAAATTATTTATTGATTTTAGAGAGAGAGAAAGGGGTGGGAGGGAGAGAGGGATAGAGAGTGTTGGGCAAATGAGTTTGTAAAATTTGTAATTTTTGAGTTTGCTCAGTTTTATTGTAAAAGATGGCGCTGGCAGTGCCAGGTCTGTGATCTGTGAAATTGCAAATTACCTTCCTGCTTGGGAAGGGCCATTGTTATGCTAATGTGTGCAGGAGAAGGGGTTTTTATGCCAGAAAAGTTTTAAAAAGGGAGGAGAAGGAGGAATAAGAGAGAAGCCAAGTTGGCAGGGAAAGAGAGAGAAGCCAGTTTTGCAAAGTAAGAAACCATGTTGGCAGATGGGGAACCAGAGGTGAGGGGCTTTGGGACTGGTGAAGCCTTTGATTCTAGGAAATACTGGAGAAGATCGCCTGGTTTTGGAACCAGAGAATGTGTCAGTGGTTTTGGGAGCCCTGTGTGTATGCTTGTCGGCCGGTGCAAATCTTGAATAAAGAAATGGCCCACCATTTTTTTTTAATTAATTTATTTTTTTGTATTTCTCTGAAGCTGGAAATGGGGAGAGACAGTCAGACAGACTCCCGCATGCGCCCGACAGGGATCCACCCGGCACGCCCACCAGGGGCGGACGCTCTGCCCACCAGGGGGCGACGCTCTGCCCCTCCGGGGCATCGCTCTACCCCGACCAGAGCCACTCCAGCACCTGGGGCAGAGGCCAAGGAGCCATCCCCAGCGCCCGGGCCATCTTTGCTCCAATGGAGCCTTGGCTGCGGGAGGGGAAGAGAGAGACAGAGAGGAAGGCGGGGGGTGGGGGGTGGAGAAGCAAATGGGCGCTTCTCCTGTGTGCCCTGGCTGGGAATCGAACCTGGGTCTCCCGCACGCCAGGCCGATGCTCTACCGCTGAGCAAACTGGCCAGGGCCTGGCCCACCATTTTTTGGCTCCACTGTTTCTTTACCATCTGCCCAAATCTAATGGGAACCTGCATGTGAATGACCACGACGATGGCAGCGACTACTGGCCATACAGAGAGAGAGAAAGAGAGAGAGAGAGAGAGAGGGAGGGAGGGAAGGAGGGAAGAACAAACATCGATCTATTCTTGTGTGTTCTCTGACCAGAGATTGAACCTGCAATATTTGTGCATCAGGATGACCAATTACGCTATCCAGCCAGGGCTGACTGTTCTTTTTTATGGTTTACATCTCTTTTTCTTTATGCTGTTGAGGTTCTCACTAAGTTTATTGAGCATCCTTCTAACGAGTGATTTGAACTCTATTTTGTTTAGTTCTTTCTCTGGAGTATTTTCTGTTCTTTCATTTGGGACATCGTTCTTTGTTTTCTCATTTTGGCAGCCTCTCAGTGTTGTTTCTATGTATTAGGTAGAGATGCTACATCTCCTGGACTTGGTAGAGTGGCCTTATATAATAGGTGTCCTGTAGGGCCCTGTGGAACAGCTCCCCAGTCACTAAAGCTCAGCTCTCCAGGTGCACTTTCCTCTGCCCTGGGTGGGCTGTGTACACCTTCCTGTTGTAGTTGAGTCTTGATTTCTGTTGGCATGTCAACAGGAGAGATTTATCCCTAGGTTGATTGTCTGCAAGAACTGGCTATGACCACTGACTGCCAGGGAGGATCAGCTGTGTAGGGCTGTACCTCACATATCCGGATTTATATTAGCAGGTGTCTGGTGCTGCTGAGTTTGCCCTTTGTGTGTGTCAGTTGTGGAGTTGGTTGGGAGGTGCTTTGATGGGGTCTGAGGCTGTCCACTGGGAACCCTGGGGCTCTTGGGAGGTGGAGGCCAAGGTCAGCTGACGCCTGTGTTCTACCTGGGACCAACCAGCATAAGCTACAAAGCAATCTGCAGGTGAGTGCTACTTGTGCTGGGCTTGGTGGTGCCCAGGTGAGGCTAAGCTGGGAACTCAGGCTGACTGCTGTTAGTGTTTGGCCTGAAGTCACTTAGTGAGAGGTATAGGGCACACTGAAGCCAGGTGCTGCTTGTTTGAGAGATTTTAGGAAAGTCTGAAGCATGAGCCAAGACAGGTCATTCATATGGAAAAGCCACTGGAAATACCATAGCTTGGGTGGGCCTGCAATTGAATGGGGAAGAGTTTCAGGGAATAACAAGGGTTGAGCAAACAGTGTGAGCTAAATTGATAGAGACTCAAATATGGCACCTGCCTGCTGTCTCTGTGGTGACGTGGTCTTAGAAAAGGAACAATGACCTCTGCTAGTACTTTTGTCTGGCAAAAAACTGCCTCTCCGGCCATGGCCGGTTGGCTCAGCAGCAGAGCGTCGGCCTGGCGTGCAGGGGACCCAGGTTCGATTCCCGGCCAGGGCACATAGGAGAAGCGCCCATTTGCTTCTCCACCCCCCCCCCTCCTTCCTCTCTGTCTCTCTCTTCCCCTCCCGCAGCCAAGGCTCCATTGGAGCAAGGATGGCCCGGGCGCTGGGGATGGCTCCTTGGCCTTTGCCCCAGGCGCTAGAGTGGCTCTGGTCGCAGCAGGGCGACGCCCTGGAGGGGCAGAGCATCGCCCCCTGGTGGGCAGAGCCCCTGGTGGGCGTGCTGGGTGGATCCCGGTCGGGCGCATGTGGGAGTCTGTCTGACTGTCTCTCCCCGTTTCTGGCTTCAGAGAAATGCAGGGGAAAAAACAACAACAAAAACAAACAAACAAACAAAAAAAACAAAAAACTGCCTCTCCACTCCCCTCCCCCCAGCCCCAGCTCCCATCCTGTAGAAAATTTAGTTCCTCTCATGTGTCCCCCTGATGCCTTTCAAGCTGCTGCCCAGTGCTGGAGCTCAGAGGGACTGAGTCAAAGTAACACCTGAGACTCCAGCAGTTCTCTGTCTCCCTCAGCCTCAATCCCCCGAAATTATAAGAACTTCTATTCCTGGCACTGGAACTATAGTTTGGGAGGCCTGGTAAGGAGCTAAGACCCCCTTGCTCTTCAGGTGAGATATCCCTTCCAATTTTTATCTGAAACACATAGGTGTGGGACTAGCCTCTTCCACATCTCTGCCAGTCTTACCAGTCTGCATGTGGCTTCTTCTTTAAATCCCTAATTGTTGGACTTCCATTCAGTTAGATTTAAGATGGTTCTGAATAATGGTTGTTCTGTAGTTTAGGTAATTTTGATATGGTTGTGGGAAGATTTGAGTACTACATTTATCTATACTTTCATCTTGACCATCTTGACTGGAAGTCCTCCTCTGAGTATTTTTTTCATAGTACCAATTCTTTTCCTTTTTCTCCTTGTTCCCAATCTTTTAAAGATATCATTGGGTTTAAATACAGGTTTAAGTACTATAAACACTGAACTTATATACACTGACACCCATTATTGGAGGCACTTCTTCTAAGCCAAAGGGAACTGATTTCTTTGTCTCTTATTTGACCCTATAGTGCACTACTTCAGGGGATTCTTTGTTTGGCCTCATAATATAGTATTTAAGTAAATAAACTCTGATGTCATACTGCCTGAGTAAAATATCCCAGCTCTGCTACCTATGCACTGTGGATCTTGGGGAACTTACTTAATCTTTCTGTGCCTCAGTTTCATCTGTAAAATGGAGCCGCTAACTATGCTCCTGAGAATTAAAGGAGTTAATGCTTGAGAGTGCTTAGAAGGGTGCCTGGCATACAATAAGCACCCAGCATATATGGCTATTGTTATTTATCACTTCTGTATTCTAACTCTAGTCTCTAAACCCCCCCATCATAGAAAAACTTCCATGAATGGATAGCTAGGAGAATTTTATTAGGTCGCATTGGTCCTTGAAACTATTGTGGTTTTATTTTGCTAACTTCTGAGATCCTAGATATATGAATAGTATATTTTGCATTTGGAACTTTTCTAAGGGGCACAATGACTCCCAGCAGGGAAACACAGGAGGTGTTTAGCTGTGTCTGTTGCTCCAAGGAAACGGCTTCTCAGGTCACCTTCCCAGTTGACCTCAGGGAACCAGCCTCATCCAATTATCTGTGACTAATATTACCTACTCTGATTCAGCTATTACTCTGGAATTTATTAATTATTCTGTGACAGACCTTTAAGTATGTCTTCTGTTCAAGCAATTTAGCCAAAATCATATTGTTGGACAATGCTAATTATAATGATAATGGCAGATGCCACAAGTTGACATTCTAGACTCTTTCCATACCTAATTTTTAGGTTGCATTGGAATTTTATGAAATGGTGTAATCATTTTCTAACTCTTGTATCTTTCCCTGGGTGAACTGCCATTTTTATTAGTTTGGGCAAGTGAGCTTCAGATTAAGGCTGTGATTATAACAAAATACGTTTTGCTATAAATTTTTGACTAGATTGAACACAAAGTTAACTGAATCATTGGCTAAATTGGCAAGTGTAGGGACAAAGGCTGCAGATAGTCTTCCTCTCTTGTTTTCCACCTGAAATTACTTTACCTAATTAGTGATGTATGTACGTGGCAGAAAGACACTTTTGTGTGCAGAGCCTATCAAAGGCTACGGGTACTTTTCCTGGCAGCGACTTTTCCATTTGTTCACCCGCTGCTGTGAGATGTGGTTTCCCCCTGCCTGTTCACTCACCCACCTCTGTAAGAATTCAATAAATGGGAATGGCCCAATGCCTTTCATCTCTGTGGTTCTTCTGTGGTCTGCGCAAATCCAGTGCAAACCTCCCTGACCTTAACCTCCTGCATTACACCTGGTGTAGTTGGCAGGATTTGATTCAGACTGGTATGGAGCTGCCAGAACCCTTGAAGGGTGGAATAGAGGAGTGGCCATTCTTGAGCATGTGGAGCATATGGTTCCCTATGGCTACCTTGTTGGGAGCTATGGGGTGGATGTTTTTTACAGCTCTGTGTGGAGAAACTGAAAGCTCTTTGCAAGAGGCTTCCCAAGTCCAAGAGCTCCAGTTCAAACTGGAAGCCGAGCGCCCACAGTGGCAGGTGCTGGAGGACAAAAAAAACAGTTGCTGAAGGAGGAGGTATGAGTCTGAGAGCTCCAGTGCAAACTGCAGACAGAGTGCCAACAGCAGCAGGCACTGGAGGACAGCAAAGAGCTCCAGTGTGAGCTGGAAGCTGAGCACCAACAGCAGCAGGCACTGGAGGACAGCAAAGAGCTCCAGTGTGAGCTGGAAGCTGAGCACCAACAGCAGCAGGCACTGGAGGACAGCAAAGAGCTCCAGTGTGAGCTGGAAGCTGAGCATCAACAGCAGCAGGCACTGGAGGACAGCAAAGAGCTCCAGTGTGAGCTGGAAGCTGAGCACCAACAGCAGCAGGCACTGGAGGACAGCAAAGAGCTCCAGTGTGAGCTGGAAGCTGAGCACCAACAGCAGCAGGCACTGGAGGACAGCAAAGAGCTCCAGTGTGAGCTGGAAGCTGAGCACCAACAGCAGCAGGCACTGGAGGACAGCAAAGGGCTCCAGTGTGAGCTGGAAGCTGAGCACCAACAGCAGCAGGCACTGGAGGATGCCAAAGGGTTGCTGGAGGAGGAGCTGCATGTGTGCCAGTGGAGTGGCTCGGAGTTGGTTGTAGTAGTTGTTTCCCACTCTGCTGCTGAGGAGGAGAGGAGATTCAGGCTTAAACTACCTCAGGCAGATTGAAAACCCAGCTGGTGGTCACCCAGAACTCAGCAGCAGAGGATGCTGAGGAGCAGGCACAACCCCTTTGCAAGTAAAGGAGACCTCTGTGTTCCAGCCCTAGACCCATATAGCGATAATGGAGTAGGGGTGAAATTCAGGCAGAAACCGACAGACTCCCTGGCAGCTTGGTTGCTGTGGTTGTGAGACAAAGGGGTGGATGGGATTATCCTCTCCAGAGCAGAGATGGAGAAATTAGCCACCATCACCATGCACTCCTCCTTAAGGCAGTGTCTTTGGAGCTGCCATGATGACCCAGGAGATCATAGCCTATTAAATTGATGATGATCTGGCAGAATGTTGAAGACTTACTAGGGGCAGTCAGTGAGTTGATAGCAGCTGTATACTAAGTTGCAGCAGGTCTTCCAGGAACTGTGTATGAGGAATGCTGTTTTCAACCTGTAGTCCTGTTGGCCAGATGAAAAAGTATTTATGTCAGGGATAAGAGTCCTTATTCTTTGGTGCACCCTATCTGCTCTTTTAGGTCATTGGTGGCTATCTTGGGCCCCTATGTGGGGCAGCACCTCAACACTGTTACACAAACAGTGGCAGATATGGGGGAGGTAAAAGCAGTGTGGCACCAGAAGGGTGTGTGAGCTACTGCCCATGCTGCCCTCCTGACTGACGAGAAAAATGGGCCTGTATTGGTTACCTGAACAGAGATGTGGGTAGATCTGATTACAGCAGGGGAAGATAAGAAGAAATTAGATGGCAAATCTAGTAAGGTTCTTTCAGAGTTTAGCAGCAACTTCGGTGGGTACAGAAGTTCCTGCTACTGAAAAACAGGGAAAATGAGCAGCCCTGGCAGCTGCCAAGAAAATGGTTGGCACCCATGCTGCAAGGCTGCATGATTAGATGTTAGAGGCAGCTGAGGGGTAGGAAGATTCCCAAGCCCTGTTTTTGTTCTAGGTTGAAAAGGGGTAAAGCTGTGGGGTTTGTCTGTGGGGTTCGTCTAATGAGGACAGGCTGGGCCTGGAGGTCCCATGTGGAATTGGTAATCCACTGGTATTCTTCTAATGTGTAGGAGGTTTTGGCTTTGGTAGATACAGGTGCAGAGAAGAGAGAATGTTTCTTCCTCTGTGGAAACCCAGAGCAGTTCCCTGGGATCCCAGTGGCCATTGACAGTAATGAGCCAAACTATTCAAGTGAAGCCAATAACTATCCATTGGGGACAGGAAGAATGCCTCCTAGCCATACAAGATATATGTATCCCCTAACCCTAAATATATTTTGGGGGTAGATGTCTTACAAGGACTGTGGTTAAAAACCATAGCAGATGAGTTCCACCTGTGGGTCTGGGTCATGGAGGTGGCATTGCAGGGGAACGCAGCACATCCCCCCTTGCAAGTAACCATTCCCAGCATGTGACTAACACAAAGCAATACTTCCTGCCAAGTGGTCATGAAGAAAACATGGGTCAATCCTTGAACTAGAAAATTTGGGGATCATCACCAGTGCACTGACCTTACAACTTCCTGGTGTGGCCTGTGTGCAAGCCAGACAGAACCTGGTGAATGACAGTAGATTAAGGGAATTTAATAAAGTTGTTCTCTCTTTGCACACTGCTTGTTCCCTTGATAACTAACCTGATGGATCAGCTAAGTCATGAGTTGGGGACATACCACTTTGTGGCAGATGTAGTAATGTTTTTTTCTCTATTGATATAGCTGTAGAGAGTCAAGACCAATTTATCTTCACTTGGGAAGGGAGACAATGGACCTTTAAAGTATCACCACATGGTTATTTGTATAACCCCAGCCCATGTATGGTCATGAGCTGGTGGTTGCTGACCTGGATAAATGGAAATAGCCAGAAGTGGTTTACAGGTATCATTACATTGATAATATCATGCTAAACAGTGATTTTCTTCCAGAATTGAAGGAATCTGTTCCTACCCTGCTGTTTCATTTGAAAGCATGTGGCTGAGAGGTCAACAAGGTCACATTAAAAGGACCTGGATTTTCTGGTATGGTGGTGGTGCAGTGTACAGAGAATAAAACTGGGACACTGAGGACCCTGGTTCAAAACCCCGAGGCTGCTGGCCTGAGCTTGGGCTCACCAGCTTGAGCAAGTGGTCACCAGCTTGAGCCTGGGAGGGATCATAGATGTGACTCCAAGGTTGCTGGCTTGAGCCCAAAGTCACTGGCTTGAAGCCAAAGGTCACGGACTTGAGCAAGGGGTCACTGGCTCAGCTGGAGCCCTTCAGTCAAGGCATCTATGAGAAAGCAATCTGTGAACAACTAAAGTGCCACAACTATGAGTCGATGCTTATCATCTATCCCCCTTCTCGTTTGTCTGTCCCTGTCGGCCCCCCATCACTAAAAATAAGTAAATAGATAAGTAAGTAAGTAGACAAGTAAATAAAAGAACCTGGATTATCTGTCAAGTTCTTGGGGGTTGTTAGGTCGGGTAAGATAAAAGTTATCCATGCTGTGGTTATAGTTAAGATTAGGCCCCTATATAGCCTTATTTGGAAGAGGGGTCACTGGGATTGGACTGAGCAAACACAAGGTGATTTTGTAGCAGCTAAGACAGCTATGAAGGTGGCACAGGCCTTGAATGTGTTTGACCCTTCCAGGCCCTAGGAGCTTGACATCCATGTGACCTCTGAGGGGTTTCGATGGGGCTTCTGGCAATGAACAGAGTGCTTATGCCAATTTATTTGATTTTGGTCCAAATTGTGAAAGGGTGCTGAGGTTCTTTACTCACTAGTGGATGAACTTTTGGTGGCTGTGTATGTTGCCCTTTTAGCCACTGAGAGTATTATGACCACAACTCTGGTTACAGTCAGGACAATATACCCTATTATGCAGGATGGGTGAGAGATTAGATAACAAAACCACTTAGTGATATGGGCCACACCTTTACCCTGGCTAACTGAGATACATAGTTGCAAAAACATTGTGCTCTTAGCACCAGGCTATTGAGGGCAGAACTGCAGAAAGTCTTGGGTCCCGTCACCTACATGACCTTAGAGTCATGTATTGCTGGGATTCAAGAGGCAGGACTTGAATTTGTCCCTACCAGGAGGGGCAAATGCCCACCTCTGATAATGCCTGGTATTGTGATGGTTCTAGCAGAAGCCAACCTGCCAGGTGAATGGCTATAGCCTTCTATCCAGCCACTGGGACTATTTGGATGAACTATTTGGACTGACCCTTTGGATAGCTACTTAGCACATTAACCAGCGGATGGTAATGCACTGTCCACTATGGGGTCAGGCCATGTAGTAGGATCAATGGGAAGTAAAACAGCAGAAGTTGCAGAGAGTGTGAAGGTTGCAGACACATATTTTTTGAAGCAGAATGATGGAGGAAATGTAGAGGCAGCAGTGGGACTGGCCAGAACAAAGACAGGCTTGACAAACTCAGCTCATTGCATCTGCAAGAAGCATTAGACTCTGTGTGCTTCTCTCCCAAAACTATGTGGGCTACATTTAACAGGCAGGGAACTTTCCTGTGTCCTATGCAGAAGTACTTGCAGCTTGTGACCAGTGTGCAGTGTGTTCCAAGGAGCACCTTTGGGGACAACTAGTGTCACCTGGACAAATCCACTGGGGTTGTGTTTTGCTGACACAATGGCAAGAAGATGTCATTGAACCCTTACCAAAGTCAGGTGGGTACCAGTATGTGGTCACCTGTGTAGATACTGCCACTGGTCTACTTGCTCTCTACCTCATCCATAACCCAGCCCAGAGGACAGTCATACAGGCTCTGGATGTCTTGAGTGCTGCCTATGGGCAGTCATTTGGGTTCTTGAAAGTGACAATGGTATCCATTTCACTGGTTTTATGATGAAGTAATGGGCTCAAGACCTGAGGGTGGGCTGGAAGTACCATATTCCTTACCACCCACAGGTTGCTGGTATCACTGAGTGGTATAACGTACTCTTAAAGCAGGGACTGTGACAAGAGCAGGACACTAGCTCCTTTACCGGATGGACATACCACTTGTGGACAGTACTCCAAATTTTTAAGGAGATACCTTGATGGTGGTACCTGGCTCCAGTGGAGGCCCTCCTGCACTAAGCAGCTGCTCCCATACAGTTGCAGATATACATCAAGGACACTTTACTCAAGCTGGGCTTTGGGCAGCGGGGCAACATGCTCCTTCCTGCCCCAACGATCCTTTCTAAAGGCCAAAATCTTCAATGGACATGACCCTGGACTATACAGGCCCACCACCTATGATGGGTGGTTTTGTTGGCACTGTGTGGTAGGTGGGTTTTCAGTTAACTCCCTGGGCAACTGGCATCTAGCGACCGAAGATAGAAGTGTATTATCCCTTGAGTGCTCAGGGAGACATCATTGTGAAGGGCACCTTTGTAATTTCCTTATGGCCTATGAGTTCCCCAATTTGTTGCACATAGAATCAGAATATCCTGATGTACAAGCCAATAAGGTTTGGTGTGTCCACCTGGGGAGGCCTCTGGTACCTGCTAGTGTACTGTCTGAAGACAAAACTCTGGCCTATATTCTACTGGAAGAGAAAAGTTTGCCTCTCTTGGTACTGCTAACAACTCTCTTTTCATCCATAGCTTAGTGCTGGCAAATGCCTTGGTGGACAGTGTAAGCCAAGCGTTGAATGTCCTGGCGGAGGAGACGCAGGAGGTGGAGTGCCAAACCAGGGACACACTCCAGGAATTCTGGGCATCTTTAGCAGCAGGCTGGTACACCACCTTGTCATTTTCAGTGTAGCTTGTGCCTTGGTAGTCTGTTCCTGTAGTTTCTACTGTTTCTGTGGGATATAGATGCAATGTACCTCCCTCCTCACACAGGGATCATCTCAGAAGATACCTATCACATTGATTGTGAAGTGAGCCACCCTAAAGGGGTGAAATGTAGAAATAAAGACTGCCATTAGGCTTGCTCTCTTGTTTTCTGGCTACAAATACTTTGCCTAATTAGTGATGTAAGCACCTCACTTTTTTGTGTGTGACAGAGACAGACAGAGAGGACAGATGGGAACAGACCGACAGGAAAGGAGAGAGATGAGAAGCATCAATTCTTTGTTGTGGCATCTTAGTTGTTCATTGATTGCTTTCTCATATGTGTCTTGACTGGGGGGCTACAGCAGACTGAGTAACCCCTTGCTTAAGCCAGCGACCTTGGGCTTAAGCTGGTGAACCTTGCTCTAACCAGATGAGCCCATGCTCAAGCTGGTGACCTTGGGGTTTCGAACCTGGGTCTTCTGCATTGCAGTCTGTTGCTCTATCCACTGTACCACCGCCTGGTCAGGCAGCACCCATTTTTGTGTGCATAGCCTATATAAGGCTATGGGTACTTTCCCTGTCAATAATTTTCTTCTGTTCACTCACCCACCACCATGAGAAATAGTTTTCCCATGCCTGTTTACTCATTTACCACTGCAAGAATCTAATAAACAGGAATGGCCCAATGCCTTTCAACTCTGTGGTTCTGTGTTCTGCTGAAATTCAGTGTGACCTTCTATGGCCCTGACCTCCTGTATTAGAGCAAGTTAATTGAGTGAATTGATTTATTAGTTCCTTCAGTCAACTTTATTGAATAGTTGGTCCGTTATCACATACATAGAACCTGCAATAGTTTTACTTCCCCCTAAGTGCATGCAAACGCAAATATTAATTCACTGTGGTTCTTTCTAAGCAATACTTGTTCTTAAAACCCTATACTGGGTATATTTTCAGGTACTATTGCATGGATTATCTTTGCGACTCTTCTTCCATGTTTGAATCAGTTCAGCAGAATAACAATTCAGAATAATTATCAGAATAATTTTTCTGATCTATCAGGTTGTTTCTCTGTCTTCAATCACTTGTCAAGTGGTGTTGAACTTGAAGAGATAACTTAGCCTTAGTTTGTGCTTTTTCTTTAATACCAATCAGACCAACTACCAATACTATAGAGAGTTGGGAGCTAGAGAAGTCTCAGTGGCTGACTTATTTCTCAGCTTGGGTTTGATAGCATGGCAGTGCTTGGGGTAACTCAGTTATAATATAATAGTTACATAGTTTGCCTCCCAGTTTACAGTCCTTCACATTTATTTTATTAATTTCCAGGCAGTAATAATAACTACTACATAACCTGACAGTGCACAGGAACTTTAGATATGTTTCTTCATTTAATGTTTTCAACAGTCCTATAATGGTAATTTTATTGTTACACCCACTTTATAGATGAGGAAACAAAACATGCTTCAGAGGGATGAGGTTCTTGCTTGAGGTCCTACAGCAAGTAAGTAGTGATATGCAAGGTCCCAGAGCTGGTGAAGGTAGAGCCAGGATTTAAACTCAAACAGCCCGGCTGTGGAATCATAACTACTATACTAAGGGACTGACTTAACTCCTGCTGAATCAGTTTGCCAAGTAATTCAAGACAGAGAAACAACCTGGTAGTTCATACAAATATATTATTCTGCTGAACTGATTCACACATGGAAGGAGAAGAGTTGCAAAGGCAATCCACATAATGGTACCTGAGGATATTACTGGTTGAAGGTTTTAAGAAGAAGTACTGCTTAGAAAGAACCACAGTGAATCAATACTTGTATTTGCATGTTCTTAGGAGAAAGTGAAATTGTTGTAGGAATTGTGTAAATATATCCTGTTCACTTCTGAAGACTTAGGGATCATTTTGACTAGACTGGGAAGTTAAGTTGGTGACATTTTCAACACACCTTTAGGCGAGCCTCCTAAGAAGGTGGGAGATTGGCTTGTCTTGTTTTCACCATAGCACTCAGCACCTAGAACAGGGCCTGGGACACTATGCAGACACACAATAAACATTTCTAAAATGAATTAACTCGTTCTATCTGGATTCTTACTACTAATGCTCTCAGTGAGGTTGGGGTCGGGGGGTTCCACCCAGCCCCATACAGTTCTATCTTAACTCCTTGACTGACTTTCATTTTGGGCTGATTCCATCCTAGAACTTTTACTGAATTATTATTTTATTAATGATTGTTATAACGAACTACTATGCAGTTAAAAAAAATTTTTTTTTAAATTAAAAATAATTTTACAAAATTGCAGTTAAAAATTGTTTGGCCTCGGGTAAATATGCCTGACAAATATACAGGGGGTACTGCTTATGCCTCTCCTCTGTCCTCCTCTATTTGCTGCCTCGTTGTTCTGGCAGCTCTTCATTTTATTGGGTTTAAACATCTACCAGTTCATGTAAATGTCACATAGATGGCATTCATGTCCCCCAAATATGAGTTCTCATAAAAATCTCATTAACAGGGTGGTAAAGCAAATTACAATTTTTTCAAGTTCCAGCTTTTTGAGTTTTATTTTACCTGCTCTGTGATTCTTGTTAAGGTGATGCATGTTCAACCACTGGTCACATGGATTAGTACATGTTTCCATGACTGGAGGAAGGTTATTTCATGGTTATTGAGTGTCCTAGTGAGAGTGACTGTTTGTTGCAAGAAAAGCCTGCAGGTGGAAAGTGGGAGGGGGAGGAAAGGGAGAAAGGCCAGTTTGGAAAATCACTAGCAGAAGATTTTCTTTGACTACTGAGGTAGATACCTGACTCCTCTCACTGATAATGAAAATCCAGGCTTGTGTGTGTGTGTGTGTGTGTGTGTGTGTGCGATATTCAAATGGATGTTAGTTAAACTGCTATTTGAACTAATTTTTCTTTCCAGTATTCTCAGTTTGGACAGAGACATTACCTTTTTCTGCTCTAATGTTTGATATCTCATTAAAATTCTTTATTTTTATGCATGCTATTTTTTTTCTTTTCCAGAACTCACCTGCACTTCTCCTCCCTCTTTTATCCTTCAAGTTGTTTATCTTTTTCCCTCCTTTTTCTAAGCTCCAAGGGCCGTTCTACTACCTCTGTAACTTTCTAAATAAACATTCTGTATAATTTGAAAAAAAATTCTTTATCTAAAGTGTTTTAATTTCTATTGGTTCTTCTTCTGACAGTCTTCATCTAGTGTCTTGAAACTAAATGTCTAACAGGTATCCTGACTTCAGAAACCATCCCTCCCTACTTACAATCCATCCATACCCCCCATTATTTCCAGTTTAATCTTAAAATATCCTGGCTTTTTTTTTCCAGACACATTTTAAAATTTATTTTTATTTAGACAATTAAATTTCACAAGGTGACATTGGTCAACCAGATTTAGAGAAAACACCATATTATTTGGACAGTTGATTATGTTGTATACCCATCACTCAAAGTCAAATCATCCTCCTTCACTTTATATTTGTTTCTCTTTATGTCCCCCCGCCCCCCGTAAACACCACACTCTTATCTATGTCCATGAGTCTCAAGTTTGTGTCCCACCTATGCATGGAACACACATATTTACCATCAGTTGCACTTAGTCATATAGTAGGCATCTTTGGAATAGCACCTGAGTTGAGTCCACCAGAATATGCTTCATTTTTTTTTTCTGTCATCCAGTGTACATCTTGAGAACATCACCTTTTTACTAAGCATTTGCTCTTATCAATTTGCAAGGACACCTTTCATCATTACTAGCTGAGAATGTTTTTTATCCCAATCTTTTCTTTTTCCATATCTAATCCTGTCTTGCATGTGGGGTATTGGGTTCTCATGTAAATGATGTTCCAATACTTCTATAGTTCTAAAATTTGATTATTTTCTGTCAATAATCTGTCTTATACTTATTTGAATATTAGAACAACCCAAAGATTTTTTTGAGTTTGCAGCTTTCTTTTTTTGTCTTTTCTTAAAATAATTTAATATTTTTAATTTATAGTGTTTACATGGATTCAAGTGTGCCACTGAATATAACTCCCTCACCCCTACCCCCGTGTCCCTTTTTATACCCCTTCTCCCCCCCCCCCCAACTCCCTCTCCCTTTCCCTTTAGGATTTGCTATCCCGTTACCTGTATCTCTGTTATGTATATATATTTTCACTAATCCCCTTACCTTCTCTGATCCCATCCCCTCATCCCCCTTCCCTCTGACTGCTGTCCCTCTGGTCCCTGTGACCCCACCTCTGCCTCTATTCTGTTCCTCAGATCATTTTGTTCATTAGATTCCACATAGAAGTGAGATCATATAATATTTTTCTTTCTCTGCCTGGCTTATTTCACTTAGCATAATAATTTCCAGGTCCATCCACGCTGTCACAAAAGGTAAGATGTCTTCCTTTTTCATGGCTACATAGTATTCCATTGTGTATATGTACCACTGCTTTTTAATCCACTCATCTACTGATGGACACTTGGGCTGTTTTCAGATCTTGGCTATTGTAAACAATGCTGCAATAAACATAGGGGTGCATATCTTCTTTTGAATAAGTGATTTGGTATTCTTAGAATATATTCCTAAAACTGGGATAGCTGGGTCAAAAGGCAGTTCCATTTTTAATTTTTTGAGGAAACCCCATACAGTTCTCCAAAGTGGCTGCATAAGTCTGTATTCCAAAATCCAGAGTACCATCCACAAGCAGCGCTTTAAGAGTCCATTATACCACTCAGTGATACCAGTGGTCTGTGAGTGATATGTGAACATGGTACTTCCAGTCCACCCTCAGGTCTTGAGCCCATTGCTTCACCATAGAACCAGTGAAATGGGTACCATTGTCACATTCAAGAACCAGTGGCCATCTGTAGGCAGACCTTAGGCCTTCCAGAGCCTGTGTGACTGTCCTCTCATCTGGGTTATGAGTGGGGTAAGCAGCAAGCAGACCGGTGGCAGTATCTACACAGGTGATTGCATACTGGTACCCATCTGACTTTGGTCAGGGTCCAATGACATCTATCTGCCACCGTGTCAGTGGAACACAACCTCTCTGTACCTGTACAGGTGATGCCAGTTGTCTCTGAGGGTGCTCCTTGGAACACACTGCACATTGATCACAAGCTGAAAGTACCTCTGCATAGGACACAGGCAAGTTCCATGCTTTAATTATAGTCCACATAGTTTTCTGTCCTTCATGGAGCAGGCACTGGTGGTGCCACTGTGCCACATCACTTATGGGCACAGTCTCCAACCATCACACCCTTGCTAAAGTGTCTGCTTCCTTATTCCCAGTATGGGCTAGAGGGGCATGACCTGTGACATGATATAATGTCATCTGCTTCTGGTGTCCTATTTCCTATAACTTGTGCTACTTGGTCTGACCCCATAGTGGATGGTGCATTACCATCCACTGGTTAATGTGCCAAGTAGCAATCCAAAGGGTCAGTCCATGAAAGACCCAGCTGTCAGTGCTAATCACCAGAGGTGAAGGTTCATTATGGGCAACTAGCTATGTGGCTCTTAATTTCATTCATTGGCTGCTTTGGCCTGTCCCTGTGTCCATCCAAATAGTCTCAGTGGCTGGACGGAATGCTATAGCCATGCATCTGGCAAGCTGGACCCTGCTAGAATCATCCCTATACCATCACTCTACCATCCTTGGGAATGGGTGTTCACCCCTCCTGGTAGAGACTGACTCAGGTTCTGCCTCCTGAGCCCAGCTACACCTGATTGTAGGGTTGCAGAGATGAATGGACCCAAGACTTCCTGCAGTTCTGTCCTCAATGGGCTGCTGCTAAGAACACAACATTGTGGCAAGTACACACCCCACTTGGCTAGAGTGGAAGTTTGGGCTGTACTGCTACATAGTTTTGTTTTCCAAGCTTTCACTTATCCTGAAATGGGTTACATTGTCTTGACTGTAACTGCAGTGATGGTCCTAATAATCTCAGTGGCTAGGAGGATGGCATACAGAGCTGCCAACTGTTTCTCCAATAATGAGTAACAGACTCAGCCTTTCCACAATTAGGACCAAAACCCAATAGGTTGCTCTAAGCATCTGTTTGTTGCCACAAGCCCCATCCAAACCCTTCAGAGGTCACATGGATGTCAAGCTCACAAGACCTTGTGGTGTCAAGCACATTCAATGTCTGTGCTGCCTTGACAGCTCTCAGCTGCTACAAAAGCAACATAACCCTGCTCAGTCCAATCCCAGTGAACCTTCTTCCAAATAAGGTTATTAGGAGGTGCAGTAACTAATCCAAACGGGTTATGAGTGCTCACCAATACCCCAACAGACCTAGGAATTCCTATAACTGTTTTACTGTAGTGGGCACGGGGAATACCTGGATTTTTTTCTATAACCATGTTAGGAATACTTTCATCTTACTTGACCAAACAACCCCCAAGAACTTAATCCAGGTCCTTGTAATTTGCCCTCATTGACTGCTTAGCCACATGCTTTCAAATAGGACAGAAGTGCAGGGACTGCTTTCTCCAATTCTGAAAGAGTCATTGGTTAGTATGACATCATTAATGTAATGGTACATACAAACTACCTCTAGCTGTTTCCATTAGGCACCAGTCCATGACACAAGGTGGGGCTATGCAAACAACCCTGTAGTAATACTGTAAAGGTCCATTGCCACCCTTCCCAAGTGAAGGCAAATTTGCATTGACTCTCTGCACCTATGTCAATAGAGAAAGAAAAAAGTTAGCAAAATCTGCCACAAAGTGGTATGTCCCCAACTCATGGCTTAGCCAATCCATCAGTTTAGGTATCAAGGGAACAGTAGTATGCAAAGGGTGAACAACCCCATCAAGTTCTCTGTAGTCTACTGTTATTTGCCAGGTTCTATCTGGCTTGTGTATGGGACACACTGAGAAGTTGTAAGGGTTGTGTGCTGGCTGGATGATCCCCACCTTTTCTAGATTGAGGATCGTTCCTGTGATTTCTTCATAACATCCTGGCAGGCAGTACTACTTTGTGCTAGTCACCTGATGGGGAATGGTTACTTGCAAGGGGAGATGTGCTGTGTGTCCTTGCAACACTGTCTTCGCAAACCTGACCCACAGGCAGAACTCCCTAGCTGTGGTTTTCAACCGCAGTCCTTGTGAGACATCTACTGCCAAACATATTCAGGAATAGGAGATACATATATCTTGTATGGCTTATAAGACAGTCTTTCTATCCACAATGAAATAGTTATTGGCTTCACTTGGATGGCTTAACCATAACTTTTAGTGGCCACCAGCATCCCAGCAAACCACTCTGGGTTGCCATAGAGGAGGAAATATTCTTCACCTGTATCTACTAAGGGCAATGCTCATTGTATATTAGAAAGAAACCATTGGATTTTCAATTCCATTTGGGACTTTTGGTCCCTGCCGGTCCTTGTTAAATGGGTCCCTCGGCTTTCCCCCTATTCAAACCAGAACAATTGGTCTTGGGGATTCTCCTCTGCCTCAGCTGTCTCCATCAGATAATCTAGCAACTGTGCCAGCCATGCGCAAATCAGTTTATTGGTAGCTGCTACTTACATTTGTTTCAGTGGCTGGAACCTCTGTTCTGGTTTAAGCTGCCACCAAAGCTCCAAAAAAAACTTTATTTGATTTGTCATCTAATTTCTCCCTATCTTCCCCAGCCCGCAATCAAATTTATCCACATCTTTGTTTGGGTAACCGTTACAAGCCCATTCTCTTGTCATTTGGAGAGAGAGCATGGGCGTCAACCCACACAGCCTTATGGTCCTATGCTGCTTCCCCTTACCCCAAATCTCCTACCATCTTTGTAACAGCATGTGTGTGTGTGTGTGTGTGTGTGTGTGTGTGTATTTATTTATTTATTTATCTATCTTTTCTTCCAACTAAGAGGATGGAGATAAAGAAACAGACTCCCGCATACGCTCAGAGTGGGACCTACCTGGCAACACCATCTGTGGCCATACTCACAACTGAGCTATTTTCAGCACCTGAGGTGGAGGCTCTACCGAGTTATTCTCAATGCCTATGACTGATGTGCTCAAACAAACCAAGCCATTGCTATGTGAGGGAAAGGGAGTGAGAGAGAAGAGGGAGGTTGAGGAGTGGAGACACAGATGGTTGCCTTTCCTGTGTGCCTTGACTGAGAATCAAAACTGGGGCATCCAAACACCAGGCCAATGCTCTACCACTGAGCCTACTGGCCAGGGCCAGTGTAATAGTGTTGAAGGGTTACCCCACATAGAGGCTAAAGATAGCCACTAGTGACCAAAAAAGAGTTGATCAGGATCTACAGAGAATACAGTCCCCCTATCCCTGTTGTAAATACTTCCTCACTTGGCCCACAGGACCTCAGGTTAAAAGTAGCATTCTTCATATCTCATTCCCAGAGGATCTGCTGCAGCTCAGTATACAACTGCCCCTAACTCACTGCCCCCTGCAAGTCCCAGCATTCTGCCAGACTGTATGAATGCCAGCCATCATCCATTCTAATGGAGTATGGTTTCTTAGGTTGTCATGGCAACTCTAAAGACACTGCCTCAAGGAAGAATGCATGGTAATGGTGGCTAATTTCTCCATCTCTGTTTCAGAGAACATGATGCCATCCACCCCTATGTTCCACAATTGCAGCAACCAAGCTGCCAGGGATTTGGTGAGTTTCTGCCTGAATTTCGCCCCTAACTCCATCAGCTCTGATTGAGTATAGGGTCAGACCACAGAGTGCTCAACTATTTGTGGAGGGGGTTCTGAATTTCAAAGTGAATCTCTTAAAAGAAGATGGCTTCCCTTTTCAGCAATTGTTCCAGTTCAAGCCATCACTAGTTCTCAGGTTGTAGCCTGAACTATAGTTCTTGAATTCAGGAGTCTTTCTCCAGTGACCATTCTAGCTCATGTTGTTGTTGGTGTTAAGTATGCAGCTTATCCTGGGGTTTTGACTTCATCCAGACTCTCACACAAAGCTTTCACTTTCTTCTTGCAGGGTTGTAAAAAACACCCAGCCCACTGCCTCCAACAGGATAGCCACAGGGAACCATATGCTGGGGAACAATGGCAACTCCTCTATGCAACCTTTTAAGGATGTTGGCATCTCCACATTAATCTGATCTGAATCCTGCTTACAGCATCAGATATAAAGCCAGTGGTCAAGGCCAGGCAGGTTCACACTGAATTTGGGTGAATGGTAGAGGAACTGTGGAGCCAGAAAGCATTGGCCATTTCTATTTATTGGAGGCTTGCAGAGACAGGTGAGTGAATAAGCAAAGAAAAACTGCTTTTTTTGCAGTGGAGGGCAAGGGATCAGGAAAACTGCCCCTTAAGGTGATGGCTGAGGGAATTAGGGAACTGCACTCCCTTGTGGCAGCAGAGACATTAGGGAGAATCACCACCAAGGGAAAGGACTCCTAGATTTTCTTAGAGACATGCACATAGCTTTCTGCCATGTGCTCATGCACTAATTATGCAAAGTACTTGTAGCTGGGAAACCAGTGAGCAAGCCTAACATGACTATTTTCCCAACATCAGGAAACAGTGAAACTGGATTGGTTACTCATTTGAAAACAAAAGCTCAGGTCCGAGGCTTCCCTGAGAGGAGAAGTTTTTCCTGGAGACAGCACTTTCAGCTACTCAACTGCCCTTCCTGATGGCTTGTCCTGTGGATTTAGGACTTGCCTCACCAGCCCCACAATCTTACAATTTTTTTCAATAAATCTCTTAAAGTCTTCTACTGGTTTTGTTTCTCTGGTAGAACTAAGTTTTATACAGAGATTTCCAGGATCCCTGGCAAAGGGCTGAGTGCCTGGAGGGGACTTGGAAGGCAGTCAAGTGTTTATCGGTCTTCCTTAAACTTTAATGGATACGAATTACCTGAAGATCTTTGAGTCAATAGGCCTGATTGGACACAGGTAATGTCAATGCTTCTGTGGTCTATGCTTTGAGTAGCAAGAATGTATTCAGTAGTTTTCAATTCAGGCTCTGCATAAGAATCATATAAAGAATTTTAAAAAAAATACTAATGCCAGCTGATAATGTCAGAGTGATGGCAGTGTCAGAGATATCCTTAATCTCTCTCCCCTTGAAAATTTAACAAGTTGAACAGGTATAATGCAGTAAAAGAACCCCAGGTAGGCTTTCAGGCTTGCCTGAACAAACTTGTACATGGGATTGACTACAGATGGGAACATTGAGAAGAGGGGTGGAAAATAAGACACATTCATAGTCAGCTCCAAAAAGTAGAGAAACCTAGACTGTAGGTTTATGTCCTCTGGGGCTATAGAGAGGAAGAAAATTTGGACTGCCTGGGTTTTGTCCGTTGAGGCTCCAAAGAGGGGAGGAACCTGGAGTGACTGTGGCATCTTCTTCTGCCAGCAGGAATGTTGAGATTGAGGGGCAGTGGAGGAGATATCAAAACAAGCAGGGGCAGAATAAGGGGTCACAGCCAGTGTTAATGCAGTCTGCTGACAGCCCACACTCTGCACAGAGACAGAGATAAACAAAGTGCAGCTCCCACCCCCAGCCTCCCAGATCTTACCTCCTTCACCTTGCAGGTATAGAGAGTGGCAGAGACATACACCACAACTAGTTCTCCAGAGCCAATCTCTCCCCTGAAGAACAGAAGTGCTCTCTGTCTAGTCCTCTGGTCTGTTGAGAAGTGGGAGGGGCACCCAGAGGCCTAAGAATGCCATTGCTAAAGCCATAAAGCCTTTGATAAGATACAAGTATTTATCTTTAAAATACTCATTAAAATGTATTCAGAAGGAAAGTACCTCAACAACTAAAGGCCATATATGACAAACCATCAGCCAATATCATACTAAATGCTAAAAAAAATTGAAGATTTTTCCTCTAAAATCAGCAACATGACAAGGCTGCTCATTCTCTTTACTCTTATTCAATATAGTTCTGAAAATTTTAGCCAGAGCAATCAGGCAAAAGAAAGAAATAAAAAGCATCCATACTGAGAAAGGAGAAGATAATATAGAAAAAAAATATATTTTTTTGTTAAAATCCCCTAAGATTTTGCCAAAAAAGTATTAGAAACAATAAACTAATAAAGTTGCAGGGTACAAAATCAATACATACAGGTCTATTGCTTTCCTATATTCCAATAATGAAACTTCAGAAAATGAACTAAAATGAACTTCTTTTGCAATTGCAACAAAAATAAAATACCTAGAAATAAACTTAACAAAAGATGTGAAGGATCTGTATACTGAAAACTATAAAGTATTATTGAAAAAAATTGAAAAAGACACAATGAAATGAAAAAAAAATTCCATGTTGATGGGTTGGAAGAATCAATATAGTGAAAATGACCATATTACCCAAAGTAATATAGAAATTTAATGCAATCCCCATCAAAATCCCAATGTCATTTTTCAAAGAAATAGAACAAAACATCATAAGGTTTGTATGGAATCATATAAAACCCCGAATAGCCAAAGTAATTCTGAGAAAAAAGAATAAAGCTGGAGGTATGACACTACCTGATTTCAAATTAAACTGTAGACTCATTGTTGATCATATAAGTTTGTAAATATGATATATATGTTTGCTCACTTATAGTTTGCATTGTGTGTATGAGACAAGCTGTAAGATGGCAAAGTTATTATAACCTAAGGCTTAGTTTTAAAACTAAGTTTTTGCCCACACCCCTGACTATTATATGATGTAGGGTGGTGCATTCTCATAAGGAATCCCATCATGCCTCAGATAAGTGACTTTGTATTAGAGACTTCCCTATTTGTATATTGGATTATAGGTTTTGATTTCTACACTATAAAGTGGGGCAGACCAGGAGCTTGCTCTCTCGGTTCCTGAGATTAGCATTGGAGAGCAGAGAGCAGAAAAAGGCCACGTGGAGGAGAGGAGAGGTAGCCAAGATGGCAGAGTGCTGAAAGAGAAGCCAGTTTGTGCAGAGTTTGTGAAGAGAGAAGGAAGGAGATGGGGAACAGAGGTGAATAAGTCTGGTGAGCTAGAAACCTTTGATTCTAGGAAACTCAGATAAGTCAGTGGCTTTGTGAGCACTGAATGTGAGTGGGTTTTGGAGCCCAGTGTGTGTTTTTACTTGCCCACTGGGTGCAAGCTAGGATTAAAGATGATGGCCCACCAGTTCTTGGCTCCATTGTTTCTTTACCAACTGTCTGAATCTAATGCAAACCTGCCTGGGCCAGGCAGCTGTGATGGTGGCCGTGGCTACTGGCCTTACATTTGGCATAGTCTGTGGCAGGATTTCATACAGATGAGTATGGAGCCACCACCACCTTTGTGTGGTGGAGTAGAGGACTGACTGCTATTATGGTTCCCCATGGCTGTCCTTTTCGGACTGTAGGCTGGCTGACTTTTACAGCCATGCGTGAGGAACCCAAGAGCTCTGTGGAAGAGGCTGCCTGGGACCTGCAAACTGAGCAATGAAAGGAGCTGGAGGAAATGTGGGAGAAACAGATGCTGACCCTGGAGCTGGAGGAAGCGCTGGAGGAGGAGGCTGACCAAGTTTGCGAGATTCACTTGGAAATGGAGCAGACTCTGGAGAAGAAATCACAGGTTTATGAGTTGCAGCTTGCCCTGGATGTTGTGGAGAGCCAGCAGCGGCAGGAGGCTGGGGCTGGGGCTGGGGCTGCAAAGCCCGTGGAGCAGAAGGCAGCAGCACCCGGGGCTCGAGCCTGGCAGCAGGAGCTGGTGTTTTCAGTTTCTCTTTGGAGGATGAGGAGAATCAGGCTGGAGTTGTGATCTGCAGTCCCCAGAAGATGAGAGCCCAGCTGGAAGGAGTACCTACTACACTCCTGGTAGGTCTGCGATTTGGGGACATAGGGGTGGATGTCATCATGCTCTCCGGAGCAGAGATGGAAATGCTGACTGGCATTGCCACATGCTCCTCTTTGAGACAGTGTAAGACCTGCCAGGACAGCAGGAATGAGGGGGCGTGGCTGAGGCCCCATTTGCATGGACTGATTTCCTGGACTACGACTGGAGTGGGCACTGGCTCCTTTGTTGGATGGACTTATGGATTTTAGACAATGTGAAATACCCTGTTGGGGGCGGGGGGCCGCTTTGTTGGAGGCCCTTTCTCTGTCCCGGGAAGCTTTTCCTATGGTTAAAAAAAAGTCAGAGGACATTTTGCGCTTTTGGCAAAGTACTCAGAGACTGGTGAAATGTACCTTTGTGATTGTTAAATTGTATGATTTGTCATGTTGTTGTTGTAATTTGTGTAATGTGCCTAATTTCCTTGTGCAGGAATACCTGTGCTTTAGATTGTGAAGAGAGCAAAAGGGGTAGAATGTTGGTCAAATAAGTTTGAAAATATGATATATATGTTTGCTTGCTTATAGTTTGCATTGTGTGTGAGAGATAGGCTGTAAGCTGGCAAAGTTATTATAGCGTAAGGCAGTGGTAGTCAACCTGGTCCCTACTGTCCACCAGTGGGCATTTCAGCTTTCATGGTGGGCAGTAGCAGAGCAACCAAAGTATAAATAAGAAGATAGATTTAACTATAGTTAAGTTGATTTATAAAGATTTATTATGCCAAACTTAGCAAAAATCCGACATAAAGTACTTGGTAAGTAATTATTATTATATGCTTTAACTTGCTTTATAAATTTTATAAAGTAAAGTTACTTCCCTACTTTATAAATCACCATTACTGTGGAACAGATGGGTGGTTAGAAAATTTTACTACTAACAGAGATACAAAAGTGGGTGGTAGGTATAAAAAGGTTGACTACCCCTGGCCTAAGGCTTAGTTTTAAAACTAAGCTTTTGCCCACATCCTTGACCAGGGGTCCCCAAACTTTTTACACAGGGGGCCAGTTAACTATCCCTCAAACCATTGGAGGGCTGGAATATAAAAAAAAAACTATGAACAAATCCCTATGCACACTGCACATATCTTATTTTAAAGTAAAAAAAACAAAATGGGAACAAATACAATATTTAAAATTAAAAAAACAGGTAAATTTAAATCAACAAACTGACCAGTATTTCAATGGGAACTATGGGCCTGCTTTTGGCTAGTGAGATGGTCAATGTCCAGTTCCATATTTGTCACTGCTAGCTGTAACAACTGATATGATGTGTTTCCGGAACCATGACATGTGTGTCCTGCATCACCAGAAGTAGTACTGTATGTGAGCAATGCTGCTCTTTGCGGCGCTGCCACATACAGTACTCCAGGAGCACAGGATGTGGATGCATCCTGTGCTCCTCTCACTGACCACCAATGAAAGAGGTGCCCCTTCTGAAGTGTGGCAGGGGCTGGATAAATGGCCTCAGGGGGCTGCATGTGTCTCACAGGCTGTAGTTTGGGGACCCCTGCCCTTGACCGTTACGTGATGTAGGGTGATGCATTCTCATAAGGAATCCCATCATGCCTCAGATAAGTGACTTTGTATTAGAGACTTCCCTATTTGTATATTAGATTAAAGGTTTTGATTGCTACACTATAAAGTGGGGCAGACCGGGAGCTTGCTCTCTCAGTTCCTGAGATTAGCATTGGAGAGCAGAGAGCAGAGAAAGGCCACATGGAGGAGAGGAGAGGTAGCCAAGATGGCGGAGTGCTGAAAGAGAAGCCAGTTTGTGCAGAGTTTGTGCAGGGAGAAGGAAGGAGATGGGGAACAGAGGTGAATAAGTCTGGTGAGCTAGAAACCTTTGATTCTAGGAAACTTGGATAAGTCAGTGACTTTGTGAGCACTGAATGAGTGGGTTTTGGAGCCCAGTGTGTGTTTTTACTTGCCCGCTGGGTGCAAGCTAAGATTAAAGATAATGGCCCACCAGTTCTTAGCTCTGTTGTTTCTTATCGACTGTCCAAATCTAATGTGAACCTGCCTGGGCCAGGCGGCTGGCTTTACACTCATGATAATCTAAACAGCATGGCATTGGCAGAAAAACAGACATACAGACCAATGGAACAGAATTGAGAGCCCAGACATAAAACCACATATATATGGACAAATCATCTTTAACAAAGGAGCCAAAAACACACAATGGAGAAAAGAAAGCCTGTTCAATAAATGGTGCTTAGAGAATTGGAAAGCCACATGCAAAAGAATAAAACTTGACTACACCTTGATACCCTGCACAAAAATTAACACAAAGACCTAAATATAAGATATGAAACAATAAATTACATAAAAGAAAACATAGGTATAAAACTCATGTACTTTGGTCATAGAGAACATTTTATGAATTTGACCCCAAAGGCCAGGGAAATAAAGGCAAAAATGAATAAATGGTACTATATCAAACTTAAAGCTTCTGCATGGCAAAAGAAACCAACAACAAAACAAAAAGGCAGCCAATCACATGGGAGATAATATTTACAAACAACAGCTTTGTTAAGTGGATAATATCTAAAATATTCTAAGAACTCACAAAGCTCAGCAATAAACAAGCAAACAATCTAATTAAAAAAATGGAAAGAGGATCTGAACAGACACTTCTCCCAAGAAGACATACAAATAACCAACTGATATATGAAAAGATGCTCATCTTTACTAGCTTTTAGAAAAATAAAAATCAAAGCTAAAATGAGATACCACACACCTATTAGATTGGCTATTATAACAAGATAGGCAATAACAAGTGTTGGAGAGAGGTTGTGGAGTAAAAGGAAGCTTCATTCACTGCTGGTAGAAATGTAAACTGGTACAGACATTATAGAAGAAAGTATAATGGTTCCTCAAAAAATTAAGAATAGAACAACCATATGACCCAGCAACCCCTCTACTGGATATCTACCCTCAAAACTTCAAAACATTGGTATATAAAGACACTTGTAACTCCCATGTTCATTGTGGCATTACTCACAATGGCCAAGACATGGAAACAACCAAAGTATCTTTTGATAGAGGATTGGATAAAGAAGATGTGTTACATATATACACTGGATTGCTACTCAGCCATAAGAAATGATGTCCTATTGCCATTTACAACAACATGGATGGACCTTGAGAACATTATACTGAGTGAAATAAGTAAATCAGAAAAAGCTAAGTGCTGTATAATTTCACACAGAAGTGGGATATAAAAATTAGACTCATGGATATTTATATCAATAAAAGTAAAATGGTTACCAGGGAAAGGGGGTTTTGGGTAAGAGGAGGATAGTAAAAGGAGACAAATATATGTGATGGAAAATAATTTGTCTTTGGGTGATGGGTACACAATATAATCAACAGTTCAAATAATATAGAAGTGTTTACTTGCAACCTATGTGCTCTTCTTGATTAATGTCACCACATTAATTTTAACTTTCTAAAAAAATACTAATGCATAGGCTACATCTCTAATAATTATGATTGAATTGTTCTAAAGCAGGGGTCCCCAAACTATGGGCCACATGTGGCCCCCTGAGGCCATTTATCTGGCCCCCACTGCACTTCCAGAAGGGGCACCTCTTTCATTGATGATCAGTGAGAGGAGCACATTGACCATCTCTTTAGCCAAAAGCAGGCCCATAGTTCCCATTGAAATCCTGGTCAGTTTGTTGATTTAAATTTACTTGTTCTTTATTTTAAATATTGTATTTGTTCCCATTTTGTTTTTTTACTTTAAAATAAGATATGTGCAGTGTGCATAGGGATTTGTTCATAGTTTTTTTTATAGTCCAGCCCTCCAATGGTCTGAGGGACAGTGAACTGGAGCCCTGTGTAAAAAGTTTGGGGACCCCTGTTCTAAAGTGCAGTCAAGAGTTTAGAAGCAAGAGTTCAGGCTAATCTTTCTCAAAGTACAATTCCAGACCTGTAGCATCAGCAGCACTGGGGTAGGGTGGAGGGACTATAACTTGTTAGAAATGCAAATGATCAGATCTCATGCTAGGTCTACTAAATCTGAAACTTTGGGATAAGACCCTAAACATTTTTTTGATTCCTGTTGGAATCCATTGGAGTCTGAAAAGACCAGTGTAGCAGGCTTTATTGAAAGGAAGAAAGTAACCCTGCCAGGCACTTCTCTGAGAAGGGCACTGGTACAAACTAAGAGGCAGATTTTATAGGGTTTGGGAGATCCTAAGGAGGTACTGAGTCAGAAGGTTCTGGTATGTCTCCTCCGGTGGATTTACGGTTTTGGCTTTCTGGAATGCTCCTCCTTAGGGTGGTTTACCAGCTTCTTGGAACTCTTCTGCCTCAGGGGCGATTATCCAGTAAGTAAGGGTGAGGTCAGGCAGTCAGGCAGAACATCCAAAAGGCAGTTGAAATTTCTGGTAAATTCATATATCTATCATTTCTCAACTCTGTGGTATGATAAAAAGGAAAAGAGGTGGGGGTAAGGAAAGGGTATGGGGTTCAGGAAGGAGGTTTGTCTTGGACCAGCCATCTTCTGGAGCTACTTCTTGCTGTTATCCCTATTGGGGGTCTCCTTGGTGAACCCCCCCCCCCCAGGGGGAAATTGGAGTAGGGGTTGTAAAAGCATTTAATTGTAGATAATCCTGGAGATTTCTCTCATTCAAGCCTGCAGGAACTTGATAAAGAAAGGAGCAAGCATTAATATTAGGCACAAAATTAGGCAGATTTTTCTGTTTTGTGAGGGCAGGTTTAGATTTTTCCAATTTTATGATTGGTGAAGGTCTGTATGCGGTTCTGTAAGAAACTAGTGAACAAACGTAACATGCAGCGTCCAAAAGTTAGAAGAATAAATAGGAGAGTGAGTGGACCAATGAAAGGCAATGGTCAAAACACCCTGTTTGTGTGAAACCACTGATTCCATGTTTACAAATTCACTGGGCTTCAGAGAGATAGAGAGAGAAAGAGAGAGAGAGAGAGAGAGAGAGAGAGAGAAGGAATAAGACAGGGAAGTGGCCAGTTCCCCTGCCCCTAGACCTGCTTCTGTAGAGATTTCTAAAGCAAAAAAAAAAAAAAAAGGGGGATTACCTGTACAGCTCGTTTGGTCCTTAGATTGATGGGTAGTGTACTAGGAATTAAAAGAGGCTCATAGGGTGGGATCAGGTTGATATTTGGGGTAAGATAGATTAAAGTACATGTTTCTGTCCAATTAGTAGGAAGACACAAATAGGTGTTGGTTCCACACGAGTAGAAAGCCCCTGATTGGGTGAGGCAGGCTGAGAGGTGAATAGAGAATAGAAAGACAAGGGGTCAGTTTTGTTTCTTTGTTTCTGAGCTCCATATGGTCAGTGTGGAGAAAAGAATCACCTTTAGCAGCAGTGAGAGTTGTCAGGATCATGGTATGTGGACCTGTCCATATGAAAGTCAGTCCTTGGGTGATGTAATGCTGGAAGCACCTCTTGGACAGTCTTTGAACAGTTTGCTGAATAACCTGTAAATTCTGCAAGTACTTAGGGAAAGGGTGGTTACATTTTTACACTTTACAGTTAGAGTTTAAGTCAGGGGTCCCCAAACTTTTTACACAGGGGGCCAGCTCACTGTCCCTCAGACCATTGGAGGGCCACCACATACAGTGCTCCTTTCACTGACCACCAGTGAAAGAGGTTCCCCTTCCAGAAGTGCGGCGGGGGCCAGATAAATGGCACCAGGGGGCCACATGTGGCCCACGGGCCATAGTTTGGGGATGCCTGGTTTAAGTCCTAGTGACCACTGCTTCTAGCTAGAATTAGCAGCAGGTTCCAGCCTACAATAGGCATGGGGCATTGAGACAAAAGGAATAAAGGAGAAAGCAACAAAACCAGACTGTCAATACCCACAGTAGAGACCTTTGAGGGATGAATAAAACTTAAATATTTATATTCAGACAAGGCATAGTAGATGGCCCTGGTGTTTACAAGAAATGAGATCAGTTTATTTGCTACTTTGAAGAAATACCTTAGGGCCCTGGCCAGTTGGCTCAGCGGTAGAGCGTCAGCCTGGCGTGCGGGGGACCTGGGTTCGATTCCCAGCCAGGGCACATAGAAGTGCCCATTTGCTTCTCTACCCCCCCTCCTTCCTCTCTGTCTCTCTCTTCCCCTCCTGCAGCCAAGGCTCCATTGGAGCAGAGATGGCCCAGGCGCTGGGAATGGCTCCTTGGCCTCTGCCCCAGGCGCTGGAGTGGCTCTGGTCATGGCAGAGCGATGCCCCGGAGGGGCAGCGCATCGCCCCCTGGTGGGCAGAGCATCGCCCCTGGTGGGCGTGCCGGGTGGATCCCGGTCGGGCGCATGCGGGAGTCTGACTGTCTCTCCCCATTTCTAGTTTCGGAAGAATGCAAAGAAAAAAAAAAAAAAAGAAATACCTTAGGCTCATGAACGATGTCCTTGGGCCTCCAGTGGCAATTCCCAGCATACTGGGCAAGGTCAGGTCACAGGTAGCTGGTACAAGGCTAGAAGAGACTGAACCCTCCCTCCATGGTGCAAGGGGGCAGCTTACCTTCTTGTGTCCCTTTTCCTCAGCAAAGACATGTCAACCGGTGGGCTGGGAAGCCTGGCAGGCTTCAGTTCAATGACCTTTCTTTCCACTCTTGAAGCAGGGCCCTGATGGAATTCTATGAAGCCTTTTAGGGTGCTGGAGCCTTTAAGAGCGTATTCCAAAAGCTGGTATTTCCTGACCTCTTTTGGGCCTTATTTGCCTTTTCTGTTACTTCCTTGGCCATTATAGACCTTAAAAGCCATGCTCAGAAGATCTCACTGAGGGGCTTGATTAAGAGAGCAAAATTGGAAATCCAGTGTTTAAAGAAGCCTATTAGACCAAGGAAAGAAAGGATTTGATTTGCAGTGGTAGGTAGTTGGAGACTGCGAGGGTCTGAGTTTGATTTAAGGTGAGACCTTAGGTAGTGGGGGGGGGGTAAGGCAATGCCCAGATAGACTATGGACTAAGAGTGAAGTTGAGCCTTAGCAGAGAAGACACAATATCCCTTCATGGTGAGGAAGTTAAGAAGGATGGTGGTGTGTCTTCTTGATGGCAGGGAGGGGCTGCAGAGGAGTAGGTTACTAGTTTCAAGATTGCATGCTGCTAAATTCTGAGCTAGTGCCTGCCCAAACAGGTATGGGCTGTTTTTGAACCCCTGGCGTAAGACAGTCCACATAAATTGCTGGGCTGCATTAGTGTCCGGGTAAAGGCAAACAGAAAGTAAGAGTCAGGGTATAGAGGAATGGTAAAGAAGGCATCCTTGAGGTCTAGGATGGTGAAGTGAGTGGTGTTTGAGGGAATGTGTGACAGTGACTTGTAGAGATTAGGGATTACTGGATGGAGGGGAACTACTGCCTCATTGATTAGGTATAAGTTTTGTATGAGGTGATAAGCCCCTAAAAGTTTTTTGAACAGGAAGGATGGGGATATTGCAGGGAGAGTTCCTGGGCATAAGTAAGCCTTGATTTAAGAGGCAGGTAATTATTGGTTTAAGGCCTTAGAAACAGATACAGTTACACATTAAACAAAGACTTCTCATACAAATTATAAATTAAGAAATTTAAATGAGTGTGCTTTACTTATTTCCATTAAAATTATACTAAAAATATTTTCTGACAAAGAGACAAAACAGATTACTAACTCACACAGCTTAATAGACATCTCTGCCTTTTTAAGCTTTTTGAGATGGCAGGGAGTTGTCAGCATAAAGGGGAGGAAGAGAGGAAGCAGAAGGACAGTGTGAACAGCTTAGATGGAAAGAAGGAGGGTCAGAATCTGCAGCAGGAGGAGGAGGAGGTTAAAGTGCTGGTGGTGGCGCCACCTGGTCAGAGGAGTCAAAAAGATTCAGAGCTCTGAAGAGAGGGGAGAGGACAAGGGGGAAAAGGGCATAGCTGTAGCTGGAGCTGGTGGGGAGGGGGAATGGGTAAGATACAGCCAAAGCTGGTGGGGTGGGAGGATGGGTAAGATACAACCAAAGCCGGTGGGGAGGGGGGAATGGGTCAAAGAAGAAAAAGAGACAGAGTTGCCTGTCTGTAAGGAGGGAGGAGGGGTTTAAGAACACAGTGGAGAAGGGAGAGACCCCTGGCCAGCAGGGGAGGAGAAAGAGAGATTGGTATTTGCAAGTGAATGAGAAACAGGATCTTGTGAAGGGAGGGAAGGGGGCTCTTGGAGGGAAGAGACTCAAGTGGAAGAGGTCCACAGAGGGACCAGAGAGGAGTCTCAAGGGAGGGGTGCCCCCGGGGGTAAGGCAGGAGGGGGAGAGAGTTGGGAGTCCACAAAGAGAAGATTAGGAGTGGAGGTTTTAGGTGAGGTTTCTTTGGCCAAAAAATGGCCTGTGTGTAGAACAGGCAGCACAGAAATTAAGGACAGGAGCAAAGGGAGAAGAAAGCCTGCATGTAAGGAATTTCTGATGCCCTCCCCATTTGGTGGCAGAAATTGTCAAGATCCCTCATAATATTGTAATCGAATGTCCCTTTTCCAGGCCAATGGGAGCCATTGTCTAATTTGTATTGGGGCCATGCCATGTTACAGAAGAAAATGAGGATTTTTTTGGCTGAAGGTCAGAGAGGCCCAACTTAGAGAGGTTTTTTTTATGAGACATCCTAGAGGGGTCTGGCGGAAGGCTTAGATTCTGAAGAGCCCATAGTGGAGACAGGTGAGCAAGAGGGGGCCTCCCTGCCTTTTGTCACTGTCCCAAGAAGAGAAAATCTCCATGTGGGGGAGTTGTCCCTGATAGAGGTTGTCACCACCTGTCAGGGAGCTCCGAGAGAGAGAGTGGAGAGGTTTGGCTAGACGCATAGTCTTTCCATGCAGTCTACTGAGACTGAAAGTCAAACCCCCCAAAAGCTGAGGCTTGTCAGAGAAAACTATCTGACTAGAGAAAATTTTGTGGACAAGAGAAGCTGACCGGGGAAGGGGAAGGGAGAAAGTCCTTACCTTCTGGTCTGGCAGGGGTTCAGGACAGGGTTAGACTGCCAGCCAATCAACCTACAATTGCTTGTCCAGGCTTCATTTGGACAGCAAAGAGGGATCATCCAGGCAGTTAGTACTCTGCCCCGGGTTTCAGCTCCAAATGTTGGAATCCATGGGAGTCCGAAAAGACCAGTGTAGCAGGGTTTATTGAAAGGAAGAAAGGAACCCTGCCGGGCAGTTCTCTGGGGAGAAGGGCACCAGTACAGACTAAGAGGTGAATTTTATAGGGTTTGGGAGAGCCTGAGGAGGTACTGAGTCAGAAGTTCTGGTATGTCCCATCCTGCGGATTTATGGTTTTGGTTTTCTGGAACTCTCCTCCTTAGGGTGGTTGACTAGCTTCTTGGAACTCTTCTGCCTCAGGGGAAATTATCCAATAAGTAAGGGTGAGGCCAGGCAGTCAGGCAGAACAACCAAAGGTCAGTTGGAATTTCTGGTAAATTCATATATCTATCATTTCCCTGGCTCTGATGCTCACTGAAGTTTGAGAACCACTGGTGCAGGTGGTAAGATTTTTGGTTCTATAGTCAGACTTTCTTCTTCTTGGGCAGGCAGCTTAAGCTCACTGTACCTGGTTTTCACATCTGTAAAATGGGAATAACAATATTTACATTATAGGGTTAGAGTAATTCATGTTGGTTACTCTGTTGGAGCTAGATCAGGCGGCTGATGCTGAGATTACTGTGGGTGAAGCTGAGGTTCATATGCTAGAAGATCCTGGGTAAGTGCTAAATCCATTGTGGTCAAGACAAATAGAAGCAAGGTTTATCATAAATGTGGACAAAAGAAAAAAAAAGAGAACTCTCTGAAAATTAAACTCATAGGGTGATCTGATCATAAGTTACTAACTGGGTAGGTCATGATGGGTAGTGATACCCCAGGTATATAACTTTTTAGTAAAAGTGTTTATCTTTGCTTTACACAAGCCCTGTTCATTGTTGTGTGCATCTAGGTTTACACACCTTTGAAATAAACTGTAACTACCCTCAAGAGAGCACATAATCTTGTTAGCAATCTTGTCTTCCAATCCCTGCCTTGCTTTCTTCCATCTCCATGTAATCTACCTTAGTTGTTATTGGCTGACTCAGAACTTTTATTATTGCATCCCAGGTGAAGAAAGGAGGGCGGACCAGGATGAAATTCCTAGGGACCAAAGTCAAGAGGATAATTTCTCCCTCTGAGGCAGTGGAAGGAGCTGGTGATGGAGGGACTGCAAAACTGGAGCTGCAGGAGGGGAGAGGTGGGAAGGCCTTCCAATTTCTGGGAACTGGGAGTTGGGCTCATGGTTGGAGTGCAGGGCCAGGTTTCAGACCCTAAAGCTGAGGGAAAAAAGGCAAGGTTTGGCAGGACAAAGGTGGGGGTTGGGAAGGTATGTGGGGGAGGACTAAAAAGTGAGCTAATTTGGGATTTACTCTTTGGTTACAACATGAGGGTTATGCCTAGGTTCAGGTTTAAAGACTCTTAATGTGGCAGACAAACCCACAAGGCCAAACTCTGGCCCTTCTGAGACTTACCTGGTACCAGAGCTGCTCCAAGTTCCCCCGCAAAGCCAGGACTGAAACTCTTGTCAGTTTTCCTGGGGTCAGTAGCAGAAGTCAGGACTGGAGGCAACTTCAATGATCCCCATCTCCACTTACTGCCATCACCCTTACCGTCACTCCTTGGCATTTATAGAATTCCAAACAGATTTCTGGGCTTCCATCTTGTACCAAAGGTACCTTGAATCTTTAGTTCTCTGCTAAGAATTCAAGAGGTTGGTATAAATAAGATGGACCAGTGTAGGCCTATTTCTTTCCCATGTTTCTAGAGAGCCAAGACAGCCCTGCCTAGGCTCTCTCCTGTTGCTTCTTCTATTCTAGGCCCTTCCTGTTTTACTGTCCCCCGCTTTAATAAACAAGTCACCTGGGCTTGTGTTGTGAGATCTTTCCTGTACAATGTCAAGAACTCACACACTATTGGCCAGCTCTAGGCAGACCTGAAGGGCCAGGTTTCCTTTCTGGTAACATAAAAGCTGTATCTGAAGTGGTTGCCATGATATCAGAATAGGGCCAGGACTCTGGCTATGACGCCAGGGGATGCCAGGAAGTGAAGATAAGTCTCTTTTGGAACAGGAGAGGTGCAAGAAGAAAAGCTCCTGTTCTAGCCACAGAGGCTTTGTACCTTAGGGGAGTGGATAGGAGTTAAATGTCCTTCCTATCCTTTAACATTTTAACTTTTCTATATAATTGCATTGACTGTTTTTTTGTTTTTGTTTTTGTTTTACTTTCCTTCCTCCTTGTCCTTTTCTTCTTTCCCTTCCATTCTTCTTTCTGATAAAAAAAAAAAAAAGGATGAGCTGGAAAATAATTCAGTTTAATAAATTTTGACATGGTGTTTGAGAAAATGTGAAAGTTATATCCCATACCTAAATAATTGAGTCATATATGATGTTAAATTAGTACAATGGGAACTTGTTATGAAAACAACATGTGCTGGTGATAGGAGGAACTCAAGAGTTAAAACTTTAGCTTGAGTAATGGTGTCTCTGGTTATGGTCAGTGGGCATAATAGTTAATGCAAGTAAAAGCTTTGTTCCAGGAACTGGGATACCTAAACAGGCCTACACAACTTAAAGAGATGTACAAGCTATCCACCTTTGTACTCCAGGGGACTGTAAGCAAAGCCTTTGTGCTCCAAGTCTAAATGCCCACTGACTATGATCCAACTAACTTTGACTATGATCTTACTAACTCTCTTGAAATTCTAAAACACTTACCTACCCTTTTCTTCTTATAAAAAGGTTGGCTGTGGAGAGGGGGTTGAGGTGATTTTAACCCTCACCACCCCAGATAGCTGGCCATCTGAATAATGCATCTGTAAATATTCAATCTCTTTTTCTACTTTTTGGGTTGAAATGGTGACAGGCAGAATGAATTCTAATATTTCTGGTTTCACTGGAATTTATGAGTGTGAAAAATCCCTACCTCAGCTTTGAGGAACAATCACAGTTTATTGTGGGTAGTGAGTAAATATAGTGGAACACTGGATATCACATATATCACATATGCCTGTGCAATGAAATAATCTAGAGACTGACAAGCAGGCTCCAAGAGAAGAGGAAATGAATTAGAGTTTCAGAACTTGACAAGGTGAAAGGAAACTTGTTGGGCAGATAAAGTTATTTTTTCTCACCCTTATTGTTAAAGATGGCTACTGCTCTCACATGATACAGCTAGTTGCTCTTCTTGCTTGGAAGGGGCGTGTTATGTTAATGTGTGTTGGGGGAGGGCTTTCTTACCAAAAGGTTTTAAAAGAAGGAGCTAGGAGGCCATTTTGAAGAAAGTGGTCATGTTCTTGTAGAGAGAAAGAGCTCATGGTGTAGCAGGGTAGGGAGGCCATGTGGAGGAGGCAGCCAAAATGGCGGAATGGGGGGAAGGAGAAGCCAGTTTGTGGAGGAGAAGGAGATGAGAAACAGAGGTGAATAAAACTGGTGAGGCCTTTGATTCTAGGAAAACTTTGGATGTGTTAGTGGCTTTGGGAACCCTGAATGGAAACAGAAGTGTTTCCTGCTGTGTGTATATTCTCACCCACCGGGTGTGAGCTAGGATTAAAGGAAAATGGACCACCAGTTTTTGGCTCAATTGTTTCTTTACGATAGATCCAAATAAAACCTGAACCTGTGTTGGCCAGGAAGCTTTGATGGTGGCCACAAATACTGGCTCTACAGACCTTCTAATTGTGTTTAGGTGGTTGAAGATGATCAATTCTCAATAAGAGTGTTTTGGGAATTTAAGAAGATGCAGGAAAATCAGTATTTTTAGGGTAGTCTTAAAGAAACATTTATTAGCTGGTGGGCTTGGCTTCTCCTATTTAGCTAGTAGATTATATTTATGAATTAGTAGCTAGAAAATAAATTACCAAATTCTTTGTGTGGAGATTCAGAATGAGCCATGTCAAGATGTGCCTCAGTAGTGTGCACATTACTTTGAGTTAAAGGCAACTTATCTTCAGCCTCAAGAGAAACCTCAGCCCCTCCCTTTAACTACTATTTATAAGGCAGAGTGAACATCTCTTTACTGAATGTCAGTTCTTATTATCCTGCCATGACCCTTTGAAGCTCTTATCCCTAGCTCAGGATATCTTATATACCTGGATCCCTCTTTCTTTGAACATCTCCTGCCTGTGAGGGTCTCTGAACCTCTCATGTATGTGGGGTCCCTATACATATGGATGTATTAAATGTGATTATTTTCCCTTGCTAATTTGTCTCATGTCCATTTGATTGTTGGACCAGCCAGAAGAAACTTAAGTGTAGAGAAAAGTTTGCCCCTCTTTCACATTTATACCCATTGGAATGTCCAGAATTTCCCTAGAAAGGCTAGAAGCTGAGTTTTATGAATGGTACCTGGACTCTATACACTTGAGTCAAATAGATTTATCTTCAAATTCACTTATTAGTGTGCTTAATCCCAGGCACAAGTTACTTCTCTGAATCTTGGTTTTCTCATCTTTGAAATGGGGATGATTATGGGAATTGAATGAGGTGATAACCTATGTGAATGTGATTTGTAAAGTGCTATTCAAATACTGTTTGTTATTCTTTCCAAGTCTCATTTCCTAGCATAGAAAATTAAATGAGGTATCCTGTGGGGTCTCAGGTGTTTGCTTTTTACCTTCACTTAGAATACAGACTGTGTTCCAGTATCATTACCCAACTACATTGAAACCTCTAGGACCTGAGCTTGTCTTTCTCTTCCTCCTCAATTAATGATAACTAAAGGAAAAATCGTAGTCGTTGCAAAGTCTAGTTAAAACAAAACTTTTGCTTTCCCCCACCGCAGACCCTTTTGGCTAGGAACCTCTGTGGGGATAAGGGGAGGGCTCAGCTGACTCCTCTGTTCTCCATTTTTCTCCATTGTCATCTTTTATTTTCTTTTCCTCTTCTTTTCTTTTCTCTCTTCCTTTATTTCTTTCTCTCTCTCTTGCTTTCTTTCTTCCTTTTTTTTTTAAAAAAAAGATTTTACTTACTGATATTAGAGAGAAGAGACAGAAGAGAAAGGCACGGGGGAGGGAAGCATCAACTCACAGTTGCTTCTTGTATCCACTTCAATGGAGCAAGCCTGAGGTCATAATCTGGGGACCTCAGCATTCTAGGTTGATGCCTTATCTACTGCACCACCACAGGTCAAGCACTATTTTTCCTTGTCTTTCTTTTTCTTTCTCTCTCTTTCTCTCCCTCCCTATCTCCCTCTCTCCCTCTTCTCCTCCCTCCTCCCTCCCTCCCTCCCTCCCTCCCTCTTTCTTTCTTTCTTTCTTTCTTTCTTTCTTTCTTTCTTTCTTTCTTTCTTTCTTTCTCTCTCTCTCTCTTTCTTTCTTTCTTTCTTTCTTTCTTTCCTTCTTTCTTTCTTTCTCTCTTTCTTTCTCTTTTCAGCAGCACTCCCTCTGATACCCTTGTGGGAAGCAGAAGAAAAGAAGGGGCTTGTAAGGCCAGTGGCTACCACTGTCCTGGCCATGCAGATTCACATTGGATTCAGGAAGACAGTAAAGAAACAGTGGATCCAAAATATGGTGGGCCATTCCTTTATTAAAGTCTCACACCGGCTGACAAGCAAACACACAGGGAAAACACTTTCCTTTTATTCAGAGCACCCACAGCCCTGATGCATTCTCTGGTTCCACAACCAGGCGAATCTTCTCTGGTTCCTCCTAGAATCAAAGGCCCCCACAAGCCTCAGTAGGGCTCCCAAAGCCCCTCGGTTCTGGTTCCCCATCTGCACACCTTCTCTGTCTCTGCAAAACTATTGCTTCTTCTTCAGCACTGGCATTCTCTTTGCTCTCTCCACAAAACTGGCTGGGCCCACAAAGACCCCTCCTTGAGCAATCATAGCAAAACAATGGCCCCTCCCAAGCAGGAATGCAATCTGCATTTTGCAATCAACTGCCCTGCTCTGAGGGCAAGCACACATGTGGCTGCCCAGCACCATTTTTTAACAATAAAAGTGAGCAAACTCAAAAAATACAAATTTTACAAACTCATTTGCCCAACAGGGCTGGTAAGGTCTTAAGAATAGAACAGTTGTGATCTGGTATTGGGATGGTTGGATGCTATAGTGCTGATATTTATATTTACTCTTGAGTGGAGGGAGTTTTCAGGAACTCTGACTTTAGCAGTTTCCCACCTGCAGCATTCTGATAAGGGCAGTGGCCCCTGAAGCTGGACATTTGTGACTCTCTTCAGCTCCTAGTGACTTTCCCTCTTTTGGGATCACTTTGACCTTCTAGAGCATCCATTTATAAGAACCTTAGGTGATTGTCTTCCATGGGGTTTATAGCTACCCAGTGGGAGGCCTATGGCATCTTTGCTCCACCAAACTTTAGAAAGGCTGGCTATTTCCCTTTGTCCTACCTTTTTGCCACCAGGCAGGACATTCTTGCTAGCTTCTCACCTTTACCACTTGAGGGATAAGTCAAGTGTCCTCTATTCTCCAGGGGAAAAAAATGCCCAAATCTCCAAGTTCTCTCTTTTTTTTTTCATTTCTCCAAAGCTGGAAATGGGGAGGCAGTCAGACAGACTCCCGCATGCGCCCTACCAGGATCCCCCGGCACGCCTACCAGGGGGCGATGTTCTGCCCCTCTGGGGCATAGCTCTGTTGCATCCAGAGCCATTCCAGTGCCTGAGGCAGAGGCCACAGAGCCATCCCCAGTGCCTGGGCCATCTTTACTCCAATGGAGCCTCAGTTGCGGGAGGGGAAGAAAGAGACAGAGAGGAAGGAGAGAGGGGGAAGGGTGGAGAAGCAGATGGGTGCTTCTCTTGTGTGCCTTGGCCGGGAATCGAACCCGGGACTCCTGCACACCAGGCCGATGCTCTACCGCTGAACCAACCGGCCAGGACCCAAGTTGTTCTCTTGAAGAGTACCATACTTGGCATAAAATATGACTGAGGTAAAGTACCACCTTCTCCTTGTCTATAGTGAGGAGGACTCTTGGGGTACCAATAACTTTCTTTAAAAAAATCCCACTACTTCCTAGCTTCTTCCTCTCCTAAAGAATTCTTACATTGCTTTTTATATTGTCAGGAAGTACATGATGACCTTTCTTTGAAAGAAAAATTTTTTTTGTCACTCCTTTGCAAATTCTGCAGGGATAGCCTTGGGATCTATGTTCTAAGCTTTGGGGCATAGCCCATACTCAGAGATGGAACGATCCTCATCTGAATACCCTTCTTCATCAGGGTAAGATTAAGTGTTCAGAAATGTTTGTGAACAGAATTCCTTCATGGTCCTTCTACTGCCCCTAGATACCTAGAGACTGCTGGAACCCAGGCCTCTGGGTCTCCCTTCTTGTACAATACCAAAGATATCACATTAACTCAAATTCAAAAGCAATGCAGTTAACCACCCCAGAGTTATTATTCTCAGGTTGAAAGAGAAGAAAAACTCATGAGGGGGGAAAAGAATCCAAGGAGAATTTCAGCATAGAGTTTTTGGCAAATAAAATCAACATTATGTCCCATTGTGGCCACCGTATCTGGACTGGAGACAAAGAGGCAGGAGCTCTTAAGAAGATTGGAGACATTCTGTTTCTCTCTCTACAGGAGTTCTCGTCTACCTTTCCCCTGTAGTTTGAAGTGCTGCTCCCTTCTATTGACACTGGGTTTTCACCAATGAAACTCATATTCTGTAAGTTCATGACCAGATAGCATATATACCAAAGGGACACCCAATTTGAAAGGTATGTGGAAGAAAACCTTAACCTTGTCACATTATTATTCTCTCAGCACCAATTAGAAAGTCACTGCCATTCCTTCCAATCCCTCAATATCTTCTTAAAATGACCAGTAGGGAGCACTGCAGGGTGAGACACTGCCTCCATACTCACAAAAAGTTATTGGAAGGTGAAGTGTGGAACATAATATGCCTATTTTAGAGATAACAGTACACTTTTAGCTATAGTAATACATGCTGAGATATTCATTAGCTATACATTTAAGATCTTAGTTGCTTTTGGGATATGCTTAGCTAAAGAAGGAAGTTTTAGCTTGAAGGATAAGAAATGCATTCTGACCAGGTATTAGGACATGAAGCACTAGGCCCTGATGATTGTGCCTAAAAGAATGATTCACAAACAACCACTGTGGGACCATGGTGCATTTGGCGAGGGCACTGAAAGAAGGATCTGGCAGGTTGAGACTGGATGATGTGAGGGAGCCAGAGACATGAAAGTGTTTTAAAACCTTAGGAAGCAGCTATCTTCTATGCCTGACTTTGTTGGATACTGTAAACTCAGTCAATTGAACTTAAAGCCAGCAACAAGTTTGTCATAAAATCAAATGAAGGGACACATAGTTCTTTTTGTCAAGAAAAGAAAATTGAAGTACCATGGAAAAAAGAGAGAAAACACATAATAGATTTTAAGATGCATAGATACTAAAACTAAAATCCAAGGCAAAATTTGAAATTGGGAATTAAAATTTAAAACAAAATTATTTTTCAGTTGGGAGTATGTTTAGTTTATTCAAATAAAAAGGGTACAAAGAGGTTGAAGATAAGAAGCCTCTCATCCTTTTCTACTAGCTACCAATTTCACTTCCCCATGGCTTTCTGAAGATATTTATGCATACACAAATTATACATCATCCTATAGTTAAATTTAATATGACTAAAACTTGGAGATGATTCTTTTTTAGTCGTAAAGTGTTTCCTCATTCTTTTTGTTGATGTAAAATATTCCATTGAATAGACATGAATAGACATCTGGGCTGTTTTCAGTCACTCCCTATTACAGACGAGGGTTTGTTAGGCATCCACAGAAGCTGAGCTCTCCACAGTAGCCAATTCAGTATCAGGCTGCCTTGAGGGGGCTACCATAGAGAGGGTGCTTCACAGGCGAGTACAAGGACCTCAGAAGATCTTTATATACCCACTAATCCAAGCTTGTAACAACCCATGAACCTATGATCTCAGCTCTAACCCAGGACCATTGATAATCTTTTAAAAGGTTTACTTTAAAAGTAAGTTTTACTTATATGATCTTGTTGTACAGATCCCAATAAAATTTGACTTTGGTCTTATTCCTTGGTCTTCTCTGGGCCTCAGTTTATTCATCTGTAAGAGAAGAGAACTGGACTATAAAATATTTTCAAACTTTTTTTTAAAGCCATAGTGCTTTTATTATTATTTTTTTAACTAGATGAAATTTAGGAGGGACTCCAATAAATGCTCCATATAAAAGTAAAAAATTATATGATTTCATAGTTCCTTCATTATTTTTTGGCAACTAGTTTTATGTGGAACTCCTGAAGCGCCTCTGAGAAGCTGTGGGGATCTATGGGGAATTGATGAAAAGAAACAAACACCAGCTTGAACGCTTTCTGTTCATGTCTATGACAACATTTTAATAATGGCTGGTTATCTTGACTCATTGGGGTGGAGTATTCTATTGAAATCTTACTATCTATCAACTTCTACATAAATTGTGATATTAGATAGATGTCCTGGAAAGGAAGCCATAGACTGAGATCATGAAAAGTAGGTCTGGGTGGTAGGTAAGAACTTAGCCCTGGCCAGTTAGCTCAGTTGATTAGAATGTTGTCCCAATTTGTACCAAGGTTGCAGATTTGATCCAAAGTCAGGGCTAATACAAGAATTAATCAACAAATAAGTGCATAAATGAGTGGAACAACAAATATCTCTCTCTCCCTTTCTCTCTCTCTAAAATATTTATAAAAAATAAAAATTTCCTAATTTGATGGGTAGAATGGTATCTTTTTAAATTTAAATTTTCCTGATTACTATTGAATTTAGCCTAAATTAATATATTTATTCTCTAAGTTGTATATTTCAAAAAAATAATAGAAAAGTTAAAAAGTAGAAAAATAAAGAAGAGAAGACATTCACATATCCTTTAGATTTACACATTGGAGAGTAAATCTCTTGTGAGCCAATCCCTGAATGTGGAATGCTTTGAGATAAAAAACGGATCATATACAGGAAGCAGAAAGATAAGAGATGCTTATAATTTGTTAAGATTTAAAAAATATATTTAGATATTTATATTTTCAGCAACATAAATAACTTCATCTGTGAACTTTAGACAAGTTGGAAATATTCTAAACATGGTATGGTGTAATAGCTTGGTGCAAGCACAGTTCAATCTTATTATATTCAATATCTTCTGGAGAAGGAATCATGATGTGGGCATGTCTTTTTCATGCTGCAGGCCAACTGCACTATCAGTGCTAGCCTGGAGATTTGGTACATTAGCCTCTTAGAAATGTCCCCTGTGGTTGTGCAGTGTTTGGGGAAATTTAGCTGTGGCAGGCACAGTTTAGTGGATATTTAGCCTTAAAAACACTCCAGGGTAAATGCATGGCATTTTGGTCTATCAAATGATAACAGGAGAATCAGAAAAGTGAATTGATCTGTGAGTTATGTCTAAAAGTCCTCAAGAACGCTCATTTCTCTCCTCAGTTAATGTAATTGTCCCCAAATCCAAGTTAAGAAAAACTGTCGGCCCTGGCCAGTTGGCTCAGTGGTAGAGCATCGGCCTGGCGTGCGGAAGTCCTGGGTTCAATTCCCGGCCAAGGCACACAGGAGAGGCGCCCATCTGCTTCTCCACCCTTCCCTCTTTCCTTCCTCTCTGTCTCTCTCCCCCCGCCCCCCGCAGCCGAGGCTCTATTGGAGCAAAAGATGGCCCAGGCGCTAGAGTGGCTCTGGTCTCAACAGAGCGACGTCCGGATGGGCAGAACATCGCCCCCTGGTGGGCGTGCAGGGTGGATCCTGGTCGGGCGCAGGAGTCTGTCTGACTGCCTCCCTGTTTCCAGCTTCAGAAAAATACAAAGAGAGAGAGAGAGAGAGAGAGAGAGAGAAAGAAAAACTGTCCACATTGATAAGCTAGTGTTAACTCTTTAAAAAAGCTTGTGGAAATGTGAATAAATATTGCATATTATAATAAAATCAGGGTTTAGGGGCCCATAATTCTTTTTGTAATTTTTAACATTATGCTAATATTGTTACCTCTTCCCCATTCCTATATTTTACTATCTAAGAGCTTGTATCTGAATTTAATGTAAATCACAAAAGGGAATGGGATACAAGAAATGTGTGTGTGGTATGTAGTAGGCAGAAAGGACTTATGGCTTTAACATTTTGTTCAGAGTTCCTGAATTAATAAAGATAGCAGTAACAAAGTTTGATGGTTTAAATATTCTGTATCTCTTGACTTTTAACATTAATACCACGTGAGATTATAAAAAATATTGGGACTCTTTTTTCCCCCCAAATATCTGGGAAATTTTTGGATTTATGGATCTCTAAAGTAGTAATAAAATCCGTTTTCTGTACCATTGGCTTTCTACCAGGAACCATCCTGTCCAGAAGTCTTTCACCACAGAGGGGAACTTATGAAGTCTTATGATTGAAATGAGATTGCATAAACAAATGACAAATAACATAGGGATATAGGGGATGAACCCTCCCTGAAAGATCACAGATTAGCTAATAAATCTTTGAATTTAACAGTAAGAAACTGACAAGCCCAAGGGTAAGGGTGTGACTTTCCTAGGGGCTATAAGTGGGTTTGCCAAGCAAGAAAAAGCCTGCTGTTACTAATCACAGAGGGGTAGGTTAAGTGAGAATCTTATCACTCAAATTAAAAATATGATTTAAAATTGTTACTAATATTGAACATCAGAGTACTGGTGGTGTGAAATACTCCTGATCTCTCCTCTAAAAATTTCAACAAATTGAACAACTATAATGCAACAAAGAAACCCCAGCTGGGCTTGTAGGAGCACCTGAAAGATTGTAGGAACACGAGTATTGAATGGACTAAAGGTGGGATGAGTTGAAAAGATGGGTGGAAGATAAACCACATTCAAGATTGGCTCTGGGGGGGAGACAAACACAGAGTATGTTATTTTTTCTCTCTGGCAGACTATGGGGAGGACAGAAGCTCAGGCCGTTTGGATTTTGTCTGAAGGATATGGAAAGGAGAACCTGAAGTGACTGGGTCTCCTTCTGCTGGGAGGAGTAGTGAGATAGAGGAGCAGAGGAGGAGATAAACCAAAGTGGCTGAAGCACAGCATCCTAAGCCAGTGTCCCCCACAATCTGCTTACAACCTGCACTCAGCAGAGACAGAGAAAACTAAACTGCAGCCCCCTCTTGACTCCAAGATCCTGCATCTACATCTCTCAGTATGGAGAGTGGCAGAGACAAACCCTACAACCAACTATCAAGTCCCACTCTCTCCCCTGAAGAACAAAGGTGCTCCCTGTCTGTTTCCAGGTCTGTTGAAGACATGGGGAGGAGCACCTGGAAGTCTGAGATTACCATTGCTAAAGCTGAAAAGCCAAAGACATAAAGACCTCACAACACCCCCCACCCCCCAATGCAACTATAGCCCTGCCTACATCATTGTGACAGCAACATCTCAGTAGAGGACAGTCCAGGAACTACACAGAGCTCAAAACTTGATATACAGCAACATCTACTTGAAGAAAATTCTCAAAACCAAAATTTATTTTTTCTTCTCTTTCTTTTTTCTTTTTTTCTTATTCTTTTTCTTCTTTCTCTCTTTTAAATTTTATTTTCTTTAACTTTGATACATTTTTGTTTTATTTTTGGGTGTTTTAAATTTTTATTTATTTTTTAGTTCTTGATCTTTTTTTCTGTGGTTTTGCTTCTTGGCATAATTTTCTAAATTTTTACTGTATTTTTTTAATTTTTAATTTTTAATTTTATTTATTTTTATTTTTTTGTATTTTTCTGAAGTTGGAAACAGGGAGGCAGTCAGACAGACTCCCACATGCACCTGACTGGGATCCACCCAGCATGTCCCCCAGAGGGCGATGTTCTGCCCATCTGGGGTGTTGCTCTGTTGCAACCAGAGCCATTCTAGCACCTGAGGCAGAGGCCACAGAGCCATCCTCAGCGCCCAGGTCAACTTTGCTCCAATGGAGCCTTGGCTGCGGGAGGGGAAGAGAGAGGAGACAGAGAGGAAGGAGAGGAGGAGGGATGGAGAAGCAGATGGTGTTCCTCCTGTGTGCCCTGGCTGGGATTGAACCTGGGACTTCTGCACACTAGGCCAATGCTCTAACACTGAGCCAACCAGCCAGGGCCTTTAAATTTTTTATTTTTGATTGGGGTTCATTACAGCACTACTCTCAAATGTCATCAAGGGATGACAATCAAATACTTTGGCTATACAAGACAGAGACATAATTTAGAAAGAAAATGAAAAATCTCCAGAAAGAAATCTCAATCAGATGAAAACTTTGGTGTTAAATGATAGAGAATTTCAAATTGAAGTTCTGAAAATATTCAGTTATGGCTGTTTGGCTCAGTAAAGCATTGGCTTGGCATGTGGAAGTCCTGGGTTTGAGTCCCAGTTAGGGGACACAAGAGAAGTGACTATTTTCATCTCCACCCCTCTCTTCTCTCTCTCTCTCTCTCTCACACACACCTCTCTTCTCCTGCAGCCATGGCTCAAATAGTTTGAGCAATTAGACTCCAGATGTTGAGGATGGCTCCATGAAATTGCCTCAGGTGCTGAAATGGCTCAGTTGCCGAGCAATGAAGCAGCAGCCTTAGATGTGCAGAGCACTGCCCTGTAGGAAGCTCACTGAGTGGATTCTAGTTGGGGTGCATGTAGGAGTCTGTCTCTGCCTTCCTGCCCCTCACATAATAAAAAAATTATAAAAAAAGAAATTAATAGATGTTCTAAAAATACTCAACAAGATGCAAAAAGATGCAAATAGGCAACTTAATGAATTTTGAAAACAAAAACACCTCACCAGAGAGATTGAAACTTTATAAACAAAGAATTCATTGCATGAATTGAAAACTGAAGTAGCAAGTTTGGCTAATAGAACAAGCCAGATAAAGGGAAGAATCAGTGACATCAAAGACAGGCAACTAGAGATGCCATAGAGAGAAGAGAATAGAAACTTATAAATTAAAAAAATACTGAAAAGCTCTTCAAGAATTGCCTGGCTCCATCAGAAAGAGTGATATAAGAATAATGGGTATATCAGGAGAAGGAGAGATTGAGAAGAGAGTAGAGAACCTGTTCAAACAAACACTTGATGAGAACTTCCCTAGCCTATGGAGAGTTAGAGCTTTGAACCCAAAAAGCAAACAGAATGCAGAGTTACCTCAACCCAAACAGATCTTCTACAAGACACATTGTAATAAAATGTCAAAAATTAATTACAAAGAAAGAATCCTGAAAGCAGCTAAGAAAAAAAAAACACATAACATATAAAGGGAAGCCCACTAGGCTATCATCAAACTTCTCAGCAAAACTACACACCAGAAGAGAGTGGACCCAAACATTCAAATGCTGAAAGAGAGAAATTACCAGCCAAGAATACTATATCCATCAAAGTTATACTTCCAATATGAAGGAGAAATAAAAATTTAAAGACATAAAGAAAATGAGAAAACACCCAATGCAGGAAATACTCAAGGAGGTTATTCAACAAGACACAAAGAACAAAACAAAAACTACAAAACAGTTCCAACAAAGTTACAATAAAAACAAGGATAATCTGTGAGAAAAATAACATACAAAGGGAGAGGATAAAGATCTGCAGTAGTGGATCACAACTGGAAGAAGCTATAAGTCATACAGAGAAGAATGGGTAGGCAGAGAAGCATAAGTCATATGCTTCAACAAGATAAGTCCTCAGAAAAAGTCCTGGATGACTTGGAAGTAATCAAATTACCAGATGCAGAGTAAAAAAATAATGATTGTTAGGATGCTTAGGGATCTTAAAGCTACAATGGATGGACTTAATGAACACCTCAATAAAAAATTTGTAAGTGTCAAAAAGGACATGAAATTCATAAAGAAGAACCAGACAGATATGATAAACACAACATCAAAAAGGAAGACTACATTAGAAGGAATTAAAAGCAGGCTGGATGAAGTGGAGGATTGAATCAGCAACTTAGAGGACAAGATAAGTGAAAACACAGAAGCAGAAAAGCAAAAAGAAAAGAGGATCAAAAAGTCCAAGGAAACTCTGTGACAACATGAAGAGAAACAATATCTGCATAAAAGGGGTTCCTGAAGGAGAAGAGAAAGAACAAGAACTAAAGAAGCTCTTTGAAGAAATTATAGATGAAAATTTCCCTAAATTGATGCAGGAAAGAGTCACACAAGTTTAAGAAGCAGAGAGAACCCCATTAAAAAAGAACCCAAAGGGACCCACACAAAAATATATCATAATCAAAATACTAAAGCTAAGAGATAAAGAATATTAAAAGCTGTAAGAGAAAGACAGTCAATCACCTACAAAGAAATACCCATAGGGATGACATCTGACTTCTCAACAGAAACACTGAAAGCCAGAAGGGATTGGCAAGAAATATTCAAAGTAATGCAGAATAAGAACTTACAACCAAGACTTCTTTATCCAGCAAGATTATCATTTAAAATTGCAGGAGAAATAAAAAGCTTCCCAGATAAAGGAATTCATCACAACCAAGCCAATGATACAAGAAATGTGAAGGGGCCTGCTGTAAACAGAATAAAGCAGGAAAAAAATATATATAGTAAAGGAGGAAAATAGATTTAAAGAAAAAAGTGGGAATAAAAAACTACATATCAATAATAGCCTTAAATGTAAATGGATTAAGTGCTCCAATCAAAAGACACAGGGTAACTGCATGGATAAGAAAACAGGACCCATACATATGCTGTCTACAAGAGACACACCTCAAAACAAAAGATACACATAGACTGAAAATAAAAAGTTGGAAAAAAACATTTCATGTAAATGGACATAAAAAAAAACTGGGGTAGCAATACTTGTATCTGACAAAATAGACTTTCAAACAAAGACTATAGTAAGGGATAAAGAAGGTCACTACATAATGATAAAGAGAGCAATCCAACCAGAAGAGATAACCATTATAAATATCTATGCACCGAATATAGGAGCACCTAAATATGTAAGGCAGACTTTAATGGACATAAAGGGCAAGATCAACAGCAATACTATTATGGTAGGAAATTTCAATACTCCACTAACATCATTGGATAAGTTTTCAAAAAAGAAAATTAACAAAGAAAAAGCAGCCTTTAAGAACACACTAGATCAACTAGATATCTTCAGAATCTTTCACCCTAAAGCAGCAGAATATATATATTTTAAGTGCTCATGGTACATTCTCTAGGATAAACCACATGTTATGGCATAAAATGAGCCTCAACAAATCTAAGAAGATTGAAATTATATCAAGCATCTTTTCTGACCACAATGGCATGAAATTAGAAATTAACTACAATAGAAAAACTGAAAAACACTCAAACACTTGGAAACTAAACAGCATGTTATGAAATAATGAATGAGTCAACAATGAGATCAAGGAAAAAATAAAAAGAATTTTTGAAACAAATGAAAAGGAGCATACAACAACTGAAAATTTATGGGACACAGTAAAAGTAGTCCTGAGAGGGAAGTTCATTGCATTACAGGCAGACCTTAAGAAGGTAGAAAAAGCTCAAATAAACAACCTAACCCTGCATCTAAAAGAACTAGAAAAAGAAGAGCAAGTAAAGCCCAGAGGAAGTAGAGTAAATAAAAATCAGAGCAAAAATAAATGAAATAGAGGCTAAAAAAAATACAGAGGATCAATGAAACCAAGAGCTGTTCTTTGAAAAAGTAAACAAGATCAATGAACCTATAACCAGACTTCAAGAAAAAAAGAGAGAGAAATCAAATATATAAAGTTAGAAATGGGAGTGGAGAAGTAACAACTGACACAGCAGAAATACAAAGGATTGTAAGAAAATACTATAAAAAATTTTATGCCAAAAAATTAGACAACCTAGATGAAATGGACAAATTTCTTGAACAATAACATCTCTCAAAAAACAATCTGGAAGACTCAGAGAACCTAAATAGAGCAACTACAACAAATGAGATCAAAACAGTTTTCAAAAAACTCCCAATAAACAAATGCCCTGGGCCAGATGGCTTCACAGGCAAATTCTACTGTAGATTCAAAGAACTAACTCTTAACCTTTTCAAGCTTTTTCAAAAAATTCAAGAGCATTGAAGACTTCCAAGTTCCTTTTATTAGCATAATTGAGCATAATTGAGCATAATTCTGATTTCAAAATCAGGCAAAGACAACACACAAAAACTATAGCCAATATCCTTGATGAATTATAGATGCTAAAATTCTCAACAAAATATAAGCAAACCGAATCAAGCAATACATGAAAAAAAATCATACACCATGATCACATGGAATTTATTTTTGGGAGGCAAGGCTGGTACAATATGCGCAAATCAATCAATGCAATTCATCACATAAACAAAGGATAAAAATCATATGATAATATTGATAGATGCAGAAAAAGCATTTAATAAAATCCAGCATCCATTTATGATAAAAAAAATCTCAGCAAAGTGAGAATACAGGGAACATACCTCAATATAATAAAGGCCATCTATGACAAACCTACAGCCAATATCATACCCAATGAACAAAAGTTAAAAGCAAGCCCCTTCATATCAGGAACAAGGCAGGAGTGCCCCCTTTCAGCACTACTCTTATTCAACTTAGTTCTGGAAGCCCTAGCCACAGCAATCAGACAAGAAGAAGAAATAAAAGGCATCCAAATTGGAAAAGAAGTAAAACTATCATTATTTGCTGATGATATGACACTGTACATAGAAAATCCTAAAGTCAAAGTCAAAATACTACTGGATCTGAGAAATGAATTTAGGAAGGTGGCAGGATATAAAATTAGCACTCAGAAATCAGAGGCATTTTTATACACCAACAATGATCTGTCTGAAAGAGAAATTAAGAAAACAATCCTCTTTACTTTTGCAACCAAAAAATAAAGTACCTAGGAGTAATTTTAACCAAGAAGGTTAAAAGACTTGTACTCTGAAAATTATAAAATGTTGATAAAAGTAATCAAGGAAGATACAAACAAGTGGAAGCATATACCGTATTTACGGTTAGGAAGAATAAACATCATTAGTATTACCCAAAGCAATTTATAAATTCAATGCAATTTCTATTAAAATACCAATAACATACTTCAAAGATATGAAACAGATATTCTAAAAATTTATATGGAACCAAAAAAGAACACGAATAGCCTCAGCAATCTTGAAAAAGAATAAAGTAGTGGTATCACACTTCCTGATATCAAGTTATACTACAAGGCAATTGTACTTAAAACAGCTTGATATTGGCATAAGAACAGGCATAGAAATCAATGGAACAGAACAGAGAACCCAAAAGTAAATCTGCACCTTTATGGACAATTGATATTTGACAAAGGAGGTAATAGCATACAATGAAGTAAAGACAGTCTCTTTAATAAATGGTGTTGGGAAAATTGGACAGCTGCCTTCAAAAAAATGAAAGTAGACCACCAACTTACACCATTCACAAAAATAAAGTCAAAATGGATAAAAGACTTAAATGTAAGTCATAAAACCATAAGCATCCTTGAAGAAAACATAGTCAATAAGCTTTCTGACATTACTCACAGCAATATATTTGCTGATTTATCTCCACGGGCAAGGGAAATAAAAGATAGAATAAACAAATGAGACTATATCAACTAAAAAGCTTTTGCACAGCTAAAGACAATATGAACAAAATCAAAAGACCAACCACACAATGGGAGAACATATTCGACAATACATCTGATAAGGGGTTAATAACCAAAATTTATAAAGAACTTATAAAACTCAACACCGGGAAGATAAACAATCTGATTAAAAAATGGCCAAGAAGTGTCCATCAGTGGATGAGTGGATTTAAAAGCTTTGGTACATATATACTATGGAATATTACTCAGCCATAAGAAACGTTGACATCGGATAATTTACAATGACATGGATGGACCTTGATAACATTATACTGAGTGAAATAAGTAAATCAGAAAAAACTAAGAACTATATGATTCCATACATAGGTGGGGTATAAAAATGAAATTCAAAACATGGACAAGAGGGTGGTGGTTACAGGGGGGCAGGGTAGGGGCACAAAGAAAACCAGATAGAAGGTGACAGAAGAAAATTTGACTTTGGTTGATGGGTACACAACATAATCAAATGTTAAAATAACCTGGAGATGTTTTCTCTGAACATATGTACTCTGATTTATCAGTCACCTTATTAAAATAATCATAAAAATTTTTTTAAATGGGCAAAAAAATGAATAGACACTTCTCCAAAGAGGACATACAGATGGCCAATAGGCATATGAAAAAATGCTCAACATCACTAATCATTAGAGAAATGCAAATCAAGACCACAAGGAGATATCACCTCACACCAGTCAGAATGGCGCTCATCAACAAAACAACACAGAATAAGTGCTGGTGAGAATGTAGAGAAAAGGGGACCCTCCTGCATGCCTGCTGGTGGGCATGCAGACTGGTATAGCCACTGTGAAAACAGTATGGAGATTCCTCAAAAAATTAAAAATGGAGCTGCCTTTTGACCCAGCGATCCCACATTTAGGAATATATTCCAAAAACACTACATTAATGATTCAAAAGAAGAAATGCACCCCCATGTTTATGGCAGTATTGTTTATAATAGCCAAGATCTGGAAAGATCCCAAGTGTCCATCAGTGCATGAGTGGATTAAAAAGCATTGGTACATATATACAATGGAATACTATGGGGCCATGAAAAAAAAAGGAAATCTTACCTTTTGCAACAACATGGATGGACCTGGAAACTATTATGCTATGTGAAATAACCCAGGCAGAGAAAGAACAATATCATATGACCTCACTCATTTGAGCAATCTCATGAACAATATGAACTGAGGAACAAAATAGAGACAGATGTGGGATCAAAGGGACCAGAGGGAAAGTGGACAGAAGAAAAGGGGATGATATGATGGGATCAGAGAACAGAAAGATATTGGTGAAACTATATTCACATAACACTGCATTATAGAGAGCAGAAAAGAAAATCCTGGAGGGAATGGAGGAGGGCGTTTTGGGGAAGGGGGCAAGGGGATGCTGAGGAGCACATGGGGGAGATGCATTTGGGGTGACAGTAGAATCTATGTAAACACATAAATTTAAATAAAAATTATATATACAGACAAATGAGAATGACATGACATATTAAAATTTCTGGGATGCAGTGCAAGCAGTAATAATAGGGAGTTTATATCATTAAAGACTTACAGCAAGAAACAAGAGAGATCCAAAGTCAACAACCTAACATCACATATTAAGGAACTAGAAAAAGTAGAACAATTGCCACCCAAAGTCAGTAGAAGAGAGAAAATAGTAAACATTAGAGGAGAGCTAAATGAAATAGAAAAAATAAATCTGAAAAAATTAATACAACAAAGAGCTGGTTATTTGAAAAATCAATAAAATTGACAAATCACTGGTTGCATTCACTAAGGCAAAATGAGGAAAGACTAATAAACAAAATGTAAAATAAAACATAGACATTAACACGGACATCATAGATGTACAAAGAATCATAGTGGAATATAATGAAAGATTATATGTCATCAAATTCAACAACCTAGAGGAAATGGATGAATACTGAGAACTATACAACCTTCCAAAGCTGAGTAATGAAGAAGTAGAAAACCTAAATAGACCTATAAGCAGGAAAGTAATAAAAACAACTACAAAAACCTCCCCAAAATACCAAAGTCCAGGACCATATGGCTACACTAGTGAATTTTACCAAACATTTAATGATTTGGTACCTACTTTTCTCAAAGTCTTCCAAAAAATAGAAACAAAAGCAATAATCCCCAACACATTTTATGAGGTCAAGATAACCCTCATACCGAAGTCTTCCAAAGAATATAGACAGAAAACTACAGACCAATAACTCTAATAAATACAAATGCAAAAATCCTAAACAAAATACTATAAGTTGAATACAGCAGCATATTAAAAAATAATATATGGCCAAGGCTTGCCGCCTTCCCATGAGCGGGCTTCTCCTGCAAGGGTGGGGCAAAAGCCTGAAATCAGGCGGAGACCCACAGCTGAGCAAAGGTGCTCACCCCTGACCTCAGGGCTGAGCATAACGCCACCCGCGGGGGTGGGGCAAAGGCCAAGGACACTGAAGCTTGTACACCTGAGCACATGATCACAGCCACTCCCGTGAAGGAGAGGCAGAAACCACAGCAACAGCCCCAGTGGGCAGGCACCGGCAACACCCATACCTGAATGCCCTAGGAAGCAACAGCAGAGGGGGTGGCAGACCTGCAGATAGACCAAACCTAGGGAACACAGAGGCCATACCCAGTGGACTCCAGTGGCCAAAATCTTCTTTTACACAGACAAAATAAGATGGCAGAGAAATGCAACACAAATGAATCAAGAGAAATCCCCAGAAAAGGACCTGAATGAATCAGATATAACCAAATTACCAGATGCAGAGTTTAAAATAACGATTGTTAGGATGCTCAAAGATATTAGAACAACAATAGATAGTCATTACAAACACCTAAATAAAGAGATAGCAAATATTAAAAAGGATATTGAAATAATAGAAAAGAATAAGTCAGAAATGACAAATACAATATCAGAAAAGAACACAATGGAAGGAATTAAAAGCAGGATGGATGAGGCTGAGAATCAAATCAGTGAGTTAGAGGACAAGATAAATAAAAACATGGAAACAGAGTAGAAAAAGGAAAAGAGACTCAAAAAGTCTGAGGAAACTCTAAGAGAGCTCTATGACAACATGAAGAGAAATAACATCCGCATCATAGGGGTTCCTGAAGAAGAAGAGAAAGAATAAGGGATCGAGACTTTGTTCAAACACATCATAGCTGAAAACAGCCCTCAATTAAGGCAGAAAAACATCTCACAAGTTCAAGAAGCACAGAGAACTCCATTAAAGAGAAACCCAAAGAAATCTACACCAAGATACATCATAATTAAAATATCAAAGCTAAGTGATAAAGAGAAAATATTAAAAGCTGCTAGAGAAAAAAAGACTATCACCTATAAAGGAGCCCTCATAAGGATGGCATCCGACTTTTCAACAGAAACACTGGAGGCCAGAAGGGAATGGCAAGAAATATTCAAAGTAATGCAGAACAAGAACCTACAACCAAGAATACTTTATCCGGCAAGGCTTTCGTTTAAAATTGAAGAAGAAATAAAAAGCTTCCCAGACAAAAAAAAACAAACCTCAAGAAATACACTACAACCAAACCAAGGCTGCAAGAAATGCTAAGGGGTCTGTTGTAAACAGATCAAAGGAGAAAAAGAATATAGCAAAAGAGGAATACAGTTTTAAAGAATAAAATGGCAATAAACAATTACATATCAATAATAACCTTAAATGTAAATGGATTAAATTATCTTATCAAAAGACATAGGGTAGCTGCGTGGATAAGAAAACAGGACCCGTACATATGCTGTCTACAAGAGACACACCTTAAAACAAAAGATGCACATAAACTGAAGATAAAAGGATGGAAAAAATATTTCATGCAAATGTAAATGAAAAAAAAAAGCTGGGGTAGCAATACTTATACCAAACAGAATGGACTTCAAAACAAAGACTATAGTAAGAGAATAAGAAAGTCACTACATAATGATAAAGGGAGCAATCCAACAGGAAGATATAATCGTTTTAAATATCTACACCTAGTATAGGAGCACCTAAATATATAGAGCAGACTTTGATGGATTTAAAGGGCAAGATCAACAGCAATACTATAAGAGTAGGGGATTTCAATACTCCACTAATATCACTAGATAGATCCTCAAGAAAAAAAATTAACAAAGAAATAGCAGACTTAAAGGACATACTAGATCAACTCGATTTAATAGATATCTTCAGAACCTTTCACACTAAAGCAGCAGAATATACATTATTTTCAAGTGCTCACGGTACATTCTCTAGGATAGACCACATGTTAGGGCACAAAAGCAGTCTCAACAAATTTAAGAAGATGAAAATCATATTGAGCACTTTCTCTGATCACAAGGGCATGAAACTAAAAATCAACCACAACAGAAAAACTGAAAAATACTCAAATACTTGGAAACTAAATAGCATGTTATTAAATAACAAATGGGTTAACAATGAGATCAAAGAAGAAATAAAAAAATTCTAGAAATGAATGATAATGACTATACATCAACTCAAAATTTATGGGACACAGCAAAAGCAGTCCTGGGAGGGAAGTTCATAGCATTACAGACATACCTCAAGAAGCTAGAAAAAGCTCAAATAAGCAACTTGACCTTTCATCTAAAAGAACTAGAAAAAGAACAGCAAGTAAAGCCCAGCTAGTAGAAGGAAGGAAATACTAAAGATCAGAGCAGAAATAAATGACATAGAGGCTAAAGAAACAATACAGAGGATCAATGAAACCAGGAGCTGGTTCTTTGAAAAGGTATACAAGATCAATGAACCTTTAACCAGACTCACCAAGAAAAAAAGAGAGAGGACTCAAATAAAATTAGAAATGAGAGTGGAGAAATAACAACTGACACAACAGAAATACAAAATATTGTGAGAAAATACTATGAAGAATTGTATGCCAAAAAACTAGACAACCTAAAAGAAATAGACAAATTTCTTGAAACATATAATCTTCCAGAAATTAATCTGGAAGAATCAGAAAACCTAAACAGACCGATTACAACAAATAAGATTGAAACAGTTATCAAAAAACTCCCAAAAAAGAAAAGTCCAGGGCCAGATGGCTTCACAAGTGAATTCTACCAAATATTCAAAGAAGAACTAACTCCTATCTCAAGCTATTTCAAAAAATTCAAGAGGAAGGAAGACTTCCAAGCTCATTTTATGTGGCAAGTATAATTCTGATTCCAAAACCAGGCAAAGACAACACAAAGAAAGAAAATTATAGGCCAGTATCCCTGATGAATTTAGATGCAAAAATCCTCAACAAAATATTAGCAAACCGGATCCAGCAATATATGAAAAAAATCATACACCATGATCAGGTGGGATTTATTCTTGGGAGGCAAGGCTGGTACAATATTCACAAATCAATCAATGTGATTCATCACATAAACAAAAGGAAGGAGAAAAACCACATGATAATTTCAATAGATGCAGAAAAATCATTTGATAAAATCCAGCACCCATTTATGATCAAAACTCTCAGCAAAGTTGGAATACAAGGAACATACCTCAACATGATAAAGGCCATCATTTCAAATCCACAGACATCATCATAATCAATGAATAAAAATTAAAAGCAATTCTGTAAGATCAGGAATAAGACAGTGGTGCCCACTTTCATCACTCTTATTCAACATAGTTCTGGATGTCCTGTCCACAGCAATCATACAAGAAAAAGAAATAAAAGGAATCCAAATTAGAAAAGAAGAAGTAAAACTATCATTATTTGCAGATGATATGATATTGTATATAGAAAACCCTAAAGTCTCAGTCAAAAAACTACTAGAGCTGATGAATGAATTCAGCAAGGTGGCAGGATATAAAATTAATACTCAGAAATCAGAGGCATTTTTATACACTAAAATTGAACTGTCAGAAAGAGAAATTAAGGAAGCAATCCCCTTCACCATTGCAACCAAAAAAATAAAGTACTTAGGAATAAAATTAACCAGGGAGATTAAAGACTTGTACTTGAAAAATTATAAAACATTGATAAAAGAAATCAGGGAAGATACAAACAATTGGAAGCATATATTGTGCTCATGGTTAGGAAGAATAAACATCATTAAAATGTCTATATTACCCAAAGCAATTTAGAAATTCAATGCAATACCAATTAAAATACCAGTGACTTATATCAAAGATATAGAACACATATTCCAAAAATTTATATGGAACCAAAAGAGAACACAAATAGCCTCAGCAATCTTGAAAAGGTAGAATGAAGTAGGAGGTATCACACTTTCGGACATCACGTTATACTATAAGGCCATTATACTCAAAACTGCTTGGTACTGGCATAAGAACAGGTATATAGATCAGTGGAACAGCACCGAGAACCCAGAAATAAACCCACACTTTTATGGACAACTGATATTTGACAAAGGAGATAAGAGCATACAATGGAGTAAAGACAGCCTTTTCAACAAATGGTGTTGGGAAAATTGGACAGCTACCTGCAAAAAAATGAAAGTAGACCACCAACTTAACACCATTCACAAAAATAAACTCAAAATGGATAAAAGACTTAAATGTAAGCTGTAAAACTATAAGCATCTTAGAAGAAAACATAGGCAGTAAGCTCTCTGACATCTGTCTCAGCAATATATTTGCCAATTTAACTCCACGGGCAAGTGAAATAACTGACAGGATAAACAAATGAGACTATATTAAACTAAAAAGCTTCTGCACAGCTAAAGACAATAAGAACAGAATAAAAAGACAAACTACACAATGGGAGAATGTATTTGACATTATGTCTGATAAGGGGTTAATAACCAAAATTTATAAAGAACTTGTAAAACTCAATACCAGGAAGACAACAATTTAATCAAAAAACGGGAAAAAGAAATGAATAGACACTTCTCCAAAGAGGGCATACAGATGGCCAGTAGGCATATGAAAAAATGCTCAACATCACTAATCATTAGAGAGATATCACTAATCAAATTAATGAGATATTTCTTCACACCAGTCAGCACAGTGCTCATCAACAAAACAACACAGAATAAATGCTGGCGAGAATGTGGAGAAAAGGGAACCCTCCTGCACTGCTGGTGGGAGTGCAGACTGATGCAGCCACTGTGAAAAACAGTATGGAGATTCCTCAGGAAATTAAAAATTGAACTGCCTTTTGACCCAGCTATCCTACTTTTAGGAATATACCCCAAGAACACCATAGCACTGTTTGAAAAGAAGAAATGCACCCCCATCTTTATGGCAGCATTGTTCACAATAGCAAAGGTCTGGAAACAGTTCCAGTGTTCGTCAGTGGATGCGTGGATTAACCAGCTTTGGTATATATATATACTATGGAATACTACTAAGCTATAAGAAATGATGACATCGGATCACTTACAACAACATGGATGGACCTTGATAACATTATACTGAGCGAAATAAGTAAATCAGAAAAAACTAAGAACTATATGATTCCATACATACGTGGGACATAAAAATGAGACTCAGAGACATGGACAAGAGTGTGGGGGTTACAGGGTGGGGGGGGGGAGAAGAGGGAGGAGGTTGGGGGAAGTGAGGGGCACAAAGAAAATCAGTTAGAAGGTGACGTAAGACAATTGGACTTTGGGTGATGGGAATGCAGCATAATCAAATGTCAAAATAGCCTAGAGATGTTTTCTCTGAACATATGTACCCTGATTTATCAATGTCACCCCATTAAAATTAATTAAAGAAAGTAAAAAACAACAAAAACAAAAAACTATAATGAAATACCATCAATTATGAAATGGTTTTAAGTAAGTAGTAAAATTTTAGGTGTTTTTATAACATTTGTTGTACTTATGGACTTTCTATAATAAGAATGTATTACTTAAAAAATAATAATATATCACGATCAAGTGAGTTTCATTCCAAAATCACAATGATGGTTCAACATATGGAAATAGGTTACCATAATGTATCACACCAACAAAACAAGGAAAAAAATTATATGATCTAATGAATGGATGCAGAAAAGGCATTCTATAAGATACAACATCCCTTTAGGCTTAAAATACTCAATGAAATTAAAATAAAAGGAAAGTACTTCAACATGATAAAGTCCAAATATGACAAACCATCAGTTAATGTCATACTAAATGGTTAAAAAATGAAGGCTTTTCTTCTAAAATTAGGAACAAGACAAGACTACCCCCTTTCACCACTCTTATTCAACATAGTTCTTAAAGTTGTAGCCAGAGCAATCAGGCAAGAGAAAAAATAAAAGGCATCGATATTAGGAAAGAGGAAGTAAAGTTATTTTCTTTTTACTAATGACATGATCTTGTATAAAGAAAACTCCAAAGACTCCACCAAAAAACTATTAGAAACAATAAACCAAAACAGTAAAGTTGCAGGATACAATATTAATATACAAAAACAAGTCTAGCCTGACCTGTGGTGGCGCAGTGGATAAAGCGTCGACCTGGAAATGCTGAGGTCGCCGGTTCGAGACCCTGGGCTTGTCTGGTCAAGGCACATATGGGAGTTGATGCTTCCAGCTCCTCCCCCCCTTCTCTCTCTCTGTCTCTCCTCTCTCTCCCTCTCCTCTCTAAAAAAAAAAACAAAAAAACAAACAAGTCTATTGCTTTCCTATATGCCAACAATGAAACTTCAGAAAATAAACTAAAAAAAAAAATCAACTTCTTTTGTAATTACAACAAATATAAATACCTAGAAATAAACTTAACAAAAGATATGAGGGACCTATATACCAAAAACTATAAAACATTATTGAAAGAAATTGAAAAAGACACAATGAAATGGAAAAATATTCCATATTCATGGACTGGAAGAATCAAATAGTTAAAATGGCCATATTACCCAAATAAATATACAAATTTTATGCAAATCCCATCAAAATCCCAATATCGTTTTATAAAAAAATAGAACAAAAAATAACCAGGTGTGTATGGAACCATAAAAAACTCCAAATAACCCATCAGTCCTGAGAAAAAAAGAATAAAGCTGGAGGAATCACACTATTTGACTTCAAAATTTACTGTAGAGCCACAATAATCAAAACAGCATGGGATTAGAAGAAAAGCAGACCTACAGATCAATGAAACAGAATCAAGAGCCCAGATATAAAACCACATATATATGGACAAATCATCTTTGTCAAAGGAGCCAAAAACACACATGGAGGAAAGAAAGCCTCTTTAATAAATGGTGCTGGGATAATTGGAAAGTCACATGCAGAAGAATGAAACTTCACTACATTTGTCCCCCAGAACAAAACTTTATTCAAAATGAATCAAAGATCTAAATATAAGATCCGAAGAAACAAATTACATAGAAGAAAACATAGGTACTCAACTTACGGACCTTGGCTGTAGAGAACAAAATATGAATTTGACCCCAAAGGCAAGGCAAATGAAGGCAAAAATAATGAGACTATATCTAACTAAAAGGTTTCTGCCCAGGAAAAGTAACTGACAACAAAATAAAAATCAGCCAACTAAAAGGGAGGTGATATTTGCAAACAACAGCTCCAATAATGGGTTATTATCCAAAATATACAAAGAACTCAGAAAGCTCAGCATCAAACAAGCAAACAATCCAGTTAAAAGATGGGGTGAGAGGCCCTGGCCGGTTGGCTCAGCGGTAGAGCGTCGGCCTAGCGTGCGGAGGACCCGGGTTCGATTCCCGGCCAGGGCACACAGGAGAAGCGCCCATTTGCTTCTCCACCCCTCCGCCGCGCTTTCCTCTCTGTCTCTCTCTTCCCCTCCCGCAGCCAAGGCTCCATTGGAGCAAAGATGGCCCGGGCGCTGGGGATGGCTCTGTGGCCTCTGCCTCAGGCGCTAGAGTGGCTCTGGTCGCAACATGGCGACGCCCAGGATGGGCAGAGCATCGCCCCCTGGTGGGCAGAGCATCGCCCCTGGTGGGCGTGCCGGGTGGATCCCGGTCGGGCGCATGCGGGAGTCTGTCTGACTGTCTCTCCCCGTTTCCAGCTTCAGAAAAAAATGAAAAAAAAAAAAAAAAGATGGGGAGAGAACTGGAACAGGCACTTCTCCCATGAGGACATACAAATGTCCAAGATATATGAGAAGATGCTCATCTTCACTAGCTATTTGAGAAATGCAAATCAAAACTATAATGAGATACCACCTCACACCTCTTGAACTGGCTATTATCAACAAGACAGGTAGTAAAAAGGTTTGGAGAGGCTGTGGAAAAGGAACCCTCATTCACAGCTGGTAGGAATGCAAATTAGTACAACCATTCTGGAAGAAAGTATGTATGGTGGTTCCTCAAAAAAATTAAGAATAGAACTATCATATGACCCAGAGATCGCCTTACTGGGTATCTATCCCCAAAACTCTAAAATATTGGTATATAAAGACACATGCATCCCTGTATTCATCACAGCATTATTTATAGTGGCCAAGACATGGAAATAACCAAAGTGTCCCTTGATAGAGGATTGGATAAAGAAGATTTGGTACATGTATACAATGGAATATTACTCAGTCATAAGAAATGATGACATAGTGCCATTTATGACAACATGGATGGAGCTTGAGAACATTGTATGGAATGAAATAAGTAAATCAGAAAAAGCTAAGAACTGTATAATTTCACACATGGGTGGGATATAAAAGTGAGGCTCATGAACATAGATAAAAGTGAAGTGGTTACCAGGGGAATGAGGACATGGGGAAGGGGTACATGGGATTAGGGATGAGGGGAAGGGTATAAAGGACAAATATAAGGTGATGGAAAAGTTTTTGACTTTGGGTGATGGGTCCACAACATAATCAACAGTTCAAATGCTATAGAGATATTTACCTGAAACCTATGTATTGTTATTGATCAATGTTACCCTGTTAAATTTAATTTTCTAAATAAAATTTAAAAAGTTGTTACTAATATCTGGTCAATGATATTATCTTTGTGTAATAAGTAAAAAAATACTATTATTGAAAAGAAAAAGCTAGTCAAATGGCTTATTAAAGTTAGTGTTTTATTTGAGAAGTGTCTTACACCAGCTATAATAATTTTACACTTGATATTAGCTAAAAGGGAAAAAGCTTAGAAGCAATGGTTACAGTAATTTTAAACAAGCTAATCAAGTTTATATATATATATATATATATATATATAAATATTATATGTATTATATATATTGATCTGATTCCTGTTGAATTATACACATCCTGGCCATTGCAGGTGCTGGATTGGTATCCAATTGTGGCTGATAAAGAATATTAATCCACACCCCATCAAATCCTTACAAACTGAGAAGAGAGTAACTTCCCTTTTTTTCTGAGGATAGTTTAAAAATCTTAATTTTAAAGGATTTCTTTGATTAAGAGATCATAAGCACCTAGAAGGGTATGAACAGTATAATTATACACAGACACGCACATGCACACACACACATACATATACTATGTACACAATTTATATAATCTTGAAACCTTCTTTTATTCTCTCAGGTGTGTTTCTTTGGGCAGAGTAGACACTACAAGTGTGATTGAAAAATAATGTGCTAGCTTTCAGTATTTGATATAAATCCTTAAAGATCTGTAAAGAGGCAGTAGTGATGGAGACAGTGTTATAAAGAGGATGTGGATTTTTAAAGGACATAGAGAACTTTGAGAGTGTTTATAGGAGAGGCAAAAGCATCCTGGAAATGCTAGAAAAAGAGATCCTGGACCAATTTGATCTCACTGAGCTATCTCTTCATCTCTGAACTGTGTGATTGTGGAAAAAGTGTGTAACTCTCAATTACCTTAGTTTTCTCATCTGCAAAACTGGAAGAATATATATCTACCATATAGGGTTGTTTCAAGATTAAATGAGCTAACTTACTATAACTTGGAACAATGATAGGCAATAATAATTGCTCAATAAATGTCAACTATTATCGTCACTTTTATTACAGATTTTGGGGGGAAAGATTAGCTTCTCTCCTACTCCAGAACATAAAATATTTGACCAAGATACTTCAAATATAACGTTCTTTTAACTTTATAGAGACATTTTGGTGAACCTTTCAGCACAGTAGTTCACAAATGTGGAATCTGTCCTACTTATCCTGTCACTTCAGCTTCTTTGGTCTCTCTCAAACTTTGTGGAACATGAATTTTGGTTGCTCTGCAGAACAAAAGAAAGGCCCGAGAGGCAGTGTGGCCAAATGGAAGAAGCCCTGAACATGAAGTAAACACCTGTTTTCAGTTTTGCCTCTGCTAGTTGCTGGCCCTGTGAGTCATGGAAGTCACTTAGCTTCTTATATATTAAATGGAATCTAGTGAAATAAATGTGAAAAATTTTTTATGGGGTTTGAAGAAAACAATACATATGGGTTTATAATAAAATAAGACTGGTAATGTAACAAGTGTGGCTTTTTATACATGCAAAAGAGCATCGCCTCATTAAAATGTATTGGTCTTGAGAGGTAAACGATACCTTTAATGTTCAAAATATTTATAATTTGATACTTCTTTCAGCATTGGCAGGGGTCCCCAAACTATGGCCTGCGGGCCACATGTGGCCCCCTGAGACCATTTATCCGGCCCCCGCTGCACTTCCAGAAGGGGCACCTCTTTCATTGGTGGTCAGTGAGAGGAGCATAGTTCCCATTGAAATACTGGTCAGTTTGTTGATTTAAATTTACTTGTTCTTTATTTTAAATATTGTATTTGTTCCTGTTTTGTTTTTTTACTTTAAAATAAGATATGTGCAGTGTGTATGGGGATTTGTTCATAGTTTTTTTTTTTTATAGTCCGGCTCTCCAACGGTCTGAGGGACAGTGAACTGGCCCCCTGTGTAAAAAGTTTGGGGATCCCTGGTTTTCAGATTCATGGTTAAAAACCAGTTTCATAACTTTATATTATACTTTATAACTTTTTAAAAAAAATTTTAAATAAATTTTTATTAATGTTAATGGGATACTTTGTAACTTTTTTTTTTTTGTATTTTTCTGAAGCTGGAAACCGGGAGGCAGTCAGACTCCCTCATGCGCTCGACCGGGATCCACCCAGCATGCCCACCAGGGGGCGATGCTCTGCCCATCCAGGGCATCACTCTGTCATGACCAGAGCCACTCTAGTGCCTGGGGCAGAGGCCAAGGAGCCATCCTCAGCGCCCGGGCCATCTTTTGCTCCAATGGAGCCTCGGCTGCGGGAGGGGAAGAAAGAGACAGAGAGGAAGGAGAGGGGGAGGGGTGGAGAAGCAGATAGGCACTTTGGAGTTCAAAAGGGAAAAATAAGATTAGCAAATTTATGTTTACGTGTATCAGCTAAAGCTACTAATTTACAAACAAAGTAATCTGGCTCTGGCTAGTGTTATGGACTGAATGTTTTGTCTCCCTCTAAAATTCATATGCTGAAGTGCTAACTCCAGTGTAGCTAGCTATATTTGAGGTATGGATTAGTGTCCTTCTAAGAGACTCCAGAGAGCAAACCCACTCTCTCCACATGCATGACTAGAGGAAAGACTATCTGAGGCCAAATCAACTGTTTTCAAGGCAGAAAGGCCTCACCAGAAATTATCCCCTGCCAAACCTTGATCTTGAAACTTATCAGCCTCCAAGACTGTGTGGAAATAAGTTCCTATTGTTTAAGCCACACAGTCTGTGGTACCTTGTATGGCAGCCTGAGCAGACTAAGACAGCTATCTAACTCCAACCAAAGAAAATGAAGGACTCACAGAACTAGAGCTTAACAGGCAGACTCCAACACAGTTTCACAGAATACAGAATCAGAACTGAGCACTGATCAGGAACCATGGCTGGGTAAGGAAATCCAATTGTTTTTTTCATTTTTCCATTACTCAGAAATCGAAGTTCCAGGATGATGTATCTGATTATATAAGCCTACAACATGTAGCACTCCTGGCTATACCAGGATAGGAGGAAAAGTGTGTCCTTTCCGTAACGGCCTACTGACACATAGATTATCCTCTAAGATATCACAGTGGGACAAGATCTTGACTCAAAAGGATATCAGTATGTTTCTAGAAAGAAAAAATGGTTGCTAGGTAGCTTAAAAATGTATCATGTACTCTACACTGAATATCGTTACAAATTTCTAGTAGGCTACCATTCTCCTGATATACAAATCACATGTAAATTAAGTGGGTTTCTGTGGCTATAGATTCAGAAATAGTGAACCATAAAAAAGTGAAAGGGATTAAGAAGTAAAAATTGCCAGTTATAAAAATAGTCATGAGATATAAGTACAGCACAGGGAATATAGTTAATAATATTATAATATTATGTATGCCAGATGTGTATTAGACTTATGGTGATCACTAAGGTATATAAATGTCTAATCACTATGTTGTACACCTGAAAGTAATATAATATAGTATCTCAACTGTAACTGAAAAAAAAAAATTTAATAGGAACTCTAGAAGTGTACCTGCCCACAGGTAAAGCTACAGAGTTGAACTTCTCTGAGTTCCAGACCTATAGATTACCTGTCTCTGTAGCTAACTTTCTGTCAGGACTATGTGGTATGTGGAGGTCTTTAGTCAAAAAGCTGGAGCTAAAAAGAAATTTTATTGACCACTATATACTATCATTCACTCATTGGCTGCATGATTCCGGCATATCTGACTGAAATCTGACCTTTTGACTTCCCAATAACAATGTTTATTAAGCAATTGCTATATGAAGGTTTTTGCAATGGGTTTTATCCAAAACTCTCTTCTGCTGATTCTCTTCATGCTCTCTGCCTTTCTTTCTCAGACTCCTCTCTGGCTCCTCCTTCTTCCACCACTGCTTAATGCTAATGATTCCTGAGCTCTATCCCTGGGATTTATCTTATTCTTCTACATATTATATCTGGAGAATTTTTTTTAACTTTTAAAATTAATTTTTAGAGAGAGAGAGGGAGAGGGAGAAAATAGAAACATTGATTTGTTGTTCCACTTATTTATGCATCCATTTATTGATTCTTGTATGTGCAACCTTGGGATCGCACCTGCTACTTGGGATCAAACCTGCGACCTTCATATAATGGAACAGTGTTCTCTTTTCAACTGAGCTGCCCAGCCAGGACTCTATCTAAACAATTTCAACCACACCTGTGGCTGCAGATCCCAACTGCATAGTCTCTCATCTTTATCTCTAGTGGAGATTTCTTTCCCAAGTTCCAAGTCCATACATCAACCACCATCTAATAAGATAATATGTTTCCAATGCCTCAAATGAAACAGATGCAAAACTGAACCCATCAATTCCCACCTACAATCTTCACCTTCCTCTAGTTCAGTGAATGATGCCACAAGTTACCCAGGCACCTTGCAGTCATCAAAGCCTCCCCCGCACATATCTGGTCTTTAAGTCCTGTCATTCCACCTCTAACATATCTCACAAGTCTAGCCCTCCTTTTCATCCCTACTGTCATATCCCAGCATTAAGGACTCAGTGTCATCCCTTTTGCCTCCTTATCACCCTATTTCCTTGCTCACCCATTTCAAACACACCAGAGTAATCATTACCCCCCCCCCCCCACACACACACATGCTCAGTATTCTTCATATGTTATCAAACACTGATGAAATAAAATCTGAACTCTTTTTCAGGTCAAACACTGTGCCTAGTGTTCATGGCATGCTAAACTATGGCATCTGCCTTCATTATAATTTACATCACACTGTTCTGTGTTATAGATGCTAAATTGTGCCCATTTCATCTTCATATGCCCAGTGCTTAATACAATGCTTGAACAAAGGACCACAAAAAACCACTAATTACCTAAGTGGATGAATGAACCAATATGATAAATGAACTATATTTTCTTCTTTATACAATATCGCATTGTTTTATTGTGTATATCTTTAATAATACCATGCTAAAATTACAAAAGTAAAACTACATTCAATTCTCTTTTATCTTATAGTTTTCAATTAGTAAGACCTTAAGCCAGCATTAAACCCTGGGTGAATACTAGGATCACTTGAAGAGATTTTTTTAAAGCTAGCTCTAATCCAGACCAATGAAATCAAAATTTTGCCTCTGTATTTATTGTGTTTATTTGAGTGTTTTCACTGGGATAAAAAGCAACATTCAATTAACATATACTATACTTGATGCAGAAAATTTTATAAATATTAGCTTATGTACTCTTTTTTGAGAGAGGGAATGAAAGGAACAGAGATGACAAGCATCAACTCATAGTTGTGCCACTTTAATTGTTTATTGCTTCTCATATATGCTTTGACCATGGGGCTCAAGCTGAACCAGTGACCCTTTGCTTAAGCCAGTGACCTTGGGCTTCAAGCCAGTGACCTTTGGACTCAATCCAGGGACTGTGGGATCATGTCTATGATCCCACACTCAAGCCGGCAACCTCAGGGTTTTGAACCTGGTACCCTGGTGTCCCAGGTCAACGGTCTATCCACTGCATCACTACATGTTAGGCTTCATGAGTAGTTTCAAAGAGTACATAAGCTGCCTGACTGGTGGTGGAGCAGTGGATAAAGCATTGACTTGGGCCACTGAGGTTCCAGGTTCATAACCCCGAGGTCACCGGCTTGAGTGAGGGCTCAGTTGGCTGGAGTGCAGGCTCACCAGCTTGAGCGCAGGGTCGCCAGCTTAAGCATGGAATCCATAGTCACTGGTTTGAAGCCCAAGGTCTCTGGTTTGAGCAAGCGGTCAATGGCTCAGCTGGAGCACTCTGGTCAAAGCATGTATGAAAAGCAATCAATGAACAACTAAATCTCTTCAACTACAAGGTGATGCTTCTCATCTCTTTCCCTTCCTGTTTGTCTCTCTCTCTCTCTTTCTCCTCTTTTACTAAAATTTTAATTAATTAGTTAATTAATTAATTAAAGAAAAATAAAACAACCCTTGAAGTAGAATCCTCTTTTTACTTTTGAAGCATCTGAAATTCAAAGATTACAGTACAGTACTTGAATGGGTCTCCTAAGTAGTTATGGGATGGTTATAGAATTCAAATCCAGAGCTGTCTGTTACCAAAGAACATGTGCTTTCTCCTGCCTGAGAAATCTCTACACAGGCATTGTAAAATATGACAACACAGGGAGGAACTGGTGGAGGGAAAGAATAGCACTTATAAACATTGATTTGAATGTGGAAACAACCACCGTCACCCTAACTTAAGTGTGTAACAGTGAACCATCCATCTAGACTTATTGGAGTTTTAAAAAAAGTGTGACCATTTGGCAAACAACTAAGTAATAACTGTTCCAGGCAAGAATTATGCTAGATAGATGCTTGTGAAGGTTAACTTTATATGTCAACTTGACTGTACCATGAGATGCCCAGATTAAATATTATTTGGGGGTGTGTGTGTGTCTGTGAGGATGTATCCATAAGGCCAGCATTTGAATCAATAGATTCAGTAAAATAGATTGTCCTCTTCAATGTGGGTGAGCATCAACCAATCCATTGAAGGTGTGAATAGAACAAGAAAGTGAAAAAACAAAGAAAAATGTGGCCGCTTTTTCTTCCTGCCTGGCTACCTGCCTAAACTGGGATATCAGTCTTCTCCTGCTCTCCAACTGGGATTTACATCACTGGTTCCCCTGCTTCTCAGGCCTTTGGACTCAGACTAGAATCATGCCATCAGCTTTTTCTGGGTCTCCAGTTTGCATATGGCAGATCATAGGACTTAGCCTTTATAATCACATGAACCAATACCTCATAAAAAACAAACAAACAAACAAAAAAACCACGGGCACAAGCAAACACACACATCCTTTTGTTTCTATTTCTCTGGAGAACTAATACAATACTAAAATTTGAGAATGAATGAGAAGAGAGATATTTACATAGTCTCAAAGAATATCTCCAGAAGAGGCTTATTTACAAAGCATAAAGTAGTAACTTTACAGTACAGAAGCCTAACAGACATCACCTTAACTGAGTAAGCAAAGTTAATATTATCAGTAACCATTAATGAAACAAATTCATTTCATAAACCTCGTGATATGATGTACTGAAAAGACCATAGCATCATGTTTATGGTAATCTTGCCAAAAATCCACAACTTTAATTATGATGAAACATCAGACAAACTCAAAATGAGAGAGAATCTATGAAATAACTACCCAACCCTCTTCAAAAGTGTCAAGATCATAGAGGACAAAGACCATGGAAATATTCCAAATTAATGAAAACTAAGGAAATACATCTAAATGCACTGTCTGGTCTTTAATTGAATTCTGGATCAGAAAAGAACATCAGTAAGACAGTTTGTGAAATTTGAATAAGGTATGTAGATTAGATAATAGTATTATATTATATTAATTTTCTGCTTTTATGGGTATGTAAGATGTCAATATTTTGAATTGAAGAATTTATGGAAACTCTTTGAACTATTTCTGCAACATTTTTGTGAGTCTGAAATGATTTTAAACTAAAGAGTATTTTTTCATTAAAAAGTTACAAAGTGGCCCTGGCTGGTTGGCTCAGTGGTAGAGCGTCGGCCTGGCGTGCGGAAATCCCGGGTTCGATTCCCGGCCAGGGCACACAGGAGAGGCACCTATCTGCAAGACTGGCTTCATTCAGTTGGTTAAAATAGTCGTCTATTGAAGAAAACGTGAGAGCCTTTTGAACATTAGCTTCATCTCCTTTTTTTTTTCCTTGCTTTCCTGGCATTTCTTGAGCAAATCTGTCAGTTAAGCAGATGATTGGAGACTCTCTGATGTCATTCTCTATACTGATGTCAGATGCCAACCTTGGGGTTTGCTGGGTGGAAAAATGACCAGCTTGGCTTTTACTGTTATGGCTCCTTGTTGCATAAAGTTGGCATTTCTTTTCCTGCTTTTTACTTTTTATTGCTTGTTCCACAGTCTGGGGAGCACACACAGCTGCCTGGCAGTTCTGCTCTCAGCTGTGGCATTCACCATCAAAGGCTCTTCTTACTCTACTTGCTGCTTCAAACAGAAGGACAATGACAATATTAAGCCAGCCCTTCCCCTAAGGGTCTCCGAGCTAGAAGTCTGTATGGAGCTTGTCAGAGAGACTTCTGCCTAAATAGTCCCCAAGATAAGGCTTTTTTTTTTTTTCAAACAAGCAGCACATAGTACCTTGTGATACATTTACATTTAAGTGAAAGGAGTTACCAACCAGAATGTTGTATGTAAACATAACCCTAAGAAACTCTTGGTTCATGTTCACTTTTTATTCTGCTCCAGTATTTCCCTTCACACCTGGAATAGTAAACTATAGCACTTTTCAGAACTGTTTTTTTTGTGTTTGTTTTTCAACTGCAGATGTCCAGGAAACAGTAAACTCTTATTTTGTAGTTTTTTAAAACTGAGCTTTTGATTCCAAGCAAATGAAAATTGTTCCTGTTTAAACTTCTTATTGGTGATAGTTTAACTAGCTGGATTTTGTTTTTTCTGGATTATGGATTTTTTTATGGTTTTCCTTTAGGAGTTTAATATTTCCTGGAGCTCACTGGTAGCAGAGGAAAAAAGTATCCAGAGAAATTGAATTTCTTTTATGTCCACCAAAAAAGTGGCCAGTTTCCAATTATAGGGTAAACCTAGGGCTTTCTAACCAGGGGTTCATGGATTAGCAAGATTTGAGCAATATTAGTATCCCCTTTTTATGTTTTGTATGTCTAGAGTATATACTTTGGAAAGTATCTACAAAATTAAGTCAAGATAGACACTTCTTTCTGGCATTTGTTATGGGATAGTTATCCTAATAGTTCTTGACTCTTGTAATTTAGTAAAAGGGATATTTTACTCTTGAATTGTTTGAGTAAGCATGACTAAATATATATCACTTATTAGACTATCTGAATCTCTCCTTTTAAGTTAGTCTAACAGGTAGGTGTCTACCCTGCAGTATTTTCACCAGTTCTTTCTACTCTTATCAATTGAAATCGCCCAAACAGTTATTGTGAGTTTGCTCTGTGCACATTCCAGGGCTCTGGGATGATGGCTGAAGGGACATGTGATGAAGAAAGTATTTAGAGATAATGGGCATGCATTTGTGTTGGTCCAGACCAAATGGTACAAAGTATGTGGAAACCAAAATGGTGATAGAGTGGCTTCGATACTGTCTATTTCTTACAGAAGAGATTTTGAATTTGGGGGTAAATACACAGTAGAGGGATTTCTGGGTCATGTGATAGTTCTATTCTTAATTTTTTGAGGAACTACCATACTTTCTTCCATAATGATTGTACTGGTTTTTATTCCCACCAGCAGTGAATAAGTGTTCCTTTACCTCCACAGCCTCTCCAACATTTGTTATTACCTGTCTTGTTGATAACAGCCAATATAACAGGTGTGAGGTGATATCATTGTAGTTTTTTTTTTTCTGTATTTTTCTGAAGCCGGAAACAGGGAGAGACAGTCAGACAGACTCCTGCATGCGCCTGACCAGGATCCACCCGGCACACCGACCAGGGGTGACGCTCTGCCCACCAGGGGGCGATGCTCTGCCCCTCAGGGGCGTCGCTCTGTTGCGACCAGAACCACTCTAGCGCCTGGGGCAGAGGCTGAGGAGCCATCCCCCAGTGCCCGGGCCATCTTTGCTCCAGTGGAGCCTCAGCTGCGGGAGGGGAAGAGAGAGACAGAGAGGAAGGAGAGGGGGAGGGGTGGAGAAGCAGATGGGTGCTTCTCCTGTGTGCCCTGGCCGGGAATCGAACCCGGGACTTCTGCACGCCAGGCCGACGATCTACCACTGAGCCAACCGGCCAGGGCCTCATTGTAGTTTTGATTTGCATTTCTCTAATAGCTAGTGAAGATAAGCATCTTTTTATATATCTATTGGCCATTTATATGTTCTCTTGGGAGAAGTATCTTTTCAAGACCTCTGCACATCTTTTAATTGGATTGTTTGTTGTTTGTTGCTGAACTTTGTGAGTTCTTAATATATTTTGGATATTAAGCCCTTATAGAAACTATTGTTTGCAAATACCATCTCTCATTTAGTTGGCTGCCTATTTGTTTTGTTCTTTGTCAGTTTCTTTTGCTGCGCAGAAGCCTTTTAGTTTGATATAGTCCCATTCATTTATTTTTGTCTTTGTTTCCCTTTCCTTTGGGGTCAAATTCATAAATTGTTTTCTACAGCCAAGGTTCATGAGTTTAGTACCTGTGCTTTCTTCTGTGTAATTTATTGTTTCAGATCTTATATTTAGGTCTTTGATCCACCTTGAATTAATTTTTGTTCAGGGAGACAAACTGTAGTCAAGTTTCATTCTTTTGCATGTGGCTTTCCAATTTTCCCAGCACCATTTATTAAAGATGCTTTTTTTCCTCTCCATTGTATGTTTTTGAATCCTTTGCCAAAGATGATTTGTTCATATATATGTGGTTTTATGTCTGGGTTCTTCATTCTGTTCCATTGGTCTATAGGTCTGTTTTTCTGCCTGTACCATGTTGTTTTGATTATTGTGACTCTATAGTATAATTTTAAGTCAGATAGTGTGATACCTCCAACTTCACTATTTTCCCACAGGATTGCTTTGGCTATTCAGATTTTTTTATGATTCTGTACAGATCTGGTGATTTTTTGTTCTATTTTTTAAAAAAATGACATTTGATTTTGATGAAAATTGCATTAAATTTGTATATTGCTTAGGGTAATATGGCCATTTTCACTATATTGATTCTTCTCATCCATGAGCATGGAATATTTTTCCATTTCATAGTGTCTTTTTCAATTTTTTTCAATAATATTTTGTAGGTTTTTGTGTATAGATCATCCACATCCTTTTTGTTATTGCAGTTGTAGAAGAAATTGGTTTTTATGAATTCATTTTTAAAAGATTTGTTTTGACATATAAAAAAATCAATCAACCTTTGTATATTGATTTTGTATCTTGTGAATTTACTGTATTGGTTTATTGTCTCTAATAGTTTTTTGGTGGAACCTTTAGGGTTTTCTATTTATAGGATCATGTCTTCTGCAAAAAGTGGTAACTTTACTTCTTCCTTCCCAATATAGATACCTTTTATTTCTTTATTTTGTCTGATCGGTCTGGCTAAAACTTCAAAAACTATGTTGAAGAAGAGTGAAGAGAATGGAGAGCCTTGTCTTGTTCCTGATTTTAGAGAAAAAGCTTTCATTTTTTTCACCATTTAGTATAATGTTAACTGATGGTTTGTCATATACTTTCCTTTTATTTCAATTTTATTGAGTGTTTTATACATAAAGTGATGTATCTCATCAGATGTCTTTTCTGCATCTACTGATAGGATTATATAATTTTTATTCTTTGTTTTGTTGATGTCGTGTATTACATTGATGGATTTACATATGTTGAAACATTCATTCGCTCCTGGAATAAATCCCACTTGATCATGATGTATTATGTTTTTAATGAGTTATTGTATTTGACTTGCTAGTATTTTGTTTAAGATTTTTGCTTCTATATTCATTAGAGATATTAGTCTGTAGTTTTCTTTTTTGTGTGTTATCCATGCTAGGTTTTGGTATGAGGGTTATGTTGGCCTCATAAAATGTGTTAGGGAGTACTGCTTCTATTTTTTAGAAGACTTTGAGAAGGATAGGCATCAAATCTTTGAATGTTTGGTAAAATTCACTAGTGTAGCCATATAGTCCTGAACTTTGGTATTTTCAGGAGGTTTTCGATAGTTGTTTCTATTTCTTCCCTGCTAATAGGTCTATTAGGTTTTCCACTTCTTCATGACTCAGTCTAGGAAGGTTGTATAGTTCTCAGAATTCATTCATGTCCTCAAGGTTGTTAAATTTGGTGGCATGTAAAACTTTTATTATATTATACTATGATTCTTTGTATATCTATGATGTCTGTGATAATTTCTCTTCTTTTATTTTAGATTTTGTTTTTGAGTTTTTCCTCTTTTTTCCTTAGTGAATCTGGCCATAAATTTAAATTTGTTGAATTTATTGATCTTTGTAAAGAACCAACTTTTTGTTGAATTAATTTTTTCTATACTTTTTTTGTTCTCTATTTCATTCAGTTCTGCTCTAGTTTTTACTATTTCCTTTCTTCTGCTGAATTTGTGTTGCCTTTTTTCTACTTTTTCTAGTTTCTTAAGATGTGATGTTAGTTTGTTGACGAGATCTCTCTTGTTTCTTGATATAAGCCAGTAATAATATAAATTTTCCTCTTATTACTGCTTTTGCTGCATCCCAGAAATTTTGATATGTCGTGTTGTCATTTTCATTTGCTTGTATATTTCTCTTGATTTCTTCTTTTATTTCTACTTTGATCCATTAGTTTTTAGAGGTATGTTGATTAATTTTCACATTTTTGTGGTTTTCATTACTTCATTTTTGCTGTTGAATTCTTATTTCAAAACCTTATGGCCAGAAAATATGCTTGGTATTATTGCAATCTTCCTGAATTTGTTGATGTTAGTTTTGTGGCCTAACATATGGTCTATTCTTGAGAATGTTCCATGAATGCTGGAGAATGTATAATCTGACATTTGAGGATGAAATGTCTTATAAATATCTATTATGTCCATTTGGTTCAGAATGTCATTTAAGGCTGATATTTCTTTCTTGATTTTCTGTTTGAATGATCTATCTAAAGCTGTAAATGGTGTGTTGAAATCTCCAAGTATGATTGTGTTATTGTCTGTTTCTATTTTTAGATCAGTTAGTAGATGTCTTATATATTTTGCTGCTCCCAGTTTCTGTGCATATATATATATTATGAAGTGTTATGTCTCCTTGATTCTATGTTCCCTTTATCATTATGAAATGTCTATCTTTGTTTCTGGTTTCCTATTGTCTTGAAGTCAACATTGTCAGATATGAGTATGGCTATACCTGTTTTCCTTTGGATATTATTTGCTTGGAGAACTGTTTCCAATCTTTCACTTTAAACCTACTTTTGTCATTGCATCTCAAATGTGTCTCTTGAAGGCAGCATATGTTTGGATTTTACTGTCTGATCCAATCTGCTACACTGTGCCTCTTTTTTTTTTTAACTTTTTTATTTTTATTTTTTGTATTTTTCTGAAGTAGAAGCAGGAAGGCAGACAGACTCCCCCATGTACCTGACTAGGATCCACCTGGCATGCCCAGTTGGGTGACCTTCTGCCCATCTGGGCCACCGCTCCAATGTGACTGGAGCCATTCTAGCGCCTGAGGCAGAGGCCATGGAACCATCCCCAATGCCCTGGCCAACTTTGCTCCCATGAAGCCTTGGCTGCAGGAGGGTAAGAGAGACACAGAGAGAAAGAAGAGGGGGAAGGGTGGAGAAGCAGATAGGCACTTCTGTTTGTCCAGTCTGGGAATCAAACACAGGACTTCCATATGCTAGGCTGATGCTCCACCACTGAGCCAACCAGCCAGGGCCCACTGTGCCTTTTTATTTGTGAGTTTAGTCTATTTACATTTAGGGTAGTTATTGTCACTTGAGGATTTCTTATAGCAATTTTATGTCTTGTTTTCTGGTATCTCTGTGTCTTTTTTTGGTTCTTCTATTTTTGTTTCTGTCAGTTGTTTTTATCTGCTGCTATTCCATATTTTGTTTTCCTGTTTCTTCTTATTTTAAGCTGTGTGTTCAGTGATATTTTTTTCATGGGTTATTGCCATTAGGTTATTAAGAGAAAATGTTCATTTGTACAAGAGTCCTTTGTCTTATTAGTGCTTCTGCACTCCATCCTTCTTTAGTACTGTAAATCTTTATCCTCTCCCATTTTATGTTATTGTTGTCACATATTATTCTTGTTTTTATTGTGACCTTGTTGCAGCTTTTCCTTGTAGTTTCATTTATTTTGTTCTTTGTGTCTAGTCAAATAACCCCCGTTAGTATTTCATGCAGTGGGGGCTGTCTGGTGATAAATTCCCTCAGCTTCTGTATATCTGTAAATATTTTATTTATCCACCATATTTGAAGAATAACTTTGATGAATATAGTATTTTTGGCTGGTAATTCCTTTCAGTATTTTGAATGTTTGGGTCTATTCTCTTCTGATTATACAGTTTCTGCTGAGAAGTCTGATGATAACCTAATGAGCTTTACTTTATGTGTTATGTTTTTTTTTCCTAGCTACCCTGAGGATTCTTTCTTTGTCATTGATTTTTGACAATTTTATTATGATGTGTCTTGGAGTAGGTCTGTTTTGGTTCAGGTAACTCGGCATTCTGTTTGCTTCTTGGATTTGAGACTCTATTTCCATGGGTTTGAGAAATTCTCATCAGTTATTTGTTTGAACAGGCTCTCCATTTTCTTCTCTCTCCCTTCTTCTTCTGATATACGCATTATTCTTATACTGCTCTTTTTGATGGAGTCAAACAATTCTTGGAGAGCTCTCTCCATTTTTTTAATTCATGAGTCTCTCTCCTCTTCTCACTGTAGAATTTTTCATTGCCTGTCTTTGGTGTCACTGATTCTTTCCTCTAGCTGGCTTGTTCTGTTAGCTAAACTTGCTACCTCAGTCTTCAATTCATGTATTGAATTTTTCATCTTTGTTTTTAAAATTTCAATCTCTTGTTTTGTTTATTGTTTTCTGAGCTCATTTAGTTGTCTATCGGTATCTTCTTGCATCTCACTAAGTATTTTCAGAACTTCAATCTTGAATTCTATTTTTTAACTCTTAAGTTTTTCATGTGATTGAGATTATCTTCTGGATTTTTTTTTGGCAAAGAGAGTCAAAGAGAGGGACAGAAAGGAACAGACAGACAGGGAGAGAAATGAGAAGCATCAATTCTTTGTTGCAGCATCTTAGTTGTTTATTGATTGCTTGTTCATTGATTGCTTTCTCATACATGCCTTGACCAGAGTGGGGGGCTACAGCAGAGCAAGGGACCCCTTGCTCAAGCCAGAGGTCTTGGGCTCTAGTCAACAACCTTGGGTTTCAAGCCAGCAACCATAGGGTCATGTCTATGATCCCATGCTCAAGACAGTGACCCCACACTCAAGCTGGTGAGCCCATGCTCAAAGCAGATGAGCCATGCTGAAGCCAGCTCCTTGGGATTTTGAACCTGGGTCCTTTACATCCCAGTCTGAAGCTCTATCCACTGTGCCACCGCTTTTCTGGAGATTTTTCATTCTCCTTCCATACTATGCCTGTCTTGGGTAGCCATAGTATCCTATTTCTGTTTACTTGATGGTATTTTAAAGAATCCCAACAAAAGAACAACTAAAGAAAATGAAAAATTAACATAAAAATACAACAAAAATATAAACATTTAAAAAATCATGACAAGTAGAAAAACCACAGAGAAAAGACCAAAAGAAAACAACAAAAATTGAAAACAAAACAACAATAAAAATAATAAAAAATACAATTTAAAGAAATAAAATTCAAAAGAGAAAAAAGAGAATAAGAAGAAAAAAGGAATAAGGAAAAGAAAAGTAAAGATAAATTTTGGTTTTGAGAGGTTTAATCAGTAGGTGTTGCTGTATAAAAACTTTTAGCTTTGTTAATTTCCTGGGCTGTTCACCACTGAGATGTTGTTGCAATGATGTAGGCAGGGCCACATTCATCTTGGTGGGTGGAGTGTGTTGTGAGGGCTTTGTAGCTTAGATGTTATGGCTTTGGCATTCTGGCTTTAACTTGCTGGCTTTATGGCTCTAACAATGGTGATCTCAGGCTTCTGTGTGGTCCTTCCCAAGTCTCAGCAGACCTGGGGACCAGATGTGGAACACCTCTGTTCTTTAGGGGAGACAGTGGCTCTTGAGAGCTAACTGTAAGGTTGATCTCTGACACTCTTAGTACTGTGAGATGAGGCAGGCAGAATCTGTAAGGCTTGGGGCCACACTTTAGTTTTCTCTGTCTCTGCTGAGTGTAGGCTGCAGCAGACTGTGAGAACACTGGCTGTGACCCATACTCTGGCCACTTTGGTTTATCTCCCTCTCTGCCCCTCTATCTCACTGCTCCTTCCAGCAGAATGAAACTCAGTCACTCCGAGTTTTCCTTTATGTACCCCTCAGAAAAAATCTAGAGAGTCCAAGCTGCCCTCTTCCCTGTAGTTCAGCAGAGAAAAAAAACCCCCAGTCACTCCAGGTTTGTATCCTCTCCTCTCCAAAGACCACTATGAATGCATTTTATCTTCTGCCCTCCTCTTCACCCCATCTCACCTTTAGTCCATTTGGTGCATGGATCTTTCAGGCACACCTGTGAGCCCAGATGGGGTTCCTTTGCTGTGTTATAGTTGTTCAATTTGTTAACATTTCAAGGGGAGAGATCAGGATTACCTCTCACACCACCATTACTTTGACATAATCTCAACATATTTTTAGTAGTTTAAGTTCAGCCCTAAATTCAACAAACACAGGACTCAGCAGGATTTGTTTTCCTCTTATCAATATGGTCCATGGTTTTAAAAAATATATATTTTGATTATGACCTCTGAGTTTGTGGGTAAATCTTCATGGGTAGTAATTTTCTTTTACCACTTTATTACTTTTCAGAAAATTTCCTGGTTCCATTACATGATCTTTGGTATCTGATTATCAGAATTTTATACATTGTTCCAGCTGTCTTACATAGTTTTTATTAGGGCAGAATCAATTTTTCTATTTTGTTTGACTATTCTTATTTTTCCTTAGTTCACTGTGGATTGTTTTTTTGTTCAGGGGAACCTAGAATTCGGGAAGCTAGAACTCAATCAGGAGAGGTAATTGTCCCAAGTGACTGGCAAGATGTAAACCAGAGAATATCCATTGTGTTAGGAATAAGTGAGGCCAAATAGGATGTAGGATCAGAAAGAGGGGCCTTAATGCAACTGCCATTAATGGGGCTGTGCCGTGTGACATAGTTTTGAGGGACACTGGCCTCTGGTTTAAAAACAAGGGTTAAGGGCAGATGGTAGCAGAACATGGAGCCAATGATCTGTGGGAACAAACTAGTAAATTTAAGGTTTGTTTTCTGGATCAGAGCCTGTTCTTCAGAGCCATCTTATTCTATATACATATTTTAAAAAATTTCAAGTTATTTAATTAAAAAACATTTACAATTCTTTTGATCATTCATAGAGACTTCTAACTCCAGTTTTTGACTTATATGTTCTATCTCATTGGCCTGCCTCTTTACCTGAAGGCTGGGGCAACCCATTTTAGAATTGGTCTGATTCAGAACAGTTATCAAAAGCTGTGATGCCATCGCTTGGCAAGACCTAGAATTAGGTTTTTCTTTATGATTCAGAATTTGGTGGCTCAGTTAACATTGAGACAGTGTGGTACTATAGGAGATGCCTGGGTTTTCAGTTTAGAGTCCTGCCTCCAGTTTCTATTCTGTCATTTACTAGTTGTATGTCTGTGAAAGTTATTCAAATTAGAACTCAGTTTTTTTATTTTAAATGGACTAATATCTACTTTATGGGGTTAATTTGCAGAACTTGTATTATAATGTGTACCTAAAGTGCTGATCTGTAGGTTCTCAGGAAATGGTAGTTCTCTTTTCTTTTAGGGCAGGGGTCTCAAACTCGCGGCCTGCGGGCCGCATGCGGCCCACCGAACAATTTTGTGCGGCCCGCAGACTAATCCACGAAGTTCAAAATATTTTGGATAAAATTAAGTAAGCCTAGGGGCCTACTTGTATTTTTCATTTCTCTAGCATTCCCTAGCTAGATATTAGCTTAGTTAACAGCAGTTGTGATGCGAACTACAGTTTCTGGTCATTTTGTGACACTGAGTAAACTACATGTACGATTGTGCTTGTTGTACTGATTTTTTTTTGTTTTCAACTGCAGTGAGAAAAGTGTTGCATAACAGTTGCCTTTTGTAGACCTAGTGCGGCCCGCTGAATGGCTGTGATCTTGCTCTGCAGCCCACATGCTGAGTTGAGTTTGAGACCCCTGTTTTAGGGTGACTACTGGACTCCATATTGCTTCTTGAATTGTCCTATTATAAAAAATTCCTGAGATATTCTAGAAATGACTACCAGATGCTTGCTAACTCTGAGGAATAGAAATTTCTTTCTTTATTCCATAAGTCTGGGTTTGGCCTACAGGTCACTTGGCATTTACTTATTCTCTTATTCCAGTGTGCCTTTCTGTGTAGGGGAGGTGAGTGAAGCCTCTGGGATTCTGGAAAATAATTCATTTCTACCAATTAAACATACTTGTGTGATATTTGGAACACTGCATGGTTATTTTCTACTAGAAATAAAGGTAAAGCAGATATTGGTTTTCTTAGGAGCAGTGATTCTCTCACTTGACCCCTTGGTGAGGATCCAGGGTGACTATAGTTACATTTACAGTGGTATTGTTTCTATTGCACTTGCTAAAGCAGCGTCACTCCTTAGCTTTGCAGGGTCAAGAGCTTGGTGTGGAGGTAGTAGAAGCTACTCGATTCTTCACCTTCTTTATTGTGGCAGAAGAGGCTATTTCCCTAGCAGACTAATTTGGCAATATTGTTCCAGGAGTCATTCCCAGAGTCTTAGCTCTGAGTCCACTCCTCCAACTTTTCAATGAAAGTCCAGGCAGCAGTTGCTGAATCCCTTTTTCATGAAAATACCTATAGTGGTTTTTTTTCCTTCCACTGAACCCTACCAGATATAATTACTACTCTATAAGTAATTTTGTTCAAGTTATCTTGGTTACATGCCAAGACCTGTGACTGAAGACCCTGGTATCTTGTGTTCCTCTTTTGTAACTTGCTTTCTGGGATAGAAGCCTTTACCCAAGCATATGCTGCTGATGTGAACAAATATTCTAATTGGCATTTTCTGGCTTGACAGAGCCCCAGCATTTGCTGCTGCTTGAACTCCTTGCTGGGCTCCACCAGTCTGAATGGACCGCCCAGTGCAAACTGTTGCTTGAAGTATTCTGAACTTGGGATAGCCTTTGAACTCTATGGATGGATCTTCTGAATCCCTTAACAGCCACTTAGTTCTGCCAGCCTATGACTCAGGTCTTGAGCTGAACCCACTCTGTTCTCTGTGGCTATGAATGATTCATGGCACTATATACCACAGGCCAGATCATAGATCTTCCAGTGGGTCAGCCTCATGGCACTCACCCTACCCAGGAGAGTTTATAGTCAGTCATCAATTTTTGATATTACTAAATACTCCTTTTAGAGTACATACAAAAATGGTAAATCTAAATAGCAAAACTAGCAAGTAATCTGTAAGAAGAAAGTTGAAAGATGGTATTGTATTTTTAAAATGTTTCTGTTGAACATTTATATTTTTACCTATATTATGGTTTATAGAAGTAAAAAAAATGAATTTTTCTTGAATCTTCAAGAGGATCTGAATAGTTTTCATACTGTTTGAATTAATTGTAACAATATTATTTAAGCCAGAGTAGTAATTAGGTTAAACAGTGCTACACTAATAAAATTTTTTCTGTAACCAGTGAGTTAATATGTATTTTTAAATAACAAATAAGAAAATACTATTGTCTCAAATAAGTGTACACTATAATATCAATGCTAAAGATTATATAAAACCATTATAATGAACTAGAATTCATAGAAGAATTTTTAATAAGTACTTAATTTTATGATATGAAACAAATGTAAATTTAAAATATAAGACCTTCTCCCCATCCTGACTAAATTATATCTGAGAGACTGATTATACAAATGGAAAAATGCCAGACTATATACAAAAACAGAGATTTGACCCACACCTGAAGTAACCTGCCCAGGACAGCATCCCATTTTTTATAACAACCAGCCCAGGAAGCCAGCATGCTATTAGTCATAGCTATCTTTAGTAACAATCCAGGAAGCCAAATAATAACTCCTATAACAGTTGGCCTCAAATGTCCAGGACTCGATTAATAACTGAAAGCTTTCTTAATTTTTGCCCCTATTTCAACTAAGATCAATGGGAGAAAGCCATATATACACCCCTAACCAACCACATGGCATGCCCCATTTCTAAGTAACCCCTATATCTTCCCCAGGTCAATAGACTCCAAGCAGAGCACACTTGAAGCCTTCCTTTTCCCCCATTATGAAGCTTCCCTGCTTCTCTGCCTGCTATTGGGTTTCTGCCAAAATGCAAGTGATGATGGCTGACTCTTGCTGTACAGTAAACTCTGAATAAATAGCCTTTGCTTATTCTTATTTGGTTGGTCTTGCTTTATTTTCACATATCCATAGCAGAATCTCGTAAAGATGTTCAACTTTTCCCTGATGCCTATAAGTGAACTGGTATTCACATAGTCCTTAGTCAATAACTTAAAGTTTCTCAATCTCTCAACTTTCCTGTTTTAAAAACCCATGTCCTCTGACTTGAACTTTTATGTAAGGCTGAATTGAAAAACTCAATTTGTAATTTAAAATTTAATATTCTCTATCCATAATAAAATAGTTTTCACCAATTGTAGATTACATTATAAATAAAGATTGAACAATCTTTGGTGTAAAATTGATTGAACCCATTTTGAATGTTAACTATAATACATTCATTAAATTACTTTTATGTTTATTCTTATGTTTCTCCTCTGAGAAATGCAAATAATTAAGCAGGTATTCAGAAACTGAAGTGCATGATTTTTCCTAAAGTGTTTCATAATCTTCCTTTGTTTGATTCTGCAACATCTTCTCTTCATTATTAGTTGTCATCTTTTTTTTTTAGTTGTCATCTTTTTACAATCTGTTTTGCATTTTATTATCTCTCTTTTCCTCATATTACCATAAGTCGTTGATTCTCCACATGTGGTTCTCAGGCCACCTGTATTACCCTAGGAGCTTGTCAAAATGCAGATTCTTGGGCCTCATCCCAGATCTACTGAGCTAACTTTTGGAGTGTGTCCAGGAATTTGCATTTCAAACATATTCCTAAAATAATTTCTATATATACATCATTTTTATTCTATGTATCAGTATATCTGTATATCTTCATTTAGCTGTCTGTCTAAAGACTAAAATTTAAGAACTACTGGTCTACTATATGTCAGGCACCTGATAGACTTTATCTCTTTAATCCTTAAAATGGTCATAAATTATAATTTCTATTTCATATTTAAGAGAACTGTGGCTTAAGACAATAGTAATTTATCCAGGGTCATACAACTAGTAAGCTATAGAGCTGGGAGAATAAGCCAGATTGTCAATACAGAAATAATCCTATAAATTAAGGGAAAAAATTTTTTAGTACAGTGATACTTCGGTTTTCCTCAATAATCCATCTAAAAACAATCGGCGAAATCTGAAACTGACAAAAACTGAGGCAATTATTTCCATGTGAATCAATGTAAATCCAATTAATTCATCCTAGGCACTTCAAAATACATAACAAAACCACAATTTGTAGAGAATAAATGTAGTGTTTAATACTAAAAACAATAAGAAATTAATATAAAATGAATATAAAAGACTAATGTAAAGAATAAATGAACATTTAACTTGGCATTTACCTTTCTGAAGACTCTTCTTGGTGCATGAAAGACAACAAGGAAGGGAGAGAGAGGTGCAGATATTATTGTTTGGAAGGGGAATCCCCCTCCATAAGGACCTTAGGTATCAAGGCACTATCTGGGGTCACTTCCCTTCTTGGTCTTTTGGCACTAGGACCAGCTTCAGAGTCAGTGGACCCATGTTGCACAAGAAAGTTGTCCAAGGAGGTCTGTTTCTGCTGTCTCTTTAAGATTTACCTAAAATGGGGCAAGGCATTATCATTGCTGGGTGATTTTTCTCCACAAACCCCTGTACCTTACTCCACATGGAGAAGATGTCCTTAATCTCTGAAGAAGGCATATTCTCCCCTGCCTCTTCCTCCTCATCTGAAGCAGCTTCTTCATCTGCCGTCTGCTGCACTTCTAGGTGAAAGTCTTGCAGCAGCTCTTCAGTGGTGAGTTCTTCACTGTGATCATCCACCAGCTCTTCCACATCCTCACCACTCACCTCCAAACCCATGGACTTCCCCAAGTCAACAATAGACTGCACCACATGTGCAGGGTCATCAGGGAAAGCGCAAACCCTTCAAAATCCCTCTCATGCACACATTCTGGCCATAATTTCTTCCAGGGAGAATTCATCGTCCTGGATGTCACTCCCTGCCAAGCCTTATCTATGAGGCTAATGCAGTTGAGAATGTTAAATGTTTTTTCCAGAACTCTCTTAGGACAGTTCTGTATCTGATGTCACTTCAAAGTACCTTTGAAACATTGCTTTTGTGTACAGTTTCCTGAAATTTGAAATGACATTCTGGTCCAGGGGCTGGATGAGTGGTGCGGTTTTAGGGGGCAAGAACGTCACTGTGGTAAAATTGAACGCCTCCAACAATGTGTCTTCCAAACCTAGAGGATATGCAGGAGCATTGTCCATTACCAGGAGGCACTTAAGGGGCAACCGACTATCCTGGAGGTATTTTTTCACACTCAGGCCAAACACTTCATTCATCCACTCAATGAAAGTTGGCCTTGTGACCTATGCTTTTTTGTTTGTCCTCCACACCACACACAATTTACTTTTAATCACATTGTTTCTGCTAAACACTCTAGGAATTTCTGAATGGTACCCCAGGAAGGACTTCACTTACCATCACCACTAGCATAGCACACAACAAAAGAGTTAGCCTATCTTTCATAGGCTTATGTCCTGGCAGTGCCTTTTCCTCCTGTGTAATGAACGTTCTCTTTGGTATTTTCTTCCAGATGAGATCAATTTCATCACAGCTGAAGACCTGTTGGGGGATGGATCCTTCAGCTTCTGCATAATCTTTAAATTTGGACACAAATTTTTCATACCCAGACATGTCCAAACTTGCACCTTTGTCATGCCAGGTAACGCTGTGTATGCCAGTGTGCCTCTTAAATTTTTCGAACCAGCCTTTGCTGGCCTTAAAATCACTAAGTACACTAGCACTTGTCCAACTCATTTTCTTAATGAGATTGGCATACAATAGTCTGGCCTTTTCGCATATGATGGCCTATGAAACAGAATTGCCATCTAACTGTTTTTGCTTGATCCAAATCAATAATAACTGTTTGACATCCTCAATTGTTTGAAACATCTGTTTTATTAGCACATTCATGGCTTTCACTACATTAGCTTCCTTTATTGCTTTCTTTTTTGCCACAATGGAACTTATCATGGATGGCAACTTCCCATACATGCGGCTGATTTCAGCAATCTTAAAGCTGCTGTCATATTTAATGATTTCCTTCTTCAACTCGATCATGTTCCTGGCCTTCGTCTTCAAAGGGCTGCTGGCTCTGGAAACTTTCTTTGGTTCCATGGTGGAGCTAAAAGGAAAGGGTTAACTTATTAGCAAGGGAAACACTTAACAGGGACAATGAGATTTGAGCACATGTGATTTTATCTTATGTGCATTATGTACATTTTGAAACTGAAAACTGCAAAATAAACACATTACACCGAATACTATATATGCAGTAATCACATGTAATTGTAGTATTAGCACTCACAATCAATAACAAAAGCACAAAAACACTGGAAAGCAATTGAATTGTTTGGCTAGATGCATGGGGTGCTGTTCACACAATGAGAAACAACACTACACTGAGCAGGAGAACGCATGGGTCGCCATTTGTTTTCGCAAAATTAGCAGCGAGGTCATGTGGGCATGCCAACAAAATTCGAGGCAACCGAAAACCGAGACAAATTTTTTGAGGAAAACATTGACAAAAACTGAAACTAACAATAACTGAAGTTAGTAAAAACTGAAGTATTACTGTATTTCTATAGGACTTATCTTAATGCTTTACTAAATTAACCATTTAATTCAGCTGCAAGAGTCTCTCTGGTAGTTGGGTATAGACATAGGCTAAATTGTGAGATAGTAGTTGGCAATGAAACTTAACCATGATCCCATTTGTGAGATAAGCAATGTCTCAGTGGGAGCCTTAAGCAAAGGTATAAGTGATGAGTTACACCCCAGGCAGCTGTGGATAATCAGTTTAGAGCAGCAAGCAGTATAGTTTCAGCAGTGTTCTATCATGGTTTAGATTGGGAACAAACTTGAATTAGAGGGATCTAAGTTCATTTTTGGTTGGCAAGACATTTCTAAGGGAAGGTCTTAAAAAGGCTTATAAAAACTTAAAAGGCCCTTGGACATCAAATGGCTCTAACAAATTAATCAGAAACATATGGATTATATTTCTCATAAAATACATTTAAGTTTAAAATTATGGGAAAAAGCACAGGAAAAGATGTCCTTTAGTTTTTTTCCAAACCAAACTCTAAATGCTTGGGAAAGGTAGGAAATAGTTTAACAGCAGCAGGATACACTGAGCATATATGAGGTATCTTCAGGTGACACAAGAAAATAGTCTCATTCTACCACAATGGGATGGGGCTGAACTCACATGGAAATATGGAAGGCAGTACTGCCAAGTTTCTGTAATGCTAGTGGTGTGATAAGGGTGGCAAAAAGAGATGGGGAAGAAGGAGGAGACTTTGGAGGATGAGGGGATTGTTTTTCATTTTTCCCAGGGAAGTCTGGCTAAGGGCATTCTTTTCCTTCCTAGGTGCTGACCTATTCCAACCCTTGAAGAATCTTCTAGGAGCAGCCTTAGTGTAAAGGAAGATATATAGCTTATTAGCAGAAAACTTTCATTTAATCTTAGCTCTGCCACTTCCTAGGTGGCTCATGTTTAAGGCACCTACATAAAAATTCTTAGGGTAAGTAAATGCTCTCCATGATCCATAAAGCTAATTACCCTCAGTTTCTCATCTATTCAATGGGAGACAGCACAAACTTTGGAGTGCTAATGGGAAGACTTAGGTGATGATCTAATCTGTTTAACACATGGTTGACCGCTCACGAGTTAACTCGTGTTTGCACTTGCATTAGCTATTTCAATTTTTAAAACTCAGTAATATAGTATTATTGTATTTGTGACTCTTTGTGTTGAGAGTTGAAGTTTGAAAAACAGCACACCGTTCTGTAATCTCATGCGAACTCTTTTTTTTCCCCCACTCCTCCAGACGTGAGACTGCAAATTGAAGGTTCGGTAAACAAAAACAATCACAGTGTTGAGCTGTCTAAACCTGGACTATCTTTTTTTTTTCTTTTCTTTTTGGGGCAGAGACAGAGAGAGTCAGAGAGAGGGACAGATAGGAACAGACAGACAGGAAGTGAGAGAGATGAGAAACATCAATTCTTCATTGCGGCTCCTTAGTTGTTCATTGATTGATTTCTCATATGTGCCTTGACTGGGGGGTACAGCAGACCAAGTGACCCCTTGCTTGAGCCAGCGACCTTGGCTCAAGCTGGTGAGCCTTGCTCAAACCAGATCAGCCCGTGCTCAAGCTGGCAACCTCGGGGTCTAGAACCTGGGTCCTCCACATCCCAGTCCGATGCTCTATCTACTGCACCACCGCCTGGTCAGGCTAAACTTGGTCTATCTTTTAACTGCTCTCAGTTTGAACATACATATCAAGAATATTGTAAAATCTTTCTTCGTCATGTTCAGTCGTGTTCAGTTTATTATAAAAGAAGTGACTTTTCTTGATATTTAGGTTTTTATTGCAATTATAGCATTATAAAAATTTCAATCATGACAGATCATGAAGGTGAAGGATTTTTCAATGAATTATATACAGACACTTTAGCTAATTGTCAGAATGATTTTAAAATATATTGTAGTAATGTAGAAATTGATAGTTTATTGAAAGACAGTAATGAGTCAGATCACCAAAATGACAAAAAAGAAATGTAATAAGATCTGATAGTAAAAGTGATTTTGAAGAAGAGTGTATTGAAAATGATACTACACCAACTTTGGAGGATTATTCAAATATTTCAAGAGTAACGGCCGACTTTAGTTATCCACAGAGCATCAGAGAAGTGACAGAATTGCTTTTTGTGTGTGACAGAGACAGAGTCAGAGAGAGGGATAAATAGAGACAGACAGACAGGAACAAAGAGAGATGAGAAGCATCAATTCTTTGTTGTGGCACTTTAATTGTTCATTGATTGCTCTCTCATATGTGCCTTGACCGTGGGGCTACAGCAGACCGAGTAACCCTTCGCTTGAGCCAGTGACCTTGGGTCCAAGCTGGTGAGCTTTTGCTCAAACCAGATGAGCCCGCGCTCAAGCTGGCAATCTTGGGGTCTTGAACCTGGGCCCTCTGCATCTCAATCCGACACTCTATCCACTGCACTACTGCCTGTTCAGGCCAGAATTACTTTTTAGTGATGACTTTTTTTTATTTAGTTGTTTCTCAAACGAATTTATACCACCACCAAATGGAACAATTTTACAAATATCTCCTAAAACTATGGACAGTTTTAGTACTGTCTACAGTACTAAAAATGTTACCAATACCAAATTAAAGAAGTTTCTTGGCTTGTTGATATTGATGGAACAAATGAGAAAATCACATTGGAGGAATTCCTGGTCAATGGACCCTTTGGTTGAAGCCCCAATATTTCCTAAAACTATGAGCAGAATGAGGTTCAAGCAAATTCTTACATTTTTCTATCTTAGTGGTAATTCAGAAAATACATCTAATGAAGATAGACTGTATAAAATTAGGCTCTTTTGGATTATTTTCTTCCAGAATTTTAGTCTTTGTATGTACCTAAACAGGAGTTATCCCTAGATGAAACAATGATATTATATAGAAGATGTATCAGCTTCAGAACATATAATTTGGCAAAAATAATAAAATATGGGGTTTTAGTGATAATGCTTTGTGAAAGCAAGAGTAAGTACATTTGCAACTTCAAGATTTATTCAGGTGAAGGCAAAAGGCTACAAGAAACTATATTATCTTAGAGCCGTATCTTAATTCTTGGCATCATGTATACCAAGATAATTACTACAACAGCATTTCTATAGCTGAAATATTATTAGAAAAGAAAACCTTAATCTGTGGTACCATAGAGAAAACTGTGGCTTGCCAAAGGTACTAAAAGAAAAGTCAAAGAATTTTCAGAGATGGGAAATGATGTTTTTATGGAAAGGATCCGCTGTCCTTATATCATGGAAAGAAAAATGACTAGTGAATATGATACAATTATCCATGATGCCTCTATGAAAACTGGAAAGTGAAAAAGAAATTCTATGGAAGATATAGTTAAACCTGCATACATATTAGACTACAGCAAATACATGAAAGGTGTCGATTGAGCAGACCAATATTTGGTGAACAGTAGTATCTTTCGAAAAAGTATCAAGTGGTCTAAAAAAGTAGCATTCTTTCTGATCAATTGCGCTTTATTCAATGCATTCAAAATTTACTATAATTATAATAGACAAAATAAGATACAAAAAAATTCTACTTGAAGTAGCTAGGGAATGGATATCTGCTGGTTCAAACGAGTGCAGCTCAGAACCTAACCCTTCTTCTGGTACTTCTAAAAGAGCTCCTGACATGGATTTACTTTTAGGCTTTCAGGGCAACTAAAAGACTACGTTTTAGAAAAAATAGTCACTGGTATAAAAAAACGTTCAACTAGAATGTGTAAAGTGTGTGTTTCAAAAGGAAAGCACAGCGAAACCAAATATATTTGCAAAACATGTTGCGTGCCATTATACGTAGGTGATTGCCATACAGTATACCACACCAAAAAAATTACTAAAATATATAATATGTATAAAATATAATATGTAGCAGATATATACAAAGTTTCATTTAAATTCATTATGTATAAATAAAGTATACTGAAGTTTATTTAGATTGTTTCACTTTCATACTCAATTATGTAAAAAATAGCAGATGACATGAGATAACTTCTGTGTAAAATTGCTGTTCAACAATGTGTTAAGCAGAATGCTTGGCACCTTCTAAGTGCTCAGTAAATGGCTATTATTGTTAGTCTTTGGCATGATCCTAAAATTTGTACTGAAATTTCTAAGGAAAAAGAAGTTTGTTGCTACCCACAATGAACTAGGGGAAAAAATGGAGGAGAAGAAGTGGGAAGGAAAGGTTTTCTGTGCATCCAGAAAGAAGAGTAAATTTTAAAATTGAATTTAACACTAAGTTTAAGAATAAATGCTCCCTTGAAGGGAGGGATGAATCTTATTAAGTAATTCCTCGTTTGAATGAAAACAGATTTTTGTTTTTCTTTTAAAAAAACAAGTACCAGTCATGGATGTACAAATGGTTATTTAGTCTTGTAGATTTTTTTTTTCGGAAATAATCTGGTTTTTGAATAGTACTATAAAAAGTCTTTCCATGGACTCAGTGCATTTTCAAACCAAGAAAGAATGTTATTGGAAATGAACAATTGAGTGTCAAGAAAACCATTTATTTCAGTTTCTTTCCTCCTCTCTGATCTGTGCTTTAATATTTGATACCTATCTACCTACAGAGCATGGACCTCCATGAGGACAACTCAAAGTAATAGAAAGCTGGCTAAATCTTCAGAAGTGACCACCTTCCTGTTCTGTTTTTCCCAGCTTCTCCCCTCTAACCCAACCTCACAGCTTATGCAAAGTTCAAGGGGAATGAGTACCTGACTGCATTTGTCCATTTGTAGAGGGGCTTGCCCACAAAAATGTTTTCTGGCCTTTGAAAGGTTTTGGTTGTTATCTTCTATTTAGTTCAAAAGAGAATTTGAATCAAAATGCATGGATACAACCATCATATAGTTGAGTGTATATGCTGGAAATTCTATAGTGTATTAAATTAGATACTTGAATAATATATAAGCATATAAGTATATGTTCTGTTTATCAATTTGTGTCCTTATATACTCTAACTCATTTTTGTGTTCATGTTTATTTATGTTCCCTTGTAGCACTGTGTATCAAATAAAACATACCTATCATATCTGAGAAAATAAGTGCAAATCTCTTTTGTTATTGGTTGCATAACCATTTGTTCATTTATTGACTGCATACATATTTTGTTTAATTACATATTTTAAATGAAATAAAGAAGGCTAGAATTTAATAATTTAATGTTACCATGAGAATTCAATTTATTTTAATATCCTTAAATTTATGGTTAACTATAGCTTTGCTTATATATACATTACATTGGTTACACATTTTAGGGGCATATACAATGGAAAAAAACCCATCAACTGCTGAGAACCTTTTGCTAAATCTGGATTGCATAAACCCAGAGCAGTGTGTTACATAATAAGACAGTTTACAATCATCATAATAACAGAGGCTGTTTTCTGGAAAGAAAAGATAGCAATATGTGTAAAACTGCACCTGCATGGAGGCTGTAATTTCTGTGTGGCTGTGACAGACAATGTGAATCATGGATTATTACCATTTTTAAGGGCTCCATGCATTCCCCATTATTTATTAAAGCTCCTATAGGACTTACCCCAGTATACTTACATGGATTGAGATAGATATATATTCAGACACACAGATGTGTATATAGTTATATATTTATACACATATATTATACACGCATAATGCTTGTAATTTATGGCAAAGAAAATAAAAATCTCAATGACTAAATCCTTGCAAAACACTAAAACTCAGACAAAAGGAATCTTTACATCTGCCTTTTAAACTTAGGACTAAGTCCCTGGAAGGATTCTCAAAGCTGCTGCCCATATTTTCAAGGAGAAACCTCAGTCTCGTTAATGAACCCCAGCCAAAGGCCATGGTTCCCTCTGGTGTACATGCACCCAGTGGCCTCATTTGTCATTTTGCTCTGGGCTCTGCTGAGGTGCATCTAGCCCCAAGTGCCAGGAATATGACTGATTCCAGCAAGGCCAAATGGAGCTCTTTCTTTGCACTTTCTGTTGTCATCACAAGCTGTTTAAAAGTCCTGTCCTTTTGGTGCCAAATTATTCCCTATTGCAAATGAATCACTTCTATGAAATATTTATAGTTCAATCTATGAGATATTTACTAATTGTACATGGCAACAGTCATGGCAAAAATTAAAAGTGTGTCAAATTTGATTTCTGTCTCCTTTATCTCTTTTGTGATAACCTTGACTATTTTCTGATATCTTTAGTCCCATTACTCTTTCTGTAACTGTTATCTATTGCCACAATAATGCTGAGTAACAAGCAACTCTACAACCTCAGTGACACAATTAGCATTTATTGCTTACTCTGGAATCCGCTGGGAATTAGCAAGAGGGGTCTGCTGATCTTTCCTGGGCTTGCTCACCTGTCTGGGGGATAGCTAACTGTTCAGTGATCTAAGATGGCCTCATCTGGGCCAATTGGCTTTGCCAGTGGCCCCTCATTTTCTGGCACGTGAGTCCAGATATGTTGTTATGGTGTTGGCAGAGGTGCTAGAAAGAGGGCAAGCTCAATTGTGAAGCACTTTTAAAATCTTTGATCATACTGCCAACATTATATTGGCCAAAGCAAATCACTTGGATGAACCCAGAGTCAGAGTGAGGGGCACTGCCAAATTACCTGGCAAAGGGCATGGATATAGAAAGGGGTAAAGAATGGGGGTCATGCTTTTGATGTATTATACCCTTCTTGTCATAGAACTACTTCTCAGGAAAGGATCCACACACATTTATACTAACTAGAGTGATGGTTTTGTGCAAAGCTAACATATTGCTACTACCATGACTATTCACTATTATACATGTGATAAAAATACATAAGAAAAGCAACAAGGCTCTGTGGTAAATTAAAAATGGTCACATACTCTCTTTCATTTCTCCCAGACACCAGGAGGCATCTATTTCTCTATCCCCTTAACTCTGGGCTGGACCAGCTATTGGCTATACGACTAATAGAATACAGTGGAAGTGACTCTTTGCCTATTTTGGGGACCAGCCTTTCAAGGATTGGCAGGTTCCAAATTCTATCTCTCAGAATGTTCATTTTGGTACTAGCCTGTCTCTGAACTTAGTTGCTATGGGATGAGAAGCCACATGTGGGCTCTCTGGTCAAAAGGTAACCTCAACTGCCAGCCATGAGATGTCAATGGTTCAGCCCTATTGGGATCTTGGTGACTGCAAGTTCAACTAATGTCATATAAATGAGAAACCTGTCCAGCTCAATCCAGAGTTGTGAGATATAATAAAATGACTATTTTTTATTTAAGCCACTAATATTTGGGATGGTTGACTATGCAGCCATGGATAATTAAAATGCTCTAAAATGACATTCTAGGCATTAGATCATGGTGAAAGAGGGAAATATTTCAATTTTCCAACTTTGAAAATAATTTTCTAAAAAGTAAATGCACTTTATCAACTATGCTGACTTGCAAGAAGAAAATCACACAAACATTCTAAGTCTCTTAGACATTGTGGATTTTGCCACATCAGCACCGTGGGCTCCATTCTCTATTCTCTACTCCAGAGAGCACTGCAGAGAGATTTTCAGAACAAGAAAGAAGGACTGCCCTTTTTTTTGTCATTCTTTTTTTTTTTTTATATTTCTGAAGCTGGAAACAGGGAGAGACAGTCAGACAGACTCCCGCATGCGCCCGACTGGGATCCACCCGGCACGCCCACCATGGGGCGACGCTCTGCCCACCAGGGAGCGATGCTCTGCCCATCCTGGGCGTCGCCATATTGCGACCAGAGCCACTCTAGCGCCTGGGGCGGAGGCCACAGAGCCATCCCCAGGGCCCGGGCCATCTTTGCTCCAATGGAGCCTTGGCTGCGGGAGGGGAAGAGAGAGACAGAGAGGAAGGCGCGGCGGAGGGGTGGAGAAGCAAATGGGCGCTTCTCCTGTGTGCCCTGGCTGGGAATCGAACCCGGGTCCTCCGCACGCTAGGCCGATGCTCTACCGCTGAGCCAACCGGCCAGGGCCTCATTCTTTAAGGCACAACCACACACACATACACAATTATTATTTTAAAAAGTTAGACACAACTTTCCTGCTGCCAATTTCATTCTTCAGTGACACCCAGCATGTTTTAGGGCCCTTATGTCTCACCCATCCACTGATGAATACCAATTTCTGCCCATGATAGTGGATTGTATTTGCTGTCACAACTGTCAAATCACATTGTGTCTTTCCAGGACAAATAGCATCTTCATTTGAATTGCTACTTGCTAAGAGTTCTTCAGCCTTTTCTCTCTTACTTGCTGCAGATGGCTGGAAGCTGGCTGTACCATTATTTAACTCAGATAGTTCTCCCATCTTGCTGCAAATTCTTATCTTACCACTCTCCCTAGCCCCAGCTTTACTGAAGTATAATTGACAAATATAATTATACATTTTAAAGTATACAGTGTGATTTCATATACATGTACATTGTGATATATTTAATCAAGTTAACTAGCACACTTACCAACTCATATCATTGCCTTTTTGGTATGTGTTGAAAAAGCTTAAGATCTACTCTTGGCAAATTTCAAGTATACGATACAATATTAAGTAGAATCACAATGCTATAATTAGATCCTAAGAACTTGTTCATTTTATAAGTGAAGGTATGCACTTTTTGACCAACTTTTCCCCATTTCCCCTATGCCCCAGCCCTCAACAACCACAATTCTACTCTGTTTCTATGAGTCTGACTTTTATTTTTAGATTTTACATATAAGTGATAGCATATAATATTTTTCTTTCTCTGTCTGGCTTATTTCACTGAGCACAATGCTCTCCAGGTTCATGCTATGTTGTTAAAATGGCAGAATTTTCTTTTTTATGGCTGAATAACATTCCACCCTGTGTATTTATATCTCACTTTCATTATTTACTCATTCATTGATGGGCACTTAAGTTGTCTTTATGTTTTGGATATTGTAAATAATGCAGTGAACTTGGGGATGCAGATATCTCTTCATGGAATGTTTCATTTCTTTTGGAAATATACCCAGAAGTGGAATTGGTAGATCATATGACAGTTCTATTAAAAAAAATTCTGTTTTTAATCATACACACCTATCTGCTTTCCTTTGTGTTTGGTACCACTGACTCTGGAGCCAAAGCCAGGCCAATCCCTGCCTGGGTGGGATAGGAGAAAGGAGATATAGGTCATTTCTCCTACTCTGTCCAGGCACGGATTGTAAAAGTAGAATTTCATAGCTGCCTCCTCTGGGGCTAGTGCTTCTATACGGTGACCCTCTAAGAGGTTCTGCGGAGTAAATTGATGCAACTCTTATTGGTACTGTGACTTCCACAGGTTCTTAAATTCATTTTTTATAATTTTTCCTACTTTGCTGTCACATATTACTCCTCCAACTTTGTTTTCCCAAAATTATTGTAAATATTTTGTCTGCTGAAATCCCCTCATTCTCTTTATGACCTAATATACTTTTTGAAAAGTTCCTTAGCTGTATCTCCTCTTCCTACTAAAACAGGAGATAAACATGTTGTCAGTACTTCATGTGTAACCAAAACTCTTCCTTTGAATTTGAAAATGACTTGTCTAGCAATGTTATGGTGTTAATTTTTCTTTAGAGTGACACTGCAATGAAGTTGTCTATTTTTTATTTCTTGTTTTAAAGATTCTATTTATTAATTTTACAGAGAGAGAGGAGGGAGGGTGGAGAGAGAAGTATCAACTCATAGATGCTTCACTTTAATTGTTCATTGCTTGCTTATTGTTTATCGTATGTGCCTTGAATGGACAAACCCAGGATTTTGAATCAGTACCTCAGTATTCCAAGTTGACACTCTAACCACTGCACCATCATGAGCCAGGCTTAATTTGTTGAGGAGCCTTCATACTGTTTTCTACAATGGCTGTAGCTCTTTATATTCGCAGCAACAGTGCACAAGTGTTCCCTTTTCTCCACATCCTCACCATCACTTGTTATCTCTTAACGTTTTTGATAATAGCCATCCGAACAGGTGTGAGGTGATACCTCACTCTGACTCTTAGATAAACCACCAAAGGACCAAGGGCTAAAGGCAGACTGCTAGCCTGGTGTGTGAAGCTATCTTTGGGCTTGGGCTTATTAGATATGACCACCTAACTGTGTCCTGTCTGTTAGTCTCTTTAACTTTTCTGGGTCTCAGTTTCCTCATGTGTAGAGTAGACAAAGATTAGAGACAACAGCCCTGTGAGGCCTCTTCTAGCTCTACAATTCTCAGATTTTTACAGCGCACCTGGAGACACTGACATTGACTTTTGGAAACTTCTTTGAGGTTTTTGTTCAATAATATAGGCAGTAGAAGATGGGGCATCATAAGAACCATGTTTCTTAGAAAAATGAGCATTTCTATCATGCTTCAGATCTTCACCCCATGTTTACTTTCCATGTTTAGTTTGAAAATGAGATCCATGGTCTTATAGGACTTGTTAACTCACTGCTAACATTTGCTGAAGCAAACTAAGGGAAGTTTAGGCTAGAGTATAGTAAGAGGGACAAATGACAAAAATAGTCCTTTCACTTCCACCAATGCATTGAAACCTTTATTTTCTTTATGGTGGAGAGAAGCCTCCTAAGGTATCTCTTGGATGTGGATGTCTAAGACCCCTGTCCCTTTCCCCATCACATACACTTCTCCATTTTCTGAGCTATAGCTGTGGGAAACAGCCTATATCTCCTAGGATAGTTCTTTAATTAGCACATTCTGGCTGGACCCATTCCCTCAGGAGGTGCTGGCAGGGACTAGACTCTGGATACAAGCAGAGGGGAGCATACCAGATGGCCGGATGAAGGTCATATTGGCACTTGTTTTTGTGGCAAAGCTGCGGGGTGATGAATGGTGCACTAAAATGATGAGCATTACATTAGAAACTTGGAAAAGGTATATTCACATACTGATGGCAAGTACAGCAATGACTTGGACACACCCAACCACCTTTCAAGTGCTATGGGGTCAGCAATAAAAACCTAAAGCTTGTTTTGTCCAGAATTCCTTTCTCATAATTTTAAAACTCATGTGCATTTTAATGGAAATTTAATCATATGTTTCAGATTTATTTACAGTTAACTCATCAAAATGTTGTTTTGCAAGAGGGATTCAAGGTCCAAGAAGCCTTTAGAGATTTTTATAAGCTTTTTAAGGACTTTTATTTTTTCTTATAAACAGGAAACCATGTATCACTGAGAGAAAACAAACTTGAACCCCAAAAGGTTCAGGTTTGGTTTGAAACTCAGAAGTCTTGAACACCAGGGATGCTCTGAAGTAAAATGAATTTTCCCAAGGTCTTTTCATGGAAATTTATAGGAAAACAGGTGAATATTTCAGCAGAATACTATCCATTTTTCTAAAATTAGTAAATATCCTGAAATGTAGCATAAAAATTAGAAACATTTTCATATTTCTTCTTTTTACATAATCATTTGCCTTTGACGCATTTTTCGATGCTTTATTTCTTCATAAAAGTTGGATGAAGTGCAAAACCACTTCCTCAGGGGAAATTTCATTATGTGTCAAATTTTTTAATAGCATTAATAATGTTATACCTAGTAAATAAATAAACACTGTCCAAAGAGGAGCAATCATTTACAAGAAAAACTGTTTGTGGTCTAACTTTTCCCAATTATTTTGTCTGCACTGGCTGTGTCTATAGAGGTAAAGTGAAGTGGATGGGTGATTGGTTCATTCATAGATGTCCATACTAGTTGTATTTTTCTCTCAATGAATTAAAACAATTTTCACAACACATGTAAATATTGAAGAAATCATTGTTTTGATAAGCTGAATTAGTATTTCTATACTTTTATATTTAATCATATACTTTAGGCTTATAGGTTTTACTTATATTCTTTATTTACTTTATGCTTATTACTTTCTTATATATATATAAGTATATGTGCTTATATACTTTTAAGTTCTAAATATTTTATATACTTCATTTACTTTATGCTTATTATTTTACCTTCTATTCACCGACTTAAATACTCTTATAGAGTCTATATTAATACTCATATTAGAATTTATTTTTACTTGTGTAAAAGGATTTTGTAATCCTTTGACATCAATTTGTTTATTTCCCTTTGGAAATACACATCAATTGATTGACTACAAAAAATAGTGTATTCAACTTTAATGCTAGAAGAGTTGAAATGGGCAAAATGAACTGACCATTCTGGTAAGAACTCATCACTCAATCCTTGGTCTTTGCAGTGGTTGAGAAACAGAAACGGACTAAAGGCATTCCATTAGTGCTTGCTGGAGAGGCACTTGCCAATAGGACCAAATGCAGAATGGAAAGTTTTTTCATGTCCAGTTTTCTGAACTATTGTAGTATGTGATATAAACTGTTCTTTTGTGAACCTGTCATTTTCTCTCCTAATTTTTTTTGTGTGTGTTTGTGTTAAGAATAGGTCTAGTTCACCATCACCTGACCAAGCTTTATGTTCCTTCTAATATGAATCTATCTGTAATTTAAAATATGGGTCAAGGTAAACTAGTTTAACAACTAATCAATATAAAAGCAATTCATCAGTTGAATTTTTCTCATTACCTACATGTAAAAAGTTGAAAAGTTCTGAAAGTGTTTTCAACAATATCTCACACATTAAGAATTTTTGGTTATTACTAATATTTTATTGCAGATAGAAATATTCATAACCGGCAAAAACACCCTTTTGAAGAAAGGAGTAGATTTTAAAAAATGAACCACAAAATAAAATTTATCAATGCCATAATCACAGCCAATGAGGTAACTGACTAGAAACTTCCGCAGGTTCACATCCTTTCTAGCTATTCAGAGGAACTCTATCAGATCTGCCTGGGAGAGCAATAAGGAAACTCAGTGGCAAAACAACACAAATAATTGCTCATCCTGTGTGAAATGCCTTCCATCCGTTTAGGGAAAACCTCCTTGTGGTAGGAAGAAGCCAGGCAGCATGGAATGAAAGGATCAGTGGTTCCTGCCAAGCAGGTACCCAAGAGCCAGCTGGCTACCAGGGACTTTTGGGCGGAGACCTAGGTTTGAATGGCAAAAGCCAAAGGAAAAACAAGGATTGCACCAGCTTCAGAAACCAGCACTTAATGGCCTCATCGAGGAGGCTGTGGGGGAATTTAACACACAAATAAATATAAACAAACTTAAAAACAGGCTTTATAGGTCCGGTGTAGTGTGTTAGCTGTTATGAAGCTTCCCCTGGTGCCCAGGGATGCATCAGAGGGTGGTTATGGCTCTTGGAAAAGGGCTAAACTGGGCTTAGCTGGAGTGGTGCGAGTAAGTTACTAGACTTTTTTTTTTTTTTTTTTTTACAGAGACAGAGAGAGAGAGTCAGAGAGAGGGATAGACAGGGACAGACAGACAGGAACGGAGAGATGAGAATCATCAATCATTAGTTTTTTTGTCGCGCATTGCGACACCTTAGTTGTTCATTGATTGCTTTCTCATATGTGCCTTGACCGCAGGCCTTCAGCAGACCGAGTAACCCCTTGCTCAAGACAGCGACCTTGGGTCCAAGCTGGTGAGCTTTGCTCAAACCAGATGAGCTCATGCTCAAGCTGGCGACCTTGGGGTCTCGAACCTGGGTCCTCGGCATCCCACTCTGACACTCTATCCACTGCGCCACCGCCTGGTCAGGCAGTTACTAGACTTTTATGTGGAGGCTGAGCTCTGGTGATGATCCATTTGCAAATTGGGTCAGACTGTGCCCTCCTGTAGGCCAGTCACACTGTTTTTTTTTGTGTGTGAGAGAGGAGGGGAGCTAGACAGAGCCCGACACGCACCCGAACTGGGGTCAACCAGGCAACCCCTGCCTTGGCCTATGCTCAATCAGTCAAGCTACCCTCAGCAAACCAATCAAGCCACTGGCTGTGAGAGGGGAAAGAGAGAGAAGGGGGAAAGGGAGGGGAGGAAAGCAGATGGTCGCTTCTTATGTGTGCCCGAAGTGAGGATTGAACCCAGGACGTCCATAGTGGGCCAACACTGTCTCCACTGAGCCAGTGGGCCAGGGCCCACATTCATCTTCACTCTGAATTTGACAGTCAATCTGTAACATCAGTGTTGTTTAGTAATTATATAGCAACTCTTTTGTAGAATAATTCAGAGAACACAGATTATATAGTTACAAACTCCACATCAAAGTGGATATCTTCAAAAAGTATGATCCACACATCTATGCACACATAAGTAAAATTCACCTTTAAATGTTCATGTTATGCTCTTTTCTGTTTTAGATTTAAAATTAAAATATTTTGAAAAAAATAACATAGAATACATGTGAGAGGTATCTTCCTCTCAAACTTTTGTTTAGAGTTTTTATCATACAAATCTTTATTTAGGTTTAGTTTAGATTAATGATTACAGTAAATCAGAATTTTTCTGCTTTTTCTTGTTTTTGAATTTGAGAGACAGAAGTCCACAAGCTTCTTCTCCCCTTTTTCCACAACCTAAACAGAATTCAAATACTTATTACAATTTTGTTTTATATTTAAATAGCTCAAATGCCTCTATTTTTCCCCCAGAATACATTTGGCTTTGTTCTTTGCAGCATAGGCAATTGTTGTTAAAGAGACTTCAGTTTAAGTGCAATTAATAGAGTGGCATTTCCCCAGGGCTTTTATGGGGACCCTTTTTATATCTGTTTTATATTATAGAGCTCCCTAGCTAAATATTTCCAGATCATATAGATTTAGATAAGACAAGTTCCAGAACTTAGAGTATTTTTTATTTTGACATTTACAGTGTTTATTAGTGCAATGAAAATAATACTCTGACAAGTCCTCAAATAATAAATGACAATATTCTCAACCTTTGAGTAGTTTAGAGTAACTTTCAGTGGCTAGTGACCACCTGATATCCAACTGTCCTCCTTTCAGAGGTGTTAGCAAATCTGAAATGTCTTGGGATCAGTCCTTTTAGACTGCTTTCCCTCGATGGTAATTGTATCCCCTCTGCCCCTGCCAAGACCCTCTGGGTGGTCGGTGGGTCTGATATATCTTGTTCCATATCTGTAAGAATTAAAGAGTTAGGAAAGGATGGACTACCTCTCTGGGCAAATCAAATTCTTTGTGCTTGGGCTGAGCATGGAGCATGATGGGGGTTATGGTATATCGGGAAGCAGTCATTACCCCCAAATCAAGTGTGTGAACCAGAGGGCCGAATGCGTCACCCTGAGTATCAAGAGACATGATTTAACTAAAACATAATTTAAATCAACCTGGGGACTAATTGTGGTTTGCAGGGATGTTTTTTAGAATAGACTTCATTCAGTGAGGTGAGTTGGTGGGTTCTACTCATCTTCCCTTTCTCGTTTCTCTACAGATCTTTGCCTTTCTTATGGAATTCACCTCGTTTTGTCTCAGAACATACGCATATATTATGCTCTGCTAGATTATATGTCTCTATGCTCAAGAACTGGGTTTGAGCCTGGGAAGGGACTATATTTTTTATTATTGTTTAATTTCCCCAGCTCTTAGCATGGTGTTTTCCATAAATATTTTCCAAATTGAATTGAAGGTCTAAATCTGACAGAACTCTGTACTTCTTGTGGTAGTTAAGATAACGCTATCTTCTTATAATAAACAAACCACCAAATTTCAGTGGTTTTACTTAAGAAAATTTCACTTCTCATTCATACAATAGTCCAGCCTGAGTGTACCTGGTCAGTGGTGGCTCCATGTGGTGATTTAAGGACTCAGGCTCCTCTAGGTTATGGCTTTACTCCCTTTAGATCCTCAAATCCAGCCAGAAATAGGGGGAGAGAGAGTGGAAAGGGGACACCTGTGTCTTAATAGCCTTGCCTGGAAATAACACGCATAGCTTTCTCTCATATTATATTGGGGAAAGCTAGTCACATGATCTCACCTAGATGTAAGGGTTTACTTGGAAGCTGCTCCTTCTTGATGGAGAAAGGAAAGATATAGGAGAAGTAAGCATTTTGGGGGGCCAGCTGTCTCTACCATCTTTACCATAAGGTAAAACCTTTAAAGAGTGACAGAATCATACAAAATCAGATCTGAAGGAACTTAAGAGCAATTATAACCCCTCTCTCCATTTTGTAGTTGAGGAGATATGGACTTAAAGAGGTAAAGAAAATATTCTGGGGGGAGGGGGATGTAAAGGAGGGGGATTGAGAGAGGAGATGGGGAAAGGGTGTAAGGAGGGACAAATATAAGGTGACAGAAAATGATTTGACTTTGGGTGATAGGGACACAACATAATGAACAGTTCAAATGCTATAGAAATGTTTACCTGAAACCTATGTATTCTTATGGAACAATGTCACCCTATTAAAGTTAATTCTCTAAATAAAAACTTAAAAATTAAAAAAAAAATAAAGTCATAATTTCAAAAGGGGAAGAAAAAGAGAGAATATTCCAATCCATACAGCCAGTTAATGCCAGAGTTGGGACTAGAATCTGGTCTTCTGGTTGCCAGTTATTTCTGCAGCACTACGTCCAATTAGAGTGCTTATAATTTTTGTGCTACTCAGGAATAATGATATATCAGGTGTTTGAGAGCAGTGGGTGGAAAGTTGGGGTCATTGTGTCAGGTTTCCTTTCAGTTTATTTAATTCAGTTCCCCCTTTTTCCTTTTAGTATTTCACCTTTGACTTACAGAAGCCCCCTTTCCTTATGATAATCAAAAATAGTGGTAACTTGGCCAGGTTTGGAGGTGAGTAAGAAATGGGAGCATGGTCTAGGTCAAAAGTGAGTGGTCTTAGTACCATAAGGTAAAGCATGGTGTGATTTGAAGGAATATATGTCTAAAACTTCCTAGTGGTCAACATGAATCTCCTCTTAGAATTTTCTTTAAATGATTACTAGAAAGTTCTTGTTAAAATATGCTTATAAAAATCATTTCGATAATATATAAGCATCCAAACATATCTCTTTACTGATTGGTTTGTCAGTATGTTTATCGGTAGTGACAAGAATCTTCTTTTAGTTGATTTTTTTTGAGTGACATTGGTTAATAAAATTACACAGGTTTCAGGTGTACAATGTTATAATACATCATCTGTATATTGTATTGTGTGTTCATCACCCCAAGTCAAGTCTTCCTCAGTAATGAGAAGGGTCTTGGGGAAAGAAGAGAGGGGGCAAAGAACTTTTGAGAGAGAAGAGACTGAAATGTTTTGGAGGATGGGACGGATAGACCAGAGTGAGGTGCTATGTTAGCGGTAAAGGGTAAATATTTGTCAGTCAAAAATTTGCATGAGGGAACTGGGTAACTGGGAGATAATGGGGGAGAAGAGCATGAGCTAGGAAGGTGGGGGGCATCATAAACAAATTTATTTCTTTTCACTCTTTCTAATACCAATGAACTGACAATCATCATCATGTAGTAGAGTATTGGGTTCTAGACCTGGCTCTATACTCATCCTTGAATTTGGGTGATGACTTAACCTTTCAGGGCTTCAATTTCTTTACTTATATAATAGAAGGGAGGGTGTAGTTGACCATAAGTTTTTTTAGCCGTATTATCTGGGGACTTCGGGGTCTTGTGTTTGTGCTTCAAGAGTCTCACTATAGGGAAGGTTGTAAATAGCAAGTAAGTGGTTTCTGCTGGGCCCTGCCACCCCCACTCCAACCAAATTAGCTCTGCTCTATCTGTTTTGTATTGAATTTCTACAGAAACTTTTTGTTTGAAAGGCAAGTTCTGTGTCTGAAGGAAAATTCTGGAAAGTACTCAGCCTAGAAAATTTCTCAGGTTTCTTCTAGTTCTGATATTTTGGGAATCTGTGGTTAGATATGCAAAGCTTTCAAGCCTTCGGGGCTTTCTACATGCCAAATTATAAGCTTCCAGGTAGCCTGTCTTCAGAAGGCTATAACTAAAGACCACTGCACAGGACACACTATCAAATGCAAAACAGGGAAGACTTACTTACTGAGGTCTACTGAGTGTCTTGCTCTGCTCTAGGCATTTAACATAGTTGAATACTTAAGTCCTCCAACAATTTGATTAGATAGATACTGTTTTGACAATTACTGTTTTAAAAATGAAGAGACAAAGGCTCAGAGAGAAAATGCAGCCAGCTAGAAAGAGCAGGATTGGGTGGCTCAATAGATAGAACATTGTCTTCGCACGCCAAGGTTGCAGGTTTGATCCTGAGTCAGGGCTCATCAGAAGCAACCAATGACATTCAAACATCCCCAGCTTTTTCTTCTAACGCAATGTATTTTTAACGGCCCTGTCAACATTAGTCCTATTAGTAAGTGCCACTCAACCTGCAAACTAATTATCCAGAAGCAAAATGAAGTCAAAGATGAGCTTGTAATCAATCCTGCCTCAGCCCACTTCCATGTCTAAGTTTTAAGGTTTAGCCCAGTGGTAGTCAACCTGGTCCCTACCACCCACTAGTGGGCGTTACAGCTTTCATGGTGGGCAGTAGCAGAGCAACCAAAGTATAAATAAAAAGATAGATTTAACTATAGTAAGTTGTTTTATAAAGATTTATTCTGCCAAACTTAGTGAAAATCTGACATAAAGTACTTGGTAAGTAAGTATTATTATATGCTTTAACTTGCTGTAACTCTGCTTTATAAATTTTATAAAGTAAAGTTACTTCCCTACTTTATAAATCACCATTACTGTGAAACCGGTGGGTGGTTAGAAAATTTTACTACTAACAGAGATACAAAGTGGGCGGTAGGTATAAAAAGGTTGACTATCCCTGGTTTAGCCTATCTTATGCTGGTTCTTTGGCTAGCATAACCTGGTGATGAAGTCCAGATGTTGAACTACACAGAGTGCTTCAGAGCTTATAGACTGAAGTTCTGAGTGAATAAATATAAATATAAATATATATTTTCTTTGTGATTAAAAGGCTAAACAGCAGGTCATGTGTATTTAGGCATGCAAAAGGGTATTTGTATTTTTGATCAGGTGAAATGCACCTGGGAACTGTAAATACCACAGATAGGTATAATGTGATTGACTCTAAAAGTCTGAGTGGCTCAAAAGACCAACTCTAGATCTGCTCCTTTTCCTTTTTCCCATCCACTTTTCAATTCTTCTCTCCTCCTCCTGCCCCTCTCTTTCCCCTTCACTCTCCCTTTCTCCTGTCTCTCCCTCACTTTCTTCTTAAATACACTTTTGAAGGCAAATGCCTTAGTGGATCACTCTTTCTGTTATCAACAATGAACCTAGATAATTAGGGTAATGTGAAATTTGTTTTCACAATTCTGAAGAGAAACTGACCTATTAGAGTTTATTGAAAGGTCTTGTGTAATTTCAGTAGGAATCACAATCTAAATTCCTATAGAAGTCTGGAGCCCACACCTTGGAGAGCATGGGCTTTCCTTAATAATGCTTTTCTGAATACTGTTTTTGGAATGTGGTTGCAATGGGAGGACTTTTCCCATGGCTTTTTTTTTCTGAGAGAAGAAAGCTCCACTAGATGAATACTACTGGCTTCCTGCTCCAGTGATTAAAAAGCTTTGGAGAAGAAACAGGGCAGAGCAGCTTAGCTAAATGAGCTTTCTCTCCTGAAGGTGTTGGTTATATCTATTATCTTGCTTGTGGTGACACTATCATGGGTATTTAGATATGTCCAAATGTATCAAATAGTACACATTAAATATGTGTAGTTCTTTGTAAAGGAAAAAAAAAGCTGGAATAAAGGAGAAAATTATTGGGAGAAAAATCCTACCAAAGGTCACAGCACTTTGCCTATCTTTGTTCACAATTTTCAACCTCATAACTCATTTTTTTGATTTTGTTTTTCTTACCTCTTAGAAGATAGATTTTTTTTTTGTATTTTTCTGAAGCTAGAAACGGGGAGAGACAGACAGACTCCCGCATGCGCCCAGCCGGGATCCACCCGGCACGCCCACCAGGGGGCGACGCTCTGCCCACCAGGGGGCGATGCTCTGTCCCTCCGGGGCCTTGCTCTGCCGCGACCAGAACCACTCTAGCGCCTGGGGCAGAGGCCAAGGAGCCATCCCCAGCGCCTGGGCCATCTTTGCTCCAATGGAGCCTTGGCTGCGGGAGGGGAAGAGAGAGACAGAGAGGAAGGAGAGGGGGAGGGGTGGAGAAGCAGATGGGCGCTTCTCCTGTGTGCCCTGGCTGGGAATCGAACCTGGGACTTCTGCATGCCAGGCGGATGCTCTACCATTGAGCCAACTGGCCAGGGCCAGAAGATAGATTTTTTTGATCATTCTATTTTTTTCTTTGATCATTCATTCAATCAGAAATCTTCAGTACTGCACTGAATGAATAAATTGGGAACACAAATGATACATGGGTGGGCCCTTTCCAAATGTCTAGTAGAGAAGAAAGATATATAAGGTAAGGATTGCCATAGAGGGCATTCAGTATTCTAGTAGGGGAATGCCATGTGCACCATATCCCAGAGATGACAGCATATGTGACCAGGAGGATTGTGGGATATTGGAATGGCTTAACCAGATAAAGGAGGGTGGACAGGAGGAAATACCAAGCACTGGGAATAGCATGAGAAAAAGCATTAAGAGAAGAAATGGCATCCCTTATAGGTGAAGTGAAGGAACCATGATTAGTTGTGTAGGGTTGGAGCTGAATGGTGTGAGGTGTTAGCAGGGGAGATGAGTACTTAGATATTCTATACTTACCCCTTTGCACCTTTATCATATACATCTCAATTTGTTACTAACTTGTATAGCTCCCCCACCAGACAACAGTCCTTATGTCTTTTCTAGCACTGCATGAATCCAGCATCAGGCACAGTGTCTGGCATGTAGTGGGGAGACTCAGTAATTACAGTACTTACATTGAATGCCTGCATGAGGAGGAGGGTGAGAATAGCATGCAGCAGGTATAGTTATTGGATAGTTTCCACAATAGGCAAGTCATACCTTAACTACTTTACTCAGTCTTGGAAGTCAGTCATCCTCTCTGACTCAAACCCAGCATGCTCTCCTAGTGCCTGACACCTTTCTTCCATTGGTTGCTGACTGGTCCACCCTGCTGCCTTTTCTAGGATCAGCTTGCTCAGTTGAGTCAGTTCCAGCCAGAATCACTGTGGCCCTCGAGAGGAGGGCTCTGTTCAATCAAGTCTTCCTTCCCCAAATAATCACCCTTCCTGGAGTCCACCTGAGTTATGACAACACTAACTTCTTTTATGGCTTAAATAAATAAACATTATTAATGTTTACATTAATAATATCATTATGCTTAATGGTATTGCTCTCATTCTATTTCATAGTGTTTAAAAATATTTATTCATCATAAAATAATGTCATCAGAAGTTTTATATCTGCTAGAATATGAGTTTCAGGAGGATAAGGAGAGTTGATTTTTCTCCTCTTGGGTTTCTAGTGCCTAGCACAATACCTGATGTGTTCAATAATGTTCACACTTATAGAGCAAATGGATGGTGTAAACTCCTGGAGAACTTATTGTCTATTGCACATATTGTGGTAGCGACTTATACAGTGTTTGCACAGTTGTCTCTGTTTCTATGGATAGATTTTTAGTTTTTGAGGGTATATTGGTGACTTTCTTTGTGCCCCAGGAATATAGGGTAATTCTGTATTCTCTTGATCTTGAGGAAATTTGCATTTTATTTCCATGGACTGTGTGGTATCTCCGAGTCTCTTTTAAAGCAGTTCCCATGTTCTCTCAACACTAGTCTGCTGTGCTGTGATTCTGCCTCCCCCAAGGCTTACAGCCTTCCTGGCCACACCCCCTATTTTGGAGATGGCTGATGTCAGTTCCAGCATGAGGCAATCTCTTAATTCCAGCTGCTGACCACTGAGGTTTTCCTTTGGCTGTGCATGCCAGCTCTCCTGGTCGAGTGGCCTCTAATATATAATTAATGATGACTCTCAGCATTTCACATTTTTAGAAGTCTTTCTAAGCATGATCTCACCACCAAGCTGTGATGCCTCACTGCTGAGGGGCTCCACATGGCCCCAGGGCAGGTTTCTCAGCCTGCAGATCTGATTTTTAGTAATGTTACACGCTTAGGCAGTATGCCTGAATCCAGCCTCTCATTCCCACGCTGCGCTGCCCTGAGGTTTTGACCCATAAAATACATACACATTGATTTAAAATGGAGACCAAAGTATCCACTGTCCAGGCTTCCAATAACCTAAAACCCTACAAATATTGAATCTTCATTAGGGTGACTTTCTAGTTTGCTCACGACTGAAGGATTTCCTGGGAAGTGGGACTTATATTGTTAAAACCAGGATGGTCCTGAGAAAAGTAGGATGGTTGGTCACTCTAATTTCAATAGAGGTTTAGATTGGAGAATGCAGTGGGTTCTTAAATTGAAGAAAGCTGTACAAAGAGAGTAGATTTAACCTGATATGTCCACTAGGTTACAACTGAAGGTGGATTTGATAAGTCCTCGAACCTGAAGTTGGTGTTTGAAGTAAGGGCAGTCTTGTAGATTGTCCCTCTGACACTGTGGAGTTCGCTCCCTCTCCTTATTGGCCTAAATTGTTCGCATTTTAGAAAGTACTGGAATCAGGAACTGAAACATACCAGAAACTTAGTATCTTAGTTTGGGTTCACCCAGAAGCAAGGCCTGAATTAAGGATTCACGAGCAAATATATAGTTTACTTGGGAGGTGAAGGAAAATACTGTCCTGGGAAAAGGGAACAAATGAAAGCTGTCCGTAAAGGGCACCTTAGCAAGCTGGTTACTGGCTCTGAGTGATGGGTACTTGGTCTTCAATCTTTTCGTCCAGAGAAGAGCTTTTCAACCTTGTGACTATTGATATTTTGGGCTAGATAGTTCTTTGCTGAGGGGGGCTGCCTGAGCATTGTAGGGTAACTAGCACAGATGTGAGCAGCACTGCCTTTCTCCCAGCTGTGACACTAAAAATGTCTCTAGACATTGCCAAATGTCCCCTGGGGGACAAAATTGCCTTGGTTGATAACCAGTGTTCTAGAACATACACTCAGAGTTATCCCACCTCTGGGAGTTGGGGTATTTATACACTAATTTCTCTCAGTCCCTGGTTCAGGGCTGCTGAAGGAGACTTTGGAGGAAACTCTCACCAATGCTGGCACTTGGAAGTTGGCTAGTGCACACTAAAGTGGAACAAGGATTTGAGAAGGGCACTGGCAGCATCTGTTTCTATCTGTCTGCTCTATTTATTCTCTCTCTCTCTCTCTGTAGACCAGCTTTCCTCTTTTTCTGCCCACGTGCTGGAATATGACTTAAGAACACTTCCAGCCACACAAATGAATCCTAGCAGTCTTTAAATTCTAATACCAAGTCTCCAGGACAAACAATATAATTCTCTGATTTTAGGTCAAATGTTCAACCTGGGTTAATCAGCTGTGACCGTTCAGTACAAATATGGCATTTGAGAGGTCCACTCCTATTTCAGTTTAGTACAAACAGGCACCTGAGGAGACTGGACATTGTGGATAGCTGGTTTGAGGCAGGGATGGGCAATTACTCCAGTGAACACTTACCAGACATCTCCTATGTGCAAGGCTTTTTAAGGCAGACAAATGACTTATCAGTGTGCTCAGAGAATGTAAGCAGAATATTGAATTTAAAGACAGAACTGATAACTCTTTGAGAATTGCATGGTAGAAAACAATTTTTCCTCTAATCCCAGGTGAATAATTGTGCCAGGAGAGCAGGAAGAAAAACTGAGGTAATTGTCTTTCCATGTGCACACATACTTTTAATGGTTAAAGTAAAGTGGACATTTTGGTGTGCTGGGTCCATTTTTCTAGTTGGACCTCAAGAGCATCATAGGCCTCACTACCAAATACTTTGAGTTCTATTCTTGTCTTAGAGGAGGGTTGCATGATCTGGTGGTAGGTGAACTTCCAAGGCAAAGAGGATAGTGTATAACATGGTGGGGTGAGAGAAATCTGTGTCTGACAGCCTGGCCTGTCTGTTGTGCTATAGTGAAGAAGTAGGAGTATGCAGATGGCTGACTGCCAGCCCTTGTCACTGCCAGCCCTGTTCTTTTCTTTTTTCTTTTTCAATTACACTTAACTTTCAATATTATTTTACATTAATTTCAGGTACATAGTATAATGGTCAGACAACTACTAACTACATCATCTGCAAAGTGACCCCACCCCACCCCATCACTCCAATATCCACCTGACACCACAAACAGTCATCACAACATTATTGTCTATATTCCCTATGTTGTACTCCACATTCCTGTGACTACTCTATAACTATCAATTTGAACTTCTGAATCTTTTTCCCTTTCTCACCCGGCCCCTCAAACTCCCTCCCATCTAGCAACCATCAGTTTGTTCTCCATATCTATAAATCTATATCTTATTTATTTATTTATTTAAATGTATTTATTGATTTTAGAGAGGAAGCAAAAGAGAGAGAGAGAGACAGAGACAGAAACATCAATCTGCTCCTGTATGTGTCCTGACTCAGGATCAAATGTGTAACCTCTGTGTACTGGAACAACGCTCTAACTAACTGAGCTCTCCAGACAGGGCTCTATGAGTCTGTTTCTATCCTGCTTATGTTATGCTTTAGGGTCCGCATAAAAATGAAATCCCATGGTATTTGTCTTTCTCTGTCTGGCTTATTCCACTTAGCATGATACCCTCCATGTCCATGCATGCTGTCACAAATGGTAAGATTATTTCTTTTTGTAGACAAGTAATACTCCATTGTATATATGTAATGCAACTTCTTTATCCACTTGTCCATTGATGGACACTTGGTTTGCTTCAATATCTTGAAAATCACATTCTTTTCTCAAAACAGTTAAAGATATAACCAAAAATTGGTAACAGAATGATTCCTTATGACACTCCAGTGAGTGTGAGGGGCTTTACCCTTGGTGAGACACTTGCTTGGCTAGTGCAGAGTGGATGGGTGGTCGTATGCTTTGTGAGTCCTTCAGATCCCTCTGTGTGGAACAGCAGCATCTAGACATTGCTTTTTACTTGCAGTGTGCGTTTATTAGGGGTAACTATCTGGAGGGCCTGATGGAGGTAATGAGGGTTTGACCAAAGCCCCTCCAGGCAAACTGTTGCCTTGCACAAGCCAAGGAGGCATAGACATTGCTGTGTGACATTTCCCCAGGAGTAGCGCAGCAGTGGCCCTGCCCAGTCACCACTATTTCTTCCCAGGGAAGAATCACTGACCAAAATGTGATGGCACTTATTCTGTGTTTTAGCTCTTAATCTGGACACTTCCCAGGCCTGTTTGAGGTGGGAGAAGGTGAATCATAGTTTGACTGAGCCAGGGTCCTCTGACCACCTGGAGGATAGCTGATTTGTTTGTCATGGTTGTCATTCCAGAACTTGGAGCTTCATCTGGCTGAGAAGTAGACAAGATTTATGGCCACAGCAACACAAAGACGACTAATAATTCCTTTCCTAAGCAGAGTGGTGGGGTGGCCATGAGAATGCACCTACCTTGCAGACCACCAATCCCAGGAAGGTAATTGACTAAGGACCTTAGCTCTCACTTTATCTGTACATTTGTGCTGAGGCCATGATTTCCACAGACTGGTCCCAGCCAGTGACTGAGCATGTCAGGGAGACTGAGGCAAGCCTGATCTGGGGTGATATATTGATATGTTTCCTCTGGTGGCCAATGTTGACTCCAGAGCTCCCTGGCTATCTTGCCAGACCTTCCCTAGATTGCTTGGCATACCTACCGCACTCTCTACACTTGCTTGACTATCTCCCAGCTTTACTCAGCTCCTCCCCATTTCTTCTCATAAAGATATTTTCCCTAATACAACCCTTGCACATATAATCTTATCTTGGTATCTATATAAGTTACAGATGACCATGTAACTTATACTTTAAACTGAGATACTTTTGGAATGAAAGGAAAGATAATGCTAAAATAACTGTAGTAATCCAGGGCTGGCCTAGAGAAACCTAACCAAAAGTTTTTGAAGATTTTTATTTTATTTTATTTTATTTTTATTTTTTTCTTTTTTCTGAAGCTGGAAACAGGGAGAGACAGTCAGACAGACTCCCACATGCGCCCGACTGGGATCCACCCGGTACGCCCACCAGGGGCGACGCTCTGCCCACCAGGGGACGATGCTCTGCCCATCCTGGGCGTCGCCATATTGCGACCAGAGCCACTCTAGCGCCTGGGGCAGAGGCCAAGGAGCCATCCATTGGTCCAATGGTCCAGGCCCGGGCCATCTTTGCTCCAATGGAGCCTCGGCTGCGGGAGGGGAAGAGAGAGACAGAGAGGAAAGTGCGGCGGAGGGGTGGAGAAGCAAATGGGCGCTTCTCCTGTGTGCCCTGGCCGGGAATCGAACCCGGGTCCTCCACACGCTAGGCCTACGCTCTACCACTGAGCCAACCGGCCAGGGCTCTATTTTATTTTTTGAAAGATTTTATTTATTGATTTTAGAGAGAGAGGAGAGAGAGAGAGAAAGAGAGAAAGAGGCAGAAAGGGTGGGGGAGGAGTGGGAAGCATCAACACATAGTAGTTGCTTCTCATATGTGCCTTGATCAGGCAAGCCCAGGGTTTTGAACTGGTGACCTCAACATTCCAGGTCGACGCTTTATTCCCTGCACCACCACAGGTCAGGCCTTATTGTTTTGATTGAGATTTTTAAAGTTAAGAGAGTAACTGTGGGCTGGGACTTTGGTGAATGTAAAGAAATGAGAAATCAACCCATTTAATTCCAGAAAATGACCAATTTAGTTTAGCTAACATTTGTAAAGAGACTCTTGTGTGCCAACAAAGCAGCTGGGCATAGAAAAATTAATAAAACAGTCTCTGCCACCCTAGCTGGATAGCATGGTTGGGTAGAGCATTGTCCCAAAGCACAGAGGTTGCTGGTTCAATCCCTAGTCAGGGCACACACAGGTAAAGATTGATATTCCTGTCTCTTTCTCTCTCTAAAATCAATTAATAAAATAGAGTCTCTTCCCTCATGTAGCTTGTGATCTAGAAGGGGAGACCAACATGATTTGATAATTTTACTGAAATATGATTCTTTTTTTTTATTTTTTATTTTTTATTTTTATTTATTCATTTTAGAGAGGAGAGGGGGGGAGAGAGAGAGAGAGAGAGAGAGAGAGAGAGAGAGAGAAGGGGGGAGGAGCTGGAAGCATCAACTCCCATATGTGCCTTGACCAGGCAAGCCCAGGGTTTTGAACCGGCGACCTCAGCATTTCCAGGTCGACGCTTTATCCACTGCGCCACCACAGGTCAGGCGAAATGTGATTCTTGTAAGGTAAAAAGTTAGCAATGAAACTAACTCAGCTATGTAAAGACAGGAACCAGCTCCACCTAATAATTCCCAGTACATTCTTAGGAGGCAATGTTGGTGCACATGAAGGACCTTGGCAAGGCCTGGTAATGCCAGGGACAGTGAGGGGGGGGTAGATGCAGTGCAGGGTAGGGACAGCCAGTGATAAAAGCAAGGCAAATGGAACTTCCTTCCAGCTCAAGGTAAAGTGCTGTGTATCTCTAGCACTGTTTTTTTTTAATTAGCCAGAAAGCAGGTTCCCTCTTGACACCCACAAATGTGGGTAGAAAAAGAGCTTTGTAATATACACAGTGATTAGATTCAAAATGTGTTTTCTGAGAAATTCCTGTCATTGGTACATGTGTATCAAATCAAATCAATGGAGTGATTGTGCATCCTCCAAAGCAGCTTGCATTTACCAAATACTGGCCACATGGAACCTACTCAGACAAGCAAGCAGATAACTGGCCTGCTCTGGGTTCTGTTTAAATGCCTCTCCTCTGAAGCAGCCGGGGCTACCAGGTTTTCTGGCAAAGCTGCTTTTTGTATAAGTGGGGCTGGGAAATCACAGTGCAATGCAAAAAGAAACTTGAACAAAAACACTTGAATAAACAGATTCCTGGTTTACTCTCTAGCCTTTTCCTTGGCCTCGCGATGCCTGACAAAAATCGAGTCGAAAGTGATGGCTGGGCTAAGATGACGCCAGCAATATGTCACCCGATCAAGCTGAGACCTCAGGGGATGGAAAAGGCATTTAGCTCTAAGCTCAGCAATGGTGCTGCAGCAAGACTTGCGCGCTTGTAGCTCTGGCAGCTTCTCCTTCTTCCCTCCTCCTTCTTTTCACATGATCCAGTTTCATACACTTGTAATCATCAGACAAAAGAATGTTCCAAATGCCGGGCCCTATCCTAAAGTACCCTTTGCCAGCCCCAGGAAGGAAGCCCACCAGTCTTACGTGTTCCTGTGGTCACAGTCAGCCAGTGTTGATGTTTGAGGGATGGAACCAGATTCTTGGTTTTCAACTTTTAACCCCAACGGGAAGAAAAATCTCTTGAACTTGAAAAAAAAGTTTTGTGCTTTTAGAAAGAATGTAAAAAAATAAAACGGTAAAAGCTTCTAGAAGCCCAGAGTTTATTTTTCTGTATCGCAGGGGAGATCATAGCACTGGCCTCTATAACTACAGTCAGGCGAGAAAGTACTGGAAACCATTTCAGCGTAGCACCCTTACCTAACCCACGGGTGGGGTGGAAGAGTAAGTATCTCAGAAAACCTCGTAGCCCATTTGTGTGCTTGCTCAGCATCATCACTTGCCATTTATTGCGGCATAGTGTTATCCTTTCCATCATTTTTGGCATTAGTTTCAACCTAAGAGAGGCCTGAATGGATGTGGCCCCTGGCTTCTGGAGCTGAGTCAGTATTGTCACCATTGGGCAGACTTGTAGGAACACAGTGACCCTGGGGGATGAGTGCCTTGGAAGTGATGGCAGCTTGAGAAGATAATATTCTTGGTCCTTTAATCTGAGATGTGGTCTAAAGATACCTTAGGATGTTGTCCTAGCTTATATTAGAATTCTACATTAAAATGAAACAGCAATATACTGTCACGACGGCACTTTAATTTCATTTGGATGGGTCATCTCCACAGCAGAGTGTTGGAGACTCTACCTGAACAGTTTTAGTGCAGCGCCAGGAGGCTGAGGCCACCATGAGGATGTAAATGAGAGGTAAGAAAATAGAGACAGGCAGCCTAGGCTGCCTCTTCACATTTTTTTAAACATCTTTTTTTTAAAATTTATTTATTGATTATTGATTTTAGGAGAGGAAGAGAGAGAGAGAGAGAGAGAGAGAGAGAGAGAGAGAGAAAGAGAAAGAGAAAGAAAGACAGAAACATTCATCTGTTCCCGTATGTGTTTCTGACTGGGGACCAAACCCAAAACCTTCACATTCCAGGATGACGTTGTATGCCCCTTCAGATTTTTGTCACCTAATGTAAGAAACTCCAAAAGGGCAGAAATAGTGGGAGAAAAAAGAAGAAAGGTTTTTTTTTTTTGGGGGGGGGTAGCAATGAGGGGAAACCTTACCTTCTTTATTTCTCTCGTCTTCTCTCTTTCCTTCCTTTTCTTTTCCACTCCTTCTTTCCAAATTAGCCAATCTCATGTTTTCTAAAGAGAAGTTTTCTGCTAAGTGATGCCTTTTGTTTATCAAGTCAAGTGATGGGTGTAAGAATTCATGACTGGAGAATCTTGGAGAAAGCTAGATTGCAGAAGATAAAAAATAGGGGCTGGGAATTGGGAATTTCCATCAGGACACGGTGAAGATGGAAGATAGCAAGGGTGGGAAATCTGCACTGGAAAAATGTCAAGAGGAAATAAGGTAACTGGGTGCCAACTGGGACTTTGGAGGGCGTAGGGAAAACAGCAGTGGTTAGGCTTGCTTCCTTGCAAGCACTGCGTGATAGTGTATGAGCACGTGGCAGAAAGCTACGTGTGTATAGCCTACATAAGGCTACGGTTACTTTCCTGTTTGCTCGCCCTCTGCTGCAAGAAGAGTTTTTCCCCTGCCTGGTCTCTCCTTGGCCTCTGTGAGAGTCCAATAGACGGGAATGGCCCAATGCTTTCCGGCTCCGCAGCTCCTCTACCACCTGCCTGAATCCAGTGTGAACCTGCCTGGCCTTGACCACCAGCATTACAGAGGGGAACTATTAATAATTGATTTATCCTGGATTTTTATTCAATTTCACTGGTGATGTGTGACCTAATCTTCTTCATATTCCTCTAAAATTTTTAGCAAAAATCTGCATTAATTACTAATGCTTGGCAGAATGGGATTTGCTTTTTAGGACTGCAGTGACATCCTAAATTCTGCTTCATGCAAGAACAGAGGATGCTTATTGTATTCTGTAGGATGATTTTGGCTGTAAGTAACAGGAAAACAATGTGGTGATGCAACCAAAAGATGATTTATTGTTTTGTTTTGTTTTTTAAGAGAGAGAGGGAGAGAGAGAGAGAGATAGAGAAAGAGACAGGAAGAGAGAGAGAGATGAGAAGAATCAACTCATAGTTGCTTCACTTTGTAATTGTTTATTGACTGCTTTTTACACATGCCTTGACCCGGGAGGGTGGGGGATACTCCAGCCAAGCCAATGATCCCTTACTCAAGCCAGGTACCTTGTTCTCCAGCCAGAGACCTTGGTATCATGTTGATCCAGCGCTCAGGCTGGCAAGGCTGCACTCAAGCCAATGAGCCTGCACTGTAGCCAGAGTCCTTGGGATTTCAAACTGGAGCCCTCGGCATCCCTGGTTTATGCTCAATCTACTGCGCCACCACTGGTCAGGTGATTTCTTTTTCTTTCTTTTTTTCTCTTTCTTTCTTTCTTTCTTTCTTTCTTTCTTTCTTTCTTTCCTTCTTTCTTTCATTTCATTACTGTATCACAAAGCCTGGAACTTAAGAAAATAAATATAGTACTTGCTAAATGACTAATTAGAGATGAACATATTTTCTGAAAATGTCTGTAGTAGATTACATATTGAGGTAAAAGAGGAAAGTAGTAGCAGTAAAATAAAAGTTGAATTTTATTTCTGTCATGGTCTATTCCTTTAAGAACATCCCAAGGATTGCAGTTAGCAGTAAAACTAGTGAAGTATTTGTAGGTATGTTGCAAACACATGTTTATTTTTTTAAAATTTAGAAGTTAAATTTAATGGGGTGATATAAGTCAATAAGAGTACATAGCTTTCATGTGAACATCTTTATAGCATTTAAACTGTTGACTGTGTTGTGTCTCCATCACTCAAAGTCAGATAATTTTCCATCACCTTATATTTAATTTGTCCCTCTTTACATCCTCCCCCCCACCCCTCCTCTCATCCCTCTATCCCATGTCCTTCTCCCCTGGTAACTGCTTCATTTTTATCTGTGGCCACATTTTTTTTTTAAATAAGAAGGAAGACAATGGCTCCAGGACTGGTTGAACACTTATGATGTGTCCTGATGGAGGCTTATAGCATATGTGAAATTCTCTTGGTTTGACCTTCACTGTTTCAAGATGACTTTATAATTCTGGTTACCAAGCATTTTAGCTGAGGGAAAAATGAGCCCCTTTTTTCTCATTAGGGTAGAAAATTTTTTTGTAGATGATTCCCAGCAGATGTTTCTATGCTTCCCACTGGTAAGAAGTGGGTCACATAACTCCTCTAGCTGCAAGGGAGGCTTGGAAAGCAAGTGTCCATTTTTTTTTCTCAGCCTCTATAGTGGGACTAAACAAGAGAGAAAGGTGCTTTGGAATTAGAGTTGAGTAGCCTATGTAGTGTGTGCTCACAGATATTTGCTGGTATTATAAATCCCTAGAAGAGAAGCTTACACAAAGGCAGCTATTCAAGATTTTCTCTGCATTTTTCATAAGAATGGATTTTTGTTTTCTTTTTCCAATGTCTTCCTTTACAGATTTGCCTCTAAAGTTTTAGAAAACATTGATTTATAACCTGATCCTTGTAAAGTGATTAAACTTTAGAGAAATTCCTTACTTTCTTTTCCCGATAGAATATATGTCCCCTAACTGTAAGGAAACATAGCACACATCGCAGGGCACAGATCAGACTGCGATCTGGCAGAGTAACGAATGAGAAGGAGTTTATGGCCAGCATGGCCCGGGATTAAGGAATTGTTTTGTGATTGTATAATTCTAAAGCACCAGGACCCTGGCTTCTAAGTGAGAATTTTCTTTACATGGCTTTGTTTTTGTTGTTGAAATAAATAACTTAAATATAACTTTTTCAAGGGGAAAAAGTCCACTTTCCCTTAGTTTTATTGTCAGTAGAAGACCAGTTGCTGATAATAAAAAGGCATTTCAGGGGACACTCTGAAGAATAGCTTCCAGACCCAAGAAGATTGAATGCTGTGTTTAATGGTCACCTTCAGAAACCATTGTTTTATGTTCTTATGATGTATCATTTAATATCAAACTTCAGTGAGTCACATAACTCCTGGGGCCTTTCTGCTCCTGCTGGCTAAGTGTAAATCTTACTGACAGTGACCTCTCTATCTACTGGCCAGTTCCCAGCCATTGTGCAGGCAACGTGGAAGCACACATTCATTCTTGTTTTCTGAGTGTTTCCTTCAGCCTGGTAAGCATATCTCCTGGGTAAAGAACCAATAATCAACCTTGGATTACACTGTTCAGTATTATTTGTAAGGGTTTATGTTAAATAGTCTTTAGAAGCTTTGAAGCAGAACACTGTGTTTTGAGGAATTTGGAGGAGGGAGATGGGAAGTGTCACCTCTACCAGGTGATTCTCCCTTGCTCTGTGCACGATGGAGAGCAAGCAGAATACTGCTCATGCTCATGCTCTGCATACGCTTTGGTTCCCACTGGGCTGGTGCAAAGGGAGAACAATCCACTTGTCTTTGAGCGAAACACTATTCTTCAGAGAAACAACCCAGAGGCAAATGCTGGGGTCATGATTATTAGAGCTGATTCCAGGAAAAGCAGAGATATGAGTAACTTGGTGTAGAGGAGCACATCTGAAACCAGGTGTTTAGATGTTGGTTGTTTCATCCACTTAGTTCAGTCTTAGCAGGTGCCTTGATAATTTCCATTGAGCTCATGCCTGAGGGAAGGGACTAAATAAAATAAGTATACATAAAATCACTTACCGCAGTGCCTGGAATAGAGCAAATGTCCAAGGGATATTTTGTCCTATTTCTCTTTCTCTTTGATACCTCCTACACAATGCCTTTCCTCTCTCTGGGACCTCCTCCTCCTAGTTCTTACAGGCACTACAGGCACCTCCCTTGTTCCGTTCATTTGACCCCTACTTTAGAAAGCAATCTGAGATTCATTTACACTAAGGTGTAGGTGTTGGTAAAGGTTGACCTATGGATTATTGGATATGTAAATTAGTCTGGATATGTGAATGTAGCAGAGAGAGTTGGAGATGGGGTTGACATGTGTTAAGGAGGTTGGATCTGCAAGGGTGGGTCTGGTGCTGGGTCTGTGTTAGTTAACCCAGCATAAGATGTGGCTGGGGTGGGCCAGTTCTGGGGTCTGTGGTGAAGTTGGGTGCTCACTTCACTCTTCTCCCTTGTGGAGGGTGTCTCTCTCCATGTTGGGCTGTCCAGGCATGGGGATAGGGTGAGGGAAGTAATGTGAATCTTTCTTATTCTCTTCAATGTGTCTTTTCTTAGTTCTGTGCTTCACTCAGGTGCTGTAATTTCTCACCTGGAATCCTGGGTTTATGTGAAGGTATTTTCATGTATGAATAGTTGTTTAAATTAAAGTTTCTGGGGGGAAGAGGGATGAGTGCTAGAAATTCCTCTGCTACCATTTGCTAATGTCACCCTCATTTCATCTTAATAACAATCCTCTGAGAGTGATATGTGTATTCTCTTCATTTTGCAGATGGACAGACAGAAGCACAGACAGGTTTTATAATTTGCCAGAAGGGGGAGAGCTAGTGGCAGAGCTAGTGGAAGAACTGGAATCTAAACCCAGGTCTGCGTAACTCTCTAAACTCATGCCCTGTGTAGTGATAAATGTAGTTAAGAATCTGCATTGACTTTCCAGGATACCTTTGTCACCATCACTTAAATAATTCTCTTAAAATGTTTTTTATTGTACCTAAAACTTATATGTCTAGTTTAACAATATAGCAAATCCAGTGTGTTACTTGAGTCAAGAAAAAGAACATTCTGGGTCCCCAGAGCCTGTGCATTCCTTCCCAATCACAACCCTGCCTGCTTGCTAGAGTGAACTAGTACCCTGAGTTTATGTTAATTTACTTTTTAGGTTTTAATTGCAGTTTAAATTATGTTCTGAATATGGTTGTACTTATTTTCTCTTTGATATAACTTTAAAAGTGGTTTTTATTCTCCAAAATTTAAAGTTAATTTTTGTTTAATTTTTAGATTTATATCATGATGAGAGAACAGAGCTCATTTGTTGTTACATTTTCAGATTTTTTTAGGTTTATTATTTGGAAATATGCTTTTAATTTATCAGCAATTTAAAAATATGGCTGCATATTAAAATCACCTGGGGAAATTTAAAAACATGCCTATTTGGCTCTACCCTCCAAAATTCTGATTTAAATGGTTTGGGATAGAAGTAGAATTTAGGTCTTTTGGATTTCAGGCAAGGGTTTCTCTTTACCTCCTCTAAGCATTTGATGGAGTATAAGTATATTTCTTTTTTGTATTAGTTAGGCTGTGGTCTAAGCTGCTGTAACAAAAGGATTCCCAAACACAGTGGCTTATATTAGGTAAAAGTTCATTTCTCTCTTACATAAGTTTGTAGCAAAGAGGATTGGTGTGGATAGAGATAACTTATTGCTCTCAACACATGCTTCCATCTCTCACCACCTCCCAGCCAGGGAAGAAGGGAGAAAAGGGTCAGGCATACCTACATCTAATCTTTTTAAGGAGAAGACCCAGAGAGGCACACATCACTTGTGCTCACATTCAGTTGGTCAGAGCATAGTTAAATGACCACATTGGCTTTAAAGGAGACTAAGAAATATATTTTCAGCAGGGCAGCCATGTACTCAGATACAATTCTACAACAATGGAAGGAGAGAATAGATTTTGAACCACACTCTTAGTTGTGACCTGTCTTCACGCCTGCATCTCTTCTAATTATAACAATGATGCCACCAGACCAGTTGCCCCAGAGAGGGAAAGAACATGAATAGCTGCGAACAGAGAAGGACTATGTACCTTAGGAGCCATGAGGAGATAGTAGCACAGAAATCCAGGCTTTTTTGAAAGATAAAAGGGAGCTGTGAATTCTCAACTCTCGTTACATATTAGGAATAAATCTTAGTAGATTAGCACTTAAGGCATGCATGGAGAAAGAGTAGGATATGATGCAAATAAAGTGCTCCCACCTGGGAGTACAGAGGGGATGGTAGGCCGGGAAAAATACATGGTAGATAGGATAAGAGTGAAGCCCCTAAGCAGGACCTCGCAAGTCTCTGAATTGTCTCTGAAATTCTGTGAGGTTTCTGCCTTACAATGAGGGTTGCTGTGGTGGAAATGGTAGCCTGATGGAGCATGTCAACAGCAAAAGATCCTGAGAGACTCCTTTGGGCCTCCTTCAGCTCAGAAGTTTTCCTTGTTCACTGAAAAATCCTTTATTGAATTCCCACTAGATGTAAGGCCTTGTTCTAAGCACTTGAGATATATTGGTGTACAAAACAAAGATTCTAGCTCTGGAGGAATGAGGCAGGTGAGGGAGTAGGGATGATAGTTTTATAGAGTGTGTTAGGTAATGAGTGCTATAGAACAATAGAAACAGAATAGGGTGAGGGTTCTCCTTGTTGAGTTCAGAGGTGGTAAGAAGCAGAGTGCATTATCAAATGGGCGGAATAGACCTCACTGGAGAGGTCAAAGGCTGATCAAAGGCTTGGGAGAGACAGGTATTTGGCCAAGTGAATGTGGGGGAAGAGTGATAGGCAGAGGGACCAGTTTATTGGTGTTTTTTTCTCCTTTTTTTTTTTTTTTGTATTTTTCTGAAGCTGGAAATGGGGAGAGACAGTCAGACAGACTCCCGCGTGCGCCGGACCGGGATCCACCCGGCACGCCCACCAGGGGCGATGCTCTACCCACCAGGGGGCGATGCTCTGCCCCTCCGGGGCGTTGCTCTGCTGCAACCAGAGCCACTCTAGCGCCTGGGGCAGAGGCCAAGGAGCCATCCCCAGCACCCGGGCCATCTTTGCTCCAATGGAGCCTTGGCTGTGGGAGGGGAAGAGAGAGACAGAGAGGAAGGGGGGGTGGAGAATCAAATGGGCGCTTCTCCTATGTGCCCTGGCCGGGAATCGAACCCGGGTCCCCCGCACGCCAGGCCGACGCTCTACCGCTGAACCAATCGGCCAGGGCAGCCGCCTTCTTCTTCTTCTTCTTCTTCTTCTTCTTCTTCTTCTTCTTCTTCTTCTTCTTCTTCTTCTTCTTCTTCTTCTTCTTCTTCTTCTTCTTCCTCCTCCTCCTCCTCCTCCTCCTCCTCTTCTTCTTCTTCTTCTTCTTTTTTTTAATCTCCTTTGTCTGCCAAAATTCACTCTCAAGCTAAATTCAGATGCGATATCTTCTCCCTGGCTTTTGATCCTTCTGTCTATCCCATTTACCCTTTCTGATTATATCTCTTATTTCCTCCTCGATTATTTTCCCTCTGGCCCTATGTGGAGTTCAGCAAAGAGGTTTTGTGATAAGTGGACATGCTGGAGTAAGATGGACAAGGTAAAAAAGGATGTGAGAGTCAGCTCAGTGCAGCCTGGCATTCTGGCTTTGCCACTACATAAAGTGGGACTTGTTGGAGGATTTTGAGTCAAGGAGTGATGGGGTCTGAATTTCATTTTAAAAGAATCATTCTGGCTTCTGTGTTGAGAACCAATTGTAGGTGGCAAAGGTGGAAGCAGAGAGACTTTCTAAGAGTAGCCACTACAGTGATCCAGGTAATAGACCATGTGGTTTGGAGCGGGCAGCAGTGCAGGGGTGAGAAGTGGCCTAGTTCTATGCTTTCAATGAGACTCAGAAAGTAACCAGAGGTGAGTACTGGTAAGCCTGTACCCCTGGGATCACAATGGTAAAAGGCAGGGAGAGCACATCCAGAAGCTCTGAGGTGGACAGGCCATAGATCAGAGCAAGGATGTGGTTGATATTCTGTGACACAGCAAGAACCAAGTAGGGCTGATTCAGTCACTGGCAGTCCCTGGGCCTTGTCTTGGCCTAGGAAACAGAGCACATGTGTCTCCAGCTGCCAACACTTCAGGAGGGTTTGCAGTAAGCAGAGGCTAACACCCAGATACTGGGAGACATCACAGTGCTCAACAGAGAAGGGTACCACGGGCACCCTCCTCTCAGCATCTGGAGAATATAATAATGTCACTGCATACCCACCCACCATGCTAGGAGAGAGGCATGGGAGGGGAGACAAGAACACTTCTGAAAATAAGTTTGAGCTTGGACGGACTATCTACCCCAAATGAAACTTCTTTAAATGGGAAGAGACTGGGTAAACTAAACTAGCAAATTTATTATTTTTCTACTATGCCTGGGTGTGGGAATTTTTGAGCAGGCTCAGTTCTGATGTAGAAAAATAAAAGAAGCAACAGTTTGGCACAGTGGAAAGGTAGTATGTAAATTTTAGACCCTTGCTCAGGTGTTACCACTTAGAAAAAATAATTGAGGTCTTTTTTGATAATGCTGATGAATTTTGGTTCTTAAATTTGTTTTGGTTAACTCTCCTGCTTAAAGGACTTACTGAATGGTGGGCGTGTCTAGCAGGGGGATTAATAGTCCAGGCGAGGAGAAATTTGGGTTCCTGGCCTATCGGGGCCCTTCTTATCAAACCAGGTAAGTCTTGACTGTGCTGGTTATGAACAGAGCCAGCCTTACTGTGTCAGAAGATTCTTTGGAGACTGTGGAGCAATCACATAGGTCCTTAGAAATAACTAGTGATAAAGTATCAACAGCCATACCATTATTTCTGTTTTGCACACATAAAGAAATCCACCATGGATAAAGTTGATATAATAAGTCCTGAAACAGGAAGTGTCCCCTTTACTAGAAACTCCATGCCCCCCACCTCCTGGGAGCTGCAGCACGTGGGCATGGAGCTGCTATTCTCAAGCAGCCATTGTACCTGGATTATTTCCTGAGTGGAAATCCCAGTGAAATGGCTGAATGTTCTGTTCTCAGCTTCACAAACCCTCTAGCAGAGGGTACATAGCCCTTCCTCAGGCTGCTCTGGGGGTCCAGTGAGAAAAAAAGACATTTTCTTGGAGCATGGCTCACTTACTACTTCACACTTTGGGCATGCTGTGATGTCAGACTCTACCCTAAAGGCTTGCAAAGGGGTGAAGCCACCCCAGGAAGCCTGGGAGTGCAAGGGAGATGCTGTCAGTTCTAGGAGCTTTGGAGGAGAGGTTGAACTTGAAGGCAGAGCTTGCATTTCTGCCCCTACTGGAAAAAACTCCATCTCTACTGTTAATATTGTGGAAGAGGCCAGGAAGATGGATGGTAGTGTTGCCCTGGTCCACATCTGCTGGTGCAGGGAGGACTCCTGCACAACTCAGTGGAACCCAAAGAGCAGGGTGCTGGCTGTCTGCTCAGGCCTCTTGAACTGTGAGGAGAGCAGGGTGGGGCTGCAGCTCTGCCAGCAGAATGGGGTTGAATCTGTTTCTCAGTTTGTGCCTGGATATAATTTGCTTTCCTCAGTACCATACCATGGGCTCCCTGTGAATTAGAATAAGAACTACTAGCAGAGAGCATCTTGTTAGGCTCTTTTCCAAGACATCATCTTTGTGAGCCCAGCAGGGCTCTAACATCTGCTCTTCTGTGGGTTAGAAAAAGAAAAGTCAGGGTATACCCTGCCATGTTCCGGAAAGAATTTAAGGCCATTTGGAAAATTGCTCAAAACCCAACAAAATGACACATGACTTGCCATACAGGGAGAAATGATGGATAAAGCAGAATACTGATAGGAGATAGAAATGAAGGGAAGCATGCCATCCTCAGCTTCTTTATTAGGTACTATTAAAATGTGGATAATAATTGCAGCTGCCTTAAAACGTTGTTCTGAGAATGGGGTGAGATTAAGTGAGAAGTGCTTAACATGGAAGCATTACATATATGTTAGCTATTATCATGGCAATGACTATTATTTATAATGTGAAGCAAATCAGGGTGGCAGTCATGCCTAGTGGTTAAGAACATAGGCTTTATGGTTTGTTGAATGAAAACTTCAGCCCTATGCTGGATTTACTGACTCTGTGATCACAGACAGATTATACGACCTCTCAAAGCCTCTGGTTTTACTCCTTTTACATAAAGATGATAGTACCGACCTCACAGGGTTGTTATAGAATGAAAAAAAAATGAGAATGTCACATTATTGTCATTGGGGCTGCCATAACAAAGTACCATGGACTGAAAGGCTTAAACAACAGAAATTTATTTCTCACCATTCTGGAGCCTGGAAGTCCAAGATCAGAGGGTTGGGAAGGTAGGTTTCATTTTTAGGCCTCCTCTTTTGGCTTATAGGTGGCCACCTCTCACCCTGTACTCACATGACCTTTTCTTGGTGTGTGAAAGAAAGATGGAGAGGGATAGATCAATCTTTCTAGTGTCTCTTCATGTAAGGACATAATGCTGGCAGTCAGGGCCCCATTCTTTTTTTTTTTTTAACAGTGTACAGTACAGTATATTTACTGTATTTCCCCATGTATAAGACACACATTTTTTCAAAAAATTTGGGGTCTAAAAACTGAGTGCTTCTTGTACAGTGGTTGTAGATATTTTACTTGCATTTCTTGCTTTTTTAAAAATAAATAAATTTTTATTAATTTTAATGGGGTGACATCAATAAATCAGGGTACATATATTCAAAGAAAACATGTCCAGGTTATCTTGCATACCCATTCAATTCTGTTGCATACCCATCACCCAAAGTCAGATTGTCCTCCGTCACCTTCTATCTAGTTTTCTTTGTGCCCCTCCCCCTCCTCCTCCCCCTTTCCCTCCTTCCCTCCCCCCACCCCCCCCCCCGTAACTACCACATTCTTGTCCATGTCTCTTAGTCTCGTTTTTATGTCCCACCAATGTATGGAATCCTGCAGTTCTTGTTTTTTTCTGATTTACTTATTTCACTTCGTATAATGTTATCAAGATCCCACCATTTTGTTGTAAGTGATCCGATGTCATCATTTCTTATGGCTGAATAGTATACCATGGTGTATATGAGCCACATCTTCTTTATCCAGTCTTCTATTTTTTTTACAGTGATTAAAGCCTTTAAGAAAACTTAGCCAATACAGCAAGAATCCATAAAAGAGTAGTGTCCTTAACATGTTCACCAAGTCCAAATTGCAGGGCCCCATTCTTATGACCTCATTTAACATTAGGTACTTCCTTAAAGGCCCCATCTGCAAATACAGCCACCTAGGCTTCAATATATGAATTTGGGGGTGACACAAATATTCATCCTAAAACACATCTGTCACAGATCATCTGGGTGGTTCCAAAGCTCAGCAGAGGTTTTATTTAGTGTTGCTAGATGACCTACTCTGTGCAAAATGTGGAATAGAGCACTATGGACAGTGGATGAAACAGTGAGATGGAATTCTCAAAGGACATAACCATCTGGTATAATAAGCTGACAATATCCAGAAAAACAGATAGGAGCAGATAAAGTGGGTTGCTATTGAGGGGGCCTAAGTGCCGAGTGGGAGCACTGAGGTTCTGAATCCAGCATGAGTCCTGGGTAAGACTGCTTTTCAGTGGTAAGAATATGCACTAGCAGGGCCAAGTTTTAGTAGGTACACACCTGCATTCTGTTTGTTAAGTCAATTGGACACAGTAGGGTCCTACAGGGCCCCCTTCCCAGCCCTTTGCTGAGCACTATCTGGTTGATTGATTGGGTAGTTAAGTGTTTTAAATATCATGCCTGGGTGTGAGAGCACACTCTAAAAAGAGTTTCAGATTAAGGGCAGAAATTGGGTATGGGAGTGGCTTTTTTGTACTTAGTCTTCTATTTTTTTTGTTTAAATTAGTTTTTTTTTCCTGAAGCTGGAAACAGGGAGGCCGTCAGACAGACTCCCGCATGCACCTGACCAGGATCCACCTGGCATGCCCACCAGGGGGCGATGCTCTGCCCATCTGAGGCATTGCTCTGTTGTGACCAGAGCCAGTCTAGTGCCTGAGGCAGAGGCCACAGAGCCATCCTCAGTGCCTGGGTCATCTTTGCTCCAATGGAGCCTTGGCTGCAGGAGGGGAAGAGAGAGACAGAGAGGAAGGAGAGGGGGAGGGGTGGAGAAGCAGATGGGTGCTTCTCCTATTTGCCCTGGCCGGGAATCGAACCAGGACTTCCACACGCCAGGCTGATGCTTTACCACTGAGCCAACCAGCCAGGGCCTGTTTAAATTAGTTTTTAAGTGCTTATGTAAAAGAACAAACTATATGCAATATAATGCTTACATTTGCAAGCAATATTTAATAAACTCTCAGTCTCTAAGACTGTATAATAAAATAAATGCAGGTGATATATGAAGAAATAAATACATAGATAAATAAAAGTATTAGGTTGAAGGCAGGGGTTTAGGACCCATAGAGGGTCTGCCACTCTTGACCCATTTAAAGGTTTGGAAGCCAGTGGAATTGCAGGCTGCATGGAAACCAAAGGACATTATCATTGAGAAGGTAACAGAGGTGACTGGGGCTTCCTGGTTCATCTAGTGGTGTAGAGAATGATTCTGGAATTTCTCTGGGTTTCTGTAATAGACTGAATGTTTGTATTTCCCAAAATTCATATTTTGAAGCCCTAACATCCAATGGGATGCTATTTGGAAATGAGGTCTTTGGTAGGTTTTGATGTGGTCATGGGGGTTGGGTCTTCATGTGAAGATTAGTGTTCTTATAAGAAGAAACACCAGAGAGTGAAACTAAGATGGCAGTGGAGTAGGCAGATGGACAGACTATCAGCTCACACAACCAAACTGGATTACAAATTAATTTAGGAACAATCAGCATGAAAAACCAACTCTGGACTACAAGAACAGCTCTCAAAAACCAAAGAGCAAAGTAGAAGCCACACTGAGCCTGGTAGGGAGTGCCGAGGAGCAGTGGGTCTCTCTTGCTTACAGAAACGGAAGAGAGGGGTGAGGCTGAGAGCCCAGAAGGGCTCTCATACCAAGGAAAAGAGTAAAAATTATCGCTCACAGCCACTTGCCTGGGGACCTGGGAACAAGATGTGTTGAAAGGGCTGGCTTATCTTCCAAAAGGAAAATGGGGAGAGAGACACAGACAGTGATGGGAATGCATGGGAGGACCTGAGAAGCTGATTCATCCAGTGCTGGAGGCAGCCATAGCTGGGGGAGGGGTTGATCCTTCCACATAACAGAAGACTAAAGTGGTTCCAGGTCACCCATCTCAGGGTATCTCTCCAGCTCCAATCAGTGCAAAAAGACACAGCTGAAAACAAGAAGTGGGGAGGAGGGGCAGTAACTCAGGTCTCCATGGAGATCTGAGATACATCTCCCACGACTGAAGCAGAGAAAGCACCCTGCCCCCAGAGAGAGTAACTGGCAGATTAGGCCTTCAGAGTATCAGGTTACACCCACCACATTCCTGGATACAGTTTCAAATAAGCCTCCTGCTGATCTCAGTAAACAAGACTACCATGTGTTAAGAAAACTGAGAAGAAAACAAACAAATCAAGACTTCAAAGCGGTTCTACTAGAAAAGCCAAATCCGAAAGTGGATTACAAATAACAGCTGATGCCAATCGAAGAAGACCTAGAAGGAACACAACTGAAAACTGGAGGCAGACATCATCAAGCCTAGACTCAACTAGCTCTACAAACAATACCCTCAAACACACAGACAAAATGAGAAGACAGAGAAGTGCAATCCAAATGAAATTACAAGAGAAACCTTCAGGAAATGAACTGAGTGATATGGAAATAACCAGACTTCTGGATACAGAGTTTAAAATAATGATTGTAAGCATGCTTAGGGATCATAGAACCACAATGGATGGTCATTATGAACACATAAATAAAGAAATAGCAAGTATAAAAAAGGACATTGAAATATAAAAAAAGAATCAGGCAGAGATGACAACTACAATATCAGAAATGAAGACCACAGTGGAAGGAATTGAAAACAGGATGGGTGAAGCTGAGGATCAAATCAGCGAGTTAGAGGACAAGTTGAACAAAGGCATGGAAGCAGAGTGAAGAAAGAAAAGAGACTCAAAAAGTCTGAGGAAACTCTAGGAGAGCTCTGTGACAACATGAAGAGAAGTAACATCTGCATCATAGGGGTTCCTGAAAAAGAAGAGAAAGAACAAGGGATAGAGATTTATTCAATCATATCATAGCTGAAAACTTTCCTAAATTAATGCAGGAAAAATGCTCACAACTTCAAGAAGCACAGAGAACTCCATTAAAGAGAAACCCAAAGAAATCTACACCAAGACACATCATAATTAAAATACCAAAGCTAAGTGATAAAGAGAAAATATTAAAAGCTGCTAGAGAAAAAAAGGCCATCACCTACAAAGGAGCCCCCATAAGAATGACATCAGACTTCTCAACAGAAACACTTGAGGCCAGAAGAGAATGGCAAGAAATATTCAAAGTAATGCAGAACAAGAGCCTACAACCAAGACTACTTTATCCAGCAACACTATCATTTAAAATTAAAGGAGAAATAAAAAGCTTCCCAGACCCCCCCCCCAAAAAAAAAAAAACCCTCAAGGAATTCATTACAAACAAACCAATGCTGCAGGAAATGTTAAGGGGCCTGTTGTAAACAGATTTAAGTGGGAAAAGAATATAGCAAAAAAGGGATACAGCTTTAAAGAATAAAATGGCAATAAACAACTACATATCAATAATAACCTTAAATGTAAATGGATTAAATGATCCAATCAAAAGACATAGGGTAGCTGCATGGATAAGAAAACAGGACCAGTACATATGCTGTATACAAGAAACACACCTTAAAACAAAAGATGGACATAGACTGAAGGTAAAAGGATGGAAAAAAACATTTCATGCAAATTGAAATGAAATAGAGCTGGGGTAGCAATACTTATATTAGACATGGACTCTAAAACAAAGGATATAGTAAGAGATACAGAAGGCCACTACATAATGATAAAGGGAGCAATCCAGCAGGAAGATATAACCATTATAAATATCTATGCACCAAATATAGGAGCACCTAAATATATAAAGTAGACTTTGATGGATCTAAAGAGTGAGATCAATAGCAATACTATCATAGTCAGGGATTTCAATACCCCACTAACATCACTAGATAGATCCTCAAGAGAGAAAATTAACATAGAAATAGCAGACTTAAAGGACACACTAGATCAACTGGATTTAATAGATATCTTCAGAACCTTTCACCCTAAAGCAGCAGAATATACATTTTTTTCAAGTGTTCATGGTACATTCTCTAGGATAGACCACATGTTAGGGCACAAAAATGGTCTCAACAAATTTAAGAAGATTTGAAACATATCAAGCATTTTCTCTGATCACAATGGCATGAAACTAGAAATCAACACAACAGAAAAACTTATAAATTCCAAACACATGGAAAGTAAATAGCAGGTTGTTAAATAACGAATGGATTAACAATGAGATCAAGAAGAAATAAAAAAATTCCTAGAAACAAATGGTAATGAGCGTAAAACAAAATTTGTAAGACACAGCAAAAGCAGTCCTGAGAGGGAAGTTCATAGCACTACGGGCATACTTTAAGAAGCTAGAAAAAGTTCAAATAAACAACCCTGCATCTAAAAGAACTAGAAAAAGAACAGCAAGTAAAGCTCAGATGTAGTAGAAGGAAGAAAATAATAAAGATCAGAGCAGAAATAAATGACATAGGGGCTAAAGAAACAATACAGAAGATCAATGAAACCAGGAGCTGGTTCTTTGAAAAGGTAAAGAAGATCAATGAACCTTTAACTAGTCTCACCAAGAAAAAAAGAGAGAGGACTCAAATAAATAAAATTAGAAATGAGAGTGGAGAAATAACAACTGACACAACAGAAATACAAAATATTTTAAGAAAATACTATGAAGAACTGTATGTCAAGAAACTAGACAACCTAGATGAAATGGACAAATTCCTTGAAACACTCAATCTTTCAAAATTCAATCTGGAAAAATCAGAAAACCTAAACAGACCAATTACAACAAATGAGATAGAAACAGTTATCAAAAAACTCCCAAAAAAGAAAAGTCCATGGCCTGATGGCTTCACAAGTGAATTCTCCCAAATATCCAAAGAACTAACTTCTATCCTTCTCAAGTTATTTCAAAAAATTCAAAAGGTAAGAAGACTTCCAAGCTTCTTTTATGAGGTGAGCATAATCCTGATTCCAAGAGCAGGCAAAGACAACACAAAGAAAGAAAATTATAGGCCAATATCCCTGATGAATATAGATGCTAAAATCCTCAACAAAATATTAGCAAACCAGATCCAGAAATATATGAAAAAAATCATACACCGTGATCAAGTGGGATTTATTCTGGGGAGGCAAGGCTGGTACAATATTCACAAATCAATCAATGTGATTCATCACATAAACAAAAGAAAGCCAAAAAACCACATGATAATTTCAATACATGCAAAAAAAGCATTTGATAAATCCAGCACCCATTCATGATCAAAACTCTCAGCAAAGTGGGAATACAGGGAACATACCTCAACATGATAAAGGCTATTTATGACAAACTTACAGCCAACATCATACTCAATGAACAAATATTAAAAGCAATCCCCTTAAGATCAGGAACATGGCAGGAGTGCTCCCTTTCACCACACTTATTCAACATAGTCCTGGAAGTCCTTGCCACAGCAATAAGACAAGAAGAAGAAATAAAAGGCATCCAAATTGGAAAAGAAGAAGTAACACTATCATTATTTGCAGATGATATGATATTGTATATAGAAAACCCTAAAGTCTCAGTCAAAAAACTACTGGACCTGATAAATGAATTCAGCAAGGTTCCAGAATATAAAATGGATACTCAGAAATCAGAGGCATTTTTATACACCAACAATGAACTGTCAGAAAGAGAAAGTAAGGAAATAATCCCCTTCACTACTGCAGCCAAAAAAATAAAGTACCTAGGAGTAAATTTAACCAAAGAAGTTAAAGACTCTTACTCGGAAAATTATAAAGCATTGATAAAAAAAATCAAGGAAGATACAAACAAGTGGAAGCATATACCGTGCTCATGGTTAGAAAGTATAACCATCATTAAAATATCTGTATTATCCAAAACAATTTATAAGTTCAATGCAATACCAATTAAAATACCAATGACATACTTCAAAGATATAGAACATATATTCCAAAAATTTATATGGAACCAAAATAGAACATGAATAGCCTCAGCAATCTTGGAAAGGAAGAATGAAGTGGGAGGTATCACACTTCTGGATATCAAGTTATACTACAAGGCCATTGTACTCAAAACAGCCTGGTACTGGCATAAGAACAGGCATATAGATCAATGGAACAGAACAGAGAACCCAGAAATAAACTCACAGCCTAATGGACAACTAATATTTGACAAAGAGGTAAGAGCATACAATGAAGTAAAGGCAGTCGCTTTACCAAATGATGTTGGGAAAATTGGACAGGTACATGAAAAAAAAAGGAAACTAGACCACCAACTTACACCAGTCACAAAAATAAACTCAAAATGAATAAAAGACTTAAATGTAAGCCGTGAAACCATAAGCATCTTAGAAGAAAACATAGGTAGTAAGCTCTCTGACATTACTCGCAGCAATATATTTGCCGATTTATCTCCATGGGCAAGTGAAATAAAGGACAGGATAAACAAATGGGACTATACCAAACTAAAAAGCCTTTGCACAGCTAAAGACAATAAGAACAGAATAAAAAGATAAACTACACAATGGGAGAACATAGTTGACAATACATCTGATAAGGGGTTAATAATCAAAATTTATAAAGAACTTGTAAAACTTAATACCAGGAAGACAAACAATCCAATCAAAAGAAATGAATAGACATTTCTCATAAGAGGGCATACAGATGGCCAATAGGCATATGAAAGAATGCTCAACATCACTAATCATTAGAGAAATGCAAATTAAAACCACAATGAGATATCAGCTCACACCAGTCAGAATGGCACTCATCAATAAAACAACACAGAATAAGTGCTGATGAGGATGTGGAGAAAAGGGAACCCTCCTGCACTGCTGGTGGGAATGCAGACTGGTGCAGCCACTGTGGAAAACAGTATAGAGATTTCTCAAAAAGTTAAAAATCAAACTGCTTTTTGACCCAGCTATCCCACTCTTAGGAATAGACCCAAAGACAGGGGTCCCCAAACTCTTTATACAAGGGGCCAGTTCACTGTCCCTCAGGCCATTGGAGGGCCGAACTATAAAAAAAAACAACTATGAACAAATCCCTATGCACACTGCATATATCTTATTTTAAAGTAAAAAGAACAAAACGGGAAGAAATAGAAAATTTAAATTAAAGAACAAGTAAATTTAAATCAACAAACTGACCAGTATTTAAATGGGAACTATACTCCTCTCCATGACCACCAATGAAAGAGGTGCCCCTTCCAGAAGTGCAGCGGGGGCTGGATAAATGGCCTTAGGGGGCCGTATGTGGCCCACAGGCCATAGTTTGGGGACCCCTGCCCTAAGAACACCATAGCACTGTTCCAAAAGGAGAAATGCACCCCCATGTTTATGGCAGCATCGTTCACAATAGTGAAGATCTGGAAACAGCCCAAGTGTCCATCAGTGGATGAGTGGATGAAAAAGCTTTGGTACATATACACTATGGAATACTACTCAGCCATAAGAAATGATGACATTGGATCATTTACAATAACATGGATGGACCTTGATAACATTATATGGAATGAAATAAGTAAATTAGAAAAAACTAAGAACTATATGATTCCATACATAGATGGGACATATAAATGAGACTCAGAGACATGGACAGGAATGTGATGGTAACCAGGGGTGAGGGGAGAGGAAGGAGAGCGAGGGGGTAGGGGGAGGGGAGGGGCACAAAGAAAACCAGATCGAAGGTGACAGAAGACAATTTGACTTTGGGTGAGGGGTATGCAACATAATCAAAATCAAAATAATCTGGAGATGTTTTCTCTGAACATATATACCCTGATATATCAATGTCACTCCATTAAAATTAATAAAATAATTAAAAAATTTACTTAAAAAAAGAACACCAGAAAGCTTTGTTCTCTTTCTCCCAGGTGAAAGCTTTTACTAGAAGCTGACCATGCTGGCACTTTTACCTTAAATTTTCAACCTCCAAAACTGTGAGAAAATAAATTTGTGTTGTTTAAGCCACTCAGTCTGTGGTACTTTCTTATAGCAGCCCAAGCTAAGATTGGTTTCTCAGTTATTACATGTTGATGAGTCAGGGAAAAGTTTCATTATGTTTTCTGCACCTTGTCCACATGTCATGTGCTTTTATGATAATTCACATATGTGGGGAATACAACTGTGTTAGGCTTGCTTGCTGGTTTCCCAGCTGCAACCACTTTACATGATTAGTTCATGAGCATGTGACAGAAAGTTATGTGTGTGTCTCTATAAAAAGCTATGGATACTTTCCCTCAGTGGTGATTCTCCCAGGTCGCTCTCCTACTACTGCAAGGTGCAGTACCCTGATACCCTCAGCCACCACCATGAGGGGCAGTTTTCCTGATCCCTTGCCCTCCAAGGTGAAAAGCAGTTTTTTTGGGTTTATTCTGTCACCTGTCCCTGCAAGCCTCCAATAAACAGGTAATGGCCTGATGCTTTCTGGCTTCACATTTTCTCTACTGTCTGCTTGAATCCACTGGGAACCTGCCTGGCTTCAACTACCAGCATTACATCTGGCATAGTGGGCAGAATTCAGATCAGAGTGGTATGGAGCCACCCCCACCCTTGAAGGGTGGTATGGAGGAGTGGTTGTTGTTCTCCAGCATATAGTTTCCTGTGGCTGACCTTTTGGGGGCCATGGGCTGAGTGTTTATTTACTGCCCTGCAAACAGATACTGAAAGCTCTGTGTGAGAGGCTGCCCAAGGTCAAAAGCTTCAGGATGAGCTGCAGACTGTCAACAATTGTGTGAGCTGAATCGGTTATTGGAGAAGGAGTTACTGATTTGAGAACTACAATTCAGGTTGCAGACTGAGAACCAATGACAGGATGAACTAGAATGAGCACTAGAGAAGGAGGCCAACCACTTTCAAGAGCTGCCATGTAAAATGCAGTGCTGGAACTGAAATGGCCTCTGTAGAAAGAATTACAGGATTATGAGCTGCAATTGCCCTGGAAGCTGAACGTTGGTAGTAACAATTGTTAGAGAGACAACTGCAGGTTCAAGAGCTTGAGCTTCACCTTCAGGCTGAGAGCCAGCAGCCACAAGAGCTGAAAGGTTGCTGAAGGAGGAGCTGCATTTGGGCTGCACAGTGGCTCTGAGTTCACGGTAGCAGGCATTTCCAACTCCTGCTTTCCTGAGGAGGAGGTTCAGGCTGAAACTGCCATGGGCAGTCTCAGAGCCTGGCCGGTGGTCACCAAGAAGGTAAAAGCCCAGCAGCCAAGAGCACCTCAGGGGAAGGCACAACCCTTTCCATGGGTAGTTGAGCAATCTGTGGTCCAGTCCTACACCCAGACAGAGCAGATGGAGTTAGGGGCAAAATTCAAGCAGAAACCCACTGAGCCCCTGGCTGCATGGTTGTCATGGTTGTGGGACATAGAGGGCAGACAACATGCTCCCCAGCATAGAGATGGAGAAATTGAGTGCCACTTCTTTAGGCAGCATTTTCAGAACTGCCTTGAAAAACCAAGAAACCATACCCTATTAGAATGGGTGATGGCTGCCATTTGTGCAGACTGGCAGAATGCTGGAGACTTACTTGGGGGCAGTGAGTCAATGGCAGTTTTATACTGAGATGCAGCAGGTCTTGCAGGAACTGGGTGTAAAAAATTCTGCTTTAAAACTGAAGTCCCAAACCAACTAGCAGAGATGTTATGATAGATTCAGTGCAATGTGATTCAGCATTGAGAACCAGTCATTTGAGAACCATCTTATACAACACAAAACCCAGTCAGAGCAAAGAAGTCTTGAATATTTGGTGTGTATCAGAACAATACCTGGATGACTATTTAAAAAAAATCTCCTATGATTGTTTAACCATTCTAAATTTGTTAATGGAAAACCTTCTTGGTCTGAATGGATTTTCCTTTTATTATGTACCACTGACATCATAATAAAAATAATAAACAAAACAAAACAAAAAACTGAGGTCCCATGGACAAGATGAGGAAGTGTTTACCACAGGGATGGCCTTATTTTCTGTAGTGCTCCATCAGTCCTTTATGGGTCACTAGTGGCTATCTTGAGCTTCTATGTGGGGTAGCCCATCAATGCAGTTAAACAGATGATAGCAGATTTGTGTGAGATGTGAAGGCAGCATAAAATCATAAAGCTGTGTGGGCTGTAGACCATGCTGCCTCCCTGACAGGCCTGTAAAGGTTATCCGAACACAGATGTGAATAGATTTGATTGTGGCCAGGGCAGATAGGGAGAAATTAGATGGCAAATCTGATAAAGTTTTTTTAGAGCTTTGGTGGCAACTTAAATCAGAACAGAGGTTTCAGTTACTGAAACAAACAGCCCCAACAACTGCCAATGAAACAACTGGTGAATGGGTGGCATGGTCACAAGATTATATGATGGGGATAGCTGAGGGAGAGGAGGATCTCCAAGACCGGTTGTTTCAGTTTAAATAGGGGGAAGGCTGAGGGATATGTCTAACAGGGACAGATGGGGACAGAGGCCCCATGTGGAACTGGCAATTCACTGGTCCCCTTCTAATGTATAATTGTGGTTGGTCTTGGTGGATACAGGTGCAGAATGTTCCTTCTTCTATGAGAACCCAGAGCAGTTTTCTGGGACTCCAGTTGCCATTGACAGTTATGGGGGCCAAACTGTTCAAGTGAAGCCAATAATCTACTGGGGATAGAAAGACTGCTTCCTAAGTCATATAAGGTATATGTATCTCCTATTTCTGAATATATTTTGAGGGTAGATGTTTTACAAGGACTGTGATTGAAAACCAAAGCTGGGGAGTTCTTCCTGCAGTTCCAGGTTGTGAAGGCAGTGTTGTGGGGACATGTAGCATATTCCCCCTTGCAATTATCTGTTCCCCAGTACATGACTGGCAGAAAGCAGTACCACCTTCCTGGAGGTTATGAAGAAATCACAGGGATGATCCTCAAACTAGAAAAGTTGGGGATCATCTGGCCAGTGCACAGCCCATACAACTCCCCAGTATATCCTGTGTGCAAACTAGGTGGAACCTGGCAAATGACAGTATATTACATTACAGAAAACTTAATAAAGTTGGTGCCCCTTTGTATGCTGCTGTTCGCTCGATTTCTAACCTGATCAATTGGCTAAGCCATGAATTGGGTACATACCACTTTGTGGCAAATTTGATTAATGCTCTTTTCTCTGTTGATATAGGTTCAGAGAGTCAAGACCAATTTGTCTTCACTTGGGAAAGGCAGCAATGCACCTTTACAATATTACCACAGGGTTATGTGCATAGCCCCACCTGTGTCATGGGCTCATCGCTGCTGACCAGGCTGAATGGGAACATCCAGAGGGGGTTTGTATGTATCATTATATTAATATGTATCATGATATAATGCTAACAAATGATTCAGAATTGAAACAAGCAATCCCTAACCTGTTTCCCATTTGAAAGCATGTGGCTGGGTGGTCAATGAGGGCAAATTATAAGAACCTGGATTATCTGCTAAGTTCTTAGGGGTTTTCTGGTCAAGTAAGACAAAAGTTATCCCTGCTGCAATTATAGATAAGATCCAGGACCTTGGCTGGTGGGCTCAGTGGATAAAGCATTAGCCTGGCAAGCAGACATCCTGGGTTCAACCTCTGGTCAGGGTGCACAGGAGAAGGAACCATCTACTTCTCTTCCCTTTTTTTCCCCATTCTCTCTTTCTTCATCTCTCACAACCAGTGGCTGGTTTGGTCCAAGCATCAGACTCAAGCCCTAAGCTTGGCTTGGTTGATTTGAGCATCAGCCACAGATAGGGGTTGCTGAGTGGATTCCAGTCAGGGCACATACGGGAGTCTGTCTGTCAATATCCCCTCCTCTCACTTATAAAAAAAATGGATAAGATTCAAGCATTCCCTGTGTCCACTATGGTAAAACAGTTACAGGAATTTCTAGGTCTATTGGGGTATTGGTGAGCATTCATACCCTATTTGGCTCAGTTATATAACCTTATATAACCTTATTCAGAAGGGGTTCACTGGTATTGGACTGAGCAGGAACAAGGTGTATTTGCAGCAGCTAAGAGAGCTGTCAAGGTGGCACAGGCCTTGAGTGTGTTTGATTCCACCAGTTCCTGTGAGCTTGATGTCCATGTGACCTCTGAGGGGTTTGGATGCGGCTTCTGGCAACAAAGAGAGTGCTTATGGCAATTTATTGGGTTTTGGTCCCAATTATGGAAAGGCGCTGAAGTCCATTACTCATTCGTGGAGAAACAGTTGGCAGCTGTGTTTGCTGCCCTCTTGGCCACTGAGAGTATTACAACCACAACTCCAGTTATGGTCAAGACAACATACTCTATTGCAGGATGGGTGAGAGATTGGGCAACCAAACTATGTAGTGGTTTGGCTCCAACCTCCATCCTGGTCAAGTGGGGCGCACACTTGCAACAATGCTGTGCTCTTAGCACCAACCCATTGAGGACAGAAGTGCAGAAACTCCTGGGTCCAGTCACTGATGCGACTCTAGAATCAGGTGCAGCTGGGGCGCAGGAGGCAGAATCTGAAGTCAGTCCCTACCAGGATGGAAAGATGCCCATCCCCAGGGATTCCTGGTACACTGATGGTTTTAGCAGGGGTCAACATGCCAAGAGGATGGTCATAGCCTTTCATATGGCCATTGAGACTATTTGGAGACAGGTAAAGGCCAAAGAAGCCAATGGGTAGAATTAAGAGCCATAGGGCTAGTTGCCCATAATCAACCTTCACCTCTGGTGATTTTCACTGACAGCTGAGCTGTCTATTGTAGACTGACCCTTTGGATTTTTCCTTGACACATTAACCGGTGGGTGGTAATACACCATCCACTGTGGGGTCAGACCATGAAGTAGGACTTAAGGGAAATAGGACACCAGAAGCAGGTGCCAGTATATCATGTCACAGAGCATGTCCCTCTAGCCCATCTTGGAAATGATGAGGTGGACATCTTGGCAAGGGTGCGATGGTTGGAGACTGTGCCTGCAGGTGCTGCAGCATAGGAGACTGCTGGTGTCTGCTCCAGGCAGGGCAGAAAATTATGTGGGCTACAATTAAGCCATGGAACTTGCCTGTGTCCTATGCATAGGTACTTGCAGCTTGCGATCAATGTGCAGTGTGTTCCAAGGAGCACTCTTGGTGAAAACTGGTATCACCTGGACAGATTCAGAGAGGTCATGTTCTACTGACAGGGTGGCAGATAGACATTATTGAACCCTTGACAAAGTTGAATGGATATCAGTATGCAGTCACCTGTGTAGATACTGCCACTGGTCTAATTGCTGCTTACCCCACCTGCTGTCCAGATCAGAGGGCAGTCATACAGGCTCTGGACTGCCTGAGTACTGTGCACGGGTGGCCACTGGTCCCTGAAAGTGACAATGGTACCCATTTCACTGGTTCTGTGGTGAAGCAATGGGCTCAAGACCTGGGGGTGGACTGGAAGTATCATGTTCCCTACCACCCACAGGTCGCTGGTATCATTGAGTGGTATAATGGACTCTTAAAGCAGAGACTGTGACAGGAGGGGGGGCACCAGCTCCCTTACTGGATGGACACACCATTTGTGGACAGTACTTCAGATTTTAAATGAGAAAACTTGATGGGGGCCCCAACTCCAGTGGAGGCCCTCCTGCACCAGGAAGCTGCTTCCATCTAGTTGCCAATAAGCACCAAGGACACTTTATTCAAGCTGGGCTTTGAACAGCAGGGCAACATGCTCCTGCCTTCCCCAACAGCCATCCTCAAAGGCTAATAGGTTGAACAAACATGGCCCTAGATTGTCAGGATCCTTACCTACAATGGGTGGTCATGTTGGCACTGCGGGGTACGGGGCTAGAGATGGGTCTCCAGTTAACTCCCTGGGCAACCACACCTGGCCGCCGAAGATAGAAGTGTTATTATCTCTTGAATGTTCAGGAAGACATTATTATGAAGGCCACCTTTGTAATTTCCTTATGACCTATAATATATTCTCCCATTTTGTTACACTTAGAACCAGCAGATCCTGGTGTACAGGCCAATAAGTTTTGGTGTGCCATCCCAGGGTGGCCTTTGGTACCAGCTACTGTGCTGTCTGTGGACAAAACTGGCTGTATTCTACCAGAAGGGAAAGATATGCCTCCCTTGATGCCAATGATATCTCTCTTGTTTTGCCCATAGATTGTGCTTTTGTAATTCTGTTGCTGTAGTCTGTACTGATCCTATCTATATAGAGACCATTGTGGAAGATACCTGTTGCATAGGTTGTGAGGTGAGCAACCCTAAAGGGGTGGAATGTGGGGAAAACAGCTGTGTTAGGCTTGTTTGCTGGTTTCTCAGCTGCAAGCACTTTGCACGATTAGTGTGTGAGCATGTGGCAGAAAGCCATGTGTGTGTTTCTCTATGAAAAGCCATGGGTGCTTTCCCTGGGTGGCAATGCTCCCAGATTGCTCTCCTGCCACTGCAAAGTATCCTGATTTTCTCAGCCACCACTGTGAGGGGTGGTTTTTCTGATTCTTTGCCCTCCAATGTGAAAAGCAGTTTTTGTTTGTTTGTTTGTTTACTCACCCATCTCTACAAGCCTCCAATAAACAGGTAATGGCCTAATGTTTCCCAGCTCCACAGTTCCTCTACCGTCTGCCCAAATTCCATTTGACCCTGCCTGACCTCGACCACTAGTATTACAGTTGGTTTCTTCAAACACTTCTTCTTTTTTTTGCTTAGAACTTCAGACTTCTCAGAACATTTTTAGTGTGTTATCTAGATTTTCTAAATGACAACCATATGTGAAATGGCAGAATAATTTAGGGCCAGATGCTCAGGGATGTTAAATGCTTCTTAGAAGATCCTATAGTAGCTGATTGACAACCAAAAAAGCAGGCCCAGAGAGATGGCTGCTGGAGATGTGAGAGCCCATGAGCCTCTGAGACCCTGGAGATTCCCATCCAGGCCTAGACAAATAACAAGTGTTTTCTTTTGTCCCTGTTAGGGTACCAGGAGGGAGTGATGGAAAGTGCTAGTGCAAGAGACATTGTTTACCTACAGTGGAAGAATGATGATATAGAATGTGGGTGGGTTAGGCATGTCAGATGCCTCAGAATTACTGAAGCATTTGTTTTTTTATCATTAACAGCAGCAATGAACATTTATTAAGTGCTAACTCTATTGAAGGCCCAAGGCAGGATGCAGCAATGAAAATGATGCAATGTTTGTAGTTCATTGAGGGAGGCAAGACACAGTTATTTGAAAAAGCACAAATGCCAACAGATAATATTTGGTAGAGAAAGGAGTTCAAAAGGTTTGAAAGTGGGAGAAACAAAGTTCTCTTGAAATGGTCAGGGATATTTCTAGAATAGAATCTCAAAAGGCGCAGAAAAGCAGAGAGATCATTTATGGTTGAGACAAATAATGTAGGGACATAGGAGAATCTAAGGCGGCTTGGTTGGGGGGCATGCACAGATCATTTGGGAGGAGTTGATCTAGTAAAAGGAATGGGAAACTGTCCTAGAAAGAAAAATAGAATGGGGCTGGAATATCAGGCTAAGAAAGATTTGGGACCAGAGATCATTTTTGAGTGACATGTAAAGCAGGGTACAGGGGACAACCCACCCTTTGTGAAAGTGGTCACCACAGTTTTTGCTGTCTGGAAGGCAAACAGTAGGACTTTCATATATGTAGTTGAAACTTGTGCCAGGCACTGTGTTAGTTCCTGGATATACAAAGCTGAGTAAAAACAGTTTCTGTTTTTAACAAGTTTTGGGTTTAGGTATTTGGATCAGAGGAAAGTCTTCTGTAATGCCAGTGGCCAAGGGCATGCAGGTTTCCATTGGATTTGGTCGAATGGTAGAGAAAATGTAGAGCCAGATAGCATTGGGTCATTCCTGTTTAATGAAGTCTGACAACAGCAGACGAGCAAACAAGCAGGGAAAACCACTTCTCAGAGAAACAACCAGCAAAATGGCCCATCACAGTGGTGAGCAGTTAATCTGCAATCTGCCCTGAGGGCAAGCACCCATAGCCTTACATAGACTATACAAACGTGGCACTGCCACCTGCTCATGCACTAATCAGGCAAAGTACAAGTGAGGAAGCCTAACACAGTTGTTTTCCCCACATTCCACCACTTTAGGGTTGCTCGCCTTACCATCTATATGACAGGTATCTTCTGTGATGGTCCCTGTGTGAGAGGTGATGTACATTACAGAAACTACAGCAACAGTACAAGTTATATAATAATAAAAATTAATTACAAAGGTACCCTTCACAATGTTTCTCTGAGCACTCTGCCCAGAGAACTGTAGGCCTCTAGCTTCCTATCCCATGGCAGGTGGGAGGGCCTCTATAGTCCAGAGCCATGTCCATTGAAGCCATGAAGTATCCTTGGTGCATATCTGCAGCTGGGCGACAGCAGCTTGCTGGTGCAGGAGGGCCTCTGCAGATGCCAAGCCCCCCCTCCCCCAATCAGGGTCTCTCATACTGTTCACAAGTGGCATGTCCATCCAGGAAGGAAGCCAGTGCCCCCTTCTGGTCGCAGTCCAAAAGTTCATTACACCACTCAATGATCAGTCCGTAATAGACAGCCCAACTGTCTGTGCAAGTCACCAATTCAAAGGTCCATTACCAGCAACTAACCATACAGCTCTTTAATAATGGACCTCAGCACTTTTCCATAAGTGCTCTGTCCTTTGCCATAAGCTCCATCCAAACCCCTCAGAGGTCCAAGCTCACAGGGCCTGGCAGGGTCAAACACATTCAAGGCCTGTGGTACCTTGACAGTTTTCTTAGATGCTGCTCCTGTTGCTGCAAAAAATCACTTATCTTCTAATGCCAACACCTTGCGCATATTATAAAGAGACCAGTGGATTGCCATTTCCACATGGGGCTTCTAGTCCCCACCTGTCCCTGTTAGATGGGTCCCTCAGCATTCTCCCTACTCAAATTGGAACAATGGATCTTGGGGACCCTCCTCTCCCTCAGCTGTCTCCATCATATAACCTTGTAACTATGCATCCACATACCAATTGTTTTATTGGTAGCTGCTGGGGTCATGTGTCTCAGCAGTTGGAACCTCTGTTCTGTTTTATGCTGCCACGAAAGCTCCAAAAGAACTTTATTAAACTTGCCATATAATTTCTTCCTATCTGCCCCAGCTCCAATTAAATTTATCTACATTTATGTTTGGGTAACCTTTACAGGCCCATTTCTTTTGTTAGTTGTGGGGACAGTATAGGCAGCAACCCTCACAGCTTTATGATTCCATGCTGCCTCCGCCTCACCCAAATATGCTATCATCTGTATAATCTCATTGATTGGCTGCCCCACATAAGGGCCCAAAATAGCTATGAGTGACACAAAAAGGGCTGATGGGACACTACAGAAAATAAGGTCCCTCATCCTTTCCATAAACTCTTCCTCATCTGACCCACGGGAGCTCGGGTTAAAAGAAGCATTCCTCATACTTAGTTCCTGAAGGACCCGGGCAGCTCTGTATATGTCTGCCACCAACTCACTCTCCCCAACATCTCCAGCATTCTGCCAGACTAAATGAATCGCCCATTCCAATAGGGTATGATTTCCTGGGTTGTCATGGCAGTTCTGAAGATGCTGACTCAAGAAGAAGTGTGTGGTAATGGTGGACAACTTCTCCATCTCTGTTCCAGAGAGCATGATGCCATCCACCCCCTATGTCCCACAACCATAGCAACCAAGCTGCCAGGAGCTCAGTGGGTTTTTGCCTCAGTGGGTTTCCCCTAATTCCATCATCTCTGTCTGGGTATAGGGCTGGACCGCAGAGTGCTCAACTATCTGTGGAGGGGGTTATGCCCGACCCTGAGGCACTCTTGGCTTCTGGGTTTTTACCTTTTGGGTGACTACCGGCTGGACTTGAAGTCTGGAGATGGTAATTTTAGCCTGAACCTCCTCCTAAGAAGAGGAGGAATTGGAAATGAATGCTCCCTCTGACTCAGCCACTCTACCAGCATGAATGCAGCTCCATGTTCAGTGCCCGATTCAGCTCTTTTGGCTGCCAGCTCTCAGCCTGGACCTGAAGCTTGAGCTTTTGAATATATAGTTGTTTCTCTAACAACTGTTGTTGCCAACGTTCAGCTTCTAGGGGAAAGTGCAGCTCATGAACTCATAATTCCTTCTCTAGAAATCATTTCAGCTCATGTTGGTATTCAGTCTGAAGCTCACCCTGGAGCTTTTGATCTCAGGCAGCCTCTTACACAGAGCTCTTGATTTCTTCTCACAGGGCTATAAAAAATACCCAGCCCATGGTCCCCAAAAGGACCACCATGGGGAACCATACACTGGAGAACAATGACTACTCCTCTATCCCAACCTTCAAGGGTGTTGATGGCTCCATATTAGTCTGATCTAAATTTTTCCCATTATACCAGATGTAATGCTGGAGGCTGAGGCCAGGCATATTTTCATTGGATTTGGGCAGATGGTTGAGAAATTGCAGAGCCAGAAAGTGTTGGGCCATTCTAGTTTAATAGAGTCTCACAATGGTGGATGGGCAAACAAGCAGGGAAAAATGACTTCTCAGGCAAACAATGAGCAAAATGGCCCCTCACAGTGGCAGGCAGGAAACCCTCAATCCACTCTGAAGGCAAGCACTGGTAGCCTTACATAGACTATATGCATGTGGTGCTGCCACGTGCTCATGCGCTAATCAGGCAAAGTGCAAGCCAGCAAGCCTAACACAGCTATTTTCCATACAGTATAAATGTCCTTTTTATGGTTTTCTTTTAGTTCTGTCAATATCTCCTGTTAGGTTCCAGTGAAATCAATAAGAACCTTTGAGCCACTCTGTCTCTTCAATATGACTGAATATTTTTGGTCTCAAGTCCAGCATTATGTGATGATTTTGTTGGATGACTCTCAGGGGCCAGCCTTATTTATTTTATCTCTAAATCACTCCATTGTGGTGCCCAACTACTGCCTCCATACAGGTTGAATCAACAGCTTGGAAGTCTAGAATTTCTGGAGTATACTGTATATTTTATACTGTTTAAAAATAGGTTCAGCAGTTGCTCATTTCCAGTCTTCAGATACCTCTTCCATTTTCCATATTTCTTGTTGGTGACTGACCATGGCAGCTTCTCTTTGTGTTGGTATAAGCTTGATTTACACCTGTAGACTTGGAACTTATTTAAAGCTGTTAAATGTTATCTTTCTAGCTCTTCAACTATTTAGGGTTTAGTCTTTTCTCCACCATATCATTACCACTGCTACCTTCATTTTTGAATGTTTATTGTTTGCTAATAAGTATACTAAAAATATACTAATTCTAAACAAAACTATATCTATACACCTTGTCGTGATCCTGGAAGGTAGCTATTATTATCCCCATTATGAAGATAATAACACTGGGCTCAGATTATGTGATTTGTTCCTAAATAGAGAAGATCTGAAAGAAGGTCTTCAGTCCCAAAGCCAAAGTTTGAGCCACTCCATCATACTCCCTCTTACTCTCTATGCCATACTCATTTGTAGCCATATGCTATAATTTGTTCTTTCCATCAGTACATTCTTTTTTAGGACACATCTTTGGAGAAGAGGAATTGTTGGAACACTGGCTGGGTGATAAGAGTCAAAGAGTGGGAATCAGACAGACAAGAGCTTGAATCATGGATCTACCCTTTACTTGCTACCTTGGGGATATTACTTTATTGTGTTGAATCCATGTTTCCATATCTGTAAATGAGGTAATAACTACTGCAGAGGATGTCATGAGGTTTTAGAGACACATATTTAGACCCTAGGACATGACCTGGGATAAAAAGTGCTTAATAAATAAGGCTGTTGCTCACAAGGTTTGGATTCACAGACTGGAGAAGCCCCAATTCCTCGGTGCTGTTCCAGTGGTGCCATTCTTCCTCATTAACTCTCCCCTTTCTGTCAAGGTCTTCCACTTACCACCTCATTGCCTCTGGTTCTGATTCTTTTCTATCTCAGGAAACTCTTTTTTTCTTTTATGGATTTTTATCTAGGCCTGTGTTTGACATTTTGTTCCATTAACTGGAATGGCTTCTTAATCCTTTCATCTTCTTCTTTGGCTAAAGAGTTAACTCAGATGTATGGAACTCATAATTAGTGACTGCCTCAAAGAATTTAAAAAAGGCAAACAGAGTACGTACCCTAAAGTTCATTGACATCAACTTTTGCTGTCAAAGTCTTTGGATGTGTATGTATTATGCTTGCTCTAAACTAGGGTTTCTTAGACCAGCAACCTCAGCATCACAGGAAAATTTGTTAGAAATGTACTCTTGGATTTTACCAATAGAACTCTGTTGGTGGTCTATTATTTGTGTTTTAACAACCCCATCAGGAGATTTGATTCAGTAGTATTTGAGAAGCATTGCTAGAAACTCCTGAAGAATCCTCCATAAATTGGGACCTTCATTGTGTATATCCAGGTAACTCGGATACTCTCTTATTGAGGATAGCCTTAGTCTGTGATCAGGTTACTGGCATTCATTTGCATACTCTGATTTGTAAAATGTACTGAGACATTTGCTTTGGTAACTTATGTGCTATATATGTTTGGTACCAAATAGCTTCTCAAAACTTAATTCCTTAGAGCGGTTTATTTTATCTGATTTGAATTAAATTTAGGTTAATTTCCTCTTCTTTCTTTAAAAAAATTATATAACCTTTTCATTAGCCTAATCATATAGCTTTCTTTAATTATATACTCCAAGTATTCATCTGTCCCTTAAGGATCACCTTTCTCTAACATATTTGGGGCATGTTATTGCTAGGGTTATTATTTAAGACACATTTTAGATGAAATAAATCTTGCTTGAGGACTATCCTTGGATTATTAGGAATATAGTTTATATATGAATACAACAACTTACTGGGATGATATGAGTTAAAAATAGAAATAGTTTCAAGAAGAATTAGCCTCTTCAACTGTGAAACTCTTGAGGAGAAGGACCATGCCTTCTTTGCTTTTCTGTTCTTTATTGAGTGCCTAATATGCATTAGGATTTGGGGTTATAATAATGAAAAAGTGGATGTGGTTTCTGCCCTTATAAAGTTTATATTATCTTGGTACTCAATGAATAAATCATAATTTAATGGAAAACAATATGTTTTGTATTATTAAGGGTAACTAAGAATACCTGGGATTTCTTGGGACCAGGAATTAATATTGGGGAGAATCACCCAATGAACAAAAGTAGGTTAATACCATACTTTAAAATATTCTTAGAGAAGCCATCACTGTTGCAAAGACATGGAAATAGCTGTATTGCTTACAACTAACCACATTTTTGGGGTGCTTTTTTATTTTTGTTGTTCTGATTGGGTGTTTTTGCTTCCTCATATTCTAATTTGCTGATTTGATTTTTGGCTTTATCTATTCTATTGTTGATTCCCTGTGAATTATTCTTCATTTCAGTTAGTAAATTATCCTTCATTTCTGACTGGTTCTTTTTCATGCTGTTAAGATTCTCACTAAGTTTACTGAGTGTCCTTATAACAAGTGTTCTAAACTCTGCATCTAGTAGATTGCTTGTTTCCTTTTTTTTTTTCTGGCATTTTGTTCTGTTCTCTCATTTGGGACATGTTTCTTTGTCTCCTCATTTTGGCAACCTTCCTGTGTTTGTTTCTATGTATTAGTTAGAGCTGCTACATCTCCTGGGCTTGGAAGAGTGGCATAATATAATAGGTATTCTGTAGGGTCCAATGCAGAGCCTCTTCAGTCACCCAAGCTGGGCACTTGAGGTTTACCTGTGTATGGGTTATGTACACTTCCTCTTGTAGTTGAGCCTTGATTGCTGTTACATTAGTGGGAGTGATTTACTCCCCAGCTGATCAGTTGCAAGGACTTGCTGTGATCACCAACCATTAACCTCTGACCACTGTGGAAAATCAGCTGTACAGGGGATGACCCCACAGAACAGGACTTACTTTAGTGGGGTTCTGGTGCCTGCTGAGTTTACTACTTGAGTGTGTCACTGTGGAGGTGGTTGGGTGCTGATGCTTCAATGTAGTCTCAAGCTCTCCACTAAATGTACTAGCTTTGGGGCCCCCAGAAATTGTAGGCCAAGGTCAGCTGTCACCTATGTTTTGCCTGGGGCTAGCCAGCATTAGCTGAAAAGCAATATGCAGATATCTGCTACTTGGGCTGGGCTTGGAGGTGCCCAGGAGAGGCCAAGCTGTGAACCAAGGCCAACTGCTGCTATTGCCAGGACTGGGACCACTTAGCAAGAGGTCTGGGGCATGCTGGGGCCAAATCCTGCTTGTTTGAGAGAGTTTAGAAAAATCTGAAACATCAGATATGACAAGTCATTACAATGAAAAAGCCACTACAAACAACTTGGATGGGCCTGAAATTTGGGTAGGGCAGGCCTCAGGGAATCACCAAGAGCAGGGCAAACAGTGTGAGCCAGGTTGATGGAGTCTCAGATATGACACTTGCCTGCTGGTTTTGTCAGGCTAGGGCTCATTAAAGAAACAATGGCCTCTGCCAGCACCTCTCTGGGAGAAAGCTTCCCAACTCTCATCCTGATGCTAGAAATTCAGTTTCTTCTCCTATGTCTCTGGTGCTTTTCAAGTTGCTACCCAGTACTGAAGTTCAGAGGGAGTGAGTCTGAGTAAGTTCTTGTATGGACCTTTCAAGAGGAACTGCCTGGGTCTTCAGCAGCCTTCTGTCTCCCTCAGCTTCAATCCCCACTGGTTTTTACAGCCAGAAGTTATGGGAACTCCTGCAACTGGAGCCCTGGGCTGGGGGGCCTGATGGAGGCTGGGACCTTTTGTTCTTTAGGGGGGACCTCTGTAGCTATCTCTCCCAATTTTTATCTGCCACACATGAGTGTGGGACCCACCCATTCCACATCTCTATCCCTCCTACCAGTCTTAATGTGTTTTTCTTTAATTTCCTAGTTATAGGATTTTCATTCAGCCAGATTTCAGGCAGTTCTGAATGATGATTATTCTGTAGCTTAGTAATTTTGATGTGGTTATGGGAGTAGGCAAGCACCACCTTTATTATTTACACTGCCATCTTGACTGGAAGTCCTTGTGTATCTTGTTAACAGATAACAGAAATATTCAGTAAGAGGTTTAGGTTTAAACCTCACTCATTTCCCTTATGTATAATACTCTAATACTCTCTAGCACCATGTGTGAAGCTTGGATAACATATGAAATTATATAGAAAGTTTTTTTCATATACTAGGTCATGATATAGCACCTACAGAGAATATATCCTTAAACAGCACCCTGAGTTAGGAAGGTAGATGTGTGAATATCTTTAAAACTATCCTGTTCTTTGACACTAGATTTACCCTAAACTTAACTAAATTTTTGCTTCTTATACATATAACAAAGTAATATATATTACATTAAAAAGTATGTTCATGATATCATATTATTTTGCTTATTAACAGACATAGAACTTATGCTAAATTTATGACATGTGCAACAGAATGTTACAGCATTCTTGAGCCACCACTGTTTTACAAATTTGGCATCTGCAAGCCTCAAAAGGCTGAAATGTTTTAAATTTACTTACACCCCGCAGTTTCCTTAGGGAACTGTTTTCCATAAGCTAATGAGGCGCTGGTGCAAGGCCTCTCTGTTATTTCTGGCAGGAACACTGAGTCACATCGGCCTGCTGCCCTGCATTTTTCCTCAGTAGTCCAGGGCAAATAATAAATATGGGAAAATACATCATCCCTTTGAATGTGAGAGCCAAGCTGCAAGGCTGCCAAGGTTAAAACAAAGGAATTGTGAACTTAGAGTCTGTTCATGTCCTGTATCACATATGCCTGTGTTTTAGTGGCACTCCGAGTGTGGCCTTTATCATGTCAAATGATTTATTCTGAGCACAGAGGCAATCTTTTGAAATCTACTTTATAAAATCGGCCTTTTTGAAGAAGTTTTATTTTAGTGATTAAATGCTATCCTACGGTCAGGGAACTTATCTTCTCAATTATGGGTCAAATGAAATTTATTGAGCACCTCCAAGGTGCCTGACCCTGTGTTGATAATGGCAGTGAAAAGAGAAGAATAAGTTATTACATGACTTCTTGCTTTCACACATGTCATGGTCGGCTCTAGTGGGTGTTTCAGATTATAAGGGTTGGTTTTATCAAGAGCAATTACCCTTAGATGTCCACCCAACTTTCTAAGGATTGCAACACAATGGAGAACTAGATATACCCTTGACATGTAGTAGATACCCACTGAATGAATGAATAAATAAATGAAAGAATTGAGGTTGCTTCTTTGTTTCTGGTCTTTCATGAGAGCAGTCCAGCTGGTATTTAACCTGGGAATTAAGCTGGCCTTAAATGATTTAAATAGCCTCAGGGATTTCTGAACCCTTAGCCTCAGTCCCTAATGCATGTAAATATTCTCACCTCCAGCCGTCCTCTGATATCACCCTTGTCTAGCTTAACTCCATATGGGCAATTAAATCTTACTGATTTAATTGGGCACATTCCCCCCCCCCTTTTTTTCTGCTTTGTTTCCTCTATTTGTCAGTCAGAACTGGTTGAGGTCAATTCCCATGTATTTCCTGAGTTTGGGGAGATAGTAAAGAGAATTTAAAAAAAATATTTGATGGTTCATAAGAAATAAAGACCTGTTCCATAATTAGACATATCTCTATCTTTGCTATACAGCTAGTGCTAGACTTACAATCACGATTGGTTCTGACAGACCAGTCGTAACATGATTTGGTTGTAAGTTGAGTAGGCTATATGTACAGTACTGTGAAATGATGTTATAAAAATCTTTAAGTCATAATTTATCATAATTTTCTTTCATTATTCTTATATATTATAATTTCCTTTGTTCATTTTATGCCATTTATATCATCTCTATACCATTTTGTTTTTTATTTTTATATTTATCAGGTTTAAGTAAAACACTGCATTACCAGTACAACTGGTTTAATATTTGCAAAACATACAAAATTGGAAAATACAGGTGCATACAAAAATACAAAATACAGGTGTAAAAAATACCATAGAAAACATTTTCCCAATTGCAAAACATATCAAAATATATAAACATGTACAAAACATTTTATTAGCCACTGGTGCTTGGCTGCGGATTGTTGATATCATAATCTGACGCAGCAGTTGGTGTTACTGGAGTTGGTTTTTTTCATAAACATGTGTGATCACATTCACTTTCTTTCCTCCTTCATACTTGTTCATTGATTGCTTTCTCATATGTGCCTTGACCAGGGGGTTACAGCAGAGCAAGTGGCCCCTTGCTCAAGCCAATGACCTTGGGCTCAAACCAGCAACCATGGGGTCATGTCTATGATCTCATGCTCAAGCCAGCATCCCTGTACTCAAGCTGGTGAACCCATGCTCAAGTCAGATGAGCCTGTGCTCATTTTTGTGTTGAGATCAATGGCCTTTCTTTCTTTCTTAGCAGGCTGAGGCTTAGACAAAGACAATTTTCTCTTGGTAGACATCTTGGGAGGGGTTTGATGAAAAATATCCAAGACACAAAACACAAATTGCTGTACCAAGTCTGGGATAACAGTTGAAATGGTGCATGCAGAGATGGTAGTGCTGCTGGAAGCTGGTCTGCACTGTCGTACACCCAGCTGGGCAATGCTTGCGCTGCCAGATGTGGAGCAGTCGGGGCTAGCAATTGTGGTCATTAAGTGGAATGGTCGTAAGTTGCATAGGTCATAAGTCGATCAATATCTGTGGTTACAGGTAGTCTTGAGTCTGGGTGCAGAAGATGAGTGTGGTGATTCTGAAAGTCTTTTTGCAGTTCTGGAACTTTACCATAATAATGCTATCTTTTCCTGAGAAACATTGGCATACCAGTCAGGGCTGATCCACAATGAGGCTGTGCAGTAGGTGAGAGCTTTCTTTCTTAACTACTTGATTGCTCCCCCCGCTGTCTATGATATATCCTTGGATTTTGCACTTAGCTTACAATCTTTTAAGGTGTTACTGAAAAATGAGCATGCTAGCTAATAAGGACTTAAGGAATTAACTAGAGTAAAAATGAGCCACAAAAGGGTGACTATGGGAGCTAAAGCCCAGGTTCTGGGTAATAGCAAATTAGTCAATGTGCCTGTGGCCTTTGGATATACTATTTGAGTTACACATGGGCCTATTCTGTCAAGTAAGACACACCTTTTGTCTGCTTCTCTGAGACCACAATCTGAATTCCAGGAGTTGCTTCATTCTACCAAGACTGGGAACATCATGTCAATTTAGAATCTCCATAAAGAGAGGTGGGACTGGAGAGTAAATCAGTCTCTAGGCAGTGCTCTGAGTTGACTACTCTGGGTTGTAGATGCTTTAATTATGCTACCTCTATAATTACATATTTAAAAAAACTTCATGAGGTATATATTTTTTATCACAATTTTATAGGTAAGGTGTTGGGAAAACAGCTGTATTAGGCTTGCTTGCTTGTACTTTTTCTGATTAGCACACAAGAATGTGGCAGAAAGCCATGTATGTGTTCCTATGGGTACTTTCCCTTGGTTGCAATTCTCCCAGACTGCTCTGCTGCCACTGCAAGGTGTGGTTTCCTGATTCCCTCAGCCACTACCATGAGGGGAAGTTTCCCTGATTCTTTGCCCTCCACAGTGAAAAGTGGTTTTTCTTTGTTTATTCACTTGCCTGTCTCTGTGAGCCTCCAATAAATGGAAATGGCCCACCACTTTCCAGCTCTTCAGTTCCTCTACTGTCTGCCTGAATCCACTGGGAATCTCCCTGGCCTCAACCACCAGCATTACATCTGGCATAGTGGGCAGAATTCAGACCAGATTGGTATGGAGCTGATGACACTCTTGAAGGGTGGGATAGAGAAGTGGTGTTGTTGTTCATCATATGGTATGCTGTGGCTGTCCTTTGGGGGCCATGGGCTGGGTGTTTTTTTACAGCCCTGCAAACAGAAACTGAAAGCTCTGTGTGAGAGGCTGCCTGAGGTCAAAAGCTTCAGGATGAGCTGCAGACTGAGCATCAGCAACATGAACTGGAAAGGTCACTGGAGAAAGAGTTGTTGATTTGAGAACCACAGTTCCGACTACCAGCTGAGAACCAATGACAGGTTGAACTGGAATGAGCACTAGAGAAAGAGGCCAACCACTTTCAAGAGCTGTAGTGTGAAATGCAGGCTGAATAGCAATGGCACCTGGAACTGGAGTGGTCTCTGGAGAAGGAATTACAGGTTCATGAGCTACACTTTGCCCTAAAAGCTGAATATTGGCAGCGACAGTTGTTAGAGAAACAATTGCAGGTTCAAGAGCTTGAGCTTCAGTTTCAGGCTGAAAGCCAACAGCTGCAAAAGCCAAAGTTGTTGAATAACAAGCTACATTTGTGGCAGAATGGCCCTGAGTCAGCAGGAGTAGGCATTTTTAACTCTTTCTCTTCTGAGGATGAAATGTGGGTTGAAACTACTATTGGCAGACTCAGAGCCTGGCTGGTGGTCCCCTAGAAGGTAAAAACCCAGTAGCCAAGAGTGCCTCAGGGTCAGGCACAACCTCCTCCACAGGTAGTTGAGCACTCTGTGGTACAGCCCTACACCGAGACAGAGCTGATGGAATTAGGGGCAAAATTCAGGCAGAAAACCACTGAGCTCCTGGAGGCTTGGTTGCTGCAGTTGTGGGACATAGGGGGTGGATGGCATCATACTCTCTGGAACAGAGATGAAGAAGTTGTCCACTATTACCACGCACTTCTTCTTGAGTCAGCATCTTCAGAACTACCAAGACAACCTAGGAAACCATACCCTATTATAATGGATGATGGCTACCATTCATCCAGTCTGGCAGAATGCTGGAGAAGCTGGGGTCAGTGAGTTGGTGGCAGACATATACAGAGCTGCCCAGGTCCTTCAGGAACTGAGTATGAGGAATGCTGCTTTTAACCTGAGCTCCCGTGGGCCAGATGAGAAAATGTTTATGGAAAGGATGAGAGAATAAGAATAAGTTCTCTGTAGTGTCCCATAAGCCCTTTTTGTGTCACTCATAGCTATCTTGAGCCCCTATATAGCGCAGCCTATCAACACAGTTACATAGATGGTGGCAGATTTGGGGGAGCTGGAGGCAGCTTGGGACCATAAGGTTGTGTGGGCTGCTGCCTATGCTGCTCCCCACTCTAACGAAAGAAACAGGCCTGTAAAGGTTAACTGAGCACAGATGTGGGTAGATTTGACTGTGGCCAAGGCAGATAGGGAGAAATTGGAAGGCAGGTCTAATAGAATCCTGTTAGAGCTTTCAGCTTAAGCTGAAACAGAGATTCTAGCCACTGAAAAAGTGGGGAAGTGGGTGGCTCCTGCTGCTGCCAAAAAAATGGCTGGAGTTTGGGTTGCATGGTTGCAGGATTATATAATGGAGACAGCTGAGGGAGAGGAGGATCCCCAAGACCTGTTGTCTCAGTTTGAATAGGGGGAAGGCTGAGGGGCCTAACAGGAATGGGGGGTGCGAAGCCCCCCATGTGGAATTGGCAATCCACTGGTCCACTTCTAATGTGCAGCAGATGTTGGTATTAGAGCATAATAGGTGCTTTTTAGCAGCAGCAGCTAAGAGAATTGTCAATGCAGCACAAACCTTACATGTGTTTGACCCCCCAGGCCCTGTGAGCTTACTAAGGGGTTTATACAGGGTTTGTGGAAATGTACAGAGTGCTTATGGAAAAGTGCTGAGGTCCATTATTAAAGAGCTGTGTGGCTAGTTGCCTGTAATGGGCTTTCATGTTGGGTGATTTGCACAGAGAGCTGCGCTGTCTACTGTGGACTGATCATTGAGTAGTGTAATGTACTCTTGAAACATGGGCTGAGATAGGAGAGGGGACACCAATTCCACTGCTGGATGGACGTAGTGTTTGTGGACAGTATGAGACCCTGAGACCCAGGGGGTCGCAGCTCCTGTGGAAGCACTCTGGCACTTGGAAGCTGCTCTTACCCAGTTGCAGACATGCACCAAGGACAATTTCTGGCTTCAGTGGACATAGGCCTAAACCATATAGGCCCTCCCACTTACCATGGGGTAGGGGGCTGGAGGTCGGCCTCCAGTTAACTCCCTGAGCAGAGTGCTCAGGGTGACATTGTGAAGGGTACCTCTGTAATTGTAATTATTGTATAACTTGTGCTGTTGCTGTAGTCTGTGTTTATGTAATGTACCTCACTTCTCACACAGGGACCATTGTAGAAGATACCTGTCATGTAGATTATGAAGCAAGCAACCCTAAAGGGGTGTAATGCTGGGAAAACAGCTATGTTAGGCTTGCTTGCTTGTACTTTGCATGATTAATGCATGAACACGTGGCAGTGCCATGTGTGTATAGTCTATGTAAGGTTCCAGGTGCTTGCTCTCAGGGCCAATTACAGATTACATGGCTGCCACTGTGAGGCTTTATTTTTGCTGTTTGTTTACCTGCTGCTGGGAGAAGTGGTTTCTCCCTGTCCGTTTGCTCATCTGCCCTTGTGAGACTCTAATAACATGAATGGCTCACCATTTTCTGGCTCCACAGTTCCTCTACTGTCTGCCCAAATCCAATGGGAAACTGCCTGGCCTCAACCACCAGCATTACATCAGGAAACTGAAGTTTTGAGAATTTAATTAATTGCCTCAAATCACATAGCTATTAATGGCCAAGTCAATATGCAAACTCTGGTTTTTGCCCTTCACCATACCTCATTTAATCCATCAGCTCTGTGAGATTTTGGCAATCAATTTAAGTTTCACTGACCTTTGTAGTTATAGCATCTAGCTGAGTCCCTAGAGGCTCTTTTTTCCAGCTGCAGTAAAATCAGTAGCATGGCTGTGGGTAAGGGCTGGGTGTCCTTTATTCAGACAGAACTCCTGGCCCTTCCTTCCTACAACTTCAGGCCTCTGCACATACTTTCCTTTTTTCCTGAAATCCCTTCCCTGCCCCCATCATTGAGAAAGTATTAGTCTTCTATAAATCTGTTCCTGTAAGGCCCTGTGTGTGACTCTTGTAAGGAGAGCATCTCTCATGTTGTACTGTTCTTATTTTCATATATGTCTATCTCTTTATATAGAACGTAAGGTCTTACATTTCATGGAGGCCTTCTCAGGGCTCCATATCTGGCCTAACAGATGTTCAATAAATATTTAATAATGAATGATGCAGAGAGACAGAATTCTTATCACTCCTCTCTGTTTTGGTATAACTCACAACTAATTCTTGCATGAGCATGGGAGAAAATGAGTCCTGTGGACATTACTGTCTATGTTCAGGCAAAGGCCAATGGAGGACTGGGAGTGTCAGGGTGTGTGGCTGATCAAGGTTTTTCAGAAGTTTTGACACAGAAGGAGTGAAGTCTGTCCCTGCTCAATATAGCTCCCCACTTAGCAATTCCTTTAGGTTGATAAAGTCTTTCTTAAAATGAACGCAACTTGTTAAATCTACTGATGCTTCACTGACATTTATTTTTTTCATATTACTTACTGTCATTTTAATCAGTAAAAAAATATTACATTCCAACTACTTTCAGCATATCTGAGGAAACGACCTTTTTGAGAGGAACAGAACAAGAAATGTGATGGGGGACTGACTTGGGGAGGTGGCGCATGGAAATCCTATGGGTAAGCACTCCTTTAGGGAGACCTCTTCTCCCAATGATTAGTACTCCAGTATAGAGATTGTAGGCAGCCAGAAGCAGCATGGAGTCATAGCAAACTGTGAAGAATGAGAGTGGAAAAGGAGAAAGAAGAGAGGAAGCCAGAGAACAGTGTAATAGCTTTCATATAAAGAGAACCTTGCAAAAAATTATTTCCTCCCGTGGCAGATGAATAGATTAGAGCAAAGCTTGTCAGAGAAATGACAGCTTATCACTGTGAGTAATTGCCATAGAAAAGGACACCTTCTGCTGGACATACCCTCCCACCTAAAAGATCTCAATGAGCATAAAAATACCTATGCTCAATGATACCTCAATTACGTGGAACATATCAGGTCAGAAATCCAAATTAACTGATATTTTTGGTACAATATACAATTAAGAGAAAGCAGCAAGTTAGCATCTAGTATTTATAAAGACTATTTATAGGGGCCATATTATAATGCTTTTATCTTACTAATGAGAACTGATTTTCAGAATGAGAACTATGGAATCTTGCAAGATTATGATTTATCACAATTAGATCTTCTGGTGAAGATGTGACTGGCAGGTGATGCGACTGTTCTTTGGACAAGTGCAGCAGAACTTGCACACACAAATGGGTTTGCCCACTAACTTAAAGTAGCTGATGTAAGAATCTGTACTACAGTTTTATCCATGTAATTCCCATCACCTTGTCATTGCCCATCAGGGCCTGGGCATTTTCTTCTGAATATTTCTAACTAATTTAAATACTCTTCTATTGACAGTGGATGGGATCTGTTCAAACATCCCAGCGTTTCTGGGTACCAGCTTTGGGGAAGAAGACAGTTTACTAGGCTATGTAACATCAACTTTGATACAAAAGAATATGGGTGAATTAACCACTGGTACTATGAATGCAGCTCACTATAGAACCCAGGGCTTCTCTGTTGATCAGGACGGTTCTGAACAGCCTCCCCCGATTATGCCCCAGATCATGCCCCAGCTCTGCTCTAGCACCACCATCATGGTGCCTTAGCAGCTCAAACCTTAACTGGCACCAGGACCTTTTCTGCACATCTCTAAGAAGACTACCATACATGGGGGAAGGTCTTGGACCAACAGTGATATATATATATATGGGCTCCTATGGGACTTGAGGGAAGGCATTTTGCTTACAGAATAAGTTAAAGAGAAATGAAAAGTGGGCTGTGGGGTTTGCAGAGCTGATTTAAATCCTGAGAATATAGCTGGTTCTTATGAATCACAAGATTCGTCATAGTCTCAGTTTTCCCACTTACTAGATGGAGATCACAACCTTAGAAGGTTATTAAGAGGCTAAAAAGGAAACATAGAAAATGCCCAGCACATACTGGGCTCTTCTTTAGATTAACTCCCCATTGTCCTTAATAGTTTTGCTTAGACATACTTTTCCTTCAGAAAATTTTCTCTGACCTCTAAATCTGTGTTAGACACCTCTTCCAAAGTCCTGTTCTACCCTACCATTCTCCTCAACATGCTTCAAAACATTTGTTTGCTAAGCTCCATGCTCAAAGTAAACTCTATCTTATCCCCTACCACCTATCACAGTACCTGACGTCTTATTGGTTTTTCATACTCAATATTTGTTGAATGAATAAAGTAAATGAATAAACAGCAGATAGTATTTATTCCAGTCTTTTGATGACTGAGGGAAGAGGCTCTATGTTGTGACAGGACAAGTTTGGGCATAATATTTTTATGGGTCCAATTTGGTGCTGCAAAACAATGGGGTGCTGGGAATGATCACCCACGTGAGGCAGCTCAGCAAGTGAAGTGTCAACCTGACTCCAGACCATTTGTTTCTCTTAGTTTGGGCTGCATAGTTTTAAAGGTAGTCACCCATGACAGGCAAATCAAGAGGGGAAATGACACTGTTTTTTAAAAAATAACAAGTATTAAAATACTGGGTACATATTGTCCGTAGTTAATAGTGATAGAAAAAATTCTAGATATTTCCTTTTGAGTCATCTTTAGAGGTTAATAGACAGAATTGTTTATTTCAGGTTTGATTCTAATCATTGGGTTGGAAGTGGTACAGCTGTCAGACTAACATGGTGTATGAAGAATCTTGATTTAGCATGTATCAGAAATTCCAGATGTTTTGACCTGTGCTTGTCATATAGCAGTGTGTGTAGAGGTGGACCTGAAGTCAAATGACTGGAGTTTACATGACATCTCATCCTTTTGCTAGCTGATTACCTAATCTTTCTGACCACCCAATCTGTGTCTCAGTATTTTTAATTTTTAAAGTGTATTGATTTCATAGACTTGTGTTGAAGATGAAACTAGTGCTGTATCCAGGTAAGAGGTTATATAAAATAGTAATTTTCAGTAGTTGCACAGGCTGAATGAGACTGTGAGACTCATTCTCTCATTCTCTCAGTGAGACTGATGAGAATAATTTCTGTTGTGGCAGGTACTGAGAAACTTGGCCTTCCTCTGCTCTCCATTCTCTGATAAAATCAGCCGTCAGGCTCTGGTTGATTTATAGGTAAATAGAAAAATAATATGAGTAAAGTAAACAAATGTGGGAAATTGCATTTGTATAATTTAAAACTAGCTTATTTTTTTTAAATTCATTTGTTTTCATTCAAGCCATTTCCTCTTGGTTTGAGTGGATTATTGCTTTGTCTATAATTGCACTTTGCTTAATGTTTTCCTCTTCTATTTCAAGACCAAATACTATTCCTTTGTTGCTATATCCACTGACCTTATTAAAATTTTGTCCAGATAAATCATGATTTTTAAGATAAGAGGGACATTAATACAAACATGGAAAGCTGGTCCCCACATGGAGGCTTGGAAAAGTAAGTGCTCTACAATTGGTTAATGGGAAAACATTTTAGCCTACCATTCTGATTTGCCTGTCAATCCATTTGCAGACTCACTGTAAAATGGGGAGGTACTGAGAGTTTACTTGCAGATTTGCATGGAGTGTTACATTTTTAAGAAATCTCTAATGCATTTTGATCCAGACAAGCTTTTGTTGGCTGAGAAATTATATGATGCACCCAAAATACATTTGCAGAGCATAGTGTTGAGTGCCATTTTATTCCCATGTACTGGGAACTAGAAATTTAGTACAAGAGGCCAAGATTGAGAAATGCCATCTGGTATTTTATATACTTACATATATCTTACTTAGGACTGAGCCACTCCTGAAAGTTAAAGTTTAAATTTTCCAAGTATACTTTGGGGGGCCCCTTAAAACTTAAGATCCATCTCATTTGTGGAACTGTTCAGACTTTCTATTCCTTTATTATGTGTGCATGATGGAAAGTTCTTTAATGTTAAAAGTAAATAATGGATTTTAAGAAATAAGCACTCAGATTAGTGAGTTTAAATATTGTTATGTATTTGTAACTGTATCCAGATTATTTGATAACACCTGTCTCTGTCTATTATCAAAAAAACACTTGGAATGCTTTTCTCCTATTTCATGAATTTTTGTTTCACGAGAAGAGGTAGATGTTTTAATATATAATAACAAGTTTATAAAATTTTGGTTTCAGATGTAAAGAATGGTTGTTTTTCAATGAGAATAACACATGCCCAAGGTAGAAAGGCTTTTATTATCACCATCCAGGATGACCTTCTTTAAGTAGTAACAACTAAGACTTTTTTTTTTTAAGTGAGAAGAAGGGAGAATAGACAGACTCCCACATGCACCCTGACTGGGATCCACCCAGAAACCTCCATCCGATGCCGATGCTCAAATCAGCCAAGCTATCCTTAGTGCCTGAGACTGACATTCAGACCAACTGAGCCATCCTCAGCACCTGAGCCTGAGGCTTGCAAGCCAATCAAGCCACTGGCTGTGAGAGGGGAAGAGAGAAAAGGAAGAGATGCAGATGCTCACTTCTTATGTGTGCCCTGACCAGGGATTGAACCCAAGATGTCCAAATGCCAGGCTGATACTCTACCCACTGAGCCAAATGGCCAGGGCCAAGTCTTTTTGATGCTAGATAGGGAGGAGTGAGTGTCCTCTGTTGAAATGTCATTGTTTTACTTACCTTCCTTTGTCTTACTTATTGAGAATGTAATTTCACATTTATCTGCATTTTCTCAGGGTATGAGGGGGTATATGAGCACTCTTTCTTTATCCTTTACTCCTATCAAGTCCTACATTCCACTCTTGTATTGGCACATGACTATATCAAAAATCAGCTGATGCAGAGCCATCCTCTGCCAACTAGCAGAATACAAATGATCAGTGTTCAACTAGTCAGTAACTTGAGTTACCATGTCCTGCAGATTTTTACTTTGCAGCATCTAATGCTTCTGATCTCTAGGTCAGTTTCTTTTTCAACGTCACTCTGACTGGATTAACTGCTCATCTGTGTAATGCACTTCACTCACCACAGTGCTGTCAGATTAACTTTCTCACGTGGCACTTTTCTCTCACCATTTCCCTGCCTAAAGTACCACCAAGTTTCTTTATTGACTGCTGAGTAGTGCAAACTTCTCAATCTTCCATTTAAGCTGCTTGTAACATGGCTCCAAACTATCACCCATTCATTGAGAAAAATGATTCAGAGCCTTCTTCATTCATACTGATGGGTTTTGGGGACATTGTGACAAACAGGACAGGAAGTGCTGCTGCCATCATGAATCGTATATTCTAAAAAGGAAAATAGATGTTAAAGAGCTTGTAACAAAATCAGTTATTTATTGACAATTGTGAAAAGAGCTACAAAAGAGAAGCACCATGTGCTTGGGAAGTGTTTTACAGGAATGTGAAGGGTCAGGCAAATCTAGCTGAACTCTGAAAGATGTGTGAGCAAAGGTTAATTAAATTGAGTAAAGTTGGGGGGAGTTGGATTAAGGAAGTGAAGCCTGAGGGGAGGAATAAGGTATACATGTGAGAAATAAAAGGCAGGCTGTAATGCCAGTGGTTGAATGCCAGGCAGATTCACATTGTACTCAAGCAGACTACAGAAGAACTGCAGAGCCGAAAGGCATTGGGTCATTCTTAGTTTTTGGATTCTTGTAACAGTGGGCGAGTGAACAGGCAGGGGAAAACCTCTTCTCTCAGTGGCAGGCAAGCAAACAGGAAAACTGTGCCTTGAAGTGGCGGGCAAGCAGTCCTTGCCAAGGGAAAGTACCAGTGGTGGGATTCAGCCGGTTCACACCAGTTCGGCTGAACCAGTACCTAATTTTTTATTGAGTTTGGCAAACCGGTTGTTAAAATGGCACTTGTGATCAGGGTTCTCTTTAGGGTGGGCACCTGGGCAGCCACCCAATGTGGAAATCACAAATTTACAGTCCTTACTCTTTTTTTAACATTCATCTGCGCAACACCATATTTTAAGCGTCGGTAGTAATGTTCATTCTATCCAAAGGTGAAAAAAATTTGATGGAACACTGCTTGTAATATTTATTTATTCACTCTATAAAACTCATTATATAATACTTTGATAAAATACTACATTTTAATTCCCTCGTGTTTGTTACTTCAGGAAACAAACATATAACACAAAGAGAAAAAGTGCCAAACAACCAGGAGTGACAACTTGTATTGTTTATTGTCAGGTATTATTTAATGTTTTTCTCATTACATTTAAAACTCTTTTTTATTACATAATCCAGTTCTGTGTACTTCTTTTATTGTTCTTATTTAAGTATTAAATACATGAAATAATAAACTGCCTTTCGTTATATCGTTTTTTACACTTAAAATGGTCTTTGGGCAGAGAACCGGTTGTTAAATTATTTGAATCCCACTACTGGAAAGTACCTATAGCCTTATATAGGCTACACACACACACATATGACTTTCTGCCACATGCTCACATCTTTATCATGCAAAGTGCTCACAGCTGGAAAACAAGTGAGCAAGCCTAACCACAGCTGTTTTCCCTACATAGGCCTTGCAGAGAGTGAGGAGGTGAGGGCCAAGAGAGAGCTGGTGAGAAACAGGGGCTACTCTCTTCTAAAAAATGTTTTTCATTGTTTTGAGAAGAAAAGAGAGAGAGGCATCAACCTGTTTCACTTAATTGTTTTATTTAGTTGTGTACTTACTCATTGGTTGCTTCTCATATGTGCCCTGAATGTGGATCAAACCCACAACTGCAGCACACTGGGATGATGCTCTATCCACTGAGTCACTCAACTAGGGCTGGAACAAAGGCTACTTCTAAAGGGCTGTAGAAACCTGAAAAACATTTGGTTGTTTTTGTATGGGCAGCAGGAAACTTTGAGTAGAATGTGAAATAATGAGATCTGAGTTTTTAAAAGTCACTCTGCAGTGGGGGAAAGGTTTGGAGGCAGGCGTAGGTATGCACAGAATGACCAGTTAGGAAGCTCTTACAAAAGCCCAGGCAAGACCTGACTAGCTGATGGAAAAATAGCTGTGTTTGACTTGTTCACTGGTTTCCTGGCTGCAAGCACTTTGCATGATTAGTGCGTGGGCACGTGGAAGAAAGCTCTGTGTGTAGCCTATATATGGCTACAGGTACTTTCCTTTGGGGTGGATTGCTTGCCTGCCACCACGAGGGGCCATTTTCCTCTTTGCTAGCCTACTGCTGGGAGGGGTGATTTTCCTCTTTGCTCACCCACTGCCATGAGAAGAGGCTTCCCTTTCCTGTCTGCTCCCGGCAGTTGTGAAAATCTAATAAATGAGAATGGCCCAATGCTTTCTGGCTCCACAGTTCTTCCACTGTTTGCCCAAATCCAATGTGAACCTGCCTGGCCTTGACCACCAGCATGGCACTGTTGCTTGGTCTAAGGTGGCAGTAGTGCAGAGGGGGAGAAATCAGATTCAAGAAATAGCTTTGAGGTAGAACAAACAGGATTTGGAGGTTGTTTAGACCTGCAGGTATGGGAACAGCAGAATGGCTGTTGGGTGGTAGCAACATTCTCCAAAATAGGAAATACTGGAGAAAGATCAGATTTGAGGAGAAGTGAGTTCAGTTTTTATTTTCTAGAAGATATTCAGATAGTGATTTCTCAGTGAGCAAATATATGAAAAGGCAGTATTGTACAGTGGGTAAAAATGTGGTCTCTGGAATCTGATTGTCTCTCAGCAGCTATGTGACCCTTGGGAAAGTTTGTTAATCTTTCTGTGCCCCCCCCTAGTTTCTTCATCTGTAAAATGGGGATCATAAAGATGTACCTTAAAACATACCTGTGAGGCCCAAATGAATTTAGCATACATACAGCACTTACGTTGGTGCCTGCCATAGGGTGAGTCACTGTTATTACATTTATAATAACAAAGCTCAAAGAAGTTTAGCTGCTCCTATCAATTTGTGGCTTGTTTATAATTGGTAGTGCAGCCACGTGGGTTTTTTGAGGCTGTTTTGGGAGAGAGAGAACAGAGTGAGTAATAAAAAGGCCTCCAACTGTATATTGAAGATGATGAGGGAGCCAAAGTTGAATGAGAGTGAATGGGACAGAGAAAGAGAGAAAAATTCAAAAAACAGAGAAAGTGCTTGCAAGAAAAGGGAGTCATCCTTGATGTCAAATGATGCTAAGAGTGCCTGAATGCTCACCTGATGTAGCAAGCCATTGAAAACTTTTGTAAGTTTTAGGTGCCTAATGGAGATTAAAGCCAGCTTGAAGAGTGAGATAAAAGGGAGACATAAAGTGGGAACAAGTCATTTGAGAAATTTGGCTTTTCAGAGAAGGAAACTTAGCCAAAAATACAGGGATGCCTTCTTTAGCTGGGTAGAGGAGTTAGTTTCAGAGGTGTGCTGCCTGGCTGAGCCCAGCATAGGTGGAAGCAGCCTATGTTGGCTAGGATGCTACGGAGTTTAGTGGTCTTGACCTTAGCGGAGGTCAACAAGAAGATCTCAGGTTTGGGTTGAAAATGTTTTGTGGGAACAGTATGCTTTTGGGAGAATTTTTGTTTAATGTCCTCTTTGACTGCAAAGTGTAATCCTTTCACTGTAGCATGCTGTGATTTGCTGGTGATTCTTGGAATGTGGAGGTGAACTATCTAGAGTCATCTAGTCACAATCCAGGTATATAGGGGGTTCCAGGCTGACTGGATTCATAGCTGTGAGGTCATTGGATCTTGTAAGGAAGGGATTCACTTAGATTGATGCTATTCCCTGTCTATAGTTTTTCTCCCTGAGCACTATACCTGTTATGAGAGAAAGAAGCAAATTATTGAAAATAAATTATATATTCTCTGTCATGCTATATTTTGTTTCATGTATATTCAATTCTTATTAGTCATGGTAATTATGTTCTATAAAGTCTCTCTAAACACTGAATTAGGGAATCTTGAACCCTTGTTCTTGAGGATAATACAGGTTTATGTTGCTGTGAACCTCTAGTCAGGACATATTCTTCAGTGATTAATGCATAACCTTGGTTTATGTATGTTTCTGTTTAAAGACACCATATTGAATATATATTATTGATTCATTTGCATTGAACTCACAGCCAATAGCACTATAACTCATGCTTCGGTGAAGCTTATCTAACACATACATTTTCTCTAAATTACATCACAGCTTTCTTGTGCTTGGAATCACTAGACACCACTTCAGTACTATGCTTGGGGCCATTTCAAACAATAAAATTACAACAAAAAGCACAAAAAATGCAATAAGATATGGTACTAAATAGACCTTGAAAAAGATATTTGTGCATATTATATGAGCTGAAACAAGAAGGCAGTGTCACCTTGTTCAACCTCAGCTGGGAATTTGCTTGTCAGGCAGGCAGCTCAATTTTTTTGCTTACTCTGTGCAAGTACTTGTTCACAAATGACCAAGAAAGTGGGATAAATATTGATATTGGGGTTACAGATAATTTTTGGTGAGTAAATTTTAAAAATATGGAATCTATAAATAATGAGGACCTACTGTATATTAGTCTTTTCAAATTTCATGGATGTCTATAATTTGTTATATGATTATTTAACATATAATACAGTTTATTATACTGAGATCCTATTATTATCTTGGGGGTCAAGAACAAATTAGACAAGGATGTCTACTTTCCCCACTCCTATTCAACATAGTATGGGAAGCCCTGGCCACAACAATCAGTCTAGAAACGTAAATAAAAGGCATCCAAATTGGAAAGAAAGAAGTGAAACTGTCATTATTTGCTGTCAATATATGTATAATATTATACATAGAAAAACCTAAAGTCCCCACCCAAAACTACTTGACCTAATACATGAATTTAGTAACTTATCAGGGTACAAAATTAATATTCAGAAACCAGTGACATTTTTATATACCAATAATAAATTGTCAGAAAGAAAAATTAAGAACACAACCCTATTTACTATTACAACAACAAAAAATAAAATACCTAGGAATAAATTTAACCAAAGAGGTAAAAGACTTGTATTTGAAAAGAATATAGGACATTGAAAAAAGAAATTGAGGACTTAACATCATTAAAATGTTCATATCACTCAAAACAATTTATAGATTCAACATAATTCCTATCATAATATCAATGGCATACTTCACAGATCTAGAACAAATATTCCAAAAATTTATGTGGAACTAGAAAAAGAACATGATAACCTTAGTGATTTTGAGAATGAAAAACAAAGTGAGAGGTATCACACTGATGTTACACTATACTTGATATTAAACTACACTGCAAGGCAACTGTAATCAAAAAAGACTGTTACTGACCTAAAAACAGGCATATAGATAAGTGGAAGAGAACAGAGAGCCCAGAAATAAATACCTTTATGGTCAATTAGTAGATGACAAAGGAGACAAGAATATACAATGGAGTAAAGAGACTCTTAAATAAATGATGTTGAAAAAATTGGATAGGTACATAAAAAAATGAAACTAAATCACTAATTTACACCATACACAAGTAAACTCAAAATGGATAAAAAGACTTAAATGTAAGTTACAAAACCATAAAAATTCTAGAAACAAAACATAAGCAGTAGAGTCTAATGCATCTCTGGTAGCAATATTTTTGGCAATATATCTCCTCAGGCAAGTAAAACAAAGGAAAAAGTAAAAAAAAAAAAAAAAGAAACTATAATACATCAAACTAAAATGTTTTTGCCCAGCAAAAGGAACCATCAACAAAATGAAAAGCCATCCTATTATATGGAGGAGATATTCACCAATACATTGGACAAGGGGTTAATAAGCAAAATTTATAAAGAATTTATAAAACTCAACATCAGGAAGGAAAAAAATCTAATGAAAAAATGAATGGGGAGCCTGATCAGGTGGTGGCGCAATGGATAGAGCATCGGGTCGGACTGGGATGCTGAGACTCAGGTTCGAGACCCCGAGGTTGCCAGCTTGAGCACGGGCTCATCTGGTTTGAGCAAAGCTCACCAGCTTGGATCTAAGGTCACTGGGTCGAGCAAGGGGTTACTCGGTCTGCTGAAGATCTGCGGTCAAGGCACATATGAGAAAGCAATTCATGAACAACTAAGGTGTCGCAATGAAAAACTGATGATTGATGCTTCCCATCTCTCCATTCCTGTCCGTCTGTCCCTATCTATCCCTCTCTCTGACTTTCTGTCTGTAAAAAAAAAAAAAAAAATGAAGGGGGAGGGCGCTATGGGGAGGGTGGCAAGGGAGATGTTGAGGGGAATATGGGGGTGGGTGGATGCATTCGAGGCAACACTAGAATCTATGTAAACACAAATTAAAATCAATTAAAAAAAGTAAAAAAATATATAAAATTTTCTGCTTTGAAAAAAAAAATTAATAGACACTTCTCTAAAAAAGACAGACAGATGGCCAATAAGCATATGGAAAAATACTCAACATCATTAATTATTAGAGAAATAAAAATTGAAACTACAATGAAATACCTCCTCACGCCAGCCAAATGGCTATTATCAACAAATCAACAAACAAGTGCTGGAGAGGATGTGAAGAAAAGGAAAACCTCATGTACTTCTGGTGGGAATACAGACTTGTGCAGCCACAGTAGAGAATAGTATAAAGTTTTCTCAAAAAATTAAAAATGGATTGGTCTTTTTTTGTTTTGTTTTTTTGTATTTTTCTGAAGCTGGAAACAGGGAGAGACAGCCAGACAGACTCCCGCATGCGCCCGACCGGGATCCACCCGGCACGCCCACCAGGGGCGATGCTCTGCCCCTTCCAGGGGGTCGCTCTGCCGCGACCAGAGCCACTCTAGTGCCTGGGGCAGAGGCCAAGGAGCCATCCCTAGCGCCTGGGCCATCTTTGCTCCAATGGAGCCTTGGCTGCGGGAGGGGAAGAGAGAGACAGAGAGGAAGGAGGGGGTGGGGGGTGGAGAAGCAAATGAGTGCTTCTCCTATGTGCCCTGGCCAGGAATCGAACCCAGGTCCCCCTCACGCCAGGCCGATGCTCTACCGCTGAGCCAACCGGCCAGGGCCAAAAATGGATTGGTCTTTTGACCCAGCAATCTCACTTCTGGGAATGTATCTTAAGAATACCAAAACACTAATTCAAAAGAAGATATGCACCCTGTGTTTATGGCAGAATTATTTACAACAGCCAAGATCTGGAAATATTCCAAGTGTCCATTAGTAGATGAATGGATAAAAAAAGCTGTGGAGCATTTACACAATGGAATATTATGCAGAGATAAAAAAGAAGGAAATCATACTTTTTAGGACAGCATGGATGGAGCTGGAGATTATTATGCTAAGTGAAATAAGCCATGCAGAGAAAGAAAAATATCATATGATCTCTCTTATATGTGGAATCTAATGAACATAATAAACTGAGGAACAAAATAGAAACAGAAATATGGACATATCAGGGTGTGTGTGAGGGGACTGAATGAAAGAAGGTGAAGGGATTAGTCAAAACATATATACATAACACATAGATACCAACACAGGGTTGCAATAGCCAGAGGGAAAGGGTGAGGTAGAGGTAGGGGGAAAATGGGAGTGGAAAGAGACTTTGCTTGAGGTTGAGGGGTGCACCATGTGGTGTGTAGATGGTGTTATGTTGAGCTGTACACTTTAAACCTGTATGGTTTAGTAAACCATGTCATCTCAATGAATTAAAATAATAATAAAAAATGATTGATCCAACTGCCTAGAGATTTCATATCTGAGTTGCAACATAGTGAGGATATATTCAGAAAGATGATGAAAAGACAGCAGCAGTTTATTTTTGGTTATCCGTCTTATGACTGTCAATGGTTATGACAGTTTTGGGCATCCATTCATTCACAAGAGAAGAGACACTGTTTTTTCCCATGTGTCTGTTGTTAGTGAAGAACCCTTCCTAGAAGCACTCTAAAAGATTTCCTCTTACATCTTATTGTCTAGGAGTATGTCATGTGTTTAGCCACTCACTGGAAAGGGTAATAAGACCATGATAATTGACTTAAACCAATGCTAACTCATTTTCTGGGGCTGAGGATGCACTGACTTCTGAAACACATGGCGTTGTAGAGAAAGTGAACAAACTATGGCTTTTCCAGGAGAGGAAAGGAAAATGGAAATGGATTTGGAATAATTAGACAATAGTGTCTACTATACCTACTAATGAAGGAATGTACACTAATATATGAGTAGAATTTTAACCTCATATTGAGGTTGTGTTTTACTTTTTGTTAGAGTTTTTACCATCCCTTGGCACTGCTAGGTCAATTCCACAGTGCCGTCCTGAATGGTACTCCCAGAGTGGGTCTTTGGAAATTCATTTTATCTTCAGACACATATATGAAAACTTTCATTACAACCACGAGGAAGAACTTGTAGTAAGAATTTATGGGACTTAATCTATGGTAGAATAGCTATAACAATTCTGCATCCAACTTCAATGTATATGTGTGTGTTTGCCACACCACCAAGCAATCCTCTAATATCAGCTTGGTGTCCTAGAATTTAACTCAATTCTGATATTATTTACCTGGAGACAGTGTCAGTCCCTCAGGTTAAGGTCTCAGTCTTAAAAGATTGCCCTTCACTTCAGATGCCAATCACAAGTCCAGGTTTTTACCTGTGCTTCTGACTGACCAGCTCTAGGCTAGATGTTCCAATGACACCTTCCTTGTATTCAGTTAATTTGCTAGAGTGTCTCATAGACTACAGGAAACTACATTTGTCATCTGTTTACAAGAGAAATCATTTTTCAGTACCTAAATCAACATGGTCTTATATGCTACAAAACACTGTAGATGTTATACATACCTAAAACTAGACATCAAAAATAAAAATATAATGTTAAAAAGAAACTAATATTTATTTATAGGCATAAAATTAAAATATGTGAAAAATTAATATTTATTTATGTGTATAATGATTTATGTATTGATAATGAAGAAGCAGCAATATGATCACTTTATGGTAATCAATAAGATTGCTTCACAGGAGCCTAGCCAGATGAATAAGTTGTTATAAAACCCACTTATCTGTGATGATAGGCTGATATGTAGTTACAAAAGAGAAGCATACTATATGGCAATGTAATTCTTTGAGAACAAAAATTAGAAAACAGTAAGAAAACTAACACATTATTAATTTTATATTAAATATTACCCACCTTATGGCTATGTAAGGGTAGGCTATCTACTTTCATACAAGTATTATAAATAATTTTTTTACACAATACTTAGGCAATGATGATAAAATGAAAAAGTCTTATACAGTTCTTGCCAGTTATTAGATTTTCACACAAAGACATGAACACACATACACAACAGGTAAGTTTATTAAGTGCACAGCATAAAGATCATCTACTATTCATTAGGTGGAAGTAGGCCATTATACAGGTCTTCCTCCTTGTCATCTTCACACTGAGGAGGCTGAGGAGGAGGAGGAGGGGAAGAAGAAAGAGGAGGATTGATCTTGCTGTTTTAGGGGTGGCAAGTGCTGAAGAGGTGGAGAAGGTGGAAGGGGAGGTAGGCCAATTGGTGTAACTTTATGGAAATATGTTGGAATTTCTGTCTTATATTTTTGCTTTTTAATTTTTCTAAAATTGTTTATATAAAGTACCAACCCTTCCACTGTTTGCTTTAGTTTCAGTGCCCACATCACACAGAAGGGTCCATGTTAGAAATGAAGTCCAAAGCAGTCTTGAAAAATCAAAACCTTCCTGCTGAATTGTCTAATGCCAGTTTGTTTTCCAGCACTGATTCTACTGTCGTCCTCCTCATCTCCTGGCATGGTTTTCAAAGCACTCACTTCCATCAAGTCATCTTCTGTTAATTCCTTTGGTGTGGTGTCTATTAGCTCTTGAATTTCTCCAGGATCCATATTTTGAAACCCTTTACCTCTGACCTTTTCTGCCACATCCACAATCTCTTTTACAATTTCCTTCATTGACTCTGTTGAAAATCCTGTGAAGTTACATCTGGACACAATTTTCTCCAGCAGGAATTTCTTGTTTCAGCTTGATGGATTTCACAGCTTTTTCTATAATAACAATGGCATTTTCAGTAGTTTAATCCTTCCAGATTTTAATGATGTACTCTTTGTAGGGATTCTCTTCCACAGCATTGATAATTCTTCCCACAGAGGACTATGTCTAATGAGCCTTAAAGGTCCTTATGATCTCCTGATCTAGAGGCTGAATTTGGGGCAAGTAGACCACTCCAATGTCTTTGGTGTTGAATTCATGAAGTTCTGGGTGGCTTTCATTGTCCAATATCAAAAAAACTTTGTAAGATATTCTTTTACTTCCAAGGTATTTCTTGACTTCAGAAACAAAGCATCAGTGGAACCAATCCAGAAAAAAAGGTTCTTGTTGTATAACCATAAGATTGGCAGCTGGTTTAATCTTTTCCCTTCAAGGTTTAGAGGTTAGCAGCTTTACAGATAAGGGTGGGGGTACTTCTGATTATAAACCCTGCATTTGCACAAAGCAGTAGCATAACCTATCCCTTTCTGCCTTAAATCCTAGTGCTCATTTCTCTTCCTTACTAATAATTATTCTATGTGGTATCTTTTTTCCAGGAAACTTTCTCCTTCATTAAAAACCTGTTCAGGAAGATATCCTTTCTCAATGATTTTCTTAATGACATCTAGGAACTTGCCTGTTGTCTCAGTCTGCAGAAGCTGCTTCTCCTGTTATCTAGACTTTTTTTTTTTCCAGCCAAACCTTTTTCTAAAATTACCAAATTATCCTTTGCTGGTATTAATTCTCCAGCTTTAGATACTTCACTTTCCTTTTGCATTAGATTGTCATATAATAAACTTACTTTTTCTTGAAACACATTAGAGTCTATAGGTGTGCTTCTTTTATAGCAATCCTGCACCCACATAAAGCTGCATTTGCAATACTAGATAAAAAGTCATTTTGCAAAAAAAGTACAAAATTTTTGTGCCTGCTAGCATAGCTGCAGTGAATTACCTTTCATGAATTACCTTTCCTTTTTTTGCAGTGCTGCTTATGTTGGATTCATTTATCTTGAAATGTCAAGCAACTGCTGTTGGGGACCTCAGTCTGCAGTACATATCAAACAATTCAGCTTTTTCTTGTAATGTCATGACTTTTCTCTGCTTCTTGGGAGCACTTCCAGCATCACTAGTGGCACTTTGTATGGGTCTCATGGTGTTATTCAAGGATTACAGTATTGCATTAAACACAATGAGAAATACATGAGAAGCACGAGAGATCATTTTTATTGCAATACATAATTTATTGGAGAGAAGAACTGCTCACATGGAGACAATTAGTGTCACAGGCTTTTAAGTGGATACTGACAACACTTGTGTTCACTGCAATAGCAACAGGAAGCGGCTACAAAATTATTACAGTATTACAACATGCACTACAGTTAATTTCATGCAGTTATAATTTAATACTGCATCTTTACATTTGTTTACATTTCTCTTGACTACGTACGGTGCTGATTATGGTCTGTAAATTTCTGTGTGTGTAACTTTTGATAAATTTTAACTTTTTGCAATAAATTTGTGTATCTTTCATGGTAGTAAATGATAGAACAGACTAGTATCTACATATATTTTATGCATTCATGCCATAGGTAATTTTTTCTTATTTTTTATATTTCTAGGCTACATGGTTTATCTGAATGTTTTTTCAAACATTCACAAATCTCCAAAAATTTTTAATAGATTTATTAAAAATATATAAAAATATTTCACACAGTTCAAACTTGTGCTGTTGAAGGGTCAGCTGTAGTTTAAGCACTGCATTACTGGTTTATTACAAAGGATATAACTTAGAAACAACTAGATGGAAAATGCATAGGGCAAGGTATGAGAAAAGAGCTCTAAGTTTCCATGTGTATCACTCTCCCAGTTCCTCCACATGTCCACCTACTCACAGGGTCTCTGAACCTGGCCCTTTTTGGTCTTTTATTGAGTCTTCATTACATAGGCAATGATTATTTCAATAATTGGCCATTGGTGATTAAAATCAATCTTTAGTCCCATTCCCCTTCCAGAAGTTCAGAGGAGAAAGCATAAAACTGAAAATTCTAACACTCTAATTCTGTGGTTGGTTCCACTGGTCAACAGCTCCTGTCCTTAGATAAGCTAATGGCATTTCAAAAGTCACATCAATAACACAATAAAAGATTCCTTTATTTCTCTCATTGCTTAGGAATTCCAAGGCCTTTAGGAGCTATATGACAGAAATAGGGTGAAAAACAAATATATAGTTCTTATTATAAATCTCAATATCACCAGCTACCATAGCTAATTGCCCACATCTTGAGTTATGCTGGTCTTTGTGGATTGCCTGAGTAATAAAATATAGTGGAAATAAAGTTCTGGGACTTATGAGGCTAGGTCATGAGAAATCTTGTAGTTTTATCCCACACCTCTTGGAATATTTGCTCTTGAAGTATAGCCACTATGTTGTAAAGAAGTCTAAGTGTACTATGGAAAGGTGTCATGGAGAAAAACAAAGGTCCTTAGATAACAGCTCGCTTGAGCTCTTAGTCAACAGGCAGCATCAACTTGCCATGTATGGGACTGAATCATCCTGGAAATAGATCCTCCAGCCCAGGTTAACTCCCCAGCTGAAGCTGCATGGAGTAAAGATGAGCCATCTCTTCCAAGCTAAACCCTAATTGCAGATTCATGACCAAAATGAATGATCCTCTGTGTTTTAAGCTACTACTGTTCTAGGTAGTTTGTTATTAAGCAATATATAACTGGAACACTTACAAAGGAAAGCAAGACAGACTTAAGACTCCAATAATTCTAGATGAATGATTTAGAAATTGATAGGCCTTATTAATTACCCTATCCCTATCAAGGTGCTCAAAAATGTTTGTTGAATAAATGAATGAATGGCCACTTTACAACTGTTGCCTTCAGAATAGTCAGAATATAAGAAAAATCTTTTATGCTGTTCTCTTCTAGAAATATGATTTCAAACTTTGGTCCTTTCTGTTTTTTGAAACATGCAGAAAAATCCTAGAATCAAAGGGTTGAAAGGAATAAAATCAAAGTAATGGTGGCATGAGAGATACTCCTGATTTCTCCCCTTGAAATTTCAACAAACTGAACAACTATAATGCAGTGAAGGGACCCAATCTGGGCTCACAGGTGTGCCTGAAAGATCCATGCACTGAATGGACTAAAGGTGAGAAGAGTTGAAAAGGGGGGCAAAAGATAAAATGCTCTGTGTTTGTCTTCAGAGAGAAGCCCAGAGTGAATGGGGTATTTTTTGTTTTCCTCTACTGGGACTATGCAGAGGAGGAATGTGTAGACCAGGGGTCTCAAACGCATGGCCTGTGGGCCGCATGCGGCCCGCCAAACAATTTTGTGTGGCCCACAGACTACTCCACGAAGTTCAAAATATTTTGGATAAAATTAAGTAAGCCTAGGGGCCTACTTGTATTTTTCATTTCTCTAGCATCCTAGCTAGATATTAGCTTAGTTAACAGCAGTTGTGATGCGAACTACAGTTTCTGGTCGTTTTGTGACACTGAGTAAACTGCATGTACGATTGTGCTTGTTGTACTGATTTTTTTTTCAACTGCAGTGAGAAAAGTGTTGCATAACAGTTGCCTTTTGTAGACCTAGTGCGGCCCGCCGAATGGCTGTGATCTTGCTCTGCGGCCCACATGCTGAGTTGAGTTTGAGACCCCTGGTGTAGACTGTCTGGGTTTTGTCTGCCAGGGCTAAGGGTGGGAATCCCAGAGTGATGGGGTCTTCTTATGCAGGGACTATCAGAGAGATTGAAGAATAGTGGGGGTGATACTAAACCATAGTGATGGCAGAACTAGGGGTCATAGCCAATGTTCCCAAGGTCTGCCTACAGCCTGCACTTTGCAAAGAGACAGAGAAAACCAAAGTGCAGCCCTCCAGCTCTTATATTCTGCCTCCCTCAACTTGTCAGTTCAGTAAATGGCACAGATAGACCCCACAGCTAATGCTCTAGAGCTATTCTCTCCCCTAAAGAACAGAGGTGTTATGCATCTGGTACCCTGGTCTGTTGAGACATGGGGAAGAGTTCTCAGAGGCCTGAGATTGCATTGCTAAAGCCATAAAGCCCTCACAACACTCCCCACTTACCAACACAACTACAGCCCTACCTAGATCATTGTGACAGCAACATCTCAGTGGAGGTCATTCCTGGAATTTCACAGAGCTAAAACTTGTAACACAGTGACCCTTACTGGAAGAAAACAGTAACCTCTCAAAACTGAAAACTTATTTTCTCTTTTGAATTTTATTTTCTTTATTTTTTATTTCCTATTGTCATTTTTATGAGTGTTTTGTTTGCTTTTGATTTTCTTTGGTTTTTGCTCTTTGTTTTCTATGGTTTTTCTCTTTCACTCATTATTATTAAAAATATTTATATATTTTATTGTATTTTTTCAATTTTTTTTTTAGTTTTCTTAGTTTTTTTTTGTTAGTGTTCTTAACAATAGCACATTTAAATGCCATTAAGGAAGAAATTGAATACATGTGTATACAAAACAGAGTTGTAGTTCAGAAAGAAAATAAAAAAAAACTCCAGAAAATAATCTCAATCACATGGGAAACTTGGAGTTAAATGATGAAGAATTCAAAATTGAAGTTCTGATAATACTGTATGAGATGCAAGAGAACACCAATAAGCAACATAATGAGCTAAGAAATAAAAATGAATATCTCGCCAAGGAGATAGAAACTTTAAAAACAGAGATGCAGAACTCAATATACAAATTGAAAACTGAGGTAACAAGTTTAGCTAATAGAACAGGCCAGTTAGAGGAAAGAATCAGTGACATCAGAGACAGCAACAAGAGATGCTACAAAGAGAAGAGGAATGAGACTCATGAACTAAAAAATAATGAGAGAGCTCTACAAGAATTGTCTGACTCCAACAGAAATAGAAATATAAGAATAATGGGTGTATCAGAAGATGAAGAGAGGGAGAAAGAAATGGAAAGCCTATTCAAGCAAGTAATTGATGAGAACTTCTCAAGCTTATAAAAAAAGTTAGAGCCTCAAATCCAGAAGTAACAGAACGCCAAGTTACCTAAACCAAAACAAACCTACTCCAAGACACATCATAATAAAATTGTCAAAAAAATCAATGACAAATAAAGAACCCTCCAGGCAGCTAAGAAAATGAAGAACATAACTTATAAAGAAAGACCATGAGGTGATCATAAAACTTCTCAGCAGAAACTCAACAAGCCAGTAGAGAGTGGACCCAACTATTCAAAGTACTGAAAGAGAGGAATTACCAGCCAAGAATACAATGTTCATTAAAGTTATCCTTTGAATATGAGGAAGAAATAAAAACTTTTACAGATATACAGAAGCTAAGGGAATTTATCACCAGAAAACCCCACTGCAGGGAATACTAAAGGGTTTTTTTTTGACCAGACACAAAGTACAAAACAAATGAAAACTACAAGTAAAAGCTCCAACAAGGTCACAATAAAAAACAAGAATAATCTGTGACAACAATAGCATAATAGGGGAAAAGATAAAGATCTGTAGTAGCAAAAGAGGATGGAGTGCAGAAACATTTCTAAGACAAAGGATACTTGCATAGATGACAGTTTTTCTCTTAATTACCTAATGGCAACTACCTATGAAAAAACAACTACTGAAACACACAGCTTAAAAAAAGAAGAAACAGGAAAAAAGTATGGAATATGACCAAACAAAAACAACTGACAAAAACAAAAAAAGAAAAGAACCAAATAAGACACAGACCTACAAGAAAACAAAATATAAAATGGCTATAGGAAATCCTCAAGTGTCAATAATTACCCTAATATAAATGGACTGAACTCACCCATAAAGAGGCACAGAGTAGCATATTAGATCAAGAAGCAAAGCCCAAACATATGCTGTCTTCAAGAGACATATCTGAGCTACAAAGACAAATGCAACTCAAAGACAAAGGTTGAAAAATGATTCTCCAAGCAAATAGTACCTAAAGCAAAGCAGTTATAGCCATACTAATGTCTGAGAATGCTGACTTCCAGATAATACAGCTAACCAGACACAAAGACGAACATTTCATAATAGTAAAAGAGACATTGTATCAAGATGATATAATACTTTTTAATATATATGCACCAAATCAGAGAGCACTAAAATATAAAAGACATCTACTAACTGATCTAAAAATAAAAACAAAATCATATTTGAACACTTATCACACAATTGCCAGCTTTAAATAGACTAACCAAACAGAAAATCAATAAAGAAATATTGACTTTAAATGGCACACTAGACCAAATGAACATAATAGACATTTATAAGACATTTCATCCCAGAACATCAGAGTATATATTCTTTTCCAGTGTGCATAAAACCTTTCTAAGGATAGACCATACATATATTGTGCCACAAAACTAACATCAATAAATTTAAGAAAATTGAAATTATACCAAGCATAATTTCTGACCATAGGCTTTGAAATTAGAATTCAACTACAAAAAGGAAGTAATGAATAAAACAAAATGTGTATATTAAACAACATACTTCTAAAAATGATTGGATCAAAGAAGGAATAAAAGCAGAGATGAAAGGATATATACAAACAAGTAAAAATGACAAGATGACGTATCAAATTTTCTAGGATGCAGTGAAAGCAGTAATAAGAGGGAAGTTTATATCACTACAAGCTTATATCAAGACACAAGAAAGATCCCAAGTCAACAACCTAACATCACATCTTCAGGAACTAGGAAAAGAAGAACAAAGGCAACCCAAAGTCAGCAGAAGAAAGAAAATAGTAAAAATTAGAGCAGAACTAAGTAAAGTAGAGAATAAAAAAGCTATAGAGGCTTTCTTTTTTCCATTGTATGTTGTTGGCCTCTGTATCAAAAATTATTTGACCATATATATGTGGTTTTATTTCTGGACTTTCTATTCTGTTCCATTGGTCTGAGTGTCTATTTTTCTGCCAATACCATGCTGTTTTGATTGTCTTGACTCTATAATATAGTTTGAAGTCAGGTATTATAATGCCACCAGCTTCATTCTTTTTCCTTAGAATTGGTTTGGATATTCAGGGATTTTTACAGTTCCATATAAATCTGATGATTTTTTGTTTCATTTCTTTAAAAAATATCATTGGATGGGAATTGCATTAAATTTGTATATTGCTTTGGATAATATGGCCATTTTGATTATATTTATTCTTCCTATCCAAGAACAAGGAATATTCTTCCATCTCATTGTATCTTTTTCGATTTCCCTTAACGATGCTTTGTAGTTTTTGTTATATAAGTTCTTTACATTCTTTGTTATGTTTATTCCTAGGTATTTTTTTTGGTGCAATCATGAAGGAGATTATTTTTTTGAGTTTGGTTTCTAATGTTTTATTGTTGGCATATAGAAAGGCAAATGGAAAGCCACATGCAAAAGAATGAAACTGGACTACAGTTTGTCCCCTTGTACTAAAATTAATTCAAAACAGATCAAAGACCTAAATATAAGACCTGAAACAATAAAGTACATAAAAGAAGACATAGGTACTAAACTCATGGACCTTGGTTTTAAAGAGTGTTTTATGAATTTGACTCCAAAGGCAAGAGAAGTGAAGGCAAAGATAAATGAATGGGACTACATAAGACTAAGAAGTTTTGCTCAGCAAGAGAAACTGACAACAAAAAAACCAGACAGCCAACTAAATGGGAAATAATATTTTCAAACAACAGCTCAGATAAGGGCCTAATATCCAAAATATACAAAGAACTCATAAAACTCAACAACAAACAAACAATCCAATAAAAAAATGGGAAGAGGACATGAATAGACACTTCTCCCAGGAAGAAATACAAATGACCAATAGATATATGAAAAGATGCTCATCTTCATTAGTTATTAGAGAAATGCAAATCAAGACTACAATGAGATACCACCTCACACCTATTAGATTAGCTATTATTAACAAGACAGTAATAGCAAATGTTGGAGAGGCTGTGGAGAAAAAGGAACCCTCATTCACTGTTGGTGGGACTGTAAAGTAGTACAATCATTATGGAAGAAAGTATGGTGGTTCCTCAAAAACTGAAAATAGAACTGCCTTATGACCCAGCAATCCCTCTACTGTGTATATACCCCCAAAACTCAGAAACATTGATACGTAAAGACACATGCAGCCCCATGTTCATTGCAGCATTGTTCACAGTGGCCAAGACATGGAAACAACCAAAAAGCCCTTCAATAGATGACTGAATAAAGAAGATGTGGCACATATACACTATGGAATAGTACTCAGCCATAAGAAATGATGACATCAGATCATTTACAACAAAATGGTTGGATCTTGATAACATTATATGGATTGAAATAAGTAAATCAGAAAAAAAAAGAACTGCATGATTCCATACATAGGTGGGACATAAAAACAAGACTAAGAGACATGAACAAGAGTGTGGTGGTTACGGGGGCGGGGAGGAGAGGGAGGGAGAAAGGAAGGGGAGGGGGAGGGGCACAAAGAAAACTAGATAGAGGTGACGGAGGACAATCTGACTTTTGGTGATGGGTATGCAACATAATTGAATGACAAGATAACCTGGACATGTTTTCTTTGAACGTATGTACCCTGATTTATTGATGTCACCCAATTAAAATTAATAAAAATTTATTTAAAAAACTATAGAAAAATTAATATAACAAAGACTTGATTTTTTGAAAAGATCAATAAAATCGATAAACCACTGGCTAGACTTACTAAGAAAAAAAGAGGAAGCACTCATTTAAACAAAATCTGAAATGAAAGAGAAGAAATTGCCACAGACATCATAGATATACAAAGAATCATAGGAGAATATCATGAAAGATAATATGCCACCAATTTCAACAACCTAGAGGAAAGGGATAAATTCCTAGAACTATACAATTTTTCTATTGTATAGACTGAGTCACAAAGAAGTGGAAAACCTAAATAGACCTATAAAAAGGGAGGAAATAGAAACAACTATTAAAAACCTCCCATAAAATAAAATGGCTACCCTAGTGAATTCTACCAAACATTCCAAAATTTGGTGTCTATTCTTCTCAAAGTTTTCCAAAAAATAGAATAAGAATCAATTGTTCCTAACACATTTTATGAAGCCAACATAACCCCCATACCAAAACCTGGCAAGGACAACACAAAAAAGAAAACTACAGACCAATATCTTTAATAGATACAGATACAGAAATCCTAAACAAAATACTAGCAAATCAAATACAACACATTAAAAAAATCATACATGACAATCAAGTGGTATTCATTCCAGGAGCACAAGGATGGTTCAACATAAGTAAATCAATCATCATAATACACCCTATGAACAAAACAAAGAAAAAAATTATATGATTGTATCAATTGATGCAGAAAACACATTCTGTAAGATACAACATCCCTTTATGTTTAAAACAATTAATAAAGTGAGTATAGAAAAAAAGTACCTCAACCTAATAAAGACCATATATGACAAACCATCAGCTAATATCATACTCACTGGTAAAAAAAATAAAGGCTTTTCCTCTAAAATCAAGAACAAGACAAGGCTGTCTACTCACTCCACTTTTATTCAACATAGTTCTAAAAGTTTTAGCCAGAGTGATCAGGCAAGAGAAAGAAATAAAAGATATCCATATCAGGAAAAAGTAAAGGTATCACTTTTTGCAGATGACATTATCCTGTATATAGAAAACTCCAAAGACTCCACCAAAAAAACTATTAGAAATAATAAACTAATACAATAAGGTAGCAGGATACAAAATCAATATACAAAGTCTATTACTTTCCTATATGCCAATGATGAAACTGGATTATGACCTAAAAAAAATACAATTCCTTTTACAATTACAACAAAAATAAATATACCTGGGAATAAACTTAACAAAGATGTGAAGGACCTTTATACTACAACTACAAAACATTATTGAAAGAAATTGAAAACAACACAATGAAATGGAAAAATATTCCATGTTCATGGATTGGAAGACTCAACATAGTTAAAGTGGCCATATTACCCTAAGCAATATACAAATTTAATGCAATCCCCATCAAAATCCCAGTGTCATTTTTTAAAGAAATAGAACAAAAAATAACCAGGTTTATATGGAAACATAAAAAAAAACCAAATAGCCAAAGCAATCCTGAGAAGAAAAAATGAAGCTGGGGGTATCATATTATCTAACTTTAAATTATTCCATACAGCCACATTAGTCAGAACAGCATGGTATTGGTAGAAAAACAGACATACAGACCAATGGAACAGAATCGAGAGCCCAGAAATAAAACCACAGACATATGGACAAACAATCTTCAACAAAAGAGCCAAAAACACATAATGGAGGAAAGAAAGACTCTTTAATAAATGGTTCTGGGAAAATTGGAAAGCCATATGCAAAATAATAAAACTTGACTACACCTTGTCCCTCTGTACAAAAATTAATTCAAAATGGGTCAAAGACCCAAGAATAAGATCTGAAACAATAAATTACTCTTATTCACTGCTAATGGGAATGTAAACTAGTACAACTATTATGGAAGAAAGTATACTGATTTCTCAAAAGATCAAGAATAGGACAACCATATGATCCAGCAATCCTGCTACTGAGTAGTCCAAAAACTTAAAAACATTGGTACATAAAGACACATGCACCCCCATGTTCATCACAGCATTATTTGCAGTGGACAAGACATAGAAAAAACCAAAGTATCCTTTGATAGATGATTGGATAAAAAAAGATATGGTATATATATATATATATAATATATATATTATATAATAAAATATTACTCAGTATAAGATATTATGACATCTTGCCATTTAAGACATTATAGATGGACTTTGATAACATTATACTAAGTAAAATAAGTAAATCCAAGAAAGCCTGACCTGTGGTGGTGCAGTGGATTAAAAAAAGCATCAGTCTGGAAATGCTAAGTTCACTGGTTTAAAACTATGGGCTTGCCTGGTCAAGGCACATATGGGAGTTGATGCTTCTTGCTTCTCCCTGCTTCTCTCTCTCTCCTTTCTCTGTAAAAATGAATAAATAAAATATAAAAAATATTCAAAAAAGCACTAAGAAATGTATTATTTTACTCATAGTTGGAGTATAAAACTGAAGCTCATGGACATAGATAAAAGTGAAGTGCTTACCAGGAGGAGGGGGGTGTGGGAGAAGAGCTGGGGGAAGTGTGTAAAGAGGGACAAATATCAGGTGATGGAAAATGATTGAACTTTGGGTGATGGGCACACAATACAATTAACAGTTCAAATGGTATAGAAGTGTTTACCTGAAACCTATGTACTTATTAATCAGTGTCACCTTGTTAAGTTTAATTTTCTTAATAAAATTAAAAGAAAAAATGGCTTGAAAGGGAGCATGTGTGATTCGTTATGTGGCACTTCATTCATATGCTTTCGAAGTTGGTTTATTGCCTCTTTAATTTTTCTCTTGAAAATCTCAAGAGAGAAAGCAGCAACCTCAGTGAGTCATTGATATTAATCAAGAAAATGGAAAAAGAATACCTTTTTTTTCAATTTAGAATAAAAAATGATTTTTTTCTACTTTTTAAAAAATTTACTCTTTCCTCATTTTATTTAATGAGGTCCATTGCATTTTGGAATAATTTCCCAATAAATGAAAGAATTCCCATTTCTTTTACAGGAGTACTTATGATAATCCTCAGAGCAGAGCAGAGGAGAACTCTTACCTTGGACAGCATGGTAGCCCACCTTACTGACCAGTGAATGTCAGGTTTCTGTGATTGTGGGGACATAGCCTTGAGTGACTGGGCTCATTAAGCACCACAGAAATGTCAAATTGCTTCCTGCTTGAGTATCACCTTTAAGTGCTTAGGCATATAGTGCTCATTACAGAGATGCCTGGACTCTTCATATGAATATTATATGTAGAGGACATTTTTCCTTAAGGCAAAAATTATGACCAGTAAAGTCTTTGCTTGAGAAATAATTTCAATCTTTTGAATTATGACCTGTCCAGGCAGTGGCGCAGTGGATAGAGCATCGGACTGGGATGCAGAGGACCCAGGTTCGAGCCCAAGGTCGCTGGCTCGAGCAAGGGGTTACTCAGTCTGCTGAAGGCCCATGGTCAAGGGACATATGAGAAAGCAATCAATGAACAACTAAGGTGTTGCAACGAAAAACTGATGATTGATGCTTCTCATCTCTCTCCGTTCCTGTCTGTCTGTCCTTATCTATCCCTCTCTCTGACTCTTGCTCTGCTCTGTAAAAAAAAAAAAAGAGAGAAATCTATTGAATTATGTCTTTAATTTCAATATCTGTCTCAACAAGGCAGATATATACTATTGTGAGTAGCTGAGAATTATAGTTGAAGAAGAATTGGGAATTCACACACAATGGCTTTGTAAATTCTTTTAATTATGCAACCCATGTTCTCTATTTAATGCAAAAAAAGAAATAAAGTTATGTGTTTTGCTAAATCTTAAGATCAACAACTTTATAGGACAGAATAAACTGGAGAATTACCTCCTAATGGCCTAGAAACCCCTGTGATGCAGTTTTCAAAGGGCAGCCTGCCCACCATTTGTACCAGAATTACCTGATGTTTGTGTGTACTTGTTAAATATTTAAAAACCCGGACTTCACTGTAAGCATAGTAAACATGAATAGGGTTGGGCAGAAATCTGCTTTTCTAATAAGTGTTTCCTGTTATTCAGGTCCTGACACCACCTGCCCTTCAGAAAGGCAGGTGGTTTGTGAGCAACAATCTTAAAAGTAAAAAGAAACTTCAGGAGACACTAATACTGTACCTCTCACTGTCCTTAAGATGACTTGTCTGAAAGTGAAGCTTACAGATAGGTCTTTGGGATTCTGTAAATGTTATCTAATAGAGTCTTAGAATGCAAATCATTAAATTTGAATCAAGCATCATTTATTTTAAATTTCTACACTTAATGTTCTTATTCAGAAGAATTAGAGGGTCTGAGAATTTTCAAAGTATGTTTTTTCATAGACCTTGCCTAACCCAAAAGTGGGAAATCAAAGGGGTTAGATATTTGCCTCCTTTGACACTTTAGAAGTTGGGGTTAGAATATTTTGTTCTCTATGGTATAATGAAAACTTTTGGTCACAAAAATGTCTTAAATTGTTACAAAATGGTCCCCATTAAGTCACACCTCCCTGAATTGAACCTGGGCTTGTGTAATGACTTGCTTGGGCCAAAATAATTTAGTAAAAGTAACATTATACAAGTTCTGGAACAACATCTGCTTTTACTCTCTCCTTGTCCTGTCATGTAAAGAAGTCCCACCTAACCTCCTCAAGGATGAGAGAACATATATAAAAATAAGTCCTGTTGGTGAATGCCAATGAGCCGCTGCAACTGAGGTGCTGGGCCTTTGAATGCAGCCATCTTGGATTCTCCAGCCTTAGTCCATCTGCCAACTGACTGAAAATGTATGAATGAGCCCAGGGAACTCATGGAGCAGAAACACGATATCCAGTTGAGCCCAGCTGAGATTATAGAATTGTGAGCAAATCAGTGTATTTTGTTTTAAGTTACTAAGTTTGGGGGTGATTTGTTATGCAGCACTAGATAACTGTAACAGACATGGTGGAACATGTGTCATTTGAGTCACATGACACTTGAACAGGGAAGATTGAAGGAACTATCTTGGAAACACTTGGGGATAGTGACACTCTGGTTTGGCTAAATATGCTCCCATTTTGTCTGGGGGATTGCAACACCATATCTTTCACATACTTCTGTTTGTCACTAATCACATCATGACTTGATTTATTTTATGCCTATCTTTCTCCCTGGAATGCAAATTCCTGGTAGAAGGGACCATATTTCAGTTGTTCTGTAACTCTAATGCCTAACACAGTGTTCAAACATATAAAGGTTACTCAAGAAATGAGTGTTAGGGAAGGGGGTGCACTTTTGAATAAACCAGCAAAGGGAATTCTAGAGAAAGCAAAAATTGGTTGTTTCTTTTGAATTTATGATTTCATCTTGTTCTGTGAGTTGCAGAGTGTTTATTTTTTCTTGGTTTTCTTTCCAGGATGCTTTGTGATTTCTACATTAATCCTCAACTTTGTGGTGTCTCTTACTCTGTTTCTTTCCTTTTCTTCTTCCTCGTCCCTGCTTTTATCTCTATATTTTGATTTTCTGTCATTCTAAACACTTGTTCTTTCTCTTTCTCTTATTTAGCATTGAAATCAAATTGAAATACATGTGTTAGTTATATTTATTATAACCATTTGTAATTTTTGCTCAATCTAAAAATCAAATATAGAACACTATATGATTATCTTTCCTGAAACACCTCAAAATATAGGAAAGGTTTTGGGTGTTTTTTTTTGTTTGTTTGTTTTTTTTTTACATAATTTACATTGATTGATTATTTTCTGTGGGTAGTGGTCCTCAATGTTAAAACTATCTGCTCCACTGGGTGAGATCTCAGCTATGATGCTTTTAAGGGTCTGTTTCTTCTTTCTGGTCATTTTGAACTTGAGTAAATGGGGGAAAAGGAATGAAGTTTAGCTCGTACTTACTTAAAATCCCTTAGAAGACTTTACTGTCTGTGTTCAGAGACAGAATCCCAGCAGGAAGACCTTGGCCTCAGTGACCTTTTCTGCAAACTGATCAGCAGATATTGGGCTGCTCCTTAATTTTCTTCTTGAGCTACCCCATGTGTGGAGCAGAGTCTTACCACCCCTACTTGGTCCCACCTCCACCTCAACAAAGAAAAGTGTAAAATACTGTGATTTATTCACCCATGATGAATCTTTCTCATTTATTTTTTTATTCTCCCTCAAAAATTCCATCAAATTTTTTTTATAGATACTGAAAGAGGGATAGATAGGGACAGACAGACAGGAATGGAGAGAGATGAGAAGAATCAATCATCAGTTTTTCATTGTGGCATCTTAGTTGTTCATTGATTGCTTTCTCATATGTGCCTTGTCCGTGGGGCTACAGCAGACCAAGTAACCCCTTGCTGGAGCCAGTGACCTTGGGTCCAAGCTGGCGACCTCGGGGTCTCGAACCTGGGTCCTTCGCATCCCAGTCCGACACTTTATCCACTGCGCCACTGCCTGGTCAGGCAAACTCCATCAATCTTGAATTCCTGGTTCTATCTTGGAACCAAGTCTAAGGTCATAATTTATAAATCCTACATGCCACACAGGATTGGTATAGACTGCTGCTGTCCACCAGGAGTCATTCTTGCCTTCATTTCCCAGCCTCACTAACATTTATATGTGTTCATATGACTTTCTAAATAATGGAATGTGATATAGGCCATTTTGGGCTAACCATGATCTTCCAAATTTACTCCTCCATTCTTTTTCTATTCTGCCCAATTGAAATGGCAGTGCCCAGGATGACCTTGAAAGAATGGAGAAATGACAAAGCTGCCGTTAGCTTGGGTACCTGAATAATTCATGGAGCAAACCTTTCTCCCTCAGTCTGAAACTACCCTGGATTGTTATGTAAATAAAAAATGAATTCCATTAAGGTTGAACCTTTGTATGTTAGGTAATTATTTTAGCATTTAACTTACCTTAACTAATAAAACAAGATAACTGAACAATTTCAACCTGACATTGACACATTGTAAGTGGTTTATAGTGGAAAGAACTCTATGGTGAACATTCCAAAGCAAGTGTGTGTGTGTGTATGTGTGTGTGTGTGTACACACACACATACACACACACACACACGCATTTTAGGTGGAAAGCAAATCCTCTGCTGACATATAGAAGTGTATCAGTTAGCTTATGCTGTTTAAGAAACCACTCCACAATATAATGACTTAAAACAATAAATTTTAATTAGTTAATAACTAATTATATGATTAGCTCAGTATTCTGTCAGCTGGGAAGTTCTAGTCTTGTCTAAACTCACTTGTGCAAAAAGCCAGGAGGCAGCTTGCCTGGGGGTGAATGGTCAAGGCTGGCCTTATGGCCCGAATGCATTGGTTGTTCTGCACATGGTCTCTACAGCAGGCTAGCTGGAGCAGGTTGAGACTATAATCTCATGGTTTTGAGTGCAGCAAGAAGGAGCAAGCATAAACCCAAAGCATGTTTAAACCTCTTATTGCAGTATGTTTACTATTGTCCCAAGTGGGCAAAGCAAGTGACATGACCAAGCTCAGGTTCAGGAGACAGAGAAATAAACTCTTCTTTTGAATGGTATTGATGGAAGGGACTGCAAAATGTTATGGCCTTTTTGGGGTCAGTCTATCACCTTTGAGTTATGACAGTACATATCATAACTAAGCAACCTCATAGAAGGTGGAAGAGCATTGATGGGAGTCAAGAATCTGGTGCCCTTGTTATCACTTCTTTTTCTTCTTTCTTTCTTTCTTTCTTTCTTTCTTTCTTTCTTTCTTTCTTTCTTTCTTTCTTTCTTTCTTTCTTTCTTTCTTTTTTCTTCTTTCTTTCTTTACTTTCTGTGGGACCTTAGGAAAGTTATTCAACTCCACTGTACCCACCCCAGATGCAGGAACAGAAGCACAGAAATATTGTTGAGCTCAATAATTACTGAAGTCTTATGCAATATATTCATTTTATTTTTCTTTCTCAGCAGGGGATTCAAGTTCAAAGTGCACATTATGAGAAATAAAAATATAATTTCATGTGTTGTTTTATGGTGGTGCAAGGGCACCTCCTGACCAGCTAAACTCTGAGTAAGACTCATAACAAACTGGATAGGTGCCAGTGCCAAGGGCAGTGCCAGGGCAAAGTTGTGCCAGTCCAGCTGTGACCACTTCCATCTGCTTTCAAGTTGAACTCGGGTGAGTGGGAGGTGGGAATCCATTTTTTTTTCGGGTGTGCTTCCTGCTGAGTGTTATCTTTCTCTTAATGTCCCATACAGGTTGACTCTCACCTCCACTGTCCTTTTTCCAGGGTCAGTTTCTCCTTTTATAGGTGTTTTTCATTGCAGGGGTGCTGGATCGGTGCCACCACATTTTTCAAATACAAATAAACCAGAGTGTAAGGTGCCCTTGAAAGCATTAGTGCTTGGAACAAAATTCATGAACTCTGTGGAGCTGTCAGCCTCCTGGGGTCCTCTGTGCTTTACCAAAGGGTCTGAAAGACACAGAGGAACAGGTGGCAATAGGGATAGTCTTCTTTTTTAAGAAAGCAGCAACCACTCAAAACCTTGAAATCTGCTTGAAATAAAATACTTTTATTGTCTGGAAAAAAAAAGCCCTTGAAGGGGAAAGACTTACAGAAGTGTCTTCCAGAGGTAGGGACAGATTTGTGAATTTTGTCTTCTACCCAAATAAGGTATAGTGCTGAGATGTCCTGTGGCTTTTACATTCTCACACCTCCTTCCCCACACCTTTTCTCCACAGGGACTTATCTAGGAGTTCAGTTGGAATAGAGTCCTGCATGCAGCTTTTCCTCTTTTTGCCTTTTCATGACTATTCTGTAACTAATAATTTGCACTTCTTAAACCCATCACCTTTTTCACTCATTCCTCCAACCTTTTTCCCATCATGCAACTGTCAATGTTCTTGGTATCTGTGAGTGTTTCTACTTGTTTTAGTATTTTAGATTTAATTGTTGATAAATATGTATTTATTGCCATTTTATTGTTTATATATTTTTATCTCTTTTCTTGTTCTTAAAGAAGACCTTTTAACATTTTATGTAATACTTATTTGCTGGAGATGAACTCCTCTAACTTTTTCTTGTCTGAGAAGGTCTTTATATGTCCTTTGAGTCTAAATGATAGCTTTGCTGGGTAGAGTAATCTTGGTTATAAATCCTTGCTGTTCACAACTTTGAAAATTTCTTGCCAATCCCTACTGGCCTACATAATTTCTGTTGAGAAATCAGCTGTCAGTCTTATGGAAGCTTCCTTATAGGTAACAAACTGCCTTTTTCTTGCTGCTTTTAAGATTCTCTCTTTGTCTTTAATCTTTGGCATGTTAATTATGTTTTTTGGTGCAAATTTTTTGGGTCATCTTGTTTGGAACTCTCTGCATTTCCTAAACTTGTATTTTTATTTCCTTCACTATGTTAAAGCAGTTTTCTGTAACTTTTTCAAATAGATTTTTAATTTCTTGCTCTCTCTCTTTTTCTTATTGCACCCCCATGATGTGAATGTTGGTATGCTTGAAGTTGTTCCAGAGGCTCCTTACATTTTTGGGGATTCATTTTCTTTTTGCTGCTCTGATTAGATGGGGTTTTTTTGTCTCCTTATATTTCAAATTGCTGATTTGACTCTCAGCTTTATCTACTCTACTGTTGGTTCCCTCTAAATTATCTATTTTAAAATGTTAGTATTCTTCATTTCTGTCTTCTTTTTATGGTATCCATGTCTTTCCCTAAGATCACTGAGCATTTTTATAACCAGTGATTTGAGTTCTGCATCTAGTAGATTGCTTGTCTCCATTGTATTTAGTTCTTTCTCTGAAATTTTGTTTTGTTCTTTCATTTGAGGCATGTTTATTTGTTTCCTCACTTTGGCAGTATGTATTAAGTAAAGCTGTTACACCTCCTGGATTTGGTTGAGTGGTCTAATGAAGCGTATGTCTAGTAGGGTTCAGTTGCACAGCCTCTCCATTTGCTGGAGCTGGGCACTCTAGGTATGACACATGTGTGGGCTGTGTACGCCACCCTGTTGTGGTTGAATCTTGATTGCTGTTGGCATGTTAGTTGGAGGGATTTACCCCAAGCTGATGTGCTGCAAGGACTTGATATGACTACTATGGAGGATCAGTTTTTGCAGGGGCCCAACCCATGAAGCAAAACTTACTTTAGTAGGGCTCTGGTGCCCACTAAGTCCACCCTTAAGAGTGTATCATTTGTGGAAGTGGTTGAGTGGTGTTTCAATGTGGCCTAAGCTGTCCATAAAATATGCTGAGTCTGGGCCTTCCAGAGGTATAAGCCAAGGCCAACCACTGCCTGTATTCTGCTTGGGGCCACCAGTATGAGATACAAAGTGATCTACAGATGGCTGCTCTCCCTGTTCTGGGCTTGGAGGTGCCCAGGAATTGCCAAACTGAAAACCAAGGATGGCTGCTGCTCATGCCTGCCCTGGGACCACTTAGTGAGTGGTAAGGTACTACTGAGGTCAGCTGCTGTTTGTTTGAGATATTTTAGAAAAGCCTGAAGCCAAGACAGGAAATTCATATGGAAAACCACTGAAAACAGTTTGGGTTGGCCTATGAGTTGGGTTGAACAGAGTCTCAGAATCACTAGAGTGGACTATAATGATAGCCAGGTTGATGGGGGACTCAGATATGGCACCCACTTGCCAGCTTTGTCAGGCAAGGGTCCAGAAAAGGAAAAATGGCCCCTGCCAAAACTACTGTCAGGGAGAAATGTGGCCCTTCACTTCTCATTTTAATGCCAGACCCTTTAATTCTTTCTCTTATGCCTCTGGTGACTTTTGAGTGGCTGCCTCAGCACTGGAACCCAGAAGGAATGAGTTAAAATAAGTCCATGTATAGATCCTTTAAGAGAAATTACCTGGGACTCCAGAATTCCTTTATTACTCAGCCACAATCCTGGCTAGTTTTTACATCCCGACATTATGCAGGCTTCTCTTTCTGGAACTGGAACCCTGGGCTTGGGGACCTGATGTAGGCCTGGGACCCCACACTCCTCAGGGGAAACCTCTGAAGCTGAGATATCCTTCTCAATTTTTATCTGCCACACGTGGGTGACTGATCAACCTGTTCTGTGTCTCTGCCCTTCCTGTCAGTCTTGATGTAGCTTTTTCTTTATATCCTTATTTGTAAGACTTCTGTTCAGCTATATTTCAGGTGGTTCTGAATGATGTTTGTTCTATAGTTGTTATTTTTATGTGATTGTGAGAGGATGCGACTACCATGTTTGCCTATTTGCCATCTTGACTGGAAGCTCACATATATTTTACAAAGTGGTCCCCCAATATTTCTAATACCCACCTGGTACCATATTTAGCTATTAAAATATTATTAACTATATTCCCTATCCTTTACATTTTTGTGACTTTTGTGATTACCAATTTGTACTTCTTGATCCCTTTACCTTTTCTGCCCATCTCCCATGCCCCTTATACTCTGGGAGCCATCATTCTGTTCTCTGTATTTATGAATCTGTTTCTATTTTGTTTGTTCATTTCTTTTGCTCTTTAGATTCTACATAGAAACAAAACCATATGGTATTATTATTTCTCTCTTTGCCTTATTTCACTTAGTATAATTCCCTCTATGTCCATCCACGCTGTTGCAAATGTTAAAATTTCAATCCTTTTTTTAATGACAAAGACAGAGATAGGCAAGAAAGGAGAGAGGTGAGAAGCATCAACTTTTAGTTCTAACATTTTTAGTTGTCCATTGATGTCTTTCTCATATGTGCCTTGAGAGGTTATGGAGCTCCTGCTGAGCCAGTTACTCCTTGCTCAAGCCAGCAACCTTGAGCTCAAGCCAGTGATTTTGGGTTGCATGCCAGTGACCTTTGGGCTCAAGTCAGTGACCATGGGTCATGTCTATGATTCCACCCTCAAGCCGGTAACCCTATGCTCAAGCTGATGAGCCCATGCTCAAGCTGGTGATCTCTGGGTTTTGAACCTGGATCCTCAACATACTAGGTTGATGCTCTATCCACTGCAGTAGACATGTAAGCACATGTTTATTTGGCGCATGTGTGCCTCTCTATTTTTATCGCTTAATGTATACATACTGACGTAGCAAATTAACTAAAACAAAGTTGATTCACGTTAGTCTTATGTGTGAAGTGATAGTGTACCTATGGCTACTAATAAAGTTCATTTACGCCACTGTAATTTTTCAACAAGGAAGAAATGCTACAGAAGCATGTAGAATTTTATTGAAAGTGTTTGGTGAAGGAATAATACCGACTATCACTTGTTTTTGTCCTTACAAAACTTTTTGAAGGGCAAAAACTTCAAAAATGAAGAAGATATCAAACAAGCACTGGTTCAATTTTTCGCATCAAAAGATAAAACATTTTTCAAAAATGGGATATACAAATTGCCCTCACGCTGGCAAGAAATCATTAATAATAATGGCAATTATATTATTTAATAAAGTTTATTGATGGTAAGAAAAATTTGTATTTTGTTTTATTCCAAAAATGGACAGAACTTTCCTGTAGACCTTATATGTTGTGTCTGTGTGTGTGTGTGTGTGTGTGTGTGTGTGTGTGTGTGTGATAGAGACAGAGAGAGGGACAGCTAGGGACAGACATATAGTCAAGGGAGAGAGATGAGAACCATCAATTCTTCGTTGCAGCTCTTTACTTGTTTATTGACTGCTTTCTCATATGTGCCTTGACTGGGGGGCTACAGCAGAGCGACTGACCCCTTGCTCAAGCCAGCAACCTGCAACCCCTCACTGCTGAAGAGTTTGGTTAGTTGTACCACATGTGTATTATTCTGTCAGTATAAACTGAGGATAGATCCTGGTGTGAAGAGATGCATGGCCTGAGCTTCTCGACTATTCCAGGTCCTAGTTCCTCTAAAATAATTGCTTTTGTATCTTAATGATCCTACCTGGGTTCCTGACACAAACCTTATGTATAAACAATATGTTCTTATATAAAAAATACAGGAGGTTGTCATATCAGAAAAACTGCTTATCTGCTTTAGAGACCCAGTTGTTCTGGAAAATTACTAAACTATACCCCATGATAAAAACCAACCTCCCAAATTCTAACAGTTGCTTACTAGAGATATTGTGTTGATTAATCAAAAGAAGTGTAATGACATTAGAATGTTTAGTGTATCAGTTCTGAGAAACAGCATGAAGCATCAGCCAAGGAAGTAGGAAACATCAAACAAGACCTCAGTGACTAAGTGTGCCCTCTGTGGTGACAGAGATGAGGCCAAACTGGCCTGTTGGTCTGCCTGAGGGGAAAAGTGCTGTGATTCACTGAGCCTCCCTTCCTGTGGGAAGCTGCATTCTTTTAGTGGAGCACCAGTTCTTAGTTTGACACTGCTTTCACTCTGCTTGAACAATTTAGTTTAGCTAAATTAAATGGTGCCCTTGGATCTCAGTATTTGTGTGTATGTTCTCACTGCTTGAAAAATAAGATCGTAAGTTAAAAGAAACTCAAGTGTCTGGTCATGAAACTTTTTATGGGAGAAGATATTAGTTGTGTGTTTCTTATCTGAGATCTTGGAAATTTAAACCTGGAGATGACCTTACATTTAATTCAATATATTATTAAGAGAGATTTAAGTTATTGTCACACTTGGAATTGGAAAAGAAAAGCAGAAAAGATGGCCATGGTTTAATGTTCATAAAAGAAGCACTATATTGTAACCAATATCCTTTTTTTTAATCATGATTCTCTGCTTTTTTGATTAACTCATTACTCAATATTACCAAAGGCTCTCTTGTTTGATCCTCATGACAATTCTGATGAGCAGGCAGAGCAGGTAGGAACAGAACAATTTTGCTGCAGTATAGGTTCTTCTTCCTTTCCTAGAAGACTTTCAGTCTTTTACAAGGGTGAGTGTGCACTAAAGAAAGACAATAATCTGACTTTTCTTTTCTCTCTTTTAAAAAATTTTTTTTTCTTGCCTGACCTGTGGTGGCACAGTGGGTAAAACTTTGACCTGGAATGCTGAGGTCACCGGTTCAAAACCCTGGGCTTGCCTGGTCAAGGCACATATGGGAGTTGATGCTTCCTGCTCCTCCCCCTGTCCTCTCTTTATCTCTTCCTCTCTCTCTCTCCCCTCTCTCTCTAATAAAAATGAATAAATAAAATCTAAAAAAGTAAATAAATAAAAAAAAATTTTTTCTTAAGTGAAAAGCAAGGAGGCAGAGAGAAAGACTCCTGTATGCACCCCAACCAACTGAGATCCACCCAGCAAGCTCCCTATGGGGCAATTCTCTGCCCAGTTGGGACCATTCCTCCTTTGCTTGGAAATTGAGCTACTTTAGTGCCTGACATGAGGCCATGGAGCCATCAAGAGTGCCCAGGGCCAACTTGCTCCAACTGAGCCATGGCTGCAGAAGGAGAAGAGAGGGACAGAGAGAGAAGAAGGAGAGTGGGAGGGGTAGAGAAGCAGATGGTCACTTCTCTTATGTGTCCTCACTGGGAATCAAACTCAGGACATCCACACATCAGGCTGATGCTCTACCACTGAGCTAAACAGCAGGGCCTAATTTGACTTTTCAAAGATTCGTGAACACTGCCTCTGAACTGACACTAATTCCAGGATACTCAAAATGTCACTGTGGTCCACAAAGGGTAAGAGATCACTGGAATTTTAACTCAGGACCCTCTCACTGTGGACCCACTGGGTCCATATTCCTATCCTATGGTGATCTCCCCAGTTATGGATATATATATATATATCCCATAGAAATACTCAGCAATTCCTACATTGAGGAAAACCACTCCCCTTTGTCATCTGCTCCTCCCAACTCTCCCTCTTCCTGCTTAAGGAACATCAGGTGCCCCTTCTTTTTGCTTTTATTTTTGCATTATTTATTGCCCCTATCAAAATATATATCACACTGTATTATAATTTTTTCGTGATCATTTCTCCCACTTGAGGGAACCAGTGAATAAGTAACTAAGGCTCAGGAATATTATGACATTTATCCAAGAAAACCCAGCTGAAAATGGAAAAGGTTGGCTATGAACTCAAGTTTCAATCCCAAGGTCATGATTCCTATTAACAACATCAGAAACCCTTATGCCTAACTGTTGACCCCTGTCTGACCCTCATGTTCACACAGTCTAACAAGGTTTCTTGGTCAGTGCTTTGCTGGCAGTGTAGTTATTATCAAGGCTGGCTACATAATTTTTAGGCCCAGTAAAAAATTAAAATGCAGTAGGACTTGCTCTAAAATTATTAGGAATGTCAAGACTGAAGTAGTAGAGCATTAAACCAAGGATAGGCTGTAAAGCCAGTAGCCAGGGCCACCATCACAGCAGCCTGGACCATGCAGGTTCACATTGGATTTGGACAGTCGGTAAAGAAACAACGGAGCCAAGAACTGATGGGCCATCACCTTTAATCCTAGCTTGCACCCGATGGGCAAGTAATACACACATTGGGCTCCAAAACCCACTCACATTCAGTGCTCACAAAGCTACTGACTTATCCGAGTTTCCTAGAATCAAAGGTTTCTAGCTCACCAGACTTATTCACCTCTGTTCCCCCATCTCCTTCCTTCTCCCTGCACAAACTCTGCACAAACTGGCCTCTCACTCAACACTCTGCCATCTTGGCTGCTTCTCCTGGCCTACTCCACATGGCCTCCTTCTTCTCTCTGCTCTGCTCTCTACTCTAATGATAATCTCAGGAACCAAGAGAGCAAGCTCCCGTTCTGCCCCTATTTTATAGTGTAGAAATCCAAACCTTTAATCCAATATACAAAATAGTGAAGTCTCTAATACAAAGTCACTTTCTAAGGCATGATAGGATTGTACCACCCCACATCAAAAAGGGTGGGAAAGGCTTAATCCCAAAACCAAGCCCCAGGCTACAAGGATTCTGTCTGCCCACAGCCTACAGAGACACACATTAATATCACCTGGGCAACGGCCTCCACGTGGGCAGCACCATCTTTAACAAAGTGAGCATAATATATTTTATCTGCCCAACATAGGCCCTTCTAAATGTGGGTTCCTGTGCAGTTACACAGGCTATACACCCATGAAGCTGTCCCTGATAACCACAAGACATACACTCTTCCCTTCATTAGATAAATATTGCTGACTCCATGAGCCGTGACCCCTGTCATCTGAGTGTGGGTATTCCTGGGTGGAGCTTGATTAGTCATCTCCAGCAGGAAGGACAAGGTGACAGACACTTTACAGAATTGAATTATAGAGAATAGACATTGTTGAGCATGGGTGAGCCTAAACACAGGACTTTTCCCTCCTCCCCTGACATAGAGCCCTTCTCATAGAGATAGTGGGCAGTGGGAATGTGATGGAGTTGGGCGAGCCATGTGGCCTTTCATCCCCCAGTCCTGGGTCTGGACTACTCCCTCCACTCTTGTTTTCACTTTGAACCTCAAATAATCTATGAACACAGAAACATCAGTGAACTCTTGTCAACTTTTCTTAGATTTCACAGAGCAAAATTTGGGGCATATACATTTCTCATCTCAAAATAACTTAAAATTCCTTAGTGTAAAGCCAGGAGGCAGGGCCAGGGCCACTATCACAGCAGCCCGGCCCCCCATGCAGGTTCGCATTGGATTCGGATAGTCGGTAAAGAAACAGCAGAGCCACAAACTGGTGGGCCATAGTCTTTAATCCTAGCTTGCACCTGGCAGGCAAGTAAAAACACACACTGGGCTCCAAAACCCACTCACATTCAGTGCTCACAAAGCCACTGACTTATCCGAGTTTCCTAGAATCAAAGGTTTCTAGCTCACCAGCCTTATTCTCCTCAGTTCCCCATCTCCTTCCTTATCCCAGATACAAACTCTACACAAACTGGCATCTCACTCAGCACTCCGCCATCTTGGCTGCTTTTCCTGGCCTCCTCCACGTGGCCTCCTCCCGCTCCTGGCTCTACTCTCTCTGCTCTCTCATGCTAACCTCAGGAACCAAGCGTGCAAGCTCCCGTTTTGCCCCCACTTTATACTGTAGCTTCACAACCTCTAATCCAATATACAAAGTAGGGAAGTCTCTAATACAAAGTCACTTCTCTGAGGCATGATTGGATTGTACCACCCCACATCAAAAAGGGTGGGAAAGGCTTAATCCCAAAACCAAGCCCCAGGCTACAAGGATTCTCAACACACATTAATATCACCTGGGCAACGGCCTCACGTGGGCAGCGCCATTTTTAACAAAGTGAGCATAATACATTTTATCTGCCCAACAACTTAAAATTCCTTAGTAAGCATTTATTTTCTTCCCCATCTGCTGTGTAGTCTTGCTTCTCTTTCTTCTCTCTCTCTCTCTGCTCCTTCCCTTTACAAATTCCAACCACCTTGGCCTCCTCCACATCCTACCTCCATTTTATTTTGAGAACTCCAGCCTCCTAGCCTCTTTCATACCACTCAGTTCAGCTTGTCATAGTATCTAACTTCAAATGAGACAGAAACAAAGGGCCCTTCAGCCAATGGGACCCTCTCCATTTATGAGGTGATTTAATGACCATCTTTGCTATTTGAGTATGCCACTTGGGGTCTTCCTTTTTAACTCAAGAGATTATTCAATGTTATTTAATGAATTTATAGTGAATGAGTACAATGTTCTTTACCCTGTGTTGGGCAAATAAGTTTGTAAAATGTGATTTTTACATTTTCTCACTTTTATTGTTAAAAATGGCTGCTTGCCCAGGTATTTGATCTGTGAAACTGCTAATTACCTTCCTCCTTGGGAAGGGCCATTGTTATGTTAATGTGTGCTGGAGGAGGGGTCTTTGTGGGCCCAGGAAGTTTTTTAGAGGAGAAGAAGAAGGAGGAAGAAGGAGGACTGTAGAGCCAGCGGCCAGGGCCACCATCATAGCTGCCCGGCCCATGCAGGTTTGTATTGGATTCGGACAGTCGGTAAAGAAACAATGGAGCCAAAAACTGGTGGGCCATAGTCTTTAATTCTAGCTTGCACCCGGCGGGCAAGTAAAAAACACACACTGGGCTCCAAAACCCACTCACATTCAGTGCTCACAAAGCCACTGACTTATCCGAGTTTCTTAGAATCAAAGGTTTCTAGCTCACCAGCCTTATTCTCCTCAGTTCCCCATCTCCTTCCTTATCCCAGATACAAACTCTACACAAACTGGCATCTCACTCAGCACTCTGCCATCTTGGCTGCTTCTCCTGGCCTCCTCCACGTGGCCTTTCTCTGCTCTCTGCTCTGCTCCCTCTGCCCTCTCAAACTAATCATCCCAGGAACCAAGAGCCAAGCTCCCGCTCCATCCCCATTTTATAGTGTAGAAATCCAAACCCTTAATCCAATATACAAAATAGGGAAGTCTCTAATACAAAGTCACTTTCTGAGGCATGATTGGATTGTACCACCCCACATCAAAAAGGGTAGGAAAGGCTTAATCCCAAAACCAAGCCCCAGGCTACAAGGATTCTGCCTGCCTTTAGCCCACCCCAACACACATTAATATCACCTGGGCAACGGCCTCCTCATGTTATCTTTAACAAAGTGAGCATAATACATTTTATCTGCCCAACAAGGACATTTTTTGGAGACTGAGAGAGGGAGAAAGAAGCCAAGATGGCGAGGTGCTGAAGGAGGAGCCAGTTTGTGCAGAGAGGAGAAGGGAGAAGGTGTACAGATGGGGAACCAGAGGTGACTGAGACTGGTGGGGGCCTTTGATTCTAGGAAAAACTGGAAAAGATTCTCCTGGTTGTGGAACCGGAGAATGTGTGAGTGGGTTTTGATGCCCCGGTTGCGAGGCTAGAGTAAAGGAATAGCTCACCATTTTTTGGCTCAGCTGTTTCTTTACCATCTGTCTGAATCTAATGGGAGCTTGCATGTGCCTGGCTGTGATGGCTGTGACTACTGACCTGTTAATTTATCATGTGTATGGTCAGGAGCCGCCATCGTCGCCATTCACATGCAGGTTCCCATTGGATTCGGGCAGACAGTAAAGAAATGGCGGGGTCTGAGGATGGTGGGCCATTCTGTTTATTGGTGTCTCACCAAGACAGGCAAGCCACAAGAGAAGACAAGGAAAAAGCAGAAAACCTGCTTTTCTCATGAAGGGCAAGGGATCAGGGAGGCCCCTGCAGTGGTGATAGCAGGAACTGAGAGAGAACAAGCTCCCGGTCTGACCCACTTTATAGTATAGAAATCAAAACCTTTTAATCCAATATACAAACAAGGAAGTCTCTGATACAAAGTCACTTATCTGAGGCATAATGGGATTTCTCATAAGGGTGCACCACCCACATCATGCAACAGTCAAGGGTGTGGGGAAAAGCTTAGCCTTAAAACTAAGCCTCAGGCTATAATGATCCGGCCTGCTTACAGCCTGTCCACCACACACAGTGCAAACTATGAGCGAGTAAACATATATATCAATTTACAAACTTATTTGACCAACATCATGGAATTTCTTCCATCCCAGCTTTCACAAAAGTCAACCCCATTACTGTCCAGTCATGGGGGATGGGGAGAGGGTGGTGGCTGTGGCAGTGTGGGCTGAGCATGTTTTTCTTAAATGAGGTGGAGTCTTTTCCCTGAGTCCCTGGTGGGATGAGAGTATCTTCTTGGAGTTCTGAGGAAGATGATGGTACTCAGTTTTAGTTCTGGATTACTGCTATTGACTATTTAGTGACCATTTTAGCCAACTTTTATGATGTAGACCTTTAATTTTGGTGAAGGCAATTATCACCACCAGAAATAAATGATAAACAATCTAAGTATAGATTTCTGTGTATTTTGGTACTGTCATGAGAGAATGCTTTATATTTGGCAGTTTTTTGTCTTAAATAATAGAAATGTATTTTTCACCAGAGCAAGATGCTAACTTGAAAGGAAAAGAACACAAGCAAGAAATATTAGTCATTCGGGGAAAGAGACAGAGACTGCTCTTCCCTCTCAGGAAACAAACCATCAGGATTAATGTTACTAGGTGTGGTCTAATGAAGTTAGCTGGCTCAAAGTTCGTTGAAACACTGCTCCTTGATAAAGCATATTCATGTGCTAATCTAGTATGATAGTAAGTTCATTTTAGTAGAAGAAAAACTAAAAAAACACAAAAGCTTAGAATATTTCCTGATCAAGCTCAGTGGTGTAGTGCACCTTGAGCTAAGTTTTCATTCTCATTTCTGGAAGGGTGCCAGAATCACCTTTCCCTGGAAAGTTAGGTTGTGTGATACTCTCAAAGTCTTTGTCCCTCTTTATTTCAATGCCAGCCCCAATCTGTTCTCTCTTCTCTCAGTTCAAGCAAGCCAGCAGGTATCCTGGGAACATGCCCAGTTCCACAGAGAGGGCTTTTTGTGCTGTTAGGATCCTTAGCTTCTTGGGGATAGAGACTTGTCTAATTTACAGCAGTGTCCCAGGATTTAGCTACGTACCTAGCACATAGTAGCTGCTAATTAAATACTCATGGGCTAAATGAAGAAACAGAAGAAAACTTGAATAACGTAAAGCCAGTAGCCAGGGCCAAGGCCACCATCAGAGCAGCCTTCTGGCCCATGCAGGTTCGCATTGGATTCAGACAGTCGGTAGAGAAACAACGGAGCCACAAACTGGTGGGCCATAGTCTTTAATTCTAGCTTGCACCCGGCGGGCAAGTAAAAACACACACTGGGCTCCAAAACCCACTCACATTCAGTGCTCACAAAGCCACTGACTTATCCGAGTTTCTTAGAATCAAAGGTTTCTAGCTCACCAGACTTATTCACCTCTGTTCCCCGTCTCCTTCCTTCTCCAGCGTCAAACTGCACAAACTGGCCTCTCACTCAATACTCTGCCATCTTGGCTGCTTCTCCCGGCCACATGGCCTCTTTCTGCTCTCTGCTCTGCTCCCTCTCCTCTCTCATGCTAATTATCCCAGGAACCAAGAGAGCAAGCTCCCGCTCCGTCCCCATTTTATAGTGTAGAAATCCAAACCCTTAATCCAATATACAAAATAAGAAATTCTCTAATACAGTCACTTCTCTGAGGCATGATTGGATTGTACCACCCCACATCAAAACGGATGGGAAAGGCTTAATCCCAAAACCAAGCCCCAGGCTATAGGGATTCTACCTGCCCACAGAGACACAGATTAATATCACCTGGGCGATAGCCTCCTCATGGGCAGCACCATCTTTAACAAAGTGAGTATAAAACATTTTATCTGCCCAACAAATAACCCTTTCAAAGCCATCTCCATGAAAAGCATCAGGGCTTCCATTCTAAAGCAAGTTAGAAGACTGAGGATATTAAGACTGAATAGTGATGCAGGGAACTTTATTCATAAGCTAGGGTGCTATGGTGTTGGATATGACTGGGGCAGGAGCTCACATCATCTGTACTGGAGTATATTGATGCTACTTGCACATAGCAAGTCTGTGTCAGTGATCCTTATTTGGGAGAGGGGCAGTGACTGGAATAAACTGGTGGCTGTCAGCCCATAGGTGAAGCTTTCAGAACTAGAATTTAATGATTGGCGATGTTCATCATGAAATATGATTCTGTGAGTTGAAAGGGACCTTAGAAATAATATAATTCGACTTTCCCTGTTTCCTTGGCATCTTTTCTTTCCTGCCTTGCTTTTTCAAAGACAGAAATGAAGTCCAAAGCAGTTAAGAGACTTGTTCAAACCACAGAGTGAGTTGGCAGCAGATTTAGTAACACGCATCCGATCTATTACCAACTGAGGAGCACCTGATCTACTACCACTCATTTCTCCTCTGTAACCTTATTCCCAGGAGTGGGTCTTAAATTGGTGAGGTCACTTTTTGATAATCTACCAGTGTCTCATAGAATGGATATTTTCTGAATTACACACAATTACACATATTCTGAGATCCTTACAACTCACTATTTTTTTCTTCCACTTTTGTTTATTTTCACCACTGGCATTGGGAAACAATTAGAAATGTTTCTAGAGTTAAACTGAAACTTAATTCTCACTCAACATTTTAGGTCTGGTACACTTTAGGGTTATAGAACCAAAGGCAACTTTCCCATTTTATGAGGGATTAAAAAATGGGATGAAAAAGAAATTATAAAAAAGCTAGTGTGGTTGATTTCTAGGGGGAAAATTTTTTTGAGTGGAAGAATGTCAGGTTGTGGGGTCACTGTCCAAGGCAGGGACTGCAGCTTCATGGCAAATATGCCTGGATGCAGTTGGAGCCCAGAGACCTTGGGGAACAACGTCTGTCTGGCAGAGGCAAGAAGAAGATGACTTAATAAATCTTTCCCATTCCTAATTTCTATGATTCTGTGGAATGAAAACATTAGCCATAGACCTCCTAAAAGCAGGCCATTTCAGAGCTGACTTGATCACAAAGATCAGAATAAAGTTCATGTTCGTATCTGGGATTTTAAAGTTTCAAAGTTGTTAACAGGAAGACAGTAGGAAGAGTGTGATGCAATCAATTATTTTTCACAATGTTGCTTTCCATAACTGGACACTTTAGAGGGCATAAGAGAACAATAAAAACAATTAGGTCAAATATGTACTTTCTCACTGAAGGCCAGCTGACATTTTGTTCTCCTACACGGGGCTGGAACCACTACTGTTCAGGAGGTTTTGCTGCTGGTTTTGTCTTGTCACATTATGCCTGACATTACCAGGATGAGTGGAGGCCTATTCAAGTTGGTTTCTCTCCCCTTTTGACATTTCTTTGTCATTCTTTAAGCATTTCCTTGCTTTCTGGCATAACAAGACATTCTAGGTTCATTTTCCATTTTCCTTACTCCAGATGTAGATGAATGTACTTTTCTAAGGAACACTGATCTTGTAGTGCAGAACACTACTTAGCAGCCAAGATCTTGCACTAGCTTGTACTCATGCCCCAAAGCTCTCTCACAGACACTTACACATAACCAATAGGGACACTATAGATGTATGTATGTGTATACATATAAATATGTATGAATAATATAGATATAGATATATGTACACATACACATACATATACACATTACAGACATACACACAGGCTGCCCTCTGTAGCCTCACCCTGCTTAGTTTCCGACTCCTTGGCCCAGGCTACCCACCTTCCAGGATGTTCCTTGTATCCTGTTTGATCTGCCTGATTTTTTATTTTATTAATTATCTCTTTCTTTCTAAAGTTCACCATCTTTTGAGTCTTTAAAAATTTCACTAACTACATTTTTTTATTTATAAGATTTTAAATAGGTTTTTAAAATCGTGTATATCAGTTTATTTAAAAAATTTTTAAAAACCAATTTTCATTGATTTGAGAGAGAGAAAAGGGAGAGAGAGAGAAGTATCAACTTGTTCCATTTAGTTGTGTACTTATTGATTGCTTCTTTTTTTTATGACAGAGACAGAGATAGAGACAGAGAGAGGGACAGATAGGAACAGACAGGCAGGAAGGGAGAGAGATGAGAATGATCTATTCTTCATTGTGGTTCCTTAGTCTCCTTAGTTGTTCATTGATTGCTTTCTCATATGTACTGTGACTGAGGGTCTACTGTAGAGCAAGTGACCCCTTGCTCAAGCCAGCAATCTTGGGCTCAAGCCAGTGACTGTGGGGTCAAGTCTATGATACCACACTCAAGCGAGCAACTCCACGCTCAAGCTGGTGAGCTCCTGCTTAAGCCAGATGAGCTGCACTCAAGCTGGCAACCTTGGGGTTTCAAACCTGGGTCTCCCTCTCTATCCACTGTGCCACTGCCTGGAAAGGCTTATTGATTGCTTCTTAAATGTGCCCTGACCAGATGTTGAACCCAGTGGTAGGATTCAGCTGGTTTGCAATAATTCAGAAGAACCAATACCTAATTCTTTGTTGAGTTCAGTGAACAGGTTGTTAAAATGGCACTTGTAATCAGGGTTCTCTCTAAGATGGGTGCCTGGGCAGCCACCCAAAGTGGAAATCACAAATTTACATTCCTTACTCTTTTTTAATGTTTATCAGTGTAACAGTGTATTCTTAAGTGCCTGTAGAAATATTCATTCTGTCCGTAGTTAAAAAATATCGCAAGTGAGGGCACCAATCAAGAAGCAATATGAAAATATCTTAAATAACAGTTTCATTGTTTTTGTCAGGTATTTTTAATATTTTTTCATTAATATTTTAAAGCTCTTTCTTATAACGTAATCTAGTTTTGTGTGCCTCTTTTGTTCTTATTTAAGTATTTGATGCATGAAATAATAAACTATCTTTCGGTATATCTTTTTTAATTAATTAATTAATTAATTTATTTATTTACTGAAAATGGTCATTAGGGCAGACAACCAGTTGTTAAATTATTTGAACCCCACCACTGGATGAACCCATTACCTTGGTGGCAGTGGGTTGACATTTTATGCACTGAGCCACCCAACAAGGGCCTCATTTTTCATTTTTGTGTGCTTTGTTTTATAAATTTTTGTTCAGTTTTAATGGCATCTTTCTTTCATTTATCTCTCTGATCATCCTAAAGCATACTTATTTATTTTTGGTGAGATTATTCCATACTTTATTTTATTTGGAATAAATTTATATTTAGGCCTTTTGGCTAACTTTTTTGGTATTATATTTCTTGTATTTTAATATTTTGGTTTGAAGATTTACTTTTAGTGCTTTCATTATAGTTTTGCATTTCTCTTTTCCTCAATGTATAGTATTTTTTGTTGTTGTTGTTCTATTTTGCTTTTACTTCTGGGCTTTCAGACTTTAAACTTTGATGTTCGACTTAGTTCTTGTCCTGAAACTTTGTTTCTTTTCTCCCATCTCCCTCAGCTTACAGCTTCTTATAAAATGTATTCTCCATATTAGGTCAGTATCCTTTTATTTTGTAGCTTTTTTCTTTTCTTTTTTTTTAAAAATCCTTTTCTTTTTTTAAATTATTTTTATTTATTTTATTTATTCATTTTAGAGGAGAGACAGAGAGAGAGAGAAGGTGGGGAGGAGCAGGAAGCTTCAACTCCCATATGTGCCTTGACTGGGTGAGCCCAGAGTTTGAACTGGTGACCTCAGCATTTCCAGGTTAACGCTTTATCCACTGCGCCACCACAGGTCAGGCCATAGTAGCTTTTTTCATAATCAGTAAAACCCCAGTCACAGTGGCTTCATTCAGAGAGCTTGGCTCCATACCTAGTTGCAAATGGAGCACCTCTAGTTTTTGTTACCCTGCCTTACTTCTGGCAGGTCCCATCCATCACTGCTTCTGACTCTAGAACCCAGAAGACCCAAAGCTTCAACCCTGACTTTGGATTTTTATAGATATTTTGAGCCTAGACATTATCTTATGGTTTTATTCCTTTGTGTTTTCATTTATTATTTGGAAAAGAAGGGAAGCCAAATCATAAATTTATGAAGTTTTCTTAACTAAGAACTTTATTCTTATTTTTTTAATTTATAATTCTGTGAACCATGGACCCCCACTTAGTGTAATGGGACTTCTCAATAACTTTCAGGCACAGAGAACTTCTTAGTCATGCTCCTGACTACTGGAAGACAGCAATGTGTAGCCCTTCACTTACCGTATTTAGTATTAGAGGGTCTTGCGATTAGAGAATCAAAGTTTTACTGTTGGACAACCAATCACATTAGGGTTCAGAAGATGGTGAAAATCAGTTTTCTTCTCTTCCATATTATTCCAGTTCAAACTGAGTGCCCTTAGGTGGGTCTAAGAGGTCTCTCTTTTCTATTGTACCCTCCCTTCTTCTCTCTCATGATCCTTTCTGTGTTTCCCAAAGTTTCCTGTTCTTTCTCCTTCTAGCTTCTGTTTGTTCCTCTCAATGAAGCTGGTTGCTAGTGGAGGTGGTGGTGCTGTAGGTATAATACTTTTAAGTTCTGCACAGAGAAGGGAGGTCATGAAAAAAAGTGGCTGTTGCAAACTATTTTGAGAGCATAACTCTGGAATGTTATTTTGTTAAGTGTCTTGGCCTCTTTTCCTTGCATTTAAAGACTCTTTTCTATTACACTCTGTGGCCAGAATCTCCAAAAGGAGATGTTTTTGCTCTCTGTCTTAGAAAAGGGGGTATGAAGGAAATAAATCACATCCTGTCATACTTTCACAGTTGAACCCCATAAAATATCACAAAATAAATATCTTTTTGAAAACTTTTATTGTCAATTCTATGTTCTTAGACCCACAAACTAAATCTAAGGTGTATCCCGAAACTTTTAACCTGTCCTACAAAGTGGGATCAAACAGGCAAATTCTTGACTACTTTGAAAAACAAACTTTAGAGGCAAAGAGGTAAAATTCAATTAAAGGTTTTCCTGAACATTTAGAGGAATTATGACAGCAGTATAATCACCTGATCATTTTAAGACTGAAGACTTCAAGAAAAATGGGAGTCAATTTTATTTCTGCAATCATTTCAGAGCCTAATAATGTGGTAACTATATGAGGCTGTTTTTCTTTATTTTTTAAAAAAATACTTTATCTCATCTCAGTTTTTGCAGTGCTCTCAAATAAAATCTGCGTGGTAGCTCCAGAGGCTGGAAACTCTTCTTTAGTTTCTTGCCCAGCTCAGTTTTCCTGCCTCTCAGGAAGGTCAGTTCCTGCAAGTATTTCAGTCTTCGGAATCAGGCAGTCTCATGTGAGAATCTTTCCCAGTGCTCAGATTTTACTCACTTTGGTTTTGATGAAGAAAAGCTACCTTTTAAACAAGTGGGGCAAGGATGACAGAAGCAAAGGGCCATCTGTCTACCCTCACTTCCCAGTCTCTAGAGCAAAGAAGTTTTGTTAAAAGTTCATTGCTACAAAGCATTGGAAAGTTATCTCATCCAGGATGAAGTTCTGGGGGAAATGAAGCAGATAAACAGCCTTTTTGACCTATGTCACTAATAATTGATCATCTGTAAGAACACACTGAGAAAGAAGAGCACCTGAGAAGAGAAGAGACCTTTCTCTGACCAAGAATGCATATATCCAAAAGCTTCAGTGACCTCTAAGACCCTGTCTTAGTTTGGGTGGCTCCTAAAAATAGATCATATTGTAATGACACATGGATGTTTTATAGTCTCATTTATCTGGTAGGACAATATTAATTGAACTGTCAAATTGCTGGAGACTGAGCTGCTTGGTTAAAATACTTAGAATTACACAGAAAGAAATTTTTAGGGAGTCAAGACAGCTGGATTCAATGTGGAATGCAAAACTCACAGCGGTAGTGCTGCCTGTCTGCTTTTATCTGGTCAGAGATTCCAAGGAGCTGTTGGACTCATGCCTGTTTGAATGATTATATTAGAAGCCTGGATTTTGCAGAGGTGTCTCAGGCAAACATGCTGTGTGCACAGCTGGTTCTGTTACCTTAAAATACCAGTTAGCCTTGAATTAAGGCTTTGATGAAAGATGTCAGTGTTGATCTTGGGAAACTCTCTAAACATTAATTCAAGAGGTGTGTTAGCCAAAGAGTTTGGGGCATATGTTTGGAGATGTACTAAGACGGGAAAGGGAAAGGCATTATTTTCCATGTTATCTGCCTCTGGATGGGAAAAGGTGTCAGACCTTCCCACCTTCTGAAATTGAACAGGGTTGAAAACACAGATTACACTGATTCAAAAATGTTTAGTTCATTCAATCATGAATTCAGCATTTAGCATTTCTTCCATGGGCACAAGGCAGTGACAAATCTATAAGAAACCAGAGGGGAATTAACTTTTGGTTTTGTAAATAGCAACCGGGAATTATGACTGCCCAGAGTCCACTGAAGAATAAATTCAGTGAGTCCAATGTTTGCAACTCTAATAAAGAATATTATATTTTAAAACCTTGCCCAAGTTTGTTGTTTAAAAATGTTCTGTGCTGTGGACTACATGCACCTTAAAGAAACAATCCTGAAAACTTGTTGTCCAAGGCAGGTGAGTGAGTTCTAGCCTCTCCTGGTTGATCTATATGAAGTACCATTGTATGGAAATTTTATCTATGTCTAGCTGCTTGCTTCCATCTAGAAGGCTGTTGGGAGAGTGAGTATATCACTTCCCTCTTGTCCACTCATTGCTTTTACCAGTTTATGTCCCAGTTGGGACTTGTCAGTTCCATAGTACTGACATTAGACCTGCCTTTTTATCTGCTCACTATTGACTCCCTTCTAAATGAGATGATGTATGTAAAATTTCTTGGTGAATTGTAAGCCTCTTTTATTTTTTTCATTTATTTATTTATTATTATTATTATTATTTTTTTTTCTGTAATGATAAGCAGGGAGGCAGAGAGACAGGCTCCTACATGTGCCCTACTGGGATCCACCCAGCATGCCCACTAGGGGGTGATGTTCTGCCCATCTGGCTCATTGCTCCATTGCAACTGGAGTCATTCTAGCACATGAGACAGAAGCCATGAAGCCATCCTTAGCGCCTGGGCCAATTTTGCTCCAATGGAGCGTTGGCTGCATGCAGGAGGAGAAGAGAGAGATAGAGAGAAAGGAGAGGGGGAAGGGTGAAGAAGCAGATGGGCACTTCTCTTGTGAGCCCTGACCGGGAATTGAACCCAGAACAACCATATGCTGGGCTGACACTCTACCACTGAGCCAATTGGGCAAGGCTGCAAGCCTCTTTTAAATTATTATTATTATTATTATTTTGCCTTCATATCATTATTTACTCAATTCCCTCCATTTTGAGCCCTCTCCACTTTCCAATATTCATCCAGAATCTCTCCATTTTTCTGAGGTTGACTGGAGCTACCTAGATGTTCAGTAAATACTTAAGTAACAAAATAAAAGGGTCATCTCAAGGCCCAGCTTTATCACGAAACATCTTTAATTCACCTCCCAGTGATGTACCAGTTAAGTGAGCTTCCTAAGGTGAGTCTAGGCCCAATAACCACCTGTGGGGACATCATTATCTGGGTGCTGCTATTACCTTACAGCCCCCAAGTTGTTCTGTGCTCCTGGAGCTCTCTATATGCTAGAGTTACACTGTTCAGGGCAGAAATTAAAAGCATGGTTATGTCCTCTTTTTTTGTTAATTTCTTACTGATAGTTCAGAGTAAGCATAGCTGTATGTTCTTGACTCACATCTCCAAACCTCTGATAATTTGGTAAATCCAAGTTTGATATATTGTACTCTGCCCTACTTATCCATTTATTCATTCCAACAATCACTGACTGGATCTTCTAGGGATCAATTGTTGGACTAGACATTTAGGCTACAATGATGATAAGGTAGATAGAATCTTTTTTTTGTCAGGAATTTAGAGGGTGGAATTGAGCAAACCATGTATCAGCTTCTTTTGTCTTTTAGTGTTTTCTCTGATTCCTCAGACTCTCAGCAAACAGACTCTTGGCAGGTTTACTCTACTTTCTGCCAGCTGAGGCCATGCAGGTATAATGAAGCTGCATTTTACAGCTGTCCTGACTAAAAGAGATGGGGGGGCATTGAGAAGAGAAAGAAAGTCTTTGAGCCTTTAGTTCACTCCTTTCAAATATCACATACTTGGTCTTACCTTTTCTGCCTTTCTCAATGTCAGAATTCCCACCCTTGATTTCAGGAGGTTTATAAAACTGATGAGCTACTAAACTGACCTTGTCCACATGGGGCAGTTTAAATGGGCCAGGAAGATCGTTGGGTTTTGTGCAGCTACTGGTGAACAGTTAAAGGGATGGTCAGCACAGGTGAGGAAGAAGCTCACAAGAATAGTAGCTAATAGTCTGCAGCTATGGGTTTGGTAACCAAATGGATTCTTGGTGCTGGTAATTGGCATTGTATTGGGTGAGAACCTGGACAGTCTCTTGGAGCTGAATTAGCTTCTTTTGATTTCCCTCCAGGTCTGGCCTCCTCAATATAAATTCACAGAACTCTGTCCAGGTCAACCTTCTTATTCTTAATCTGGGCAGTCCTCTAGTCTCTCTGCACACTCCCTAAATCTTCATCTATTTTTTTTCCCAATTTGTAAATTGGAATAGTTTCTCAATGAGGGTGCTATTGGCATTATGTTAATTAAATAATACCCCCACCAATATTTCCAACTCAACCCCACTTTTCATCTCCACAATGTTCGAGATAGAGGTATCACATCTCTCACAGATCAAAACTAAAGGCTTATTGGCATAGACTCTAAGCTTTGCTACCTCCAGAGTTTAACTTTTGATTCTCAAAACCCCTTTTTTCCTTTTAAAAGGCTAGTTCCTACAACACAAAATATTTTGGCTTTCTACATTCTTGTTTCTGTTATGAATTTTTAATATCTATGTATAAGGTCAGAAATCAATTTAGATTTCTAGATTCTAGATTCTAGAACAGTTCTCTTCACATGTTTGCTATAATTCTACTTTGGACAATAAATAGGTGAGGTTGGGATACGTCTTGGAAGCTCCAAGGAAAATTTTGTTTAAAGTGTTTAAATTTCATCCCAGCTCACGTCTGAGGCTCCACAGAAAAATATGGTGTAGGCTACAGCAGGCCCCTTACAGTATCACTTAAAACATTCTAATTTGTACCCCTGCCACCCTTTTAATTAAGCCAGAGAGAAACATGGCATGGGTCCTTTAAGATGGCTAAAGCTAACATAGAAAAGCCATTTGCTAGGAGAGAGGGGAACTGATTTAGTAAAGAGAGGACAACAGGCCCCTCTAATTTGTGGCAGAAGGCAAGGACAACATTGGAACAAATTCTGAACAGTTGAGGGTCTCAGGTTCTCAGGCCAATGTTAAGAAAATTATTCAGAAAAAAAAGAGCATATTTTTAGGAAAAATATATGTGAAGTAAATAGGTAAATGGTGAAGGAGGAAATGTAAATGGCTAAAAATGCTTATCTGGCATTACTAGTAATTTAGCAGCTATCAGAATGGCAAAGAGTCAAAAGTCTGTTAAGAGTTGTCAAGGGAGGTGGGTGGTAGAAATTTGCTTACTTTGCCATTAGAATAGTTAACTTAGATATCCAGAAAATTCTGGAGTACAGTTTGACAGTAAGTATTAAAATCCGTAGAAATTGTATACTGTTTATAAAGCAATTTTATTCTGGTATACCTAAAAATGTTTATCACAGGATTATTTTTAATGGAGAAAAATTAGAAAATATCTAAATGTAAATCAATCAAGAATTGGTTAAATAAATAACAGTGTACATTCACCATGATATTGTTGATCTTTACTAATTAATCAGCAAATGTGACCACCGTAAATCTGTTAAGTAGAAAAAAATAATAAAGACTGTAAAGCAGTATGAATGGAATCTTACCATTTTAGTAAGAAATTTAAAATTATATATGTGTATCTATCTATCTATATAAATGTGTAAAAGATTATATACTAAAATCATTTCTCTGAGTTGATTTTAATTTTTTTATTTATAATTGTATTTTATAAGTGCTTAAAAAGAGAATAATCAAAATAAAAGTATTTATTCCTAAGAGTACAGGTTAGGTAATTTGTATTTTCCCTGTGATCAATAGCTGGTAAGTGACTGGCAGAGATGAGACAAAGAAACATGCAAAGGTCTTGGATCAGCCCTGAAAGCCTGTGATAATGAACTTCTTTCTGGTATGAAGGAAAAAGAAGATTCAGTAAGTTCAGCGGAGTTTGAGTTCCTTTAACTTTTGTTCTTCCTCGCATATAGCCTTGTTATAAGAAGGCATTTGTGATACCATGCTGATGTTTTACTTTCCTTACAAGAGAATGATGTATTTGTGGAACTTGATTATTTTTCTCTGTAGGGCTATTTACACCTTTTATCTTTTTTAACACTATCAAATAGAAACTTACCTGAAAGGTAACAAGATTGCCTTATGACCATTATCTTGGAGAAGGTCTGAAGAGGCTGGAAGGAGCAGATACCTAGGATAAAATGGGAAGACTGAGCCCAGCATGGTTAGTCTAGTGTGGTTTAGAAGTCTAGCTTGATATGATCAGTTGTTTCTGTAAATAACAGAAACAAGCACAGCAAGCATGGCCTCACCTTGGTAGGCCCATATTCAAGTTGGAGCTAGGGTCTAGCTCCTTTCTGTCTACAGAAGAGCCAAACTTGACACACTTGGCAACTGGTTGCTTATAGGTGCAAATGATTAGGCATTTTGCAGAATGATTATTAGAATTACCGGAAGTTTCAAAGTTGAACTGTATTTCATAGACTGGCATTTTATTATTTTTATGTCAGAAAGACTGTAAGCTTGAGTTGTTGATATCCTTTAGTGCATAGATAACTATGCCAATAGCATTTGTGAATTTATTTCTGAAAAGTGCAGTAAAACCTATTTGTCTTAATCAGCAAGCAGGTTAAACATTCTTTCTAAAATTTCTTTTAAGTATTTAAATTTATTTTTCAAACCCTCATGAATACCAAAAGGTAAACTTAATGTCAGCACACAGTGAGTTTATATATACAAGTCTCATTTGATCATTAAAACATGTATGTGTAATAGTGTCTGAGTTCCACAGCCCAAATTCTTCCCCGCTTTGACCCTGCCAGGCTTTATTTTACTCTAGCTTTGGGCAGTTCCCTCCACCACTACCAGCTTTTTGTCTGGCCAGGACTACATATTCATAACTGAAATGTCATGAATTCCAAATGAGAGGGATCCAAATTTGCGAGGTTATTCTATATGCTTATTATTCCGTTGCCCCATACTGGTGGAAATGTCACTGACTTTGAGATATGTTGGACACTGAATTTTTCCCATACATTGCAAGAATGGAAAAATATATGTGCTAAATAACTCTGAGCTGAGTGACTATATAATCAATAGTGCTCAATAACTGTTAAAATTTTGAAATGGCCTGCTTACCTTTGGTGGTCTAATTACTAGGCTTCAGCAGTTCTGCGTTGGGACTCTGTCTAATGGTGAAAGCATGAAGTAACATTGGTTTAAGATTTCTTAAATGAATTAATACCTGGGAGGCACCCTTGCCCTTTTTGAAAAATTTTATTTAGAAAATTAAATTTAATAGGTGACATTGATTAGTAGGAATGCATAGGTTTTAGGTAACCATGTCTATAGTATTTGAACTGTTGGATATGTTGTATACCCATCACCCAAAGTTGAATCACTTTCTGTCACAGTATGTTTGTCCCTCCTTACTACCTTCTTCCACTCCCTCCCCCATATCTCCCTCCCCTTATTAATCACTTCACTTTTATCTATGTTCATGAGTTTGTTTTATATCACACATATGAGTGGAATAGCATTTTCTGATTTACTTATTTCTTTCAGTATAATGTTCTCAAGGTCCATCCATATTGTCATAAATGGTACTATGTCATCATTTCTTATAACTGAGTAGTATTCCTTTGTATATATGTAAGGATTTCTTTATTCAATCCTCTATTGAGGGACACTTTGGTGGTTTTCATTTCTTGGCCACTGTGAATAATGTTGTAATGAACATGGATGTACATGTGTCTTTACATACCATTGTTTTTGAGTTTTGGGGGTAGATACCCAGTAGAGGGATAGATGAGTCATATGGTAGTTCTATTCTGAATTTTTTGAGAAAATACCATACATTCTTCCATAACGATTGTACTAGTTTGCATTCCCACCAGCAATGAATGAGGGTTCTTTTTTTCTCTATAGCCTGTCCAACACTTGTTATTATTATTTTTTTTCTTGAAGCTGGAAACGGGGAGAGACAGTCAGACAGACTCCCGCATGTGCCCGACCAGGATCCACCCGGCACGCCCACCAAGGGCGATGCTCTGCCCACCAGGGGGTGATCTCTGCCCCTCTGGGGCATCGCTCTGCCGTGCCCAGAGCCACTCTAGCGCCTGGGGCAGAGGCCAAGGAGCCATCCCCAGTGCCCGGGCCATCTTTGCTCCAATGGAGCCTTGGTTGCGGGAGGGGAAGAGAGAGACAGAGAGGAAGGAGGGGGGGGTGGAGAAGCAAATGGGTGCTTCTCCTGTGTGCCCTGGCCGGGAATCGAACCTGGGTCCCCCGCACGCCAGGCCGACGCTCTACCGCTGAGCCAATGGGCCAGGGCCCAACACTTGTTATTACTTTTCTTGATTATATAGCCCATGTAACAAGTGTGAGGTGGTATTTCATTGTAGTTTCAATTTGCATTTCTCAAATAGCTAGTGAAAATTAGCATCTTTTCATATAGCTCTTGGCCATTTGTATGTCTTCTTGGGAAAGTGTCTCTTCAGATTCTCTCCCTATTTTTAATTGAATTTCTTGCTTGTTTGTTGTTGAGCTTTGTGAGTTCCTTATATATTTTGGATATTAACCTCTTATTGGAGCTGTTATTTGTGATATCATCTCCCATTTAGTTGGCTGCCTATTTGTTTTGTTGTCAGTTTCTTTGCTGTGCAGAAGATTTTTAGTTTGATATAGTCCTATTCATTTATTTTTGCATTTACCTCCCTTGCCTTTAGGGTCAAATTCATAAATTGTTCTCTACAGCTAAGATCCATGAGTGTACCACCTATGTTTTCTTCAATGTAGTTTATTGTTTCAGATCTTATAGTTGGATCTTTGATCCATTTTGAATTAATTTTTGGGCAGGGAGAGAAACTCTAGTCAAATTTTATTCTTTTCATGTGGCTTTCCAATTTTCCTAGCACCATTTATTAAAAGCTTTCTTTTCTCCATTGTGTATCTTTGGCTCCTTTGTTGAAGATAATTTGTCCATATATATGTGGTTTTATTTCTGGGCTCTTGATTCAGTTTTATTGGTATGTATGTCTGTTTTTCAGCCAATACCATGCTGTTTGATTATCTTGTCTCTGTAGAATAATTTGAAGTCTGGTAGTGTGATACCTCTAGCTACATTCTTTCTTCTCAGGATTGTTTGAGTATTTGGGAATTTTTATGGTTTCATGCAAACTTGGTGATTTTTTGTCCTATTTCTTTAAAAAAATGACATTGAAATTTTGATGGGGAAATATTAAATTTGTATATTGCTTTGGGTAATATAGCCACTTTAACTATGTTGATTTTTCCATGGAATATTTTTTCATTTCATTGTGTTTTTCAATTTCTTTCAAAACGTTTTGCAATTTTCAGTATATAAGTTTATTCCTAGGTATTTTACTTTTGTTGTTGCAATTGTAAAATATATATATATATTTTTAGTTCATTTTCTGAAGTTTCATTGTTGGCAGATAGGATAGCAACAGACTTTTGTATATTGATTTTGTATTCTGTGACTTTACTGTACTGGTTTATTGTTTCTAATAGTTTTATGATAAAGTCTCTAGGGTTTTTTATATACAGGATCATGTTATCTGCAAAAAGTAATACCTTTACTTACTTCTTCTTTTCTAGTATGAATGCCTTTTATTTCTTTCTCTTGCCTGATTGCTCTGGCAAGTATTTCCAGACCTATGTTGAATAAGAGTGGAGAGAATGGGCAGCCTTGTCTTGTTTCTGGTTTTAGATGAAAAGTCTTTATTTTCTTACCATTAAGTATGATATTAGCTGATGGTTTGTCATATATGGACTTTATTAGGTTGAGGTACTTTCCTTTCATTTTGATATTATTGAGTGTTTTAAACATAAAGAGATGTTGTATATTATCAAATGCCTTTTCTGCATCTATTTATAAGATCATATGATGTTCACTTTTTGTTTTGTTGATATGATTTATTATGTTGATGAATTTCTGTGTGTTGAACTATCCTTGTATTTCTGGAATGAATGCCACTTCATTGTGATGTATTACTTTTTTAATGTGTTGTATTCAATTTGCTAGTGTAGTGTTTAGGATTTTTGCATCTGTATCCATTAGAGATATTGGTTTGTAGTTTCCTTTTTGTATATTGTCCTTGCCAGGTTTTGGTATGAGGGTTATGTTGACTTCATAAAATGTGTTAGGAAGTTTTGATGTCTATTTTTGGACAACTTTGAGAAGAATAGGTATGAAATCTTCTTTGAATGTTTGGTAGAACTCACTAGTGTAGCCATCTGGTCCTGGACTTTTATTTTTGGAGAGGTTTTTGATAGTTGTTTCTATTACCTCCCTGCTTATGGGTCTATTTAGGTTTTTTACTCTTTGTGACTCAGTCTAGGAAGATTATATAGTTATAGTAATTTACCCATTACTTCTAGAATGTTGAATTTGGTGGCATAAAATCTTTCATTGCTATAAAAGATTTTTCATAATCTATTTTTTTCAAAAAATCTATTATGATTTTTTTGTGAAGTTATGATGTCTGTGGTAATTTCTCCTTTTTTTGGTTCAAATACTATTTATATGAATCTTTTTTCCTTAGTGGGTCTAGGCAGGGGTTTGTCAGTTTTGTTGACCTTTTCAAAGAACTAGCTCTTTGTTGTATTAATTTTTTCAATACTTTTCTGTTCTGTATTTAATTTAGTTCTGCTCTAATTTTTACTATTTTCTTTTTTCTGCTGACTTTGGGTTGCCTTTGTTCTTTTTTTCCCCAGTTCTTTAAGAAGTGTTATTAGGTTGTTTACTTGGATTTCTCTTGTTTCCTTCTTTTTTATTATTATTAAGTTAGGCAGGGAAGCAGAGACAAACTCCTGCATGCACCCTGACCGGGATCCACCCCACAAACCCCCTGCTAGGAGCTACTCTGCCCATCCGATTGTTGCTCTGTTGCTTGGCAACCAAGCTATTTCAGTGCCTGAGAGGAGGCCATGGAGCCATTCTCAGCACTTGGGGCTGATGTGCTCAACCCAATTGAGCCATATCTGTGAGAGGAGAAGAGAGAGCGAGAGAGGTAAAGGGGAAGAGTGGAGAAGGAATCAAACCCAGGATTTCCACATTCCCAGCCAATGCTCTACCACTGAGTCAACCAGCCAGGGCTCTCTCTTGTTTCTTGATATAAGCCTGTAATGATGTAAACTACCCTCTTCTTACTTCTTTCACTGTATCCCAGAAATCTTGATATTTTGTGTTATCATTCTCATTTGTCTGTATATATCTTTTGATTTCTGATTTTATTTCTTTTTTGACCCAATAATTTTTTAGAAGTATGTTGGTTAACTTCCACATTTTTGTGGGTTTTTTTACTTCCTTTTTGCAGTTAAATTCTAATTTAAAAGCCTTATGGTTTGAAAATGTGCTTGATATAATTACAATTTTTTTCATTTTGTCGATGTTAGCTTTGTGTCCCAATATATGGTCTGTCCTTGAGAATGTTCCATGCACACTGGAAAAGAATGTATACTCTAATGTTCTGGGATGAAATGTCCTATAAATATTAATTATGTCCATTTGGTCTAGAGTGTCATTTAAGGCCAACATTTCTTTATTAATTTTCTGTTTAGATGACCTATCTAAAGCATCAATGGTGTGTTGAGAACTCCAAGTGTGATTGTGTTTTTGTCTGTTTCTACTTTTATATTAATTAATAGATGTCTTATATATTTTGGTGCTCCCTGATTTGATACATATATATTAAGTGTTATGTCTTCTTAATACTATGTCCCCTTTATCATTATAAAATATTCATCTTTGTCTCTGGTTATCTTTGTTGTCTTGAAGTCAGTGTTGTCAGAATTGAGTATGGCTATACCTGCTTTTCTTTGGGTATTACTTACTTGGAGAATCATTTCCCAACCTTTCACTTTGATTCTACTTTTGTCCTCATAGCTTAGATGTGTCTCTTGAAGGCAGCATATGGTTAGGTTTTGCTTTTTGATTCGATCTGCTACTCTGTGCCTCATTATTGGTGAGTTCAGTTCATTTACATTTAGGGTAATTATTGATGATTGAGTGTTTCCCATAGCCATTTTATGTTTTGTTTTCTGGTAGCTCTGTGTTTCATTTGGTTCTTCTGTTTTTTTGTTTCTGTCAGTTGTTTTTGTTTGGTGGTATTCCACTTTTCTTTCCCATGTTTCTTTTTCTTTTAAGCTGTGTGTTTCAGTAGTTGTTTTCTCATGGGTGGTTACCATTAGTCTATTAAGAGAAAAATTTCCATATGCATGAATCCTTTGATTTATAAGTGCTTTTGCACCCTATCCTCCTTTGCTCCTGAAGATTTTAATTCTCTCACTTTTTATGTTATTGTAGGTCTATATTATTCTTGTATTTATTATGACCTTGTTGCAGCTTTTACTTGTAGTTTTGATTTGTTTTGTTGTTAGTTTCTGGTTAAATAACCCCCTTAAGTATTTCCTATATTGGGTGTTTTTTGTTGATAAATTTCCTCAGCTTCTGTATGTCTGAAAATTTCTTATTTCTCCTTTGTATTTGAATGATAGCTTTGGTGGATATAGTATTCTTGGCTGGTAATTCCTCTTTTTTGATATTTTAAATATTTGGGTCCATTCTCTTCTGGCTTGTAGAATTTCTGCTGAGAAGTCCGATAATAATCTAATGGGCCTTCTTTTATATGTTTCATTCTTCTTTTCCCTAGATGCTTTGAGGATTCTTTCTTTGTCATTAATTTTTGAGAATTTTATTACCGTGTGCCTGTGAGAAGGTCTGTTTTTATTGAGGTAATTCAGAATTCGGTCTGCTTCTTGAATTCTAGGACTTAACTCTTTCTATAAGCTTGGTAAGTTCTCATCAATTATTTGTTTGAATAAGCTCTTCATTCCCTTCTCCCTCTCTTCTTTTACTGATATACCCATTATTTGAATATTTCTCTCTCTAATGGAGTCAAACAGTTCTTGTTGAGCTCTCAGTTTGTTTATTTTTTAATTTGTGAGTCTCTCCTTTTCCCTCTGTAGTATCTGTTGTTGCTTGTCTTTGATGTCCCCTCTCTGGCCTGTTCTGTTAACTAAACTTGCTAGCTCAGTTTTTAATTCATATATTAAGCTCTTCATCTCTATTTTTAAAGTTTCAATCTTCTGCCTGACCAGGCAGCGATGCAATAGATAAAGCATCAGACTGGAATTCGGAGGACCCAGGTTCAAAACCCCAAGGTTGCCAGCTTAAGTGTGGGCTCATCTGGCTTGAGCATGGGCTCACCAGTTTAAATGTAGGCTTACTGGCTTGAGCATGGGATCATAGACATGACCCCATGGTTGCTGGCTTAAGCCCAAAGGTCACAGGCTTGAAGCCCAAGGTCACTGGCTTGAGTCCAAGATTGCTGGCTTGAGCAAGGGGTCACTTGCTCTGCTGTAGCTCCAGGTCAAGGCACATATGAGAAAGCAATAATCAAACAACCAAGGTGCCGCAACAAAGAATTGATGCTTCTCATCTCTCGCTTCCTGTCTATCTGTTCCCCTCTCTGACTCTCTCTCTGTCATTGGCAAAAAAAGTTTCAATCTCGAGAGATGACGTCAGAGTAATGGTGGAGTTGGAAGTGATACCGATAAATCTCCCCCAAAACTCAACAAGATCATCAACCAGAAACAGAAAAACCTATACTTGGAGCCTCCAGATGCTTCGCAATACACCCGAAGGTATGGTCGAGTGAAAAATTGGCTAAATATATAACCAAACCCTGAAGGAAATAGGGAGTAAGAAATGCTCCGCCTTCCTCACTAACCTAAACAGGGCGGCTTTCTCTGGTAACTGTGAATATAGAAACTGAGGCGGGCAAAGGGGGTGAATAGATCCAGGCCGCGGCACAAACGGCCGAACCAGGCTTTGGCATGGAGATCCTAGCCGAGGAAAAACTGATCCTGTGGCAAGCTGGGCAATACAAGCTAACACTCACGCCAAACCCAAACAAAGACAGACAAGCGGGGCAGCCATTTTACCCGTTCTCCTGGTTGGTGCGCAGTTAGTGGGCAAGAGATTTCTTCCTAAGCACCGGAAGTGGGTGTCCGTGTTACCCCACAAAGAGGCAGGGTCAGAGGCCTTTCTGTGGGCCAAAAGCATAATCTCTGGGCAGCCCCAGTGCCCTGGGAAAGCCGCGCACGGGAGGGAGTGAGAACTAATTCCAATGGTGGAAATTTTCCGTGCTGGTGAGGGTTTCACTCAGAGGGAAACGCGGCCGGCCTCATATCCTGGTGTGCGCGCGCACATAGTAAGTGAGCGATACCTCCGAGTGCCTCGGCAGTGCGCACCCGTGTTATCGCACAGAGGGGCAGAGTGAGGGGGCCTTTGTGTGGGCAAAAGCGGAATCTCGGGCCGCCCCAGCGCCTTGCAAAAGCCGCACATGGGGACGGAGCGAGAGCGAATTCCAATGCTGCAACTTTTCCATGTGTTTGGGGGATTCACTCAGAGTGTGAGACTGCTGGCCGGATATCCTGGTCTGCGCATGCAGATAGTGAATGAGAGTTTCCTCCAAGCGCCCCGGAAGTGGGCGCCTGGCTGTGTTACCGGACAGAGTGGCAGAGCCAGAGGTCTTTGAGTGGGTGGAAAGCCCGCCTGATTATGCTAGCAGCTCTGACTGACTGAGCCTTACCCAGAGCCCTGTGCTGAGTGGGAATAGAGTGGGGAGTTGCCAGCTCTTTAAGCCTCTTACTATCCAGGCAGAGGCAGCAGCAACCCCATAGCTGGATTATCAGGCTACTAATTGAGGAAGGAAAGACTAGGAGAAAGGCTCCAGGAACACGGACTCTCTCACTGTCGGAGCCTATAAATACTAATGAGCCTCGACTGCCAACGAGACTAAAGCACAATACATGACATTGCCATAGAGACTTATCAATTGCAAACCTCTACCTGAGCGTGCCAAAGGGGCAGAACCCGGGGTACAGAGTCACCGACCAGGAAGAGGGAGAGAAAAGAAAAAGCAAGAAGATAACCTCTCAAAATCAAGAATAATCTGCAGACTTTATAACCTATCCCATTTTATTATATTTGTTCGTTTGTTTCTCTTATCTTCATTCTTGATACTTTTTTTCCTCCTCCAATTTGGCCGATTAACTCTCTGCCAGTCTTACTCTCCTCTCCTTGAACTACACTACTCATAAGTGTTACATCTCCCATTATCTTTTTTCTCCTCTTCCTTTCTCTCTATGAGGGTTGCACTCCAAAACCCTTAACTCTCTCTCTCTCTCTCTCCTTTCTTTTTTCTTCTTTTAGTGGTTCCCTCTTTTTTTCTCTCTCTCTCTCTTTTCTCCCTCTATATTAGTTTCTTCCTTTCTCTTTTACATCTCCTCTCATTCAAACCTCAATAACAAACAAATTCTCTTATCTGGGACTCAAACTTATGTTTGTGGCATTTTGGGGGGTTTTTACTTCACCTTTTTAACTCACTAGCAGTGCACCCATCCCTGGCTCTCCATTTTATCTAGTTCTTGTTCCACTAAATACAATAGTATTTTTTTAATTTGTCCCCCCATTTTTCTGTTTTCCTCTTATTCCTCTCATCATAACTCTTAGACAACCAACACCTAAAAGCAAATCATTTTATTCTTGACCCAAATTTTTTCCTTATTTGCTTTTTGTGGGTCCATACCCCCCTTTTTTTCTTTTCTTTTTCTTTTCTTTTTTTTTTTTTGCCCCTTTATTACTTTTCCCCAATTCAGGCCCTCCATCACAGGCATTGTTTGTTAAAATTCACAGTTCACCACAAGATTTTCTCAAGAAAAAGGGGAGAGGAGAGGAAAAAAGGAGGGGGGGAATAATTTCCCTTTTTAAAAATTTTTTATTTTATTTTATTTTTCTTTATTTCATAATTAATTTTTTTTTAAAAAAACAACTCTTTTCGATTTTTTATTTTTTTTATTGTTTTTTTTTTAACTTTTTATTCTTTATTAAATCTCATTAATACTATCAACAAAACCACCCTCAGATGCCATTAAGGAAGAGAAAATCGAATATCATGGATACAAAAGAAAGAGAGGTAACACAGCTAGATGAGGAAAAATCTATGGAGAAAAAATTTAATATATTGGAAACCTTGGAGCTAAATGACAGAGAATTCAAGATAGAAATCCTAAAAATCCTCCGAGATATACAAGAAAATACAGAAAGGCAATTTAGGGAGCTCAGAAAACAACTCAATGAACACAAAGAATATATGTCCAAGGAAATTGAAACTATAAAAACAAATCAAACAGAGATAAAAAACTCAATTCACAAGCTGAAAAACGAAATAACAATCTTAGCTAATAGAACAGGTCAGATAGAAGAGAGGATTAGTGAAATAGAAGACAAGCAACTTGAGGCACAACAGAGAGAAGAAGAAAGAGACTCAAAAATTTAAAAAAATGAGATAGCCCTACAAGAATTATCTGACTCCATCAAAAAGAATAACATAAGAATAATAGGTATATCAGAGGGAGAAGAGAGAGAAAATGGAATGGAGAACATACTCAAACAAATAATAGATGAGAACTTCCCAAGCCTGTGGAAAGAACTAAAGCCTCAAGTTCAAGAAGCAAACAGAACTCCGAGTTTTCTTAACCCCAACAAACCTACTCCAAGGCATATCATAATGAGATTGACACAAACCAACAGCAAAGAAAAAATTCTCAAGGCAGCCAGGGAAAAGAAGAATACAACATATAAAGAAAGGCCCATTAGATTATCATCAGATTTCTCAGCAGAAACTCTACAAGCTAGAAGAGAGTGGACCCCAATATTTAAAGTCCTGAAAGAGAGGAACTTTCAGCCACGAATACTATACCCATCAAAGCTATCCTTCAAATATGAAGGAGAAATAAAAACATTCACAGATACAGAAAAGATGAGGGAATTTATCATCAGAAAACCCCCACTCCAGGAATTACTAAAGGGGGTTCTCCAATCAGATACAAAGAAACAGAGCCACAAGTAAAAGCTCCAAGAAGAACACAATAAAACCAAATTTAAACTGTGACAACAACAAAAAGAAAGAGGGGGAGAAGATGGAGATTAACAGTAGCAAAGGATGATGGAGTGCAAAAGTACTCACAAAATAGTTTGCTACAATGAACAGGGTAGGGACCCTTTTCTTTACTCAAAGGTAGCCACCATTGAAAAAACCACCACAGAAGCACATGAGATAAAAAAGATAGCAACAGAGGAAAGATGTATGGAATACAACCAAATAAAAACAAAAGATAGAAAAATGAAAGAGAAGAATCAAACAAGACACAAAACTAACAGAAAGAAAGATATAAAATGGCAATAGGGAACTCACAAGTATCAATAATTACACTAAATGTAAACGGATTAAACTCACCAATAAAAAGGCACAGACTAGCAGAATGGATTAAAAAAGAAAATCCAACTGTATGCTGCCTACAGGAAACTCATCTAAGTAACAAGGATAAAAACAAATTCAAAGTGAAAGGCTGGAAAACAATACTTCAAGCAAATAACATCCAAGAAAAAGCAGGTGTAGCAACACTCATATTGGATAATGCTGACTACAAGACAGGAAAATTACTCAGAGATAAAAATGGCCATTTCATAATGGCTAAGGGGACACTGAATCAAGAAGACATAACAATTCTTAATATATATGCACCAAACCAAGGAGCACCAAAATATATAAGACAGCTACTTATTGATCTTAAAACAAAAACTGACAAAAATACAATCATACTTGGAGACCTCAATACACCGCTGACGGCTCTAGATCGGTCATCCAAACAGAGAATCAACAAAGGCATAGTGGCCTTAAACAAAACACTAGAGCACCTGGATATGATAGACATCTACAGGACATTTCATCCCAAAGTGACTGAGTATACATTTTTCTTCAGTGTACATGGATCATTCTCAAGAATTGACCATATGTTGGGCCACAAAAACAACATCAGCAAATTCAGAAAAATTGAAGTTGTACCAAGCATATTTTCTGATCATAAAGCCTTGAAACTAGAATTCAACTGCAAAAAAGAGGAAAAAAATCCCACAAAAATGTGGAAACTAAACAACATACTTTTAAAAAACGAATGGGTCAAAGAAGAAATAAGTGCAGAGATCAAAAGATATATACAGACTAATGAAAATGACAATACGACATATCAGAATCTATGGGATGCAGCAAAAGCAGTGATAAGAGGGAAGTTCATATCACTTCAGGACTATAGGAACAAACAAGAGAGATCCCAAGTGAACCACTTAACTTCCCACCTTAAGGAACTAGAAAAAGAAGAACAAAGACAACCCAAAACTAGCCGAAGAAAGGAGATAATAAAAATCAGAGCAGAAATAAATGAATTAGAGAACAGAAAAACTATAGAAAAAATTAATAGAACAAGGAGCTGGTTCTTTGAAAAGATCAACAAAATTGACAAACCCTTGGCAAGACTTACCAAGGAAAAAAGAGAAAGAACTCATATAAACAAAATCCAAAATGAAAGAGGAGAAATCACCACGGACACCGTAGATATACAAAGAATTATTGTAGAATACTATGAAAAACTTTATGCCACTAAATTCAACAACCTAGAAGAAATGGATAAATTCCTAGAACAATACAACCTTCCTAGACTGAGTCAAGAAGAAGCAGAAAGCCTAAACAGACCTATCAGTAGAGAAGAAATAGAAAAAACCATTAAAAACCTCCCCAAAAATAAAAGTCCAGGCCCTGACGGCTATACCAGCGAATTTTATCAAACATTCAAAGAAGACTTGGTTCCTATTCTACTCAAAGTCTTCCAAAAAATTGAAGAAGAAGCAAAACTTCCAAACACATTTTATGAGGCCAACATAACCCTCATACCAAAACCAGGCAAGGATGGCACAGAGAAAGAAAACTACAGACCAATATCTCTAATGAATACAGATGCTAAAATACTAAACAAAATACTAGCAAATTGAATACAACAATATATTAAAAAAATAATACATCATGATCAAGTGGGATTCATCCCAGAATCTCAAGGATGGTTCAGCACACGTAAAACGGTTAACGTAATACACCATATCAACAAAACAAAGAACAAAAACCACATGATCTTATCAATAGATGCAGAAAAGGCTTTCGATAAAATACAACACAATTTTATGTTTAAGACTCTCAACAAAATGGGTATAGAAGGAAAATATCTCAACATGATAAAGACCATATATGATAAACCATCAGCTAACATCATATTAAATGGCACTAAACTGAAGGCTTTCCCCCTTAAATCAGGAACAAGGCAGGGTTGTCCACTCTCTCCACTCTTATTTAATGTGGTACTAGAGGTTCTCACCACAGCAATCAGACAAGACAAAGAAATAAAAGGCATCCATATCAGAAAAGAAGAAGTAAAGGTATCACTTTTTGCAGATGATATGATCCTATACATTGAAAACCCCAAAGAATCCACAAAAAGACTACTAGAAACAATAAGCCAATACAGTAAGGTCGCAGGATACAAAATTAACATACAGAAGTCAATAGCCTTTCTATATGCCAACAATGAAACAATTGAGAACGAACTCAAAAGAATAATCCCCTTCACGATTGCAACAAAAAAAATAAAATACTTAGGAATAAACATAACAAAGAATGTAAAGGACTTATATAATGAAAACTATAAACCATTTTTAAGGGAAATTGAAAAAAATATAATGAGATGGAAGAATATACCTTGTTCTTGGCTAGGAAGAATAAATATAATCAAGATGGCTATATTACCCAAAGCAATATACAAATTTAATGCAATTCCCATCAAACTTCCAATGACGTTTTTTAAAGAAATAGAGCATAAAATCATCAGATTTATATGGAACTATAAAAACCCCGAATAGCCAAAGCAATCCTAAAGAAAAAGAATGAAGCTGGGGGCATTACAATACCTGACTTAAACTATATTATAGGGCCACGACAATCAAAACAACATGGTATTGGCAGAAAAATAGACTCTCAGACCAATGGAACAGAATAGAAAGTCCAGAAATAAAACCACATATATATAGTCAAATAATTTTTGATAAAGGGGCCAACAACACACAATGGAGAAAAGAAAGCCTCTTCAATAAATGGTGCTGGGAAAACTGGAAAGCCACATGCAAAAGAATGAAACTGGACTACAGTCTCTACCCCTGTACAAAAATTAACTCAAAATGGATCAAAGATCTAAACATAAGACCTGAAACAATTAAGTACATAGAAGAAGACGTAGGTACTCAACTCATAGACCTGGGTTTTAAAGAGCATTTTATGAATTTGACTCCACAGGCAAGAGAAGTGAAGGCAAAAATTAATGAATGGGACTACATGAGACTAAGAAGGTTTTGCTCAGCAAGAGAAACTGATATCAAAATAAACAGACAGCCAACTAAATGGGAAATGATATTTTCAAACAACAGCTCAGATAAGGGCCTAATATCCAAAATATACAAAGAACTCATAAAACTCAACAACAAACAAACAAACAATCCCATAAAAAAGTGGGAAGAGGATATGAACAGACACTTCTCCCAGGAAGAAATACAAATGGCCAACAGATATATGAAAAGATGCTCATCTTCTTTAGCTATTAGAGAAATGCAAATCAAAACGGCAATGAGATACCACCTCACACTTGTTCGATTAGCTATTATTAGCAAGACAGGTAATAACAAGTGTTGTAGAGGCTGTGGAGAAAAAGGAACCCTCATACACTGTTGGTGGGAATGTAAAGTAGTACAACCATTATGGAAGAAAGTATGGTGGTTCCTCAAAAAACTGAAAATAGAACTACCTTATGATCCAGCAATACCTCTATTGAGTATATACCCCAAAAACTCAGAAACATTGATACGTAAAGACACATGCAGCCCCATGTTCATTGCAGCATTGTTCACAGTAGCCAGGACATGGAAACAACCAAAAAGCCCGTCAATAGATGACTGGATAAAGAAGATGTGGCACATATACACTATGGAATACTACTCAGCCATAAGAAATGATGACATCAGAACATTTACAGCAAAATGGTGGGATCTTGATAACATGATACGAAGCGAAATAAGTAAATCAGAAAAAACCAGGAACTGCATTATTCCATACGTAGGTGGGACATAAATGTGAAACTAAGAGACATTGATAAGAGTGTGGTGGTTACGGGGGGGGGAGGGGGGAATGGGAGAGGGAAAGGGGGAGGGGGAGGGGCACAAAGAAAACAAGATAGAAGGTGACAGAGGACAATCTGACTTTGGGTGATGGGTATGCAACATAATTGAATGATAAGATACCCTGGACTTGTTATCTTTGAATATATGTAACCTGATTTATTGATGTCACCCCATTAAAAAAATAAAATTATTTAAAAAAAATTGTAGACAAATTATGATATAATCATAAAAAAAAGTTTCAATCTCCTTGGTGAAGCACTCATTTTATTTATTAATTTGTTTTTGAGGTTATTAAATTGCCTATCAGTGTTTCCTCTCACCTCATTGAGTATTTTTAAAAATTCAATTTTGAATTTACTATCACTTAACATCAAGGATTCCATGTAATTGAGAATTTTCTTCCTGAGGATTTAAGAATTTTTTTCTGAACTATTTCTCTGGCCTGTGTAGTCATGGTATTCAATATCTTCTTCTTTGATGGCATTTGAGAATGGTATTTTTAAGAACTCTAACAAAAAACATCTAAAATAAGGAAAAATAAAAAATACAATGAAAATTTAAAAAATAATGACAAGCAAAAAAGAACAACCACAGTAAACAAAGTATGAAAACCAAAAATATCAAATACAAATAAGACACCCACAAAGAATAAGAATAAAATATAAAAAATTAAAGAAAATTAATTTCAAAAGAGAAAAGTAGAGTAAAATAAAAGAAAGAAAAAAACAGTTTTGAGAGGTTACTCTTTTCTTGCAGTAAGTATCATTGTGTTACAAGTTTTAGCTCTGTAAAATTTCTGGGTTGACCTCTCTGAGATGTTGCTGTTGCAATGATGTAGTTGGGGCTGCTGCTGTTACTTATGTAAGTAGGTTGTGTTGTGAGGGTTTTATCGCTTTATGGCTTTAGGAATGGTGATTTCAGGCCTCTGGTGTGTTCTTCCTCACCTCTCAGAGCACCTCTGTTTTCAGATGTCTTTGGAGAGTTAGCTGTGGGGTCTTTCACTGCCACTCTTTATACCCCACAAGGTGAGGGAACTGGGGGTTGCACTTTGGTTTTCTTTGTCTCTGTGCTGAATATGGGCTTTAGTACATTCAGTGCATGGATCTTTCAGACACACCTGTGAGCCCAGCTGGGGTTTCTTCACTGTGTTATAGTTGTTTAATTTGTTGAAATTTCAAGGGGAGATATTAGGAGTGTCTCTCATTCTGACATTATTCTCAATATTTTTTATATTAATCACCTTGCCTTTTTTCACCTATAAGCAGTATTTCTTTGTCTCTTAGCTTATATCAAATACTTTTAAGATAACAAAAGAGGTTTTAAAGGGAATAAAAAATCTGCAGGACTGAGATTTAAAAATGCTAGTAAATGTCAAATCTTGAATTCAAATTTATGGTAAGAATCCAGGTGGTGGTTTGCATCAATTGTTTAAAGGACTACCAGTTACCATTGATGGGAACTCTATGTATACATGGAAAATAAAGTGAAAAAACTAGGTCATCATGATGCCAAATAGTAGGCTTCTTTTAAAGTGGGTCACTGAGGCAAAATGCTTTTGAAGTTTTATATAATTATAAAGTCCAATTATTAATTTATTTGAAGGTCATGTCTTTTCTTTCTAGGTTCATAGTTAAGAATATTGGTTCTGCTGTTAGACTCTTTTCTTCAACTTTGTTGCACATGGGATCAGGCCCTGGCCAGTTGGCTTGTGGTAGAGCATTGGCCCAGTGTGTGGATTTCCCAGGTTTAATTCCTGGTCAGGGCACACAGGAGAAATGCCCATCTGCTTCTCTACCCATCCCCTTCTCACTTCTCTCTCTCTCTTCTTTTCCCCTCCTGCAGCCATGGCTCAATTGGAGCAAATTGGCCCCAACTGCTGAGGTTGGCTCCATCGCCTCCACCTCAGATGCTAAGAAGTGGCTCCAGTTGCAATGGAGCAAGGACTTCAGATGGGCAGAGCATCATCCCCTAGTGGGCTTGCCAGATAAATCCTGGTCAGGGTGCATGCAGGAGTCAGCTCTACCTCTTCTCTTCTCACTAAATTAAAAAGAAAAAAGAACATGCGGTCAAATGTCCACTTTTGTAAGCACTGGTCTCCTTATCTGGAGAATGGGTATGGCAATAATATCTGTTTTATAACATTATTATATGGATTAAATAAAATAATCCTTATGAAACATTTAAATAGCATGATGCCTCGGTCGGTAAATACTGTTGACTAATGGGTGCTTCCCTATCCACAGATGGTGTTATTATTGCTCTACACTTGAAGGATGGGATACATTTTCAAAGCATTTTCACATAAAATACCTCATTTTATTCTTCCACTGTCCTTTGAGATAACCAGGGCAGGTATTATTATCACTCTGTGTTATTCAGGGTAAGGTAAGGATCTCAAACTTTTAGTCACTTAATCCAATCAATGCTTATTTCTTGCTCATGAAATAGTCCAAGGAAGGTAGTTTGGTTAAAGGGCAGTGTTCTTTCATAGGGTAGTTCTGGGTTATAGTATTGGCTTTGCCATCTTTAAACCATGAATATCAAGGTCTCTATCATTAATCTCATGCAGTTGGTAGGAACAGAAAAGGGGGCACACCAATTTCCCAGCCTGAAAGTGGCACCAACCACTTCTGCTCATATTCTCTTTGGCAAGGAATGACAGTCACATGGCCATGCCTAACTACAAATGCAACCAGTATGTATACTCTACCTGTGTTCCCAGGAAGAAGATGAAACAGATTTATGGTGGACAGCTGGCAGTCTTTGCCACTTATCCATTTAATGTGATGAATCTGAGGTCCAAAAAAGCTAAAGTGATTTGCTCACCGTAGCATAGATATTTGTAGCCATTGTCAATAAGTTGGGATATTATGTATATCCTACCTAGAATCATTATGGGGGTAGTAAAGAAAGTGTTGATGGAAAAGAAGAGAGCTGAAGCAATAGTCTTGACCCTAGGCATGAGATGCCCCACCAAGCAAATGTCCCTGCTGCCTTCACTTTCAGTTTGCTCACATGCTAGTTATTTCTTGTTTCCATTTGTAGATGCCTGGTGGGCTTCTTGTCTTAAGTGCGGTAGTTTCAGATCTCCACAGAGATAAAACAATAGCACTTCCCCAGCTGCTATTGTTGCAGGCATCCTGGCTGCAGGCTCAAGAAGAAAACCTTGAATCAATTTGTCTCATGAAGGCTGAGTGGTTGGCGGCCTGCCCTTCACAACTTGTTAAAATGAACACTTAGACCCTGGCAGTGGGGGGGAGGTGGCAGTGAAGTTAAATTTGTCGGGGTGAGTCTTGCAGTAATCGTCTCTGCTGATTTTTCTAGAGTGTGGGATGTCAGTGTTACAGCATCAGGAGTTGGGAGAGTGCTGAGCTTTCTACCTCTTTTCTTTCCCACCTGAAATGCTTTGAAATGTAAGACTTTAAATGCGCTGGAATTTCTCCCAGAGACCTTTTTTTCTCTCAGCCTGACTCAAACACTCTTTCAAAATTGTTCCTTTGGTACAAGAGTCTCAAAAGTCCATGACTCCTCCCTTTCTCTGAAGGGTGATTAATACCCAGGTCACATATGCTTCAGACGCACTGTGGAAGGGGCTCCCCCTCCACCCTGGCCAATGGCCGATTGGACCAGCCAACAAGTTTTATTTTACTTGACATGAAAGCTAGTTGAAGTTAAGCAGGAGACATGTTTTTGTTTCTTTAATAAATAAAAGTAAGGACCCTGTACATGAATAAAAGTAAAAGTCACTCCCCTGAGGTTTTTAAACTTCCAAAAATAGTCCCAAACTTAGCCAAGGCTAATGCAGCCAGAATTTCCATGGAAAGCTTTGCTGGTGAGGAAGAGGCAGTGCCAGTGGGTATAAACAGGCCCCCGTTCCCCCCTCCTCATCCCCTTCCTGTCTCAGTCACTGAAAGTTTAGAAAACAGGTTTTTGAAATCATGTTCATTTCCTGGTCTGAGATAAAGATAATGGAGGCAGCAGCACTATTTACTTATCATGGAATCCAATTGAGGGCTCAGGAAGATAGGCATGTGGATGGCGAGGTAGATTCGGGATGGGGATAAGCTGTCCTTCTCAGACAGTGAGGATGTACTTCTTTAAAAAATGAAAGATGGGGCAAGAAAATTATATTAAGTACACTAATGTTTAAAATATGTTTTAAAGTACCTTTCTTTTCCTCTAAATAATTGATTATTCATGGCAAGGTGAGCTGATTAACAACAGGAAACTGTCTTCCAGTATGCATGGGTCGCTTACCTTGTCTACCTGCTGCTGTGGCCAACTTGCTTCTCTTGTACATATGGTCTGAGGTATTAGCGTTGGTCTGCTTAGTAAACTCTTGCTGTGCAGCGTTTTAGGGAAACTTCTAGAAAGGGTAGAGAAAAAGAACTGCACTGGCCAGGATGGACTGCGCCTCTCCTGCCTGGGACACCTTAGAAAGTGCGGTGGCTTGGGGGAACAAACCTAGAAGGTTCAGGAACACAGATTTAAAAAATAAACACCTTTTTGTTAGAGAGGAAAGGAGGAAAATGCTCATGTTTTTAGCCATTAAAACTTCAGCTCTGCTTGGGAAAGAGTGCATAATTGCTTTAAAACAGATTTTTATACATGAATCTGTTCTTCACCAAAACAAGGTGATTTTCAAAAAGGGTTCAAAAGACAAAATAAGAAAATCCTCCAAGGGACACCTCAAGCTGAATAAAAGAGACAAACACTCTTTTCTTCCACATCAAGACATAACTTGAATTTTCTCTTCTGCCATAATTTGGAGGGGTGTGTACAGGGGCAGCAATGTATGTGTGTGCTCAGAGTGTAAAGTGTTTGTTTGTCTTTAATGTATAATATCCACCAGAAATTTGACAAATACTCCTCAGTTTGAAAGACAAATAGTTAACTGGAATGGACAATAATTATAAACATTCTTTTAATTTCTACCTTTTCATTGTGGGTAAAATAATCATAATAATTAAAGGACAGTTGGGAGAAAGTTTCCAAAAGTCATCTTTTGCATTTTTTGTCTGTGGTTGGGGATGGGCATGTGGGGTCAGGAATGATCTGGGATGAGTAGGAATTTTTTCTCCACTGAACAGGTGAATTAGCTGAGTTAAGATCTTCAGATAGAGATGTTTGGTCAGAGAAACTGAAGTTGGATCCCAAATCTTTCCTCAGATAGTAGCCGTGCTTGGTGAAGTGATCAAGAGTTTAATAACATAAGAAACAAAGATATGTCATCTAACTTCCTTGATTACTTTGGGCACTGGGGAGAATACAGAAAAGGTAATTAACTGAATAATGAACAGTGAAAAGAATACAAGCTATACTTTCATTATTGGGTCTTCAAAGAAACAGTTTTAAAAGAAATTGCCACCTCACTTAGAATTTTTCAAACAAAAGTCCAGACACATTAAAAAAATTTTTTTGTTTGTTTTAATTTTTTTTTTAGCTGAGAAAGAACTCCTGAATAGCAAAGGCAAATTCTACTCAGGGTGGAAGTGTGTATTTGTGTGTTTACCCCTGGCATGCTAAAACTGAGATTCTGTAAAAATTTTCTATTTTTCATGTTTCTAGTGTTGGTCTCTTTTCTTGTTTAGTTTTAGCCATATATATATATATACTTAAAAAGGGAATCCTATGTTATGTTTTGATTCCTAACTCTTCAGTTATTTGTTTTTTTAGAAGAATATAGTTTCACTAAAGAAATGTTTTAGTTTCATGAAAGAAAATTTCACTGTAAATATTCAAGAGCTCAATTCCACTAGTGAATTCATATCTAGGTAATGGGAAAACATCTGGGTAAAGGGAAAATATATCAGTTTATAATAGAGATTGTGTTTTATAGTACATCAGATTTTCAAATGTTAGTATACCCTCACAACACACCTGTTGTATAAAGCAATGCTTCCTTTTATACAGTAACCCCTCCCCTCCTTTCAAGTTTCCAGTCTTAGAAACATGGTTCAAGAAACAAGCCCATCTTAACCATATGCTGGGACTTTCTCAACTTCACTTAAACTCATCTTTCTCATTAGATGTGTCTCACCTGTTTTGACTTGTCCTCAAAAGGAAGTTACATTTCTTCCCCAGTGATAGCTTCTCTTATCTTCAGGCTAGTGTGCCTACAGTTTTAGTAATTAGATACTGCATGCCTTGATGATATCTAAACTTCACTCCTAATTTTCAGTTTAAAAAAATTCTGAGCCCAGAATGGTAAAGGGACTTCTCCCACCTCAATGTGAAAATAAATATCATGTGCCTTGTTGCCGAAGTACACTTTTCTCTCCAAAGTCACTGCCCTGGTTCAGCCTTCATCATCTTTCCTTTTGACCACATCATTATAACTTCTTGTGTGGCCTTTCCTAATCTTCCCCTGCCCACTTGACACTGATCTACCCTTCTGGAGTTAGATTAATCAATCTAAAATATGAATATGGCTATGCAACTTCTGTGCTAAGGCCCCCATCATTTCTAGGATGAATTCCAAGATTCTTAGTCTAGTGCACCAGCTGCTCTGTCTGTGACTTGACTCTTATCTGTCTCTGTAGCCACATTTTCTCTCCTTTTCATATAACTTTTTATGCTCTCTTAATATTGAACTGCTTGCCATGCCCCCATCACACATCCACAACCACCAAGCTGTCACTCACTTGGGAGGCTAGACTCATGTTATTTACATGAGTCAGTCAGATGTTTTGGTTGCAAGTAAATGAAACAAATCCCAATTAACTTAGGCAGAAAAGAAATTTATTGAAGGACATTGGGAAACTCACAGAATTGCCACAAAGGTGGAGGAACTAGAACTAGGTCAGAGGCTACCCAGCTGAAACTACCTGTAGCTAAAATCATGTTCCGGAGCTGTGCAAGTCCGCTGAGTTGGCACTGCTTCAGCCCCCAAACTGCCTGCCCTGCACCTGGAGGCTGGGAGCTGCCTCTTGCACCCAAATTAGGGTTTGTCTCTCCCTTAGCCCTTTGGGTATATTGCTGCCTTATCAATCATGACACTCTGATGTGTCCTGTTTAGGTATTTGTGTCCTCTGGATTTTAAACTCCCCTGGGGTAGGCACTATGCCTTAGGTCTACCTAAGCATCTGGCTCACAGACACTTCTCTGCACCAGCGTCTACCACATTTTCTGGCTTACAGACACTCCTGGAGAATTCAATCATTCATTTGTTCAATTTTTGTTGAACTGAATGGAACTAAATGGATGAAGATTACAACAGGTAATTAGTGATAAAGGTAGGAGAAAAACCCAAATGTCTTGACTTCAGTGTTTCTAAAATAAGAGAAATAGGACATTCCTCTTTCTCCCTCTTCCATCCTTATTAATTTCTCCCCATTATTTAGCTTCTGCCTGTCTCTGTCATTCCTAGTGGATTCCTTTTTAGCAATTGCTGTGGCAAATGGTTTAAGGACCCTAGAGCTGTTGATTGGCAAACTGTGATCCTGTCCTGGATATGGAGTAGGCAAATGAAGAGACCTTTTGGGAAAATATGTACAGCTTCAATTGGGCCTTAAATAATTATGCTACAATTGAATTTGGATTTCTTGAAGCAAAAGATCTAACAGTTCAATGCTCTGGCCTGTGGGCTCTCCCGCTAAGAAGTTCATGCATTTTTAAGGAGAATATAAACACAGCTCACACTGGTCATACAGCAGTTTGGGTAGATGAATTTATACTTCAGCAGACAGTTGGTCCCCGGGTAGAAATGTGGGCCAAGGGCCAGGAGACCCCAGTTCAATTTCCAGTTAAGTAATCTCTGTTTATTTCTCACAAAATACATATTTAAAAATTTTTGAAATGGAGATGTCATGCTTAAAACACTCTACAGTAAATAGAGGTCTTAAAAGAAGAGTTGTTGCCAACATCACTTTTTGTTAAAGCTGTATCCAATTTAAAGTTTATTTTATATGTGGGATACAGAATGGTGTGTGAGTGTGATAGAAGTCACCAGACAACTGGCAGGACTGGTCAGACATTTTGGCAGGCCTTTTTTCTGGACAGGATACCCATGAGTTTGGGGGTTCGGGGATAGCTCTGTGTGATGAATGCAAGTGGACACACACACACAAAGCATTGGAAACTTAGGTGTGTGATCTACAACCTACTCCTAACTGCCGTACTCCATAAGTCCTGTTGATTGTACCTTTTAAGTATCTTTTACCTTTTTATTTCCTTCCCCATTCTTGTCCCATTCCCATCACTTTCTGATTGGTGTGTCTGCATCACCTGTGGCCTCTCTCCAATTAGATTTGACTGTTTCTCTTGCACTACATCTCTGCTGCAAATCTATCAGTGCCCTCCTATTGCTTTTTGTACAAAGACAAAAAATCTTAACATGCATGGGCTCTCCCAGGGGAAAGCCACAATGGATTGTTAGTCCCCGGGGGCTTGTGCCATGTCATGTCCCTAATACCCCAAACACACTTTCATGCTGTTTCTTCTGCTTGGAAACCTCTTCATGATGCCTTCTAACTCCTTGTTCTTTTCCTCATTAATGCCCATCCATCCTTCAAATTACAGTTCAGATATCACTTTCCTCAGAAACTTTTTCTACCCTCCTACCCACAAATCAGGATACCTATTTATATGCTCACAACACTTCAAGAATATTTTTTTAAAGATTTTATTTATTGATTTTATAGAGAGAGGAAAGAGGGAGTGAGAATTATCAACTCATAGTTGCTTCACTTTAGTTGTTCATTGCTTGCTTGTATGTACTTTGACCAGTCAAGCCTAGGGATTCAAACCTGTGACATCAGCATTCCAGGTTGATGCTTTATCCACTATTCTACCACAGGTCAGGCAGCAAGAACATTCTTATTCTTTTCAGCATATATCATCATTTGAACTTACAAATTATTTCTGTGATTATTGAATATTCTTGTTCTTTTTTATTTTATTTTAAAGAGGAGGGTATATAGTGAGACAGACTCCCACATGAACCCAGACCAGGATTCACCTGGGAACCCCTGTCTGGGGCCAATGCCTGAATCAACCAAGCTATCCTCAGCACCTGAGGCCAATGCTTGGACAAATTGAGCTATCCTCAGTACCCAGGGCCAATGCTTGAACCAATTAAGCCATTGGCTATGGGAGGAGAAGAGGGAGAGAAGGACGAAGAGGGAGAGAAACAAATGGTTACCTCTCTTTTGTGCCCTGACCTGGGATTAAACCCAGGATGTCCATACACCAGACCTACGTTCTGTCTACTGAGCCAACCAGTCTGGGCCTATATTGTTTCTCCTGATCCTAATAAACACATTTATTGAGTCCTTACTATATTTTTTGGCAATTTTTAAGTCCTTTCAATGCATCAATATATTTAATCCTCACAAAAACTAAGGGAGTATATTCTATTACTATCTTCCTTGAGGGCTTAAGTAACTTACTTACAACTACACAGCTAGTAAATGTAGATTTGGAATTTAAGCCCAGTCAGGCTGACCCCAGGTATATACATTTAATCAAGACATTGTGTTGCCTTCCTAGTAGTCCAAAGTTTCTCAACCTTGTTTCAATATTGCCTTCTTAAAGTCCTTCTAAAGGTACAATTTTAAGATATGTTTTAATGATCCTTCCTACATAAAATTTTAAGATATGTTTTAATGATCCTCCCTACATAAAATGTTCCTAGTACAGATAAACTGTTGTGGTGAGCAGAATGGTGCCCCCCCCCAAGACATTTATATCCTAAACCCTAGAACCTGTGCCAAGTCATATTACATGGTAAGGGGCAATTAAGGCTGCAAATGGAGTTAAGATTGTCAATTAGTTGAGTTTAGGTGGGGAAATTATCAAGTGGGCCCAATGTAATCACAAGGATTTTTGTAAGTGAAACAAGAAGGCAAGAGAGTCAGTGTCAGGGAGATGCAATATAAGAAGGACTTGACTTACATTGCCAGCTTTGAAGATGGGAGACAGCCATGAGCCAAGGAATGTGGGCAGCCTCTAGAAGCTACAAAATTCTTTTGAGAGCCCGTAGAAGGAGCCTAGCCTTGCTAATACCTTGATTTATCAGTCCAGTGAGATCCATTTCAAACTTTGGACTCCCAGAACTGGGAGATGATAAACTGGTGTTATCTTAAGCTACAAAGTTTATGGTGATTTGTTACAGCAGCAGTAGGAAACTAATATAACCAACCATATGTGTATATATACATACACAGTCAAACACACATACATATACAATTACATAAAATTAGTAAGGTTTTTTTCACCACCTAGAAAGCAATATCCCCTCTTGGGGGCAATATTGTCTTTGTTGAGAATGCAGGTACTGAACTATAGGAACAAGACTTATCTCTAGCTTTGATTACTTACTACACTAACTCTTGTTTCCAGGATAGTGCCCAGGCATAGTAGGATCTCACTAGTGAATGAATAAATAAATTAATTATTACGAATGACTTGAATTAAGGGCCATTAGCCTGTTTACAAAATAAATAAATGAATAAATAAATAAATAAATAAAAGGGCTAAAGGACCCTATGTTAGGAAGTAGGTAATTCAAAGTTTTTTAATAACTGTGAGACAGACTGTAGTGCTGGGAACAACACATTAATCTTCACATGTTTATCAATGTCCAAAGGCTCCTGTTGCATTTGGTTAAAGTGATAGAGGCACCAGCAGAAAGGGGCTCAGAAATGTTGGCTCTGGGGTATGCAGTGGATATCGTGATGGGCAAATTGCCCCAGTCTGCCTGAAGCCTGGGGGAAGGGGTAACTGGATGAAGTAGCCTAACATTTAAGGAAAAGAAATCAAGATATACTGTGAACTGGGTGAAAGTTTTGGGCTTATGAATAATCAAGCTTGTTACATACCAGGTTTCTTTTCTACGTTATCTTTACAAAACCTTTACAGGATCAGTATTTTAATCCCCACTATAATGATGAGAAAGCTCAGAGTGGCAAAGTGTCTTACTCAAAATCATTTTACAAAAATATTCTAGGCACCCCAAGTTCAGAGAAAGTATGCTTTCCAATATATCCAATAATAACAATTTATTATTGCTATTATAATTATTCTTTTTAGTTCATCACAAAGGTCTAGGATTGGATCTTAAACTAGTCATTCTCAGTTTTATGTGGAGCCAAGAGCTTCACATGCAGAGACCTTTTTTCTGCCAGTTTCTCCTCTCCCCTCTCATCTGTCAAGTGTCTGCTTGTAAGGAGTTTGCCAGGACTTGGGTGCTGGAGGCCCACTCTGTGCAGGAGAACCTACAGCTCCATGTGGTTTTGGGCCACTTCCCTGACTCCAGAAAAGGTACAGGCTCTTCCTGAGGCCTGTTCTATGTCTGTATCATGGCACTGATGACAGCACTAAATTCCCTTAGATGACAAGCCATGCTGGCTTTGCTTTTGCCCCTGGCACTGATGAGTTCCACACATTCCTTTTTACTCTCTTAGAGGTTGTGTGGGATAGTGAAGCAGAACCTCCCCAGGTAAACCCAGAGGGATGAGTGAAGAAGCAGCAGAACTCTGCACTTGAATGCGTCCCATCCTTCTGGGAGGTCACTGAGACCAAGGCAGGGCACAGCACAGTGCAAGAGGCCTTTGGGAAAGTCATTTCTCAGCCATATGTGAGGGGTGGCCTCAGAGCAGCGCTTGGCTGAGCCTATCACTTTGCAAAGTTTGACATATGACAGTGTGGATTTTTAGGGCCCATGCATAGCTAATGAGGAACATTTGTTTGGCATTCATGTTTACAAATAACTTTCCTGTGTAAGATTTCAGAATGGTGGATTTTAAGGGAGTCTAGCTGAATCTCTCAATGGCTGTTTTAGGTGTTTTACTACCTGAAGATGGAAATCCTTGGGCTCTGGATTCCTCTGGCTGGTTTCTCATAAACTTGGAAGGAGCATCTGTTGCTGCCTCTGCTGGGTGCTGCCGTTCCTAACCTTGGATAAACCCAGGTCAACCTTACCTATTACCTCCCTTGGGCATAATTTTCTTTCTTTCTTTATTCTTTAGAAATTAAATTTAGTGCTCACTTTGGCAGCACATATAGTAAAATTGAAATGATACAGAGAAGATTAGCATGGCCCCTGAGCAAAGATGATGTGCAAATTTGTGAAGCAGTTCACATTTTTAAAATGCTATTATAAAATAAAGATTATGCTGACTCAAATGGAAAAGAAATTAAATTTAGTGGGGTGACATTAATCAATAAGAGTACATGTTTCAGGTAAACATTTCTATAGCATATGAACTGTTGATTGCATTGTGTGCCCATCACCCAAAGTCAAATCATTTTCTGTCATTTGTCCCTCTTTTCTTTCCTCCCTGACCCCACTCCCAGTAACTACTTTACTTATCTATTTCCATGAATCTCAGTTTTATATCCCACCTATGTGTGAAATCATACTGTTCTTAGCTTTTTCTGACTTAATGATTTCACTTAGTGTAATGTTCTCAAGGTCCATCCATGTTGTAATAAATGTTGGACATAATTTTCTAGACTTCAGTGCTATCCTTTGCTTATCTTCTGAAAACACCTAAATGAAATATGTGGTTTGGTACATATCTGTATACTTCTTGGGGTAATGGCTTATGATATTTGCATTTAGACTGTTATTTAGTTTCTTGAAGGTTTGATTACCATCACCAACACTACCATCATAATCTTGCCGGAATTTCTATATTCTGGCTGCTGTGACCATTTCTTTCTTCCTGTTTGGCACAAAATCATCTCTACTTCCTACATTAGGGTTCTCTCCTCCCTCTTTTCTTGCCCCCACAAATTTTATACCTTTATCATCACAGCTTGAAACTCCTGAACTGTGTAATCAATGCCTTATATGGGTATTTTGGGAACATTTATTAATTTAGTGTGTGCTTTAAAATTAGCAAGGAACTCATCTCAAGTTGGCATATAATTTGTTTGGATTTTTGATATTTGGGAAGTAAGTTATATAGACATTGGTGCATCACTCACCGGTAATGATCTTGGATAGTCTTGTCTTGTGTCTTAAGTGAGAAGGTGATAATCGGCATGCATGATCATCTCACTAAGCTATATAAAACCATTGGATGTTATGTTTCCTTAGTGCTTTACTCTTAATTGCTGTGTAGCTATTAATATCTGTATTAGAGTTGTTTTCATGCTTGTTTCTCCCATAGATAATAGCTTTCCAAGATCAGAAATCTTTTCTCATTCAACCTTGCATTATCAGTTTCAGCACAGTGCTTAGAACACAATATGTGCTCAATAAATGGCATAGAAAAATCAAATTAATATCTTTGTTCTGTTTCATAAGTAACTCATTATTGTCACCCATTCAGTCATAAGTATGTATTTCTATCTCCTCTAGTAAATTTTAAGTTTTTAGCTTGGGCCATTTGGTACAAACTGTGAATTAAAATTTTTGTTTTTCTGTAGCAATCCTATGCTTTCCCCATTCCTCTAAGCATGTGGTAGTGGAACTACTTAGCATGCTCAAGAAATCAACTACTTTCACTCATATTAATAATAATTCTAATAACCAACATTCATATAATACTAACTCTAAGATCTACATGTGTTATCACAACAACCTCATCATTTTCTCCATTTTCCCAAGAACTAATTTTCCCAAGGTGTGCTAAGTGGTAGAGCTAAGATTTAAATCTCATAGAATGAGCCAGAAGCCAAGCACTTAGGCACCACTCTATTTCCTTTTGAGTAACTTACTTAACCAATCAACATTTGCTGAGATTCTGTGTGACAAGTGCTTCCACATTTATTTTCTCATATAACCTTGAAACCAAGACTAAGAAATAAGTGTAATTATTGGTTTTATTTTTCAACTGAAGAAGCTAAAACTTTGAAAAAAAGGCTAACTCCAAGGTCATATTAGCAAAAAAGAAGAGTCTCAATTTAGAAGCAGATGCTCTCTGCTTTTTCATCATGTCACAGCTGGATACAAATCAATGAATTAATGCTAAATTCCGGGGACCTAGTTTGTCATAATTTTCACTTTGGATGTCTGAGTCTTAAGAAAAGGGGCTTTGGTGTTTGACAGTCCTTGTTTTGAGACCTGGGTTCTGGGACATTGGTCAAGTTGAATTAATATTTTGGTGTCTCAGTTTCCTTATCATGAAAATGGAGTTTGTGTGTGAAAATTAAATGAAATTTTACATGAGGAGAGTGCCTAGTAAATAGGAAAGCTCTGTACATATTAACTTCTATTCACAAGGATGGAAGATGATTACACATAGTATCCAGTGGCAGAAGAAGGATTTGAACTCTCAACTCTGCTTGATTCCATTAGACCTCTCTTCTCATGTTTCCCCATGTACTCTTTGTACTGCTGCCTGTCATCACCTTACTTAATATTTTGGTGGTAGGGATGGAAGGATGAATACCTCTTGCAAAATTAGCAACAGTTTTATTGATGCCTCTTTAACTGATTCCAAAGATAAGAAAATATTTATTTAGCACTACATAGTTTTAAGTACATCACTACCAAGTAAAAAGAAGAAGAAACAATAGAATTAGATCTGTGCAAATTTGTGATCTGAGCGTTTTTCATCAGTTAAACCTTATCTAGTTTTTTTCTGGAAATAGTTGCTTAGAGCAATGTACACCTCCTAGAAAAACCAACCAACAAACAGAAAGGTCAGATGAATTCTAGGACAAATCAAAACAAAATGAAACAAAGCAAAAACAATATAAAGCAAAGCAAACAAAAAATTAAATAAAGGAAAAAAGAAGCAAATACCACCCCCACTTCAGCAAAACAAATGTATCCCATTTAAAAGTAATCAAACGATGCCTGAACTTTACACAATTCTTTTTACTCCCTAAATTTAAAAAGTGTCAAATTTATTGGATTATGACAAGTTCTCACTTCTATAAAAGAAGCAAGGTGGATGTTGGATAAGCCTGTAAGGTGAATTTGGATTTCTGGGGGAGAGAGAAGTAGTGATCTGGAAACTTGTCTCAGGGACCTTTGTCTACCTGGTGGGTGAGGTCATCCGAAAGCTTAAACTTGGGCACCCTTGGGCTTTCCTTTTTATCTCCCTCCCTTTAAACTGCTTTCCTTTCTCAAAATCATGATGTTTCCTCCCAAGTTAGGGAACAAAAATTTTATTTTCCAGAATGGGCTATGAACCTAGGATACAATTACTCATATGGTTTAATTTAAAATGCAGAACCTTTGAAAAATAGGTATTTTCAAAATAAGCATTTTAATCTGGAGCTCTGGTTCTCATTAACTTGGCTGAAATCCTTGATGGAACTGCTCAGACACCAGCTCAGACGCCTATTCTCAGGTGTTCATAAACCCACTGCCTTCCCAGGTGACCCTGGTCAGCAGCATTGTGACAGGGCTGCACTGGGCCTGGTGTTCCCCTTATTCCATCTCTGACTTTTTTGAAATGAAGTTGAGTGGTTTAATGTGATGTTTTGGTCATCTCTGGCCACTCTGTTGAATTTCATTGTGCAGGAATGACAGTACTTGGGGTTTGAGGCTGCCTTCAAACACTTGTATGAGTCCTCTGGGTGCATGGTCTCCTGCCTCCCTGCCAACCACATCTTCCACATCCAAGAACTTACGTTCACTGGAGTTCATTGCACAGAATTCTTTAAGGAGAAACTTTGGCTGAGGCTAAAGAGTCTTCCCAATCTGATGGGAGTGTATTGAATATTATTAGACCAAGTCAAGTGTAATCTCCACTTACAGTTAAAACTAGAATGTGTGGTACTAAAAAAGGCATTCCATAGGCATGTAAAATTATATGTTTACTTTAAGACATGTCTTTTATCTTTAATGTTAAAAAAAAAGATATCAACTGCTGGTTCTCAGGAATGACCTTCATTAGGGAGGAAGGCAAAAAACCTGGTAATCCTTTTTCTATGGGTCTTCAGGAAAGGGATTGCAGATTTCTTCAAGTACTGAAACTTCAGGGTCCAAAGACTCTGAAATGAAAGTAAGGTCCATGGTCTTTGTGTTTCTTGAGCATGTGAGAAGAAGTCCTGCATTGTAAACACAAAGACTAAAGCTTTCTGGCCATGCCCAGAAGCTGTGATTCCACAGTGAAGGTGCATTTGGAAAACCTTCCCTACCCCTTAGCCACTTTGGTGAGACTTCTTTTCAAAATACTCTAGAAGAGCTTCTCAGTTTTCCATGTGGAAAGTTAAGAGAGACTGTAGTGTTTTAAGTTTGTTATCTTCTGATACTTCTTGGGATTAAACTTATTCAAGCCTAGACACTAAATTCTATCATGCCCTATATCCTTGGCATCTGAGCCCTTGCTTCCAATGCTAAGCTTCTGCTGAAAGTTCTTTTCTCCTTATACTACCTAGGACTTCTATCTCCCTCAATCTGCTGTCCCCTTTCCCAACATGTTTTATTTTGTTCTTCTTGGGTACTTGGTTTTCTATCCTTATCTTCTTAGTGAATGTCCTTTTCACCATCTGCTTGGTAGAAACATGTTGTAGATCTGCTTTTAGCATTTCTCTGCTACAAACCCGCAATTCCCTACCTGTGATTCTGAAATAAAAAATGTATTGAGAACCAAAGACTTTTTGTATCACATTTTGTAACAAAAACAGATGTGAACTGATGTAAAATTATTTGTCTTTCTTGCTGTTAATATTTATACATTTCTCTTCAGAAATATTAGTGTGTGTAGTGTGCTTCCCAGGTATTACATATTGATTGTATGTGTTCCACTATTTGTTTCTTTTTATTATTTTTTATTATTAAGTGTGATGCAGGGAGGCAGAGAGATGGACTCCTGCATGTGCCCTGACCAGGATCCACCCAGCAAGCCCTCTATGGAGCAATGTTCTTCCCTTCTGGGGTGTTGTTCCATTGGTCAGCAACCAAGCTATTTTAACAACTGAGGCAAGGCCATGAAGCCATCATCAGCACTGAGGACCAACTTGCTTGAACCAGTCAAGCCATGGCTGCAGGAGGGGGGGGGGAGAAAGAGAGAGAGAGAGAGAGAGAGAGAAGGGGAGGGGGACGGGTGCAAAAGCAGATGTGTGCCCTGGACTTCCACAAACTGGGCTGACGCTTTACTGCTGAGCCAACCAGACAGGGCCTATTTGTTTTTTAAAATAAGAAAATTTTTTTTTCAGAGACAGAGACAAAGTCAGAGAGAGGGTTGGATAGGGACAGACAGACAGTAACAGAGAGAGATGAGAAGCATAAATCATCAGTTTTTCATTCTGACACCTTAGTTGTTCATTGAATGCTTTCTCATATATGCCTTGACTATGGGGCTACAGCAGACCGAGTAACCCCTTGCTTGAGCCAGCGATCTTGGGTCCAAGCTGGTGAGCTTTGCTCAATCCAGATGAGCCCACGCTCAAGCTGGCGACCTCAGAGTCTTGAACTTGGGTCCTCTGCATCCCAGTCCGACACTCTATCCACTGCGCCACTGCCTGGTCAGGCTAAAATAGAAAAAAATTTTTAATGTGCTTCCCAGGTATTATGTATTAGCTATATATTTTCTATCATTTATTTTTTAAAAGAAGGACAATTCTTAATCCAGAAATACATCATGGTATTGGTAAGGTTTGTAGACCTGTGCTTCTTCATCATTGCCCTCTACCTTCTGGTAAACCTTTTTTATCTATTTAGGATAGTGCTTTTTGACTATTTCTCATTCTATTCTGTCAGATTGACATCTTCTACTCATTTTATAGTCATTTTCTTCTTTGATGGAGGCTACACATTTTCATATTTGTTTTTCTGTCCTCATTGCTGCATTAAATTTACCCTGACCACACATATTATTTGCTGACTTCAAGGTACCCTTTTTATTTTTTATTTTACTTTCTCTCTGTGTCACTAGAAACTATTCAACCTTTATTCTTGATGTCATCTTCTCTCTTTTCTTCTTCAACATCCTCCTCTTTGGTCCTCTTCTCCCTCTCTGACCAGTATTACTTATTAGTGTAGTTTTCTGATCCCTAATGCTATTACCACTCTTGCTTTCAAAGGCAGTTGCAGGCAGTAGAGCTGGGTCAGTCTATTGGTGGTGATAAAGGCATGATTCAGACTGGACCTTGGTTCATCAACCTTGGTACTTGAGTTCTGGCTAAAAAGGAATTCAGAGCCAAGACTCTTACTATTAGAGAAAGTTTATTTAGAAAGTCACAGAGGTAGAAGAAGTAAACAGTAGAAGAAATGCAGTCAGAAAACAAGCTGGAGAGGCTAAATAAAGGCCCTTGGAGCTTAGGAGAGAGAATAGTAAAGGTAATATGCCCAGGATGGGGGAAAATAAAAGGAGAGGAGAAAGGTACAAGTATGTTCCTGAAAGGGAGAGTTCTCCATCCTAATGGATTTTAAAGGTGAGGATTTTAGAGGAGATTCCAGGGGAAGATCTAAAAATAATATTCATGAGTTTCCCAGGTGTGTTCTTTCAAGGTCATAGTCTCCACTAAATTATCAACACCAGTGTAGGGGGTCATTTGTCAATGCAACTGGTCCTTATGTCAGTTGTGGCATTGCTTGTCTGGTTTTGCTGCTTTCCTGGACCTGGAGCTGAAACACAACTGAATTCTAGATGTTATGTGTAGGAATGCTTAAGAGAGTTGTCATGCACCTGACCAGGCAGTGGCACAGAGGATAGAGCATCAGACTGGGATGCAGAGGACCCAGGTTTGAAACTTCAAGGTCACTGGCTTGAGCGTGGGATCATAGACATGACCCCATGGTCACTGGCTTGAGCCCAAGGTTGCTGGCTTGAGCAAAGGGCCATTTGCTCTGCTGTTGCTTCCTGGTCAAGGCACATATGAGAAACCAATCAATGAACAACTAAGGTGCCGCAGAAAAGAATTGATGCTTCTCCTCTCTCTCCCTTCCTGTCTGTCTATCCTTATCTGCCCCTTTTTCTGTCTCTCTCACAAGAGAGAAAGAGAGAGAGAGAGAGAGTTGTCATGCAAGAGCCTACAAAGAAGTTGCACAAGGCTACTCTTCAGCTCTTTGTTCTTTCTGTAAGGGAGTCTAACATATGACTAGTGATATGGCAGGGGAGAAAGGGTCAGGGGAGGATCCAAACTGCATGGCCAAAGATATGAAATGTTAGAGGATCTAAACCAAAATGACTAGTGATAGGTAAGGGAAAAAAAGTTCACCCTAGGTGTGAGGTCCTTGTTTTACTCATTTATGGGCACCTTGTGCTTTTTGCCCAATGAACTTCTATATCTGGCCCATCTTCCTTGCTCTGTTAACATCTGTCTAACTGCTTATCACAAGTTTAGGTGATTCTAGTAGGTCCTTTCCTCCTGTGAGCCCTACCTTTTATGTTGGCATACATTCATTCATCAAAAAATGAACGTAGGGGAGATCCAAGATGGTGGCAGAGTAGGTGGAAACTATACTGACCTTCTCCCAGAACCAAATTAGAATTGCAACTAAATTATAAAACACACCATAGAACTGCTCCAAAAGGAGAAATGTACCCCCATGTTTGTGGCAGCATTATTCATAATAGCGAAGATCTGGAAACAACCCAAGTGTCCGTCAGAGGACAAGTGGATTAAAAAGCTTTGGTACGTATATACTATGGAATACTACTTGGCCATACGAAATGATGACATCGGATCATTTACAATAACATGGATGGACCTTGATAACATTATACGGAGTGAAATAAGTAAATCAGAAAAAACTAAGAATTATATGAATCCATACGTAGATGGGACATAAAAATGAGACTCAGAGACATGGACAAGAATGTGATGGTAATGGGGGGAGTGTGGGGGGGATGGGGCGAGGAAGGATAGAGAGGGGGTGGGGGGAGGGGAGGGGCACAAAGAAAACCAGATAGAAGGTGACGGAAGACAATTTGACTTTGGGTGAGGGGTACGCAGCATAATCAAATGTCAAAATAATCTGGAGATGTTTTCTCTGAACATATGTACCCTGATTTATCAATGTCACTGCATTAAATTTAATAATAATAATAATAAAACAAAAATCAAAAAACCCCAATCATTCTGAATAACCAATGGAGGGCTAGTTAAAGAGAAATCTTATAACCAAAAACTTACAGAAGAAGCCACATCAAAACCAGTAGGAAGAACAGATATGTGAATAGGGCTGTTCCCACTCTAATAGGTGGTTGCTGAGGTCCTAGAAGGATATCTCAGCTGTAAGGAGTTACCCCTGAGAAGTATGGGGGTCTGAACACCAAACCAGGATTTCCAACCCAGAGCACCAGAGCCAAGAAAAGGTGCCCACATAACATCTAGAATAAAAACCATGAGGGTTTCTGTCCACCAAGGAGAGAAGAGAGTCAGCTAGAGATATAAGCACTGTTTTAAAGGTCTGAGACACAAAATTTCATTCATAGCCAATCACTTGGGCTCTGGTAGAAGGGTGCCCAATACTTGTTGGCTTGATGTCCACAGTTGCTGGCTTCATCCCATGTTGCTGGCTTGGACAAGGGGTCATGAGTTAGGGTTGACCTTCCCTGGTCAAGGCACATATGAGAAGCAATTACTGAACAACTAAAGTGATGCAACTATGAGTTGATGCTGATGCTTCTCATCTCTCTCCCCCCCCCCACAAAGATAAAGAAAAAAAATACTGGCAGGAATAAAAAGTAGTTTGGATGAAGCAGAGGATAAAATCAGTGATGTAAAAAGCAAGGTAGAAAACAACACCAAATCAGAGCAGTAAAAAGAAAAAAAATAAAGATAGTTTTAGTGACCTTTGGGACAACATGAGGCATAACAACACCCACATCATAGGGATACCAGGAGATAAAAGAGAGTGCAAGGATTTGATAATTTATTTAAAGAAATAATAACTGAAAACTTTCCTAACTTCCTAAAGAAAAAAAAAGACACATAAATCCAGGAAAAGCAGAGTGCCAATAGAGATGGACCGAAAGAGACCCACATCAAGAGGTGTTATAACTAAAATGGTAAAGTTTAAAGACAAAGAATCTTAAAAACTTCAGGAGAAAGATAGTTATATACAAATCACCTCCTGAGATACTGTCAGCTGATTTCTAAACAGAAACATTTCAGGCCAGAAGGGATTGGCATGACATATTCAAAGTGATAAAAAGCAAAGGCCTACAGTAAAGATTACTTTACCCAGAAAGGCTATTTTTTAAAATTGAAAAAGAAATAAAGAACTTCCCAACAAGAAAAAGCTAAAGGAGTTTGTTACTACCAAAACAGTATTACAAAAAATGTTAAAGGGTTTGATTTTAGAAAAAGAAGAAGAAGAAGAACAAGAGGAAGAAAAACATAGTTAAAAGAATAAAATGGCCATAAATATGTTCCAATCAATAATCACTGTAAATATACAAGGTTTAAACGTGCTAATCAAAAAACATAGGATAGCTGAATGAATAAGAAAGCAAATGCATACACACACATACACACACACACAAGAAACCTACCTCAGAACAAAAGATACAGACTAAAAATACAGAGATAGAAAAAGATATTTCATGTAAATAAAAATTTTTTAAAAACCACTGGGATATCAATACTTATATCAGATGAAATAGACTTTAAACAAAAGCTATAATAAGAGACAAAGACACTATATAATGATAATGGGAGATTCAACAAGACAATATAACCTGTGTATACATTTATACACCCAACACAGGAACATTTCAATACGTGAAGCAAATCTTTATGGACATAGGGGAGAGAATGACAGTAATACAATCATAAGAGGGAACTTTAACACCCCACTGACATCAATGGATAAATCTTCCAGACAGAAAATTAACAAAAGAAACAGCAATCTTTAAATGACAATCTAGCCCAGATGGATTTAATTGATCTCTTCAGAGCATTTCAACCTAAAGCAGCAGAATATACATTTTTTTAAGCATTCATGGAATATTTTCTAACACAGACTACATATTAGTACACAAAAACAAATCTCAATAAAGTTAAGAAGATTGAAATCATATTGATCATCCTCTCTAACCATAATGGTATGCAACTAAAGGTCAATCACAAGAGAAAAACTGAAAAACACAAAAACAACAAGGAGGCTAAATAACATGTTACTAAACAATGAATGGGTTAACAATAAAATTAAAGGAGAATATAAAAGATATCTTGAAACAAATGAAAATAACACAACAATCCAAAATGGATGGGACACAACAAAAGCAATCCTAAAAGGAAATTTCATAGCATTGAAGGCCTCTTTCAAATCTCAGATAAACACTACAACTTTACACTTAATGCAGCTTGAAAAATAACAACACACAAAGTCCAAAGTGAGTAAAAAGAGAGAAATAATAAAGATCAGAGCAGACATAAATAAAATAAGTCTAAAAAAAACAACAATATAACAATGAAACCAAGAGCTCATTGTTTGAAATTATAAATAAAGACTGACAAAACTTTATTTTTTTAATTTTTATTTATTTTTTTTTGTATTTTTCTGAAGCTGGAAACCGGGAGAGACAGTCAGACAGACTCCCGCATGCACTGACAGTCAGACAGATCCACCCAGCACGCCCACCAGGGGGCGACGCTGTGCCCACCAGGGGGCGATGCTCTGCCCCTCCCGGGCATCTCTCTGTCGTAACTAGAGCCACTTCAGCGCCTGGGGCAGAGGCCAAGGAGCCATCCCCAGTGCCTGGGCCATCTTTGCTTCAATGGAGCCTCGCTGCGGGAGTGGAAGAGAGAGACAGAGAGGAAGGAGAGGGGGAGGGGTGGAGAAGCAGATGTGCGCTTCTCCTGTGTGCCCTAGCTAGGAATCGAACCCGGGACTTCTGCACGCCAGGCCGATGCTCTACCACTGAGCCAACCGGCCAGGGCCAAGACTGACAAAACTTTAAATGGACTTATTAAGTGAAAGAAAGAGAGGACCTAAATATATAAAATTAGTAATAAAACAGGAAAAGACACCAGATAAATACAAACGATTTTGAGAAACTATTATAAATAGCTATATGGCAACAAATTAAACAATTTGGAAGAAATGAATAAATTTCTACAAACATACAATCTTCTAAAACTGAGTCAGAAATAATTAGATAATCTGAATAGACAGATTACAACTAAAGAAATTAAAACAGTAATAAAAAGCTCCCACCAAACAAAAGTTCTGGACTGATGGCTTCACAGTTGAATTTTACCAAACATTCAAAGAAGAATTAACACCTATCCTTCTCAAGCTATTCCAAAAATTTCAAGAGGAGAGAAAATTCCCAAGCTCATTTATTTTAGGCTAGCATTATCCTACTTCAAAATCTAATAAACACTACAAAAAAAAAAACAACAAACCAAAACCCAGAAAATTATATGTCAATATCTCTCATGAACATACATGCTAAAATTCTCAACAAAAATATTAGCATACTAGATTCAGCAATACAGTAAACAAATTATACACCATGATCAAGTGAGATCTGTTCTGGGGATCCAAGGTTGGTATCATACTCACAAATTAGTAAACATGATATACCACATACACAAAATGAAGAATAAAAAACATATAATCATGGCAATAGATACAAAAAAAGGCATTTGATAAAAGCCAGTATTCATTTATGATCACAACTCTCAATAAAATGAGAATAGAAGGAGGAACATACCTCAGTGTAATAAAGGCCATATATGACAAACCATAGGCAACATCATACTCAATGGGCAAAATCTAAAAGCTTTTTCTTTAATATCAGGAATAAGACATGTTTGTCTGATTTCATCACTCTTATTTAACACAGTAATGAAAGTCCTAGGCACAGCAATTAGATAAAAAAGAGAAATGTAAGGCAAATTCAAAAAAAAGAAATGGAAATTGTCATTATTTGCAGATGACATGACACTATATATAGTGAACCTTAAAGATTCCATAAAAACTAGTATAATTGAAAAATAAATTCATGAAAGTGCAGGATGGAAAATAAATATCCAGAAATCAGTTGCATTATTTTACACCAATAATAATCTACCAGAACGGGAAACAAATACACACACACACACATACATAAATATATACATTATATACATACAAATATATATGTCTATTCAAATCCTTTGGTATGTATGTCCAAAGGATTTGAATAGACAGTTCTCTAAAAAAACATACAAATGGCCAATAAATATATAAAAAGATGCTCAACATCCCTAACCATCTGAGAACTGCAAATTAAAATGACGAGATACCACTTTACATGTGTCAGAATGGCTATCTTCAATAAATCAACAAGCAACAAGTGTTGGCAAGGATGTGGAGAAAAGGTAACACTCATGCACTGTTGGTGGAAATACAAATTGGTGCAGCTACTGTGGAAAACTGTATGAGGTTACCTTAAAAATTAAAAATGGAACTTCCTTACGATCCAGTGATTTCACTTCTGAGAATTTGTCTCAAGAAACCCAAAGCACTAATTTGAAAGAATATATTCACTTCTATGTTCATTGCAGCATTATTTATAATAACCAAGATATAAAAGCAGCCCAAGTGCTCTTCAGTAGGTGAGTGGATAAAAAAGATGTAATATATTTACTCAATGGAATACTACTCCTTGTTAAAAAAAAAGGAAAAAGAGGTATTACCTCTTGTGAAGCCAAAGCTAAAATTTAAACTCTTGAGTTCTCCCTATCAATCCCTTCACTCCATCCTAAACTAGACCCTTAACCCCCACACTCCAAACAAAGCTGTCAGCCTGGTCTCTATGAATCTGTCTCTATTTTGCTTGTCACTTGATTTTGTCATTAGATTACACATATGAGTAAAATCATATGGTACTTGTCTTTTTCTACTGGCTTTAAATTTTAGCTTTGGTTATAGTCTATGGGCATAATGGTTAAATGGTCTGTTTTGGTCTGTTTCAAGAACTGGAATAACTAAACAGGCTTATACGACTTAATGAGATCTGTGAGTGGTCCACCTTTGTACTCCAGGAGTAATACACTTTTGTGCCCCAGGAGGTCTGTGAGCAGCCCACCTTTGTTCTACAGGGGACTGAAAGCAAAGCCTTTGTACTCCAAAGACAGAATGAGTGCTGACTATGATTTGATTAATTCTCCCTTGAAAACCTCAAACCCTTACCTACCCTTTTCTTCCTTTTATAAAAAAGGTTTGCTGGGGATAGGTTGAAATGATTTGGAAATGTAACCCCCATCTCCCCAGATTGCGGGCCATCTGAATAAAGTGCCCATAAAAATTCAATCTCTGTTTCTGAATTGGTGAAGGCAACATGAACTCTGATATTTTTCAGTTTCAGTTCTGGCAACCATGAAAGGATAGCTTTGAGTCTCTCTAATAAGTCTGGGTATTTAGCAGGTAGTCTGCCTGGCTTCCTGGAGGGGGGGGGGCTGGGTGTGGGTTTGGAGACTCAGCATCTGTTGAGGGGATTAATTTTGGAGTCCTCTTCTGGTTCCCAAAACCCTTCATCACCTTCACCTCTAACTAAATCACTATGCTTCCTGGTTTTCTGGTTTCTGCTTTAAGGTACCTTCTGGTATCTGGTATTTAGGGCTAAGATTTGTCATCAGGTTAAGGAGCCTTCTGGTTCCTGTGTTTTGTTTTTGGGGTTTTAAAAAAATATATTTATTATTTATTTATTAATTTTACAGAGGGGGAGACAGGGAGAGAGGGAGAGAAGGAGAGAGAGAGAGAGAGAGAGAGAGAGAGAGCTGGAAGCATAAACTTCAACTCCCATATGTTCCTTGACCCAGTGCAGGGTTTCAAACCAGTGACCTCAGCGTTCCACGTTGACACTTTATGCCACCAAAGGTCAGGCTTGTTTTTGGGGGTTTTTGTTTTGTTTTATTTTAAAGAATTCTGTCTGGAAGAATAAGGAGTAGAGCCTTCATTCCAAAAAATAATCCTTTGTAGAAAATTTTTGCTGATCAGTCAACCTATGCTTATGAATCCATAACTAAAAAGGACATGGTTTATTATTGTAACATTGCTTGACTTATGTATAGCCTGTACTTAGGAGAGCACTGGCCACTTAATGGGTCTCTGAATTAATATACTATAGTTGATTTGGGGTTCTTTTGTCAAAAATCAGAGAAATGGAATGAAATGCCTTATAAGCTTGTATAGCTTTACATAATAAGGATGCAGAATAAAAAGGAAATAGATTAATGGTCCAGAGAAAAGGGACTATACCTGTGGCAGATAGTGGAAGTCCAGAAGGAAGGGCCAGGAGGACAGGAGTTTATAGATACTGCAAATAGGACCAGGGTTCCCATGGCTCCTCCATTCCCAGGAATCTTCCTTCTTACTCAGGTGTGGGAGCTGGAAGGATGAGAGCCTGAGGTAGTTTTTCCATCCCAGACCTGTTAGGGAACAAAATGTGGTGAAGGAAAGCCCCTACTGGGGCAGGGCAATACCCTTTGCAAAGACTTCCCGTGGGAGTAGGTCTAGAGGGTTTACCCATTGGTACTATTGGGCACATACTCCATTTTCTAATCATATATGTTAAACTAGAGAAGCTCAAATATATTTTTTTTTACAAGAGGATGACCCTACTAAAATTATTAGCTTAATTACATAAATTTTTGTCATCCACCAGCCCAACTGGGCAGATACACAAGCTTTACTGAACACTTTACTTACAGGGGATGAGTAAAGGTTAATATTGGATAAGAACAAAGAAGAGGCTCAAACACTATACCAAGAAAGGCCAAATGGAGTTCCTAATCTGACTCAGCTGATAACTTTAACTGAGCCCAACTGGAACCCTAATGAGGATGAACTTCCTCTCTTAGAACATAATGAAAGATGTATCCTTGAAGGCCTGGAGAAAGGAATCCTTAAACAGATAAGTCTGAACACTTCTCTGTTCAGAAGACGGTACAACAAAAACCCTCTGAGGATCCCCTCTGAACTTCTCAAAAGAATCTACCAGGACTATAGAAAGTATACTAATTTAGATCCACAACCGCTGAAAATATTAGAATGATAAATATGACATTTATTAACCAGAATGCACTGGATGTCAGAAAGAAACTTTCGAAGTTAGATGAAGAAATAGGCATGAATCTTTCCCAATTAGTAGACATTTCCTTTAAAGTTTATAATAAAAGAGAAAAGAAGGCCCAAATAACCACCGTTTCCTTGGAACAGGCCTTAGGGCAGTTTCATCAGTAAGCAAGAGGTGCCTGGCCCTCATCTAGCTCTTTCACCACCAATCGGTATGCATACTATGAGGGAAAAGTGCCCTGGAGAGATAAGTGCTCCAAGCAAGGGAAAAGGAAGCCAGAGTCAGAAAACTCAAAAATTATGCTGAGGAAAGGGAATAGCTCTGACAATAAATGACAGAGCCCAGAGGTTCAATCATTACAACAACCCATTAAGATCACCTTCCAGGAGCCTCAAGTAAAACTGACAGTGGAGGGTGTGGGGACAAACTGTAAACTCTTTGATTAGTAGCTGAGTGACATATTCTGTGGTCAATAGACCTCTAATTGAGTTCTCAAGGCAGGCTATAACTGTTAAGTGGAATTTCTGGGAGCCCTGAAAGCCAATTTTTTCTAAAACCATTAGAATGTGTTGTGGGAGAGGACATTGAAGTAGCAAAAGGAAACCATCAGCCTAATTAGCAGCATAAGAGACTGCTAAAGGAACATTTGTAATGCTTTTGATACCTGTCCTAGACCCTGCTTATGTTAGAGATCTCTCCCTCACAAGTTTACTATATTTCTTTGAGCCTGGATAAGATTAACAACTTCAACACAATATACAAAGTGCCTCAGGTTCTTGCCTCACGTACTTTTCCAGCTTTATCTTTGATATCCCTCCTATTCTCCCTGTAAGGACTGCAGTGTTCTGCTATGGAAGCCTATGTTGTCTTTGTAAAATATTACCTCTCAGACCCCATCCGGGTTAATTCCTCTACTAATCTGCAGATTTTTTTACTAAAAATTGTTGCTGTAGGAAAGATGTCTTTAATATCTCCTTTCCCCATCATCTAGGTTACATTTTCATAGGTTCCATAATTTTCTCTCATAGCAATTTTCAGAATGGCAAATATGTACTTGTTTGCACTCTTTACTTCATTTTGGTCTTACAATTACATTTCATAAGGTGTAGGACAGGTATATTCTGTTTGTGAATATATCTTCAATGTTTAGCCAGTGTCTTATTAATTGATCAAATCTGTAAGATAAATTTATGAACATAATAGCACACATACATCAGACATTTTGCAATGAAATTATTCTCAGCTCTCAAATAAAAAATGAAGATCACATTTCCTGAAGCATGTGTTTCTGAATGTTTTATAAAATTATGTAAAATTATTTTATATTATTAGTTGATAGATTTGTCAGAGTTTAATAGTTTTATAGGTGTTAGTTCTTCTTCTTTGAATGTTTGGTAAAATTCACCCATGAAGCCATTTGGTCCAGGACTTTTGTTTGTGAGAAGTTTTTTGATTATTGTTTTAATATTACTAGCGGTAATCTGTCTGTCCAGATTCTCTAATTCTTTCTTATTTAGTTTTGGAAGATTGTATGTTTCTAAGACTTTATACACTTCATCCAGATTATTCAATTTGTGGGCATATAGTTATTTGTAGTATTTTCTTACAAACTTGTGTGTGTGTGTGTGTGTTGTTACTTCTACTTTATTTCTGTTTTATTTATTTGGGTCCTTTCTCTTTTTCTCTTGAAAGGTTTATTAATCTTATTTATCTTTTCAAAGAACAAGCTCTTGGAGTCATTAATCTTTTATATTGATTTTTAAACTGTTTTATTTATTTCAGCTCTGATCTTTATTATTTCCTTCCTTTTACTATATTTGGGCTTTGTTTGTTGTTCTTTTTCAAGTTCTTCTAAGTATAACGTTAGATTGTTAGAGAATTTCCTTTTTTCTTGAGACAGGCCTCTAATGCTATGAATTTTTCTCTTAGCATTTCTTGCACTGTGCTATATATTTTGGCTTGTTGTGTTCTTGTTTTCATTCCTTTTCTTCTTTCTTTCTTTCTTCTTTAAGAGAGATGGGATAGGAGGGAGGAGGAGAGATATTAGAAGCATCAACTTGTAGTTTCTTCAATTTAGTTTTTTTCTTTTTCATTGATTGCTTCTCATACACGCCTTGATAGGGATGCTTAAGCTGAGCCAGTGACCCGTTGCTCAAGCCAACAACCATGGGCTTCAGGCCAGTGATCTTGGGCTTCTAGCCAGTGACCTTGGAATCATGTCAGTGATCTTGTGCTCAAGCTGGTGACCCTGCACTCCAAGCCATCAAGCCTGTACTCTAGCCAGGTTTGAACCTTGGGATTCAAATGGGGCCTGATGCTCAATCCATTGTGCCATCACTGGTCAGGCTTTATTTTCATTTATTTCAAATTATCTTTTGATTTTTTTCTTTGATCTCATTGTTAACCCATTCACTATTTAATAACATGTTATTTAGGCTCCTTGGCTTTTTTTTTTATTTTTCAGTGTTTTTCATGTGATTGATGTAAGGTATTTTTCCTCGCTGAGGAAGAAGAAAGGGTGTAGCCACAAAGTGTGGAATAATAAAAGCTTTATTTAGTACAGCGCTTTCTGGATGATCTTCTCTGGTCTCCAGTACAGAGACCAGAGATGTCGCATGGGGTGATCCACATGGGGGAAATTTAAAGGGTCTCTAGGGTGGTTGAGCTAATATGGACGTGGCAAAATTTCATTGGCTGACAGATAGTTGCTCTTTTCCAAAGGACTCCTGGGAAGTTTCTTTTGGCACGCATGGGTGTGAGCGGTTCTAGCCAAGTTCCCGGGTCTGGTTTCTCACATGATCTTCCCCCATTGCCCACCACCTTACATTCCACCTTTTGTGTTAAATAGGGGCACTGTTATTTGTCTGGCTACTTCCTGCTGGTTAGGTGCATCATTGGGAGGGGAGATCGGAAGGTGGTGGCTTTGAGGGGAGTCAGGAGGAATATATGTTCGACTGTGACTCAAGAACATTCTCGGATGCGGTCCTGTAAGGATTAAAAAAGAGAGGAGCAATAGGAGGATTTGCAGGGTCCAGCCTTTTGTGAGCCGGAGATGGGTAGAGTCCAGTGGTTCCAATTGGCAGCGGTCCTGCATGGGGGCAAACTTGAGGCCAAACTGCATGTCAGGAGTGGGGTACAAAAGGAAAAGGAAGGGGTCCCATCCACTCCTATAACCAAGACCTGTGAGGCAGCTAAAGGTCCAGAGTGTGATGGCAAAATAGAGAAGGTAACCTTCGTGTCCACAAGAAATGAGATGGACTTACCCACTATTTGTAACATTACCCTGGGTTTGGTGAAGGTGATGTGGGTCTCTGAGTCTAGGCCACATCAGTCGTCCATTAGGTCTAGGAATTCGAGCGGTGGGCCTGCCTGGCTGGCTAGGTCTCCCATTTAGGTGGCTTGTCCTCCACGTAGAGGCACCAAGGAAGAGCCTGTTGTCCAAAAGGCACAGTCATTCTGCCAGTGACTGAGCTGCTTGTAGTCAGGGCAGGGCTCAGTGTGCAGCTGCGGGCAGGGGCCTTGCTGGGACCAGTGACCCTGCTTGCCACATTTAAAGCAAGCTCCTGGTGGGATTCCTCTTTGCGGCCTGGACTTGGGTTGGGCACCTCTTGTGTTTTGCCCCTGTTGCTCTGCTGGCCTCAGGGCTGCCACAACAGCCTGAGTTTGGAGAGTTATCTTCTGCTGCATGCGGGCCTGGAGAACAGCCTCGGCCTTTTCCTCTTGACCATTAAAAACCTTAAATGCCATGTTCATCAGGTCTCAGATAGGGGTTTGGGGTTGAGAATAAGAGGAGGGGGGATTCTTGGGAGCCTGGCACCCAGATCCAGCTGGAAACACCGGAGCCAGAGGCAGGAGAGGGTTAGGCTTTCCTGCAAGAAGATTGAGGTTGGACCATGGGGTCAAGGAGTCCTGCAAAGCAGTATAAGGGCCAATAGCAGGCTGAGAATGGCCTGACAGAGGAGGAGCTTAAGAACACAGTGGAGAAGAGGGGGCCTCTGGCCAGCAGGGGAGGAGAAAGAGGGAGTGGTATTTGCAGGTGAATGAGAAACAGGATCCTGCGGAGGGAGAGGAGTGAGCTCCTGGGGGGAAGAGACCCGAGCAGAAGAGGTCCATGGAAGGACCAGAGAGGGGTCTCAAGAGAGGGGCACCCCCGAGGGTCAGGTATGGGGGGGAGAGAGTTGGGTGTCAGCAAGGAGGAAAATTTAGGAGTGGAGGGTTTAGTTGAGGTTTCTCTGGCCAAAAAGAGCCTGCTCCATGTAGCAGGCGGCACAGAGATTGGAACGGGAACGCAAATACTAGAAGCCCTGAATGTAAGGGATCTCCAACAAGTTCCCAGTTCTTTTGGCGATAGTTAAATTGGTGAGGATGTTAAAATCGAAAATCGCTTTAGGAGGCCACCTGGTCCGATTATCCAGTGGGTTCTGTGGCCTGGCCACAGAGGAGATGAAGAACAGTTTCTTCTTCTTTAGAGAGGGAAGGTACTCCAGGAGCCTGCACCTCTGTGGCTTCCCTCAGTCCTTGGAGTGTTCAGAGATGAGAATTGTCATCCTGCAACTCAATCTCTGGCCACCAGATGGTTAGGTAAAGTGGGAGTGACCAGGACATTGCCATGGACACACATGCACTCAGAACAGAAAAGAGGTTCCTGACAGAGCTGTGGTTTTGGACAGGGAGTCTCGACGGAAAGAACTGAGAGGAGGCTGGAGGCAGGGGACTTACTGCACCATGTGCCTAAGTGGGTGGAAGGTCAGAGATCCCTGTTCTTCCTCGGAAGGAAAAGGGAGAAGAGCAGTCCCTTGTGGACTTCAACCCTTCCTGGGTTTTGGCACCAAATGTAAGGTATTTTTCCCTGCTGAGGAAGAAGGAAGGGCATAGCCACAAAGTGTGGAATAATAAAAGCTTTATTTAGTACAGTGCTTCCCAGACAATATTCTCTGGTCCCAAGGACAGAGAAGTCACATGGGGTGATCTGCATGGGGGAAATTTAAAAGGTCTCTAGGGTGGTCGAGCTAATATGACGTAGTGAAATTTCATTGACTGACAGATGGTCGCTCTTTTCCAAAGGGCTCCTGGGAAGTTTCTTTTGGCACGTATGGGTGTGGGCGGTTCTAGCCAAGTTCCTGGGTCTGGTTTCTCACGTAACCTTCCTCCATTTCCCACAACCTTACAGTTGATTTCTAGTTTCATACCACTGTGGTTAGAGAAGATGATTAATAGGATTTCAGTCTTCTTAAGTTTATTGTGACTTGTTTTGCATCCTAACATGTGGTCTATTTTAGAAAATGTTTCATGTGCACTTGAAAATAATGTATATTCTGCTGCTTTGGGTTGAAATGCTCTGAAGATATTAAATTTATCTGATCTAGTGTGTTATTTAAATCCTCTATTTTCTTGTTGATTTTTTGTCTGGAAGTTCTATTCACTGATGTCAATGGTGTGTTAAAATTTCCTTCTATGCCTGTATTACCGTTAATGTCTCCTTTTATGTTCATCAAGATTTGCTTTTCATACTTAAATGTTCTTATGTTGGATTCATAAATGTTTACAAGGCTTATATGCTATTGTTGGTTTTCTTTCTTTATAATTATGTAGTGTCCTTCATTGTCTTACTATTGCCTTTGTTTTAAAGTCTATTTTGTCAGATATAAGATTGCTACTTCAGCTTTTTAAAATTTCTATTTGCCTGAAATATCTTTATTTTTCCCATTTTCTTTTAGTCTCTGTGTATCTTTTTTCTTTTTTTGTGTGTGTGTTTTTCTGAAGTTGGAAACAGGGAGGCAATCAGATAGACTCCCGCGTGCGCCCGACAGGGATCCACTCGGCATGCCCACCAGAGGGCGATGCTCTGCCCATCAGGGGTGTTGCTCTGTTGTGACCAGAGCCATTCTAGCACCTGAGGTGAGGCCATGGAGCCATCCTCAGTGCCCAGGCCAACTTTCCTCCAATGGAGCCTTGGCTGTGGGAGGGGAAGAGAGAGACAGAGAGGAAGGAGAAGGGGAGGGGTGGAGAAGCAGATGAGCGCTTCTCCTGTATGCCCTGGCTGGGAATTGAACCCGGGACTCCTGCATGCCAGGCCAATGCTCTATCACTGAGCCAACCGGCCAGGGCCTCTGTTTATCTTTTGTTCTGAGGTAGGTCTCTTGTAGACAGCATATATATGGGTTTGTTTTCTTATTCATTCAACATCCTATGTCTTTTGATTGGGGCACTTAAGCCATTTACATTTAAAGTGATTATTAATAGGTATGAATTTATTACCATTATATTCTGTTAACTATGTTCCCTTGTCTCCTTCACTTCTTCCTCCTCCTCCTTCTAAAAGAAGGCCCTTTAACATTTTTTGTAATATTGGTTTGGTGGTTAAAAAACAAAACCTCCTTTAACTTTTTAAATTTATCCTTTAATTTTATTCAATTTAATTTAACTTTTAATTTAATTTAACATTTATTATTTAAGTTGAACGTGTATATATTTTTTTAATTTTAATTTTTAATTTATTTGTGCTGACATGGTTTCAAGTGTCCCACTCAATATAATACCCTCTACCTCTACATTATGCCCCCCATGCCTCATGCAAAGTCTCTTTCCATTCCCATTTTACCCCCTTTGCCCCCTAACCCTTACCGCCATCCCCTCCTTTTCTTCTGCAAATTGCTACCCTGCTCTCTGTATCTACATGTGATGTATATATAATTTGGCTAATCCCTTCACCTTCTTTGATCCCATCCTCTCAACCCCCTTCGCCTCAGACCAGTTGTCCATTTGTTCCCTGTGACTCTGCCTTTTTTTCTATTTTGTTTCTCAGTTTATTGTGTTTGTTAGATTCTACATATAAGTGAGATCATATAATATTTGCCTTTCTCTGTCTGGCTTATTTCACTTAAAATAATAATCTCCAGATTCATCCATGCAAAAGGTAAGATTTTCTTCTTTGTCACTGTGTAAATATACCATAGCTTTTTTATCCACTTATCCATTGACGGCCACTTGGACTGTTTCCAGATCTTGGCTATTGTAAACAATGTTGCAGTGAACATGGTGGTGCATATCTTATTTTGAATTAGTGTTTTCAGATTCTTAGAATGTATTCCTAGAAATGGGATAGCTGGGTCATAAGACAGTTCCATTTTTATTTTTTAAAGGAACATCATACTCTTTTCCACAGTGGCTGTACAAGTCTGCATTTTCACCAGCAGTGCAGGAGGGTTTCCTTTTTTCAACACCCTTGCCAACATTTGTTATGTGTTGATTTGTTAATGAGAGCCATTCTGACAGGTATGTGATGGCATTTCATTATGGTTTTATTTGCATTTTTTCTGTTGATTAGTGAAATTGAACATTTTTTCTTATGCCCATTGGCCATCTGTATGTCCTCTTTGGAGAAGTGTCTATTCAGTTCCTTTGCCCATTTTTAAATTGGATTGTTTACCTCTCTGGTGTTAAGTTTTAGAAGTTTTTTTTTTGAATTTTGGTTATTAACCCCTTATCAGACGTATTGGCAAAAACGTTCTCCCATTGTGTGTGTTGTCTTTTTATTTTGTTAATGGTGTCTTTTGCTGGCAAAACTTTTTTAGTTTGATATAGTCCCATTTGTTTATTTTGTCCTCTATTTCACTTGTCTGTGGAGATATATCAGCAAAAATACTGCTATGGAGAGTTTACTGCCTGTTTTTTCCCCAAGATTTTTATGTTTTTACAACTTACATTTAAGTCTTCTATTCTCTTTGAATTGGTTTTTGTGAATGGTGCAAGTTGATGATCTAGTCTTATTTTCTTGATATACCTGTCTAATTTTCCCAGCATTTTTTATTAAAAAAATTGTCTTTACTCCATTGTGTGCTCTTGTATCCTTTATCAAATATCAATTGAACATAAAGGCATGGATTTATTTTGGGTTCTCTATTCTGTTCTACTGATATGTATGTGTGTTTATTTATTTATTTATTTATTTATTTATATTTTTCTGAAGTGAGAAGCAGGGAGGCAGACAGATTCCTGCACGTGCCCGACTGGGATCCACCCTGCATTCCCATCAGGGGGTGATGCTCTGCCCATCTGGGCCTGTGGGTTCAAGAGCTGTGTCTCCTTCTCGAAAACAGGAACTCCAGCTCCTTTTACCTCCAAATGCTGTGTGGGCACCCCTTCTAGGCTCTGGGGCTCTTGACTGGGGCTCCGGGCCTTGGGCTGAGGACCCAGACCTCTCAAGGTGAGCCCCCCCTCAGTAAGAGCCCCTCTAGACCCTCAGAGGGTCTTGCTTGCTTGCTCCTGGGAGCAGGGTTGTCCCTTTGCATCTCTGCCCTTCTTGGCTTGGCTTTTTCTGTGGTCCTTGGTTATAGATTCCCCTTTGTTTAGTCCAAAATTGGTTTTTAAAGATGATTATTCTATTTTTTGTGTGTGTGATATAATTTTTTTTAAAAAAATTTTCATTTATTGTGTTTACATAGATTCTAGTGTCCCCCTGAATTTATCTCCCCCTCCCCTGTGTTTCCCACAATGTGTTTCCCCTTTCCCTCCTCCCCACAATGCTCTCCCCCTTTCCCTCCAAGATTTGCTTTTCTGATCTCTATAACGTTGTGTTATGTGTGTAAAATTTCACCAATATCTTTTCCTTTTCTACTCCCTTACTATCATCCCCTTTCCCTCTGTCTGCTTTCCTGACCCTTTAATCCTGCCTCTGTCTCTATTCCATTCCTCAGTTCATATTTTTCATTGGATTCCTCAAATGAGTGAGGTCATACAATATTTTTCTTTCTCTGCCTGGCTTATTTCACTTAACATAATAGTTTTCAGATCCATCCATGTTGTTGCAAAAGATAAGATTTCCTTCTTTTTTATGGCCCTATAGTATTCCACTGTGTATGTGTACCACAGTTTTTTTTTTTTATTGTATTTTTCTGAAGCTGGAAACAGGGAGAGACAGTCAGACAGACTCCTGCATGCGGCCGACCGGGATCCACCCGGCACGCTCACCAGGGGCGACGCTCTTCCCACCAGGGGGCGATGCTCTGCCCCTCTGGGGCATCACTCTGCCGTGACCAGAGCCACTCTAGCGCCTGGGGCAGAGGCCAAGGAGCCATCCCCAGCGCCCAGGCCATCTTCGCTCCAATGGAGCCTTGGCTGCGGGAGGGGAAAAGAGAGACAGAGAGGAAGGAGGGGGTGGGTGGAGAAGCAAATGGGCGCTTCTCCTTTGTGCCCTGGCTGGGAATCGAACCCGGGTCCCCCACACGCCAGGCCGACACTCTACCGCTGAGCCAACCGGCCAGGGCCAACCACAGCTTTTTAATCCACTCGTCCACTGATGGACACTTGAGCTATTTCCAAATCTTGGCTATTGTAAACAATGCTGGCATAAACATGGGGGTGCATTTATTCTTTTGAATGATCCATGTGGTGTTCTGGGGATATATTCCTAAAAGTGAGATGGCTGGGTCAAGAGGCAGTTCCATTTTTAATTTTTTGAGAAATCTCCATACTGTTTTCCACAGTGGCTACACCATTCTGCATTTCCAGCAGCAGTGCAGGAGGGTTCCCTTTTCTCCACATCCTCATCAGCACTTATTCTGTGTTGTTTTGTTGAGCGCCATTCTGACTGGTGTGAGGTGATATCTCATTGTGGTTTTAATTTGCATTTCACTAATGATTAGTGATGTTGAGCATTTTTTTCATCTGCCTATTGACCATCTGTATGTCCCCTTTGGAGAAGTGTCTATTCATTTCTTTTGCCCATTTTTTGATTGGATTGTTTATCTTCCTGGTGTTCAGTTTTACAAGTTCTTTATAAATTTTGGGTATTAACCCCTTATGTAATGTATTGTCAAATATGTTCTCCCATCATGTGGTTTGTCTTTTATTTTGTTCATATTGTCTTTAGTTGTGCAAAGCTTTTTAGTTTGATATAGTTCCATTTATTTATTCTGCCATTTATTTCCCTTGCCCGTTGAGATAAATCAGCAAATATATTGTTGCAAGTGATGTTGGAGAGCTTATTGCCTATGTTTTCTTCTAGGATGCTTAAAGTTTTATGACTTACTTTAAGTCTTTTATCCATTTTGAGTTTATTTTTGTTAATGGTGTAAGTTAGTGGTGTAGTTTCATTTTTTTTTCATGTACCTGTCCAATTTCACAACATCATTTATTAAAAAGACTGTCTTTACTTCATTGTATACTGTTATCTCCTTTGTCAAATATCAATTGTCTGTAGAGGTGCGGGTTTATTTCTGGGTTCTCTGTTCTGTTTCATTGATTTATATGCCTGTTCTTATGCCAGTTACCAGGCTGTTTTGAGTACAATGGCCTTGTAGTATAACTTGACATCTGGAAGTATGATACCTCCCACTTTATTCTTCCTTTTCAAAATTGCTGAGGCTATTCGTGTTTTCTTTCGGTTCCACATAAATTTTTGTAATATGTGTTCTATATCTTTTAAGTAAGTCATTGGCATTTTAATCGGTATTGCACTGAATTTATAAATTGCTTTGGGTAATATAGACATTTAATAATGTTTATTCTTCCTAACCATGAACCTAGTATTTGCTTCCACTTGTTTGTATCTTCTTTGATTTCTTTTATCAATGTTTTACAATTTTCCAAATACAAGTCTTTAACCTCCTTGGTTAAGTTTACTCCTAGGTACTTTATTATTATTTTTTGTTGCAATAGTGAAGGGATTTGTTTTTCTAAATTCTCTTTCAGACAGCTCATTGTTGGTGTGTAAAAATGCCTCTGATTTCTGAATATTAATTTATATCCTGTCACCTTGCTGTATTCATTTATCAAGTTCAGTTGTTTTTTGACTGAGACTTTAGGGTTTTCTATGTACAATATCATATCATCAGCAAATAATGATAGTTTTACTTCTTCTTTTGCCATGTAGATACCTTTTATTTCTTTTTCTTGCCTGATTACTGTGGCTAGGACTTCCAGAACTATGTTGAATAAGAGTGGGAAAAGGGGACACCCTGCCTTGTTCTTCATCTTAAGGAGATTGCTTTTAATTTTTGTCCATATGATGTTGGCTGTAGGTCTGTCATAGATGGCCTTTATTATGTTGAAGTATGTTTCCTGTGTTCCCACTTTGCTGAGAGTTTTGATCATAAATGGATGCTGGATTTTATCAAATGCTTTTTCGGCATCTATTGATATTATCATGTGGTTTTTTGTTTATGTGATGAATTACATTGATTGATTTGTAAATATTGTACCAGCCTTGCCTAACCAGAATAAATCCCACTTGATCATGATGTATGATTTTTTTCATGTATTACTGGATCCAGTTTGCTAATATTTTGTTGAGAATTTTAGCATCTAAATTCATCAAGGATATTGACCTATAATTTTCTTTCTTTGTGTTGTCTGTGCCTGGTTTAGGAATCAGAATTATGCTCACCTCATAAAAGGAGCTTGAAAGTCTTCCCTCCTCTTGAATTTTTAGAAAAAGTTTGAGAAGGTTAGGAGTTATTTGTTCTTTGAATGTTTAGTAGAATTCAACTGTGAAGCCATCTTGACCAGAGCTTTTGTTTTTTGGGAGTTTTTTGATAACTGTTTCAATCTCACTTGTTATAATTGGTCTATTTAGGTTTTCTGATTCTTCCAGATTGATTTTTGAGAGATTATATTTTTCAAATAATTTGTCCATTTCACCTAGGTTGTCTAATTTTTGGCATACAGTTCTTCATAGTATTTTCTTACAATACTCTGTATTTCTGCTGTGTCAGATGCTACTTCTTTACTTTCATTTCTAATTTTACTTGGGTCCTCTCTTTTTCTTGGTGAGTCTGGTTAAAGGTTTATTTATCTTCTTTACCTTTTCAAAGAACCAGCTCTTGGTTTTATTGATCCTCTGTATTGTTTTTATAGCCTCTATGTCATTTATTTCTGCTCTGATCTTTATTATTTTCTTTCTCTACTTCCTCTGGGCTTTACTTGCTATTCTTTTTCTAGTTCTTTTAGTTGCATGGTTAAGTTGTATATTTGAGCTTTTTCTAGCTTCTTAAGGTATGCTTGTAATGCTATGAACTTCCCTCTCAGGAATGCTTTTGCTGAGTCCCATAAATCTTGAGTTTTTTTATGTTCATTTTTATTTGTTTCAAAGAAATTTTTGGTTTCGTCCTTGATCTCATTGTTGACTCATTCATTATTTGATAACATGCTGTTTAGATTTCAAGTATTTGAGTGTTTTTCACTTTATTAAAGTTGATTTCTAGTTTCATGCCATTGTGGCTTGATATGATTTCAATCTTCTTAAATTTATTGAGGCTGCTTTTATGCCCTAACATGTGGCCTATCCTAGAGAATGTACCATGAGCACTTAAAAAGAATTTACATTATGCTGCTTTAGAATGAAAGGTTCTGAAGATATCTATTAAATCTAGTGTGTCCCTTAAGTCTGCTGTTTCTTTGTTAATTTTGTTTCTTGAGGGTCTATCCAGTAATGTTAGTAGGGTATTGAAATCCCCTACTATTACAATATTGCTGTTACTCTCACCTTTTATGTCCATCAAAGTCTGCTTTATATTCTTAGGTGCTCGTATATTAGGTGCATAGATGTTTATAACGGTTATCTCTTCCTGTTGGATTGCTCCCTTTATCATTATGTAGTGACCTTCTTTATCCCTTACTATAGCCTTTGTTTTAAAGTCTGTTTTGTCAGATATAAGTATTGCTTTTCCAGCTCTTTTTCATTTCCAGTTGCATGAAATATTTTTTTTCTAACCGTTTACTTTCAGTCTATGTGTATCTTTTGTTTTTAGTGTGTTTCTTGTAGACAACATATGTATGGGTCCTGTTTTTTTTTTTATCACACATCTACCCTATTTCTTTTGATTGGATCATTTAATCCATTTTTATTTAAGGTTATTATTGATATGTCATTGTTTATTGCCATTTTTTTAAATCTACATTTCTTCTTTACTAGATTTTTTTCCCCTCACTTTGTTCTGTCTACAGTAGGCCCTTTATCATTTCTTGCAGCATTGATTTGGTTGTAATGAATTTCTTGAATTTTATTTTATTTTTTTGTCTGGGAAGCTTTTCATTTCTCCTTCAATTTTAAATGATAGCCTTGCTGGATAAAGAAGTCTTGATTGTAGGCTCTTGTTCTGCATTACTTTGAGGGTTTTTTTTGTGTTTTTTTTCAGAGACAGAGATTGTCAGAGAAAGGGATAGAATAGGGGCAGACAGACAGGGACAGAGAGAGATGAGAAGCATCAATCATCAGTTTTTTGTTGCGACACCTTAGTTGTTCATTGATTACTTTCTCATATGTGCCTTGACTGTGGGCCTTCAGCAGACCTAGTAACCCTTAGCTCGAGACAGTGACCTTGGGTCCAAGCTGGTGAGCTTTGCTCAAACGAGATGAGCCCACACTCAAGCTGGCGACTTGGGGTCTCAAACCTGGGTGCTCCGTATCCCAGTCGAACGTCCTATCCATAGTGTCACCATCTGGTCAGGCACTTACAATATTTCTGTTCATTTCCTTTTGGCCTCAAGTGTTTCTGTTGAGAAGTTGGATGTCATCCTTATAGGGGCTCCTTTGTAGGTAATTGACTGTTTTTCTCTTGCAGCTTTTAGTATTTTTTCTTTATCTCTTAGTGTTGGTATTTTGATTATGATGTGTCTTGGTGTAGGTCTCTTTGGGTTCTTTTTTAATGGGGTGTTTTCTGCTTCTTGAAACTGTATGACTCTTTCCTGCATCAATTTAGAAAAGTTTTCAGCTATGATTTCTTCAAACAGGTTCTCTATCCCTTGTTATTTCTCTTCTCCTTCAGGAACCCCTATTATATGGATATTGTTTCTCTTCATGTTGTCACAGAGCTCTCTTAGAGTTTCCTCAGACTTTTTGATCCTCTTTCCTTTTTGCTGTTCTGCTTCTATGCTTTTGCTTATCCTGTCCTCTTTGTCGCTGATTCAATCCTCTGCTTCATCCACCCTGCTTTTAATTCCTTCTAGTTTAGTCTTCATTTTGATATTGTGTTTGTCATTTCTGTCTGTTTTTTTTTTTTTTTTAAGATTTCAGTTTTCTTTTTGATGCTTACAATTTCTTTATTTAGGTGCTCGTTAAGTCCATCCATTGTAGCTTTGAGATCCTTAAGCATCCTAACAATCATTATTTTAAACTCTCCATTCTGTAATTTGATTCCTTCCATTACATCCAGATCTTTTTCTGGGGATTTTTCTTGTTGATTCATATGATTTAAGTTCTTCTGTCTTCCAATTGTTTCTGTTTGTGGTTTGCAGGCTTGTTCGAGTTGTGGTCTCTTTAACTAGTAGAGCTGCTTTTCCTTTTTCTATATCTTAACTGGGTCAGATCTGAGGATCCTTTCCTTAGTATGTCACTCTAACAAGGGTTGTTTGGTCCTGAACTGATGGTCTACATATCTGGCCTCTGATAGTGCCCTCACTGGACCATTTTGGCTGTGGCCTGGTGCAGACCATTGGGGATCGCTGCCCTGAAGACCCTTATCTATCTTTTTGGAACTACATGCAATCCAGGTCCTGTGGCTGCCTCTGCTGAGGCCAGGTTCCATTGTTAATATCTACTTAGGCTACTTTTTATCTACTTTTGGCCTGGAGAATGTTCATTTAAATGTTCAGGTTCCCCTGAGATCTGCTTTTTGATGCCTCTTATTGATGGCTACTTGTTGGGCTCAGTACCATAAATCAGAGATTAGGTAAGGTATTGGATGTGGCTTGCTCCTTAGCCTCAGGTCTCTTTTTATTCAACCTATTTTATTTTATTTTTTTAATTTTTCTTTCTTTTCAGCCCTCCAAAGAGTGTGGCCATAGGAGTCCAATAGGTGTGGCCTTTGTGTTCCTGAAGTGCAGTATGTCTGCAAGCCCACCCCCATTGCTGCTGCTGCCTGGGTTATTCAGGCACGGGTGTTGCTGGCACCAGTCTGCTACTGCGGTAGCTGCGGCTTCTGCCTTGCCTCCTTGGGTGGAACTGCAGGCATGTGGCTGGTCTGTAAGCCTTGGCCAGACCCTGGCCTCAGTCCTGCCCCCCTGGGCTGCATTCACATGTCTGGGTCTGGGCTGCAAGTCTTGGCTAGCCTCTGGCCTCCACCCCACACCTGCAGGTGGGACTGCTTTTGTGCACTCGGTCACAAGTGTGGGCCAGTTCCGGGCCTCTGCCTTGCTCCCCAAGGCTGCTCTGGTGCACTTGGGCTGTAAGCCTGGGCAGGTTCCACGGCTTCCATCCTGCCTCTGCGGATGGAACTGTGTTCATGCACTTAGGCCGCAGCCACAGCCGGCCCTTGGCTTCCGCCCCTGCATGGACAGAACCACACTCCTGTGTCCTGTCACTGCCTGCCCTCTGGCGAGCACTCAGCATTGTGGGGTGGCATTGTAGCTGAGACCTCAGCACCCAATACTGTATCCCTGATGGGTTTTCTGCTTCCAAGAGACTCTGCTGTGAGTGCCGTGGGAGAGCTTTTGTTTGGCTGGTGACCTGCTTCCCTTTGCTGGTATTGCCGTTTCCAGGGGAAATATTCACTTTAGATTTGGGTAGTAATTCAGCCCAGGGGTTAGGATGGCTGTCCTTCAAAGTGTTTCTCCCTGTGCCCCCTAGATTACACTCTCTTTCTGCAACTCTGATCCTCTCAGTTCTCCCTATTCCCCAGAGCCCTGGGTGAGTGGTTGTGAAAGAGGTTTTCTGTGCGGTCTGTTTAAGACAAATTCTGGGTCTGAGAAATCTGTCTCTTTCTTGCAAACAGTATCCTGACTTGTTTCATAGTTAAATTCTGTCCATATGACTCTTCTAGTCTCCAGGGCTGCAGGCTGGGACTTTGGTCTTGGGGCTCAGGTCTTTCCCTTCTCTGGTAAAACCCCACTATCACGTGAGTGCCTCTGGGCTGACGCTCACTCCCAGGAGTTGGGCAGCCCTCTCTGCATTTCCACTTTTCTTATCAGTCTCAGTGTGGCTTCTTTGGTGTTCTTTGGTTATAGATTCCTCTTGGTTTAGCCCAAAGTTGGTTTTTCCAGATGATTGCTCTTAAAATTAAGTTGTAATCCATTTTTGTTCTGGAAAGTAGAAGTTTGAACATCCACCTAGTCTATCGCCATTTTGCCACCAAATGATATAAAAAAAAATGATTGTTCTTAAATTAAGTGTAATCCAATTTGTTTCTGGCAGGTGGCAGTTGGAATGTCCATCTATTTTGTCACCATCTTCCTCTCTCTTGAATTAGCTTTTAATGCATATTTGGCCTCTGAATGTACCCTCCCTGGACCATTCTGGCAACATTACTCTTTTGCACATATAAAAAATACAAGTGAAGTAAATTGAGTAAGATATTCTTAAAACTTCTTCATATTCAGAATTTGACTATTTTAAATCACTTTTCAATTTAACGACATTAGGCTCTTTGCTTTTCTATGCACTGCTATTAAGAAAAATTGTGGTGTAATATTGCCTGTGATAATGTTCCACTGTTGCTTTGATTGTTCCTTGAAATCCCTGCCACCCACTGCATGTGGGTACACATGCATTGATGCACATGTATGGGCAGGCACAATGCCATAATGACTGTCACCTGGCAGATGATAACTCAAACATATATTCTCATTTTAGAAATGTTACAATGTAAAAAAAAAAGCATTTCAAAATTAAGAAAATACAAACATTTTTCATACACACACACACACACATTTTCCTGAATGATGTGGTTGTGTCTTTATTTTTACCATAATGGCATCATATTATACACATTTTTCCTGCATTTGCTTTTCTCATTTAATACTGTATATAACTCCCTCTAAGTCACTTGGCATTGCTCTTTTTCAGTCCTTTAAGTAACCATATACTGTTTTATGGTGGGTATGTATCCCAATGTATTTAGCCAGTTTCACATTTATGAAAAATCATTTTGTCCATAAAGCTTTTGAAACTACCAACAATGCTGCAATAAGTATTCTTGTACATATTTCTTCAAGTTGTGCTTTTATTTCCCAGGTCTGGAATTATCAAATGAAGGGATATTGTTTATTTTAACATGAATTGTAAGATTGATTTCCACAAATGCTAAGAAATCTTGTCCTCCTGCCCCCACCAGCAGTGCTCTGTCCCCCATAACCTGCACATCCATTTTGAAAAAACTGACATTTAACGATAATAACTCTTTTTTTTTTTTTTTTTACAGAGACAAAGAGAGAGTCAGACAGGGACAGACAGACAGGAACGGAGAGATGAGAAGCATCAATCATTAGTTTTTCGTTGCTCATTGCGACACCTTAGTTGTTCACTGATTGCTTTCTCATATGTGCCTTGACTGCGGGCCTTCAGCAGACCAAGTAACCCCTTGCTCGAGCCAGCGACCTTGCGTCCAAGCTGGTGAGCTTTTGCTCAAACCAGATGAGCCTGCGCTCAAGCTGGCGACCTCGGGGTCTCGAACCTGGATCCTTGGCATCCCAGTCCGACACTCTAGCCACTGTACCACCGCCTGGTCAGGCGATAATAACTCTTCTCATCTAAAAGAGTAGTTACCTTCTTTGTCTTTAGTAATATCTCATTTTCTTTATATTAGTTCTTATGTATTTCTTTTTAAATTAATTTTAAACATTTCATTGTTTTTGTTCCTTTTAAAATGATTTCCTTCCCATTTTATTCTGTGTTTAGAATACAGCCATTGCTGTTTAAAAATATTTACCTTATATCTAAACTGTTTTTTAACTTTGTTTAAAATATGTATTTAGCCACATCATTACCAGATATTTTTAAATTGCTTCTCTTCCAGCCTCTGGAGACTGTCAGCAAATTGTATTTCTCACAGCAACTTTCTCTTGAAGGAAGATGTGGCACTTTTTATGGCTTCCACAACTACTCTTCATTCAATTTTCCTTCTGTGGCATGCTTTAATTTCTACTTTCTCTTTAAAGTTCAAGAATTTCAAGCTGTAGGTCTGTGACTTCTTGTCAATCCAGCCTGAAACTTTACACACACCCTTCCAATCTAGAACTCATATCTTTCTTCAGTTCAAGAACATTTTATTCTACTCTTTATTGAATGATTGCCTTTTTTCCACATGTTCATTTTCCTTTTTTTGGAAATTCCTTTTATTTTCATATGAACTCTCCTGCTCATGCTTCCAGTTTCTCCTTCCCTTTTTGGGTACTTTAATTTGTTTTATTTTATTTATTTATTTATTTATTTGCAAGTTGAAAGATAAGAATTTTATTTATTTTTCTTTTTTTTGGTATTTTTCTGAAGTTGGAAACGGGGAGGCAGTCAGACAGACTCCCGCATGCTCCCGACTGGGATCTACCCGGCATGCCCACCAGGGGGTGATGCTCTGCCCATCTGGGGCATTGCTCTGTTGCAACCAGAGCCATTCTAGCACCTGAGGTGGAGGCCATAGAGCCATCCTCAGCACCCAGGCCAACTTTGCTCCAATGGAGCCTTGGCTGCAGGAGGGGAAGAGAGAGATAGAGAGGAAGGAGAGGGGGAGGGGTGGAGAAGCAGATGGGTGCTTCTTCTGTGTGCCCTGGCCAGGAATTGAACCCAAGACTCCTGCATGCCAGGCTGATGCTTTAGCACTGAGCCAACCGGCCTGGGCTGATAATTTGATTTATTTTTTTGCTCAGTACTTTCAAGTAATTTTATGTTTGTTCTTCCAGAGCACTAATTGAAGCCTTAATAATTATTACCTTCTCCTTTATTTAACTAATAAATTTTCCACTGATTAATCTTATTTTTATGCAAGTCTTTTAAAGATACCCTTAGAACACCTTAATAATCTTATTTGTTATTCAGGTTTTCATCTATTCTTTCCAGCACCTTTGTTTCATTAAAATTTTAATTTTTCTACCTGATCTTTCCCTTTCTCTGGTTTCTGGGACCTTTTTAATGGGTTGCTAGTTTTCCTTGTCTACTATTTAGGAATCAAACCTGGTGTTCAAGTGTCCTCTATGATGGAAACACTATTGGATATTGGAGGAGAAATACAAATGAATTATAGTTCTGTGTGTCTGTAATGTAAAGACACACATCAGCATTTTCCTGAGAAACCTTGGAGAAACTCCTGTGGTCTCCCTTGACTCATTCATTGCAGGAGAAAACAATGTTTTGTTTTGTTTTTTGATTTTTGTCTTTTATTCTTTTTTCCTTGTCCTGGATTTGGAAGGATCTGAAAGGCCTGGCACATGTACACTACATTAATGTCAACTTTGAGGCAATGAAGGACAGAATTGGGATCCACAAATCACAATTTTTTCTTTTGTACATGTATATCCATAGGTTCTGGCTGCCAACTCTACCCAAATATCCCCATTGACTATTCAGCTCAGTGAGTTGGAAATCCTATACACTTTGACCAGCTCTTATCTGAAAGTGACCTTATGATGTCCAAACTCTCACTCACAGATCTCAGCACCTGTCTGTTGCCAGAGAAGCAAGTAGTTCATTTTACTGTGATGGTTGCTTTAGTCAGGCCACAAAGTATATGCTTTTTATGGGAGGATTTTAAGCATAAGAGAGCAATAGCTAGACTTCCATTTGAACAAGATTATAACAGTGGAGGCAAAGAGACTAGTTAGGAGGTAGTTGCAGGAGTCCAGGAGAGAAGTGAATATGATTTGGACTATGGTGGTGGAACAACAGATAGAAAGAAGTGAATGGATCTGAGAGTTATTGAGAAATCTTATTTGATACTATAAGACAGAGTGATGAACTGGAGATAGTGGTTAAGAAGAGGCAGAGTTAATAGTTAACATGCTAAATAATTAAGTAGAATTCAGAAGACAATCAATCCAAACATATATGCAGAGAATCTGCAAGAGAAATACAACCATTTAGGCAAAATAGTTTATCTTCAGTGTTTAACAGATCTGAAACCCCCCATATCTCATTCATTCATTTGCAAAATATCTATATAGCACCTAATAAGTGCCAGTCACTATGCTAGGGACTGGAGAGATATCTATGAGTAAAATGCTATACATGCCAGAGAAAGAAAACAAGATGTTCTGAGATGTATATGGCTAGTCAAAATAACTTAGCCACAAAATTAGAAAGAAAAAAGGCTCACAGTCTTTTATAGTGAAATGGTATACTAAAATGGGCAGAGAAAGCCTCCCAGGTTTTAATTTTGGTTTTTCCTTTCTTTAGTGAGAACAACTGCAGCTGCTTCATGGTGTAGGAGGAGGTATCACTATAAAAATCTCTAAGTGTACATTCTGACGGATAACAAATGATTTTGAAATCATCTAGAAAGGAAGGGGTAAAGCACCTTTGCATCACTTGAGGGGAGGTGATTTGGTCTGATCCAATATAGAGTATATACCAGAACTGGTCTTATGTGGCACCATGGGGTTTGCTTAGACCAGGGGTCGGGAACCGTTCTGGCTGAGAGAGCCATGAACACCACATATTTTAAAATGTAATTCCATGAGAGCCATATAATATGTTTAACACTAAATACAAGTAAATGTGTGCATTTTATGTAAGACTAATACTTTTAAAGTACAATAAGTCTCTGAATTCTTTTTAATAACATTATGCTATTGCTAACCGATGATGAATAAAGTACTTCTTACCATTAATGCGACTTCTGGTGCTGCATGGTTTTGCTGATGGCTTTGTAGTCTGGTTGATATGTGATGAGGTTAAGCTTCTTGCAGGCGTTGAGACTTCCATCCATTAAACGTGAGCATAGATTGCTCTTAATGTTCTTTAGATGTGAGAAAGACTGCTTACATGCATACATAGAGCCAAACATTGTCAGTACACAAATACTCACATGCTGCAGTGTGTGGTATGTGATGGGAAGTGCATTCCAAATTTTGACAATCAGCTGGTCCACAGGTTGAAGCTTTTTCATTTCTTCCCACTTATGTTTGCTTGCCAACTCTGCTTGCTGTCATGCAAGTCTTTCCAAATCTTCATTCAGTGACTTGAACTTATTCTGAAGCCTTCAGGTCAGCAGCTTGTAGCTCAAAATCTCTGACGGAGACACGGGGGATGTAACTCAGGTCGGCTCTCTCCACGGCACACTCGTGTAGATGGGTGATGAACTTAAAAAGATGAGTGCGCTCACAAAATTCTCCAAAGTGTGCTTTGAATGACTGCAGGAGATTAGATGTGAAGCCCGCTAGCTGCTGGAGATCAAGATGTTGAGCAGGGTCACTTGCTGTGCATGCATCTTTAAACTCTCCCAGTTTTTCAAAGTATAGTAAATGACCCGTTTCAATGTCAGCAATGAAGAGTTCCAGCTTGTTTTCAAATTCAAACACTGCTTGTTAAAGGGATAAGACTGTATTTCCCACGCCTTGCATTTTCACATTGAGCTGGTTCAGATGTTCAATCATGTCCATGAGATAGTAGAACTTCAGGAGCCACTCAGTGTTAGCTAACTCAGGATACTTGACGTTTTTCATTTCAAAAAAAGTTCGGATTTCGCTCAGACAAGCCGTGAAACGGCTGAGCACCTTCCCTCTTGACAACCAACCCCACATTGCTGTGCAGAAGCAGACCTGTATAATTATTCTCAACTTCATCCAGCAGTGTTTTAAACTGGCGATCATTTAAAGCTCAGACAACAACAAAGTTGACCACCCGAATGACCAGCGACATCATCTCACCAAGCTGCTCGCCACACATCTGAGCACAAAGCGCCTCCTGATATAGGATGCAGTGAAAACTTAGGATGAGTCTCTTTTCTTGTTCATGAAAAAGTGCTACAAATCCTCTGTTTTTCCCTACCATGCACGGAGCACCATCAGTACACACCAAAATAAGTTTATCTATCGGTAGACTTTTTTCTTAGGGAACTCATTGAAGGACTTGAATAAATCCTCCCCTCATGTTGTCTTTCATAGGCAAAACAGCAAGACTTTCCACATGTAGTGTGTCACCAACAGCGTACCTTGCAATCACACTGAACTGGGATAAATGGTTTATGTCTGTTGGCTCATCCAAAGTGAGAAAAAAAAATGGTGCTCCATTTATGTCCTTCACTTGTGTTGCCTCAGTTTGATTTGCCGTCATGGTGGTATGATTGTGAACAGTTCTTGCCGACAGAGGCATGCTTTTTACTCAATTGATTATCTTGTCTTTATCTGAAATGTTGTCAAAAAGTTCATTGGCAACATCAAGCATGAATGTTTTGGCATACTCTTCATCTGAGAATGGTTTTCCATTTCTCACAATTGCTAAAGCACCAACAAAGCTAGCTGAATTCCAAACGCCTTGTTGGGTCCAAACACGGAGTTGCTGCTGACTAGCTTGCCCTCTGCACAGTAGCTCTCGACATGCTTTCTTCCTACTCTCCCCCGCTGGATATTTTGATGCAAATGTAGTACGGCGTGTGTCAAAGTGCCACTTTATATTTGACTGTTTTATCAATGCAATTTTATCATTGCATATTAGACACACTGCAGAACCTGCTCTCTTCACAAAGGCAAATTCCTCTGTCCATTCCTGATGAAAAGTACGATACTTCTCATCTTTTTTCTTTTAGCCATCTTCTTCATCAAAAGGGTTTCTGCAATTAGCTAGCTGACTACTTGATTGAAACGAGGGAAGTTTACTTTCTGACCTCACAGCGACCCATGTACATTATACATTATCCAATAAAAATTTGATGTTGTCCCGGAGGACAGCTGTGATTGGCTTCAACCATCCGCAACCATTAACCTGAGCGGTAGGACATGAACGGATTGTAATACATGAGAATGTTTTATATTTTTAACGTTAGTATTATTTTTTATTAAAGACTTGTCTGCGAGCCAGATGCAGCCATCAAAAGAGCCACATTTGGCTCATGAGCCATAGGTTCCCGACCCCTGGCTTAGACCTATGCTTGTGAACTGAGAGTTTCAGAATATAACCCAGCCTTTGCAGAGTGGGGAACTTAGTGACTGATTGTGACAATGGTGATTGTCTTTCTTCAGCATTCAGTGAAGGAGGGCTTTGCTCCCACCCCTTTTATGGCTGAAATGTCAGTAGCCTCCCCCAGTACTCTTCACACCACACCTGGCCTTCAGGAAGAATGCCATAGGCTTGGTCAGTAGTTCCTTCCAGCACTGAATAGACCCACACCTCCTGCACAGAGACTCAGCTGCCTTGTATGCTTGAGTTGCATTTAAACCAGTATGGGGTGCTGAATACAAATAAATTCCCAGAGTAGTGTTGAAAGAATATAATTGTACTTAACTTGAGATTCCCAGGTCAATTTGGATGAAAATCCTCTTCACAGAGCATATGGGAAATGAAAGGGTTTTAGCCCAAAGGGCAATATCCAGCTTGTCTGGGAACCCATACCCAGACTGGACATGCATTAACAACTGGAAAACCCACAACCATTTCTTTACTTGGTAATTATATTCAGTTTTTAACATCTGGACACAACTTGCCAATGCCAGCTTTACGTAGTCACAAGTAACCCAAGGTCACAGTCAGGGCCTTGAGACAGGGCTGAGCTACTTTGGGTACTGGCTGGCAGACCCCTTGTACATGGTTGGAGTCTGAAGGCCATGGACTCAATTATGAATCACTGGGTCTTATTAGCACATCAAAGACTTGAATATTTATATTCTGGGAACAAAAAATATGTAGAGGGACCCCAAATGATTCTTAGGAATTAAGGCACAGATAATCTGTGTTCTGGCATTCTTTCAAGCAGCAAATAATATGAATAAGAAATGAATGATCAAGGTCATTGCACTTAGAACCCCATCTTGTCATGTTATTGAAGAGAATCCTTAGTTATTAGAGGGACTATTCCTGAGAACCCACCCACTGGTTCTGGGAAGATGTAGCAATTTTTCTATTGTGAGGTATAAGTTTTGGCACACAGATAAATGGGCCTGAAACAGTCTCAAAACCAGCAGTGGACAGGGAGGAAAAATAGGGATTGTGGTGATTTTACCAGCAACATTGGAAATTACTATCTTGTCAATAAGTCATAGATATTAATACTTCTGTCCCTTTTTACAGTTAAATTCTAGTTTCAATGGTAATTTTAGTCTTTCTGAACGTGTTGATTATAATTTTGTGGCCCAACATATGGTATATCCTTGGGAATGTTCCATGCACAGTGAAGAAGAATGTGTAATCCGATGTTTTGCGGTGAAATGTCCTATAAATATCCATTATGTACATTTGGTTTAATGTGTCATTTAAGGCTGATATTTATTTACTGATTTTCTGTTTGGATGATCTATCTAAAGCCATCAATGGTGTGTTGAGATCTCCTAGCATGATGAATCCAAATATATTCTAAAGAAATCTAATTCTGTAAACTATTAATGGACACAGAAAAGTTTTATGGTCAAGAAAATTTGGGAAATTACACTTTAAATAGATGTAAATAGGTTTCATTATTGCAGTACTTTTCAGAGCCTTTGATATGCTAATAGCCATAGAGGATCTCTCATAGAAAAAGATTGGAGTATGCATCTTTCCCCAAAACTGATTGGACCACAAAATCCCTTCCTTTCATGCTCCAGCACACTTGTATTTGCAGAGGACAACTCATAGGAAGAAAGGCAGCTCTAGATATAGACTAGAATGCTAAAAATGATTGCAAATTCCATACGAATGAGAATACTTTCTATTTTGTAAATCTTCATCCTATACTGTAAGCACTAAGAGATAATAGTATTATTGTCCTAATCAGTGTCTTAAGGATAACAAAGCCAATGTACTGAAGTGTCCTCATCAAGATGAAAAGCATACCTGTTTTCTACTTTCTTTGCAAGTTGCCCTTAATTATTCGTTGTGGATCACTTGCATTTTTTTTAGTTCTTGTCCAAGCAGTTCTTTTAACATTACCTTATTTTAACCTATGGGGTAATTTATTTTTAGCCTCAAATCCAATTAATCCAAAGGTATTAAGTGAATTTGATCCAAATATTTGTCTATTTAACTCTTCCTTAGAGGAAGCACTGAATTTTCTCTATTATGTACATAATTGCTGCTTTGTACTCATGGCTAATTAAGGAGGAAGGAGCATAAATTCATGTGGCAGGGTTGTAGTACTACAAAGGTCACAAGATATTTTAGGGAAAACTGAAAGTTGGAGAGGTAAAGATAACAATAAAAATATGTTTCTATTTTAATGTGTTCACAATAGCTTACACATGAGCTTGTGACTAGAACATGTTGGAAACAGAATAAGTAAAATAAAAACTTGAAAAACAATCTCATTTTATGGATTGAAACATTTTAGGGCAAGTATTTGCTTTCAATTAATTCCAAGGCAATATGGATCTCTTCTCTATTTCTCTGTAGTGGTGGTGGGGTGTGGTGTATGGACAAGTGTAAAACAGATATCAAAAGAGCTTTGAAGTGTTTAGAGTCAAATCAACCTTCTCTGGAAATGCTGGGGAGAGTGGTGTAAAAAATTTACTATTTGGCAAATTCTCAAAATAGTTTTTCCCTATGTTTTCTTTTCCTCTTTTCTCCCAGTTGTTAATTTTAAGATAGGAATGATAAAGGGGTCCAGCAGTTTCTCTCTTGAAACTAAGTTGTAAAAAAGGAGTGCTCAGAATACTTTGAAGAAACCTGTAATTATATAAATTTTAGTGGCTTAGACAGTGAAGAGGAGGCCGAGAGAACCATGTGATGTCTGTCACAAGACACCAGAGCATGTGTCTTTCTTGCATAAGGGAAAGGACAAAAACACATAGTCAAGAAAATTGATTATGAATAGTTTGTACCAGCACACTAAGATGTCCTTTTCTCTCTCTTTTCTGACTCTCTCCCTTCCTCCCTCTCTTCTTTCTTCTTTCTCTCCTTCTATCTCTTTTTCCTCCCTCTCTCTCTTCCTTTCTGCTTTCCTCTCTCTTCCTTCCCTCCTTTTTTTTCTTCTTTTTTCCCTCTTTTTTCTATGATAAGAAAATTAATTCACAGTTCTTTATCCAAACCCTGAGGCAGGCCCATTTTGGAATTCAGAATACAGTACTTCATATTTTAGAAAAGTAATTCAATGTGTATAATATATACAATATATGAATAACCCTAATAAAATCTATGAAGCACTCTTTAATTATTGCAGTTCAATGCATGAGTATTATCATTCAACAGAATAAATACAGATTATAAGTAGCCTTGCATTAGGTTAGGTCATAATTTATACTTATAATAATGTTTGGATATTTAAAACTTTTGAATTGTGTCATTCTGGTTAAGGGTATGTGGACTTGTAAAAATAAACTTTGTTGTGGTGTAATGTACATACTAGTAGGATTTATTCATTTTGTATGTACAGTTTAATAAGTTTTGAAAAATATGCTCATTCACAGTCAAGAACACATCTATTATCCCCCAAAATCGTTCTCATGTTTTCCTCTCCAGGTTCAAGGCAACTGATATGCTTTTTATCATCATAGACAAGATTTGTCTTTTCCAAAATTTTCTGGAAATAAAATCACACAGTATTTACTCTTTTTATATCTGGTTTATTTTGGTCATCTTAATATTTTGGAGAGTCATCCATGTTGGTGCATGTGTTAGTAGTGTGTTCCTTTTTATTGCTGAATAGTATTCCATTGTATTGGTGGACCACAAGTTGTTTATCTACCTACTTTCTGATGGATATTTGCATTGTAGAAACAATGTAAAACTTTTGGCTGTTATGAATAAATGTTTTATAAACATTTGACCACAAATTTTTTAAATTTCTTTGGATAAATACCTAAGAGTAAAATTGCTTGATCAAATAATGTGTATGCTTCCTGACCAGGTGGTGATGCAGTGAATAAAGCACTGGCTTGGGATGCTGAGGACCCAGGTATGAAACCCTGACATTACTGGTTTGAGCACAGGCTCATCTGGCATGAGTGTATGCTTACAAGCTTGAGTTTAGGGTTGATGGCTTGAGTGTGGGATCATAGGCATGACCCTATGGTTGCTGGCTTGAGCTCAAAGGTCATTGGCTAGAAGCCCAAGTTTGTTGGCTTGAGCCCAACATCACTGGCTTGAGCAAGGGGCCCCCCAGTCAAGACCCATATGAGAAAGCAATCAATGAACAAGTAAGGTGCCACCACTATGACTTGATACTTCTCATCTCTCTCCCTTCTTGTCTGTCTGTTCCTGTTTGTCTGTTTCTCTCTCCTCTCTCACTCTCTTTTGCTAAAACAACAACAACAACAACAACAAAAAACAATGTGCATGCTGTAATCTCAAGAAACTCTCAAAATCTAGTGGCTTTATCATTTTGCAGTGTATGAGAGTTACAGTTGCTTCACACCCTTGTCAATAGTTGGTATTGTCTTTTAAAACTTTAGTTGTTCTATATTAGTTTGCATTTCCCTAATGACTAATAATGTTGAACTTTTTTATGTGTTTATTTTCCATCCTTATATTTTATTTTGTAAAATGTTTGTTCAATTTCTTTTTGCTCATGTTTTATTAGGGTTTTTTTTTTATTGAGTTGCACAAGTTTTATTTTTTTATAGTACATTCTGGATATAAGTTCTTTGTTAGATTATATTGCAAATGGTTTATTTCAGTCTATGTCTTGCTTTTTCTTTTTTTTTTTCTTAATGAGTATCTTCTAAAGAATGAAACTTTTAATTATGATGGAGTTCAGTTTGTCTGTTAAAACTTGTGTTTTTGTGTGTTCAATTAAGGGATCTTTGCCTACTACTTATCAATTTTGTTATTGAGTGTTGTCTATTTATATCCAAGAAATAGTCATTGAACTAAATAGCAAGTGAACTAAAAATGATCTTAAGAAATAAAGCCCACTAGCATTTCAAGCACCTATATGTCATTAATATTCATAGCAACCTTTTAGAGTTCTTAAAGGGTAAGTGATGGAGGTTCGAGAGAGGTTAATTAACTTGCTGAAAGTTACATAGCTGTGTAGTAGAAAAGATGGGATTGAAATTAGTTCTCCTAAGTAATAATAATAGCTTTCATTTATTGACTACTTAACCCATGCCATTCACAATATACTAAGTGCTTTAAATTGATCAACAATCCTATAAAATAAGTAATATTATTTTACAGATGAGGAACATGAGACTCAGAGAAGAAAAGTAACCTGCCCAATATCACTCAGCTCTTAACCTCCTTATTTCATGCTTTATTTCAGTGTCTTTTATGACTCATATTTCAAAAGAAAATGTCTTGTTTCTCATCTTTGATATATAAGTGGTGATGCTTCTGCAAAACTTGAGTTTTCAGGGGCCTTGCTAGGCAACAATAGCTTCTATAGGTGAGTTTTTAAGAAAAGATTAAGATAATCTTTTTTATTTTAACCTTCCAGATCTGTAATACTCTTTCCTGGGAAGTAGTTTTAAAACCTACAAGGAGCTGTCATGGGTTTCACAGTGTTTGCATCCTTTTAATCAAGTTTTCCTGAAATGTTGCATCTTGGTCTTGATTCTTTGTACTGATTTTATAGTTTAATCTAGTGGTTTGACTCCTGATTCCCTAAAAACTGCTTCTGGTTTGAAAGAATTTTACCTGCATTATCTATAGCAGTTTTCATTTTACAATATTTTAAAACAGTGATTTTCAACCTTTTTTTTTCATGTCACAAACACACACTAATTACTAAGGTCAATGCCCCTAACTAAATACAACCATTTTCATCTCATGGCACAAATAAATTAGTTACTAAGGAAGAAGAGGTCAGGGCCCCTTTTTCTTTAGTAATTAGTTTATAAGTGCATAAGAAACAAAGGTTGAAAATCACTGCAAAAGATGGTGCAAATATGGCCTAAACCTTCCTTCACCCTTTCTGTTGGTATCATTTCTGTTTAGAGCTGAATCTGTTAGTATTCTCTCTCTCTTTCTATGTTTTATTGTAAAGCCAGATAGTAACTTTTTCTCAGCACACTGTCACCTCAGCATTACCATAGAAATCTCCTTAGATGTTATTAATTCTCATTCTCTTTCTTGCTCAAAATAAAACACAACACACACACACCTGAACCTACAACTTAGAGTTGTAGGTGCTAGACCTCAAGACAGAATTCTAGAAGACATTATTCTTTTTTATCCCCAAATGCAAAAACTCTAGGTTGTTCTATGACTGTGATGGCGAACGTTTTTATAAAAACTGCCCACTTTTGCAGTGCTGGTCAACCTGGTCCCTCTCACTCACTAGTGGGCATTCCAGTTTTCATGGTGGGCCAATTGTGGTGCCATTTGGTTGCTCCACTACCGCCCACCATGAAAGCTGGAATGCCCACTAGTGGGCAGGAGGGACCAGGTTGACCAGCACTACAAAAGTGGGTGGTTTTATAAAAAGGTTCGCCATCATGGTTCTATGAGAACAACTCAATCTCAAGATAGGTTACTTTTATGAAAAGTATAAAGTTTCTCTTGAAAACAATAGGCCAGAATATTTGAAATCTGAACCATTTAATTCATAAGGTAACTAAGAACCTCTCCTAAGTAAATAATTTGGGACAATTCAACTTTGTTGGCATTAATCCTTAAAATTGGTCTTTCCTTCACTGGTTTTCTTTAAAAGGGGAGCTTAAAGCATAACATTTCTACATAAAAAAGGCCATGTACATGAGGCGTACTGTCTGGTCACCTTTCAGATTGGAAAGACCATCTTTAGAGTAACAGTAATAGGAGATGACAAGGGAGCTGTGGAGCCTGGGCATTCCTCAGTTTGAGAACTAACCTAACGTAGCAATCTTCAGACTTGTGTGTATGCCTGGGATGTATGTTGATGTTCCAGTGTGCATATGCATACAGATGGTTTGCAAGGAAGTTGATTTCAATTCTTACCTTTTTTCATTTGTATTTGTTTTTTTAAACCACTCCCTGAGAACTCACCTGCATTCACACTTACCCTTCAGTAGAATCTTACTCTGGTGGACTGCCCCAGAGTGAGAAAAAGTAATAATGAAAAATGTTGATTTTGAAGAAAACTCCTTTAAAGATTAATCAAAATATTTCAATATGGTGGTGATTTTATCTTTCTCTGCTTTGTACATGTTTCTATTTAAGGTGGAATTAAATCTATGCTAGGATGTTCTGAATTTATAATATTCAAAATGCTGTTAGTAATTCTGAAACTTCTAAATGCATATTTAATTTTTTATTGTTATTTCTTTTATTTATTTATTTTCTAAATTCTAAGGACAGCATGGAAAAGCCTTAGTCTTCCTTGTCTTCAATCTTTGGATGAGAACATTCTAGTTGATAAGATTAGTGAAGAGTGTAGTTAATCTTTTAAATAGAATATTTTCTGGAAGTACCAAATTTTTCAAGATACATTTGCTGACATTCACAGAAAAGTTACTCATAATTTTTTTTAGATTTGGCATGTTATCACACAGGTAGTAAAAGCTTATTTTATCACATAGTGGAATGAACTATTTTCTCTGAAAGCATTTAATCTTCATCATATTTCAGATTGCAACATTTAAAAAGTTTTCTATTTACTATTACAAATATATTTTCAAATGTATGATGAAAATTGATATTTTAACTTACAAGATGTGAGAGCAGAGGTGGATTTAACAGTGGGGACACCAGGTGTGCGCCCTGGGCTCTGACTCCTGATGGGTCCTGCAAAATCCCAGCTTTACACTTCTTTTATAATGACACCAAGTTTGGTTTTATATATGCAATTTTAACATTAATAGTATATAATATTTTTAATTTATTTAAAAATATGGTTAACATGTATTTTTATTTTTCCTGTCTCTCTCTTTTTTTTTTAAGGGGCCCAATATTTTCTTCTGTGCCCAGGGCCTTAACCACCTGAATTCTCCTCTGTGGGAGAGGTTATATAGTTTTTAAAAGTCATTTTAGGGGACATGTGAATAAGAAAGCCTGAAGGCTGTTGACATGAGAAACCGTGCCAGAATGACCAATGCTATCTGACTTTGGGAAGTGTGACTGTGACCTGGGTGGAAACTACTCACCTGACAACCTGCCATGCATTTGTATGTAGATAAGGCCAAATCCAACAGAAATAACATATAATTTTATTCCAAAGTCTTATCAAATGCATTTTGAAAAATTATGTAGTCCTCAAAAATGTTATTATTTGAAAGATTAAACATATATTTGAAAAAGCCAATACTGTACTATTTTGTATATTTTGAATTTGGAACTTCTCAATAGAGATCCAACTCCATCCTAACAGAAATATGGACAAATATTGGTCATTATCAATGACTTTAAAACATTTTCACAAATAACTCTTTTATATATCCACTTTTGAATAAACTTTATTGTTTATGTTAATATAATATAGCAAAAATTAAAAAATAAATAAAAGGTCTGATTGACATTCTTTTCAAACTTCTTTAGAACTTTTTGTTTATGGTATATCTTATTTTTATTTATTTTGTTGAGAATATTAATTTGGATGCAAAGTGTTTTTTTACTGTCTACATTTGAGGAGCCTAACCTCTGTGTATATTGAAGAAGTGTAGAACATGATTTAGTGCCAGGTAGTAGTAGCCTTTTGTTTCAGGTTATTCAGTCTGCTATAACAGAATCCCATAGACTGAGTGGTTAAACAACAAGCATTTATTTCTCACAGTTCCAGAAGCCGCAAGTCTAAGATCAAGGTGCCAGCAGATTTGGTGTCTGGTGAGTGCTTGCTTCTTGGTCTATAAACAACTAACTTCTCCTTGTGTTTTCACATGGCAGAAGGGTAGAAGAACTTCTGTAAGGTCTCTGTTATAAAGGCACTGATCTCACTTATTAGGGTTCCACCTTTATGACTTAATCACTTTCCAAAGGCTATACCTCTTTATTGTTTTTAAAGATTTTATTTATTGATTTTACAGAGTGTAGGGGGAGAGTGAGAAGTATCAACTCATAGCTGCTTCACTTCAATTATCCATTGACTGCTTGTTGCATGTGTCTTGACTGTGCAAGCCCAGGATTTCGAACTGGCAACCTCAGCATTCCAGGTTGCTGCTTCATCCACTGCCCCACCACAGGCCAGGCTCAAAGTCTCTACCTCTTAATATTTTCACATTGGGAATTACGTTTAATATAAAAATGTTTTTTTGGTGGGGTTCACCAATATTCAGTATCCCACATTTACAAATGTAATTTTTTCTGTGTAGTTACATTTATAATAGGAGAAAAAAACCTACTAGAATTAAACCAATGTAGTGACTTAATTAAAAAATAAACTATGATGGAAATCAGAGTCTATAAAAAAATGAATAGAAACCTGGCTGGGTAGCTCAGTTAGATAGAGCATCTTCCTGATACGCCATGGTTATGGGTTCGATCCCCAGTCAGGACACATACATGAATCAATAAATAAATGCATGGCTGAGTGGAGAAACAGCTCAATATTTCTCTCTCTCTCTCCCTTCCTCCTTTTCTGTCTCTGTAAAAATCAATATATATTTTTATACTCTATTTATATTTAATACCTTTTTCTTTTTGTTAATTTATTGTGTTTACATAGATTCTAGTGTTGCCCCGAATGCATCCCCACTCCCCCGTATTCCCTTCCACATCTCCCTTGCCTCCCTCCCCACAGCACCCTCCCCCCTTCCCTTTAGGTTTATCCCTTCCTATCATCTCCTTTCCCTCTGTCCTCTTTTTCTCTGGTTCCTTTGATCTCTCCTCTGTTTCAATTCTGTTCCCAGTTCACATTGTTCATTGGATTTCTCAAATGAGTAAGGTATTATATGATATTCCTGTTTCTCTGCCTGGCTTATTTCACTTAACATTATAGTTTCCAGGTACATTCATGTTGTCACAAAAGGTAATACAGTATTTCCTTTATTTTCATGGCCCTATAGCATTCCACTGTATATATGTACCATAGCTTTTTTTTTTTTTTTTTTTTTTTGTATTTTTTCTGAAGCTGGAAACAGGGAGAGACAGTCAGACAGACTCCCGCATGCGCCCGACCGGGATCCACCCGGCACGCCCACCATGGGGCGATGCTCTGCCCATCCTGGGTGTCGCCATGTTGCGACCATCTTGGGCGTCGCCATGTTGCAACCAGAGCCACTCTAGCGCCTGGGGCAGAGGCCACAGAGCCATCCCCAGCACCCAAGCCATCTTTGCTCCAATGGAGCCTTGGCTGCGGGAGGGGAAGAAAGAGACAGAGAGGAAGGCGCGGTGGAGGGGTGGAGAAGCAAATGGGTGCTTCTCCTATGTGCCCTGGCCGGGAATCGAACCTGGGTCCTCCGCACGCTAGGCCAACGCTCTGCCGCTGAGCCAACCGGCCAGCTTGTACCATAGCTTTTTAATCCACTCATCCACTGACGGACACTTGGGCTGTTTTCAGACCTTTGCTATTGTGAACAATGTTGCCATAAACCTGGGCGTGCATTTCTTTTTTTGAATCAGGAATATGGCGTTCTTGGGATATATTCCTAAAAGTGGGATGGCTGGGTCAAAAGGAAGTTCCAAGTTTACTTTTTTGAGTAATCTCCATATTGTTTTCCACAGTAGCTGCACCAGTCTGCATTCCCACCAGCAATGCAGGAGGGTTCCTCTTCCTCCACATCCTCATCAGCACTTATTATGTGTTGTTTTGTTAATGAGTGCCATTCTGACTGGTGTGAGGTGATATCTCATTGTGATTTTAGTTTGCATTTTTCTCATGATTAGTGATATTAAGCATTTTTTTATCTCCCTATTGACCATCTGTATGTCTTCTTTGGAGAAGTGTCTATTCATTTCTTTTGCCCATTTTCTGATTGGATTTTTTATCTTCCTGATGTTGTGTTTTAGAAGTTCTTTATAAATTTTGGTTATTTTTTTTTTTAATATTTTATTTATTGATTTTTTTTTAGAGAGAGAGGAGTGAGAGAGAGAGACAGAGAGAGAGAGAAGGGGGAGGAGCAGGAAGCATCAGCTCCCATATGTGCCTTGACCAGGCAAGCCCAAGGTTTTGAACCGGCGACCTCAGTGTTCCAGGTCGACGCTTTATCCCACTGCGCCACCACAGGTCAGGCTAAATTTTGGTTATTAAACCCTTATCAGACATATTGTCGAATATGTTATCCCATTGTGTGGTTTGTCTTTTTATTCTGTTCATACTGTCTTTAGCTATACAAAAGCTTTTTAGTTTGATATAGTCCCATTTGCTTATCCTCTCTTTTATTTCACTTGCCTGTGGAGAGAAATCAGCAAATATATTGCTGCAAAAGATGTCACAGAGTTAACTGTCTATGTTTTCTTCTAAAATGCTTATGATTTCATGACTTACATTTAAGTCTTTTATCCATTTTGAGTTTTTTTTTTTGTGAAAGGTGTAAGTTGGTGGTCTAGTTTTATTTTTTTAAGCAGGTAGCTCTCCAATTTTCCCAACACCGTTTGTTAAAGAGGCTGTCTTTACTTCATTTTATGCTCTTACCTCCTTTGTCAAATTAATTGTACATAAAGGTGTGGGTTTATTTCTGGGTTCACTGTTCTGTTACATTGATCTATTGTATATGCCTGTTCTTATGCCAGTACCAAGCTGTTTTGAGTAAAATGGACTTGTAGTATAACTTAATATCAGGAAGTATGATATCTCCTACTTTATTCTTCTTTTTCAAGATTGCTGAGGCTGTTTGTGTTCTTTTTTTGGTTCCATATAAATTTTTGGAAAATGTGTTTTATATCTTTGAAGTATGTCATTGGTATTTTAATTGGTATTGCATTGAATTTATAAATTTCTTTGGGTAATACAGACATTTTAATGATGTTTATTCTTCCTATCCATGAACACAGTATATGTTTTCACTTGCTTGTATCTTCCTTGATTTTTTTTTTATCAATGTTTTATAATTTTCTGGGTACAAGTCTTTAATCTCCTTGGTTTAATTTACTCCTAGGTACATTATTTTTGTTGTTGCAATAGTGAAGGGGATTGTTTCCTTAATTTCTCTTTCTGAAAGTTTATTGTTGGTGTATAACAATGCCTCTGATATCTGTGTATTAATTTCATATCCCACCACCTTGCTGCATTCATTTATCAGGTCCAGTAGTTTTTTTACTGCAACTTTAGGGTTTTCTATATACAGTATCATATCATCTGCAAATAATTATAGTTTTACTTCTTTTCCAATTTGGATGCCTTTTATTTCTTCTTCTTGTCTGATTGCTGTGGCTAGGACTTCCAGAACTATGTTGAATAAGAATGGTGAAAGGGGACACCCCTGCCTTGATCCTAATCTTAAGGGTATTGCTTTTAATTTTTGCCCATTGAGTATGATATTGGCTGTGGGTTTGTCATAGATGGCTTTTATCATGTTGAGGTATGTTCCCTCTATTCACACTTTGCTGTGAGTTTTGATCATAAATCGGTGCTGGATTTTTTTTTTTCTGAAGCTGGAAACGGGGAGAGACAGTCCGACAGACTCCCGCATGCACCTGACCGGGATCCACCCAGCACGCCCACCAGGGGCGAGGCTCTGCCCACCAGGGGGCGACGCTCTGCCCCTCCAGGGCATCGCTCTGCCGTGACCAGAGCCACCCTAGCGCCTGGGGCAGAGGCCAAGGAGCCATCCCCAGTGCCCAGGCCATCTCTGCTCCAATGGAGCCTTGGCTGCGGGAGGGGAAGAGAGAGACAGAGAGGAAGGAGGCGGGGGGGTGGAGAAGCAAATGGGCGCCTCTCCCATGTGCCCTGGCCGGGAATCAAACCCGGGTCCCCTGCATACCAGGCTGACGCTCTACCGCTGAGCCAACCGGCCAGGGCCTGGTGCTGGATTTTATCAAATGATTTTTCTGTATCTATTGAAATTCTGTATCATGTGGTTTTTCTGCTTCCTTTTGTTTATGTGATGAATCACATTGATTGATTTGTGAATATTGTACAAGCCTTTCCTCCCCAGAATAAAACACACTTGATCATTATATATGATTTTTTTTCATGTATTGCTGGATCCGGTTGGCTAATATTTTGTTGAGGATTTTAGCATCTAAATTTATCAGGGATATTGTCTTATAATTTTCTTTCTTTGTGTTGTCTTTGTCTGGTTTTGGAATCAGAATTATACTTGTCTCATAAAAGGAGTTAGGAAATCTTCCTTCCTTTTGAATTTTTTGAAATAGCTTGAGAAGGATAGGAGTTAGTTCTGTGAATATTTGGTGGAATTCACATGTGAAGCCATTTGTCCCAGGGCTTTTGTTTGTTGGGAGTTTTTTGATAACTGTTTTGATCTCATTTGTTTTAATCGGTATGTTTAGGTTTTCTGTTTCTTTTAGATTGATATTTGAAAGATTATGTGTTTCAAGGAATTTTTCCATTTCATCTAGGTTGTCTAATTTTTTGGCATACCGTTCTTCATAGTATTTTATTACAATAATTTGTATTTCTGTTGTGTTGTTATTTCTCCACTCTCATTTCTGATTTTATTTATTTGAGTCCTCTCTCTTTTTTTTTCTTGGTGAGTCTGGTTAAAGGTTCATCAATCTTGTTTACCCTTTCAAAGAACAAGCTGTTGGTTTCATTGATCCTCTGTATTGTTTCTTTAGCCTTTATGTCATTTATTTTTGCTCTGATCTTTATTATTTTTACTTCCTTTTACTATCTCTGGGCTTTACTTGCTGTTTCTTTTCTAGTTCTTTTAGATACAGGTTAAGTTGTTTTTTGATTCTTTTCTAACTTTTTCTTTTTTTTTTCTTTTTGTATTTTTCTGAAGCTGGAAATGGGGAGAGACAGTCAGACAGACTCCCGCATGCGCCTGACCGGGATCCACCTGGCACACCCACCAGGGGGTGACGCTCTGCCCACCAGGGAGCGATGCTCTGCCCCTCTGGGGCGTCCCTTTGATGTGACCAGAGCCACTCTAGTGCCTGGGGCAGAGGCCAAGGAGCCATCCCCAGCGCCCGGGCCATCTCTGCTCCAATGGAGCCTCTCTGCGGGAGGGGAAGAGAGAGACAGAGAGGAAGGAGAGGGGGAGGGGTGGAGAAGCAGATGGGCACTTCTCCTGTGTGTCCTTGCCAGGAATCGAACCCAGGACCTCTGCACGCCAGGCCGACGCTCTACCACTGAGCCAGCCAGCCAGGGCCCTTTTCTAACTTTTTAAGGTATGCCTCTAGTGCTATGAACTTCCCTCTCAGTACTGCTTTTGCTGTGTCCCAAAAATTTTGAGTTGTTTTATGCTCATTTTCATTCGTTTCTAGGAATTTTTTTATTCCTTCTTTGATCTTATTGTTAACTCATTTGTTATTTAATAACATGCTGTTTAGTTTCCATGTGTTTGAGTATTTTTCAGTTTTTCTGTTGTGGTTAATTTCTAGTTTCATGCCATTGTGATCAGAGAAGATGCTTGATATGATTTTAATCTTCTTAAATTTGTTGAGACCATTTTTGTGCCCTAATATGTGGTCTATCCTAGAGAATATACCATGAGCACTTGAATAGAATGTATATGCTGCTACTTTAGGGTGAAAGTTTCTAAAGATATCTGTTAAATCAAGTTGATCTAGTGTGTTCTTTAAGTCTGCTATTTATTTGTTAATTTTTTTCTTGAGGATCTATATAGTAATGTTACTGGGGTATTGAAATCTCCTGCTATCATAGTATTGCTGTTGATCTCTCCTTTTATATTCATCAAAATGTGCTTTATATATTTAGGTGCTCCTATATTAGGTGCATAGATAAATATAATGGTTATATTTTCCTGTTGGGAGATATAATAATATCTCCCTTTATTATTATGTAGTAACCTTCTTTATCTCTTACTATAGCCTTTGTTTTAAAGTCCATTTCGTCTGATATAAGTATTGTTTCCCCAGCTTTTTTGTTATTTCCATTGCATAAAATATTTTTTCAACATTTTACCTTCAGTATTTGTGTATCTTTTGTTTTGAGGTGTGTATCTTATAGGTCTTGTTTTCTTATCCACACAGCTACCATATGTCTTTTGTTTGGATCGTTTAATCTATTTACATTTAAGGTTATTGTTAATATATCATTGTTTATTGCCATTTTATTCTTTAAAGCTATATTCCTCTTTTACTGTATTCTTTTTTTCCCTTTGTTCTGTGTACAACAAGCCCCTTAAAATTTCTTGCAGCATTGGTTTGGTTGTACTGCATTTCTGGAGTGGTTTTTTTTTTTTTTTTTGTCTGGAAAGCTTTTTATTTTTTCTTCAATTTTAAATGACAGCCTTGTTGGATAAAGTAATCTTGGTTGTACACTCTTGTTTTGCATTACTTTGAATATTTCTTGCCATTCCCTTCTGGCCTCAAGTGTTTCTGTTGAGAAGTCAGATGTCATCCTTATGGGAGCTCCTTTATAGGTGATTGCCTTTTTTTCTTTAGCAGCTTTTAGTATTTTTTCTTTATCTCTTAGCTTTGGTATTTTAATTATGATGTGTCTTAGTGTAGATTTCTTTGGCTTTCTTTTTAATGAAATTCTCTGTGCTTCTTGAAATTGTGTGACTTTTTCCTGCATCAATATAGGGAAATTTTCAGCTATGATTTTATTGAACAAGGTCTCTATCCCTTGTTTTTTTTTCTTCTTCTTCAGGAATCTGTATGATATGGATGTTATTTCTCTTTAGGTTGTCACAGAGCTCTCTTAGAATTTCCTCAGATTTTTCTAGCCTCTTTTTTGTAGCTCCGCTTCATGTTTTTGCTTATCTTGTCTTCTAAATCACTGATTTGATCCTCTGCGTCATCCAGCCTGATTTTCATTGCTTCTAGTATAGTCTTTATTTCTGATATTGTATTTGTCATTTCTGACTGGTTCTTCTTTATTATTTCAATGTCCTTTTTAATGCTTGCTATCTCTTTATTTATGTGCTCATTGTGTCCATTCATTGTTGTTCTAAGATTTTTCATCATTCTAATAATCATTATTTTAAACTCTGTATCCAGTAGTTTGCTTAATTCCATCTTTGTTTATTTTCTGGGGGTTTCTCTTGTTGATTCATTTGGATTGTACTTCTCTGTCTTTCCATTTTGTCTGTGTGTACACTCTTCGTTTGGGTGTGTTGTTTGTAGAGCTAGCTAAGTCTAGGGTTGGAGTTGTCTGCTTCCAATTTTTAGTTGTTATTTCTAGGTCTTCTTGGGTTGGCATCAGCTGTTGTGTATAATCTGCTGTGGGCTACTTTTTTGTTATCACTGTTCTTTTTGCTGTTTGTGTCAGAGTTTTCTATGTCTTAGCTTGGTCTGGCGTGAGGAGTCCTTCATTATGCTTCCCCTCTAACAAGGGTTGTTAGGCCTTGGACTGGTGCTTTCCATATCTGGCCACTGAATGTGCCTGCTGGGACATGGTGCAGATCAGTGGGAATTACTGTCTATGACTGGGTCTTATCCACCTTTTGGGAGCTATAATCTATCCATATCTTATGACTGTCTCTGTTGGATCCATGTACCATTGTAAATATCTGCTGCACTCCTAGGCTTGCTTTTATCTACTCTTAGGCTGAGGGAAGTTCCTTTAAAAGTTCAAGTTCTCCTAAAATCCGCTTTCTGTTGCCTCTTATTGCTGGCTACTTGTTTGGCTCAGTACAGTAATTCAGTGATTAGGTAAGGTATTAGATTTGGCCTACTCCTTAGCCTAAGGTGTCATTCTATCCAGACATTTTATTTACTTCTTTTTTTTCTTTTGTGTTTTTCTTCTTTTTCAGCACTCAGTAGGGTGTAGTCACAGGGGTCCAGTGGGTGTGGCCCCTGTGCTCCCATTGTGTGGTCTGTCTACTGGGCCACTGCCAATGTTACTGCCTGGGGCATTTGGGCTCAGGTGCTGCTGGTGCCAGCCCACCTCCTTGGCCACCGCTGCCCCAGTCAGGCTTGTGCATGCCCGTTTGGTCTGTTTCCATGGCCACACCAGCCTCTGCTGCTGCTGAGGGCCAATCTGCACTGAGGGCACTTTTGCTCATGGGCTTGGGCCTCCACAGCATCTGCCCCAGCTTTTTCCCCTGTAGCTGGTGCTGTGCACACCTACTCAGACCACTTCCAGTGCTGCCTCGGCCTCACCTACGCAGATCACTTCCAGCATTGCCTCGGCCTCTGTTGCTGTAGAAGGCTCGTCAGCATTGTCAGAGGTTTGTGCTGGGCTCAGACCTCAGCAGCAACTGTGGGGGGGCCATGCATGCTCTCTCGAACCACCGCTGAGGTCGCCTGGCTTCCGCCGCTGCTGAGGGTGCGCTCATACCATGGGCAGGTTTGCACGCCAGCCCAGACCCCCACAGCAGCTGCTGTGACTTCATCCCTCTCTGGCTGGCTTGCACATGCCCATGTGTACCCCCTCCATTGACGCCTGAGTCTCCACCCCTGTCAAGGGCAGGCCCACTCAGCGAGCAGGACTCTGTGTGAACCCAGACCTCTGCAGTGGCAGCAGCGGTTCTTGGCTTTTTGGGCCAGCTTGCAGGTGCTTGCTTGAACCACCCTGGCTTCCACAGCCTTGTCCTGCTGCCTCTACCTTGCCTATCCCCACTGAGCACTCAGCAGGCAGTGAGTAGTATAGCTTAGACTTCTGCTTTCTCTAACGTGGTGCCTGGCTCTAAGAGCCTTTGTTCTAGCTAGGGTAGGGAGCCTCTGGTAGATGGGCCAATTTCTTCCCTTTGCTGGTGTTGCTGTTCCCAGGAAAAATGTTCACTTTAGATTTTGGGAGTGACTCGGCCCAGGGGTTAGGGTGTCCTGCCCTCAAAGTGTCTCTCCTTGTGCCTCTCAGACCACTGTCTCCCCTTGCAACTCCTGTCCTCCCAATGCTCTCTGCTCCTGGATCTCTGGAAAAGTGTCTGTGAGCGAGGCTCTCCATGAAGTTCCTTTAATATAGAGCCTGGGTCTGAGAGTCCTGCCTCCATCTCTCAAACAGTGTCTAGGCTCTTTTCTCAGCCAAATATAGTCCATAGCCCTTTCTAGGCTCCAGGGCTCTAGGCTGGGATTCTGGTTTTGGGAATGAGGACCCACAACTTGCTGGACAGCCCTCCCCATTGTGAGAGTCCTGGCTGCCACTCGCTCCAAGAGCAGGGCAGCTCTTTCCACGTCTCCACATTTCTCACCAGTCTCAGTGTGGGTTCTTTGGTGGTCCTTGGCTGTAGAATCCTCTTAGTTTAGTCCAAAGTTTGTCTTTCATGATAAGTGTTCTCAGATTTAAGTTGTAATCCACCTTGGTTCTGGGAAGTGGGAGTTGGAGCATCTGCCTACACTGTGGCCATCTTGCAACTCCTCCATATAGAAACTTTTAAATGAACATAAAAGTGGCCTGTGCTTATAATAATTTTAGAAAGGTTAATGTCTAAATAAGCTGAGGCCTTTGGAACTTTCTAGCAACTATGAAAGAATAGTTTAAGAAGATTTAGGAGAGAGAGGAACAGAGCACAGCAGACCTGCTACTTGTAGTAAGTGGCATATTTGGACAAACTAATAGAAAACAGGACAGTTTAACTATTATTTTTTTGTCTTTTCTGTTCAGTAGAATAATTTTTGAGTGAAAAAATATTAATAGAAACTGAAACTTAAATAGAGGAAGGCAAGACCTATATGTTTTAAATTAGCTCAGGAATTTTGGTCAGTATCAGAATCCTACAAAAACTCAAGAATAAAATTGTTGAACAAATTACCATTAGTCTAGCCCGTGGTGATGCAGTGGATAAAACATCAACCTGGAACACTGAGGTAGCCAGTTTGAAACCCTGGACATGATCAGTCAAGGCACATACAACAAGCAAGCAACCATTAAAATGAAGCAACTATGAGTTGATACTTTTCACTCCTTTCTCTGTAAAATCTATCAAGCAGAATAAAAAAAAAATTACTGTTTTTGAGTAATTTAATGGAGTAATTTTTTGAGTAATTTTGAGAGCTATTTAATGGATAGAGATGAGTAAGGAAAATTGTGATTTTTAAAAATAAAGCAAGAAAATCATTCGTTAATGTCACAGTATATACAAGATGTTTATTGAACATTACAAGTATCAGACACTATAATAAGGAATAGGATTGTGCCAGTAAACCTGATGGGCAATGTGCTCATCTTCCTGGAGTGGACAGTGTATGGGAGCCACAGTACAACATAAAAACAATGACGAATAGTTGGGTAAGTCTTTGAGAAGGGAAGTACAAGTTGTGTAAAAACACTAGCCAGGACCCTCCTCCAGACATGAGACCACAGTCTGAAGTTCCAGAGAACATTTGAGAATAGATTATCAAAGGTCTTGTTTGGGAAATAATGAAGTAGTGATCATTGTGACTTCTGATAACTTCACCAAGTCACTGTTACTAACCGTATTTCTTTCCTTGATAGGGAAACAGATTGGAGATCACTGATTTATTCACTTGTACTCACTGAATAAAGAAAAAGCAAATAAAGAAAGTGTCTTTATCAACAATTATGAGCTAAGCACTGTTAGAGGCCCAAGTAATACAGTAGTGAACAAAAGAATATGTAGTGCATACAGACGCCAGCAAGTACGTAAGTAAAATATGCAGTATTTTAGACATTAAGTTCTAAAAGTTAAAAGGATGGATATATTTGAGGTGTGTTTGTGCAGGAAGTTACAATTTTAGATGGGGTGGCCAGGCAAGGTCACACTGAAAAGGTGAGACTTTCACTTTTTTTCTTGCATGTGTAAGAAGGAGAGAGAGAGAGAGAGAGAGAGGGTGAGAGAGAGAGAGAGAGAGAGGTAAGAAGGCAGAGGGATGAGAAGCATCAGCTCATATTTGCATCCCTTTGGTTGTTCATTGTTTACTTTTCATACATGCCTTGAAAGGGGTGTGTGTGGGGTGCTCAAGAAAAGCCAGTAACACCTTGCTTAAGCCAGTGGCCTCAGGATTATGTTGATGATCCTGTGCTCAAACTGGCAATCCCATGCTCAAAATGGTGATCCCATGCTGAAGTGGACAAGCCTGCATTCAAAATGGATGAGCCCATGCTCAAGCTGGTGACCTTTTCAACCTGGGATCTCAGCATCCCAAGTTAACACTGTATCCAATATGCCACCACACGTCAGGTGAAAGACCTTCATTTTCACTGAGAAAAAGACATGAGGGTGATCACCTTGTGACCATCCAGGGGAAGTATCTGAAGTTAAATAGAAAGTGTAAAGACTTCAAGGCAAAAACATTTTATGAAGAGTGAACCTGTCAGTAGGGCTGGAGTGGAGCCAGCATCTTGATCTGCTCAACATCTTGATCTCCAGCAGCTAGTGGGCTTCACATCTAATCTCCTGCAGTCATTCAAAATGCACTTTGGAGAATTTTGTGAGCGCACTCATCTTTCTAAGTTCATCACTCATCCACACGAGTGTGCAGTGGACAGTGCCAACCTGAGTTACATCCCGGTGTCCCCGTCGGAGATTTTGAGCTACAAGCTGCTGACCTGAAGGCCTCAGACATGTGGGTGAATAAGTTCAAGTCACTGAATGAAGATTTGGAAAGACTTGCATGACGGCAAGCGGAGTTGGTGAGCAAACACAAGTGGGGAGAAATGAAAAAACTTCAAGCCGCGGACCAGCTGATTGTCAAAACTTGGAAGCGCTTCCCATCACATACTGCAGCATGTCAGTATTGCTGTACTGACAATGTTTGGCTCTACATATGCATGTGAGCAGTCTTTCTCACATCTAAAGAACTTTAAGACCAACCTACAATCACATTTAATGGGTGGAAGTCTCATCACCTGCATGAAGCTTAACTTCACCACATATCAACCAGACTACAAAGCCATCAGCAAAACCATGCAGCACCAGAAGTCACATTAATGATAAGAAGTACTTTATTCATCATCAGTTAGCAACAACATAACAATGTTATTAAAAGGAATTCAGAATTTTATTGTACTTTAAAATTGTTGGTCTTACATAAAATGCACATATTTACTTGTATTTAGTGTTAAACATATTGTATGGCTCTCACGGAATTACATTTTAAGATATGTGGCATTTATGGCTCTCTCAGCCAAAAAGGTTCCTGACCCCTGAACTAAACACTAAGAATTTTAATTCTAGGGAATGGAAGCATGGCATTTTGTGTCTTCATAAGAAGGCTGCAGAAGAATTAGTTCATAGTGATGGTTCAGGTCGGGAAGTTATCAGTATTTGAAGTGTTGCTTGGAAATCTTTTTGACATTAAAATGGAGATGTGAAATCGATATTCAAGCCTTGTGTTTAGGGGAGAGCTGGAATGCCTGCACACGCACACACAGATGCTACCTAAGTTGTGAGTTTAAGTGAGATCATCTAAGAGTAGGTGTTGTTAGAAAAGAAAAGAGGTCCAACGACTGAGTTCTAAGATACTTCAAAATGTAGATGTCAAGGAAATGAAGAGGAACTAGAGAAATAGCTATAAAGGTAAAAGGAAAAGCAAGGTTGGGTATGGCTTCCTGGAAACCAAATGAAGAAAGTATTTAAAGGAGGAGTGAGAGATCAGAGAAAGGCAATAAACATAGAGTACTTGGACTTTAGGAAAGCAAGTGGTGAAGTCTCTAAGAAAATTCCATAAACAAGGAAAAAACCGCATAAACTAGATGGAAAAAATAAACTGAATTTATAGCTAACTGCCCAGTTCTATTCAAAGATCCTCATTAATGGAATATTATTACTTCAAGCAATATGTCTTAAAATTTCAAAATCCTGGTCCTAATTAGTAAACTTGAAATCTCCTAAAGTTCCTACAATCTGAAATGGGAAAACAATATTTTCTAAATTTAAAATTATATAATAATATAAAATATGCTTTCTTTATCCTAAATATTCTCAACCTCCACCATGTGGATTCTGAGATACCTCCTTAGGGAAGTTAACCTTTGCTCTTGAGTTGGAGAAAAGTCACAGAGGTCTCCAGTGCCTCAGGACTTGGGTCTCAGCCTGGTCTATTTTAAAAAGAATTTTTAAGTCAGTGTCTTGGATGGAAGCAGTGAGCAAATCATTAAGTTAGTGGATGCTTTAAAGCAGGGGTCCCCAAACTTTTTAGACAGGGGGCCAGTTCACTGTCCCTCAGACCATTGGAGGACCAGACTATAAAAAAAACTATGAACAAATCCCTATGCACACTGCACATATCTTATTTTAAAGAAAAAAACAAAAAGGGAACAAATACAATATTTAAAATAAAGAACAAGTAAATTTAAATCAACGAACTGACCAGTATTTCAATGGGAACTATGCTCCTCTCACTGACTACCAATGAAGAGGTGCCCCTTCCGAAAGTGCAGCGGGGGGCCAGATAAATGGCCTCAGGGGGCTGCATGTGGCCCGTGGGCTGTAGTTTGGGGACCCCTGCTTTACAGCTTTAACTAATGGCAGATACTTCACATGATGAGATCTGAGTTCACAAAGACTTGAGTAAGAGTTGATAATCTTCTGGCAATTTTGGAGTTCAGGAAAGGTGTAAAAAAACTGGGATACTGAAAATATAGTTTTTAAAAACCTGCAGAATCAGACAAAAACAACAGATCACTGAGTTTAAAATCAAACATGAACAAAAATCTAGAGTGAATAATTCAAAAAATGGTTTGTGGCGGTTTTATTTCAGGATATAGTTTTTACACTGGCAGGAGAGAAATTGTAGTTTTTGGAGTTTTGTCTTTGACAATAATTTATCATTACATCACTGAAACATCATTAACTAGCCTAAAGGATAATAATATAGTCACAGAGGCATGTGATTTCTAGTCAGAGGACCTGGATTTCGGGTTCTAGTTTTGCAACTTATTTATGTGGTCAGCAAAAATTTACCTTTATAAATCTTAGTTTCTTCATCTAAAAATGTCAAGAAATAATATCTTTATTACAGATTTCTTTCAAGTTCAAATAAGATGTAGAGATGGAAGCAATTTTCTAAAGCATAAAGTAATATATTATACATCAAATATTTTAGATTGGAGAAATGTTGCTTAAATGACATAGCTGCCAAAAATGTCAATGAGATCTTGGGTGAAATGATGAAAGAATAGTATGTAGAACAAGAGAGACAATAGTCAACTTTGTCTCTGTCTTGGGATGATTATATATGGAATTTTATATTTAGGACTTTATTTATAGCAGGACATAAACAAATTGGATTGTAGCTAGATTCTCAGCATACTCAGAAAATTGGACAAATATCCAAGAGGAATATTTGAAGGGATTGAGAAGGGTTGGAGGTGGTAAAAGGGAGGATGAAATAATCATCTTCAAACAGTTGAGGAATGTTAAGTGGTGGAAGGATTCATTTTGTTCTTAAGCGTAGTAATAGCATAAATAGATAGAGCTAGATTTTTAGCCACGGGGTGAATGGGCTTTCTGATAGAGCTATGCACAGCTATAGCAGGACTAGAAAAATTCTTACCAATGAAAGCTTTCCAACCATAAACTGGATGACCTCCTGCAGGGAGGAGAACTCATGAATCAGATCGGTGGTTAGGCACAATGATGCCTTAGTTGTTGCTTCAGACCTCAAGAGACCTTCATTCTATGTGACATAAAATTACTTACCTTTCAATGTAACCATGTACCATATGATATTCACAGATATAGTGTCTTATAATAAATTATGACTGTATCTTCTACATTATTTAATGCTAGATTTAAAAAAATGTTTAAACTGAGATGTACCCTTGAATATTTTTTTTATTCTGCCTTAGCTTCCTGACAGTTCATGAATGGTTCTGACCATTCATGTGCCTTAGAAACAGCAGACTCCAGAGACTTCATATTATGTGAAAGGATTTTCCAAGGCCAAACTAACTACATTCAGTCTTTATGCTAAATGAAGGAATGACTTTGGTTTGTCAACTGTGAAAAATAAACTGGGCATGACCTTCACTCATCACCAATCATCTCACTTAATGATATTTGTTAACTTATTCTGATGTTAGATCATGATCTTTCCTTGTTCTGTAAATTTTTTTATTTCATTCAAAGTCAAAGTATTTCTTTTTATATGTATAAAGAGAGGTTGGAAGTCTGATGTATTAAATGTGAGGTTTATCTCTGTGTGGTTCAAATTTTGAAGACAATTTGTCATATTTGTTGATTAGCCCTATAAATGGCAAAAAATAAAGAGATTAGTTTTAAAGTCAGTTATGCTTTATCTTTTTTTTTAATTGAATTTATTGGGGTGACACTGGTTAACAGAGTTATGCAGATTTCAGGTACATAATTCTACAACACATCATTTGTACATTGTATAATGCCTTCACCACCCCAAGTCTAGACTCCGTCCATCACCATTTATCCTTCTTATACCCTCCTCCAACTCTCGGCATCCTATCTCCCCTGACAATCACCTGTGCAGATTATATGTGCTAGCTCCTTTGTGCCTTTTCATCTAGAAGGCCCCCAAATGACAATTATTACTTCTTAGAGGATGTAACTTCAAAGAAGCTGTTACAGTGAATTAAGCTGAATCTAACTTGAAGAAACCTGGGATTGGAAATGTTGTGTTTTATGTGATTGAAACCCATATTTGCTGAAAAGCTATCAGAGCACCAAAAACAGGTTACTCTTTTCACAGCATGACAGAAGATAGGCTAATCCATTTTCTCATAAACATTCCTAATTAGGCTAAATATAATTAGTGGTGGGCACTTTGTAGTAATTCTCAAGAATTTCAGTGCTTTTTAAAACATTTTTATTTAAATTGATATTTAAATTTTATAATTAAAACTGTTTAACTATTTAAACATGTTTGTGCAATACACAGATAAGAACTAAAATAAATTAATCTTGAAAGTAACAAGATTTGATAATGTTTGAAATTGCTCTGGGTAAAAATATCATGTCTTTCATAAAACTGGAATTGAAAATTATACTCGGAGTGACGTCACGGAAATGGCGCCGTAAGCAGTGCATCTGACAGATCTCCCCAAAATCACAAATTTATCAACTAGAAACAGAAAAATTTATCCTCGGAGCATTCCGGAGTTCCACACAAACTGAAAGCGAAAGGACTGTTATCACTTGAATCTGAGAGACGAGGGTGTGGAGGAAGCTACCGCAGGGACGTTCATTCAAGCCGCGGAGGGAGTGCGCCTGTGGTGAGTCAGCCCACACTCGGGAGCGGCGAGCAGCCGCAGGAGCGCCTGGTCCGGTTGCAGAGCGAGCACCGCTAACATTCCCAGCGGCCCGTGCACTGCGAGTGAGAGTCGCCAGCCACCGGTGCCCGGAGCACCCCATTCCCGCGCGTGCCCTGGGCATTCCACGCGCCCAGAGCGCCCTACTGGCCCGCACACCCAGGGTGCCCCATTATCCTGCGCCCGGTGCGCCCCAGCCGCCAGCAGCGGGGCGAGCGGGAGAGGCGCCAGGGCGGTCTTCCCTACTTGGGAGATTCTCTCCGTGGGTGGGGGACCTCACCCAGCCATTCAAGCTAACAATCAAACGTTGGGGGAGGGGTGCACTCAGGCAGCCTGAAATACCTTCAGGAGCACAGCTGCGACCCAATCACTGAAATTAGCTTAACCCATGAAATCTGCGCACCCACGGATTCTAATTGATAAGATCACTCTCAGTTCAGCGATCCAAGACAAGAGGCGTGATATTTTTTAGTGCCTCTCACTAAAGGGGCAGGGGCAACTTCTGATTGATAGAGCCTCCATATTCAGGGATAAACGCTAACAAGAGGGACTTGGCAGATAATAAGATCTATACTACACTAGTCGCAAGCAGAGACTAGTGCCTCTTCTTCCCAGCCAAAACAGGCTACAAAGTGTGGAAAGCCTGGGTTGAGAGGTCCAACTGAATGCTAGGCGCTAAACAGTCACCTTGACAACAATTGACTCCCACCCCGCCTGATTACACTGGAGGCCCTGACTGCCAGAGCCTTTCCCAAAGCCTTGCGCTGAGTGGGGATAGAGTGGGGATTTCCCAGCTCTTTGAGCCTCTTACTCCCCAGGCAGAAGCAGTTGCAGCCTTATAGCTGGATCACCAGGCTGCTAATTCAGGAAGGGGGGACTAGGAGAGAGACTCCAGGAAAGCAAACTCTCTCATCATTGGACCCTGCAAACGCCAACAAGCCTTGACTACCAGCAAGACTAAAGGCAATTCTATGACATTGCCATAGAATCCCATCAACTGCAAATCCCTACCTAAGTGTGACACAGGGGCAGAGCCTGGGGTACAGAGTCACCAACCAGGAAGAGGGAGAGAAAAGAAAAAGGAAGAAGTTAACCTCTCAAAATCAAGAAAAATCCACAGACTTTACAACTTGTTCCACTAATTTTTTTTTTGTTGTTGTTTGTTTCTTCTATCTTATTGCCTTTATTTCCTCCACCTCGGTCCTTCTATTTTCTGCCCATCTTATGCTTCCCTTTTCTTGAACTACACTACCCATGAGTGTTACATTTTATTTCTCTTCTTCATCCTCACCCTCCTTTAAGGTTATACTCCAAAACACTTAACTCTCACTCTCTCCTCTTTTGTTTTTTTTGTTTTGCTTTATTTTGTTTTTTTCTCTTCCTTTTTTTTCTTCCTTCGTTTTTCTCTTTTTCTTATTTTTTCCTTTCTATTCATTTTTTCTTTTCTCGTTTTACTTTCCTCCCATTTAATCCTCAATCATGAACAAATTAGTTAATTTGGGACTCAAGGTTTTTTTGGCTTTATTTTTCTTTTTCGCTTTTGTTTTTGTTTTTTTCTTGTTTGCTTGTTTATTTTTGTGGCATTTTGGGTCCTCCCAACCCAAGGTCTCCATTGTATTTAGTCTTTGCTCCACTTAATACAACAGATTTTTACTTACTATTTTTATTTTTTTTCTTTATTATTCTTTTTTTCGTCCCTTTTTCTGTTTCCCTCTTATCCCTCTCATTATATCTCTTAGTCGACCATCACTTACAAGCAAATCATCTTATGCTTGTCTAAGATTTTCTTCCCTTTTTTTTTTGCATTTAGTAGGTCCCTACTCCCTTTTTTTGCCCCTTGAACTCTTCACCCCAAATCAGGCCCTCCATTATAGGCACGATATTTCCCTGAGGAGGGGAGAGGAGGGAAAGAGAAGAAAGAAAAAAGGGGGAAATAATAAATTATTACTGTTTTTTTTTTGTGGGTGTTTAACCTTTTTTTTTTTTACTTTTTAATCTTTATTAATTCTAATTAGTGCTATCAACAAGACCACCCTCAGATGCCAATAAGAAAGAGGAAATCGAATATTATGGATACAAAAGAAAGATAGGTTACACAAATAGATGTGGAAAAATCTATGGAGAAAAGACTTAACATATTGGAAGCCTTGGAGCTAAATGACAGAGAATTTAAAATAGAAATCTTAAAAATACTCAGAGATATACAAGAAAACACAGAAAGGGAATATAGGGAGATCAGAAAACAACTCAATGAACACAAAGAATATATTACCAAGGAAATTGAAACTATGAAAACAAATCAAACAGAAATGAAAAACTCAATTCACGAGCTGAAAAACGAGGTAACAAGCTTAGCTAACAGAACAGCCCAGATTGAAGATAGGATTAGTGAAATAGAAGACAAGCAACTTGAGGCACAACAGAGAAAAGAAGAAAGAGACTCAAAAATAATAAAAAATGAGAAAGCCCTACAGGAATTGTCTGACTCCATCAGAAAGAATAACATAAGAATAATAGGTATATCAGAGGGAGAAGAGAAAGAAAATGGAATGGAGAATATACTCAAACAAATAATAGACGAGAACTTCCCAAGCCTGTGGAAAGAACTAAAGCCTCAAATTCAAGAAGCAAACAGAACACCGAGTTTTCTTAACCCCAACAAACCCACTCCAAGGCACATCATAATAAAGATGACACAAACATAAACCAATGACAAAGAAAAAATTCTCAAGGCAGCCAGGGAAAAGAAGAGTACAACATATAAAGGAAGGCCTATTAGATTATCATCAGACTTCTCAGCAGAAACTCTACAAGCTAGAAGAGAGTGGACCCCAATATTTAAAGCCCTGAAAGAGAGGAACTTTCAGCCAAGAATACTATACCCATCAAAGCTATCCTTCAAGTATGAAGGAGATATAAAAACATTCACAAATACAGAAAAGATGAGAGAATTTATCAACAGAAAGCCCCCACTCCAGGAAATACTAAAGGGGCTTTTCCAACCAGATTCAAAGAACAAAAGAAAACAACACCACAAGTAACAGCTCCACCAAGAACACAATAAAACCAAATTTAAACTGTGACAACAAAGGAAAAAAAGGGGGGAGAGGATGGAGATTAACAGTAGCAAAGGACGATGAAGTGCAGAAATAATCATAAGATAGGGTACTACAATGAATATGGTAGGTACCCTTTTCATTACTTAATGGTAACCACCCTTGAAAAAACCACCACAAAAACACTTGACTTAAAAAAGGTAGCAACAGAGGAAAGAAGTATGGAACACAAACAAACAAAAACAAATGATAGAAAAACAAAAGAGAAGAATCAAACAAGATACAAAACTAACAGAAAACAATCTATAAAATGGCAGTAGGGAACCCACAAGTGTCAATAATTACACTAAATGTAAATGGATTAAACTTACCAATAAAAAGACACAGAGTAGCAGAATGGATTAAAAAAGAAAATCCAACTATATGCTGCCTACAAGAAACACATCTAAGCAACAAGGATAAAAACAAATTCAAAGTGAAAGGCTGGAAAACAATACTTCAAGCAAACAACACCCAAAAAAAAGCAGGTGTAGCAATACTCATATCTAATAATGCTGACTACAAGACAGCAAAAGTACTCAGAGACAAAAATGGTCATTTCATAATGATTAAGGGGAAGTTGAATCAAGAAGACATAACAATCCTTAATATATATGCACCAAACCAAGAAGCACCAAAATATATAAGACAGCTACTTATTGACCTTAAAACAAAAACTAACAAAAATACAATCATACTTGGAGATCTCAATACACCGCTGATGGCACTAGATCGGACATCCGAACAGAGAATCAATAAAGATATAGTGGCCTTAAATGAAATACTAGAACACCTGGATATGATAGACATCTACAGGACACTTCATCCTAAAGCGACAGAGTATACATTTTTTCTAGTGTACATGGAACATTCTTAAGAATTGACCATATGTTGGGCCACAAAGACAATATCAGCAAATTTAGAAAAATTGAAATTGTACCAAGCATATTTTCTGATCATAAAGCCTTGAAACTAGAATTCAACTGCAAAAAGAGGGGGAAAAACCCACAAAAATGTGAAAACTAAACAACATACTTCTAAAAAATGAATGGGGCAAAGAAGAAATAAGCGCAGAGATCAAAAGATATATACAGACAAATGAAAATGAAAATACCACATATCAGAATCTCTGGGATGCAGCAAAAGCAGTAATAAGAGGAAAGTTCATATCACTTCAGGCCTATATGAACAAACAAGAGAGAGCCCAAGTAAACCACTTAACTTCACACCTTAAGGAACTAGAAAAAGAAGAACAAAGACAACCCAAAACTAGCCGAAGAAAGGAGATAATAAAAATCAGAGCAGAAATAAATGAAATACAGAACAGAAAAACTATAGAAAAAATCAATAAAACAAGGAGCTGGTTCTTTGAAAAGATCAACAAAATTGACAAACCCTTGGCAAGACTCACCAAGAAAAAAAGACACAGGACTCAAATAAATAAAATCCAAAATGAAAGAGGAGAGATCACCACAGACATCATAGATATACAAAGAATTATTGTAGAATACTATGAAAAACTTTATGCCACCAAATACAAAAATCTAGAAGAAATGGATAAATTCCTAGAACAATACAACCTTCCTAGACTGAGTCATGAAGAAGCAGAAAGCCTAAACAGACTAATCAGCAGGGAGGAAATAGAAAAAACTATTAAAAACCTCCCCAAAAATAAAAGTCCAGGCCCAGACGGCTATACTAGTGAATTCTATCAAACATTCAAAGAAGACTTGGTTCCTATTCTACTCAAAGTCTTCCAAAAAATTGAAGAAGAAGCAATACTTCCAAACACATTTTATGAGGCCAACATAACCCTCATACCAAAACCTGGCAAGGATGGCACAAAGAAAGAAAACTACAGACCAATATCTCTAATGAATGCAGATGCTAAAATACTAAATAAAATACTGGCTAACTGAATACAACAACATATTAAAAAAATAATACATCATGATCAAGTGGGATTCATCCCAGAATCTCAAGGATGGTTCAACATACGAAAAACAGTTAACGTAATACACCATATCAACACAACAAAGAACAAAAACCACATGATCTTATCAATAGATGCAGAAAAGGCTTTTGATAAAATACAACACAATTTTATGTTTAAGAATCTCAACAAAATGGGTATAGAAGGAAAATATCTCAACATGATAAAGGCCATATATGATAAACCATCAGCCAACATCATATTAAACGGCATAAAACTGAGGACTTTCTACCTTAAATCAGGAACAAGACAGGGTTGTCCACTCTCTCCACTCTTATTTAACGTGGTGCTAGAAGTTCTGGCCAGAGCAATCAGACAAGACAAAGAAATAAAAGGCATCCATATCGGAAAAGAAGAAGTAAAGGTATCACTTTTTGCTGATGATATGATCCTATACATCGAAAACCCGAAGGACTCCACAAAAAGATTATTAGAAACAATAAATCAATACAGTAAGGTCGCAGGATACAAAATTAACGTACAAAAGTCCATAGCCTTTCTATATGCCAACAATGAAATATTAGAAAACGAACTCAAAAAAATAATCCCCTTCACGATTGCAACAAAAAAAATAAAATACCTTGGAATAAACATAACAAAGAATGTAAACGACCTATATAATGAAAATTACAAAGCATTGTTAAGGGAAATCGAAAAAGATACAATGAGATGGAAAAATATTCCTTGTTCTTGGATAGGAAGAATAAATATAATCAAAATGGCCATATTACCCAAAGCAATATACAAATTTAATGCAATTTCCATCAAAATTCCTATTAGATTTTTTAAAGAAATGGAACAAAAAATCATCAGATTTATATGGAACTATAAAAAACCCCGAATAGCCAAAACAATCCTAAGGAAAAAGAATGAAGCTGGGGGCATTACAATACCTGACTTTAAACTATATTATAGGGCCACGATAATCAAAACAGCATGGTATTGGCAGAAAAATAGACACTCAGACCTATGGAACAGAACAAAAAGCCCAGAAATAAAACCACATATATATGGTCAAATAATCTTTGATAAAGGGGCCAACAACACACAATGGAGAAAAGAAAGCCTCTTCAACAAATGGTGTTGGGAAAACTGGAAAGCCACATGCAAAAGAATGAAACTCGACTACAGCCTGTCCCCGTGTACTAAAATTAATTCAAAATGGATCAAAGACCTAAATATAAGATCTGAAACAATAAAGTACATAGAAGAAGACATAGGTACTAAAATCATGGACCTGGGTTTTAAAGAACATTTTATGAACTTGACTCCAATGGCAAGAGAAGTGAAGGCAAAGATAAATGAATGGGATTACATCAGAATAAAAAGTTTTTGCTCAGCAAGAGAAACTGATATCAAAATAAACAGACAGCCTGACCTGTGGTGGCGCAGTGTATAAAGCATCTACCTGGAAATGCTGAGATCGCCAGTTCAAAACCCTGGGCTTGCCTGGTCAAGGCACATATGGGAGTTGATGCTTCCAGCTCCTCCCCCCTTCTCTCTCTCTGTCTCTCTCTCCTCTCTCCCTCTCTGTTTCTCCTCTCTAATAATGAATAAATAAATTAATTAATTAAAAAAAAAACCTTTAACAAAATAAACAGACAGCCAACTAAATGGGAAATGATATTTTCAAACAACAGCTCAGATAAGGGCCTAATATCCAAAATTTACAAAGAACTCATAAAACTCAACAACAAACAAACAAACAATCCAATAAAAAAATGGGAAGAGGACATGAACAGACACTTCTCTCAGGAAGAAATACAAATGGCCAACAGATATATGAAAAGATGCTCAGCTTCATTAGTTATTAGAGAAATGCAAATCAAAACTAGAATGAGATACCACCTCACCCCTGTTAGATTAGCTATTATCAACAAGACGGGTAATAGCAAATGTTGGAGGGGCTGTGGAGAAAAAGGAACCCTCATTCACTGTTGGTGGGACTGTAAAATAGTCCAACCATTATGGAGAAAAGTATGGTGGTTCCTCAAAAAACTGCAAATAGAACTACCTTATGACCCAGCAATCCCTCTACTGGGTATATACCCCAAAACCTCAGAAACATTGATACGTGAAGACACATGTAGCCCCATGTTCATTGCAGCACTGTTCACAGTGGCCAAGACATGGAAACAACCAAAAAGCCCTTCAATAGAAGACTGGATAAAGAAGATGTGGCACATATACACTATGGAATATTACTCAGCCATAAGAAATGATGACATCAGATAATTTACAGCAAAATGGTGGGATCTTGATAACATTATAAGGAGTGAAATAAGTAAATCAGAAAAAAACAAGAACTACATGATTCCATACATTGGTGGAACATAAACACGAGACTAAGAGACATGGACAAGAGTGTGGTGGTTACCAGGGGTGGGGGGAAGGAGGACATGGGAGGGAGGGAGGGAGAGTTTTAGGGGGAGGGGGAGGGGCACAGAGAACTAGATAGAGGGTGGCGGAGGACAATCTGACTTTGGGTGAGGGGTATGCAACATAATTTAATGACAAAATAACCGAGACATGTTTTCTTTGAATATATGTACCCTGATTTATTAATGTCATCCCATTACCATTAATAAAAATTTATTAAAAAAAAAAAAAAGAAAATTATACTCTTCTGCTAGTTGTTGCCTTTGAACTCTGAACCACAACAGTCACCATTTTTTCTATCTCATGTCAGAGATTAAAATTATTTGCACAGAGAGTAAATGTAAAATTCTCCACTCCCCACTCCCTTTTTTTGAGACTTTTATGAAAAGATAACAAGAAAGGAAGGGAAAGAGAAACATGTCCAATTTATATTAAAATTTTATTTCTATTTTTTGTTTCATGTATATTATTAGGCAGATAATTATTTTCATGGCTACATTTCTATATATTAAATTAATTAAACAATTAAAGAATATAAATCAAATTAAGATTTCTAATCAATTTTATTCCAATAAGGTATAAAATTATATAAATAATTAATACCCTTTTAGTTGCTTTTATTAGCATAACCTTGGGAGTAAGTCCTTTTTATTGAATAAACATGAACTCAAATAAACTGCTAAGATTATAATTAGTAATATGCTAGAAATAATGGTCTTCAGGGATAGGCTCAATAACTTGTGGAAGTGACTGAGTTTGATACATTAGTTCTTGAATCCTCCCAGCACATCACCAGGAATGACAACTATTTTAAATATTTTGACTTGAAATTAAGCTTGAAAATACCTATTCTCTGGGGGTGAATTAACATTTAACATTGGGTGAGTAGAAATGACTGCTGATTTTCATTCTTTATATTAATTCCATAGGGAAGGTGAGCTAGTAAAACATTTGTGTGAACTGGTCATTATTTGAAATTTATTTACCAAAGTGGCTTACGTAATAATCATCCCCATGCTAAATCAGTCAGTCAACAAGTTTTTATTGAGTCCCCTTTGGATTAATGTACAGTAATGATGTATTCAGTAGTGTACAGATGTATGCAGGAAAGATTAGACAAGCGCTTGACCCCAAGGCCTTACAAGCCATTAGAGGAGACAGACACATATTATCAACTAAAATGTAACCAGATGACCTAACTCCCAGAGTGTGGAGGTAGAGTGGCTGGGCTAGGATTCTTCTGGTGGGAGATGGGATGGGTTAAATGTGAGAAACTTCTATGATATAGGTGACTAGGTCTGTGTTAGGTAAAAGAAAGTTAATGACTTAGTAAATGAGAAAAGCAATTTGATTTAGTGAATACAGTATTACTCAGACAAAAACTGTAGTAGAGAATGAAAGTCTGTTTATCTGGTGGTGTAACAAGATGGATAAGCAAACAGGTATGACGGTTAATGGATAGAGTTATTTGAAACCACAGTTTGAGCAAGGATGACACTGGAAGGTGTGAGTCACATATTACAGTGACAATCTACATTTTAACTTTGTTAAATTCAGGGCCTCTCATGAAAAGTACTTAAATGAGAGGCTTTTGTTTTGGATTGGTTGTGAGGAGATTCTCCCAATTCTTACTACGCCTGGCTAGTCTAAGACAGGCCCAAACTTGCTGGCTTTACAAACTGAGAAAATATGCATACCAACTGCAGGTATCAGGACAAATATTTTTGGCTCAAGCGAAACCACTGATACTGACTGATCACCATCATTCAGCATCATGTGAAAATTGTTGGTGGGCTTCCCTTTTATTATTAATCATTTCCACTGTCACCATATGGGCATTTTCAGCTAAATTTAGCTTTTTCTGACATCCTACCTTCTTCTAATTTTAAGCAAATAGCCAGTTTTGGTTTCTTACTGGTTTGATAATGAAATGGAATAAATGATGATGACTGCTCCTTTGAAGAGCCTATGCTTCTCAATACATTTTATGGTAAAGACACCCAACCAAGGAGGGCAGGGTCAGCAACAAACAGTGGTTGTGGGCAATGACAGATTTGCACTGGTACCTGAGCCAGGCAACTCTATTCTGAGAATCATGTGCTAATAGGGTTCAGTAATTCCTATTCCCTTTTTCTTTATTAGGTGTGAAATGGATATCAGTTTGGTACATGACAATGCTAATAAAATCCTTCTCCAACTTCTTAATTTTTAATTAAGAAACTTACATCTGACTCCTCACCAGGTCTATGATTTATGGGTCACTTAATATTAACCAGCAGTTTTCTTGGGCTTTACTTTTATTATTTCATTTAAACTATGCAACAGGTCTTTGAGGTAGGTACTATTAGATCTTTCTTAGGATAAGAAAATTGAGGTTCAAAAAAGATGTGTTATTTCTGTGGTCACAGGGAAAATTTTCAAACCCAAGTTGGTCTGACTCCAGATCTTAAACTCTTTCCATTATGTCACACAAGCTGTCCAGACTTTTATAAATGGTGTTCCTCATCCAAACACCAGCTGACTATTCAAGCCTTATTCTTATTAATCTGAATAGGAGGATTAGAGAATATCATAGTCCCTTCTTGTTTATGATATTTATTCTAGTCAAATAAGCAATTATTTAGTGAAAATTCACTAGTGTTGAAAAATGTGCACTGGAGGAATGTAAATATAAAAGAAATACAATTCTTGCTTTAGAAAATTTCTTATTGGTATCTGTATCTTCTAGCCACCTAGAAAAACACATTCTCTTGTATTCTTAGCTGTTACCTATACTTGGAGCATCCGTTCCTACTTCTTCACCGAGTTAGTTTCCAAACTTTCTACAGATACAACTCAGGGAAAAACAAGGAAACCTCATCTTCCTGGGATGTTTCTCCTAACTCCTTATTTATTTGGATGTCTATCCTCCATGAACCAACAATACTCAGTGCATATTTCTTTTTCACCAAGTATGTGGTCATCTTTGTTTTACTTCTCTCTCTCCCTCTCAATAATGTAAGTACCCCAAAGATAATAACTTAGCCTTAATCACTTTTGTATTCCTATTACTTAGAGCACTGAGTGAAGAAGGGAAGGACCCAAGAAAATGCTGTTGTTTGAGGGAAATCAAGAAGAAGAGTAGAAGTTTCTTGAAGGGAGTAGCCGTGAAAGTTCAGTGTTGCTGGGGAAGGAAGCTTCTCTAAAGAATTAAAACTTGCTCTGAAATTTGAAAGATGCTCTAGACCAGGGGTCTCAAACTCAACTCAGCATGTGGGCCGCAGAGCAAGATCACAGCCATTCGGTGGGCCGCACTAGGTCTACAAAAGGCAACTGTTACACAACACTTTTCTCACTGCAGTTGAAAACCAAAAAAAATCAATACAACAAGCACAACGTACATGCAGTTTACTCAGTGTCACAAAATGACCAGAAACTGTAGTTCGCATCACAACTGCTGTTAACTAAGCTAATATCTAGCTAGGATGCTAGAGAAATGAAAAAATACAAGTAGGCCCCTAGGCTTACTTAATTTTATCCAAAATATTTTGAACTTCGTGGATTAGTCTGCGGGCCACACAAAATTGTTCGGCAGGCCGCGAATTTGAGACCCCTGCTCTAGACTAAGAGGTGGCGAGGAAGCAAGAACGCACAGCCACTGAGAATGATGGAAAATGCCTCTTCTCTCCAATTTTGAATTCAAACCTGTTTCTTTGTGTTTTCTACCAGTTGTTTTTAGCTCAATACCTTGATATAATGCATAATTAGTCTAACCCTTTTCCTCAAACATCCCTGAACTGTTTGCAAACGGTAGGTTTCCCCAAGTCTTCTTTTCTCAGGGCAGGACTTCTTGATTCTATAATCACCACTCATATTCTTTTCTGAACTTCCCATCCAGGTGCCCACAGCATTGGACAACAAAGGAGGTCAGGACTGATCTTCATGTCTGAGATAGAGGTTTTTGTAAGTACAGGTCTTACTGTACCATAACTGTTGGTAGTTACATCTCATCACTCACATTGACCTTAGTGCTAGAGAGGACCACAGAGTCTTTTCATAGATGTAAAACCATGTTTGCCTACTTATTAGTGTCATTTACTCACCACTCATTCATTCTCTTCCTCAGTCATTCTATAAATCCTCATTAAGCATTTACTATGGTCTAGGCACTGTGTTAAGTGGGGACATAAGGTCTAGCAGAGTGCCTGACATAAATGTAGAAGCTTGCATTTGTCTCTGTTGAATATCATCTTCTCACATCAGGTCCAGATCTCTAATGTTTCTCTCTTTTTCCTCTCTTTCTGTGCCACTGTCTCTCCCCACTCCAGCTCCGTATAGATGGATGACATAGATAGATAGTTAAAGTATGTAGATATGTATTTTTTGTGTATATTTGTATTTTTTCAAGTGTTTGTGATGCTTCCCAGTTGTGTATCAATGAGGCTGATTATGGTATAGGGAAGAAAGGTTATCATGAATATACTGTGGATTATAGTCTTGGCTAACATTAAAACCATAACTGGCCCATGTTGGTGGGATAGAGGAAAAGAGTGCATGTTGGGGATGGGAGTCCTGGATAACAAATATGTGAAAAGTGTGGGCTTTGAGTCAGACTCCCTGAGGTCAAATGTGAAATTCATCACTTACTAGCTGTGTGACTAAGAGCAAAGTTTAGTTTCCTCATGTCTCAGTTTTTTCTGCATATATCTCAGCATACTAAGGGATAATAATAATTTCTGTTCAAAGGGTTGTTGTGATAATTAAATATGATAATGTACACAAAGTGGTTGTGCATATCAAAGATGATAAAAAAATTATGTAAGAAAAGTAGTTCTTATATTGCCTGAAAGAAATTAATTTTCAAAGAAACAAATTATAATGTAAAAGTCTGAGATCACCAACTTTAGTGGTTGCTTAAACTTAAATTCTACTAAAATTTGACATTGAATTTTGCTGGACATTAGCCAGTATTGAGAAATATTTTTACTATGTGAAGTGGTTGCTGTAACAGTGCTTCATGCCATAGAATTTGACTTGAATTTATAAGTAGTTAAATTAATAGTGAACAAAATTAATTAAAATCTCTAAGTCTTAAATATAACTTTTTAAATTACTTTTTTACACATTTCACTTTCCACAGCAATTCAAAATAGAGGGTGTGATTTTCTGACAATATCTAGGTGGCTCATATTATCACATAAGTCAATTAAATAGCTGTGCATAACTTGTCTATTATAGTTTATTATTTTAAATGGCTTGATTTGTTCTTATGTGCTCATTTAAAGGACCTTAAAAATAAGCCATGGGCATAAAAATTAAAAGAAAATAACTTTCTGCCTCATCTTTGGCTCAGGTGGTTCCAGTATTGTCAAATTCTAGCTTGTTTCTGAGCAAACGAAGAGAAACTACTGTTGATAAAGGATTTAAGAATATTGCAAATTTGGTTTTGAAGGTACTTGGAATATTATAATTTCTTAGTGAATTCCAGCAGCTTTTTTTTATATATATAATTAAGAAATAAGCAAAGCCCTCAGCAACATGCCAGTTCAGTGGAGTAATGCTGTTAAAGACACGAGCTTTGGGACTATTTGGAAACAAATGGTCATTTCACCGGGAAAGTAAAACAAACTAAGCAGTTTTACTCAACTTTCCTTCTTCGGCAACATGCCATATTTCTAGGTCAACTTCGACTAGTCAGTCCTGGTGAGTTTTTGTTTGTCAGCTGTAGGAACTGTGACTATGGCAGTACTTAGCTCTGTTCTCACTCTCTGCTCTTATAGCAGGTACGTGTTTATTTCTTTATTTCAAGAAAGTGCTCCACTGATATTTTTCATATAAAATAAATTTGTAAAACAATCTTCAGAATTGAAGCTAGTTAACTCTATCTCATCCTGGATGAAAATGGCAAATAAATGCATGCAGATTGTGCCTCCCTGTCTTGCCTTTTAAGTTTTAGTGTAAAAGCATTTTGACTTAATGCATTTATTTTATATTGATGTAAGCATCATAGTAATTTTAAATGAGGGGTATTAATTACTCTACCTCACTCAGCATATAACTTTATGACTATTTTATAAAATTAACTGTCTTATGATTCCATAAGAAAAAATAATTCACTTTCTACCCCTTATAACAGTCTACAAGGCATTAAAGTATGATGAAAATAAAACAAGATGGGAAAACAATCTCAGTAAAAAGGCTATCTTTCCATTGGACAGTTGGAATGGATCTTTTTGCCGTTGTTGAAAATATGCTGAGTAATGAAATGATAAAGCTTTAAGTAAACAGTATGTGAGGAGGCAGGGGAAATAAAAATGTCAGTGGGCCATATCTGTGTTAGGTTTATATACTGTGCTTGATGAATTTAGTTCTTTTTGTTTGTTTTTATTGTTTTGTTTTGTTTTTGTGGGCTCTCTTAAATCACTATTTAAATTTTTGGTTAATTCTAGCTGTTTTCAATTACATAATTGCTCCCTTTGGCCCCTAAAAAAAAGGACAGTCTAAGGTCAAGAAAGAATAATGGTTAAGAGAATAGAACATGAATGTGGCTGGGTGAAAATTTCAAGTTCCTGAGATGGTAGCTTTCCAAGACCTTGGTGCTAAATGTAAGTTGAAAGAGGTCTAGGAAAGGTGGCTAAAAAGAAGTCTAGAACTAAATTAGGCATGGTTTCTTTCTCAACTTCTCAGAGACTCAGGCTCATGAAGTAGTCAAGAGTAAGGAGCTTAGGAATCCTCTTCATTTGGACATGAGAAAATGGAGGCTGTGCAGGAAAGAGCTAGAAAGCAGAGGGGTGACATGAAGGCAACCAACAATTAAGGTGGAAAAACGGGCTTTCTTACCATCACAATGTCATAGACGGCTTTATAACTCCTTCCTCAGTGGGCCTGGAATACCTTTAGAATTGTACAGGCTTATGGTAAAAGAGACAGAACACATATCACTGCATGAGGAAATGAAAGACATAGGTCAAAGTTGTTTCACTAATTCTTTGGACAAGTCACTAATGCTCTAAATATCAATTTTCTCATTTATAAACTGGGTACATTTGCCTATTTTCCTCAATGGATCAAATGAAATGTTGTTTGTGAAAATGCTGTGACAATTAGAGCTAATTTATATATAAGGCAATACAAAATCCCATTGGCCATTTTTTCCCCTAAGGACTTCTCAGTAGCTATACAGAGCAGCCTAAACATCCCAATTGACACACCCAAAGACATAAGGGAGACAGAAAACATTATTTGGCATATCCTATTCAGAATGAAATCCTCAAGAAACCTGCTTTTAACTCAGCAAGTTGTGAAAACTCATTTTATTTATTTATTCATGAACTCATTCATTGAATAAACAAGGCATAAAAATATTAGACATAGTTCTTGCCCTTATTTAAAGGGAGCAACAGACTAATAAATAAATAAATGTGATTCAATGTGGATGATGTTGTATATTAAGGACTGGAGAAGACTAAAAGAAGTTAAAGGGTTATGAAGAAATTTTAAGAAAGAAGTGGTCTTGAAGGTTGAATAATACTCAAACCTGCTGAGAATATAAGTCCATGCTAAGAAGATTTCCACTGAAGAAAAGGAGCCTCAATGAAGTTATGAGAATGTGACAAAGAAGAAATGTGTGGAAATGTTGAGTTGTCCAGTGAGGCAGAAGCACGAAAGGCAAGATGAGGTCAGATCACTAAAATTCTTGGTTAGCATGCTGAGGAGATTTGTCTTTGTCCAAAAGTCATGGGAGACACTAACATTTGTTCTATAACTACTCTTTCTTTTTTCAGTTAAAAATTAGGAGGTAATTATTGATATATTCAAACACTTTACATATACTACATATATATATTATACTATTTGTTTATAATAGCTTTGAAGAACAAATATATATATTATACATATATTATATAAAATATATATTATACTATAAATATATATATATAATTAATACAGGGACAGAGATAGTGTCAGAGAGAGGGATAGATAGGGACAGACAGAAAGGAACAGAGAGAGATGAGAAGCATCAATCATCAGTTTTTCATTGCGACACCTTAGTTATTCATTGATTGCTTTCTCATATGTGCCTTGACTGCAGGATTTCAGCAGACCGAGTAACCCCTTGCTCAAGCCAGCGACCTTGGGTCCAAGCTGGTGAGCTTTTGTTCAAGCCAGATGAGCCCGTGCTCAAGCTGGCGACCTCGGGGTCTCGAACCTGGGTCCTCCACATCCCAGTCCGACACTCTATCCACTGCACCACCACCTGGTCAGGCTACAAAATATAGTTTAAAAAGTCCAATGAAGCCAAACCTCTATCATTACCATTGGATGAACATTGTTCTAGACTTATCTATATGTAGACATACAAATAGATTAAAAGAGAAAAATACTTTTCATAAAAATAGATTCTGTTCTGGTTCTGGCAATACGGTCAGAGGAATTAACATAAACTCTACACCTATCCTTCAATTCCACAATTATGAAACCATGGACATGCTACATACAACATATAAAAAAACTACATATATAAATTAATTAAGAAAAGATATTTTCTGGCATGCTAACATGTCAAAAATAAATGCAGCTTTAGGTTTAAGAAGTACACTTATGAGCAGATGCTGTAATGGTTTTGAAAGATATTAGATTGGATAAGAGGATTAGATGTTGATGTTTGAATGCCCATGTAAACATGGGAAACGGGCCTGAGTGAGGCGGGGTGCTGGAATAACACCTACTTAAAGCTGGGATCCTGGAAAGAAAAGATTGCTCCCTTGGTAAAAGGAGTAGTAAAAACTTACTTACTGGTTCAGGTAGAGTGCCTAGAAAGTTTGTTATTTTTTAAAATTTTGGGTGGGTAAATATGAGTAGAACTAAAGGCACCTGCCACTCAAATTCGTGTGAAGTTAGAAATAACCAAATTAATGCTGGAATGTTCAATCTGAGACACTAACATCAAAGCTAATTCAGAGCAAAAGCAAAAGTAAAATGATTCTGATTAACACTTGTATTCCCTTGGGCACACATGTATTCTGGGAGTAGGGTGAGGAAAGAGGGGGAACAATTAAAACATAAATTTCATGGAATATCGTGAGAAAGAAACAGCTGACAGTATAAACAGAAAAACTATTATCCCCATGGACTTGAGATAACAGAATAATTTGAGAAAGACTAGAAAATAACTATACTTCAAACGGTTAAAGCGATTAAAAAACAAAATTGTGAGAGTATAAGCACACTGTGACAAGAAAACTTTGAAGAACAAATAGAACTTCTAGAGATACAGACATGCCATTGATATCTCCATGGGTGAGTTAAATGTCTGATTATATACAGCTGAAGAAAGAAATAGTGACTTAGAAAACAGAACTGAGAAAGTTACCTAGACTTCAGTAGATATAGAGATGAAAAAAATGGAAATGAGTCGAGACAGAAGATAGAGAAGAAGAGAGAATGGCAATACTTGAAGAGAAAATGGCTTAGAATTTTCTCAATCTTATTTAAAAAAAAAAACCCAAAACACCAGTAGCTGTTAATCTGAAGATCCATATACTCAGCAGCATACTGGTTAATGTTTAACTACCAGCATGCCAAGTTAAAAGTTAGCTCTGATTTATAGTGTTTGCTGACTACTGTGTTGTAATAACTGTCATCATGGGTGATTTCAGGTTATCAGTTGAATTCAGGTTATTTCACTGAATGTGGAGTTGGAAAGAGTTGGCTCTAGTGAGCTGGGATAAGCTGACTTTTGCACAACTTCATATGCTGAATCCTTATGAAATATAAATAAAATAACTTAATACATGGGTACATTATAATAAAACTACTTCACAACACCCATGACAAAGATAATATCTTTATTAGGGACACAAAAGACAGATTATCTTCTGAGGAAAAATTTAGTTTAACAGCAGACTTATTAGGAATGATAGCTGGAGGCTAGTAAAATACCATCTTTAAAGTACTGAGTAAAAGAAAATCAATGTACAATTCGACACTCACTTTTTAAAGAAAGATTTTGAGCAAGTGGTGAGAGATTTTACTGAGCACTGACCCTTGCTGAAAAAACTTTTTAAAAGATATTTGAGAAAAGAAAAAGAAACATTCAGAAGGGGAGGTTTGGATGCCAGAGCAAAGATAAAAATATTATAACCATGTGTAACTATAAATCAGCATTTCATACTTTATTATTTATAAATAATCTATAATAAAGAATAATGATTGATTTAGAAGGAGATTCAACAATAAGATAGAACTTAAACATTATAATATAATAAAATGAAATACAAGGAAATCAATGTAAATCATTGTAATGTTTGATAGGAATACAGAGTTTAACAGAAAACAGAAAAGGAAAAGAAATTTCTTCTCAATTCAAAATAGAAAAGTAAAAGTAAATATAAAACACAAAATACGAAGGCAGTAACAAATTAAATGTATCAAAATTCCAAATAAATTAACACACTGTAAATTCACCTATTGAAAAGCAGAGATTTTTATATTAGACTTAAAATATTCATTTATATGCAGCTCACCAATAGATAACACAGAGATTTGAAATAAAAAGGATGAGAAAATATATACTAATATTTAATCATAAATATTAAAAGCAATATACATTCTCACAAACACAAAGAAATATTATAGTAACAATATTGCTATTAAACAAAAATATTATGGCAGAAAGCATTGTTAAGCTTAATAAAGAGGTCATTATACAATGAATGGTAAAGATATTAGGAGCAGTTTACTAGGGAAATATAGTAATCTTGAACCTGTATACTTGAATAAATTCATGTTAAAGTTTTTAAAAAATAAGTAAAACAGGTAAAGAAAATACAGTAATTGTGATGTGAAATCACCTATATAAAATTTTTTAAATGCAAAAAATAATACTAAATTTTACTCTGGGTTCTCAGTCCTAATTTTAGACCACTCTGTGAAAAATAAATCAAGGTCCTTTAAATGTTTTTCCTTTGCCAGCTGGTCCTAAAGCTTGTCAGTAGGGTGTTCTGGACAGTCATTGGAGAAAGAGTTTTTCTTCCTGGTTTGGTGGTCTCCTTTGGCAGGCTTTCTCTAGCATAGGGCTGTGGCAGTGCCAGCAGCCTCTCCAGGACCCTAGTCCTTGAGTGCAGGCAGCACCCAGCTTCCAGCAGTTCCTCCCGACAGCCCCATTCTGCACACCCACACTAGGGGGTCCTGCATCCAGTGTGACACCTCCTTGTGAATAGCTCTTTCCAGTACCCTGGAAGGTGAATTTCCAGCATGTTACAGAAACCTTTTAAAATATAAATATTTAATTTAATATTTTTAAAATTTATCAGAAGAGAAAGTGAAATGAAATGCAAAAATTGCTGTATACTACACACACACACACACACACACACACACACACACACGGTAGATTTCACTACAAGAAATATTTCTAAAAGTTTTCGTTAGAGTTCATATTCCTTGGAATACACAGTAATTTTTCTTCAATATTTCAAGCAAGAATCTTAAAATTTACCTAATTAGACCTACTTAGTTCACATAGTAGACCTAAATTAATTCATATGGGTGGCAAGGGAAGTGAACTTTACTATATTGGTTTAAACCAGTAAGAACCTACCCATAGCTTTGGGCATGGGGTCAGCAATCCCAAAGCGTAGGAATCATGTGGAATGAAGTGAGAATCTAAAGGAAAACTTTTTGTTCTTAGGAGAGGGAAAGGAAAATGGATGTTAGATATACAAACTAGATTTATATTCACAGTGTGTAATTTTTAATCTGCAGATTCAAGCTTTTCTTTATTTTGGGGAAAACTTTTCTTCTAGTAATCTTTGAATAATTTTTTCTTACATACTTTATATTCTTTACCTAAGGGATGGACAGAACTTATCTTTATTCTGGGTTTTCTTTGTTATTCTTATGTGTTGTCTCCATATTGTTTTTTATTTTAATTTGTTTAAGGTGGCATTAGTTAACATAATTATACAGGTTTTAGAAGCCCAATTCTAAAATACATCTCTGTACACCATATCGTGTGTTCACCCTCCCAATTCAAATCCTCTTCCGCTACCATTTATCCCCCATCCCCTTCTGGCAATCACCACACTGTTGTCTCTGTCCATGAGATTTTTTTCCCCAATGTTTTTTCCTTCTTTTACAAGTGAGAGGACGGCAGATAGAGAGACACACTCCCACAAGCATCCCCACCAGGATCTACCTGGCAACCCTCATCTAGGGCCAATGCTCTGCTCATCTGGGGCCATGCTCCCAACCAAGCTATTTTCAGTACCTGAGGTGGAGGCACCACAGAGAAATCCTCAGTGCTCAGGCCCATGCACTTGAACCAATTGAACTATGGCTGCAGGAGAAGAGGAGAGAGAAGGGGAAGGGGAGGGATAAAGAAGCAGATGGTCACTTCCTTCTCCTGTGTGCCCTGACTGGGAATCAAACCCAGGACATCCACATGCCAGGCTACCACTCTAACACTGAGCCAACAGGTCAGGGCTATGTAAGATTTTCTTTTCCTTTTTGTTACATTCTTCTACCTCCCTTGTCTAGCCTCAACACACATATAGCTGTCACCCTGCTCTCTATGTATGAGACTCTGTCTCTTGTTAGTTCGTTTTGTTCATCAGATTACACATATGAGTGAAGTCACTTACTTGTCTTTCTCTGACTGGTTTATTTCACTTAGAATAATCATCTTCAAGTCTGTCCAAGCTGTTGCAAAAGATAAGATTCCCTTCTATTTTATGGCCATGTAATATTCAGTTGTGTAAATGTACCACAGCTTTTTTTTTTTTTATAAATTTTTATTAATGTTAATGGGATGATATTAATAATTCAGGGTACATATATTCAAAGAAAACATGTCTAGGTTATCTTGTCATTAAATTATGTTGCATACCCCTCGCCCAGAGTCCGATTGTCCTCCGTCACCCTCTATCTAGTTTTCTCTGTGCCCCTCTCCCTCCCCCTAACTCTCTCCCTCCCTCCCTCCTGCGTCCTCTCTCCCCCCACCCCTGGTAACCACCACACTCTTGTCCAGGTCTCTTAGTCTCGTTTTTATGTTCTACCAATGTATGGAATCATGTAGTTCTTGTTTTTTTCTGATTTACTTATTTCACTCCGTATAATGTTATCAAGATCCCACCATTTTGCTGTAAATGATCTAATGTCATCATTTCTTATGGCTGAGTAGTATTCCATAGTGTATATGTGCCACATCTTCTTTATCCAATCTTCTATTGAAGGGCTTTTTGGTTGTTTCCATATCTTGGCCACTGTGAACAGTGCTGCTATGAACATGGGGCTACATGTGTCTTTACGTATCAATGTTTCTGAGGTTTTGGGGTATATACCCAGTAGAGGGATTGCTGGGTCATAAGGTAGTTAGTTCTATTTGCAGTTTTTTGAGGAACCACCATACTTTCCTCCATAGTGGTTGTACTACTTTACATTCCCACCAACAGTTGTACCACAGCTTTTTATTCTTTCATCTACTGAAGGGCACCTGGCTGTTTCTAGATTTTGGCTATTGTAAATAATACTGCAATGAACATAGGGCTGCATTTATTCTTTCAGATTAGTGTTTTGGGATTCTTAAGATATACTCCCAGAAGTGGGATCACTGTGTCAAAAGGCAGTTATATTTTAATTTTTTTGAGATAACTCCATATGGCTTTCCACAGTGACTGTACTAATCTGCATTCCCACCAACAATGTACGAGGGAGGGTTCCCTTTTCTCCATACCTTTGCCAGACTTGTTGTTTTTTGATGTGTTAATGACAGCCATTCAGACAAATGTGAGATGATAGCACTGTGGTTTTAATTTGTATTTCTCTGATGATTAGTGACATTGAGCATCTTTTCATATGTATATATATTGGCCATCTATATGTCCATTTGGAGAAGTATCTATTCAGGTCCTCTGCCTACTTTTTAATTGGTTGTTTATTTTTTGATGTTCAGTTGTATGAGTTCTTTATAAAATTTTCATACATCCCTGGCTGGTTAGCTCAGTGGTAGAGCATCAGCCAGTGTGTGAAGTCCAGGGTTTGGTTCCCAGCCAGGGCACACAGCAGAAGCACCTACCCATCTGCTTCTTTACCCCTCCCCCTCTCCTTTCTCTCTATGTTTCTCTTCCCTTCCTGCAGCCAAGGCTCCATTGGAGCAAAGTTAGCCTGGTGCAGAGGATGGCTCTGCAGCCTCTGCCTCAGGTGCTAGAAGGGCTCTGGTTGCAACAGAGCAATGCCCCAGATGGGCAGAGCATTACCCCCTATTGGGCTTGCCAGGTGGATCCCAGTTGGGCACATGCAGGTGTCTGTCTCTCTCCCTTCCTGCTTCTCACTTCAGAAAAATACAAAAATAAATAAATAATAAATAAAATTTTCATGCTAACTCCTTAATGAGTGACTTGTCAAATATGTTCTCCTGTTTAGTGTCTTGTCTTTTCATTTTGTTGATGGTTTCCTTTGCTGTGCAAAAAAACATTTTAGTTTGATGTAGTTCCATTTGTTTATCTTTTCTTTCATTTCCTTTACCCAAGGAGATATATCTGAAAAAATATTGCTACAAGAAATGTCTGAGATTTTGCTGCCTAAGTATTCTTCTAGACTTCTTTTATGTTTAATTTTTTATCTAATATTTAATGTTTTAATCCATTTTAGTTTATTCTTGTGTATGGTGTAAAAGGTCATCTAGTTTCATTTTTTTTTGCATGTATTTCTCCAATTCTCCCATCACCGGTTATTGAATAGGTTGTCTTTTCCCCATTTTATGTTCTTGTATATTTTGTCAAATATTATTTGACCATATAGGGTGTAGGTTGATTCCTGGGCTATTTTGTTTCATTAATCTATATGTCTGTGTTTATGCCAGTACTATGTTGTTTTGGTTACTATGTAGCATGATTCTTCGAACTTAGTTCTTTTTCAAGATTGCTGTGGCTATTTGAGATGTTTTGTAGTTTTATATAAATTTTTAGAGTATTTGTTCTTGTTCTGTGAAATACACAATTGGTATCTTGATAGGAATTGCTTTGACTTTATAGATTGCTCTAGGTAACATGAACATTTTATTTTATTATTTATTTATTTATCTATTTATTTATTTTTCTGAATTGAGAAGCGGGGAGGTAGAGAAACAAACTCCCACATGTGCCCAACCAGGATCCACCAGGCAAGCCCACTAGGGGTTGATACTCTGCCCATCTAGGGCATTGCTCTGTTGCAACCAGAGCCATTCTAGTGCCTGAGGTGGAGGCCACGGAACATCCTCAGTGCCCAGGCTCACTTTGCTCCAATAGAGCCTTGGCTGCTGGAGGGGAAGAGAGAGATAGGGAGAAAGGAGAGAAGGAAAGGTGGAGAAGGAGATGGATGCTTCTCCTGTGTGCCCTGGCCTGGTATTGAATTGGGGACTTCTACATGCTAAGCTGACACTCTACCACTGAGCCAACCAGCCAGGGACATATGAACATTTTAATGATGTTAATTCTTCTTAACCATGAACACAGTATATGCTTTCACTTGTATATTTTTAAATTTCTTTCTTTAATGTCTTATAATTTTATGAATACAGATCTTGGTTAAATTTATTCCTAGGTATTTTATTCTCTTTGAAGCTATTGTGAATGGTATTGTTCTTTATGGTGTCTATTCCTTTCTTTCCTTTTTATAATTTTAAAATTTTATTTAGAAAAGTAACTTTAACACTGTGACATTTCTGATAGATTGTTATTGGTATATATAAATGCAACTAATTTTTGAATATTTATTTTGTATCCTACTACTTTATTAAATTCTTTTATCAGTTCTAGTAGTTTTTTGGTGTAATATTTTGGGTCCTCTATATACAGTAATATGTCATCTGCAACTAATAACAATTTTAGTTTTTCTTTTCCAGTTCGGATGCATTTCATTGTTTCCTCTTTTCTGATTACTGTGGCCAGGACTTCCAGTATTATATTGAATAACAGTGATAGTGGACATCCCTCTCTTATTCCTGATCTTAAGAGAAATGCTTTTAGGTTTTGTCCATTGAGTGTGATGTTGGCTCTGGCTTTGCCATATATGGCCTTTATAACACTGAGATATGTTCACTTTATTCCCACTTTGCAGAGAGTTTTTAACATAAATAGGTCATGGATTTTAAGAAGTGCTGTTTCTGCAGCTGTTGATATGATTATGTGATTTTCATAATTATTTTTGTTTCTGTGGTATATCAGATGTTGTACCAACCTTCCATTCCTGTAATAAATTCCAACTGATTGTGGTATATAGCCTTTTAAATGTATTTCTGGATCCAGTTTGCTTATATATTTTTGAGGATTTTAGCATCTATGTTTATCAAAGATATTGGCCTATAATTTTTTTCTTTGTTGTGTCTATCTGTTATTGGAAATAAGATAATGCTGGTTTTGTAAAATAAACTATAGAGTCTACTCTCCTCTTGAATTTTTTGGAATAGTTTAAGAATAAGTAATATTTTTTCTTTGAATATTTAGTAAAATTCACAGTGAAGCCATGGAATTTTATTTTCTGTGATTCTTTTTATTTCTTCTTTCATTTTACTGGCTGCAATCTGTGTGTTCAGATTTTCTGATTCTTCCTGAATCAGTTTTGTAAAATTGTATGTTTCTAGGAACTTATCCATATTGTCCATATTGTCAAATTTATTATCATATAGTTGTTTGTAATATTTTCTTAAAATGCTTTGTATTTTTTTGGTGTTTGTTGTTACTTCTTATCTTTCATTTCTCAATTAATTATTTGAGTTCCTTCTTTTTTTTTTTCTTGATGAGTGGGTCAATATTGTTTATTTTATCAAACAACCAGCGATTTTTTTAAAGTTTCTATTTGGTTTATTTCTGCTTTTACATTTATTATTTCATTCCTTCTACTCACTTTGACTTTGTTGTTCTTTTTTGTGTGAGTGTGACAGAGACAAAGAGAGAGACAGAAAGAGGGACAGATAGGGACAGACATACAGGAAAGCGAAGAGATGAGAAGCATCAATTTTTGTTGTGGCTCCTTAGTCTCTTTAGTTGTTCATTGATTGCTTTCTCATATGTGCCTTGACTGGGGGAGGGGGGGTCTGCCACTGAGCGAGTGACCCATTGCTCAAGCCAGAGATGTTGGGGTCAAGTATATGATCCTGCGCTCAAGCTAGTGATACCACACTCAAGCTGGTGAGCCCACGCTCAAGCAGAATGAACCCATGTCAAGCAGAATGAGCCCACGCTCAAGCAGGATGAGCCTGTGCTCAAGCTGGCGACCTTGGAATTCTGAACCTGAGTCCTCTGCATCCCAGCCCGATGCTCTATCCACTGTGCCACTGTGTGGTCAGGCTGTTTGTTGTTCTTTTTAACTTTCCTTTAAGTGTAAGTTTAAACTGTGCATTTGAGATTTTTCTTGTTTCTTGAGATAGGTTTGTGATGCTATAAATTTCCCTCTTAGCACTGCTTGTTCTGTGTCACATAGATTTTGGGTTGCGGTGTCCTCAATTTTATTTGTTTGTTTGTTTGGTTTTTTTGTTTTTGTTTTTTGTCTTTTTCTGAAGCTGGAAACGGGGAGAGACAGTCAGACAGACTCCCGCATACGCCCGACCGGGATCCACCCAGCACACCCACCAGGGGCTCTGCCCACCAGGGGGCGATGCTCTGCCCCTCCGGGGCGTCACTCTGCCCTGACCAGAGCCACTCTAGCGCCTGGGGCAGAGGCCAAGGAGCCATCCCCAGCACCTGGGCCATCCTTGCTCCAATGGAGCCTTGGCTGAGGGAGGGGAAGAGAGAGACAGAGAGGAAGGAGGGGGGGTGGAGAAGCAAATGGGCGCTTCTCCTATGTGCCCTGGCCGGGAATCGAACCCGGGTTCCCCGCACGCCAGGCCGACGCTCTACCGCTGAGCCAACCGGCCAGGGCCAATTTTATTTGTTTTAAGTTAACTTTTTCTTTGTTCCTTGATCTCATTTGTTAACCCATTCATTGTTTAGTTAACATGTTATTTAGCCTCCATGTGATGGCATTTTTTTTTTGTACTTGATTTTTAGTTTCACACTATTATGGTCTGATAAGATGCTTGAAACATTTTCAATCTTCTTAAATTTGTTGATATTTGTGTCCTAACATGTAATCTATTCTAGAAAATGTTTTATGTGCACTTGAAGAAATGTATATTCTGCTGCTATGGAGTGAAATGTTTTGAAGATATCAATTAAATCCAGCTGATCTAACATGCATTTAAGGCTGCCACTTATTGATTGATTTTCTATCTGGAAAACCTATCCACTGATGTAAATGGGGTTTTAAAATCCCCTAATATGACCATATTGTTGAAAATTGTTCACTTTCTGTCCATTAAGATTTACTTTACATATTTAGGTGCTCCTACTTTGGGTACGTAAATGTAGGGTTATAAACTGTTAGATTGCTCCCTTTATCATTATGTAGTCTCCTTCTTTGTCTCTTACTATAACCTTTGTTTTAAGGTCCATTCTGTCAGATATAAGTATTGTTACCCCAGCATTTTTTATCTTATTTTTAAAATTTTCATTTGCATGAAATACCTTTTTCCATCCCTTTCCTTATTTTTTTCCTTGACAGAGACAGAGTGAGAATCAAAGAGAGGGACAGATAGGGACAGACAGGAAGGGAGAGAGATGAGAAGCATCAATTCTTCATTGTGGCACCCTAGTTTTTCATTGATTACTTTCTCATATGTTTCTTGACCTGGGGGGCTACAGCAGAGTGAATGATGTCTTGCTCAAGTCAACAACCTTGGGCTCAAGCCAGTGACCTTGGGCTTCAAACCGTGACCTTTGGGCTCAAGTCAGTGATTATGGGGTCATGTCTATGATCCCATGCTCAAGATGATGAGCCTGTACTCAAGCTGGTGACCTCAGCGTTTGAACCTGGGTCCTCTGTTCCCCACTCTTACATAACTCTATCCACTGCTTCACCACCTGGTCATGCCCTTTACTTTTAGTCCCTGTATATTTTCTGTTCTGAGGTGGGTCTTTGTAGACAGCATACAGATGGGTCTTGCCTTCTTATGCATTCAGCTACCTTACGTATTTTAATTGTCATGTTTAAACCATTTGCATTTAAACTGATTATTGATAGATATGTATTTATTGCCAGTGTTTATTGGGGTTTTTTTTTTTGTATTTTTCTGAAGTAGGAAGCAAGGAGGCAGACAGAGACTCCTGCATATGCTTGACCAGGATCCCCATGCCATGTCCACCAGGGGGTGATGCTCTGCCCATTTGGGTGTTGCTTTGTTGCAACTGGAGCCATTCTAGTGTCTGAAACAGAGGCCATGGAGCCATCCTTAGCACCTAGGCCAACTTTGCTCCAATGGAGCCTTGGCTGCGGGAGGGGAAGAGACAGATAAAGAGAAAGGAAAGGGGGGAAGGGTAGAGAAGCAGATGGGAGCCTCTCCTATGTGCCCTGGTCAGGAATTGAACCCGGGACTTCCACAAACTGGGCCAATGCTCTACTGCTGAGCCAAACTGCCAGGGCCTTGCCATTGTTTTCTTTTAACTGTGTTCTTTTTTTTTCTTTTTCTTAAAGAAAGCCCTTTAACATTTTTGTAATGCTAGTTTGGTGATAACAAACACCTTTAATTTTGTTTTTGCATGGGAAGTTCTTTATTTCTTCTTCAATTTTATACAATAACCTTTCTGGTAACATAGGCTTGGTTGTGGGTACTTGCTTCTTATTTATTTTTTACTATTTTATGTAGTCTCTTCTGGCCTAAAATGTTTTTGTTGAGAAATCACCAGACAGTCTCATTGCAGCTCCCTTATAAATAGTGGACTGCTTTTCTCTGGATGCTTTTAAGATTGTCTCTTTGTTTTTAAGCTTTGCCATTTTAATTATTATTATTTTTTAAAATTTTAATTTATTGTGTTTACATAGATTCTAGTATCCTCCCAAATGCACCTCCCTCCCCCGTGTTCCTCATGACATCCCCCTTTTCCTCCAGGATTTGTTTTTCTGCTCTCTATAACGTTGTGTTATATGTGTATAATTTCACCAATCTCTTTTCCTTTTCTGATTCCTTCCTACATACCATTTCTTTCTATCTGCTTTCCCTCTGGGCCCATTTATCCTGCCTCTGTCTGTATTTTGTTCCTCAGTTCATATTGTTCATTGGATTCCTCAAATGAGTGAGGTCATATGATATATTTTTTTTCTCTGCCTGGCTTATTTCACTTAACATGATAGTTTCCAGGTCCATCCATGTTGTTGCAAAAGGTAGGATTTTCTTCTTTTTCATGGCCCCATAGTATTCCATTGTGTATATGTACCACTGCTTTTTAATCCATTCGTCCACTGATGGGCACTTGGGCTGTATGGAAACTGCCATTTCAATTATGATGTGTCTTGCTGTGGGTCTTTTTGAGTTCATTTTGTTTAGGACTCTCTGCACTTCCTAAACTTGAGTGTCTTTTTTCTTCACCAAGTTAGGAAAATTTTTAGTCATTATTTCTTCAAATAAGTTCTTGATTCTTTTCTATTTTTTTCTCTTTTCCTTGCCTTTCTCCTTCTAGTACTCCTGATATGAATATTTTTGCACTTGATATTGTCCCAAATTTCCTGCATTCATTTTAGGTTCTTTTTCTCTATTTGCTGCACTGATTGGGTATTTTTTTTCACCTTGTCTTCCAAATTGATGATTCAATCCTCTTTTCTTTTTTTTTGTTAATATAGGTTTATTATTGGTATTTTTAATTTATTTGAATGTATTGTGTTTACATAGATTTCAGTGTCCCCCTGAATGCATCTTTCCTGTGTTCCCCTCAACAGCTCCTTTGCCCCTCTCCCCATAACAGCCTCCCCGCTTCCCTCCAAGATTTGCTCTTTTGCTCTCTATAATTCTATGTTATATGTATATAATTTCACCAATCTCTTTCCCTTCTCTGATTTCATCCTATCATGCCCTTTCCCTCTAATGCACCCCCTTGTTTTTGGCATCATTGTTTACAATAGCCAAAATATGGCAACAGCCCAAATGTTTGTCAGTGGATGAGTGGATTAAAAAGCTGTGGTACATATACACAATGGAATACTATGGGGCCACGAAAAAGAAGGAAATCTTACCTTTTGCGACAACATGGATAGACCTGGAAACTATTATGTTAAGTGAAATAAGCCAGGCAGAGAAAGAAAAATATCATATGACCTCACTCATTTGAGGAATCCAATGAACAATGTGAACTGAGGAACAGAATAGAGACAGAGGCAGGATCAATCTTCTTTTCATTCAACCTACTGTTCATTCTTTCCAGTGTTTTCTTGATGTCAAATTTCAGATTCTTTATCTCTGACTAGTTTATATAACTTCTATTTCCTTTTATATGCTTGCTATACCTTTGTTGAGATTTTCACTTTATTCTTTAAATATCTATAAAACCATTACTTTGAATTCTTTATCTGATAAATTGCTTTTCTCCAGTAAGCTTTTTTTTCTCCCTGAACACTTTTCCTGTTCATTCATTTGGGGCCTGTTGTTTTTTTCTTCCATTCTGGCTGCCTCTTTATGTTTGTTTCTCTATATTAGATAGATCCACTATGTTTTCCAGTCGTCCTGGGGTGGGCTTATGTAGTAAGTGTTTTGTTGGGTCTAGTGGTGTAATCTTCTAGATCACCTGAGCTGGGTGCTCCAGGCATTTCCCTGTGTGAGTTATGTGGACCCTCCTGTTGTAATTGAGGCTTGATTGCTATTGGCCCATTGTGCATGGGATCAACCATCAGGTTGGCTGACTTTAAGGCTTTAGTTTGATGAAAATGTGCAAGCTGTTGTACAGATGTTGACCACAGGAAACAGAGCTTGCCTCAGTAGCGTTTGGGGCCTGAGGAGAGCTCTATCTGGATATGCTTCTTTTGAAGCTATTTGGATCCTTCTCTGTTGTTGTCTGCAGCTGGCCACTGGGTGTATTGTTTCTGGGCTTCTTGGGAGGGACCCTGGTGAAGGCAAATGTAAGACACTGCCTGTGATTGACCCTCAGGCACCTGTTTGGAGCTACAAGTGATCTATCGTTTGTGGTAGCTTCTGCTGGGCTTAGGTGCAAGTGGGAAGACTTAGGCTGCACTACAAGGCTATCTTTTGCCAGCACCCAGCTGAGGGACAGGTCTTCAAAAGTCTGAAAGCACCTGGAGATCTGCCTCTGGCTGCTTGTTAAATTTGTCACTGAAAGAGCTTATGGTGGGGTTGCTTAGATGGGGCTATTGGTTCTCTCCTGAGGTGGAGGTACTAATCAGGCTTCAGAGTAGGTGGTGGTTTTGGCCCCTGATTTCAGAGTCACAAGTCTCAGTCTGTCCTGGATTTTGTTCCCACTTTGGCAGGCAGAGCTACTAAGAGTTGGGTGAGTGTGACTTTGGATTCCAGAGTGTGGGTCTGCTGGCAACCAGGAGGGTAGTTGTATTAAATCTCCCATGAAGAGAAACACCAGTCAGATTCACAGGAAATTTGGGGGAATGGCTCTTTCCTCAAAGTCAGACAATTGGGACACTGTCACTCCCTGAGTCTATTCAGACCTCTATTCCCTGGTGAAGGTAGCTGACTCCTCATCAAGACTTAATCTCTGCAGGGTGGGACAAATTTCTTTCTCCCAGGCTGATGCCACACAGAAGAGAGTGCTTTGCTATAGAATCATGGTGACTGTGTTAATAGAGAATGACTCAGCATGAGAATTGTGGTGGCTGTCCCCCTGTGCCTCTCTCCAGAGCCATCACAAACCATACTTTCCTCACATGACCCTAGCCCACTCAACACACCCTCCCCCAGAGCCCAGGGTAAGTGGCTGTGAACAAGAGAATGCCTGAGTCTTTGCAAACTCCTTTCTCTTTCTGGTGGACAGAAATCTCACTGCTTTTCACAATCAAATACTATGTGGATGACTCTTTTGGCTCTGGAGCTCTGAGCTGGGGAGCCTCCCTTAGGCTTTAGAACCCTCCCTTCTCAGGGGCAATTTCCCCTCCCCCAGATGAGATATTCCTGAAATACCAGAATCTTGCAGAATTCTGTAAGCAGCTTCCACCAACATACACATGCTTTTAACTAGCACCTACAGCTTTGCAAGTCACATGCATACAGCTAGACACACAAATGCTCAAGTACCCAGATCTGGCAGAAATTTTTCACCAGCTTCCCTTATTGTTTTAATCTCTGCCTTTACCTTTGCATTTTCTGGGGTTAGTCCAAGAATTTTTTAGAGGGATGAGCAATTTAATTTTCAGCTGAATTAGTCGTTAATTTGTTTCTTAGTTTTTTGGTTTTTCTTTTTTGAAGATTGGTTTTTTGGGGTTTTTTTGAAATTACATTTTTTTAATTAAATTTAATGCAGTGACATTGATAAATCAGGGTACATATGTTGAGAGAAAACATCTCCAGATTATTTTGACATTTGATTATGCTGCATACCCCTCACCCAAAGTCAAATTGTCTTCCGTCACCTTCTATCTGCTTTTCTTTGTGCCCCTCCCTTCCCCCACCCCCTCTCTACTTCCCGCCCCATCCCTCCCACCCCCTCTTGTTACCATCACATTCTTGTCCATGACTCTGAGTCTCATTTTTATGTCCCATCTATGTATAGATTCATATAGTTCTGAATTTTTTCTGATTTACTTATTTCACTCCGTATAATGTTATCAAGGTCCATCCATGTTATTGTAAATGATCTGTAAATGTCATCATTTCTTATGGCTGAGTAGTATTCCACAGTATATATGTACCAAAGCTTTTTAATCCACTCGTCTCTGATAGACACTTGGGCTATTTCTAGATCTTCGCTATTGTGAACAATGCTGCCACAAACATGGGGGTGCATTTCTCCTTTTGGAGCAGGTCTATGGTGTTCTTGGGGTATATTCCTAAAAGTGGGATAGCTGGGTCAAAAGGCAGTTCGATTTTCAATTTTTTGAGGAATCTCCATACTGTTTTTCATAGAGGCTGCACCAGTCTGCATTCCCACCAGCAGTGCAGGAGGGTTCCCTTTACTCCACATCCTCGCCAGCACTTATTCTGTGTCGTTTCTTAGTTTTGATGTCTTGCTTTTCATCTAATTTAGCTTGTCTTGTATTAATATACCTATAAAACTATAATACAGACTAAAGTGTTGATGAGAGACTCTCTTCTCTTCCATGACTATGGCTTTGAGTAAAATATATAGGTTCTTCACCTAGACTGCTTGCTATATTGTTTCCTTGTATTTCTTTCCTTTTCATAAAATGTTTACATGGTTACCACACCATGTTTTTTGCTTTGTTTTGTTTTTCGCTGGTTTTTTAAATTAATTTTTCATTTATTGTGTTTACATGGATTCAAGTGTCTCACTGAATATAACTACCTCACCCCACCCCTATGTCGTTTTTTATACCTCCTTTGCCCCTCTCCCCTTAACTCCCTCCCCCTTTCCTTCTAGGATTTGCTGTCCTGTAATCTAACTATATCTCTATGTGGTGTGTATATAGTTTCACTAATTTCTTTACCTTCTCTGATCCCATCCCCTAATCCCCCTTCTGTCTGACAGCTGTCCTCTGGTCCCTGTGACCCCACCTCTGCCTCTATTCTGTTCCTCAGTTCACTTCGTTCATTAGATTCCACATATAAGTGAGATCACATGATATTTTCTTTCTCTGCCTGGCTTATTTCACTTAGCATAATAATCTCCAGGTCCATCCATGCTGTCACAAAAGGTAGGATATTCTTCTTTTTCAAATCGCATAGTATTCCATTGTATATATGTATTACAGCTTTTAATCCCACTGGTCCACTGATGAGCATGCACTTGGGCTGTTTCCAGATCTTGGCTATTGTAAACAATGCTGCAGTAAACATGGGGGTGCATATCTTTTTTTGAATCACTGATTTGGTATTCTTAGGATATATTTCTAAAAGTAGGATAGCTGGGTCAAAATGCAGTTCCATTTTTAATTTTTGAGTAAACCCCATACAGTTTTCCACAGTGACTGCACCGTCTGCATTCCCACCAGCAGTGCAGGAGAGTTCCCTTTTCTCCACACTCTCACCAGCACTTATTGTGAGTAGTTTTGTTAGCATGATTCTGACAGGTGTGAGGTGATATCTCATTGTGGTTTTAATTTGCATTTCTCTGATGATTAGTGACATTGAACATTTTTTTCTTATGCCTATTGGCCATTTGTATGTCCTCCTTGGAAAAATGTCTATTCAGTTCTTTTGCCCATTTTTTAACTGGATTGTTTACCTTCCTGGTTTTGAGTTTTAGAAGTTCTTCATAAATTTTGGTTATTAACCCGTTATCAGACGTATTGGCGAATATGTTCTCCTATTGTGTGTTTTCTTTTTATTCTGTCATGCCCATGGAAATACCAAGCTACACATATAGGCTGGTTTTTACCCACACTGGGCCTGGGGAAAGTCTGCTTAAAAAGTCAAGTTTCTTTGAGTTTCACCTCCTGCAGCCTCTGTGTGCTGGTTGCTTGTTGGGCTCAGCCACTGGAAAAACCTCTGGTAGAGTCTAGTGCCTCTGGCAATTCAAGGATTAGGGAGAATGGTGTGTATGGCTCCACTCCTTGGCCCCATGTGTCATTCTGTCCAGACTTTTTTCACAGACCTCAGTAGGTTGTGGCCCCAGGAGTCTGATGGGTGTGGCCTCTGAGACCCAGAGGTGTGATCTGCTTGCACCTTGGACAGTTTCTAGTGAGACTCCCATATGGTGGAATTACTAGTCTTAAAGTCGGGAGCATGTGGCGGAAAGTCCCAGCCTCAACAGCAGAAAACCAAGTCACTGATGTGCCTCCTGCTTCCTGGCTTCTCAGAATGGCCCAGTCTCCATGACTGGAGCAGGAGAGACTCCCAAAGGCAGAGCAGTTTCTTTTTCCAAGACTGATGCCACTCAGAGGGGACTGTACAATCCAAGAAAGATGGCAACTGTAGTATTGGAGAATAACTCAGCACAGGATTTTGGCGGCCATACCCCACAGTGACTCCCCCTGGCCCTCAAAATTTACACCCTCTTCATGCAACTCTAGTTCTCCTTCCACCAGAGCCCCAGGTAAGTTGCTGTCAATACGATTTTCTATGTGGGATTTTTAAGATGGAGCCTGTGTCTCTGAGAATTCCATCTCTTTCTCGCAGACAAAAACCCAGCTCTTTTTGCCTCCAAATAGTGTGTTGTGTGAGTGTCTCTTCTAGGCTCTGGGGCTCTAGGCTGGGGCTCCAGGCCTGGGGCTGAGGATCTACATCTCTCAGGGTAACCCTCCTTGCAGTGAGAGTTCCTCTGGACCCTCCCCTGCCACTCGATCCTGGGAGAGTGGCAGCACTTTTTACATCTTTGCCTTTTCTACCAGTCTCGGTGAGGCTTTGTCTGTGATCCTTGGTTATAGACTCCTCTTTGTTTTGTCCAAAGTTGTTTTTTATGATAATTATTCATAATTTAAGTTGTAATTCAATTTGGTCCTGGGAGGTGGCAGTTGGAACGTCCTCCTACTCTGTCACCATCTTGGTCCTCCATATATATATATATATATTTGCACTGATATATTATTGATGAATTATTTTGCCTCCTCCTTTCATTTTTCTGTTTAATATATCTCATTAGAGGAGTATCTTTTTTCATTAGGGAAACACTCTTTGGTTTTGGAATATTTTCCCCAGTCTAGTGTGTAGAGTCCTAGAGTCTTCAGTCCATCAAAGAGAGTCAGACTTGTTTATTTACATCTTCTGAGCAAATATTTTCCTTAAACAGAAAAAAGTTGAGAAGACTCTACTTAAAATCCTTCCTCCCCACATTAGGAATATCAATAAAAAATTTTAAGATATTATTAAATCATCAGTACTACCTCTAAAAACTTGGGGACATTTTGAATCAGATCACGACTTCCTCAGTTCCCTCTTTTTGATAGTTATTGGCAATGGGTCCTCCACCTTTTTTTTTGGTTGATGCTGATACTTACTTTTCATACTAACCTTTATTTTTATTAGGAGTTAAAAAGAGAATTATGTGAACAACTTTCCTTCCCCATATTTAACAAGAAGTCTATAGAAGGGTTTTAATAAGTAAAAACTCATGTTTTAAATTATGATGGCAGGCATATAAAGGTGCTCAAAAATGTTCATGAAATGAATAAATGAATAGGAGAAGTACATAAGTGAGGTTGTGGATGGAGTGGAAGAGAAGATGTAATGGGTGGGGTGTGGAACATATTGATGACATGACTTTGGAACTCTTTTGAGCTAGAATGACATTCATTTAATCTAGTCTCTACCTTTGCGTAGATGTTAATAATTTGCAAAAACATGAGTCTTAATCCCTAGAGCCAGTTGTTGGAGAAGGGAACTGAATAGTGGTATAAATGAAAGCTCTTTGAGCAGGCTTCTTCGTTGTGACTTGCCTCTTCTCTTTTAATCCTTTATATTCTCTTGCCCTACCGCCAACATATAGACTGTGAGTGACAGATTCACTTTGCACATGTGCATGTGCGCCCGTGCGCGCGCGCGCGCGCACGCGCACACACACACACACACACACACACACACACACACACAATTAGTTTCCAATAAGTTTCTTTCATAAATATGGTACTATGAATCTAACAGGCAGTGACAAAATTAATTGGCTGGAGGAAGGTTTCCTTGAGACTGAGAATCTGGTTCCCTCTCATCCTCCTAGATATTTTTTGTTTGTTTGATGTTCAGATGGTTGTAGACATGAAGCAGCCTTCAGAGTAGAAAGTAAATCAGAACTCTGTTCTTTGAAAGTGTTAGAAACTCAATTTGAACTAACACAAACAAAATAAAACATGAAAGAGAGATGTCCTTGTTTATGCCCTGAAATGATGAACCAAGAAGAGGAGAGTCTGGTCTCTGTATAATTCAGTCCAAGAACAGGCACATCAGGGCTCCCTCATCATTTCTCATTTCTGTTTCTCTATGCTTCTCACTCTGTTCTCTCCAGCTGACGGACTCCATGCGACTCCAGGAATTCAAGAACTTAGATTCTTACAGTCTAGTGACCAAAGAAGAGAGAAAACTCATTCCTTTTATATCTTGTGGCTAACCTGGGGGAAGATTTTCATTGACTCATACCAGTCATGTGTCCAACTGTGAGGTGGGTTGGTGGGATAGTAAATTGGCAGCTCCATCAGAAATAGATGTTCCTTTAAAAAGCAAGAAAGGTGATAGTCTGAGCACATAAAATAACACATTTGCACTGAAGGGAAGAATGAAAACCTCCATATGCTTTGCAGGAGCAAAATTCACCCCTGCTGAGCTGTCAGGGGATATGACCCTTCATTCATGTCCAAATATATGAGTGCCACTTGATACCTTTACATTGCTCCCCTTTACTAAGCCCAGAAAAAAGGCACTTGTTGATTTTGTAACCTCAAATATACATGAACCTCAGGATGTTTCCAAGTTCAGCTTAATTTTAACCAGTTGTCACTTCCTCCGCCTAGGAGCTGGTATGGAAATAGGTATTAGGTCTCTGCTGCTTTGTGTTATAGCTAATGCACAAGAGAGACCTTTTTCCAGAACCAGAGAGCCCTAGTTATACCACAGAGGATGAAGAAAGACTGCAGGAGACCAACTGCTTTTCGTTTGGACCACAATTAAGAGAAGGTTCTCTTGCTCTAATGCTTTTTAAAATCAGGTCTGCTCCAAAGCACTTGGGTTATATATTTGTGATCTTGCAGAAAGACTCAGTATTTGAGATTCAAGCCAAATGTTTTTTAGCCCACTTACAAATAACAATGCTGCCCTGGGCCCTGCAGGCTGCAGGGCTGACTGGGCTGGCAGCCAGTTCTGAAACTGACCATGATAACACATGCATTTAATACATAGATTTAATATATAGAAAAGAATGGTGACATGGTTTAGATTAGAAGTACTGATAACCCTGTACCAAATACCTTTCACATGTCCCAAACACCATATATATATATATATATATATATATATATGCGCACACATATTAGCCAACATTCTCTCATTATTAAAAGTAAAATTTCACATTTTAAAAGGTATAATTGCTGACATTATTTTGCTATTAAAAATGCTGATAGGTAGCATATTGTGCTTACAGATTCTAAGATTAAAAAATCAATGCCCAGGGAGAAAATGTAACAAAATTCTAAAGATTATGAATAAGAAGATTAGGGGTGACTAATCTGGTGACTTTAATTGTCTTGTATTGTTTTTGTTCAATTTTGTGTTTTCTTATATTTTATATAGTGTTAAGCACAATGCCTGGCACACAGTAGATACTCATCAGACATTTTCTGAATAAATGAATAAATAAATACATATATAAAACTTTTAAGGGAGAAGAACTAAGCAAAGAATAAAATAAAAATTTAGGCAAAACCAAGTTTAAAATGTGCTTTTGTACAAAAGCAGTTGCTCATATGAGAGGAAAATCAATCTAGTTTTCTTAATTCCTTATTTTACCTGGAATAGGAAGTGGAAGTTCCAAACCCACAGACAAATGAATTGTCCTTGCAATATGTCTATCTTTTCAGAAATTGCTAAACACTGTATAAGCTCCACTCACCAGTTTCCCAGTTGGAGTTTCTTAGCTAAAGTGTTTCAAGGTAAATTTGGCTCTTTTTTAGTCAAGTACATGACCCAAGTGGGTATGTTTCACTCAGAGTAATTCAAAATCCTCACTTCAGTTTTGATATTTCTAAAGTTAAACCAGTTACATAATTTGTGGGGTCAGGTACAAAATGGAAATGTGGGGACTTTGTTAAAAATTATTAAAAATGAAGACAGCTACAACATAGCATTAATGTGAAGGCTCTCCTAACCTGGGGACCTATGTGACTGCATAGGTGGCATGTACGCAGAGCCAGTGCTGTAGAGACATCTTGTCTTTTGGAGACTCTCAAAGCATTTGGTGAGTTCATATACACAGCAAGACCCTATTAAATGTACTGGGTTATTTAATTATTTTCAACGTAATGATGAAAAGTAGGAAAATATGAAGTATTGGCACAGATGAGTCTAGAATCTAGGGCCATTGTCTCCCAGTCTGAGGTATCCTCCAGTAGAGAGATTATGACTAAAATTTCCATGTGTGTAACTTTCTTCCATTCACTTTTAGTATTATATAATGTTCTTAGATCTTACATTGAATTTTTAGTATTTTGCTTTGAAGTAACCTGAGAATTATAAGTAACAACTTTTATTTGTGGTAAACACTTTAGAAAAATGTATTCTACTCATCTGAAAATTTATCACAATAAAGAATTTCAATAACTCAAATAATGAACTGTAAAGCCAGTAGCCACAGCCACCATCAAAGCTGCCTGGCCCATGCAGGTTCTCATTAGATTTTGACAGATGATAATAAAACAATGCAGCCAAAACCTGATGGGCTATCAGCTTTAATCCTAGCTTGCACTTGCCGGGCAAGCAATACACACAGTGGGAAGACACTTCCTTTATCATTCAGGGCTCCCAAAGCCACTGACTTATCCAAGTTTCCTAGAATCAAAAATTTCTAGCTCACCATCCTTATTCACCTGTTTCCCATCTCCTTCTCTTTATACAAACTCTGCACAAATAGGCTTCTCCCTCAGTACTCCACCATCTTGGCTGCTTCTCCTGGCCTCCTCCACGTGGCCTTTCTCTGCTCTCCTTCAGCATGGACTCCTCCTAGAACGTAATCCCTCGGCCCAGGAACGTAATCTCTCTTCCTTTTAAAACCTTTTGGCGTGAAAACCCTCCCCCAACACATTTTAACATAATCACACCCATCCTAAGCAGGAAGGGCAACTAATATCATCACCTGGGAGACAGGCTTCCATGTGGGCAGTGCCATCTTTAACAAAGTGAGCATAATATATTTTATCTGCCCAACATGAATTAAATTCTGCCCTTATTCAATTTAGGAAGATATTATTAAAATCATTAGATCATTTATATGCAATTAATTTAAGATTTATTGTCATTCTTTTTTTGGTTAATTGAGATATAATTTATATATAATAAAAGTCACACTCTTGGTGCACAGTTAATGAATTTTCACAAACTTCCATAGTCATATAATTGCCTCCACAATTAAGATACAGCATATTTCTAGTATCCCAAACATTTCTTTTCAACCCTTTTGAGGTCATTTCTTATTCCTTCCCCAACCCCTGGAAACCATTTATATGTTTTGTATTTCCAGTTTTACCTTTATTGAAATGTCATATAAAAGAAATAAAATACTGTATGGCCAGCAGTTATGGCCATCATGGCCATTCACATGCAGGTTCTCATTGGATTTGGGCAGACAGTAAAGAAAGTGGAGCCAAAAAATTGTGGGTCATTCCTTTATTAAAGTCTCACCCCAGCCGACAAGCAACACACACAGGGAAAACACTTCCATTTTGCTTAGGGCTACCAAAGCCACCCACACATTCTACAGTTCCACAATTGGGAGAATCTTCTCTGGTTTCTCCTAGAATCAAAGGCCCCACCAGTCTCAGCAGAGCTCATAAAAGCTCCTCAGCTCTGGTTCCCCATCTGCACACCTTCTCTCTCTCTGTGCATGGTTTCTTCTTCAGCACTCTGCATTCTCTCTGCTGTCACTCTGCAAGCATGGCTTCTCTCTCTGTTCTCCTCCTTCTCTCTGCTCTTTTCAAAACTTTCTGGCTTTACACCTGATCAGGCAGTGGCACAGTGGATAGAGTATCGGACTGGGATGTGGAGGACCCAGGTTCAAGATTCCAAGGTCGCTAGCTTAAGCGCGGGTTCGTCTGGTTTGAGCAAAGCTCACCAGCTTGGACCCAAGGTTGCTGGCTTGAGTAAGGGGTTACTCAGTCTGCTGTAGCCCCACGGTCAAGGCACATATGAGAAAGCAATCAATAAACAACTAAGGTGTTGCAACGAAAAACTGATGATTGATGCTTCTCATCTCTCTGCATTCCTGTCTGTCCCTATCTATCCCTCTCTCTGACTCTCTCTCTGTTTCTGTAAAAAAACAACAACAACAACAACAACTTTCTGGCTTTAAAACATCTCCTCCAGCAAACATTAGCAAAACAATGTTCCTTCCTAAGCAGGAAGGTAATTTGCAGTTTCACAGACTCACATATACCTGGCACTGCCCAGCCCTCAATGCAAACTATAAGTGAGCAAACATAAAAATTATATTTTACAAACTTATTTAACCAACAAATATATAAAAGTCTTTTGAGTTTAGCCTATTTTAGTTATAATGTTTTCTTTGCTTTATACCCTCACTGGCAGTAATTGGCAGTTATCTTTTTTAAAAAGCTTATCTAATATGTATGCAGTAATGTCTCATTGTGGTTTTTGTAAGGTGGTCAGCAATGGGGGAAGGTCATGTGAGGAACCCAGACCCGGGAACTTTGGCTAGAACGCCCACACCCAGGTACACACCAAAAGAAACTTCCCCCGAGTCCCTTGGAAAAGAGCTATTGTCTGTCACCCAATGAAATTTCGCCATGTCATATTAGCTCAACAACCCTAACGACCCTTTAAATTTCCCCCACATGGTTTTCTCCATGTGGTTTTCCTGACTTCCATCTCCTGGGCCAGTGAATCTCATCCGAGGAGCGCTGTACTCAATAAAGCTTTTGCTTATCCACACTTGGTGGCTACGCCCCTTTCTTCTTCCTCGGCGGGAAAAATACCTTACTGTTTTAATATGCATTTCCCTAATAACTAATGATATTAGACATTTCTTTTTATGTACTGTTTCTTCCATGTATCTTCTTTGGTAAAATATCTTGTTCAAATCTCTCTCCAATTACTTTCTTTTTATTTATTTATTTAGGTTTTAATTTTTTTCTAGTTTATTAATATATACATATAAATTTTTAGGTATAATTTTAAAGTATAAAACATAATGATTTGATATACTGTATGTATAAACTGCTAATGATCACCACAATAAGTCTAGTTACCATCCCTCACATCACATAGTTGCATTTGTTTTCTTTTCTTTTCTTAAAGGTAACTAAACTGTCAGAGAAGAGCTATCATTATGATTTTATTCAAATGATAATGAAAGAGGATGGGGGAAGACTTGAGAGGCCCACTTGACCAGGAATAAACTAGAATGAATGTCATCCCAACACTCAATTTCCCCTTGTGATTTAAAGAAAGGTATTTTTCATCTAGTACCTGGCATTCTTCATGGGAGGATTGTGGGGCTTGTTATAACACCAACAGGACATTTTGGCAGTGCTTTAACAGGAGACTTTCCTTCAGGCAGAGGATGTGCTCACTGCTCAGGACCGCCATGAGAGTTCCAGGTTTCCCACCTCATTGTCTTTCCAGATGACTATGATGCAGGCAAGGATAGGGCTGGTGCCATGGAGGCAGGTGTAAGATGCTCTCAATTGCTTTTCCTTGTCCATATACTGCCCTCTGAGAGGCCCTGGTGGCTCTGCCCACTTCTGTATATTATTTTCTTCTGCTAGTTTCATCACTGTCCTCTTCATCCTTGAGTCCACCTCCTTGAAATGACCTGCGACTCCAGCTGGCTGGCACACTCTGCAGCCCACTCCATTTTTGGCTATAACTTAGGTGACTTGGCAAGCCCAGCCTTTTGTGCCACTCCTTATTCTGAGATGTCTACCATCTTCACCACAGCTTCTGCCTTCTTGATTTGCTCCAATTTCTTCAGTATCCTCAGTTTTTTTTTCCTGGCAATAGCCTATGGCACTTTCCTGATGGAATGCAAACTATTTTCTCACCTGCATTTCCAGTAATGATCTACTTCCCTCTTGTCAATAGACAATTGTTGTATCCTGTGCTTCTTTTCCTCCTGCACAAACCACTTTGTAAACTACCTCCTCATTCTCATTAAATGTCTACTAGCTGATGGAATTATCTGTGATGTCTTTCTTGGCCATTTTGAAAGAGGAAATAATAGCACCTAAGACAAGGCCTTAGGGTCCAGTATCTGATGTTTCTCTGGGTCCTCAATAGGCACTATGATATATTAAACTCATCACTATCTGATTTAGGCCCAGAGCTTCACTTCTTACCATGGCCTGGTTCCAAGCTTTTTCCATCCTCACTGCTGCTGCTATCATGCTCTTAATCCTTTAAAGCAGGGTCCCCAAACTATGGCCTGTGGGCCACATGTGGCCCCCTGAGGCCATTTATCCGCCCCTGCTGCACTTCCAGAAGAGGCACCTCTTTCATTGGTGATCAGTGAGAGGAGCATAGTTCCTATTGAAATGCTGGTCAGTTTGTTGATTTAAATTTACTTCTTCTTTATTTTAAATATTGTATTTGTTCCTGTTTTGTTTTTTTTACTTTAAGATATGTGTAGTGTGCATAAGGATTTGTTCATAGTTTTTTTTATAGTCTGGCCCTCCATCGGTCTGAGGGACAGTGAACTGGCCCCCTGTGTAAAAAGTTTGAGGACCCCTGCTTTAAAGTCTAAAGTTTAGACTTATCCCTTCTGGCTTCTGCCAGCTCTTCTGGATCCAGACACTATCCAAAGATGCATCATAATCCTCCTCAACATCTGACACATAGAGGTCATTTCTTGGCAGATAGGACAGAAATATGTCTGAAGCACCATATCCCCTTGTTAATCCTCTCACAACTGGTGACCTCAGATAGTGTACAGGAAAACATGCCAGTCTACCTCTCAACTGCAATGGAAATCTCATGAAGATTTATCCTCAGCTCATCATGCTCCTGCTGCTTTTTCTGCTCATGCAGAAACTTTTTTTTCTTCCTCTTTAATTCTTTCACCTCCTGGGTCTTTGTCTCTGCCAGGGTTTCATTGTTCCTCCTTCTTACAGAGCTGCCCTAGGGTCCCAACTTTTGAACTTCTCTTCATCACCTTCTTCCTCTTCTCTCTTCTTCTCCTTAGTTCACACTAATATCAAGAGCTTATGCTTGCTCTTTCTGCTTCTTGGCCACATATTGAGGATGTTTCATTCTCCAATTCAATAGAGACCTCAGCTCCTTTCATCCTAGCACATTGATATTATGACAACACATCTGTATGTCCTGAGTGTTAGTTGCATGCTGTGCCAATTCTTCATCATCTGGTGAGATTTTGATGCTTTGGAGAGAAAGTCAATAGAGTTGACAGCTCAGAGAAAGTCAGTGACTGAAGTATAATGATAGACAGTGTGGTTGCCTTCAGCATAGCCTTCAGCCTTTGGTTCTTTAGTCACCAACTAACAGTCTTGGTTTGAACAAGGAAGTTGACCTCCTTGAAAGCAAATTTGGGTTCAAAGAATTTATCGTCAATCTTCTCAGGATATAGGAATCCCTGGCTGACTGCAAAGATGTTTGCAAGTTCATGGAGAGAGGCTTGGGACTTGGTGGCCTGGATATGGTGGAAAAGGTACTTGAAGAACCATAGTTGTCTGATAGTCACAGGAGCAGAAAACCTTTGTGATATAGCAACCCCTATGGGCTAGAAAATCACAAACCAAAAGCAGAGCCATCAGTGTCAAATGGGTTTGTGAGTAAAAATCATGTATCCAATTGGTTCCGACTTTGAGGACTCCAATATCAATTTTTCAGGTCTTCAGCTTCTTCCTCAAGGCCTGCCTACAGTATTGTGTAGTGATGTCCTCTAAAATGTCACCAAATTGAGAAGAAGTCTCATTGGAAACAAGTCCACCCCCCATAAAACTTGACACAAGTTTAAGCTTAGCAGCCACCTACAGCTATGCCCCTGGCACAGCACACAGGTTTAAGAAGGCTGGGATTTCTGCAGGAACTGAAAGCAACTTGAAAGCAGAGCAGAATGATAACTGATATCTTTCACCAAGTGGTAGAACTTGTCCTGGTGATTCTTCTGTCTGCCTTTTTCCTCCTATGGTAAAACTGGGTAGTGTCACTCAATTTCCACTTCTACTTGTGCCACTTGATTCTTCAGTTTCAAGTTTTCCTCCATTTGGAACATGGCCTCATAAAATCTTCTTTACTACTCTGTCATCAAGACTTATAAGTTAGAAATTGGGATCAAGAGAGTAGATTACTTAAATTAAAACCGTTTCTGGAGTGCAGCAGTTAGGAGTTCTGTTCCCCCATCATCCCCTTCCAAAGCTCCAGACCTCTTGTAAACCCCTCCTATCTTGTTATTTATTGTCACTTTGCATACCTCACAACTTTGTTTTCCTGTGATGAGAAACTTTAAGATCTATTCTCTTAACAACTTTCAAATATACAAGAGTACTGTTTACAGTCACCATGTTGTACATTACCTCTTCAGAACTCGCTTTCTTCTGTGTTAATACTTTTTGATTGCTGTCACCTAATTTCTCCCATCCTCACTCTTGCCTCTGAAAATCACCAATCTCTTCTATTTCTATGAGTTTTATTTTAGATTCACATATGATATTATACAGTATTTATCTCTTTTTGTATGACTTATTTTACTTATATAATACCCTAGAAATGTATCCATATTGATGCAAATGGCAGGATATTTTTTATGGTTCAATATTTTATTATGTATATGTACCACATTTTTGTAATTATTCATCCCTGATGAGCAGTTAGGTTGTTTCCATGACTTGGCTTTTGTAAATAATGCTACAATGAACATGGTGGTGTAGATATCTCTTTGGGATAATGATTTTATTTCCTTTGAATAAGTATCAGAAATAAAATTTCTGGATCATGTGGTAGTTCTTTTTTCCCCATTTTTTAAAGGAAACTCTATAATATTTTCCATGGAAGTACCAATTTATATTCCTACCAATAATATACAAAGTTTCCCTTTTCTCCACATTCTCACCATCACTTATGTCTTATCTTTTTGATAGTAGCCATTCTTAAAGGTCTGAGGTGATACTCATTGTGGTTTTGATTTTCATTTTCCTGTTTAATGATACTAATTTTTTAATGTACCTACTGGCCATTTGAATATTCTTTAGAAACATGTATATTTAGGGTTTTTTTTTCATTTTTCATTAAATGATTATTATTGTTTGCTGTTGAGTTGTTGAGTTCCTTATATATATTGGATGTTAACCCCTATGAGGTGTGTGGTTTGCAAATATTTTCTCCCATTCTGTAGCTTGCTTTTTCATTTTCTTGATTATTTCTTTTGCTATACACAAGCTTTTTAGTGTAATGCAGTCTCACCTATTTCTTTTTTTAATTTGTTGCTTATGTTTTAGGTGCCAAATCCAAAGAACCATTGTCAAGACCCATGTCAAGAAGCTTTTTGCCTACATTTTCTTGGGGTTTTATGGTTTCAGGTATTACATCCAAGTCTTTAATCTATTTAGAGTTATTTTTTGCAAGTGGTATAAAATAGAGGTCAACTCAATAAAATCAGAATGGAAGGAAAATACCTCAACATAAAAAGGCTAGATACGACAAACCATCAGCTAATACAATACTAACGTGAAAAAAATGAAGGCATTTTCTCTAAAATCAAGAATAAGAAAAGGCGGCCCACACCACTCTTATTCAACATAATTCTGCAAGCTATAGCCGGAGAAATCAGGCAAGAGAAAAAAATAAAGGGCATCCATATTGGGAAAGAAGAAGTAAAGGTATTACCTTTTGTGGAAGACATAATCTTGTATATAGAAAACTCCAAAGGCTTCACTAAAAAATGACTGGAAACAATAAACCAATACAATAATGTAGCAGGATACAAAATCAATATAGAAAAATCTGTTGCTTTCCTATATGCTAATGATGAAACTTCTGAAAAAAATTCCTTTTACAATTGCAACAACAAAATTAAATACCTGAAATAAATTCAACAAAGGATGTGAAGGATCTATATCCTGAAAACTATAAAACATTATTGAAAGAAATTGAAAAAGATAAAATGAAATAGATAAACATTTTATATTTATAGATTAGAAGACTCAACATAGTTAAAATGACCATTCTACCCAGAGCAATATACAAATTTAATGCAACCACATCTAAACCCCAATGTCACTTTTTATAGAAATAGAACAAAAAAATTATCATGTTTGTATGGAACCATAAAAAGCCCCAAATAGCCAAAGCAATCCTGAGGAAAAGGAATGAAGCTAAACATATCACTTTACCTGACATCAAATTATACTGTAGAGCCTTTATAATCAAAACAGCATGGTATTGACAGAAAAAGAGACACACAGACAAATGGAACAGAATGAATAGCCCAAAAATAAAACCATATATATATGAAAAAATAATCTTTGACAAAGGATCCAAAAACAAACAATGAAGAAAAGAAAGCCTCTTCAACAAATGGTGCTGGGGAAATTGGAAAGACACATGCAAAAGAATGAAACTTGACTACAGTTTGTCCCCATGAACAAAATTTTATTCAAATCAGATCAAAGACCTACATAGAATATCTGAAACAATAAAAATTACATAGAAGAAAACATAGGTACTAAACTCATGGACTTTGGCCATGGAGAACAAATTTATAAATTTGACACCAAAGGCAAGGGAAGTAAAGGCAAAAATAAATAAATGGGACTCTATCAAACTAAAAGGCTTCTGCACAGCAATATAAACTGACAACAAAACAGATAGGCAGCCAATTAAATGGAAAATGACGTTTACAAACAGCAGCTATAATAAGGGTTTAATATCCAAAATATATAAAAAAAAACTCACAAAGCTCAGCAACAAAGAAAGAAACAATTTTATTAAAAAATGAGAAGAGGACTTCAACAGACACTTCTCCCAAAAGAAAAGGGCCAACAGATATATGAAAAGATGCTCATTTTTACTAGCTATTTGAGAAATGCAAATCAGAACTACAATGAGATACCACCTCACACCTGTTTAATTGGCTATTGTTAACAAGACATGTAATAATAAGTGTTGGAGAGGCTGTGGAGAAAAAGAAACCCTCATTTGCTGTTAGTGGGAATGCAAATTAGTACAACCATTATGGAAAAAGGGATGGTGATCCTTAAAAAATTAAGAATAAAACTACCATATGACCCATCAATCCCTCTACTGAGTATCTACCCTCAAAACTCAAAAACATTGGTATGTAAAAACACATGCACCTCCATGTTCATTACAGCATTATTTACAGTGTCCAAGACATGGAAACCAAAGTGCCTCTTTTTTCTTTATTAGTTTTACTAGAGTAACATCAATAAATCAGGGTACAAATGTTCAAAGAAAACATGTCCATGTTATCTTGTCAGTCAATTATGTTGCATACCCATCACCCAAAGTCAGATTGTCCTCTGTCGCCTTCTATCTAGTTTTCTTTGTGCCCCTCCCCCTCCCCCTTTTCCTCTCCCTCCCCCCGCCCCATAACCACCACACCCTTATCAATGTCTCTTACTCTCATTTTTATGCCGCACCTACGTATGGAATAATGCAGTTCTTTGTTTTTTTCTGATTTACTTATTTCACTTTGTATAATGTTATCAGGATCCCACCATTTTGTTCTAAATGATCGGATGTCATCATTTCTTATGGCTGAGTAGTATTCCATAATGTATATGTGCCACATCTTCTTTATCCAGTCTTCTATTGAAAGGCATTTTGGTTGTTTCCATGTCTTGGCCACTGTGAACAATGTTGCAATGAACATGGAGCTGCATGTGTCTTTACGTATCAATGTTTCTGAGTTTTGGGGGTATATACACAGTAGAGGCATTGCTGGGTCATAAGGTAGTTCTATTTGCAGTTTTTTGAGGAACCACCATACTTTCTTCCATAATGGTTGTACTACTTTACATTCCCACCAACAGTGAATGAGGATTCCTTTTTCTCCACAGCCTCTCCAACATTTGCTATTACCTGTCTTGTTGATAATAGCTAATCTAACAGGTGTGAGGTGGTATCTCATTGCAGTTTTGATTTGCATTTCTTTAATAACTAATGAAGATGAGCATCTTTTCATATATCTGTTGGCCATTTGTATTTCTTCCTGAGAGAAGTGTCTGTTCATGTCCTCTTCCCATTTTTTTATTGGATTCTTTGTTTGTTTGTCATTGAGTTTTATGAGTTCTTTGTATATTTTGGATATTAGGCCCTTATCTGAGCTGTTGTTTGAAAATATCATTTCCCATTTAGTTGGCTGTCTGTTTATTTTGTTGTCAGTTTCTCTTGCTGTGCATAAACTTCTTATTCTGATGTAGCCCCATTCATTTATCTTTGACTTCCCTTCCCTTGCCTTTAGAGTCAAATTCATAAAATGTTCTTTAAAACCAAGGTCCATGAGTTTAGAACCTATGTTTTCTTCTATGTACTTTATTGTTTCAGGTCTTATATTTAGGTCGTTGATCCATTTTGAATTAATTTTAGTACAAGGGGACAAACTGTAGTAGAGTTTCATTCTTTTGCATGTGGCTTTCCAGTTTTCCCAGCACCATTTATTGAAGAGGCTTCCTTTTCTCCATTGTGTGTGTTGGCCCCTTTATCAAAAATTATTTGATCATATATATGTGGTTTTATGTGTGGACTTTCTATTCTGTTCCATTGGTCTGTGTCTCTTTTTCTGCCAATACCATGCTGTTTTGATTGTTGTGGCTCTATAATATAGTTTGAAGTCAGGTATTGTAATGCCTCCAGCTTCATTCTTTTTCTTTAGGATTGCTTTGCCTATTCGGGTTTTTTTATAGTTCCATATAAATCTGATGATTTTTTGCTCTATTTCTTTAAAAAATGTCATTGGAATTTTGATGGAAATTGCATTAAATTTGTATATCGCTTTGGATAATATGGCCATTTTAATTATATTTATTCTTCTTATCCAAGAACAAGGAATATTCTTCCATCTCATTGTATCTTTTTCAATTTCCCTTAACAATGGTTTGTAGTTTTCATTATATAAGTCCTTTACATTCTTTGTTATGTTTATTCCTAGATATTTTAATTTTTTTGTTGCAATCATGAAGGGGATTATTTTTTTGAGTTCGTTCTCAAATGTTTCATTGTTGGCATATAGAAAGGACTTTTGAATGTTAATTTTGTATCCTGTGACCTTACTGTATTGGCTTATTGTTTCTAGTAGTCTTTTTGTAGATTCTTTGGGGTTTTCGATGTATAGAATCATATCATCTGATAAAAATGATACCTTTACTTCTTCTTTTCTGATATGGATGCCTTTTATTTCTTTGTCTTGTCTGATTGCTCTGGCTAGAGCCTCTAGCACCACATTAAATAAGAGTGGAGAGTGTGGACAATCCTGTCTTGTTCCTGATTTAAGGGGGAAAGCCTTCAGTTTTGTGCCATTTAATATGATGTTAGCTGATGGTTTATCATATATGGCCTTTATCATGTTGAGATATTTTCCTTCTATAGCCATTTTGTTAAGAGTCTTACACATAAAATTGTGTTGTATTTTATCGAATGCCTTTTCTGCATCTATTGATAAAATCATGTGGTTTTTGTTTTTTGTTTTGTTGATATGGTGTATTACGTTAACCATTTTACATATGTTGATCTGTCCTTGAGATTCTGGGATGAATCCCACTTGATCATGATGTATTATTTTTTTTAATATGTTGTTGTATTCAATTGGCTTGTATTTTGTTTATTTGTATTCATTAGAGATATTGGTCTGTAGTTTTCTTTTTTTGTGCTGTCCTAGCCCGGTTTCGGTATGAGGGTTATGTTGGCCTCATAAAATGTGTTTGGAAGTATTGCTTCTTCTTCAATTTTTTTGGAAGACTTTGAGTAGAATAGGAACCAAGTCTTCTTTGAATGATTGATAGAATTTGCTAGTATAACCGTCTGGGTCTGGACTTTTATTTTGGGGGAGGTTTTTAATAGTTTTTTCTATTTCTTCCCTACTAATTGGTCTGTTTAGGCTTTCTGTTTCTTCTTGACTCAGTCTAGGAAAGTTGTATTGTTCGAGAAATTTATCCATTTCTTCTAGATTGTTGAGTTTAGTGCCATAAAGTTTTTCAAAGTATTCTACAATAATTCTTTGTATATCTATGATGCCTGTGGTGATTTCTCCTCTTTCATTTTGAATTTTGTTTATATGAGTTCTTTCTCTTTTTTCCTTGGTAAGTCTTGCCAAGGGTTTGTCAATTTTGTTGATCTTTTCAAAGAACCAGCTCCTTGTTCTATTAATGTTTTCTATAGTGTTTCTGTTCTCTATTTCATTTATTTCTGCTCTGATTTTTATTATCTCCTTTCTTCGGCTGGTTTTGGGTTGTCTTTGTTCTATTTTCTTCAGTTCCTTAAGGTGTGAAGTTAAGTGGTTCACCTGGGCTCTCTTTTTTTGTTCTTATAGTCCTGAAGTGATATGAACTTCCCTCTTATCACTGCTTTTGCTGCATCCCATAGATTCTGGTATGTCATATTGTCATTTTCATTTGTCTGTATGTATCTTTGGATCTCTGTGCTTATTTCTTCTTTGACCCATTCATTTTTTAAAAGTATGTTGTTTAGTTTCCACATTTTTGTGGGGTTTTTTTCTTCTTTTTTGCAGTTGAATTCTAGTTTCAAGGCTTTATGATCAGAAAATATGCTTGGTACAACTTCGATTTTTCTGAATTTGCTGATGTTGTTTTTGTGGCCCAACATATGATCAATTCTTGAGAATGATCTATGTACACTGGAGAAAAATGTATACTCTGTCACTTTGGGATGAAATCTCCTTTAGATGTTTATCATATCCAGGTGCTCTAGTGTTTTGCTTAAGGCCATTATATCTGTATTGATTCTCTGTTTGGATGACCGATCTAGAGCCGTCAGCGGTGTATTGAGGTCTCCAAGTATGATTGTATTTTTGTTAGTTTTTGTTTTAAGGTCAATAAGTAGCTGTCTTATATATTTTGGTGCTCCTTGGTTTGGTGCATATATATTAAGAATTGTTATGTCTTCTTGATTCAGCATCCCCTTAATCATTATGAAATGACCATTTTTGTTTCTGAGTACTTTTGCTGTCTTGTAGTCAGCATTATCAGATATGAGTATTGCTACGCCTGCTTTTTTTTGGATGGTATTTGCTTGGAGTATTGTTTTCCAGGCTTTCACTTTGAATTTGTTTTTATCCTTGTTGCTTAGATGACTTTCTTGTAGGGAGCATACAGTTGTATTTTCTTTTTTAATCCATTCTGCTACTCTGTGCCTTTTTATTGGTGAGTTTAATCTGTTTATATTTAGTGTAAATATTGACACTTGTGAGTTCCCTATTGCCATTTTATACATTGCTTTCTGTTAATTTTGTGTCTTATTTGATTCTTCTCTTTTGTTTTTCTATCTTTTGTTTTTGTTTGGTTGTATTCCATACATCTTTCTTCTGTTGCTATCTTTTTTTAAATTATGTGCTTCTGTGATGGTTTTTTCAATGGTGGTTACCATTAAGTAATGAAAAGGATTCCTACCCTGTTCATTGTAGTGCACTATCTTGTGAGTACTTTTGCACTCCATCGTCCTTTGCGACTGTTAATCTCCGTCCTCTCTGCCTCCCTTTTTTTTTGTTGTCACAGTTTAAATTAGTTTTATTGTGTTCTTGGTAGAGCTTTTACTTGTGGTTTTGTTTTGTTTTGTTCTTTATATCTGGTTGGAAAATCCCCTTTAGTAATTTTTGGAGTGGGGGTTTTCTGATGATAAATTCCCTCATCTTTTCTGTATCTGTGAATGCTTTTATTTCTCCTTCATATTTGAAGGATAGCTTTGATGGGTATAGTATTCGTGGCTGAAAATTCCTCTCTTTCAGGACTTTATTTTTTTTATTTTTATTTTTTATGGTGATGGAAAACAATTTTATTTTATTTTTTTTTATTTTATTTTTTTTTATAATTTTATTTTTTTAATGGGGTGACATCAATAAATCAGGATACATATATTCAAAGATAACAAGTCCAGGTTATCTTGTCGTTCAATTATGTTGCATACCCACCACCCAAAGTCAGATTGTCCTCTGTCACCTTCTATCTTGTTTTCTTTGTGCCCCTCCCACCCCCTATCCCTCTCCCATTCCCCCCTCCCCCCCGTAACCACCACACTCTTATCAATGTCTCTTAGTTTCACTATTATGTCCCACCTACGTATGGAATAATACAGTTCCTGTTTTTTTCTGATTTACTTATTTCGCTTCGTATCATGTTATCAAGATCCCACCATTTTGCTGTAAATGTTCCGATGTCATCATTTCTTATGGCTGAGTAGTATTCCATAGTGTATATGTGCCACATCTTCTTTATCCAGTCATCTATTGATGGGCTTTTTGGTTGTTTCCATGTCCTGGCCACTGTGAACAATGCTGCAATAAACATGGGGCTGCATGTGTCTTTCCGTATCAATGTTTCTGAGTTTTGGGGATATATACCCAGTAGAGGGATTGCTGGGTCATAAGGTAGTTCTATTTTCAGTTTTTTGAGGAACCACCATACTTTCTTCCATAATGGTTGTACTACTTTACATTCCCACCAACAGTGTATGAGGGTTCCTTTTTCTCCACAGCCTCTCCAACATTTGCTATTACCTGACTTGCTAATAACAGCTAATCGAACAGGTGTGAGGTGGTATCTCATTGCCGTTTTGATTTGCATTTCTCTAATAGCTAAAGAAGATGAGCATCTTTTCATATATCTGTTGGCCATTTGTATTTCTTCCTGGGAGAAGTGTCTATTCATATCCTCTTCCCATTTTTTTATTGGATTGTTTGTTTGTTTGTTGTTGAGTTTTATGAGTTCTTTGTATATTTTGGATATTAGGCCCTTATCTGAGCTGTTGTTTGAAAATATCATTTCCCATTTAGTTGGCTTTCTGTTTATTTTGTTATCAGTTTCCCTTGCTGAGCAAAAACTTCTTAGTCTGATGTAGTCCCATTCATTAATTTTTGCCTTCACTTCTCTTGCCATTGGAGTCAAATTCATAAAATGCTCTTTAAAACCCAGGTCCATGAGTTGAGTACCTATGTCTTCTTCTATGTACTTAATTGTTTCAGGTCTTATGTTTAGATCTTTGATCCATTTTGAGTTAATTTTTGTACAGGGGGAGAGACTGTAGTCCAGTTTCATTCTTTTGCATGTGGCTTTCCAGTTTTCCCAGCACCATTTATTGAAGAGGCTTTCTTTTCTCCATTGTGTGTTGTTGGCCCCTTTATCAAAAATTATTTGACTATATATATGTGGTTTTATTTCTGGACTTTCTATTCTGTTCCATTGGTCTGAGTGTCTATTTTTCTGCCAATACCATGCTGTTTTGATTGTCGTGGCCCTATAATAGAGTTTGAAGTCAGGTATTGTTATGCCCCCAGCTTCATTCTTTTTCTTTAGGATTGCTTTGGCTATTCGGGGTTTTTTATAGTTCCATATAAATCTGATGATTTTTTGCTCTATTTCTTTAAAAAATGTCATTGGAATTTTGATGGGAATTGCATTAAATTTGTATATTGCTTTGGGTAATATAGCCATCTTGATTATATTTATTCTTCCTAGCCAAGAACAAGGTATATTCTTCCATCTCATTATATCTTTTTCGATTTCCCTTAACAATGGTTTATAGTTTTCATTATATAAGTCCTTTACATTCTTTGTTATGTTTATTCCTAAGTATTTTATTTTTTTTGTTGCAATCGTGAAGGGGATTATTCTTTTGAGTTCCTTCTCAGTTGTTTCATTGTTGGCATATAGAAAGGCTATTGACTTCTGTATGTTAATTTTGTATCCTGCGACCTTACTGTATTGGCTTATTGTTTCTAGTAGTCTTTTTGTGGATTCTTTGGGGTTTTCGATGTATAGGATCATATCATCTGCAAAAAAGTGATACCTTTACTTCTTCTTTTCCGATATGGATGCCTTTTATTTCTTTGTCTTGTCTGATTGCTCTGGCTAGAACCTCTAGTACCACATTAAATAAGAGTGGAGAGAGTGGACAACCCTGTCTTGTTCCTGATTTAAGGGGGAAAGCCTTCAGTTTAGTGCCATTTAATATGATGTTAGCTGATGGTTTATCATATATGGCCTTTATCATGTTGAGATATTTTCCTTCTATACCCATTTTGTTGAGAGTCTTAAACATAAAATTGTGTTGTATTTTATCGAAAGCCTTTTCTGCGTCTATTGATAAGATCATGTGGTTTTTGTTCTTTGTTTTGTTGATATGGTGTATTACATTAACCGTTTTACGTATGTTGAACCATCCTTGAGATTCTGGGATGAATCCCACTTGATCATGATGTATTATTTTTTAAATATGTTGTTGTATTCGATTTGCTAGTATTTTGTTTAGTATTTTAGCATCTGTATTCATTAGAGATATTGGTCTGTAGTTTTCTTTTTTTGTGCCATCCTTGCCTGTTTTTGGTAGGAGGGTTATGTTGGCCTCATAAAATGTGTTTGGAAGTATTGCTTCTTCTTCAATTTTTTGGAAGACTTTGAGTAGAATAGGAACCAAGTCTTCTTTGAATGTTTGATAAAATTCGCTGGTATAGCCGTCAGGGCCTGGACTTTTATTTTTGGGGAGGTTTTTAATGGTTTTTTCTATTTCTTCTCTACTGATAGGTCTGTTTAGGCTTTCTGCTTCTTCTTGACTCAGTCTAGGAAGGTTGTATTGTTCTAGGAATTTATCCATTTCTTCTAGGTTGTTGAATTTAGTGGCATAAAGTTTTTCATAGTATTCTACAATAATTCTTTGTATATCTACGGTGTCCGTGGTGATTTCTCCTCTTTCATTTTGGATTTTGTTTATATGAGTTCTTTCTCTTTTTTCCTTGGTAAGTCTTGCCAAGGGTTTGTCAATTTTGTTGATCTTTTCAAAGAACCAGCTCCTTGTTCTATTAATTTTTTCTATAGTTTTTCTGTTCTCTAATTCATTTATTTCTGCTCTGATTTTTATTATCTCCTTTCTTCGGCTGGTTTTGGGTTGTCTTTGTTCTTCTTTTTCTAGTTCCTTAAGGTGGGAAGTTAAGTGGTTCACTAGGGCTCTCTCTTGTTTGTTCATATATGCCTGAAGCGATATGAACTTCCCTCTTATCACTGCTTTTGCTGCATCCCATAGATTCTGATATGTTGTATTGTCATTTTCATTAGTCTGTATATATCTTTTGATCTCTGCACTTATTTCTTCTTTGACCCATTCATTTTTTAAAAGTATGTTGTTTAGTTTCCACATTTTTGTGGGATTTTTTTCCTCTTTTTTGCAGTTGAATTCTAGTTTCAAGGCTTTATGATCAGAAAATATGCTTGGTACAACTTCAATTTTTTTGAATTTGCTGATATTGTTTTTGTGGCCCAACATATGGTCAATTCTTGAGAATGATCCATGTACACTGGAGAAAAATGTATACTCAGTCACTTTGGGATGAAATGTCCTGTAGATGTCTATCATATCCAGGTGCTCTAGTGTTTTGTTTAAGGCCACTATGTCTTTGTTGATTCTCTGTTTGGATGACCGATCTAGAGCCGTCAGCGGTGTATTGAGGTCTCCAAGTATGATTGTATTTTTGTCAGTTTTTGTTTTAAGATCAATAAGTAGCTGTCTTATATATTTTGGTGCTCCTTGGTTTGGTGCATATATATTAAGAATTGTTATGTCTTCTTGATTCACTGTCCCCTTAGCCATTATGAAATGACCATTTTTGTCTCTAAGTACTTTTCCTGTCTTGTAGTCAGCATTATCTGATATGAGTATTGCTACACCTGCTTTTTTTTTTTTTGATGTTATTTGCTTGGAGTATTGTTTTCCAGCCTTTCACTTTGAATTTGTTTTTATCCTTGTTACTTAGATGAGTTTCCTGTAGGCAGCATACAGTTGGATTTTCTTTTTTAATCCATTCTGCTACTCTGTGCCTTTTTATTGGTGAGTTTAATCCATTTACATTTAGTGTAATTATTGATACTTGTGAGTTCCCTATTGCCATTTTATATCTTGCTTTCTGTTAGTTTTGTGTCTTGTTTGATCCTTCTCTTTCGTTTTTCTATCTTTTGTTTTTATTTGGTTGTATTCCATACATCTTTCCTCTGTTGCTATCTTTTTTATCTCATGTGCTTCTCTTTCAGGACTTTAAATATTGGGGTCCACTCTCTTCTAGCTTGTAGAGTTTCTTTTGAGAAATCGGATTATAATCTAATGGGCCTTCCTTTATATGTTGTATTCTTCTTTTCCCTGGCTGCCTTGAGAATTTTTCTTTGTCGTTGGTTTGTGCCAATTTCATTATGATGTGCCTTGGAGTAGGTTTGTTGGGGTTAAGAAAACTCGGAGTTCTGTTTCCTTTTTGAATTTGAGGCTTTATTTCTTTCCACAGGCTTGGGAAGTTCTCATCTATTATTTGTTTGAATATTTCTCCATTTCATTTTCTCTCTCTTCTCCCTCTGGTATACCTATTATTCTTATGTTAGTCTTTTTGATGGAGTCAGACAATTCCTATAGAGCTTTCACATTTTTTTTAGTTTTTTAGTCTTTTTCTTTTCTTTCTACTGTGCCTCAAGTTGCTTGTCTTCTATTTCACTAATCCTACCTTCTATCTGGTCTGTTCTATTAGCTAAGCTTGTTACCTCGTTTTTCAGCTCATGAATTGAGTTTTTCATCTCTGTTTGATTTGTTTTTATAGTTTCAATTTCCTTGGTAATATATTCTTTGTGTTTATTGAGTTGTTTTCTAGCTCCCTAAATTGCCTTTCTGTGTTTTCTTGTGTATCTCTGAGTATTTTTAGGATTTCTATTTTAAATTCTCTGTCATTTAGCTCCAAGTTTTGCTATATACTAAATTTTTTCTCCATAGATTTTTTTCTCATCTATCTGTGCTACCTCTTTGTCTTTTGTATCCATGATATTCAATTTCTTTTTCCTAAATGGCATCTGAGGGTGGCTTTGTTGATAGTGTTAATTAGAATTAATAAAGAATAAAAAGTTGAGATGACGTCAGAGTAATGGCGGAGTAGGAAGCGATACCGATAAATCTCCCCCAAAACTCAACAAGATCTTCAACCAGAAACAGAAAAACCTATACTTGGAGCTTCCAGATTCTTCGCAATACACCCAAAGGTATGATTGAGTGAAAAATTGGCTAAATATATAACCAAACCCCGAAGGAAATAGGGAGTAAGAAATGCTCCGCCTTCCTCACTAACCTAAACAGGGTGGCTCTCTCTGGTAACTGTGAATATAGAAACTGAGGCGGGCAAAGGGGGTGAATAGATCCAGGCCGCCGCAGCAAAAACGGCCGAACCAGGCTGTGGCTCAGAGATCCAAGCCGAGGAAAATCTGATCCTGTGGCAACCCGGGCAATACAAGCTAACACTCGCGCCAAACCCAAACAAAGAAAGACAAGCGGAGCGGCCATTTTCCCGGTCTCCTGGTCGGTGCGCAGTTAGTGGAAGAGAGATTTCTTCCTAAGCCGTGGAAGTGGGTGCCCGTGTTGCCCCACGGAGAGGCAGGGTCAGAGGCCTTTCTGTGGGCTGAGGGCAGAGTCTCTGGGCAGCCCCAGCGCCCTGGGAAAGCCACGCATGGGAGGGAGTGAGAACTAAGTCCAATGGTGGAGATTTTCCGGGCTGGAGGCTGTTTCACTCAGAGGGAACCGTGGCCGGCCTCATATCCTGGTTTGCGCGCGCAGATAAGGAGTGAGCGATTCCTCCGAGTGCCTCGGCAGTGCGCGCCCGTGTTATCGCACAGAGGGGCAGAGTCAGGGGCCTTTGTGTGTGCCAAAGCGGAATCTCGGCCGCCCCAGCGCCTTGCAAAAGCCGCACACGGGGACGGAGCGAGACTCAATTCCAACGCTGCAACTTTTCCCTGCGGTTGGGGGTTTCACTCAGAGCGTGAGACTGCTGGCCGGATATCCTGGTTGCAGACAGTGAGTGAGAGTTTCCTCCAAGCGCCCCGGAGGTGGGCGCCCGCTTGTGTTACCGGATAGAGTGGCAGAGCCAGAGGTCTTCGAGTGGGCGGAAAGCCTGCCTGATTATGCTAGCAGCTCTGACTGACTGAGCCTTACCCAGAGCCCTGTGCTGAGTGGAAATAGAGTGGGGAGTTGCCAGCAATTTGAGCCTCTTACTATCCAGGCAGAGGCAGCAGCAACCCCATACCTGGACTATCAGGCTACTAATTGAGGAAGGAAAGACTAGGAGAAAGGCTCCAGGAACACGGACTCTCTCACTGTCGGAGCCTATAAATGCTAATGAGCCTCGACTCCCAACGAGAATAAAGCACAATACATGACATTGCCATAGAGACTTATCAACTGCAAACCTCTACCTGAGCGTGCCAAAGGGGCAGAACCCGGGGTACAGAGTCACCGACCAGGAAGAGGGAGAGAAAAGAAAAAGCAAGAAGATAACCTCTCAAAATCAAGAATAATCTGCAGACTTTATAACCTATCCCATTTTATTATATTTGTTCGTTTGTTTCTCTTATCTTCATTCTTGAGACTTTTTTTTCCTCCTCCAATTTTGCCGATTAACTCTCTACCGGTCTTACTCTCTCCTCTCCTTGAACTACACTACCCATAAGTGTTACATCTCCCATTATCATTTCTCTTCTCTTCCTTTCTCTCTATGAGGGTTGCACTCCAAAACCCTTAACTCTCTCTTTCTCTCTCCTTTCTTTTTTCTTCTTTTAGTGGTTCCCTCTTTTTTTCTCTCTCTCTCTTTCTTTTCTCACTCTATATTAGTTTCTTCCTTTCTCCTTTACATCTCCTCTCATTCAAACCTCAATAACAAACAAATTATCTTATCTGGGACTCAAACCTATGTTTGTGGCATTTTGGGGGGTTTTTACTTCACCTTTTTAACTCACTAGCAGTGCTCCCATCCCTGGCTCTCCATATTATCTAGTTCTTGTTCCACTAAATACAATAGTAAGTTTTTAATTTGTCCCCCCATTTTTCCATTTTCCTCTTATTCCTCTCATCATAACTCTCAGAAAACCAACACCTAAAAGCAAATCATTTTATTCTTGACCCAAATTTTTTCCTTATTTGCTTTTTGTGGGTCCATACACTCTATTTTTTTTCTTTTTTCTTTATTTTTTTTCCTTTTTTTTTTTTTTTTTTCTTTCTCTCTTTTTTGCCCCTTTATTACTTTTCCCCAATTCAGGCCCTCCATCACAGGCATTGTTTGTTATAACTCACAGTCCACCACAAGATTTTCTCAAGAAAGAGGGGAGAGGAGAGGAGAGGAAAAAAAAGAGGGGGGGAATAATTTCCTTTTTTAAAAAATTTTTATTTTATTTTATTTTTCTTTATTTCATTATTAATTTTTTTTTAAAAAAAAACAACTCTTTTCGATTTGTTATTTTTTTATTTTTTTTAACTTTTTATTCTTTATTAAATCTCATTAATATTATCAACAAAACCACCCTCAGATGCCATTAAGGAAGAGAAAATCGAATATCATGGATACAAAAGAAAGAGAGGTAACACAGCTAGATGAGGAAAAATCTATGGAGAAAAAATTTAATATATTGGAAACCTTGGAGCTAAATGACAGAGAATTCAAGATAGAAATCCTAAAAATCCTCCGAGATATACAAGAAAACACAGAAAGGCAATATAGGGAGCTCAGAAAACAACTCCATGAACACAAAGAATATATGTCCAAGGAAATTGAAACTATAAAAACAAATCAAACAGTGATGAAAAACTCAATTCACGAGCTGAAAAACGAAGTAACAAGCTTAGCTAATAGAACAGGTCAGATAGAAGAGAGGATTAGTGAAATAGAAGACAAGCAACTTGAGGCACAACAGAGAGAAGAAGAAAGAGACTCAAAAATTAAAAAAAATGAGATAGCCCTACAAGAATTATCTGACTCCATCAAAAAGAATAACATAAGAATAATAGGTATATCAGAGGGAGAAGAGAGAGAAAATGGAATGGAGAACATACTTAAACAAATAATTGATGAGAACTTCCCAAGCCTGTGGAAAGAACTAAAGCCTCAAGTTCAAGAAGCAAACAGAACTCCAAGTTTTCTTAACCCCAACAAACCTACTCCAAGGCATATCATAATGAAATTGACACAAACCAACAGCAAAGAAAAAATTCTCAAGGCAGCCAGGGAAAAGAAGAATACAACATATAAAGGAAGGCCCATTAGATTATCATCAGATTTCTCAGCAGAAACTCTACAAGCTAGAAGAGAGTGGACCCCAATATTTAAAGTCCTGAAAGAGAGGAACTTTCAGCCACGAATACTATACCCATCAAAGCTATCCTTCAAATACGAAGGAGAAATAAAAACATTCACAGATACAGAAAAGATGAGGGAATTTATCATCAGAAAACCCCCACTCCAGGAATTACTAAAGGTGGTTCTCCAATCAGATACAAAGAACAAAAAAAAAACAGAGCCACAAGTAAAAGCTCCAAGAAGAACACAATAAAACCAAATTTAAACTGTGACAACAACAAAAAGAAAGAGGGGGAGAAGACGGAGTTTAACAGTAGCAAAGGACGATGGAGTGCAAAAGTACTCACAAAATAGTTTGCTACAATGAACAGGGTAGGGACCCTTTTCATTACTCAAAGGTAACCACCATTGAAAAAACCACCACAGAAGCACATGAGAGAAAAAAGATAGCAACAGAGGAAAGATGTATGGAATACAACCAAATAAAAACAAAAGATAGAAAAACGAAAGAGAAGGATCAAACAAGACACAAAACTAACAGAAAGCAAGATATAAAATGGCAATAGGGAACTCACAAGTATCAATAATTACACTAAATGTAAATGGATTAAACTCACCAATAAAAAGGCACAGAGTAGCAGAATGGATTAAAAAAGAAAATCCAACTGTATGCTGCCTACAGGAAACTCATCTAAGTAACAAGGATAAAAACAAATTCAAAGTGAAAGGCTGGAAAACAATACTCCAAGCAAATAACATCCAAAAAAAAGCAGGTGTAGCAATACTCATATCGGATAATGCTGACTACAAGACAGGAAAAGTACTTAGAGACAAAAATGGCCATTTCATAATGGCTAAGGGGACACTGAATCAAGAAGACATAACAATTCTTAATATATATGCACCAAACCAAGGAGCACCAAAATATATAAGACAGCTACTTATTGATCTTAAAACAAAAACTGACAAAAATACAATCATACTTGGAGACCTCAATACACCGCTGACGGCTCTAGATCGGTCATCCAAACAGAGAATCAACAAAGACATAGTGACCTTAAACAAAACACTAGAGCACCTGGATATGATAGACATCTACAGGACATTTCATCCCAAAGTGACTGAGTATACATTTTTCTCCAGTGTACATGGATCATTCTCAAGAATTGACCATATGTTGGGCCACAAAAACAATATCAGCAAATTCAGAAAAATTGAAGTTGTACCAAGCATATTTTCTGATCATAAAGCCTTGAAACTAGAATTCAACTGCAAAAAAGAGGAAAAAAATCCCACAAAAATGTGGAAACTAAACAACATACTTTTAAAAAATGAATGGGTCAAAGAAGAAATAAGTGCAGAGATCAAAAGATATATACAGACTAATGAAAATGACAATACGACATATCAGAATCTATGGGATGCAGCAAAAGCAGTGATAAGAGGGAAGTTCATATCGCTTCAGGCATATATGAACAAACAAGAGAGAGCCCTAGTGAACCACTTAACTTCCCACCTTAAGGAACTAGAAAAAGAAGAACAAAGACAACCCAAAACCAGCCGAAGAAAGGAGATAATAAAAATCAGAGCAGAAATAAATGAATTAGAGAACAGAAAAACTATAGAAAAAATTAATAGAACAAAGAGCTGGTTCTTTGAAAAGATCAACAAAATTGACAAACCCTTGGCAAGACTTACCAAGGAAAAAAGAGAAAGAACTCATATAAACAAAATCCAAAATGAAAGAGGAGAAATCACCACGGACACCGTAGATATACAAAGAATTATTGTAGAATACTATGAAAAACTTTATGCCACTAAATTCAACAACCTAGAAGAAATGGATAAATTTCTAGAACAATACAACCTTCCTAGGCTGAGTCAAGAAGAAGCAGAAAGCCTAAACAGACCTATCAATAGAGAAGAAATAGAAAAAACCATTAAAAACCTCCCCAAAAATAAAAGTCCAGGCCCTGACGGCTATACCAGCGAATTTTATCAAACATTCAAAGAAGACTTGGTTCCTATTCTACTTAAAGTCTTCCAAAAAATTGAAGAAGAAGCAATACTTCCAAACACATTTTATGAGGCCAACATAACCCTCCTACCAAAAACAGGCAAGGATGGCACAAAAAAAGAAAACTACAGACCAATATCTCTAATGAATACAGATGCTAAAATACTAAACAAAATACTAGCAAATCGAATACAACAACATATTAAAAAAATAATACATCATGATCAAGTGGGATTCATCCCAGAATCTCAAGGATGGTTCAACATACGTAAAACGGTTAATGTAATACACCATATCAACAAAACAAAGAACAAAAACCACATGATCTTATCAATAGACGCAGAAAAGGCTTTCGATAAAATACAACACAATTTTATGTTTAAGACTCTCAACAAAATGGGTATAGAAGGAAAATATCTCAACATGATAAAGGCCATATATGATAAACCATCAGCTAACATCATATTAAATGGCACTAAACTGAAGGCTTTCCCCCTTAAATCAGGAACAAGACAGGGTTGTCCACTCTCTCCACTCTTATTTAATGTGGTACTAGAGGTTCTAGCCAGAGCAATCAGACAAGACAAAGAAATAAAAGGCATCCATATCGGAAAAGAAGAAGTAAAGGTATCACTTTTTGCAGATGATATGATCCTATACATCGAAAACCCCAAAGAATCCACAAAAAGACTACTAGAAACAATAAGCCAATACAGTAAGGTCGCAGGATACAAAATTAACATACAGAAGTCAATAGCCTTTCTATATGCCAACAATGAAACAACTGAGAAGGAACTCAAAAGAATAATCCCCTTCACGATTGCAACAAAAAAAATAAAATACTTAGGAATAAACATAACAAAGAATGTAAAGGACTTATATAATGAAAACTATAAACCATTGTTAAGGGAAATCGAAAAAGATATAATGAGATGGAAGAATATACCTTGTTCTTGGCTAGGAAGAATAAATATAATCAAGATGGCTATATTACCCAAAGCAATATACAAATTTAATGCAATTCCCATCAAAATTCCAATGACATTTTTTAAAGAAATAGAGCAAAAAATCATCAGATTTATATGGAACTATAAAAAACCCCGAATAGCCAAAGCAATCCTAAAGAAAAAGAATGAAGCTGGGGGCATAACAATACCTGACTTCAAACTCTATTATAGGGCCACGACAATCAAAACAGCATGGTATTGGCAGAAAAATAGACACTCAGACCAATGGAACAGAATAGAAAGTCCAGAAATAAAACCACATATATATAGTCAAATAATTTTTGATAAAGGGGCCAACAACACACAATGGAGAAAAGAAAGCCTCTTCAATAAATGGTGCTGGGAAAACTGGAAAGCCACATGCAAAAGAATGAAACTGGACTACAGTCTCTCCCCCTGTACAAAAATTAACTCAAAATGGATCAAAGATCTAAACATAAGACCTGAAACAATTAAGTACATAGAAGAAGACATAGGTACTCAACTCATGGACCTGGGTTTTAAAGAGCATTTTATGAATTTGACTCCAATGGCAAGAGAAGTGAAGGCAAAAATTAATGAATGGGACTACATCAGACTAAGAAGTTTTTGCTCAGCAAGGGAAACTGATAACAAAATAAACAGAAAGCCAACTAAATGGGAAATGATATTTTCAAACAACAGCTCAGATAAGGGCCTAATATCCAAAATATACAAAGAACTCATAAAACTCAACAACAAACAAACAAACAATCCAATAAAAAAATGGGAAGAGGATATGAATAGACACTTCTCCCAGGAAGAAATACAAATGGCCAACAGATATATGAAAAGATGCTCATCTTCTTTAGCTATTAGAGAAATGCAAATCAAAACGGCAATGAGATACCACCTCACACCTGTTCGATTAGCTGTTATTAGCAAGTCAGGTAATAGCAAATGTTGGAGAGGCTGTGGAGAAAAAGGAACCCTCATACACTGTTGGTGGGAATGTAAAGTAGTACAACCATTATGGAAGAAAGTATGGTGGTTCCTCAAAAAACTGAAAATAGAACTACCTTATGACCCAGCAATCCCTCTACTGGGTATATATCCCCCAAACTCAGAAACATTGATACGTAAAGACACATGCAGCCCCATGTTTATTGCAGCATTGTTCACAGTGGCCAGGACATGGAAACAACCAAAAAGCCCATCAATAGATGACTGGATAAAGAAGATGTGGCACATATACACTATGGAATACTACTCAGCCATAAGAAATGATGACATCGGAACATTTACAGCAAAATGGTGGGATCTTGATAACATGATACGAAGCGAAATAAGTAAATCAGAAAAAAACAGGAACTGTATTATTCCATACGTAGGTGGGACATAATAGTGAAACTAAGAGACATTGATAAGAGTGTGGTGGTTACGGGGGGGAGGGGGGAATGGGAGAGGGATAGGGGGTGGGAGGGGCACAAAGAAAACAAGATAGAAGGTGACAGAGGACAATCTGACTTTGGGTGGTGGGTATGCAACATAATTGAACGACAAGATAACCTGGACTTGTTATCTTTGAATATATGTATCCTGATTTATTGATGTCACCCCATTAAAAAAATAAAATTACAAAAAAAAAAAAAAAAAAAAAAGAATAAAAAGTTAAAAAATATAAATAAAAAATAAAAAAGAATAAATAAAAAAATTATTATTCCTTCCCCCCTTTTTTTTTCTTTCCTCTCCTCTCCCCTCCTTCTTGAGAAATATTGTGGTGAACTGTGAATTATATTGTGCTAAATAGAACAAAAACTACCTATAATGGAGGGCCTGAGTTGGGGAGAAGTGAAAAAGGGGGTATGGATTCACAACATGCAAAAAAGGAAAAATTTCGGTCAAGAATAAAGTGATTTGCCTTTAGGTGATGTTTGACTAAGAGATATTATGAGAGTAATAAGAGGAAAACAGGAAAAAGGGGAAAAAATTTAAAAATTACTATTGTATTTAGTGGAGCAACAACTAGATAAAATGGAGAGCCAGGGTTGGGAGCACTGCTAGTGAGTTAAAAGAGCAAAGTAAAAAAAAAAACCCAAAGTGCCACAAAGAAAAATTTGAGTCCCAGATAAAGTAATTTGTTTTTGATTGAGGATTAAATGAGAGGAAATGTAAAGGAGAAAAGAAGAAACTAATATAGAGGGAGAACAAAAAAAGAAAGAGGAAAATACAAAAAGAAGAGAAAATATAAAAGGAGAGAGAGAGAGAGAGAGTTAAGAGTTTTGGAGTGCAACCCTCATAGAGAGAAAGGAAGAAGAAAGAAAAGATAATGGGAGATGTAACACTTGTGGGTAGTGTAATTCAAGGAGAGGAGAGAGTAAGACCGGCAGAGAATTAAATGACCAAATTGGAAGAGGAAGAAAATAATCAAGACAAGAAGATAAGACAAACAAATGAACACATATAATAAAATGGGATAGGTTATAAAGTCTGTGGATTATTCTTGATTTTGAGAGGTTATCTTCTTGCTTTTTCTTTTCTCTCCTTCTTCCTAGTTGGTGACTCTGTACCCTGGGTTCTGCCCCTGTGGCACACTCAGGTAGAGGTTTGCAGTTGATAAGTCTCTATGGTGATGTCATATATTGGGCTTCAGTCTTGTTGACAGTCGAGGCTCATTAGCATTTGCAGGCTCCGCCAATGAGTCCATATTCCCGGAGCCTCTCTCCTAGTCTTTCCTTCCTAGATTAGTAGCCTGATGATCCAGCTATGGGGATGCTGCTGCCTCTGCCTTTGCGTTTAGTGTGGAATTTCTGGAGGCTTCAAGGATAGATTTTTCTGTCTCTGGTTGAAGATCTTGTTGAATTTTGGGGGGATTTATTGGTATCACTCCTTACGGAGCCATTTCTCTGATGTCATCCCCCAAAGTGTATTTTGAGAGAGGATTAGATAAAGAAGAGGTGGTATATATATACAGTGAAATACTACTCAGCCATAAGAAATAATGACATATTGCCATTTACTACAACATGGATAGAACTTGAGAACATTAAACTGAGTGAAATAACTAAATCAGAAAAAGCTAAGAACTGTATGATTTCACACATAGGTGAGATATGAAACTGAGACTCATGGACATAAATGAAGCAGTTACCAGGGGGAGGCAGATATGGGTGATGAGGATGTAGGGGATAGGATGGGGGGATGGAAGCAAAAAGGGAAAAATATAAAGTGAGAATAAAAGATTTAACTTTGGGTGATGGTTATACAACATTATCAACAGTTCAAATGCTATAAAAATATTTACATAAAGCCTATGTACTCTTATTGATTAATGTCACCCTGTTAAATTTAATTTTTTAAATAAAATTTTTTTCTCTCTATCAAAAAAAATAGTCATCTAATTTTATTTGCCAGCACCATTATTGAAGAAACTGTCTTTTCTCCTTTGAATAGTCTTGTCCTTTTTGTCAGATATTAATTGATTGTATATGTATGCTTTTATTTCTGGTCTCCCAATTCTGGTCCAATTACTATGTGTCTGATTTTATGACAGTATCATACTCTGTTGATTAATATATCATATAATCTGTTATGAAATCAGGATGTGTGATGTCTTCAGCTTTGTTTTTGTTTCTGAGAATTGCTTTGGCTATTTGGGGTCTTCTGTGAATTTCAGAATTTTTTTCTATTTCTGTGAAAATGATAATTGTAATCTTGTAAGCGATTGCATTAAATTTATAGGTGTCTTTGGGTAGCATAGACATTTTAACAATATTAATTCTTCAAATTCCTGAGCATAAATACATTTTTATTAATTTGTAAACTTCAATTTTTTTCATCAATAACTCATAGTTTTTTTGGTGTGGAGATCTGTCACTATCTTGGTTATATTTATCCCATAGTATTTTTTTCTATACCAATTTGTTAAGAGTTTATTATTATAATTATTATTATTTTTACCATAAATGGTGATAAATTTTGTGAAATGCTTTTATTTATTTATTTATTTATTTACTTACTTACTTATTTAATCCAGTGAGAAGAGGGGAGGCAGGGACAGATTCCTGCATGGGCCATGACAAGGATACACCCAGCAAGCCCACTAAGGGGTGATGCTCTACTCATCTGGGGCATTGTTCTGTTGCTCAGCAACTGAGCTCTTAGCACCTGAGGTGGAAGCCATGGAGACATCCTCAGCACCCAGAGCCAACTCACTCCAGTTGAGCCATGGCTGCTGAAGGGGAAGAGAGAGAGAGAAACAGATATATAGAGTGAAGTGAGAAGGGGAGGGGTGGAGAAGCAGATAGGAGCCTCTCCTGTGTACCCTGACTGGGATTAAACCCAGGACATTTTCACACTGTCCAATGCTCTACCACTGAGCCAACTAACTAGGGCCTGAAATGTTTTTCTATGTCAGTTCAAATAATCATATAATTACTATAATTTCTTTTGCTAATTCAATGTTACATTGATTAATTTGTGTACATTAAACTATCCTTAAATCCAAAGGATGAATCCTTCTTGATCATGGTGTATAATCTTTTTAATGTGCTGTTGAATTCAGTTTGCTATTATTTTGTTGAGAATTTTGCATCTATATTCTTCAGTGCTATTGGCCTATAGTTTTCTTTTCTTGTATTGTCATTTTATGACTTTGGAATCAGGGTAATGTTAGCCTTATTAAGTGAGTTGGGAATGATCCCTCCTCTTCAACTTTTTGGAAGAGTTTGAGAATTGACATAAATTATTTTTTAGGTATTTGTTAGAATTCACCAGTGAAATCAATGGATCCTGTGCTTTTCTTTTTTGTTGGTAGGTTTTTTATTACTCTTTCAATGTTCTTAATTATTCTGTCTTTTAAAATTTTGTGTTCTTTTATGATTCAGTCTTGGTAAGTTGTATGTTTCTAGGAATTTATTTATGTATTTTAGGTTGTTTAGTTTGTTGGCATAGAGTTGTTTAAAGTGGTTTTTATGATCCTTTGTAGTTGTAATGTCCTTTCATTCATTTATAAGTTTTATATATTTTGGTCCTATTCTTTTTGTTTGTTTGTTTAGTCCTGCTAAAGTTGTGTCAATTTTATTATTTTTCAAAGAAACAACTCTTAGTTTTGAAATATTTTCTTTTGTTGTCCTGTTCTCCAATTCATTTATTTCTTCTTCTTTTTTCCCCCTTTTTTTGTTTTTCAGTTATGGTTGATAAACATTATTATGTAAGTTTCAGAAGTACACCCCAATAATTAGACATTATATAACAAACATATGAAGTGATCATTCCCATAAATCTTGCACACAGCTGAGATCATACATGGGTACTAGAACAGTGGTAGTCAACCTGGTCACTACCGCCCACTAGTGGGTGTTTCAGCTTTCACGGTGGGAGGTAGTGGAGCAACCAAAGTATAAATAAAAAGATAGATTTAACTATAGTAAGTAGTTTTCTAAAGATTTATTCTGCCAAATTTAGCAAAAATCCAACATAAAGTACTTGGTAAGTAATTATTATTATATGCTTCAACTTGCTGTAACTCTGCTTTATAAATTTTATAAAGTAAAGTAACTTCCCTACTTTACAAATCACCATTACTGTGGAACTGATGGGTGGTTAGAAAATTTTACTACTAACAGAGATACAAAAGTGGGCAGTAGGTATAAAAAGTTGCTACCCCTGTACTAGAATAATACTGACTATATTTCTTATCCTGTACTTTACATCCCCATGACTATTCTGTAACAACCAATTTGTATTTCTTTTTTTTTTTTTTTTTTTTACAGAGATGACAGAGAGAGAATCAGAGAGAGGGATAGATAGGGACAAACAGACAGGAATGAAGAGAGACGAGAAGCATCAATCATCAGATTTTTGTTGCAACACCTTAGTTGTTCATTTATTGCTTTCTCATATGTGCCTTGACTGTGGGGCTACAACAGACCGAGTAACCCCTTGCTCAAGCCAGCGACCTTGGGTCCAAGCTGGCGAGCTTTGCTCAAACCAGATGAGCCCGCACTCAAGCTGGTGACCTTGGGGTCTCGAACCTGGGTCCTTCACATCCCAGTCTGATGCTCTATCCACTGTGCCACCACCTGGTCAGGCCAATTTGTATATCTTAATCCTTTACCTTTTTCACCATTCCCCTCCCCCCTTACCTGGCATCCATCAAAATATTCTCTATAGCTATGAGTATGTTTTCTACTGCTTGTTCATTTTTTTTTTTAGATTCAATCATTAATAAATACGTATTTGTCACCATTTTTATGTTCAAATTTTTTACCTTTTTTTTCCTCTTAAGTAAGACACTTTTATTTTTCATATAATACAGTTTTGGTGACAATAAACTTCTTTAGCTTAGCTTTTCCTCATATGGGAAGATCTTCATCTGTCCTTCATTTCTACCATACCTTTGCTGAGTACAGTAATCTTTATTTTAGGTCCTTAATTTTCATCACTAAATATTTCTTGATAATTCATTCTGGCTTACAAAGTTTCTGTTGAGAAATCAGCTGACAATCTTATGGGATCTCCCTTATAGGTAACAAACTGTTTTTTTCTTGCTCCTTTTAAGATTTTATTTTTAAATTTTTTCACTTTAATTATGATGTGTCTTGGTGTTTCTCTTTGGGTTCATCTTGTTTGGAACTCTCTGTGGTCCTTAGATTTGTATGTCTTTTTTTCCCCCACCAAGTTAAGGAAATTTTCTGTCATTTTTTCAAATAGATTTTCAATTCCTTGCTTTTTCTCTTCTCTTTCTGGTACTCCCATGATGCTAATGTTGGTACATGAGAAGTTATCCCAGAAGTTCCTTAAACTATCTTCATTTTTTAAGATTGTTTTTTCTTTTTGTTGCACTAATAAAGAGTATTTTGCTTTCTTATATTCAAAACTGCTAATGTGATTATCAGCTTCATATATTCTACTGTGAATTTTCTGTAAATTATTCCTTATTTTACTTAGTGTATTCTTCATTTCTGATTGGTTCTTTTCTATGCTATTGAATTTCTCATTAAGTTCACTGAGCATCCTTATTATCAGTGTTTGAACTCTGTATCTATTATATTGCTTGTATACATTTTGTTTAGTTTTTTTTTTGGAGTTTTGTTCTTTTTTTCATTTAGGACATATTTCTTTATCTCCTCATTTTGGCAGTCTCTCTCTGTGTTTGTTTCTATGTGTGAGGTAGAGCTGCTATGTTTCCCAAGCTTGGTAGACTGACCCTCCATAGTAGATGTTCTGAAGGGTCCAGTAGCACATGTTCCTCAGTCACCTAAACTGGGCTTGAGGTGTGCCTTCTGGTGTGCTTCATACACCCTCCTCTTATAGTTGAGCCTTGATTTTTTGTTGGCACATCGATGAGAGGGATTTATCCCAAGGTTAATTAGCTGCAAGGGCTGGCTGTGATCATTGACCACTGTGGAAGGTCAGCTGGGAAGGAGCTGACTCCGCAGGACAGGACTTATTTCAGCTGGGGCTCTGGTGCCTGCAGTGTTTGCCTCTTGAGTTTGTCACTTCTCGAGGTCACCGTGTAGTGATGTTTTGACTTGGTCTTAAGATTTCCAATGAGCGAGCTGGCTCTGAGGCCTCCTGTGAAGTGCAGGCCAAGGTGCTGCCTATGTTCTGCCTGGGGTAGCCCAGCATAAGCTATAAAGCAATATGCAAATGGCTACTCCTTGTACTGGACTTGGAGGAGTCCAGGCAAGGACAAGCTGTGAACCAAGACTGACTGATGCTAGTGCCAAAACTGGGGCCACATAGTGAGAGGTATATGCTGCTGCTTTGAAAGACTTCCAACAAGTCTGAAGCCTGAGCAAAGACAGGTCTTTGTATGAAAAAGCCACTGGAAACAGCTTGTGTGGGCCCACAAGGTAAGTGGGGCAGGGCTTCCTGGAATCACCAGTGCTGGGAAAACAATGTGAACCAGGTTGATGGAGTCTCAAATGTGGTACCTGCCTCCTGGCTCTGCGAGGGGATGGCTCATCAAAGGAACAACGGCCTCTGCCAGTACTTCTCTCTGGGAGAAAGCTGCTCCCCAGCTCTTGGCCTAATTCTGGATAATTCAGTTCATCCCCATATGTTTCTGGTGTCTTTCAAGCTGCTGGCCCAGTGCTGGAGCTCAGAGGGAGTGAGACTGTGTACAGTCATGCATGAGTCCTTTAGGAAGAACTGCCTAGGAATCCAGCAGTCCTCTGTCTCCCTCAACCTCAGTCCCTGCTGCTTTTTACAGCTATGAGTTATGAGAACTCTTCCTGGCACTGGAACCCTGGAATGTGGGGCCTGGTGTGGTGCTGGGAATCATCATTCCTCATGAAGGATCTCCATAGTCAAGATATTCCTCCTGATTTTTATCTCCAATACATGTGTGTGTGGGACCAGCCATTTCTCTGGCTCTGCCCCACTTATCAGTCTCAATGTAGCCTTTTATTTAAGTCATTAGTTGTAAAACTTTCATTCAGCCAGATTTGAATGACAAATGGTGGTTCTGAATGACAGTTGTTTTGTACTTTAGTTGTAATTTTGATGTTTCAATTTATTTTTTCTGCTCTATTTTTTATTATTTCCTTCCTTCTGCTAACTCTAGGCCAACTTTGTTCTTTTATTTTCTTGTGGTTTTCATTTTATTTTATTTTATTAATTGTGTTTACATAGATTCTAGGGTCACTCTGAATGCCTCCCCCGATTCCCCTCAACTTTCCCTTGCCCCCCTCCCTACAGCGTCCTCCCTCCATCCCTTCAGATTTATCCAATCCTATCATCCCCTTTCCCTCTGTCCTCTTTTTCTCTGGTCCCTTTAATTCTGCCTCTGTCTCAATTCTGTTCCTCAGTTCTCATTATTCCTTGAATTCCTCAAATGAGGTCATGTGATATTTTTCTTTCTCTGCCTGGCTTATTTCACTCAACATAATAGTTTCCAGGTCCCTCCATATTGTTACAAAAGGTAATATTTCCTTATTTTTCATAGCCCCATTGTATTCCATTGTATATATGTACCACAGCTTTTTAATCCACTTGTGCACTGATGGACACATAAGCTGTTTCCAGATCTTTGCTATTGTGAACAATGCTGCCATAAATGTGGGGGTGCATTTCTTTTTTCAGTCAGTGATATGGTGTCCTTGGGATATATTCCTATAAGTGGGATGGCTGGGTCAAATAGCAGTTTCATTTCTAATTTTTTGAGAAATCTCCATACTGTTTTATACAGTGGCTGCACCAGTCTGCATTCCCACCAGCAGTGCAGGAGGGTTCCCCTTTCTCCACATCCTCGCCAGCACCTATCCTGTGTTGTTTTGTCAATGAGCACCATTCTGACTGGTGTGAGGTGGTACCTCATTGTGGTTTTAATTTGCATTTCTCTAATGATTAGTGATATTGAACATTTTTTAATTTATCTATTGGCCATCTGTATGTCCTCTTTGGGGAAGTGTCTATTCATTCCTTGTGCCAATTTTTTGATTGGATTGTTTGTCTTCCTGGTGTTGAGTTTTACAAGTTCTTTATAAATTTTGGTTATCACTCCCTTATCAGATGTATTGTTGAATATGTTCTCCCATTGTGTGGTTTGTCTTTTTATTCTGTTCATATTGTCTTTAGATGTGCAAAAGCGTTTTAGTTTGATATAGTCCCATTTGTTTATGCTGTCCTTTATTTCATTTGCCTGTGGAGATAATTCAGCAAAGATATTGCTGTGATAGATGTCGGTGAGGTTACTGCCTAAGTTTTTTTCTGGGATACTTATGGTTTCACGATTCACATTTAAGTCCTTTATCCATTTTGAGTTTATTATTTTTGTGCATGGTGTAAGTTGGTCTAGTTTCATATTTTTGCAGGTACCTGTCCAGTTTTCCCAACACCATCTGTTAAAGAGACTGTCTTTACTCCACTGTATGCTCTTACCTCCTTTGTCAAATATCAGTTGTCCATAAAGATGTGGGTTTATTTCTGGGCTCTCTGTTCTATTCCATTGATCTATATGTCTGTTCTTATGCCAGTACCAAGCTGTTTTGAGTACAATGGCCTTGTAGTATAACTTGATATTAGGAAGTGTGATACCTCCCACTTTATTCTTCATTTTCAAGATTGCTGAGGCTATTCGTGTTCTTTTTTTGGTTCCATATAAATTTTTGGAATATGTGTTCTATATCTTTGAAGTAGGTCATTGGTATTTAATTGGTATTGCATTGAAATTATAAAATGCTTTGGGTAATATAGACATTTTAATTATGTTTATTCTTCCTAACCATGAGCATGGTATATGCCTTCACTGTTTGTGTCTTCCTTGATTTCTCTTAACAATGTTTTATAATTTTCTGAGTACAAGTCTTTAACCTCCTTGGTTAAATTTATTCCTAGGTACTTTATTTTTTTTATTGTAATAGTAAAGAAGATTGTTTCCTTAATTTCTCTTCCTGACTGTTCATTATTCATGTAAAAAATACCTCTGAATTTTATGTATTTTTTTTTTTCTGAAGCTAGAAACGGGGAGAGACAATCAGACAGACTCCCGCATGCGCCCGACCGGGATCCACCCGGCACGCACACCAGGGGGCGATGCTCTGCCCACCAGGGGGCGATGCTCTGCCCCTCCGGGGCATCGCTCTGCCGCGACCAGAGCCACTCCAGCGCCTGGGGCAGAGGCCAAGGAGCCATCCCCAGCGCCAGGGCCATCTTTTGCTCCAATGGAGCCTCGGCTGCGGGAGGGGAAGAGAGAGACAGAGAGGAAGGAGAGGGGGAGGGGTGGAGAAGCAGATGGGCGCTTCTCCTGTGTGCCCTGGCTGGAAATCGAACCCGGGACTTCTTCACGCCAGGCCGACGCTCTACCACTGAGCCAACCAGCCAGGGCCTTGAATTCTATGTATTAATTTTATATCCTGCCACCTTGCTGAATTTGTTTATTAGGTCCAGTAGTTTTTTGATTGAGACTTTAGAGTTTTCTATATATAGTATCATATCATCTGCAAATAATGATCATTTTACTTCTTTTCCAATTTGCATGTCTTTTACTTCTTCTTGTCTGACTGCTGTTGCTAGGACTTCCAGAACTATGTTGAATAAGAGTGGCGAAAGAGGGCACCCCCGCCATGTTCCTGATTTTAGGGGAATTACTTTTAATTTTTGTCCATTAATTATAATGTTGGCTGTGGGTTTGTCATAGATGGCCTTTATCATGTTGAGGTATGTTCCCTGTATTCCCATTTTGCTAAGAGTTTTGATCATAAATTGGTGCTGGATTTTATGAAATGCTTTTTCTGCATCTACTGAAATTATCATGTGGTTTTTTCTCCTTCCTTTTGTTTATGTGGTGAATCACATTAATTGATTTACGAGTGTTGTACCATCCTTGCCTCCCAGAATAAATCCCACTGATCATGATGTATGATTTTTTTCATGTATTGCTGGATCTGTTTTGCTAATATTTTGTTGAGGATTTTAGCATCTAAATTCATCAGGGATACTGGCCTATAATTTTCTTTCTTTGTATTGTCTTTGCCTGGCTTTGGAATCAGAATTATGCTCACCTCATAAAAGGAACTTGGAAGTGTTCCTTCCTCCTGAATTTTTTGAAATAGCTTGAGAAGGATAGGAGTTAGTTCTTCTTTGATTGTTTGGTAGAATTCACCAGTGAAGCCATTGGGCCCAGGAGTTTTGTTTTTTTTGGGAGCTTTTTTATAAGTGTTTTGATCTCGTTTGTTGTAATCGGTCTGTTTAGGTATTCTGATTTTTCCAGACTGATTTTTGGAAGATAATATGTTTCAAAGAATTTGTCCATTTCACCTATGTTGTTTAATTTTTTGGCATACAGTTCTTCATAGTATTTTCTTACAATATTTTGTATTTCTGTTGTGTCGATTGTTATTTCTCCACTCTCGTTTCTAATTTTATTTATTTGAATCCTCTCTCTTCTTTTCTTGGTGAGTCTTGTTAAAGGTTCATCAATCTTGTTTATCCTTCAAAGAACCAGCTCTTGGTTTCATTGATTCTCCATATTGTTTCTTTTGCTTCTATGTCATTTATTTCTGCTCTGAATATTATTATTTCCTTCTTTCTACTACCTCTGGGCCTTACTTGCTGTTCTTTTTCTAGTTCTTTTTGATGAAGAGTTAGGTTGTTTATTTGAGCTTTTTCAAGCTTCTTAAGAAATGCCTGTACAGCTATGAACTTCCCTTTCAGGACTGCTTTTGCTGGGTCCCATAAATTTTGAGTTGTTGTTTGCTCATTATCATTTGTTTCTAGGAATTTTTTTATTTCTTCTTTGATTTCATTGTTAACCCATTTGTTATTTAATAACATGCTATTTAGTTTCCATATTATTGATAATTTTTGAGTTTTTCTGTTGTGGTTGATTTATGTTTCATGCCATTGTGATCAGAGAAAATGCTTGACATGATTTCAATCTTCTTAAATTTGTTGAGACTGCTTTTGTGTCCTAACATGTGGTCTATCTTAGAGAATGTACCATGAGCACTTGAAAAGAATGTATATTCTGCTGCCTTTGGGTGAAATGTTCTAAAGATATTTATTAAATCAATTTGATCTAGTGTGTCCTTTAAGTCTGCTGTTTCTTTGTTAATTTTCTTTCCTGAGGATCTATCTAGTAATGTTAGTTGGGTATTGAAATCTCCTACTATTATAGTATTGCTGTTGATCTCACCCTTTATATCCATGAAAGCCTGCTTTATATATATAGGTACTCCTGTATTAGGTGCGTAGATATTTATGATTGTTATATTTTCCTTTTGGATTGCTCCCTTTATCATTATGTAGTGACCTTCTTTATCTCTTGCTATAGTCTTTGTTTTAAAGTCCATTTTTTCTGAAATAAGTATTGCTACCCCAGCTTTTTTTTTCATTTCCATTTGCATGAAATGTTTTTTTCCCATCCTTTTACCTTAAGTCTATGTGCATCTTTTGTTTTAAGGTGTATTTCTTGTATACAGCATATGTACTGGTCCTGTTTTCTTATCCATGCAGCTACCCTATGTCTTTTGATTGGATCATTTAATCCATTTACATTTAAGGTTATTATTGATATGTAGTTGTTTATTGCCATTTTATTCTTTAAAGCTGTATTCCTTTTTTGCTATATTCTTTTCCCACTTTGATCTGTTTACAACAGGCCCCTTAACATTTCCTGCAGCATTGGTTTGGTTGTAATGAATTCCTTGAGGTTTTTCTTTTTGGTTTGGGAAGATTTTTATTTCTCCTTCAATTTTAAATGATAGCCTTGCTGGATAAAGTAGTCTTGGTTGTAGGCTCTTGTTCTGCATTACTTTTAATATTTCTTGCCATTCCCTTCTGGCCTCAAGTGTTTCTGTTGAGAAGTTGGATATCATCCTTATGGGGGCTCCTTTGTAGGTGATAGCCTTCTTTTCTCTAGCAGCTTTTAATATTTTCTCTTTATTGCTTAGTTTTGGTATTTTAATTATGATGTGTCTTGGTGTAGGTTTTTTTGGTTTCTCTTTAATGGAGTTCTCTCTGCTTCTTGAATTTATGAGACCCTCCTTGCTTCAATTTATGGAAATTTTCAGCTATTATTTGATTGAATAAAGTTTCTATCCCTTGTTCTTTCTCTTCTTCTTCAGAAACCCCTATGATGTGAATGTTATTTCTCTTCATGTTGTCACAGAGCTCTCAGAGTTTCTTCAGACTTTTTGAGTCTCTTTTCTTTTTTCTGCTCTACTTTCATGCCTTTGTTCATCTTGTCCTCCAACTCGCTGATTTGATCCTCAGCTTCATCCATCCTTTTTTAATTCCTTTCATTGTGGTCTTCATTTTTGATATTGTATTTGTCACCTCTGACTGATTCATTTTAAATATTTCAATGTCCTTTTTTATACTTGCTATCTCTTTATTTAGGTGTTTGTAATGACCATCCATTGTTGTTTAAGATCCCTAAGTATCCTAACAATCATTATTCTAAACTCTGCATCCAGTAGTTTGGTTATTTCCATATCACTCAGTTCTTTTTCTGAAGATTTCTCTTTAGGTTTCATTTGGATTGCACTTCTCATTATGTCTTCTCATTATGTCTGTGTGTTTGGGTGTGTTGTTTGTAGGGCTGGTTGAGTCTAGGTTTGATATTGTCTGCCTCCAGTTTTCAGTTGTTATTTCTAGGTCTTCTTGGGTTGGCATCAGCTGTTATTTGTAATCTACTTTTGGATTTGGGCTATTTTGAAGTCTTGATTTGTTTGTTTTCTTCTCACTTGTATTCTTGTTTACTGATCTCAGCAGGGGGCTTATTTGAAACTATATTCAGGAATGTGGTGCGTGTAACCTGAGACTCTGAAATCCTGATCTGCCAGTTACTCTCTGGGCAGGGTGCTTTCTCTGCTTCAGTAGGGGGAGGTGTATCTCAGATCTCCATGGAGACCTGAGTTACTGCCCTTCCTCATCACTTCTTGTTTTCTGCTGTGTCTTATTGCACTGATTGGAGCTGTAGAGATGTCTGGAGATGTATGATCTGGAAGTACTTTAGTCTTGTGTTATGAGAAGTATCAATCCCTCCCTCAGCTATGGCCGCCTCCAGCACTGGATGAGTCAGCTTCTCAGGTCCTCCCAATCATTCCTCTGCCAGTCAGCATCTGTCTCTTTCCTTTTGGAAGATAAGCCAGCCTTTTCAACACACCTCGTTCCCAGGTCCCCAGGAACGTGGCTGTGAGCAATATTTACTACTCTTTTTCTTGGAATGAGAGCACTTCTGTGCTTTCAGCCTCACACCCCCTTTGTTCCTGTAAGCAGGGGAGACACACCACTTCTCAGCACTCCCTACCAGGCTCAGTGTGGCTTCTTCTTTGCTCCTTGGTTTTTGAGAGCTGGTCCTGTAGTCCAGAGTTGTTTTTTCATGCTTATTGTTCCTCAATTAATTTGTAATCCAGTTTGGTGGTGTGAGCTGGGAGTCTGCCTACTCCGCTGCCATCTTCAACTTTGTTCTTCTTTAGTTTCTTGAGGTGTAAAGTTAGCTTTAGTATTGAAGAATTTTAATTTTTATATGTTTCTTGCTATACATTTTTTTTCTTAGAACTGCTTTTGCTGTATCTCTCAAGTATATTGTGTTTCCATTTTTATTTTTCTCAAGGTAATTTTTATATACACTTAATTTCCTTCTTTGATCTATTGGTTATTCAAAAATGTGTTATTTAATTTTCCTGTTTGTGAATTTTACAGTTTTCCTCTTGCTAATGATTTCTAGTTTCATATCATTGTGTCAGAAAAGATACTTGGTATGATTTCAGTCTTCTTCAACTTGCTAAGACTTGGTTAGTGGCCTAATATATGGTTAATCTCTTTCAAAATAAAGGTTTTTTTGTGTCCTTGAGAAGAATTTATATTCTGCTGTTGTAGAATTAAATGTTCTGTATATGTCTGTTGGGTCTATTTCATCTATAGTGTTGTTCAAATCTGCTGTTTTTTTAAATTGATTTTCATTCTGAGTGATCTATTTGTCCCCAAATAGGATTTTATTGCTGTTTATTTTTCTTTTTACTTATGTTAGAATTTATATATTTAGTTGTTTTAATGCTGAATGCATAACTATTTAAAACTGTCATTTCTTCTTGAAGAATTAGCCCTTCATAATTATTTAATGACCTTCTTTGTCTCTTTTAGTTTAAAGTCTGTTTTGTTTAATGTAGCTACTGCTGCTTTCTTTTGGTTACCATTTACTTGAAATATCCTTTTACTGTCCCTTCACTCCTAGTCTGTGTGTGTCTTAAATATAAAGTGTGTCTCTTTTAACAACATATTGATGGATCTGTTTTTTTCTTTTAAATACATTTGATATCCTTAGATTGAAGACTCTAATTTATTTATATTTAAGGTAATTATTGTTAGCTAAGGACTTACAATTGCCATTTACTTGTTTGCTGACTGTTTTGTAGATTCTTTGTTCCTCCTTATTTTCTTTCTTCTCTTGTGATTTAATAAATTTTTGAAGTGGTTTATTTTGATTCCTTTATCACAATCTTTTGTGTAACTGCTACAGGTTTATCCTTGATGGTTATCATAAGGCTTACATAAAATATATTTATAACACCCTATTTTAAGCCAATAACAACTTAACTTCAATAGTATTCTTACATTTTATACTTTTTCTTCTCTCCACATCCCCACATTTTAGATTATTGCAATTACAATTTTTTTTTACTTTATATATGAAATAACAAACTATAGTAATTATGGGTATTCTTAATAATTTTTTTAACTTTTGTTGAAGAGTAGTAAGTGAATTAGGCACTAACATTACAATATTAAGAAACTAATTTGGAATATATATTTACCATTACTGTGAGTCTTGCAACTGCATTAATATGCTTTTTTTTACAATGTTAATTAACATCTTTTATTTCCACTTAAAGAACTACCTTTAGTATTTCTTGTGAGACAGTTCTAGTAGTGATAAATGGTCTCAACCATTGTTTTGGAAAGTCTTTATTTCTAAACAACTTTGCCTGGTATAATATTCTTGGTTGACAGTTCTGTTCTTTCAATATTTTGATATATCATCCCATTCTCTCTTGACCTTAAATGTTTTGTTGAGAAATCTGCTTGTGGTCTAATTGAGGTTTTGTTTTATACCACTCTTCTCTTTTTTATGGTTGTTTTCAAATTTTTCTTTTTGACTTTGACTTTTTTTAACTTTTTAATTTTTTAAATTTTATTTATTCATTTTAGAAAGGAGAGAGAGAGGGAGAGAGAGAGAAACAGAGAGAGAGAAGGGAGAGGAGCAGGAAGCATCAACTCCCATATGTGCCTTGGACAGGCAAGTCCAGGGTTTCAAACTGGCGACCTCAGCATTTTCAGGTCGATGCTTTATCCACTGCGCCCCCACAGGTCAGGCTGACTTTGACTTTTGACAAATTAATGAGTGTGTTTCAGTGTAACCCTCTTAGGATTTTGGGCAAAATAAATCTGGGTGTCTATTTATCTCATCAGGATTAGGAAGTTTTCATCCATTATTGCTTTCAATATACTTTTTGTCTTCTTCTTTTTCTCTTTTGTTTCTGGGATTTCCATGATATGTATATTGCTTTCATAAGTTTCATAGGTTTTCTTTACTTTTTCATTCTCCTCCTCTTCCTTCTTCCTCCTTGGTTTCTCAGATTATAATTTCAAATGTCCTATATTCTAGTTAATGGATTTTATGTTTTGCTTGGTCAAATCTTCAAATAAGTAATTGTATTATTTATTTCTAGTATATCTCTTCTTTTTAATCTTATTTTTTTAATTTTAATGCAGTGACATTAATAAATCAGGGTACATATGTTGAGAGAAAACATCTCCAGATTATTTTGACATTTGATTATGTTGCATACCCCTCAACCAAAGTCAAATTGTCTTCCGTCACCTTCTATCTGGTTATCTTTGTGGCCCTCCCTTACCCCCGCCCCCTCTTTCTCCTTCCTCGCCACCCCCCCATTACCATCACATTTTTGTCCATGTCTCTGAGTCTCATTTTTATGTCCCATCTATGTATGGATTTATATAGTTCTTAGTTTTTTCTGATTTACTTATTTCACTTTGTATAATGTTATCAAGGTCCATCCATGTTATTGTAAATGATCTGATGTCATCATTTCTTATGGCTGAGTAGTATTCCATAGTATATATGTACCACATTGTTGTTTTTTTATGTTTTATTTCTTAAATTTTTATTGATTTTTTAAGTGAGAGTAGGGGAAATAGACAGACTCCTGCATGCGCCTCCACACCCAACAGAGAGGGAAAGAGAGAGAGAAGGGGGAGTAGGAAAGGAAGCAAATGATTGCTTCTCATATGTGCCCTGACCAGGAATTGAACCCAGGACATCTACACGCTGGGCTGACACTCTATGCATTGAGATAACTGGCCAGGGCCCTGTACCACAGTTTTTTAATCCACTTGTCCTCAACAGACACTTGGGCTATTACCAGATCTTCGCTATTGTGATCAATGCTGCCATAAGCATGGGGGTGCATTTCACCTTTTGGAAAAGTTATATGGTGTTCTTAGGGTATATTCCTAAAAGTGGGATAGCTAGGTCAAAAGGCAGTTTGATTTTTAATTTTTTGAGGAATCTCCATACTGTTTGCCACAGAGTCTGCACCAGTATGCATTCCCACCAGCAGTGCAGGAGGGTTCCCTTTTCTTCACATCCTCACCAGCACTTATTCTGTGTTGTTTTGTTGATGAGCGCCATTCTGACTGGTGTGAGGTGATATCTCATTGTGGTTTTTATTTGCATTTCTCTAATGATTAGTAATGTTGAGCATTTCTTCATATGCCTATTGGCTATCTGTATGTCCTCTTTGGAGAAGTGTCTATTCATTTTTCTTTCCCATTTTTTGATTTGATTGTTTATCTTCCTGGTGTTGAGATTTACAAGTTCTTTATAAATTTTGGTTATTAACCCCTTATCAGACGTATTGTCAAATATATTCTCCCATTGTGTAGTTTGTCTTTTTATTCTGTTCTTATTGTCTTTGGCTGTGCAAAAGCTTTTTAGTTTGATATAGTCCCATTTGTTTATCCTATCTTTTATTTCACTTGCCCGTGGAGATAAATCAGCAAATATATCGCTGCGAGAGATGTCAGAGAGCTTACTGCCTATGTTTTCTTCTAAGATGCTTATGGTTTCATGGCTTACATTTAAGACTTTTATCCACTTTGAGTTTATTTTTGTGAATGGTGTAAGTTTGTGGTCTAGTTTCATTTTTTTGCAGGTAGCTGTTTAATTTTCCCAACACCATTTATTAAAGAAGCTGTCTTTACTCTATTGTATGCCCTTATCTCCTTTGTCAAATATCAGTTGTCCATAGAGCTGTGGGTTTATTTCTGGGTTCTCTGTTCTGTTCCATTGATCTATATGCCTGTTCTTATGCCGGTACTAGGCTGTTTTGAGTAAAAGGGCCTTGTAGTATAACTTGATATCAGGAAGTATGATACCTCCCACTTCATTTTTATTTTTTTAAGATTGCTGAAGCTATTCGTGTTCTTTTTTGGTTCCATATAAATTTTTGGAATATGTGATCTATGTCTTTAAAGTATGTCATTAGTATTTTAATTGGTATTGCATTGAATTTATAAATTGCTTTAGGTAATATAGACATTTTAATGATGTTTATTCTTTCTATCCATGAGCACGGTATATTTTTCCACTTGTTTGTATCTTCCTTGATTTCTTTTATCAATGTTTTATAATTTTCTAAGTACAAGTCTTTAGTCTCCTTGGTTAAATTTACTCCTAGGTACTTTATTTTTTTTATTGTAACAGTGAAGGGGATTGTTTCCTTAATTTCTCTTCCTGACTGTTTATTGCTGGTGTATAAAAATGCCTCTGATTTCTGAGTATTAATTTTATATTCTGCCAGTTTGCTGAATTCGTTTATCAGTTCCAGTAGTTTTTTGACTGAGACTTTAGGGTTTTCTATATACAATATCATATCATCTGCAAATAATGATAGTTTTACTTCTTCTTTCCCAACTTGAATAGCTTTTATTTCTTCTTCTTGTCTGATTGCGGTGGCTAGGACTTCCAGGACTATGTTGAATAAGAGTGGTGAAAGGGGGCACTTCTGCCATGTTCCTGATCTTAATGGGATTGCTTTTAATTTTTGCCCATTAAGTATGATGTTGGCTGTGGGTTTGTCATAGATGGCTTTTATCATGTTGAGGTATGTTCCCTCTATTCCTACTTTGTTGAGAGTTTTGATCATAAATTGGTGCTGGATTTTATCAAGTGCTCTTTCTGCATCTATTGAAATTATCATGTGGTTTTTCTCCTTCCTTTTGTCTATGTGATGAATCAAATTGATTTATTTGCAAATATTGTACCAGACTTGCCTCCCCAGAATAAATTCCACTTGATCATGTTGTATGATTTTTTCTATATATTGTTGGATCCGGTTTGCTAATATTTTGTTGAGGATTTTAGCGTCTATATTCATCGGGGATATTGTCTTATAATTTTCTTTCTTTGTGTTGTCTTTGCCTGGTTTTGGAATCAGAATTATACTCACCTCATAAAAGGAGCTTGGAAGTCTTCCATCTTCTTCAATTTTAAATAGCTTGAGAAGGATAGGAGTTAGTTCTTTGAATATTTGGTAGAATTCAGTTTGAAGCCATCAGGCCCAGGACTTTTCTTTGTTGGGAGTTTTTTGATAACTGTTTCAATCTCATTTGTTGTAATTGGTCTGTTTAGGTTTTCTGATTCTTCCAGTTTGATTTTTGGAAGATTATGTGTTTCAAGGAATTTTTGCATTTAATCTAGGTTGTCTAGTTTTGGGCATACAGTTCTTCATAGTATTTTCTTACAATATTTTGTATTTCTGTTGTGTCAGTTGTTATTTCTCCACTCTCATTTCTAATTTTATTTATTTGAGTCCTCTCTCTTTTTTTTTTGTGAATCTAGTTATAGGTTCATCGATCTTGTTTACCTTTTCAAAGAACCAGCTCTTAGTTTCATTGATCCTCTGTATTGTTTCTTTATTCTCTATGTCATTTATTTCTGCTCAATCTTTATTATTTTCTTCCTTCTACTACATTTGGGCTTTACTTGCTATTCTTTTTCTAGTTCTTTTAGGTGCAGGGTTAAGTTGTTTATTTGAGCTTTTTCTAGCTTCTTAAAGTGTACCTATAGTGCTATGAATTTTCCTCTCAGTACTGCTTTCACTATGTCATAAATTTTGAGTTGTGGTATGCTCATTTTCATTCATTTCTAGGAATATTTTTTCTTCTTTGATCTCATTCTTAATGCATTCGTTATTTAACAACCTACTATTTAGTTTCCATGTGTTTGAGAATTTTTTAGCTTTTCTGTTGTGGTTGATTTCTAGTTTCATGCCATAGTGATCAGAGAAAGTATTTGATATGATTTCAATCTTATTAAATTTGTTAAGACAACTTTTGTGCCCTAGTATGTGGTCTATCCTGGAGAATGTACCATGAGCACTTGAAAAGAATATATATTCTGCTGCTTTAGGGTGAAAGGTTTGAAGATGTCTATTAAATTGAGTTGATCTAGTGTGTTCTTTAAGTCTGCTGTTTCTTTGTTAATTTTCTTTCTTGAGGATCTATCTAGTGATGTTAGTGGGGTATTAAAATGCCCTACTATTATAGTATTGCTGTTGATCTCACCCTTTATATCCATGAAAGTCTGCTTTTAATTTAGGTGCTCCTATATTAGGTGCATAGATGTTTATAATAGTTATATCTTCCTGTTGGATTCCTCCCGTTATCATTATTTAGTGGCCTTGTTTATCTCTTACACTATCCTGTGTTTTAAAGTCCATTTTTTCTGATATAAGTATTGCTACTCCAGCTTTTTTTTCATTTCCATTTGCTTGAAATGTTTTTTTCCATCCTTTTTCCTTTAGTCTATGTGCATCTTTTGTTTTAAAGTGTGTTTCCGGTATATGGGTCCTGTTTTCTTATCCACGCAGGTACCCTATGTCTTTTGATTGGATCATTTAATCCATTTACATTTAAGGTTATTATTGATATGTAGTTGTTTATTGCCATTTTATTCTTTAAAAATGTATTCCTCTTTTTGAATATTCTTTTTTCACTTTGATCTGTTTAGAACAGGCCCTTTAACATTTCCTGCAGCACTGGTTTGGTTGTAATAAATTCCTTGAGTTTTTTATTTTTGTTTTGTCTTAGAAACTTTTTATTTTTCCTTCGAGTTTAAATGATAACCTTGCTGGATAAAGTAGTCTTGGTTGTAGGTTCTTGTTCTGCCTTACTTTGAATACTTCTTGCTATTCTCTTCTGGCTTCAAGTGTTTCTTCTGTTGATAAGTCTGATGTCATCCTTATGGGGACTCCTTTGTTGGTGATAGCCTTTTTTTCTCTGGCAGCTTTTAATATTTTCTCTTTATCACTTAGCTTTGGTATTTTAATTATAATGTGTTTGGTGTAGGTTTTTTTGGTTTCTCTTTAATGGAGTTCTCTGTGCTTCTTGAACTTGTAAGAGTTTTTTCTGCATTAATTTAGGGAAGTTTTCAGCTATGATATGATTGAACATAGTCTCTATCCCTTGTTCTTTCTCTTCTTCTTCAGCAACCCCTATGATGAGGATATTATTTCTCTTCATGTTGTCACAGAACTCTCTAAGAGTTTTCTCAGATTTTTGAGTCTCTTGTCTTTTTTCTGCTCTGCTTTCATACTTTTGTTAATCTTTTCCTCCAACTCTCTGATTCGATCCTCAGCCCCATCCATCCTGTTTTTAATTTCTTTCATTGTGGTCTTCATTTTTGATATTGTAATTTTTACCTCCAACTAATTTTTTTTTTTTGTATTTTTCTGAAGCTGGAAATGGGGAGAGACAGTCAGACAGACTCCCTCATGCACCTGACCGGGATCCACCCAGCACGCCCACCAGGGGGCGACGCTCTGCCCACCAGAGGGCTATGCTCTGCCCCTCTGGGGCATCGCTCTGTCGTGACCAGAGCCACTCTAGCGCCTGGGGCAGAGGCCAAGGAGCCATCCCCAGCACCTCGGCCATCTTTGCTCCAATGGAGCCTCGCTGCAGGAGGGGAAGAGAGAGACAGAGAGGAAGGAGAGAGGGAGGGGTGGAGAAGCAAATGGGCGCTTATCCTATGTGCCCTGGCCAGGAATCGAACCCAGGACTTCTGCACGCCAGGCCGTCGCTCTACCACTGAGCCAATTGGCCAGGGCCTCACCTCCAACTGATTTTTTAAAATATTTCAATATCCTTTTTTATACTTGCTATTTCTTTATTTAGGTGTTTGTAATGACCATCCATTGTTGTTCTAAGATCCCTAAGCATTCTTACAATAATTATTTTGAACTTTATACTTGGAAGTTTGGTTATTTCCATATCACTCAGTTCATTTCTTGGATGTTTCTCTTGGGGTTTCATTTGGATTGCACTTCTCTGTCTTCTCATTATGTCTGTGTGTTTTGTTTGTAGACCTGGCTGATTCTAGGCTTGGTGTTGTCTGCCTCCAGTTTTCAATTGTGTTATTTCTAGGTCTTCTTGTGTTGGCATCAGCTATTATTTGTAATCCACTTTTAGATTTGGGCCACTTTGAAGTCTTGACTTGTTTGTTTTCTTAACATGTGATAGTCTTCTTTACTGATCTCAGCAGTGGGTTTATTTGAAACTGTATCCAGGAATGTAGTGCATGTAATCTGAAACTCTGAAGGCCTCTTCTGCCAGTTACTTTCTTTGGGGTCAAAGTGTTTTCTCACCTTCAGTAGGAGGAGATCTATCTCAGATTTCCATGAAGACCTGAGTTACTGTGCCTCCTCCCCACTTCTTGTTTTCAGCTGTCTTGTTGCACTGATTGGAGCTGGATGGATGTCTGGATATCTGTGACCTGGAAGCACTTTGTCTTTTGTTTTGTGGAAAGATCAGCCCCTCCCCCAGCTATGGCCACCTCCAGCACTGGATGAGTCAGCTTCTCAAGTCGTCCCCTGCATTCCTCTGCCTCTCACCATCTATCTCTCTCTCTCTCTCTTCTTTTTCTTTTTGGAAGACAAGCTGGCCCTTTCAACACACTTTGTTTTGTGATCACCAGGCAAGTGGCTGTGAGCAGTTTTTTCTGCTCTTTTCCTTGGAGTGAGAGCCCTTCTGGACTCTCAGCCTCATGCCCCCTCTGTTTCTATAAGCTGGGGAGATTCAGGCACTCACTACCAGGTTTGTTGTGGCTTCTTCTTTGCTCCTTGGTTTTTGAGAGCTGTTCTTATAGTCCAGAGTTTGTTTTTCATGCTGATTGTTCATAAATTACTTTGTAATCCTGTTCAGTGGTGTGAGCTGGGAGTCTGTGCATCTGCCTACTCTGCTGCCATCTTCAGGTCTCTCTAGTATATGTCTTTTCTTTTTTTTTTTAATTTTTCTGAAGCTGAAAATGGGGAGAGACAGTCAGACAGACTCCCGCATGCACCCGACCGGGATCCACCCAGCACATCCACCAGGGGGCGATGCTCTGCCCCTCCGGGGCATCGCTCTGTCACGACCAGAGCCACTCTAGCGCCTGGAGCAGAGGCCAAGGAGCCATCCCCAGTGCCCGGGCCATCTTTGCTCCAACAGTGCCTCAGCTGTGGGAGGGGAAGAGAGAGACAGAGAGGAAGGAGAGGGGGAGGGGTGGAGAAGCAGATGGGTGCTTCTCCTGTGTGCCCTGGCCGGGAATCGAACCCAGGACTTCTGCACTCCAGGCCGATACTCTACCACTGAGCCAACCGGCCAGGGCTTAGTATATGTCTTTTTGTAAATGTTCTATTACTTTGTTTAACTGCTCACTTGTTCTTGCATTGTTTTTACAATTTTCTTTTATTGTCTGTCTGTGTTCTAGTAGTTGTCTAATTTTATTAATAAAATTTTATGATTTTTTGTCAGATAACTCACAGATCTCTATTTCTTTAAAATCTGTTAGTGGAGATTTATTAATTTACTTTGGTGGTGTAATGTTTACCTGATTCTATGTGATCCTGAGTTTGTTTGTTTTTCTTGGTATCTGAGCATTTGAGTAAATGGGCTTCTTTTTCAGACTTTACAGACTCACTTTGTCTGAGAGAATCTTTCTCTAGTCATCTAAGCTTGGAGGAATTGGTCAGTTAGTATTGTCTTTGGGCTGGTTGGGCTTGCTATTAGTCCTTTATTTGGTGACTCTACTGCCTAAGTACTAAGATCCAGGGGAGTGCCACTGACCATAAATAGTTGGATAAGACTGCTGGTTAGGTTCCTTATCCTAGGACAGCTTATGTAATGGGTTCTGTGATTGCCTGAATTTCACCCAGCCTTTTTAGTTTGGTGAAACTGATTGCTATACTCAGCAGTTGGGTGGAACTATGAATTTACTTCCCTGATTGAGTGGGGTTGTTAAATTGGCTTCATGGCCATTATGGGTTGAAGGTTGAATATGTAATATTTTATAGCTCTTCACCAAACTCTCTTGCAAGATGGGACCATTGGTTTGACAGTGCAAATGGAAGAGTTACTGGCTGAGCTATTCTCAGGTGTCTTTGTAAAACTTTCTGATGGGCTATGCAGCTCCTTGGTGCTTTGGTTAGGGTTTCTGGTTTGGCAGGGTAGGAGGTTATATTTAGACCTAGGCAGAGATTTTAATTTGCTTCTCTTCCTGGAAAGGAATGCATAAAAGTCTCCATGACCAGTATAGCTTGTTGGCAGGAGACCAGATCAGAGAGAGCTGGCTAGTGACCTCCCTGCCCAGGTACAGCAACAGTTCACCTCTAATAAGATTGTTAGATTGGATGTAGAAGAGCTGGGGAACTATAAACCCTGCCCCCTCCTCCATCACAATCTGAACTCTAGTGGTCAAGCCTCACAGATTTCTTCATGTGATCACTGTGAGATGAGACCCAAATGAGCATCCTGGGAAGAGACCCACAATGCTGGGGAGCTGAATATCCACCTTAGGTACTCTTTTTTCTTCTGGAGAAACTATAGGTCCAGTTGGGTTCTCTTGGTGCAAGATTGTACTGGCCTAGGGTAGGGGTGATATGATCAAAATATAGCCTTTCATCTTTTGAATATGGTCCTTCTCAACCTCTGTAGTTTGGTGGGGGGGTGCTTTAACATCACTCCTGTTTTCTGAGATTTCACAATGTTGTTTTATATATAGATAGTTGCTAATTGGTCTTTCTATTAGGGGGACTGAAGTCAGGAAAAGCCTATATCATCATTTTGATGATGTTACCCTTATTTTTTAAAAAATTGTTTTCTTATTATTTAGGTTTAAGAATTCTTATATATTTTCTCTAAGTTTGTATTTTTTTATTTTCTCAATTTTATCTTTCAAAGAAAGTTTTTAATTTTTATAAATACCAATTCATCAGTTTTTTCTTTTAAATTTATTTTTTATTCTATGTAATTTTTTTTGTTCTACATAAAAATATCTTTGCTTAGAATAGGTCATAAATATTTTTTTTGGTTACCTTTAGATTTTTTAAAGTTTTATGCTTTACACTTGTTTATGATATTTAATTTAATTTTTGTACATATAGCAAGGTATGAAACAAAGTTTATTTTTTTATTTGGATTTCTAGTTGTACCAGCACTGTTTGTTTAAAAGTAGTTGTGTATTCATTAAAATGCCTTGATATCTTGCAAAATAATAATTGGCCATACATATGTAAATATATCTCTGAACTCTCTTATGTTTCATGGGTCTATATGTTCATTTTTTTTTTTTACCAATATCACAATGTTCTGACCACTATACTTTTATAGTAAATGTTGAAATTAGGTTCTATAAGGCTTCCAATTTTATTTTCCAGCATTATTTTTGCTGTACTAGATTCTTTTGCTTTTCATATATTAATATTTTTAATTAGCTTTTTGACCTCTAAAACATTCTGCTAGATTTTGATTAGGATTTTTAACATTTTTATTAGTCAAGAAATTGCACTTATCTTCTTAAGTGACATTTTTGCAATTATTCCCTATTGTCTGCCTCTATTTCCTGTCAAGCAAAATTACATTCAGGAAGTAAAAATAGCATGAAGGTGACCCTAAAATTGGGATTGGGACCTGAAGATTCAGGCAACTTTAAACCTGAGGAATTTAGTGCTGGGAGAGTAGCTTGGGCAACCAGAAGTGATGTTAGGCAGGAAGGAGGCCAACTGTGTACTACTTCTTTCATCCTTGAACAGATTGTAGCTAACTCGCTTGGTATATGCCACACTGCTTGGAGGAAAGGCATGACTGAAATATGAGAAACAATACTAGGTTTCTTTGATTACCTTAAAATTTTCTCTCCTATTTGCTGTTATTTTAGAACTCTCATTCATTTATCATTTACTCTAGTTGTCTCTCAATCTGTCCTCTTTTTATCTTTTTCTTCTTTCACTTCAATTTTTTACTCAAATTCTGATGTTCATTAACAACAATGACCTCTAAAGATTAGAAATATGAAGTATATATAAATATAAAATAGAAATATGTTGTGATAAAAATTGTTAAAGTTATTGCTATGTAGTGATTTTAATTAACTGTTGGATAAAATGTTTCAACAATTTAGGGATGTTTCCCCTGGTTTGACTCCAGTGTTAATCCACAACTTTACTCTGAAAAGCAGGGTTTCTGTTGTGCATCTTTTACAACTTAATGGAATCATTGAGTTCCAGATTTTCTTTCTTCTTTTACTCTTGGCAGATATGGGCCAGTTAATCTGAAAATATGAACATTTGGGAAAACTGTCCTTCAATGACTCAACAGGGCAACAGATGGCAAAATGTTTAATGTTTATTTTAAATTCATTCCCACATTGGATTCACATCCAGGAGTGTTTAAAACATTTTTATTTGGATAGAGAGTATTGTTCACTGTCAGACAACAATCTCTGAAAATATTATCATTTGAAGTACAACTTCTTTGACAGGTTTCAGGCATATATTGCAATTTCTGGGAGCATGAATATGGCCCACTGTCCTTCCTACATTATATTATATTTTACTTATCAGGGTATATTTATAAATGCTTTTAAAAATATTATTCATTTATTCATGTATTTATTTATTCATTTATCCACAGAATTTGTGTTAATCACTTACTATATCTTCAGATGAAAATACAAAACAAAATGGACTATAATCAAGGACTTTAGAGTCAAATAAATTTAGTTTTTTCATAAAAAAATTAATTCTATTAAAGCATTTATTTTACTAAATAATCCTGCTTTGTTTTTGCCTTTCATGCTATAGAGCTTGAAGATTGTTTAGAGAAGATGGTTTGGTGACTAACTACTAGTCAGATTTATCTAAATGGGAATAAAACATAATTTAGACATTCTCTTGCTTGCACAGATTCCTTTCACAGCTTTGGGATGGGCTCCATAAGGTTATTTATATGATTATAGTTTTTATAGACTTTGCAAAGGCAAAGAATATTAACTACAACTAGTTAAGACTACTGCCTCTTTGCATTCTGAACTTCCCTCTGTCATTTCTCTCCTCATGCTAGATGATAATTAAGGGCCCATCAACATTTTGGGTTTTCAGATAAGTGGAAGTTGAGTTGGTGTTCACTTAGTTTGGGTTTTGTAAGATGTATTTATGGTTTGTAGTCTACTCTAGGAACAGTTTTCTATTTAGAATGCAGTAATAATGTAGAGATACAGCAACTGCTACTCACTGAAATGACTCATCCAGGGTTAATAACATGAAGTTGATAGTAGAGAAGTCATAGTCTACAGCAGTGCCTGGCATAAAAACCATGTGGTGTGGAAGGGGAACAAAGTTTAAAATGTGCGGCTTTAGCCTGATCAGGTGGTGGTGAAGTGGATAGAGCGTCGGACTGGGATACGGAGAACCCAGGTTCGAGACCCCGAGGTCGCCAGTTTGAGCATGAGCTCATCTGGTTTGAGCAAAGCTCACCAGCTTGGACCCAAAGGTCTCTGGCTTTAGCAAGGAGTTACTCGGTCTGCTGAAGGCATATGGGCAAGGCACATATGAGAAAGCAATCAATGAACAACTAAGGTTGTTCATTGTGTAGCAACAAAAAACTGATGATTGATGCTTCTCATCTCTCCGTTCCTGTCTGTCTGCCCCTATCTATCCCTCTCTCTGATTCTCTCTCTGTCTCTGTAAAAAAAAATAATAATAAAATAAAATGTGCAGCTTTACAAGCCACTCTGTTAAAAATTCTTCTAAACTCTAGATGTGCAAAATTGTAAGGAATAGGTTTAATTCTCATCAGTGCTTAAAGAAATGGAAGTTTTCTCCCTTGAAAAAATTATATTCTTTAATGCAGTATATCCAATTGCAAATGCACCATATAACCTTTTCTTTTAATTTTTGAGAACAGCAAGAAATAGAATTTATCAGAATTTCTATTTTTGTAGGTACAAATGATAACTGTTATAAATAGATAATATACTTATATGACATTGTATGTTTTATTCATTTAATGTATTCAATAATGTCTTAGCATAACATTACCACTAATAGTTATGAAGTTGAAAGAAACTATTTTTGAACTATCAAATGTAGAAACTCAACTTGTAGAAATTATTCTAGAAAAAAACTGAATTTAGAAATTTCTTTTGTATTAAGAATAATATTACAGTATTTCTTTATATGAAGATATAGAGTAACAGCTAAAAGATGTAGGACAAAAATATTATACAAATCTGTCAGTCATTTAATTAATAAAATATGATATAGACTTTTTTGGATTTTGTGATTTTGTTAGCTTTTAAAATCTGTGGTTTGTTTTGGCCCTGGCCAGTTGGCTCAGTGGTAGAGCATTGGCCTAGTGTGTGAAAGTCCTGGGTTCGATTCCCAGTGAGGGCACAAAGGAGAAACACCCATTTACTTCTTCCCTCTTCCCGCTCTCCTTTCTCTCTATCTCTCTTCCCTTCACACAGCCAAGCCTCTACTGGAGCAAAGTTGGCCCTGGGTGCTGAGGATGGCTCCATGGCCTCTACCTCAGGCCCTGGAATGGCTCTGGTTGCAATGGATCAAGGGCCCCCAATGGGCAGAGCATTGCTCCTTAGTGGGCTTGCCGGATGGATCCTGGTCGAGTACATGCAGGAGTCTATCTCTCTGCCTCCCGCCTTCTCACTTCAGAAAAATACAAAAATAAAAAATAAATAAAATAAAATTTGTGTTTGTTTTAATTTATTTTCTGTCTAAATAAATACTCATACTTCTGCCTAATAGTAATTTTTCATTATTTCTCTTAACAAATTCTTTCAAAATTTATAAGCTTCGAGTCTCAAAAACTAGATGTGCAAGGATTCCTTTAGAAGAGTAAATCTTGTAACTATATAATCTTATGTGAAGAAATGAAGGAACAGATTGGGGAGTGGTAGAGTGAAGATGAGGGTAGGATAAAAATGGAAAAAAAGGGAAGTTCATGAGTTGAACACCTATATGGTTGATTTAAAATTGGTAGTAAATTGAAAGAAGGGAAACAGAAAGAATGGAAATGGGGACATAGAAAAAAAGAGAATGGGACAGCAAGTCTATTTTGCTTATAGAGAGAATACAGAAGTTGGAATTAGGAAGTGTGTTCCTTATTTGTGCAGCTATAAATGTGACCTTGATCCATTTGTGTACTACCACTGGGCTTCCTATTGCCTTTTTTGTAAAATGGAAATAATAATACTTACCCTTCAGGTTATCAGAATTAAAACAACTATATCCAACGTCTATCCCACAGCAGGGGCTCATAGTTATCATTGTTGATTCATTTATTGTGAAGAAGGAGAGGACAGTTCTTCAAAATGCAGAATTTCTAAGACTTCACAGAAAGTTTAAAAGAAAAATGTGAAGTAAAAACGAGGCCAGACTTTGTCCACTTATGAAAGAACATGTCAGGAAAACTAAAGCATGAAAAGAGACACAGGTTCAAGGAGGTTAAAGAATGATTTAGAATATATAAGATAAAATAGGAGAACTGAGAAAATAGATTCTGCATAATATATACCCTTACACAATAAAAAGAAAAACATGTGCCCTTTGGTAGTGGTGGAAGAGGAGGCACAAAAAGAGAATGGATGAAGCCTCACAAAGCTCTTAGGTTAACAAGTTTAAAGTTAGAAGTGTCAACAGATGTGTGGACATTTGGCTAAAAGGGTAATTTTCAATGTATCTACATTTATCAGTCTAGTGAAAGAAGAGCTCCAGGGTTCTTGGACACATACTGGGATATTGATGGACCTAGGTCTAAAGGAAAGCCCAGAGGCTCAATTCAGATAATGAGGACTAAGGTTAACATGGAATTTTGCAATGAAATACTGGTGTCAGCAAATAAAAATTTCAGTTTGTAGCTGATCTTCATTTTGCTGAAGTTGTGAAAAAGAAAAAGAAGTTCATCACAGAAAAACAACACGTTACCTTAAGGGATAAAAAATGTACTCCAGGTGGCTTCTGCTTTAAGGCAAGTTAAGTTCAAAAAGTTGACTTCTCAGCCTATAAATTAGAACACACATATTTACATGTTCCATTTACAAAGAGATGGAAAGTAATATTCCTTTAAAATTCATCTTGCTTACAATACTTAAAATGTCACTTCAATTCTGAAATTTTAATTCATGGTTGGCACTCTGGGCCACATCTGTTGCTTACACTGGAGCCTAGGAAACAGAGCTATATATTTTAAAAAAGTAGAGGGAGATGAGAAGTGGCACAAATATGATTGAAAATAAAGACCTGAGGAGAATCACAGGCCAAAGCCAAATATTATTGAATAATGTGACATAGACTCTTTTTGGCCAAATTTTGGGCAGGCTCCTCTGAGACCACTTCTCCATTAGACCTTGACCTTGAACCCCATCTCTACCACCAACCCAATCTTTGCTAGACCTGCATAGCCCAGTTGGAACAAGAATCTTGCTAAGCCAATTCAGAGAAACTTCCTCACCCTTGCTATCACATCACCCTGGCCTACCTTCAAAATAATCCTGTTAGATCAGTTAGTCAAGGGTTCCCCTAACCTTGATATCTTTTAGTAATTTCCTATCCCCCAAGCCTCCCAATTCTCTCCCTGGCTATAAATCTTTACTTGTTCTTGTTATATTTGGAATTGAACCCTGTTCTATACTGAGGTCTCCTTCCCCCTATTGCAATAGTTACTGAATGAAATGTTTTCACTGCTTTACTATCCAATTCCAGTTTTCTTGAACAAATATGAAATAGTGACTAGAAACCACCATTTCTTGCCAATCCAGTGAGTAATTGCTGGGTTGACAAACAATCAGCTCTGTTTGGCATTGGTTACACTCTTATCTGAATAATTTTAGCCACACTCATAATTGCCACATGTATACAACTAAGAATTTCAAAAGGCTTTCACATATATTTATTTTTTCCCCTCTTGTGAAGTAGGCAGGAATCTTACAGACAAGGAAACAGAGGCTCAGAGTTGTTGCTCATCTTGTCAAGGGTCATACAGCAAGTGAAAGCAGGACTGGAATCAAGGCTTTCAGAAATTTTATTTAATGCTTTGAGCTGCAACTGGAATTTCAAACTTAAAAGAGAAAAACATAGAGTACAACAGGGATGTTCTAGCAGAAAATGAATGATTATAAAGATAAAGATGGAGACTCTAAAGCAGGACAATAAAAGAATAAGGTGGTGAATCAATAACTTGTCCTAAGCACTGGGGGATTCAGCCAGTTCACACCAATTTGGTAGAACCAATACCTAATCTTTTGTTTAGTTTGGAGAACAGGTTGTTAAAATGGCACTTGTCATCAGGGTTCTTTCTAAGGTGGGAGCCTGGGCAGCTGCCCAATGTGGAAATCACAAATTTACATTCCATCTTTTTTAATGTTCATCTGTGCAACAGTATATTCTAAGCACCCGTAGTAATGTTCATTTGGTCCATAGGTGAAAAAAATTGCAAGTGAGGATGTCAATCAAGAAGCAATATGGGCCCTGGCCGGTTGGCTCAGCGGTAGAGCGTCGGCCTGGCGTGCGGGGAACCTGGGTTCGATTCCCGGCCAGGGCACATAGGAAAAGCGTCCATTTGCTTCTCCACCCCCCCTCCTTCCTCTCTGTCTCTCTCTTCCCCTTCCACAGCCAAGGCTCCATTGGAGCAAAGATGGCCCAGGCGCTGGGAATGGCTCCTTGGCCTCTACCCCAGGCGGTAGAGTGGCTCTGGTCGCGGCAGAGCGATGCCCCAGAGGGGCAGAGCATCGCCCCCTGGTGGGCAGAGCATCGCCCCTGGTGGGCATGCCGGGTGGATCCCAGTCGGGCACATGCGAGAGTCTGTCTGACTGTCTCTCCCCGTTTCTAGCTTCAGAAAAATACAAAAAAAAAAAAAAAAAGAAGAAGAAGAAGAAGCATTATGGAAATATCTTAAAAACAGTTTCATTGTTTTTGTCATGTATTATTTGATATTTTTTCATTAATATTTTAAAACTCTTATAACATGATCTAGTTTTGTGTACCTCCTTTATTGTTTTTATTTAAGTAGTAAATGCATGAAATAATAAACTATCATTTGGCATATCTTTTATTATATTTAAAATGGTCATTAGGGCAGATAACCAGTTGTTAAATTATTTGAATCACACCACTAGTCTTAAGCAGTAGAATGAATAATTATTTTATGACTATCCTTGAACAATTTACTACTTTCACAGAAAGAATTCAGAGTTTTAAGAGCTTTAAATTATAACAGAATATTCTTTACTTAGGCACATCAAGAACAAACCTTGGCTGCAAAACTGATTATAATCTCAATGTACCACATCCCCAACATTCAACAAACAGACTGAAGTATCCACAATTCTCAGACACTAGGTAAAATGCTAGAGAGAAAATGATGGACAAAACGCAGCCTCTGCCATCTGAAGCTCTTGGCTAGTTTGTACAGCAGTGGCGTGATCAGACATGTAGTTATAGAACAGTGAGTAGAGGCTTGCTATTCCTACAAGTATAGTGTGCTGATTGAAAGCAGCCCTTGGTCTGCTTAGCTGTGTACCTGTCTGTGGCAGAGGCTGAACCAGCTGTTCTCTGAGGTTCCTTTTAGTTCTTTTCCTTCGTTGAATTGCAAATCCTGTTTTCACAATGGCTGTTGTTTCTATTGCTATGGAAATTATGGTGATGTATATCACAAATTCAAATATTATGACAAAACTACAGAACCCAAGAGGAGGAAAAGATGAGCTGTAAAGGGGCACAGTTTTCCTCCAAGCCAAATACCTTCATTAATGAGCAAGTATGTAAAAAAAAAATCATATAAGAAGGCAGTCGTCTAGGACAGTGGGATATATGAGTGAGGTTCTTCAACAGATGTGCCTGGAGTGAGCTCAGTAGATAAATCTTAGCACCTTCCCATTGGAACATTTCTCAAGCCAAAATGCTGCTCCTTGGACAATCCAACAGCTGCAGTCTCCTGTTTTGATGTAGGAGGAAGCTAATGGGTGTCTCCTTGGGCAGAAGGGAGATTTGTTGTCCTTGGCCCTTGGGCCATCTCCCCTCCAGGTGGGAGGTGATGTCTAACTTTAGGAGCTGCTGAGGTGACATCAAGACAAACATTGATGTGATGAGAAAAACCACTGTCTTTCTGCAGTGTTTTCACATGCACCTTCCCTGACCTGGGTCTCAGGGGAAGAAAACAGTCCAAATACCACTGTGACCTACTTGTTACCTGTGAGAGTGTTTCAACCCCATTCCTGAAACATGCCTTCCTTGCATTTATAGGGAAATTCCTATGTGGCTTATCTTTCTGTCTGAGATAGGGTTTCAGAGGGATGCTGGGGATGAAACTCCAAGGTCAACAGCAGAGTTTTCACAGCAAAGCAGCAGCCTCCCGTTTGAGCGGAGCTGGCTGTGCACTTAGTCTTCCCCACCCTCTGGCCTGGCCTTTGAGGATGTCATGGTGAAAGTAAAGGAAACTTTGTTTAGTCTGCACCACAGCTTTGAATAGGCCATAAAAACTCCCTAGGCTGTGACCGACCAGACTTGGAACAGCAGACCTCCGCTCGTCACATATGCACCTCTTTGTCACTGTATTTTGCATGTTGTCTTTCTCTCCACCCTAGTGGCCTGTAAATACACATACACCCGCCATCTGGAAGTTGCCGTGTTAATACTATGTTCTCCAAAGCTCCATGCATAAGTTGATGAAATCCTGGGATATATGCTGTTGCTTTTACCTTTAGGGGATGGGATTAAATATGGACATTTGGAAATCAAGAAACAAGGTGAAATATTTGTATGACAAATCATCTCTCCTGTGCAATTTTCCCACTCCCTTAAAGGCCAGTGGCTTACACATCTTCATTACAATTTGAAGGGTCTTGATTAGAAACACCTTGATTCCTAATAGTTTCTGAAAAAAATCTAATACCCGAGCATTAAAACCATGTGCTTAAATATAAAGTGACTGAAAGATTTCCCTATGTGCAAGCCTACCTTTAACTTAGTTAATCTAGAGCAAATTAAAAACAAACAAAAAATCTCCAATGTTCTCACCAGTGGGTAAAGGAGGAGGTAGAGGAGGGGGAAGAGGATGATAGTGGATGAAGATGGAGAAGGAAAGGAAAAGAAGGAGAAGAAAGGGGGAAAAAAGTTTGCTGGTGAGCTAAGAATTTGACTAGAAAGCCAAGGCCCAGCCTGGAGCAGAGTTTTATGGCTGAGTTATAAACTCTGAAAATAGGGCTTTATAATGGAAATGTTGACAGACTCTCTACTATAACTGGGCTAGCGGATGCCTGCTGTAATGTACTGTGTAATTTATAGGAGTCACCTGTTAAGCCATCTGGGAAAGAAAATTTCCCTTCTTTTAAAATGTTAATAACTTGATTAACCTTTTGAACTTCATCATTATTCCAAATGGAGTCCATGGGAGCCAGTTGCTGCTGTACGCCCAATTTGCATTTGCAGATAGAATTTGGGATATAAAAAATATCCATACTGAAAGGCTTTCTGATTCTTACCTCATAGGAAAATGAGTTAAGGGAGAAGCTGCATCTTGATGGCTTGGTTTCTGCAAACTAAAACTGCCTGCACTTAGAGCAAGAATCAGGGTCTCTTTGTAGCTAAATACATGTGTGCATTTTTTTTCTCTTCTCACCTTCTTCCACCACTGGTTTTTCAGGCAAGAAATCAGGAACTGAGATCTCTCTTGCCCTCAGGGAAAAAAGATATTATTCACTCTGGGAACCTTGACTCTATAACTGTTTAATGGATTGCTAAATGGCTTGTATATATGGTTTTATGACTTCTGCACTTATGCAGTTAGAGGTCCCCATACACGAACTGCCCTATTTTCCTATATTTCTTATTTTTTCATTTTTAGTATGGCTCTCATTCCATATCAAACTATTCTTATAGAATCTCTTCATTCTCAACATCATTTCCTAAATGACCAGCTTCCGAAACTTGCTTCACTAGCCTGATGCTAATTCTCAGGATCTCTCCATGGGGCCCTTGAAACTTTACAGAGCAATCCTCACTGAACAAACCTAAGAGGTTCAGAACTCCCTCAGACAGCACTGAAACTGGAATGAGAGATAGGTCTGTTCTTTGTTGTTGGGAGATTTAATACTTTTGAAGATGAAGTTGCTCAGTTGAAATTTGCTGGTTTGAGAATACTATTTCTTTCTTTATTATTTTATTTAGAAAATTAAATTTAACAGAGTGACATTGATCAATAAGAGTACATAAGTTTCAGGTGAACATTTATATAGTATTAGAACTGTTGATTATGTTGTGTACCCATGACCCAAAATCAAATCATTTTCTGTAACCGTATAGTTGTCCCTCTTCACTTCCTTTTCCCCAATCTCTTTCCCCTGCTAACCATTTCACTTTTATCTATGTCCATGAGTCTCAGTTTTATATCCCACCCATGTGTGAAATCATACAGTTCTTAACTTTTTCTGATTTACTTATTTCACTCAGTATAATGTTCTCAAGGTCCAGCCATGTTGTTATAAATGGTGCTATGTCATCATTTCTGATGGCTGAGTAGTATTCCATGTATATATGTACCACATCTTCTTTATCCAATCCTCTATTAAGGGGCACTTTGGCCTGACCTGTGGTGGCGCAGTGGATAAAGCGTCGACCTGGAAATGCTGAGGTCGCCGGTTCAAAACCCTGGGCTTGCCTGGTCAAGGCACATATGGGAGTTGATGCTTCCAGCTCCTCCCCCCGTCTCTCTCTCCTCTCTGTCTCTCTCTTTCCCTCTCTCTCTCCTCTCTAAAATGAATAAATAAATAAATAAAAATTAAAAAAAAAAAACCTTTAAAAAAAAAAAAAAAAAAAAAAGGGGGCACTTTGGTTGTTTCCATGTCTTAGTCACTGTGAATAATGCTGCAATGAACATCGGGGTGCATGTGTTTTTCCATACCAATGTTTTTGAGTTTTGGGGGTACTGAGTAGAGAGATACCTGGGCCATATAGTAGTTCTAGTCTTAACTTTTTGAGGAACCACCATATTTTCTTCCATAATGGTTGTACTAATTTGCATTCCCATCAGCAGTAAATGAGGGTTCCTTTTCTCCACAGCCTCTCCATCACTTGTTACTACCTGTCCTGTTGATAATAGCTAATCTAACAGGTGTGAGGTGGTATCTCAGTGTAGTTTTGATTTGTATTTCTCAAATAGCTAGTGAAGATGAGCATCTTTTCATATCTCTGTTGGCCATTGCTACATGTGAAAGAATGAAACTTGACTACAGTTTGTCCCCCTGCACAAAAATTTATTCAAAGTGGATCAAAGACCTAAATATAAGATCTGAAACAATAAATTACATAAAAGAAAACATAGTTACTAAACTCATGGACCTTGGCCGTAGAAAGCAATTTATAAATTTGACCCCAAAGGCAAGGGAAGTAAAGGCAAAAATAAATGAACCAGACTCTATCAAACTAAAAAGCTTCTGTATGGCAAAAGAAACCGACAACAAAACAAAAAAGGCAGCCAACTAAATGGGAAATGATATTTGCACACAAGAACTTTGATAAGGGATTCATATCCAAAATATATAAAGAACTCACAAAGCTCAGCAACAAACAAAGAAACAATCCAATTTAAAAATGGGGAGAGAATACTATTTCAAACAGAGAACAAGGCCCTCATACCTATTTTTTCTTGTTTAATGCCTCCAAGCTATTTTTTTTTTAAAGGAAGACATTTTTTTTTAAATTAATTTATTTATTTATTTTAGAGAGGAGAGGGAGAGAGAGAGAGGAGAGAAGGAGCTGGAAGCATCAACTCCCATATGTGCCTTGACCAGGCAAGCCCAGGGTTTTGAACCGGCGACCTCAGCATTTCCAGGTCGACGCTTTATCCACTGCGCCACCACAGGTCAGGCCCTGACTATTTTTTTTTATCTTAGGTTACAAATGTTTTGAGCGAGGCCTATATCAGTCTGTAGCCTATGGTATTCCCATGTGATCCTTATTGATTAAATGAAGTGATTCTTTTCTTTATTTCTTCCTAGAACACTAATTCCGTCATACGCAAAGTAAGTCAGATAAAAAGGATTATTGTAAGAAATGTCATTCTGGAAGAGCCACTTGCATTATGAAACAGCCTCGCAATTTTCTCCAGCTCTTTGATCTGAGAGGCAATGCTTACTTACCAAAGGACAAAATGCCCAAGAAGTTAGTTGTCTGATGACAGTAAATATATGAATTCTCTCTCACCTTCTGGTAACCTTAACTCTATTCTGTTCTTTTTTTTTTCTTTTTTTTTTTTCTATTCTGTTCTTAACTGAGGCAGCCAATCACCCTGGTTTCCCCAGGATGCTCTTGGTGTTAGCATTGTAAAGTCCTGTGCCAGGAAACCCCTCAGTTCTAGGTGAACTAGAACAGTTGGACATTTTATTCATACTGAGCATTTTAAAATTTGTTTTCATTGCCTTATCATAATATCACAAAGAGAAGATTGAACTGTATGAAGATTTAATATAAGGAACCATTTTCTAATTGCTAGAGTATTCACAATGATTAGGTTTCTTTGAAAGACAGTGAGCTGTCACTGGGAATCTCCATGCAGAAGTCAAACCTACCTGCAAGTAGGTTTTGGGGGAGGATTCCTATTTTAGTAGAAAAACTGAACTTCATTACTTCAAAGGGTTTTCCCAACTTTAAATTAAAATATAAAATCCAGATGGCTTCAAAAGACAGAAACATAACAGCTACAAGTAACATTAGGATCTTAAATTCTGGTATCTTTATGTGCTTTCTGTAAGTTTTGCATTGTTCTGTTAATGTGGTTTTGTATCTTAGATGGAGCTCTTCCGTGAGGATGTGCATAGTGCTGTCCTATATTGTAACACAATATATACTACTTGGAGTCTAATGGCCTCTTCTGTGATTTTCAAACACTCACCCCTTCGTTGGATGAAGCCTGGGCTCTTCATTGGAATATGATACTCATTAATGCCTTGACCATTTCTCTGCTGGAACCACGGTTCCCCCTTGCAGTTTGATGTCATCCACCCTTCACACACTCCCACACTCATATACATTTCACAGATGTGTCAAGAGAGGCCTCAGAATGTTGAGAGAAAAATTTTGCCAAGGCTACAGTGAGATTGTGTGGCACAGCCAAGAATGAAAAAGTCAAAAGTCTGGCTCTGATTCCTTTTTCTAATGACTAGACACCACTCCCTCCTTGGAACATATTTGATTTTAATGCCTTAAAGGGGCATACAAGCTGGCTGGTTTACAAAACCGAGAAGTGTTCTTCCTGCTGCAGCAGCACAGCCTTGCTTGCCATGACCGTGAGGAAGCTTCTGACCTTCTTTAATAAAGTCCCTCTCCTCCTCTTTCCTTTTCCTGCATACCTCTTCCTCCCTAAATTCCTCCTGAATTCTCTAGACAAAAGTTTATTCTGATGCTATTTATTTTAGAGCAACAGAATTTTCTGAAGTACATAAAAAATGTTTACAAATACATAAAATAGTACAGAACCTAGATTAGGGTGTGATTCTTTTTTTATTTTTTTTTAACTTTTCTGAAGCTGGAAACGGGGAGAGACAGACAGACTCCCGCATGCGCCCGACCGGGATCCACCCGGCACGCCCACCAGGGGCGATGCTCTGCCCCTCCGGGGCGTCGCTCTGCCGCGACCAGAGCCACTCTAGCGCCTGGGGCAAAGGCCAAGGAGCCATCCCCAGTGCCCAGGCCATCTTTGCTCCAATGGAGCCTTGGCTGCAGGAGGGGAAGAGAGAGACAGAGAGGAAGGAGGATGAGGGGGGGGGGGGTGGAGAAGCAAATGGGCGCTTCTCCTATTTGCCCTGGCCGGGAATCAAACCCGGGTCCCCCGCACGCCAGGCCGACGCTCTACCACTGAGCCAACCGGCCAGGGCTAGGGTGTGATTCTTAGAAGCCCATGTCACCTTGATGTCTCTGTTGAGATCACAGAGACATCTCTGAAAACAAAATACATTTATTTTTTCTATGTCTACATTTGGCTTGCCTCTTTGAATTGCAAGAGAAATCTCTTGCTTTACTAAACCTCAAATTCCCTGAATTTAATCCTTTTCCCTTTTATCCTTTGTCACTCCTCATCTTATAACCCAAGAGAGTTGCGTTCTTTTTAATGTTATTATAATCTCTCTCATTTATTCAGTAAACATTTATTGAGCACTTACTGCATTCTATGTATCAGAAAGTAAAATTAGTCATTTCCCTGCTGTATCCTTGAGGAGCTCACTTTGTATATGATGGTGGTGAAAGAGAAATAAAAACCTCTCCGAACAACTAAAAATAATATAATTTGATAAGTATTCAAAGATCGAAACTGGAAGGCATTTAGACTTTTCTACAAAGGCAAAGAAGCAGCTATTTTTTGCCCATTAACATGATTGTCTTGTCATTTAAAATGTTTTCCCTGATAATATGAACTTAAGAATGTAGGAAATAAGCACACAGAAGTTCATATCTGCCCTTGAATAAACCAGATCACCAAATCACTTGTACTGGATTGCATTATTATTGGCTTTCTATAAAACTGATTTCTGACTTTTGCCAACATGGTGTGAGGCCATGAATGTTTTCTAGATCAGGATCCATGTAAATAAATATTTTCCAAGCTCAGGATTAAAAAGTTACTTATTTTTGGAAAACAAATTTTTTCTCGTTTTTGGAGATTATGAGCATTTTAAAGTGATTGTGTTTTCCTTTTTGAGTTATGGCTCAGTAGTCATGTCATACTACTCCTAACCAATACTTACATCCCCTCAACTAGATGTTCAATTCAGTGTTTTTCAACTTTTTTGACTGTGGCCTACACTGAAAACACATTTTACACTGTGACTTAGTGCACACTTTTATATGTGTACACACATGTACACACATACATGTAATTAAAGTTTCATAACACAATATTAATTTCCATTTCAGTGCTCTATATATTTTTATTCTCCTCTGTTTCATTCCATCCATTCATATTATGCCATTCAATTTTACTCAATTTTGAAAAAATTATAATCACAGCTCACTAAATTGATTTCACAACTCTTTAGTGAGTTGTGAACCACAGTTTAAGAAACACTGATTCAATCCTTTCCTTGAACACCTCTGGCTATAGACAACTTATTATTTTCTAAGGAAGCCTATTTTATTGTTGGAAAATTTGGAGCGCCTCCTTCAGCTGAGCTTAAACCTGCATCATTGGTAGATTTCACCCAGTATTTTGTTAGTTCTATCTTTCAGTTTCATTCAGAACAGCCTAATTTTTCCTATTCTTGATGATCCTTCCAATATTTAAAGAAAATGTGTTTTCCTGAAAACTCACTCATTTATATTTGATGGTTCCAGCAAGAGGTTTGGTGGCCATACATCAATAGCTGAAGAAAAGTGTTAGGCTAAGGCAATTAGAAATGTTCCCTGAAGCATGTGAGTAATTCAAAGGAAGGGGTTGCTTTTTAAAAACGTGCTCAATTTGACTGAACAATTGCCCCAATTCCCTACTTTGCTACAGCTGTGGAAAACCTGGCCCAACTTCTGCTACATATTGATTTTTCTCAAAGGTGGCAAGTGACAACACAGCCATTACATAAATGACATGAGAAAACAGCCTTCTTCCCCTAAGGTATTTAGCACACTCCACAGATGGCGACGACCTAATTCAGTCCAAAGAAGAAACAAGTGAAATCATTCACTCAATTACTTTCATTGGGTAGAGGCAGTGTGGCTCTCTCGGTTCTCCCAGAAGAAAAAAAAAAACCTTCCTGAAACTGCCATGCACGGGCAATTTCATTACAACAGAGTTCCAGTCACCTCTTGTTTTCTTAAACTTGTATTATTGAAAGATTAGTCTTCTGTTTATGGTTACATTGCCAAGTATCCAAAGCAGAACTTGCTCCTTCATTCGGAGTTAATCGAACTGAAATGGACATGGCATTACCAAGGCCCATGGCCCTATGAGATCAGAAGAATTACTCAATCTGCACCACTTAGGATAGAAGTTTTTGAAAGAAGTTAGGATAAATTGACAAAGATTTCTTACCTCAGAGTATAAAGTGCAAAATAAATTTCAGAAAGCTTTATAATTACATGTTGTAATGGGAAAGATTTAAAATGTTGTATGGCTGGGTGGTAGAACTTACTTTAGTGATGGCTAAATCCAATGTTATGAGGTGATCTATTCACTCTGTTCTTGATTTGTAAATAAAAAAAAATAGAGCACAAATCTGTGACTTTGAAGGGAAGTCTTGGAGAGAATGATTTCTAAATTGATGAAAAATTTTCTAAAATATGTTGGTATTGAGAGAACCGTTCTTGCCTTATACAATTCTTTAGCTGAATTCCATAGAACTTTGATTAAAGCTCGAAACTTAAATGTGGACATTTAATCAAATTGGTGAGAATGAGTAAAGTAAAGATTAGGCTGTATTTTCTGTCTTCATAAGACTAACTTTGAGTTAGTTTTTTGGTATTTTTAGATGGCTTACTTTATGATGGTTCATTCTGAAAACATACTGAAGAAAAGAGTAATTATTTCATAAAAAATATTTTCTTGTATTAATATTTCTATATTTCCCTTTTCCATTTTTCATTTGCATCATATTTTAGTCTCTTAGTTTAGTCTGTTAATTCCTAATATTTCTTACATTTTTTAATCAATTTAAATTTAGGCATTTAAACTTAGAGTTTTTGTCAGGAGTGGCAATCAAGAGCCTTACTGAAGTGTTGGCTAAAGTCTAAGTACTCTGATCAGAGAATGACAATAAAGGGCGTTATTATGATAGATAAAAATAAAAGTCTTTATTCTTTCCCACGGTATAATTTATAAGAAGGGAATGGTGTTTCTGGGATTGGGAAGACATCCCTTTCTTAGAAGAAGAGATGTTGCTGTTTGAACATAAAAGGTAACCTCAACTGGATAAAATTTTTAATATTTATGACAGACAGAACCACATGGTGACTTAGATAGGATAAGGAATATTACTAGCATCTTCTGTAGTTATTAGCTTCTTTCATTCCATCTTTCCTCTTTCATTAAAATAGTTGTGAGAAATCAAGATTTGGACAAATTCAATGTAAGATGTAAGATGCTGGCCAAAAGGCTGAAAACATCCTGGCAGATGGATTTGGGTTGGCACAAAAAATGTTAAAAAATAAAAACACTGCCTGACCAGGCAGTGGCGCATTGGATAGAGCTTCAGCCTGGGATGCTGAGGACCCAGGTTAGAAACCCCAAGGTTTCCAGCTTGAACATGGGCTTGTTCTGCTTGAGTGTGGCTCACCAGCTTGAGGGTGGGATCACTGGCTTGAGTATGGGATCATAGACACGACCCCATTGTTGCTGACTTGAACCCAAAGGTCACTGGCTTGAAGCCTAAGGTTAGTGACTTAAGCCCAAGGTCATTGGCTTGAGCAATGGGTCACTGGCTCATCTGGAGCCCCTTGGCATACATGAGAAAGGCACACATGAGAAAGCAATCAATGAACACTAAGGTACAACAACTGTGAGTTGATGCTCCTCATCTCTCTTTCTGTCTGTTCCTGTATGTCTGTCTGTCTCTGTCTCTCTCTTTTGCTAACACTGATTCATGATAAAAAGTTTCAGAAAAAAAATGAAATAAAGGGGAACTTTCTAAATTTCATAAAGAACATGTATAAAAACCCACAGCTAACATTATACTTAATGGTGAAAAACTAAATGCTTTACTCATCAGGTCAGAAACAAGGTAAGGATCTCCACTCATTTTTTTATACATAAACTTTATTTTATTTATTTATTTAGTGAGAGGAGAGGAGGCAGAGATAGACTCCCACATGCACCCTGATCTAGATCCACCTGGCAAGCCAACTAGGGAAAAATGCTGTTGCAACCAGAACCATTTTTTAGCACCTGAGGCAGACACCATGGAGCCATCCTCAGTGCCCAAAAACAACTTGCTCTGGTTGAGCCATGGCTGCAGAAGGAGAAAAGAATGAGGAGAAAAAGGAAGAGAGAGAGAGAGAGAGAGGGAGAAAAAGAGAGAGAGAAAAGCAAGGGGAGGAGGGCTAGAGAAGCAGACAGGTGCTTCTCCCATGTGCTCTGACCTGGAATCCAAGAACATCCAAGTGCTGGGACACCACTCTACCACTGAGCCAATTGGCCAAGGCCAAGGGGATTTCCACTCTTACCACTCTTATTCAAAAGAGTGCTGAGAGTTCTGGCTAGTGCAAGAAGTCAGGAAAATTAAATAAAAGGCGTACATATTGGAAAAGAAGAAATAACAATCTCTTTATATGCAGATTATGTTATTGTCTATGTAAAGAATAAAAAGGAATCTAATTAAAAGCTAAAACTAAGTTTAGTAAGGTCACAGGAAACAAAGTCAACATATAAAAACCAATTGTATTTTAATACAGTAGCAATAAGCATGTGGACACTGAAAAGTACTATACAACGTACAGTTGCTAAAACATACTTAGGTGTAAATTAATAAAAGATAAATAGGATTTATAAGCTGAAAATTATAAAACATCGATGAGATATAAAAGGAAGATCTAAATAAATGTAGACACTGTGTTTTCATGCATTGGAAGACCTAATTTACTAAAGATGTCAGTTTTCCCCAAATTGATGTACAATTTTAATACAATTTAAAATCTCAGTGTAATTTTATGAAGATGTAGAAAAGATTATTCTAGAATTTTATGGAAAGAGAGCATTCCAAGATGGCAATGGAGTAGGAAGACATTCCAACTGCCACTTCCCAGGACTAAATTGGATTAAAATTTAATTTATGAACAATCATCTTAAAAAATCAACTTTGGACTAAGTGAAGAGAAGGCTATATAACCAAGGATCACAGAAACAGTCACACTTACTATTTTTATTTTTATTTCTTTCTTCTTTAATTATTATTATTTTTTCTCTCCTTTTTTTCTGTTTCCCTCTTATCCCTCTCATTATATCTCTTAATTGACCATCACTTACAAGCAAATCATTTTATGCTTGTCTAAGATTTTCTCCTTTTTTTTTGCATTTAGTAGGTCCCTACTCCTTTTTTTGCCCCTTGAACTCTTCACCCCAAATCAAGCCCTCCGTTATAGGCAGTTTTTGTTCCATTTACCATAATACAATTCACAGGTCATCACGATATTTCCCTAAGGAGGTGAGAGGAGGGGAAGAAAAGAAAGAAAAAAGGGGGAAATAATAAATTATTACTTTTTTTTGTAGAGTGTTTTCCTTTCCCCCCTTTTCATTCTTTATTAATTCTAATTAACAATTAACACTATCAACAAGACCACCTTCAGATGCCAATAAGAAAAAGGAAATCGAATATTATGGATACAAAAGATAGAGAGGTAACACAAATAGATGTGGAAAAATCTATGGAGAAAAGATTTAACATATTGGAAGCCTTGGAGCCAAATGACAGAGAATTTAAAATAGAAATCTTAAAAATACTCAGAGATATACAAGAAAACACAGAAAGGCAATTTAGGGAAATCAGAAAACAACTCAACAATCACAAAGAATATATTACCAAGGAAATTGAAACTATAAAAACAAATCAAACAGAAATGAAAAACTCAATTCACGAGCTGAAAAATGAGGTAACAAGCTTAGCTAATAGAACAACCCAGATAGAAGATAGGGTTAGTGAAATAGAAGACAAGCAACTTGAGGCACAACAGAGAGAAGAAGAAAGAGACTCAAAAATAATAAAAAACGAGAAAGCCCTACAGGAATTGTCTGACTCCATCAGAAAGAATAACATAAGAATAATAGGTATATCAGAGGGAGAAGAGAAAGAAAATGAAATGGAGAATGTACTCAAACAAATAATAGATGAGAACTTCCCAAGCCTCTGGAAAGAACTAAAGCCTCAAATTCAAGAAGCAAACAGAACACCGAGTTTTCTTAACCCCAACAAACCCACTCCAAGGCACATCATAATGAAGATGACACAAACCAATGACAAAGAAAAAATTCTCAAGGCAGCCAGGGAAAAGAAGAATACAACATATAAGGAAAGCCCATTAAATTATCATCAGATTTCTCAGCAGAAACTCTACAAGCTAGAAGAGAGTGGACCCCAATATTTAAAGCCCTGAAAGAGAGGAACTTTTAGCCAAGAATACTATACCCATCAAAGCTATCCTTCAAGTATGAAGGAGATATAAAAACATTCACAAATACAGAAAAGATGAGAGAAGTCATCATCAGAAAGCCCCCACTCCAGGAAATACTAAAGGGGGTTTTCCAACCAGATTCAAAGAACAAAACAAAACAAAACCACAAGTAACAGCTCCACGAAGAAAACAATAAAACCAAACTTAAACTGTGACAACAAAAGAAAAAAAAGGGGAGAAAGAATGAAGATTAACAGTAGCAAAGGACGATGAAGCACAGAAATACTCATAAGAAAGGGTACTACAATGAATATGGTAGGTACCCTTTTCATTACTTAATGGTAACCACCCTTGAAAAAACCACCACAAAAACACTTGACTTAAAAAAGGTAGCAACAGAGAAAAGAAGTATGGAATACAAAAAAACAAAAACAAACGATAGAAAAACAAAAGAGAAGAATCAAACAAGGTACAAAACTAACAGAAAGCAATTTATAAAATGGCAATAGGGAACCCACAAGTGTCAATAATTACACTAAATGTAAGTGGATTAAACTTACCAATAAAAAGACACAGAGTAGCAGAATGGATTAAAAAAGAAAATCCAACTGTATGCTGTCTACAAGAAACTCATTTAAGCAACAAGGATAAAAACAAATTCAAAGTGAAAGGCTGGAAAACAATACTCCAAGCAAACAACACCCAAAAAAAAGCAGGTGTAGCAATACTCATATCTAATAATGCTGACTACAAGACAGAAAAAGTACTCAGAGACAAAAATGGTCATTTTATAATGATTAAGGGGACACTGAATCAAGAAGACATAACAATCCTTAATATATATGCACCAAACCAAGGAGCACCAAAATATATAAGACAGCTACTTATTGACCTTAAAACAAAGACTGACAAAAATACAATCATACTTGGAGACCTCAATACACCACTGACGGCTCTAGATCAGTTGTCCAAACAGAGAATCAATAAAGATATAGTGGCCTTAAACGAAATACTAGAACACCTGGATATGATAGACATCTACAGGACACTTCATCCCAAAGCGACAGAGTATACATTTTTCTCTAGTGTATATGGAACATTCTCAAGAATTGACCATATGTTGGGCCACAAAGACAATATCAGCAAATTTAGAAAAATTGAAATTGTACCAAGCATATTCTCTGATCATAAAGCCTTGAAACTAGAATTCAACTGTAAAAAAGAGGGGGAAAAACCCACAAAATTGTGGAAACTAAACAACACACTTCTAAAAAATGAATGGATCAAAGAAGAAATAAGCGCAGAGATCAAAAGATATATAAAGACAAATGAAAATGAAAATACGACATATCAGAATCTCTGGGATGCAGCAAAAGCAGTAATAAGAGGAAAGTTCATATCACTTCAGGCCTATATGAACAAACAAGAGAGAGCCGAAGTAAACCACTTAACCTCACACCTTAAGGAACTAGAAAAAGAAGAACAAAGACAACCCAAAACCAGCCGAAGAAAGGAGATAATAAAAATCAGAGCAGAAATAAATGAAATAGAGAACAGAAAAACTATAGAAAAAATCAATAAAACAAGGAGCTGGTTCTTTGAAAAGATCAACAAAATCAACAAACCCTTGGCAAGACTCACCAAGGAAAAAAGACACAGGACTCAAATAAATAAAATCCAAAATGAAAGAGGAGAGATCACCACAGACATCATAGATATACAAAGAATTATTGTAGAATACTATGAAAAACTATATGCCACCAAATACAACAATCTAGAAGAAATGGATAAATTCCTAGAACAATACAACCTTCCTAAACTGAGTCATGAAAAAGCAGAAAGTCTAAACAGACCAATCAGCAGGGAGGAAATAGAAAAAACTATTAAAAACCTCCCCAAAAATAAAAGTCCAGGCCCAGACGGTTATACTAGTGAATTCTATCAAACATTCAAAGAAGACTTGGTCTTCTCTACTCAAAGTCTTCCAAAAAATTGAAGAAGAAGCAATACTTCCAAACACATTTTATGAGGCCAACATAACCCTCATACCAAAACCTGGCAAGGATGGCACAAAGAAAGAAAACTACAGACCAATATCTCTAATGAATACAGATGCTGAAATACTAAACAAAATACTTGCAAATCGAATACAACAACATATTAAAAAAATAATACATCATGATCAAGTGGGATTCATCCCAGAATCTCAAGGATGGTTCAACATACGTAAAACGGTTAACGTAATACACCATATCAACAAAACAAAGAACAAAAACCACATGATCTTATCAATAGACACAGAAAAGTTTTCGATAAAATACAACACAATTTTATGTTTAAGACTCTCAACAAAATGGGTATAGAAGGAAAATATCTCAACATGATAAAGGCCATATATGATAAACCATCAGCCAACATCATATTAAATGGCGTAAAACTGAGGACTTTCCACCTTAAATCAGGAACCAGACAGGATTGTCCACTCTCTCCACTCTTATTTAACGTGGTGCTAGAAGTTCTGGCCAGAGCAATCAGACAAGACAAAGAAATAAAAGGCATCCATATCGGAAAAGAAGAAGTAAAGGTATCACTTTTTGCTGATGATATGATCCTATACATTGAAAACCCAAAGGACTCCACAAAAAGATTACTAGAAACAATAAACCAATACAGTAAGGTCGCAGGATACAAAATTAACATACAAAAGTCCATAGCCTTTCTATATGCCAACAATGAAATATTAGAAAACGAACTCAAAAAAATAATCCCCTTCAGGATTGCAACAAAAAAAATAAAATACCTAGGAATAAACATAACAAAGAATATCAAGGACCTATATAAAGAAAACTACAAGGCATTGCTAAGAGAAATAAAAAAAGGCACAATGAGATGGAAAAATATTCCTTGCTCTTGAATAGGAAGAATAAATATAATTAAAATGGCCATATTACCCAAAGTAATATATAAATTTCATGCAATTCCCATCAAAATTCCTATGACATTTTTTAAAGAAATGCAACAAAAAATCATTAGATTTATATGGAACTATAAAAAACCTCGAATAGCCAAAGCAATTCTAAGGAAAAAGAATGAAGCTGAGGGCATTACAATACCTGACTTTAAACTATATTATAGGGCCACAATAATCAAAACTGCATGGTATTAGCAGAAAAATAGACACTCAGACCAATGGAACAGAATAGAAAGCCCAGAAATACAACCACATATATATGGTCAAATAATCTTTGATAAAGTGGCCAACAACACAAAATGGAGAAAAGAAAGCCTCTTCAACAAATGGTGTTGGGAAAACTGGAAAGCCACAAGCAAAAGAATGAAACTCGACTACAGCCTGTCCCCATGTACTAAAATTAATTCAAAATGGATCAAAGACCTAAATATAAGACCTGAAACAATAAAGTACATAGAAGAAGACATAGGTACTAAAATCATGGACCTGGGTTTTAAAGAACATTTTATGAACTTGACTCCAATGGCAAGAGAAGTGAAGGCAAAGATAAATGAATGGGACTACATCAGAATAAAAAGTTTTTGCTCAGCAAGAGAAACTGATATCAAAATAAACAGACAGCCAACTAAATGGGAACTGATATTTTCAAACAACAGCTCAGATAAGGGCTAATATCCAAAATTTACAAAGAACTCCTAAAACTCAACAACAAACAAACAAACAATCCAATAAAAAAATGGGAAGAGGACATGAACAGACACTTCTCCCAGGAAGAAATACAAATGGCCAACAGATATATGAAAAGATGCTCAGCTTCATTAGTTATTAGAGAAATGCAAATCAAAACTACAATGAGATACCACCTCACACCTGTTAGATTAGCTATTATCAACAAGACGGGTAATAGCAAATGTTGGAGAGGCTGTGGAGAAAAAGGAACCCTCATACACTGTTGGTGGGAATGTAAAGTAGTACAACCATTATGGAGGAAAGTATGGTGGTTCCTCAAAAAACTGCAAATAGAACTACCTTATGACCCAGCAATCCCTCTACTGGGTATATACCCCAAAACCTCAGAAGCATTGATACGTAAAGACACATGTAGCCCCATGTTCATTGCAGCACTGTTCACAGTGGCCAAGACATGGAAACAACCAAAAAGCCCTTCAATAGAAGACTGGATAAAGAAGATGTGGCACATATACACTATGGAATACTACTCAGCCATAAGAAATGATGACATCAGATCATTTACAGCAAAATGGTGGGATCTTGATAACATTATACGGAGTGAAATAAGTAAATCAGAAAAAAACAAGAACTACATGGTTCCATACATTGGTGGAACGTAAGGACGAGACTAAGAGACATGGACAAGAGTGTGGTGGTTACCAGGGGTAGGGGGAGGGAGGATGCAGGAGGGAGGGAGGGAGAGAGTTAGGGGGAGGGGGAGGGGCACAGAGAAAACTAGATAAAGGGTGACGGAGGACAATCTGATTCTGGGCGAGGGGCATACAACATAATTTAATGACCAGATAACCTAGACATGTTTTCTTTGAATATATGTACCTTGAATTATTAATGTCATCCCATTAACATTAATAAAAATTTATAAAAAAAAGAGCCAGATTGACAGCAATACTATAATAGTAGGAAATTTTAATATTCCACTAACATCAATGGACAGATCCTTCAGACAGAAAATAAACAAAGAAACAGTAGCCTTAAATAAGATACTAGATCAACTGGATTTAAATGATCTCTTCAGAGCATGTCACCCAAAAGCAACAAAATACATTTTATTTCAAGTGCTCCTGCTACATTTTCTAGGATAGACCATATATTAGAAAATAAAGCAAGTCTTAACAAATTTAAAAAGATTGAAATCATGCCAAGCATCTTTTCTGATCACAATGGCATGAAACTAGAAATTAACTACAACAGAAAAACTGAAAAACATTCAAATAATTGGAGGCTAAATATCACGTTATTAAATAAAAAATGGGTTAACAATGAGATCAAAGAAGAAATAAAAAATTTTCTTGAAACAAATGAAAATGAATATAAAACAACGCAAAATCTATGGGACACAGCAAAAGTAGTCCTGAGAGAAAAGTTCATAGCATTACAGGTATATCTTAAGAAGCAAGAAAAAGCTCAAATTTACAACCTAACCCTGAACCTAAACTAGAAAAAGAACAACAAATAAAGCCCAGAGGAAGTAGAAGTAGGGAAATAATAAAGATCAGAGTGGAAATAAATGACAGAAGCTAAAAAAGTAATACAAAAGATCAATGAAACCAAGAGCTGGTTCTCTGAAAAGGTAAATAAGATTGACAAACTTTAACCAGACTCATCAGGAAAAACAGAGAGCGTACTCATAAATAAAATTAGAAATGAACCTGACCAGGTGGTGGCACAGTGGGTACAGTGTTATATTGGGACACAAGGACCCAGGTTTGAAACCCTGAGGTCACAGGCTTGAGCACGGGCTTATCTGTTTTGAGCAAAGCTCACCAGCTTGAGCCCAAGGTCTCTGACTTGAGCAAGGGGTCACTTGGTTGGCTGTAGTCCCCCGGTTAAGGCACATATGAAGAAGCAATCAATGTGCAAATAAGGTGCTGCAAGGAAGAACTGATGTTTCTCAGCTCTCTCCCTTTCTGTTTGTCTGTCCCTATCTGTCCATCTCTCTGTCTCTGTCACATACAGAAACAAAGAAAAAAAAGAAATAAAAACATATTTCTTTTCCAAGCATATTTTATGAGGCAATTATCCTCATTCCAAAATCAGGTAAAGACACTACAAAGAAAGGAAACTATAGGCCAATATCCCTGAGAAATATAGATGCTAAAATTTTCAATTAAAATATTATCAAACCAGATGCTGATATCTGAATTCAGCAAGGTGGAAGGATGAAAATTAACATTCAGAAATCACTGGCATTTTTATACCTTAATAATAAACTGTCAGAAAGAGAAACAGATCTAGTAATACATTAATAAGATCATGCATCATGATCAAGTTGGATTTATTCTAGGAAGGCAAGGCTGGTATAATATTCACAAATCAATAAATGTGATTCATCACTAAAACAAAATGAAGGATAATATTCACATGATTATATCAATAGATGCTGAAAAATCATTTGATAAAATCCAGCACACACTTAGGATAAAAACTCTGAGCAAACTCGCGCGAATTACCAGTTCCATATTACTGACTGGCTAAAGTCTCAGTAGATGACAAAATGATAGCCAATGTTATACTCAATGGGCAAATATTAAAATCAATCTTCTTTAGATCAGGAACAAAACAGGGGTATACATTTTTACCACACTTTTTGTGTGGTGAGCCAGAGATTGAGAGATGAGAGACGAAGCAGAGAGAGACAGGCAGGAAGGGAAAGAGGTGAGAAGCATCAGTTCTTTGTTGCTGCACCTCAGTTGTTCATTGATTGCTTCTTATATGTGCCTTGACTGGAGGGCCCCCTTGCTCAAACCAGCAAATTTGGGCTCAAGCTGATGAGCCTTGCTCAAACCAGATGAGCCTAACCTCAAGCCGCCACCTTTGGGTTTCAAACCTGGGTCTTCAGCGCCCCAGTCTGAGTCTCTGTCCACCGTGCCACCACTTGGTCAGGCCACTTTCACCACTGTTATTCAACAGAGTTTGAGAAGTCCTAGCCACAGCAATCAGTCAAGAAGAGGTAATAAAAGGCATCCAAATTGGAAAAGAAAAAGTAAAACTGTCATTATTTGCTGATTACATGATACTGTACATAGAGAACCCTAAACTCTCAGTAAAAAAACTGCAAGACCTGATATCTGAATTCAGCAAGGTGGAAGGATGAAAATTAACATTCAGAAATCACTGGCATTTTTATACCTTAATAATAAACTGTCAGAAAGAGAAATTAAGGAAACAATATCTTCCCCATTGCAAGTACAAGTAAAATAAAGTACCTAGGAATAAATTTAACCGAGGAAAAAAGCCTTGTACTCAGAAAATTATAATACATTAAAAAAAGAAATCAAGGAAGATATGGACAGGTGGAAGCATATACTGTGTTTATGAATATGAAGAATTAACATAATTAAAATTTCTATACTACCCAAAGCAATCTATAGATTCAATGTATTAAAATACCAATGGCAGCCCTGACGGGTTGACTCAGTAGTAAAGTGTCAGCCCTGCCTGTGGATGTCCCAGGTTTGATTCCCAGTCAAAGCACATAATAGAAGTGCCTATCTGCTTCTCCATTCCTCTCACTTCTCCTTCTCTCTCTCTCTTCTCCTCCTGCAGCCATGGTTTAATTGGAGTGACTTGGCCCCGCCTGCTGTGGATGGCTCCATGCCCTCTGTCTCAGGTGCTAAGAAGAACTCAGTTGCTGAGCAACAGAACATTGTCCTAGATGTCCAGAGCATCACCCTCTAGTGGGTTTGCCAGGTGGATTTAATTGGGGCACATGCAGGGGTCTCTTTGCCTGCCCTCCTCTCACTGAATTAAAATATATATATATATATAAAATACCAATGGCATACTTCACAGAACTAGAACAAATAATACAAAAATTTATATGGAATAATAATTTAAAAAACCTCAAATAGCCTCAGTATTCTTGCAAATAAAGAATGAAGGGGAAGTATCACACTTCCTGATATCAAGTTATAGGGCATTGTGTGATCAAAACAGCTTGGTATGGCCATAAGAATAGGCATATAGATTAATGGAACAGAACACCAAACCCAGAAATAAACCCATGGATTTATAGTCAATTGATATTTGACAAAGGAGTCAAAAGTATAGAATAAAGACAATCTCTTTAATAAATGGTAGTGGGAAAATTAGGTACATGCAAAAAATGAAACTAGACTATACCATCAACTAAAACCGTTCACAAAACAAATTCAAAATGGACAAAAGGCTAAAATATAAGTCACAAAACCATAAAAATCTTGGAAGAAAATACAGGTAGTAGGCCCTGACCAGTTGGCAGAGCGGTAGAGCATAGACCTGGCATGTGGAAGTCGCAGGTTCGATTCCTGGTCAGGGCACACAGGAGAAGTGCCCATCTTCTTCTCCCTTCCTCCTCTCCTTCCTCTCTATCTCTCTCTCTTCCCCTTCTGCATTCAGGGCTCCATTGGAGCAAAGTTGGCCTGGGTGCTGAGGTCAGCTCCATGGCCTCTGCCTTAAGTGCTGGAATGGCTCTGGTTGCAACAGATCAGCACCCCAAATGGGCAGAGCATGGCACCCTGGTGGGCATGCCAGGTGGATCCCAGTCAGGTGCATGAGGGAGTCTGTCTGCCTCCCCACTTTTAACTTTAAAAAATACAGGAAAAAAAAATAGGTAATAAATTTTTCAATATGTCTAATAGCAATAATTTTGCCAATATATCTTTATGGGCAAGTGAAATAAAAGACAAAATAAAGAAATGGGACTATATCAAATTAAAACACTTTTGCAAAGCAAAGGACACTATTAACCAAATAAAAAGACAACTCACACCATGGGAGAACATGTTTGCCAATACATCTGACAGGAAATTAATAACCAAAATTTATAAAGAACATTTAAATCTCAACACCAAAAAGGTAAACAAATCAATTAAAAAATGGGCAAAGGACCTGAATACACACTTCTCCAAAGAGGGCATACAAATGGCCAATAGGCATATGAAAAAAAATACCCAATGTCAATGATCATCTGAGAAATGCAAATTCAAACCATATTGAGCTACCACCTCACACCTGTCAGAATGGTTCTCATTAACAAATCAACACACATGTGCTGGCGAGGGTGTGCAGAAAAGGGAACCCACCTGCACTGCTGGTGGAAATGCAGACTCGTACAGGCACTGTGGAAAACAGTATGGTGTTCCCTAAAAAAAAATTAAAATGGAACTGCTTTTTGACCCAGCTATCCCACTTTTAGGAATATATCCTATGGATCCCAAAATACTAATTCCAAAGAAGATACGCACCACCATGTTTATTGCAGCATTGTTTACAATAGCCAAGATCTAGAAACAGCCCAAGTGTTCATCAGTGGACAAGTGGATAAAAAGCTGTGGTGCATATACACAGTGAAATAGTATGAGGCTCTGAAAAAGAAGGATACCTTACCTTTTGCAATGGCATGAATGGACCTGGAGATTATTATGTTAAGTGAAATAAGTCAGGCAGAGAATGACAAATATTATGTGATTTTACTTTTATGTGGAATCAAATGAACATGTTGAAGTGAGGAACAGTATAGAGGCAGAGGTGGGGTCACAGGCAGCAGAGGGACAGCTGTCAGAGGGACAGTGGATGAAGGGACAAGATTAGCAAAGGTGAAGGGATTAGTGAAATTATAGATACATAACACACAGATACAGATACAGGGGTCAGGAACCTATGGCTCATGAGCCAGATGTGACTCTTTTGATGGCTGCATCTGGCTCACAGACAAATCTTTAATAATAAAAAAATAATGTTAAAAATATAAAACATTCTCATGTATTACAATCCATTCATTTTCTACCACTCATGTTCATGGTTGTGGGCGGCTGGAGCCAATCACAGCTGTCCTCTGGGACAACACCAAATTTTTTATTGGATAATGCGTAACATACACAGGTTGTTGTATGGCTCTGACAGAATTACATTTTAAAATATGTGGTGTTCATGGTTCTCTCAGCCAAAAAGGTTCCCGACCCCTGAGATAGCAGGACAGCAAATCCCAGAGGAAATGGGGCAGGGGGAGTCAGGGTGAGGGGGGCAAAGGAAGTGTAATGGAGGCATGATGTTGGGGGTAAGGGTGTTAAATTGAGTGGGACACTTGAATTCATGTTAACACAATAAATTAAAATTTTCGATAAAAATTTTTATAAAAAATAAAAATAAATAAAATTTTATGGAAGACAAATGTACTAGAATAGCTGATATTGTTTGAAAAGGAAAATACAGTGGAATCAGTTTGCCTGATTTCAAGATTCATTGTATAGTTATGATAATGAAAAATGTGTGATATTAATAGTGAGATAGATACATTGGTAAATAAAATAAAACATAGAACATAAAAGCTGATCCATGTAAATAGTCCCAATTAATTTTTGATAAAAATGCAAAAGCAAATGGTGCAAGAACAAGTAGACATCCAGACACAAAAAAGCTAACCTTGCTCTGGGTCTCACATTTTATACAAAAATTAATTTAAAAAAAAATCTTAAGTGTAAAGTGTAAACCTGAAACAACATTATAAACAATGTAGAAAACATCTCTGGGATTTAGATCTAGGCAAAAAATATTTAGACTTGAAAACAAAAGCATGTTTCATAAAGAGTAATTAAACAAATTGAGCTTCATCAAAATTAAAAACTTATGTTCTGTGACAGACTGTTAAGAGGATGAAAAACAAGCTAAAAATGGGCTGAAAGTATTTTCAAAATACATTTTTGTATTTTGAATCATCTAGAATATAAAAAGAAATCTCAAACTCTATAGTAAAAGAAAAGAAAAACAATCTCCCACCAAATAATTCAATTGGAAAGTGAGCAAAAGGCATAAAGAGACATTTACCAAGATAATATACAGTCATGTGCTACATAATAATGTTTTGGTCAACAACAAACTGCATATACTACAGTAGTCCCATAGGATTATAATGGGTTTGAAAATTCTTAATGCTTTGTGACACTGTAGCCATTGTAACATCATAGGTTGATACATTACTCATGTGTTTGTGGTGATGCTGGTGCAAACAAATCTACTCTATTGCCAAATCATATAAAAGTATTACACACAACTATGCATAGTGCATAATTCTTGATAATGACAATAAATGACTGTTACTGGTTTATTTACTTACTATATTATCATTATTTTAAAGTGTGCTCTTTCTAGTTATAAAAAAATGTTTGCTGTAAAATAATATTCTGTAACAGGCTGCATCATTTTCTGTTGTGCTTTAGTCCTGTGTTGTTTTATAAATTTAGTACAACCAAAGTTTACAGTATTTATAAAGTTTATAGTAGTGTACAGTAATGTCCCAGGCCTTTATACTCATTCACCACTCACTCACCCAAAGGAACTTCCAGTTGTGCAAGCTCCATTCATAATAAGTGTCATACACATGTTTATGACTTTTTATATTTTCTACCTTATTTTTACCCTTACTTTTCAATGTTTAGATACATAAATACTTATTGACTATTAAATAGTTTGTATTATAAATAAAACTGCTTTTAACATTCATGTACAGTGGTATTGCCTATAGTATTTAGTATAGTAACATCCTGTACAGTTTTGTAGCCTAGGAGCAATAAGTTATAGCATATAGCCCAGATGTATAGTGTGCTATACCATCTAGGTTTGTTTAAGTGCACTCTATAATGTCCTCCCAACAACAAAATCAACTAATGACGCATTTCTCAGAATGCATCCCTGTCGTTAAACAGTGCATGGCTGTACAGATGACAAAGAAGCATAATGAAAGATGCTCAACATCATTAGCTGTTAGGGGAATGCAAGTTAAAACGCAATGAGATGTCACTATGCACCTGTCATAATGGCTAAAATAAAAAATAATGACAGCAAATGCTGACAAGAATATAGAGAAACTGGATCTATTATAAATTGGGGAGGTAAAATCATACAACCATTCTGAAAAACAATTTGGCAGTTTCTTTCTTTTTTTAAAGTTTTATTTATTTATTTGTTTTAGAGAGGAGAGACAGAGAAAGAGACAGAGAGAGAGAAGTGGGGGAGGAGCAGGAAGCATCAACTTTCATATGTGCCTTGACCAGGCAAACCTAGGGTTTTGAACCAGTGACCTCAGCATTCAATGTCGAGGCTCTATAACAGGGGTCAGGAACTATGGCTCATGAACCAGATGTAGCTCTTTTGATGGCTGCATCTGGCTCGCAGACAAATCTTTAATAAAAAATAATAACGTTAAAAGTATAAAACATTCTCAGGTATTACAATCCATTCATTTTCTACTGCTCATGTTCATGGTTGCGTGTGGCTGGAGCCAATCACAGCTGTCCTCCAGGACAACACCAAATTTTTACTGGATAATATGTAATGTACACAGGTCGTTGTGAGGTCAGGAAGTAAACTTCCCTTTTTTTAATCAAATAGTCAGCTAGCTAACTGCAGAAACCCTTTTGACAAAGAAGATGGCTAAAAGACATAAAAGATGAGAGTATAGTACTTTTCAGCAGGAATAGACAGAGGAATTCACCTTTGTGCAGAGAGCAGGTTCTGCAGTGTGTCTAATATGCAATGATAAAATTGCATCAATGAAATGATCAAATATAAAGTGGCACTTTGACACACACCACACTACATTTGCATAGAATTATCCAGCAGGGGACAGCAGGAAGAAAGCATGTCAAGAGCTACTGTGCAGAGTACAAGCTAGTCAGCAGCAACTCAGTGTTTGGACCCAACAAGGTGACTGGAATTCGGTTAGCTTTGTTGGTGCTTTAGCAATTGTGAGAAATGGAAAACCATTCACAGATGGGGAGTATGCCAAAACATTCATGCTTGATGTCGCCAATGAACTTTTTGACGACTTTTTGAATAAAGACAAGATAATCAAATGAATAAAAGACATGCCTCTGTTGGCAAGAACTGTTCACAATCATACCACCATGATGGCAAATCAAATTGAGGCAACACAGGTGAAGGACATAAATGCAGCACCATTCTTGCTTTGCATGAGTTAACAGACATAAGCCATTTATCCCAGTTCAGTGTGATTGCAAGGTATTTTGCCGGTGACACACTACGTGAGAGTCTTGCTGTTTTGTCTATGAAAGAAACAAGAGGGGAGGATTTATTCAAGTCTTTCACTAAGTTCACTAAAAAAAAACAAACTACCAATGGATAAACTTATTTCGGTGTGTACTGATGGTGTTCCGTGCATGGTGGGGAAAAACAGAGGATTTGTAGCGCTTCTTCGTGAAGATGAAAAGAGACCCATCCTAAGTTTACACTGCATCCTACATCAGGAGGCGCTTTGTGCTCAGATGTGTGGCAAGCAGCTTGGTGAGGTGATGTCGCTGGTCATTCGGATGGTCAACTTTATTGTTGCCCGAGCTTTAAATGATCACCAGTTTAAAACACTGCTGGATGAAGTTGGGAATAATTATATTGGTCTTCTTCTGCACAGCAATGTGTATTGGTTGTCAAGAGGAAAGGTGCTCAGCTGTTCAGTGGCTTGTCTGAGTGAAATCCGGACTTTTCTTGAAATGAAAAATGTCGAGCATCCTGAGTTAGCTAATACTGAGTGGCTCCTGAAGTTCTACTATCTCGTGGACATGACTGAACATCTGAACCAGCTCAATGTGAAAATGCAAGGCGTTGGAAATACAGTCTTATCCCTTCAACAAGCAGTGTTTGAATTTGAAAACAAGCTGGAACTCTTCATCGCCAACATTGAAACGGGTCATTTACTACACTTTGAAAAACTGGGAGAGTTTAAAGATGCATGCACAGCAAGTGACCCTGCTCAACATCTTGATCTCCAGCAGATAGCGGGCTTCACATCTAATTTCCTGCAGTCATTCAAAGCGTTCTTTGGAGAATTTTGTGAGCGCATTTGTCTTTTTAAGTTCATCATCCATCCACACAAGTGTGCAGTGGGCAGTGCCGACCTGAGTTACATCCCTGGTGTCTCCTTCAGAGATTATGAGCTACAAGCTGCTGACCTGAAGGCCTCTGACATGTGGGTGGATAAGTTCAAGTCAGTGAAGGTAGATTTGGAAAGACTTGCACGACAGCAAGCAGAGTTGGTGAGCAAACACAAGTGGGGAGAAATGAAAAAACTTCAACCTGCAGACCAGCTGATTGTCAAAACTTGGAACACACTTCCTGTCACATACCACACACTGCAGCATGTGAGTATTGCTGTACTGACAATGTTTGGCTCTATGCATGCATGTGAGCAGTCTTTTTCACATCTAAAGAACATTAAGACCAACCTATGATCACGTTTAATGGATGGAAGTCTCAAAGCCTGCATGAAGCTTAACCTCACCACGTATCAATCAGACTACAAAGCCATCAGCAAAACCATGCAGCACCAGAAGTCACATTAATGGTAAGAAGTACTTTATTTATTATTGGTTAGCAACAGCCTAACAACGTTATTAAAAAAAATTCAGAGACTTATTGTACTTTAAAAGTGTTGGTCTTACATAAAGTGCACACATTTACTTGTATTTAGTGTTAAACATATTGTATGGTTCTCACGGAATTACATTTTAAAATATGTGGCGTTCATGGCTCTCTCAGCCAAAAACGTTCCCGACCTTGGCTCTATAAACTGCTCCACCACAGGCCAGGCGACAATTTCTTCAAAATACAAATAGGCAACTACTATATGACCAAGCAACTGCAAGCCTGGGTATTTATCTCAGAAAAATGAAGGCTTTTGATCATACAAATACATGCACATAAATTTTGTAGCAAAAAAGGCTTAGTTAGGCTTGCTCTCTTGTTTTCTGGCTGCAATCACTTTACTTAATCAGTGATGTAAGCACCCACTTTTATATGCATAGCCTATATAAGGCAACAGGTACTTTCCGTGGGGGTATTTTTTTTTCTATGTTTGTTCACCTGCCACCACAAGAAGTGGTTTTTCCTCTGCCTGTTCATTTGCTCACTGCTGTGAAAATCAATAAACAGGAATGGCCCAATGCCTTTTGTCTCTGTGGCTCTTCCATGGTCTGCCTGAATCCAATGTGAACCTCCCTCTCCATGACTTTATACCTGATTAGTGAGCAGGATTTCATTCAAATGGGTATGGAGCTGCTAGCACCCTTGAAGGGTGGAATAGATGGGTGGACATTCTTAAGCATGCAGTACCTTGTTGAGGGCCATGGCATCAGGGTGTTTTTTATAGCCCTGCAAACAGAAATGGAAAGCTTCCAACAGGAGGTTGCCCAAGTCCAAGAGTCCCAAAATGATTTGGAAGCTGAGTGCTGGCAGTGGCAGGTACTGAAGAACAAAAAAAGTAGTTGCTAGAGGAAGAGATGTGAGCCTGAGAGCTCCAATGTGAGCTGGAAGCTGAGCGCCAACAGCAGCAGGTGCTGAAGGATGCCAAACTGTTGCTGGAGGAGGAGCTGCATTTGTGCTGGTGGAGTGGCTCTGAGTCTGCTGTAGTAGTCATTTCCAATTTGGAAGAGGAAGAGGAGAGGGTTGGGCTGAAATTTCCTTTGGGATCCTCAAAGCCAGGCCAATGGTCATCTAGAAGGTGAAAGCTCAGCAGCAGAGTGTGCCTCGGGTGCAGGCATAACCTGCTCCATAAATAGTGGAGCACTCTGTGGTCTGGTCTTATGCTGAGACAGAGTTGATGAAGTTAGGGGTTAAATTCAGGCAGAAACCCACCAAGTCTCTGGCAGCTTGGTTGCTACTGTTGTGGGACATAAGTGTGGATGGTATCGTGCTCTCTGGAGCAGAGATGAAGAAATTAGGTGTTGTTTTCCTTCAGGTACTGCCTTCAGAACTGCCATAACAACCCAGGATATCATACCCTATTAGAATGGGTGACGGTTACCATTTGTACAGTCTGGCAAAATGTGGAAGAGTTACCAGGAAAGTGCACTGATGGAAGTCATAGACTGAGTTTCAGCAGGTTCTCTGGGAACTGGGTATGAGGTATGCTGATTTCAACCTGTGATCCTATGGGCCAGATAAGGAAGTATTTATGGCAGGAATGAGGGACTTTATTATCTGGAGTATTCCATATGCTTTTTTGGGGTCACTGGTGACTATCTTAATCCCTTATGTGGTGCAGTCTATCAATGCTGTTACAAGAATGGTGGCAGATTTGAGAGAGGTAGAAGCAGTGTGGCACCATAAAAGTGTGTGGGCTACTGCCCATGCTGCAGACCCCCAGCCCTAAACTAACAAGAAAAACAGACTTGTAAAGGTTACTCAAATACATATGTAGGTAGATTTGATTATGGCTGGGGCAGATAAGGAGAAATTAGATGACAAATCTAATAAAATCCTTTTAGAGCTTTGGCAGCAGCTTAAGCTTAAACAGAAGTTCAAGCTGCTGAAAAATCAGGGTAAACGAGTGGTCCTGGCAGCTGCCAAGAAGATAGTTGGCACCCAAAACACATGGTTGCAAGATTACACACTGGAAGCAGCTGCCAAGGAAATAATCAGTGTTCATGCTGCACAGCTACAAGATTACATGTTGGACGCAGTAGAGAGAGAAGAGGATCCCTAAGCCCCATCGTTAAAGTTTGAATAAGGGGAAGGTGGAGGGACTTGTCTAACGGAAACAGGCAGAGACTGGAGGCCCCATGTGGAATAGGCAATCCACTGGTCCCCTTCTAATGTGTAGTGAGTATTGGCCTTAGTAGATACAGATGCTTTTGCAGGAACTAAGAGAACTTTCAAAGTGGCACCAGCCTTGAAGATGTTTGACTCCACCAGGCCCTGTGAGCTTTATGTCTATGTGACCTCTGTGGGGTTTGGATGAGGCTTGTAGTACTGGAAAGAACATTTATGGCAACATATTGGGTTTTGGTCCCAATTGTGGAAAGGCACTGAAGTTCATTATTCATTAGTGGAGAAAGAGTTGGTAGCTGGGTATGCCTCCCTCCTGGCCACTGAGAGTATCACAACCACAATTCTGGTTATGGTCAGGAAAACCTATCCTATTGCAGGATGGGTGAGAGTTTGGGTAATGAAGACCAAACCTCCACCCTGGCTGACTGGAGTACATACCAGTATGCACTGTGTTCCAAGGAGCACCCTTGGAGACAACTGGCATCACCTGGACTGATCTAGAGAAGTCATGTTCTGTTGTCACGGTGGCAGGTAGATGTCATTGTAGCCTTACTAAAGTTGGACAGATACTAGGATGCAGTCAACTATGTGGATACTGCCACCTGTCTGCTTGTTGTAACCCAGACCAGATGTTAGTCATATTAGCTCTGGACTGCCTGTGTGCTGCTTATAGGTGGATACTGGTTCTTGAAAGTGACAACGGTACCCGTTTCATTGATTCTGTGGTGAAGCAATGGGATCAAGATGTTGAGGTGGACTGGAAGTACAGTGTTCCCTATAACGTGCAGGCAGCTGATATCATTGAATGGACTCTTGAAGCAGGAAGTGCAACAAGGGGGAGGCACCTCCTCCCGTGTTGAATGGACACACCACTTATGGACAGTACTCTGAACTTTTAGTGAGAGACACTGACGGGGGAGAGAAGCAGCACATGTGGAGGTCTTCCTGCATTGAGCAGCTATTCCCATCTAGTTGTAGATACACACCAAGGCTACTTTACTAAGGCCAGACTTTGGGTGGCAGAGCAATGTGCTCCTGCCTGCCCCAACAGCCCTCCCTAAAGGTCAATGGCTTCAGTGGATATGGCCCTGAACTGCACAGGCCCCCCACTTACAACGGTGGCCTTGTTGGCACCATGGGATGGAAAATAGAGGTGGGCCTATAGTTAACTTCCTGAGCAACCAGCACCTGGCCACCTAAGGTAGTAGTGTATTATCCCTTGAGTGCTCAGGGAGACAGCACTATGAAGGGCACCTTGTAAGTTCTCTATGGCCTATAATGAGTTCTCCCATTTTGCTGCATGTAGAACCAGAAGATTGTAGTGTATAGACCAATAAGTTTTGGTGTACCTACCCAGAGTGGCCTCTGTTACTTGCTACTGCATTGTCTGAGGACAGAACTCTGGCCTGTATTTTACCAGAAGGGAAGAATTTACCTCTCTTGATACTGGTAGCAACTCACTTTTCATCTATAGCTTAGTGCTGGCAAACACCTTGGTGGACAAGATAAGCCAGACCTTGGATGCTCTGGTGGAGGAGACCCAGGAGGTGGAGCAACTAACCAGGGACCCCCTCCACGTATGGTGGGTGTCTTTAGCAGCAGACTGATGCACCACGTTGATTGTCATTTTTGGTATAGCTTGTGCCTTAGTAGTCTGTTGTAGTTTCTACTGTTTATGTGGAATATGAATGCAATGTATCTCACTCCTTGCACAGGGACCATTGCAAAAGATGTCTGTCATGTAGATTGTGAGGCAAGCCACTTTGAAGAGGTGGAGTGTAGGGAAAAAGACTGCAGTTAGGCTTGCTCTCTTGTTTCCATCTGCAATTATTTTGCCTAATTTGTGATATAAGCACTGCACTTTCGTATTCATAGCATATATAAGGCTACGGGTATGAGTATTTCCCCAGCAGAATTTTCCACCTTTTGCTTGCCCACCACCACAAGAAGTGATTTTTCTCTGCCCGTTTACTTCCCCACACCCACAAGAATCTAATAAACAAGAATGGTCCAACACTTTTCAGTTCCACAGTTTGTCTGTGGCCTGCTGGAATCCAATATGAACCTTCCTGGTTGTGACCACTGGCATTACAAATGTTCACAGCAGCTTTATTTATAATAGCCAAAATTTTGAAACAATACAGATATTTTTGAATGGGTGAATGGTTAACCAACTATGGTACATCCATACCATAGCATACTAATCAGCTATAAAAAGGAATAAAATATTGATCAATGCAACAACCTGGATAAATCTCCAGAGAATAACTCAGAGTGAAAATGCCAATTCTAAAAGATTAAAGTCTATAATTTTATTTCTATTCACTTGTGCAATGACAAAATTATAGAAATGAAGGACAGATTAAGAGTTGCCAGAGATTCAGAAGAAGGTGGGAGCAGGAAGTTTGTGTGATTGTGAAAGGGTGACATAAAGGCTTTTTTGGTAATGGAAATCTATATCCACACTGTATTAATCTCAGTATCCTGGTTGTGATATTATACTATAGCTTTTCAAGATGTTATCTTCATGGGAAAATAGGTAAAATGCATACAAGATCATTCTCTCATTTATTATAACTTTACCTGTATATGAGTCCACAATTATCCCAAAAGAAGCTTTTAGACACAGTCTTTAATTCACCGAACCCCACTATTTTTAATTTAACTCATTAAATTAAATTAGCTCCCACTCATTTCTATTTCAAATATTTTCAATTTACTTTCTTTTTTTAATTTTTATTTTTATTTATTCATTTTAGAGAGGAGAGGGAGAGAGAGAGAGAGAGAGAGAGAGAGAGAGAGGAGAGACAGAGAAAGAGAAGGGGGAGGAGCTGGAAGCATCAACTCCCATATGTGCCTTGACCAGGCAAGCCCAGGGTTTCGAACTGGCGACCTCAGCATTTCCAGGTCGACACTTTATCCACTGCGCCACCACAGGTCAGGCTCAATTTACTTTCAAACCTAATAGTTTGCTTTGCACAGTTATATCTGTGAAAAGGCATGTGAAGAAAGAAAAGGAAGATTGGATCTTACTAATAGAATATACACACACAAAAATATCACGGAGTGTTTCTCTATTAGGATAGATTAATTCTTTTTAGAATATTGGGTGGGTTTTAACATTTTGAGACATTGTATTTTCATACTAGTTCAGAGACCTGGAATGGAGAATGGGAGCATATTCATCATAGTACAATATGTTATAAGGATGTCTGCATGTCTCTCTCTCCCATTAAATTCCTTGAGGTCAGGGACCATGACTTGTTTGTTTTTTACACTCCCTCGCCCTCCCCCTTCTTTCCTTCACCTAACATAGAGGCTTAATTCAGCATTTAATGGGAGAGAGACCAGATTTCTAACTTGTGTAGTAACACAGCATGATCATAATGCTAACCACAAATACTCAAGATCTAGTAACTACCTTCTAACAATTTATAGAACTTTCCTCCAGGTGCCTAATGATTTAGCCAACCTGACTTGCTCCAGGCAGCACATGTGTTACGGAGTTATCTTGATTCATTGCCACTGCCCATACTATTTCCTTTGTCTTATGCTTCCTCCTCCATCCCCATGGGCCTGATTCTATTGATTTTTCACTGTTCAGTTTAAAGGATATCTTTCCAAGAAGTCTTCTATAATGCAAACACTATTTCACAATTTTTATCTCTTGTCATTTTTAACCTTATAAGACTCACCCTGTGCATGCCACTCTGGGGCCAATCAGTCCTGATCTTTCTAGATATTCCCACAGAAATGGGTTCAATGCGCTGCCCGCAGTAGACCCATAAATGTGCATTTAAAGAGAAAAGAAAATAAACTAGAATGTGCAGGCTAGCATGGTGGAGGCTTTTAAACTAGCCAAATAAAAATGATAGGAAGCTAGAAAGGAAACCTGAGTGGATCCGAAGTAAAAGCAGACAATGTTAAAATGTTGTAAGGCTGATTTTAGGTGGCATCGGTCGAGATTAGGCTGCTCACCACAGCCAGTTTCACTGTAAATCATGTAACAGACCTTGTAGAAATGCCAAGAGAGAAGTTCGCTTAAAATGTAGAGCTCCAAGACACGCTCTACTTGAAACATTGTTTACTTTCTTCATTAAGAGCTAAAAGGAAGCAAGGAGAAGGCAGCAGGTAGCAATTACATAATATCTTTGCAGAAAGAGATTTTTGAAAATGTGCTTTTCACACTAATGCTTGAGGGGAAATGAGGTTTATTTATGGTGTCAGAAGAGAACAAGGCATTAGTAGTAAAAGATTTTATATGACTTCATGTTTTTAGGAAAGTTGTTTGTTTATAAATCCAACTTAATCAAACCCAAAGGTATTTAATATAGTCCAGATTTGAATGTCACCTGATTTTGCACCCAAATTTCAGACTAGAAGAAATAACTATGATAGAGTGAAGATGTTAATACAAGAAAATATGGATTACAAATATTTCTTTACCACAATGAAAATCTTAGACTATCCTCACTAGTTTTAACTAAAATTGTATGAGGGTTTATAGAGCTCTTTAAACTTACTTAACAATTTTATTTGATAATTAAGAATCAGTCTTTTGATCAAGAACTAATTTTGTAAGTAAGGCAAATAAACAAATACAGTTATAAGAAAATATGTTCAATTTTATACTCTTTTATTAGCTTATCAATTCTTAAAGAGGATCTCTAGTCATTAAAAATGATATCTCATATTTAAACAAATCTTTGTACTTTCAAAATATATTGGCACAGTTTAATTTATTTGATATTTCTTACAATAATCTGTGATTAAAGTGAAGATTATTATTTTTGTTTTACTCAAGAGCAAACTAATATTCAAACAAAAGAAAACAAAAAACCATTAAAATAATATGTGAGGTTTTATTTTTTATGATTTGAGAAAGAGAAGAAGAGGGAAAGAAAAACAGATAGACAGAGAGACATAGACAGAAACATCAATCAGTTGTTCCACTTATTTACCCATTCATTGGTTGATTCTTGTATGTGTCCTGATTGGAGAATCAAATCTGCAATCTTGGTGTATTGGAATGATGCTCTAACCAACTGAGTTTACTGGCCAGAGCCAATACATTAGATTTTAAAGCTGGAAAGCATCTTATGAAATTATATCTGTGAAAGGATTCTCATTGGTAGTTTAATGTAGTTGATCCTGCAGTTGTTTTTATTTGTTTTGTTTTTTTGTTTATTCTGTGGGTAAGGCATCTGAAGTCTGACTAGTTTGTGTCTTGGCCAAGATCATATGGCTGGGATACTATAGCAGCAGTGGACAGTGCACAAGGTGAAAGGGAGTTGCTCTTAGATTTTACTCTGGGTTCGGTTCTAGGATGTCTGGATTCACTGTGCACCACAGTTTCCTACTTGAATTTCTGGGAAACTGTGACATGAAAGAAAACACTTTGAATGTAAAGGCAAACAGCAAGAATCTTGGTTTTCAAAAAGTGGTAAAATTTTATGGTAAGAAGAATGTTATGTTGCATGAAAGTAGGTGGCAAGGCTTTGCATGAGCCATTGGATAATTTATTCAGTAAACAGTAGACTTTACCATCTTCTTGACTGAGAATTTTTGTAGTGCTGATGAAGCTTCCACAACTCATGGAAAGAAGAGACCTATCACATAATCCCATAGAGAAGAGCTGGCACAACAAGCTTAGGTATAAAAGAGAGGTTTAAAAAAGTGCATTGTTCTGGAAACCTGTCAAGCAACAGTGCCTTCCTTTGAAAATGTAGCGCCCAGGACAACAAATTTCCTCAGTAAATTTAAATCCTATTTTAAGAACAGAATCATCTGGTCAGAATACATATAGAGTTTTCTTTCTACCATGACAATTGTTTCCAAGAATGTTGGAAGGAGTTACTTTATGCTTTGGACTAGGTGGGCATTTTCAAGATTCCTTTTTGAAATATGAGCTCCAGTTTGGGGAATTATTTAAAAGAAAGCTTGTACAGGAATTGTAATAAAGTCCCTATTATAGTAAATTTCCTATTATTCCCCTACCTTTTTTATTTTTAATAACAATAAAGTGGCATATTAATTTCAAGGGATATTAATTGTGCTTTGTTCATAACTTAGCATTAAAAAAGCAAACAGACCTTCATGTTTTCTTATCTCAGGGACCTAAGAAGTTGCTTTAAGACTTCTCAGTGAAGGACTTTTAGTACATTTGCTTAGAGAGAGAGGGAAAAGTGATGGCAGGGTGGAGATGGTGGTCAGTTTGGGAAAGGAAGAACAATTTCCAAGCTGGGAATAGGTGCAAGCCTGTGGCATCTTGAGATGTAAACTGCATCTTGGCTTGTGCTGCCAGGACCCTGGGAGGGAAAAGTCCACCTGGGCAGCTTGGCCTGCAGATGACCTCACTCGCTCCTGGTGGAAGCAAAACCATATGTCCCAGCTCGGCATGAAAGTACAGGGCCTCACCCTGGCCAGTTTGCTCATTGGTAGAGCATCAGCCTGACATGTAGATGTCCTGGGTTTGATTCTCAGTCAGGGAACACAGGGGAAGCAACCATCTGCTTCTCCAACCTTCTCCCTCCTCCTTCTCTCCCTCCCCTCTCTCATCCCCTCCTATAGCCGTGGCTCAATTGGCTTGAGCAAGTTATCCTTGGGAGCTGATGATAATTCTGTGGCTTCTCCCTTAGGCACTAAAAAATGGCTTGGTTGCTGAGGAATGAAACAACAACCCCAGATGGGCAGAGCATCACCCCTAGTGGGCTTGCTGGGTGGACCTCAGTCAGGATGCATATGGGAGTCTGTCTCTCTGCCTACTTCCCTCCCACTAAAATAAAAAGAAAAGAAAAAGAAAATACAGAGCTTCCTTTTTTTTCTCATGAAGGTCACCTGGACTTGGACCTTAAGCATATTCAAAGTGCATGGTATGGACCAAAGATGAGAGAGCCTTCTTCAAATGTGAAGATAAGGGAAGTCCCTTTGTAACTTTGGATGATCCTGGGGGTAGTGGAAGGGAACACCAATAATAACATTTTTTTGGTTATTAAGTGGCATCTGGTACAGTTTAATTTTGATTTAGAGAAATAAAATAAATGTGAAATTAAGATCCAAGATGTTGACAGAGTAGGATGATGAATGTTCCACTCACCTCCTCCCAGGACCAAACTGAAGTTATAGCTAATTTAATAACAATCATCCTGAAAAACCAACTCAAGACTAAATGAAAAGGAGCCTATAACCAAGGATTCACAGAAAAAGCCACATTGAAATTAGTAAAATGGACAGAGATATTAAAACGTCTGCTCCTGCTCTCAAGAGCAAGTGGTGGCTGTAGGTCTGAAGGGGCATCTCAGGTATGGAGAGGTTTCTCCTGAGAGGTGTAGGTCTTACGTTGCAGGCCAGGTGCCCCAGCCTAGAGCATGAGACCTATAATAAGTGCTCCAATAGCATTTGGTGGTGAAAAAAGGTAAGGTTTCTGTTTGTGAGAAAGACAGGAGACTTCAGAGAAGCAGGCACCATCTTAAAGGGCCAACACAAAAAAATCTTGTTCACAGCTACTTACCCTGGGATCCAGTAGAAGAAGAGCCAAGAGTCCTGTGAGGAGAGTGAAACTGGCAGCCCTAGGGAGAGACATAGTGGGGGAAATCAATCAGAAACCTTGTGCTAAATCTTTCTCCAATACCACAGTCACCATCTGTCTTGATTGGAGCAATCACCTCCATATGGCATCAGCCTGGGAGAAAACAACTGTTCCACCTTTATGAATCTCTCTTGACCCATCCTATGGAGACTTGGCCCTCTTGAGAAGTAAGCAGCATTGACCAGGAAGCAGCAGGCTTAACAGACTCAAGGAGTGATAGTGACTTAGTTGCCTGGCGTTGAGGCCAGAGCTCCTCCCCCACCCTATTTTCCTGAGAATATAAATGGTGCTTCTGTCCCACAGGAGATACAGTAGAAACTTTCCAGACTGTGCATAAACCAAATCTTTTGGTTTCAAAGGCCATACCTACCAGACTCTTAGTGGCCATGCCCTATTAAGGTCTGTGAAAAATTTCAGGACAGACTGACACCTGAAGTTCTGGGGTGAGAACCACACCCACCACTTTTTCAGATACCTGATCAGCTCCAAGCAGCCAGCACTGAGGCAGCAAGAGGTGGTTCTTAGGGAACCTTGGGTCTTTTGCTGAGTTGTGCCCTAGGCTTGGTGCTGGTAAAAGCCAATCAAGTGTGCAGCTTGGTCCTTCCATGTGCAACTAAGCCCAGCAAAGGCAGCCTCTGGATTGCATATAGCACAAAAAGGATTCTGAGGACCAGTTATAGGCAGTGTGTAAGACAGTGTCTGTACCAGGTTATCTCATAAGAGGCTCAGAACATACACATCCATTGGCTAGCTACAGACAACATCAGAGAAAGACCCAATGAACATTACTAGCATCATTTCCAAAGGGAGAGCTTTTTAGGCACCAAATGCAGCTGAGGCAAATTCTGTTTTCTGTGGTCAGCTCCTACATAGTAGCTCACATGCCTTGGACAAGGTAGACCCTCACAATCAGCCCATCTAAGTCCCAGATACCATGCCTAACTAGACTAAGTTCCTCAGGGGGAATAGAAAGAGGCTTAGAGCTCAGACATTCAAAGTGTGAGTTTCTTGGAGCCTATTTTTGGGACTAAATGAGGGCTTAGCCACCATATGGGGAAAGAGTCACAATCAGCCCTAATAGAAGACTCTCTCAATCTTCCTCCTTGAGACCAAGGAATCCTCAGCTAAAAGAACTTCTATAGAGGGGACAGTCAACCTCACCCAAACTGAACCTGCTGCTTACCTCTCTGGGGAGAAATAATATTGGAGTATACAGCAGTGGCTGATGAATTAGGCTTTGGAGTAGGGGCCACTTTCTTCATATTGAGTTCCTGACCAAAAGACCTATCAAGTATGTGTTCCCATTAATGTTGTTCTCCCAACCTCAGTTGCCCTAACCCACCAAGCTTGCTACCTGTTGAAGGGTTGGTGAGGTGAAACCAGTCTAAGCCCACACTACAGTCTTTCTACAGAAGACTCTGTGGGATAATCAGGCAGCCAAAAGAGGAAGTGAAGCAGCTGAAAAGTGGAGGCAAATCTTATAGAGCTTGTGCCCTTTTATGAAGCTTCTGTCAGCTCTAAACAGGAGGAAGCTGATTTTTATACACAGATTGGTCTCTCTCACACACACCCATGCACAAAAAACACAGCCACACACAGTGAATGAAGTGGTAGCTACAGATAGGTCTTACATCAACCTCTACCCAAAGCCCACCCAAGAGGTTCCAGAATCAACACAACCAGTAGTGGGTTACAGACCACACCAATGCTAGACTCAACTAGGCAAACAAGTGGCATGCCCAAAGGAGAAGCCCAGCAAGCATCAGATCCTGCTGAGAATAATTGAACTTCAAAGAATAGACATTGCAGAACATCTAATGCCCATGATTAAGATTAATTCTTAGAGCCAGCCAGAGGATCAAAGACATCCAAGACTCACCTACAACAGGAGGGTAAATATAACTCTCAAGAAATATTCTTATAACAAAGAACTCAGGTGTCCTAGAGGTTAGTATCACTGAGCCCACCTTCCTCATAAAGATTTTACAACAAATTTGTGAGATAGAGCAGAGCTATCTAATACATAGACAAAATGGGTAGAAAAAGAAATATGCCCCAAATGAATCAACATGAGAAATTCCCAGAAAAAAAAAAACTAAATAAAATGGAAGCAACCCAACTACCAGACATGGAATTTAAAATAATGGTTATGGTGACGTCACGGAAATGGCGCCATGAGCAGCGCGTCCGACAGCTCTCCCCTAAATCACAACAAATTTATCAACTAGAAACAGAAAAATTTATCCTCGGAGCATTCCGGAGTTCCACACAAACTGATAGCGAAAGGACTGTTATCACTTGAATCTGAGAGACGAGGGTGTGGAGGAATCGACCACAGGGACGTTCTTTCAAACCGCAAGGAAGTCTGCCTGTGGTGAGTCAGCCCATATACTTGGGAACCGCGAGCCGCCGCGAGCAGCCACCGTGAGCCGCCGCGAGCAGCCGCGCGCGCGCCCGGTCCGGTTGAGCACCGCTGACGTTCCCAGCAGCCCGCACACTGCGAGTGGGGGTCGCCGGCCACCGGTGCCTGGAGCGCCCCATTCGCGCGCGTGCCTTGGGCATTCCACGCGCCCAGAGCGCCCTGCTGGCCCACACACCCAGGGGGCTCCATTATCCTGCGCCTGGTGCGGTCCAGCTGCCAGCGGCGGGGCGAGTGGGAGAGGCTTGGGAGATTCTCTCCGTGGGCGGGGCACCTCACCCAGCCATTCAAGCTAACAATCAAGCATTGGGGGAGGGGCGCGCGCAGGCAGCCTAAAATACCTTCGGAAGCACAGCTGCGACCCAATCACTGAAATTAGCTTAACCCATAAAATCTGCGCACCCTCGGTTCTAATTGATAAGATCTCTCTCAGTTCAGCGATCCAAGACAAGAGGCGTGATATTTTTTAGTGCCTCTCGCTAAAGGGGCGGGGGCAACTTCTGATTGATAGAGCCTCCATATTCAGGGATAAACGCTAACAAGAAGGACTTGGCAGATAATAAGGTCTATACTACACTAGTCGTAAGCAGAGAGTAGTGCCTCTTCTTCCCTGCAAAAACAGGCTACAAAGTGTGGAAAGCCTGGGTTGAGAGGTCCAACTAAATGATAGGCGCTGAACAGTCACCTTGACAACAATTGACTCCCACCCCCGCCTGATTACACTGGAGGCCCTGACTCTCAGAGCCTTTCCCAAAGCCTTGCACTGAGTGGGGATAGAGTGGGGATTTCCCAGCACTTTGAGCCTCTTACTCCCCAGGCAGAAGCAGTTGCAGCCTTATAGCTGGATCACCAGGCTGCTAATTCAGAAAGGGGGGACTAGGAGAGAGACTCCAGGAAAGCAAACTCTCTCATCATTGGACCCTGCAAATGCCAACAAGCCTTTACTTCCAGCAAGACTAAAGCCAATTATATGACATTGCCATAGAATCCCATCAACTGCAAATCCCTACCTAAGAGTGACACAGGGGCAGAACCTGGGGTACAGAGTCACCAACCAGGAAGAGGGAGAGAAAAGAAAAAGGAAGAAGTGAACCTCTCAAAATCAAGAAAAACCCACAGACTTTACAACTTGATCCACTAATTTTTTTTTTTTGTTGTTGTTGTTTGTTTCTTCTATCTTTTTGCCTTTATTTCCTCCACCTCGGTCCTTCTATTCTCTGCCCATCTTATGCTTCCCCTTTCTTGAACTACACTACCCATGAGTGTTGCATTTTATTTTTCTTCTTCATCCTCACCCTCCTTTAAGGTTATACTCCAAAACAATTAACTCTCACTCTCTCCTCTTTTTTTTTTTTTTTTGTCTTCTTTATTTTATTTTTTTCTCTTCCTATTTTATTTCTTCCTTCGTTTTTCTCTTTTTCTTATTTTTTCCTTTCTATTCATTTTTTCTTTTCTCATTTTACTTTCCTCCTATATAATCCTCAATCACGAACAAATTAGTTAATTTGGGACTCAAGGCTTTTTTTTGGCTTTATTTCTCTTTTTTGCTTTTGTTTTTATTTTTTTTTCTTGTTTGTTTATTTTTGTGGCATTTTGGGTCCTCCCAACCCAAGGTCTCCATTGTATTTAGTCTTCGCTCCACTTAATACAACAGATTTTTACTTACTATTTTTATTTTTTCTTCTTTATTATTCTTTTTTGGTACTTTTTTCTGGTTCCCTCTTATCCCTCTCATTATATCTCTTAGTTGACAATCACTTACAAGCAAATCATCTTATGCTTGTCTAAGATTTTCTTCCCTTTTTTTTTTTTTGCATTTAGTAGGTCCCTACTCCCTTTTTTTGCCCCTTGAACTCTTCACCCCAAATCAGGCCCTCCATTATAGGCACGATATTTCCCTGAGGAGGGGAGAGGAGGGAAAGAGAAGAGAGAAAAAAAGGGGGAAATAATAAATTATTACTTTTTTTTTTTTGTGGGGTGTTTTACCTTTATTTTTTTCTTTTTACTCTTTATTAATTCTAATTAGTGCTATCAATAAGACCACCCTCAGATGCCGATAAGAAAGAGGAAATCGAATATTATGGATACAAAAGAAAGAGAGGTAACACAAATAGATGTGGAAAAATCTATGGAGAAAAGACTTAACATATTGAAGCCTTGGAGCTAAATGACAGAGAATTTAAAATAGAAATCTTAAAAATACTCAGAGATATACAAGAAAACACAGAAAGGCAATATAGGGAGATCAGAAAACAACTCAATGAACACAAAGAATATATTACCAAGGAAATTGAAACTATAAAAACAAATCAAACAGAAATGAAAAACTCAATTCACGAGCTGAAAAACGAGGTAACAAGCTTAGCTAACAGAACAGCCCAGAGTGAAGATAGGATTAGTGAAATAAAAGACAAACAACTTGAGGCACAACAGAGAGAAGAAGAAAGAGACTCAAAAATAATAAAAAACGAGAAAGCCCTACAGGAATTGTCTGACTCCATCAGAAAGAATAACATAAGAATAATAGGTATATCAGAGGGAGAAGAGAAAGAAAATGGAATGGAGAATATACTCAAACAAATAATAGACGAGAACTTCCCAAGCCTGTGGAAGGAACTAAAGCCTCAAATTCAAGAAGCAAACAGAACACCAAGTTTTCTTAACCCCAACAAACCCACTCCAAGGCACATCATAATGAAGATGACACAAACCAATGATAACGAAAAAATTCTCAAGGCAGCCAGGGAAAAGAAGAGTACAACATATAAAGGAAGGCCTATTAGATTATCATCAGATTTCTCAGCAGAAACTCTACAAGCTAGAAGAGAGTGGACCCCAATATTTAAAGCCCTGAAAGAGAGGAACTTTCAGCCAAGAATACTATACCCATCAAAGCTATCCTTCAAGTATGAAGGAGATATAAAAACATTCACAAATACAGAAAAGATGAGAGAATTTATCAACAGAAAGCCCCCACTCCAGGAAATACTAAGGGGGGTTTTCCAACCAGATTCAAAGAACAAAAGAAAACAACACCACAAGTAACAGCTCCACCAAGAACACAATAAAACCAAACTTAAACTGTGACAACAAAGGAAAAAAAGGGGGGAGAGGATGGAGATTAACAGTAGCAAAGGATGATGAAGTGCAGAAATACTTATAAGATAGGGTACTACAATGAATATGGTAGGTACCCTTTTCATTACTTAATGGTAACCACCCTTAAAAAAACCACCACAAAAACACTTGACTTAAAAAGGTAGCAACAGAGGAAAGAAGTATGGAACACAAACAAACAAAAACAAATGATAGAAAAACAAAAGAGAAGAATCAAACTAGATACAAAACTAACAGAAAGCAATTTATAAAATGGCAGTAGGGAACCCACAAGTGTCAATAATTACACTAAATGTAAATGGATTAAACTTACCAATAAAAAGACTGAGTAGCAGAATGGATTAAAAAAGAAAATCCAACTATATGCTGCCTACAAGAAACACATCTAAGCAACAAGGATAAAAAAAAATTCAAAGTGAAAGGCTGGAAAACAATACTCCAAGCAAACAACACCCAAAAAAAAGTAGGTGTAGCAATACTCATAATAACAATGCTGACTACAAGACAGAAAAAGTACTCAGAGTCAAAAATGGTTATTTCATAATGATTAAGGGGACACTGAATCAAGAAGACATAACAATCCTTATTATATATGCACCAAACCAAGGAGCACCAAAATATATAAGACAGCTACTGACTGACCTAAAAACAAAAACTGACAAAAATACAATCATACTTGGAGACCTCAATACACCGCTGATGGCTCTAGATCATTTATCCAAACAGAAAATGAATAAAGAAATATTGGCCTAAAATGAAACACTAGAGCAATTGGTTATGATAGACATCTACAGGACATTTCATTCCAAAGTGACAGAGTACACATTTTTCTCTGGTGTACATGGAACATTCTGAAGAATTGACCTTATGTTGGGCCACAAAAATAACATCAGCAAATTCAGAAAAATTGAAATTTTACCAAGCATATTTTCTAATCATAAACATTGAAACTAGAATTTTACTGCAAAAGAGAGGGAAAAAAACCTACAAAAATGTGGAAACTAAACAACATACTTTTAAAAAATGAGTGGGTCAAAAAAGAAATAAGCACAGAGATCAAAAGATACATACAGACAAATAAAAATAACTATATGACATATCAGAATCTCTGGGATGCAGCAAAAGCAGTAATAAGAGAAAAGTTCATATCACTTCAGGCCTATACGAACAAACAAGAGAGAGCCCAAGTAAACCACTTAACTTCACATCTTAAGGAACTAGAAAAAGAAGAACAAAGACAACCCAAAACCAGCAGAAGAAAGGAAATAATAAAAATCAGAGCAGAAATAAATGAAATAGAGAACAGAAAAACTATAGAAAAAAATTAATAAAACAAGGAGCTGGTTCTTTGAAAAGATCAACAAAATTGACAAACTCTTAGCAAGAATTACCAAGGAAAAAAGTGAAAGGACTCATATAAACAAAATCCAAAATGAAAGAGGAGAAATCACCACAGATATCATAGATATACAAAGAATTATTGTAGAACACTATGAAAAACTATATGCCACCAAATTCAACAATCTAGAAGAAATCGGTAAATTCCTAGAACAATACAATCTTCCTAGACTGAGTCATGAAGAAGCAGAAAGCCTAAACAGACCAATAAGCATAGAGGAAATAGAAAAAACTATTAAAAACCTCCCCAAAAATAAAAGTCCAGGCTCAGATGGCTATATTAGTGAATTCTATCAAATAGTCAAAGAAGACTGGGTTCCTATTCTACTCAAAGTCTTCCAAAAGTTGAAGAAGAAGCAATACTTCCAAACACATTTTATGAGGCCAACATAACCCTCATACCAAAACCAGGCAAGGATGGCACAAAAAACGAAAACTACAGACCAATATCTCTAATGAATACAGATGCTAAAATACTAAACAAAATACTAGCAAATCGAATACAACAACATATTAAAAAAATAATACATCATGATCAAGTGGGATTCATCCCAGAATCTCAAGGATGGTTCAACATACGTAAAACGGTTAATGTAATACACCATATCAACAAAACAAAGAACAAAAACCACATGATCTTATCAATAGATGCAGAAAAGGCTTTCAATATAATACAACACAATTTTATGTTTAAGACTCTCAACAAAATGGGTATAGAAGGAAAATATCTCAACATGATAAAGGCCATATATGATAAACCATCAGCTAACATCATATTAAATGGCGTAAAACTGAGGACTTTCCACCTTAAATCAGGAACAAGACAGGGTTGTCCACTCTCTCCACTCCTATTTAATGTGGTACTAGAGGTTCTAGCCAGAGCAATCAGACAAGACAAAGAAATAAAAGGCATCCATATCAGAAAAGAAGAAGTAAAGGTATCACTTTTTGCAGATGATATAATCCTATACATCGAAAACCCCAAAGAATCCACAAAAAGACTACTAGAAACAATAAGCCAATACAGTAAGGTCGCAGGATACAAAATTAACATACAGAAGTCAATAGCCTTTCTATATGCCAACAATGAAACAATTGAGAACGAACTCAAAAGAATAATCCCCTTCACGATTGCAACAAAAAAATAAAATACTTAGGAATAAACATAACAAAGAATGTAAAGGACTTATATAATGAAAACTATAAACCATTGTTAAGGGAAATCAAAAAAGATATAATGAGATGGAAGAATATACCTTGTTCTTGGTTAGGAAGAATAAATATAATCAAGATGGCCATATTACCCAAAGCAATATACAAATTTAATGCAATTCCCATCAAAATTCCAATGACATTTTTTAAAGAAATGGAACAAAAAAATCATCAGATTTATATGAAATTATAAAATACACTGAATAGCCAAAGCAATCCTAAGGAAAAAGAATGAAGCTAAGGGCATTACAATACTTGACTTCAAATTATATTATGAAGCCAGGACAATCAAAACAGCATGGTATTGGCAGAAAAATAGACACTCAGACCAATGGAACAGAATAGAAAGTCCAGAAATAAAACCACATATATATGGTCAAATAATTTTCAATTTAGGGACCAACAACACACAATGGAGAAAAAAAGCCTCTTCAACAAATGGTGCTGGGAAAACTGGAAAGCCACATGCAAAAGAATGAAACTCGACTACAATTTGTCCCCTTGTACTAAAATTAATTCAAAATGGATCAAAGACTTAAATATAAGAACTGAAACAATAAAGTACATAGAAGAAAACATGGGCACTAAACTCATGGACCTTGGTTTTAAAGAGCATTTTATGAATTTGACTCCAAAGGCAAGGGAAGGGAAGGCAAAGATAAATGAATGGGGCTACATCAGAATAAGAAGTTTATGCACAGCAAGAAAAACTGACAACAAAATAAACAGATAGCCAACTGAAAGGGAGATGATATTTTCAAACAACAGCTCAGATAAAGGCCTAATATGCAAAATATACAAAGAACTCATAACTCAACAACAAACAACCAAACAATCCAATAAAAAATGGGAAGAGGACATGAACAAACACTTCCCCCAGGAATAAATACAAATGGCCAACAGATATATGAAAAGATGCTCATCTTCATTAGCTATTAGTGAAAAATGCAAATCAAAACTACAATGAGATATCACCTCACACTGTTAGATTGGCTATTATCAACAAGAAAGGTGATAACAAGTGTTGGAGAGGCTGTGGAGAAAAAGGATCCCTCATCCACTGTTCATTGAAATGCAAAGTAGTACAACCACTATGGAAGAAAGTTTGGTGGTTTCTCAAAAAATTGAAAATAAAACTGCCATATGACCCAGCAATCCGTCTACTGGGAATATACCCACATAACTCAAAAGCACTGGTACGTAAAGACACATGCAGCCCCATGTTCATTGCCGCATTGTTCACAATGGCCAAGACATGAAAACAACCCAAAAGCCCTTCAATAGATGACTGGATAAAGAAGATGTGGTACATATATACTATGAAATACTACTCAGCCATAAGGACTGATGACATCGGATTATTTACAACAAAATGGATGGATCTTGATAATATTATATGGAGTGAAATAAGTAAATCAGAAAAAACCAAGAACTGCATGATTCCATACACAGGTGGGACATAAAAAGTAGACTAAGAGACATGGACAAGAGTGTGGTGGTTACGGGGGCTAGGGGAAGAAGGAGAGGGAGGGAGAGGGTGGAAGGGAGGGGCACAAAGAAAACCAGATAGAAGGTGATGGAGGACAATTTGACTTTGGGTGATGGGTATACAACATAATAGAATGACAAGATAACCTGGAGATGTTTTCCTTGAATATATGTACCCTGATTTATTAATATCACCCCATTAAAATTACTTTAAAAAAGAATCAACCAAAATGAATGCATAAATAAATGGAATAAGAAATAAAAAATAAAAAAATATAATTAATATATTTGTCATAATATATTCATCATAATAAAAATCACAATTTCTGTACAGTCACACCTGCTAACTTATTGTGTCCTAATAACCCTGTAACAGGGTTAATGTTGTAGTTACAACCATTTTCTAAGTAGTTTTCCCAAGGTTTCAGAGATTGTAACTAGCAAGGCAGCTGTTATTGCTGCTACTCTCAGGAGGGGATCCCCTACTTTAGGTTTAAGTTATTTCATTCACCCTCCCTCCCAATTACAATTGAGGCAATCATTTAACAATCATTCCCTGAGGAACTACAACATATTGAGCACTGTATTAGGTGCAGGGATCCAGAATCCAATATAGCATGGTCTCTGCCCTCAGGAAAACCTTGAAGAGAAGAACTCCTGCAAAGGATGGGGCTTGTGGTGTGGGGAGCTATGAAATGAGGCTGCAGGGAAACCAGGAACCAGATGATTTTAAATGTGCTCCAAGCTTTTATTCCAGAATCTGGGAAGAACCATTTTAGAAATTTGACATTTTATTATCTTTTCAAATTTACACAAGTCATAGAATTATTAATTAGTAGACCAATTCAACAAATATTTTAAAGTTCCAGACCCTATGTGGTCCTGGGGACATGATAGTTATCAAGATGGATATGGGGTCTGTGTCCTCACAAAATCTATTCTAGCTGCAAAGAGATAAAAAAAACTCATGCTAGAAATAAACATAAGAAATGAGTTATAAACTGTAATTATGGCATACCATGAAGAAAATAAACAGGGTCTTGAGATAAAGAAAAATGAGTGTTAAACAATCAGAGGTATATAAAGGAAAAGAATCTCTGCTTTTAGTCCCCTCCACCACCATGCCACACAACATGGTACATATTCTTTCACCTTTTCATCTAAACAAATTTATAAATATATATTTGACTGCTTAATTTTTACAAATATAAGTTTATGCTACACATAACTTTGTGTCCTGCTTTTTTAAATTGAATTTATTGGGGTGAAACTGGTTAACAAAATTGTACAGGTTTCAGATGCACAGCTCTACAAACATCTCTGTATATCATTTGTGTGTTTGCCACCTCAAGTCAAGTCTCAACATCACCATTTATTTGCCTATATCCTCCTCTACCCCAACCCCTCCATGCTGTCCAAATTCATGAGGTTTTTTTGCTCACTCCCTTCACTCCCTTCACCCACACTGCAGCTTCCCCCCCAACAGCTGTCAGTCTGCTCTCTATCCATGAGTCTGACTCTATTGTGATCTGCTTAAAAAAAAAAACACTCAGCAATACATATGGATACCTTTCCATGATAATCCATTTAGATCTGTACAATACTCTTAAATTGCTGCATAATATTGTTGCATAACATGCATATATGGCCTGACCTGTGGTGGCACAGTGGATAAAGCGTTGACCTGGAAATGCTGAGGTCACCGGTTCAAAACCCTAGGCTTGCCTGGTCAAGGCACATATGGGAGTTGATGCTTCCAGCTCCTCCCTCCTTCTCTCTCTCTGTCTCTCTCTCCTCTCTCTCTCTCTCTATCTCTCCTCTCTAAAAATGAATAAAAAAATGATAACATGCATATACTTTAACTCTTCCTCTATTGAGTGCCATTCATATTATTTTTACTTTTTTCTGCTGTTAAAAACAGTTGTAATAAACACTCTTATGCTGATATCCTTACATCTGATGCTTTTCTTCTTGTTTGGAAGAATCCTTGGTGAGCTAGTTGGCCCTAAAATTTCGTTCTTTTTAAAATTTTAGTCCATCTTGGCAGAATACTTTTCATAAAAGTAGTGACAATATATGAAAGAGTATAAGTCCACACACCCTCTTAGTCTTACATGGTCTCAATTTTCTTATTTTTAGTCAATATTATAGGTTAAAAAATAGAATCTTACTGTTCTTTTGATTTGCATTTACTTGATGCTTAGAGCTCATACATATTTTAATAGGTTTGCTGATCATTTCATTTTCAGTTTCAATAGACATTGCCTGCTCATAGAATTTGCTTATTTTTTTTCTGTTGCATTTTGTCTTCTCACCAATATATGAGCATTCTTATATTTTAGGGCTACTAACTTTCATTTGTGCAGCATATATTTGTTGCATTTTATTATTTACCTTTTAACTTTGTATTTTTGTTTTGTTTTGCTTTTGGCATCATGAAAGGGTTTTAAGCAGGGGAGTAAGCAGATTGTATTGCATTTTGAAAGCTCCTTCTGTGAGCACATGAGGACATGGAGGACTCATGGGAAGAAACGAGATTGGCAGCAGGGCAACTCCTGGGAACTGGCAAGCAATTGCATACTCTAGGAAATGAATGGTTAGGGACTGAATAAAGCCAGTGGCTTTGGGAAAGAAGAGGTAAAATAGATCTGAGACAATAAGAAAACAATATTTATATGACACTGTGCCTAACTGAATGGTATTTTAAGGGAAATTGAGGTTGACTTTCAGGTGTTTGAGGTAGGTGAGTGACAAGGTGTTGGTGGCATTTACTGAGAGGACTTGGGGAATGTATATATGAGACTGAAGGTAACTAGTTTGAATTTAAATAAAAGTTTTGAGTATCTAAGGGATGTCCAAGTGGAGAGGAGGACCTGGGGTGTAGCCCAAAGGAGAATGGTCTGGGCTGAGGAGCAGGTGAGAGGATTCGGCAGCATACATACAGTGACTAAAACTACACATGTGGGAGTGAAGGAAGCCATTTTAAGGACTCTGAGGTACATGGATATCTAAGGAGTAAGCCCATGGGGCATTCACATTTGAAAGATTCATGGAGAAAAATAGCTGGAAATGAAGGCTCTTTCTCGCCCTGAGGTCCCAGAAGCCAGCCTGCATACACCAAGGACAGAGGGGCCCTCAGGAGGTTGCTCTTTGTCCTTGGTGAGGGTGTCCTCAGTCTAAAAAGTGGGTTTTAATGATAGTCAGTCTTCTTCCTTTGCAGACAATTTTCTGTCTTCTCTTCTTCCCTATAGCAGAACCACGGCAGAATCAAAGGCAGAGACTGTCACCTGTTCTCCTACTGAAGGACATAGCCTTGCAGTCTCAATGTGGCCACTTCTTTGCTTCTCCCTGGCTTCCAGCCAGGAAATCAATAAATCCCACCATGTCTCAGTCTCTTCATCTTCTCCAGGGAGCCCCGGTCTTTCACTAATTTACATTGCAGAATTCAATTTACCATCTCAGGGAAAGGTGGTAGAATCTTTCACTAGCTCACTACAGCTTAATTTATGCCAATGTAGTGAAATAAATTCTTCTTAACAAAGTTCCAGTGAATGAGCTCATTCCACATTTGGTTTTTGATTTAAAAGACCACTCTGAGATCTGGTCTGTCCTCCAAATGTTGGAAAATTGGCCCCTACCCATATGAAGATATCTGTTGTGTAAACTAGATTGATATGTAGCAATTTAAAAAATTACTCATACCTAAAATTTTTCCCCAGTGAGATTAAAGGAGTTCCAGGTAGCACAGAAAGAGAAAAACTGCAGCATTTGTCTCAGTTGATAGTTATATGGTTTGTAGAAGGATTTGTGAATGTAGACATGATCTAAGAAGTCAACATTTATGGAAGAACAACACACACTATGTAAAACACCTGGTCCTTTAAACAGGAACCTGATACTTCCACCAAATGGAACTTGGTGATTAACTCATAGTCTCTGGCTCAGTGGCTGTTTGTCTCTTCACTTTGATACATTGTAAATTTGGCACAAATCTAAGGCCATCTAACACTGCCATGGCAAATGAGTCATAATCATTGAATGTTATGGTTGGTAGTAGCTTTAGAGACCATCTAGGCCTACCCCCCATCATTTTTCAGATGAAGAAACTGAGAGTAAAACTTGTCCACGATCATGTGGTTAGCTGATACAGTTAAATTTTACCTGGAGTTTTCCAATCATAGCTTGTGGAATTAGAATACTGCCATGCTATATAGTCAGGAAAGATTAGCTTTTGACTCCTGTTCTCTACCTGCCCCTGCATACCTCCAGTGCTTCCAAATAAACAAAAAATAAAATAAAAAATAAAGCCACTGCCCTTAGACAAGACCTCTGCCTTTCTTTCCAGACAATGGCTACTTCCAAGAAAGCTCCTCCTCTATAAATTTTGGAGCCACTGCTGACTTTGGGCATAACATTTGGATGATGAATCTAACAATGTGAAAATAAGAAGTGAAGAGAAATAATATAAAAATTGCTGGAAGCTATTATAATATACCAGATTTTAGATAAGAAAAAAGGGCATTGGAACACAGAGCTATCTTGAGTTTATTTCCTCTCCTTGTCCTTTTATGTGTGTGTGTGTGTGTAGCTCCAGGGACATTTGCATTAATTTAATACTCATAGAGGATTATGTTTAAAACATCTCCCTGCTCTGTACTCAAATGGTTAATTAGCTAAATAATAAAAATGGCCAGAAAAGTAACATAGAAAATATTATTTCTTCAAGCTAGTAAAATAAATAAATAAATAAATAAATAAATAAATACATACATACATACATACATACATAAATACATAAATATTATAGTTCCAGAAAGGTAAAAGTAATGGATTAGTACTTTTAACTTACAATATATTGATATATATTTTTGGAGAAAAGAACATTTTTATATATATTATTCTAAAACTATAATGAATAATATTACAGTTTCTGTTTTGAGGCTTAACTTCTGCAAATCTGTCTTCTTTTCATATTCGTGGTCAATAGATAGTATAGCTAGATTTGTCAACCTATCTTCACCATACTTAGTGGAAGAACACTTTCTATTGATTTCAATTTTTTTTTCATATGAGGCAACAGATATACAAAAGAAAAAAAATCTCAAATATAAAAATAAATTTGGTAGACATTTATAAAAATCTCAACCCTAATATTCCAGAAATTGCAGTAATGTTCATGCGATTTTTTTCCTCCTTCAGGCACAATTCTAGTGCCTTTGATATATTTTTCAGTTAGAAACATTTCCACTACAATATCTTTGCTAGAAAATTCATCAGAAATCTCTCTTTTTTTCTGGTAAATACTTCAACATTTTAACTCTTCAGCAAAAATCACTTTAAAATGGTTGACTAACAGTTTAAAGTGGACATTGACAGTTTTTGATTCATGGTTTCTACAATAATGGTCCAGTTCTTGCCGAAAATGAGGGATTCAGACATTATGATTTACTTGAATCTGGCAATCCGATAAGACCACCAACTTCTTCTTCTTCTTTTTTTTCTGGCAATCTTATCATTTTAATTCTTTTCCCTAGGAAATGTCCACTTCCTTTTATTTTATTGCTGTATAGTTAATGGTCTTATACAGCCTGGCTAAGCTGATTTAAAAAGGTCAGTTTTAAAGCTTGACGTCTTACTACATATTGTTGAAGGCTGATTCTGGTAGTTCGCAAATACTTTTGTCTGGTTAACCTTATTGAAAACTTTACACCAGAAAAAATTAAAACAGAAAAGAAAAAAAATGCACTGGAGAGAGAGTAAAGCTTGAGTTAATATTCTTGTGCTCTATCTTCTTTTGTGTCTTTCCTGAAGGCACAGCTTTTTCTCTTTTCAGAAAGCCTTTTACTGTTGTACCTAATATTCTGCTGCATTTTACAAGGAAGTGACACTGGAGTGAATGGATTATTTTCCCCCATACATTTCAAATAGTAAAAACTTGAAGTGGTCAGAAGACAGTTTAAATTATTTCAAAGTTTATTTTTTTGCCTTTATAATCATTGTGCTGTCATTGTTTATTTTGATTTTGCTGCATAAATATAAGAATATGTAGTACCATAGGGTTGGAGAGTTGAATTGTGCCCAAAGTGAGCTTGAGAGATTCTGAAGTATTACCAACTTACTCTCAAAACAAACGTATAGCTGCATCAATGTGTGTTTATTGCTAACTAGATAACTAGGAGTTTTCTGAATTAACTTTATGTGTAATATAATATTTATTAAAGAATAACTAACAAAAATGTGCTACTTTGAGGCTTGTATATTAATGTTAAAATCACCAGAAACTATCTTCCCTTTGCATGCCATTGTTGGGATTTCTTCTGATTCTATACATGGGAACCATCCCTTGTGTCTGGGTGCTTTTGTCCTTCCATTTTTCATCCTTGCCTTTTCTTTCACCAGTCATGCTTAACCCCATTTCTTTGACTTCCATGAAGAAATGGTGTCAAAGGAGAAAGAAGATCAGGTTGTCATGGTAGATAAGGCTATCACTTCACATCACCTTTTCCTCTGTAATGACTAGAAAAGATACAAAGATGAAGTGAGTTAATACAAGTAAGGATTTAGAACTGTATCTACACATACAAAGGACTCAATGCATGCATGCCATTACTTAAAGATGATTAGAAAGTGAGGCAGGCAATCTGGTATGGCACCTCCTTGAATGATAGCGTCATTAAACTTAGATGCTTTCTTATGCCCTCTTTTCACGTGACTCTTCTGGGTGTCAGAAGATTAAGTCTCCAGCAGAAGTTACTTTCTATGCCATGTCTAAGGAATCATAGCATTCGGTATATAAATGTTTTGGAAGGGAGACATTACAGACCATCACACTGGACATTCTCATTTTGGAAGTGGTTTAATTTTTGGAGTTGGGTCCTGGGTTACCAAGTTTTCTCTTTGGGAACCTTCATCCCCAACACATAGTGCAAGGTTCACCTGAAAAGGGGGGGCTTGTGCTTCTTTCAGCTTTGTCCTGGCAGATGGGTATTGCATTGAGAGAAATAAAATCATGCCCACCAAAGAGAATTTCCGAATGGGCATAGTAGTTATTTGCTTATTTTAAAAAAAGTTAAAGTATAATTTACATAGAAAGAGGGCTTAGATAGTGTTTATTTCTATAACTTTAAAAATTCTATACATTCTTCTATCTACTGTTCCAAGCAAGTATTGAATGTTTTTTATCATAGCAGAAAGTTTCCTCATTATTTGTTTATAAATAAAATTAAAGAAAAAACTTTGATCCAGGTCTCCAGTCCCTGAATACTGTACAAGGAGTCTAGGGCAGAAGGGAAATGGCAGAGCTGGGCTGGAAGGAGGAGTGGTTGACTGAAGTGCTATCTTGACCCACAGAAGAACAGTGAATGCTCCCTGACAGGTGAACTTATGAAGGTTCTTGTAATCAAGGGGAAGAATTGACTTCAAAAAACCAAAACCAAAACCAAAACAAAACATAACACAGCTGATTTGAAAACACTAAAAAATAAGGAATGTTAATCAGGTACAGTGTTTTTACTGGTGTTGAAAAATGTTTTCATAGTCTCCTGCCCGAATAGGTAGTTTGAGTTCTGACTTGTCCAGATTATGTAAAAAAAAAATGTAAATATCACTACTTTATTTTTTTTTCTATTTCATTTTTTTTTAAGTCAGAGGAGGGGAGATAGTGAGACAGACTCTTGCATGCTCTCCAACTAGGATTCACCTAGCAACCTCTGTTTGGGGCCAATGCTTAAATCAACCGAGCTAGTTTTAACACCTGAGGCTGATGCTTGGACCAACGAAGCTATCTTCAATGCCTTGGATGATACTCAAACCAATAGAGCCACTGGCTGCAAGAGGGGTAGAGGGAGAGAAGTGTGAGAAGGAGGGGGAGAGAAGCAGATGGTTGCTCCTTTTTTGTGCCCTGGTTGATAATTGAACCCAGGATGTCCATATACCAGGCTACTGCTCTAGCCACTGACCCAGCTGCTCAGGGTTCACTACTTTATTTATGACGTGTATCTACAACTCTAACTTTTAGGAGACAAAATTTGGTGTCTACCAAAGGACCAAAGAAGCAGAGGAAGCTTTTGGGTACACTTGCTATCCACAGTGTAATACTGGTGGCTGAGGCTAGGCAGGTTTGCATTGAATTTAGGTAGACAGTAGAGAAACTGCAGAACCAGAAAGCATCCAGCTATTATTCATTTATTGGAAGTTTGAAAAGATAAGTGAGTGAATAAACAAAAGAAATCTGCTTTTCACAGTGAAGTGCAAGGGATCAGGAAAACCACACCTTGCAGTGGCAGGAAAGTGATCTGGGAGAATTGCCCCTGAGGGAAAGCACCCATGGCCTTACATAGACTATACACAGTAGCACTATACTAGTGCTCACACACTAGTCAAGCAAAGTGCTTGCAGCTGGTAAACTAGTGAGCAAGCCTAAAACAGCTGTTTTCCCCCCACACGGAAAAGCTGATCTTCAAATGTTTATAATCCACACTGATTATGATAAATCCTTATTGCCAAACTAATTAATAAAATACTGATTCAAATGAAAACCTTTGAAAAACACAGGGCTTGTCATGTATCAGTGAACTTCTGCTCAGCACCTTCTCTTTTCATGTTTTTTAAAAAATATGTTGATGTAAAATCCCTGGCCAGATAGCTCAGTTAGTTAGAACATTGTTCTGATATACTAAGTGTTAGTCAAATAAGTTTGTAAAATATGATTTTTATGTTTGCTCGCTTATTGTTTGCACTGGGGGCTGGGTAGCACCAGATATATGTGGGTCTGTAAAATTGCCAATTACCTTCCTGCTTGGGGAAGAGCCATTGTTTTGCTAATGTTTGCTGGAGCAGAGGTATTCATGCCAGGAAGTTTTGAAAAGGAGACAAGAAGAAGGAGAAAGAGAGAAGCCATGTTTTGCAGGGAGAGCAGAGAGAATGCAGAGTGCTGAAGAAGAAGCCATGTTGGCAGAGAGTGAGAAGGGGAGAAGCTGTGTTGACAGGGAAAAAGAAGGTGTGCAGATGGGGAAACAGAGGTGAAGGGCTTTGTGAGCCCTACTGAGGTTTTAGGGGCCTTTGATTCTAGGAGAAACTGGAGAAGATTCTCCTGGTTGTGAAACCAGGGAATGTGTCAGTGGCTTTGGGAGTCCTGTATGTTTGCTCATGGGTTGGTGTGAGACTTTAATAAAGGAATGGCCCACCATTTTTTGGCTCCACTGCTTCTTTATCATCTGTTTGAATTCAGTGGGAACCTGTATGTGAATGGCTGTGATGGCAGCAGCCCTTGGCCTTACACCAAGTTTGCAGGTTCTTTCCTTAGTTAGGACACATACTAGAATCAACCAATAAATGCAGAAAGAAGTGGAACAACAAAAATCGATGTTTCTCTTTCTCTTTCTTATCAACAAATTAAAAAGAAAGTAAAAAAAATATGTTGACATAATACAGCTGTAAAATTGTGTAATCCACATTTGTGTAACCTTTGTTACTTGAGTCTGAACTAAGAACATTCTATTTTGCCAAAAATTCTCATTTAGCTTAAATGCAATAAAATAATACTACATTATTAACACCTGGTGTTCTATGAGAAACTTGATGTTCAGCAGCCCAAAGGTTGAGTATTTAGTATTGGAGTCTTGTGTGTGAGTTTGTGTGGGTGTGTGTGTATAGTAACTTATTATTTATTTTTAAGGGGGTGCTCACTTGAGAGTGAGGCAATTGTTTTAGTTTACACAGGGATTTTTAGGAAAGTAGTCAGTGTAAGGTTCTCTACTGGGGAACCTACAGTAGAGAAAAAGTACTGTCAGAATGTCTGGGCTAGAGGATATTGCTCCTGGTGACCTTGTTTTAATTCAAGGTTAATTATTAAAGTAGTTTCAGATCAAGAAATAATTGTTCTGAAAGGGAAGAGTAAACTCAGTGTTGGGTTTCTAACCAGAGTGTCATTCCTGGAGGGCTCCCCCTTTATGGCAGACCAATTTCAAGGACCAAGTTGAAGAAAAGAGCTAGAAAAATTAAATAGGGAGTCTATCATAATGCACTCTCATGTCCTGGGCAAAATTTGCAACCATCAATTATTGGAAGAGGAAGAAGGAAAGTGCCATGTTGCCTCCAAGGTCAGTCACTTGGGACAGGTAGATCTTTGCACAGGCCAGACTGGGTGCTAAAGGCAGGGGAACTTGCTGTACTATATTAATATGGGTCAACTCATTTATCCATGAATGAAAAGAATGCATGTATTCTCTCTCCCTTAGCATGAGAAGGAAGTGATTCCCATTCAGGAGTAGTTTTTGCAAGTCTCATAAAGAATAGTGTGCAAGGCCAGCTGGAAGCAGCATTGTAAAATAAGTTAAATGTGTTTTCAGTATGATAAAGATGTCTTGTAGAGTGAGACAGAGCTCTAATGTTAAGATTTTAGACTACTTTTCAAGTTAAGTTTGTATTGAGAATCATTTTCACTTGGGTGCTTTTTCTGCAATTAGAGGGTTCTAACACCAGATGGCACCTTTGTTATAATCATAAGGTCTGAAGAGCTGGACTTCTTATCCAATGTATGAGTGTGTGTGCATGTGGTAAAGTCAATGTGTATGTATATGGATAAATGTGTGTATGTATATATGTATAATATATTGATGCATGTAAATGTGTGTTTATTTACATAGGTATGACATTTGTGAGTGTATACTTTATATTTGCATGATGGCTCTGCAAAAACTTTAACATGTGATGAAAGAGCATATTCTCTGGATCTGGACTGCCTAGAATCAAAACCCAGATCTCCTATCCTCTAGCCTTATGATTTCAGTCAAATTATATAACTTATGTATGCCTCAGCTTCCTCATTTATAAAAATAATTTAATAGTGCCTATTTCATAGATATATTGTGAAATTGAATGAGTTAATTCATTATTATATAATTTACTCAAGAGTTGATCTTTATTTTGCCCCCCTTACAGTAATTTCATGTCCAATTACAAATGAGGGATCAGACTTGTACAACCTAATCAGGATGGTCCTTTTTGTCAGAGTGACCGGCCTGGGTACCCAGCTGCCAGTCAGTAAGTATCATAGTCCCTCCTTACCTATGGGGGAAGGTTTTCCAAAACACCTGTGGATGTCTAAAACCACAGATATTACCAAACCCTACATAAACTATATATTTTTTGTTGTTGTTTGTTTTCCCCAACATACACATCTTTTCAATTAAAAAAAGCGCTTTATGGCTTTACTTTGGAATATCTGAATGACAAGCATCACTACTTTTATGCTTTGGGGCTACTATTAAGTAAAATAAGGATTACTGGAACACAGGCACTGCAATAATATGACAGTCTATCTGATAACCTACGAATAAGCTACTAAGTGACTAATGGGGAGGGAATGTATACAGTGTGGATGTGCTAGAGAAAGGGATGATTCATGTCCTGTGTGGACAGAGTGGAATGAAACGAGATTCTATCACATTACCCAAAATGGTACGCAGTTTAAAACTTAAGAATTTGTTAACTTCTAAAATTTTTCATTTAATACTTTTGGACCCTGATTGGCTGCAGGTAACTGAAATTATGGAAAGTGAGACCATGAATAAAGGGGGACTACTATATGAGGCATATATGGCACTTTTCTGAACACTGAAATATGGGCAGGTGTAGGAAGAAATGTTCATTCAGTTAGATCAATAAGACATGAATGCAGGGTTTTTTTGGGGGGAAATAAGGTCTCCTTTGATGTTTGGATACAAACCATAGAACTACTGCAGTTCTTAATATCATGAGAGAGCAAATTGAAGATGTTTACATCTCACAGCAAGAATAGAGAGACCAAGAGAAACTAGACCCTGAGAACATAAGAGCTGTGGGTCAAACCAGTTCTGAGGCTTGTCCTCCCTCTGAGATCAGCAAATCACCTTTATTTTTTAAGCCAGTTTGAGTTGGTCTTTATGATAGAGTTCTAACTGACATAAGATCATTAAACCAGCTGAAGAAGGCCAATGTTAGTAATTAATATGTCTATATGATGATCTCTTATATAAAAATAAAAAATAATGTAAATTTGAAAATAAAAGAGAAACTTGTTGCCATACTGGTCTCTTCTTACTAATTATTAGCTGTTATGTATGCATCTTGGTTCTTATTTCCTTTTACTTTAAAGCCTCAGATAATAAGCTTTGGTTCTTTTAGGTCATCTGTCTAATACTGTGTTGGATCATTCATGTTTATCTCTTAACATAGCTGTGCGAGTGAATTTATAATTAAAATCCCTGCTGCTGTACATCCTCATAGGGTTGACTATAGCTTGTTTTCTAGTTCTTCTCACCCTCAACTAGAATAAACTTCCATAAGGGGGGTGGGAAATGAAGAAAATCATAGTGTGATCCTTCCCAAACTAGAAAGCATTCTACTAGCTAATAGTTGTTAAGTTAAAAACCAAACCAAACCATAAAAGCTCTATGGTCAACTCAGTTGGAAAATCAGATTTGATAAAAATTAATGTGATTTTTTAACTGTAATACCTTACAGACATTTAAAATGTAAAAAAAAAATTATTAGGGTAAATGCTGCTGTGATAGAAAAAAAAGAAAAAGAAAACTACTGAAATTTCAGTTGCTTACCATCAGATGTGGCTCATGACATTGTCTAATCTCATAGTTCTTGATTAACTGGCTGCCTCCAAAAGATAATTCATACTGCTAAGTACTGTCTACTGGAATTTCATCCTCCTCAACATGTAGCTCCAAAATCGCCCCAGGTTTATTTCCATTCCAGAGAGTTGGAAGAAACAAAGTTCAAGGAAGACCGTGCACAGTAAGTTTTTATGGGTCAAGCCAAAAAATGGCACATATGACTTCTACCCAGATGACATATCCCAGTGAATAATGGGAAAGGTGATCTGGAAAACAAGGAGATGTATGGACACATAGTAGTCTCTGCCACACACATGTTTTAACTCTATAAGAGAAACTTATAGTATCAAGTTTTTTTTTTAATTCACTTATCCAAAGTCAAAGATCTTTCCCATCATTCCAGCATCAATTCATTCAAGTATTCCATGTAATACACTTTGAAAAATGCTTATGTTTCTTCTTTTGGAACCTGCTTTTAAGGAGCTGTTGTGAGGTTCTTGCCTTCTAACCATGTTATAGAAACAGAAAAACAAATGCTGCAGAGAGACATCTACAGATAATGACCCTGCATATCATATTTTCAAATCAATAGATAATTTGTTTTCTTAGCTACTTTATACTTTTTCTGTTTTTCTGTTTAAGAATACCTTATTTGTCCTTTTTCTCTAGCTTACTTAGCTCTTGGGAGTGGAGTTCAAACCTAGCCATCAACATTTCTCCCATACAGCTATGCCCCAGGATGATTAAAACTGCATTTAAATAGAGACGGAAGCTTTCCTTTGGCTTTATGGCAATAGTCTTAGCTGTCTCTAAGGTCTTCCTACATTTCCCATGTGCCCTCCCACCATTTCCTGTGCCTTCCTGAATCGTCCAGGGCCTTCCTAACATTTTCTTTCCCATTATAGATGATCACTTCATACTTTGTTTACTTTTTCTTTCCAAACTCATCACCATGAAGACAGAAACAACTGACCAGGTTTGTGTGTAACGTTTACCTTTTAGCATGAGACAAAACCTGAAAGGAGGAGAATGAACTTTTAATGGTGGGATTTCAGGTATCAGTAACCGACCTTGGGGAGATGTTTTGAGAAGGACAGCGTTGCTCCAGTATTCAGAACACCCAGGTTGTGTCACTACCACCCAGGCCCATTTATGAGGTTACCCCTGATCAAAAGTGCCCTGGTATTTCTTTCAGTGAAGGCAGATCAACTCTTAATTTGGCCCTTATGCCATTTCTCTGCACATATTGACTTTATTACAGAATGGCAGGATTTTCTTCCTAGACAAGTTTATGAGATGTCATTTCCCATTACAACGATTACAAAAACTTAACAAGTTTAATTTCCTTACCTGTTTTATTCCACTTTGGCCCCAAACCTAATTTTTCAAGTGTAAAAATACTCTTAGATGATTACCCTGAATGAAACCATGACCTCAAGTTTGCTCTTCTCTTCCTAACCCATTTATTCTAGATATTTAGACCTATATGTACCTGAACATTTGAGATATAGAGAATAAATTATTTCACACATCTAATGAATCACTGATCAAATCTTATCAATACAAATGAATATTTTGCCAAAAAAACCGTTAAATTTTACATTGCAAAGTGGAGAGGACACTTGTCATTCTGGAGACAAGTAGGGTCTCCATTTCAATAGAGGAAGTTATTTCTTGGAAGTGTGTTTCCATTAGATAGTTGCATTTGATGAATTTGTTACAAAAATTTTGCCAAGAAAAATGATAAAAGTGAAGTCATAATTTGTACATAAATTTTTGAGAAACAACATTTTGTAAAAAGTTTTGTTTTTATTGATTTAAAAAATGAAAAAAAGGATTTTATGATTGACATGCATAGATACTCTGGTACAATAATTGAGAAAATTTTGGGAAATATCTATATTATTTGGTGATATATATGTTTATTAGAAGAAAAATTAAATTTGAGATCAAATTCAAGATAATTGATTATAATAAATTTACATATATTCTAAAGACTAAGTAATATTTAACTTACATTGTTTAATCTTAGAGAAACTAAGGGCTATGGCAAAAAGACCAGCAGTAGGTGAAGATTCAAAATATGCATTTTCTCCTTCTTGCTATTGTAATAACTATTTTTAAATACAAAATTATATTTTTGACCAAGAACACAATTTGTAAATACTAAATTCAAAAATATAAAGAACAAACTTTTTTTTCCCCGTAATTCATGAACAATGGAAGCCTCAAACCCAGAATATTGTATTGTAGTTTCAATACTAAAAGAATTAGAAATCTTTAGTCCTCAGTTTTTTAGGGAAAATAACACATTTATACTTTGTTGAACCTCTTCCTGCTAGAAAGTTTCAATGAGTATGCTGATCTGTTCAGAAATCAGGGGTGATAATCATAGAGGACTTCCTATATCTTTAAAACAACAAGGATGTAAGAGTGTTGGTAAATATTATTTATGATGAAATAATAAAACCAACTCATTAAAATAGACTTCCAATTTCTTGTCTGCATTACATTCTTGTGCAGATGTATACATATACAACAAACTGGATGTCACCAGAATTTTAAATTTACATCTATTTACATTACAGAACCTGTGTCTAGCATATAGATTACCTAATAACTCTCATGTTGGTGAGAGTTAGTAATTCCTATCAGCACTTATTCTTTCTTTTTTTTAAAAAAAGACTTATTCTTTCTTTTTTTTAAAAAAAGACCAAGAGTTAAAAGTTTACTGTGAAACTTATGAAAATACGTTTGTTCAGCTGGGCCATGCTGACCCTTTTCTGCTTCCCTTGGATTCCACTGAATCTTGGTGAGGGTAAGGTGAAAGTGAGACACATCAATTCAACATAGAATTGGGGTGTGCTAAAGGTTTCACTGCCCTAATTAAAAAAGCCACTGTGTTTTTATGGCAGGATTCTGGAGGGATGCACTGATTTCCTGATGAATGTTGACAGGGCTTTTAAAGTTGTAAAACAACATTGCTTGAATATGGCATTAAATGAAAGAATTAGTTTAGCCTTGCTGTTCTTGGGTGTTATTAGCTGATTAAGCTGAAGCCAAAGTGGAAACCATCTTTGGGCTATTGCATTTATTTTCTCAGCTTTACTGTTTGTTTGTTTCTTAGCAATTATTTCAGAAGATTGGTAGCTAGGTTTCTTTACTACAGTCTTTAAATACTACCCATGGCATAAAAGATGAACCATTTTGTCCCTGAGTATATTAGTTGCTGCAAAATACCTGGTAGAGCCCCCCCACCCCAATTTTTGCATCATAACTTTGACTAGTATGTTTGCGTATGTACTTCTGTGGTGACAGACTTGATTTAGGCCAAATCCACTTTCACTCTAATACATCGTTATTTTCCCATGAATCTTTAATTTTGCAGAGACTCAGTTTTCCTCAGCTATAAAATGGGCATGATGATACCTTGCAAATTTATTATTAGAGTTAGAGATCATATAAAGTGCTTAACAGTTCATGGCACAGACTAGACATTCAATAAAGGGTTGAGTGTTGTTATTGAAATAGTCTAGTGAGAGTAAAATGAGTTATTGCCATTTTTGTTAGAACAAAATGCTGTTTTCACAAAAGGAAATAAAATAAAATCTGAACACCTGCTTAGAACTAATTTTAGGCCTTTGGTAAGAATTGGCATACATCTTTGAAGAATTAATTTTGATTGATTTAGGTAATTTGACTCCTATAGAAATTTTGAATAAAGTCTTAAGGGAAGTTGGATGAGATTCTTTCAGTCATTACATAAAATATAGTGAGTGTCTGAGAGCTAATTTAACCCAGAACAGATAATATAAAAATGAGAACATACTACAATAGATGAGATGTAGGTTAGAGCTAAAATATCACATGACTTTTCTAATGAGGTGTTGAAATACTAAATTAGAAAATTGAGAGAGATACTAGATACTCCTTTTCTGATATTTTAAAGTCTGCCAGTTGTAATGTAATTTGCTAACAGATTGTAAGATTCTTAAAGTTTAATCTTCTGTATCAACAATTTTATTTATATTTATCCATTCTAAAAAGATACAAAATTTAGAAAACTGCTTTATACTCGAAGATGTTCGCTATAGTGTCATATATATATGTCATATATATATATATATATATATGCGCCATATAGATATAGCACCTTGGAAACAATTTAAATGTATAAAAATAAAAAAAATAATTAAAACAATTATGCTAAATTTCATGTAAATAAATATTGTATAAGCAAGTTATATGTGAGAAGTTTAATGAGAATATTTCTACAAAGAAAAAGTGAATATACAAGATTATTTATAAGTTATTATTTTAGCAGTATAAAACAATTATTGAAAAAAAAGGCTGGAAGAAAATATTTATTTGAATCATATAAAGTTGTTGATTTTGACCTATAGAAGGACTATTTCACATGGTTCAACCTATCATTAACATATGAGTACCTTTGGGACATGATAAATTTTCAGCAATATTTTATTTCTGTGAAGTTTTGACAATTTTCTATTTTCACAGAAACAAATTTTTATAATTTTAACAGAATATTTAGTTAAAAAACTTAATTTAAAAGAAACTTTTCAAATTTAGGCAAAATTGAAAAAAATTAAGTAGATTTACATTTCTGGCAGTATTACAAACTTAATACTCTGAAAAGCTTTACACTACAGAATAATTCAAAGTAGTATATAAAGTGTTTGGGAAAACTTTTCAATGCATGGCTGAGTTGGCAACAGAGTAAGAAAATCTCCAGCAGTCACACATAAAGCAAAAACATAAATCCTTGAAGGAAAGCCTATTACTGTTCTTTGGGCACCTGTGGATTTCTGGTGATTCAGAGATTAAGTTTTAATGGCCCCATAGGAGCAGCAAACATACCGTAGTGTCCCTATAAAATAGGGAGTCAGATCAAAGGCCTGTGTATGAAGCCAAGACTCAACCTACCCCAAAGGACCACATCTTCCCCAAAGGACTACACCTTCAGTGAATAGTGAGTGAGTGAGAGGTAAATCCTAATTTACAAGGGAAACTTGTCTATTTTATTTTTAACTCTAACTAGAAAAAAAATTATTAGATAAAAGTAAGTTGAAAGACAGCTAGAAGAAGCAATATAAATCTTCTGTGTATGAAAAAACTCTCAACTTCATGATTCTACAGAAATTCTTTCAAATAAAACTTCCATCAGATAATGGATATAACAGCCAAACTTCAGAATGCAGAAGTGAAAATAAAAGAAACTTGGCTGGAATTTAGCAGAAATACCTAGTGGTTAAATCGAATATCCAAGACATATGATATTCAAATAGTCAAATATAGAGTAGAAAATGAACACTACATACAGCTGAAGAAAAGGACCTAATTGGAAGATGAGCTTAAAGAAATGCCAAATGCCCAGTTACCATGAGAAAGAAATCAAGCATCATGGATCACAAAATGAGAAGGTTCAATACATATAATCATGTATCATGTATATTGCAGATACTAGTCTAAGAAATAATAGTAAAAAATTCCCCCCAAATTTTAAGAAACAGAAATCCTAAGATTTAGGTATCACTTAATTCCAAGCAGTAAAAATGCAAAGGCATATATATCATTAATGTGGTGAAGCTGCAGAATAACAAAGAAAAAAGAAAAGCTTAATGAATATTTAAAGAATATGAACAGATTAGCAACAAATAACATTTAGATGGAAAAAAACCCACAAAAATTAGAATATAGTGTTACATTACTTTCAAAGACTGAGAAAAAATAAATGTAAACTTGGAATTCTATAACTGCCAAAATTGTCTTTTAAGGATAATATAATAAGAATGAGACACTTTCAGATAAACACAAAAACTGTTTGCCATTAAATATGGTGTTTATTCCCATCAATAGAAGATCAACTGACCAATATACTTCAAGAAGAATGAAAATGATCCCAGAGGGAGTGTCTGAAGAGCAAGAAAAAAGAAAAAAGAATAAAGTAAAGAGTGAACATGTGGGTAAGTCCCAATAAATATTTATTGTATAAAACAATACTATAAGTAAAAACAGCAATGATAACGTTTAATTTCTGAGATTTAAAAAATCCTTTAGATACAAGTAAAATGTTTCCTAATAATAGCATATAAGTTATAATTTCATTTATTTTTATTATTTTATTTTTATTTATTTTGTGACAGAGACAGAGAGAGATAGAGAGAGGGACAGATAGGAACAGACAGACAGGAAAGGAGAGAGATGAGAACCATCAATTCTTCATTGCAGCACCTTAGTTGTTCATTGATTGCTTTCTCATATGTGCCTTGACTGGGGGGCTACAGCAGACTGAGTGACCCCTTGCTCAAGCCAGCAACCTTGGGTTCAAGCTGATGAGCCTTGCTCAAACCAGATGAGTCTGCACTCAAGCTGGCGACCTCAGGGTTTCAAACTTGGGTCCTCCACATGCAAGTCCAACACTTTATCCACTGTGCCACCACCTGGTCAGGCTGGAGTTTTATTATCAAAATATTTTATACTTCAATATGTTTACACATCAACATTTCTAAATAGCCATTAAATAGAAATAGAGTATAAAATTCCAAACTAATATAATTAAAAAAAAACCCAGAAACTTTAAGTAATCTAAAAGATGACAATAAAAATATAAACAAAAAAAGCAAAAATAAGATGGAAAAAAATTTAATAATCTCAAAAAATATCACTGAGCTAAACTTTTGTGAGTAGACTAAGTTTGTCTAACTGGATTTAAGAGGCCTAAGCCTATGTTGTTTATTATAAACTGTCCTACAATACAAAAATATAAAAGTTGAAAATAAAAGGCTGAAAGAAAGTATACTAGGAAAATAATAACAAAAAGTTAATTGCTGTGGTTATGATAATTTACAAAAAAAGGCTTTAAGACAAGAATCACTAAGGATTTAAGACAAGAATCACTACTGGAAATTAAAATATTTAAGACAGATAGCTAAATGTTTGGATTCTGTTGGAATTAATAACAATTAGTTCAAAACACGCATGCACATAACTTCAAAACATCTAAAGTAAATGATAAAAACTATAAGAATAAAATAAAAATGCATTATCATTATAATTAATATAACAATAACTCTAAAAATTAATGAATTGATTAAAGCAAAAGAAGTAATGTTAGAATATAAGACATTTGCCCACAACATGCAACAAACATTATATTGACTTCTACACTAAACGATTGTAGAAAACATTCTTTTCAAGCTCATTGAACATTTATGAAAACTATTTACTAGAATCTCATCCAATTTTATAGAATAGTGATCATGAAGACTGTTTTATAATAATAACACAATAAGTTAGAAATATACTATAAAAACATAACTAAATTGCATCATATTTTTGAAAATTATAAGACTAAATAACTAGTAGGCCAAATAAAAATTATAATTGAATTTGGAAAAGACAATTAAATAAAAATGAAAATATTACAGATTGAATTTATGAACTGAAGATAAAGCAATACTTAAATATTTATAGTGGAAAAGAATGACAAGATTGATAAACTAATACTGTAACTCAAAAATTAAATTAAAAGTATTAGAGTAAAACAAAAAAAAAGCAAAAAAAGTACAGATAAAAGTAGACATGAATGAGGATAAAAGAAAACAAAGAGAATCCAAGAAGTTGGATTTTTTTTTGCAGTGACAAATAAAATAGCTCATTGTCTTGTAAGATTGATAGAAAAAATGACATAGAAGGCACCAAAAAATCCTATATTCAGAAGAAAATATGAGACATAACTCCTGATGCAGGGAACCTAAAAAGATAACAGAATATTGTTTTCAACTTATTTAATATATTAAAGAGTGAATGAAATGTAGATATTTCTTGAAAAACATGTTATCTAAACAAACAAAAGAGGAAAGAGAAAATCTGAATAGTCTCATACTAAAAGAATTTGAAATTTTTTCAAATACTTTAAAATGTTAAATAACAAGTAATTTTACATTTTTTACTGCAAATAGGAATATAAAGGACATTTCCCATCTTGTTTTATGAGGGTGTTATACCTTATTATCAAAACCAGACAATAACGTTATGAAAAAGGGCAATTACAAAATAATATCACTCACTAATACAAATGTAAGACTTCTAAAAGAAATAACAAGCAAATAAAATGAAATGAAACATACATCATTACTGGGCTTATTTTCTAATTATGAAGTTAGTTCAATATTAAAAAAATACTATATTAACAGAGTAAAGAGAAAAATATTACAATCATCTTAATAAATAAAAACTAAAAGTAATTAAAGCTCCCAATTTATTTATATTAAAAATATCTCGGCCCTGGCCGGTTGGCTCAGTGGTAGAGCGTTGGCCTGGCGTGCGGGGGACCCAGGTTCGATTCCCGGCCAGGGCACATAGGAGAAGCACCTGTTTGCTTCTCCACCCCCGCCCCCTCCTTCCTCTCTGTCTCTCTCTTCCCCTCCCGCAGCCAAGGCTCCATTGGAGCAAAGATGGCCTGGGCGCTGGGGATGGCTCCTTGGCCTCTGCCCCAGGCGCTAGAGTGGCTCTGGTCGCTGCAGAGCGACCCCCCAGAGGGGCAGAGCATCGCCCCCTGGTGGGCAGAGCATCGCCCCTGGTGGGCGTGCCTGGTAGATCCCTGCCGGGCACATGCGGGAGTCTGTCTAACTGTCTCCCCATTTCCAGCTTCAGAAAAATACAAAAAAAAAAAAAACTCAATAAACTAGAAATAAGAACATCTTTGATCTGTTAAGTGTTATTTATCAAATAATTACTCATATTTATTTAAATTACAAAATGCAAGCCTGACCTATAGTGGCACAGTCGATAAAGTGTTGACCTGGAATACTGAGGTCACTGCTTTGAAACCCTGGGCTTACTTGGTCAAGGCACATATGGGAGTTGATGCTTCCAGCTCCTCCCTCCCTTCTCTCTCTAAAATGAAAAAATAAAAATCTTATAAAAATTGTAAAATGCAAAAACATTCTCTTTAAAGTCAGAAACAATCCAGTAATGCTGTAACCATTTTTATTTAATAGCTTATTGTTAGTCCTAATCAATATAATAAAAGAAGAAAATTAAGTGGTATAAAATTTGGAAAGAAAAAAACAAAACTATTATTACTGAAGATAGCAGAATTATATACATAAAGATGAACTGACAATTTCTTTTGAATTAGTAGAAGAATTTAGGTGCTAGATATAGATCAAGATATGAGTCAATTAGATATTATCATCAGCAACAAACAATGAGGAAATGTATATATTTGAAAGATGCTATTTACAATGGAAACAAAAATTAGATGCTAGAAATAAATTTTAGAGATTTCCAGAAACTTTAGAAAGAAAATTATGACAATGTATTGAAAGATACTAATAAGACCTAGAAAATGAAAGATAATATAAAAATATACAAAAGATACTACTAAGATGTAAATAATGTTACAAAAATAACAATTCTTTTTTAATCTCCAGACTCAGTGAAATTTCAAAACAAATTTTAGTAGTTTTTAATAATATTAGAGAGATGAATTTAAAAAGTATAAACAGAAGAACACAGGACAGTAAATAGTTGAGGCATTCCTGAAGAAGAACAAAGTAAGAGGACTTAGCTTATATAAAGAACTAGTACAGAGAGACAAGATGGCAATGGAGGAGGCAGACATACCAACTTCCACCTCTCAGAACCAAAGTGGATTACAAACTAATTTTAAGAACCATCATCTGGAAAATCCAACTTTGGACTAAACTAAGAGGACTCTTCAACCAAGGAACACTGAAGAAGCCACACTGAGACTGGTAGGAAAAGCAAAAACACAGAGAGGGCTGCCCAGCTACCCAGAGTGAATGGCAGCTGGGAGAGAATTGCGTGGTGAGAAGTGAGTTTAGCAGAGAGGAGAGGGTCTTGAGCCCCAGGAACAAAGCCCCAGCCTGCAGCCCCAGGACCTAGAAGAGGTATATGGATAATATTTAGCTGGAAACAAGACAGGACACTGTTTGTGAGAAAGAGACTGATTTCTCAGACTCAGGATTCTTCTTAAAGGGACCGTGCAGAAAACCTCTCTCACAACCACTCACCTGGGGCTACTGGGTATGAGGAGAGAGGAGACGACCAGAGCAACAGGAAGAGAGTGTAATCTAGGAGGCACAGGAAGAAACATTTTGAGAGACAGCCACCCTAACCCCTGGGACGAGTCACTCCCCAAATCTGAAGTGAATATTTCCCCTGGAAACAGCAATACCAGCAAAGGGAAGCAGGACACCAGCCAAACAAGCTCTCCTGCAGCACTCAGAGCAGAGTTGCTTGGAAGGAAGGAGCTTTCGTGACTACAGTAGTGAGTCTTAGGGTCTGAGCTGCAGCACCCCCACCCACATGGCTGAGGGCTCACCCAAGGTCAGGTGGTGGCCGGACGTGGAAGGCACAGTTCTTTCAGTGAGGGCAGAAGCTGGCTGGCCACCACTGAGGCCCAGGTGTGAGCTCAGTCTTGCCCAGCTGGGGAGAAAAGGATGTGCAAAAGGGTTAAGCCCAGATGTGGGCTGCCTGCAATCCAGCCTGTGGGGGAAGGGGCAGAGACCCACCCCTGAGCAAGAGTTCAAGAGCACAGCCTTGCCCCACCCCCGGAACCAAGGCTTGTGGCCTGACTTGTGAGCCGGCTCCTCCTGCAAGGGTGGAGCAAAAAGCCCAGAACAGGCGGAGCCCCGCTACTGAGCATGGGCACGCAATTCTGCCTGGTCTGTGGAGCCAAGGCTTGCAGCCATCCCATGAGTGGGCTCCTCCTGCAGGGCCAGGGCAAAAGCCCAGAATCAGGCAGAGACCCTGCAGTTGAGCAAAGGTGTTCAGCCCTGCCCTCAGGGCCAATCATAATGCCACCCACAGGGGCAAAGTGAAGGCTAAGGCCACCAAAGCTTGCACACCTGAGCTCACGATCACAGCCACTCCCATGAAGGAGAGGTGGAAACCACAGCAACAGCCCAGCCCCAGTGGGCAGGCACCGGCAACACCCATAACCAAACACCTTAGGCAGCAACAGAAGAGGGGGTGGCAGTCTTGTAGACAGACCACACCTAGGGAACACAGAGGCCACACCCAGTGGACTCCAGTGGCCAAAACCTTTTTTTACACAGACAGAATGAGAAGGCATTGAAATGCAACACAAATGAATCAAGAGGAATCCCCAGAAAAGGACCTAAATGAGTCAGATATAACCAGATGCAGAGTTTAAAATAACGGTTGTTAGAATGCTCAAAGATATTATTAGAACAATAGATGGTTATTACGAACACCTAAATAAAGAGATAGCAAATATAAAAAAAAGACATTGAAATAATAAAAAAGGATCAGTCCGAAATGACAAATACAATATCAGAAATGAAGAACACATGGAAGGAATTAAAAGCAGGATGGATGAAGCTGAGCATCAAATCAGTGAGTTAGAGGACAAGATAAATGAAGGCACAGAAAGCAGAGCAGAAAAAAGAAAAGAGACTCAAAATTCTGAGTAAACTCTAAGAGAGCTCTGTGACAACATGAAGAGAAATAACATCCGCATCATAGGGGTTTCTGAAGAAGAAGAGAAAGAACAAGGGATAGAAACTGTGTTTAAAAATATCATAGCTGAGAACTTCCCTCAATTAAGGCAAGAAAATATCTCACAAGTTCAAGAAGCACAGAGAACTCCATTAAAGAGAGACCTAAAGAAATCAACACCAAGACACATCATAATTAAAATACCAAAGCTAAATGATAAAGAGAAAATACTAGAAGCTGCTAGAGAAAAAAAAAGACTATCACCTACAAAGGAGCCCCCATAAGTATGACTTCCGACTTCTCAACAGAAACACTTGAGGCCAGAAGGGAATGGCAAGAAATATTCAAATTAATGCAGAACAAGAGCCTAAAACCAAGACTACTTTATCCAGCAAGGCTATCGTGTAAAATTGAAGGAGAAATAAAAAGCTTTCAAGACAAAAAAACCTCAAGGAATTTACTACAACCAAACCAATGCTGCAAGAAATGCTAAGGGGTCTGTTGTAAACAGATCAAAGGAGAAAAAGAATATAGTAAAAGAAGAATACAGTTTTAAAGAATAAAATGGCAATAAACAACTACATATCAATAATAAACTTAAATGTAAATGGATTAGATGATCCAATCAAAAGACATAGGGTACCTGCGTGGATAAGAAAACAGGACCCATACATATGCTGTTTACAAGAGTCACACCTTAAAACAAAAGATGCACATAGACTGAAGATAAAAGGATGGAAAAAAACTATTTCATACAAATGGAAATTAAAAAAAACTGGGGTAGCAATACTTATATCAGACAAAATGGACTTTAAAACAGAGGTTATAGTAAGAGATAAAGAAGGTCACTACATAATGATAAAGGGAGCAATTCAACATGAAGATATTACCGTTATAAATATGTATGCACCTAATATAGGAGCACCTAAATATATAAAGCAGACTTTGATGGATTTAAAGGGCAAGATCAACAGCAATACTATAATAGTAGGGGATTTCAATACCCCACTAACATCACTAGATAGATCCTCAAGAAAGAAAATTAACAAAGAAACAGCAGACTTAAAGAACATACTAGATCAACTTGATTTAAGAGATATCTTCAGAACCTTTCACCCTAAAGCAGCAGAATATACATTCTTTTAAAGTGCTCATGGTACATTCTCTAGGATAGACCACATGTTAGGCACAAAAATGGCTTCAACAAATTTAAGAACATTGAAATAATATTGAACACTTTCTCTGATCATAATGGCATGAAACTAGAAATCAACCACAACAGAAAAACTGAAAAATACTCAAACACTTGGAAACTAAGTAGCATGATATTAAATAACAAATGGGTTAACAGTGAGATCAAAGAAGAAATAAAAAATTCCTAGAAACAAATGATAACGGGCATACATCAACTCAAAATTTATGGGACACAGTAAAAGAAGTCCTGAGAGAGAAGTTCATAGCATTACAGGCATACCTCAAGAAGCTAGAAAAAGCTCAAATAAACAACTTGACCCTGCATCTAGAAGAACTAGAAAAAGAACAGCAAGTAAAACACAAAACTAGTAGAAGGAAGGAAATAATAAAGATCAGAGTAGAAATAAATGACATAGAGACTAAAGAAACAAAACAGAGGATCAATGAAACCAGGAGCTGGTTCTTTGAAAAGGTAAACAAGATAGATGAACCTTTAACCAGACTCTCCAAGAAAAAAAGAGAGAGGACTCAAATAAATAAAATTAAAAATGAGAATGAAGAAATAATAACTGACACAACAGAAATATAAAATATTGTGAGAAAATACTATGAAGAACTGTATGCCAAAAAACTAGACATCCTAGATGAAATGGACAAATGTCTTGAAACATATAATCTTCTAAAAATCAATCTGGAAGAATCAGAAAACTTATACAGACCAATTACAAAAAATGAGATCAAAACAGTTATCAAAAAACTCTCCCAAAAGAAAAGTTCTTGGCCTGATGGCTTCACAAGTGAATTCTACCAAATATTCCAAGAACAACTAACTCCTATCCTTCTCAAACTATTTCAAAAAATTCCAGAGGAAGGAAGACTGCCAAGCTCTTTTTATGAGGCAAGTATAATTCTGATTTCAAAACCAGGCAAAGACAATACAGAGAAAGATAATTGTAGTCCAATATCCCTGATGAATTTAGATGCTAAAATCTTCAACAAAATATTAGCAAACTGGATCCAGCAATATATGAAAAAAAAATCATACACCATTATCAAGTGGGATTTATTCTTGGAAGGCAAGGCTGGTACAATATTCACAAATCAATCAATGTGATTCATCACATAAACAAAAGGAAGGAGAAAAACCATATGATAATTTCAATAGATGCAGAAAAAGCATTTGATAAAATCCAGCACCCATTCATGCTCAAAACTCTCAGCAAAGTGGGAATACAGGGAACATACCTCAACATGATAAAGGCCATCTATGACAAACCCACAGCCAACATCATACTCAATGGGCTAATCCCCTTAAGATCAGGAACAAGGCAGGGGTGTCCCCTTTCACCACTTTTATTCAACATAGTTCTTGAAGTCTTAGCCACAGCAATCAGAAAGAAAAAGCAATAAAAGGCATCACAATTATAAAAGAAGAAGTAAAACTATCATTATTTGCAGATGATATGATATTGTATATAGAAAACCCTAAAGTCTCAGTCAAAAAACTACTGGACCTGAAAAATGAATTCAGCAAGGTGGCAGGATATAAAATTAATACTCAGAAATAAGAGGCATTTTTATACACTAACAATGAACTGTCAGAAAGAGAAATTAAGGAAGCAATCACCTTCACCATTGCAACCAAAAAAATAAAGTACTTAGAAATAAATTTAACCAGGGAGATTAAAGACTTGTACTCGGAAAATTATAAAACATTGATAAAAGAAATAGGGATGAGCCCTGGCCGGTTGGCTCAGCGGTAAAGCATCGGTCTGGCGTGCAGGAGTCCCAGGTTCAATTCCCAGCCAAGGCACACAGGAGAAGAGCCCATCTGCTTCTCCACCCCTCTCCCTCTCCTTCCTCTCTGTCTCTCTCTTCCCCTCCCACAGCCAAGGCTCCATTGGAACAAAGATGGCCCAGGCTGAGGATGGCTCTGTGGCCTCTGCCTCAGGTGCTAGAATGGCTCTGGATGCAACAGAGCGATGCCCCAGAGGGGTAGAGCATCGCCCCCTGGTGGGCATGCCGGGTGGATCCCGGTCGATCGCATGTGGGAGTCTGTCTGACTGCCTCCCTGTTTCCAGCTTCAGAAAAATGAAAAAAAAATAAAAAGAAATAGGGATGATAGAAACAAGTGGAAGCATATACCGTGCTAATGGTTAGGAAAAATAAACATCATTAAAATGTCTATATTACCCAAAGCAATTTATAAATTCAATGCAATACCAATCAAAATACCAATGACTTACTTCAAAGATATAGAATACATATTCGAAAAATTTATATGGAACCAAAAGAGAACATGAATAGCCTCAGCAATCTTGAAAAGGAAGAATAAAGAGGGAGGTATCACACTTCCGGATATCAAGTTATACTACAAGGCCATTGTACTCAAAACAGCTTGGTACTGGCATAAGAACAGGCATATAGATCAATGGAACAGAACTGAGAACCTAGACATAAACCCACACTTTTATGGACAACTGATATTTGACAAAGGAGGTAAGAGCATACATTGAAGTAAAAACAGCCTCTTCAACAAATGGTGTTGGGAAAATTGGACAGCTACCTGCAAAAAAATGGAACTAGACCACCAACTTACACCAGTCACAAAAATAAACTCAAAATGCATAAAATACTTAAATGTAAGCCGTGAATCCATAAGCATCTTAGAAGAAAACATAGGCAGTAATCTCTGTGACATCTCTCGCAGCAATATATTTGCCGATTTATCTCCACGGGGAAGTGAAATAAAAGACAGGATAAACAAATGAGACTATATCAAACTAAAAAGCTTTTGAACAGCTAAAGACAATAAGAACAAAATAAAAAGACAAACTACACAACGGGAGAATATATTTGACAATACGTCTGATAAGGGGTTAATAACCAAAATTTATAAAGAACTTGTAAACTTAATACCAGGAAGACAAACAATCCAATCAAAAAATGGTCAAAAGAAATAAATAGAAACTTCTCCAAAGAGGACATACAGATCCCAATAAGCATATGAAAAAATGTTCAACATCACTTCACTAATCATTAGAGAAATGCAAGTTAAAATCACGACGAGATATCTCACACCGGTCAGAATGGCACTCATCAACAAAGCAACACAGAATAAGTGCTGGCGAGGATGTGGAGAAAAGGGAACCCTCCTGCACTGCTGGTGGGAATGCAGACTGGTGCAGCCTCTGTGGAAAACAGTATGGAGATTCCTCAAAAAATTAAAAATCAAACTGCCTTTTGACCCAGCTATACCACTTTTAGGAATATATCCCAAGAACACCATAGCACTGTTTGAAAAGAAGAAGTGCACCCCCATGTTTATGGCAGCATTGTTCACAATACCGAATATCTGGAAACAGCCCAAATGTGAATCAGTGGACGAGTGGATTAAAAAGCTTTGGTACATATATACTATGGAATACTACTCAGCCATAAGAAATGATGACATCAGATCATTTACAACAACATGGATGAACCTTGATAACATACTGAGCAAAATAAGTAAATCAGAAAAAACTAAGAACTATATGATTCCATACATAGGTGGGACATAAAAATGAGACTCAGAGAGATGGACAAGAGTGTGGGGGTCATGAGGTGGAGTGGAGGAGAGGGAGGGGGTTGGGGGAGGGGAGGGGCACAAGGAAAACCAGTTAGAAGGTGATGGAAGACTATTGGTCTTTGGGTGATGGGAATGCAGCATAATCAAATATCAAAATAACCTAGAGATGTCTTCTCTGAACATATGTACTTGATTCATCAATGTCACCCCATTAAAATTAATTTAAAAAAGATTTATTTCTCTAGAACAGTTTGTATAATATTGATTATTTTTTCTTTCTTAACTGTTCATTCATGAAGTAATATGAGACTTAATATTTTAATTCACTCGTTCATTATTTAAATTCATAATTTCTTTAATAAATATAAAAAAATTAAAAAAAGAACTAGTACAAATCTATAGTTAATCACAGAAGCATAATTTTGGCAAAAGCATAGAGAATTAGTTTAATGGAACAGAATAGAGAGGATAGAAGCTGACTGATGTCTGTCTGGAAGCTTAAATCCTATAAAGCAGACATTGCAATTTGGATGGTCAGGTCAGATCTTGTGATTCTTGAGAGCAATATTTATTTATAAAATGCTGTAAAAGCATTTTAAAATAAGAACTAATAGGCATTGAAATTGGAAAGGAACAACTAAAACTGTGATTATTTGCCGATGACATGATACTGCATATAGAGAACCCTAAAGATTGTACCAAAAAACTATTGGAACTGATAAATAAATACAGTAATTAAAAAAATACAAAATAGATATTCATAAATCATTTTTATTTTTATACACCAATAATGAGCTATCAGAATGGGGCTTAAAAAATTCTAATTCACAATTGCTTCAAAAAGAATAAAATACCTAGAAATAGACTTAGCCCAGGATGTAAAAGACCTGTACTCAAAAAATTATAAGACACCAAAGAAAGAAATTAAAGAAGATACAAATAAGTGGAAGCATATACAGTACCATGTTCATGGATCAAAAGAATAATATCATTAAAATGTTTATACTTTTGCCTGACCGGGTGGTGGCGCAGTGGATAGAGTGTCAGACTAGGATGCAGAGGACCCAGGTTCAAGACCCCGAGGTCACCAGCTTGAGCACGGGCTCATCTGGTTTGAGCAAGGCTCACCAGCTTGGACCCAAGGTCGCTGGCTCGAGCAAGGGATTACTCGGTCTGCTGTAGCCCCACAGTCAAGGCACATATGAGAAAGCAATCAATGAACAACTAAGGTGTCGCAACAAAAAACTAATGATTGATGCTTCTCATCTCTCTCTGTTCCTGTCTGTCTATCCCTCTCTCTGACTCTCTCTCTGTCTCTGTAAAAAAAAAAGAAAAAAGTTTATACTATCTAAAGCAATCTATAGAGTCAAAGGAATTCCTATCAAGATACCAGTGATTCTGTTGGTGGGAATGTAAAGTAGTACAACCATTAAGGAAGAAAGTATGGTGGTTCCTCAAAAAACTGAAAATAGAACTACCTTATGACCCAGCAATCCCTCTACTGGGTATATACCCCAAAACTCAGAAACATTGATACATAAAGACACATGCAGCCCCATGTTTATTGCAGCATTGTTCACAGTGACCAGGACATGGAAACAACCAAAAAGCCCGTCAATAGATGACTGGATAAAGAAGATGTGGCACATATACACTATGGAATACTACTCAGCCATAAGAAATGATGACATCGGAACATTTACAGCAAAATGGAGGGATCTTGATAACATGATACGAAGCGAAATAAGTAAATCAGGAAAAACCAGGAACTGCATTATTCCATACGTAGGTGGGACATAAAAGTGAAACTAAGAGACATTGATAAGAGTGTGGTGGTTACGGGGGGGAGGGGGGAATTGGAGATGGAAAGGGGGAGGGGGAGGGGCACAAAGAAAACAAGATAGAAGGTGACAGAGGACAATCTGACTTTGGGTGATGGGTATGCAACATAATTGAACGACAAGATAACCTGGAGTTGTTATCTTTGAATATATGTATCCTGATTTATTGATGTCACCCCATTAAAAAAATAAAATTATAAAAAAAAGATACCAGTGATTTATTTCACAGACTAGAACAATCACTAAAAATTTTTATGCCACCACAAAAAACTCCAAATAGCCACAACAATATTGAGAAAGAAGAACAAAGTTGGAGGAATTATCCTACCTGACATAAAACTATACTACAAAACATAGTAATCAAAACAGAATGGTATTTGCATAAAAACAGATGTAGAGATAAATGAAACAGAATAAAGAACCCAGAAATAAACCCACACCTTTATAGTCAATTAATATTTGACAAAGGAGGCAAAAATATACAATGAGGGTAAAGATAGTCTATTTAATAAATGAGTATTGGGAAAATTGGACAGATACTAAACCACTTTCTTAAACCATACATAAGAATAAACTTAAAAAAGATTAAAGACTTAAATGTTAAATACAAAACTATCACTATCTTAGAAGAAAATAGGCAATAAAATCTCAGACATTTCACATAGCTTTATATACAATATATATTTGATATATCTCCTCAGTCGAGGGAAAGAAAACTAAACAAATGAGACTATGTAAAACTAAATTTTATGCACAGTAAAGGAAGCCATCAACAAAATGGACTCACTGAATGTGGGAACATATTTGCCAATACATCTGATAAAGGCTTAATAGCCAAAATTTATAAGGAACTTATCAAATTCAACATAAAAACAAACAAACAATCCAATTAAGAAATGAAAAAGGATTTAAATAGACACTTCTCCAAAGAGAACATACAGGTGACCAATAGACATGAAAAGATGTTCAACATAATTAATCATCAGAGAAATGTAAATTAAAACCACAATGAGATATCACTTCACACCTGTAAGAATGGCTGTTATCATGCTGAAATAGCTCAGTTGGGAGACCGTTAGACTGAAGAATGGCTGTTATCAATAAATCCACAAACAGTAAATACTGACTAGGATGTGGACAAAAGAGAATCTTTGTGCACTGTTTGTGTGAATGCTGCTTGGTGCAGCCACTGTGGAAAACAGTATGAAGTTACCTCAAAAAATTAAAAGTGGAATGCCTTATTACTCAGCAATTTCTATTCTGAGAATATATCCAGAGAAACACAAAATTCTAATTAAAAAATATATTCACTCCTATGTTCAATGCACCATTATTTACAATAGCCAAAATATGGAAACAGCCCAAGTGCCCATCAATAGCTGAATGTATAAAAAGGCTGTGTTATATTTATACAATGGAGTACCTCATAGCTGTAGAAAAAAAAGGAAATCTTATCTTTTGACAACGTGGATGGACCTGGAGATTATTAATATTTTTTGAAAGATTTTGTTTATTGATTTTAGAGAAGAGGCAGAAGGAGGGAGAAGCATCAACTCAGTTGTTGCTTCTCCCATGGGTCTTCCTTGATCAGGCAAGCCTCAGGTTTCAAAACAGTGTCCTCAGCATTACAGGTCAACATTTTATCCACTGGACCTCCACAGATCAGGCAAACCTGGAGATTATTATGCTAAGTAAAATAAACCAGTCAGAGAAAGGCGAGTACCATATGATTTTACTTGTGTGTGGAATCTAACAAACAAAATAAACCAACAAACAAAATAGAAACAGACTCATAAATACAGAGAACAGACTGACTATTGTTAGAAGGGAAGGGGCTTGGGAGCAGGGTAAAAAGGGTGAAGGAAGCAAGCAATGCAAAGAAAAGCTCATAGACGCAGACAACAGTGTAGTGATTACAGGAGGGAATGGCGGGTGAGGAGGTAGAAGAGTTAAGAGGGGATAAGTGTTATAGAAGGAGACTTGATTTGGAGTAGTGAATGCATGGTGCAATATACAGATGATGTGTTATGGAACAATACACCCAAACCTATGTAATTTTATTAAACAATGTCACCTCAATAGGTTCAGTTAAGAAAAAGAATTTTAATATTTAAGAAATACAACATGATGTTTGAATTATCTAACTGCTACCTAGGTTTCTTTCTTTACACATGTCTGCTTTGGAGTAAGTAGTCTGCTCTTTTGACTAGCTGAGATAATGGTTATACTGACCCTGTGTTTTGCACAGGAAAGGAGTCAACTCCTTCAAGAACCTTTTTATGAATTTCTATTTTGGCATTAGTTCTTGTCTGTGTTTTGAGACAGCATCTTTTACACACCTCCCTTATAGCACCTACTTTGCTCTATTAATATGTTAAAATATCATGGGCTGGGAAACAAGATTGGCTGGGTTCAAGCATGGCCTTGGGCAAATGACGTAGTCTTCTCAATAAAATAGTTTCATGTCTTCTACCTCAAAATTCTTGTGAGAATTGAAAGATTTGTTCAGGCAAAACATTTGAAATATCCCTTGACACTACTGTAAGTTATGCATTATGTCTTTGTTTCCCTTCCTGGACTGCAAACTCCTTAAGGTCAGAGAGTGTACTAATTATATTCAGATGCCCAATAAATGTTTGTTGAACAAAACAGAGGCAAATGCTGTTGGGAAAATTGTACTCTTGGAAACGGTAGTTTCTATGGTCCTTTTTAGCCCTATTGATTTAATTAGTTATTCACTTAACTACAATTAACTAATTAATTTAACTAATTAACAACTAATAAGTCAATAATTTATTCATAGTTCTTTTAGATAAGAGAAGCAGTCAATCCAACCTTGGAGCCTTCATTTTATGAAAGGAATGATAATAACCAAGCTACACTATGAAGCCCATGAGAACCAGGACCATCTCCATCTTCCCATCACTGCTTTTTTTTTTTTTAATAAATTTTTATTTTAATGGGGTGACATCAATAAATCAGGGTACATACATTCAAAGAAAACATTTCCAAGTTATCTTGTCATTTAGTTCTGTTGCATACCCATCACCTGAAAAGAGATCATCCTCTGCCACCCTCCATCCAGTTCTCTCTGTACCCCTCCCTCTCCCCTCTCCCTCCTTCCCTCTCCCCACCCCCCATAGCCACCACACTCCTGTCCATGCCTCCTAGTCTCGCTTTTATGTCCCCCCAATGTATGGAATCCTGCAGTTCCTGTTTCTTTCTGATTCGCTTATTTCACCCCGCACAATGCTACCAAGAGTCCACCATTCCGCTATAAGTGATCCGATGTCACCATTTCTCCTAGCTGAATAATATACCATGGTGTATATGTGCCCCATCTTCTTCATCCAGTCCTCTATTTTTTTTACAGTGATTAAAAGCCTTTAAGCAAACTCTTGGCCCATACAGCAAGAATCCCTAAAAGAGTAGTGTCCTTAACATGTTCCCCAAGTCCAAGATGGCCCCATCACCATGCCAAATCCCTGAAAAATGCAACCCAACCACAGTTCAGTCTGTTAGGAGCTGTCACAGGGAGCAGGAGTCCAGGAAAGTTCCCCACGGGAAAAGTCCGCATGGCACTGGAATTGTTGTCACCATTCTATACTTTGCAGCTCATGTCCAAGTCCCAATGACCGCTGCTTCTAACTGGTAATGATTCAGGTAGACTGGAAAAAGCCATTTGCAGCATGCGTGGATATGGAGCTTCTGTTCTCCTCAGCCTGGAGAGAAGAGACCAGGTTGCTTTTCCCTGGAGCTCTGTGACTGTGGCCTGGTAAAGAGAACCTTGGGATACACTAAGCTGGGTGGCAAAGGTAAATTCATAATACAAGTTGGCAAAAGGAGGAAAGAGAGCTCTAAATTAAGAGTAGGTCCCAGCCTGAAATATGAGTGGGGCATTGAGGTAGGAGGGATAAAGGAAACACTATATATTAAGCAACGCAGCAGAAAATAGGACTATCAACACCCACAACAGAGATCTTTGAGGGAAGAATAAAAAAACCTGACTATTCAGGCAAAATATAGTTAAGTGGCCCTTGTGCGAATGAGATCAGTTTACCTGCTTCTTGGATGAAATACCCTAGGCTCGTCCACAGTATCGTAGATGGGGCCCACGGCCCTGGGCACCTTCAGCCTTCAGTGGCAAACCCCAGCTTTCTGGGCAAGGTTAGGTCATAGGTGGCTGGAGCAGGGCTGGAAGAGACTGAACCCTCCCTTAGAGGAGCGAGGGGGAAGCCCACCTTCCAGTGTCCCTGTTTCCTCACAGCAGAGGCGTGTAAGCCTGGCAGGCTTTAGCTCAATGACCTTCCTTTCCACTATTGAAGCAGGACCCAGATGGCATCCTATGAGACCCCTTTGGGGTATTGGAGCCTTTAAGGGTGTATCCTAAAAGCTGGTAGTTCCCCTGATCTCTATTGGGCTATTTCTGCCTCTAGGTATCTTAAAAGCCATTCTCAGAAGATCTCGCTGAGGGGTTTGAGGATCCCCATCTGCCTATATAAATCTTTTCCATATATCTGGAGCTATTTGGAAAAAAGACAGAACAGTGTTATTAGCTAGATCTAATAAAGAAGGTAGTAGTTTGCAGGTGAAAAAGATTTGGTGTCTCCTGTTCAAAAGAAATGTAAATTTTTTTTTAAGTAAAAAGCATGATATGGTAGACCCGTTGGAGTCATTGGCCTGGTGTGCAGGATTCCCGGGTTCGATTCCTGGCCAGAGCACACAGGAGAAGCGCCCATCTACCTCTCCACTCCTCCCCCTCTCCTTCCTCTTCGTCTCTCTCCTCTCGCCCACAGCCAAGGCTCCACTGGAGCAAATCCACCCTGGGCACTAAGGATGGCCCCATGACCTCTGCCCCAGTCACTAGAATGGCTCCAGTCCTAACAGAGCAACACCCCAGATGGGCAGAGCATTCCCCCCAGTAGGCATGCCAGGTGGATCCCAGTCAGGCGCATGCAGGAGTCTGTCTGACTGCCTCCCCATCCCCATCCTCAGAAATATACAAAAAATAAATAAATAAAAGAAAAAATACTCAAAAAAGGGGGGGGGCATTCCCTTGTGCTTAAGCTCCAGGGAGCATGGAGTGAGCTTGAGTATGTCCTATGAAACATGGAGCTCTATGTTGACATATAAGTCTTTGAAGAAGGAGGAACTGCTGAAATAGTTTATCAGCATTTGTCCCTAAGACAGCAGTCTTTATAGTGGGAACACCATAGGTAAATATTTGCTGTCTGTCTATAGATTAAGGGGGGAATATGGCAAATGCTGAAAAGCCATGATCTTTGTGCCCCTCCCCTCCCCCAACCCCCTCCCTCTCCTACCCCCACCCTGTAACCCCAACACTGTTGTTCATGTCTCTGAGTCTCATCTTTATGTCCCACCTATGTATGGAAATGTATAGTTCTTAGTTTTTTCTGATTTACTTCTTTCACTCAGTATGATGTTATCAAGGCCCATCCATGTTGTTGAAAAAGATCCTATGTCATCATTTCTTGTGGCTGAGTAGTATTCCATAGTATATATATACCAAAGCTTTTTAATCCACTCGTCCTCTGATGGACACTTGGGCTGTTTCCAAATCTTTGCTATTGTGAACAATGCTGCCATAAACATGGGGGTGCATTTCTTCTTTTCAAACAGTGCTATGGTGTTCTTGGGGTATATTCCTAACAGTGGTATAGCTGGGTCAAAAGGCAGTTCGATTTTTAATTTCTTGAGGAATCTCCATACTGTTTTCCACAGTGGCAGCACCACGCTGCATTCCCACCAGCAGTGCAGGAGGGTTCCCTTTTCTCCACATCCTCGCCAGCACTTATTCTGTGTTGTTTTGTTGATGAGCGCCATTCTGACTGGTGTGAGGTGATATCTCATTGTGGTTTTAATTTGCATTTCTCTAATCATTAGTGATGTTGAACATTTTTTCATATGCCTATTGGCCATCTGTGTGTCCTCTTTGGAGAAGTGTCTATTCATTTCTTTTGCCCATTTTTGGATTGGACATTTTGTCTTCCTGGTATTAAATTTTACAAGTTCTTTATAAATTTTGGTTATTAACCCCTTATCAGACGCTATGTCAAATATATTCTCCCATTGTGTAGTTTGTCTTTTTATTCTGTTCTTATTGTCCTTAGCTGTGCAGAAACTTTTTAGTTTGATAAAGTCCCATTTGTTTATCCTGTCTTTTATTTCACTTGCCTGTGGAGACAAATCAGCAAATATATTGCTGCGAGAGATGTCAGAGAGCTTACTGCCTATGTTTTCTTCTAAGATGCTTATGGTTTCACGGCTTACATTCAAGTCTTTTATCCATTTTGAGTTTATTTTTGTGAGTGGTGTAAGTTTGTGGTCTAGTTTCATTTTTTTGCAGGTAGCTGTCCAGTTTTCCCAACACCATTTGTTGAAGAGGCTGTCTTTACTCCATTGTATTGTCTTACCTCCTTTGTCAAATATCAGTTGTCCATAGAGCTGTGGGTTTATTTCTGAGTTCTCTGTTCTGTTCCATTGATCTATATGCCTGTTCTTATGCCAATACCATGCTGTTTTGAGTACAATGGCCTTATAATATAACTTGATATCTGGAAGTGTGATACCTCCCGCTTTTTTCTTCCTTTTCAGGATTGCTGAGGCTATTCGTGTTCTTTTTTGGTTCCATATAAATTTTTGGAATATGTGTTCTATGTCTTTGAAGTAAGTCATTGGTATTTTCATTGGTATTGCATTGAATTTATAAATTGCTTTGGGTAATATAGACATTTTAATGATGTTTATTCTTCCTAACCATGAGCACGGTATATGCCTCCACTTATTCGTATCTTCCCTGATTTCTTTTATCAATGTTTTATAATTTTCCGAGTACAAGTCTTTAATCTCCTTGGTTACATTTATTCCTAGGTACTTTATTTTTTTGGTTGCAATGGTAAAGGGGATTGATTCCCTGATTTCTCTTTCTGACAGTTCATTATTAGTGTATAAAAATGCCTCTGATTTCTGAGTATTGATTTTATATCCTGCCACCTTGCCAAATTCTTTTATCAGGTCTAGTAGTTTTTTGACTGAGACTTTAGGTTTTTTTATATACAATATCATGTCATCTGCAATGATAGTTTTACTTCTTCTTTTCCAATTTGGATGCCTTTTATTTCTTTTTCTTGTCTGATTGCTGTGGTGAGGACTTCCAGAACTATGTTGAATAAGAGTGGTGAAAGAGGGCACCCCTGCCTTGTTCCTGATCTTAAGGGGATTGCTTTTAATTTTTGCCCATTGAGTATGATGTTGGCTGTGGGTTTGTCATAGATGGCCTTTATCATGTTGAGGTATGTTCCCTGTATTCCCACTTTGCTGAGAGTTTTGATCATGAATGGGTGCTGGACTTTATCAAATGCTTTTTCTGCATCTATTGAAATTATCATGTGGTTTTTCTCCTTCCTTTTGTTTATGTGATGAATCACGTTGATTGATTTGCGAATGTTGTACCCCCCTTGCCGCCCAAGAATAAATCCTACTTGATCATGGTGTATGATTTTTTCCATATATTGCTGGATCCTGTTTGCTAATATTTTATTGAGGATTTTTGCATCTAAGTTCATCAGGGATATTGGCCTATAATTTTCTTTTTTTGTGTTGTCTTTGCCTGGTTTTGGAATCAGAATTATGCTCGCCTCATAAAAGGAGTTTGGAAGTCTTCCTTCTTCTTGAATTTTTTGAAATAGCTTGAGAAGGATAGGAGTTAATTGTTCTTTGAATATTTGGTAGAATTCACTTGTGAAGCCATCAGGCCCAGGACTTTTCTTTTTTGGGAGTTTTTTGATAGCTGTTTCAATCTCATTTGTTGTAATTGGTCTGTTTAGGTTTTCTGATTCTTCCAGATTGATTTTTGGAAGATTATATGATTCAAGGAATTTGTCCATTTCATCTAGGTTGTCTAGTTTTTTGGCATACAGTTCTTCATAGTATTTTCTTACAATATTTGTATTTCTGTTGTGTCAGTTGTTATTTCTCCACTCTCTTTTTTAATTTTATTTATTTGAGTCCTCTCTCTTTTTTTCTTGGTGAGTCTTGTTAAAGGTTCATCAATCTTGTTTACCTTTTCAAAGAACCAGCTCCTGGTTTCATTGATCCTCTGTATTGTTTCTTTAGCCTCTATGTCATTTATTTCTGCTCTGATCTTTATTATTTCCTTCCTTCTACTAGCTCTGGGCTTTACTTGCTGTTCTTTTTCTAGTTCTTTTAGATGCAGGGTTAAGTTGTTTATTTGAGCTTTTTCTAGCTTCTTGAGGTATGCCTGTAATGCTATGAACTTCTCTCTCAGGACTGCTTTTGCTGTGTTGCATAAATTTTGAGTTGATGTATGCTCATTATCGTTTGTTTCTAGGAATTTTTTAATTTCTTCTTTGATCTCCATGTTAACCCATTCGTTGTTTAATAAAGTACTATTTAGTTTCCAAGTGTTTGAATGTTTTTCAATTTTTCTATTGTGGTTGATTTCTAGTTTAATGCCATTGTGATCAGAGAAAGTGCTCGATATGATTTCAATCTTCTTAAATTTGTTGAGCCCGCTTTTGTGCCCTAACATGTGGTCTATTCTAGAGAATGTACCATGAGCGCTTGAAAAGAATGTATATTCTGCTCTTTTAGGGTGAAAGGTTCTGAAGATATCTATTAAATCGAGTTGATCTAGTATGTCCTTTAAGTCTGCTGTTTCTTTGTTAATTTTCTTTCTTGAGGATCTATCTAATGATGTTAATGGGGTATTGAAATCTCCTACTATTATAGTATTGCTGTTGATCTCGCCCTTTAAGTCTATCAAAGTCTGCTTTATATATTTAGGTGCGTAGATATTTATAATGGTTATATCTTCCTTTTGGATTGCTCCCTTTATCATTATGTAGTGACCTTCTTTATCTCTAACTATGGTCTTTGTTCTGAAGTCCATTTTGTCTGATATAAGTATTGCTACCCCAGCTTTTTTTTCATTTCCATTTGCGTGAAATATTTTTTTCCATCCTTTTATCTTCAGTCTGTGTCCATCTTTTGATTTAAGGTGTGTCTCTTGTAGACAGCATATGCATGGGTCCTGTTTTCTTATCCATGCAGCTACCCTATGTCTCTTGATCGGATCATTTAATCCATTAACATTTAAGGTTATTACTGATATGTAATTGTTTATTGCCATTTTTTTTCTTTAATACTGTTTTTCTCTTTTGCTATATTCTTTTTTTCCTTTGATCTGTTTACAACAGGTTCCTTAGCATTTATTGCAGCCTTGGTTTGGTTGCAGTGAAATCCTTGAGTGTTTTTTTTTTGCCTGTAAAGCTTTTTATTTCTCCTTCAATTTTAAATGATAGCCTTGCTGGATAAAGTAGTCTTGGTTGTAGGTTCTTGTTCTGCATTACTTTGAATATTTCTTGCCATTCCCTTCTGGCCTCAAGTGTTTCTGTTGAGAAGTCAGAAGTCATCCTTATGGGGGCTCCTTTGTAGGTGATAGTCTTTTTTTCTCTAGCAGCTTTTAATACTTTCTCTTTATCATTTAGCTTTGGTAATTTAATTATGATGTGTCTTGGAGTTGGTTTCTTTGGGTTTCTCCTTAATGGAGTTCTCTGTGCTTCCTGAACATGTGAAATGTTTTCCTGCCTTAACTGGGGGAAGTTTTCCGCTATAATATGTTTGAACAAAGTCTCTATCCCTTGTTCTTTCTCTTCTTCTTCAGGAACCCCTATGATGTGGATGTTATTTCTCTTCATGTTGTCACAGAGCTCTCTTAGAGTTTCCTCAGACTTTTTGAGTCTCTTTTCTTTTTTCTGCTCTGCTTCCATGCCTTTATTTATTGTGTCCTCTAACTCACTGATTCGATTCTCTGCTTCATCCATCCTGCTTTTAATTCCTTCCATTGTATTCTTTATTTCAGATATTGTATTTGTCATTTCTGTCTGATTCTTTTTTATTATTTCAATGTCCTTTTTTATATTTGTTATCTTTTTATTTAGGTTTTCATAATGGCCATCTATGGTGGTTCTAATATCTTTGAGCATCCTAACAATCGTTATTTTAAACTCTGCATCTGGTAATTTGGTTATATCTGATTCACTTAGGTCCTTTTCTGGGGATTTCTCTTGGTTTATTTGTGTTGTATTTCTCTGCCTCCGCATTTTCTCTTCACGGGAGTGGCTGTGATCACGTGCTTGGGCGCACAAGGGTTGGTGGCCTTGGCCTTTGCACCGCCCCCGTGTGTGACGTTATGCTCATTCCTGAGGGCACTGGTGAGCACCTTTGTTCAGCTGCGGGTCTCCGCCTGTTTCCAAGCTTTCGCCCTGCCTTTGCAGGATGATCCCATTCAAGGAACAGCTGCTAGCCTTGGCTCTACTGTCGGGCAGGGCTGCGTGCTCAAGCTCAGCTCTGTAGCGGAACTCCGCCTCTTCTGGGTTTTTGGCTCCACCCCCACGGGAGGAGCCGGCTACCAAGTCAGACCGCAAGCCTGGGTTGCACGGGCGGGGTAGGGATGTGCTCCTCTGCCCTTGCTCCGGGGCTGGTTTCTACCCTTTCTGGGTTTCCAGCCCTTCTCCCGGAGGCTGGATTACAGGCTGCCGGCAGCTGAGCTTGGCCGCTTTTGCACGCCCCCTTCTCCCTAGCCGGGCAAGATTGAGCTCACACCTGAGCCCACTGGTGGCCAGCCGGCTTCCGCCCCTGCCAGCAGAACCGCGCTTTTGTCTCCCGCTGCCGCCCGCTCTCTGGTGCGCCCTCAGCTGCGTGGGTGGGGGCGTTGCAGCTCGGACCCTAAGACTCACTACTGTAGACCCGAAAGCTCCCTCCTTCTATGCGACTCTGCTCTGAATGCCGCGGGGGAGCTTGTTTGGCTGCTCTCCTGCTTCCCTTTGCTGGTATTGCTGTTTCCGGGGAAAATATTCACTTCAGCTTTGGGGAGTGACTTGTCCCAGGGGTTAGGGTGGCTATCTCCCAAAATGTTTTTCCCTATGCCTCCTAGATTGCACTCTATTCCTGATACTGTGGTTCTCTCCCCTCTCCCTCCGTCTCCAGGAGCCCCGGGTGAGTGTTTGTGAGAGAGATGTTCTGCGTGGTCCCTTTAAGAAGGATCCTGGGTCTGAGAAATCAGACTCTCTCACAAACAGTATCCTGACTTGTTTCCAGCTAAATACTGTCCTTACGCCTCTTCTGGGCTCTGGGGCTGCAGGCTGGGGCTTTGTTCCTGGGGCTCAGGACCCTTTCCCCTCTGCTAAACTCACTTCCCGCCACGCGAGCCTCTCTCTGCTGCCGTTCGCTCCGAGAAGCTGGGCAGCCCTCTCCGCGTTTCCGCTTTTCCTACCAGTCTCTGTGTGGCTTCTTCAGCATTCCTTGGTTGAAGAGTCCTTTTAGTTTAGTCCAAAGTTGGTTTTTCCAGCTGATAGTTCATAAAATTAGTTTTTAATCCACTTTGGTTCTGGGAGGTAGATGCTGGTACGTCCGCCTACTCCAGCGCCATCTTGTCTCTCCCTTAAAACTGAATTTTCCCCATCACTGCTTTTTATTTAGGCCTACCCCACTGCCTCGTCTAATAAATGTTAGATTAAAGAATGAAGGAATGGGAATCAGGAGATAAAGGAGAAATAGTAGCATATGGCATTCCAGGTAAAGGAAATAGCATCAATATTTCAAAGATGGAGTTGGGGAATATCTTCAGACAGTTCAGGACAATGAAAGAATAAAATGAGTGCTGGGGAAGGAGAGAGATAGATGACGATCTTTGCAGAGCACAACAAGAAATTTGAATTTGGTTTTGAGACTAAGTCACTGAAGGCATTTAAGTAGAGTAGTACTATAATCAGGTCTGCATTATAGGGAGATCACTGGTCACAGTGGGAGGAATTACTTATAAGGAATAATGTTGGAAGCAGGAATATTAGCTAGAAATGGTGCAGTTGTGCCCTCCTTTTCCCATCTGGCTTGCAGTTATTCAGCTACTGCCTGTGTGTGCCTTAACAGTCTCCTAAAGAGAAAGGTCAGTGCTTTTTATTATTTATTTATTGTATTTTTTCAAAGTGAGAAGTGGGGAGAGGGCAGACAGACAGACCTCCGTATGTGCCTGACCGGCATCCACCCTGAAAACCCACCAGGGGTTGATGCTCGGCTTTGCTCCGCTGCTGTAACGGGAGCCATTCTAGCTCCCATCTGAGACAGAGGCCATGGAGCCATCCTCAGCACCCAGGCCAACTTTGTGCCCATGGACCCTTGGCTGCGGGAGGGAAAGAGAGATAAAGAGAAAGGAGAGGAGATAAAGAGAAAGTGTGGAGAAGCAGATAGGCACTTCTCCTATGTGCCCTGGCTGGGAATCAAACCTGGGACTTCCACATGCTGGGCGAATGCTCTACCACAGAGCCAACTGGCCAGGGCATGTCAGTGTTTTTTAAATTAAAAAAATTAAAAAAATTTTAAACTACAGTTTACTCTCACTGTTATTTTGTATTGGTTTCAAGTGTACAGCATGAAGTTTAGATAATCATATACTTTACAAAGTGTTCCCCCTGATGTTACCTTATAGCAGGGGTTGGGAACCTATGGCTCTCGAGCCAGATGTGGCTCTTTTGATGTCTGCATCTGGCTCGCAGACAAATCTTTAATAAAAATAATAATAACGTTAAAAATATAAAACATTCTCATGTATTACAACCCATTCATTTCCTACCGCTCATGTTCATGGTTGTGGGTGGCTGGAGCCAATCACAGCTGTCCTCCGGGACAACACCAAATTTTTATTGGGTAATGCATAACATACATGTGTCGTTGTATGGCTCTCATGAAATTACATTTTAAAATATGTGGCATTCATAGCTCTCTCAGTGAAAAAGGTTCCCAACCACTGCCTTATAGTCATGGGGATGTAAAGTACAGCATAGGGAATATAGTGAATGGTACTGTGATAACTATATATGATTCCAGGTAGATACTGGAAATAACACAGTGCTTTAAATACCTTTTGAATTTTGTTACTTTCCCTCCACACTTGATGACTATATGTGCTTTGTGAGGGCATCCATTATTCTCCTTCATTTTGAGAGCACATATTCACTCAACTTTCCATAATTTTTCTCTAAGGTACTTTCCATTAATGTTAAGCCCAGTGTCTTTTGTTCCAAAGTTTTCCAAATTTTGCTTTACCAAAGTTTCATACCTTATTTTTTCCATTTCTGAGACTCTCCTTGGACTTAATGGGAAAAATGAAGCAGCACATTCAAAAGTCCATTTGGCTGTCATGTAGCCCTGTTGATTTATCGTCAATATGTAAACAGAAACTCTGCTTTAAAAACAAATCTATGCTTGAGATATTTCTTTTTTTTAAAAACAACTCTCAGAAAAAAATTGCTCCATATGTAAATTCTCTTTGTAACTGTTTGCTTCCGTTTATCTAATATGGGTACCTGTAGCCCCAGCATGCAAACAAGATGGGCTCCAAACCAACCCCTTACACCTATCGTACATGGCTCATACCCATCTCCATCCACACACCTGCTACTCCCTAAACTGTAACCTTATTTGAGAAACTCTCTGTGTGAAACCAGTGAGTGTAGAAATAGCAGGTGACTCCATTTCAGCAGTTTTGGTGGCCAGAGAAGAATTATTGCTTCCTTCACTTTGTGGCTCTGGTAAGTGCCCAAGAGGTGTAGTCAAAAAATCAACACATTAGTAATCCAGCAGGACTGACTCCAGCTGTTTAACATGGCCCAGCTCAAATGTCACATCCTCGGTGATGCCTTCCTTGACCCCCTTCCTTGCCTAGTTAGTTTCACTGCACCCTTTGTGTTCCCGTAACTCTTTGTTCCAACTACTGTTAGCATAGCTTTTTTCATTCACTATCATTTTAGCCTTTTGAAAATTGCATTTGAGTATGGTACAGAGAGGCAAGAGAATGAATTTTCAGGCAAAACAAATCTGGGCACCCATTCAACTATGCTACACTCAGGTTCAAGACTTTGAGGGAGGAAATGCACTTTGGAGCCTCGGGTTTTTTATTTTTATTTTTTTGCTTGTTTGTTTGTTATTTGTTTTTATCTGTAAAAGAGATAGTGAAAGTAAATAAAGAAGAGTAGATAATGCATATCATGCAGGGCCTGGCCTTCAACAGATATTTAACAAATATGTTTTCTTTCATTTCCTTTCTTGCTTAGTGTGGACTGTGAAATGCTCTAAAGAGATGACCTGTTAATCTTTCTAGCCTCCAGCTCTAGTACAATGCCCAATACAGGTGTGTTGGCTGCTGGATGAAAGGAATGCCATGTCAAACCCTGAAAGACTTGGCCCAACTTACTGGCCAGCCTTCTCTACAATGCATGTGGATCTCTGTTTTGGTTTACTTCATTATCCAAGCCCTTGATATGTGGGTGATGAAGGGAGATTGGTTGGCTTAACTAAGTCCATATAGTCTTTGAACTAAAAATAAGTAAATAGAGACTCCTTGTTAAAGTTGCTATACCAGAAAGCTGTGAATTATAAATTAGAGAACCAGGCTTACTTGGTGAAAAAAAAATGGGTTAAAACTTGGATCCATTGGAGCTATTTAGGAAAGGTTTTGACTATAATTGAGGTACTCCCTCAGGAATGGTCCTGCAATACAAATATGGATTCATGATCAAGGTCTCTTGGCCCTCTTCCTTGGAAAAGCACATGCATTTGGCTGAAATGAGAAATGTAATTTGGCAGGTACTGTACTGCTTTAAAGACCTTTCAATATCTGAATTAATTCCATGTCACCACACTTAGTTTCAAGCCAATGTTTCATGTGAACCATGCCCTGGTGTACTTACTGCATATAGTATGATCAAGATAAGTTGATGGTAATCCCTTTGAGAGATATCAATCATAGAGTTAAGTGATTTGATGACATGTGAATACTTTGCACTATTGGGTATCTTTTTCTTTTGACCATCTCCTCTACAACACTCTCCAGACCAGTGCCTAATTTGAATCTATTTAAAAAATCTGGCATTCTCCACCTTTCATTATAAGTCAAGCATTGTCCCAGGTATTGGGGATATGGTGGGAAGTTAGACACACTTCTTGCCCTCCAGGAGCTTATATCTTAGTGCACCTATAAACTCCTTTTCATTATTCTTATTTTGGTGTTTTGGCTTTCATTTCCTTACCTTTAGTTTATCTATCTATGAATTCCATTAAGTGCATCTGGTGCACTCTATTTTGCTTTTTAATGGTTTTTACTTCTCTTTTCCACTTGAGGTTTTATTGATCTTTAAAAAGCTATGATAAGGTCATAAACTTTTAGAACTAGGTGAACTTTGAGTCCATTTAGTCAAACAGTAAGCTTTGGAAATGTATTGGTTTCTCTGGTCACATGGTTATACTCTGGGAGTGGCACCAGCACTGAATTCTAGTTCATTTAGAATTTAAGTTTTCTACAATGAGCTAAGTTTTTATTATTTTAATCACCCCCCCCCACCTTTCATTCATTTTCCAAAAACTCTCCTACTTCTTTACCCCTTTCCCTATTAAATAAAGTCTTTTGAATCCTGTTGGTCAAATATGTTTATAAATAATGATATATATGTTTGCTCGCTTATAGTTTGCATTAGATGTGGGGGGACAGGCTGTAAGCAGGCAGGATTCTTATAGCTTAAGGCTTAGTTTTAAGACTAAGCCTTTCCCACCCTTTTTGATGTGGGGTGGTGCACTCCCATGAGGAATCCCATTATGCCTCATATAAGTGACTTTGTATCAGAGACTTCCTTGTTTGTATATTGGATTAAAATTTTTGATTTCTATACTATAAAGTGGGGCAGACCGGGAGCTTGCTCTCTCTCGGTTCCTGAGATTAGCATTAGAGGAGAGAGCAGAGTAAGGCCACGTGGAAGAGAGGAGAGGCAACCAAGATGAAGGAATGCTGAAGAAGCCAGTTTGTGCAGAGTTTGTGCAGAGAGAAGGAGATGAGGAACAGAGGTGAATAAGGCTAGTGAGCTAGAAACCTTTGATTCTAGGAAACTTGGATAAGTCAGTAGCTTTGTGAGCACTGAATGAGTGGATGTTGGAGCCCAGTGTGTGTTTTGATTTGCCCACCAGGTGCAAGCTAGGATTAAAGGTAATGGCCCACCAGTTCTTGACTCTGTTGTTTCATTACCGTCTGTCTGAATCTAATGCGAACCTGCGTTGGCCAGGCGGCTGTGATGGTGGCCACGGCTACTGGCTTCACAAAGCCAGATTTTGATTACCAAGGTTTTGATATCCAAAAAGAAGTAGCTTTCTAATTTTCTCCACTGTTTTCTTGCTACATGGTGCTTATTCTTAACAATTTTATATTTTCTTCTCAATATTGAAACTTGAAAACATATTCCTCTATTCTCTTCCTTTGTTTCATCTGAAACCCTTTCTGCCATCATCTTTCAGTCTTACCTCAATAACTTTTCTTCCCCGTGTGTTGTTATATTGGTATGACTTCTTCAACCATAAATATAACACATAATCACTTTTTAGCCTTACATTCAAAATTCCTGGAAAATAATTAACCATCTCCTCTCTTCTTCACAGATCTTATTCACAGTTATATTTTTCTCATACAAAACCCTAGTCTGTTACTTTCAGTAGGACTGTTAATTCATCATTTTGTTTAATTATGACACATAATTTCATTTTTAAATTTACTTATTTATTATTTATTTATTTACTGTTTTTAAGTAGAATTTATTAAGGTAACAATAACTACTTGTACAGGTTTAAGTTTCCCAATTCTACAACACATCTTTGTGCACAATATTGTATATTCACCCTTCTCAAGTCAAGTCTTTATCCATTACCATTTATGTTCCCATTCCCTCCTTCACCTATTCCTTTTCCAGCAATCACCACATTGTCATCTATGTCTATGAACATTTTTGTTTTGTTTTTTTTGCTCTATCTTCTGACATCCTTCACCCAGCCCCATCCCCCATATCCCTTTTCTATAGCTGTCAGCCTGCTCTCTATGTATTAGTTTGTCTCTATTTTGCTTGTTAAGTTCATTTTGTTTATTAAACTCCACATATAAGTGAACTAATATAGTGCTTGTCTTTCTCTGACTGGCTTATTTTACTTAGCTTAATGATCTCCAGGTTTATACAAGCTGTCACAAAAGGTAAAATTGTCTTCTTTTTTATGACCATGCAGTATTCCATTGTGTAAATGTACCACTACTTTTTTAACCACTCATCTACTGATGGACACTTGGGCTGTTTCCAGATCTTGGCTATTGTAAATAATGCTGCAATGAACATAAGGGTACATATATTCTTTAAAATTAGTATTTCAGGCTTTTAGAATATATTCCCAGAAGAGGAATTGCTGGGTCAAAAGGTAGTTCCATTTTTAATTTTTTCAGGTAACTCCATACTGCCTTCCACTGTGGCTGTATCAATCTATATTCTCACCAACAATGCATGAAGGTTCCCTTTTCTCCACACCTTCATCAACACTTGTTGTTTGTTGATTTACTAATGATAGTCATTCTGACTGGTGTGATGTGATATCTCATTGTGGTTTTAATTTGCACTTCTCTGATGATTAGTGACATTGAGCATCTTTTCATGTCTATGGGCTATTTGTTGTCATCCTTAGAAAATATTTGTTTTGGTCTTTAGCCCATTTTTAATTTAATGGTTTGTTTGTTTTTTGATGTTGAGTTTTATAAGTTCCTTAATAAATTTTGGATATTAACTCCTTATTAGTTGTATCATTGGTGAATATGTTCTTTGTTTAGTGGATTGTCTTTTAAATTTGATGTATTCCCAATTGTTTATCTTTTTTTATCATTTTTCTTGCATGAAGAGATATATAAAAATATATTGCTATGAGAAATGTCCAAGATTGTACTGCTTATATTTTCTGCTAGAATTTTTATAGTTTTGTGTCTAACATAGTTGATTTTATTTACTCTTTCATTCACTCTTTAAGTAAATGAACTTGGGGCCCAAAATTGCCTAGAGGTATCTATACATAGCCATTTCCTTGAGTGCTTATCATTTCTCTCCTTGGTAAAATGTATTCATTTCTCTGTTGCTCTGGAGTCTTACCAAGTCCTAAGTGTAGGTGATTTGGATTATTACAAATAGATGATTAAGCACATCCTGTAGTCCTGGAAAATCAGTGTTGAAATAGACACTTTTTCCTTTTATCTACACCATCATGTTTAGCTTTTGGTTTCACAGGGCATCTTTCTCCTGCTTTGGTTTATGTCTCCTTATTGATGCTGCTTCTTGTGTGAAATCAGTGACTGGCTGCCACTGACTTCCAGCTGCACAAACTGATTCATCCATGGAGCTTGGCACCCCTGGGCACTTACACATTGTTTTTCCTGCTTACTCTACTCAGAGCTGCCAATATACCAGTTGCTTCAGATCTTTTCTGCTTTTCCTCACTAGCATATGGTATGGTCTGACCTGGTGAATCTGAGTTTTAATTTCACTGAGAAACGAGGCACTCTGATGTAAACTGAACATGGAAAGTGACAGACTAGTGACTTCTACTCTCATTTAGTCAAAAGCTTTTTGTTGAGCTCTTGATCGAAGCCAGATACATTGCAAGAATGCACTGAAGTTACAAGTAGAAGTAAAATTTTTTCTCTAGCCTTAAGGAACTTTTAAATTAATGAAAGATGCAGAAAATTATCACTACAATTAAAGTACATCATCAAGTATACCTTAATTATTAAAAAGGATAGACTTACCTAGTATTGAAGAGGATAGGCTTTGAAGTCAGACAGACCTGCACTTGAATTTAGACCTCAACATCCATGAGCAGCATGGCTTGGAGCAAGTTTTTAATATTTCTACATCATCCTTTCCTGTCTATAATATGATTCTAAGTAACAGTTCTTACAGTATAAGATTGTTCCAAGGATTAGATAACTTAGTAGAGCTTACATATGTATACTTAACTTAATGCTTAACCCTTAATAATAGCTTAGCATACCAGTTTTAAAAAGAATAGTGGTATGTAAAGGCTGCTATGGGAACAAAATGAGAGAATCAAGAGTATTTCTGGAAAGAAATGACATGAGTTGAGTTTTGAAGGACAAGTTGGAAATAGGTAAATGAAAAGAAGAAAAGGAATTCTAAGCAGAAGGAACAACCATACAAAAATACAGAGGTGTGAAAATATGTGATCAACGTGCAAACCCAAGAGATTCCCTTTTTATGGCAGAAGCACAATAATACATGATCAGAAGCTGAAAAAGATAATTGAGACAAAGAAAATATTAAAATTTAATTGCAGCAGAACTTCTATAATGAAAACTTATGTCTTTATTCTATATAAAGTACCAAGATATATGAGTGAGAGGAAATCTCAAACTTTCAAAAATGAGGCAAAAAGGACTGCAGAATGGAAAATAAAATAGGGTGACAAAAATAGCATCCTGATACTCAATTGGAAATATGTTATAATAAAAAGGCATTGGTGTGTAATTCAAAAAGTCATGAACTTACAACCTGTACCTTTTTTAGGGACCCATGACCCCCAAAGCTCATCTCTATCAACCACTCCATTAAACTTTTAACCAGTCTATCTCCTTGTTTCTTGGACACAAAAGTATATAGCTCAAGATCTTAAAAAATGAGCAGAGCAACTGCTTTGGTGCTATGACACCTGAGCCCAGCAGCTATGTATGAATTACCTGCAGTTAGAAAGGCAATACTCCTTGTCTAAGCAACCTAGACATGCTGCACTGTGTCCTGTAGACACCCAGAGCTGAATTTGTATAGTCATTGCCAGCAAAGCATACCACACCCACATGTCAAAACAAACATGATATCCATGGGAGGTTTCAGCTGTTTCTTTTCTTCCCTCTCCAAATCCCAAGAATCCAGTGAGTTTTAATAACACTTCTAAAATGTCAGGAGAAAATAAAATCTTACTTTAAAAAAAGTTAGAGCAACCAAGGGGGTCTTTTGTAGAGTCTAATATCACTCAAGTCCCCTCGGGATGGTAAGGAGTGCAGGTGTGTTTGCTTTAAGAAAGTACAATGCAAAAAAAATCAAACATATAATAGAGACTTTACTAGGTGATCATTCATATTGTAATGTAAGTTTTTAATTTTATTTAAATTATAGGTTTGCTTTAAACCAGCAGTGTCCCTCCTGTGAGTCAGTGCTCATTTTCAGAGGGCTTATTTGGTAGAGTTGGGAAGAGAGTGTTGAGAAATTTAGTGTTCAAGGATTAAACAATCATTTTTATTTATGGAAGATGTATCAAAAACAAAGACTAAACATTTATAAAATGTCAGAAGTTATTGAGAAGGAAGATAGTATACTAAGTATTCATTATGTGTAAGGCACTTTACACATATTGTAGAAATAAAACTTATTCAAGCAGAATTCCAATTTTACTTCCTCCCCTTTCTCTGCCTCTTATTCTACGCAACTTCTCTTATCTTTTGTCCTGCAAGAAAGATCTGAATTTGTGGCCCAGTTCTTATAAGTTTAAATCCAGAATCAAGAAAGTAGGAAGAGAGAGACAAGACTGAATGGTTCAGGAGGAAAGAGGGGGAGGTACTAAAAAGAAAAAAGTTGGTACCGATTGTAGTTTTGAGAAAGTTAGGTAAAAGTGGAGACTAATGAAGGACTTTGATATGAACTCTACAGAAGCTATGGATTAAGAGAAAAGAAACTTTAAAAAGTCATGCTTTAAGTTATGCATTGTTTTTCTTTTATGTTCTTCAAAAAATACAAGAAGATTTAAATCTTTTTTAAGTTGTTTCTGAATCCTGGACTGCACTACTTTGAATGTGAAGATCCATTGCAATAAGCAGCTCTGAGAATTGTTTAATCTCATTCAATCTTCTAAATGCCTCATACAAAGTGGGCATATTATTTTCCTCTTCTACATAAAAGACTGAGTTAAATCTTCTGAGACCTACCTAAATCAAACAGCTATTATGTGGCAGAACCTGGCCTTAAGTATATGTCAATTTTTGGTATCAAAAAGAAGAATTTTTGGCAAGATTGTGAAGAAAAGGGAATCCTTGTATACTGTTCAAAGGAATGTAGATTGGGACAGCCATTACGGAAAACAGAGGGTTGTTTCTCAAAAAATTAAAAATAAAACTTCCATACAATCTGTATGATTCATCAATCCCACTTCTGTTTATATGGCCAAAAAAGGTAAAATTAGGATCTTGAAGAAGTGTCTGCACTCCCATGTTCTCTGCATTACTATTCATAAGAGACAAGATATGGAAACATCCTAAGTGCCCACTGATGGACAAATAGATAAAGAAAATGTGACATGTAATACAGTGGAATATTACTTAGTCAAAAAAAGAGAGGAAAGTCTTGCCATTTGGGACAACATGGATGAACCTGGAAGACATTATGCTAAATGAAATTTGTCACACATAGGATGATAAATTCTGTATGCTCTCATTTATACTTGAAATCTAAAACTGTTGAACTCACAGAAGCAGAGAATAGAATAATGGTTACTATGGACCTGGGGCTAGTGGAGATGGGGCAATGGTAGTCAGAGGGTAGAAATTTTCAGTTATAAGATGAATAAAGTCTGGAGATTTAATATACTGCATAGCATCTATAGTTAATAACACTGTATTATGTACTTGATATTTGTACAGAGATTAGATCTTAAGTGATCTCATCTCACTACAATAAATAACAACTATGTGTGGTGATGGATGTGTTAACTTGATTCTGGTAATACTTTTACATTGTGTATATATGTTAAATGATCACATTACACACTTTTAAAAAGCACATTGTACAACCTAACCATACACAGCTTATATTTGCTAATCAAACCTCCATAAAACTAAGATAAAACCCCAAGAACGTATAAAAATTTTTTTTTATGTGTGACAGAGACAGAGGGAGGGACAGATAGGGACAGACAGACAGGGAGGGAGAGAGATGAGAACTCTCAGTTCTTTGTTGTGGCACCTTAGTTGTTCATTGATTGCTTTCTAATATATGCCTTGACCAGGGGCTACAGCCAACTGAGTGGTCCCTTGCTCAAGCCAGTGACCTTGGGTTCAAGCTAGTGAGCTGTGCTCAAACCAGATGAGCCTGTGCTCAAGCCAGTGACCTTGAGGTTTTGAACCTGGGTCTTCTGCATCATAGTCCAATGCTCCAACCACTGTGCTATTGCCTGGTCAAGCCATACAAAAATTTTTTGAAAATAAAAGTATTATTTTTATATAGTCATTTCAACTACCCTATCTTATTTTTGAGATATCTTACTTTCCCCCCAAATAGTTTAGGAAATAATAGTTCTGATTTAATTCTGCTTATGGTTACTTTTAAGTTATTCAAAAGTATTATGTATGTTACTTTTATTGTTAAAGTAAAAATGATTATTTCTGTGTAAAATAAATATTTTGACATATTTTTCCTTTTATCAGCAGTTCACATCTTTCTTTATTCCTCTTAACTTTGTATAATTGTAGAAGTATTTTCTTTTAATACTGATTTTTTGATATGTACATTCAGATTTTATCAACTATAGTTCTCATTTCAACTATGTAAATTTAGAGCTACTTCCTACATATTGTGACAATAGGTTGTTTGAAAACAAAATCCTTTTCTTGTCTTTTAGTGTTATAGCTTTATGCCATTTAATGTACTTACTTTTATTACAGTTTTAATGGAAGAGTGGGCAGAAGTGTAAATACATATTTCATAAGAGAAAGCTAATAGATAAAAATAGATTAATCAATAAAGAGCAATATATATTTTAAGTTCAATTAAAGGAGTGGAGGCAGAGAGAGAAGACTTCTGTATGCACCCTGGTGGGGATTACCCAGCAAGCCCTCTAGAGGGTGATGCTCTCCCCATCTGGGGAGTTGTTTCATTGCCCAGCAACCAAGCTCTTCTTAGCGCCTAAGGTGGAGGCCATGGAGCCATCTGCAGCGCCTGGGGCCAACTTGCTCCAATTGAGCCATGGATGCAGGAGAGGAAGAGAAAGAGAGAAATGAGAGAAGGAGGAGTGAAGAAACAGATAGATGCTTCTCTGGGTACTCTGACTGGAAATCAAACCTGGGATATTACTCTACCACTGAGCCAAACAGCCAGGGCTGCAATATAATCTTACAGAAAAAAATGCCAAAATACTTAAAATAATGGCATAGGTTTGATACAGGTGAGATAGAAATTACTGTTTTGTTTTTTTAAAATATGATTTGAATTGTAAACTGACAATGTACATAGATTAAAAAATAAACAATGGTAAATATGCCAAAGTCCTGGCCTAACTAATAAACACAGGACAAACAAAAAACATATATGATGTATCTGGGTAATTCTTTCCTCTTCTTTTAAAGGAGTATATATGATCCTTCAGCCTAGGGGTGGAGGAGAATTGAACACTAGGGTAGATAGATCTGGTAAATGTCCTCAAGAACCAGGCCCTTAGCCTTCTTCACTCCTACACTAGACTAAATCCCAGAGGATGGCCATAGAAGTCTGAGACAGATTTGGGGATTCAAATATTGTGGAGTACTATGTCCCAACTCTTGGAAGGATCTTGGGAGGCAGGAAGCCCTCATAATTCCTTGTGCTGCCATGGGTTAGATAAACAGAAATACTTATACTGGGTGCCAAGGCAGATTGATTTCAGGCAAATCTACAGATCTTCCAGGTTCCTTAGGGAGGTGCAGGAACAGTAGATTCTTTTCTTGGGAATAACATTGACCAGCGTCTGAAACTGAGGCTGAAAGACTAGCTGGATGGAGATGCCACAATAGATGTGGTATGAACTATAAGACCAGGGGCCAGACTGAAACAAAGACATCTCAGGTGTGGCTAGCATGGTAAGGTGATAATGGAGAAAGACTAAGTAGAATCACGTACTCACCCCACTACACTCTCAGAGAGATTTCCAGATAAATATTTAAGAGAATTTTCAACAAAGTTTTCAAAGATACAAAAGATAAATGAATGGTTCACAGCGTCACAAACACTTTGGAAGAAAGCTTATCTCTGTGGGGACCATTTTTAGATGGATCATATTTCACATCTACTATATTCACACTAGAATAAAATGAAAAGCATAGTTCATCTCATTCACATTTACAATTACAGTGCTTGATGTAATCATATTTGCTGTTTTGTACATCAGAACAAGATGATAAAGATTTTACAGTGTGAGGAAACAACTTTGGTTAACATAAGCAGGAAAGGAATTTACTGGAAATATACCAGAGAGTTCTACAATCAATGCACTTAGAATAAAAGGGCAGAACTACCTCCAGGCCAAACCACAGCCCAGGGAGTGTCTGGTAGGATGTGATGACACCACCGCTGCATCACCACTGTCAGAAATGAACACAGGACATCACTGCCACCAGCCTTTGCCACTCCCAGAACAGGACTTTGGATTCCATTGCTGCCACTGTTGCCAGAATAAACTTTCCAGCCCTCACTCCTCTTCACCACTGATTTGAGGTGTGGGTGAGGTTATCCTATTGGCCAACATCAGCAATGTGTCCATTCTCCAGCTGCTTGGGAGGAGACTTATCTTTGGCTTTTACCCTGTGGGGATGGTCCCTGATCACATTTATGGTGGCATCCTTCACACCCTGTCCCACTCAAAGGAAGAAGGGTCTGACTCATACAACCAAATATGACAGTGTCCACACTCGACTGAGAAAACCTTGAGTCAACCAGATTTATTGGAACTGACTACATTTAATTTCTGCCACTAGAAGGAGTGGGAATTTAAGATATAAGATATGATTTAAATTCAACCATAGAAAAAAAGTAAGCTTACATTTTCACATACCTGAGCTTTGGCCTGAAAAAATTCATGTTTTCTTTTTTTATTAGTAGAATAAAAGATATCTTATTTGAGCACATAAATACCCTATTTAATTATCACAACCATTTTGGACTTCATTATCAACCCATTTTCTAGTTAAGAAGCTGACAGTCAGGGAAGTTGAGATTTTTTCACACCATATCCCAGATTCAATCCTGGGTCTTTTGTTCTCAATCCTTGAATATTTTCAAACATTATATTGTGATTTTTTTCTCAAGATGTTAGGGCCAGATGGTTACTGAATTAGACTATTACAGATGATTTGTTCATAGTTCTTATCCTTAGCATAGTGCCATTTCCCTTTCTAATATGTTTATGCATATCTGAAATGCTACACATTTCCTCCAACCATGATATTGAAATTTAATAAACTATAGAATTCATTCATTTTAGATCACAGCTCTGTGCCAACACAAAGAAACAAAAAATTAGGTGTTCTTTGCCTACTCATCACATTTTTTTCAATTACTTGCCCACATTTCTTTCTTCCTCTTACAGTCCCTGGATGAATAAGGAGGAAAGGCATTTTGCTGGTAGGCTTGTGTACTATGCTACACCCTGACTACACTTGGAAGCATCATGGACCCTATGCCTTTCTTTACCTCCTTGTAGCTGAGCAGAGTGCCAAGGATGCAGAAAAATTTTAAGACCAGGACCATAAGAGGTATAAGGAAGCAATGTATTTGTTTTCCATTAAGGAGATTAACTTCTCTGTTGGGGTTTTTGTTATAGAACTAAGTCTAGGGGGCACTTGGGGTTGACTGATGCCTCTGCTGACTAAGTGGGTGGTGCCCCTTCCCATATTCTCCTGAAAATGGATAATCTTTCCTTTCAAACCTGCCTATGATTCATCAGTGGCCCTGCTTTAAGTAGTGACACAATGGAGTAATGATAAATCCTTATTTTCAGGATATTAGAGAGTGAAGAAGCAAAAATTGTGCTTATATATTTTACAGCTGTTTAGGGAGGTTGCTCCCATGTTGAATTGCAGAATAATTATATTTTATGGTAAAAATAGCATCTATGTTGATTTCCACACAACATATTTATCTCTTACTTGTATCAACCCAACCCTAGAATGAAAGCTAACACAGTCACCATATAAGAAACATTTAACAAATAAAAGCAGACTCCAAAACTTAGATGCAGATACAAATCCTTATAGCCCAACAAACTGGATTTACAGTAGACTAAGAGGGTGCAATAAAGAATATTAATGAAAACAGCTGACAACTAGTCATATCTGTTTATATATTTATTTTCTGTGCAATTCTTCCCTTCTTCTTTCCCTTCTCTTTTCACTCCTTCTTTTTGTATCCTCTCCTTCCTTCCTTCCTTCCTTCCTTCCTTCCTTCCTTCCTTCCTTCCTTCCTTCCTTCCTTCCTTCCTTCCTTCCCTCTTTTTCTTTCTTTCCCCTTCTTTTATTCTTTCTCTTTTCCTCTTTCCCTCCCTCCCTCCCCCTTTTTTTGTAACTTTCATTATAGCAACTTTCAAACAAACACAAAATTAGAGAGAACTGTCCAATGTACATACCACCCATCTATTTTTCTGCTCCATTATTTTTAGTTTTTCTTTCTTCACACTTATTTTGGGGTATTTAAACCAAACCCCAGTCATTGTATGCTGTCATTAACAATTGTTTTAGTATGCATCACAAAGAGAACAACACACAAAAAAATCTATAACCATAATGCTATTATCACACCCCCTCCCCAAAAATTAACAGTCTGTAATATCATCTGATAGTTAATTTGTGTTTAGCTTTTATTTTTTTTGAAACTTTCTGTAAGATTTTCTCTTAAATCTTAATTTTTTGGCTTATGATTAGTGCTTTTCTATACTAGGTAATAGCTTTAACCTCCATCACCCTTCCCTCCAAACCCCAACTGAGTACTTATAATTGCTAAATGAATAAATTACATTTCCCTTAATTCATTTGAGGAATATTTTATGAACATTTGAAATGCTCCCAGCAGTCTGAAAAGCTCCGGAGATACAATAGTGTTAAGACGGATGGTGTCTTTGGCCTCAAAGAACTTACAGTTCCAAAGGGAATATGAACAGCATGGATGTCTCTCTAACACTTCATGCTCAACATGATAAAATCAATCTTATCATCTTACTCCTAAGAGGCCAGCACTCCTTAAGTTTCTGAAGTCTGACAGTGGCCTCACCATTCTTTTTTTTTTTTTTTTTTTTTTGTATTTTTCTGAAGCTGGGAATGGGGAGGCAGTCAGACAGACTCCCGCGTGAGCCCAACCGAGATCCACCCGGCAAGCCCATCAGAGGGCGATGCTCTGCCCATCTGGGGCATCGCTCTGTCACAACCAGAGCCACTCTAGCGCCTGGGGCAGAGGCCAAGGAGCCATCCCCAGTGCCCGGGCCATCTTTTGCTCCAATGGAGCCTCGGCTGCGGGAGGGGAAGAGAGAGACAGAGAGGAAGGAGAGGAGGAGGTGTGGAGAAGCAGATGGGCGCCTCTCCTGTGTGCTCTGGCCAGGAATCGAACCCGGGACTCCCTCACGCCAGGCTGACGCTCTACCACCGAGCCAACCGTCCAGGGCCCTCACCGTTCTTCATGTATTAAAGTTCTACACTGTTGACTCTTTCTTTACCTCCTGTGTTCATTTATTTTCAAACCTGGCTATTTTTCTTCTGAAATATATTTCATGGCCATCTTTTCTTTTTTTTTTTAATCAGGGGAGGCAGCTTTTGTGATGAGAAAGTCAAATAAACTCTATTAAAATGTAACAGGACTGGAATTGAGACAGAGGAGAGATCAAAGGGACCAGAGGAAAAGAGGATGATAGGATGGGATAAACCTGAAGGGAAGGGGGAGGGTGCTATTGGAAGGAGCAAGGGAGATGTTGAGGGGAATATGGGGGAGAAGGATGCATTCGGAGCAACACTAGAATCTATGTAAACACAATAAATTAAAATAAAAAAATAAAAATAAATAAAATGTAACAGGACCTGCTTTTTATGTTGAGGAGAACTGAGAAGGAGTTGGAAGCAGCCCCATGGTTCTAGAGTTCAGTGTTTTGCTAGGAGAAGCTTCATATGAGGTGAATTCAAAGATGTGATATCAGGATGGTGATACAAGAACACAGTAGTAAAATCCTGGAAAACAAAACTATAAATCTCATGTGATATGTATAGCAAGTAAGCAATGTATGAAAGGGAAGAAAATCTGTGGCCAAGAATGGTAAGAAAAAGGTAGAACATGAATAAAACATGACACTGTGATTCATTTGGAATTCTGTTTAGAAGCAGAGAATCAGTGTTTGATCACCTTCTTTACCTAATAGCTTTCTATTGCTTTCAAATTACCACAAATTCAGCAGCTTCAAACAAATCTTTTATTTCACAGTTTTGCACATCAGAAATGCAGGCCACTCAGCTTAGTTCTCTGATTAGGGTCTCAGAGAACCCAGGTGTGGGTCAGTCAGACATCTTATTTGAGCATGAAGAAATCAGTTATCATTTCTATGCCCCCACCCCTCAGGTTATCAAGTAGAGAAAAAGAATCTTCTTCATGTTGAGGATGATTACTACATTCTCTGCAGTATCTTTCTAGAATGGTAGTGATATTAAGAATGAACATAATCTTTTTACCTCTTTTCTCAGCTTAAACACTAGTTTAACATAAGAGTCTAGGCTCTCTGTTTATTAAAAACATTCTTTTATGAGTTTGAAAGATTAATTTTGTGTGTGTGTACACGTGTGTTTTTATTTAAATTAAAGTTTTTTAACTTTATGATCTCATCCCATTGAAAATTGAGATGTTAAGACTCCCTGCTTTTTCTCATTGATCTCAGAGCCATCTGGAATATTTAGTATATTTAACACATGATCATATCAACAATAAACTTCTTAGTTGGTTTTCAAGAAAACTTTTTGACTTTACAAAAATTAAAAATGTCTCTTATTTGACATAGTATATGCTTCTGGATCTCTTACCACTTTTTCTGAAATAGTTTGTGAGTTTGTTAATTCTAATTTTTTTCTTTCAATAAGTTTTGAGGTTAGAATGTAAAAATGACTGAGGATTTTGAACAAGCTAAGGATCATACCAAATAGTCAAGTGAACATTCATAAACATACTACTCAAAAGAAAACACCCTCATTTTTTTTCTTGAGTAAGTGGAAGCACTGTTCTCTAAATCTGGGCTTGAAATTAGCACCTCTTCATTTCTTTGCATTTTAGGAAAAACTTTCTTCAGTTTCTTTTAGGGTATAATGGTTTGCCTATGTAAGATATTTTTAAATAATACATTTACTTAAAATTAAAATTTGATCTATTTTCCTTGAAAACAAACAGTAATCCTGAGAAAAGTGTTCTTAGAAAACCAAAACAATACTTAACAGGCATTTAAAGATAACATTTAGGAGATAACATCAGAGTAATGGCAACATGAGATATACTCCTGATCTCTCCCCTTGAAATTTCAACAATTTGAACAACTATAATGAAACAAAGGAACCCCATCTGGGCTCTCAGTTGTGCCTTAAAGATTTATGTACCAAATGAACTAAAGTTGGGATGGGTAGAAAAGGGGGGTAGAAGATTAAACAATTTGTGGTGGGCTCTGGAAAGGACACAAACCCAGAGTAACTGTTTTATTTATTTTTTCTCTACTGGACTTTGAAGAGGAGGGAAACTCAAAGTTACTTGGCCTGTTTTTGCTGGGAGGACTGGTGAGATAGAGGGGCAAAGAGGAAGATAAACCAAAGCAACCAGAGTGAACAGGGGGTCACAGCCTGTGTTGCCATGGTCTGCCTGCTGCCTGCACTCAGCAGAGACAGAGAAAACGAAAGCTGCCAAGCTGGAGCCATAAAATCAAGGCATAAAACCCTGACAACACACCCCACACACCAACATGACTGCAGACCACCCCTCCTGTCTATATCATTGAGACAGCAACATCTCAGTGGAGGACAGCCCAGGAACTTGACAGAGCTAAAACTTGAAATACAGTGATATAATGGAAAAAGATTCTCAAAACTAAAATTTATTTTTCCTGTTTTTCTCTTTTTTTCTTCTTATTCTTTTTATCTCTTTTGAATTTTTTTGTTTATGTTTTATATTTTTTATTCTTATTTGTTTTGGGTGTTTTGTTTTTTTGGTTTGTTTTTTATCTTTTTTTTTCCCTGTGGATTTTCTTCTTTACTTGTCATCATTTTTAAATTCTTTCTTTCTTTCTTTCTTTCTTTATTTAGTATTTTTCCGAAGCCAGAAATGAGGAGGCAGTCAGACAGACTCCCGCATGTGCCTGACCGGGATCCACCCGGCACGCCCACCAGGGGGCGATGCTCTGTCCATCGTTGCAACCAGAGCCACTCTAGTGCCTGAGGCAGAGGCCACAGAGCCATCCTCAGTGCCCGGGCCATCTTTTTGCTCTAGTGGAGCCTCAGCTGCAGGAGGGGAAGAGAGAGACAGAGAGGAAGGAGAAGGGGAGGGGTGGAGAAGCAGATGGGCGCTTCTCCTGTGTGCTCTGGCCAGGAATCGAACCCGGGACTCCTGCACACCAGGCTGATGCTCTACCACTGAGCCAACTGGTCAGGGCATTTTTTTTATTTTAGTTCTTAATTTTTTAGTTTCTTTTTTGGTTAGGGTTATTAACAATACCACTCTCAAATGCCATTAAGAAATAAGAAATTAAATACCATGGCTACACAAGACAGCAATGTAGTTCATAAAGAAAATGAAAATTTTCCAGAAAAAAATCTCACCCGCATTGAAACCTTGGAGTTAAATGATGAATAGTTCAAAGATAAAATTCTAAAATACTCATCGAAATACAAGAAAGCACCAATAGGCAAATTAATGAGCTCAGAAAACAAATTAATGAACAAAGTGAATACCTCACCAAGGAGACTAAACCTTTAAAAACATAGATGCAGAATTTAATATATGAATTGAAGACTGAGGTAATTTAGCTAATGAACAAACCAGAATGAGAAAAGAATCAGTAACATCAAAGACAGGTAACTAGAGATGCTACAGGAAGAAGAGAGATACTAATGAATTAAAAATAAACTGAGAGAGCATTACAAGAATTGTCTGACTCCACCAGAAAGAACAATATAAGAATTATGGGTATATCAGAAGAAGAAGAGTGGGAAAGGGGAATGAAGAGCCTATTCAAACAAATAATTAATGAGAACTCCCTAAGATTATAGAAAGAATGAGAGCCTCAAATCCAAGAAGCAAACAGAATACTGAATTACCTCAACCCAAACAGACCTACTTCAGGGCACATCATAATAAAATTATCAAAAATCAATGATAAAGAAAGAATCCTCAAGGCAGCTAGGGAAAAGAATAATGAAACATATAAAGGAAAGCCCATTAGATTATCATTAGACTTCTGAGCAGAAACTCTCCTAGCCAGAGGAGAGTGGACCCATACATTTAAAGTACTGAAAGAGAGGAATTACCAGCCAAGAATACTATATCCATCAAAACTATCCTTCAAATATTAAAGAGAAATGCAAACTATTGCAGACATAAAAAAAAAAGCTGAGGAAATTTGTCATCAGAAAACCCCCACTGCAGGAAATGCTCAGAGGGGTTATTTGACCTGACACAAAGAACAAAAAAAAATCAAAACTAGAAGTAAAAGCTCCAACAAGGTCACAATATAAACAAGGATAATCTGTGACAACTATAACATAAAAGGAAAGAGATAAAGATCTACAGTAGCAAAGAAGGATGGAGTGCAGAAGCACTCATAAGACAAAGAGTTCTTGCCTGACCTGTGGTGGCGCAGTGGATAAAGCGTTGACCTGGAAATGCTGAGGTTGCTGGTTCGAAACCCTGGGCTTGCCTGGTCAAGGCACATATGGGAGTTGATGCTTCCAGCTCCTCCCCCCTTTCTCTCTCTCTGTTTCTCCCTCTCCTCTCTAAAATGAATAAATAAAAAAAAATTAAAAAAAAAGACAAAGAGTTCTTGTACATATGAACATTTTTTTCATAATAACCTAATTGTAACCACCCATGAAAAAACACTACTGAAATAATCAGCTTTAAAAAAGAAGAAACATCAGAAAGAAGTATAGAATCCTACCAAACAAAACAACAGACAGAAATACCAAAAAGAAGAACCAAAGGAGACACAGAGCTACTAGAAAACAAAACATAACATGGCTATAGGAAATTTTCAAGTGTCAATAATTACCCTAATGTAAATGAACTAAACTCACCAATAAAAAGTCACAGAGTAGCAAATTGGGTCAGAAAGCAAAACCCAAGCATATGCTGCCTTCAGGAGATACTTCTAAGCTGCAAGGACAAAATTTAGACTCAAAGTGAATGGTTGAAAAATGATTCTTCGAGCAAATAAAACCCAAAGAAAATTGTGTGTAATCATATTTATATCTGACAACATAGGTCATCAGAGACAAAATTAAACATTTCATAAAGATAAAGTGCATGTTGTATCAAGAAGACATAACACTTCTTAATATATATGCGACAAACCAAGGAGCTCCAAAATATATAAAACATCTACTAACTGATCTAAAAAAATAGAAACAGACTGAAACAAAATCATACTTGAAGATTTCAACACACCATTAACAGCTTTAAGTAAATCATTCAAACAGAAAATCAATAAAGGAACATCAGCCTTAAATGATACTCAGGACCAAATGGACATAATAGACATTTATAGGACATTTCATCCCAAAATGTCAGATTATACAATCTTCTCTAGTGTGCATGGGCTATCCTCAAAGATAGACCATATGTTGGGCCACAAAATTAACATCAACAAATTCAGGAAGATTGAAATTATACCAAGCATATTTTATAACATTAGGCTTTGAAATGAGAATTGAACTGTAAAAAAGAAGTAAATAAACATACAAATATTTAGAAATTAATAACGTACTTCTAAAAAATGACTGGGCAAAAGAAGAAATAAAAGCAAAGATCAAAAGATATATACAAACAAATGAAAATGACAACATAAAATATAAAAATTTCTGGGATGCAGTATAAGCAGTAATAAGAGGGAAGTTTATATCATTACCAGCTTATATCAGGAATGAGAAATTCCAAGTAAGCTTCCTAACATCACATCTTAAGCAAAGAGAAGAAGAAGAACAAAGGCAAACTAAAACCAACAGAAGAAAGAAAATAATAAAAATTAGAGCAGAACTCAATGAAATAGAAAACAAAGAAGCTATAGAGAAAATTAATACAACAAAAAACTGGTTCTTGGAAAAGATAATAAAATCAACAGACCATGCTTAGACTCACTAAGAAAAAAATAGGAAAAACTCATTTAAACAGAATTTGAAATTAAAAGAGGAGAAATTACCAGAGACAACATAGTATAGAAAAGATCATAATAATTTATTATGAAAGATTAAATACCATCAAATTCAACACCCTAGAGGAAGTGGATCAATTGTTAGAACTATACAATCTTTTTAGATTAAATCACAAAGAAGTGCTAAACCTAAATAGACCAATAAGCAAGGAGGAAATAAAAACAACTATCAAAAACCTCCAAAAAACTGAAGTTCAGGAGCAGATGGCTATGCTTGTGAATTCTACCAAAGAAGATTTTGAACCTATCCTTCTCAAAGGCTTCCAAAAAATAGAGGAAAAAGCAATACTACCTTACAAATTTTATGAGGCCAAAATAACCTTCATACCAAAACCTTGCAAGGACAGCACAAAAAAAGAAAAGTACAGACCAATATCTCGAATGTATACAGATATTAAAATCCTAAACAAAATACTTGCAAATCAAATACAACAGGTTTAAGAATAATACATCACGATCAAGTAGGATTCATTCCAGGACCACAAGAATGGTTCAACATATGGAAATCAATCATTGTAATACACCCTATCTACAAAACACAGAACAAAAATCATATGACCCTATCAATGGATGCAGAAAAAGCATTCAATAAGATAAAACATCACTTTATGTTTAAAACACTCAATAAAATTGGAATAGAAGGAAAATACCTCAACATAATAAAGGCCATATATGACAAACCATCAGCTAATAATATACTAAATGCTGAAAAAATGAAGGTTTTACCTCTAAAATTAGTAACAAGACAAAGCTGCTCATTCTCTCCACTTTTATTAAATATAGTTCTGGAAGTTTCAGCTAGAGCAATCAGGCAAGAGAAAGAAATAAAAGGCATCTATATCAGGAAAGAAGAATAAAAGTATCACTTTTTGCAGATGACATGGTCCTGTGTATAAAATACCCGAGACTCCACCAAAAAACTATTTGAGAGAATAAGTCAACACAGTAAAGTCACAGGAAAGAAAATCAATACACAAAAGTATATTGCTTTCCTATATGTTGACGATGAAACTTTGGCAAATAAACTAAAAAAAACAAAACAATTCCTTTTACAATTGCAACAAAAACAAATAAAATAACCAGGAATAAACTTAGCAAATGATGTGAAGGATCTTTAAACTGAAAACTACAAAATATTATTGAATGAAATTGAAAAAGACACAATCAAATGGAAAAATATTCCATGTTAATGGATTGGAAGAATCAACATAGTGACAATGACCATATTACACAAAGTAATATCCAAATTTAATAAAATCCTCATCAAAATCCCAATGTCATTTTTTTAAAGAAATAAAACAAAAAAAATCACCAGGTTTGTTTCAAACCATAAAAAATACCAAAATAGCCAAAGCAATGCTGAATAAAAGGAATGAAACTGGAAGTATCACACTATCTGACTTCAAATTATACGATAGAGCTGTATAATCAAAACAACATGGTATCGGCAGAAAAACAATGAAACAGAATTGAAAGCTCAGAATTAAAATCACATACATATGGATGAATAATCTTCAACAGAAGAGCCAGAAACACAATGGAGAAAAAAAAGCCTCTTCAATAAATGGTGCTGGGAAAATTGAAAAGCCAAATGCAAAAGAATGAAACTTGACTACAGTTTGTCCTACTGCACAAAAAATACTTCAAAGTAGATCAAATACCTGAATATAAGATCTGAAAGTATAAATTACATAGAAGAAAACCTAGAAACTAAACTCATGAACCTTGGCCATAGAGAACAATTTATGAATTTGACCCCAAAGGCAAGGGAAGTAAAGGCAAAAATAAATGAATGGAGCTCTATCAAACTAAAATGCACAGCAAAGGAACTGACAATAAAACAAATAGGCAGCCAACTGAATAGATGATATTTTCAAACAATTGTTCCGATAAGGGGTTAATATCCAAAATGTATAAAAAGACACAAAACTCAGCCACAAACAAGCAAACAATTCAATTAAAAATGTATTGTGAACCTAAACAGACACTTCTCTCAAGAGGACATAGAAATGGCCAACAGATTGCTCAGCTTCACTAGCTATTTGAGAAATGTACATCAAAATTACAATGAGATACCACCTCACACCTGTTAGACTGGCTATTATCAACAAGACAGGTAATAAGTGTTGGAGAGGCTGTGGAGAAAAAGGAACTCTCATTTACTGCTGGTGGAAATGCAAATTAGTGCAACCATTATGGAAGAAAATATGGTGGTTCATCAAAAAATTAAAAATAAAATTTCCATTTGATCTAGCAATCCCTCTATTGGGCATCTATCCCCAAAACTCTAAAACCTTGGTATGTAAAGACACATACACTCTCATGTTCATCGCGGCATTTTTCAAAGTGGCCAAAACATGGAAATAACCAGTGTCCTTCGATAGAGGATTGGATAAAGAAGATGTGATACATATATACAATACACACACACAATGAAATACTGCTCAACCATAAGAAAAGATGACATAGTGCCATTTATGAGAACATGGATGACACTTGGAAACATTATACTGAGTGAAATAAGTAAATCTTAAAAAGCTAAGAAGTGTTTAATTTTGCACATAGGTGGGATATAAAACTGAGATTCATTGATATAGATAAAAGCTGAGTGGTTACCAGGGGGAGGGGAAGGTAGAGAAGGGGGAAGGTAGAAGGGTATAAAGAGGGAGAAATATATGGTGACAGAAAATGACTTGACTTTGAGTGATGGGTATATAACATAACCAACAGTTCAAATGCTATAGAAATGTTTACCTGAAACTTATGTACTCATTGATCAATGTCACCCTGTTAAAGAGTTCATTTTGTAAATAAAATTTAAAAAAGATATCATTCATACTGTTAAATACTATTGTCTGATCAAAGTGAGATGACAAAATTGATTTCTATATTCAACTTAATTTTCTGACTTAAAATTCATTTAACTTAGTGTTCACTTAAAGAGATAGGGATTTGAAGAACACAATCCACTATAAAAATTATTTCTAATGGAATACTTTGATATTTTAAAATTTATGTTTCATTTTGTTCAAGATTTAATTTGACTAATACAGTGGTTAGGATGGTTTCAGCACATTTGTGTTTTCCTCATTCCTCTCTTCCTCTTTCCCTTAGCAGATTAGACAGGGTAAAAGCAGAGAGAAATACATGGTCTATACAGTTAGTGGTCAGTAAACAGTTTTTGAATAAATGAATGAATGAATGAGGATAACAAACAACCAAGAAGACTCTGACCTTTTGTAGTGATTTTCATCCTCTATAAGACAGCAGGTGATTTGTAGGAACCAAGAACAGAACAGCTGCTTCCCATCACCTTCCCCCAAACTCCAGGAACGGGTGTTGCTGTGACCTCAGTCTTCCTGGCACTTACTGCACAGGGAGGACGTGCAGGTTCAAAAATCTTGTGAAATAAAGTCAAGAAAATTTACAGGATGCCTGCGGGGCAGGGGGTACCAAAAAGACCAAATGGGAGTTTATGTAGTGACTGTACCGTCAAAAACTTCCCCTGGTGGCTGGCTGTGAAGTCTAGAATTTGGCTCTTAATGTCATCAGAGTGACACATGTTATTAATGGCACTGCTTCCTGGAATCTACTTGAATCTTACAAACCTCTCTCTCTTTCTGTCTTTCTCTCCCTGTCTTTTTTTCTTCATCCCTCCCTTTCTTTATCTCTCATACACACTCTCCATCTTTCCAAGGTGGTGTGAACAGGTGTAGAGAAGAGAGCTGTATTCAGTGTCTGCTGAGGTGGAGGGGCAGTTCCTCCTATGATAGACACATTCATGAACTCAGGGTTGTACTCCAAGAACATCTAAAGATGATTCAGCATCAGCATGAGGTACTTGGAGTTTTTTGGCATTTTCCGAGTTACCAGAGTGGGGGACAAAAAGGTGGAAATGAATCATTTCATGTAAATAAAACTTCAATAGTACTTTTCTGGAAAAAACAGAAACAACCCATCATAGAAACGACAGTCTCTGTGCCAAGAGGGAAATAAGCAAGGAGCAGTTTGAACATGCACCAGGTCACCTCCTGCAGTAGCCTGGTTATTCTCATGGACAAAAAGTGGAATTATTCATGCAGAAAGATGGAAGAAGACAAATATGTAAATTAATATCATGATGAGAATCACGTTCACTAGTTGTCAGAGGGAATGATAAAACAGGCAAGGAGATGCAAATGAATTTATTTCCTCCTAGGACTTTAAAATAAGGTCTGGAATTACTGTTATTATTATCATTTGCAGAGAAAATGTTCAGTGACTAGTGTCTAGAGTTTTCTCCTTGTCCTGAAAGGGTTGTTGAAATATTGATTTGTTCAGAAATTCCTCACTGGGTTTATATTATAAGACCTAACATTTCAAGTAAAGTTTTGACATCGTTGAAGTTGACAAGTCTCCAAAAGCTTAACTGTGAATTCCCCTGCTTTCACCACATATGCCCTCTACCCAGTAGAAAAGGCTGCCCTGGCTAGTTTTTTCATTAACCAATTTGTTGCGCTCCAGCTAGAGCTCAACCTTTACTTCATTGCTAGTCTGCAAAATTATTCAAACAGACTGTGAAATCCACGGCGTACCTCACCCATTTGTATTACACAGTCTGCTTCCCACAGTGTTTAGTGCACTCCTGTATGGCCCTGCCTGGCATACAGTGTCCTTCCTTCCCAGGGATAAGTATATGTGACTAATAAACTGCTATTGATCTAACCTGTCCAATGTCAATGGTTATATGTTCAGCCATTGCATACTATTAAGGGTGCAATACAACTCCTTAATTAACAGGGTTGTGATATTGTGACATATATAAAAATATATTTGGTCATTCCAAAGACCAAAATATATTTATCCTATATATTTGGTCTTCTTTCCCAGTTTCTGGATCACAGCTCCCCAAACCCTTGGAGTTTCCTGAGCAATAAGAACAATGAGAGCATCTTTTGTCATAATATTGGTCTCTTGTCCACAGTTCCTGAAATGGCCTCAGAGCCATAAAGTTGTAAAGGAGGTCTTATTATTTATAGCAAGTTCATTTCCACTATAACTGTGTGTAAATTAATAAGGTGACTTTTGTGAAGCAGCTAAGTTTGGGAGCTGGTCTTCAGAGGAACCAGTCATGAATAGAGGGTCTCCTCCCACTGAGCACTGGAAAAGGAAAAGGGGCTGGAAGTTCAATCAGTCACCAAAGACCAATGATTTAATCAATCATGCCTACATATTGAAACTTCCATAAAACCTCCCCATATAAGGGGTTTAGAGTTTACCGGTTCAGAATCAGAATGTTTCCATGTGCCACCAGGCTGGGCCGCAAGCTCCATGAAAACAGAAGCTGCTTTATTTGTGACCTCACTCTATGTATCTCTTCCTCTAGCTATTGATTTGTATATTTCTTGACTTCTGTGAGCCACTCCAGAAAATTATTCAAACCCAGTGAGGGGTAGTTGGAACCTCTGATTTATAGCTAGTAGGTCAGAAGTACTAGTAACAATTTGGACTTATGACTGATGTCTGAAGTTCACGGAGTTAATTGCAGGATCCAGTTGTTCCTATACAGCCAGTTGTTCAGAGCACAGATAACAACCTGGAGTTGCTACTGGCATTTGAGACAGAGGGACTGGTCCCTTAGCCTGTAGGATCTGATACTATCTCCAGGTAGATGGTGTCAAAATGAAGTTGAATAGTAGGACACTAGGCTGGTATCAAAATATTGTTTGCTGGTGATGGGAACCTGAGCCTCCCCAACCCTAACATGCTGGAACTGAATGAAGCATCCTTTCTAAGAGTGAACATGTTATCAGAACATGTGTTGTTATGATTCCTGGGTATTGGCCAGGGACACCAATTTGCAGCTATATGGAAAGTCACAACAAAGTCAAAATGAGGAATTAATAAGTCAGAACTGACCTGATCTTTTAGTTATTGTATCAACCCTCATAATTCTGACACCAGAAAATGATTTAAAAAAATCTGAACTAAGCCCTGGCTGGTTGGCTCAGTGGTAGAGCATCAGCCTGGCGTGCAGGAGTCCCAGGTTTGATTCCTGGCCAGGGTACACAGGAGAAGCGCCCATCTGCTTCTCCACCCCTCCCCCGCTCCTTGCTCTCTGTCTCTCTCTTCCCCTCCTGCAGCCGAGGCTCCATTGAAGCAAAGTTGGCCCAGGCGCTGAGAATGGCTCTGTGGCCTCTGCCTCAGGCACTAGAATGGCTCTGGTTGCAACAGAGCGACGCCCCAGAGGGGTAGAGCATCATCCCCCGGTGGGCATGCCGGGTGGATCCCGGCCAGGCGCATGTGGGAGTCTGTCTGACTGCCTCCCGTTTCCAACTTCAGAAAAATACAAAAAAAACAACAACATAAAACTGAACTTATTCAATAAAATATGGATTCTATCTTATCTATCTTCACATACTTGTCTTTCCCCATGGTGAAGCACAGTCTTTAAGACATATAATGTTTTAAAATTAGTTCTTTATTTTATGTCTGATAACTGTAGTTCTTGAAGGTTCATTGTTGCCTTGCTTAAGATAAATTTTATACCGACTATCAACATGGAAAAGCAACAAAAATATTAGTTAAATTGAACTAGAATTCAGAAACAAGATACTACTGTAGTTGTTTTCATTTTAATAAAATCACTTATAATACTAAACAGAAGTGAAGTTGTACTGACTGCAATTATTACTTTATATTTGGCTGTGTTAAAGAATATATGGTTTTTTTTTTCTATATAGAACCTCAAATGTAATTATTCCATGAAATATTTTCTTTAAATTGGTCAATTTGGTGCAGTAATATATTTAAAATAAGTTTTTTGAATATAGTTTTCTCTTTATTTCACCAAATGAGTAATGGAAGCTGGGATGTGGAGCCATAAAGTCATTGCAAAAAAATTACACAGAAAAACTGCTATTTTTGGCTTTTAATTCCTACCAAGTTGCCAACTTGTTGCAAGTTATACTTATCAAGGGATCATACACTTTTTCCATCTTGTTTCATCTTAAATCCTAAAATGCTAACAGAGATCATGAATGGTATTTGATTTAATTAACTAGTATAGGAATTGCTTGCTATATCTCCTAGCTGTAGATATCTCTAAAAATAAATTTCCTTTGATTTTAGCTTTAAACGGACATAAAATGTATTAAGAGGAGAGAAAAGTATTCCTTAAATTTTCTATAATATGTCTGTTTATATTTCTAACTGGTATGCTTTATCACGCAGTGTTTGGTTTATTTTATAAAAAGATGGATCTATAAGTTAGCAGAGACCACAGGCATTCCTTTGAAATAACTCTTAATGGACATGTTTTTTAAAAAGAATATTTAAACTCTGTGAAAATAAATTTTTAAAGAAGTAATTTTATTTTATTCACTCTGTGAAATTTGAGACACTGAAATTAAACATTATAATATATAGTACACAGGTGCAGATTTTTTAAAAACAGGAATATATTGGGTGAATATCATTTAAGTCATTGAAATGAAACAATTTTAGCCTATTATACACAGAGAAAGAACTCCTCCAAACAAGGGATAGATTTATGCAAAGAATGTTTTTTAATAGTCTAAAGTCTATATTGGCTAGAATTCAAAGATAGCAATTGCCAAATTCAGATATGAAATTCAACAGAACGTGTGGTAGGCAGAATTTTAAGGTGGGCTTAAAGATTTCCTTCTTCCCATTCTGCACCCCTATGGAGTATATGCCTCTGTAATCCCTGGGAATACGAATATGATAGATTTTACTCCATGATTAGATTGTTAATTCAAGGAGATTATCCATGTGATCCTGACCTAAGCAGATAGTTTAGGTCACAAAATAGGAAGTCAGAGATTTAAAGCAGGAGGATTCAGTGCACTGTTACTAGCTTAATGATGAAGGAGGCCAAGTGGCAAAAAATTGTGGGTAGGGTTTAGATGCTGAGAGCAAGCTGTTGCTGAGAGCCAGCAAGAAAATTTGGATTTCAGTCTCACTATTGCAAGGAGTTAAATTCTTCTAACAATAAGAATGATCTTACAAGCAGACTTTTCTCCAGAGCCACCAAGAGTGCAGTCCAGCCAACACCTTGATTTTGGCCACATGATATCTTGAGTAGTGAACCAAGTCACACCATGCCAGACTTCTGACCAGAAGAACTATGTAATAAATGGGCACTGTTTTAAAATGCTAAGCTTGTGGTAATTTCTTATATATAAATACAAAACAAATGAAGAACATAAAATCATATTTTACAGGAAATATAAATGGAAAAATTTACAATTATTAGTTATCACTCTTTACAGGAGAATAGTTGGGAATAGCCCAAACTATCTGTGGTGAAACACTTATTTTCAAACAATCATGAACTGATTCTTTACAAACTATGACAAAAACAAATCAGTGTAAAAATGAAACAAAAACTCAAGAATATCGAAAAAATTAATTCCTAATTTGCTAGTATAAGATTTAAATAAAGCTTCTTTGTCAAATTACTATAAATGTTTATAGGCACTGATTCTCAATTTTTGTAGTTTTCAGTAACAAATAGTACATGAATCAGGTCTTATCTGCTGACCACATTTTTAGTAACACTTGTTTAGGTCACATTAAATTTGGTTTCTGAGGCTAAAAACACATTAACCTGTTCTAAGACTCAAGAGAGTAAAAATTTAGCCATTTGTGTATATTCAACTGCTTTTAAATCAGAATAACATAGTAAAACTGATATTCTTGCCTTGAAATCTTTTTATCACTAAAACACAAAACTATCATAAAAATTAAGAAATGGCTTATAGGCCCTGGCCGGTTGGCTCAGCGGTAGAGCGTCGGCCTGGCGTGCAGGGGACCTGGGTTCGATTCCCGACCAGGGCACATAGGAAAAGCGCCCATTTGCTTCTCCACTCCCCGCCCCCTCCTTCCTCTCTGTCTCTCTCTTCCCCTCCCGCAGCCAAGGCTCCATTGGAGCAAAGATGGCCGGGGCGCTGGGGATGGCTCCTTGACCTCTGCCCCAGGCGCTAGAGTGGCTCTGGTCTTGGCAGAGCGACGCCCCAGAGGGGCAGAGCATCGTCCCCTGGTGGTCAGAGCATCGCCCCTGGTGGGCGTGCCGGGTGGATCCCAGTGGGGCGCATGCGGGAGTCTGTCTGACTGTCTCTCCCCGTTTCCAGCTTCAGAAAAAAAAAAAAAAAAAGAAGTGGCTTATATGAGCTTGACATAAATATACTAAAAATATTGTCTTGAGGACTGAATGTTTGTGCATCTTGAAGGTTTAGAGAATGACACTAATTTCTTTTCAAATAAATAAAAATTCTTCAAATTGGCCACTTTATAATAATCTGGTGTGGGTCACTGTCCCTATCTCTAACAATTCCTGAATTTTGAGAACGGAAAACCACAAAGGCACAGAATTGACTGGTACAGACACAATATGCCCCAGGAAGCACTTATTCTGTCTGTCATCATACCTCATTGAAATATTTTGGCTATCTTCTCAAAATCTTCATGTTATATACTGCTCACAAAAATTAGGAGATGTTTCAAAATGAATATGAAGCGATAAAAATATCCTTTAATTTTTGTGAGCAGTATATAAATGACCATGAGCTACACTTATTATCCCTAGCACCTTACTTAGTTAGGCAAAGTCTTTCAGTTAATTAATCAGTTGAGTGGAAAGTATTTTTTTTTCTCCTGGGTAGTCTTTTTTAATGTTGAAAACATTTGTTATAGAACTTAGAAAAGGGTTTTCTGATAAGTTATTATTTGCAGACAAACAGTGTAAAGAAAGTGGGATGGCTTAAATATGATTTCAGTAAAAGAAACTAATAACAGCAAAAACTACTTATAACATGTTTATATTATATATTTCATGCTTTATGAAGAAATTCAACTTCATGATGATTGACACTTTATGGAGAAATATTGTATGGATAATGACAATTTTACAGAACAAATAGCACTATATACCTAGAAGCAAAATCAAGGTCCCTGAATCTAGGCCCTACTGACAGTTTCTCTGAAGTCTCTGGTAGGCCTTGCTAATCATACATCATTCTTCCCATTGTCTCCAGATATAGCTTCACAATATTTCTCAATATAGAATTCCAGGAAATCAATAACTATCTGTTGAGATTGGCTCAAAATTAAACCTGTATACTAGCCATATAACTAATTCATTCAAGATAGATTCTATCTTTTCTGTAGATTAAATTGATTGCCATCTCATTTTCATTAAAAGGCATCTGAGCTTCTGGGTAAAAGTGGAACCTCATAAAGATAAATAAGTATCTTTAATTAATATAATTTCTAAACACAGAGACATGGCTTGGTTAAAATATTTAAAATACATTTTCTTTGGACAAATTACCTATCAGAGTCCCCCAAATTTTAGTAAACCTAAGAGTTATGAATAGATTCACTCAGTAACCCTGAAAATTTGGTTTAGATCAAAGAAATGCCAAAGGAGTACACAACTGATAAAATGTTACTTCTGTGATTTACCAATGGTTTTTCTATCAACTAAAAGGTGGAGAACAAAATCAAGTGCAATTTTATCGGGGCCAGTCCTTGGTTGGCACATACTACAATTTCAGTTATGAAAATAAGAAGAGATAAAGTGTTCTCATTAAATTTACCAATGGGTAGGTTGGCTAGGACTTTATATAACTGAACTAATATTCAGAAAGATTGTGGTACTGCAAAGATGTTCACTGCATTATCTATAATCCCCAGAAAAATGTAGAGATAAACTGAAGCATTGCTGCAAACATGTTTGTCTCTAAAAAAAAGTGGATTTTGGGAAATGTCAAGTAAGTCTGGCAATATCAAGTAATTGGCCAATATTTGAAGGCCACTCTGCAATACATGTAGCTGGATGTGTTAAAGATGATGTCATACTACTAGATCATTACAGTGGTGTCACAATTTTGGATATATGTGTGAAGCATATGTTGTATAACCACTGCTTCATATAGAAGACACTTAGAGTGAAGCACACCATTGCAAGTCTTCTTGAAATTAAACAAGACAGAATTTGGAAGGAAACTGCAGCTGAATTTTTGATTTTACACAAAACAAAAGAAGTATGTACATTCTGAAAGTTATTTATGAATTGTTGTAGGTCACTGATCCTTTAGTTTATGGGTATTGAATAAAAACCATTGTTGATTTTTCTGATTATTCCAACTTGATTATTTGATAGAGTTAACAGTCTGAGAATGAAAGAGAAAACAAGGAGGCAGTATACCATAAATTTAAAAGGGTTTTATAATATAAACTACATGGCAAACTAATTAAAACTTTCTGAAGTTCAAACAACTATTTAAAATGAATGAGAGATTACTTCTGGGAGGTGGAGTGATGCGCATTGTAAACATGCTCTTCCCAACAATTATAACTGGTGCAAATCACTAAAAAATATATTAGAATGTTTAAAAATTTGCTTAAAGACATTCATTTAGAAATGTACTTGAATGAAATACATTTATACTTGATAAACAAATGATGAAATATTTATCAGGAAATTCCACTGTATTTCAGTAAGTATGCAATTCTTACTCCCTCCCTACTCCTAGTTCAGCATGATGAAAGTTTTAGTCCAAGTATGTTTAGTTAAGTACATAGGGCTCCCTCTCCTGTAAGGCTCCCAGTTGAGGGCTATGTTATCTTCAGATTGGTATAGGCCACCATAATCCCCTACAGTGTAAAACCTCTGATGTCATGCTTTGAAAGATAGAACTTTGGGTATGTGTCCCTCTCCTTAAGTCTATGTTGTGTATACTCTATCCCAAGAATGAGTTGCTGGGTCTAAGACTATTTTCTTCTACTCCTAAGCCACTCATTGGGTGGAAACTCTACCCCAGGCATGGCAAGGTGAGAATACTGGGGTCCTGATTGCCTTGGCCCAAACTTACTTATACAGTGGAATGTATACACAGAGAAAGGCATGCTGAGAAGACCAAAGGCTGCTTCCCTAGCCCAGCAACCTGATATTAAGGCAGAAGTGTCATTTGAGAGAAACAGGTTTCTGTCCCCACCTACAGATCTGGAAGAGTGGTAATGAAAAACATTAATCTGTATATCCAGAAAGCCCAATGCAGTCTATAGGAAAATTTCAGAGAGCCACACCAAGATACAGCATTGTAAAATTGTTGAAAGCCAAAATTAGAAAAAAATTGAAAATAAAAATGGGTAAATGGCTCAACATATATAAGAAATCTTATTAAGACATCATCTAATGTCTCATTAGACACAATGATGGCTAAAAAGCAGTTGGATAAAAGGTCAAAAGTGTCAATTAAGAATCATATATATATATAAAAACTAGCTTTCTAAGATCCAATGAAAGATGACATTACCAGATAAACAAAAACTGAGAGAATTTATTTCTGGAAGATCACAAAAATAACTACACATTTTTTTTCTTTTATTCTTTTAAATTATTAAAAATCACTTGTATAAAACAATATGTATATAATTGTATTATTGGATCTATAACATATAGAAATGTACTATACATTTGATAATATCAGTACAAGGGAGATAAATGTGTGCAAAACTGTACTAAAGTAAAGAAATGATATCAGATAGTCTTCAAATCCACAGTTAGTTTGAATGTAAATATGTATCTTGTAAAAAAACAACCATAATAAAACTGGAGTGGCTATACCAACATCAGACAAAATAGTCTTAAAAGTGTTACTGGAAATAAGAGGGGAATTGATAAAAGAGGCAATCTATCAGGAAGATATAACAAGTTGTTGGGCAGATAAAATATATTATGCTCACTTTGTTAAAGATGGCATTGCCCACGTGGAAGCCCATTGCCCAGGTGATATGAATGTGTGTTGGGGGTGGGTTGTGGGTAGGCAGGATCCTTGTAGCCTGTGGCTTGGTTTTAGGACTAAGCCTTTCCCTCTCTTTTTGATGTAGGGTGGTGCACTCTCAGGAGAAATCCCATTATGCCTCAGATAAGTGACTTTGTATCAGAGACTTCCTTATTTGTATATTGGATTAAAGGTTTTGATTTCTACACTATAAAATGGGGCAGACCGGGAGCTTGTTCTCTTGGTTCCTGAGATTAGTATTAGAGAGCAGAGTAGGCCATGTGGAGGAGAGGAGAGGTAGCCAAGATGGTGGAGTACTGAAAGAGAAGCCAGTTAGTGCAGAGTTTGTGTAAAGAGAAGGAGATGAGGAACAAAGGAGAATGAGGCTGGTGAGGTAGAAACCTTGATTCTAGGAAACTCGGATAAGTCAGTAGCTTTGTGAGCACTAAATGAGTGGGTTTTGGAGCCCAGTGTGTGCTTTTACTTGCCCATCAGGTGCGAGCTAGGATTGAAGCTAATGGCCCACCAGTTTGTGGCTCCATGGTTTTATTACCATCTGTCTGAATCCAATGTGAACCTGAACGGGCTGGCGGCTGTGGTGGTGGCTGTGTATACTGGCCATACACAAATATAAACATATATGCACCTAAAAACAGCTCTAAAATATGTGAAGTAAAAACTGACAAAATAAAAATAAATAAATAATACCCCACTTTCAATAATGGGTAGAACAAACAAGCAGAAGATCAACAATATAAACCAAGTCCAACTAATGAACATTTATAAAACATACTATTTTATCTAGCAGAATACATAACTCTTCTTTGTAAGTGCATGTTGATGGACTGTAAAGCCAGGAGTCACCATCGTGGCCATTCACATGCAGGTTCACATTGGATTCGGACAGTTGGTAAAGAAACAACGGAGCCAAGAACTGGTGGGCCATAGTCTTTAATCCTAGCTTGCACCCGGCGGGCAAGTAAAAAACATACACTCTGGGCTCCAAAAGCCACTCACATTCAGTGCTCACAAAGCCACTGACTTATCCGAGTTCCCTAGAATCAAAGGTTTCTAGCTCACCAGCCTTATTCTCCTCAGTTCCCCATCTCCTTCCTTATCCCAGATACAAACTCTGTACAAACTGGCAGCTCACTCAGCACTCCGCCATCTTGGCTGCTTCTCCTGGCCTACTCCACGTGGCCTCCTTCTGCTGCTGGCTCTACTCTCTCCTCTAATGATAATCTCAGGAGCCAAGAGAGCAAACTCCCATTTTGCCCCCACTTTATACTGTAGCTTCACAACCTCTAATCCAATATACAAAGTAGGGAAGTCTCTAATACAAAGTCTCCTCTCTGAGGCATGATTGGATTGTACCACCCCACATCAAAAAGGGTGGGAAAGGCTTAATCCCAAAACCAAGCCCCAGGCTACAAGGATTCTCAACACACATTAATATCACCTGGGCGACGGCCTCACATGGGCAGCGCCGTTTTAACAAAGTGAGCATAATACATTTTATCTGCCTAACATGGACCATATACTAAGCCATAAATCAAGGTTCAATATATTTAGAACTATTGAAATCATGCAAAGTATATTTTCTGACTATAATGCAATAAAATTAAAAATTAATAATAGAAAGATATTTGGAAAATACAAAAATGTGTGAAATGGTTCAAGACAAAATTACAGAGAAATTAGAAAACACTTATAGATGAGTTTATATAAAGATAGAGAATATCAAAATATATGGATTGCATCAAAAGCAATGCTTACTAGAAAATTTATAGCTATAAATGCCTATGTTATAAAGAAAAATGATCTCAAATAAATTACCTAATCTTCCACTTTAAGACATTGGGGGAAAAAGCAAACTAAATACAGGGAAACCAGAAGGAAGAAAATAAATAAAGATTAGGATGGAAGTTAATGAAACAGAGAATAGAGGAACAGTAGGAAAAAAAGAGAAGAACCAAATTACAAAAAGAAGGAATGAAAGAAGGGAATTCATTAACAATAATAAAAAAAATGAAAAGAATTTCAAAGTAATACAATGAACAACTGTATGCCAAAAATTTAAATTCTTAGAAAATCACAAACTTCTAGAACTGACAAAAGATGAGATAGCATACCAACAAAATTAAAAATAAACTTCATCAAATTAAAAACATTTGTTCTTTAAAGGATCCCATGTTGAAGGTGAAAGAGCAATCCACAGAATTAGAAAAAAATATTTTAAAATCATATATCTTCTAAGGGTCTGTACACAGAATATTAAAGTGCTTATACAACTCAATAATAAAAAGACAATTCAATTAAAAATGGTTGAAACATCTTACTGGACATTTGTTCAAAAAAGATATCTAAATTGCCAATAAGCACATGAAAAGGAATTACGCATTATTAGTTATCAAAGAAATGTAAATCAAAAATCACAGTGAGATACAACTTCAATTTGTTAGGATGATTTTTATAAAAAGGAGATAATAGTAAGTGTTGGTAAAGACATGAAGACATTGGAACCCTCATTGGAATGTGAAATGATTCAGTTCCTCAAAATTTTAAACACAGCAATTCCTTTTCTAGGTATACACTTAGAAGAAATAAAAACATGTATTCACCCAAAAACTAATATCTAAATGTTCATAGCTACCTTATTCATAATAGTGAAATAAGTGGAAAAAACTCAAATATCCATCAACTGCTGAATAAATAAATAAAATGTGGCATATTCGTACAATAAATTATTATTTGGCTATGAAAAGAGTGATGTATCGATAAATGCTACAAAGTGATCAAAAACTGAAAATATTTTGCAAAGTGAAAGAATTCAGTTAACAAGAGTACATTTTATTTATTTGTTTGTTTGTTTATATATATATTTATTTCCTCATCACAAACCTGAGAAATAGATGTCATCTTTTTTTACAGAGACCAAAAGAAATATCCAGGGATGTTTAAACAATTTGCCCCAAATCACATAAGCTTTGTCAAAACTGGGATTTACACATAGATGTTAAAATCTACTAATCTTTCCCCATAATGTGCCTTTTTATAATTTTCCCAAAATTAGGAAAGAGGCATATGCTGTAAACTTAGACGACACTTTCGTTGTTCCTATGGTGAATGTAAACTAGGTGTTGGGGGAAGAGGAAAAAAAAACAACTAAAAATAGAATGACAATATTTTCTGGTTGTCTTGGATAGTCCCCCTTTATATCATCTTTGCAAAATTATTAATAATATAAATTTTAATTCTCAAAATAACCTGGTTTATTTATTTATTATTTATTTAATTTTCAAGCTAAACTAAATCTATTAAACTTACTACAAGAAGACAGAACATCATCTTGCTAGCAGCTTAGTAACATATTAGAAGGGAAGTCAGAGAAGGAGCAATACAGATTTTTTGGGTTTGGACTATGGGATTTTAAGAAAGGTCTTGTAAAAACAGACAACTTGCTGGGATTGGAAAGAGTTTCTAACATAAGATTTTTGGATACCAATTCACAGTAAGATGAAGTTTTTAGAGTGACTATATTAGTTGGTTCACAGTGTTATCTTTCAGAAATACGTATTTTCTAAAGCAGGTAATTAAGTTCCTTTTCTTGATATTAGTATTGCTTTTTTAAATAAATTTATTGGCATGACATTGGTTCCCAAAGCCATATAGGTTTCAAGTGCATAATAAATAAAACATCTTCAAACACATTGCGCGCCAATCACCCCAAGCAAAATCTCTTTCTTTTCTCATGCACCTAGGCCCCACTCCCTTCACCATGGCTATCACCACCCTGTTGTCTGTGTCTATGTGTTATGTATATATGGTTTTTGTCTAATCTTTTTACCTTCTTTTGTCCAGTCCCCCCTTCCTTCATCACCTCTGACAGCTGTAAGTCTGGTCCATGTATTCATGCTCTGTATTTTGTATGTTAGTTTATTTTGTTTATTAGAGGCCACATATAAGTGAATCATATGGTATTTATCTTTCTCTGACTGGTTTATTTCATTTAGCATAATAATCTTCAGGTCCATCCATACTGTTGTAAAAGGTAAAATTTCCTTTTTAAGGCTTCATAGTATTACACTGTGTAAATGTACCCCTACTTTTTTATCCACTTATCTACTGATGAACACTTGGGCTGCTTCCAGGTCTTAGCTATTATAAATAATTGTGCAATGAACATAAGGTTCATATATTGTTTAGAATTAGTGTTTCACTTATACTTACTTGTTTGATTTCTATGGCTAAGATTTCAGTATTATGCTGAATAATACTGGTGAAAGCAGATGTCCCTGTCTTGTTTCTGATTTAAAGAGGAAGTCTTAATTTGTGCTCATTGAGCAAGATGCTGGCAATGGGTTTGCTATATATGACATTTATTATATTGAAGTATGTTTTCTCTATTCCCACTTTGCTGAGAGTTTTTATTGTAAATGGGTGTTGGGTTTTATTAAGTGCTTTCTCTGCATCTCCTGCAGATTTTGATCATGTGATTTTTTACCCTTTATTTTGTTTATGTGGTGTATCACATTTATTAGTGTGTGAATATTGTGCCAACCTTGTATCCCCAGAATAAATTTCACTAGATAACAGTGTATGATCTTTTTAATGCATTGATGGATCTGGTTTGCTAATATTTTGATGAGCATTTTAGGATCTATTTTCATGAATGATATTAACCTATAGTTTTCTTTCTTTGTAGTGTGTTTATCTGGTTTTGGAATTTAGATAATGCTGTTTTCATGAAGAGTTTGAAAATCTTCTCTTCTCTTGATTTGTTTGGAATAGTTTTAGAAGAATAGGTATTAGTTTTTTGAATGTTGGGTAAAATTTGCTTGTGAAGCATTCTGGTCCAGTATTTCTGTTTGCTGAAAGTTTCTTTATTACTACTTCAATGTTATTAGTTGAAATTGGTATATTCTGGCTTTCTGTTTTTTCCTGATTCTGTTTAGAAAGATAGTATGTGTTGGGCAGATCAAATGTATTATGCTCACTTTGCTAAAGATGGCGCTGCCCACGTGGAGGCCGTTGCCCAGGTGATAGTAATGTGTGTCTCTGTGGGCTGTGGGCAGGCAGGATCCTTGTAGCCTGGGGCTTGGTTTTAGGATTAAGCCTTTCCCACTCGTTTTGATGTGGGGTGGTACAATTCCATCATGCCCCAGATAGGTGACTTTGTATTAGAGACTTCCCTTTTTTTTTTTTTTTTTTTTGTATTTTGTTGAAGCTGGAAACGGGAGGCAGTCAGACAGACTTCTGCATGCACCCCACCGGGATCCACCCGGCACGCCCACCAGGGGACGATACTCTGCCCATCCGTGGCGTCGCTCTGTCGTGACCAGAGCCACTCTAGCGCCTGGAGCAGAGGCCAAGGAGCCATCCTCAGCACCTGGGCCATCTTTTGCTCCAATGGAGCCTTGGCTGCAGGAGGGGAAGAGAGAGACAGAGAGGAAGGAGAGGGGGAGGGGGTGGAGAAGCAGATGGGTGCTTCTCCTGTGTGCCCTGGCCAGGAATCGAACCCAGGACCTCCGCACACCAGGTCGACGCTCTACCACTGAGCAAACTGGCCAGGGCCAACTTCCCTATTTTGTATATTGGATTAAAGGTTTGGATTTCTACACTATAAAATAGGGACAGAATAGGAGCTTGGGCACTTGGTTCCTGAGATTAGCATGAGAGAGCAGAGAGAGCAGAGCAGAGAGCAGAAGGAGGCCACGTGGAGGAGGCAAGGAGAAGCAGCCAAGATGGCAGAATGCTAAAGGAGAAGCCAGTTTGTGCAGAGTTTGTTCAGGGAGAAGGAAGGAGATGGGGAACAGAGGTGAATAAATCTGGTGAGCTAGAAACCTTTGATTCTAGGAAACTCAGATAAGTCAGTAGCTTTGTGAGCACTGAATGTGAGTGGGTTTTGGAGCCCAGTGTGTGTTTTTACTTGCCCGCTGGGTGCAAGCTAGGATTAAAGAAGATGGCCCATCAGTTTTTAGCCCCATTGTTCCTTTGCCGACTGTCCGAATCCAATGCAAACCTGCATAGGCTGGGCTGCTGTGATGGTGGCCTTGGCTTCTGGCTTTACAGTATGTTTCTAGAAAATTTTCTATTTTTCCCAGGTTTTCAATTTGTTGGCATATAGTCGGACATAAAATTTACTTATAATCCTTTTTATTTCTGTGATGTCAATTTTTACTTTTTATTTATTTCTGAATTTATTATATTTATTTGGGTCCTCTGTTTTTTATTTCTTATCTAATTAATGATTAGTCAATCTTGTTTATCTTTCCAAAGAAGTAGCTCTTGGCTTCATTTACCTTTTGTATCATTTTTAAAATCTCTATGTCATTTTCTCTGATCTTTATTTATTTATGTATTTACTTTTAGATTTTATTTATTAAATTTTTTAATTTTCTTTTTTAGAGATTGGATAGGAGGGAGAGAAGCAGGAAACATCAACTTGTAGTAGTTGCTTCCTGTATGTGCCTTGACCAGGCAAGCCTAGGGTTTTGAACTGGTGATTTCAGCAACCCAGGTTGATGGTTTATCCACAGCACCACCACAGTTCAGGCACTGCTTTGATCCTTTCTTCTACTTCCTTTGAGCCATGTTTGTTGTTCTTTTTCTAGTTCTTTTTGGTGTAAGGTTAGATTGTTTATTTGAGTTATTTTATTTGTTTGTTTTTGCTTCTTGACATGAGCCAGGAAAACTATGAACTTTCTTCTCAGGACTGTTTTTGTTGTGTCCCATAGATTTTGGGTTGTTTTACATTCATCTTCATTTGTTTCCAGGTACTTTAAAAAAAAATTTCTTTCTTGATCTCATTATTAACCCATTTATTGTTTAATAACATGGTATTAAGTCTCCATGTGCTTAAATATTTTTCAGGTTTTTGTTTTTTTTTTGCAGTTGATTTCTAGTTTTATGCCATTGTGATAAGAGAAGATACTTGAAAAATTTTTAATTTTTTTGAATTTGTTAGGACTTATTTGTGTCCTAACTTGTGGTCTTTAAGAATGTTACATGTACTCTTGAGAACAATGTATATTGTACTGCTTTGGAATAAAGTGTTTTGTAAATATCAATTAAATCTATCTGATCCAGTATGTTGCTTAAGGTCAGTGTTGTTTTGTTGATTATTTTTTGTTTGGAAGATCTAGCTATTAATGATAGTGAGTTGTTAAAATCTTCTACTATGACTTTATTGCTATGAATCTCTCCCTTAATGTTTACAAAAATTTTCTTTATAAAGTTGCTCCTATGTTGTGTTCATATATGTTTACAAAGGATTATATCCTCTTGTTGGATCGATCCCTTTAGTATTACGTAGTGACCTTCTTTTTCACTTATTATAGCATTTGTTTTGAAGTGTATTTTGTCATATATAAGTATTGCTACTCAAGCTTTTTTTTATTTCCATTTTCATAGAATATTGTTTCTATCACTTCACTTTCAGTCTGTGCATATCTTTTTTCCTATGGTGGGTCTCTTGTAAATATATATATATTTATATATTATATATATATTTATGTATATATAATGTATATATTTATATATATATTGTGTTGTCTTATCCATTTAGATACCCTACATCTTTTTTTTTTTTTTTTTGGATTTTTCTGAAGTTGGAAACAGGGAGGCAGTCAGACAGACTTCCGCATGCACCTGACCGGGATCCACCTGGCATGCCCACCAGGGGGCGATGCTCTGCCCATCTGGGATGTTGCTCTGTTGCAACCAGAGCCATTCTAGTGCCTGAGGCAGAGGCCAAGGAGCCATCCTCAGCGCCCGGGCCAACTTTGCTTCAATGGAGCCTCGGCTGTGGGAGGGGAAGAGAGAGACAGAGAGAGAGGAGAGGGGGAGGGGTGGAGAAGCAGATGGGCGCCTCTCCTGTGTGCCCTGGCCGAGAATTAAACCTGGGAAGCAGATGGGTGCCTCTCCTGCACTCCTGGCTGACTCTCTACCACTGAGCCAACAGGCCAGGGCCCCCTATGTCTTTTGATTGAGCATTTAATCCACTTACTTTTAAAGTTATTATTGATAGGTACTTATTTTTGACATTTTGATTTTTATAGCTATGTTCCTCTCTTTTGATTTATTTTTCCTCTCCTCTTCTTAAAGGAGTCCCTTTAAGATTTTTTATCAATACTCGTTTGGTAGTAATAAACTCCTTTCATTTTGTTTGTTTGGTTTTGTTGTTTTCTTTTTTGGTCTGGGAAGCTCTTTAGTGCACCTTCCATTTTAAATGGATAGCCTGCTGGATAGAGTAGTTTTGGTTGTAGATCTTTGCTTTTCATCACTTTGACTATTTTATGCCAATCTCTTATGGCCTGAAGTGTTTCTGTTGAGAAATCAGCTGACAGCCTTATGGGAGCTCCTTTGTAGGTAACTAATTAATTTGTTCTTTTTGCTTTTAAGATTCTTTGTTTGTCTTTAATTTTTGACTTTTTAGTTATGATGTGTCTTAGTATGGGCTTTTGTTTTTTTGGTTTATCTTTACTGGGACTCTCTGTGTTTCTTGAACTTGGTGACTTTTTTCTTCACTATGTTAATGAAGGTTTAAGCTATTATTTTGTCAGTCAGGTTCTCTATCCCTTGCTCCCTTTCTTCTTCTGCTACCCCTATGATGTGGATGTTGTTATGTTTGATGTTGTCCAGATGTTCCTTTGTCTTCCCTAATTTTTTAAAATTTTCTTTTCTTCTTGATGCTCTGGTTGAGTGCTTACTGTTATCTTGTTCTTTAAATAGCTGATTTGATCCTCTGATTCATCTTACCTGCTGTTGATTCCTTCTAGTATATTTTTCATTTCAGATATTGTAGTCTTCATTTCTGATAGGTTCTTTTTAATGCTTACTGTTTCTTTGTTTTAGTTCTCACTGAGATCATTCATTCTTCCTTTAAGGTACTTGAGCATCCTTATAACCATTGTTTTATATTCTGCATCTGCTATTTTGGTTGCTTCTATTTTATTTAACTCATTTTTTTTTGTATTTCTCCTGTTCTTTCATTTAGGGTAATTTTTTGTCTCTCCACTTTGTTTCTGTATATAAGGCAGATCTGTTATGGCCCCCAAACTTGTTATGATGACTTTATAATGAAAGTGTCTTATTGTGTTTAGTGGTAGTCTTCCAGATTACCTGATTTCTATGCTGCAGGAATGTTTAGTGTGAGTTATGTGCACTCTCCTGTTGCGGTTGAGTCTTAAATGATGTTGGCCCTTTTGTGGATGAGGTGAATTCTTCAGGCAGGATGACTATAAGGATAAACTTCAGAAACCATGCAGAAGTCACTGTGCAGGGGCTGCCCACAGCAGTTGCTTCCAATAGGGTCTAATGCTTGCTGGAATACCCCTTTGGGTGTGCCACTTATAGGGCTAGTTGGTGTAGTCTAATGCCCAACATTGGATGTTTTGGTTCTGGGTCCACTTGAGCAGGGTACGGTTATAGGTCAATATTAGATGTTGTGTGTAATTGTCCTTAGGTTACCTGTTTGGGGATAACACATTGTTCACTGTTTTTGGTTGTCTCTTCTGGGTCTAGGTATGCATGAAAAGGGTCAGTCTGTTTATAAGGGTCAGCTTCCTCCTACTTAGAGGTGGGGACAGGTCTGTAAAAGGATGGAGGTTTCAAGAGGTTTGTCTCTACCTGGCAGCTACTCTGCCTTCCTCTGAGGTTGCCTGGTCTTTTTGAGAGCCTTATGAAGAAAGAATGTAGAGTGGGCCTACTGGCCATCCTCCACAGACCTTTCAGAGGTTATGAGCTTGATAAGGTAGGGAAACCAGTGTTGGAAGGATGAGGATATTGGGTCTCTTACTTCAGGGTCATATGTTCAGGCATTCAATTAGGGAAATTGGCCCCTACTCCAGAGCTCAACTACTAAGTCTCTGCCAGTTTCTAACTCAATTTCCCCATGAGGAACACAGCATAGGTTCAGGTTGAATGCAGCTAGCTGTCCCTTCTTCAGAAGCAATTTTAGTAGGTGGAGCCACCAGGCTCTGGGGGCAGAGCAAAAGAGTCTTCCACTGGGTGTGTCATTGGCCTAGACTGCAGAAGGGGCCTAAGCATTTCTTCCTGGTTCCAGGCAATAGCCTTCAAGGGACTCACACACTAAATATCCCAGCTCTGAGATGTTCTCCCTTCTCATTGTGAAACTGAGCCCAGCAAGTCTATTTATCTGGGAATTGTGAAGGGTAGATCCAAACAGTTTCCTGTTGAAGTTGGTGCTTGCAAGCCTGTAGGATGGTGGTAGGCACTTCTTCCCTTTTCAGGGTAGCATGGGCTAAACTTGCAGGGAAGATAGGAGTAGCCCCCTTGTTATGTGGCACTTATCTGTCTGGTTCCCAGACAAAAACCTCCTAGATGACATCCTCCAAAGGCCTTAGCTCTTCATGACATTCTGTTCCCCTTGCACAGCTAAACTCACAAGAACAAGGCCAGACAAGCGATATAACAGATGAGAGGTAGTGCCAGCTGTGCACTTGAAGTGGGGAAGACAGATCTTCCTTCCAAAGCTATACAGTTTAAAATATTTTTTTTCATTTACTCATTTTCAAAGAGAGAGGAAACAGAGAATGAAAGAGAAAGAGGAAGGGGGGGAGAGAAAGAGAGAGAGAGAGAAGTGGGGGAGGGGCAGGAAGCATGAACTTCCATATGTATATACATTGACTAGGTAAGCGTGGGGTTTCAAATTGGCAACCTCAGTGTTCCAAGTTGATGCTTTATTCACAGCACTACCACAGGTCAGGTTAAAGCTATATAGTTTAGTCACTGTCTTAGTCTCTACCAAGAGCCTCCCCAGTAAAAGAGGGCCCCCAAAGTCACTGCTAGGTGAAGCCAGCAGATCCTTCTGTAGAACCAAAAACTGCATCATGGCCTCTCTGGCAGTCAGGGATCAGGCAGTACATTCTCTCAGCTGATGCTGTTAGAATAAGAGTGTTTGTCCCTGGTAAGGTAGCATCTGGGCCTCCCAGGTGAACTGAATCCCTACTGATTTTCACCACCAGATTCTATGTGGGCTCCCATTCTTCCCTCTGCTGCTCTGCGTTGGGGATTTTTCCATGGGGTTGAGATCCTGTGCTCCCTTGGGCTTCTCAGCTGCTCCATCTGGGAGCATGGCTATCCCTTTCTATGTCTCCACCATTCTTACCAGTCTCTATGTGGCTTCTTCTGTAAATCCTTGGTTATAATATTTCAGATCAGCTAGCCTTCAGTTAATTACTTAGGTTGACTGATGTATAATTTAGCTGTAAATCCAGTTTGGGGTCCAAGAGCAGGTGAGTGTAGTTTCCATCTACTCTGCAGCCATGTTGGAATCTTCCAAGAGCACATGTTTTATGATTCTGTTTCTATAAAATGTTCAGAATAAACAAATTTATTGAGACTAAAAGTAGGTTAATGATTGCATAGTGCTGGGAATAAGAGATGGATGGAAAGGTTGCAAATGGTATGATGATTTGGGAGAAGAATAAAGAAAATTTTCTAAAATTAGATGTGTCAATGTTTTCACATTTAAATGTACTAAACACCATTTAATTGTACACTTCAAATGGGTGAGTGGTATGATGTAAAAAATATATAAAATATTTTAATAAAACTTTTAAAAAGGCAATAAAATAAATGTGTGGTTAGACCAGTTTAGCTAAACAGTTCTTAATGATAGTGTTAGTACAGGAAACAAAGACCTGTGGCTCAATTAAAAATGTAAAAGATAATCAGAAGGTATTCAAAGAAATGTTAATTCTTTTTTTAAATTATTATTGTTTTTATTAATTTTACTAGGTTGACATCAATAAATGATACATATGTTCAAAGAAAACATGTCCAGGTTATCTTGTTGATCAATTATGTTGCATACCCATCACCCAAAGTCAGATTGTCCTCTGTCACCTTCTATCTAGTTTTCTTTGTGCCCCTCCGCCCCCGTAACCACCATACTCTTGTCAATGTCTCTTAGTCTCGTTTTTATGTCCCACCTACGTATGGAATAATGTAGTTCTTGTTTTTTTCTGATTTACTTATTTCACTTTGTATAATGTTATCAGAATCCCACCATTTTGTTGTAAATGATCCGATGTCATTATTTCTTATGGCTGAGTAGTATTCCATAGTGTATATGTGCCACATCTTCTTTATCCAGTCTTCTACTGAAGGGCTTTTTGGTTGTTTCCATGTCTTGACCACTGTGAACAATGCTGCAATGAACATGGGACTGCATGTGTCTTTACGTATCAATGTTTCTGAGTTTTGGGGGTATATACCCAGTGGAGGGATTGCTGAGTCATAAGGTTGTTCTATTTTCAGTTTTTTGAGGAACCACCATATTTTCTTACATAATGGTTATACTACTTTACATTTCCACCAACAGTGGATGAGGGTTCTTTTTCTCCGCAGCCTCTCCAACATTTGCTATTACCTGTCTTGTTGATAATAGCTAATCCAACAGGTGTGAGGTGATATCTCATTGTAGTTTTGATTTGCATTTTTCTAATAACTAATGAAGATGAGCATCTTTTCATATATCTGTTGGCCATTTGTATTTCTTCCTGGGAGAAGTGTCTGTTCATGTCCTCTTCCCATTTTTTTTATTGGATTGTTTGTTTGTTTGTTGTTGAGTTTTATGAGTTCTTTGTATATTTTGGATATTAGATCCTTATCTGAGCTGTTGTTTGAAAATATCATTTCCCATTTAGTTGGCTGTCTGTTTATTTTGTTGTCAGTTTTTCTTGTTGAGTAAAAACTTCTATACATCAAAACCCCCAAAGAATCTACAAAAAGACTACTAGAAACAATAAGCCAATACAGTAAGGTCGCAGGATACAAAATTAACATACAGAAGTCAATAGCCTTTCAATATGCCAACAATGAAACATTTGAGAACAAACTCAAAAGAATAATCCCCTTCATGATTGCAACAACAAAAAAAATAAAATACCTAGGAATAAACATAACAAAGAATATAAAGGACCTATATAATGAAAAATACAAAGCATTGTTAAGGGAAATCAAAAAAGATACAATGAGATGGAAGAATATTTCTTGTTCTTGGATAGGAAGAATAAATATAATCAAGATGGCCATATTACCCAAAGCAATATACAAATTTAATGCAATTCCCATCAAAATTCTAATGACATTTTTTAAAGAAATGGAACAAAAAATCATCAGATTTATATGGAACTATAAAAAACCCCGAATGGCCAAAGCAATCCTAAAGAAAAAGAATGAAGCTGAGGGCATTACAATACCTGACTTCAAACTATATTATAGAGCCACGACAATCAAAACAGCATGGTAATTAGAAATGCTGAGGTCGCCGGTTCAAAACCCTGGGCTTGCCTGGTCAAGGCACATATGGGAGTTGATGCTTCCAGCTCCTCCCCCCTTCTTTCTCTCTGTCTCTCTCTCTCTCCTCTCTCTGTCTCTCTCTCTCCTCTCTAAAAATGAATAAATAAAATAAAAAAAACAGCATGGTATTGGCAGAAAAATAGACACTCAGACCAATGAAACAGAATAGAAAATCTAGAAATAAAACCACATATATATGGTCAAATAATTTTTGATAAAGGGGCCAATAACACACAATGAAGAAAAAAAAGCCTCTTCAACAAATGGTGCTGGGAAAACTGGAAAGCTACATGCAAAAGAATGAAACTTGACTATAGTTTGTCCCCTTGTACTAAAATTAATTCAAAATGGATCAAAGACCTAAATATAAGACCTGAAACAATAAAGTACATAGAAGAAGACATAGGTTCTAAACTCATGGACCTTGGTTTTAAAGACCATTTTATGAATTTGACTCCAAAGGCAAGGGAAATGAAGGCAAAGATAAATGAATGGGACTACATCAGACTAAGGAATGTTAATTCTTAAGATGTTTATACTTCATTTAACAACGATTCTTTGTTCAATTATAATTTATTCAATTCATTCATTCCTTATTTCTTCATTTATTTAATCAAGCTTTAAGTACCTGTCATGTACTAATACCACACTTGAGTCAGTAAATTGTACTTGGAGACAATACTGGCTATTTGCCTATTTAATGAATCATAGAATTTTATATCTGAAAGCACTTTGGACAGCTTATTGCTCTTAGATGTTTTATTTCATGGGTGGTAAAAGTGACACCAATGGATATCTGTAGATATATTGTGATTGAGTAACAGAACTGGTTTCTGATTTTCATTTAAGGAGTAAAGTATTTTTATTTAACATGTTGATAGCTTATTTATCTAGTTAATATCTTAAGGATATGTTACTTACATATGTGGCTGAAAACGTTACTGCAGTTTTATTGTGACAAGAGAGAAGAACATTTTTCTTCTTTTTAGTCATTTTCTATACAATCAGTAGTGAAGGAAGAACTTTCAAATTGGTATAATGTGGATGAATGCATCTGGCTTTTCAAATAGTTGCTGTTATCTCAGTGCATGAGAATAAATGGGACTGGATTTTTCACCAAACAGTAGATCAAAGCCACATGTGTGTATGCTATAGTGATTACTTACATTTTTGTATTGAATTTAATTGCTTAAAATAGACTTGTCATTTATTTTGGTTATTCATTCATTCTGGTTTAGCATCTGAATAATTAGTATAATAACTTCAAGAGAATATCTTGAGGTGATGAACACACAATGCAATATACAGATGATGTATTGTAGAATTTTGTACCTGAAATCTGTTTAATTTTATTAACCAGTGTCACTCCAAAAAATTCAATAACATTTTTAAACAATTAACTTAATTTTTTACTCTATGTGTCTTGGTATGCAACAAAGATTATCTTTTATTGTAGTTCCTCAAAATGTAAGATTTTTGTTATTCTAACCTTCTATGTGGAACCCAGCCCCCAACATACAGTAGGGAATACCTATATTCCAATCTGACTTGTAAGTTTGTAATTCAAAAATAAAGAATAAGAACTTTCTCTTTATGGTAGCAGAGCCAATCAGCTGAAGTTGTTTCCTCACTGGACAGTTTCTATCTAGGTTTTGGAGGATTTTATATTGTTGCCTAGTTTCAAATGCATCCATTGATTTTGCAAATTCTCTTAATTCTTTTTTTCTTCTTTCCTTAGACAGAATCTTCCTCTCATACAACACTCAAAGCACACTATTTTGTTAATCTCAGGGCTAATCAGTCAACAGAATGAGCTACCTTTTGGACTGTGAAAGGCAATGATGTTAAGTGGAAGACATTTATAATTTTTCAAACATATTTAAAAACAAAAATTTATTTTAATAAACTGATTTAAAATAATTTAGAATTATTTAATTAAAATAAGTTGTATACACACATCATTTATATCAGTTTGTTTACCAGTGGGAAGATTAAAAAATACATTATTGCAAAATGGAGACATTTAAAAAAATAAAAATAAAAACAAAGTTAGAAATATATGATGAAAGTTCATATTGAGTTTTGTGTACCAATTGCATTCCATGAAGTTTAAAAGATTTGCTGGAGGTATGATATAGCCCTAACAAGAATGTGTCATTTGTTATATAACCTGCGGCACTACTGAAAATGAAAGACAATTCTATAACTAATTAACCCACAATATGTGTTAACTTTTTCAGTCAAATAATAACATATAGTTATGCTAAATAGTACATAAGGGATGGTTCAATATAAACTTTATACACAGGCAGAGCACACTCAAGTAAACTTGGATTTTGTCATTCTATCTAAAGTCCTGGAATATTGCATCAGCGTATGCTTGGTTATGAGAAAAAATAGCCCTCAAATCTTAGTGGTATGAAAGATAAAAGTTTATATCTTAATCATACCACATGTCTATCAATGGTCATCTGTGACTTTATTTTTGTTTCTCATTTATCATTACTTAAACCCAGGGTAGTGGAACATCCATTAGCTGTAATATTCTCAATCACTGTGGCAGAGAAAGTGGCATGGTATAACATTTAACTGCAATGCCTGAAAGTACTTCTAGCCCATTTCATTGACCAGAGGTGGTCATGTGCCCCCCCCAACTACAAAGGTCTAGAACAGTGGTCCACAAACTATGACCCGCGAGCCGCATGCGGCCCCTTGAGGCCATTTATTCGCCCCCCTCCCCGCCACACTTCCAGAAGGGGCACCTCTTTCATTGGTGGTCAGTGAGAGGAGCATAGTTCTCATTGAAATACTGGTCAGTTTGTTGATTTAAATTTATTTGTTCTTTATTTTAAATATTGTATTTGTTCCCATTTTGTTTTGTTTTGTTTTACTTTAAAATAAGATATGTGCAGTGTGCATAGGGATTTTTTTCATTTTTTTTTTTATTTTTTATTTTTTACAGTCCGGCCCTCCAATGGTCTAAGGGACAATGAACTGGCCCCCTGTGTAAAAAGTTTGGGACCCCTGGTCTAGAAAGTGTAATCTTATCATGTGCCTACAGACGGTAGAGCTGCAAATATATTTATTTAGCAGCATTAACAGATAGAACACACAGTATTTTTTAAAGACAATGTACTTTATTTTTTAACAAGATTTTTAACTTTAGAATAGTTTTAGAAAAGATGTAAAGATGGTTATGACCATGCATTTAAAAATATTTTAATTTATTGTGTTGACATAGTTTCAAGTGTTCCACTTAATATAACACCCTTTATACCCATATCAAGCTTCCCATGCTCCTTGCAAATTCTTTTTACATTCCCATTTCACCCTCTTTGCCCCTACTCACCCTACTTCCATCACCCCATTCCTTTTGGGAATTGTTACACTGTTGTCTATATTTTGTGTTATGTATATATAATTTGGCTAATCTTTTCACCTTAATTGATCCCATCTTTTCTTTCCTACTTCCCTTTGATAGCTGTCCATCTGTTCCCTGTGGACCTGCCTCAGTTTCTATTCTGTTTCCCAGTTTATTGTGATCATAAGATTCCATAAAATAAGTGAGATCATATTATATTTGTCTTTCTCTCTTTGGCGTATTTCACTTAGCATAATAACAATCTACAGGTTCATCCATGTCATCGCCAAAGGTAAGATTTCTTTTTTTTACAATGAACATGAGGGTGCATGTGTCTTTATGTATGAATGTTTTTGAGTATTTGGGGTAGAGACTCAATAGAGGGATTGCTGGGTCATATGGTAAATCTATTCTTAATTTTCTAAGGAGCCACCATACTTTCTCCTATAATGGTTTTACCAGTTTGCATTCACACCAGCAGTGAATGAGGGTTCCTTTTTCTCCACAGCCTCTCTAACACTTTTTATTACCTGTCTTGTTGATAACAGCCAATCTAAAAGGTGTAGGGTGGTATCTCATTGTAGTTTTGATTTGCATTTCTTTAATAGCTAGTGAAGATGAGCATCTTTTTATTTATCTATCTATCTATTTATTTATTTATTTACTTTTCTATTTTTCTGAAGTTGGAAATGGGGAGGCAGTCAGACAGACTTCCGCATGCGCCCGACTGGGATCCACCCGGCATGCCCACCAGGGGGCGATGCTCTGCCCATCTGGAGCATTGTTCTGTTGCAACCAGAGCCATTCTGGCACCTGAGGCAGAGGCCATAGAGCCAACCTCAGCACCCGGGCCAACTTTGCTCCAATGGAGCTTTGGCTGCGGGAGGGGAAGAGAGAGACAGAGAGGAAGGAGAGGGGGAAGGGTGGAGAAGCAGATGGGCACTTCTTCTGTGTGCCCTGGCCGGGAATTGTACCCGGGACTCCTGCCCGCCAGGCCGACGCTCTACCACTGAGCCAACCGGCCAGGGCTGATGAGCATCTTTTTATACATATGTAGGCCATGAGTACATCTTGGAAAAAGTGTCAGTTCAGGTCCTCTCCACATTTTTAAATTTGATTATTTGATTGTTTTTTGCTAAGCTTTGTGAGTACTATATATATTCTGTATATTAACCCCTTATTGAAGCTCTTGTTTTAAAATATCATCTAACACTATGCTGTTTTGATTATCGTGGCTCTGTAGTATAATTTGAAGTGAAGTAGTGTGATATCTCTGGCTTCATTCTTTTTTCTCAGGATTGCTTTGGATATTTTCTTTTTTTATGGTCCCATACAGACCTTGTGATTTTTTATTTTATTTCTTTAAAAAATGACATTAGAATTTTGATGGGGATTGCATTAAATTTGTATATAGCTTTAGGTGATATGGCCATTTTAACTATGTTAATTTTTTAAATTTATGAACATAAAATATTTTCCCACTTCATTTGTTTTTTTTAATTTTTTTCAGTAATGCTTTGTAGTTTTCAGTATACAGGTTCCTCACATCCTAAGTTTATTCCTATGTATTTTACTTTTTTGCAATTGTAAAAAGACTTCTTTTTATAAGTTTATTTTCTGAAGTTTCATTATTGGTGTATAAGAAATAATAGAATTTTATATATTGATTTTGTGTCCTGTGAATTTACTGTATTGGTTTATTATTTCTAATAATTTTTCAGTGGAATTTTTGGTGTTTTTATGTGCAAAATTATGTCTTCTGTTAAAATTGATACCTTTATTTCTTCTTTCCTGATATTGATGCATTTTTTTCTTTTGCCTTATTGCTCTAAAACCTTCAGAACTATGTTGAATAAGAGCAGAGATAATGGACAACCTTGTCTTGATCCTGATTTTAATGGAAAAAGCTTTGTTTTTTCACCACTTAGTATGATATTAGCTGATAGTATTTCAGATATGGCTTTTATTATGTTGAGGTACATTTCTTCTATACCCATTTTATTGAGTGTTTTAAACATAAAGGGATGTTGTATCTTATCAAATGCTTTTTCTGCATTTATGAATAGGATCATATGATTTTTGTTCTTTGTTATGTTGATGGTGTGTCATCTTGATTGATTTACGTATGTTTGACCATACTTATGTTCCTGGAATTAATCTAATTTGATTGTTATGTATTTTTTAATATATTGTTATATTCAATTTGCTAGTATGTTGTTTAGGATTTTTGCAACTGTATTTATTAGAGATATTGGTCTATAGTTTTCTTTTTTGGGGTTGTCTTTTCCAAGTATGAATATGAGGGTTATGTTGTCCTCATAAAATATGAATTGCTTCTTCTTCTTTTTTTTGGAAGCCTTTGAGAAAGATTGGTACCAAATCTTCTTTGAATGTTTGGTAGAACTTGCTAGTGTAGCCATCTGATTCTGGACTTTTATTTTGGGGAAGGTTTTTGATAGTTGTTTCTATTTATTTCATGTTTATTTGGATTTTCCACTAAATTTCTTAAATTTCTTCAAGCTTACTTTCTGGCCTAGTTCATGGTCTATCTTTAAAAATGTTTCATGTGCACTTGGAAATAATGTATAATCTGCAGTTTTTGGATAAAATACTCTATAAATGTCTGCAATTCAAATGTGTGGTCTAATGTGAAAATTAAGGCCATTTTTATTTATTAGCTTTCTAAAACCTAGTGTTTTAAAACAAAGCTACTGTTCTTAAAATTTGCAAATATAGAGTAGAACATAGAATAGTATACAGAATTTTATTTTTATCATTAAAATCCTGATTTTATCTATATAGAAGAAATATGTTTATATAAATACTTATAAGTAGCCACAGCTTGAATTCTTCCTTTAACTACTTTTGGAATCTAAGAGTGTTAAAAAAACAATTAGGGTAATCTAAAGTATCACTAATTTAATGAAAAATTTATAGCCAAAGGAAAGGGTCAATAGTGACATAGCATTACATTCACTAGAATAGAAAAAATTTAAACATTTTTAGAAAACAATCTACAGGTTCAATGCAATCCTTCAAAATTACAATGCTTTTTTTTTTAAGAAATAAAAAGCAATCCTCAAATTTGTATAAAACTTAAATATCCAAAGCAATCTTGAGAAAGACTAACAAAGCTGGAGGTATTATGTGCCTTGATTTCAGACTATAGTAATCAAAACAGTATTATATCATCAGAAAAATGGACACATATGTAAATGGAACAGAATAGAGAACATAGAAATAAACCCTTATTAATAGATGCAGAAAAAGCATCTAATAAAATATAGTATTCACTAATGATTAACACATGCAATGAAATGGATATAGAAGGAAGTACCTCAACATAATAAAGGCCATAGATGACAAACCCTTGACCAATATACTTAATTGTCAAAAACTAAAAACTTTTTTTTCCCCAAAATCAGGACAATAGATTTTTCTAAAATCTTTCAAACAAGCAACTGATGGCTTCAATGTCTCCTATACTTTTCCCTAAGTGGTCCTATCCCCTGCGTTAGCTGAAAATGATTTTTGTTCATGGTTTGGCCTCTCTTAGGCATCTCCAAGCCAAGCACAAGTAGCAGCTATTTGCATATCACTTTGTAGCTTATGAAAGGTGACCCCACACAGAACATAGACAGTGGCTGACCTTAACCACTACCTCTCATGAGGCTACAGAACCAACCCATCCAGTAGATAGCATCAGACCATGTAGAAGCATCACCACTCAACCACTTCCACAAATAACACACTCAAGGAACAGACTCAGCAATCACCAGAGTTCCAGTGAAATAAGCTCTTCTCTGTGGGTAGGTTCCTTCACAGCTGATTTCCCACAGTGGTTGGAGGACCGTGAACAGCGGTTGCAGCCAGTCATCGAACCTGATAAGCTTGGGGGTAAATGCTTCCCACTGATATGCCAACAGTAATTACTGCTAAACTACAAGAGGAAGGTGTACACAACCCACATAGGAGGTGCACCTCAAGTGCCCAACTTGGGCGATTGGAGAAGCTCTTCCCCTAAACAATAAAGAACACCTACAATATTAAACTACTCTACTAAGCCTGAGAGACATAGCAGATTTAGCTAATACATAGAAACAAACACAGAGAGACTACCAAAATAAGAAAAAGATACATATCCTTACCAAACAACAACAACAACAAAAACAGAACAAAACTCCAGAAAAAAGAACTAAACAAACAGGAGACAAGCAATCTACCAAATGCAAAGTTCAAAACACTGGTTATAAGGATGCTCAATAAACTTAGTGAGAACTTCACCAGCATAAAAAAAGGACCAGTCAGAAATGAAGGATACACTGACTAAAATAAATAATAATTTATAAGGAATCAATAGAAGAGGAGATAAAACTGAGAATCAAATTAGTGTTTTGGAACACAAGAACAAAAAAAAAAACACTCAGTAAGAACAGCAGAAAGAAAAAAGAATTAAAAAGAAAAATAAAGATAGTGTAAGGAGAGTCTGAGACAACTTCAAATGTGTAAACATTTGCATGATAAGAATTCTGTAAAGAGCAGAAAGAAAGAAAGACATTAAAACCTATTTGAAACAATAATGACAGAACACTTACTAACATGATGAAGAAACTAGATACAGAAGTCCAGAAAATGCAGAGAGCCTCAAACAAAAATACAAGTAATCCCTGGGTTAAGAATAAGATAGGTTCTATAGGTGTAAAAATGTTTAAGTATTTATATTCATAGAGAGGTAAAAGTAAACCCTATATTAAGATAAACATTTATCTAAGATGCATTAAATAGGTGAATGTACCTGTTTCAACTTACATACAAATTAAACTTATGAACAAACCTACAAAACCCATTTTGTTTGTGACCCAAGAACTGCCTGAAACTCAAAGAAGCTCACACAAAGACACATTATAATTAAATTGCAATAGGTTAAAGATTAAAAAAAAAGACTCTTGAAATGAGAAAAACAGTTCATTATCTACAAGAGAGCTCCCATAAGGTTTCTCAAAAGAAACTTTACAGACCTGAAGGTATTGGCAAGAAATATTCAAAGTTAAGAAAATCAAGGACCTACTATCAAGATTATCCTACCCCAAAAAGCTATTTTTTAGAATTGAAGGACAGATAAAGCACTTCACAGACAAGAAAAAGCTAAAGAAGTTCATCACCACCAAATCAGTATTACTTGAAATGTTCAATGGTCTTCTTTTTTTTTTCTTTTTTTTTTTTTTTTGCATTTTTCTGAAGCTGGAAACAGGGAGAGACAGTCAGACTCCCGCATGCACCCGACCGGGATCCACCCAGCACGCCCACCATGGGGCCACGCTCTGCCCACCAGGGGGCGATGCTCTGCCCATCCTGGGCGTCACCATGTTGCGACCAGAGCCACTCTAGCGCCTGAGGCAGAGGCCACAGAGCCATCCCCAGCACCCAGACCATCTTTGCTCCAATGGAGCCTTGGCTGTGGGAGGGGAAGAGAGAGACAGAGAGGAAGGTGCGGTGGAGGGGTGGAGAAGCAAATGGGCACTTCTCCAGTGTGCCCTGGCCGGGAATCGAACCCGGGTCCTCTGCACGCTAGGCCGACGCTCTACCGCTGAACCAACCGGCCAGGGCCTCAATGGTCTTCCTTAAGAAGAAGAATAAAAAGAAAAATAATACAAAATATAAATGATAAATTGGAAATATATTCATATATGTCAACAATTGAATCTAAAAAACAAAATAAACAACAAAAATAACGAACAAATTTACAGATACAGAGAACATTTTGACATTTGCTAGAAGGGAAGGTGTGAAAAAGGTGAATGAGTTAAGTAAAAATTGATTGTTACAGAATAGTCTTGGGTATGTAAAGTACAGCATAGGGAATATAAAGACAATGGTATTCTAATAACTATGTATGGTGTCAGAGGGTCTGAGATTTATCAGATTGATTACTTAGTAAGTTATATAATGTCTAATCACTGGTTTGGACACCTTAAGCTAATATAATAATGTATGTCAAATGTAATTAAAAAATAAAAATGATTTTAAAATGGGAAAAAATAAAAAGTAAAATCATGTAAAGGACAAAGGTGCCCATTCTCACCATTTTTGTTAAACCCAATCTGGAAGCGCTAGCCAGAGAACTAGAGGCAAGAGAAAGAAATCAAAGGCATCCAAATTGGGAATGAAAAAGTGAAAGAGATACTTTCTGTAGATGATGTGATTATGTGTATAGAAAATCCTAAAGTCATCACCAAAAAAACTATTAGAAACAATAAAACAACACAGTAAGATGCAGGATACAAAAATCAATGCACTATTTTCCTAATAGTTAAATTAAAAAAAAAAAGAAATACAAAAAATTTCTTTTGCAATTGCAACAAAAAGAAAAAACTAAGAATAAATTTAACTAAGGATGAGAAAGACCTATATACTGAAAACTGCAAAGTATTATTAAAAAGGATTAAAAAGGCACAGTAAAATGGAAAGATATCTTGTGTTCATGAATTGGGAGAATCAACATAATTAAACTGCAATTTTAATTTATTTTAATTTTTAAAAAAATTAATTAATTTTATTTATTACCTAAAGCAATATATAAATTTAATTTAATCCTTTTCAAAATCCGTATGTCCTTTTTTAAGTAAATAAAACAAAAATCATCAGATTTGTAAGGATCTTCAAAAGACCTTGAATGGCTAAAGCAATCATCAGGGAAAAGAACAAAGCCAGAGTTATTACATTACCTCACTTCAAATTATACCACAGAGCTATGACAAACAAAACAGTGTGGTATTGGCAGAAAATCATGCACACTGACCAAAGAAACAGAATTGGGAGTCCAAAAATGAAACCATATGACTAAGGGCAAATAATTTTTGACAAAAAAGCCAAAACACGTAATGGGAAAAACAGACTTTTCAATAAATGGTGCCAGTTAAATTGGAAAAACACATAAAAAATGAAAATAAATCACAATTTGTTCCCATGTGCAAATAATTAATTCAAAATAAATAAAAGACCTAAATATCATATCTGAAACAATAATTACGTAGAAGAAAACATAAGTAGTAAGCTATGAACTTTAGTCTTAGAGGACATTTTATGGATTTGATCCCAAAGGCAAAGTAATTAAGGGTAAAAGTAAATAAATGGGACTATATGGAACTATAAAGGTTCTGCACAGCAAAAGAAAGCATCACCACCAACAAAAAAAGCAACCACTCAAATGGTAAATAATATTTGCAAGCAAGAACACTGACTAGGAGTTAATATACACAATACATAAAGAACTCATACAACTCAACACAAAACAAAAAATACAATTAAAAATTCACAGATAACTTGAACAGACATCTCTCTGAAAAAGTCATACCAATGAGAAACAGATGTATGAAAAGATGTTCAATTTCAACACTATTAGGAAAATGCAAATCAAAATTACAATGCCATATCACTTCACATCTCTTAGAAAGTCTATTGAGAACCAGATAAGTAATAACAAATGTTGGAGAGGTGGAGAAAAAATACCCTCATTCACTGCTGGAGGAAATGCAAACAGGTGCAGACACTGGAAAATAGTATAGAGGATCTTCAAAAATTAAGAGTAGAGTTACCATATGATCCAGAAATTCCTCTTTGGGGTATCTACCTAAAAATCTTTAAAGAATTTATTAACAAAGATATATGTACACTTATGCTCACTGTAGCATTGCTCATGGTGGTCAAAGCATGCAGACAACAAAAGTGTCCATAGATAAATAATTGGTGGTACATCTATACAATGAAATACCACTCAGCCATAAGGTAAAATATTGGCATTTGTGGCAAAAAAGGATAGACCTTGAGAATATTGCACTGAACAAAGTAAGTCAGTTAGAAAAAAGTGAAAGACTATATAATTCAATAATCTGTGAGATATAAAACTAAAATTCATAGACAATAGACAACAGTATGATGGTTACCAAAGGGAAATGGGTAATGGGTAGTGAAGCATAATGGAGACCAATTGTATGATGATAGATGATTTGACTTTAGGTGGTGTGCACACAATACAATATACAGATCATATATCATAGAAATATACATTAAAGGAGATGATGTGAGAGTAATGATGACATGAAAGATATTCCAGACTTCTCTTAAAATTTCAACAAATTGAAAAACTATAACACAATGAAGCAACCACAGCTGGGCTCTGGGCTCGCAGGCTTACCTGAAAAATTCACACACCAAATGGACTAAAAGTGGGAAGGGTTGAGAAGGAAGTCAAAAAAGAAAATGCATTTGCAGTTGACTCCAGGGAGAGAAGAGGACTGAAATGTCTGGATTTTCCTCCAAAGGGGATCTGAGAAGAGGAAAAATCCTAGAGAGACTGTGCAACTATTTTTCTTCTGGGGCTACAGAGAGGAGAGAAGCCTGGAGTGACTGGGTTTTCTATCTGCTGGGTTACAGAGAGGGGTGTAGCCCAAAGAGACTGAGTCTCCTTCTGCCAGAAGGAGTGGAGAGATTGAGGGTCAGAGGAGTCATTAAACCAACGTGACTTCAGAATGAGGGGTCATGACCAGTGTTTCAGCAGTCAATCTGTAGTCCACATTTGACACAGAGACAGAGAAAACAAAATTTTTTGGTATTCCCAGACTCCCAGATCTCACCTCTCTCACCTCGCAGAGTATCGAAAGAGGCAGAGACAGACAACACAGTGATCTCTTCAGAGCCATTCTCTCCCCTGGAAGAAAAGAGGTGCTCCATGTCTGGGCCCCTGGTTAGCTGAGATATAAGAAGGAGGACACAGAGGTCTGAGATCACCATTGCTAAAGACATAAAAACTAGATAAGATGCCCTCCTCACGAACAGGACTGCAGCTCCGCCTACATCACTGCCACAGCAACATCTCAATAGAGGTCAGCCCAAGAATTTCACAGAACTAAAATTTGTAACACAGTGACACCTACTGGAAGAAAAAAAACCCCAAAGAACCTTTCAAAACTGAAATCTTTTTTTTCTCTTTTCAATTTCATTTTCTTTCATTTTTATATTTTTCATTCTTATTTTTGTGTTTTGCTTGTCTTGATTGTTTTTGGTTTTTGTTCTTTATTTTCTTTGGGGTTTTTTCTTGACACCATTTTTAAATTTTTTATATTTTTCATTGTATTTTTATTTTTCAATATTTTAATTTTTTTCTGTTAGAGTTCTTAACAATTCCACTCTAAAATGCTATCAGGAAAGAAAGAATATAATATCATGCTATAGAAGACTAAGACATAGTTCAGAAAGAAAATAAAAAATCTCCAGAAAAAAATTTCAATCACAGGGAAACTTTGGAGTTAAATGAATTAAAATTTGATGTTCTAAAAAACTCAATGAGATGTGAGAAAACACCAAAAAATAACTTACTGAGCACAGAAAAGAAAGCAAATACCTCACCACTGTGATTGAAACTTTGTAAACAGAGATAAAAAAACTCAATTCATAAATTAAAAAATTAGGTAGCAATTTTAGTTAATAAAATAGACCAGATAAAGGAGAGAATCAGTGACATTAAAGTGAGGCAATTAGAGATGCTAAAGAAAGAAGAGAGATATTTTCAAATTAAAAATAAATGAGAGATTTCTACAAGAATTGTCTGCTTCCACCAGAAAGAGCAGTATAAGAATAATGGGCATATCACATAAAAAAGAGAGGGAGAAGGGAATGGAGAACCTATTTAAACAAATAATTGAGAACTTCCTGAGACTATGGAGTTAGATAGTTGAATCCAAGAAGCAAACAGAGTGAAATTACCTCAACCCACGCAGACTTTAAACAGGGTACATCATAGTAAAATAGTGACAAATCAGTGACAAAGAAAGAATCCTCAAGGCAGCTAAGCAATAAAAGAATATAACATATAAGAAAGGCACGTTAGGTTATCATCAAATATCTCAGCAGAAACTCTAAAAGCCAGAAGAGAGTGGAGCCAAACATCCAAAGTAATAAAAGAGAAATTATCAGCTAAGAATGAAATATCCATTAAAACTATCCTTCAAATATGAAGGAGAAATAAAAACTATTTCAGACATAAAAAAAGCTGAGGGAATTTGTCACCAGAAAATCACCACTGCAGGAAATATTCAAGGGGGTTATTCGACTAAACTAAGAACAAAAGAAATCAAAACAACAAGTAAAAGCTCCAACAGGGATACAATAAAAACAAGGATAATCTGTGACAACATAACATAAAAAAGAAGAGAATTAATATTTGCAGTAGCAAAGAAAAATGGAGTGCATAAGCACCATAAGACAAAGGACTCTTGTATATGTGAACATTTTTTTCTTGATAACCTAACGGTAACCACCCACAAAAAAGCCACTACTCAAATATACAGCTTAAAATAAGAATAAACAGGGGAAAGAAGTAAAGAATACCAGAAAACAAAAACAAATGACAGAAACAAAAAAAAAAAAAAAAAAAAGAAGAACCAAACAAGACACAGAGCTACCAGAAAACAAAACATAAAATGACAATAGGAAATCCTCAAGTGCCAATAATTACCCTAAATATAAATGAGATAAACTCACCAATAAAAAGGATCACAATAACAGTTTGGATGAAAAAGTAAAACCCCACCATATGCTACCTTCAAACGAGACATTTCAGCTGGAAGGATAAAATTAGACTTACAGTAAAAAGTTAGAAAATGATTCTCCAAGCAAACAATGCTCAAAGAAAAGAAGAGGTAGCCATAATAATATCTGCCAATGATGACTTCAAGTAATAAAGGTAACCAGAGACAAAGATGGACATTTCATAATAATAAAAGGGACATTGTATAACAAAGACATAACTCTCTTTAATATATATTCACTGAACCAAGGAGCACCAAAATATATGATATCTACTAAATAATCTAAAATTAGAAAGAGACAAAAACACAATCATACTTGGGGAACTCAACACGCCATTGACACTTTAGATAGATTATCCAAAAAGAAAATCAATCAATAAATATAGCCTTAAATGACACACTAGACCAAATGGACATAATAGACATTTACATAACATTTAGTACCAAAATATCAGAGTTTATATTTATTTTTTTGGTTTGCATGGAATGTTCTCAAGAATAGATCATATTTTGTTTACTAAACTAACATCAACAAATTCAGGAAGATTAAAATGATACCAAGCATATTTTCTGACCATGAGTGTTTGGAATTAAAATTCAACTGCAAAAAAGAATGTAAGGAAATCCATGAAAATGGGGAAATTAAACAACATACTTCTAAAAAATAATGGGTTCAAAGAAGAAATAAAAACATATCAAAAACATATATACAGACAAATGAAAATGACAACACAGCATATCAAAATATATAGGATATAGCAAAATCAGTAATAAGAGCAGAGTTTATATTATTATCAGCTAATATCAAGAAAGAAGAGAGATTACAAGTGAACAAGTTAACATCACATCTTAAACAACTAGGAAAAAAAAAAAGGAAAAAGGCAACCCAGAGTCAGCAGAAGAAAAGAAATAGTAAAAATTACAGCAGAACTAAGTAAAATAGAGAATTAAAAAACTATAGAAAAAATTTATACAACTAAAAGCTGGTTTTTTGAAAAGTTGAGTAAAATTGACAAACCTCCTGCTAGACTCACTAAGAAAAAAAGAGAAAAGACATTATATAAACAAAATCTGAAATAAAAGAGGAGAAATTATCACAGATATCATAAATATGCTAAGGATCATGCTAGAATACTATGAAAGATCATATGCCACCAAATTTAACAATTTAGAAGAAATGGATAAATTCCAAGAGCAATACACTCTTCCTAGACTACCACACAAAGAAGTGGAAAGCCTAAATAGATCCATAAGCAAGGAGAAAATAGAAACAACTATCAAAAACCTTTCCCAAATTAAAAGTTTAGGACTAGATGGCTACACTAATGAGTTCTATCAAACATTCAAAGAAGATTCAGTACCTATCTTTCTCAAAGTCTTCCAAAAAAGAGAAGAATAAACAATACTTCCTAACATTTTATGAGGCCAATGTAATCCTGGTATCAAAACCAGGCAAGGACAACACAAAAAAAGAAAACTACTAGCTCTGGCTGGTTGGCTCAGTAGTAGAGCATTGGCCCAGCATGTGGATGTCCTGGGTTTGATTTTCAGTCAGGGCACACAGAGAAGAGACCATCTGCTTTTTACCCCACCACTTTCACTTTTCTCTCCCCCCTCCCTCCGCCCCCCTTGTTTCTATTTTAGTGAGTTGGTCCCAGGCACTGAGGATGGCTCCATGGCCTCCACCTTAGGTGCTAAGAAGAGCTTGGTTGCTGAGCAATAGAGCAATGCCTTAGACGGGCAGAGCATCACCCCTTAGTGGGCTTGCTGGATAGATCTCTATCAGAGCACATGCAGTAGTCTGTCTCTCTGCCTCCCCTCCTCTCACTTAAAGAAAAAAAAAAAAGAAAACTACAGAGCAATATCTAACAAATAGAGATACAAAAATTCTAAAGAAAGTACTAACAAATCAAATGCAACAGCACATTAAAAGAAAAATACAACACAAACAAGTGAGATTTATTCCCGGAGCACAAGGTTGATCCAACATACAAAAATTGATCAACATAGTAGACCACATCAACAAAACAAAGAAAAAAATCATATGATCCTATCAACAGAAGCAGAAAAAGAAAACCAGATAGAAGGTGACGGAAGACAATTTGACTTTGGGTGAGGCGTATGCAACATAATCAAATGTCAAAATAATCTGGAGATGTTTTCTCTGAACATATGTACCCTGATTTATCAATTTCACTGCATTAAAATTAATAAAAATAAGATTAAAAAGGCATTCGATAAGGTACAACAATGCTTTATGTTTAAAAACTCAATAAAATGGGAATAGAAGAAAAGTACCTCAACAAAATAGAAGTCATATACTACAAATCATTGGCTAATATCATACTAAATGATGAACAAATGAAGGTGTTGCCTCTAAACTCAGGAACAAGACAAGGCTGCCCACTCTCTCCATTCTTATTCAATACAGTTCTGAAGTTTTAGCTAAAGTAGTCAGACAAAAGAAAGAAATAAACAGTACCCATATCTGGAAAAAAGTAACATATCATTTTTTGAAGATGGCATGATTCTGCTTAACCAAAAATGTATTAGAAACAATAAACCATTGCAGTAAAGTTGCAGGATAAAAAACAAATATTCAAAATCCATTGCTTTTCTATATGCCAATGATGAAACTTCAGATAATGAACTAAAAAAAATTATTTTACAATTGGAATAAATAAAAAATAAACTTATAGACTAGAACTAAACAAAGGATATGAAGAACACTTAAAACTACAAAGCATTACTGAAAACTATTGAAAAAGACACAATGAAATGAAAAAATAGTCCATGCTTATTGATTGGAAGAATCAAAATAGTTAAAATGGCCATATTATACAAAGCAATATACAAATTTAATGCAGTGACCATTAAAATCTCCTTGTCATTTTAAAAATAAATATAACAAAAATTTTTCCAGGTTTGTATGGAACTAAAAAAACCCCGAATAGCCAAATTAATCCTGAAAAAAAAAAAAGCCAGAGGTATCACACTATCTGACTTCAAATTATATAACAGAGTCACAATATTCAAAACAACATGGGATTGGCAGAAAATGACATCCTGAACAATAGAACAGAATTGAGAGCCCAGAAATAAGACCATATATATACAGACAAATAATCTTCAACAAAGGAGGCAAAACACAGAATGGACAAAAGAAAACCTCTTCAAATAAATATGCTGAGAAATTTAGAAAGTCACAAGCAAAAGAATGAGACTTCTCTACAATTTGTACCCCTGCATAAAAATTAATTCAAAATAGATCAAAGACCTAAACAGAAATTCTGAAGCAATAAATTACATAGAAGAAACATAGATACTAAACTCATGGACCTTGGCTGTAGAGAACAATTTATGAATTTGACCCCAAAGGCAAAAATGAATAAATGGGATTATATCAAACTAAAAAGTTCTTCTCAGTAAAAGAAACTGACAACAAAATAAAAAGGCAGCCAACCAAATGGGAGATGCTATTTGCAAACAATAGATCTGATAAGGTGTTAATGTCCAAAATACTGTATAAAAAGAACTCACAAAGCTCAGCAACAAATAAGCAAACAATCCAATTAAACATGAGGAGAGGACTTGAACAGACACTTCTCCCAAAAAGATATACAAATGGCCAATGTGATATATGAAAAAATGCTCATTTTCACTAACTATTAGAGAAACGCAAATCAAAACTACATTAAGACGGCCAGGGCACACAGAAGAGGCGCCCATCTGCTTCTTCACCCCTCCCCCTCTCCTTCCTCTCTGTCTCTCTCTTCCCCTCCCGCAACCAAGGCTCCACTGGAGCAAAAGATGGCCAGGGCGCTGGGGATGGCTCCTTGGCCTCTGCCCCAGGGGTTAGAGTGGCTCTGGTTGCGACAGAGCGACGCCCGATGGATGAGCAGAACATCGCCCCCTGGTGGGCATGCCGGGTGGATCCCGGTCGGGTGCATGCGGGAGTCTATCTGACTGCCTCCCCATTTCCAGCTTCAGAAAAATACAAAAAAAAAAAAAAAAGAAAAAGAAAACTACATTAAGATATCACCTCACACCTGTTATATTGGCTATTATAAACAAGACAGATAATAATTAGTGTTTGAAAGGTTGTGGAGAAAAAGGAATCCTCATTCACTGCTTGTGGGAATATAAACTAGTACCAGTCATTATGGAAGAAAGTATGGCGATTCCTCAAAAATTTAAGAATATAATTACCATATAACCCAGCAATACCTCTACTGGGTATCAACACAAAAAATTTAAAAACGTTGTTACATTAAAACACATGCATCCCCACATTCTTCACAGCACTGTTCACATTGGCCAAGACATGGAAACAACCAAATTGTCCTTTGATAGAGGATTGAATAGAGAAGTGGTACATATATACAATGAAATACTACTTAGCCCTAAGAAATGATGACATATTGTCATTTACAACTACACAGTTGGACTTTAAAAATGTTTTACTGAGTGAAACAAATCTGAAAAGCTAAGAATAATATGATTTCACATATATGTGGGATATAAAACTAAGAGTTATGGACATAGATAAAAGTGAAGTGATTACCAAGAGAAGGGTGTGGTGGGGTGGAGAGGAAAGAGGGAATAAGATGTAGTGATAGAAAGTGATTTGACTTGGAATGATGGCTAAAAAACACAATCAACTGTTCAAATGTTATAGAGATGTTTACCTGAAATGTACATACTCTTATTGATAAATGTCAACCCGTTAAACTTAATTTTCTTAATAAAATATATAAATATGTACATTAAAGAAGTAAAAATAAATAAATAAAATATGAAAAAACAAAAAAATTCTATAAAACTGAGTTAAAAAGAGGCCAAAACTTTTTTGAACCATTTTGGGCTACCTTAAATTCTGAACTTTATAAGTTTTCTTAAAGTCACAGAGAATTAGTACTATAAAGTCTCTGTATATTGACCACATACTATTTATTGTTGCCTTTTTACTATCACTCTTACTAAAATATAAAACTTAGTCATAAAATCAAAGACATTTATAACTCAAAAATGGTTTCAGAAAAATTTGATTTATTACATTCATTTCTCAGGCAATAAAAACTGCAATTCAGATGGTTTATGAGATTATTACAAATAAACCCTAAAGACTTTTGAATCAAATGATTTTATTCTAATACCAAAATGCCCTAGATGGTCTATATTATAAATATAAGTTTCCTCTTTTACATGAACTCTCTAAAAGTATATTAATGAGTAAATATCAAAATAGTCTGTATTTAACTTAATTGAATTTTATATCATTTTAATTAATTTATTCTGTTGACTAATGTATCCTAGTGATCAAAATTCTAATCTTATTCATGATGTTTATATATTCAATGAATGCTTATTTTGCTAAAGTTTTATCATGTATTTTACATTCCACTGCCAAAATCATGTTTCTGTGTGTATACCCATAACCTTGGGTACATATGCCCATAACCCTGGGTATACCAATTATTGCAGCTCTCTTAATTTTTTAAAAATTAATTCAAAATGGATTAAAGACCTAAATATAAGATTTTAAATATTAAAAAGCAAAAAAAGTCAATAAAATTTTTAAAAAACTAAAAAGCTTTTTAATAAACTAAAAATTTTCTGCACAGTGAAAGAAACCAACAACAAAATAAAAAGGCAGCCATGCAAATGGGAGATGGTATTTGGAAACAAGAGTTCTGATAAGGGGTTAATATCCAAAATATATAATATAAAGAACTCACGAAGCTCAGTAACAAAGAAGCAAACAATCCAATTAAAAACGATAGAACTTGAACAGACACTTCTCCGAAGAGGACATACAAATGGCCGATGTGATATATGAAAAAATGCTCATCTTTACTAGCTATTAGAGAAATACAAATCAAAACTACAGTGAGATACTACCTTACACCTGTTTGATTGACTATTTGTCAGTAAGACAGGTAATAGCAAGTGTTGGAGAGGCTGTGGAGAAAAAGGAATCCTCATTCACTACTATTGGGAATGTAAACTGGTACAGCATACAGCCGTTATGAAAGAAAGTATAGTGGTTCATCAAAAACTTAAGAATAGATATTTGTCTTTCTCTGTCTGGCTTATTTCACTAAGCATAATAATCTCCAGGTCCATTCATGGAATTGCAAAAGGTAAGATTTCCTTCTTTTTCATGGCCACATTGGAAGCAGAGGCAGGGTCACAGAGACCAGAGGGACAGCTAGCTGATAGAGGGATGGGGAATGAGGGGATTAGTGAAATTATATATACATAACACAAAGATACAGGTAACAGGACAGCAAATCCCAGAGAGAAGGGGGGACCTAGGGGGAAATGGGCAAAGAGAGTATAATAGGGGATACGGGGTTGGGGGTGATGGTGTTATATTGAGTGGGACACTTGAATCCATGTTAACACAATAAATTAAAATTAATACAAAAATAATAAAAAGCAAAGAATATAATTACCATATAACCCAGCAGTCTCTCTACTGTGTATGTACCCCAAACCTAGAAAACATTGATATACAAAGACACATGCACTCCCATGCTCATCGCAGTCGCAGTGACCAAGACAAGAAAACAACCAGAGTGTCCTATGAGAGAGGATTGGATAAAAAAGATATGGTACATATATACAATAAAATACTACTCAGTCATAAGAAATGATGACATATTGCCATTTACAACGAGGACCTTGACCTTATAGAGCATAGCACCTAGCAAGGAAGGATGTTAAGCATGCAAATATAATAAAGTGTAATCAATGTTACAGGAGGACTGTGGGGTACTACAATCAATACATTTTCACTAAGAAATATTATAGTTTGTTATTTTTCAATTCAGGGAAAATTATCTGGTACCTGATTTCTTCCATGTTCTATATCAGATCACCTTAGGGGCATCAAATCCAATTTTATGTTTGCACTTGGGGTTCCTGCTTTTTCTAAACATTTCCAAGATCTCCTCCTGAGCTTGTCCATTGTGAGCTCAATAGTTGGCTCACCATGCCTCACCACACCTATGCCCTAATACTTGCTCCTATTAATAACTTAGGCTATCCCTGGGATCTGCTACATCCAGTTCCATTACATATCCCATAACCAAATGGAAGCATCTTCTTTTTTGCTACCTCCCTCCCACTGCAGCTGCACTAAAGCTTTAATAGTCAAATGTTACTGTCTCTTAATCACTTCCCTCACCTGATTGAGATCTGCTGAAAATAACATCTGAAAGTACAACAGTCCAAGTTGTACTTTTATCCAGGAAGACAGAGTTTGCACTTAATTGACACTGAAAAGAAAACTTTATTTTGTCCATTACATAATCAGCCACATGATTCTAAATTCTTTCATGTTCCTTTTTCATTTGCTTCTTATTTAGTTAAAGGATCTGAACAATAATTTTACACATAGTTATCTCTTTAAATCTTGGAATGTGTCTAAGCGCAGGTGGGATTAGATGTTTTCTTAAATATTTAGCTAGGCAAAGCTTCAACAAAGAAAGCAGTACAACTATTCTACCTGAGAATGTTCAGATAAATAATTGCTCAGATTTTCACTTTCAGCAAGGCTGGTTTATTCTTGATAGACCTTGAAAATCCTATTCCCCCCTGGTCACAGTCATATGAAGCTGACCTGGAAAGCAACCAGATTACTCTATGAAGATTATGAGTTATTAGTGTCATTGCCTCGTCTACCATACAAATGTTGTTATGTTTAGAACAGAACCAGGCCATTCTTAGACCTAACCAGACTTTCAAAATATCCTTTAATGAAGAGGACCATGTAAATTTGACTTCAAGATCAGAATCTCTTCCATGGGTTTTTTGAGCAAACAAACTTAACTTTTGTCCTTAAATTTTAAATCAACACATAGGTAATTGCTAGAGAAGACCTGTCCAAGAAAAGGCTCTGTGTATAACTCTAGCCAGTGGTCTCCAGAAGCTTCAGCAAATGGGCATTCTTCCTCTACACTTGAGTCATAGGATTTCAGTTGGGCTCTACCCTGTGATCATCTGGCAGTAGGACTCAGTAACTACAACTCCCTACTTGAATCTACATTGCATCATCTTCAGTCTTCAAGCTGCCTTCTACTAATCTCAGTATACTCTGTCACTTGACTTTTCTGTGATAGGTGTTTTTGGCTACTGAAAAGAACTATGTGACTAAATAAATTTTTATCTTCTGAGGAAAGTAATTTTTAGTAGTATAAAGCAGATGATCATGCAGTAACTGGTGATTTGTGCTGCCCAATTGAGTTGGGGAAATTGTAGAATTGAAATGTATCCTGAGAAATATCCTCAGTGGTGTTTTCTGCATGTAATCTACAGAAAGGGCAAAGCTGTACATAATTCAACTTAGGTTTTCTGGAAAAGTGAAACTTACAGAAATAAATAGTCTTACCAGAAAGAAAGTCAGAATTGTGACTTCAGAAATGCTAGGTGTATAATAGTTAGTAGTCTTTTCTCTATATTTATTGTTATTATAAAAGTACTGCAAATATTTCAGGACAGTCTAAATTAGAAGTATTGGGGTGACACTGGTTATGTAGGTTTCAAGTATACAATTCTATTATGCATTATCTGTATATTGTATTGTGTGCCCACCACTCAAAGTCAAATTTTATTCTGTTACCTCATATTTGACCTCCTTTACCCCTCACTACCACACCTCTTTCCTCTGATAACCACCATACTGTTGTCTGCATGTCTGAGTTTTTATTTGATTGTTTTTCTTGTATGTTCATTTGTTACTTTCAATTTTATATCCTACATATAAGTGAAATTATATAGCTCTTAACATTTTCTTTCTGATTTATTTTGCTCCTACCAGCAGTGAATAAGGATTCCTTTTTCTCCATAACTTCTACAACACTTGTTATTACCTGTCTTGTTGGTGATAGCAATTCTACAGTTGTGAGGTGTTATTTCATTGTAGTTTTTATTTGCATTGCCCTAATAGCTAATGAAGATGAATTTCTTTTCATATATCTATTGGCCATTTGCATGTCTTCCTGGAAGGAATGCCTCTTTAGGTCTTCTCCCCATTTTTTAATTGGATTGGTTATTTTTGGATTTCAGTTGTCCAAGGATATTCTGAAATAAATATTTGAAGCCTGAAACTATTCTGGTTTCATTTCTAAGATAGGTAGAATATACTTACCTGTGGTTGCGATAAGAGATTTCCTTGGTTTCATGGTTGACAGATTATGCAATTTGATGTTGGTGACTTAACTTTTTTATTTCTTACTTCCTTTTCCTGTAAAATCAATAAAATATTCCCTGCATTGATGAGACAGTATGTAAAATGACCACAACTTTGCATTGTATACAAAGACATCCAAAAATTTTACCAAAAGAATTTTCTTCACTGAAAATGGTCAGTAGCATAGTAATTGCAGGATACTTGAATACTTATTTAATTTTTTAGTGGAGTGTATTTTGTTACAAACACTTAAATCAAACAAGGATTTAAAAGAAAATTCTATTTTTAATAATAATGATTCTATTTAAGGTTCACCATTGCAAATATGTTGAGATGTGTGCACATGTGATCTGGAATTCCTCATCTAAAGTCTGGGAAATATTGTTAGTGATTAAGAGAAAATGAATCTCACCTTGGGAATGAAAGAAATAAGTATGTTTGAGAATAATAACTTCAACATTTGTGCGTGGATTTGAAGCAAGACTGCCTTAATGTTGTAATCCTTTAAAAAGGTTTTAAATGAAGTAGATAACTAATTTGTCCTCCAGAAAGCCTTCTCATATTACTCTCTCTGTGTGTAGGATGGTTCCAACCCCACTTGAGGACTTTTTGTTCAACACACTCATCATCCTGCTGGGACTGAGCTAAGTGGAATGAAGGAAGGTTAAATGGGAAAGCTTTGTGTTTTCAGACAGTTCTTATGCGTCTAGCAACATTAATAGGAAGTGAAACCTTCAGCAGTGGGCAGTGTGCATTGTTGGCTACTAGGGCATGGTGACAAATAGCCCTGAAAAGTCTTCACTTTCTTTTGTAAACAAAAAGGTAAGGAATTTGTACAAAATGCATTGGTGAAGATCTGCTTTTCATCAGGGTCTACCCACATAGTAAACAACAGAAACAACTTGTTTTAATAAAGCATGGTGTTGAAACATTTATCAGCAAGTTCTTTCTACTGGCTTCAAAAGGTATATTTGGATAAGAGAAACCCTTGCTTAAAAGGATACAATATGAAATGTAGTTATAACATTTTCTTCACATAAGGTCAGGAAATTTAAGAGAAAAGTTTGACTTTCATGTAATCAACTTATTAGGCTGAGATATTATGACTACTTATCTCCTTATTATTGAGGGTAGATATGGTTGGGGGAAGACGACTGCAGAATGTTGGAAATGGAACGGTTTCATAAGTTTTATTTTAAGTGTTTACTTCTTTCCCCTTCCTCTGTATAGAATATATTAGTTTCATGGGATAATATTTCCAACTGAAAGAAATATATGTATTGTTATCATAAGAAAATAAAATAAGATTCAGACTGATCTGATAGAAAGCATTGGTAACACTGGGAGGCAGATTTGAGCCTGGCCCAGGGAAAGTGAAAAAGCAGTTAAGATGCAAAGCTTAAAGAAGAGGACCGAGTAGTTCAAAAAGGCAAGTTTAAAATGAAAGAGAAAGAGAGGAAGGGAGAATAATAACATAATATTTTTCAGTTGATGGATGGGTTTTGGAAATTTGCAAGAATGACAGAGAAGCAAATAATATTGTTTATTAATCCTATAGGATTTATTGAAGTCTCGTTTTCTCTCCCATTTAAGTAAGGCACAGGACCTCCGAAGAATGTTGCACAGTGCTGTTAAATGACATGTTCTGAGATGATGGAAAGTGACCTGGGCTGCCTTAAGACTTGTGACCACTAGCCACATGTGGTTACCAACCACTTGAAATGTTGCTAGTGTGACTAACTGAATTTTAAATTTTATTTAATTTTAATTGATTTTATTAGCCACATATGGTTAATGGTTGTTGCATTGGGCAGATCAGCCAGACTTTACCTGTTTAGACTTTTATGTCATGATAAAGTGATGGGCTTTGCCATGGGTTAGAAAAGATAATTCTAAGAACATTTGAAGGCTCTGCTAAGAACAGACAACTTCTAGCTTTAAATCTGTGATGCTACTAAGCCCCTTAATTTACACTAATGAAAATATTTCCTAACTGTAAATATTTCATACCTGTTCACCTTCTTTGTGTAACAAGGGCAGTGATGGACCATAACCACACTTGCCTACACTAGCTTCGTGGTCAAAGGAAGGAAAGGAGGGGGACTACAATTGAGCACTTAAAAACAGGCTTTAAACTGAATTAAATGACATCTTGGAATTTTCACTTATTTTGGCCTTTGAATGACTGCTAAATTTCCATAAGGAGTAGAATTTATTGAATATAAAAATATATATAGGAGGCCCTGGCCGGTTGGCTCAGTGGTAGAGCGTCAGCCTGGCGTGCAGAAGTCCCGGGTTCGATTCCCCGTCAGGGCACACAGGAGAGGCGCCCATCTGCTTCTCCACCCCTCCCCCTCTCCTTCCTCTCTGTCTCTCTCTTCCCCTCCCGCAGCTCAGCTAAGGCTCCATTGGAACAAAGATGGCCCGGGCGCTGGGGATGGCTCTGTGGCCTCTGCCTCAGGTGCTAGAGTGGCTCTGGTCATGACATAGCGACGCCCAGGATGGGCAGAGCATCGCCCCCTGGTGGGCAGAGCATCGTCCCTGGTGGGCGTGCCGGGTGGATCCCGGTCGGGCGCATGCGGGAGTCTGTCTGACTGTCTCTCCCTGTTTCCAGCTTCAGAAAAATAAAATAAAATTAAATTAAATTAAAAAAAATAGAGAGTTCTGCTACATGGCTATTAGAAATTTGTTACAATATGTTATTTTGGTTGACCTTCATTGTGGATGTTTGTTGTTGGATTGCCTCTTTTTGGTTCCTGGACAATCCACAAAGCACAGTTTCTGTAAAAATTAATATATTCACAATTTGCCGAGGTAAAGCAAAGTGTTGCAAAGGAACTATATATGTAAAGGGACAACAAAGAAACAAAAGGAAAACATGTGGACTACATTTGTACAAATATCTAAGGATTAATTATCTCCAAGTACTGGCAAACAACTGACTAATGAGATTTAGAGAATTGTTAAATTGCCCATCACTGTGAAACCTATGCAAAGCTAGGAGAGAATAATTTTTAGTGTACTCAAATAGGTTTTCACACTATCAGTAGAGTTTACTCTACCTTGACAAGATCAACCAACAAACAATTTCAAGCAACTAATTATCCATCCATCTATTTTTTCTATGTGCTTTGTTTTCTTTCTTTTTTTTTTATTTCAGGAACAATGGGTATAAGAGATTGAAAGACTATAGCAGAAGATTAATAAAGAAAATTCTAGTTTCCATTTTGATAAAATGCCTAATTAATAATTTTATCCTATTTTCTTTAGCCCAACCACTTATGCAATCTCAATTCTTCTAATAATTAGTTTACATTTTACAGCTGTAATTCTTTGTGTTGATTTATAAAAAATAATATTGCAAATAAGAAAAGTTGCTCTGACCTCACTACCTTTTCCCTGGTGCAATTTCATTCTCTCTAATCTCTGGAATTCTCTTCATACTTTTTACATTATCTGCTTCTTACTCTATGAAGGCACATTTTACATATGTCTCCCTGAGTGTAGTATTTCCAGTATCCAGACCATAACTAAAAAATAATTGTTGCTAAATAGATAATTATTACATAGATTGTTTTCAATGATTAAATGTCTTTTTTTTTCTGTAATCTTTTTTCTAGAATTGTGTTGTTTAGGAATGAGATTGACTCCTATCTGCTCATGAATGTGTACACTTTGTATTTTATATAAATTTTATGTAAAGCATTCTTAAATATTTTATATAATCAACTTAAAAGAATATCATGGATTCTGAAGGGGCATCTTAAACTACTTCTTTGAAACAATTTTGCAGAATATGAAATTTGACATTGTTTGTGGGATGATTTTGTCCCCTACTATCTGAGTTTCCGGTATTATGTATCTCTTCCTAAGTTCCATAAACCTCTTGAGGCCCGAACAAAAGAAGCAAGCTGAACTTGCCTGATTAACCAACTAATCAATCAACTAACAAACATATAAGGAACTCAAATGTGCAAGTGACTAGTTTAAGTGACATTATTGTACCTGTCTTTGAACTGAAGGCCATGTTACTAAAGAAGTATAAATCCCTGTGCCTCTCTTTTGAACAGACCTGTTTGATTTAAAAATAAATATTAAATCCACACTCTATAGAGAACAGAATTTTTCTCCACTTTTTAATGGCTTCTCAAATGTCTGGAGAATTTCATAGTATTAGTGCATATCATAAAAGAGAATAGGAAGATTTTTTAAAAAGTGAGAATAACAAACTTTTACTGCTTCAAAAATAGTGGCAGGTCCCCTGGAGTAGTAAATGGACCATCTGTATGCTCTGGCACCAGAAAATGTATAATTTACTTTAAAGAATCAGATATATAATTTTTCTTTTAAATGTCTGCCTAAAATGAAGTGTATATTGAATATGAAAATAAAGCAGGGAAACAACAAATTTTTAAAGCATGGCATATTTATTTATTTCAAAACTATTATTCTTCCTGTCAGCAAGAATATAATTTCTTCACTCAGGTAAGTATAAAAAGTCAGGTATTTTCTTGCAATAAGGAGTGTAAGTGTATCACATCTTGAAAGCCTGTCAACTCCCATTTGGAAAAGCACTACTTCTTTTCTAAACATTTAATTTGAAAGTCTACAGACATTGCAGTGTGAAAGGGAAAGCTTAAGTTTTGATGGAACCCACGTCCTGCCTCAGTTGAAAGAGATTTTGTATTTCTGATAGTTTGTGTAAGTGTTCAGCATTAAACTCAAATCAAAGGAAAGAATCTGTTATTTCCTCATGCTAGTTCCAACCCCATTCTCCTTTTCAATACACTTATAAGGGTTATAGAAACACAGAAATCAGAGATGGAAAATCTCTATGGAATTACACCTTTTCCCTCTGAGTACAAATTTCCTGTGTCTCTCAACTTTGTCAGTGTAGGTTGGGGACAGGTGGGGATTTATCACAGTTGATAGAATAGAGGTCACCCAAGAACTTTTAAGCAAAACCCAAATTTCTGGAATTTCTCCCTTCCACCACCCCAATCTTCAGGCAGCTCTCCTTCAGAAAATGCTGCCATTCCATTTCTTCCAAAGTCGGTCTCATTTCAGTTCTTTTGTACCTCTGGGCATTCTCATGTGTTGTTCTCTCAGTTTGGAATACTCTTCACTAGGCTAATTTCTGGACATCTTCAGGTTTCAACTTGAATAACTCCTCCCCACAGGTATTGTTTGTCTTTTGACTTGATTATTGTCATACGACTAGATTCAAAAGTTAACTTTTAATTTATTGCTGATTTTAAAAACTCTGCTACTGAATGATATTTAAGACATTAAAATATTTTTATTTTCAGTAATGGCTCCTCTGTATATGTGTTATTTAATTTCTTCTTTTCATAATGGGGGATTTCTACTCTTTTCCAGAGTTTTCTAATTTTAACTTGGTTGCTAGATAAATGATCATTTATGTTTTCTATATTCCACATTTCTATTTTAAATATAATACATATACTATAAAGTACATGAGAAATACAGATAAAATTTAACAACTTATTACAGACAGATATTTCTGTAACTAGTTACTTTTTGAAAGAACCATTAACCTCACTTTTTAGAATTCCTTCCCTTCCTTTTCTTTCTTTCCCTCCCCTCCCCTCTCCTCCCCTCCCCTCCCCTCCCCTCCCCTCCCCTCCCCTCCCCTCCCCTCCCCTCCCCTCCCCTCCCCTCTCCTCCCCTCTCCTTCCCTCCCCTCTCTTCCCCTCCCCTCCCCTCCCCTCCCCACCCCTCCCCTCCCCTCCTCTACTCTCCTCTCTCCTCCCCTCCACTGCCCTCCCTTTCCTTTTCCTTCCCTTCCCTTCCCTTTCTTTCCCTTCCTTCTTTCTTTTCCACTTATTTGAACAATATAGTTTTGCTTATCTCTGAAATTTACTTACAAGGTCTATACTATGTATATTTTTTTCTAATTTACTTCTTTTATTCAATGTTTGATTTTTAAGACTTGTTAACAGTGTTGCATGTAGTTGTAAATCATTTCCAAAATTTATTTATCCCCTCTACTATTAATGAATAAAATTTAGGTTGTTTCCAGATGCATGTTTTTAGATATATGTCCTGGTGTACATGTATATGAGTTCTTCTTGAATATATATGCTTCCTTTTGTTAGATCATTGAATAGTAATATATTCATTTTTATTTGGTGATGACAAACTCTTTTGCAAAGTGGTTGTACCAATGTATACTTCCACCAGAAATATGAATTCCCATTGATCTGTATTTATGCCAATGTTTGATATTATTATATTTTTACATTTTTTGCCCATCTGTTGAGTATAAAATGTGCTTTTATCCACCTCACATCTGTTAAATTAGCTATTATAAACAAGACAGGTAATAGCAAGTGTTGGAGAGGCTACGGAGAAAAAGGAACCCTCATTCACTGTTGGTGGGAATGTAAAGTAATACAACCATTATGGAAGAAAGTATGGTGGTTCCTCAAAAAACTGAAAATGGAACTACCTTATGACCCAGCAATCCGTCTACTGGGTATATACCCCCAAAACTCAGAGACATTGATACGTAAAGACACATGTAGCCCCATGTTCATTGCAGCATTGTTCACAGTGGCCAAGGCATGGAAACAACCTAAAAGCCCTTCAACAGATGACTGGATAAAGAAGACGTGGCACATATACACTATGGAATACTACTCAGCCATAAGAAATGATGACATCAGATCATTTACAACAAAATGAATGGATCTTGATAACATTATACGGAGTGAAATAAGTAAATCAGAAAAAACTAAAAACTGTATGATTCCATACATAAGTGGGACATAAAAAGTAGACCAAGAGACATGGATAAGACTGTGGTGATTATGGGGGGTGGGGAGAGAGGGAGGGAGAGGGGAATGCGGAGGGGCACAAAAAAACCAGATAGAAAGTGATAGAGGACAATCTGACTTTGGGTGATGGGTATGCAACATAATTCAATGACAAGATAACCTGGAGATGTTTTCTTTGAACATATGTACCTTAATTTATTGATGTCACCCCATTAAAATTAATAAAAATTAATAAAATAAATGTGCTTTTATTTTATATATCCCTAATTACTAAAGAAGTTTTATGCATTTTAATCTGAATATTTGCCATTTGGATGTATTCTTTTAATTGTTTATCCATTTTTCCTTTGGGTTATATATGTATTTTTAATATAAATTTATATGAAACTTAACATTCTAGTCTTTTGTGAGGCAGAAAGGGCTCTGTACTATGCAGGTATTCAGAAACTGTTTCCAACTAGCAGTTCTATCATGTCCTAGGGTCTTGGACTACTGTGCCATGTCCTCTGCATTTGGTCAGAAGATAAGGGAAGAAAGGCATTGTGGAAGGAGAAAAATCATGTGGGTAGTTTTGTAAGAGTCATCTCTGGAAATGCTGTATATCACTCATGTCTGCTTATATTCCAGTGGTCAGATGTCAATCATATGGTCCCTAGGAAATACAAACAAGCTTAGGAAATGTGATTTTAGAGTGCTCACAATGAAAAGGATTTTGAGTTTTGTGAACCCAAAGCATTGTTTCTGCCATATATCTCATGGTCCTGATGACATGCTGCTATAATATTTTCTAAAAGCTTATAGTGTTTTTATTCTAGATTCAAAAGTTTAACCATTTTGGAGTTGATTTTTTGTGGATAATATAAAGTAGCCATCCAACTCATTTATTTATTTATTTTTTAATAATTCAGATGCCCAGTTGTTCCAGCATCATCTTGAAAAGCCCATTCTTTCTCCTGTGGCACCTGTCTTAATCCAGGTGGCACCTGTCTTAATCCAAGAGTCAATATACGGGTGGGTCTATTTCTGGGCTTTCTATTATATTTTGTTACTCTATATATCTCTATAGGGTCAATACCACACACATTACATTATATTCAGCTAAAATTTATATACAACTTTTTGTTTAAAAGAGAAACTGAAGAATACACTTCTGTCTATAACTGCCTCATTTGCGTCTTGCCCATGGTATTTATTGTCTGGTTCATATCTTCACAATGGAAAGAATAATATATTTTAAAAATGGTTCATCATGAGTTAGCTTCAATTAGTTTATTTTACGAAGCACACAATTTTATTGTTATTTTACCTATTAGGAAATTTTGACTAAGAAAACATTGTCCATGTCCTAAATGCTGAACAGGAGCAAAGGTTTCCTGAAAGCCACAGAAGCAAGGAAGGTACAAGTTCAGGAGATGCCTAAATAAAATTCATATTTTGGGGCCCATAAAGAGTTTTAATTTTTGTAGACTATTTTTTTCCAAACAGTAAAATACCTTTAACACACAATTTGGTGTAATATCTGTCTTACGATAATCATCTCTTAGCCTTTTCTGCTACACTAATGATTGTGTTCTCTTTGGAAATTTTTAAATATGAGACACCATCTCTTACAAAAACTTTTGGGTTATTTTATTTTTCTGCTCACTTTATGTCTTCTTCTTTTTTTATTATAGCTTAATTTATAGAGGTTTTCATTTCTCTTAAGAATTGGATTTGTTAATTTACTTAGAATAGTCCTCAACCATATTTTGCTGAAAGCCCAATTCTATTGTTTTCTCAATTGGTTTCCTTTCCTTTTTCTAATTAATTTTATAAAGTTTGGGGTTTTTTTGTTTTCATATCTTTGAAGGGTCCCCTGTGAATTCACAGAATCTATTTCTTAGCACTTAAATATTTTCCTTTTAATGAAACTGTAACTTATTTTGTCTTTTTTGCCATTCCAACTTTTTTCCACACTCATATGTTTTAATTGCTTCCTCCTCTACACCTGTGGTCCCCTCACCTGTTCCCTCATGAGCCATGAATGGCTCACATAGCTGTTTCAGGTGGCCCATAAGCTGTCACCAATGAGGTCTTCTCATGCTTCCTAGATACTGTCAAAGCTGATGTCCACCTGTTCCAAGCTTCCTCCCTCCACCATGGAAATAAACTTTCTTTCAACTTTATAACTCATAACATTATACTTGAGGCAAATCAAAGTAATAAATAATAAAAAAGACTACTCTAACAGTCACACAATACCAACAGAAAGTTCACATTTCCTTAAGACTTGTGAATTGAGTATAAATTTTACAGTCACCAATGCAGGCATATCAAAAATAAAAACCAGACTCATCTATCTATAACTAAACTCATCTGAGATAAAAAAAACTCATCTTGTCTTAGTATTAGAAAATTTAATATCTCCAGTTCTAGAAAATTCACTAATATTTAATCTAACACTTAATTTCTTAGTGGGGAATGGTTGGTAATTCATTAGCTAAATCAGGATTTTCACCTTTCTGGATTTTTCTCTTCCTTCTAGGTTAGGGGGAAGCGATATATATCTTCACTTTAAATATAATACATATTATATATATATATATATATATAATATATATATATTTAGAGAGAGAGAGAGAGAGAGAAAGAGAGAGAGAAGGTGATGTTGGGAGGTTGGCATCGGTACCTGATCACCTCCTGTACTAGTTGGCCTGTGCCATAGATAATCACCCCATTATGCCTGGGCAATGTTGTGGAAGTCTGTAGGACTCTACTCTCCTGTTAGCAGTTTCTCCATTGCTCCCAGCATTGACTCTTCTCACTCTGTTCTCTCAGACTCTTCACTGAACTCATACTAACCAGGAGATCTCTTCTGGTTTATTTACAGTTTATCAGCTTCCCTAGCCATTCAAATCATGCTTGGGCAGGGCAGTGAGAGGGCAAGGCTGAAGGTTTTCCCCACAGCATTGCTGAATATTTAGGATTCTGTGAAGATTCTTGGAGATCTAACTTCCTAGAAACCTTTTATCACTTCTTACTACTTAGGGACCATGTGGGCTGCAGATGTTCTCTCTGTGGCTAGTAGTTTTTTTGTTTGTTTTTTTGTTTATTTGCTTATGCTCTGCAAAGCAGTTGAGAAATGGTCTATTCTGCTATGGGATCCCGAAAACTTCTCAGAAGTTTCTATTATTCTACTGCTCTTGGGTTCCAGATCAGGGCGGTAGAGCTACTATTCTCTTTCTTACCTTTAACAAGGTGAAAAGACACCTTCACACTGCATTCAGCCTTACTTTATGATATAAATGATATGTCCTCAGTCTCCCAGGACTTGTCCCTTGGTACTGAAATAAACCTCTTAAATTGCAAAAAAAAAAAAAAGTTTTCTTTCTTTCAATTGCCCGACTTTTGTGGCTGAAAGCCATGACTTCTTTTTTGTTGTTGTTGTTTTTATTTATTTTAAAGAGAAGAGAAAGAGAGAAAAGGTGGGAGGAGCAGGAAGCATCGACTCCCATATTTGCTTTGACCAGGCAAGCCCAAAGTTTCAAAATGGCAACATCAGCATTCCAGGAGGATGCTTTATCCATTGTGCCACCACAGACCAGGCTAAAGCCATGACTTCTAATATAGTACTGGTATTTATACCTTGGATTTACAAAATTGATTGCAGAGCTAACAATACAAAAGTATAATCTTAATTCTTTTTATATAGTACCTTCTCGAAGGAAAGTGTATATTGGAAGACCTTATTGCCTCTAGAATGAGAGAAAGGTGTAGGGCATAGACACACCCCTGTACTGTTTAACATTAAAATATTACCCCTGTAAAATTTTCTTTTAAAAATTATATGATAATTAGAGTGGTCTTCCCATCCCTCATCATTCTCTCTGGTAGTTCTATCATATTGGGAAAGCTTGTGAGGATAAGTACATGGAAGATCAAATAATGTAATGAACCTGTAAAACTGATGACATTCTAAATATTTAGAAATATTTCATTAGTAATTATAATTATTTCAATACAGACATTCAAATGGGAAAGATAAGATGAGGTAGCTTTGGAGTTAGATAAGGTTTTGAATCATGAATCTGGCACATATTAGCTATGTGACCTTGGGTAACTAATTAAAACCCTCAGAATCTTTATTTCCACATTTATAAGATTAGAAGTAACATCTTTTCAATGCTCTTTTATGGCAAACTATTTATAAAGAACATAAGGCAAAGAAGAGAAATTTTGTGGTCAAATAAAATTAGAAAGCATTACAAAAAGCACAACTAAATAAATATCTTCACTATAGTACCTCCCTTGTGTTCAAGTAAATTGCCTCTGGATTATTCTGGAAGGGAATATTAAAGATGAGTGCTTCTTAGTTTAAAAGAATGCATTCCCAAGATAATGGGTAGCTCATGGAAATAGCATGAAGACTGTAAAGCCAGTTTTGGAAAAAGAACAGGAATAAAGGTTGGGAGTCACCAGGATCATTTTCGTGGACTAAGCTGGGCTGGGAAGTGCACATTTCCTGAGTATACCTCCCCCACTAGCTCTGCTGTGCTACTGACACTGTGTCTTGCTGCTTCCCTCAAGGACTCGATGATGTCACTTCTCAACATGGATTACCCACAAGCCCTGGTTCTTTTCCTTATTGGCTTCCAATTCAAAATGTAGAGGATTGTGGGAGGCTGAATAATGGCCCCTAAAGACGTCCATGTCTAATTCCTGGAACCTGTGAATGAAAACATTATTTTCTCTAGTAAAAGGGATTTTGCATACATGATTAAGTTAAAGATTTAGAGATGGAGAAATTATCCTAGATTTTCTTGGTGGGTCCAATGTAATCACAAGTATATAATTATTATACAAATAATGTATAGGGATAAGTCAGCAGTAAGAGATGTGATGACAGAAGCAAATGTTTGAAATGATATGTATGAGGTAGAAGCCATGAGCCAAGAATTGCAGGACACCTTTAGGATCTGGAAAGTCAAGAAAACAGATTCTTTCCTCAGAGCCACCAGAGGAACCGGTATTGCCAACACTTTTACTTTAGCCCAGTGAAATCTATTTTGAACCTCTGACCTCTAGAGTGGTAAAAAAATTAATTTTATTTGCTTTAAAACCCAAAGTTTGTAGTAATTTGTTATAATAGCAATAAAAAACTAACACAGGATCCTTAAATCTGATTGGCATAGTCAAGGCTATGTGTCTAAGCCCAAAATGGGAAGACTGGAGAAATGAGTTTTCAGTTTCTTAGTGGGAAATTTCCTGTACTGCCACCAAGATGTATAAGAATCCCACCCACCCAAAGACAAAAGATACTACATATGAGAGTATTATACAGTATTACCCACATAAATTAAAAAGCAGAATCTTTAAAAAAATATTTTCTTAAAGCATTTCTAGAAATCATTAAGGTCAGATTAGAAATCATGGTGATAAATCACATAGCCTATAACATTCTCTCAAAATACAGTGATCTTTCTGTGGTTGATATTTGTAGACATACTTGGCTAAAACCCACCAAGCTTAGTGACTGAAGAAAACTGCTGTTCTATTAGACTTCTTGTGTAAGAAAAGAAATATGCTTGCAGACCAGGGGAAGATTGAGGCAGTGATGTTTTGGTAGAAGACAAGGAAGGAATAAGGAACCAGGCATGAGAAAAGCAGCACAGTGCTGTTCAGTTCTCCATGTGGATAGGGATAGAGTCAGGCAGGTAGAAATGGTACCTGTGGAAATATTTCTGAGACAAAGAAATTCTGATGGTGGTAGTGGACATGAAGAGGAAGGGTAACTTATGAGGAATTATGTGAAGGAAAGATTCTTAAGGCGTGGCAGCAGACTGTCATTGGCGATGAGTGGCTACAAGGTTTGAAGACAACTGCTCATTCAAAAAACAGTGGTACTAAAATGGAGACTTTGAAAAATGAGCTGTTTGGGTCAAAATTTGGATTTGTTTTAAGTTTCCTTCAGAAAATTTGAAATTGTGGCTAGAACTAGTTTAAGCGTTGGGCTTGCAGATGTAGCTTTGGGTCCCACCAGGATAAACAGGCTAGCTTAGGAACTAATAAAAGCAAAAGAGAAAAGTGGTAGCACAGGAATCTTACTAAGAACCTTAAAATTTTGAGCTCATTTGAGTCAAACCACTCTACCTATAGGTAGGAAAATGAGGCTCAGAAGTTTTAAGATAAATGGAAAAATAATTAGTAAGTGAGACGGAAAATGATCCATTAGTAGTGTAACAATACAGTCAGAGTCCAATATTATAGAAGCAATGAAAAAGGACTCAGGAGCATCAAAAAAAAAAAAAAAAGATTTGGAAAAAAAAAAGAAGAAACTAATACTGTTTGAGTTCAGCCTACATCATGGGTTTGAGGTGTGGATCCAAAAAAATTTTTTTTACATTTATTCCCCCCATTTAATTCTTATAGCATCCTTGCAGTATCACTACTACTGCCATGTGACAATTGGTGAAACTGAAGCTAAGAGAGATTAAGTACCATGCCAAGATCAGGTAGTTTGTGAGTTTCAGAGCTTCAGTTTGTCTTGTTTGCCTAACTCCAAAGCATTGTTCAATTGTAGAAAAATTTTAAATTAGGGGTGTATGCTAGAGAGACATCTGAATGGGCAAAAGTTAGTTTAAAAGATGTTTTGGGAACTCCCTAAAATTAACCCCATTAGGCAAACCCTTACAGGGTCTGTATGCCTGACCTAGCCCACAAATTTTAGTACTGGTTGAAAATTCTTAAGGTGCAAATTCTAAATACAGATGAGCAAATCTTAAGCTACACAGTGAAGTCACAGAAGGCTGCTTGATGCAACTAAAGAGGAAGGTTGCCTTGGTGGCAGATTTTCTTGGTCTAATTCAGGGGTCCCCAAACTACAGCCCCCTGAGGCCATTTATTCAGCCCCTACAGCCCTTCTGGAAGGGGCACCTCTTTCATTGGGGGTCAGTGAAAGGATGCATCTGCATCCTGTGCTCCTGGAGTACTGTTTGTGGTGGCACCGCAAAGCGCGGCATCGCTCACGACGTACAGTACTACTTCCATTTTGTTTTTTTTACTTTAAAATAAGATATGTGCAGTGTGCATAGGGATTTGTTCATAGTTTTTTTCATAGTCCTGCCCCCCAATGGTCTGAGGGACAGTGAACTGAACCACTGTGTAAAAAGTTTGGGGACCCCTGGTCTAGTTCTTTGAAAACTTTATTACTAACCCAGACCTTTCCAGATCAGTCTGTTTCTCTTCTTAGATATCCAGGCCAGATCTAAAACATTACACCATCCATTTTCCAAACGTTGAAAGAGTCATGTCCCCTTTTCCCAAAGTCTCCAGATGTACAGCATTTCTTCTAGTGAAAAAAGAAGTCCTCGAGATAAATTTTGTCTTAATTCTTATCTTGTAAGTATTTTCTAAACTGCATTTTGGTTTCTTTTCATATTTAAATAGTAGGTTATCTACAAGTTTCTTACCTATTTTACATTTACATTTGTAAGAGTATAATTTTTATCTCAATATACACTGTACTGAAAAAGGGCATGCATGCAGTTTGGGCACAAATAATACCAGGACTATTTTTCACAGAGTCACCAAGGAGAGAAGAGCCTAATCAGAGAAGTCATAAGTTTGGAAGTAAACTTTTAGAGTGCCAACAAAATGGACAGTATGGAAACCCCAGAGCAAGTATAAACTATTGGTTTAAAAACTTGGCTGAGGGGGAAAGTGAGAAGAAAGGATGGAGTCAAGGCTGTTAAGACCTTACCTTTTTTTTAGAGCCAAGAAAGTAAGGTTTTATTAGTTGAGGAAATGGTGTTATGCCCAGAGTGATGGGTTAAATAAAGGAAAAAAAACATTAATTATGGTGGCTACAGGAGTTGAGTTGTGGGTTCTAATGAGTGATTGGGGTCTGGGTAGGGAGTAGTTGATCATTGTATCAGGTCCTAGTATCAGCCATGGCACCGTTTTGTAGTTTAAAGAAAGTGTGGTCCAGAATGTCATTCTGCTTTTATGAGCTTGGGGATGAAACCCACAGCTAAAATCAAGATGTTTACTTTTATGTACAGGCCGCTGTGGTATATATTATGAAATTGGGAGATAGGAGAGCCAGGTGATTAAGAACTGGACTTCTGGAGTCAGGAAATCATGGGCTGGCATCCCAGGTTTTTCTCCTTTTTTTTTTTTTTTAAGTGAGAAGAGAGGAGATAGAGAGACAGACTTCTGCATGTGACCCGATGGAAATCCACCTGGTAACTCCCACCTGGGACCTATGCCCCAATCAACTGAGCTATCCTCAGTACCTGGGGCTGCTAGAGGGGAAGAGAGAGAGAGAAGGGGAAGAAGGAAGGGAAGATAAGCATATGGTCACTTCTTGTATGTGCCCTGGGATCGAACCCAGGATGTCTGCTCACAAGGCCAACATTCTATCCACTGTGCCAACCCACCAGGGCAGCTTTTTCTTCTTAATAGCTGAGTATTGGGGGACATGTTTTATAACTGTCAAAAATCCTTGCTATGCAAATTGTGGCCTGTGCACTAGCATCCATCTGCATCACTTAGTGCTTGTTAGAAATGCAAAATCTTGGTTCTTGTCCTAGGCTTTGTATTTTGAAAAGATCTCTGGATGAGTTATGTATGCATTATGTTTTGAGAAGCACTGTGTTAAGCCAAGGTTCCCTCCTCAATAAAGTAGGGATGATAATGATATAGAGTAGTGATGAGAATTAAATAGCATTATGTGCATCAGGCACATAGTAACTGTTCAAAAATGCATGGTTATCGTTATTGTGATTGAGGTTGAAGGCATTAAAGAAGAGAGACTGTGTTTGGGAGAGTAGGAATAAGCTTGGGTGGAACTGGAGAAGCTAGCTCTCAGGAGAAGCAGAACTGACTTTCCCATAGGTGCATTAGGAAGGTTACTTCTTTCACTGACCCCTCTCTCTTTCAGTAGGGCAATCTATAAGCTCCAGTTCCAGTCTTTGAGAATCCTCAGAATTTCTGAAGTATTAAATTTCCAAATTTAATATGAAGTATTAAAATTCCAAAATTTATGAAGGCTTTATTTAAATAGCCCTGTAGAAAGTAAATTGATTTACTAAAGACATTCTAGTGAATTCAATAGCCGAGCTTTAGTATTAACAGTGGATTGAGGCACCAATTTTTAACCTGGTACCTAAGTATTCGTTTGAATTTTGCTTAAATTGGCGGCAATTCTTAAATGCATGGTTTTAAAAAGGAATAGACAGTAAAGATAATGTTATTTCTGTTGTTTCCACGACAACGGACATGCTTCATGGAATATATCCATCATGCATAGTCTTGAGCCATCTGGTTTCTAATTCCTTGGTGAAAACCCTCTAGGAATGAAGTGTAGGTAAACTTTAATCAGTTTTATAATTACTGTAGTCCTTGCAAGAAATTATTTAACTTGATTTTGCAGCTGCTTCAACATAAGGCCCAGAGGTCTTATTAGGGTTTTTATTGCCACTTTTAAGGAGCAGTTTAAGAATCATTATTGTACTTTGGCTGCAGATGCCACTGTTTCTGTTTTAGGTTCTGAGACTAGGTCATAGTGACATCACACAAAGATGGAGAAAGGTCAAAGTTATTTTTTCCAACTGGTTCTGTCAAATATAAAAATTAACCATACTTTGAGCTGGGTTTTATGTATTGGTAATGTATGTTTATGTTAGAGTTTCTGTCAAAACAGGGATTAAAGATAAATGTAGCTAATTAAAAGAACATTTGCTTAGAGCTCCTGGTAATAGATACCTCTTTGTGAGGTCTTGAGGTATGGCTTTCTTTAAGAACTGATGCAATTTGTGTGACTGAATCTGAAGAAAAAAAGAGACTTTTGATTTTCTGAAAATAAAATGAGTTTAAGCCCTATCCATCGTGAGTTCTGAAGAAATAATCCAAGTAGTGGTTAGGTAAAATTTGCTTATATAGCTAGCTATATAAAATGCACGTCTAATTTACTTCTGATATTTTACCCCTACAAATAGTTTTCCAGGAAAACTTTGAAGCAAATCTACTCTGTCAGAAGTGACACCCCTTAACTGGCACTGAATGAGTCAACATGTTTTGACCTGAGTCCTAGATGATTGAAAAATAAAAACTTTCAGGATCAAAGTAGGCAATTGTTGCCTTTTTTATTCTTTGTTTCTACTAGGCAGTTGGACCTTTTCTGCTAATTATTATGTTTTTGTCATCTGTATTTTCTTGTTTTTTAGTAGTGGGGGGCTAAAAATGTGGAGCCAAAGGGGAAACTATCCAGCTTCTCATCAACTACCAAAAGTAATTAAATTTTCTGTCCAAAAGATACAGGTTGATTTTTAGATATTAGATGTCATCTTATAAAAGTGCTAGAATAATTCTCTCTCTCTCTCTGCATGTGTTATTTATTTTTATGAATTTTATATCACGTACAAATTCATGTTACCAGCATCTTTATTTTGAGAGATATTTTTGCTGCACATAGAAGTCTGGGTTGACAGTTTCTTTAGTACTTTGGAGATGTTAGTCTGTTGTCATCTGCTTACATGGTTTCCTATAAGAAGGCTATTGTTATTCTCAACTTTGCTTCATTGTATGTAATAATGTATCTTTTTTTTCTCCCTAGCTATGTGATGGTAATTTTCTGTGTCAATTTGATTGAACCACCAGATGCCAAGATATTTGGTCAAACTTTATTTCTGGGTATTTCTGTTAAGGGTGTTTTGGGTGAGATTAACATTTATGTTGGTAAACTGAGTAAATAAAATACTGAATAAAACAAAAGGGTGACTCTCTCCAGAGTACGGGAGAATTCTTCCTACCTGATAACTTTGACCTGGGAAATTAGCTCCCCACACCAATTCAAACTCAAACTGAAATGTCTGCCCTTCCTGGGTCTGAAACCTGTCAGCCTTCCGACAGGAACGGCACCATCTGCTCTCATAGTTCTCAGCCCTTCACAATCACACTGAAATGAAACCATCAGCTCTCCCTTAGATAGGCAGCTTGCCAGTTCACCCTGCACATCTTGAAACTTGCCTTTTTAACTGCATGAGCCAATTTGTTATAATAGATCTCTCTCTCTCTCCTCACTCTCTCAAAAAAAATGATAGCATCATTTATCTCAAGAAACCCATTGCATATTATAAGCTACATGTTACATGGTATTATACAAAATAACAGTTTCATCTACTAATGAAGAGGTTTAAATGTTGGGTATAAGATGTAGCAAAAATTCCAAATAAACTGCAATAGTTGTAAAAGGTTTTGACATTTGAAACCATTTTATATTTAAGGGGTTAAGGATCATCAGAGTGACTTTCTAATTATCAGAGTGATTCTGGAATTCATTTTTAAACTCTGATTTTACTTTGATATAATTTAGAAAGTGCTATTTTATGGATTTATCTATTTATTAACTTCAAACCCCTTTCTGGGAAAACACACACACCACAAAGAGCCATATAAAGTAAAACCTTCATTCATTTTAGTAAGAGACTTCTTTGAAGATTAAGAGTTACCAAACTTCTGGATATGAAATATAAGTTTTGCCATTAGATCTCTAAGAGGGTTTTATGTTAAGGAACTTAATAGTGAGGATAATAATTTGGCCACCAGAGGGCTTCATATTTTTCTTGAATACAGTCAGGAGAGATGTCTTGGTATTTGAGAAAAAATTTCTCATCTCATATATCCACAGCTTAAAGGCAAAAACGTAAGTTTCCATTTATCTACTCAAAATTTTAAAAAATGTAAGAAAAATTTTGTTTCTAGGTATCTAGGTTAGTTTTATTTCCTTGATAGAGTTTTAAAAATTCAAAATATTTTACAGTTTTTTTGTTTGTTTTTTGTATATAACATTGAGATTCTTATTTCTTTGACAAATATTGAGGTCCCCCTGGAGTCAAACAGAGTGAGGAAAGTGAAGATGGTGCTTTTTGGTAAATTTGTTTGACTTTTTAGAAATTGTAGTAAATTGTAAATAGCCAAATAGAGGATGTAGCGAAGCCAACCTCATGGGAATCGGGGCAGGACATGAGTGCTCATTGAGGCAGTGCTCTGCATAGTACAGGCTGAAGGAGCCAGAGCATGTAGGGAAACCATGACCTATGATGACAGAGAGCTCACGAGAGCTGAGAAATTGGATTCCCATACTTTGGAACAACTCTGAACAAGATAATAGACATTTTAGAACATAAACATTTTATAATGAAATAAGTTTGAATATGTGATTAAAACCTATCGGTGCTGTTTCTAAAATACATCTGTTTATCTATTCATATTTCCATTCATTGGTCACCAATTTATACCCCACATATCACCTGAAATTATTTAAAGCTGTAATCCATTTGATTTTTTTAAGTTGATAATACACAGTTTAAAGTTCATTGACTGATAATTTTTACTCTGGTTCTGACTTTTAAGAAACTAATTCTGTGATCTTGAGTAAATTACTTACCTCCTTGGTCTTCTGTTTCTTGTGCACACGTAACTTTATTGAAATAGCACTTACATATTATAAAGTTTAGCCAGTGAAAATACACAGTCCAATGAACTTTAGAAAAGATATAGGGTTGTGCAACCATCACCACAATCCAGTTTTAGAACATTTCCATCACCTCACAAACTTCCCCCATGTGTGTTTGTATTTAATCTGTGTTCCCTGGCCTAAGTCAATCAGTAATCAACTTTTTATCTGTAAAATTTTGTTTTATCTGGAATTTTATATTAATAGAGTCATACAGTATTTAGTTTTATTGTGATTGGCTTCTTTCACTTAGCACAATATTTTTGCGGTTCATCTGTAATGTGGCATGTATCAGTGCTTTGTTTTTTTAATTTTGCATTTTTTATTTTTAAAGCATTTTTATTTTTAATTTATTGTGTTGACATGTTTCAAGTGTCCCACTCAATATAACACCCTCCACACACAATACTGTGTATGATACCCATGCCCCATGCAAAGTCTTTTTCCACCACCATTTCCTCCTCTTTGCTTCTCTTCCCCTTACCTCCACCCTCCTTTTTTCCTCTGGCTACTGTTACACTGTTGTCTGTATATATGTGTTATGTATAAATGATTTTAGCTAATCCCTTCACCTTCTTTGATCCCATCCCTTCTTTCCCCTTCACTGTGACAGCTGTCTATCTACTTCCTGTGACCCTGCCTCTGGTTCTAGTTTGTTCCTCAGTTTATTATATATATTAGATTCCATATATAACTGAGATTATATGGTATTTGTCTTTCTCTACCTTGCTTATTTTACTTAGTATAATAATCTCTAGGTCCATCCATGCTGTCATAAAGGGTAAGATTTCCATCTTTTTTTTTTTATAGCTAAGTAGTATTCTATTGTGTAGATGTACCGTGGTTCTTTTATCTCCTCGTCCACTGATGGACACATAGGCTGTGTGCAGATCTTGGCTATTGCAAGCAATGCTGCAATAAACATGGGGGTGCATACCTTCTTTTGAATTAGTGTTTTGGGATTCTTAGTACACATTCCTAGAAATAGAATAGCTAGGTCATAAGATAGTTCATTTTTAAGTTTTGGAGAAAATGCCACATGTTTTCCACAGTGGCAGCATGAGTCTACATTCTCACCAGTAGTGCACGAGGTTTCCTTTTCTTTACACTTTGCCAGCATGTGTTTGTTGATTTGTTAATGAAAGTCATTCTGGAAGTATGAGGTGATATCTCACTGTGGTTTTAATTTGCACCTCACTGATGATTAGTGATGTTGAGCATTTTTTCATATGACTATTGGCCATCTGTATATCTTCTTTGGACAAACGTTTATTCAGGTCCTGTGTCCATATTTTAATTGGATTGTTTGTTTTCCTGGCATTGAGTTTTAGAAGTTTTTTTTTTATTATAAATTTTGGTTATTGATACCTTATCAGACGTATCAACAAGTATGTTTTCCCATAGAGTGGGTTGTCTTTTTATTTTTTATTTTTATTTTTTAATAAATTTTTATTAATGGTAATGGGATGACATTAATAAATCAGGGTACATATATTCAAAGAAAACATGTCTAGGTTATTTTGTCATCAAATTATGTTGCAAACCCCTCACCCAAAGTCAGATTGTCCTCCGTCACCCTCTATCTAGTTCTCTGTGCCCCTCCCCCTCCCCCTAACTCTCTCCCTCCCTCCCGCCGATGTCCTCCCTCCCCCCCCACCCTTGGTAACCACCACACTCTTGTCCATGTCTCTTAGTCTCATTTTTATGTTCCACCAATGTATGGAATCATGTAGTTCTTGTTTTTTTTTCTGATTTACTTATTTCATTCCGTATAATGTTATCAAGATCCCACCATTTTGCTGTAAATGATCTGATGTCATCATTTCTTATGGCTGAGTAGTATTCCATAGTGTATATGTGCCACATCTTCTTTATCCAGTCTTCTATTGAAGGGCTTTTTGGTTGTTTCCATGTCTTGGCCACTGTGAACAGTGCTGCAATGAACATGGGGCTACATGTGTCTTCACGTATCAATGTTTCTGAGGTTTTGGGGTATATACCCAGTAGAGGGATTGCTGGGTCATGAGGTAGTTCTATTTGCAGTTTTTTGAGGAACCACCATACTTTCCTCCATAATGGTTGTACTACTTTACATTCCCACCAACAGTGAATGAGGGTTCCTTTTTCTCCACAGCCTCTCCAACGTTTGCTATTACCCGTCTTGTTGATAATAGCTAATCTAACAGGAGTGAGGTGGTATCTCGTAGTTTTGATTTGCATTTCTCTAATAACTAATGAAGCTGAGCATCTTTTCATATATCTGTTGGCCATTTGTATCTCTTCCTGGGAGAAGTGTCTGTTCATGTCCTCTTCCCATTTTTTTATTGGATTGTTTGTTTGTTTGTTGTTGAGTTTTATGAGTTCTTTGTAAATTTTGGATATTAGGCCCTTATCTGAGCTGTCGTTTGAAAATATCAGTTCCCATATAGTTGGCTGTCTGTTTATTTTGATATCAGTTTCTCTTGCTGAGCAAAAACTTTTAATTCTGATGTAGTCCCATTCATTTATCTTTGCCTTCACTTCTCTTGCCATTGGAGTCAAGTTCATAAAATGTTCTTTAAAACCCAGGTCCATGATTTTAGTACCTATGTCTTCTTCTATGTACTTTATTGTTTCAGGTCTTATATTTAGGTCTTTGATCCATTTTGATTTAATTTTAGTACACGGGGACAGGCTGTAGTCGAGTTTCATTCTTTTGCATGTGGCTTTCCAGTTTTCCCAACACCATTTGTTGAAGAGGCTTTCTTTTCTCCATTGTGTGTTGTTGGCCCCTTTATCAAAGATTATTTGACTATATATATGTGGTTTTATTTCTGGGCTTTCTATTCTGTTCCATTGGTCTGAGTGTCTATTTTTTTGCCAATACCATGCTGTTTTGATTATCGTGGCCCTATAATATAGTTTAAAGTCAGGTATTGTAATGCCCCCAGCTTCATTCTTTTTCCTTAGGATTGTTTTGGCTATTCGGGGTTTTTTATAGTTCCATATAAATCTGATGATTTTTTGTTCCATTTCTTTAAAACTCATAGGGATTTTGATGGGAATTGCATTTAATTTGTATATTGCTTTGGGTAATAGGGCCATTTTGATTATATTTATTCTTCCTATCCAAGAACAAGGAATATTTTTCCATCTCATTGTATCTTTTTCGATTTCCCTTAACAATGCTTTGTAATTTTCATTATATAGGTCCTTTACGTTCTTTGTTATGTTTATTCCTAGGTATTTTATTTTTTTTGTTGCAATCGTGAAGGGGACTATTTTTTTGAGTTCGTTTTCTAATATTTCATTGTTGGCATATAGAAAGGCTATGGACTTTTGTATGTTAATTTTGTATCCTGCGACCTTACTGTATTGGTTTATTGTTTCTAATAATCTTTTTGTGGAGTCCTTCGGGTTTTCGATTTATAGGATCATATCATCAGCAAAAAGTGATAGCTTTACTTCTTCTTTTCCGATATGGATGCCTTTTATTTCTTTGTCTTGTCTGATTGCTCTGGCCAGAACTTCTAGCACCACGTTGAATAAGAGTGGAGAGAGTGGACAACCCTGTCTTGTTCCTGATTTAAGGTAGAAAGTCCTCAGTTTTATGCCGTTTAATAGGATGTTGGCTGATGGTTTATCATATATGGCCTTTATCATGTTGAGATATTTTCCTTCTATACCCATTTTGTTGAGAGTCTTAAACATAAAATTGTGTTGTATTTTATCAAAAGCCTTTTCTGCATCTATTGATAAGATCATGTAGTTTTTGTTCTTTGTTTTGTTGATATGGTGTATTACGTTAACCGTTTTGCGTATGTTGAACCATCCTTGAGATTCTGGGATGAATCCCACTTGATCATGATGTATTATTTTTTTAATATGTTGTTGTATTCGGTTTGCCAGTATTTTGTTTAGTATTTTAGCATCTGTATTCATTAGAGATATTGGTCTGTAGTTTTCTTTCTTTGTGCCATCCTTGCCAGGTTTTGGTATGAGGGTTATGTTGGCCTCATAAAATGTGTTTGGAAGTATTGCTTCTTCTTCAATTTTTTGGAAGACTTTGAGTAGAATAGGAACCAAGTCTTCTTTGAATGTTTGATAGAATTCACTAGTATAACCGTCTGGGCCTGGACTTTTATTTTTGGGGAGATTTTTAATAGTTTTTTCTATTTCCTCCCTGCTGATTGGTCTGTTTAGGCTTTCTGCTTCTTCATGACTCAGTCTAGGAAGGTTGTATTGTTCTAGGAATTTATCCATTTCTTCTAGATTGTTGTATTTGGTGGCATATAATTTTTCATAGTATTCTACAATAATTCTTTGTATTTCTATGATGTCTGTGGTGATCTCTCCTCTTTCATTTTGGATTTTATTTATTTGAGTCCTGTGTCTTTTTTTCTTGGTGAGTCTTGCCAAGGGTTTGTCAATTTTGTTGATCTTTTCAAAGAACCAGCTCCTTGTTTTATTGATTTTTTCTATAGTTTTTCTGTTCTCTATTTCATTTATTTCTGCTCTGATTTTTATTATCTCCTTTCTTCGGCTGGTTTTGGGTTGTCTTTGTTCTTCTTTTTCTAGTTCCTTAAGGTGTGAAGTTAAGTGGTTTACTTCGGCTCTCTCTTGTTTGTTCATATAGGCCTGAAGTGATATGAACTTTCCTCTTATTACTGCTTTTGCTGCATCCCAGAGATTCTGATATGTCGTATTTTCATTTTCATTTGTCTGTATATATCTTTTGATTTCTGCGCTTATTTCTTCTTTGACCCATTCATTTTTTAGAAGTATGTTGTTTAGTTTCCACATTTTTGTGGGGTTTTCCCCCTCTTTTTTACAGTTGAATTCTAGTTTCAAGGCTTTATGATCAGAAAATATGCTTGGTACAATTTCAATTTTTCTAAATTTGCTGATATTGTCTTTGTGGCCCAACATATGGTCAATTCTTGAGAATGTTCCATGTACACTAGAGAAAAATGTATACTCTGTCGCTTTGGGATGAAGTGTCCTGTAGATGTCTATCATATCCAGGTGTTCTAGTATTTCGTTTAAGGCCACTATATCTTTATTGATTCTCTGTTTGGATGACCGATCTAGAGCCGTCAGCAGTGTATTGAGGTCTCCAAGTATGATTGTATTTTTGTTAGTTTTTGTTTTAAGGTCAATAAGTAGCTGCCTTATATATTTTGGTGCTCCTTGGTTTGGTGCATATATATTAAGGATTGTTATGTCTTCTTGATTCAACTTCCCCTTAATCATTATGAAATGACCATTTTTGTCTCTGAGTACTTTTTCTGTCTTGTAGTCAGCATTATTAGATATGAGTATTGCTACGCCTGCTTTTTTTTTGGGTGTTGTTTGCTTGGAGTATTGTTTTCCAGCCTTTCACTTTGAATTTGTTTTTATCCTTGTTGCTTAGATGTGTTTCTTGTAGGCAGCATATAGTTGGATTTTCTTTTTTAATCCATTCTGCTACTCTGTGTCTTTTTATTGGTAAGTTTAATCCATTTACATTTAGTGTAATTATTGACAATTGTGGGTTCCCTACTGCCATTTTATAAATTGCTTTCTGTTAGTTTTGTATCTAGTTTGATTCTTCTCTTTTGTTTTTCTATCATTTGTTTTTGTTTGTTTGTGTTCCATACTTCTTTCCTCTGTTGCTACCTTTTTTAAGTCAAGTGTTTTTGTGGTGGTTTTTTTAAGGGTGGTTACCATTAAGTAATGAAAAGGGTACCTACCATATTCATTGTAGTATCCTATCTTATAAGTATTTCTGCACTTCATCATTTTTTGCTACTGTTAATCTCCATCCTCTCCCCCCTTTTTTTTCCTTTGTTGTCACAGTTTAAGTTTGGTTTTATTGTTTTCTTGGTGGAGCTGTTACTTGTGGTGTTGTTTTCTTTTGTTCTTTGAATCTGGTTGGAAAACCCCCCTTAGTATTTCCTGGAGTGGGGGCTTTCTGTTGATAAATTCTCTCATCTTTTCTGTATTTGTGAATGTTTTTATATCTCCTTCATACTTGAAGGATAGCTTTGATGGGTATAGTATTCTTGGCTGAAAGTTCCTCTCTTTCAGGGCTTTAAATATTGGGGTCCACTCTCTTCTAGCTTGTAGAGTTTCTGCTGAGAAATCTGATGATAATCTAATAGGCCTTCCTTTATATGTTGTACTCTTCTTTTCCCTGGCTGCCTTGAGAATTTTTTCTTTGTCATTGGTTTGTGTCATCTTTATTATGATGTGCCTTGGAGTGGGTTTGTTGGGGTTAAGAAAACTTGGTGTTCTGTTTGCTTCTTGAATTTGAGGCTTTAGTTCCTTCCACAGGCTTGGGAAGTTCTCGTCTATTATTTGTTTGAGTATATTCTCCATTCCATTTTCTTTCTCTTCTCCCTCTGATATACCTATTATTCTTATGTTATTCTTTCTGATGGAGTCAGACAATTCCTGTAGGGCTTTCTCATTTTTTATTATTTTTGAGTCTCTTTCTTCTTCTCTCTGTTGTGCCTCAAGTTGTTTGTCTTCTATTTCACTAATCCTATCTTCAATCTGGGCTGTTCTGTTAGCTAAGCTTGTTACCTCGTTTTTCAGCTCGTGAATTGAGTTTTTCATTTCTGTTTGATTTGTTTTTATAGTTTCAATTTCCTTGGTAATATATTCTTTGTGTTCATTGAGTTGTTTTCTGATCTCCCTATATTGCCTTTCTGTGTTTTCTTGTATATCTCTGAGTATTTTTAAGATTTCTATTTTAAATTCTCTGTCATTTAGCTCCAAGGCTTCCAATATGTTAAGTCTTTTCTCCATAGATTTTTCCACATCTATTTGTGTTACCTCTCTTTCTTTTGTATCCATAATATTCGATTTCCTCTTTCTTACTGGCATCTGAGGGTCGTCTTATTGATAGCATGCAGGCGCACTCCCTTGCGTCTTGAATGAGCGTCTCTGCGGTAGCTTCCTCCACACCCTCGTCTCTCAGATTCAAGTGATAACAGTCCTTTTGCTTTCAGTTTGTGTGGAACTCCGGAATGCTCCGAGGATAAATTTTTCTGTTTCTAGTTGATAAATTTGTTGTGATTTAGGGGAGAGCTGTCGGACGCGCTTCTCACGGCGCCATTTCCGTGACGTCACTCCTCTTTTTATTTTGTTAATAGTGTCTTTTCCTGTGCAAAAGCTTTTTAATTTGTTAGAGTTACATTTTTAATTTGTTTGTTTATTTTGTCTTTTATTTCACTTGCCTGTGAAGATATATCTGCAAAAATATTGCTAGGAGAGGTGTCTAAGAGTCTACTGCTTATGTTTTCTTCTAGGACTTTTTTGGTTTTGTTACTTACATTTAAGTTTTTTATCCACTTTGAGTTTATTTTTGTGAATGGTATAAGCTGGTAGCCTAGTTTGCATGTACACATCCAATTTTCCCAGTACCATTTATTAAAGAGACTGGTTTCACTGCATTGTATACTCTTGTATCCTTTGTCAAATATTAATTGAACATGAATATTAATTGAACAGTTTATTTTAGGATTCTCTCTTCTGTTCCATTAATCTCTATACCCGTTCCTTTGCAAGTACCAGGCAATTCTGATTATAAGGACCTTGTAATATACATAGCTTGATATCAGGAAGTGTGATAACTTCCAATTTTTTCTTCATTGTCAAGATTGCTGAGGTTTTTCTCTCTCTCTTCTTTAAAATTCTTGAGTACTACTTTATTGTATAAATATGTTGCATTTTGTTTAAATACACTTGAGTTATTTCCAGTTTGGTCTTACTAATAATACTGCTATGAACAATCATGTATAAGGCTTTTTGTGAACATATATTTTTATTTTTCTTGAGTATATATGGGAGAATAAAACTACTTAACCATATAGTAATTATACATTTAAACATTAAGAAACTTCTAACATTTCCCAAGATGTCTATAAAATTTTAAATTTTCATCATCAATGAATGAAAGTTTCAGTTTCTCCATATTTTTACCACAGTTTTTATTGTTAGTTTTTTTTTTAATTATAGCCATTCTGGTGGTTATGTAGCAATATCTCATAGCAGTTTTTAAAATTTATTTATTGATTGATTTTTAGTGAGAGAGGTGGAGAGAGAGAGAGAGAGAGAGAGAGAGGAACCTTGATCTGTTCCCGTATGTGCTGTGACCTTGGGTACAACCGGCAACCCCTGCACTTGGGACGGTGCTCTAACCAACCAAGCTATCTGGCTAAGGCTCATTGTATTTTCATTTGTATTTCTTTATTGATTAATGATGTTGAGAATTTTTGTGCATGTATTCAATAATAACTACTTAAACACCTTTCTGGTGAAATAGTTATTCAAATATCATGCCTATATTAGTTGTGTGTTTTGTCTTATTATGTTGTGAGAGTTCTTTAAAATGTCTTTTTTAAATTATTGGATTTTATTTTTTAGAGCATATTTAGTTCAGAGCAAAAATAAGCAGAAAATATAGAATTCTCTCATACCCTTTACTCCGTCCCCACTATGCACATTTCACATCACAGTAGTACATTTATTATAACTCATGAACTTCTGCTGACATATCACTATTAGGGTTTATTCTTGGTATTGTACATTTTATGAGTTTTGAAAAATGTACAATGACATATATCCATAATTGCAGTATGACACAAAATAGTCTCACTGTCCTAAAAAAGAGAAAGCATGAAATCCACATGTGTTCAATGTACATATTCAATTTTTTTGTAGCTTGTGAGAAATTAATGCATCTTAATATGTTGATTATTTTTGGTAACTTCCAGAGCCATTTTGACAATTTTGTACAGTTAAAACTTGTTTTATGCAAAGAGAATTTGCTAACCATTTTTCAGTATTTGGAAGTCCTGTACTGAATCAGTTTTTAATTCATAGTAATTGATGTTTATGTTTTCTCCATGAAATATCTTTTGTACCACTGAAAGCATTAATGACTCATTATTGTTTAGAATACTTTTCTTCTGCAGTCTCTAGGATTTTCTTTTAGCCACAGATGCCTACTTTGCAAAATTTGATGCTGTGATTTTCTTGACCTGACCATAAATTGTCAACAAAAAATGGTCAGACAACAACTCATGCTCATATTTCTTCTTCAAAAAGTTCTTAATAAAAGTAAGGAGATTCCTCAAAAAATTAAAAATAGAATTACCATATGACCCAGCAACCTTTTTACTGAGTATCTACCCCCAAAACTCAAAAACATTGATATATAATGATGCATGTACCCCCATGTTTATTGCAGCATTATTCACAGTAACCAAACCATGGAAACAACCAAAGTGTCTCTTCATAGAGAATTGGATAAAGAAGATGTAGTACATATATACAAAGAATACTATTCAGTCATAAGAAGTGATGACATAGTGCCATTTGTGACAACATGGATGGACCTTGAGAACATTATACTATGTGAAATAAATAAATCAGAAAAAGCTAAGAACTGTGTGATTTCTCACATAGGTGGGATATAAAACAGACTCATGGACATAGATAAAAGTGAAGTGGTTACCAGGGAGAGGAGGATATGGGAGAGGGGATGGGGGCCTTTCAGATTAGAAATTGGCTTTAAAGTATAGAATTAATCTATTTTTGTTTTTGAGTATTAATAATTAAAAAAATTCCTGACATTAAAATAACTTAATTCACTCATCCACCGATGGACACTTGGGCTGTTTCCAGATCTTCTCTATTGTGAACAATGCTGCCATTAACATGGGGGGTACATTTCTCCTTTTGAATCAGTAATATGGTGTTCTTGGAATATATTCCTAAAAGTGGGATAGCTGGGTCAAAAGGCAGTTCGATTTTAATTTTTGAGGAATCTCCATACTGTTTTCCACACAGGCTGCATGAGTATGCATTCCCACCAGCAGTGCAGGAAGGTTCCCTTTTCTCCACATCCTGGCCAGCATTTATTCTGTGTTGTTTTGTTAATGAACGCCATTCTGACAGGAGTGAGGTGGTATCTCATTATGGTTTTAATTTGCATTTCTCTAATGATTAGTGATGTTGAGTATTTTTTCATATGCCTATTGCTCATCTGTATGTCCTCTTTGGAGAAGTGTCTATTCATTTCTTTCTCCCATTTTTTAATTGGATTTTTTATCTTCCTGGTATTGAATTTTACAAGTTCTTTATAAATTTTGGTTATTAATCCCTTATCATATGTATTGTCAAATATATTCTTCCATTGTGTAGTTTGTCTTTTTATTCTGTTCTTATTGTCCTTAGCTGTGCAAAAGCTTTTTAGTTTGATATAGTCCCATTTGTTAATCCTGTCTTTTATTTCACTTGCCCGTGGAGATAAATTGGCAAATGTATTGCTGCGAGAGATGTCAGAGAGCTTACTGCCTATGTTTTCTTCTAAGAGGCTTATGGTTTCATGAGTTATACGCAATGGAATACTGTGGGGCCATGAAAAAGAAGGAAATCTTACCTTTTGCAACAACATGGATGGACCTGGAAACTATTATGATAAGTGAAATAAGCCAGGCAGAAAAAGAAAAATATCATATGACCTCACTCATTTGAGAAATCCAATGAACAAAGTGAACTGAGGAACGGAACTGAGACAGAGGAGGGATCAAAGGGAGCAGAGGAAAAGAGGACAGAGGGAAAGGGGATGATAGGATAGGATAAACCTAAAGGGAAGGGGAGAGGGTTATAGGGGGATGAGGACAAGAGGGATGGTGAGGGGAATACGGTGGGGGGGGATGCATTCAGGGTGATACTATAATCTATGTAAACACAATAAATTAAAATAAAAAGTAACTTAAGTAAGTTTTATTTTTATCTCTACTTTGTACCTAGTATTTAAAAACCCTTATAATACTTAGATCATAACAGAGAAAACAATAGTAAAAGAACTGAGTATTTTTAACCTCATCAGTCACTTCTACACATAGAGAAGTACTGTTTCACGACTTTCCAAATGGCTTGTTTTATATATCTGTTATGACCTTATAACATATGACTTTAGAAAGGGCTTGGTAGTTGATAAGAGAAATGAGGACCGCACAGTGCTTGGGGGTTCTGACTTCTGACCACATTGACAATGTCATCAGACTATAAATTTTTATAGTTGGAAGAAATTGTGTAGATCATTTAAACTTAGGGACATAAGTACAAAGGCCCACAGAGGCCATGTAAGTAATGTAAATGAGTAGAGAAGGCCAATTTTATGATTTTTCCCATATTTCTTGAAACATATGACATTCTAGTATATATATATATATCTTCCCCATTGACAGAAGCATGAGTATGCTCTTGTGAGAAAAACAGTAGTGTAAGTAAAAATGTATATGGCATAAATTGGTAAACTATATAGCTTAAGACTGGATAAAGAAGATGTGGCACATATACACTATGGAATACTACTCAGCCATAAGAAATGATGACATTGGATCATTTACAACAAAATGGTGGGATCTTGATAACATTATACGGAGTGAACTAAGTAAATCAGAAAAAACCAAGAACTGCATGATTTCATACATTGGTGGGACATAAAAACGAGACTAAGAGACATGGACAAGAGTGTGGTGGTTTGGGGGGGGAGGGAAGGAGGGAGAGGGGATGGGGAGGGGAAGGGGCACAAAGAAAACTAGATAGAAGGTGATGGAGGACAATCTGACTATGGGTGATCAGTATGCAACATAATTGAAGGATAAGATAACCTGGACATGTTTTCTTTGAATATATGTACCCTGATTTATTGATGTCACCCCATTAAAATTAATAAAAATTTATTTACCACCCCCCAAAAAAACTATAGCTTAATGTTCCAATTTATCCTGCTCCCTATTTTGTTAAATGAAGTATTTTTTAGAACACAGTATCACTCATTTATTAACGTATTATCCAAGACTCTTTTCATGAACTAAACATGGAATTGAGTATTTGCTACAACAACTATGTGAGCCACAAAACCTAAAATATTTACTATATGATCTTTAATAGAAAGATTTTTCCAATCCTTGATATATGGCAATTCACACAACCTCACAGATGAGAGATAGAATGTGATGGGACTCTAGCAAACTAGAGAGTGTGAGCTGTGTCTTAGTGAACTGTCATGAAATGGTTCAGTGTTGCAAGATCTCAATTTATAAAAGAAGGTCAACATTTGAATTTTATGTGAAATCGTCCTACTTTTTTCTTTTTTTTTTTTTGTATTTTTCTGAAGCTGGAAATGGGGAGACAGTCAGACAGACTCCCGCATGCGCCCGACCGGGATCCACCCAGCATGCCCACCAGGGGGTGATGCTCTGCCCACCGGGGGGTGATGCTCTGCCTCTCCAGGGGGTCGCTCTGTTGTGACCAGAGCCACTCTAGCGCCTGGAGCAGGGGCCAAGGAACCATCCCCAGCACCCGGGCCATCTTTTGCTCCAATGGAGCCTCGGCTGCGGGAGGGAAAGAGAGAGACAGAGAGGAAGGAGAGGGGGAGGGGTGGAGAAGCAGATGGGCGCTTCTCCTGTGTGCCCTGGCCGGAATCAAACCTGGGACCTCGGCACGCCAGGCCGACGCTCTACCACTGAGCCAACCGGCCAGGGCAAAATCATCCTACTTTTAAAGATTACTTCAATACTTTATTTAAACACTGTGAGCCAAACCCTTAGAATCTCCCCCACCCCCATCGTTGTATTCAGGATATATTTGGCCCTGATATTATTATTTAAGATTTTTTCCCTAATTTTAGTTATTCTTTTTTTATTTGCTAGAAGCTACATTAAGTGTTTTTAAAAATAAATCCTTGCTTATTTTTATAATTTTCTTACTTTCTGCATATATTTTCAAGGCTATCTTTTTTTTTTTTTTTTTGTAATTTTCTGAAGCTAGAAACGGGGAGAGATAGTCAGACAGACTTCCGCATGCGCCAGACTGGGATCCACCCGGCATGCCCACCAGGGGGCTATGCTCTGCCCCTCCTGGGCATCGCTCTGCCGCGACCAGAGCCACTCTAGTGCCTGGGGCAGAGGCCAAGGAGCCATCCCCAGCGCCCGGGGCCATCTCTTGCTCCAATGGAGCCTCGGCTATGGGAGGGGAAGAGAGAGACAGAGCGGAAGGAGAGGGAGAGAGGTGGAGAAATAGATGGGTGTGTCTCCTGTGTGCCCTGGCCAGGAATCGAACCTGGGACCTCTGCACACCAGGCTGACGCTCTACCACTGAGCCAATGGGCCAGGGCTTCAAGGCTATCTTTTAAGTGTGTTTGTTTTACAGCATGTGCCTGATAATTCTAGTATCTGAAGTTTCTGTGGGGTTGTTTTCTGTTGCTATTTCTGCTACTTATCGCCCACAGTGTTTTCTTTTTGTAAAAGCTTGGTTATATCTGATTACATTATATTTCTCATATTTGAAAAATTTATTTGCACGAGTAAGTTAAAGATAAAGGAACTTTCTTCATGAGACTATTTTATTTGCTTCTCTCTCAGGCACATAAAGTAATTAAAGTATGGGGCCTATTTCATCCAAGTTATTGCACCTGTTCTTTGCTTTCTTTTAGTTTTGTCTTCATAAGTCTTTTATCTCTTGTTAGATTTTTAATGTTTTTAAGAAAATATTTTTATATATTTTATTCAGTACTTTTAGTTTTTAGTGCAAGGGATATCCAACTAGCAACCTGTTATTATCAGAAACTGAAACCTGAGCTATTTTATTTTATAGATGAGAAAACTTTAGGCCTAGAATATGAATTATTCAAGACCATAAAATAACACTTTGCAACACTTGGACTACAATTTAATTCTCCTGGCCTCCAAACCATAATTCTTTCTATTATTCACACTTTTATTTAGGGTTTTATTTGGTGGTATGCTGGCAAATGTTTAACAGTGGGATATCTGGAAAAAGAAATATCTTGATCATTATCTATGACAATTACTCTAGTGTAAATACTTCCACTATGGCAAATTTCAAGCTACCAAATTGATAATACTGAACATAAAGTTAAAAAGAGATGTGCACAGTTGCATTTCATGAGCTGGCACAACTTGGCTCCAGCACACTACTATTCCTAATTGAGAGACAATTAACATTTAAAAAATATTCTTACATCTCAGGTACTCTACTCATTCCCATATGGTTTACTTTTTACAATATTGCTAGGCTGTTATTATCATAATCACAATTTTATAGATAATGTACTTGAGATTCTGAAAGATAAAACTATTCAGCCACATAACCAACAATAGGCAGAACCAATATTTGAAACCATGTCTGTGAGATTATCAAAGCTAGCACTTTTTTGATATCCAACATTATTTATGAGAAATATAGTAGACCTAATATTTCCTCATAAGATGAAATAATTGAGGGCATATCATAAGCTTTCTTTCCAAGTGACTCTCTAAACTATTTTTGTTTATCACTCTTCTAGTTGGTTGGCTTCTTTCCTTAACTCTACTACACTTTTCCAAGCAAGCGTATTAAAGTTGATGTAATGTTGTTTCATTCTTATTCTGTCTATGGATCTTCTTAAAATTATTTAGAGTTTTAAATTATAATCTAGATTCTTCTTAGGTATTGCCCGTATTCCTCTTTCTATTTCTATTTGGCTCTGGTTTTATAAGAGAGCAGCTGTCCATCTATCTCCCCTTCTTTTCTTTCTTCCTTCCAAAAATGTGCCAGACATTGTGCTCTGTCCTGAAATACAGAAATTAATTTTGGAAGTTTAAAGTCTCTTCCCTAAAGTTCTCTATATAATACCCAAAGAATGTAAAGAATGTTGATACTTCTTCCCCAGAGGATTAAAAATTGACATTGTATTATAAACTCTATGGAGTTTCTTAAAGCTGAGTAATCCAAGCTGGTTGCCCTCTTTTCCGATTTTTATAATTCTCTATTTCACAAGAAGCTCCTGCATTCAGAGGGAAGAAGCATATTTTAAAGTGACAGGTAGACAAACTAGCATCCTCCAGCAGTCCTCCCACTTCCAGCTGCAGAGGATGTCCCCTTTGACCTACTTGGAGATGCATTTAACACACCATTTCAAAGAATGAAAACTAAATTCCCTTTGACCTCCTTCCAGCTGCAAATTTGTGGTCTGATTCCTCAATTTCAGTAATGATTTAATATAAATATATTTAAAATAATAATCATGTCTTCTCTCTGACCTCCCCTTCACAGCTGTGGTTTCCTACCTTGAGATGCATATGAACTGTGATTAATACATGTGATTAAAGAAGTAGTCATTTCTCCAATTTTTCTCACAGCTGTATTTTTCTCACCCTAGCAAATTCTCTCCTATACTTTATACCCATATATATTTTAGTTCCAGGCTGAGAAAAACATGTTTTAAAAATACTGGATATTGTTACTGTGGTCTTTTCTTGTGATATCAGTACCCACACACTATGATTCTATAACAAGATCCTGAAGCTGCTTTAAAAGATATCCTCACTGTCTCAAGTGAGTAACAAAGACCTGATGATAAAAGCCTAGTGAGCACAACTCTTCTAGGCTTTCTTTTCCTTTTTTACAGAGACAGAGAGTCAGAGAGAGGGATAGATAGGGATAGACAGACAAGAACAGAAAGAGATGAGAAGCATCAATCATTAGTTTTTCATTGTGACACCTTAGTTGTCAGTTGATTGCTTTCTCATATGTGCCTTGACCGTGGAGCTACAGCAGACTGAGTAACCCCTTGCTTGAGCCAGCGATCTTGGGTCCAAGCTGGTGAGCTTTTGTTCAAACCAGATGAGCCCACGCTCAAGATGGCGACCTCGGGATCTTGAACCTGGGTCCTCCGCATCCCAGTTCGATGCTCTATCCACTGCGCCACCGCCTGGTCAAGCTCGAAGCTTTTTAATGAGGTGGAGCATGATGAGCACCACAGTTTAGAGCAGGGGTCCCCAAACTACCGCCCGCGGGCCACATATGGCCCCCTGAGGCCATTTATCCATCCCCCACCGCACTTCTGGAAGGGGCACCTCTTTCATTGGTGGTCAGTGAGAGAAGCATAGTTCCCATTGAAATACTGGTCAGTTTGTTGATTTAAATTTACTTGTTCTTTATTTTAAATGTTATATTTGTTCCCGTTTTGTTTTTTTACTTTAAAATAAGATATGTGCAGTGTGCATAGGGATTTGTTCATAGTATTTTTTTTATAGTCCGGCCCTCCAATGGTCTGAGGGACAGTGAACTGGCCCCCTGTGTAAAAAGTTTGGGGACCCCTGGTTTAGAGTGTTCCTAGAATTTAGGGTTCAGGAGATTGTATTCTCTGTTAATGGAGCATTCTCTTCCTTATGTCTTCTAGGACCATATTTTTTTTTAAATTGAGGTAAAATTTACATAACATAAAATTAATCATTTTAAAGTGTACAATTAAGCTACATTTAGTACATTTACAATATTATGTAACCATCACCTCTATCTAATTTCAAAATATTTTCATCACCCTCAAAGGAGACCTCCATATCCACGAAGAAGTCATTCCTTTTTTTTTCCCCCTTCACTGGAAACAAATTAGTTTGCTTTCTGTCTTGATGGAAGAGTTGTAATTTTGGGATAGAAGTGTTAACCATACTAGTTATTTGAACACTTTTAAATATGATTTGTTCCACAGCTGAGTGATGGTGTCAAAACCACAACTTCCTAGAAATGGTTTTGTACTAGCACGTTATGCTCTTACATTTAGAAAACATCTTGGTGACTAATTCAATGTGTGATGGATTGGACCGAAATTTGATATGGTCCAGCCTCCTTGAGACACAGATTTAACATGTAACAATTTCAAAATTGTGAGAAAAAAAAAATTCAGAACCCTACCCAATAATTACTAAAGACTTAAAAACAGGTCTTGGTTTAGATGGATAATTTAAATGAAGTCAGCAATCAGAATGAAAGAAAACATCAGAATTAAATAAAAACTGCAATTCTGAATAGGGGAGGGGAAGTACATACAGAAAACTTCTAAATGCCAAGCACACATATTTTGTAATACCTTAAAACAAGATAAAAACAAAAGGAGGGAGAAGTTTTTAGCTTCACTCCTCTCCCCATCAGACTCAGTCATGATGTTTGTGCCTGTTTCCTACTCAGTTCTGAAAGTGCCTGGATTGAGGCTAGGGCTAGGTCTTTGTTTTCCCTCCATTATAGTGTTTCCCCATTGGCCTCTTGTGATTTTTCAGGGCATTAGTACTAAGGGTTTTTGTAGGTGTTATGTAAAAATGGTTTTATTGTTTGCTTGTTTATTAATTTTCTTATTCATTCATCACTTAACAAGTGTTCACTGGTTCCTCTGATATATTTAGCACTGTTTCAGGTTTGGAAATAAAGGAGTGGACAAAAGAGACAAATCATGTTTGTTTGTTCATTAAAACAACATTCCTGGCCCTGGCCGGTTGGCTCAGTAGTAGAGCGTCGGCCTGGTGTGCGGAGGTCCCGGGTTCGATTCCACGCCAGGGCACACAGGAGAGGCGCCCACTTGCTTCTCCATCCCTTCCCCCCTCTCCTTCCTCTCTGTCTCTCTCTTCTCCTCCCGCAGCCAAGGCTCCATTGGAGCAAAGATGGCCCGGGCGCTGGGGATGGCTCCATGGCCTCTGCCTCAGGCGCTAGACTGGCTCTGGTCACAACAGAGCAATGCTCCAGATGGACAGAGCATCACCCCCTGGTGGGCATGCCGGGTGGATCCCGGTCGGGTGCATGCAGGAGTCTGTCTGACTGCCTCCCTGTTTCCAGCTTCAGAAGAAACAAACAAAAAAACAAACAAAAAAAATCAACATTCCCTACTATAAGGACCTAAATTTAGTAAGACAATGTGAATTTAAGCTTCAAGAAAATTTTCAAAGAATTTTTTTAGAGGGATTTGATCCCATGAAACTTGTATTATTTAGAAACACCTTGGGAAATGCATTAAATGTGAAAAAAAATTTTTTCTGGGTTCTGCTACTGCTGCCATAATCTAATTACCCAAATAAATTCCTTTCTTATTCTTTGCATTAGGAAACATATTTTCCTATAAAGTACCTACCACAGTGTGAAGTTACATTTTTATTTTGGGGTTTATTTGTTTATTTCTGTCTCTGCTGCTAGATTGCTAGTTCCATAAAGACACAATACATGGTACCCAGTAGACATCCAGTAAATAATTTGAATTTGTTGAAGGTATAATTGAATAATAAATTTACTTATCTATTATCTTTATTCATTTTCTCAAATGTTTGAGTTCCTCTTTTTCTGAACTTTTTCATTCTCTAAGATTACAGGGAACTCTAAAACAGTAGTGGTCAGATTGACCTACAGATGAGTGTTGCATATAATGTCATATTTTTTCATTTGGTTTGGTGATTTAGTGGGAGATGAAAGACAAAAGAAAAATCTTCTGTACTCAATAGGCTGTGCTATTAACATAATAACTAACATTTTGAACATTACTATATTTAGCACCATCTTAAGTTCTTTCACATAGAATAATAATTATTTTTTAACAATCCTATAACACAAACAGCAGTATTATCTCATTTATTGACACTTATCAATAAGTGGAATGAGGTAACTTGTTCAAAGCTGTGTAACTCTTTAATAGCAGGGCTGGGGTTTAATCTCTGATAGTCAGGGTCCATACTGTAAGGCACTATGCTCTAATATTTGTATCTATAATACCCTCATATCCTTGGAACTGTAATATCTTCATATTTTTGGAGCAGAATCAACTTTCATGGCACTATGATATTAGTTAGGAAAAACAATTGCTTCTTTTACTGTCCCAATACTCCTGCCCTTAAGGAGAGAGAACATTTTTAAAAGTTAGTCATTATTTTATAATTATTCTGAGGTATATCGGGAATTGAACTCAAGTAGTCTAGTCTTCCACAATCATTACCCATTAGATCATACCACCTCAGGATTTCTGTAGTCAATACTATGCAGAGCACATATTGTTTGATATTGCTTGATATTGTTTCTCTCTTTTTTTTCTTTGTGGTTTTGATATTTTTATTGTTTAATTGGTTTTATGTGTGCACACATGAATATATTTAAATTTTAACTCTAATTGTGAAAAGATTTGAAACAATAAAGATTGCTTTGGGAAGAGTTTCTTTTGAAATTGATTTGAGAATAGTCCTGAGTAAAGTGAAAAGGGAATAAATTAATGATTAGAAAGTTTGGTATCTAAGGGACAGCATAGCAGCAGGACTAGATCTCAGGCAAAGAAGAGATTGAGAGCTTCTTTAAATAGACTGAGAAGACCATGTTACAAGAATAGACAGAGAGGGACTCAGGCAGATTGGTTAGGATATTGCATTTGTAGCTCAATATTTCTGAAAGAACAAATGTACACTAAGTGATGGCATGACAATATTTGGCAAAGAGAATAAAGTTTATAGGATCAAGATAACCAGAAAGAGCAGGAGGGAGTAAAAGATTATTTGAATGGCTGTTTCCATTTTAACAATGATGTAGCTCAGTCTCACTAAAGTGCTGCCTGGGTCATAGACACATAGTTGACTAATTATTTGAACTGTTGGTAGAGTAGAGCTTTTCAAACTCTACTGTACACGCAAATAAACTAAGAAGAGCCTGAGATTATGCATTTCTAATATGCTCCCAACTGAGGCTGATATTGCTAGTCGGCAGACTACACTTTAAATAGCAAGATAGTAGTGTACTTCTATTTTTCAGATGAGAAATAATGGTTATAATTTCTGGACATCTTTATATAAATGGGTAAATCTCTTTACATTTTTTCTCTGGATGGAGTCTTGAAGTAAGGGAGAGAGAATATGCAGAGAGAGAGAATCATTTTATCTCTGAAGAGGGTCCTTAGAGAAAACTTCAGTGCAGCCACACAGCTGCTTGAGAGCATTGAATTTTCTGAGCATGGATTTATAGAGGGAGGCTATATAACAGAAGGGATACACAGAAGGAACATAAAAACAAAACAAAAACAAATAAACCATTTCTACAGTCTAGGTTGTAATGAAGTACATACGTAAAAGAATAGTTCTAAATGAGATAGCACTTGTGGCATGTTGAATATATAGGGTGGGGAAAAGGTTTACATTTGTGGAACACAGAGTATATTCTTTTTAATTATTTATTGTATTATGTCCATAAGAACAACTGTAAACTTATTATTGCCCCACCTTGCATGTTAATATACATAGTACATTGCCTACTGTGTTAGTCTGTTTAGACTTGTCATAAAAAATACCACAGACTGGGTGACATACAAAGAAAAAATTACTTTTCTCAGTTCTAGAGTCTGGAAAGTTTAAGATCAAGGTGTTACCAAAGTATTGAATAAATTTTATGTTAAGAATTCTTTCTTTATTTTATTTAGAAAATTAAATTTAATGGGGTGACATTGATCAATAAGAGTGCATAGGTTTCAGTAAACACTTCTATAGCATTTGAATTGTTGATTATGTTGTGTACCCATCACTCTAATTCAAATCATTTTCTGTCAGCTTATATTTGTCCCTCTATATACTTTATCCCTCCCACTTACTATCTCCAATGTCCCCCTCCCTTTGGTGACCACTTCACTTTTATCTATGGTCATAAGTCCCAGTTTTAAATCCCACTTATGTGTGAAAGCATATAGTTCTTAGCTTTTTCTGATTTACTTATTTCACTTAGTATAATGTATTAAAGGCCCATCCATGTTGTCATAAATGGTAATATGACATCATTTTTTATGGCTGAGTAGTATTCCATTGTATATATGTACCACATCTTCTTTATCCAATCCTCTATCAAGGGACACTTTGATTGTCTCTATGTCTTTGCCAATGCGAATAAACCTTCTATAAACATTCTTATGAACTCATTTAACCTTAATTATCTCTTTAAAGGCCCTGTCTCCAAATATAGTCACGTTTGGGACTAGAGCCTTAACATATGAATTTGAGGGAGGACAAAATTCAGTCTGAAACACCTAATATACAGTAAGTATTTAATAACTTTCAAGTACACAAATCTTTCATACTTTAAGGACAAAGGCTTTGCTTCATGTACCATACATTGGCACATAGTAGGTATTTTATAAATACATTAATAGCACCTTAAGAAGCCAGGTATCCTCAAAACAGAAATATTATTTTGTATAATTTAGGTGTTCAGTGCCAGACTCTATAAAACCAAGAGCCACCTTTATTGAGCACAACATGCAAAAGACTTCTGGTTGGTCACATTTGTACCTAGTTATAAACACACTGCCCATAAAATCATCTTAGAATAGAAAGGGAAATAATTAATCATCTTCTAGGAAGTGCATTGCCTCCTATTTATTTTTACTAGTTTGTCTTTATTTTATTACTTTGAGTGTTTAGAAATCTATCATCTTTGAAAATGTTTTCATTAAGTGAAAATAAAAATATTTGTAGTGGTCAACTGCATCTTTGTAGATATTGAAGCAAGGTAAAAGCTCTTCTAATTTTCTTTCCCTGATTTGGCCCCAAATCATTCAGGACATAATATTTTATTTGCATGAGAATACTCTTGAATGCCATCTTCTGGTAAACATGCCAGTCATAGGTAAAAAAGAGATAAAAAAGATGACTTTGTCTTTAACATCAGTGTCTTCCTGAGTCACAGGTGTAGCCTGGATTGAAATTTTGATACCAGCTGAGCCTAATCACTAAACTAGGTCTGGATATTTCATGCTTTTCTTCCTCTTGGAAGACTGGGTTACATTTAACAACACCCCTTTACTGATTCAACAGGAAAGGCCATAAACTCCTACCCACCCACAAATACTGCAGCTGATTCCAAGGAATGTGAAGGAGTGGCTCTTGTGCTCAGACCTTTTCTGAAGGAGAACACTTCAGGTTTAGGAAAGGATTATGAATCTTTGTGGGAGAAAGAAACAGGAATGGAGGGAATTCCATGCATTTTTTTTCCTGCTAATTATTAAAGGAGGTTCTTTCCCAAACTGTCTCTCTAGATTGATTTATTAGCACAACATGCTTTTAGTTAGACATAATAATTTTGGGAACAAGGCAAATAGGATTTTCAGATTACATGTACCGTACCAATGAAATTTCAAAAACTTGGCCAGGACAGGGTATAGGGCAATAGAGTGTTGCCATAATTTTAATTTATCAAATAAAGACATGATAACACACATATACACACACAACTAACATCTTCTACAATTAACACTTCATAAAAGAAAAGGTATTTTAATATAATAAAATACACAATTAATTGTAAAAATTAACTTGGCAAGCATAGCATATAGGTACATACATACATATGGAATATCATTCTTATTTTTCTCTTTTTGCCATGGGTTTGTTAGGATTTAATTTTGGATAACACTTGTCACAATATAGTTGCTTTGAAACCACAGGGCTAAGTAATGTATAAATTTCCTTGAGATATAAGATTCTGCAATTCAATGAGTTATATTAACAACACATCATCCTCATTCTAGTATTCTTTGTGAATACCTTGGGAAGGACAGTCATGAAATACAAAACTAAAACACATAGACACACAGAAGTATAAACTGAAAACCATGTAAATAAATCATATTGCTTCTCTAGTGTATATCACTCTTGGCCTAAATTTTTATTTTTGCCAGACTCAAATTCATTCATTCAACAAGACATGTAATTGACCATATTCAAGCTCCAATGGATGTGTAATTTCATACAAATTGCTTTAAGTTAAAAGCTTTGCTCAAGCTTGTAATGTGGCCAGAGTTTCAGCTGAAGAAAGTACATGAGAAATTTGTAACAAAATGTGTTTATCATTACTTAGGTAAAAATTTTTTCTTAAGATATTTAAAAACACAATATATCTGTTTGACTTTGTCTTCAAACCCTTTCTTGATGATTTTTCTTTGCCCTGTTCACACCAATACATTGCTACCCTTTCCCAGTGCCTCTAATCTGGCATTCACATGTTGTCTGCAAGAGCTTCACTATATTATTAATTTCCCTAACCAGGTAGTAATGTTATCAAAATTTTGGTTAGACATCTCCTGTTGTATTATTATCCACAGTTACTTTCCCAATCAGTCTTCAGTATGAAGCATCAGGAATCATATTGCAGTTCTCCCTGAGTTCTTGAAACCCTCCTGCTCTGTTTGTGTCCTTGGCCATTATTAAGCTTATTGTCATAGTTATTTAGTGAGGTTTATGGAATGGACATTTCCGGTGCATGGAATGTGTGTTAAATGACCAGCTGGTTCAGAAGTGTAAGAGCTCAAAGTCTCATCTGAACCAAGTGGTGAAATTATTATCCCTCTGAATGGGAGATTTCGTTCTGGAAGCTTATAATCACTCAAATTCCTTGTGTTCATATTTTACTGACCAGTTTAAACTTTTAGATATTGTAAGTTACATAAAGGATGCTTGAAGTAAGGAAGGTGAAAGGAGGTGACTGGTGCCAATTGCTCTAGACTAAGGGGGTTTTGCAATTAATGTAATGACATACTAGGAGGATGCAGAAAAAGAGGGCCCAAAAATTAATGGTGATGTGGCATAGACTCAGTAATATAATGAAGTTGAGCTGAATTGTTCTTGCCAATTTAGTTTAGGGGCCATTAACTTGACAGAGATTCCCAAATATCTTTACAGGAGAATTTTCTCAGAACTTCTTAAAATGCACCAATATTTTTGAGCCATTGTAGGACAGAGTGAAGGAACTCTGTCAAAAAGATTCAGAGGCCCTGGCCGGCTCAGTGGATAGAGTGTCGGCCCAGCATGTGGAAGTCCTGAGATATATGGAAGTCCTGGTCAGGGCACAAGTGAGAAGCAACCATCCCTTTTCTTCCCTTCCCTTTCTCCCTTATCTCTTTCTTCACCTTTCTTGGCTTGACTGGTTCCAGTGTAGGTGAAGGGTGGGAGAAGGCTGAGGATAACTTGGTTGGTTTGAGCATCAGCTAGTGTTGCCGGGTTGATCCCAGTTGGGGCACATATGCAAGCCTGTCTCTTTATCCCCCCTCCTCTTACTTAAAAAAAATAATCAGAGAATGTAGATGCCTCCTTTCAATAACACCCCCCTCCAAAAGTAGTATGTAAAAAGATGTAAATATGGATTGGAATGTGTAAAGAAATAAATTTAAGGTAAAAGACAGAACAGTGAGCACTCTATTAGAGAAGAGTAAGAATCAAAGAAGTAGAAATAGTTGGAAGAGTCAGGATTTTTAGAGTAGTCTCTAGTGTCTTAAATGAAGAAAGGACCAAAGATCATAGAATGACATTTCTGGTAACCAAAAATATGTGCTTATTTAAAGTCCTTAAAAGAGAAAACTATGTTCTAAGTGCAAAAATTAAAAATGAGATGAAAAATTATCAATAAAGCTTTCTTTGAGTTAAAGTAGAGTGAAAAAGATGAGAGCATATATATTTAGTGTTTCAGACTGTACAAAGTATTTGCTTACACATTATTTCACTTGATTCACACCATAATACTGGGCAGTGAAAAGACAACTAGCTTTTTGTTTTTTTCAGAACAGGAACATAAGATTTGGAGAAATGACATAACTTCCTCAAGGTGATGAGGCTAGTGAGTTGGTCAATAATTTAACTTTCCCGAATCAGAGGCTTTTGTGCATCTGACTCTGCCATCCTGGTAATCTGGAACTTTTCCTCTTGACTTCAGTTCCATTCAGACCCCCTCTTCTAAGTGGATGTATAATATTCTACACAATAGGTAGACAGATTTTACCTATAAAGACCCAACTAGTAGATATTTTAGGCTTTGTAAGCCATATGTTCTCTATCCCAACTACTCAATATTGCCTTTGTGACATAAAGTAGCCATAGATTTTATGTAAATGAATAAATATGGCTATGTTTTAAGAAGATATTATTTGCAAACATAGATGGTAGGCTGTATTTGGCCTGTGAGTTTTAGCTTTCTGACCCATGTTCTATCTACACTATACAATCTCATGAATTTTGTTCTTGTGTATGAGATCCTAAGTCTTCTACTCTGTGTTTCATGTATAACTTCCCCATCTAGGCAATTTTGGCTTCTTTAGATCAAGGATCACATTTGATCTACAAATGACTAATAATTCTTTAGTGGTGTCTAGCACATACATGTATTTGACAACTTGTGATTTTTTATATTAATTGCACACAGTTTTCCTTCTTCTTCTGCATCTGCTATTCCTTCCTCTCTGTTCCAACTCTTCATTTAGAATATTTTATTTTGGAAAGGTGGGTAAAGCAAAATCTCCCATCCTTCATGTTCTTCTTACAATGTTGACACTCTTCCCATCAATGAATTAAGAGTCTGTGTTCTCTTTCATTCAATATGAGTGGTATTGTAACTATAGCAGCAGTGATGTTATTTAATTTCTAAGACTATGTCATAAAAATCAGTAGAGCTTTTACCTGGTTCTCTGGAACCAAGAGCTACATGTAAATAATGTGACTGTCTTGAAGCGTCCATGGTCTCAGGAAGACCAAACTAACTCACATGGAGTGATCCCATGGGGCGCCCTGACACTATATGGAGAGATAGAGATGCCTAGCTAATGATACTGTATGGAGAGATAGAGATGCCTAGCTAATAACACTATATGGAGAGATAGAGATGCCTAGCTAACTCCCAGCTACTTTAAACCCTCCATCTCCACCCCAACTGTTCCATATCTTAAATATGTCTTACTACAGTGAGATGAAAGACCTTGAATCAGGAGCCCAGAATTCCTGATCTAGAGAAACTGTAAGATATAATAAAATGATTTCTTCCTTAATGCACTAAGTTATACTAATACATAATTGGAGTTTCTACTGCCTATTTCCCTCTCTTCTTGTCATGGGAAGGTTGTGTTGCATAACTGTTAAAGATGACAAGTTCTGATTCAGTTTTCTTGGTTTAAGTCTCAATCTTTCACACTTTCTAATTATGGATTATGGGTGCTTAACCTTTCAACATCTTTATTTTCTTGTCCGTAAAGTGGATCTAATAAAGATAATGTTTTTATCTCAGAGGATGTTATAAATATTAAACAAATTAATGGATATGGAATATCATCTTTAAAAATAAGATGATAAAAAAGACATAGGAAAGGTTATTAATGAAAGTGCCATCTCTCTGGAGGTGATTTTCAAGTATAAAATTTCCAACATTGACCATGCCACTGCACTCAGATATATACAACCAATAACCTACTTGCCTTAGGAAATGTCTCAAAGTATTCCCACTTTAATGAAAAAATTCATTCTTTTTTTTTTTTTAAATAAATTTTTATTAATGGTAATGGGATGACATTAATAAATCAGGGTACATATAATCAAAGAAAACATGTCTAGGTTATTTTGTCATCAAATTATGTTGCACACCCCTCGCCCAAAGTCAGATTGTCCTCCGTCACCCTCTATCTAGTTCTCTGTGCCCCTCCCCCTCCCCCAAACTCTCTCCCTCCCTCCCTCCCATGTCCTCCCTCCCCCCCCACCCTTGGTAACCACCACACTCTTGTCCATGTCTCTTAGTCTCATTTTTATGTTCCACCAATGTATGGAATCATGTAGTTCTTGTTTTTTTCTGATTTGCTTATTTCACTCCTTATAATGTTATCAAGATCCCACCATTTTGCTGTAAATGATCTGATGTCATCATTTCTTATGGCTGAGTAGTATTCCATAGTGTATATGTGCCACATCTTCTTTATCCAGTCTTCTATTGAAGGGCTTTTTGGTTGTTTCCATGTCTTGGCCACTGTGAACAGTGCTGCAATGAACATGGGGCTACATGTGTCTTCACGTATCAATGTTTCTGAGGTTTTGGGGTATATACCCAGTAGAGGGATTGCTGGGTCATAAGTTAGTTCTATTTGCAGTTTTTTGAGGAACCACCATACTTTCCTCCATAATGGTTGTACTACTTTACATTCCCACCAACAGTGAATGAGGGTTCCTTTTTCTCCACAGCCTCTCCAACATTTGCTATTACCCGTCTTGTTGATAATAGCTAATCTAACAGGAGTGAGGTGGTATCTCATTGTAGTTTTGATTTGCATTTCTCTAATAACTAATGAAGCTGAGCATCTTTTCATATATCTGTTGGCCATTTGTATCTCTTCCTGGGAGAAGTGTCTGTTCATGTCCTCTTCCCATTTTTTTATTGGATTGTTTGTTTGTTTGTTGTTGAGTTTTATGAGTTCTTTGTAAATTTTGGATATTAGGCCCTTAAGGATCTGAGCTGTCGTTTGAAAATATCAGTTCCCATATAGTTGGCTGTCTGTTTATTTTGATATCAGTTTCTCTTGCTGAGCAAAAACTTTTAATTCTGATGTAGTCCCATTCATTTATCTTTGCCTTCACTTCTCTTGCCATTGGAGTCAAGTTCATAAAATGTTCTTTAAAACCCAGGTCCATGATTTTAGTACCTATGTCTTCTTCTATGTACTTTATTGTTTCAGGTCTTATATTCAGGTCTTTGATCCATTTTGAATTAATTTTAGTACACGGGGACAGGCTGTAGTCGAGTTTCATTCTTTTGCATGTGGCTTTCCAGTGAAAAAATTCATTCTTAATCTTGCTCCAAAGATATATACCTAACCTCTTACTTTGCCTTCTTGTTATGTAAATAGTTCCAACCATTAGGTAAGAGTTATTCATGACTCCTTAATTTACACCTATTCTGCATTGAATCCATAAATAAGGATGATTACTCTCTCTCCAGTATGTGTCTATAGGTTTATATGCTTATTTCTTTCCTTTTTTCTTTTAATATGAGTTTGAATAATAATTATTTTTCATCTGGATGCCTAAAATTCCTTTTTACTAGGCTCTTTTTTCCTATTCCTTCCACTATTGATTTTCTTCCCAGCAAAGTGAATTTAAAAATTTGGAATAAAACATGCTACAGAAGTAAATAAAGCATATTCATACAGTTTCCAAAACAATATCAAAATAAATATAATCTTACTAAACACAACATGTAGGTCAAGAAATAAAACCAGAACATCATAAACCTCTCAGCCTCAACACCTGCCTATTATTATCCTTTTCTTCTTCCCCAAATGAAAACATTATTCTGACTTCTAATGCCATAAATTAGCTTTTACTCTCTTTGATACTTACATGAATGAAGCCAAGTAAAATGACATATACATAAATATAAATATAAATATAAATATAAATATAAATATAAATATAAATATAAATATAAATATAAATATAAATATAAATATAAATATATTGCACCAGACTTGTCCAAAAGATGCCTAGAAGCTATAAGCAGAAGGTCCTTGAATATATATATATAAATGGCTGCCATTGGTTCCATTTGTCTCTCATGGCAGCTTAAAGGGTTTGTTAATGCTGACATAAAGTAGTTGGAGCTGGGATGTCAAGCCTCCAGGTATGACAGCAAGATTTGTTTCCTGCTCTGCAGCAATCCTCTTTGTGTTTTTTGTTGTTCTGTGTGCCCTGAACTGATCAAGCACCAATAGGGCAGGTTTGTGTAAGAGCCCACCTGATTTCCTTCTCTAAACTTTCTCAAACTAGATCTTCATCCTATCTTGATCCATCCAACCATTGTCATTAACAGGGACGATCACTTCTCGAGGAGTGTCTTCTTTTGGCATTGTTTTGTGTTTGAAATTCAGCATAGGAGGCAGCTTGGTTCCATCATCAGAACAAGTTAGAACTGTATAATGGCTCTTTTCATGTCCACTTGTCTTCACAGTTACAGTTTTCACCCTCTTCTTCTCAACAGTTCTGTTACTTAGGACATCAAATTGAAGGGGGACTTTGTCCACATATGCAATTTGTCCCAACTCAAACTGATGTGTCTTCCAACATTGAATGACAAAATGATAAAATTCAAGGACCTTCTGCTTATAGCTTCCAGGCATCTTTTGGACAAGTCTGGTGCATGTACACACACTTAGTCCATTCTGTTTCATGAACCTGAAGCACCAGTTGTGTCCTCCTTTGAAGGCAGTAATTTATTTTTCATCAATAATTCTTCTTGTCTCATGCTGAACCATCTTTGTGGACACAGGAATTCCAATTGCCATTTGCTCTTCAATTCATATCTTAATTCCCTTCCTGAATCAGGCCATTTTGCTGACTTGCTTCTCATGGCATTCTTCTGCCGTGATATTTTTAGTAGGGTTTCTTCTTCCTGTAGCCAGGCTCATATTGATTTTTCAGTTGGAGGAGAACCAAATTTACATTCAGCAGCACGATTTCTATTCACTTTTGCAAACTGGATCACTTTTAACTTGAATTCGGCATTTTATAAAAATCTTTTCTGAGCCATTTCTGGGCAGAACATGGCAAAATGTAATCTACCATAATATACTGATAACAAGTGCGAAACAATGAGTGAAAGGACAACAAGTGCTAAAAAGTGGGAAATGCAAGTAAAACAATCTACAACCACTGAATAAGATGCACCCAGTTTTTTGACCCAAAATTTTTCAAAAAAGGGTGCATTTTATACCTGGGGTAATATGGTAAGTATCTTTACATTTTTGGGTTTGTTTTTATTAATATCTGAGTTTAAATAATCATTAATCTTTACCTGGACCACTGAAATTGCTTTGTAACTGGTCTTATTACTTTTTCTTATCTTCTACAATTGATTCTCTTTACAAAAAAAAACACCCATTTTTTTTGTATTTTTTAATTTAATTAATTTAAATTAATATTCTGGGCCCTGGCTGGTTGGCTCAGCGCTAGAGCGTCGGCCTGGCATGCAGGGGACCCGGGTTCGATTCCCGGCCAGGGCACATAGGAGAAGCGCCCATTTGCTTCTCCACCCCCCCTCCTTCCTCTCTGTCTCTCTCTTCCCCTCCCGCAGCGGAAGCTCCATTGGAGCAAAGATGGCCCCGGGCGCTGGGGATGGCTCCTTGGCCTCTGCCCCAGGCGCTAGAGTGGCTCTGGTTGCGGCAGAGCGATGCCCCGGAGGGGCAGAGCATTGCCCCCTGGTGGGCAGAGCATTGCCCCTGGTAGGCCTGCCAGGTGGATCCTGGTCGGGCACATGCGGGAGTCTGTCTGACTGTCTCTCCCCATTTCCAGCTTCAGAAAAATACAAAAAAAATGTTAAATTAATATTCTGCTCTATTGTCCACATGTATGTATTTAAACCTGTACCATATTATATTAATTACTATAACTCTACAGTAAGTCTTAATTCACTAAAGTAAACTCTTTCTTACTTAGCTCATACCATTATTTCTTATGTTTCCCTGCATAATATTCTTACAATACTTAACAGTCTTAATCCAGTTTATCCATATTGTTTTTCTTGTTTATTATTCTCTCTTTTTCCCCCACAAAAACTAAATTGAAGCCTTATCTTCTTATTTATTGTTCTATTTCCAGGACTGAGAACAATAACTGGAATACAGTCACTGCTTAACTAATATCATGGAATCATAGAAAGTTAATACAGGAAATGTATTATGAAGCTGATAAAAAGAAATTGAATTTAGAGTGGTCATCCTGTCCAAAAATAATTTTTAAAAACTATTTTATATGAGTAGTAATTCAGAGTCATGAAGCACTTCCATATATATAAATAATTTTCATTTGCTTCTCACCAAAAAAGAGGTAAGAGCTAGAAAATGGCAATGCAACTAATTGAAAAACAAAACAAAACACTTTCTGCATAAATTTTTGATTAAATTCTATATATGGAGTTTATCCTTGGTGTATTATACTATTTTTGGTTATATACATACTTCTAAAATTGTATTGTGATTTAAACTTATTCAAATTACAATATTGCTTTTGAGTGTTAACATAAATCTAATTGGTAATAGTATTGTTTTACCTTCATATTTTCTGAGAAGATTTTATTAATACTGAAGAGCTACACAAGGCCCTAGACATCAAGTTCACTCCATAGTACACACTTTCAGTGTTGTGCTTCACCCTCAGGTATTCCTTCCCCTCTCTAGTGGTGGCAGGTGAAGCAATGACCTGACTCAGGCGTAGGCAGGAAGGGAGGAAACCAAGTCAAGAGCCTGAATAATCAAAACCTAGTATAATTTTGTTGATTACATCTAAGTCTGTCAGTCTTTTGGTGGAGTTTTATATTTCTCCCTTACCTTATTTGTCACCAAGGAATTTCACTTCTCTCTTAAGTGGCTTAGCCCAGAAAGGAAGTGGAAAAGTGAGAAAAATTATTTAAAAATGGCAGCCATACTACACCTTGTTCTTTTGGATTCTTGCTTATCCTCTTGTTTGAGTTTTATTGTTCTGTTTTTGTCTGTTTCGTTTGTACCTTCTCCTCTTATAGCTGTGCTTGTAGAGTGGCTGAAACTTTGATAAACATTTTCTCTTTAGAGTGAATATCTTGTGAGATCAATCTGTCCCTGAAAAATACCACTGACAGTTAATCTTCTAAATCAGTTTACAAAAGCAGTAGCTGTTTCCTCAATATTATAAAGAAGCATCCCCGCTTTCACCAGCACCACAGATCTATTTTTTCTGGATTTAGGACAATTTGCTTTATGAGCTACTATCGTCTTTATTCACAGAAAGCTTGATAATAACTATATGACAATGAATTGCCTTACTTTGCTCCCTAGAAACTTGAGCTGTTAGACACTAGACTCCTAATTGTATAAGGGTTTTGGGCTTATTTTCTAAAAACTCACCACACAATTGTAGTGGGTGAAGAGAAGCCAAAAAATTAAACAGTCATGTTCAGGCAAATTTCTCTTCCAACGGAATGCCTTTCACAACCTTCCCACTTGCACTTCTCATAACACAAGACCTTGTTTATGAAAACAACATGGGGAATGAGAGCTGGGAGCAAGACAGAAAAATAAAAAACAGTTGTTTTATTATTATTCCATTTAAGACACAATACCCTATTTAAAAGACAGAAAATGTTAATTTTACAGAAAGGAGAGGTAGATTTGAGCCTTTCAATATGCAAATTTTGGTCCTGATTATATTCTAACAGTTTCACTGGATCATTCTCTCTGGCACAAAATGACTTCAGTTATCACTGGAGAATTCTGATTACTCTGTTGTTTTTCTTTCTTAAGGTGGTTTTATCAGATTTATTCATTGTGGAGTTCATTTAAACCCTTGAAATCCAATCATAGTTTATTTTAGATTTTAAAAAAATCTGTAAACTTGGACTCTTTCAGTAGCCTCACAGCTGAGCCAGGTTTGCTGACCCTGTAGATGTGTCTGTTATACAATTGCCTAAATTGTGCAGGGCACATTTGAGTAAAATGTTAGATTTTAAATGCCATCAAAAAGATTCTGTTCCCCAAATGCCCTGGTGTAGTGAAGCAGCCAGATCTGAAACTTTGGGAGAGTGAAGTTCAGAAGAAACTGGAGACCAAGGTTTACTGCTAATTTGATAACAGCAACATTGCTGGCCCTCACTAGGCTGCCAAATGGAATTTTCTTTCTATATCTCAATGGTTGGTTTTGCTTTAACTCAGGGTAAATTTGCAAGCCAACAATACTGTTTTAAGGCTCCCTTTTCTTTTCTTTCTTTGTTCTCCTGTCTAATTCTGAACAATTTTTATTAGAATTTGGATTGTGGGCACACAATGCAATATACAGATCATGTATCATAAAAATGTACACTTGAAACTTATATAATCTTATTAACTAATGTCCCCCAAATAAATTTTTTTTTTTTTAAAATTGCCTGATTATGACTTGATACATTTCTGTCTCATCACCATATTGATCTTAATTAAAATACTAAACTTCTCATGGTCAAATTTTTTTTTTTTTGTATTTTTCTGTTGGAAACGGGGAGGCAGTCAGACAGACTCCCGCATGCGCCCAACCAGGATCCACCTGGCATGCCCACCCGGGGATGATGCTCTGCCTATCTGGGGCATTGCTGTGTTGCAACCAAAGCCATTCTAGCGCCTGAGGCAGAGGCCACAGAGCCAATTTCAGTGCCCCGGCCAACTTTGCCCCAATAGAGCCTTGGCTGCAAAAGGGGAAGAGAGAGACAGAGAGGAAGGAGAGGGGGAGGGGTGGAGAAGCAGATGGGCGCCTCTCCTGTGTGCCCAGGACCTCCGCACACCAGGCCGACGCTCTACCACTGAGCCAACCGGCCAGGGCCCTCAAATTCTGATAGTCAGTGACATCCACTAATTCAATGTGACCTGTTGTCATTTTGCATGAAATGCTCTACAATAGTTATACTTTGGTGATGGAATATGGAAGAAAATAAACAAGGAATTAAAATACACTTTGACAGGGGTTTAAATTCTTTGTTTCCTAGTTATACCATTTAGCACACAACTGGAAAAAGGATATGACATAATAAATACCAATTAACTTGATATCAGAGTACAAATATGCATATAAGCATTATTCTTTTGGGGTTCAAGTACTAATTCTGCAACTCATGGGTGGCCTAAGAGATTTCCAAGCATAATTTCATCTATAGGCAATTTGTGCCTAAAGGCATGAGTTGCATAGTGACCATTACCTTTAGAACATCCAGGAGCTCTAACATTCACCCATCTCTACCAGATCCTCTTATTCTAGTTACATTGTTTGCCAAGCTCCCTGAGGTTTCTGAGTTTGCAACCCCTATTCTAAAAGTCATCTCCTCCATAAGACATCCTTGGTTCTATTCAGATGAAACTGGTATCTTCTTCTTCTACATCCTATCTCCTCAGCCCAGCATGAACCTCTATTATGACACTTACAGTTTTCTACTTTTAAGAACATGTCTCAGTCCTTCTTATTCAGAACTATCTTCCCATTCTCATGAATGCAGATGAATAGTAGATTCAGGAAAACTACTGACAGAATGAGGAATTAAGATCTGGGGTGAGGTGGAGAAATATTTTTCTATATACATATATATTTTTAAATTTTATTTAGAAAATTAAATTTAATGAGGTGACATTGATCAATAAGAATACATAGGTTTCAGGTAAATATTTCTATAGCAGCTGAACTGCTGATTATGTTGTATCCCCATTACTTAAAGTCAAATCACTCTACGTTACTGCATAATTGTGGTGGAGAAATTAAAACAGAGATTTGCAGACCACCAGACCCGATATATTTATAAAAAGATGAATTTAATATTTCTAAAGGTCAAAGCAAAACACATAACAACCTGAATTCCACATATTTCTATAAATAAAATGCATGTGATTTTTTTTTAGGGAAAGCAAATCTCATCTCTAACCATTGAAAGTCTCTTGATTTCAAGAAAAAAGTCTTTTTTTATTTTCTATTTTGTATTGCTCCACAGTTTCTACTATAGTACTATTGTATAGGTAAGGATTCAATAAATATTTGTTTAATATTTTTCTACAATCTTCATTATTCTGGGAAATGGCCAGTTGCTACCTGACCTTTGTAAATTTATAAGGATAACTTGTTCAACATACTATATAGGTTGTTCAACTTGGAAGTTCTTGACTACTAATAAAAAACCACAGACCCATTGTGGCATTATACCCCAAACACCTACTACTTCCCATACCTCCTTAATAATTGAAATGACATTTTATCTCATTATACTTGTTGAATTGAACTTAACCTCATATTTTCCTCTCATCTCTTTATGCTTTATTTTTTTTTCCTGGACATAACTCTTGCAAATGCTTTGAGTAGTTTTGTCACAGACATGCATTTTAATTAACGGAAAGTGAGCTTTACGGGTATAAAGCAGTTCTTAAAATTTATTGATCCAGATTCTTGGTTTTATATGTTTGTATGTTAGTTTACTTAGTAAAAGGCATGAAGAGGCCATGAAGAACTAATTATAGTGAAGACAAAGATGGAGTAACACAGACAGCCACAAGCAATTTCATTTGTTCAGGCTTTTTATTTTCATGAACTGTTTTCTGGGTTGTTTTTCTGAAACCCAAGAAGAGTTTGGCTCAGAAGCTGCAGCTGGGAGAATGCTCACCATGCTGTGTCACTGTTTGCTGCCATTTCCTGACAGGTAGGAGTGATATACCTGGCTCCCTGCCTTGGCATCTTTGTTCTCAGCTCCCAGGTATCTACCTTTGTATCCCCTACTTTTTCTTTCTTCTTCATCCTGCCTGTGGCTCTCCCTCAACCTGAGAACTTATCCTGGCTGTCAATAGGTAATGCCTCTGCCAGCATGGTCTTTCTCACCCAGGTGGCTAGAGGCCAAAGTTTCATCATGAAACTTTTCTCAGAAATTCATAGTACCTCAGTAACATCAAAGTTTTTGTAGTCTGAGTTGGTGGAATGAAGGAAGCCTCCACTGTAGAAGGTGATGCAATGAAAAGCTTTCTTTGTCTCTAGTTATTAGCTAAATGAATTATGGCCTATTAAGAGAATGAGTGGAATTTTATAACTTTCTCATCTCTCTGACTCTGGTATCCACCTTTTCATGTTTATACTCAACTGTTAAATATTTCTTTCAGATAGTTTATCAGATAGCTTTGTTCGGGAGTTGACCACCTGTCACTTCTTTGTGAAATGTAAATACTTCAGCCAACTGTTTAACCTCCTCATCTTTGCTATATCAAAAACACAGGGTGTATAACAACATGAGAGAACTTTACAGTCAACAAGTCTATTTTACTAGAAAGACAGATTAAAACCAGAAGCCTACACAGTTAAAAATGACAAAACATTTTGGGGAATGAGAGAAAAAGGTCAACCTCTCAGCCAAAGGTGTTTCTTTTTCCCCTAAAGCAGTGGTCCCCAATCCCCGGGCCACGGACTGGTACTGGTTTGTGGGCCATTTGGTATTGGTCCACAGAGAAAGAATAAATAACTTACATTATTTCCATTTTATTTATATTTAGGTCTGAACGGTGTTTTATTTTTTAAAAATGACCAGATTCCCTCTGTTACATCTGTCTAAGACTCACTCTTGACGCTTGTCTCAGTCATATGATACATTTATCTGTCCCACCCTAAAGGCCAGTCCTTGAAAATATTTTCTGACATTAAACCAGTCTGTGGCCCAAGAAAGGTTGGGGACCACTTCCCTCAAGTACATTTGCCTTCTCAATCAGAGCTTAGTGAGCAGAATATATTTTATACAATGATATACAATAGAGCTCTCTGTGTACATGTGAGAATTTGGTGGTTAGAAGTGTAAGGGTTGGAAGCTTGTGTTTACACTGACAATATAACCAAGTGGTTAAGTCTATAGACTCTGGGGACAGACAGATGTTATTCATTAACTGTCTATACACTTGGACAAGTTGCTTAACCTTTCTGATTCTGAAAGTGCTCATCAGTGAGATAGAGTTATAGCTTTCTTAAAAAAGTGTTGTTATGACATTGCTAAAATATAAAAACTGCTAAGGATAATAATGATTATTAAAATTATTCTACAATGCTTACATACACTTCTATTGTCCAGGATGATGTGTTATTACCCCTCACATATCCTTTCTCTCTCCACTGAATGCAACTTTTCTCTGTTTGCCTTTGAGTATACCACACTCTCTCTTTTTTTCTACACATTGTGTTCCTCACCTTCTCAATAACTCTGCTACTCACCCATTGTGGCTCCCTTGTCTTGCTCACTTCTTACATTGTTCAGTAGAACCTTATTAAGTCATGACCTTTAAAAGAGCATCATAGGAGGTCAATGGAGAAGACACCTATTCGTACATAGTTGATTACCTGTAAAATGCATGATTTCAGTAATGCATCAATTAAGATTCTTTTAGTTTAGTAATAGTAAAATGAACTTCCTTTCTTGAATTCTTTTATTGTATTAGTTTGTCCTATGTGTTGTCACAAATGTACTACAAATTTTAAAAACATTCCAACTTTATTCTCCTAAGGTTCTAGGAATGGGAAGTCTGAAATGGGTCTCTGATCTAGTCACAAGGTGTTGGCAGGGTTGTGTTACTTCTTTAATCTCTAGGAAATAATTACATTTTCTTACCTTTTTTAGTTTCTAAATGCTGCCTGTATGCATTGACTCATGGCCCCATTTCTGTCTTCAAAGCCAGCAGCAGTAGGTGAGTCATTCTTGTCTCATGTTGCCCTTTTTTAGTTTCTTCTCTTTTACCTCCCTTTTCAATTTTAGAGAACACTAATAATCACATTAAACCCATCCAGATAATCTAGATTAATCTCCATCTCAAGGTCAGCTGATTACAATCTTATTCCCCTTTGCCATGCAACCTAACATATTCACAAGTATAGGAGATTAGAACATGGACACCTTTGGGCCACCATTATTCTGCCTGTCATGTTTATACATACTTCTTGGACTTACTTCTTAGGAGTTGGTTCTATTTTCAGGTATGCCCTTCTGGTTGAAAGACATCTTCCAGCATCTCCAATTTATGCATCTTTCTACAGTCGTGTCCAGAAGAGTAGAGTGAACATGTTTGTCTTAAACATTCTTAGCAAAAATATTAATCTTTATCTTTATTTATTTATTTATCTTGATTATATCAGCAAAGGTCATGTGCCCAGTCATCATTATGACCAGTAAAAAAGATGTGATTATAAACAGGCTTCAGTTACAAGCTTCACCACTTTAGGTAAGAGAGTAGGCTCCTGATTAGACCTCAGAGTATGAGAAGGATGAATAGGTCACAACTGAAGTGAAAAATTTGATGAGAACTTCTTTTATTTTTGACAGAGACAGAGAGAGAGTCAGAGAGAGGGACAAATAGGGACAGACAGGAAGGGAGAGAGATGAGAAGCATCAATTCTTCATTTTAGCACCTTAGTTGTTCAGTGATTGCTTTCTCACATTTGCCTTGACTGGGGGGACTACAGCAGAGTGAGTGACCCCTTGCTCAAATCAGTGACCTTGGGCTCAAGCCAGCAACCTTGGGCTTCAAGCCAGTGACTTTTGGGCTCTATCAAGTGACCATGGGTCATGTCTATGATCCCACACTCAAACCAGTGATCCCGCGCTCAAGCTGGTGAGTCTGTGCTCAAGCTGGATGAGCCCACGCTCAAGCCAGTGACCTCGGGTTTTTGAACCTGGCTCCTCTGCATGTCAGTCTGATGCTCTATCCACTGTGTCACCACCTGGTCAGGCTGATGAGAATTTTAAAAAAGAAATTATTTACAAATGTGCAGGCAAGTGTAAGGAAACCAAAATGAAGAGCACAGTGTCTTGTGTTCAATAAGTGCAGAGTGGGAAGGTAGAAAAGTGGATCTGGAGACATAATGGAGGAGAATGAGCTTAATCACCATACAAATGTCAGAACTGTCACTGTAAGAGAGACAGGTTATTAGGAAGGCAAATAACAGCACTCTTTACAGGTATACAGAGAAATCTGAAAGTCTTTGAATTCAGTAAAGGTGAAATAAATTAAGGCTTCATGTAGCTATTTTCCATCACACTGATTCAACATTGTTGACAGAGTTTATTGTAGAAATGTTCATTGAATATTTGTTAAGAGGATGGCAGTTTTTGGGCCATCTTCATGTGTTTACTGAGCTCCACATACAATATGTAAAATGTACTCTTTATGGACCATAAAAGAGTACATTAAGAATTTTCCAGAACATGTTTGGTAAGAATAAGTGAAGCTTGTTCAATTAATTACAATAACTCTCTTTGGATTTTCCACATTGAATACAACCAAGACACTTTCATAGAAGAAGAAAATGTTATGATCTCTAGTTTCTCTTTCTTCTCAGATATCAGAAAACATTCCAAATCAAAGTCCTCAGATTTTTAAAGAAGGGGAGTTTTCTATAATTACAACCTTGGAAAGAAGACAAGGAGTATTTGTGAATAAGCCCCTCTCCAGCTTCCATCTTTCTGAAGATACTGGTACACACTGATTGATAAGCACATCATATCTAATGCTTGCATGCTGCTGTGACCCCTGACTGATTATTTTCCATAAGTTAAATTTATTCAATCAGTACTGACACTCACAGCATGCCTTAGGATTTTTAGCTTCCAGCATAGACATATCTGCATAACAGATTACCACATTAGCTCATAGTTGCATAATGGAAGTATAGGTTACACCTGAATATATGACACATGAACCTAACTTCCTTAAACTCTCCATTAGAGGTGGTTAATGTGTTTGCCTTAAAATGATGCAAACATAAGGATAAATTGCAACTTACTATGTAGCTAACCATTAAGTAAACCCTTTGCAGTTTTGCCACCAACTCCTCTTCAGGTCCCATAAAGACTAGAAGATGGGAATGGGACTCATCTCAATTTTCTCAACTCCCTGGGTTCTCACAGTAATTGAGCAAGGTAGGACTTAATCACCTAGGCAACCAGCTATAAGAGGAACTCTAAATACCTCACCCCAAAGGCCTGTGATGCTGCTCTTAAAACTCTCAGCCTTCATCAGCATTGACTGCTAGAACTTGACTACCACACCTCTTGCCTTGTTTCTTTCAAAACATGCTTCCCCATTATAGGAACAATCCTTGCCTTCATCTTCTTTCTTGTTCTTGACTGGCTGAGAACTAAAAAGAGAGGAACGGTGGCCAAATTCTGCCTGATGAAGCTTAGAGAAAAAGGTTTCACTTAGTCTGCTTAGTATCTGTTCTATATTTCCTAACTTCAATTTTTCTCTCTGGCAACAGTCTCTATATCTCTAAACACAAAACTTTTCATGCCTTGATGGGAAGTAGTGAAGTTATTAGTTCATGCTACCACTGCCTCTCAAAATTCTTAAGCCTGTTTTAGAGCACATATATAAAATGTAACTCTCATTGATGAATGGTCTGCTTTCACTCCAGATGCTGGGCCTTGAAGACATCCCATGGACTTCCAGAATTTCTGACACTGTGATTGTTATCAGTTTTAGCAATATTTTTTGTTGAGGTTCATATATGGCTGTACTAATTGTTAAAATATTGAGTAATTTTTATTATTACATAACCCTTGGTAAATGCATGATATCCTGCATCCTTTCCCACCCTAAATAGTCTTTACCTCCCTGGAAGCCTGGGCCCCTCTCCCTATAATGCCCAGTCACCCTCTCACAGTACTACTGAAGGGTAAATGCCTAGAGCATCAAATGGTCCCTTAGAAGCTATTCCAGTGCTGTTGCTGATATCTACTTGTAGTGAATTGAATAGTGCCTCCCCCCTCCAGCCAAATAAAAATTTATATCCACATCAGATATGTGATCTTATTTGGAACTAACGTCTTTGTAGAAGTAATTAAGATATGGCCATACTAGCATAGGGTAGGTCCTAAAATCTAAAGATTACTGTCCTTATGAGAGGAGGGAGGACATACAAAAATGCACAGAGAAGAATGCAAAGCGAAGATGGAAACAGAAATTGGAGGTCAAACCAAGGAACACCAATGATTATTGGGAGGCATCAGAAGTTAAGAAGAGTTAAGGAAGTACAATGGTACCTTTAGATATGAATTTAATTCATTCTGTAACCGAGCTCGTCAGTCAACTCATATATCAAACTGCCGATACTGGACCCATGCGCCAATGCGCCAACTAGCCGCAGCTTCCTGAATCATGACTCGTATCTCAGAATTTTGCTTGGATCTCAAACAAAAATACTGATCAAGTTGCAGCTTGTATCTTAAAAAACGTATGTTGGTCTGTCCGTATCTCAAGGTACCACTGTATTCTTCTCTAGAGTCTTCAAGAGGGAGAATGGTCATCTAATGCCTTGATTTTAGACTTTTACCCTCCAGAACTCTGAGAGAATAAATTTCAGCTGTATTAAGATACCAACTTTGTGGTAATTTGTTATGGCAGCCTTAAGAAACTAATACATCCCTTGACTGATTAATGCCTGTGGTATATCAGTTATAAAATATTATGAATTTTAACTTAAACTGTATGTTCTAGTCAACATAGCAGAATATTTTTTTTAGGCCAGTTTATTATTTGGGTCAATAGACTCCACAAAAAAATTTCCTTTGATTTGCTACTTTGTTGGTAAATCTAGTCCAGAACTACACATTCTATATTGTTTCAATGAAGTCTCTCACCTTCTTTCAGTCCCATCACACCATTAGGAATTCTGACATTTACCATTTTGTAGAAGGAATTGATTTCTACCCTGTTGTATTACTCTTCTAGCAGTCTAATATTCACCCTAAATAGAGGTTAAAAAGTTGAGAGAGAGGTGCTTGGTTCTAGACTATGGGTGCTATAAAGCTCATAGTATACTACACATGAAACCAGATTCTAAATTCATAACCTGAGTGAATCTCAACCATAATGAAGCTATGTTCTTTCTTTATTGACGGATCAGAGAAAATCTTGAGCTGGCTCTGCTCCGCATCTGATTAAATCCTAAAGACTTTTATTTCTAGTATTGTTACTTCAAAAGTTTTAAAAGACTTATAGGTGTCTTAGGAATCACAAAAGTCATTTTTTCAGATATGATTTTGGTATTACTTTGCTTCATTATTACCAGAAAAGTCATAGGTATAGACAAAGTACAGTTCTTGGCAAGTACTTACATGAGGATCAGCTTACCCAGACCTTAGAGCAGAAAGAATGCTCAGCGCCGTGAAGGCTGTGCTGGCCTGGGTGCTGGCTCATTACCAATGTGGCTTCTGGGTGCTCTAACAAGCCCCCCACAGCAGCTCTTTGCTAAAACAATTACTATCCCTATCAAATAGCACACCTATCTTTCTTTTCTCCTTCACTTCTCATTTGTTTCACCCTCTACCTCTTTGTTTCATTTTAGGTACCTTCGCCTGATAGGCAGAAAATCAATCTCTCTCTCTCTCTCTCTCTCTCTCTCTCTCTCTCTCTCTCTCTCTCTCTCTCTCGATGTTTCTTTCAAACATTTTATTTTATTTATCTCCAAACATCTTTTTATTCCTCATAGAGCTGAGGCTTTTACCAACAGTGCCCAGAAGAATCTATTATTATTCTCCTTGTTGCATCTTTCCCGATTCCATGAGCCCAGAATGTTGTAGCTGCTTCTACAGAGAGAAAATAAAGTGAAAAATTGCTGTGAAAAAATGTCACAATTTCAAAAACATTATCCTACAACATTGAAGGTATTCTAAAACTTTTTACAATTACACGACAATTTTCAAATATATTCTAGTATGAGGGACCTGTATACTGTATAAACTAAAAACCTGTGGACTGTGTGACTGACTAGGTTATGTACATGACCTGTTCAGGAACATGAGTGGCATATGCTTTATTAACTTGGGACACTACCCAACATAGGTGGGTACTTAAAAATGCTTCCAGGTGCCTGACCAGGTGGTGGCGCAGTGGATAGAGCGTCGGACTGGGATGCGGAAGTACCCAGGTTCGAGACTCCGAGGTCGCGCGCGGGCTCATCTGGCTTGAGCAAAGAGCTCGCCAGCTTGGACCCAAGGTCGCTGGCTCCAGCAAGGGGTTACTCGGTCTGCTGAAGGCCCACGGTCAAGGCACATGTGAGAAAGCAATCAATGAACAAACTAAGAAGTCGCAATGCGCAATGAGAAACTGATGATTGATGCTTCTCATCTCTCTCTGTCCCTGTCTATCTCTGCCTCTGTAAAAAAAAAAAAAAAAAAAATGCTTCCAGGTATCCCTGGAGTCCTTGGGCCCGGCTCCTCAACAGCCTTATGAACCTTGTTGAAGACAGGGATCTCTTTCTTTGTTTTCATGAAAAATAAATGGTTTTGAGCCAAGCGCAGCATTCTGAGTAGATTTGAAAAGTGAGCAGGATCTAAAGACAAATGATGCACAGCTCATAATTTCTAAGAAGGGAAAATTTCCTTCTCTGTAACAGTTTTCTATTTATTGCAACCCGATGTATATACAATCAGCTTCTTTTCCTTCATTCTGTTGTGAGACATCTATCTCTGAGCCTCTGGGGCTGTCGCTCTGTGCTCCATCAAGGTGGGAGGTGTCTCTGGACTATGTATTATGGAGTTGTTAGTAGTGGCTGCTTGGCCTTGCCACTGTGCAAGACTTTTGGTGCTCTTCCCAACACAGTGGAGAGGCTCCAGCTACCCTATCGTTTCTCATTTCCTCCACTCTCTAGCTATCGCCTTACTTGTCCTTTTGGATCAAGAGGCAACATTTTTTCTTCTTGGTGTCCTGAATCTATTCCTATTAACTGTGTCAGCAGCTGAGGTTCACATAGAATAAATGCCAGACTGAGTGGAGCTTTGTCAGGTCATATGTGTCTTATTTTTCTATACACAAAAGTTTCATCCTAGACTGTATGGGGAATTGCTGAAACTGCAACTTTACTACACCTTACAGGTTGGAAAAGGAATTATAGAATCATCTTTTATTACCTGCTCTGGACTTCTCTGGTATTTTGAAGAACATAATTTTTGCCTGACAGAATAAATGCATGAAAATAAAAGAGGAGACCTTACTTCGGCTTCTCTGTTACTAAAGTCACTCTGTTCCCGTTTTACATGGCAAGTGTTGTACATTTGAATCCGATTCTAAACTTTAAAAAAATTTATATTTAAAAAAAATCAGTGATCTCTTTTTATTAATTGTGTAGACTGGCTTGTACAGCTGTTGTCTCTCTAATGCCCCTCAGATTCTTTATTTCATCTTTGGGTAGGACTGCGTCCAGTGATAAATTTAGAATGTTCTGCTGTTTAATGTCTGACACATCAGTGTTAACATAGACGTTGGAAATTTCTAAGAGCTTGTCTTGTGCTGAGTTGTTAATCTTCTAATTACTTTCTTTTCTATTTTAGGCACTAAATTTAGTTTTTACATCTTTTAATTTTTCCTTTTGGGTTAACGTTATCTTTTTTTTTTCTTTGCCAAACCATTTTTATTATCCACAAACCTCCTCCACTTAAAACAAAAATTCAATATTCTTATTAGACAACCAGATAGTATGTGTGCCTGTTTTGACACATTATATCACTTACGACATGTTAGAGCCAAAAATGTTTAACTTGAATCCTTTAAGTCTTTAGCTGCTGGGAAACATTTCTAAGTCAGTGTCATAATACACAGTGTCAGATGAGAAGGGAGGTAAGATACAGAACATCCAGGTGCAACTTGTAGTTCTGGATTGGAACTGTGCTGAACCACTCACCTCTAAAGGACTGTTTGGCACAACTGGGAAAACTTAAAAGTAGATTAGGAATTAGAGAAAGTAAAGTTTGCTGGTGGAAAGGTAGAGATTGCTAAATAAAAAAGCAAATTATAATACAGCATGTGTGATGTGATCTGATTTGAATTAAAAAATAGATACATATATGCATTTAGTGTACATATAATATACACAAAAGACCTGTAAGCATATTCAATGCTTAGTGTAAATACCTTGTATGTTATTTAACATTCTTATTCATCTATATTTTCTGATTTCTATAAGACATTCTTTTGCAATAATTATAATAATCAATTGATTAATTAAGAAAGTAAGAAATTCATTTGGAGTAATGTGATAACACATTTTTCTTAATGAGATATCAAAGAATTTTAATAAATGTGATAATTCAATTATCTTTATTGTTGTAATTCTTAAGCGTCAGGGGAAGATAGTTCTTCTGGAACTTGGGTCTTCATTATTGCTACCATTGGCCCCTTAATTATTTTTTGAACATTCTTATAATTTATTAAAGAGGTGTGAAAACTGTAATCACTGGTAAAAAATGACCTGAGTCTTGATGCCTGAAGCTTTATCATCATTCACATATCTCTCTTTTTATCAAAACAAACTATTTACCACAGAATTTTTATCCACTCATTTACTGATGGACAGTTGGGCTGCTTTCACATGTTCCTATTGTAAATAATAGTGCAGTGAACATATGGGTACATAAGTTCTTTAGAATGAGTTTTTTTGTGTTTTTTTTTTTTTTTTTTTTTTTTTTTACAGAGACAGAGAGAGAGTCGGAGAGAAGGATAGAGAGGGACAGATCTGACAGACAGGAATGGAGCGAGATGAGAAGCATCAATCATCAATTTTTTGTTGCGACAACTTAGTTGTTCATTGATTGCTTTCTCTTATGTGTCTTGCCCGTGGGCCTTCAGCAGACCGAGTAACCCCTTGCTCAAGCCAGCAACCTTGGATTCAAGATGGTGAGCTTTGCTCAAACCAGATGAGCCCGTGCTCAAGCTGGCGACCTGGGTCTTGAACCTGGGTTCTCCACATCCCAGTCCGATGCTCTATCCACTGCCCCACCGCCTGGTCAGGCTGGAATTAGTGTTTTGGGTGTTTTCAGATACATTCCAAGAAGAGGACGTGCTGGGTCATAAGGCAATTTCATTTTTAATAAAATTTTTTTTAATTTATTGACTTTAATGAGAGTAAGAGAGAAAAAGAAACATCAATCTCTTTCTGCATGTGCCCTGGCTGGGGATCATACTGCCAACCTCTGCACTCCGAGACAGAGCTCTAACTAACCAAGCTATCTAGCCAGGGTCATTTTAATTTTTTTTAAAGGAAACTCTATACTGTTTTCCACAGTGGCTGCACTAGTCTGCATTTCCACCAACAGTGTAGGGAGGTTCACTTTTCTTCACACCCTTAACACATTTGTTGTTTGTTGATTTCTTGGTGATAGACATTCTGACAGGTGTGAGGTGATATCTCATTGTGGCTTTAATTTGCATTTCTCTGATGATTAGTGGCATTGAGCATCTTTTTATGTGTCTAGTGGCTCTCTGTATGTCCTTTTTGGAGCAGTGTCTATTCAGATCCATTGTCTATTTTTTAACTGGATTTTATTTTGGTGTTGAATTGTATAAGTTCCTTATAAATTTTGGATATTCAGCCAGAGGAAAAAAAAAAGAAAAGAAAATTTTACCCTTTGTGACAGCATGGATGGACCTGGAGAGTATTATGCTAAGTGAAATAAGCCAGTCAGAGAAAGACAAATACCATATGATTTCACTTATATATGAAATCTCTGAACAAAATAAACTAATAAACAAAATAGAAACAGACTCATAAATACAGAGAACAGACCTGACACCTGTCATAGGGAAGAGGTTTGGGGGTGCTGGCTGAAAGGATTAAGAAAAAAACCCTCATAGACACGGACAAGAGTTTGGCAATTGCCAAAGGAAAAGGGGGGTCGGGAAGGATAGAAGAGGGTAAAGTGAGGATAAGTAGTGATAGAAGGATACAACTTTGGGTGGAGCAAACACAATATACTATTCAGATGATGTAATATAGAATTGTATACTTGAAGCCTACATATTTTTATTAATCAATGTCACCTGAATAAATTTAATAAAAATAAAAAAAAGATTTATAGCAAAAAGTGCTAGGGAAGCTGTCTGGATACTTGGGGAAAAAGCACAGAAAGTAGAGGACGTTTAAAAGACAAAAGGCTGAACTCTTGATTTTCAAACTTGGGCTATAAATTTTTTAGGTTTAAAGGAATAAACAAAGCTCCCAGTAAAGCCACAGCAACAACTGACAGAATTAACTAATCTACTCTTACTGTCTGAGATTTCATTATTTCTGTTTAGGATCCCTGAACACATCTAGAGCACCAAGGTTTTCCCTTGCAAGCACCAGGACTACACTGAGCCTCAGTTCCACTATCTTTTCCCAATATCAGTTACATCCTTTCCAATTGAAAGATCAATTTTTTTTTTGTCAGAGGAGAGAAATGTCTCACAAGTTTTGCTACATTTCTCTCATCTATAAAATTATAATTAAAGCCTTTCTTTATGATTCTTGTCTCCAATATTAAAACAAAAATTTTTTTGGTGTTCTTCCCAGGTTTGCAAGTCTCAGTTTATTCCCAGCATTAACTTTTTGGAATTCATGCTGCATTCTTTTGTTGATTCTTGGTTATGTGCTTTTATTTTTGTCATTGTAGGGTGTTATTTTTTTTCAACTTTAAACTACTTGGAACATTGTCTAGGTGGCCATTAATTTTTGGCAACTTCACCCATTTCTTCTCCATTGGAAACACTTGCAGTTGCCTAATCAGAATTATGGTTTAGACTTAGAGAACAACCTGACCCACTGGAATCACTTTTACACTATTTCATGGAACTGAGTTAACTATTCTCTGATATTCATGAAGTGCACTGTACCCAGGATCTATGACTGTGGTAGCAGACATATGATTTAACACTTTTTTTTGCCTCACTTTTGTCCCCGTGGGCACCATCACAAATTAATCAAGCTGCTCTTTCCTATGGCCTGCATTCTTCCACAGAGTTCTCAACACTGGGCTCTACAATCATCATCATGTGACCTGAGTTGGCACTTGGTTTTCTATCCATGTTCTAAGACACCTGATTCTTAAAACATTCCAAGAGTCTTTTTATTTTCACTTCAACAATGTATTCCTCCAAATAAATCAGACTTAAGAGATAGGAAGGTATTAGAAACATAACTCAAGAAAGTAATTACATAAATACAGTAGTAAATAGCATGGGTTAGGCTAAAAATCCAGGAAGGTTTACTTTTTAAAATATCTAATCAGCTTCTTTTTTTATTTAGACATTAAATTTAATGGGGTGACATTGTTTAATGAGTACATTGGTTTTAGGTGAATATCTCTATAGCATTTGAACTGTTGATTGTCTAATCAATTTTTAATCAATTTATAAAACATTTCAAATTCTTTATTACTCCTCAGGTTCTCTCCAGCCTGAGTCTTTTAAGGAAGGAATTGTCTATCCTATGTAACACTCAAATTTTATCCCTTGTTTCGGTCCGCTAGTATGAGCTTCTAATTTTTATTTTCCAGAGGCTATGCCCAGGAATACACTATTATAAGTGGTTCATAGTGGCCATCTGTGTGTTCCGTAGTTCTGCTTATTTATTGCTGCATAGTGAACTACTCTAATCATTTATTTTTCTCATGAGTCTGTAATTTGGGTAGGACTTGTGAGGATGAAGCATCTTTGCTCCATGCATTGTTAGCTGGAGCAGCTCTACCGGGGGCTGGTAGATCCACTTAAAAATAGTTCAAGATAGTTTACTCATATGACTAGTAAATTAATGCTGGTTCTCAGCTGGGAGCTTAGCCAGGGATTGGCCAAGTGTCCTTCAGCTCTCTCTTTACAGGTTTTTTTTGCAAGTTACTTGGATTCCTCATAGCAATGTGTCTTAGTTTTTAGCATGTCACAAGAAGAATAAAGTCTATGGCATTCTTATGACTTAAACTTGGAAGTGACATGGCATCTCTTTTGCTGTAATCTATTGGCCAAGGCTATTAACTAAATTTACCCATGTTTAAGAAGAGAAGACATAGACTTCACCTTTGGATGGAGGAATAGTAAGGGTCTAGAAGATGTAGCTGAGGAGATATTATTGAGACCGTCTTTAAAAAAATATCAAAAATATCTGCTACTAGCAAACTAAGTCTGTCCAGTGTTCACTGTCTCTTAGTAAATCAGAAGTTTAATGACATAATTACTTTATATGGAATCAATATTGTGATCTGGAGAATGTGTCTTTAGTTTTCCTCATTCATTTACCCAATAGATATTGACAGCCAACTAACTATGTCAGCTCTCATAGGTGCTCTAGTGACTCTTAAATTCATATCTGAATTCAGGAATTCCATTTCTATGATATTGTCACCATTAAATATTTTGTATAGATTTACTTCTTTTTAAAAAATTCTCATAGGGTAAGAGCTTTTAAAGAATCTTTTGTCTTTGGTCCGAATATTTTCTGCAGGTGTAGTATAACAATGGCTTACTTATTAACAGGCTAACATTCAAGATAATTGACAGCTGTTTTGGCTAAGGCACTAACGGATCAGCATGGGCACTGAAAAATCAGATCAGAAGTTGACTTTTACAACTGATATAGTCATAATGTTAACAGTAGATATAACAATTTAACTCCTGTCTGCTTATTAAGGAGTCTTATTGTTATTTTTCCTTCTTCATTCAAGTCAATGAAAAAAATACTGGAAATGTACTATGTTCAAGTGCCTAGGTTTGGCATTGAGGAAACAGAAAATGGATAAATATAAATACATTCTTTGTGTCTGCTCTTCACAAGATTTAAGAGACATTTTCAATAACTGTGTCCTTTGATTAGAATGCTTTTTTCCCCAGATATCCACAAGGATCACTCTATCACTTTTTATACTTTTCTGTTTATATGTTATATCAGAGAGTTCTTTATTGTTCTACCTAATAAAGTAGCATTGTTCCATTATTTCCTATTCTTAATGTATTTTTTGTAGCATATATACACCCAGAATACTGTAAATCTATTTCTGATGTGCTTCCTTCATAATAAAGTACATGAAATCATGTTCCCAGCACTAGAAAATACCTGGCACACAGTAATTGTTCATTCAGCAACTATGTTTTGAATTGAATTGAATACTTATTGAAATGTAGAAATGGAGGGAGAGGGAGAGACAAATATAATTGAAATTTAAGCCAGAAGATCAGGATGAATAGAGATACCATGAACAGAGGTAGGGAGGACATGCAATAGAATTGGTTTCATTTGTGTCATATCCAAAGATCCTCTTTGGAGGAAAAATTTTTATTGCATTCTAGACTATCCCACAGATATAAATGCGATCAGCTAAATATTCCAAAATATTTTCTGACAAGAACAATACTTAACCATTTGGCCTGCTGACCCTTTACCTTCCAACATCTTCTGGGACACTTTACTACAGGAAATGTTACTTCAACTGTCTTTGGATGAACCAGTCTCCATTGTAACTTATTAATCAAAGAAAAATGATAATAATTTATGTTGTTAGCCTTTTATTCTTGGCAATGCTGTTTCCTAGAAGGAATATCTAAACATGATGAGGTGTAAAATCTCAGTTGCTTACCATAGAGAAGGTTAATGTTGGTCTCAGTTCCCACACAGGTGCATGGGGCTGGGGGAGATAATGGAAAGGCTGAGAATCCAAGACACAAAGAGAACCTCAGGGTCAAGGAGGGTTTCACCAAAATAACAACTGTTCAAGAGCCAAGGCTTTCTGGGTATGAGCCAGTGGATGTCAATAGTACATGTGACACTCAACTGAAAACAGGGGCAAATGATTTGATGATTGTTTCCTGATTGTATAAAACTATAAAAAATTCTATGAACATAAAGCTAAAAGAGAGATTTATGCTGTTGTAATGTGACCACATTTTACATATTACTTCTTGAGGCCTAGAAAAGGTGGCTTTGTTATGCAAGAATCCCTAGAAGGATACTGTAACCATAGTTCCAATGATTTTCCAACTTCAGGGATCTTGAAGGAGTGGGAGGTATCCAGGAGGGTCTGTTGAAGAAGGTCAAAAGAGCAAGGTAATAACTGGAATGAGTTTTCTCTACCAGCACCAACCTGTATCTGTTGAATAATTACTCTTAAACTTTTCTGAGTATCATCAGGCAAAGCTTTAAAAATGCCTATTCTCAGGCTTTTCCTGAGATCAAATAAATCATAATCTTGGGTTGGTCCCTGACATATATTTTTTAAAATTTACTAAGTGTATTAGTCTTAAGAGACTATAAAAATGTACCATTGACTGAATTGCTTTAAAAACATAGACTTGTTGTCTCACAATTTTAGAGGCTAGAAGTCCAACATCAAGATGTCAACATGGTTTATTCTTTCTGAGGGGTATGAGGGAGAATCATTTCCATGGCTCTCTCCTAGTTTCTGACAACCTCAGGAGTTTCTTGGTTCGTAAATGCTTTTCTTCCTGTGTCTTTGTATTAGCTTTTCTTTGTATTGAGTCTGTTTCTATGTCCAAATACCCCATTTTTATTAGACTATCAGCCATATTGGATTAGGGCTTACCCTACTGACATAATCTTAATTTGATCATCTGCAAAGGCTCTATTTCTAAATAAGGTCAAATTCACAAGTACTGGAGTTTAAAATTTCAAAAAATTTGGGGAGATACAATTTAACCCACACACCAGGTTTTCCACTGTATAGCCAATGACAATTTCTGATCTAAATTCAACTTGGGCCTCCCTCTACCCAGTCACTCCAGGACGAAGAGAGAAAACAAGGAGAAAAAAAAGAAGAGAAGGGGAATGTGAAGGGGATGTCTACAATAGCTCATAGTTGATCACACCTGAGGTAGTAGAAGGATTGCTCTTTCTTGTGCCTCTGACAATTTCTCATCCCAAGAGATCATCTGTTCTTGAAGATAAGCACTCCGTGGCTTCATCCCCTTATTTTGACCACATGAACCCAATCTTTCCTACAAGACTGAAGCAGGAACATTCTCTGGTTGGTGGTTTCTTGTACCAAATAAACATTAAGATAAACTGAAGAACTTTTTAATAAAACACCAAAGCTGAAGTCCTATCTTCTGCAAATAAATTAGAATCTCTGTGGGTATTGCCTGAACATAGAGTAATTTTTGAAATACCTTAAGTTTCTATCCATAATGTCTTAATTGGAACTGGAGTTTCCCTTATGTTGCAAAAAATTGGAAAATTTGACAAAATATGTAAAATAATAATTTCAGACATTGGGCAGCATGAAGAAGACAGCTGTGATCTTTGAAAAAGCAATCTAAAGAGATGAACAATCTAATTTACCATCTCTCTTCCTAAAAACGTCTGAGACTCAGTATTTAAGAGGAATCTGAAGCACAGCACACTGAATTAAGAGATAAAAATCAGTATTCAGGAAAGCTGAAGCTTCTAGAATTAGCAGGGCAAAGTATCAGAGAAGAAGGAGCTATACAGAGAAGTCTGAAAAAGTTTCTTCTTGTGTGTTGCTGGATGTGACACCATAAATGTGGAGGAAGAAATGTTACAATTCCAAGCATGACCTTCCAACTAGCAATAAACTGAATAATTTCTAGAGCTCTTAGAGGGCTGAGAGATATCCAGTTCTGACCAGCTAGCATGGAGAGAGAGTCCTTATTGAATATCCAGGACATTCCATAGATATACCAGATGAGCTATGCTTCAGAAATAGTGCCACCCTAGAGTTAGAGATATTCTGCACCTATCTTAACAAAGCTTGAAAAGAAGTCTCAAAAGCATTTAGCTGATCCATAAATAATGGCCTCTCAGAAAAATGCCTAATACTTAAAGGAAGGCAACTAAATTTATTACTCAACAATGTAAAGTACACAGTGAATATATCCAATCAAAAATTGCTAGACATTAGAAGCATAAAGATGTAATCCAAAATGAGAAAATTAGTATATACCAACATCTTCAGAAATAGCAGAAAAGAACTTTATTGCAGCTACTATAAATATGCTCAAGGAGTTACATTGAAAAAATAATATAATAAAGAGAAGAGTTAAAAATAAAAAGTTACCCTAGATGATTACAATATGGAGCTAAGGTTAGAGGAGCTGTTAGATGATCTGTCCTAAGACAAAGTAGGTAGAAACAAATTTTATTTTTGGAGGAGCTTAGGGGAGTCACTGAACAGAGTTGATAACAGAAACTGCCATAGTTCATTTTCTAGAAAGCATTTTTATTGCCCTACTCAAGCATAGTGCAGTTAGCATATGGATGCACTTGGTAAAGAGATATTGGTCCTTTGATAGTTGTCATGTACAAATGCTCTCAGATTGCTGTGTGTATGTATGTGCATTCTCAGTTAACAATGTGCTTGTATTTTACATGAAAGGATGATGTAATGGATTTTAAATAACTTTATAATTAAAAAAATTATACATTTTTACATTTGACATAGTATTATAATCATTTTAAATACAGTTACAAAAAAATAAAATATGAGCATCTGAAGAGCCCTTTCATGGGTGCTTTCCCGCTTAAAACTTGGGTCTCTGATAAGGACATCACCAAGAATATCACATGCACTCAATAAAAAAAAAATCAGCAGTACTTAAAGAGAAACTCTGGGGAAAAATATGTTCTAAGTAGCTTCTTAAATCCTTATCTGGGTACAGAGAAGAGAAAGTTGGCAGTTTGAGAATATATTTTCAAGGAATATCGGGGTAAAGTCATGAGTTTTAGAAATGAAAATAGTAATTGTTTTTAAAAATGCACTGGTTGTGCAGACAAGAAACTAAAAGGATTATTTAAGAATCCAATAATGATGTGTGATTAAGGTCGTCCAGATTTCTTCTTGAGATTTCCAAATTTAACACTGAAAAAGTATGTAAAAAACATATATTTAACTTATAAATTTCCCAAGTAGATAAATAGCTTGTTCTTCTAAAAGTGGTTTTTATATAGATCAGGAATTCTGCTTGCGTAGTTGATTGAAATAACAATTTTGTATCACTAGATCAACAACAGGAGTGAGGACATTTTTAATTCAAGTATAGCAAAACCAACATTAGTTATATTAATAATTTGAAGTTAAAATTCTAGTGACTCATGTAAAAAAAGTGTTAACAATACAGTGATTTTATGCTTTTAAATGATTACATAGAACATAATAAGACTTGAGTTCATGCAGCTCCCTGCCTGGAATGTTGCAAAATATCTCATGATTTTTCACAGACTCCAAGAGAAAAATGCTGAATTGGATAACTTACAATGAATGACACTGAGGTTAATCTCCACCTCAAATTATGCTTTAAAGAATATTTATGTCTAAACAATGAGGAGCCAGTTTCTGTCTTAAAATAATAATCAAAATTTACTAAAACTCACTGGTCTCCAAACTCTGAACCTACATTTTTTTGGGGGGGTCAGTGGCAGGTGATGTGGGAGAATAATGACAATACTGAACCTCAGATGATGAAATCCTTTCATGGGAAAAAAGTGATCCCCAGAAATATTTTTATCTGATATAGATAATAAGACAAATAAGTATTCAGAAACAGACTAGAAAATTAAAAGCAAATATCAGGAAGTAGTATTAAACCGAGAAATCACAAGAATGTGAGAAAGATTATTTTGAAAGAGGGCTAAGCACTTGAGTGAAGGACAGGGGGGAGAGAGAGAGAGAGAGAGAGAGAGAGAGAGAGAGAAAGGTACAGGTGCCATGGAAACAATAAAGATATCACAGTAGAAAAATATAGAAAATGTAAGACATGCAAAATATTTTGTAGTGTCATTTTTTATTGTTGAATCTTTTGTGTCTTAAGCTCTTACTTTCAATAGGCATCTGATGGATATAGTCATACCTTACTGTTTACCTCTCTTCTTATCACTCTGTCAAAGTGTCACTTCTAGCCCTTGTAAGATTTTCTGAAAAGTTATCTGTTGAGCAAAGATAGTATAAATTTCTTAGTTGTAAAAGCATAAAAAAAGGCTTTTACTGAAATTTTACTACTAAGCTAATTCTATATTTTCTCCTTTAAATCTGATAGCTGGTATACTAAAATCAATTTCTGAACACAATAGGGAGGTTTCAATATCATAGTTCTAATTTTTATTAGTCTTGCCTGTTAGAAATCTCACAAGAGTAATTGACTTGCCCTGATAATGTATGAAAAGTCTGTTCCCAGACACACACATTGGGAATGCTGTATAATAATTGTTTATATCTTTAGATCCTTAGTTTGTGCCCCAACTTTGCTCTCTGACTCTGTACCTATGTGAGTCAGTTATGTTCATGGCTCTTCCTATGATTCAGAAGATACAGCACACATATTAGCTGTTTCACTCCACTGGCCATGTGTGACTCAGGCCTTGGTAACAGGAGTATTTCTGAACTACCACAAGGATATAGTGAGGGTGGGTGATCATGTCTTATATGACAAGTCCACTATGACATTCCAATTTTTCAAAACCTTTGGATATTTCCTCTATAGTGTACTAAGGAAGTTCAAGCATTTTATCTTTATAACCTCTCAATCAATTCTAATATTTGAGCCAATTTCTAAACCAAGAGGACTATTAATAAAGAGGCATCTGCACCCTTGAGGAAGGACCTCAGTGTACTGTCAAAAGTATATTTAATTAATTATTTTAGCTTTTTCAAAAGGACTTGTCTTTGTCCAATAAGCAAGGTGACTGTCCATTGAGGAAAGAGAAATCAGGTTTTGGAGAGATGACTAGACACTTGCTTTAAACTGGCACTGATTTCTGGAGACCCAAAATACCACTGTGGTCTATCAGTCAGAGTAGAGATTTTTAGATATCAAATAATCAATAAAATTTAAGTCAGGTATATCTCACAGTGGAACCACTGAATTCTTAAATCCACCCTGTGGTTATTTTCTTAGTTTTGATGCATAATTGAAATTGGTATACTCAGCTATTGACGTATCTGCACATTTGACCTGTGGAAGGAGTGCTATTATGCTAGGAAAATTTAAGTAGTAGCTATTAGTAGTGCTTCTACCTACAAAAATAGTAAATCAAAATCAGTACTGCTTCCTTGAAAATTTTCAGAATTTAGCGCCATCATCAAATAATTGAAAGATGCAGGGATGGTGATTTCTACCACATCTTCATGCAATTTGCATATTGGATCTATGTAGAAGACAGATGGATTTTCAATAATGATTGTGGGCTGCTGTAAAAATAATTAGGTAGTTAATGCGATTGTGGCTGGTGTTCCAGATGTGGTTTTATTTCTAGAGCAGATCAACACACACCGTGGTAATTAATATGCATGCGTTTATCTGCTTAATGCTTTTTTTCTCTATACCTGTTAGTAAAAACCATCAGAAGCAATTTGTTTTCAGTGAGCAAGACCAGTAATATACCTTCAGTTTCCTACCTCAGGGCTACATCAACTCTCCAGTTCTATGTTCTAACACAGTCCACTGGTACCTAAATTGCCTTTCTATTTTACAGGACATGGTGTTGGTCCACTAAATTAATAATATTGTGCTGCTTGGACCTGGTGAGCAGGAAGCAAAAACTACTCTACATATGTTGTTGCTTGTATACCATGATGTGAAAAAGAAATACCACAAATATATAAATGTCTGCCATATTAGTGAAATTTCTAATACTTCAGTAGCCTGGAGCATGTTGAGTTATCCCTTGCTCACTGAAAACAAACTGATTCTGATGGTGAAAAACATGCTTTGATCTGGCCCTTCCTACCATTAAAAAAGAGACACAATGCCTAGTGGACTATTTATTTAGTGTTTATTTATTTATTTATTTATTTTGGAGGCAACATATACATTTGGACATACTACTCCAACTCATTTGCCACTTGACATCAAAGGATGCCTATTTTGAGTAGAGCTCAGAATAAGGTTTTGGATCAAGTTCAAGCTGTTACACAAGCTGTTTTGCCATCTGGGCTATAATGGCTGCACAATATAATCCTTGAAGTGACACTGGTCAATAAGGATCTTGTGTAGAGGCTTTGGTGGGCCTCTATAAATGAATCATAGTTCATACTCTGGATTTGGGAACAAAGACTTGTTGTCTTATGTAGATAACTACCTTCCTTTTTAGAAAAGCTCTTGGCTTATTACTAGGCATTAGTAAAAACTGTAACTGACCATAGGCCACCATGCTACCATGTAACCTAAAAACATTCATCATGAACTGGTACCCATCACTGTTCCAGCATTAAGTATAAGAAATTTGCTTTTATAATTGTGTTAGGTCAAATACTTGTAACAAATTCTATATATATAGATAGATAGATAGATATACATAGATAGATAGATAGATATAGATATAAAGATATCATATGTATTTTCTCATAATGGTTCTTTTTTATTGCATCTTGATGATACATACTTATATATCTAGCCATAAGCCATATGAATTTGGGGACTATGACTTAACTGAGTCAAAGGCAAAACTGATGCCAAGTTCAAATTCCCTCATAAACTGATGAGGAAATCACTTATGTGGCATGGTTTCAGAGTATTTAACAGTTCTATTTCTTCCCTTAAATTATGTCCCATTAGGCTTGCACTGGTTTTCCAAAGGAGTTCTTTGCCTCCTTAATGACTTAAATGCTTAAGTACCTGGAAGGGTTAGTTCAGTTTGTAAGTTAACTATAAGAGACAATTAATTTTCTATATGAGTTAGGCTTACAGTTCTGCAGTAACATATCTCATAACACTAAATGACTCTAATTTATACATATATATGTTCATATGTATACACATATGTACATGCATTATTTGTATTTTATATCTAGGTTATGGAACTATAAAACCTTTTTTTGTCTTTTGCTTTTATATGGAGAAATTATTTTGTAAACAAAAAAGTTTTATATTAAAAATAGTAATTGTTGGAGATCCAAGATGGTGGCAGAGTAGATGAATATTATGCTCACTTCCTCCCAGGACCAAACTGGAGTTATAACTAAATTTAAAAACAATTACTTTGGGAAAAAAATACAACAACTCAAGACTAAATGAAGAGAAGTCTTATGACCAAGGATTCACAGAAGCCACATCAAGATTGACAAGAAGGGCAGGGATGCGTAAAAGGCTGGCCCTGCTCCCATAAGAGGCTGCTGACATTTTGTGAGATATTTCAGCTGTTGGGTGATTAACCCTGAGAAAAATGGGGCCTAAACCCCAAGCTAGCCTCCATGGTCTAGCACCTGAGCTGAGAAGAGATGCCCACATAGCATTTGGCCTTGAAAAGCAGCAAGGTTTCTGTTTGCCAGAAAGAGACAGCAGACATAGGAACCCACTTAAAGGGCTAACACACTAAATCTCATTCACAGCTACTTACCCTGGGCTCCCACAGAGGGAGGACTCAACAGAATAGAGATCCATGAGGAGAATCTGAGGTTTGTAGTTCTGGGAAGAGACACAATAGGGAATAGCAACCAGGACCCTGTGCTAAGTCATTCATTAATATTGCCCATCTTTCTTGGGCAAAGCAGTCCCCTCCATGTGGCATCAGCCTGGGGGTAAGCAACTGCTCCATCCTTGGGAATCTCTCTTTCTCCACCTTGCAGAAATTAGGCCCTGTTGAGGAGTCAGTGGCTTTGGCCAGGGAGAAAAGGTCTGGGACAGTCTCAGAGGGTGACAGTGACTTGTCTGGCTTTGAGGTGGAACATATTGCTCCCATTTTTCCAAGAATCTGTCTAGTGTTACTTCCTCACAGTATATTCAGTAGAACCACTCTCCTAGCTGTTGGCAGATTGGGTTCCAGAGGCCCCATCCACCTGACTCTTGTTGGCTCCACCCTACTGAGGTCAGGGCAAAATCTGAGACAGACTGAGACCTGTGGCTCTGATGTGGGAAGCACACCCACCACCTTTCCTAAGCCATATGAACACCTTCCTTTAAGGGGAAATCCATTAGCCCCATCCTCCTGACTCTACCAGAGACTTATTTAGTGGCCAAACTTAACAAGCTGCCAACAGATTGAGTCAGCTGAAGGAAGTTCTCAGGGTGCCTTGGATATTTTGATGATCATATATATACATGTATATGATTGCAGTTAATATTTATTGACCATATTTCAAATATTTTGGAAATTAGGCTACACATTTTATATGGAGGTTTCTGTTAGAGTCTTTCTAAAACACTTTAAGGGTAGATACTAGGATTGTCCTTACTGGAGAGCCAAGGAACTAAGCAAGGGATATCAGAAGGCTTGTCTGAGATCACAGGTGAGTAAGGACATAGGTGAGAACTGAACTCAGACAGGATTGTTCCAGGTCACTCTATGCCTCTTCTATAGTAGTGCTTCTGCTTGTTCATATGACAAGAGTGAGTGTTTTGAACAAGTATACTATATTCTAAACCTTGTACACAGAACACAATGAAGATATTAAGACAGATAACTTCTTTACATCTCCATGCTTAAAAAATAACACTATCTTTTAATGCAAGATTAAAAATATAATTTCTCATTTTTGATGACAGAAAGCCTTTTTTTTTCTAGAGTCCTGTTTCCAAGGTCCATCCATCTTGGTTCATTTTATCATCTCAAGCCTGACTTTAGACCACTGCTCCACTTCACTGGATGTCTCATTTCAACTTAGAAATCAGCTTTTCTCATGCTGCTGTTCCCCTCCCTGCCTCTTTCCCAAAATGTGAAAATACACTTGGGCCTTAATTCTCAGGGAAAAACAACTATGACAAAGCTATATTGTTTAAGAAAAATTTATTGAAAGCTTGAGATAACAAATGGAGTTATAACATAAGATACACCATCAATGACAACATCATAAAATAACATAGATGCCAGAGAGCAGACACAATAGCTCCTCAATGTTAAATTCTTCCCTAGACGTTTCCTTTTTAATTTATTAGCCATATCCAGCTACCATGTTGTAGGAGACAGGCTACCTTTCTTTTTTTCCTAGGAGTACCCTCCAACCAGTTTCCTCTGTTTGAAATCAAATTATCTTAACTCTGAGGTTCCAATAAAGAACAAAAATCCACATTCCCTATATGTAGACTACAAACTCCTGAGATGCATTTCTGCCTAAAATAATGACAATATTTAAACTTATTATGTAAGTACCTGAGTTACTTAGTATACCCAATGTTTTAAACTCAGAATAAGAATTTTGATCTTTGCATAAAAATAATAGCCTCAGGAAAAAGGCCACTCCCACAACTACAATACAGGCAGTCCTAGCGGCAAATTCCAGGGTCCTATCTTGAAAGAAGAAAACTACTCATAATTTAAAATTTGTAGCCTAGTAAAGATGGGTTTTGAATATCTCAGCTATCTTAAAAACTTTAATAGGTCTCCAAGAACTAATATAACTATAAAATGTTGCTGTTGAACATTAGTTTAGAGTCAGTTTGTGTGTCATCTTACAGGCACCGATTAGAACCATATGGGGTGAAGATTCCAATATGGCAACAGAATAGGTGGATGTTCCAACTGCTCCCTCCCAGTATCAAAGTAGATTACAAATTAATTTAAAAATAATCATCTTGTAAAACCAACTTTGAACTAAACAAAGAGGAATCTACAACCAAAGATCACAGGAAAAGCCACATCGAGACTGGTAGAAAGGGTGGAGACAAGGAAAGGTCTGTCCTGCTCCCAGGAGCTAGAGGTGGTAGAGGGTCTAGAGGGCCTCTCACTGTGGGAAGATTCACCCTGAGAAGAGAGGGTCTAATACCCCAGGCCTGGCACTCCAACCTAGAGCCCCAGAGCCTAGAAAAGATACCCACATAGCATCTGACAGTGAAAAGAGACAAGGGTCCATCAGCAAGAAAGAGACAAAGCTCTTGGAGATGCAGGATCCATTTAAAGGGCCAGTGCAGAAAATCTCATTCACAGCCACTTACCAGGGACTCTGGTGGAGGGAGACCTGAGAGGACTAGAGTTGTATGAAGAGAGTGTGAAGTTGGTGGTCTGGGGAGAGACACTGTGGGGGATGGCCACCAGAACCCCTGTCCTGAGTCATTCTTCAATACTGCAATTGCTATCTTTCCTGGGTGGAACAGTCTTCTCTGTGCAGCATCAACCTGGGTGACAGCAACTGCACCATTCTCAAGAATCTCTCTTTTCCTACCGTATGTAGACCTAGCTGATCTGAGAACCAGGAAGCCGTGGACATTCCAGTGACACAGTTTTCTGGCATTGAGGTTGGAGCATTCCTCTGCATGCTCCAGAGTCTATGACTGGTGCTTCTGCCTCACTGGAGATTCAGTAGAAACTGTCCGGACTGCAGACACACAGCATTTCTGGGTCTCAGAGGCCACACCACCAGACTCCTGATGTCACACCCTAATGAGGTCTTTGAAAAACATCTGGATTGACTGACACCTGGGACAGAGGGTGGTAACCACAACCACCACCCTTCCTAATCCTCGAATTACCTCAGGCTCTAGACTCTGCCAGAGATTTTATTTCAGCGGCCAATCCCAAAAAGCAGCCAGCAGACAGAGGCTGCAGGAGGCGGGGTCTCAGGGTACAAATGGCCTTTTACGGACATTTCCCCAGGCCCAGTGTAGGTAAAAGCAAGCATAGATGTGTGGCTTGGTATTTATATGTGCACCTAGGCCCAGCAAAAACAGCCACAAACTCTGGATTTCTTGTAACTCCAAGAAAGTTGCTGAGGGCAGTGTCCCACACTGGTCTGTGCCAGGTTTCCTCCAGGGAGGCCCAGGACCAGTATATGCAGTGGCCAGCTGCAAAGAGCATTGGTTTAGGACCTAAGAACCCTTCCTGGTGGCATGTTCTAGGGTAGGTTAATCGGACACTGGGCCTAGCTGAGGCAAGATCCACTCTCTCTGATCAACACTGTCACAATGGCTCATGTGCATTGGACAGGGTAGAGCTTCACAGTCAGCCAGCCTGAGTGCTGGATATCTTGCTCCATTGGGCTAGGTTCTACAGAGGGAAGGGAGAGAGGCTTGCAGCATGGACATTTAAAGTGAAGGTCCCTGTAAACCTATTGTTGATCACAGTCAAGGTGCTTAGACACTTTCTGGGAGGATCACAGTCAGCCCCAGGGGAGGATTCTCTCAGTCTTCTTCCTTGAGACCAGAGGTCTACCAGCTTGAAGAACTTCTTCAGAGGGGACATTCAGCCCTACTCAATCTGAATCTGATGCTCACCTCTCTGGGGAGAAATAGAATAGTGATATCCAGCAAGGACTGAAGAATTAGGCTGTGGACCAGGGTCTACATGCAGGTGGCAGACAGCACCAATGCTAAATTCAGCTAGTTACACATGCAATACCCCCAAAGAAGAAATCCAGCAGGCACCAGACACTGTGGAGAATTAATGTGCTCAACAGGATAGACATTGCACAGTGTCTAATACACATGATGTAGGCTGAAACTTAGAGCAAAGCCAACTAGTCTGAAGAGATAATCACACCCTCAAGAAGCATTCCTAGAGCAAGGAACTCAAGTGGACTGAAGATCTGTACCACTGAGCCCATTTTCCTCATATTGACACCACAACAAACACATTTCATAGTCAGACAGCGCTACCCAAATAAAGAAACAAAATGGACAAAGAAATATGACCCAAATTAATCAGAGAAATCCCCACAAAAAGAATTAAATGTAATGAAAGTAACCAAACTACCAAATTCAGAGTTTAAAATATTGATTATTGGGTTGCTCAAGAATCTTAGAGCAACACAGGATGATCACAATGAGAACTTAAACAAAGAGATAGTAAACATCAAAAAACACACTGAAATCATAAAAAAGCACCCATTTATGATTAACACTCTCAGCAAAGTGGGAATACAGGAAACATACCTCAACATGATAAAGGCCATCTATGACAAACCCACAGCCAACATCATACTCAATGGGCAAAAATTAAAAGCAATCCCCTTAAGATTAGAAAGAAACAAGGCAGGGGTGCCCCCTGTCACCACTCTTATTCAATATAGTTCTGGAAGTCCTGGCCACAGCAATCAGACAAGAAGAAGAAATAAAAGGCATCCAAATTGGAAAAGAAAAAGTAAAACTATCATTATTTTCTGATGACATAATACTGTGTACATAGAAAACCCTAAGCAGGCATCCCCAAACTACGGCCCGCGGGCCGCATGTGGCCCCCTGAGGCCCCCCGCCGCACTTCCAGAAAAGGCACCTCTTTCATTGGTGGTCAGTGAGAGGAGCACTGTATGTGGTGGCCCTCCAACTGTCTGAGGGACAGTGAACTGGCCCCTTGTGTAAAAAGTTTGGGGACCCCTGCTTAGTCAAAAAACTACTAAACCTGATAAATAAATTTGGCAAGATGGCAGGATATAAAATTAATATTCAGAAATCAATGGCTTTTTATACACCAACAATAAACTATTTAAAAAAGAAATTAAGGAAACAATCCCCTTCACTATTGCAACAAAAAATAAAGTACCTAGGAGTAAATTTAACCAGGGAAGTAAAAGACTTATACTTGGAAAATTATAAAACATTGATAAAAGAAATCAAGGATGATACAAACAAGTGGAAGCATATATTGTGTTCATGGATAGGAAGACTAAACATCACTGAAATGTCTCTATTACCCAAAGCAATCTATAAATTCAATGCAATTCTATTAAAATACCAATGGCATGTTTTAAAGATATAGAACAAATACAGTATTCCAAAAATTAATATGGAACCAAAAAAGAACATGAATAGCCTCAGCAATTTGAAAAAGAAGAATAAAGTGGGAGGTATCACACTTCCTGATATCAAGTTATACTACAAGGCAATTGTACTCAGAGCAGCTTGGTACTGGCATCAGAACAAGCAAACAGATCAATGGAATAGAACAAAGAACCCAGAAATAAACCCATGCCTTTATGGTCAATTGAGATTTGACAATGGAGGTAAGAGCATACAGTGAAGTAAAGACAGTCTCTTTAATAAATTGTGTTGAGAAAATTGGACAGGTACAGGCAAAAAAATGAAACTAGACCACTAACTTACACCATTCACAAAAATAAACTCAAAATCAATTAAGGACGTAAATGTAAGTCGTGAAACCATAAACATCTAGGGAGAAGATATAGGCAGTAAACTCTCTGATATTTCTTGTAGCAATATTTTTGCTAATTTATCCCCATGGGCAAGTGAAATAAAAAAGAGGATGAACAAATGGGACTATTTCAAGCTAAAAAGCTTTTGCACAGCAAAAACACCATGAACAAAATAAGAAAAGAACCCATACAAAGGGAGAATATATTTACCAATACATCTGATAAGGGGTTAATAAACAAAATTTATACATAACTTCTAAAACTTAACACCAGGAAGGTAAACAATCCAATTAAAAATGGACAAAGGACCTGAGTAGACACTTTTCCAAAGAGGACATACAAATGGCCACTAGGCATATAAAAAAAAATGTTCAATGTCACTAATCATTAGAGACATGCAAATTAAAACCACAATGAGATACCACCTCACACTTGTCAGAATGGTGCTCATTAACAACACAACACAAAATATGTGCTGGTGAGGGTGTGGAGAAAAGGGAACCCTCCTGCACTGCTGGTGAGAATGCAGACTTATGTAGCCACTGTGGAGAACTGTATGGGCTTTCCTCAAAAAATTAAAAATGGAACTGCCTTTTGACCCAGCTATCCCAATTTTTGGAATATATCCTAAGAATTCCAAATCACTGATTCAAAAGAAGATATGTACCCTTATATTTATTGCAACATTGTTTACAATAACCAAGATTTGGAAACAGCCCAAGTGTCCATCAGTGGACGAGAGAATTAAAAAGCAGTGGTACATATGCACAATGGAATACTACGTGGCTGTGACAAAGAAGGAAATCTTACCTTTTTGACAGCATGGATACACCTGGAGATTATTATGCTAAGTGAAATAAGCCAGGCAGAGAAAGAAAATATCATATGATCTCACTTATATGTGGAATCTAATGAACAAAGTGAACAGAGAAACAGAATAGAAACAGAGACGAGGTCACAGGGACCAGAGGGACAGCAGTCAGAGGGAAGGGGATGAGGAGATGGGATCAGAGAAGGTAAAGGGATTAGTGAAATTATATATACATAACACAGAGATATAGATAACTGGATAGCAAATCCTAGAGGGAAGCGGGGAGGGAGTTAGGGGGAGGGTTGCAAAGGGAATATGAAAAGGGACACAGAGGTGGGAGGTGATGGAGTTATATTCAGTGGGACACTTGAATCCATATAAACACAATAAATCAAAATTAATAAAAATAAAAAAGACTTCTTGAGTACAAGAATCTGAAAATTTAACTTGCCTTTTGATTGACATCTTAAATAGGAGATAAAGAGTTTGTGAATAAAACTTTTAACCATGGAACAGGTATTGCTCAGGTATAAATGTCATTTTTTCCAGTCATTCTTTTTCTTTTTTTATTTATGATTTTAATTTATTGTGTTTACATAGATTCAAGTGTCCCACCGAATATATTTCCCCCCACCCTCGTGTTTCCCTTGACTCCCTCCCTTTGCCTCCTCTCCCCAATGCCCTCCCCACTTCCCTCCAGGATTTGCTGTCCTGTTCTTTATAATGCTGTGTTATGAATTTATAATTTTACTAATCTTTTCTCTGATCCCATCATCTCTTCCACTTTTCCTCTGATCGCTTTTCCTCTAGTCCTTTTGATCCCGTCTCTGCCTCTGTTCAGTTCCTCGGTCCACATTGTTCATTAGATCCCTCAAATGAGTAAGGCTCACTCATTCTTTAGAAAACTTAAAGACACAGTCTCAAAAAAAGATGTTCAGATCACAAAATAGAGCGGAAAGTGAAGTGCTGTGTGCAAAGTTAGAGTTCAAGAGAACCTTAAAATATACTTGCATCAGCTGCTCCTAAGCTGCCATGTTTTGACATAATTTGTTTAAATGAAATGGCACCAATAGCTCCAAAGCAATGGAAACTGGGTTTTATCCTGCTTGTTGAGAAACACATTTAGCCCCAGCTCTATCCTGTATCTACCATCAGAAGGGTGTATGCATTCTATTGTTAATAAATTTCTGACCACCTCCCTGAAATTATCCAGTAGGCACACAAAGAAATCACTGCTCCTCAATATGATTTCACTTTAGACGATATTTGAGTCAGAAAATAAAAAAAACTAGTTCTATCAACAGATGAGGGTCAAATGAAGTACTGAAGAGTAAGTGAACACTTGAACTTAAGAAGTGATATATATAGAAACATACAGTTGTAAATCCAGTGCTTGACACTTACTGTTCAGTGAAACATCAGTCACATCATACAGTAATAATGGGTATGTGGCATTTCTAGTTCTTGCACTTAAAAAATGCAAGATATTTAGGGACAAATTATCCATTTTTGACTTAGATAACACTTTCATTTTTGTAATTATTATTCTTGTTCTTCTGTACACAGGTGTTTTCTCTGCTCTAGTTGTCTTCCAAATTTTCTTTTTGTCTTTGGGTTTCAACAGTTTGTCTAAGTGTGTATGTGTGTGTCTGTGTGCTTGATGTTTATTCTGCCTTGTGTTCTCTAAGTTTCTTGGATATGCTGTTTGGTATTTCTCTGGTGTATCAGTTATGCATATGACAAATCATTTACTGTTACTTCACAGCTCTTGGATATTCTATTTTGTTTGCTTTTTTTTAACTTCATTCTTTTGGTATTTTAATTTAGGTAATTTCTATTGAGCTTTCTTCAACTTAACTGATTCTTTCCTCAGTTGTGTTGAGTATGCTGATGAGCCCTTCAAAGATATCCTTTATTTCTCTTAAAAGAATACTTCATTTTACTGCATTTCACTTTATTACACTTCACAGATGTGTTTTCTTACAAACTGAAGGCAAGCTCCTTCACCCACAAAAAGATTTTGATTTGCTTTATTGCAATACTTGCTTTATTGTGGCAGTCTGAAACTAAATCATAATACCTCTGAGGTACGCTCATACTCTTTTGGATTTTTAACATTTTCTTTGGATTCTTTCTTGTAGTCTCTTTATCTTCGTTAATATTACCTATCTAGTATTGCACATTGTCTGTCTTTTCTATTAAAACTTTTAACATATTAATCATGATTATTTTAAATTTTCTCTCTGACAATTCCAACATCTGTGTTATATCTGAATTTGGTTCTGATGACAGCTTTGTCTTTTCAGACATGTTTTTGGCATGAGTTGTAATTTTTTGTTGTTGTTGTTAATGGCTGTACATACTGTATAAGACAATAGATAATAAGGTAAATAGGTCTTTAGTGTAAGAAATAAGTCAAACTGACCAAAATTTGAGCTATTTGATATTTGTTGTATCTATGGATGCCAGGTTATTCTACTGGCCTTATTTTGTCTCCCTTCTTGGTTTGGGGACTTCCTTTTGTGATATTCCTCAGAAAGAATCTGTCTCCAGAAGCACTCTCAGCTATAATCTACTGCTATTATTACTAGATGTTTATTTGTGTGGTAGGTAGGGTGTGTGTGGGGGAAGGGCATATTGTAATATTCTGATTCAATCTCTGTCATTGGATTGCATGGTGAACCTGTGTCTCAGGGTATGGCTTTTGCAGGTATTTTTGTCCCTACTCTACGGATAGAGATTTCTTCTTTTATCCTCAATCTTTTTGTAACTGCAATGGGTATGTTCCAGTCTTCCCAGTACAGGTCTTTGAAGCCTTCTTCCCTTTAGATTATAGATTTTTTTTTACTTAGGTGAACTATACAGGAAAATAAAATGACCCAATCCCAGCTAGAATGACATCACTTCTGCTCTCTGGAAATCCTCCCTGGAGATTAAGCCTAACAAAGAAGGATCTTAGTAAATTTCCCCATGACTACTCTTCCTCTCCCCCTACCATGGCCCCACAAAGAATTTTATCCAAATTTTTCCTGATCCACCCTATGTGATCCTGATGGGCTTTCTGAAAGATAAAGGTTGGTTATGTACAGAGGTCCTCTGGAGCTTCTCAGTCTATGCTATTGCACACTTGACTTCCAACAACAAAATTTCTAGTTTAATATCCCAGAAGCATCTGTTTCAGGTAATAAGAAAATGCTCAAGTCCTCTGTCTTCTTGGAGGTACCTCTCCAGATGTTGGGGGAGAGTTTACTCTGTGATCTCAGTTTTCTAATGGGTCTAAGAAGAGTTATTATCTTTTTTTTGTTTGTTTCTTCAACATTTTTTTGGTATAAGGATGAGAATGCCTTCTAAGATCTTCCTATATATGAATTCAAACTAGAAGCCCTCTTTATACTTTTGTTTTTAAATTGCCATTTTGATTTAATTTTAGTGACTTCATTGGGTTCAAATCCAGCTTCAGATGACACAAAACCCAGAATAGCAGTGGCTTTGACAATGTAGAGGTTTATTTTTGTTTCATGAAAGGTCATCTATGGAAGTTCTGATGTCTGTATGGCAAGGACTTAGACACTCCCTATTTTGTTCTTCCACTAAGCTTAGAAAGTAGAATTCACATAATGGTCCAAAAAAAAAACAAACCCAGCCCTGGCCGGTTGGCTCAGTGGTAGAGTGGTGGCCTGGCATGCAGGAGTCCCAGGTTTGATTCCTGGCCAGGGCACACAGAAGAAGCACCCATCTGCTTCTCCACCCTTCCCCCTCTCCTTCCTCTCTGTCTCTCTCTTCCCCTCCAGCAGCCAAGGCTCCATTAGAGCAAAGTTGGCCCGGGTGCTGAGGATGGCTCTGTGGCCTCTGCCTCAGGTGCTAGAATGGCTCTGGTTGCAACAGAGCAATGCCCCAGATGGGCAGAGCATCGCCCCCTGGTGGGCATGCCAGGTGGATCCCAGTTGGGTGCATGCGGGAGTCTATCTGACTGCTTCCCCGTTTCCAACTTCAGAAAAATACAAAAAACAAAACAAAGCAAAACAAAAAAAAACCCAACTAACCTACAAGCCATCATACCTGCACTCAAACCAGTAGGAAGCAAAAAGAGGTAAAAGAACACTTTCTGGAAGCATGTGACATGATTGCTTACATCCTCTGAGATAGAATTACCCACATGGCCATACTTAGTTATAAATGAAACCTGAAAATGTAGTCTTTATTCTCAGTAGATTATATGCTCAGGTAAAAAGGAGAAGTATTTGTACTAAAAGAGAAGGTGGGAATGGATATTGAAAGACAATTAGAAATTTAACTGAATGTGTATATCTGTGTGTGTGTATGTGTGTGTGTATTGTATACTAACTTTGAAACAAACTTTGATCTTGGACATATTTTCTTACTTTTTATTAAGTGAGAGGAGGGGAGACAGAGAGACAGATTCCTATATTGCGCCCCAACCAGGATCCACCTGGCAAGCTCCTTACAGTGTGATGCTCTGTTAAGCATATTTGCAATAACTGAACTCCCAATTTGCTTTTTTTTTTACCACCAACATTTGATCATGTCTGCCTATGCATTTCCTCTTTTTTGGAATGCAAAGGCTGGGTTTTCACATCTGAGACATGGCATTTTTGATAAATTGTGTATAGCAGCTTATCAGTTAAACAATTTTGGTGATAAATGCAAGTAAGCAACAAGTTAAAGCCAGTAGCTTATAAATTAGGAAGTATAAAGTTATGAACCAAGTTATGACTTCTTGGGAAACTCAGCCTATTGGCTGGTTCTGCATCAACTTTTCTTAAGCTCAATCAAATCAAATAACTAATGAAAAATGAATTGTGAATTTTCTATGTTTTCAGTTAAGAGCTAAATGTAAATAAGAAATAAAAGACATGGTTCTTTTTTTTCAAAAAAAATATTAATGGACTAAACAATCTGATGCAGTAAATATTATTTATCACTCTGTACAGATAATAATTATTATAGTAGTTGGGAAGATGGGGCAGTCAGTGCAAGCATGATAGTTGTCCCATTCCTGGGCTGGCAATGATGGATCTGTGATTTTAGAATAAAGGTACTCTCATTCTTACCAGACATGATAAAATAAAACATTATATAAAGCATAAAACAGTTTTATAAAATATAAAAGCAAATATAAATATAAAGAGATTATCATTATTATCTAAAAGCCATGAATGCCATTGGTTGTTTTACATTTATTCTAAATTTAGAACCAACAAGGAGTTAAGCCACATGAAAATTAATTGTTATGTCTAATACTAGTTACTAATTATAAAGGGATTTTATTCAGAAAAGAAAAATATCAAGACAATTACTTACAGAAAGAATATTATTATCTTAGTTTCCACTAAGAATATTAAAAAAAAAAAAACAAAAAGAACCCCCTGATATTTGGGTTATGGGCTTCCTGCCTTGGTAAACTCCACTTTTTTGATTCACTTTACTGTTTCTAACATCTCTTACTAATTATAGTCACATAAATGACAGGTCCAAACGAGACAGCTGGTTCTAGAAAATAAAATATCTAATGGCAAAATTTATTGCCCTTGACAATGAAAAGACAAAGACATCTGTATTTCTCAACTAAAGTAGCTGTTTCTTGGTTTTTTGGTTCCTTTGTAGTTTCAGGCCACATTTAGATGAATCTGTTTTGCTAAAATACTGAATTTTCCAGTGATATTGGTTATGTATTAGCTTTTTGTCAGGCATAAAGAACAGACTCAGTACATGTTTAAAGCTCCAAGATGCTTAGTGTAACAATAACATACCTTGTTTTATTTTTCTTACATTCTGAGGGAAACAAGATATTACAGTCTGATTGTTTGGAAGAGTTTTGAAGCAAGGAAAGAACTCTTCATTACTAGTCATTTGTTTTCATAGTGAAGTTTGACATGTTTCAGGACAGAAGGTAGTGCAAAGAAACTCAATTGGAGTGACCTAACATCATTGTAGAGCTCAAGGACCTCAAAGAAGTTGAAAATTTAAAAAAAAATCACCAAAAAAGAACCCTGAATGCAGGTCCAAAGAAACACTTTCACACAGTAATTACCCCAAAATGTGACTTTTAAAAAATTTTATTGCCAAAGAATTTTTAAAATACATGTGTTTTTATTATTGTTTTGATCATAGCAATACTATTATCTTTTTATATTTCTCTCTTCTCAGTGAACTAGCCTCAGTGCCTCATTTGAACCATCAGAAATTTCTAACTCAGTCTTGAGTTTTCAATACACTCTGCCTTACAAAGTGCTTTCAAACTATGTGAAATAATACACAGAAATTAATTAAAGGTATTGAGGTTGTTATAGAAATGTCTTTTTGTCCTTAAGTTTCCCAAACACATCAAAAAATAAAACAAAACTAGATAAACAATAATAGTGTTTTAGACATGATAGACTTCAATATTATTATAGGTCAATACTTTCATTGTACAGTCAAAAATATCAGATTCCCCAAAATTGAATTGACTTGTTCAAGCCTCATAAAGATAAGCGTGGTATAGAACCCAAATCATGACTCCTCTTTCTATTTTCTTGTCTTTACATAGATATTAAAGTTATGGCATGCAGATAGGTCCACAAATTACCCCAGACATTCCACATTCTACCCAAAAAATGTGCCCTGAATAACTGAGACAGATGCTTCATAGATGAAAAAAATTTTCTTGCTTTCTTGAAACCTCTGCATTAAAGATATTAATGACATTTGGATACAGTTTCTCTTTTAATGTCTAGTAATAACTGGAATTTCTCCTTATTCTTTCCCACAACAAAATAAACTCAATTTTTTATTTTTACTAAAGCTTTCTAAATTCTAAATAATTGGGTCATGGCCAGTTGGCTCAGGTGTAGAGCATCGCCCCATGTGTGAATGTTCCAGGTTTGATTTAAGTCACGGCACACAGGAGAGGCAACCACCTGCTTCTCCACCCCTCTCCCTCCCATATTCTTTCTCTCTCTCTCTTCCCCAGTCCCATAGCCATGGCTCAATTGATTTGAGCACGTTGGCCCTGAGGGCTAAGGATGGCTCCCTGGCCTCCACTTCAGTTGCCAAAAATAGCTGGTTACAGAATAACAGAGCAAGCAATGCCTCAGATGGGCAGAGCATCGCCCCATAGGAGTTTGCTGGGTGGATCCCAGTTGGGATGCTCATGTGGGAGCCTGTCTCTCTGCCTCCATTGCTCTCACTTAATTCAAAAAGAATTCTAAAGAATTGGATGAGGAAAATGAATGTGTCCTTTCCCTCTTTCTTCTCTGGGACCTGTAATAATAACTTATATCTGGGCCACCACAAATACGAATGAAGAATGACTGTCAAATAGCTGAGAGTCACAGGTCAATCTGGTCTCATGCATATACTGCAGCTAAATATATATATAATATATTTTCAAACATTATTTTATTGGAACATTCAGAATGCATAATCAAAAATTTTAGTTTTCAATTAGCTCACTTCCAGTTAGTTGAGAAGTCTATTTTTTTAATTTGATACTGGACTCATAGCAAAATATTTTAGCATGAAATGATTGCTCATCAATAAGGTAGATACTTCACTTGGGTGTTGGAGCAATCAATGAGTGACAAATTCACTGCTCTGAACATCTCAGTCTATATTAAAGTAACATGCTAAATATTATGACATTGACATGTGAGCCACTTTTTAGTTCATTAAACTGTGATTCCATTAAGGCCATTAAATTGAATGTTGAAGTCTTCTCTGAAATGAATTTCATATTGTCACTTATGTGCACTTGATCAATATTAGAAGTCAAATTTATAAATAAATATCCTTGTACACACACAGTTCCATGTTCCCAAATTCCCAAATAGGGAATGAAATATAAGTGGTGTTAATGTTCTACAAGAATTTATAAAAACAATTTCTCTTTTGAATTTGTTAAGTTATTTAATACAAATACATAAGATTATTCATAGTCTTGGAAATTATGGCTTTTCTCAGGATTAGGTAAAACAACATTTGGAATCACTATACATTAATATTAAACATTGTGAAATGGATTTTGAAGAGTGATGTGTAATATAATTAGCAGGGCTTTGACAATCACAGCAGAATATCCTTATAATTCATTTTTAAATGTTCTTTTCAAAAACAGAAGTTAGAACTTACCTGTTTTGGGGCAAATGAGTTTGTAAAATTTGTATTTTTTGAGTTTGCTCACTTTTATTGTTAGAAAAATGACACTGGGCAGCCACATGTGTGCTTGCCCTCAGAGCAGGGTAGTTGATTGCAAAATGCAGATTGCATTCCTGCTTGAGAGGGGCCATTGTTTTGCTAGTGTTTGCTGGAGGAGAGGTTTTTGCGCCAGAAAGTTTTGAAAAGAGAAGAAGAAGGAGAAGAAAAGAGAGAAGCCATGTTTGCAGATTGAGAACAGAGAGAATGAAGGTATGCAGTTGGGGAACCAGAGATGAGGGACTTTTGTGAGCTCTGCTGAGATTGGTGGGGTCTTTGATCTAGGAGAAACCAGAGAATATTCTCCTGGTAATGGAACTGGAGAATGTGTCAGGGTTTTGGGAGCCACGTGTGTTTGCTTGTCGGCCAGTGTAAGACTTTAATAAAGGAATGGCCCACCATTTTTTGGCTCCACTGTTTCTTTACTGCCTGTCCGAATTCAATGAGAACCTGCATGTGCATGGCCATGACAACGGAGACTACTGGCTATACATCTGTGAAAAGAGAAACTACAAAGTATTTTCATTTGCAGAACTATCAGGGCATAGAAAATTAAAACCCTTAATTTTTAAAAGTGAGCAACCCTAAAAGTTTGACAGGAATCATTTCTGCCTAGCTCTCAACAAAAAGTGTCCATGAGTTGCTAATGAAATGACATTTCTACTGCACATTTTGGACCTTTAGACCTTCACATTGTTTACTTAAATCTTCATTAAAAATTATTCTAATGAGCAAAAAAAAAAAATTTAGGGTAGCAATTATAGAGGTTATTTCAATCAACTTAGGCGAACTGGATAATTCATTCAGTTCCCAAAATGATATTGTGGCTTAATAATGTAGATGATTTTGTTCCTTTATTTATTTTTTAAACTTTTTATTGAGCCTGACTTGTGGTGGAGCAGTAAATAAATCATCAACCTGGAACGTTGAAGTTGCTGGTTCAAAACCTCAGGTTTGCCTGGTCAAGGCACATATGAAAGTTGATGCTTCTTAATCCTTCTCCTTTTCTTTATCTTTTTGTCTCTCTTCCCTTCCCTCTAAACTGAATAAATAAAATCTTTTAAAAAGTTTTTGAATTTTTTGGGGTGATATTGTTTAATAAAATTATACAGGTTGTAAGTGCACAATTCTACACTACATCATCTGTACATTGCATTGTGTATTCACCACCTTAATCTCCTTCAATCACCATCTATTCCATCAACCCTTCTTTATTTCCCATACTCTCCTTTGCTACTCCAATCCCCATACTGTTGTCTGTGTCAATAAGGTGTTTTTTCTTTGCTTATTCCCTTTACTTTTTCTATGCAGCCCCCAAGTCTTCTCCTTTCTGACAACCGTCAATCTGTTCCCTGTGTGAGAAACAGACTCATAGGAGTCTGTTTTGTTTGCTACTTTATTTTGTTCATTCTGTAGATTTTTTTTGACACACATGAACTAAAACTATATATATATATATATATATATATTTTTTTTTTTTTTTGCTAAGGAGACATGATTTTGATATAACCACATATCCATATAAGTGGGAATATGAAACTCATTATAATGTAATTAAGTTTACTTAAAAAATTTTTTTGTATTCTTTATGGCATAAGACATTGATAGCATGTGAAAAAATTGGTCTGTTTGCTTATTATAGAATATTTAAACATTTGATGCACATAGCAAAATATAAGGTTTGACTAAATCTACTTTATATTGTGTCAAAATACACATTCCACCAAAACATATTGAAATGGTGAAAAATAAGATAAGTCTAAAAAGGAAAACTGAAACTTTACTTACATCTACTAACATCAAAATTAAAACATAAATCTTCGTATTTAAATTCTGCATTTAATCTGGGCTGAATAAAAACCCACCAAGTCTAATGTTGTACAGTGTCTCAGCAAAAATTCGATTAATTTATACTCTTCTTCATATTTTTCTCCATTCATTCATCTAGTCATGTATTCCACACAGTAGTTTAAAGAGCCATCCTTACCATGTTGAAACATGCACAATTCACCTTTGATGAAGAGATTTTAATTCTTAGAGGTGATAAACCCTAAACAAATAGGAAGAGAAATGGTGTCCTAACTGTCTTATAATGTACAAGTGTATCTGTCTGAAATGGAAATGATGCCTCATGTTATTATGCAAAACTGTCATTTCATTTTCTATATTCCTCTCCTTCTTAATTTTAAATTTTATTTGTATCTTTTTCTACTTTCTAATTGTATTTCTTGGGCTGACAGTTATAAATATAGACCCCTTGGTGAATCACTTAACTATTACTAGAAAAACCCTTAGTCACACAAAGATAAGAAAATATTTGAAATTACCAACTTCAGGGATTCTGTTAAATTTTAGCTAAGACCTGGCTCCCTTCATATGGGGTTTGAATGGGGAGTTAGAGGCATTAAAATGACAAAACAAATCAATGGTTTTATTCTCCCACTTTCTAGTAGTTTTTACTTAATGAATATTTACTGATTTCCTATTATGTGTCCAACATTATTTGAGGACTCAGATGGTCATCTCTACTAGCTCCTGCTAATCAACCAAGCCCTTTAAAAAATGGCTGATTTCTTCTATAGTTCTGCTTTGGTTCCTCAATTTCTCAGTAGATATAGATTTCTCAGCTTTCTTACTGGATGAAATAATACTGTTCTTCTCTCACTATACATAATCAGTTTGTAATTTATAAATGTAAGAAAAATAATTAACATAAAAAGATTACTCCCTGGCTGGTTGGCTCAGCGGTAGAGCGTAGGCCTGGCGTGTGGGGGACCCGGGTTCGATTCCTGGCCAGGGCACGTAGGAGAAGTGCCCATTTGCTTCTCCACCCCCCCTCCTTCCTCTCTGTCTCTCTCTTCCCCTCCCGCAGGCAAGGCTCCATTGGAGCAAAGATGGCCTGGGTGCTGGGGATGGCTCCTTGGCCTCTGCCCCAGGTGCTGGAGTGGCTCTGGTTGCGGCAGAGCGACGCCCCAGAGGGGCAGAGCATCGCCCCCTGGTGGGCAGAGCGTAGCCCCTGGTGGGTGTGCCGGGTAGATCCCGGTTGGGTGCATGCGGGAGTCTGTCTGACTGTCTCTCCCCGTTTCCAGCTTCAGAAAAATACAAAAAAAAAAAAAAAGATTACTAATTGAAACATTTTTTTTGTTTTTTCTATATATATATATATATATATCCATTATATATACTTATTTATGCTTCTTTATTATATATTTAATGTATTCTCAGGTCCTGGCTGTGTAGCTGAAGAAAAAGCTTCTTCTGCAGCAGGCAGCTTTTCTCATCCTTGCAACATACAACATTTAAACCATCATCCCTAGCAAGGAGAAGTGGGACTATTTCCCCAAACCAAGGTTATAATGGGGTTTATTTCTCTTCTGAAGATGGAATAGTTTAAATTATTTTAATTTTTTTTTATTTATTCATTTTAGAGAGGAGAGGGAGAGACAGAGAGAGAGAGAGGAGAGACAGAGAGAGATGAGGGGAGGAGCTGGAAGTATCAACTCCCATATGTGCCTTGACTAGGCAAGCCCAGGGTTTTGAACTGGCAACCTCAGCATTGCCAAGTGGATGCTTTATCCACTGTGCCACCACAGGTCAGGCGAAGATGGAATAGTTTAGAAAGAGATAGATACCTTTTTCCAGAAAAAGTCTCACCGACCTTTGAACAGTAGCTCCACTACTGTCTAGAAACATTAGTAACATGTTTATTTAAGAAAGTCACAGCAAGCCCTGGCCGGTTGGCTCAGCGGTAGAGCGTCGGCCTAGCGTGCGGAGGACCCGGGTTCGATTCCCGGCCAGGGCACACAGGAGAAGCGCCCATTTGCTTCTCCACCCCTCCGCCGCGCTTTCCTCTCTGTCTCTCTCTTCCCCTCCCGCAGCCAAGGCTCCATTGGAGCAAAGATGGCCCGGGCCCTGGGGATGGCTCTGTGGCCTCTGCCTCAGGCGCTAGAGTGGCTCTGGTCGCAACATGGCGACGCCCAGGATGGGCAGAGCATCGCCCCTGGTGGGCGTGCCGGGTGGATCCCGGTCGGGCACATGCGGGAGTCTGTCTGACTGTCTCTCCCTGTTTCCAGCTTCAGAAAAATGAAAAAAAAAAAAAGAAAAAAAAAGAAAGTCACAGCAAAGACTCCTAGTTATTATAATAACTTCCCATTGTACAACCTCTTCTCCCTACCATTTCCTGTGGTTTTGTTGTTGGATTTCAGAAAAAGAAATAATTTGAGAAAAACTACTATTTCAACATAAGATTGTAGGAACTCAGACTCATTCCATGAGGAGAAAATGCCTTTTTAGAACAGAAAGGAAAAAATTGGACTGATTTTTAAAGGTTCCTGACCCATATTAAGGAACATGCTTCCCTAATGGGGTCAGGTTAACGCCAGTTGTCTTCTTGGGCTCCTTGCATTTCTGGACTCCTAAGGTTGCAAGTGAATGACTATGGCTAAAAACGCGACTCAGAAGTGGTGGCCAAAATTTCTTGAATCTGTTCTCTCTGGCAGGTGGTCAAGGTATTGAAAGGGCTGGGCCTAGACATCAGGAGAACTTGGGCCAAAACCTTGAAGGAGTCTTAGCATGGAAAAGCTGACACTTGGCCTGGAAATCAAATCTCAGGCACATGTGGCAATGTGGTTGCTGTTTTACAAGAATGCTCAGGAAAAAGTCTCAGAAGCTGCCAGGCCTGGGTCATATGCGTCCTGACCTGGCTCAGCCAATGGTTACAGGGAAGAGAGCACTGAGTTCTCTGCCTCTAAGTGCTTAGTGTTCTCCTCTGGCTGAATTGACCCTACCCCAGTCCCTCTGCTGCTCACCCCTGCACTGCTGAGTCCCTTCAGTGCAGGGGTTCAGTTTGTGCCATTAATTCCCTTTTGTACATAGTTGTGAAGTCCAGGGACTTCTCAACGTAATGTTTCTAGGTACAACCAATAAAAAGTACAATTATAAAGGAAACAAATTTTATTGAAAATGAGTTATCAAAACATTTTTAATTTATAAGAAAGAAACATAACAGAAAATTTATGGGAAATAAACATGTATACTTTTTTATTAATTCATTAAAAATGAGACAGTTAATCTCATATCAAATAACTGGTATAATTTTAAAGTAATGACAAATGTAAAAAAGTTTTCAAAATTTGAGGTAATTAACATGCAATTTAAAAACATTTTATTTGACCTGTGGTGGCGCAGTGGATAAAGCATCCACCTGGAATGCTGAGGTCGCCGGTTCAATACCCTGCACTTGCCTGGTCTAAGGCACATATGGGAGTTGAAGCTTCCTGCTCCTTCTCCTTTTCCCTTTCTCTCTCTCTCTCTTTCTCTCTCTCTCTCCTCTCAAAATGAATAAATAAATAAAATTTTTTTTAAAAGAACCATTTCGCCTGACATGTGGTGGCGCAGTGGATAAAGCGTTGACCTGGAACACTGAGGTCACCAGTTCAAAACCCTGGCCTTGCCTGGCCAAAGCATATATGGGAGTTGATGCTTCCTGCTCCTCCTCCCTTTCTCTCTCTCTCTCTTTCTCTCTCTCTCTCTCTCTCTCATTCTAACTCTCCTCTCTAAAATGAATAAATAAATAAATAAATAAATATTTAAAAACATTTTATTTAAGTTGATGGCCAGATGCACAGGTACTCTTAATACCACTTATGTTTGCTTCCTATATACAAAATTGAAGCATATGGTATATTTCAGTTAGAGGATACTAAAAAACAAAATGTGTTTCCCCCACCAAGCTCATGGTACCCCTGTTTGAAAACCATGTTCTAGTACTTTTTTTCTATGTGCCTCATTAACAATCATGTGTCACTTGTTTCATGAATTCTGAAATTTTATACAGTTTGGTATGTCTGCTTCACCATAACATTGTTATTTGACAAAGGATAAAAAAAGATCAAAACATTTGAGGCTCTTCTATGTGTTGAAAACTTTACAAACATTCATTTAATTTAATCTTAATAACCTGTCAAAGTAGAGATGGTTTATATAGATGAGGAAACTGAGCTTTAGAGGACTGGGGGTAGGTTAGCCAAAGCTGCATCAGAATCAGAATTTGAACTAAGAGCTCTACACTGTTATTCTTCCTCCTCAAGTTTACATGGTTTTCCTGGTTGAATGAGATGCACTTAAGGTAGGTCAATGAAAGAATAATTAAAGACTTACTGCAGAAGGAACATTATATACATCATAGCATAATGGTTAACAACACAGTCTCTAATGACAGATTACCTTAGTTCAAATACCAGTTTGGGAATTTACTGTGTTACTTTAGGCAGGTTATGTAACCTTTGTGAATCTTAATTTCCTTCGTATTAAGTATCTTATCAGACTATTGTGAAGATGTCATAAATTAATTCAGGTAAATGTTTACTATTATTATTTGAAAAATTACCTAAAAATATCTGTTATTTTATAGCCATACCTTATGTTCTTTTTATACTCTTCTCTTGTCAATCTTGTCCTGTCAACAGAATGGTGATTATCCTAGGAAATGAGGGAAGTGGGTAGGTGATAAAAAGTGTCAAATATATGATGATGAAAGAAAATTTGACTTTGGGTGGTAAATACAGAATGTAATATACAGATGATGTATTAAATACACTTGAAACTCATAATTATATTAATCAATGTCACCCTAATTAATTTAATAATATAAAAATGTCTTGTCTCATCTGTCCATTCTCCATAATAATGTCAGGCTGGTATATCTAATTTTAAATCTGATTGTGTCTTTTACTGCTAAAATGATTAAATGTTTAATGGCTCCCCAATCGCTTCAGAAGGAACACTAAATTTTATTTATTTTTAATTTAGTGAAAGGAGGGGAGGCAGAGACAGACTCCCACATGCGCCCTAACTGGTATCCACCTGACAAACCCACTAGGGGCTGATGTTCTGCTCATCTGGGGCCCTTGCTATGTTGCAACTGGAGCCAATATTTAGCACCTGAGTTGGAGGCCATGGAGTCATCCTCTGCACCTGGAGCCAACTCACTCCATCTTAGCCATAGCTGCAGGAAGGGAGGAGAAGAGAGAGATAGAGAGAGAAGCAAGAGGGGGAGGGGTGGAGAACCAGATGGTCACTTTGCTTGTTTTCCCTGGCTGGGAATCAAACTCAAGACATCCACACATCAGGCTGGCGCTCTACCACTGAGACAACCAGCCAGGGCCAGAAATATAAATTCTAAAAGGTCTATTATGATCTGGTTTTTCCATTCACCTTCCTCTCAAAATAGTCTTTTGTATTCTAAACATACCAAAATATTGAAATTTCCTGAGTATCTCAGATTCTCAATTGCAAACAATTCTGAATATAGTAACCATTCCATTCTTCCTTGCTAAAGAACCCTAACTATATATTTTTTTTAATTTTTATTTATTTATTCATTTTAGAGAGGAGAGGGGGGGGGAGAGAGAGAGAGAGAGAGAGAGAGGAGAGACTCAGAGAGAGAAGGGGGGAGGAGCTGGAAGCATCAACTCCCATATGTGCCTTGACCAGGCAAGCCCAGGGTTTCGAACCGGCGACCTCAGCATTTCCAGGTCGACGCTTTATCCACTGCGCCACCACAGGTCAGGCGAACCCTAACTATATTTATTGGTCATATTAAAAATAAATATTTTGAGAATGTTGGGCCCCTCCTGAGTTCTTGAAAATAAATGTTAATTGTTTTAAGAAATAGAGGTCAAAGGAACTTGCCAAAAGACCAGGCACACATATTCTGCACAGAAACCACTTCTACACAAGCTCACTTTTTCAAGATTTGGAGACATGGATATTTCATTTAATTCATAGAAACAAACTCAGGGAGTCAAAATGAGAAGGCAAAGAACAATGTGTTTCAAATGAAGGAACAAAGAAATACCATCAAGAAATCTCAACAAAGCCTGACTTGTAGTGGCACAGTTAATAGAATGTTGACCTGGAACACTAAGGTCTCAATTTCAAGACCCAGAGGTCTCCAGCTTGAGCACCAGTTCATCTGGCTTGAACACAGGTTCACTAGTTTGAGCGTAGGGTCATCAGTTTAAGTATGATATCATGGACATTGTCCTATGGCTGCTGGCATGAGCCCAAAGGTTGTTGGAATGAAGCCCAAGGTTGCTGACTTAAGTAAGCAGTCACTGGCTCAGCTAGAGTCCCTGAGGTCAAGGCACATATAAAAAGGCATGTATGTCAATGAACAACTAAAGTGACACAACTAATATTGATTCTTCTCATCTCTCTCCCTTCTTGTTTCTTTGTTTGTACATCTCTCTCGTACACACATACATGCCAAAGAAGAAATTCTCTTTTAAAAAAACAAAAGAAATTTAATGAAAGGAATAAAAATAGTCTTCTTGATAAAGGATTCCAACTAACAGTCATAAGAATATGCACCAAACTTAAAAATGGAATAGAGGAACTCAGAGAGAAATTCCACAGAGTTAAAATATATAATAAATAACCAAGCAGAGTTGAAGAATACAAAAACTGAAATGAAAAGTACACTGGAAGGAATTAACAGTTAGATAATACAGAAAAATGGATTAGTGACCTGGAAGACAAAATAGTAGAAACCATCCATCAGAACCAGAAAAAAAAAATTAAAATAGACAAAAAAAACCCCCAAAGAAATAATAGTTTTATGGATTCCTGATACAGCATCAATCAAACTAAAATTTGCATTATAGGGATCTCAGAAGAGATATGAGGAAAGCAGGCAGAAAGTTTATTTGAAGAAATAGTGCCTGAAATCTCTTCTAACCTGAGAAGGGAAGGAGACAGTCATATACAGGAACCATAGAGAGTTTCAAACAAGATAAAATTAAGGAGGCCTGCAGTAAGACATATTGTAATTAAAATGGCAAAATTTAAAGAAAAAAAGACAATCTTGAAGGCAGCAAGAGGAAAACAAATAGTTGCACACAAAAATACTCCAATAAGGCTAATGTTTCTTCTCAGCAGAAACATTACAGACCAGAAGGGAGTGACAGAGTATATTTTAAGTGCTGAAAGAAGGAAACCTATAACCTAAAATACTTTACCCAACAAGGTTATCATTCAGAATTTTGATAAAGGGGTTTCCAAACAAGCAAAAATTAGAGTTTATTACCACTACACTAGCTTTACAAGAAATGTTGAAGTATCTTCTTCAAGCAGAAAAATAAAAAAAAAAGGTATTACCAGAAATAAGAAAATATATGAAAGAAAAATAATCTTATTGGTAAAGGTAAATATCTAATGAACATAGCAAGTTACCCACTTAATCTACTATGAAGACTTAAAAGATAGAAGAGTTACCTCTTAATTGTAACTACAATAAGTAGTCCAGGAATACACAAAACAAAAAGACCTAAAATACGAGGTAAAAAATATAAAGCATGAAGGTGGGAGTAACAATGTAGTGGTTTAGAATGCATTTGAAATTAAATGCTCATTAGTTCAAAATAAACTGCTTTAGATATAGATTCATACACAAAAAACACAACTCAAAATACAGAAATAAAGAGAAAGGAATGCAAACAAAATACTTAAAAAAAAAAAAAAACAACCCAGCAAACCACAAAGGAAAAGATCAAGAGAAGAACTATAAGTATCCTCCCAAAAATAAACAAAGTAAAAAATAAAATGAAAATTGTAAATAATAAAATGGCAACAACTACATACCTATCAGCAATTACTTTAAATGACTTTGGACAAAGTGCTCTCATCAAAACACATAGGGTGGCCCTGGCCGGTTGGCTCAGTGGTAGAGCTTCGGCCTGGCGTGCAGAAGTCCCGGGTTCGATTCCTGGCCGGGCACACAGGAGAAGCGCCCATCTGCTTCTCCACCCCTCCCCCTCTCCTTCCTCTCTGTCTCTCTCTTCCCCTCCCGCAGCCGAGGCTCCATTGGAGCAAAGATGGCCCGGGCGCTGGGGATGGCTTCTTGGCCTCTGCCCCAGGCACTAGAGTGGCTCTGGTCACAACAGAGCGATGCCCGGGAGGGGCAGAGCATCGCCCCCTGGTGCGCAGAGTGTCGCCCCCTGGTGGGCGTGCCGGGTGGATCCCGGTTGGGCGCATGCAGGACTCTGTCTGACTGTCTCTCCCCGTTTCCAGCTTCAGAAAAAATACAAAAAAAAAACCCAAAAAACAAAACATAGGGTGGCTGAATAAATAAAAAAAACAATACTCATCTATGTGGCGTCTACAAGAGAATTTTTTCAGATTAAAAGACACACATAGACTGAAAGTGAAGGCATAAAAATATATTTCATGTGAATAGAAATTAGAAGAAAGTTGGTGCTGGCCTGTTGGCTCAGCAATAGAGTCTTGGCATAGCATTGAGTTTGATTCCTGGTCAGAGCACACAGAAGAAGCAATCATCTGCTTCTCCCCCCCTCCCACCTCTATTCCCCCTGTGGCCATGGCTCAAATGAGCAAGCTGACCCCAGACACTGAGGACGGCTCCATGGCCTCTCTCAGGCGCTACAATAGCTCAGTTGCTGAGCAGTGGAGCAGCGGCCCTAGATGGGTAGAACAATCAGCCTCAGATAGGAGTTTCTGGGTGGATCCTAGTTGGGTCACAAGAAGAATTCTGTCTTTCCACCTCCCCTTTTCTCACTTGATAAAGAAAAAAGAAAGTTGGTGTATCAATACTCATATCAAACTAAATAGACTTAAAAACAAACACAGTAAACAGAGATAAAAAAGAGTGTAACATAATGATAAAAGGACCAATCAAGGAAGAGAATAAAACAATTGTAAATATTTATGTACCCAACATAAGAGAACTTAATATATGTAAAATATATATTGGCATATATAAAAGAAGAAAATGATAGTATTATAATAATAGTAGGAGACTTTAGTACTATACTTATCAATTGATATACAGAAAGAAAATTAATACAGAAGTGATGGCTTTAAATCTCATATTAAACTAGACTGTCATCATAGATATTTAGTGAACATTTCATCCCCAAATTGTAGAGTACACATTTTTTTCAAATGAACCTGGAACATTCTCCAGGATAGATCACATATTTCGCCTCAAAATGAGACTTAATAAATTCAACAATATTGAAGTCATATCAAGCATCTTTCTGGCCACTGTGGATTGAAACTGGACATCAAGTACAAGAAGAAAACTGGAAGAACACAAACACTTGGAGATTAAACGAAGTGCTGATAAACAACCAATGGATCAAATAGGAAATCAAAGAGAATATCAAAAAATACCTTGAGACAAATGAAAATAGAAACAAAACTTTCCAAAATCTATAGGATGTAGCAAAAAAGAGTTCTGAGACCTATCTCAAGAAACAACAAAAAACCCCACCCCAGACAACATAACTTTATACCTTGAGAGACTGGGAAAAATGAAAAAACAAAACCAGAAGTAAGTAGAAGGAAAGAAATAATACAGATTACTGCAGAAATAAAGTAAAGACAAAAAATAAATAAAAAAGATCAATGAAATTTAAGAGCTGGTTCTTTGAGCCTGATGTATGGTGGCACAGTGGATAAAGCATCAACCTGGAATGTCGACAACACCAGTTCAAAACCCTGGGCTTGCCTGGTCAAGGCACATATGGCAGTTGATGCTTCCTGCTCCTACCCACTTCTCTCTCTCTCCCCCTCTCTCTAAGATAAATAATGAAAAAAAAGAGCTAGTTATTTGAAAAAAATAAACAAAATTGCCAAACCATTAACCAAACTAAGAAAGGAAGAAAGGAAGAGAGCCCAAATAAAATAAAAATAAGAAATAAAAGAGATGTTACAACTGACACCTTAGAAATACAAAAGATAATTTAAAAACACTATAAACAATTATATGTCAACAAATTGTACAACCTAAAAAAAAGGGATAAGTTTCAGTAACATATAAGCTCCTCAAAAAATTAAAAATGGAACTTCCTTTTGACCCAAAGATCTCATTTCTGGGAATATATCTTAATAATCCCAAATACTAGCCCTGTAGTTGGCTCAGTCGTAGAGCGCTGACCTGGTGTGTGGAAGTTCTGGGTTTGATTCCTGGCCAGGTCACACAGAAGAAGCGCCCATCTGCTTCTCCACCCTTCCCCCTCTCCTTTCTCTCTACCTTTTTCTTCCCCTCCTGCAGCCAAGGCTCCACGGGAGCAAAGTTGGCCCTGGCACTGAGGATGGCTCCATGGCCTCCACCTCAGGTGCTAGAATGGCTTCAGGTGCAACAGAGCAATGCCCCAGATGGGCAAAGCATCACCACCTCGTGGGCTTGCGGGGTGGATCCTGGTCGGGCGCATGTGGAAGTCTGTCTCTGCCTTCCTGTTTCTCACTTCAGAAAAGAAAAGATCTCTAATACTAATTTGAAAGAATATGTGCATTCTTATGTTCATTGCAGCATTATTTACAATAACCAAAGTCTGGAAACAGCCCAACTGCCCATCAGATAATAAGTAGATTAAAAAAAACTGCAGTGCATTTACAAAATGTAATACTATGCAGCCATAAAATAAAGGATATCTTAACTTTTGTGATAGCATGAAACTCATTATGTCTTAAAAATGGCTGCTTTTGACTAATCATTGATAGTAATCATGTGATACTAATTGGGCCAAAAATACTGAGAGAAAGTCTGTTGGGGGTTCTTGGGATCCAAGACAAGACTGTTCCTATACTTATTTCCAGAGTTTGATGTCTCAAGGTGTGATGCCTAGAGATGCTAAAGTCAATTGTAGTCATGAGTGCTATCTTGAGAATGGCAGAACAGAAACTTAATATTTATTTCTAATGATTTTATGGAACCTTTGAATTAACCTACTCTACCATTCATGCAGACATTTTATGTGAGATGATAACTGACTTTGTATTTAAAATACACTTGGTTTTCTCTTTTTTGCTCCTAAAAATCTGATATGTTCTTTAACCTAGTGTTTTTTGCACTTATTGTTTTCTTTACCTAGAGTTGCATTTCCTCTTTACCTCATAATTTTCTGCATATATAAGTACTGAATTTCCCACCCACCCTTATTGCTGGTGGCAGTTATATGCTACAGCTTGATTTATCAAATAAAATTTAGAACTAGTTAAGAGGTTTTGAACAGCCACCGTTTTCTTGACAAAAAACAGAGCTGACTGTCCTGAACCTTCCTCTTTCTTCTTCTTGCCCTGATTATGGAAATATTATTTGAAGGCTGTAGTTGCCTGGTGACTTCAATATGAGATGCTTTTAAGAAATGCCTAACAAGAGAAGTGAAGGCAAAGATAAATGAATGGGACTACATCAGAATAAAAAGTTTTTGCTCAGCAAGAGAAACTGATATCAAAATAAACAGACAGCCAACTAAATGGGAAATGATATTTTCAAACAACAGCTCAGATAAGGGCCTAATATCCAAAATTTACAAAGAACTCATAAAACTCAACAACAAACAAACAAACAAACAATCCAAAAAAAAAAATGGGAAGAGGACATGAACAGACACTTCTCCCAGGAAGAGATACAAATGGCCAACAGATATATGAAAAGATGCTCAGCTTCATTAGTTATTAGAGAAATGCAAATCAAAACTACAATGAGATACCACCTCACCTGTTAGATTAGCTATTATCAACAAGATGGGTAATAGTAAATCTTGGAGAGGCTGTGGAGAAAAAGGAACCCTCATTCACTGTTGGTGGGACTGTAAAGTAGTACAACCATTATGGAGGAAAGTATGATGGTTCCTCAAAAAACTGCAAATAGAACTACCTTATGACCCAGCAATCCCTCTACTGGGTATATACCCCCAAACCTCAGAAACATTGATACGTAAAGACACATGTAGCCCCATGTTCATTGCAGCACTGTTCACAGTGGCCAAGACATGGAAACAACCAAAAAGCCCTTCAATAGAAGACTGGATAAAGAAGATGTGGCACATATACACTATGGAATACTACTCAGCCATAAGAAATGAGGACATCAGATCATTTACAGCAAAATGGTGGGATCTTGATAACATTATACGGAATGAAATAAGTAAATCAGAAAAAAACAAGAACTACATGATTCCATACATTGGTGGAACATAAAAACGAGACTAAGAGACATGGACAAGAGTGTGGTGGTTACCAGGGGTGGGGGGAGGGAGGACATGGGAGGGAGGGAGGGAGAGAGTTAGGGGGAGGGGGAGGGGCACAGAGAACTAGATAGAGGGTGGCAGAGGACAATCTGACTTTGGGTGAGGGGTATGCAACACAATTTAATGACAAAATAACCTAGACATGTTTTCTTTGAACATATGTACCCTGATTTATTAATGTCATCCCATTACCATTAATAAAAATTTATTTAAAAAAAAAAGAAATGCCTAAGTAATTTTAGAGACATCATCACATTAACATTACTGAGCTGTAGACACAATATTAATAATTGCCTAGCTCTTGACTTCTAGTTAAGTGAGCATGAAAAAACCGTGCTTATTTAAGATGCTAGTAGTCAGGTTTTTTATTATTCATAGTCAAATGTATTCTTTCTTTCTTTATTTATTTGTTGTGACAGAGAAAGAGAGAGGGACAGATAGGGTCAGAGGGATAGGAAGAGAGAGAGATGAGAAGCATCAATTCTTTGTTGTGGCACCTTAGTTGCTCATTGATTCCTTTCTCATATGTGCCTTGACTGGCGGGTTACAACAGACCGAGTGACCCCTTGCTCAAATCAGTGACCTTAGGCTCAAGCTAGTGAGCTTTGTTCAAAACAGATGAACGCACGCTCAAGCCAGCGACCTTGGGCTTTTAAACCTGGGTCATCTGTGTCCCAGTTCAATGCTCTATCCCCTGCACCATCATCTGGTCAGGCTCAAAAGTATTCTTTACCTATATAAAGGTATTCAGTATATTACAATGCATCAATTTTGCTCACTAGTAAGGAATGGTCTCTCAAGAGAATTATAACTTTAAGATAAGGTAGGTCATGGTAGGTTTATTATCCAATTGTTAACAACTAGGAAAAATTAGGTAAATTACACAAATTATATTTTAAAAGCATTACAGATCTGTGAAAGCTATGATAAATAAAAGAACTAAAATTTTAGAAAATGGAGAATGGCTCAGATTTGAAATGATAATTATAAGCCACCTTTTTTTTCCTTGAAGATATTTGTTGATAATGTCTGCAAACTGAGAGTCAGGGCCTCTTCTAGAAGAAAAAGCTCACAGTGCTTCTTTGGTCATTCAGTAACAAATTGAAATCTTGAAGTTTTTTCACATAGGCCATAGAAGATGAAAATGATTAGTGGCCCAGAAGTTAGGTTAATAAAATATACCCAAACTAAAACACAGGAAAAATATCACATGAAAAGCCAGTGGAAAATTCTTAAGTACCATTAACTATAAATGGCATTATAGAATAAGAAAGAGAATTCAGAAGTAATAGCTAAGCATTTTCTAAAACTAAAGAAAGACATAAATCCACAGATTCAAAAAACTCATTGAACTTCATATAGTATAAACTCTTAGAAAACCACACATCATCATATGATTATCACACTTCTGCCTGGCATGCAGAAGTCCCGGGTTCGATTCCCGGCCAGGGCACACAGGAGAAGCGCCCATCTGCTTCTCCACCCCTCCCCTTCTCTTTCCTCTCTGTCTCTCTCTTCCCCTCCTGCAGCGAGGCTCCATTGGAGCAAAGATGGCCCAGGCGCTGGGGATGGCTCCTTGACCTCTGCCCCAGGCGCTTGAGTGGCTCTAGTCACAACAGAGTGACACCCCGGAGGGGCAGAGCATCGCCCCCTGGTGGGCGTGCCGGGTGGATCCCGGTCGGGCACATGCGGGAGTCTGTCTGTCTCTCCCCATTTCTAGCTTCAGAAAAATTAAAAAAAAAAGTAGATTATGTTATAAGAAACAGTTTAAAAATATTAATAATACCTGACAAAAAAACAATAAAACTGTTTAAGATATTTCTATATTGCTTCTTGATTGGGATCTTCAATTCCAAATTTTTTCACCTATGGACTGAGTGAACATTATTACGGACACATAGAATACACCATTGCACAGATGAACGTTAAAAAAGAGTAAGAAATGTAAATTTGTAATTTCCACATTGGGCAGCTGCCCAGGCACACAGCTTAGAGAGAACCCTGATGACAAGTGCTATTTTAACAACTGGTTCGCCAAACTCAACAAAAAATTAGGTATCTGTTCTACCAAACAAGTGTGAACTGGCTGAATCCCCCCATTGGGTATGTATTGTAAGCTCTGAAGCAGGGAGGGGCATGATTTTTCTGTCAAAAGTCAGATAGAAATACTTTTTTGCAAGCCACATCTTTTCTGTGACAAGGATTAAATTCTGCTGTTATAGTGTGAAAGCAGCCATTGTCATAAATAAATAAGTAGGTGTGATTTATTCCAATAAACAATTACCTTTAAAAACAGGTACTGGAATTAATTTGAGCTACAAGCTTTTGTTATTTGTCCTAAGGCAGCCACTTACATCAACTAAAACACACACACACTCACACACATAATATTTAAAAAGCCAATAGTAGAGATATAATAGAATCATGAAGAATCTTCAATTATCCAAAAGAAGGCAGAAAAGAAGATAAAAACACTTGTGACCCAAAACAAAATTAAATAAAACAGAATACAACTAGCTTCTTACTAATGAAAGTGACATTTTGATATCCCTTTTCATAATTCTGATGTTTCTCAATTACTTCTGATACTTAATAAGGAAAAAAAAGAAGTATTATTTATTGACTTCCTAAAGCACTAAAACTGTGTACCTCTAAATTGAGCTCTGTCCTACATTTTTACACACATAATCCCAAACACACACCCTACTTACAGAAGCCACAGTATATACACAATAGTTTACAGAACATTTGGGGAAATGAAGAGAAGATTTTATATTACAGTCATTCAAAAACTTTAAATTGTTTATTAGACATGTTCATTTGTACAAGTTCTCTGTCATTGTTCTCCTTCAAGGCACGGTGGCCTAGGTCTTGTAGGCTACATACTTCATTGAAGAATGGGGAATATTAAACAAATTCCAATAATTTTATACTTGAGGGGCTGGAAAACCAAAGGTCTGCAAACCAAATTTATCCAGACCTACCTTTTCTGTAGTGTTTTTTTGCTATAACTGCATAGTTCAAATAGTTGTGACAAAAACACATGATCTGAAAAACCAACATTTATTATTTAGCCTTGACAAGACAGTTTGCTGACTTCTGATATATTTAAAGGTGCCAGAGTTTTCCAGAAGCACTGAGGATGAAAGGGAGTCAAGTTGATGAGAAAAAGGAACTATTCAGAGGAAAACTGAAGACCATGAATGTATTTGGGGGCATTATTGATTCTTGGTGAAGACTGGAGTCTGAGAACTTAAGTTTGGACGGAAGGCCATGGGTGGAGGACAGAAAAAGCCAATAGGGATATTGCTGGTCATGTGACACAAAAGCAACAATTTGGAGAGTGGAAAGGACTTTGCCATTAATCCTAAAGCTGCATGGGGAAGAAGGCTAAAGACTAAGTCAAAACCTTAGCAAAGCAGTTTCCCATAGCTTAGAAGACTAGGTCCAACGGAGGAATGGAAACTGTTAACAACTGGTGAAATTCTCAAGTCTTAGATTAATTAATATTTATTGATATTAACTATATTGATCAAAGCTTTATGCTATGAAAACTTGTTACCCTATACTAGGGTAACAAGGGCACTCCAGGAACACTAAGAATGGAGATTCCAGGTTTGGGCCTCAGTGGAGGCTTATTGCTAGGGGACAGAGAAACAGGATTTCCAATAGTTAGTATCTCCCTTGACGGGGTAAATGACCAGCAGAGGAGAAAAATAGGGGGCAGGTATTAATAATGTTTCTATTTCATAGTCTGGATATGTTCACTTTCTAAAAATTCACTGAGTTGTACACTAGATTCATTAACTTTAGTGTATGTTTGTTTATTTCAATTAAATTGAAAAAAATAAGTTCTTCAGTTAATCATCTTCAACTCTTTTACAATCCATAAATTTTATTAATTTCCAAGATAAAATAGTTTATTCTTTTGCATACTTCACTTCTACTAATCCATGCCTTCAAAGTCTCACTTCAAGCTACATATTAATGTAATTTCTTAAATATGAATTTTTCCTTAAAAATAACTCTAACTTTTAGTTATGATAATGACTTATTTTCACCTCTCTTCAAAAGTAATGGCCACGTAGCATTCTGTATGGTTCAGAATTTCATTTAAAGGAGAACACAGACAGATTGAAACTCCAGAAAAGGGTAAGTGAGATGATAAGTATATGAAAATTATGTTGTATGTTGAACATTTTAAGGGAATGGGGATTTTTAAACTGAAAAATAACAGATTGGAGTCAAAGGGTAGTGCAACCTCTACTTTCAAATCTGTAACATATTTTGTGGCATACCAATCTGTTTTATCCTAAGAATTTTGAAGGTTGAACAATAACAAAAGGTTGACCCTTATGGGAAATGGGTTTTTTTTTGGAATGCTCAATTATCTATTCATGAGAAAAAAGGTGTCTTCACTAATTCATTCTACAAACATTTATTGAATGATAAATATGTTACAGGTTCTGCTTCCAAGGGATGCATAGTTTAATGCTGAAGACAGGAATATACAACTATAAAATTGGGTGAAAATTCAAATCATAGAATCACAAGGTGATGTTAGGGATCAGATGAGAGATGAATAGGTAAAGTAAGGAGATAAATTTCAAAACAGAACTCAGTCTTCTTACTCTTGGCTTTTCATACCAAAGTATATATGGAAATTGTCAGACAGATCAGTTATTTTTTGCTCACTCTTATTATTAAAGATAGCTGCTGCTCTCATGTGATACAGCTAATTGCTCTTCTTGCTTGGGAAGGGGCTTAGTTATGCTAATGTTGTTGGGGGAGGGATTTTCATGCTGAAAAGTTTTAAAAGGAGGATCTAGGAGGCCATTTTGGAGACAGTGACCACATTCTTGTAGAGAGGAAGAGCCCATGTTGTAGCAAGGCTGAGAGGCCACATGGAGGAGGCAGACAAAATGGTGAAATAGTGAAGGAGAAACCAGTTTGTGCAGGAGAAGGAGATGGGGAACAGAGGTGAATAAGACTGGTGAGGTGAGGACCTTTGATTTTAGGAAAACTCAGATGAGTCAATAGCTTTGGGAGCCCTGAATGGAAAGGGAAGTGTTTTCCCACTTTGTGTTTTTACTTGCTTGCCAAGTGAGAGTCTAGAATAAAGGAAATGGATTACCAGTTCTTGGCTCTGTTGATTCCTTACCGTCTGTCTGAATTAAATACGAATCTTACACAAGCCAGGCGGCTGTGATAGTGGCCATGGCTACTGGCCATACTTTAATGAACAGCATCACTATCCACTCAGTTACTCAAACTGAGTCACTGAAAGCTCACCACAATCTCAATAATTCCCTCATTCTCAAATCCAAACTCAGCCAAGCTCTCAATTTTATCAATCTTGGCACAAAAGATTTCTCAAACAGATCTCTTCATTTCTGTTACCACAACTGAGTTTAAACTCTCATATCCTTTGCCTGAATAATCAGGTAACACCCTACCCGTTTTCCTGTTACCAGCTCTGAACCGTTCAAATCTGACATCACACAGGTTTAAAGGTTACTTTCCTGAAATAAAAGAATGGGTCATGCAAATGTGCTCTATAAAGTCTTTCGTAGACTCATGGCACATAGAGGAAACCTTACTCTATAGCATAGGATGAAAGGCTCTTCCTTCTTTGGCTCTTGCTCATACACCCAGCTCATCTCAGACCAGCTTCTCATTTATATGTGCCTTTCATTCCAGTGGTCACTGGCTCATTTTAGTGACAATGTCACTCCGGAAGATTGCACACATCCACATTTGTGTTCACCATGTTTGCTTCTTATCTCATCCCTCTAGAAATATTCCTCACCCTCCATGCATCAGCCTTAACATCAATTATATGAAGTCTTCCCTGAACCCAATACTTGAAAGGTAACTTATTCATTTGTGCTACATTCTTTCTTCAGATCCTTAAGATATTCCAGTTTTGCCTCTTTTCTTGACAGACTGTGAGCTCCTGAGGTGCATGAACAAGGTTGTACAACATAACAGACTGAAGTCAGGCTTTCTGGGTTTAAGTTCTCTTTCAATTTCCTATTAGTTGCATATCTTTACTTTCTTTGCCTCCCTGAGCCTTAGTTTCTTCATTTGCAAAGTGAAAGCAATGGTACATACCTCACAGGGTTGATGTAAGAATCAAATGAGGATGATTCTGGAGAGATGATGTCAGAGTAATGCTGGCATGAGAGAGGTATTCCTGATATTTCCCCTTGAAACAAACTGAACAGCTATAATGTAGCAAAGCAACCTCAGCTAGGTTTGAAGGCTTGCTTAAAATATCTGGGAACCAAATGGACTAAAGGTAGACAGGGTTGAGAAGGGAGGTGCATAAAATAAAATAAAATACACTCGCTTTTTGCTCTAGAGAGTGAAGAGGCCTAGACTGTCTGGGATTTTTCCTACAGGGGCTTCAAAGAGAAGAGAGGTTTGGAATGACTGTTTTTGTTTTTCTGCCTGGGCTATGGAGGTGTGAAAAGCCAGGAGTGACTGAGGTTTTCTCTGATGTGGATACAGAGAGGAAAGAAGCCTACAGTGACTGGGTTTCCTTCTGTTGGGAGGAGCAGAGAGATTGAGGGGCCAAGGGGAAGATACTAAATCAAAGTGGCAGCAGAATAAGGAGTCATGGCCAGTGTTCTTACAGTCTTCCCACAGACTACAATTCAGTACTGAGACAGAGAAAACCAAACTGCTCACTCCCTCCTCCCCACAGCCTCCCAGGTCTTGCCTTGCTCACCTTGTGGAATATGAAGAGTGGTAGAGACAGACCTCACAATTAACTTTCCACAGCCAATCTCTCCCCTGAAGAACAGAGGTGCTCTCTACCACATCCCATGGTCTGTTGAAATGTGGGGAAGAGTATTTGGAGGCCTAAGATCACCATTGTAAAAGCCATAGTTATAAAGCCTTTACAACACATCCCACCCACCAACACAACTGCAGCCCCACATACATCATTGTGACAGCAGCATCTCAGCAGAGGTCAGCCTAGGAAATTCAGAGCTAGAAATTATGATACAGTACCAACTACTGGAAAAAAAGAGTACCTTTCAAAACCAAAAAAATATATCTTTTTATTAAGTGAAAACCTGAGAGGCAAATAGACAGGCCCCCACATGTGCCCCTCCCAGGACCCAATCAACAAGTCCCCTACTGGGCAATGTTCTGCCCATTTGGGGATGCTGCTCTGTTGCTTAGCAACTGAGCTATTTTAGTGCCTGAGGCAAGGTCATGGAGCCAGCCTCAATCCCCAGGGCCTACTTTTTTGAACCATCCAAGCCATGGCAATGGGAGGGGAAGAGATAGACAAATAGAAAGAAGGGGGCGGAGTAGAAAAGTAAATGTTCTCTTCTCCTGTGTGCCCTGACTGGGAATCAAACCCAGGACTTCTACACGCCAAGCCAATGCTCTACTGTTGAGCCAACCAGCCAGGGCCCAAACTATTTTATTTCTTTTACCTTTTTTTCTTATTTTTCTTTTTTCTCTTTTTCTATTTTGAATTTTATTTTCTTAAATGTTAAATTTTAAATCTTATTTTATTGTGGGTGTTTAGTTTGTCTTAAATTTTATTTGGTTTCAGTCTTTGTTTTTTTGGGTTTTACTTCTTTACATGTTATTTTTAAATTTTTATATATTTTGTATTTTTTCAATTCTTTTTTATTATTAGTTGTTTCTTGTTAGAGTTCTTAGCAATATAACTCTTAAATGCCATTAAGGAAGAGAAATTGAATATCATGGCTACACAAAAAAGAGAAGTAGTTCACAAAGAAAAAAATGTCTAGAAAGCATTCTCAATCAATGAAAAACTTGGAATTAAATGAGATAAAATATAAAACTGAAGTTCTGAAAATACTCTATGAGATGTAAAAAAAGAAGCAAAAAAAAAAAAAACAAAAAAAGAACACTCATAAGCAATTTAATGAGCTAAAAAAAATTAATGAACAAAATGAGTACTTCACCATGAAGATCAAAACTTTTTTTAAAAAAGGAGAAAACAGAGATGGAAAACTAAATACAGGAATTTAAAAATGAGGTAACAAGTTTAGCTAATAGAACAGGTCAAATAGAAGAGAGAATCAGTGACAAGTAGGACAAGCAATAGGAGAGGCTACAGAGAGAAGAAGAGAGACACTCATGAATCTTGAAAAATGATAGAGCTTTACAAGAATTGCCTGACTCCATGAGAAAGAACAATATAAGAATAATGGGTATATCAGAAGAAGAAGAAGAGGGAGAAGAAAACGGAGAGCCTGTTTAAACAAATAATAGATAAAAAATTCTCAAACCTTTGGAGTTAGATTTTTGAATCCAGGGAGAAAACAGAACACTGAGTTACTTCAACAAAAACAAACCCTTTTCTTTGGAATATCATAATAAAATTGTCAAAAATCAATGACAAAGAAAGAATCTTCAAAGCCACTAAGGAAAAGAAGAACATAACATATAAAGGAAGATCCATTAGGTTATCGTCAAAATTCTTAGCAGAAACCTTACAATTCAAAGTACTGAAAGAGAGAAATTATCAGCTAAAAATACTATATCCATCAAAGCTACACTTTAATATGAAGGAGAAATAAAAATATTTGCATATATACAGAAGTTGAAAGGATTTATCACCAGAAAACACTCCTGCAGGAAATACTCAAGGAGGTTATTCAACCAGATTCAAAGAGCAAAACAAATCAAAACTACAAATAAAAGCTCCAATAAGATTACAGTAAAAACAAAGATAATCTGTGGCAACAATAACATAAAAGGGGAGAAGATAAAGATCTACATTAGCAAAGGGAGATGGAATGCAGGACTACTCATAAGACAATGGACTGATACATATGAAAATTAAATGACATTGTAGATGAAATACACATAGTAGACATTGACAGTACATTTCATCCCAGAATATAAGATTTTAAATTCTTTTCTAGTGTGGACAGAACATTCTTAATGATGGACCATATGTTGGGTCACAAAATTAATGTCAACAAATTTAGGAAATTTAGGAAGTATACCAAGCATATATTCTTATCATAAGGCTTTGAAATTAGAATTCAACTGCAATAAGGAAGTATAAAAAACAACAAAAACATGAAAATTAAACAATTTACTTTAAAAAATGACTTGGTCAAATAAAAAATAAAAGCAGAGATCAAAAGATAATACAGACAAACATAAATGACAACACAACATATCAAAATTTCTAGGAGCAGCAAAAGCAGTCATAAGTGGGAAGTTTATATTATTATAGACTTATATCAAAAAACAAGAGATATCTAAAGTAAACAAGTTAATATTACATCTTAAAGAACTAGAAAAAAAAATTAAGGCAACCCAAAGTCAGAAGAAGAAAGAAAATTGTAAATATTAGAGCAGAACTAGATAAAATAAAGAACAAAAAAACTGTAGAAAAAAAATTAATATTACAAAGAGCTGGTTCTTTGAAAAGATCAATGAAATTGACTAACCCCTGGCCAGACTCACTATGGAAAAAAAGAGAACAGATTCACATAGACAAAATCAGTAATGAAAAAGGAGAAATTACCACAGACATCATAGATATACAAAGGATCATACTAGAAAACCATAAAAGATTATATGCCATAAAATTTAACAATCTAGAAGAAATGAATAAGTACCTAGAACTATATAATCTTCCTAGGCTGAGTCATGAAATAAAAACCTAAATAGACCCATAAGCAAGGAGGATATAGAAACAACTATCAAAATCTTTCCCCAAAACAAAAGTCTAGGACCAGATGGCTACACTAGTGAATTTTACCAATTAGTCAAAGAAGATTTGGTACTTATCCTCCTCCAAGTCTTCCAAAAAATAGAAAAGAAGCCATACTTCTTAACACATTTTATTTATTTATTTGGCCAACAAAGCAAAACCTGACAAGGACAACACACACACACACACACACACACACACACACACACAAAACAAAACAAAACAAAAACAACAACAACAAAAAAACTACAGCCCAATATCTCTATTGGCTGAATACAGATGCAAAATTCTAAACAAAACAATAGCAAATTGAATACAACAATACATTAAAAAAATACATCACAATTATGTGGGATTTATTCCAAGAGCACAAGGACAAGGATGCTCAGTATACCTAAAATGATCAACATAATAAACCATATCACAAAAACAAAGAACAAAAATTATGTGATCCTATCAATAGATGCAGAAAAGGCATTTGATAAGATACAACATCCCTTTATGTTTAAAACACTCAGTAAAATGAATAAAGAAGGAAAGTACCTTGACAAATAAAGGCTGTATTCAACAAACCATAAATTAATATCATACTGAATGGTAAAAAAATGAATACTTTTCTTCTAAAATCAGAAACAAGGTAAGGCTAACCCCTCCACTCTTATTCAACATACTTCTAGAAGTTTAGCCAGAGCAATCAGGCAAGAGAAAGAAATAAAAGCATCTATATTGAAAGAAGAAAAGTAAAGGTATCACATTTTGCAAATGGCATGATGCTGTATACAGAAAACTCCAAAAACACCACTGAAAAACTATTAGAAACAATAAACCACTACAGTAAAGTCACAGGATATAAAATTGATATACAAAGTCTATTGCTTTCTTACATACCAACAATGAAACTTTAGAAAATGAACTAAAAAAAACCCAACTCCTTTAAAAATTGCAACAAAAAATAAAATAAAATACCTAGAAATTAACTTAACAAAGGGGTCTTGCCAGTCTGCTCAGTGGTTGGACTTCAGCCAGATGTGTGGAAGTCCTGGGTTCAAGTGCAGGCCAGGGCACACAGGAGAAGTGAAGTGACCATCTGCTTTCCATTCCTTCTTCTCTCTCTCTCTCTCTCTCTCTCTCTCTCTCTCTCCTCCCCTCTCTCAACCATGGCTCAAATGGTTTGAGTAATTTGACCCCAGATACTGAGGATGCCTCAATGGCCTTGCCTTAGGCTCTGAAATAGCTGAGTTAAAGCATCGTCCTGTAGAAAGCTTGCTGGTGGATCCTGGTCAGGACACATGAAGGAGTCTGTCTCTTTGCCTCCCTACCTCCCCACATCTCACTTGATAATAATAATAATAATAATAAAATAATAATTAATTAATTAACAAAGGATGTGAGGGACCTATACACTGAAAAGTACAAAGCATTATTGAAAGAAGTTAAAAAAGACACAATGAAATGGAAAATTATCCCATGTTCATGAATCAGAAGAATAAAAATATTTAAAATGGTCATATCACCAAAAGCAATATATAAATTTAATGCAATCTTCATCAAAATATCAATGTCATATTTTATAGAACTAGACCAAAAAATCACTAAGTTTATATGGAATCATAACAATCCCTGAATATTCAAAGCAATCCTGAGAATAAAAAATGAAACCGGAGGTATGACAATACCTCACTTCAAATTATACTGAGAGCCATGATAATCAAAACAGCATGGTATTAGCAGATAAACAGAAAGACAGATAGACCAATGAAACAGATCAAGAGCTCAGAAATAAAAACACATCTATATGGACAAATAATCTTCAACAATGGTGCCAAAAGCACACAATAAAGAACAGAAAACCTCTTCAATAAATGCTACTGGGAAAATTAGAAAGCTATGTGCGAAAGATTAAAATTTGACAGCAGTTTGACCCCTGCACAAAAATTAATTCAAAATGAATCAAAGACCTCAATAAAAGATCTGAAACAATAAGTTACATAGAAGATAACATAAATACTAGATTTATGGACTTTGGCCATAAAAAGCAATTTAAGAATTTGACCCAAAGGCAAGAAAAGTAAAGGCAACAATAAGTAAATGGGACTACATCAAATTGAAAAGCTTATACACAGCAAAAGAAACCAACAAGAATACTAAAAGGCAGCCACCCAAATGGGAGATGATATTTACAAACAATGGCTCTACTATTCAAAATCTATAAAGAACTCACAAAGCTCAGCAGCACACAAGCAAGCAATCTGATTAAAAAATGGGGAGAGGACATGAATAGACACTTCTGCCAGTAAGACATACAGATGGCCCACAGATATATGAAAAAACGCTCATTTTCACTAACTATTAGAGAAATGCAAATCAAAACTACAATGAGATACTACCTTACACCTGTTAAATTGGCTATTATCAACAAGTGTTGGAAAGGTTGTGGAAAAAAAGGAACCTTCATTCACTGCTGGTGGGAATGTAAACTAGTACAGCCACTATGGAAGAAAGTATGGTGGTTTCTCAAAAATATAAGAGTAGAACTACCATATGACCCAGTAATTCCTCTACTGGACAGCTACTCCCAAAACTTGAAAACATTAGTATGTAAAGAAACATGCACCTCCATGTTCATTGCAGTATTATTCACAGTAGCCAAGACATGAAAACAATCAGAGTCCTTCAATAGAGAATTGAACAAAGAAGGTGTGGTGTGTGTGTGTGTGTGTATATATATATATATATTACTATATATATATATTTTTAATATATATATACATATAGATATATATTTTATTTTATTTATTTATTTATTTATTTATTTATTTATTTATTTCATTTTTCTGAAGCTGGAAACAGGGAGAGACAGTCAGACAGACTCCCGCATGCGCCCAACCGGGATCCACCCGGCACGCCACCAGGGGCGACGCTCTGCCCACCAGGGGGCGATGCTCTGCCCATCCTGGGCGTCGCCATGTTGCGACCAGAGCCATTCTAGCGCCTGGGGCAGAGGCCGCAGAGCCATCCCCAGCGCCCGGGCCATCTTTGCTCCAATGGAGCCTTGGCTGCGGGAGGGGAAGAGAGAGACAGAGAGGGAAAGCGCGGCGGAGGGGTGGAGAAGCAAATGGGCGCTTCTCCTGTGTGCCCTGGCCGGGAATCGAACCCGGGTCCTCCGCACGCTAGGCCGACGCTCTATCGCTGAGCCAGCCGGCCAGGGCCATATAGATATATAGATAGTAAAATCTTACACAGCCATAAGAAATGATGACATAGTGTCATTTATGACAACTTGGATGGACCTTGAGAAGGTTATACTGAGTGAAATAAGTAAATCAGAAATAGCTAAGAAGTATATGATTTTACACATAGGTGGGATATAAAATTGAGACTCATGGATATAGATAAAAGTAAAGTGGTTACCAGGAGAAGGGTGTTGAGGAGTGGAGTAAAGAGGGACAAATATAAGGTGAAAGAAAATGATTTGACTTTGGATGATGGGTATACCACACAATCAACATTTCAAATGTTATAGAGATGTTTACCTAAAACCTATGTACTTTTATTGATCAGTGTCACCTCATTATATTTAAATTAAAAAGAATAAATTTGATAATTCATGTAAAGTGATTACAAGAGTGAAAATATGATAATTTCTTAGCAAATGTGACCTGTTATTACTATTGTTACTACTATTATCTCTTAATAGGAGGTGCATACCTCAGAAGATGGTATATAATAGTTCTTCAATAAATATTTAATGTGTTTTTCCAAAACTTACATTGTAAGAAAATTTAACATTGGAATGAACACACACACACACACACACACACACACAGTGCTTGAGAACTAGTACTAAAAATTTACATTTCACAGGTATTACTTACAGTGATCCATTTCTGGTCCTCAATCAAAAGAAATTTTTTTTTTCTCACAGTTCAGTCTCATTTTTCTACAATCATTTTGCAGTCTTGCACAAGGTATTTTTGGAGAAGTTTGATGCTTTAAACTACAGAGTTATATGGCTCCTCAGTGACATTTATTTATGAAATAATAGCAGTAGCAGAAAACTTGCGATGAAAACCTTAACCTCTGGATAGCTATTTGACTGCTCTGTTTAGGAATGACTTTTCATATAATTTATGCTAAGTCATCTCTATGTATAAAGACTGTCATTCAAATAAAAACCAATAAAAATAAGCATCTATATTAGTATTGATACAAAGATCATATAATGCAGTCTTCATAATGATACCATTCTTTGCTGACTGTTGTCACACTGCCACACCAAGACCTTTTAAAATGAATGAACTGGTAAGGTATTTTTCTTGTTTTAAATAATTTGGGATTCTGAAGAATTTTGTTTGAGTTCCAGAGTGCTTCTTTCTTTATATTTCTAAGGCAGCTTTCATAACATGATGGCCAAATTATTTGAAAAATGTTTTCCTGTGGTGATGTTATTTTGAAGAGAAAACATACTTGGGATATGAAGTATTCCCGTCAGAAATCTCTGAGATCTTACATCTGTACTCTTAACCCCAAGAGGTTATCAAATGATAGTAGATGATTGTAAAAGGGAGAACTTATAATGGGGTGTTGGCAGGCAGACTGGCCAAACTCATAGGTCACTGCACAAATATTTATAGAGGAAGTGAAGGCTTCATTTTTGCTATCACTATCAGTTAGCTTCCACAAATGTACAAAGACTAATATTCAGGATTAAGATATTCTGTATACAAAAAAATCTCCAAAAACTGATAGTCCTGTTTGCAGGTTCTTACATGGTGTCAAATGCTAATATATAATAATACAGTGTAAGCTGTCTAAAGGATTTCTTCAGTAAAAGGGAAATTTTCCAGATAAATAATAAGATGTAGACAAAGAAGTTCAAATAAAAATGCATCATCTACCCAAATAAAACACGAAGGAGCTATTTAGACCATGTAGACATTGATTACAAACTGTGTGGAAATATTTACTCATTAGTGATTTTTAAGATGATTACCAATATAGAGAAACATTTTATTTTTCTCCAGGCCAAAGGTATATTATGGCACATCTTTTGATCAGCTATGCATTCATAGAGCAAGATATATATGATCATCAGTACAATTGGCTGAAAAATATAGAAAAGAAAGAATGGATCCTCTGGTTTTAGGTACTCCTTTATTTAGCTCTTTGGGGAAACAACATGGAGTCAGGAGTGGGATATAGACATTAAAGCAGTGGGTCTCAACCTTTTTGAAGTTGGGGCGCATTTACAATCCTACAAATAATTGTAGGCGTACTATATACAAATTTCTGAGACATATGTTATAGTAATTAAGTCAAATATTAAAGAAAAAGAAAATCCAAGTGTGCTTTTATGGTAATTAAAATAAATATGACAAAATTAAATTTATTCTGATATTAAAAAACATTTTTATGTTACATTTTTTGAGTTATGCTTTTTAGAATTCATAAAAAAAGAGGGGTTAAAAATTTAAAAAACAAAAAAGTTATCTTTTTATATATATAAATACATTCTTAGTAAGATTTAGTAAATTCAGCAGGTCCTGGCACAAATGTGTTAAGTTTTCTCATTCTTATGTTTATGAGAAACATGAGCCTGATGTGTCCTAGTGATTATTCAATGTTTGGGCATATATTTGAAAGGCAAACTCTTATTTCCTTGTCAATACATTGAAGAATTTCTCTTTTACTCTTAATTGTGTTGAGTGCAGAAAACCCCCACTATACATATCATCTTAACTTTACACCAAACAAAGGATAGAAGAAACTTGATTCCAGTCTTTCCCGGGAACATGGATTGTGTAAACAATCCAGCACCACAGCTAAATAGCCTTTTGCAACCTAATCAGGCAAGTGAGGTGGGAGGTTGAGCAGACTGTCAGCTTACAGCCAATTCCCCACACCTCTGTCCCCCCAAAATTTAAACTCCAAAAACCCTGTTGGTTTTTTGGTCCCCAACAGGGCACATATTTCCAGGGGCACTTCTGGAAATTTTCTAGGGTGCACCAGTGTGCCCTGGCACACACATTAAGAACCACTGCATTAAAACAAAAAATATTCGAATCAGAGACCTTTTTTCTCCTTGTTATCTCTGCCTTGCTTGGATTCCTTAACTTTTTTAAGCCCCATTTTTTTCTTCTGTAAAATGAGGTCAGTTTACAAGGTCATTGTGAGAATTAAATGAGATCATGTCAGTCAATTAAATCTTTGGCATATTTCCTGCCATTCAAATACTATTGCAAAATATTGTATTGTGGAATCAGGACTAGAGAAGAGCTCACCTTCTATTTTACTCAGTTCATAGAGTCAAATTTGATTTTTCTGATAATGTTGACAAGCCTTCTCAAAGACTGTTGTCAATGTTTTCACATCTGATAGGAGAGCCAGAAGAATCTAGACACAAAACTTCTCAGCTATAAAATAGGAGAAAGGGTTATTTAGATCAATAGTAAAGACTTAATGTGACTTACCAAATAGTTCATTTTGATTTTTTGATTCATGAGTGATGACTACTATAGAAAAGATAGGACCAAGGTGATGGTAGCAGAAATGAGAGTTCTGATGAGTTACAGAATAATCAAAAGAACAAACACATAGGATTGTACACCCTTGCCAGACAAATGACTTCTTTCATTGTACAGACTGAAAGACGATGGATAAGAATTTATTAATCTACTTCCACCTATCAAAGAGAACACAATCAATAAACGAGAAAGCTTATAGCTGATTGGTAACCCATGAATCTCTGGTTTTGGCAGTACCAGAAGAACCACAAAATATAAATTGTATGTAGCAAACTCTTACACCCATCCATTGCAAATAGATTTATATATATATCATAGTTAGCTGACAGCAAATGTAAAGTGTTAACTATTTTCTAAGTTTAGGAAAACTCAAATTTTTTATATAATCTACCATTTTCTAATATTCATCACTGCCTACTAATTTAATTTGAATTGGACATTATTTTTACAGAGAAACATGACAACTTGGACATGTGCTGTTTATTAATAAGTCTACTAAATACCTCACCCACCCCATAGATAATACTGCACCCATATAGCATTAAATATCTGAAGTTTTTGAAGGACTAGACAAAAACCAGGCTCTGCACTTTATATCAAATGTATAAAATTAGTTACCTTCACCTACTAATAATATAAAAGATGCAACAAATATGCAGCATACTCACATAAACCTTTATCTCAGAGTACTTTTTTATTTTAATTTATTATGTTGAGATGGTTTCAAGTGTCCCACTCACTTTACACCCTCTGCACACTGCATCATTCCCTACCATGCCCCATGCAGTCTCTTTCCACCTCCATTTCCCCTCCCTCCCATTCCACCCACCCTTTTCCTCTGGCTATTGCTACCCTGTTGGCTGTATATATGTGTTATGTATATATGATTTTGACTAATTTTTAACCTTCTTTGGTCCCATCCCCTCTTCCCCCTTCCCTCTGACAGCTGTCCATCTATTACCTGTGTCCCTGCCTCTATTTCTATTTTGTTCCTCAGTTTATTGTGTTTGTTAGATTTTACCTGTAAGTGAGATCAAATGGTATTTGTCTTTCTCTACCTGGCTTATTTCACTTAGCATGCTAATCTCCAGGTCCCTCCATGCTATCACAAAATGCAAGATTTCCTTCTTTTGTATGGCTGTGTAGTATTCATTGTGCAAATGTATCACAGCTTTTAAAATTACTTGTTCACTAATGATCACTAGAGTTGTTTCAAACAATCCACTGTGACATAATTGCAGCTATGAATACATATGCACATTATATATACATGTGCATGTGTGTGTATAACTGGAAGAAAAATGCAAAGTAACTTACTATATTATTAGTATAGTAGTGATATTATAGTAGTTCATTTGTCCATATAACTACATTGTAATTATGTTGCTTTTACATTTTTTTTTTTTGTATTTTTCTGAAGCTGGAAACGGGGAGAGACAGTCAGACAGACTCCCGCATGCGCCCGACTGGGATCCACCCAGTACGCCCACCAGGGGCAACGTTCTGCCCACCAGGGGGTGATGTTCTGCCCCTCCGGGGTGTCACTCTGTTGCAACCAGAGCCACTCTAGCACCTGGGGCAGAGGCCAAGGAGCCATCCCCAGCGCCCAGACCATCTTTGCTCCAATGGAGCCTTAGCTGCGGGAGGGGAAGAGAGAGACAGAGAGGAAGGAGAGGGGGAGGGGTGGAGAAGCAGATGGGTGCTTCTCCTGTGTGCCCTGGCCGGGAATCAAACCTGGGACTTCTGCACGCCAGGCCGATGCTCTACCACTGAGCCAACCGGCCAGGGCACTTTTACATTTAAAATAATATAAAATAAAATGCATTGGTCCAGTTTTTTGTCTTAGTAAACAGAATATAGTGACATCTCTTTCAGACAATTTAGAACATGTATAGACTCAAAGTTAACAACCTAAACATCTACATAAAAATTAGGAAAGAAAAGCAGTAAAGTATAACAATCTTAAAATATGATATCCCCCATGTAATAGTCCCCTGTGGCTGTTGTAACAAAATATCATATATAGGGATGCTTTAAACAACATAAATGTATTCTCTTACATCTTTGGAGGCCATAAACTCAAAATCAAGTTGTCAGCAGAGTTGGTTTCTTCTGGAGGCCTTGAAGGAGAATCTGTTTTATGTCTTTCACCTAACTTCTGGTAGTTGCTAGCAATCCTTGTGGTGTCCTCTCTAATGAATGATTTACTCCAACTTCTGCTTTTTTCTTCACATAAAATTCTTCTTTGTGTGTCTTCATCTATTATTTTTTATATGGGCACATCAATGATTTATAATCCAGAGTGATCTTATTGCAAGGTCCTTAATTTAATCACATCTGTGGGGAACTTTCTTGTAAATATGATTACATACGGAATGAACACAACTTCTGATAGTTCATCATTCAACCACTCTATGGGGTGATTTTGGAATAAACCCAATACACCACTTTGCAAGCAGATAGCTGCCACAAATAAAACAATTCTTTGCTATTGGTCTGATTTGCCTTTTCATGTTGACTACCCAGGAGCTTTTAGACAATTTAGAAGGTCATCTGAATTTGCTATGAAAAGTCATGATAGAATCATTTTGCTGAACTCACTTCTGGTTTTGTTTTGTGACCCTGGTTGTGTTTATCTTCTCTTTTCTTTGTTTTTAATTTATGAAGCCTTTGCTGTATCTTGTGAGTTTTGCCATCTTAAAACTTTTCTGGAAAAAGACAGAGTACATCGATAATATAGTTTTTATAAGCTGAATTTTGTACCTCCCCTCCAATTCATAATTTGAAGTTTTAATTCCCAGTACTTCAAAATGTAATCATATTTGGATAATAGGCTTTTAAAGAGGTAATTAAATTAACATAGGTTAATTAGACTGGACCCTGGAATAATTGATGTCCTTATAACAAGAGGAGATCAGAACACAGACAGAGGGACAGTCATATAAGAGAGCAATGGGAAGATGGCCATTGGTAAACCAAGGAGAAAAATCTCAGAAAATAAAACAAAACAAAACAAAAAACCCAATTTGTAAACACTTTGATCTTGAATGTCCAAGAACTATGAGACAATAAATACATATTCTTTAATTTAAATAACCCAGTCTATAGTATTTGTTATAGCAGCCTTTTTTATAAATAAATTTTTATTAATTTTAATGAGATGACATCAATAAATCAGGGTACATATATTCAAAGAAAACATGTCCAGGTTATCTTGTCATTCAATTCTGTTGCATACCCATCACTCAAAGTCAGAATGTCCTCCATCACCTTCTATCTAGTTTTCTTTGTGCCCCTCCCCCTCCCCCTCTCCCTTTTTCCCTCCTCCCTCCATTACCACCACACTCTTGTCCATGTCTCTTGGTCTCGTTTTTATGTCCCACCAATGGGGGATCAGGCAGTTTTTGTTTTTTTCTGATTTACTTATTTTACTCCATATAATGTTATCAAGATCCCACCATTTTGTTGTAAATGATCCGATGTCATCATTTCTTATAGCTGAGTAGTATACCATAGTGTATATGTGCCACATCTTCTTTATCCAGTCTTCTGTTTTGTTTTTTTTTACAGTGATTAAGGCCTTTAAGCAAACTCTTGGCCAATACAGCAAGAATCCATAAAAGAGTAGTGTCCTTAACATGTTCACCAAGTCCAAGTTGGCACCAACACCATTCTAAATCCCTGCAAATGCAACCCAACCCCAGTTCAGTCCATTAGGAGCTGTCACAAAAAGCAGGAGTCCAGGAAAAGTCCACATCCAGGAAAAGTCCGCATGGCACTGGAATTGTTGTCATAATTCTATACTTTGCAGCTCATGTCCAAGTCCCAATGACTGCTGCTTCTAGCTGGTAATGATTCAGGTAGACTGGAAAAGCCATCTGCAGCATGTGTGGAGATAGAGATTCTGTTCTCCTCTTCCTGGAGAGATGAGACCAGGTTGCTTTTTCCTGGAACTCTGCAACTGTGGCATGGTAAAGAGAACCTTGGGATACACTAAACTGGGTGGCAAAGGTAGATTCATAATAGAAGTTGGCAAAAGGGGGAAAGAGAGCTCTAAATTAGGAGTAGGTCCCAGCCTGAAATATGAATGGGGCATTGAGGTAGGAGGAAGAAAGGAAACACTATATATAAAACAAAGCAGCAGAAAATAGGACTATCAACACCCATAACAGAGATCTTCGAGGGAAGAATAAAAAACCTAACTATTCAGACAAGACATAGTTAAGTGGCCCTTGTGCAAGTGAGATCAGTTTACCTGCTTCTTGGAAGAAATACCCTAGGCTCATCCACAGTGTCGTAGATGGGGCCAAAGGCCCTGGGCATCTTCAGCCTTCAGTGGCAAACTCCAGCATTCTGGGCAAGGTTAGGTCTTAGGTGGATGGAGCAGGGCTGGAAGAGACTGAACCCTCCCTTAGAGGAGTGAGGGAGAAGCCTACCTTCCAGTGTCCCTTTTTCCTCACAGCAAAGGCATGTAAGCCTGGCAGGCTTTAGCTCAATGACCTTCCTTTTCACTATGGAAGCAGGACCCAGATGGAATCCTATGAGACCCCTTTGGGGCATTGGAGCCTTTAAGGGAATATCCTAAAAGCTAGTAGTTCACTTTATCTCTATTGGGCATTTTCTGCCTCTTGGTACCTTAAAAACCATGCTCAGAAGATCTCACTGAGGGATTTGAGGATCCCCATCCACCTATATAAATCTTTTTCATATATCTGGAGCTATTTGGAAAAAGCCAAAACAGTGTTATTAGCTGGATCAAATAAAATAAGGTAGAAGTTTGCACTCCCCCCTTTAAAAAAATTTTAATTGACTTTAAAATATTTGCTGGGTACACTTTAATAATACCTTGACTTTAAAGATTGTAAGAAATACCCATAATTTGAAAGGCTTGACAAAATACAGTAAATGCTTTTGCTATATATGCAGGAGTATTGTCAGTTTAATCAGTTTAGGAAATCCAATAATAGAAAAATACATACAGATAATGAGCTATAACATGCTTAGCAGCCTCTCCTGTTCTGACAGAGGTAACTATAAATCCAGAATATGTATTCACTGTAACATGGACATAGGACTGTTGCCAAATGAAGGTACATAAGTAACATCCATTTACCAAAGTTGTCCTGGTAGGAGTCCTCGAGGGTTAACTCCAAATGAAGGGACAGATTGTAGTATAGGACCCCTTGGACGGGATTTACCAATCTGCCGTGCTGCTTCCCGAGAAAGTTGAAACTGTTTACACAAGGCTGCAGCATTCTGGTGATGAATAGTATGAGACTGAATTGCTTGATCTGTCATGGTTGCTCCAAATAATTTTTTTGGGGGTAGCTTGATCAACAAGGGCATTCCCTTGTGCTAAAACTCCAGGGAGCATGGAGTGAGCTCGAGTATGTCCTATAAAACATGGAGTTCTATGTTGACATACAAGTCTTCGAAGAAGGAAGAACTGTGTAGCAACCTTTTAAATTCATATAATGCTTAAATATAAGAAAACCTTTTTTATTTTTTCAAAATTAGTACTTAGGAAGAACTGCCATACAGTCTACACACCAGAATATTATAGGGCATTCTAGAACTATTTTTTATTGTAAAAAAATATATAGTGTGGGAGGAGGGTTAGTCTTAAATGACTATAATTAATGCTATTTGGGATATTTTAAGAAGGTCTCCTGACAAAATTGGTAAAAAGAATTATATCAAAATGTAATGAATTATTTTGTAATTATATCTTAGTTTATAACCTCACAGTTTCAAATGTTAAATGTTATGTTAAACAATATTTTAAAATAACACTCTAAAAACTTACACATTAATTAAAATATATGTCTTCTGGTCAAGATGGCGTAGGGAAACACAGGACTTGCACTCTCCCACAATCAAATCAAAATTACAACTAAACTTCAGAACAACCATCATTCAGAACTGCCTGAAATCTAGATGAACAGAAATCCGACAACTAAGGATGTAAAAGAGAAGACCATACATAGACTGGTAGAAGGAACAGAGATGTGAAATAGGTTGGTCCCATACCCACATATGGTAGATAAAATCTAGAGGGATATCTCAGCAGTGGAGGTCCTCCCCTAAGGAGAGAGGGGCCTAAGCTTCATACCAGGCCACCCAGCCAAGAATTTTAGAGTCAAGAAGAAAAGTCCCATAACATCTGGCTGTAAACACAAACCAGTGAGGATTGTCACTGAGACAGAACAGTGGGAGTCCCAGGCAGTCTCTCTTTAAGGGGTTTCTGCAGAGACTCTCTCTCTCTGAGCTTCTGCACTGTGAGAGCAGTTTGAAAGGCACCAGGGACATACGGAAAGAAACTGAATGGTCTGGCATTAGAGTGAGAAGTAGAGGAGCAGCTTTATCCCAGATCGAAGTGCTGGAAGAAGACATTGTTTCTTTGGTGAGTTCTCCCTCACAGAGCCAGCAAGAGGGCAATATATCTGAGTCTCATCAATCTGGTCAACACTATTCACCCTGAGCTGATGATTCCTTGGGACTCTGCTCCACCAACTTGTGAGCCCACCCAAGCATTTCTAGCAGTTTTTCCATATAAATGGCCTATCTGGGTTACTGTTACAAAATTTTTTAAAAATCTTTTGAACAATCATCATCTGGCATTGTTGTGCTTCATACCTCTCACTAAGTAGCCTCATGCCTGGCACTACTGCCAGTTAACATTAGCTCATAACTTGGCCTCTCCTGTGAACCTACAAGTCCAGAAAAAGTAGTAGCAATCTGCAGGTCATTCTGTAACTCATGCTGGATGACCCTGGGCAGAACATAGGTGGTGACTGACCTTGGCCTGTATGTTTCAGGAGGCTGCAGAGCAGCACAGCTAGTGGATAGCTTCAGACCACATACAGGCACCACCCAACCCCTTTAAAAGTGACAAATTCAAGGGGAAGATTTAGCAGGCACCAGAGCCCCTCTGAAATAAATCCTTCTCTGTGAAGTTGGCTGCTGCACAGCTGAGTCTCCAGAGCGGTTGTAGCCAGTCCTTGTAGCCAATTGGAAATCCTTCCCATATATGTGCCAATAGCTATTAGGGATCAACTACAACAGGAGTCTGTACATGACCCACACAGAGTGGGAGCAGGCATATCTAGTGAGCCCATTTTGGGTAAATGGGGATGCTGTGCCACTAGATACTTCAGGACACCTCCTACATTAGGCTATGCAACTGAGCCCAAGAGATAAAGCAGCTCTACTTAATACATATAAACAAACTCAGAAAGGCTGCCAAAATGAGGAGACAAAGAAGCATGTCCCAAATGAAAGAACAGACAAAATGCCAGCAGAAGAACTAAACAAAATGAAGACAAGCAAGCTACTAGATGTAGATTTCAAGCATTGCTTGTAAGAATACTTGTACTCAATGAACTTAAGGGCAGGGTAGATGAACTTAGAGAAAACTTTTATAATATAAAAAAAGACATAAAAACTATCAAAAAGAATCAGACAGAAATGGAGAATACACTAACTGAAATGAAGAATAATTTACAGGGAATCAACAGTATATTAGATAAAGCCAAGAATAAAACAGTGATTTGGCATATAAGGAAGCAAAAAAACACTCAATGAGAACATAAAAAAGAAAAAAAAGAATCTAAAAAAAATAAAGATAGGGTAAGGAGCCTCTGAGACAACTTAAGCATAGAAACATTTGCATCGTGGGGGTGCCAGAAGGAGAACAGAAAAAGCAAGAAATTGAAAAACCTTTTGAAAAAATAATGGCTGAAAAATTCCCTAATGTAGTGAAGGAGGTAGATATACAATTCCAGGAAGTATGAAGAGTCCCAAGAAGGTTAATTCAAAAGCACACACCAAAGCACATCATAATTAAAGTGTAAAAGGTTAAAGTCAAGAAGAGAATTTTAAAAGCATCAAGATAAAAGCACTTAGTTACTTTCAAGGTAGCTCCCAAAAGATGGTCAGCTGATTTCTCAACAGAAACTTTGCAGGCCAGTAAAGATTGGCAAGAAATGTTTAAAGTGATGAAAAAACAAAAACAAAAATAAAACTGCAACTGAGTTTACTCCACCCACCAAAGCTATTATTTAGAATAAAGTGACATATAAAGAGTTTCCTGGACAAAAAAGGCAAGAGTTCATCCCCACAAACTAGTATTATTTGAAATGTTAAAGGATCTTCTTTAAAAAAAAAGAAGACAAAAAAAGTTAAAAATATGAACAATAAAATGGTAATAAATATATGTCTACTGACAATTGAATCTAAAAAACAAAATAACAATAATCAGAACAGAAATAGACACAGAGATTCAGAGAATATTTTGAAAATTTCCAGATGTAATAGACAATGGTGGTGGTGAGGGAAAAATAAGGGATTAAGAAGTACAAATTGATAGCTATAGAATAGTCATGAGGATGTATAGTACAGCATAGGGAATATAGTCTATAATATTCTAATAACTGTATGGTGTCAGGTGGGTACAAGATTTAACAGAATAATCACTTAGTAAGTTATATAATTATCTAGTCACTGGTTATACACCTGAAATATAATGTATAATGACTGAAACTGAAAAAATAAAAAAGAATGATTTAAATATATTAAAAACCATCACATTAAGTTGTGTATACAAAATAAATAGAATAAAGATCTACTATAATATTGTATAAATAGGTTGGGAGACTTGTGATTTGCTACAAAATTTCCAGGGATAATACCATAGAAAATCTAAAAAGTGCTAATACTTATTTCAAAGAACCTAGACAGAAATTCTACCTTATAAATGTGTTAGATGATCTCCAAAGTGGTTGTGTTGATTATTGTTCTTGTACTTGATGGAGGAATCTTAAGTGATGTAACATACTGCAGTGGCCAGCCTCTATAAAGCCCCAAATGATCCACACATTCTGGTATTCTGGGGTAGTTTCCTTTCTTATTGAATAGACCTGACTTGGGTTGTGAGGATGATAGAAAGTGGCACTGAAGACTAGGTCATGAAAGAAATTGTGGCTTTCACTTTAAAATGAAGCCTCTTACCAAGGTCTTATACCAATGTGCCAGGCATGCGGGAGTCTGTCTGACTGTCTCTCCCGTTTCCAGCTTCAGAAAAATACCAAAAAAAAAAAAAAAAGAAGAAGAATAAAAAATAGACTGTTAAACAAATAGAAACCATGACTTGTTGGTTACAAAGTTTCCCAGTCTTTCTGAAGCACAACAATGTTAAAAATAAGAAATAGCTTCTAGAAAAAGATTAAATTTAGAGCATTTCTGAAAAATATTTTAATAATAAAGCTTAAGGTATAACTTTTAAAATCCTTAAAATGTCAGAAGAATTTAAGAATGATCATTTAAGGTGATTTTTTTTCTTACCTTCAGACAAACAATTCTTCTAAGAAGATCAGTAATTTCATCAGAAGCCAAAGTATAGGGCCACTTATCTTTAAGAGATCTATGGATGTTCTTTTTGTTTAATGAGTAAACAAAAGCATGGATTCAAAGGAGACCCACAAAGGTTTCAAGAGGCTAGCAAACAATGATAGCTTGCAGCTTAGCTTGCACTAGAAAGTATGGAAATAGTGAGAAATGAAAGGAGACAGTTGGGCCACCAAATTTCTACAGAAAGTGGACAGATTAAGAAATGTATTGTACTTAGTTGAAAACATAGTTTACCCCTCATGAAAGAATGATTAAGGAAGTGGAACCAAATCTCAGATGATAGAGCCAAAAGTCATGAAGAATCATTTCTAGGCAAAGGTAGGATGGATTTTTAAATAAGAAATTTCCAGTGTATGCCCAACTGTACTTCATGATTCTATGGATTAGTGAACCTTGTGTGCCTCTCTTACTCCTATTTTTTGAGTAGGTGTGTCTATAACAGTGATCCTTTCTCTGTAATATCATTGCTTGGTGTATGGGAAGATAACCTGTCTCTTCAGCTCATAGATACTCATATTGAGAGGAACTACATTTGAAGAGCTGTACTTAGGATGTCTATACAAATGACTCAACCACTCTGAACCAGATTTAGGTTATGGGAATCTGGACTTTGAGATGACATTGTAACAAGGGGATGAGAGTCACATACATGAGTCCTAATAGATGTTAGTGTGTTGATGAGGATTCTCCACAGCATCATTCAGGGACCCAGATTGATCAAGGATTTGCCATCTTTAGCATGTTACTTCTAAGGTCACTTTACATATTTCAATTACAGTATCAGCAAATTTGAGTAAAATTGTTTTTATTAAGGCCCTGACCAGATGGCTCCATGGATAAAGTGTTGACCCAGGGTGCCAGAGGTCTAGGGTTCAGCCCTTAATCAGGGCATGTCCAAGAAGCAATCAATGAATACACAATTAACAACTAAGTGAAACAAGGTGTGAATGCTTCTCTTTCTCTCCCCCCTGACAAATCAATGAAAAAAAATTTTTTAATAAATAATAGTTTTATTAAGTATGAAATGAAATAAAACATGTATTTTTTAGATTAAAAAATTATTTAGAAATTAAATTTAGTGGGGTAACATTGATCATGTTTCTTAATTTGGACATGTACATATGTATAAGTAAATTAAGAAATTAAAAATTATATTTAAAATTGATTATTTAAATTACATTTTCTAAAAATTATATTTTATAAACTTGGTTAAAATAATTATTTTTTAGATTTTGTCATTGAGAAAATGGGAAATTACCTTATGTGTGGTGGCATTTTCTATTAAAGCATATACAAAATTTTTCTAAAGTTATTAATTCACAGCTATGCTACATAAAGCTTCCAAAAATGTGTTCTGAAAAGTAATATCCCTAGATATACTAAAAAAATACTAGTTTCTTAGTCGTAGGGAATCCAGTGCCTATCAACATATTAAGGGCTCTAAAAGGCCTTTTATTTTTTTCTGTGAAGCTATCTATTCATTTATTTGTTCATTTCATACTTTACTTTTATTGATTTTAATTTATTGTGTTTACATAGATTCTAGTGTTGCTCCGAATGCATCCCCCATATTCCTTTTAACGCCTCTCTTGCTCCCCTCCCCATCGCGCCCTCCCCCCTTCCCTTCAGGTTTATCCCATCCTGTCATCCCCTTTACCTCTGTTCTCTCTTCCTCTGGTCCATTTGATCTCTCCTCTGTCTCAATTCTGTTCCTCAGTTCACATTGTTTATTGGATTCCTCAAATGAGTGAGGTTATATGATTTTTCTTTTTCTGTCTGGCTTATTTCAGCTAACATAATATTTTCCAGGTCCATTTATGTTGTCACAAAAGGTAAGATTTCCTTCTTTTTCATGGCCCCATAATATTCCACTGTATATATGTACCACTTCTTTTTAATCCACTCGTCCACTGATGAACACTTGGGCTGTTTCCAGATCTTCGCTAATGTGAACAATGCTGCCATAAACATGGGGGTGCATTTCTCCTTTTGAAACAGTGCTATGGTGTTTTGGGGGTATATTTGTAAAAGTGGGATAGCTGGGTCAAAAGGCAGTTTGTTTTTTAATTTTTTGAGGAATCTCCAAACTGTTTTCCACAGAGGCTGCACCAGTCTGCATTCCCACCAGCAGTGCAGGAGGATTCCCTTTTCTCCACATCCTTGCCAGCACTTACTCTGTGTTGTTTTGTTGATGAGTGCCATTCTGACTGGTGTGAGATGATATCTCATTGTGGTTTTAATTTGCATTTCTCTAATGATTAGTGCTGTTGAGCATTTTTTCATATGCCTATTGGCCATCTGTATGTCCTCTTTGGAGAAATGTCTATTCATTTCTTTTGCCTATTTTTTGATTGGATTGTTTATCTTCCTGTTGTTGAGGTTTACAAGTTCTTTATCAAGTTTGGTTATTAACCTCTTATCATAAGCATTTTAGAGGAAAACATAGGCAGTAAGCTCTCCAACATCTCTCGCAGCAATATATTTGATAATTTATCTCCATAGGCAAGGGAAATAAAAGACAGGATAAACAAATGGGACTATATCAAACTAAAAAGCTTCTGCACAGCTAAAGACAATAAGAATAGAATAAAAAGACAAACTACCCAATGAAAGGCCTTTTAAGAAAAAAACTAATTTAATTTTGTTTGAGCCAACATTTGCCAGTCATGAATTATTAAAGAGACAACTCTCTCTAGTTTTTAAAAACAGACTTTATTTTAGAGCACCTTTATATTTACTGAAAGATTACCTAGAAAATACATAGACCCCCATCCCCCTGGCATACAGTTTCTCCTATTATTAACATCTTTCTTGCATTATTGTGGTACATTTGGTATAATTTGTAACTGAATATTAATACAATATTATTAATTAAAGTCAATAGTTTATATTATGTTTCATTCTTTGTATTGTTTGAACATACTCCTCATCCCCAAGCCCCACCCAAAGGCAAATATTTTTCTAATTTTTATTAACATAGCTTAGCTTTGACTCTTATTGATTTACATATAAATAGAGTTACACATCATGTGCTCTTTGGGGGGTCTCATTTTTTTCACCTAACAGGATATTTTTGAGATTTATCCATGTTGTCTTGCTGTATAACTAGTTCATCTATTCTTATTACTGAGTAATATTATACCAAAATTTGTTAATCTATTATTCTGTTTATAAACATTTGGGTTATTTCTAGTTTGACATGATCATGACTAAAGCTGAAAGAAGCATTATTCTATAAATATTTTTGAACACATGTTTTTATTTTGTTGTGTGTATTAAGAGGTATAAATTTCTAAAAGAGCAATTTCACAGTGACGGGTAGATGTGTTTTGAAGTTTATAAACTTTATGAATTTTCAAAGATGGTTCTCCCTATTTAATTTCCATTGTCAGTGTATGAGCATCCCAGTTTCATATACTCAGCATTTGGTATTATCAATCTTTTAAAATACTATTAATTCTAGTGAAATAATTTATTGCAGTTTAATTTGAATTTTTCTGAGACTAATAATGATTTTCATACATCATTTTCTGTGAACTGTCTGTTCAAATATTTTGCCCATTTTTTAGAGATTGTAGAACTTCTTTAAATATTTTTAATTTTAATTAAGCACAATTTATTAATTTTTCTTTTATAATTAATATATTTTGTCTTATCTACAAAATCTTTGCCTGTCCTAGATAGTGCCCTGTGTTATAGACACTTTATTATTTTCCTATTATATGTAGATTCATCTTGCAATTCAAATTAATATTCATATATATATATAGTGGAGGGAAGCTTTAGGTTTATCCCATACAAAAATCCAGTTGTTCTGCCATCATTTGTTGAAAAACATTTTCTTTCTTTAATGTCTTTCTGCGTTTGATGAAAATCAATTGTGTGGGTTTATTTCTAGAAGTTTATTCCGTTCCATATATTTAATGTGTCTATCTATACTGTCTTCATTACTGAAACTTTGTAATGTTTCTTGAAATTAGTAGTCCTTCAACTTTCTTCTTTTCCAAAATTGTCTTGGCTATCTTAAGGCTTTAGCATTTTTAATAAGTTTTAGAATTGCTTTGTCAATATCTTCCAAAATTTCTGCTTGGATTATACACTAGTTAAAATTGGGTTGAATTTACATATCAAATTGAAAAAATGAAAATCTCAACAATATCAAAATTTTACCCCAATAACATTTTCTAGTGATTTAGGTTAAAAATAAAATATATCAACCAGTTATGGTTTATAAATTTCTGTGTGGTTTTCCAAAAGTTTTCTTAATTTCATTTATAATTATTTTGATTAAATTATCAACAATATTTAAAAATTTTTATTTGTTTATTTCAGAATAGAGGCAGAGACAGGGTCACAAGGAACAGATGGACAGCTGTCAGATGAAAGGGGGTGAGGGGATGGGGTCAGAGAAGGTGAAGGGATTAGTGAACTTATATATACATAATACATAGATATAGATAACAGGATAGCCAATGTCAGAGGGGAGGGAGGATGGAGTTAGGGGGATGGCATTGGGGGACAAGAGGGTGGGGATAAGGGAGTTATATTGAGTGGGACACTTGAATCCATGTTAACACAATAAATTAAAATTAATAATGGAATAGACATTTTATAACTTGATCAAAGTATCTTACAACTTTTAAAATTAGTATTTCTCATCAATGTTTTCTAGATTTTTTATTATATGTCTGTGATTAATGACAATGTTTTTTTGTTTTTTTTTGACAGAAACAGAGAGTGGGACAGATAGGGACAGGTAGATCGGAAGGGAGAGAGATGAGAAGCATCAATTCTTCATTGCGGATTCTTAGTTGTTCATTGATTACTTTCTCATATTTGCCTTGACTGGGGCTACAGCAGACAGAGTGACCCCATGCTCAAGCCAGGGACCTTGGGCTCAAGCCAGAAACCTTTAGGCTCAAGCCAGTGACCTTGCACTCAAGCTGGCAACTTGGGGTTTTGAACCTGGGTTTTCTGCATCCCAGTCTGACTCTCTATCCACTGTGCCACCACCTGGTCAGGCAATAACAGTGTTTCTTTTTTTGTTGTTTTCTTTTATTTCTTTTTCTTAATTGCTAGGCTAGGACTTTCAGTACACGGTAAATAATAGTAGTGAGAATATATATTCTTGTTCTTCCTTCAATGTAGGAGGAAAACAGTCAATATTTCACCATTAAATAATTTTTTTTATAAATTTTTAATAGACATTCTTTACAAAATTGAGAAAGTTTACTGATTTTATTCAACGACTGTGTTAAATTTAGTCAGATTTTTTTTGACAGAGACAGAGAGAGAGAGATAAAGAGAGGGACAGATAGTGATAGACAGACAGGAAGGGAGAGAGATGAGAAGCATCAATTCTTGTGGCACCTTAGTTGTTCACTGACTGCTTTCTCATATGTGCCTTGATGGGGGGAAGGGGGACTACAGCAGAGCAAGTGACCCCTTGCTCAAGCAGCAACCTTGGGTTCAAGCTGGTGAGTTGTGCTTAAACCAGATGAGCCTATGCTCAAGCCAGCAACCTTGGGTTTTAAACCTGGGCTCTCTGCGTCCTTGTCCAATGCTCTATACATTGTGCCACCACTTGGTCAAGCGATCATATAACTTTCTACTTTATTTTATTAATGTGGTTAATTGACTGATTTCACTTGCATTAATGTATTATTATCCTTTTTGTACAAGTCAATGTATTATGATCTTTTTAATGCATTGCTGGATTTGACATATTAATATTGTTTGTGTGCGTGTGTGCTTACTTATTTTTATATTGCAGGGTTTGATTTGATAACATTTTGTTAAGGATTTCTGTATGTATATTCATGAAAATAATGATTTTTAATTTTATGACTTGTATTGTGCTTTTTGGGTTTTTGTATCAAGTATATGCTAGACCCCCAAAAATATAAAGTAGTATTTATTCTCTCTTCTACTATTTTTTATTCAGAATTGCAGTGATTTTTTTTCTTAATTGTTTTTGAACTCCCCAGTGAAATCATCTGGGCTTAAAGTTATTTTTAAGGAAAAATTTTTAATTTTAAAAAGTCATTGTATTTAAGAGATACAGAGCTAGTCAGATTTTCTATACCTTCTTGTGGTAGCTATTTTTTACTAGGAAATAGTTCATTTTTCATTATTGTTAAATTTATTTACAAGTTTTTTATAATATCCATTATTTTTGAATTTCTGTAGTATCAGTAGAGATGTCTTCTATTTTTATTCTTGATATTGCTAGTTTGTATTCTCATTACCATCTGTCTATCATCTATCATCTATATTATTCTTGGTAGAGATTTATCAATTCATTTATTTTTTTAAGGAAGTAACTTTAGCCTCTAGATATCTCTGCATTTTTGAAGGGTGGGGTTGTTTTGTAAATCATTGATTGCTAATCTCGTCTTTATTATACTTAGCTCATAAGATATGAGCTTTTTAACTTTTTATAATGTATGCATTAAAGCTAAAATACTTTCCCCATTGTTTTAACTGTATGTTATCTTTCAGTTTAAACTATTTTCAAATTTTCCTTGTAATATTTTCTTTGACACATGGGTCATTTATAAGTGTTTTATTTAATTCTCAAACATTTTGGGACTTCCTAGATATTTTGGTTTTGATTTCTAATTAAGTACCATTATAGTCAAAGAAAGTACTATTATTTTAAGGTTCTTGCAATCCTTTTGATAAACATTCCATGTTTACTTGAGATGTATGTCTTCTATTATTATTGAGGAGTATGTTCTATAACTTCATTTATTTATTTTTTTAGTGAGAGAAGGGGAAGCAGAGGGACAGACTCCGGTATGCACTCTGAAGGGGATCCACTTGGCAAGCCCACTAGGGAGCAATGCTCTGCCCATCAGAGGCCATGGCTCCCTTGCAACTAGAGCCATATATTTTAGCCCCTGAGGCAGAGGTCATGGAGCCATCCTCAACACCCAGGGCCAAATTGCTCAAGCCAATTGAGCCATAGCTTCAAGAAGAGAAGAGAGTAAGAGACAGGGTGTGTGTGTGTGGGGGGGAGAAACAGATGGTTGCTTCTCCTGTGTGCCCTGATCAGGAATCAAACCTGGGACATTCACACACCAGGCCATGCTCTACCACTGTGCTAACTGGCCAGGACCTATAACTTTCTAATAAATAAAGTCTCTTGATATTATGTATGCAAATCTTAAAATCATTACTAAAATGACTTATTTGTACAATTAATTGAGAAAAGAGTTCTGAAATGTGCAACGATGATCATGGATTTGTCTATTTGCATGTTTAGTTTTGTCAGCTTTTGCATTATGTATATTGAATCTTTGATATTAGGTATATATCCACTTAAAATTGTTATATCTGCCTATGGAATAGATGCTTTTGTAGTTATATGCTTCCTCTTTTTTCTTTTTTTCTTTTTTTTTGTATTTTTATGAAGTTATAAACGGGAAGGCAGTCAGACAGACTCCTGCATGCGCCTGACCGGGATTCATCCGGCATGCTCACCAGGGGGCGATGCTCTGCCCATCTGGGGCATTGCTCTGTTGCAACCAGAGCCATTCTAGCACCTGAGGCAGAGGCCACAGAGCCATCCTCAGCACCCGGGCCAACTTTGCTCCAATGGAGCCTTCGCTGAGGGAGGGGAAGAGAGAGACAGAGAAGAAGGAGAAGGGGAGGGGTGGAGAAGCAGATGGGCGCTTCTCCTGTGTGCCCTGGCTGGGAATTGAACCTGGGACTCCTGCTTGCCAGGTCGACGCTCTACCACTGAGCCAACCGGCCAGGGCTGCTTCCTCTTTTTTAATTATTAATATGATAGGGTTTAGTTCTATCTTATTGCTATTTACTTTCTATTTATTTCACTTTTTTATTTCTTGTGTCTTTTTTAAATTAATGAAATACCTTTTAGTATTATTTAACTTTATTAGCCTTTTTAGAGATTACTCTTTGAATTTATTTTTAATGATTACTCTAGATATTAAAATATGAATATTTAACTTACCATTGTTTAAACCTTAAGTTAATATTGAGCCACTTTATTTATAATGTAAGAACCTTAAAACAATGTAATTTTATTTGGAACTCCTCTTACTATTTGTGTTATTGTTGCCTTATAACTCCCATAATGCATTATTATTTATTGCTTTAAACAATGATCTTTTTTGATATTCTTTTTGTAAACCCAAATTTCTTTCTGGTATTATTCTCTTCAACCTAAAGCATTGATGATGAATTTTCTTACCTTTCTTTTGAAAGATTTTTATTGGTTATAGATATTTGGGTTTCAGATATGTAAAGGTTTGGGATTCTTTCTTTCAAATATGTAAAGATTTTGTCTTTTGATTTCTGATGAACAGTCAGTCATTATTTTTATCATTGTTCCTTTATATAATTTATTTTTTTTGGTTGCTTTTATGGTTTTTCTTTATATCTTGGATTATAGTCATTTTATCATTATATGCCTAGTTTTGTTTGTCTCTGTGTTTACTCTTATTGGAGTTAACTTAATATCCTAGATCAGTGATTTTTTTTCATTTCAGTTGAGATAATTTTAAATACTTTTCTGCTTTTTTTCTCTATGACCTTTTTTTTTGAGATTCAATTATGTGAACAAGTCCAGCTGGGGGTGAGGACGACGGAGACACAAAGACCCGACTCTGGGGACCAGGTTCAGTGACACAGATCCACTTTATTCAGGAAGTAAGCTAGCTTATATACATGGGTTCAGCCAATAGGATGTTACAGAGTGTTCTTCATAGCCAATGGCTGAAAAGATTAGGGACCTGCATGGTTGGCGCCAAGTCACAGCCTTATAGCAGGTGAGCTTCCTTCCTGGGTATGCCCAGGAGGCTTCTGGGAGCTGGAGTATTCTCACAGCATTGCATTAGCTGCAGCTACTAGGAATGTGCTCTGCATTCCACCCACAACTCCCCCTTCTCTTTTAATTAAGGCCAATTGGATTTGATGAATGACAGCTTGCTGTTGTTGTAGCTTCTGAATGCTACACATTATGCAAGGGAACCCTAGTAGAACTAAAACAACTAAAATACCTATTATACTATATGCTAATAGATTAGCTGGATTAAACAATGAGGCAAGCTTCTGTAATGTTTGACTAGTTAGGAAATAGAACAGGGGTCTTAAGCAGGAGATTCCTCCTATGGGTCGGGATGTCATTTCCCTCCCATATGTTACAGAGACCTTCTAGATGCCGTTAAACGCAGTTGCATTTTGATTGTAAAAAATGGACGTAGGTCCATGAACACTCGCTTCCCACAAAGGTCCCAGCGTCCAAACATGAAAGGGATGGCTTGCTGTGGGCTGCATACTACATATGGTTACAAGGCAGATTACACAAATTACAACAACATGACAAATCATACAATTTCAACAATTACAAAGGTACATTTCACCAGTCTCTGAGCACTTTGACAAAAGCGTAAAATGTCCTTAGCCTTCTTTCTAGCCATAGGAAAAGCTTCCCAGGGCAGGGGAAGGGCCTCCAGCAAAGCCGCCCCCAACCCCACTCAGGGTATTTCACATTGCTCAAAATACATAAGTTCATCCAACAAAGGAGCCAGTGCTCACTTGGATCATAGTCCAGGAAATTAGTCTGTGCACATGGGGCATCAGCCACCCTACTCATCTCTGCCATCCTGGCAGGTTTTACACTATCCCAAAGAGAAACACATGGCAATGGCAGTCAGCATTTCCATCTCTGCTATGGAGAGCATGATGGCATCCACCCTTATGCCCCAAAATGTCAGTGAACCCACTAGCAGCCTAGCAGGTATGCCCTGCTGTTCCAGCAGCCACTCTATGATGCAAGCCTGGCTTCCATTCATCCTCCTGCTGCAGCTGCCCCCATTTACCTTCTGGAGTCTGTGAATCGCAACCCCGGCCCAATTCTCCTCATCCTCTAAAGATGAACTGAAAACTCTAGCTCGCGCTGCCGGGCTTGAGCCCCAGGATGCCACCGCCTGTGTCTGGGAGTCAGTGGTTACTATAGCATACATTAGCAAGAACAGAGCACCAGGGCCTGGGGGCCCATCAGGGACAATTCTCTGGGCCCACCCCGCCAAAGCTTCCACATCCCCCCAGGTGATGAGGCACGCATGCCAGCTGTGAGGTCTTCTTCTCTAGCACTGAGGACCTTCTTCCCTCAGGTGTAGTCAATGTGGAGAAGGCCAGGGCTGTGGCTTTGGACAGGTGAAGACTGAACCATTTAGTGGGTCCCCAAGAAACCCTGTCAAGCAGATTGGGGGGTTCCTGGGATCCAAATTGGCTGAAAAACACAAGCATAACCTCTCCCTTGCATTAGAAGAGGGTGTGCTCCCTGCCACTGTGCCATGACTGGGTCCTTTCAGAGTCATTTCAGAGAGAGGGGCAGGGGAGAGAGAGAGTAAGAGATACAGAAAAATAGACTATACAGACAGACAGAAATAAAAAAGACACATGGGGGTATATAGGCTGGCCCATGGATCTGCAGCAGGAACACATGTTGGAGAAAATGGCATCTGAGAGGCTGGGGTGGGGTATTGAGCCCCGGCAGGGAATGTGGAAGTAGCAACTTCCACTTCTTCGGGTGGCATAGCTGATGGCGCAGTTTCTAATGTATCTAGTTTCGTTTCTGCACGCTCGGCCACGATTTTGTCAAACTCGGAGGCTAAACTACTTTCCTCCTCAGTGGAGGGGGGCAAATAGGAAGATAGGGGTTCCTCTGAAGGAGAAGTAGCCTGTAGGACCTTAGCGACTGGTGGAGGGTCTCCAGCAGAAGCATCAGTCAAGCAGACGTGTATTGCCAATAAGGCAGGAGTGAGGCTGAGAGGGAAGGCCCGTCCCTCACGTACCTCAGCCAAATGAGAGCTTGGGCCCAAGTATCCAGGCCCCAGAGCTGTGCATTCTCAATCCAGGGATTGTGACCAGAGAGAATATCCCAGTAAGTACAGAGATCCTTTTCACAAACTTCAACTCACCTACTCTGCAATAGGGCGTGCAGGGCTCGAGAGTCGGGGAGAAGGTTTCCCATTGCAGAGGGTCAGTCACCTGTCCCTTGGATGCCGGTTAGGTCCCTGCCCCACGTTGGGCACCAGTAGTGGACAAGTCCTGCCGGGGGTGAGGATGACGGAGATGCAAAGACCTGACTCCGGGGACCAGGTTCAGTGACGCAGATCCACTTTATTCAGGAAGTAAGCTAGCTTATATACATGGGTTCAGTCAATAGGATGTTACAGCATGTCCTTCATAGCAATAGCTAAAAAGATCAGGGAGCTGCATGGTTGGCGCTAAGTCACTTTCTTATAGCAGGTGAGCTTCCTTCCTGGGTATGCCCAGGAGGCTTCTGGGAGTTGGAGTATTTTCACAGCATTGCATTAGCGGCAGCTGCTAGGAATGTGCTCTGCGCTCCACCTACACAATTACATAAAACTTTGACATAGTAATATGTCACTGAGGCTTTTATTCTTTATTTTTCAATCTTTTTCCTCTCTGTGCTTTGGTCTGAACACCTACTTATCTGAATTCAATTTCACTGCTACTTTATAGTACAGTTTTTGATCTAAGACTAAGCTCATTAATAAAGTTCTGTTTTATGATATCGTACTTTTTAGTTCTAAAGTTTCTAATTAGTTATTTTCAAAGTTTTCATATCTTTTCTGAAGTTCCCTATCTCTTAATTCTTCCATCATTTCCTGCATACTCCTTAATATATTATCACAATTATTTTCAAGTTTTTATCTCTTAATATCAACATTATTATCCATAGGTCTTCTTCTGTAGGCTATATTTTCTTTTGAATTATAGCTCATTTTTTCCAGCTTCCTTGCTTGTCTAATAATTTATTTCTAATTTAACAATCTGCTTTATTGTTGAAGATGCACCATAGTTTCTGGATACTGTTATTCTCCTTTAAAAAGTGTTAAGTTAAAAAAAATATTTTATTTATTTATTTATTTGAGAGGAAGGAGAGAGAGAGAAGGAATTGCATAGCAAGAAGACTCAACTCCCATATGTGCTTTGTCCAGGAAACCTGGGGTTCTGAACCAACCACCTTAGCATTCCAAGTCCATGCTTTATCCACTGCACCACCACAAGTCAGGACAAGAGTATTGAACTTTGTTTTAGCATATACAAAGTACTTATAAACTCATTTCTATAGAGGTTTGACATTAGAGTTTTATTAGAGAGGGCTTATTTTGGTTCTGCCTTTAACCATAAAAATATATAGCCCTTAGTACTTGGGTATAATTCTTACTTCTAAGGCATGCCTCTTCTGAGTTTTTAAGGCTGAAGTGTTTACCCATTTCTTCTAACTTGGAAGAATTTGAACTCCAAACTGTCTTTTCAGTACCTCATCGGCTGACATCACCACTCAGCTCTTTTAATTCTGTATGTTCATTCTACTGATTTCTGCATGAAGTCTTGCCCAGCACATTTATAGCTTTAGACTCACCCAAGAATTTGAGAAAAATTTTTTGTACAGATATGTCTTCCTTTCTCTATGACAACTCCATTTCAGGGTATCCCCCTTAATTCCCACCTAGCCCTAACTCCAACCTCTTACTTCTCAGTACAATAAGACTAATTTTTTTCTGCTTGAGCACTATCACTTAGTCTTATACAAATTATAAATTTTCTTTAGGAGGTAAGTTGGATAAATATGAATCTAACCTAATCTGCATCCTATCTCTTAAAGGCCATATCTACTCTCATGTCTCTCTGCTTTTCGTTTATCTATTGCTTTCCAAGAGACTTGGTTTTTCTAAAGTTTATAGTTATCATCACCAAGAGAATTAGTCCAGTCCAATGCACTCTGTATTACCATAACTGGAACTCCTCTGATTACCTGGTTGTTATTTAAAATACACTTTGTAAGTAAATAAAAGAGAAGGCTTATTCAGGAGTTACCTCTAAGACAACAATTGTGGTTCTTGGTTTATTTTTTAACATGTGTCTTCTAAAACATTACATAACTTCTTCTGAATCATTTTAAATCATTAAAAATTTCACAATTAAGTGTAAACACAAATCCCTTTGGTAAAAGTACAGAACCTCATTCAATATGTCAGTGCTGGCTTCCCTGAATTCAGTTTATGTGTTAGGGAAAGCTTTTACTTTGACTGGGAAGGCTCCACCACCATGTTTTTTGGCATGTCGATTATGCAAAACTTTTAGGTACATACATGTGCCTATAATGTTTTGTATACTTACTCCACTTATTAAAGTTTCCACAAGGCATGAACAAATCATGTTATCTGTTCTTTTTCAGAAAGTTTTAATTTTACATAGCTTTTTTTTAAGCCAAAAAATGAATTCACCTTTTTTTAAAGTTTAGTTATCCTATAGCTTGAGTCTATGCTATCCCAAAGAGGTCAAGAAGAGAAAAAATAAATAGCTTGGGAGTGAGATTGCTGAACTTTGTGCCACATCTGGATTCTGCTTCTTACTTTGTCCATTTTAGCCTTTAAAATTTCATTAGTGCAGTGAGTTATGAATTTGTGTATCTCCGTGCCAGAATCTATTGTAAGTATTTACACCTGTTAATGTATTTTATGCTTGCAACAGATGGAGTTTACAGTTGAAAAAGTAGGCACAGAGACTCATTTATTTACCCAAGATCACACTCAAGTGTGACTATACACAACTATGTTATTTTACTTGAGATAAAAGAAAAAGGCTACAATTTGAATCAATGGTCTGTTACTCTTATCTATTGGATTTTGTTGCTTCTAATGTCCAGTTAATATCCTTAATCCATTTGTAACCTTTGGAGTTGGCAAATGAGCATGCCAAAGCTTACCACCTCTTCATTGTTAAACTTTCTTCCTCAGTGTTTGCATGGGCATTGGCCAGACTTTAGCCATGTCTAAATGTTTGTCTCAGGATTCTTCCCACCATCTTAAGTGTCTCCTCTATGCCAGGCATTACCTAGGTATTGGGCATAAAGTAAGATTGCTTCTGCCCTTGAGAATCTCAGTGTCTAGTAGGAAATAAATATATGTAAATATATATGAAAAGATGATAAAACTATATGCTAGACACATGAACAAAGAGCCTGAGATAATAGAAGAGGAGGCAACTAAATCTGCAACTAACCTTATTTGGGGAGTTTTAGGAAGGTTCCATAACAAAAGTGTTTTATAAACTGTCTTGAGGAATGCATAGAAATAAGCTATGTAGATAAGGTTAAGAGGAACATTTCACACAGAAGAAACAGTATGTTCAAAGTTACAAGGCAGGAATAAGCATGACTTCCTGGAGGGAACTGAAAGATCAGCCTAACTGGAATCAGCCTAATGTGGGAAAGAAGATAGAAAATAAGGCTATGTTAGCAAACGCAAGACAGATTATGAAGGAGTTTGAATTTTATCATATAGCAAACAGTAATATAATTATCCTAATCTATGGCTTGATTTCATTCCAATTCCTTGAGCAAACCCTGCCTACTCTTCACATCTGAAGCACACATAGGTAGAGTTCTTTCAGTCTTCTCTTTCTGCCCAGAATGAGTGTACAACTTGATGAGAGAGTAAGTATTCTCAGTCCTGTTGAATTTAAAAATCAAGCTTACTTTGAATATGCTTCATAATTTTTCTTTTGCCCTTTCAAGATATATTTGTTAAGAATCTGGGCCCTGGCCGGTTGGCTCAGCGGTAGAGCATCAGCCTGGCGTGCGGGGGACCCGGGTTCGATTACCGTCCAGGGCACATAGGAGAAGCGCACATTAGCTTCTCCACCCCCCCTCCTTCCTCTCTGTCTCTCTCTTCCCCTCCCGCAGCCAAGGCTCCATTGGAGCAAAGATGGCCCGGGCGCTGGGGATGGCTCCTTGGCCTCTGCCCCAGGTGCTAGAGTGGCTCTGGTTGTGGCAGAGCGATGCCCCAGAGGGGCAGAGCATCGCCCCCTGGTGGGCAGAGCGTCGCCCCTGGTGGGCGTGCCGGGTGGATCCCGGTCGAGCACATGCGGAGTCTGTCTGTCTCTCCCTGTTTCCAGCTTAAACTAAAAAATAAAAAAAAATAAAAAAAAAAAAGAATCTGAAGAAGAGGCCCTGGCCGGTTGGCTCAGTAGTAGGGCATCGGCCTGGCGTGCAGGAGTCCTGGGTTTGATTCCTGACCAGGGCACACAGGAGAAGCACCCATCTGCTTCTCCACCCCTCCCCCTCTCCTTCCTCTTTGTCTCTCTCTTCCCCTTCAGCAGCCAAGGTTGGCCCGGGCACTGAGAATGGCTCCTTGGCCTCTGCCTCAGGCATTAGAATGGCTCTGGTTGCAACAGAGCAATGCCCCAGATGGGCAGAGCATCACCCCCTGGTGGGCATGCTGGGTGGATCCCCGTAGGGCGCATGCGGGAGTCTGTCTGACTGCCTCCCTTTTTCCAACTTCAGAAAAATACAAAAAAAAAAAAAAAAAAGAATCTGAAGAAGAGATCAAGTGAACAAAAAATTAGAAGTCTTAAAGGAATATATTTCATTATTTTTTCCCTCTTTTTCTTTTGCCTTCCTATTCCCATTTTCAAAAAATAAAATAAAATAAAATAACTAGTGGCTCATGCTCATTCAAACTGGGCATGATTTATCTTCTTATTTTACTTAATCTGTTGAGAAGTAAAGTGTCAGTTTCAACTAGTTATTGTCTTTTTTCTTTATGCTATTTATAAAGCCATCTGGCCTTTGCCACAACTGAACAGCTCAACTGGGCCTTTTGACTTTTTACCTTCCCAGATGTGTAGCTGCAGATTAGACTGAGGTCCAGAATAAATGTTGTTATAGGCTCTCTCTTCAAGTCTCATCCTTTTTTTTCCAGAAGGTAATAAATTCTGAAAGTGTTGCCATAGCTGCTTCTGAAGTCAGTTTCTGAAAAAAGACCTGGTGTGCATGACTTCTGATTTGACCACTGTAATCATAGAGAAGAGAAAAAAAGAGAGGAAAGAAAGAGCAACTTCTGACTCATCCCACCTTTTTCTTCCTAATATTTTCCTCCTTCCTTTTCTCTCCTTCTTTCCTTTCTTCCTAACTTCTTTCTTAATTTTCTCCCTTCCTCTCTTCCTACCTCCCGCCTGTACAGCCAAGGGCCACCGCCATCACTGCCATGCACATGCAGGTTCACATTGGATTCTGGCAGACGGTAAAGAAACTGTGTAGCCAAAAAATGGTCTGCCATTCCTTTATTAAAGTCTCGCATTGGCCAACAAGCAAACACACAGGGTTCCCAATGCCACTGACACATTTTCCAGTTCCAGAACCAGGAGAATCTTCTCTGGTTTCTCCCCACCAGTCTCAGTGGCGCTCCCAAAGCCTCTCACCTCTGGTTCCCCATTTGCACACCTTCTCTCTCTCTGCACAAACTGGCTTCTTCCTCAGCACTCTGCTTTCTCTCTGCTCTCTCACTCTGCAAACATGGCTTCTCTCTTCTTCTACTTCTTCTCTTTCTCAAAACTTTCTGGCCCAAAAACCTCTCCTCCAGCAAACATTAGCAAGGCAATGGCCCTTCCAAAGCAGGAAGGTAATTTGCAATTTCACAGACCACATATACCTGGCACTGCTCAGCCTCAATGCAAACTGTAAGTGAGCAAACATAAAAATCCTATTTTACAAACTTATTTGACCAACACCTCCCTCCCTTTCTTTTTTCTGTTTCTTACCTTGTCTTCCATTCTCTTCTATTTCTTCTTTTAAATTTCTTCCTTATATTTCAAAAGATTATTTATTTATTTACAAATAAAGTGAATGTTTACAATGTGCCAGTCTATATAATAAAGCACTGAGGTTAAAAAAAAAAAAAAGGAGATAAAGGAGCAAAATAGAGTTCCCAATTTAGTGCAGGGTAGTAACTATCCAATTGATAAAAATATCCCAATCAAAGAAGATTGATGCTCTGTATTTCTGGGTGGTAGATTTGACATGGTTTTAGTTAACTTTATTGGATTTCTTCTATCTTCTTACTATAAATTCTGTGATTTTATTCTTTCTGAATTTTACTTTAAATTTTATCTAGGTAACATTAAATTAGAATTATGGTGAAGAGAGATAATCTTTAAATGCTTAGATTTTATCTAAATTTAACTCTTATTTTGCATTTTATTTTTTAAATTGATTTTCTTTTCTGTAGATGGCTCATAATTTATAAAAACACATTGATAAACAGGTTATTTTTAGTATTCCCATTTGTAAATAATGCAGCCATTAATATCTATGTACAAATTATTGTGTCAATTTGTGTGAATATACATAACAGACATTAAAATTTTTGGTTCAAAATAATACATATACTTTTTATATGTATTGTTAAATCATCCTCAAAACAACAGTCTGTGAGGATTTAGATTGTCATTTACCCTTTTAAAAGCAACAATCCTTGACAATTTCTAAATAAATTTTAAGCAATATGTTTTTAAAATGTAGCAATTAGTATTAATTAGACAATATATGTAAAATGCACAAAATCACTTAGTAAATGTTATTTTTATTATTATCATTGGTATTATAATCATTATGTGATCATTATTACAGCAAATCAAAAGCTGTTGTTCCCGTTATATTTGTTATATTCAAAAAATTGAAGAACTAAGACAAACTTAAGTTTAAATTGTAATTATTAGGGTCAGTTCTACCATCCATGATCAATCTTCTCATTTGAAATACTTTAAAAGTTCATATTTTAGACTTATGAAGATCACTGCATAGATGATATAAATGTCTAACCAGTATGCTGTATAATTGAAACTAATATAATACTGAATGTTACTGTAATGAAATATATATATATAAATTAATACAAATAAATAAATAATTAATAAGTTGAAAACCAGAAGAGTGTTTATATTCTAGTGAGCATTGCTTACTCCTATACAGTCAGCAAAATGACCAACCCTGTATGGATTAACTGAGAATGGCTCATCTTGCCCTTCTCAACGCTGTGAAGCCTCTGTCTCTCTTTGGATTCTCTCTAACTACAGCTTCTGGATACTGCAACTGAAAGGGTATTTTGTAACTCCCAACTTGAAGCGAGTCATTGGACAGCAGTAGCAGAGGCAATGAAGCTTCCCGCTTAAACATAATAAGCACCCTTTACATGTGCAAAGTTGAGAAATCACCATCTGTTTACTTATTCCTGAGCATTACTGTGTAAATTACACAAACTCTTACAAGGAGAAATGAGGTCTGAAAATTCTTTTACAGAATGTACATAACATCATTTGTTACTAACATCTGAAAAGCTTCTCAAAATATATTCATTCTTTGAAACTTTAAGCTCAAATATCCTCTGATCTTTAATTTTTAAATTAATACATTTTAAAATTTAAAATAAGTTACTTATTTAAATTTTAAAAGTTAATCCTTTGTTGAAGCTGTAGACGTAGTGCTGCTAATTGTTGTGCCTCAGATTTCTCTTTTATGATAGAGGCTAATCCTTCATCACCCCCCCATAACAAAGGAAAAAAAAAGAAAGAGGATAAGATCAACAATTCTTCTGCTAATATGGGTAATCCATAGATAGCACTGGGGAAACATTTTTTTCCATTTTCTGTTGCATGAGGTTTTAGAACTGTTTCTATATATATCTGCATCACTGATTCCAAATCTGAAATCCGATTTTTGATGCATGATCTAGTTTTTATGCAATTTTAATTTCTTTTTGTTACAGTTAATGACATGCATTGGTTTTTAAATCAGAGTTAAAGGGCAATGACTCTTGGATTGAACATAACCACAAGGCAATTAATATTTTACAAACATCACTTTTACATAATTGTAGTTTTTTTAAAATACAAAAATTATCTGATAAAAGTACCCTCTTATTTTGTTTTAAGATTGAATCATGGCTTCTTCAAATAGGCTTAAATGTAAGAATAGTCCTGACAACTTCTGTTACGTATGTGGCTGTTACACACTTCAACATTAAAGGTACAATATTTCATCATTTGTGACACATGTATATATTGCCTATTTTCAAGTTCCCCTTGGCGATCAAGACAAGAATTGGGCTCCTCATATTGTGTGTCATAATTGTGAGAAAATGCTTTGTGACTGGACAAAATGAAAACACAAAGGAATGCCTTTTGATATTCCCATGGTTTGATGTGAACCTAAGGACCACAGCAGTGACTGTTATTTCTGTCTGATCCATACAAAGGGCATTGGCAAGAAAAAAAAGCATATGATCACATATCCTAATATTCTTTCAGCAATACAACCTATCCTACACTCTGAGACATTCCCGGTTCCAGTTTTTAATGGTTTTATTTCTTCTAAGAATGAAGAAAGTGAACATGGTGATCAAGTGTATTTTGATAAGATGCATGAGGAAATGGTTGTAGAATCTGAAGGGACTTTTTCTGATGCCAAGTAGTCATTAACACCTCAGCAGTTTAGCCAACCCGAATTGAATGACTTAGTAAGAATGACATAAAAATTGTCCTCGACTTTCTGAAATATGAGGAACATAACTGGATCATTTGTGTGGATGGTAAATTTCCTGCTAGGACAACAGAGAGGTTTCATGAAGTATCCTTGCTTTCTGTGTTTGTGGGACAGCCGAGCTTGGGAGAAACACTGGACACAAAAGGAGTGGCTGAAACGTGCAGCTCTGGAAGTAGGGATGCAAAATATTGTGAATGAACCTGTAGTTAATCGAAACAGGATCATTTTTCCCCCACTTCACATCAAACTTGGCTTAATAAAGCAGTTGTTCAGGCTTTGAATAGAGAAAGTGAATGCTTTCAACATATTTCTGTTTTTCCTGCCTTGTCTTTTGAGAAGATAAAAGCAGGTGTATTCGATAGACCTCAAATTTGAACCTTCATACGTGATGAAGAATTTGCCAGGAAGATGAATAAGGAGGAGAAAGCAGCATGGCAGTCTTTTGTGGCAGTTACAAAGAACTTCCTTGTCAACAAAAAAGCAGGAAACTATGAACTTCTGGTTCAAAGGATGCTGTTGGCTTTCTGCAACATTGGATGTAACATGAGTGTTAAGATTCACTTCCTGAACAATCACCTTGATAAGTTTCCGAAAATCTTGGAGCTGTTAATGATGAGCAGACTACTCCTGGAGCATTAAATAAAATTCTCTTCAACAAGTACAAAAACACAGGAGCTACAAACGCAATTTTTTGCCTCAATAGAATTTAAATAAGTATTGTGCAAATTTTATGATTATAATAAGTGTTTTAATATATTCTATTTTGAAATTGTAGACAAATTCTGATGCAATCATATCTTTTAGTGTATTAGTGTATTTATTGCATTATATAAATTATTATATTTTCAGAAAGATGATGCCCAAGAAGACATCCTACTTCATTATGTTAAACTAAATGTTGAAAATTTTACAATAAGATAAAAACTTAAAATCTTGAATTTCATAACAACTGTAGCTTACAGAGAAAAACTAATGTCAGATTTGAGATCAGCACACTTGAATTAGGTAAGAACAAGTGTTTTTGTGGATGCAACAAAAATTTTGTTCCCTAGTGTAATTAGTGTAGGAAGCTGATGTACAATGAAGACAAGAGGGTAGATCTACCTTGTGAATAAACATTTGCTCTCTAGAATAAAAAAAATAAAAATAAAAAAGAAGGCTTGTTGCTTACAGTCAACAGAAGAGAGTACAGTAAAAAAGAACCTGTCTAAACAGTTGGGAAGTTTGGGGTATTTTTTGCTATCATTCATGACCCTCTCTGACCTTCCCCTCTCCCACCTCTTATGGCTGTTTTACTTCTCAACAAGTTATACTGGTATTATATTGAGACAGCCTTAATTAAAGTTTGCATGTGGTGAGTGAGAAAGAGAAGGCCTTTTAAACTCACTGAGTCAGGACCTGTTACAAAAAAAAAAAAAAAAAAGAACGAGAGAAAGAGTGTCAGAATGACACAAGGAAAAGAAGAGGGTTGTAAAAAGCCATTTGCTTTGAGCTCTGTTAATTCAGGCCAGGGAAGAAGTAATGCTGAGGCCCAAGAGGGTGAGTTAAGGACAGACAGGCTTTCTGCCTTTCTTAGCACTCTCAACGTGCTTAGTTTTATTAGTTTAGGCCAGGCGGCTGCTAACATTATTTTAGTATCTATTTTGTGAGTGATTATGTTGTATGCATGGGTAAGAGGTCAAGCAGGTCAAGTCTTTCTGCTCCAGACCATCTCTGCATGAGTCTTTTGCCTTTAGATCTCGCTGAAACTTGCCACCTGTAAAAGCAGACAACCTAATGGGAAAAAGAGCAGCACTTAAAATGCTGTTTTTTCTCCACCACTCTCTAGTGTAAAAGACATTGTAAAAATATTTCAAACTGATTTTTTTTGTTTGTTTTGGTTGTGTTAACTCTTTGTTTGACCATCGTCACCATTTTCCCACAAAATTTTCTTTTGGTAACCAGAGCTGTTTTGGAGAAACTGAATATTATGTCTGAAAACAGAAGGAAGCAGTTGGAGAAACCCAAAGGGAGACTTGCTAATGCTCTGATTGCTTAAACTCATCTGTTGTATCACACAAAATGACCACAATTTTGGAAAGTTAACAAATCAGTCTATTTTTTAGGGGTTCTCTTTCATTTCTGTTTGAACAAAACATCCATGAAACTTGGACCAGCTCCAAGCACAATGTTTTTGATAGCCAACACCCTAAAGAAGAGGAGAAGCAGTCTAGATTTTAATCCCAATTTCTTCTTCTACTGCCTGTATGACCTTCAGCTCATCATTAAGCCTCAGTGATTCCATTTAATTTTTTAGAAAGTGTACTAGCCTCAATGTTCAGGAGATTGAACTCACGTATTCACTGTTAATAACTTAGTTTATTAAGCAGGAGTCATGGGCTCATAATAGAGTAAAAGGGCTTTGGCATAAATGAACCCACATGATTCTACTCTGTAAACCTTGGTTTTGCCCAACAAAGATTTCATTGGAACTAGCAGGGTTCCAGGTCTAGTATAGACCAGCAGTGTGAGGGATGCTCATTTATTAAAAAGAGATACTGATGTCATTCTTTCTAGGTCATATCTGGGCCCAAATGCTCTGAGTTCACCCCAGCCTTCCATCTGACCCCCCTGGAAAGCTATCTGGATATTTATTCATTTCCCTACTCAACAAATACTTGTAAAAACCTAACTGCTCCAGAAAGTGTGCTAAGTAAGGTATTCTAGTACCTGACACCAAATGCCCACACTCATGAATCTTCTACTCAATGAAGAAATAATGCATGTTCAATAAATGAATAAATAAATATACAGTGTGTCAGATGGTGATAAGTGTTGTAAAGGAAAGTTCAGCAGAATAAGGGAATGGGAAAATATGTCACCTCTAAGTAGGGAATAATCAGCAGAGACTTAGATATCTGCCGATACCTGGGGAAGAGCATTCCAGGCAACGGGAAGAATATGTAGAAAGGCCCTGAGGGGAAGGTGTTTGGAATATTCACAGACAGCAAGGGCTCCTGTGTGGAACAGCAGAGTGGGTGGTGGTGGTGGGGCAGAGATAAGGAATACATTTAGGGAGAAAAACAGAAACCAGCTGATGTAGGGTATGTGGGACAAGTTAAACATTTTGGATTTTATTTTGAGTGAGATGGGGAAAACCAATGGACTGTTCTGTTCAGAGAACTGTTATCATATGACTTAGTCTGATAAAAGGAAGGACCACCTGATGGTCTTTAAGAGTAGATTAAAGAGGCCAAAAACGAAAGCTCTGGGAGTAGTCAGGAGTCTGTGTCAGTGGAATAGGTGAATAATAACAGTGATATTGGTTATGGTAATAAAACTAAACATGGTGACAAGTGGTGTGATTTGGCATGCATTTCAAATGTGGAGGTGAAAGGACTGATGATGTGTTGGGCAGATAAAACATATTATGCTCACTTTGTTAAAGATAGCACTGCCCACGTGGAAGCCCATCGTCCAGGTGATATTAATGTGTGTTGGGGGCGAGCTGTGGGCAGGCAGGATCCTTGTAGCCTGGGGCTTGGTTTTAGGACTAAGCCTTTCCCATCCTTTTTGATGTGGGGTGGTGCAATCCCATCATGCCTCAGATAAGTGACTTTATATTAGAGATTTCCCTATTTGTATATTGGATTAAAGGTTTTGATTTCTGCACTATAAAGTGGGGCAGACCGGGAGCTTGCTCTCTCGGTTCTTGAGATTAGCATTAGAGAGGAGAGCAGAGAAAGGCCATGTGGAAGAGGCCAGGAGAAGCAGCCAAGATGGCGGAGTGCTGAAGAAGCCAGTTTGTGCAGTTTGTGCAGGGAGAAGAAGGAAGGAGGTGGGGAACAGAGGTGAATAAGTCTGGTGAGCTAGAAACCTTAGGTTCTAGGAAACTTGGATAAGTCAGTAGCTTTGTGAGCACTGAATGAGTGAGTTTTGGAGCCCAGTGTGTGTTTTTACTTGCCCGCCAGGTGCAAGCTAGGATTAAAGATGATGGCCCACCCGTTTTTCGCTCCGTTGTTTCTTTACTGACTGTCCAAACCCAGTGCGAACCTGAATGGGCCGGGCAGCTGTGATGGGCCTGGCTACTGGCTTTACATGATGTTTTGCATTTGGGATATAAGAAAGAAAGAAAAGTTAAGCCTGACCTGTGAGGACGGAGTGGATAGAGCATTGACCTACAATACTGTGGTCCCTGGTTCAAAACCCCAAGGTCACAAACTTAAGCATGGGCTCATGGGCTTGAGCTCAGGGTTGCCAGCTTGAGTGTAGGTTAGCCCAAAGTTTGCTTGGCTTGGCTTAAGACCCTCAGTCAAGGCATGTATGAGAAGCAATCAGTGAACAACTAAAGTGAAACAACTACAAGTTGTTTCCCTCTCTCTCCCTTCCTGTATTTCTCTCTCTCTCTCTCTAAAAAAAAAAAAAAAAAAAAAAAAGTTAAATTAAATTTAAAAAATAAAAGAGAAGTTAAGAATGCTACTGAAGAAAGTAGGTAAATGGTGCCATTACAGAGAAAAAAACATCATAGAACATGGAGGGATGGAGGGCAGCTGAGGCTAATGATAAAATCAAAAACTGTTTCAGCTGTGATTTATAAGAATCTGTTTGAAAAACAAAGTGCCTGGGTTTTTTGTTTGTTTTTAGCAAAAGAGAGAAAGACAGACAGACAGACAAGAAAGGAGATGAGAAGCATCAACTCAAAGTTGCGGCACTTTAGTTTTCCACAGATTGCTTTCTTATATGTGCCTTCACTGGGGGGCTCCAGCTGAGCCAGGGACCCTTTGCTCAATCCAGTGACCTTGAGCTCAAGCCAGTGACCTTTGGGCTCAAGCCAGCAACCATGGGGTCATGTCTATGATCTCACACTCAAGCTGATGACCCTGCATTCAAGCTGGTGAGCCTGTCCTCAAGGCAGTTAAGCCCACGCTCAAGCCATCGACCTTGGGGTTTCAAACCTGGGTCCTCAGAATCCCAGGTCAACACTCTATTTACTGCACCACCATCTTGGCAGGCAAGTGCAGAGTGCTTGGTTTTAAAGGCAAAGCTACTTCATAGTGAATAAAGGGTTAAGGATGGTCTCATGTGAGCCAGAAGCAAAATAGCTGGAACAGAAGGGGCAGAAAAATCCAGAATAGGCAATACTCAGGAGTTTGGCAGTATAATAGATAGAGATCAAACAAGTAAATTTGCAAGTAGATTGGTTCTACCATGAGATAAGATTAGGGCAGGATTTTAAAGAGCATTGATTGATTTCTTTTTTTCCTCCTTTGACTCTATTCCTTTCTTGTTTCTCTTTCCTCATCATTCTATTCTGTCTCTACCTCTTTCCCTGCCCCCTTCTATCCCTTGTATTATGCATTCCAGCCTTCAGCAAACATTTGTATAATGCCTGCTGTGTACCAGTCACTGTGCTAGGTGTGCAGGACACCTGGAAAAAATATAAGTTACACCTTCCTAAAGTTAACAGTTTAGTGGGGTGATTCACCAAATTCTTTTCTAGATCAATGGAATAGACAAGTATTGAGAACAGAGGCTGTAGATATTACCTAACCCCCCCCCACACACACACACACACATATTTGCAGTGTGTTTTTAGTGTAAAACCACCTCCTCTATGCTTTCTTTTGTTCTCTTTTATGTTTTTGTTCGGTGAACACTTGATCTTTCTTTCTGGCAGGTTTATTCAAAGTCTTATCATGTACACTATTCTGATACCCCATTTTCATAGTAGAAATTGACATGATATGAAATGACATTATCATTGGTTTGATGCCTTAGAGGAAAATCTTCAGTTTGCTTTGATTGAAGTATTTTTATTTACATCCTAGGCAGGAAATAATAGTGGTCAAGAGAATGGGTTCTGAACTCAAACAGATCTGGGTTGAACTAGATTGGTGTTTAAAAGCTGTTTGACCTTGGACAATGTACTTGGACTTTGTTAGACTTTGTTTTCATCTGTAAAACAGAAGTAATAATTAACCTAACTAAGAGAGTTGTCATAGATATTAAATAAGATGGTGTAGATGAAGCATTTGATACATAATCAACACTCAGTGAATGGCTGTTATGAATTATCAAGTGTCAAATCCACAAATGCTAGGTTTTCCTCCTTTGTTTACCTCTGCTGTAACATCCCTTACCTCTCCACATGATTGATTAATATCAGTTGCTCAATAAACTCATCATGTGTGCCCAAATTGTAATGTATGTCACCTTACAGAACAATCATTCAAGGAAGAAAGGTACAAGATGAACTTGAAAACCACTATAAGCATGGTAATAAAAACCAAGTATATATTAATTTCAGTTGAGGGATATGATCTAGAATAGCAATTTGGGAAACAAATTTATTGCCTACCCTTAGAAGAGAAATTGAGGGAAACTGTCAAAAGACACTAATAGCAAATAAAGTCACTTAAAAAAAAGAGGCCCTCAAAAATTCAACTGGCAGGTTAAAAACATTTTTTTTTGCATAACTTATTTTAATAATGTTGAAGCAAAAATGCTTCAACATATTTGCAATGGCAAATGAATTTCTTGACATGTACCAATTTCAGCTGATTGGTAGTAGTCCTCAGGAGAGTTCTAATGAAAGTCTGAGGTCTCAAACTGGATACATAATAAAGAAGGCAGTGATCTATTAACAACATCTTACATGGATATAGCCATGGGGGAAATTGGTATGAGATTTCTGTGGTTGTCATCCCGAATATACACTCTGCTAACCTGAGATATTTCTAGTTTTAGTAATACTCAAGATGAAACTAAGTATCTATTTATCCTAAACTCTTTTTAAGGTTGTTGTCTTTTTTTTTTGTCTTGTATTTGCATAGACTTACCCTTTTAACATAATTTATGTTCTATTGTAATCTAGAATTAATTCAATTCAGAAAAGCATGTAAGTACATTTATAAGTACTTTTGAGATGTGTAATGATGAGGCAACACAAGAATAAGAGATGGTTACTCTGAAGAAAAAAGTGAACTGGTAATTCAATGGAGAGAACACTGAAGTAGGAAAGAGTGAAGACTGCCACCTGGCTGTTGGCTCAGTGGTAAAGCATCGACCTGAAGTGTGGAAGTCCTGGTTTGATTCCCAGTCCCAGAGCACATAAGAGAAATGAAGTTCTGCTTCTTCCCACTCCCGTTTCTCCCCCCGCCCCCCCGCAGCCATGGCTCGACTGATTAGACTATTTTGGCTCTGGCTGCTGAAGATGGCTCTGTGGAGCCTTCACTTCATATGATTAAAATAGCTCAGTTGAGAGCATTGGCCCCAGATGGGGGTTGCTGGGTAGCTCCTGGTCAGGATGCATGCAGCAATCTATTTCCCCTCCTGTCACTCAAATTAAAAAAAGAAAAGAGTGAAGACTGAAATGATTCAAAAGAATATACTAGGCATAGAGGACAGAAAACAGCTCAGCTCAGAGTTACAGGTGTTTTGAAGCAAGAAACTAGAACAATTAAAGAGAAGTCATAATTAAAACTCTTACAATAGGGAAACAAGTTGAAAAAGAAAAGAATTTGGATCCTGAGGTTAACGTATATTGCTCTGGGAAAAAATATTAATCTTTATTTTAAGCGCAAAATCACAATTTTCTTTATATTTCTGTATGTTAGCTGATACACTAACAAACATCCCATTAACTGAATCAGCCAGCAGAATTATTAAAGCATTTGAGCAAGTATGTAAACCTCTAAAATTAAAGAAGTTAATAAATAAGTAATTCTTTACAATAAGAAAGAAAAATGCACTGCAAACGTCAAATATAATACAAAGTAAAAAAATTTAGAAAACTTACATAAACATTTTTTATTTGCTTGTTTCATTTTTAACTTTCACATCTACAATCTACCATAAACTGGATGCTCATTTGATTGGGCTGTTATCAAAAGAACAAGTAAGGTCAAAAGTCCCTACTGTTCCTGAGAATTTAAAATGGTATACTAGGCTGCCATGCATTGAGCACTTGTTTATTATCAACTTCTATATTAACAACTCTCCACACTTAACTCAATTGTGCTTTATGGTAAGCTAGTCAAATTCATGTTATAATCGCTGTTTTAAGATAAAGACATAAAAGCTTTGAGAAAAAAGTATTAGTGCCATGATTCAAACTTCTGTTTGACTCTGACAACTGCATCATCCCTCAAGCTAAGAAAGCTGAACCCTGGTGGCGTGAAGAGCACCAGGATAGTTATCTTTTGGGACCATAGTACATCATAAGGGTTCTCTTCATTGAAACCAACCACGGCTGCCAGCACTAAATTAACAAATTAGCAAGGCCACCTGGGCATGCCGGGAAAAATCATATTACCTTATTGTTTGGTTCTTGGAAAAGTAAGTATTCGTTATCAGCAACTTTATTGAAGGTATTGCCATACGTTCCCTGTCTCTGGGTTCTATCATTGGAAGTACAAAACAATATTTTCGGCCCTGGCCGGTTGGCTCAGCGGTAGAGCGTCAGCCTAGCGTGCGGAGGACCCAGGTTCGATTCCCGGCCAGGGCACACAGGAGAAGCACCCATTTGCTTCTCCACCCCTCCGCTGCGCCTTCCTCTCTGTCTCTCTCTTCCCCTCCCGCAGCCAAGGCTCCATTGGAGCAAAGATGGCCCGGGCGCTGGGGATGGCTCTGTGGCCTCTGCCCCAGGCGCTAGAGTGGCTCTGGTCGCAACATGGCGACGACCAGGATGGGCAGAGCATTGCCCCCTGGTGGGCAGAGCGTTGCCCCATGGTGGGCGTGCCGGGTGGATCCCGGTCGGGCGCATGCGGGAGTCTGTCTGACTGTCTCTCCCTGTTTCCAGCTTCAGAAAAATGCAAAAAAAAAAAACAAAAAAAAAAACAAAAAAAAAAAACCAAAAACAATATTTTCAAAATTCCCATGAACACAAAACTCTCCAGACTGTGGAAGAATATTCACCTTGAAACCATTCATATAGTCATTTATTTAGGAATTCATTTTCTGCTATTTCCTTTTCTCTGCCAGAGAAGAATTGAATCAACTCAGCCTTAATAGTATTTCATCTCCTCAGATTGTGCTGGATCTTCAGATTTACATACTTGCTGTAGGATGTCTCTCTTTAACTTTGTGTCTTAGACATTCATATATGCTTTTATCTTCATTACCAAACAATTCTTTAATTTGTTAGAACACATAGCTTAATAAAATACAAGAACATCTTATATGGAGAACTTTTTAAAAAAAAATTGTGTTAGTTGTAAGAGGGAAAGGGACTAGTAAATGTTTTTATATATAGTTTTAATAACATTCTACTTTCTGTAAGTCATCCCTCCCCTACCTTGATTTCACAGTGGCTTTGGAAAGAATTTAAATCTGATACCAAATCACAGTATTAAATTTCCAAAGTCCCCAAATTCACCTTTAAATTCCTTTCATCCTTCTCCGTTGATTATGAGTTTCATCCAAGAGTCACCCCACAGCTTTGTGGTCCCAGAATCAAGAAAATTTCTCTTTACATTGTATTGATCCTTTGGCCAGAAAAATAAAATTTGCCTGGTTATTATTCTCCAATCATACTGTTATTATTAGTTTGAAATAGAAAAGACCACCCTTTATTTGGACTACAACAGAAACATTAAAAAATAAAAATAAAAACAAACAAAATGTAAGAGATTAAGGGGAAATCCTGTCCCAGACCTGCATTTATAGGACACAAAGACAAACACTGAAAATTGTGGTTGAGGGTTAAATGGGTAACAACCCATCAGTTTTGCTTAAATATTGACAAAAAAAAATTGGTTTGAATAATTTTTAATGTGGTTTTGTATAGACACAGTTATGGTGATATTTTCTGAGTATATGAAGCATTTACTCAGAGCCAATTGAGTATCCTTTCAGCAGCCTACACAACTCATTTATGTAACAAATATTTATTGAACTTCTGATATGCGTCAAGAGAATTTTATGATAAATTCTGGGGGATATCTTGATGAAGATAGACCCACTCTATATTATGATGGGCATTTATATGATGTTTCTAATTAACTTATTAATATGTTATATAAAGAAAAAAATCTTTTTTATAAATGGTTATAGTTGTTTTAATAAATGAGTATTAGTGAGAGAGGAAAGGAGAGAGAGAGAAAAAGAGAGAGAGAGAGAGAGGGAGAGAGGAGGACATCAAACTGTTTCCGTATGTTCCCTGACGGGGTCAAACCAGCAATCTCTGTGCTTTGGGACTATTCTATAACCAACTGAGCTATCTGGCCAAGGCATAAGTAATAGTTTTAAATACACCTGATTTATAACAAGGATATGGCTCATATGTCAGTGGGCTCTGATGTTAAAATACCAAACTGCTGAATAACAATGAATTTTTCAAGACTCATCTCACATCCAATGTCCTACACAAAATATGGGCAACTCCCACTGATCTGCACAAAAAAAGAGCAACTGAGATGTGGCGAAGAAAATGTCCAATCACAAAAGCAACTAACCCAAAGCCACATTTCCTACTTTTGCACTTGTAACTTACATAGGGGCATTGTTTTAGTGTCTAGGTATGCCTTTCTAATGGAATTCTGTAGTCACCCTGTGAAGAGGTAACTCAGAAGAGGCTGGAAGTTTTCCAGTTTCCTCCTCCTCCTCCTGTACCTCTAACCACATTCACCCCAGGAATAGTTCATACCCTCCCTGATTAAGACCAAGTGCCCATGTACAAATCTTTCCTGGAGTAGGAAGTCACTTCAAAGTCTCATTTTCAAAGGCTTGTTAAGAAAGCAAAATAAACAGAGAAGTTTATTGAATTAGTAAGGTTGAAATTAAGCAAATTAGTTCCCAATTCTTAATAGGAGCTACCTAAGATGTCAAAGTAAGGGTCAGTGTCAATAATATTAAAGCAAGGTTGACAGTACTCACTACAGAGTAAATTGCTTCTCAGCTCCTAGATTTTTAAAGTCTCCATGAAAGACAATGTTTTTCTTTGTTTGTTTGTTTTATTGTTTTGTTTCAATCTTTCATTCTCTGGGTATTCTAGATTGAGAACTTGAAAAAATACTGCTATTAAATATATTAAAAAGGCTATTGATAACGATGATGATAATGATTTCTTGGTCTGATCCGGTGTTGAGTGGAGAAACACTCTGAATATTTACTTTGCTAACTTCACCAGTCCCATGTATTTCCTTCCACCTACATTTTTGCTGTAAGCTAATAGGTATTTTATACAAGAAATAATTTTTACTCACATAGCATGTAATTCTATCCATTAAAAAGCCCAGCTCCCTGTAGAAGCCTGGGTTTACCATGGTCGAGATGTACTGATGACGCCTCAGATTGTACCCTCTCTCTTGATTGAAAGCAGAAGGACCTCCCCTCCTGCCTGGCCTCCTTACTTATGAAGAGTGTCGATCCATTTCCTGTTCCCCTCTGTTAATTCATACCAGGACAGACACAATATTAGAATGACGGACCCTACATTTCGGCACCTCCTTGGAGTAGTGTTGATAGGGAATAAGTGTTTGCAGACTGCAGGTTCCTGTCCGGGCTACCAGAGGATGATTTTTCAATTCTTAGTTAACTAGTTCCAGCCCAGAAAATGGCCACTGTATACCACCACTGTTCAATATTGTTGTTGTTTTATTTTCCCCTTGAAGTAATGACCACCCATCTGTTATCACTCCCAATTTAGAGTGAAATATGGAGCACCTCATCTGGGCTTCAAATGAGATGCAATTGTCCCTTTGTTCCACTGAAATCAATAAGAATTCTGCCCAAATGGGAGGTTTTAAGTTACCACAAGGAATGCGTTTTCAAGGGTGTTAGCTCTGAAATAAAAAATATGATAATCATTACATGGAGAGCCAATAATTATAAGCATTTCCTCTTGGAATCACAGAGAAAAAATACAAGAAACATATCAACCTCAGAGGGGAAAAAATGTATCATTGAATTTTGTCTAGTACATTAAGGTACCTGGTTGAAACCTATAGCCACACTTCCTTTGAATGCTGCTGCATTTTAACATCATTGTAACCCTGATTGAATCTGGCACACTAAAAGTAGTGCTGAATTTGTCCACTTTTTTTTTTCTTAAAGTGGAATGTTTTTAGTACAAATATAGCTGAAATTATTTGTCAAAAATGCAACAACAATTTATGTTTAGACACTCAATAAAATGGGTATAGAAGGAAAGTATCTCAATATAATAAAGGCCATATATGACAAACCATCAACTAATATCATACTATATGTTAAAAAATAAATGAAGATTATTCTTCTAAAATCAGGAACAAGACAGGGTTGACCACTCTCTCCACTCTTATTCAACATGGCTAGAAGTTTTAGCCAGAGCAATCAGGCAAGAGAAAGAAATAAAAGGCATCCATATCAGGGAAGAAGTAAAAGTATCATCTTTTGCAAATGACATGATCTCATATGTAGAAAACCCCAAAGACTCCACTGAAAAACTATTAGAAACAACAAACCAATACAGTGAAGTTGCCAGATCTGAAATCAATATAAAAAAAGTCTACAGTTTTTCTATATGCCAACAATGAAGCTTCATAAAACAATTCCTTTTCCAATGCAACAACAACAAAAAATAAAGTAAAATACCAGATTTGTATGAAACCATAAAAAAAAAAGGAGCGGGAGGTATCACACTATCTGACTATTATACTACAGAGCCATGATAATCAAAGCAACATAGTACTGGCAGAAAAATACACATACAGATCAGTGGAACAGAACTAGAGCCCAGAAATAAAACCACATATATATATGGACAAATAATAATAATCTTCAGCAGAGGAGCTAAAAACACACAAAGGAGGAAAAAGCAGTCTCTTTAATAAATAGTGCTGGGAAAATTTGAAAGCCACATTCAAAAGAATAAAAATAGACTATAGCTTGCCCCCCTGCACAAAATTTAATTCAAAATGAATCTAAACCTAAATATAAGATCTGAAACATTAAATTACATAGAAGAAAACATAAGTACTAAACTTTCAGACCTTGGCTGTAGAGAATATTTTATGAATTTGACCCCAAAGGCAAGGGAAGTAAAGGCAACAATAAATTAATAGGACTGTATCAAACTAAAAAGCTTCTGCACAGCAAAAGGAACTGACAGTAAAACAAAAAGGCAGCCAAGCAAATGAAAGAGGATATTTACAAACAGCATCTCCAATAAGGGGTTAATATCCAAAATATATCATGAACTCACAAAGCTTAGCAACAAACAAACAAATGATCCCATTAAAAAATGGGGAGATGACCTGAAAAAACACTTTTTTCAAGAAGACATACAAATGGCCAACAGATATATAATAATATGCTCATCTTCACTAGGTATTAGAAAAATACAAATCAAAACTACAAGATACCACTTATTAGACTGACTATTATCAACAAGATAGGTAACAACAGAATTGTAGAGGTTGTGGAGAAGAAGAAGTCCTCATTTTCTGCTGATAGAAATAAATGTAAACTGGTACAACCATCATGAAGAAAGTATGCTGGTTTTCCAAAAAGTTAAGAATAGAACTACCATATGACCCAGCAATCTCTCTACTGGGTATCTACCCCCAAATCTCAAAAATGTTGATACATAAAGACATATGCACCCCCATGTTCATCACAGCATTATTCACAGTGGCCCAGACATGGGAAAAACCAAAATGTCCTTTGATAGAGGATTGGATAAAGAAGATATGGTAATATATAGAATGGAATACTATTCAGCCATAAGAAGTGATAACAAATTGCCATTTACAACAACTAGAATGAAACTTGAGAACATTATACTGAGTGAAATAAGTAAATCAGAAAAAGCTAAGAACTGTATGATTTTACACATAGGTGGAATATAAACTGAGACTCATGGACATAGATAAAAGTGATGTGGGTACCAGAGGAATGGGGATCTGGAAGAGAAAGGTGAGGGAAGAGTCCAAAGAGGAACAAATATAAGTGATGGAGAGTGATTTGACTTTGGGTGATTGGTATACAATGAATCAAATGCTATAGAGATGTTTACCTGAAACCTAAGTACTCTTATTGATAAGTGTCACCCTGTTAAATTTAATTTTCTAAATAAAATTTGGAAACAACTGCAACATTGTATTTTTTCAAGCACATCCTAGCTAACTTGTAAATGATCATTGATAGTAATTGTAAGAATAGTTAAGATTCATTAGAAAAATGAGTTTCCTATGGGCAGTTGCAGGCACATTGTATGGATGATTGCATGTATCATATAATCTGTACTTAAAAGCACCACATACGTAGTGCTTCAGAGACAAATACATATTTCAAACTTAGGTAATTTTCTGCTGCATGTCTTTTCCACCAGGTCCAAGCAAAGGTCCCTAAAGGTCAGGCAGAGTTAGTCTGTTTAACTAAAAAAATACGGTTTTTCTTCTGCTTCTTTATGCCCTCAACATAAATATATTAAAGACCAAGTGAAATTCTTGAATACAAGCTATTTGCCTTCCAAGCCAGGATGCTCTATAAAGCTGCTCAATTTGTCTTCAGGTTTCACTCCCTGAATATCTGTCTGCCTTCAAAGGAATTAATCAGGCAAATGAATCAGGCATGTAGCCCGTGGTGGCCTTGGCTGAGAGAACAGTCGAACATGAAGGCTGCTTGTAGAGCAATTAACTTCCACAGCCATGACCTGACCGCTTCACCAAAAGCTCAGGCATCTGAATTAAATCTTTAAAACTCCCAGGATTCTGCTCTAGAGAAATCCAGGACACTGACTTGTTCATCAGATTAAAAAGTCACACCTATACTTATTTACCTACTTTTGCCCTTACCCTTGACTAAGCACAGATGACACCTGGATAGTGTAACTGAAAGACCCTGATAGACCACCCAGATCAGAGAAAATCAAGCTTAGAAAGTGTGATGGAAGGAAGGAAAGATAACTAAGAGTTACTGAACATTTCTATGTGTGTTTGGCCCTTCAAGAGCTATCTTCTGATATCTTCAAAAAACTCAAAAGGTGTTTTTATTCTCACTTTGAAAGGGTATTCGCTTTGAAAAATCAAGATTAGAGAAGGAAAGCAATTTTCCCCAGGTGGAATGATAGTGGCAAAGCATAGATTCACATTTATCTCTGTTTCACTTTAGAGAGACACCCTTTCTTTTATCCAGGCAGTCATTCCATTCACGGCATCAAGAGAAATCCACAAAGGAAGAGGTTAGATAACATTTAGTAGAGCCCCATGGTTTGGGGCCTGAAGAATAGGAGGCTTAAGTGACTCATCTAAGGCTAGCAGGCTCAAGACCAGATATAGTTGACCTTGCCGTGGTCATTTAAAACAAATGTGGTTTTAGGTAATGTGTCCTGCTAACCCCAAGTGTCCTCACACCACACTTTTTTGAATCTTGCTGCTAAAATTTCCAAACTGCTTTATACATATGAGCTTATTTTTCCTTTATGAATGAACTTGATAGTTTATGGTCAATGAAAATTTTTATAACACTCCATAATTAGGACCTGAGATTTTGAAAGGGAACTATGTACCTATAGTAACATTCTCCTTAAAAGTATGCTTATAATAATGATGATTTATGTGGCATTTATGTAGCAATCCACTTGGATTTATGAAGAGTTTATAAAGTTTTTTTTACATGTCTCTTCCTAAAACTCTTTGACATTCATCATCTTATTTTATTTCCCAAAAGAACCTATGAGATAAAAATTGCAACAAGACAAATTTGGGTATTCATACCATTTTTGTGGGTTTTTTTTTTTTTTTACAGTGACAGAGAGAGGGATAGATAGGGACAGACAGACAGGAACAGAGAGAAATGAGAAGCATCAATCATTAGTTTTTCGTTGAGACACCTTAGTTGTTCATTGATTGCCTTCTCATATGTGCCTTGACCGTGGGCCTTCAGCAGACTGAGTAACCCCTTGCTCAAGCCAGTGACCCTGGGTCCAAGCTGGTGAGCTTTTGCTCAAACCAGATGAGCCTGCGCTCAAGCTGGCAACCTCGGGGTTTTGAACCCGGGTCCTCTGCATCCCAGACCGACACTCTATCCACTGTGCCACTGCCCGGTCAGGCCATTTTTGTGGGTTTTAAATTGCCCTTTTAACTTGATAACATAATGTGAAATCTGCTAAAAGAAAGAACAGGTGAAAATATGCTTAGGGCAGAGGGAAGAGAGAAGAGATGGACAGCAGATCTAAGTAGATATCTGAATGAGAATTTTCATACAGGAGAACAAGACTGCAAATTAATTTCTGATAAATGTCAGAAATTAGTAAATTCATGGAAGGTGAATCCAGGGCCAAGTGGAGGAGATTAAATATGGTTCAGTAAGACAGAGTCAGGCAGGTGGGACCGACAGAAACTTTATAGGAACATAGCATAAAAACTGCAGTTTTAGAAAAAGTATATGCAATGGTAGCTCACACCAGTGTCTCAGAGGCCCATTTATATGCACACATGTAAAGAGTGCCATCTGTTGTCTACCAGGAACACTAGGGAGCTTCAGGAAATTTTCACTTGTTTGCCCACAAAAGTTTATTTCCACACCTGAACAAGGTCTGAAATAAGAGTTATGCCTTAGAATGAGGTTGCAGAATATTAAAGTTTGAAGAATCTTTCATAATTCTTTTTTTGGGGGGAAGGGGTTCCGTGGCTTTTCTTTTCTTTTTTTTCTTTTATTTATTTAATTAATTGTGTTCACATAGATCTAGGGTCACCTCGAACACATCTCTCCTCCCCCATATTCCCCTCAACATCTCCCTTGCCTCCTTCCTACAGTGCCCTCCCCCCTTCCCTTCAGGTATATCCCATCCTATCATCCCCTTTCCCTCTGTTCTCTTTTCCTCTGGTCCCTTTGATCCGTCCTCTCTCTCAATTCCATTCCTCAGTTCTCATTATTCCTTGGATTCCTCAAATGAGTGAGGTCATATGATATTTTTCTTTCTCTGCGTGGCTTATTTCACTCAACATAATAGTTTCCAGGTCCCTCCATATTGTTGCAAAAGGTAATATTTCCTTCTTTTTCACAGACCCATAGTATTCCATTGTATATATATACCACAGCTTTTTAATCCACTCTTCCACTGACGAACACTTGGGCTGTTTCCAGATCTTCACTATTGTGAACAATGTTGCCATAAATATGAGGGTGCATTTTTTTTCATTCGGTGATATGGTGTCCTTAAGATATATTCTTCCCTGGCCAGTTGGCTCAGCGGTAGAGCGTCGGCCTGGCGTGCAGAAGTCCCGGGTTCGATTCCCGGCCAGGGCACACAGGAGAAGCGCCCATCTGCTTCTCCACCCCTCCCCCTCTCCTTCCTCTCTCTCTCTTCCTCTCCCGCAGCCGAGGCTCCATTGGAGCAAAGATGGCCCAGGCGCTCTGGGGATGGCTCCTTGGCCTCTGCCCCAGTCGCTAGAGTGGCTCTGGTCACGGCAGAGCGACACCCTGGAGGGGCAGAGCATCGCCCCCTGGTGGGCAGAGTGTCGCCCCCTGGTGGACGTGCCTGGTGGATCCCGGTCGGGCGCATGCGGGAGTCTGTCTGACTGTCTCTCCTCGTTTCTAGCTTCAGAAAAATACAAAAAAAAAAGATATATTCCTATAAGTGGGATGGCGGGGTCAAAGGGCAGTTCCATTTTTAAGTTTTTGAGGAATCTCCATACTGTTTTCCACAGTGGCTACACCAGTCTGCATTCCCATCAACAGTTATACAAGTTCTCTATATACATAGTTGGGAAGAGAGAGGTTGAAAACAGGGAAATATGGCACTTAAGACCATGGTGACCAAGTATAGTGCCACTTCTTACAAAGCCTCCTAAATTACTTTTTTCTCCTTAATCCCCTTAAAAAATGGATGATAATCTTGTGAAACAGAAAATAGGTTCATGAAATGCTTGAATAGAAGGAACCTTAAAGACAACATCTCAAACATCCATATTTTACTAAGAGGAAACTGGACCTCAGATTTTTCTGACAAATATAAGAAATTAGCAAATGTATGGAAGAAGAACCCAGGGCCAAATAAAGGCTTGGCCCCTTATCAAGACCACTTAAGGAGGTAGGTGGACAGAGGATTCCAAGTTCAATCACTTTTCTGTAAAACTACTAAGGGAAATAAGAAGAGATGGGTACATTGCACTCATTTATCTTTTTCTTTTTTTTATTTCTTTGTGAGATGAGGAGAGATAGACTCCCACATATGCCCTAACTGGGATCCACCGAGCAACCCCATCTGAGGCTAAAGCTTGGGTACCAAGTTATTTTTAGTGCCTGAGGCTGATGTGCTTCAACACAGCTATCCTCAGCACCTGGGGTCATGCTTATCTGATTGAGCCACTGGCTTCGGGAAGGGAAGAGGGAGAGAAGGGGAAGAGAGAGGCAGGGAGAAGCAGATGGTTGCTTCTCATGTGTGACCTGACCGGAGTCAAACCCAGATCATCCATATGCCAGGCCAAAACTATCCACTGAGCCACTGGCCAGGCCCTCATTTATCATTTAAAGATGAGATTTTCTCACCCACTTTCTTCTTATTCAGAATACCACCCCCTCATTCTTGATTCTTAGGCTCATGCTCCCAGGTGTGCCACTGGAAAACCAAATGAGAATTCAGGCTGAACCAAGAGATAATGGCCTGGTATACTGAGGTGAAGATTGGTGGGTGGGGATGGAGACAATGGCTGTCATTCAGGATGGGATAACAACAGTTGATGGGGTATTCCATGCTTTGCAAGAATAAGAAAATGGTGTGATCCTCACATGGCTGCTGCTCAAAGCTGCCTCCATTGTGGGCTGCATCACAACTTGTGTTTGAATTTCTCAGTTCAACCGATCACTCCTTATTTGCTTTTGCTAAGCAGTAGGACAATGTTACTGTGGAATTGGCTCTTCCTGAAGAGGATGATCTCCGTAAGATTGCCGAAGGCAATATTCCAGGCACTGGAGTATGCTTCTTATGCATTTGACCTTTTAATCTTAATTTTTATTATTATTTTTTTTATTTTTAAAAAAGTGAGATGAAGGGAGATAGAGAGACAAATTCATGCATGCATCCTGACCAGGATCCATCCTACAATGCTCATCTAGGGCCGATGCTTGAATCAAACAAGCTCTCTTCAGCTCCTGGAGCCCACACTTGAATCAATCAAGTCAATGGCTGCAAGAAAGGAAGAGAGAGAGAAGGGGGTGAGGGAGGGGAAGATAAACAGATGATCACCTTTCATGTGTGCCCTGACAGGGGATCAAACCTGGGAAGTCTGCATGCTGGGCCAATTCTCTATACACTGAGTCAACCAGCCAGGACCTCTGATCTTCATTTTTCAAGCCATTATCCTGAATATAAAGGTGAGGATATATACCGTGGGTTAAATTACCTTGCTCCAACTTTCACAGCTGTGTTGAAGGCATAGCTTTTATTTGAATCCAGTTCTTCCAAAATTGAAGCCATCTCTTTTTATTTATAGTAAAGACAGGTGTAGGCTGGATAGCCAAGTGACATGTTGAGTCGATGTGATCCTAGCACAGAATTTCTGTCTCTAACCTTCTCATTACCCCTGGTTTATGACTACTCATAAAGTTAGTGGGTACTCTGACTGTCTGGACAGGATATTGGGCTCATCTACTTTTGAATTGTATAGCTGGGCTTTGGGCTATGGTTTTTCCAACTGTGTGATTAGATTGACCTCCTCTTTCTCTACTCATTTCTTACCTGGCTGACACCTTGAGCCAGCTTCTTTAACTAAATGGCAAAAGGCTCAGAGATTTCTCTTCCACTCAGAAGTCAGTGTAGCCACTGAAAAGGGAGTCACTGGGGACAGGAAGTGGGTGGCTCTGGACAATGAAACTAAAGGAAGCAAGTCCCTCTAGTGGACAGGCCTTATGCGCAGGACACTGTGGGTCCAAATGCTGCTGCTGACATTAGCTAAACATCTAGGGTAAAATCACTAGTTCCCTATGCCTCCATGAGCTCTTTAACGTGGGTGTAATGATATTTGCCTTCCAGTGTTGCCCTGGGATTAAACTACAAAGTACACACAGTAGGAACTCAATAAGTTTTCTCTTCTCCCTTTTGTGTTCACTGGGAGGTTGAGTTAGCATCTTAATTAACTGACAAAAATAATTGTTTTTCCTGGGTCATAAAGATGACCTAAATCTATTTTCTCCATGTTTTATTTTTCTCACCTATCTCTCTAGAGACGCCTATAACTGACAGAGTTTGGATGCAAAAGTCCTTTTTGTCCAGACAGACTTTGCAAACAGTTTATTGTTGAAGCAGATCCCAGGCCCTGGGTTTCTCATGTGATCTTCAGAGTACCCATATTACAATGGAAAATCTACTTGAGAAATTGGAGCTGCCCAAGTCTCGAGCTGGTTCCCCCACTAATTTCCATCCTTGTGCCATTTACTAAAAAGTGATACAGGTCGGTGGAAATCAGGTGAGGCTTGCCTCTCAGAAGTAACCGAAGATGCCCACACACCTCCGTGGATCACTCGGCCTATTCTTCCTGGGGATGCCAAATGCAGTCAGGTGTGAGGCCTGGGCTTGTAGGGATACCCAAATATTTTCTTGGAAAGTAATCTCAGTTTATTAGAGTTCCTTGTCTCAATTCAGAGTATAGATTTTTGAATGCGTTTGCTGACAGATTGACCTGGACTATGTTTTCCTCTTATTCAGGGAGCGATCGATCTTTATCAAAGGGATTTGTTGACTGACGGGCTTTCACGGTTCTAATGTGCTGTTTGATACTTTTAAGAGACATATGCCCCTTTGTATAATGAAAGTATCTGATAAAAGAGGGAATGAAGCTCAGGTTTTCAGAAGCATCTCAGCTCTTGGCTGCCTTGGTGACTGCCAGGGAATTTTGTTTTTATTTGCCCGTGATGGAAACCTTACAACCTTTGGTGAAAATGTTTTCGAATATTCAAGTTTCTAGACCATATACTGTGTTTCCAGGCCTAAGGGCCTGAACTAAACCAAGATTGTGTTTCTCTCAGGTAAGTACTTCCAGACACTTTATCCTCTGTCTTTGCAACCCTCTTCTCCTCGTTACTGTACTATGTAACACTAGACACGCATTATATTCCACATAAAAAGCCATTTCTGTAGCATCTTGTCATCGTTTCATCGACGCCGCTTTGAAGCCGTGTTGAGTTCTGAACTCAGAGCCTAACAGCAATGGCTCAAGTGCACTGTGCCGTATTATTTACTCAGATGGGGTTAATTGTTGAATAAAAGAATGGTCCCTTTCAGTTTACCTTTTCGCAATCTCTCTCATACTGGTTATGGAAGACAGGGAAGTCTATGATAAATATCAAACTTTCTAATCAGAAACGAGCCCAGTTGTATTTGAAATCTTGAACTTAATCCAGAATCAGGAAATGTAGCCACTTGTGTTACTGTTGCTGAAAGAAGAAAATGACCTTTTTATTGTAGCTGACATTCACTATTGTGCTTGGGAGCGACAGAGAGCGGAGCAAATAAACGTAAAGGCTTAAGTGGGTTTCTCTTCTAACAGGAAGGGTAAAACATGATGTGCTGTCTTTATATTTTCAAGAGATTTTTTTCATAGTGTGAAGCCTGAACTGGCCTAAAAAAATAGTATTTACTTAAAATATTATGTCAAATCCCTTTAGGCTTCTGATTTCACTGTAGCTAAGTGACTACTACTATCAGCTTTGTTGATTGATTAATTGAGGTATAACTTGCAAAGATTAGATTTCAAAAATCTTAAATGTATATATTGACAAATTTTTATATACATGTATGCATGTGTGCATGTGTACACACACACACACACACACACACACACACCCATATAACCACTGTCCAGATCAAAAACATTCAGCTACCCAATAGGATTTCTCAGTCCTCTGCCAGTCAGTGCCCTCAAGGGTAACCACTCTTCTAATTGCTATCATCATGGATCAGAGTTGCCCATTTTAAAAGTTTATTGTAATGTAATTGTATAATATGTACTCTTTTCTGACTGGCATTTTTTGCTCAGAATGTTACACCATGTGGTGTGTGTTCAATGTGTCATACTTCTAGCTTTTCAGACATATTATTTTGGAGGATAATTGTTGAAATGCAATAGATTTTCTGAAGAAGGTGTTTTTTTTTATAAAGTGAGAGTGAGAGAAGGACAAACAGGGACAGACAGACAGAAAGGGAGAGAGATGAAAAGCATCAAGTCATAGTTGTGGCACCTTAATTGTTAATTGGTTGTTTTTCCATGATGTGTCTTGACCAAGGAAGGGACATCTAGCTGAGCCAGTGACCTTTTGCTCAAGCCAGAAACCTTGAACTCAAGCCAGTGACCTTTGAGCTCAAGCCAGTGATCATGTCTATGATACCATGCTCAAGCTGGTAAACCTATGCTCAAGCCAGAAATCTTGGAGTTTGAACCTGGACCCTCTATATCCAAGGTCAATGCTCTACCCACTGTGCCACCACTTGGTCAGGCTGAAGAAAGGTTTTTAAGGCATAAGTTAAAGAATGAAAAATATGCTTTTTGTACTTCAGTCTATTAAAGTTGTTAATCTTACTGTGGTAATATAAAAATGTTCAGGGAGGATTATATATATGCATGTAAATATCTAAAATCCAAATCTCTTTATTTTTATAAAATCTATGAGAGAGAAAGAGAGAGATAGACTTTTCCTCATGGAGCTTACATTCTAGTTGGGAGACTAGACAATAAAAAAGTAAAAGTAAATGAGTAAGTAAATTAGTAAATAAAATTCATTTCAGATAGTGGTCAGTGCTAAGAAGAAAAGGTAGTGGGGAACCTGACAGGTGGTGTAACAGTAAATAGAGAATTGGCCTGGGACATGGAAATCCTAGGTTCAAAACCCCGAGGTTGCCATCCTGAATGCAGGCTCATTGGCTTGAGCATAAATTCACCAGCTTGAGCATGAGGTTGCTGGCTTGAGCGTGGGATCACAGACAGGATCCCATGGTCACTGGCTTGAGCCCAAGGTTGCTGGCTTGAGCAAGGCATCACTGGCTCAGCTGTAGCCCCCAGTCAAGGCACATATGGGAGAGCAATCAATAACAGTGAAAGTGTCACAACAAAGAATTGATGCTTCTCATCTCTCTCTTCCATCATGTCTGTCTATCCTTCTCTGTCCCTCTCTCTCTCTCTCTGTCTTTCTTGCAAAAAATAAAAAAAGTAATGGGGCAAAAAGCAATGGTGGAAATGGAACTGTTTTAGGTGGGTTGCCAGAGCATACCATTTTGAGGAAGGGATATCTGAGCTGAAAATTGGGAGAAGGAGCTTGTACAAAGATCTAGGGTAAATGTAGTCTAAGCCTGAGGCATAGCAAGCTCATGGACCTGAGGCAGAAACAAGCTGGTCTGGTTTAAGGAACAGAAAGAAAGTCAGTGTCGGCAGAGCCTGATGAAAGAAGGACATAGTTGAAGAGATCAGGTCAAGGGAATAGGCAGTAGAGTCTTGTAGGTCCTATTAGGAAATGTAGTGCATTTTAGTTTAAAATGTGATGGAAAGGCCACTGGAGATTTTAAATAGGGGCAATGAAATGCTATGATTCTCTTATAAGTATTCACTCTGGCTGATGTGTGGACACAGAATGGTAGAGGGACAAGAATGGAAAAAGGAAGACCAGTTAGGAACCTGTAATTGAAAGATGACTTTGACTTACACCTGGATAGTAGCAGTAGTAAAAGAGAGGAATAGCAGATTGTGGTTTATTATTATTTTGGGTGACAGTAAAGCCAATAGATTAATTAATTAATTGGATATAAGGTATAGTCACCTTTTCAATTTTTGACCAAAGCAAGTGAGTAAAAGATGGGATTATTTAACACAATGGAGAAGACTGGAAAAGCAGCAGTTTGTGAAGGAAAGTTCTGTTGTGGCTGTGTTAAAGTTAGAGGGTTATTAGATTTACAATGAAGGCATCAAGAAAACAATTGGATATATTTATCTGGAGTTCAGTAGAGAAGTCAGGCATGGAGACAAAAAATTTGGAGTCATCAATATAAAAGTAGGTATAAAAAGCTATAGGAATGAATAAGATGACTTAAGAAGAGTTTAGGGAAAGACAAGATGAAGTCCTGGGGCAAACTTATTTCTATTAACTATATAACCACCAGTGTTTCACTATCATCATTGTGAAGATCATAGTGACCACCAGCATATTTTCTAAGCACAAAATGTTCTGGGCACAATTGTGCTAGATAAAAGAGAAATATAAGAAGTATAAGAAAGAAATTAGAGACCGTGAAAAGTTAGAAAACTAGTGATTAGCTCAGGGGACAGTAGAAATAACAGTCTCATAAGGCCAGATAGTCTTTGAAGAGGAAGTGACATTTGAATATCAGAACTGAATGTTTGGACCCAAAGTCATGTGATCCCTGGAGAAAGACATTTTCAGGTAAAGAATGACGTTTACAAAAAGCAAGAGGCACAAAAGAGGAGGAAATGATCTGACCTGAAAGCAGTTCTTATTGAGTACAGCTCAGAGAGTGGATGTGGCAGGTGATGATGCTGGGAGATAGAGCAGATGGATTGTCAAAGCCCTTGTTCACCATGCTGAGAAGTTGTAAACTCCATCTTAAAGACAATGGGACAGAGGATGTGGTGGGACAGTGGGGACTCTGAAAAAGAGCAGGTCCTGAAGCTAGAGGGAACAGAATTCATATCCTGCCTCCACTATTTTTTAGGTGGTATTGGAATTATGTTTAGCTTCTGTAAGCCTTAGTTTCCACATTTTAAAAGTGGATAAAATAATAAATGCATGGAAGAATTGTTATGAGGATTGGAGAAAATATGTAAAAAGCATATGCACCCAATGGAGAAAAATAAGTGGTAGTGGTTATGTTTGTTATTATTGTCTCTATTATTAATAGACCTATAATCTAAAAGAAGTTTATTTTACAGTATAAAGATTAGAGAATGCTAGAAATTATTGTATTAATGTGGATAAAAATGATGAGCACTTGATGATGGGGAGAATGTGACCAAGTGAAAGGTCCAGGAGAGAAAGGGTGGGAAAGAATTCTAAAATAATTTAGGTTCTGCCTGATCAGTGCTGGTACAGTGGATAGAGCATTGACCTGGGGCACTGAAGTCCCAGATTTAAAACCCTGAGGTTACTGTCTTGAACTCAGGCTCACCAGTTCAGCGCTGAGTCACTGGCTAGAGAATGGGACCGTCAACCGGTTGAGGAAGGGATCACTGGCTCAGCTTGAGTCCCCCTGTCAAAGCATGTATGAGAAAGCAGTCAATGAACAACTAAATAACTAAGAGTTGATGCTTCTCATCTCTCTCCCTTCCTGTTTTTCTGTCTTTCTTGCAAAATAAAATGACTTAGGTTTTGAGCTAGGCAGTTTAAGGTAGTGAATATTGTAGATATTTGAAACTGAGGATATTGAAAAATAAGCCTATATTGTGGGGAAGGAGATGAGTTCATTTGTAGATATATTATTCTGAGAGGTTGTAAAGGCTACTTTGTGGCTCTGGAGCTCAACAGGAACAACTGAGCTGGAGATACAGATTTGTGTGTATTAGATGGACAAAAAAGAGTGTATTGAGTGAGAAGTCAAAAATGTAGATTGTAGAACCTGGAGAACACTGAAATATAAGGAATGGAGCAGAAGTTGTCAGGAATGAAGAGTAAGAGGAAGCAGGCAAAACGTAGAAGGAGAGACATGAAGGGTGGCTCTGAGACATGTTCCTCATCTCGTTCACCTAGTGAGACGTGCCTCCAACCACTGCCACTTCTCAAAGGAAGAGACAGCTGCCCCGCTCACCTCCCTCAAGCATGATTGATTCAGATTCAGAGTGGGAAAGGTTGAACTCTGGCAAAACAGCATAGTAATTAAAAGTATTAATCCCAATAGATTCTCAAAGAGCTATGTGATCTTGAGCAAATTACTTGTCTTTGTTCTGATTTTCCAGTCTGTAAAGTGGGAGTAATAAAGCATATGTCACCTAAAGATTTTATGCAGAGTAATTAAAATAATGTGCCTGAAGCAGTCCTGTAAGCGCTCAAGAAGTGTTAATTATTTTTTTTCAAACTGCCTAGAACAGAACCATATGTCAGGGCCATTCAACAAACTGTATTGCCTCTGCTGTGCCTCCTCTGCAACTCCAAGATCTTAATCTCAGAAAAATTTTTATATCATGGTAAATACTGAGCTCTTAAGTAAGTGGAGGTTCTGGCTCACTGAAATGGTTCCTGAGAAATGAGCAGGGGCCCCAGCCTGGAGTTAACAGAAGAAATCTGTCCCTCCTTGCCACACTTCTCTTCTGACCCTGGAGGAAGTTTTGGGTTCTGAGTTGGCATAAGATCTTGCATGACAGCAGACAAAACCCATTTTGCTCTGTATCTTCATACTCCCTGGACACAATCCAGAGTCACAGACTCAGACAACTTTTTTTTTAATTGAATTTATTGGGGTGACACTGGATAACATAATCATACAAGTTTCAGGTATCCAATTTTATCAGACTACTATTTAGGATTCAGTCAGCCTCCAAGGTCATTCAGAGAATTATAAAGACTGCAGTAGTCTCTGGGATAAAATGCCCCAGCCCAGACGAATGCCAGTGGCAAATGGGACATCAAGTACAACTCCATGAGGACAGAAATAACACTGTAAAAGCAGAAGATGTGCCTGCAAAGGTAAGAGACACTTTAAGATGCATATAAACATACTCAGTAGAGGCAAGCAAACAGCCTGGGTCATCTGGAAACCCGAGAAATTTTCAAATGTCAACATTTTCTTGACACCAATCAAGGAAATGTCAGACATGTGGGTTGCATACGTAGCACCAAAGTTAAGACTTTTTGGAAACAGTTGGCTTTGAGGCTACAACAGCTATCCTCCCAGAACTCTCAAAGAGGCCTCTGCCCAGGAACCTCACACAATCAGTACTAGTCATGTGACCATATAGAAGTCACCAAGTATACAGAACAGGGCTGTAGTTAAGAGCAAGCAAGGATCCTGGAACTGGATTCAGGCCTAGATATAATGCACGAGCTCTGGTACTTTTATTCAGCAGTTGCACAATCAATGGAAGCATCCATTTTCTCATCCATAGTGTGGGTATCACAGTGCTTATAATTACCGGTAGTGTTGCTCTATGGTAGCACTGGTCAATAGGACTTGGGCAATGATATAAGTTCCTACACCTTCATAGTTAAAGACAGTAGCCACAGCCACATGTAGATATTGAGAAATCAAAATGTGGCTAATATGACTGGAGAACCAAATTTTAAATTTTATTTTATTTGAATTCTTTTTTTTCTTTTTTCTTTTTTTGTATTTTTCTGAAATTGGAAACAGGAGGCAGTCAGACAGACTCCTGCATGCTCCCAACCGGAATCCACCCGGCATGCCCACTGGGGAGCGATGCTCTGCCCATCTGGGGCGTCGCTCTGCCACAATCAGAACCGTTCTAGCGCCTGAGGCAGAGGCCACAGAGCCATCCTCAGCGCCCGGGCAAACTTTGTTCCAATGGAGCCTTGGCTGCGGGAGGAGAAGAGAGAGACAGAGAGAGAGGAGAGGGGGAGGGGTGGAGAAGCAGATTTAAAAAATGTAAATAGCTACATGTAACTAGTTATTACCTTATTAGATAGTACAGCTCTTTTTAAAGAGTAAATTAAATAATGTCTTATCATGGTGGCATCAAGGCATGAGAATTATTAACTGATATTATTATTAAACTTCTTATAACCTTTGCTTCCTCATTTATGAAATGAGGTTAAAGATAGTATCTACTTCATAAAATTTTTGGGAGGATTAAATAAAAAATGATGTAGAGGGTGTTATATTGAATGAGACACTTGAAACCATGTCAACACAATAAAGTAAAAATAAAATCCTAGCTGAGGCAGTGAGCACAGGGCTTAGCACAGTGTAGATGCTAAGCAGACACAAGTATTTTTCTTATTCCATTGAAGTTCTTTGAACCTACTGAAATAGTTGTGCAAGTATGTACATCAAAAACCTATAGTGAGATTCTCAGCAAGCAATTAGATTGTTCAGTAGTCACCTGCACATCTCTAATGCTTGCTTTGGCTGGATAAAAAGAAGTCTGCTTGAGCAATATATATATTGCACTTATATATATTATATATATATTATATATATATAAATTTATATATATATTAGCAGTGATATGTGCACTCCAAGAGTTTCACAAATACACATTTGACTAAAGCCTGACTGTCCAGACAGGTCACACACCACTAAACAATGCACATGCTAGACAACAAGGAATGTTACTGCTGTTATAAAAATATGATTTATGAGCAATCTTTATCCCAGGCAAAAACAAACTTATAGCAGACCTATTGTCCAGACTAGTCATCGAACTGCTAACTGGAGAAATGACAGCACTGATTGAAGAGACAGCAGGGGAGGCCATGAATTAAGCACAAACACTTGACCCTGTGGTCAGTGGGAGGCTGACTCAAGACATGAAAAGATGCTGTGCTGTAGCTACTTATCCAGATGTTGCAAACAGATAGCGTCACAGGAAAAAATAGAACAAATTTCAGGTGTGTTGGTCTGTAACAAAGTGGCTGCTTTGGCATTTCAACAGCAAAAAGGGTTTTAAGCAATGTCTTATCTGTAAGAGATCAGAAAAAGGAAAAGATACAATCAGAGGTATTCTCAGGAGAAGCAGCTTTGCCTTTCCCTAAACTATTCCCAGTATCTGCTCATTGGTTCTTGGAATTGAACCTGGAGATTGGTTTCCTTCAATTGAAGATGTCCTCTCATACGGCAGTTTACAATTTTTAACTTTTGGGCTGTGGTCCCTTTCAATATTATAAGTTATTTACTAAATTTTTCAATTCTTCCTGAGAAACAGGGGGGAGTGGAGCAATAACCTAAGTGCGCAGAGTCATTGAAGAGATTTGTGTCATAAGGGGATGATGTTTGTTATGGAGATTCAAAACTCAAGTAAACAGAAATATGTCTTACATAAAAAGAATGGTTTTCAAACATGGCTGTACACATTTATTTCATGTGAGTAACCAAGATGCTACAATAATCACACAATAGACATTTTGCTGAATTTTAATCCATTCCTTTTTTTTTTCCATCGTCATCATCATCATCTCCTCTGTGTTGCAGACAGTTGGTTAGGTGCCTTACAAACTTGTACTTTATAATCCTTATAACAATTGTACACCATATGTGTTATTAATCCTATTTTAGAAAAGGGAAAACTGATGCTCAGAGGTTATAACTTGAGTCAATCAAGGTCATATAACTCATAAGTGACAGAGCCAGGATTAAAATCCTGATATCCCCCATATATGGTCTCAGGTACCCAGCCCTCTGCTTGCAGTAGGTACCTAATGTGACAAATGTGAGAAAATTGAATTTTTGGTTAATTAGTGTTAATAGATTAAAATTTAAATTTAAATAGCTACATGTGAACAGTGACTACCTTATCTAACGCAGCTCTTGGGACTCAATGAGATGTCAGTTATCACCATACCTAGCTTTATCACCTAGTAAGTGTTTGACTAACCTGAAAGTTACTGGGCCTTCGTTATGTTCTTATTTATAGAATTTATTAAATATAATTATGGACAATTTCACCCCAACCAATCGTTATTTCAATAGCTCTATTAGAACCAGATATAATAAGTAATAAATTACTCTGGCTCTGTGGTTTTTCATTATCACACTGCCTTCCTTGTGCTCTTCCCTTATTTGAATTGGTAACTTACAGCAGCTGTAAACTCTGTGCTGCCAAACCCAAAAATTTTCTCTAAAATTAAAAAATGGTATCAGATAAGGTATGAAAATGATATGATGACATTGACCAAAACACAAAATTGCATATATATATATATATATATATATATATATATATATGGACTTTTCATCGCATTTCCTACCCATCCCATGTTCACCAACTTTTTTTAAAACTTTACATTACTGGTCTCTTCCTGCTTTAGATTAAATATTTGTGTCCACCACCCCCATCTCTAAATTTATATGTTAATTTCTGACACCTAATGCAATGTTAGTAGGAGGTGGGCCTCCCAGTGGTGATTAGCTTATGAGAGTATAGCCTTCTTAAAAGGCATTAGTGCCCTTATAAAAGAGACTCCAGAGAGTTGCCTTGCCTCTCTACCCATGAGTAGACAAAGTGATACTCTCACCAAACACTGAAACTGCTCCTGCCTTCGTCTCGGACTTCCCAGACTCCAGAACTGTAAGAAGTGAATATCTGTTGTTTATAAGCCACTCAGTTTATGGTGTTTTGTTATAGTAGTTTGAGCTCATGAGACACATTCTTTACGTATCTTTTTGTATAGGTCACTTTATTTACTAAAGGAAAACATCAAACTTTAACCACCTCACATCAATCAAAATATGTAAATGAACACGAAATTATTAACAGTCTCATTAAAACAAAGGAGAAACATTAAGACAGGATATTGTATTGGATCCCTCTTAAGCTTACTTTTGTAGGCAGCATTAAAATAATATTTATGGTAGAATAAAGTTATACAGACAGTCTGTGTGTCCCAGTGGACAAACAGACATGGCAGAGAGACAATTCTGAGTCAGCTTTATCTATGAGGGATTGCTCTACCAATTCAGCTGCCCAAACACCTGCATGGATCAGCACTGATTTCCCTGGAAGCTTGTCTGCCAGGAGGATGAGGCTGTGACCTCCTAACCCACAGGTCACCTGGTTCTTTGTTGTTAACTGCCAGGCTCCCCTATGCATTGACTATACATAAATTTGTCATTGCTATTGCTTCTTAATCCACAAAGGGATAGAAATGTTCCTCTTAACTATTTCTCAGGTTTAGGGATTGTCCTTTTCCACACTTCAGGTCATCAATTCCAAACCATTTATTCTATTTAATATTATGGATATATGAATGGTAATTGCCCTTGTATACATTATCTCATTTTGTCTCTTAAAAATCTGTCAAAGATGTATAATTATTATACATTATTCAGATGAGAAGGCAAAATAACTTACATTCATTTATTTAAATGAACACATATTCTGTGTCTGTCATATGTCAGGCCATTAATCCATTGCTTGCCCCAGAGTACCACTTTTAACCTTTAGAACCATCCTAGGAGGTGCATTTTATACTTTTTATTCTAGAAACTGAGTATTAGGGAAATTCTACAGCATTTCTTATTCTCAACCATAGTGAGATAGAATGCTAGAATTCATGAAATACATGCCTAACTCCAAAGGCCATGGTTTATTTCTGCTGTCAGATATGAGGTAGAAGAAATATAGTTGTATTTTTCACTCATTTCTTTCTTAAATAAATATTATATCTAAAAATTTGTGCCGTAGAAGAATGGAGATTCTCTCCCACTAACAATGTTCTAATCGTTTTTTATGATAATTATTTTTTTTAAAACTCCAAAGCATTAAGTTTATTTTGTGGAATAGGTCATTTTCATGATTGTGATAATTCTGATGTAACCAATTATTTCTTAAAAATTATTTTAATTCAGTTCAATATTTCAACAAACTTTGAACACCTATTTCCAGGGTAGAAACTGAATCAAACTGAGGCTAAGACTGGACTTAGAACCTATTGTTAAAGACTGTATATATCAAATCATGTTAAATTAAGATTAAGGCCAAACTGCATCATCCAGATGCTGAGAAGGCCATCAACAAGTGATAAAGACCAGAAGTTCCTACAAAACTCTGAGAACAACTGGATACAGATAACAAATTTGGCCACCAGCCTGTCCTTCAAAGTAACTAGCAGCACTGTCCCTTTCCAGCCCTTGCCTCTGTCAACCAGGCCCTCATCCCCTCCCCTTTGGACTGTTACAGGAGTCCTAGAGGTGACTTTGTTCCCAATCTGGGCCCCCAGGAGCTCTGACTTTGCCATGCTTTAGTGAAACATTCTTCGTAACCTATACTCTTCAGATCAAGAACTCTTGAAGCAAAATTTCTGAGTTACACCATTCCAGGGGATTCCACCACTATGCAGGGATTGGGAAGGACTATTCTGTGGCCTTGACCCTGGTTTATACCGGAATAACTATCTTTTTTTTTTTAAGAGAATCATTTATTTCAAGACATTTGTTATTGTATTTTAAAATTTACTACAAAATTATTACTTATTTTTAATGTGTATATGCACATGTTTGATGCATTTTGGAAATCTATTGAAAAATTAAAATAATCCAATCATAGGGTTGGTACTGTGAATTATTCTTCAGAAAAGATGTAATTAGTTACTATTTTCTGAAGAACATTTTAAAATTGTTTTACTTTTAATAACATCATTTTTTTTTTGTATTTTTCTGAAGCTGGAAACAGGGAGGCAGTCAGACAGACTCCCGCATGCGTCCAACTGGGATCCACCCGGCACGCCCTCCAGGGGGTAATGCTCTGCCCATCTGGGGCGTCGCTCTGCTGCGACCAGAGCCACTCTAGCGCCTGGGGTAGAGACCATGGAGCCATCCCCAGTGCCCGGGCCATCCTTTGCTCCAACGGAGCCTTGGCTGCAGGAGGGGAAGAGAGAGACAGAGAGGAAGGAGGGGGGGAAGCAGATGGCCGCTTCTCCTGTGTGCCCTGGCCGGGAATCGAACCCGGGACTTCTGCACGCCAGGCCGACACTCTACCACTGAACCAACCGGCCAGGGCCTTACTTTTAATAACATCATTACTCAACCCTCTTGCACTATCTTTGAAAATGAAGTTTGGAAATGTTCTAATTTCTATAATCTTTCTTTTTTGACATTTCAACCATTGACCTTTCTAGTTAGTCAATGTTCCCTCCCACCAGAATTAACTACCTTTGCATAATGTTTTTGTGTTTCCATGTAATATTGGAATTGTTCAAATCAGAAATCACTTATCAAAGTTTTGATCATATTAGAAAATAAAACTTATAAATCATTGAGTTATTAGAAACATCCTTCTTATAAGTTATTTCTACATTTTTAATGTATAAACTGAAACATATGTAGTTATAAAAATGCATAAGGAACATAGTCAATAATATTCTAATAACTATGTATGGTGTCAGATAGGTATTATATGTCTAACCATGGGGATGTATACCTGAAAATAATGTGATATAGTATGAAAATTATAATTAATAAATAAGAATAACTATCTTTTAATCTGCTTTGTGGATTGAAGATCACAGTGATATTTTGCAAAAATAAAGGTTTGAAGGCCCCTAGCCTTCTGCATCATCTGTAGACATCTTCATTTAGCTCTCAAAGCCCTTCCTTATCAGGACGTTTTACCATAGTCATCAGTTAGGCAGAGAGTAAAAAGATTGCTATTCTTTTGTAGATCATGAGAATTATTTTTAAGATCTTGGACTATATCTAACCATTCATCTCCTACTACACTTAGCCCAGGGGCTATCTCCTTGGCAACCAAGCAGGTCCTTAATGGTCCATAAGCTACCATGGTTAGTCAGGCTTGTGTCAGAGTTTTGCTTATGCAATTTTCCAAGTGTTTTGCCAATTCCAGCTTTTCTCCTAAGGACCTACCTCTATTAAATCTTTTAGTTCAAATTCCTTGTAAGAGTTAAGTGGTAGTTTATATTCATTAAATTGGTAGGATGTAAGTCTTCTATTCACTCTGATTTAATCATCTGTGGCCAGCAGGTATTCATGTGCTATTAACATGGAACGTAGGCTTGTCTCTTTATAGGAGTAATGAAAAAGAGAAATTCCTGGGGTAGGACATTATTGGCAAGATAGACATTCAAGAAATATCTACTATAAAGTCTTATAAAACTTGATTACCTTTATATTTATACTTATTTTCAACTGTATTTAAGGTTGTAGCTTGTTCATGGTTGCATTTCCAGTACCTGGAATGAGCCTGGTGAATAGGTATTTAATACCTGTGTGTAGAACAAGAGAATAGGTGGAGTGATAGATAGAGAGGTGAAGAAAGTGTGAGTGGATGAGTGAACAGATGGAGACAATTTGGCACAGTGGTAAGGAGAATGTGCTCTAGAGCCAGACTGCTCCAGTCACTGTGTGCCCTTGGCAAATTCCTTCACTTTTCTGGAGTCAGTCATCACATCTTAAACTAGGAGCAATTACACTACCAACCTCAAGGGTTTCTGTGATAATTAAAATGAGTACATAAATTCATAAAGAGCACATAGAATATTATCTGGCATATGGTAACTGCTCATTTTCTGTTATATTATTGTTATTATTTTATTAATATTATTACTAATATTATTTTACTAGTATTATCATTATTATTAATCTTATTATTATATTATTATTATTGATGGGTGAGTCTTTTTTTTTTTTTTTTTTACGAGGCAGAGATAGACAGGGACAGATAGGAACGGAGAGAGATGAGAAGCATCAATCATCAGTTTCTCGTTGCGAGTTGCGACTTCTTAGTTGTTCATTGATTGCTTTCTCACATGTGCCTTGACCGCGGGCCTTCAGCAGACCGAGTAACCCCCTGCTGGAGCCAGCGACCTTGGGTCTAAGCTGGTGAGCTCTTTGCTCAAGCCAGATGAGCCCGCACTCAAGCTGGCGACCTCGGGGTCTCGAACCTGGGTCCTTCCGCATCCCAGTCCGATGCTCTATCCACTGCGCCACCACCTGGTCAGGCTGATGGGTGAGCCTTAAGGCAGCAGGCTTGTGTAAAGTTCAAGGAAAAAATTTGATGAAATAACATAAAAATCAGAAACAAACTCAAACTAATGACAAAAGAAGGCACAACAGAAAATTGTCCCCAGTATCAGGAAAAATATGAAACTAAACACATAGTCTATTTCTCAGGTAGAAAGAAAATGGTGGGAATAAAATGTCATGGAAGAGAGTGCATAGGCATTCAGTGCTTGTTAAATGCAGAGAATTAAGAATGCAAGTATTAGCAAGGGGATTTGGTTAGAAGAAGGTGCATTTCAACTATGGAGTCTATTTAGTACCTGTTTTGTGAACCACAGAAAAGACTTTGGGACAGTGGGACAATGGGGTCTGGCTAGAGGAACACTTGGGGGCCTGAAATCCAGCCCTTGCTTCATTTGCTGAACCCAAAGTCCTGGCACAGGCGTGAGTCAGCCGGGAAGAAAGTACACTTCCACTAACTGGTCTGCTACGAGGAGGCATCTTTCTGATGCCTTTTTCTAATCAGCACTGAGGCTCTTCAGTGTTTGTCGCAGTCCTATTTGCAGTGCTGAGAATTTTTAAACCAGTTTCAAGATAACCTTGTTTTCAGGAAGAGGAGAGATTGATGGAGCCACAGAAAGATGGATGCTAGCTAGTTGCTGCCTCTAACTCTCTCCACGCACGCTGTGGCTAGTGGTGAGGCCAATGGGAATGACCTTGAGTAGAGTTACATATTTTTCACACCTCCTACTAAAACTCAGCAAATGTTTGACTTGCTGTTCCCAGCACAATTTTTCTTCCTGCAAAACGTGTTGGGATTATCACTTTTAGCCGCATACAGGCTGGAAGTACTTTGTAGGAGCCCCACAGGCTGCAACTGTTCAAATCCCCATCCTTGGGAGGGAGCTTGGGGAATCTGGGACCCAAAGGGCTGGTTTAAGAGCTCCCATGTAGAGGTCTGGTTTCTGCTAATTAAGTCCAGTTTCCAAGACTCTATCAAAGCTTCCATCTAAATGATTTTGAAAGTCAGAAGGTAAAATACAAGTTTCAACCCCAACACCTTAACCTTATCCATCTTCTTGAACCATTTCAGGACATTGGGTAACATATGACATTTTTTTTCAGTCAATCTTAGATATTATCTGCTGAAATAGCACTATTGGTATGGGAGAAGGATTTCAAAATCTGGAACAGATGCACAGCTGCCACCTGAGATGATGCATTATGGATTCAAAACTGTCATCACCTCCTCCACCACTCCTAACCTCACCCCTAAGCACATATTTGTTCATGTGGTTTACACCTGTGGGATTGTGGGATGCAAGACAGGAATCTGATTACTGTTTGGGAGACAATCCAGTCTCTAAAACAGATTTATGTATCTTTGTTTCCCTGGAGAAACTTGAAATCTTTTGCCAACTCTTCATGTGGTTCAGCTGGGTTAAAACTCCAGCCCAATTTTTTTTGGAATTTGGTACCAGTGACTAACTTTGAGGTTTTCATACAGTAGGTCTTATAATATTTGTCTCTCTGTCTCCCATTCATATTCTGCTATAAGTGCAGAGTAATTTTTCAGTGCCTTTGTACATAGATGACATGTATATTCTAGTTAAAAAGAAAAAAAAGAGCTCTCAGCCCGTGATCATCTAAGAAGAAAGACTATTTCATTTTCTTTAGGGGAAGAGGGATCCTTGACTTTGGTAAGGAATCTCCTCTAAGTGTGTGCCAGTAGAGAAAAAAAACAACTTTAGATAAGAAAAAGAAAAGCAGAAGGCTGTCCCAACAGATAGTGTAGGTGGAGAAGAGAGAGGTGTTTGATTAGAGAATGCCTTCTGCACAAGTACAAATTGAAAGAATTTCTGCTCATTGAGAACTTCACAGAATTTTAAATTATATGCTGATAATTGGATTTATCCACTACATTATAAATTCCATAAGGGAAAGCATCTGTCGCTCATGCTTAGAATATTACCAACACGTTAGGCCCTGGCGGGTTGGCTCAGCGGTAGAGCGTCGGCCTGGCGTGCGGGGGATCCGGGTTCAATTCCCCGCCAGGGCACATAGGAGAAGCGCCCATTTGCTTCTCCACCCCCCCCCCCCCTTCCTCTCTGTCTCTCTCTTCCCCTCCCGCAGCCAAGGCTCCATTGGAGCAAAGATGGCCCGGGCACTGGGGATGGCTCCTTGGCCTCTGCCCCAGGCGCTGGAGTGGCTCTGGTCGTGGCAGAGCGATGCCCCGGAGGGGCAGAGCATCGCCCCCTGGTGGGCAGAGCGTCGCCCCTGGTGGGCGTGCCGGGTGGATCCCGGTCGGGCGCATGCGGGAGTCTGTCTGACTGTCTCTCCCCGTTTCCAGCTTCAGAAAAATACAAAAAAAAAAAAAAAAAGAATAGTACCAACACATAATATGTGCTCAACAAATATTTGTTGGATGGCAGAATACTCCCTGAATACAAGCTACACAGTTAGATAACTGCTCTCTAGGATAAACCTCCCATTATGGCTGTAAATGTGAAAGTGGAACAAACTTGATATATTTCTTTTAAGCCTTTGCTATGTTATACACAGCCTGGTAAGTAGTACTGACCACCAAAAGCCTGCTCTCCCATTCTGAACTAGACAGCTGCCACCTAGACGTCTTCGTCCTGGGGGAGGGTTTGATCCTGACCCAGGCTGGAACTGAAGCTCTTCTCAAGCCATTTTAGAGGCTTCACCTCTGGAAGAGAAGCAGAAACTCATCTATTTCTTGCCTTGGCTGTATAAATGGTTATTTCTAATACTATATAGTTTTGGTGTGCTTTTGGCTGGGTTAGCTGAAGCTCAAAGTTCACCAGTTGAGCTTAATGAGAGTCTCAAAGTATAAATTCATATTCCTGGCCTCCCTGAAACATCTTGGTTATGCATGCCGCATTGGCCTTTGTCAACAGGTCATATCCTTAATCAGTCCATAAACCTAGACTTTGGTCTATATCTGTTTGGTCCTGGCCCCTATCTCATATTTCCCTTTCTACTTCTCTACATTAGGAGATGGACGTTTAGTAAAAATCACCTCTGAAAAACTCAGAAAATAAGCACAGGAGCATTTTTGGTTAGATCTTCATTTATCTCCAATGAGGGAAATCAAACTAGGGGTTTGGCTTGGAATGTCTACAAAAAGAGGCATCAGAAGTTCAGACAAAGAGTTTGACTTGAATGCTCAATTATTTAAGCAATGAAAGTGAATGTTTCATTTTCATAAATGCACCAAACACTCATAAGCCTATGAGAGGGGGCTCTATCCAACCATAAGCCATTTTCAGGACAGAAACTCTAAAGAAGAAAGAGAAAAATGAGTGTTTTTTTGTTTTGTTTTGTTTTTTGTATTTTTCTGAAGCAAGAAGCAGGGAGGCAGAGAGACAGACTCCTGCATGTGCCCGACCAAGATCCTCCTGGCAAGTCCACCAGGGGGTGATGCTCTTCCCATATGCTCCATTGCAACCAGAGCCATTCTAACACCTGAGATGGAGGCCATGGAACCATCCTCAGCACCTGGGCCAACTTTGCTCCAATGGAGCCTTGGTTTCAGGAGGGGAAGAGAGAGATAGAGAGGAAGGAGAAAAGCAGATGGGTGCTTCTTCTATATATCCTGGCCGGGAATTGAACCTAGGACTTCCACATGCTGGGCCAATGCTCTATCACTGAGCCAACTGGCCAGGGCCAGAAGTGGGTGTTTTGTTTTTGTTTTTTACCTCAAGCCCTGGACAGGGAGATGTGATTGTGTTAACCTTTGGGTCTCTGTTCTGACTGTTTGGTGATGAAGGATTTCTGGTTTGGTCTGTTGAGGAGGGCATCTACTTTTGACAATAATTATCAAGACACCAGACACATGGAGTGCTCAGAGTAACACCTTGGACAACACTCCTCATATTTGAGGGCTTTTAGCTGACCATCTCTTGGCATTCCTCATTCTGTGCGTACACCTCAACACACCACACTGCAGATGACTTAACAAACTTTCAACTCATACAAATAAGACATGAGTTTAAAAAGGATACAAAGTCTCAAGTCTTCTCCTAGTTTTGCTCTCATATAATGGAGGGAATGTGAGCTTAGGTGTAAGTAAGAGAACTGGACTTGAACCACTGTCTAGGTTTATAAGAAACTATTCCTTTCTAGGCTTAAAGCTGATATCAGTATATATTCCCACTGAGTCCTCTGTTATTGTCTCTGTACTCTGAAAAGGCAGGCTCTCCCTAGATTTAATAAAATAAGAGAAAAATAATAGCAAATATTTTTACCTCTGCTGTCACAGAACTCCAAGGGTTTTTTTTTAATTCACAAAACATCTATTTATTAAAAGAACAAAACATAAATACTGTTTTGTTTGTTTTGATTTGCTTCTTAGTTAAAGATGAAACACAATTTAAGACAAGACCTAAAGAAACTCAAACACTAGGTACAAATTCTTTACTCATTGATCCTTATCTGGTATTAATTGCCTTGTTTTTTCCTAAACTTAAGTATAACATTATTCATCTCAGTTACACTCTCTAAAGTTAGAGTACCTAGGTACTGGGCCATATAGATAAGCATGGGGGACTGGAAAGCAACTGATGTTAAAAAACTTTGCTAGGAGTTGCTCTCAAGTTTTCATTGCTTTTTGTTCATTACCAGTCTATGAATGTCACTTGTATGACTGGTATAAGTAACTTAAAACTTCACAATTCCACCTTAGATCCCATAGTCTTAGTTTTTCCTTATTTCCTCTTTTCTACAGTTGCACAGTGCTCTCCATCAGCACATTGAATGGCCTAGTTACCTTCTCTCTACACATAAATAGCCCCTTCTCATCTTCTTAAAGAAACTTCTCTCTTGCTGTCCAATATCTGGCATAAGCAAGTGGTTTCCACGGGAGCAATTTCTAGAGTGCACTTGAGATATAAAACTGTCTTCTTATTTTGAGTTTGTCAAATCCCCCCCACCCCCTTAGTGCAATTTCAAATTTAGCAGAACATGAATTTAACCCATTACATCTGAACAAGACAGGGTTGCCGTTTCAGCAGTTTAAGGGTCTGGCAAAACTGAGCTAACATGTTATTTAGTCTTATACATATACTCTCTATACCAATGTATGTGTATGCTGGGATAATGTGTACAGTATGTTTAAAAAGACCCCAAAATTTTAATAAAAATTTTTACTCTCTAGCCATATTTCTCATTATATATTATTGTTATTGAATGATGCTAATTAGGCAAGTACTGGATTTCAGTTCCCTCTTTGAGAAAACAAGAGGTTTGAACTAGATCATTGGTTTTCAAAGAACGTTTCCAGAATTACAGGATTTCTAAAGCCACGGAGTAGGTTAGGTGAATTTGGAGAGCTGAGTAGGCAAGTGTTCCTACTTCATCTAGAAGAAATTTGTACTTTTCTTTTACATTTTTAAATTAAATTTAAAGAGATCAAGAAAAGTACATAAGTTTCAAGTAAACATCTCTACAGTATTTGAACTATTGATTGCATTGTGTTCTCATACCTCATAGTCAAATCATTTTCTATCATCGTGTATTTGTCTCTTTTTACTTCCCTCCCTCCCACCTCCTCCCCCTGGTAACCACTTCACTTTTATCTATGTCTGTGAACCTCAGTTTTATATCCCACCTATAAGGATATATAGAAAATTTTATTTTTATCTGTTTTATACATAAGACTTCTGGGTAAGATTTAATAAAACCAAATGTTTTATAGCTTAATCATTTCTTTGAAAACCACTGATCTAAATGATCTCTAAATTTGTTTTCATGCCTTAATCTTTCAGAAGACTGATTAAAACAATAGTCCTCATTATTGCTCATTTGTATAGGCACTGCAAGGTCAGAGTGAATTGTGGTGAAGTAATAAAGAATTGAACAGTGTTAAAGAACTGAATTTTAAGCAGCAGGTCTCTAGAATCCTAAAATATATTTGATCCACAAAATATCAATACTTACCTACTAAATGTTTTTAGTTGTGAGAAAAATATATCTTGCTGCTGCTCAAGTAGTCCCCCAAAACCTCGTGAGTGAATATTTTTATTTTTGTTAAAACTGAAAAACAAACATTTCAGGAACTACAAAGTAGGAATGCTTAAATTTGTTCTGGAGCTTGAAGCATTCTTTTGACTAACAAATTATAAAGTGAAATATAACTTATATATTAGACAAAATGTCCCTGCCAATTAAAAGTAGGTAAGTAAGTTAATAAGTAAGGAAGGAAGGAAATAAATAAATAAATAAAAGATGTGATAATTGAGGTCAATTTTCAATGTCGTAATGAAACAATCTATTTGCCTGGGTAGTGTTTTCATGCCTAGTCTCAGCCTGAGCACACAACTCCTGCATCCCCAGTGCTGAGTAGTCCTGATACTCTCACCCCCAGACCTGAGTGTTCATTGGCCCTTCCCACTTGTTCAACATTCTGTAGCACTAACTGAACCCTGACCTCTAGTGGCGGGAAAAAATTAGCAAGAACAATGGATGGGTTGGTCTTAGTGAAATCCTTACCAAGGGAGATTTTTGTATGTAATTATACTTTAAAAATAACAACAAAAAAGCATAACAATCAAAATATGCCTAGCATATAGCTTCCTAAATATTCATTAAATTATTTAATTGGTTAGTTAACTAATATTTTAGTTACATTTTATCACCAAAAATAAGGAGACTGGGTTAGTCACAGTTGTCTAAAAAGTGACTATATCTCTCTTAGCGGTTTTGTTGTTGTTATTTATTTTTTTAAATTAAGTCAGGTACTGTTATTTGTTCATTCAGTGACTGAACATGTAGAAAATAAAAAAAATCAAACAAAGCAAGATCTCTTCTGGGATTGCTTGTGTGTTTGTTTTTGTGTCTGTTAAGCTGTCCTTCTGAGTACTCTGGCTCTTCTCTCCTCTGCCAATGTGGCCAGAGTGGCACACCAGGGCTGAAGTTATGACCCTTGCTCTGTGGCCTGAGCAATAGCCTCTTATATTGAACAGAATCACATAAAGCAATAAGCCACAGACTAAGTGTAGGCCCAAAATATTCCACCCCTGCTCTGAACTAACACAAATGAATAACCATTTGGAGTTTTTTTAAATATCATTAAGAATTTAAATCCTATTGTAATGCAAGTATTAACTATAATGATAGCAAATACATGTTGACCACATACTAAACCTTTATTTTAAGCACTCTATATCTGGTATATTGATTTATTTAACTGACAACAACACCCTGTGAAGTGGATACAGATAAAGAAGTTGAGACACAAGGAGCTGAGTAAGTGGCACGGCCAGGTTTCACACTGAGCAATCTGCATCCAGAGTTCTTTGTATCTCATTCTTAAAAATTTTTTTTTAATTTTATTTAGAAAATTAAATGTAACAAAGTGACATTAATCAAAAAGAGTACATAGTTTTTAGCTAAACATTTCTATATAATTCGAACTGTTGTATAAACATCACCCAAAATCAAATCATTTTTGGTCTCCATATATTTCTCCCAAATTGCACTTTTTTCCATATCCTCTTCTGCATATCCCACCTCCTGTAAACACTTCACTTTTATCGATGTCCATGAGTCTCAGTTTTATACCCCATCCATGTGTGAAATCATACATTTCTTAGTTTTTTCTGATTTACCTATTTTACTCAGTATAATGTTCTGAAGATCCCTCCATGTTGTCATAAATAGCAATATATCATCATTTCTTACGGCTGAGTAGTATTCCATTGTATATACGTACTACTCTTCTTTATCCCATCCTCTACCGAAGGATACTGGTTATTTCCATGTCTTGGCCACTGTGAATAATGCTGTGATGAATACAGGGGTGCATGTGTCTTTACATACCAATATTTTAGAGTTTTTGGGGTGGATGCCCAGTAGAGGAATTGCTGGGTCATATGATAATTCTATTATTAATTTTTTGGTGGCACTAGTTTGTATTCCCACTAGCAGTGAATGAAGGTTCTTTTTTCTCCACAGCTTCTCCAACACCAGCTATTACCAGTCTTGTTGATAATAGCCAACCTAACAAGTGTGAGGTGGTATCTTGTTGCAGTTTAGATTTACATTTCTCTAATAGATAGGGAGGAGGAGCATCTTTTCATATCTCTTTTGGCCATTTGTATATCTTCTGGGGAGAAGTGTATGTTCAGGTCCTCTCACCATTCTTTTTTTCTTTTTGTTTAGTGAGAGTTACAGAGAGACAGAGACAGAGAGAGGGACAGATAGGAATAGACAGACAGGAAGGGAGAGAGATGAGAGGCATCAATTCTTTGTTGTGGCATTTTAATTGTTCATTGATTGTTTTCTCATATGTGCCTTGACTAGGGGAATCCAGCCAAGGCAGTGACCCCTTGCTCAAACCAGTACCTTGAGCTTCAACCCAGTGACTTTGACTCAAGCCAGAGACCATGGGACCATGTCTATGATCCCAAGGTCAAGATGGCGACCTCACACACAAGTCGAAGACCTTGGGGTATTAAACTTGGGTCCCCTGAGTCCCAGGTTGATGCTCTATCCACTACGCCAACACCTGGTCAGACTTTGCATTTTTTAATTGGAATGTTTGGTTGTTACTGAGCTTTGTGAGTTCTTTATATATTTTGAGTATAATCCTTTGTCGGAGCTCTTGTTTGCAAATATCATCTCCCATTTGGCTGGATGTCTGTTTTGTTGTCAGTTTCTTTTGCTGTGCATAAGCTTTTGAGTTCAATATATTCCCATTCATTTATTTTTACCTTTACTTCGCTTGCCTTTGAGATCAGATTCATAAATTGTTCTTTATGGCCAAAGTCCATGAGTTTAGTTCTTATGATTTCTTCTCTTCTATATAATTTATTGTTTTAGAAGTTATATTAGGTTTTTGGTTCATTTTGAATAAATTTTTGTACAGGAGAATAAATGTAGTCAAATTTCTTTCTTTCTTTTTCTTCTTATCTTTTTTTTTTGCATGTGGCTTTTCAATTTTTCTTGCATCATTTATTGAAGAGACTTTATTTTCTCTATTGTGTGTCTTTGGCTCCTTTGTCAAAGATTATTTATTCAAATATATGTGCTTTTATTTCTGGGCTCTCAATTCTGTTGCATTGGTCTGTCTGTATGTCTGTTTTTCTGCCAATACTATGCTGATTTGATTGATTATCATGACTCTATAGTATAATTTGAAGTCAGGTAGTATGATACTTCTGGTTTCACTTTTTCCTCTCAAGATTGCTTTGGCTATAAGGATTTTTTTATGGTTTCAAGAAAACCTGATGATTTTTTATTTTATTTCTTTAAAAAATGATATTGGGATTTTGATAGGAATTGCATTTATTTGTTTATTGCTTTGGATTATATGGGCATTTTAGTTATGTTGATTCTTCTAATCTATAAACAGGTAATATTTTTCTATTTTATTGTGCCTTCTTGAATTTCTTTCAATACTGCTTTCTGATTTTCAGTAGATAAGTACTTCACATCCTTTGTTAAAATTGAATTTATTTTTATGTATTTCATTTTTTTATTTTTGTCAATTTAAAAAGGAACTGTGTTTTAAAGTTTGTTTTCTGAAGTTTAATCATTTGTGCATAGAAAAGCAATAGACTTTTGTATATTGATTTTGTATCCTGATATTTTATTGGTTTACTTTTTTAAGATTTTTTAAGTGAAGTTTTTGGGTTTTGTATATACAGGATCATGTCGTCTGCACAAAGTGATACCTTTACTTCTTCTTTCCTGATTGAATGCCTTTTCTTTCTTTCTCTTGCCTAGTTGTTCTGACTACAACTTCCAGATCATGTTGAATAAGAGTGGAGAGAGTGGAATGCCATGTCTTGTTCCAGGTTTTAGAAAAAAAAACAACCTTCATTTTTTATTATTTAGTATGACATTAGATAATGGTTTGTCATATATAGCCTTTATTATGTTGAGGTACTTTCCTTTTATACCCATTTTATTCAGGGTTTTAAACATAAAGCAATTTTGTATCTTATTGAATGCTTTATCTGCATCTATTGATAAAATGACATAATTTTTGTTCTATATTTTGTTGAAGTGATGTATTATGTTGATTGATTTATGAATGTAGAATCATCCTTGTGCTCTTGAAATAAATCCCCATTGTTTGTGATGTATTTTTTTTAATTATTGTTGTATTTGATTTGCTAGTATTGTGTTTAGAATTTTTGGATCTGTATTCATTAGAGTTATTGGTCTGCACTTGATTATTTTTCTGTTGCTCTTGCCAGGTTTTGGTTTCAGGATTATGTTGGTTTCATAAAATGTTTTAGTAAGTATTGCTTTTTCTTATATTTTTTGCCTTTTCTTCTATTTTTTGGAAGACTTTGTAGCAAATATTCTTGGACTGTTTAGTAGAATTCACTAGTATAGTAATATAGCCATCTCACCCTGGATTTTTATTTGGGGGGAGGTTTTTTATTTTATTTTATTTATTTATTTAGTTATTTATTTAGTTATTTTGGCAGAGACAGAGAGAGTCAGAGAGAGGGACAGACAGACAGGAAGGGAGAGAGATGAGAAACATCAATTCTTTGTTGTGACTCCTCATTGATTTCTCATATATACCTTGACCGGGGGCCAGAGCAGACTGAGAGACCCCTTGCTCTAACCAGTGACCTTGGGCACAAGCTGGTAAGCCTTGCTCAAACCAGATGAGCCCACACTCAAGCTGGCGACCTCAGGGTCCCAAACCTGGGTCCTCCACATCCCAGTCTGATGCTCTATCCACTGCACCACCACCTGGTCAGGCAGGGGGGAGGTTTTTGATAGTTGTTTCTGTTTCCTTCCTGCTTATGTGTTTATTTAAGTTTTCCACTTCTTTAGGACTCAGTCTAGGAAGATTCTATAGTTCAAGGAATTTATCCATTTCCTCTAAGTTGTTGATTTTGGTGGCATATAATCTTTCATAGTATTCTTCTATGATCCTGTTTATATTTACAGTGTCTATGGTAATTTCTCCTCTTTCAATTCAAACTTTGTTTATATGAGTCTTTTCTCTTTATTTCTTAATGAGTTTAGACAGTGGTTTGTCAATTTTATTGATCTTTTCAAAGAACCAACTCTATATTGTATTAATTTTTTTCTATTTTTTTCTGTTGTTGTTCTTCCCTACTTTATTTAGTTCTGCTCTAATATTACAATTTTCTTTTTCCTGCTGATTTTGGGTTGCCTTTGTTCTTCTTGTTTTTAATTCCTTAAGATGTGATGTTAGGTTTTTTACTTTGGATCTAACTTGTTTCTTGATATAAGCTTGTAATGATAAAGCATTTCATCTTTTACTGCTTTTGATGTATCAGAAATTTTGGTATGTTGTGTTGTCCTTTATGTTTGTACAGTTCTTTTGATCTCTGCTTTTATGTATTGTTTGACCCAGTCATTTATTTAGAAATATGTTCTTAATTTTCTCATTTTTGCATTTTTGTGGGTTTCTTTACTTCTTTTTTGCAATTTAATTCTCATTTCAAAATCTTATGGTCAAATTATTATGCTTGATATGATTTCAATCTTCCTAAATTTGTTGATGTCAGTTCTGTAGCCCAAGATACGGTCTAATCTTGAGAATGCTTCATGCACACTGAAAACAAAAGTATAATCTGATGTTCTGGAATGAAATATCCTATAAATGTTTATTATTATGCCCATTTGGTCTAGTGTGTAAGTTTGGTCTAGTAGTATAAGACCCATGTTTTTACTAATTTTCTGTTTTGATGGTCTATCTAAAATCATCAATGGTGTGTTGAGGTGTCCAATTGTGATTGCATTTTGTCTATTTCTATTTTTAAACCAGTTAGTAGATATTATATATTTTGGTGCTCCCTGGTTATATATATATATTAAGAAGTGTTTTGTCTTCTTGATATAATGTCTCCTTTATCATTATGAAATGTCTATCTTTGTCTCTGGTTACCCACGTTGTCCTTAAGTCAGCATTGTCAAATATAAATATGGTATACCTGCTTTTCTTTGAGTATTATTTGTATGGAGAATCATTTTCCAACCATTCATTTTGAGTCTTCTTTTGTCCTTGTAGCTTGATCTGTCTCTTGAAGGCAGCATATGGTTGGGTGTCTTTTTGATCCAATCTGCTACTCTGTGCTTCTTTATTGGTGATTTCAGTCCATTTATAGTATTTAGAATAATTATTGAAATCTGAAGACTTTTCATAACCATTTTATGTTTTTTTAAGGTATATCTGTGTTTCATTTGGTTCTTTTTTTGTGTGTCAGTCTTCTGTTTTTATTTGGTAATTTTCAGTGCTTCTAACCCTTGTTACCTCTTCTTTTAGTCTGTGTGTTTCAGTAGTGGCTTTTTCATGGGTGGTTGCCAGTAGGGTCTTAAGAGAAAAACTGTCAAATATACAACAGTCCTTTATCTTATGAGTGCTTCTGCACCCCATACTCCTTTGCTACTAAAGATCTTTATCCTCTTTTTTTATGTTATTGTTGTCACAGATTATTCTTGTTTTTATTGCAACTGTGTAGGAGCTTTTACTTGTAGTTTTGATTTGTTTTGTTTTTTGTGTCTGGTTGAATAACCCCTATGAGTATTTTCTCCAGTGGTGGTTTCTTGGCTATAAATGCCCTCAGCTTTTGGGTGTCTGAAAAAATTTTTATTTCTCTTTTTAATAAGAATAAAAACTTTGATGAGTATAGTATTCTTGGCTGGTAATTTCTCTCTTTCATAACTTTAAATATTTGGGCCTGCTCTCTTTGGCTGCTAGAGTTTCTGCTGAGAAGTCTGATAACCTAATGGGCCTTCTTTTATAGGTTTTAGTCTTTTTTTTCTAAATATCTTGAGGATTCTTTCTTTGTCATTAATTTTTTCAATTTTATGTTGATGTGTGTTGAAGAATATCTTTGGGTTGCAGTAATTCAGCATTTTGCTTGCTTCTTGGATTCAAGTCTCTAACTCTTTCCATTGGCTTGGGAAATTCTCATTAGTTATTTGATGAAAAGGCTCTCCATTCCCTTCTCCCTCTCTCCTTCTTCTGATATACACATTATTCTTATATTGCTCTTTCTGATTGAGTCAGGCAATGCTTATAGAGCTCTCTCATTTTATTTTTAATTGGCGAATCTCTCTCCTCTCCTGACTGTAGCATATCTAGTTGCCTGTCACTAATTATTTCCTCTATCTTACCTGTTCTATTCTCTAAACTTGCTACCTCAGTTTTCAATTCATGTACTTAGTTCTTCATCTCTGTTTTTAAATTTTTAATCTTGTTGGTGAAGTAAGTATTCATTTTGATTTATGAGCTCATTAAGTTGCCTTACATTTGAGTATTTTCAGAAGTTCAACTTTGATTTTTTTATCATTTAACTCTAATGTTTCTATATGATTAAGATTGTTTTCTAGTAATTTTTTATTTTTTTCTGAACTACTTCTCTTTCTTATGTAAGCATGGCATTTGATTTCTTCTTCCTTGATGGCATTTGAGAGTAGTATTGTTAAGAACTCTAAAAAAAATCAACTAAGAAAATAAAAACTTAACATTAAAAAATACAGTAAAAATAAAAAATTTAAAAGTAATGACGTTGAAAAGAAAAAAACCATAAAAAACAAAGAGTGAAAACCAAAAGAAATAAGTAACAAACAAAACATCCACAAAATAAGAATAAAATATAAATATTAAAGGAAATAAAATTCAGAAGAGAAAAAGAGATTAAAAGAGAGAAAAAAAAGGAAAATGTTAACTTTTGAGAGGTTGCTGTTCTTTTTTTCAGTTGGTGTTGGTGTATTACAAGTTTTAGCTCTGTGAAATTCCTGGGCTAACCTTTGCTGGGATGTTGCTGTTGTAATGATGTAGTCAGGGATGCAGTCACATTAGGGGGTGGTGTGTTTTGTGAAGGTTTTAGAGTTTTATGGCTTTGGCAATGGTGATCTCAGGTCTCCAGGTGCTCCTCCCCACATCTCAATAGATCAAGGGGCTAGATGCAGAGCACATTTGTTTTTCAGGGAGAGAGTGGTTCTGGAGAGTTTTCTGTGTAACCAATCTCTGCCATTCTCTGTTTCTTTGAGGTAAGGGAGGTGGGATATGGGGGCTGCACTTTGCTTTTCTCTGTCTCTGCACCAAGTGCAGGCTGTGGGCAGACTGCAGGAACACTAGTCATGACCCCTCATTCTGCCACTTATTTGGCTTATTATCAACACCTGTGCCCCTCAATATTTCCACTACTCCTCGCAGAAAGAGGCACAGTCACTCTTGGATTCCCTCTCCATATCACCGGCACACAAAACTCAAACACTCTGAGCTTCCTTCCTCCCAACAGAGAAAGTAGTCCCAACAGAGAAAGGAAAAAAAATCACCTCTTTGGTGTTTTCTTAGAGCTGACCCCGTAAGTTCATTTTGTCTTTTGCCCTACTTTACAACCCTTCCCACCTTCAGTTCATTTGATACATGAATTTTTTAGGCACACCTGTGAACCCAACTGGGGTTGCTTCACTACCTTATACTTGTTCAATTTGTTGAAATTTCAAGGAGGGAGATCAGGAGTATCTCTCATGCTGCCATTACTCTGTTATCATCTATCTCATAGTTTTTTAATAAAATTTTTTTTAATGTTATAAAATTGTTGGGAGCAGAACAGAAGACAAGAATTGCCTTGGTTTTAGACTTTTCACTACTGCCACTTAGTAACTTTGTAACCTTAATTATTGACCTCTTGTAATCTCAGTTTTCACATTTAACAATTAAAAGTATTGTTTACTTTTGCCTTTTCTCTTTGAAGACTTAAATTTTTATTGTTTAAATCTACCCCAACAACCTGACCTGTGGTGGTTCAGTGAATAAAATGTCTACTTGGAATGGTGAGTTTGAAACCCTGGGTTTGCCTAGTCAAGACATGTACAAAAAACAACTACAAGTTGCTTTGTGCTCCTCCCCTTGTCTTTTTCTCTCTCTTCCTTTCTCTAAAACCAATAAATAAAATCTTCTAAATAAATAAAATTAATCTACTCATAGGAATTTGTTTTAACAACCATTAGTTTAGTTCATTTTCCCTCATGCTGGAATTCTCTTAGTATTTCTTTTCTTCTCTTTATTAAGGAAGATGTTAAGATGTATCAAAAAACAGAGAGAATAAGATAATAAATGTATCACTCAGCTTCTGAAACAATGAATTTATGACTGGTTCTATTTTTATTTCAATCCCACACACTTCATAGAATTCCTTGCTGGTGATGGTAACCTTATTTCTCTTTAAACACTTCCATTGATGGAGAGCTCACTAACTCCTCAGACTACTATTATTGGTCAGAATACTTTGAAATTAAAATGACAAAAACTTAACTCTCATTTAACTTAGTGAGTCCAAGTTGTGGGACAATAATAAAAGAGACATCTTCAGGAATATCTAGAATTCAGTACTAAATCAGTTACCTGATTTCTTCTCTTCTCCTCCCCTGTTCTCTTCCCTTATCTTCCTCCTTTGTCTTCATCCTTTCTCCCCCTTTCTTATCCTCCTCCTTTTTTCACCCCTCTCCTTTCCCTTCTCCTAGACTATTCTACCCTACCTTCTCCTTCTTTTCTCTTCTCTCTTATTCCTCTGAATGCTAGATTTTATTTATTTTCTCTTGCTATCCACCAGTCTCCTTTAGGTGAGAAACTCCTTCCTAGTTTTTATTCTTAGAGTTTTTGCTGGAAGCAGCCTACTTTTTCTTACTCTTAAGTCTCCAAATTCTAAGGAAAAAACACCTTGGCCTGAATTGGGTCAGGTGAAACTCCTATTGTGTTCCAATGATAATCATGAGGCAAAGGGAAGAAATTCCCCAGAAGTGAAGGTGGGGTTGTTAAGGTGCTAAAACACTTCATTCTGCCACTCATAATGTGTATATTCTATATATTTTTCAGAACTCAGTGACTATAGAAAATGTTTCCCTTACAAAAGGTTGACCTCTCCCTTATTTTATCATCTACTCTAGGCCTTTTTCTTCAATCCTGAAATACACAGAGCAAGGCTGTTTCTCCTTTTATGTGATATTATTTGAAAAAAGCTCTCAAAGCCCCCGCTTAATCTTCTTTTCCCCCAAGTTAAACATCATGGTTTCTTTAACATTCCCTGATCTGACATTATTTTGAGCCCTTTCTTTATCCTGGTCACTCTCTTCTGGATGGGCTCCAGTTTGTCACTTAAAAATTGGCACCTAAAACTGAAGCAATAAATGTTCCAGATGTGGATGAGCCTGCAGAGCCAAGAGCAGGGCTAAGCAAGCCCCAGACATATGTGCACACATACACTGTAAACAAGACACTGTCAGCATAGCCCCAGTTTGTACTCCTTTTCTGGAGCCTCAAAAATGCTCAGTTCTGCTAAGTTTTCACTCAGATAAATTCCAGGTCTCATACAGAAATGGTTGTTAATCCAGTAACTATGCCCCTCTCCACCTTCTCCAACTATTTTATTGAACCAAAAATATTGATCCCGGATTGGAAATATATCTTGTTAGTTTTTCTTGATTATTCCAGTGTGTCAGGTAGTTTTGAATTTGTGGGTTTTTTTAAATATTAGATCTTTCTCTCACTCTTTCACCTTCAAATGTAATAAGTGTGTCTTCATCTTTAAGCTTCTTCATCTTCAAAATGTTGAGGAGAACCAATCAGAGCCTCAAAAATAAAGGAACATACTTGTAGGGACTTCTGTAGTATAAATATGGCTCTATTAATAAAATTTCATTGAATCAGATGTGAAGTCAGCCTACTGAAGTACAGGTACATGATTCCTTACTCACAATTCTAAAATAAAAATAAATAAATAAAATTAAATTTAAAATTTTCTTCTTAGTAAAATACCATTTAACCAAATTTAACAGCAGATGGAAAGAATTACACATTATGACTAAATAAATTTATTTCAGGAAAGCAAGGGTGGTTTAATAGAAAAAAATATTAATATAATACATCACATTAATAGAGCAAAAGAAGACTCACATGATCAGCTAAACTAATATAAAAAATTGTTTGATAAAATTCAACACCCTGTCATAATAAGAACTTCCAGAAAATAAGGCAAAGAAGGAAACTTCCTAAGTATTATAAAGGGTATTTATGTAAACCACTTAACTGACATCTTTCACAATGGCGGCAGTCTAAAACCTTTCCTTATAAGATCAGGATACCTGCTTTTACTACTACTATTCAACACTGTACTGCAACTTCTAGCAAGTGTGATTAGGTAAAAAATAAAATAAAGTAATATGACATCAGAGTAATGGTCATGTGAGAGATACCCTTAACATCTCCCCTTGATATTTCAACAAATTGAATGATTATAACACAGCAAAAAAGCCTCAGCTGGACTCACAGGCTAGCCTGAAAAGATCTGTGTGAGGAATTGACTATGGTAAGAAGGGTGCAAAAGGAGGGAAGAAGACAAGATTTACTTGTGGTCAGACTCTGGAGAGAAAAGAAACCCGGACTGTCAGGGTTTTTGTTTGCCAGGGTTCCAAAGAAGAGAGAAACTCAAAATGACTGGGTCTTCTTCTGCCAGGAAGAATGGAAAGATTGGGAGCAGTTGGATAAATATTTAAACCAAAGGACGGGCAAAAAGAAGGGTCACTGCCAGCAATCCTATAGTTTGCAGACAGCCCACCGTTGGCACAGATAAAGAAAAACAAGGTGTGGTCCCAAACCTCCAAGATCCCACTTACCTCTGCACACAGGGCACAGAAAGTGGCAGAAAGATACCCCACAGCTAGTTCTACAGGGCTATATTTTCCCATAAAAAACAAAAGTGCTCTGTGTCTCGGCTGCTGGTTTTCTAAAATGTATAGAATAGTATCGGAAGCCTGAAATCACCATTGCTAAACCATAGACTTCATTACATTTCCCATCTGTCAACACAATTGCAGCTCCACCACCACCATTTCAACAACAACAACTAAGCAGAAATCATTCCAGGAATTTTACAATGCTAAAACCTGTAATTCAGTGCCAAATACTGGACAAAAAAAGATTAAAACCTTTCTGAACTAAATTTTTTTTTTAATCTTTTACTCAAGGGGGTTATTCAAACAGATACAAAGAACAAAACAAGTCAAAACCACCAGTAAAAGCTTCAGCAAGTTCCCAGTAAAAACAAGGATAATCTGTGACAATAACAAAATAAAAGGGAAAAAGATAAAGATATGGAGTAGCAAAGGAGGATGGTGTACAGAATCACTCATAAGAAAAAGAACTTTTGCATATATTACAACTTTTCTTTTAATACCTTAATGGTAACCACCCACGAAAAAACTATACTGAAACACATAGCTTAAAAAAAAAAAGAAGAAACAGGGGAAAGAAATATGGAATACCACCAAACAAAACCAACTGACAGAAAAACAAAAGAGAAGAACCAAATAAGAGATAGAGTTATCAGAAAACAAATCATTAAATAACTACAAGAAATCCTTAAGTGTTAATAATTACCCTAATATAAATGAACAAACCTCACCAATAAAATGGCACAGAGTAGCAGATTAGATAAAAAAACAAACAAACAACAAAAAAAAAAAAAAACAAAGCCCAAATATATGCTGCCTTCAGGAAACACAACTAAGCTGCAAGAACAAAAGTAGACTCAAAGTGAAAGGTTGTAAAATTATTTTCCAAGCAAATAATACCCACCCAAAAATAGATTTTCAAGAATAGATTATATGTTGGACTAAAAAATTAACATAAATTCAGGAAGATTGAAAGTATACCAAGCATATTCTCAGACAATGTCTTCGGAATACAATCTGATTTTGGGTGATGGGTATGCAACATAATTGAATGACAAGATAACCTGGACTTGTTATCTTTGAATATATGTATCCTGATTTATTGATGTCACCCCATTAAAAAAATAAAATTATTAAAAAAAAAGAATTCAACTCAGAAAGGAAGTAAAAAAAACAAAAATGTATAAATTAAACAACATATTTCTAAAAAATGACTGGGTTAAAAAATAAATAAAGCAAAGATGAAAAGATATAAAGAAATTATAATCACAACAAGACAATCAAAACATTGGGAATTCAGTAATAAGGGGCAAGATTATAGCATTATAAGATTATATCATGAAAGAAGAAAGATTCTAAATAAACAATTGAACATTATATCTTAACTACAAAAAGAAGAACAAAGGCAATCCAAAGTTGGTAGAAGAAAAAAATAGTAAAAATTAGAGCAGGATTAAATAAAATATAGAATAAAAAAGTCATAGAAAATTCAATACAACAAAGAGCTGGTTCTTTGTAAAGATAAATAAAATTGACAAACCACTGGCTAGACTCACTAAGAATAAAGAGAAGAGACATATAAAAAAATTCAAAATGAAAAGGAAGAATTAACAGAGACATTATAGATTTACAAAGGATTATAATAGAATATTATATGCCACCAAATTCAAAAACATAAAAAAATAAAGTCCTAGAACTCAAAAATCTTTCTAGACTTAGTTACAAAGAAGTAGAACACATAAATAGACATATAAGCAGAAAAAAAATAGAAACAACTACAAAGAACCTCTTAAAAGTAAAAATCCAGAACCAGGTGGCTTTACTAGTGAATTCCACAAATCATTCAAATAAGATTTGGTACTCATCCTTCTCAACATCTTCCAAAAATAGAAGCAATACTCCCTAACATAGTTTATGAAGCTAAGATACCCCTGATACCAAAATCTAGGAAGGACAACACAAAAAAAAGTAAAACCACAGGCCAATATCTCTAGTAAATACAGATGCAAATATCTTAAGGAAAATACTAGCAAATCACTACAACAACACATTAAAAAAGTAGTACATCACGATCAAGTGAGATTCATTTCAGGAGCACAAAAATGATTCAAAATATGTAACTTGATTAACATCATATACTACACCAACAAAACAAAGAACAAAAATTATATAATCTTATCATCAGATACAGAAAAGGCATATGATAGATACATATCTATTTAAATTTTAAAAACTGTAATGTATATAGATGAAAAATACCTCAACATAAAGGCCATATATGACAAACCATTAGCTAATATCACACTAAATGGTGGAAAAAAAAAAGAATGGCTTTTTCTTTAAAATCAGGAACAAAACAAGGTTTTCTACTGTCTTCACTCTTATTCAACACAGTACTGGAAGTCTTAGATCCATCAGGAAAAAGAAAAAAAAAAGCATTCATATCAGGAAAGAAGTAAAAGTATCACTTATTACAGATGACATTATTCTATATGTAGAAAACCCCAAAGACTCCACCAAAAAATATTAGAAACAATAAAACAATACAATAAATGCAGGATATAAAATCAATATACAAAAATCCACAGCTTTCCTATGAGCCAACCAAAAAACCAGATTTATATAGAACAATAAAAGACCCTGAATAGCCAAAAAAATTTCTGAGAAAAAAAATGACGCTGGAAGTTTCACACTATCTTACTTTAAATTATACTACAGAGCTACAATAATTAAAACAGCATAGGTTTGGCAGAGAAACAGACACATAGACCATTGGAACAAAATTGAAAACCCAGAAATAAAACCACATATACATGGACAAATTCTCTTCAACAAAAAATCCAAAAACACAGAAAGGTAAAAAGATGCAGATGACTTTATAATAATTACAGACTGAGAGATACTCTTGATCTCTACTTTGAAATTTCAACAAATTGAACAGCTGTAACACAGCAAAGCAACCCCAGCTGGGCTTGCCTGAAAGATCTGTTCACTAACTAAACTAAAGGTGGAGAGTGTTCAGAAGGGGGTCAGAAAATAAAACGCACTCACCGTTGGCTGCAGAGAGAGGAGGGATGCAGGTTGTCAGGGATTTTGCCTGCAGAGGCTCTGGAGAGGGAAGAAGCCCTGAGTCACTATTTATTTTTTTCTTTTTCTCTGCAACTCCAGAAAGGAGGGAAAAAACAACTCTGTTTTGTTTGGCAGGGGCTATGGAAATGGAAAAATTCCAATGTGGATCTCCTTATGCCAGAAGAAGTAGTGAGATTGAGGGTCAGAGGGGGAGATACTAAAACAAAGCTTGAGCAGAATGAGGAGTCACTGCCAGTGTTTCTGCAGTCCCCCCACAGTCCTCAAATGGTGCAGAGATAGAGAAAACCAAACTGCAGCCAGCCAACCTCCAAGATCCCAACTTCCTCATCTCATGAGGTATAAAGAGTAGCAGAGACAGAACCCAAAACTTATCTTCCAAAGCCACTCTCTTCCCTGAAGAATAGACATGCTCCCTGTCTTGTCCCTTGGTCTGTTGAGATGTGGGGATGAGTGCCTGCAGGTCCAAGATAGGCTTTGCTAAAGCCATAAAGCCATAAAGATTTCACAACACTTCAAATCTACCAATAAGACTTAAGCCACACCTACATCACTGCAACAAAAATATCTCAGTGGAGGACAGCTCGGGAATTTAACAGACTAAAAATTGTAATCCACCACCACCTACTGAAAAAAAAGGGACCAACCTTTCAAAGCAAAATAGTTTTCCTTTTTTTCTCATTTAAATTTTATTTTCTTTAATATTTATATTTACTATTATTATTCATTGGTTTTTACTGCTTTTACTTTATACTTTAACTATTTAAAAATTTTATATTTCTCATTGTTTTTTTCTCATTCTTAGTTGATTTTTGCTAGAGTTCTTAACAACAGACTCAATTGTCATCAAGAAAGATAAAATAAAATACCATGACTACACAAAACAGAGATGTAGTTCAGAAAGAAAATGAAGAATCTCCAGAAAAAAACTCAATCACAAGGAAACCATGAAGTTATACAATAGAGAATTTAAAATTGAAGTTCTGAAAGTACACAATGAGATACAAGAAAATACAATGGCCATTTGATAAAATAAATGCAGTGAATCAGGAAGCACCAAAATATACTGCTCAGAAAAATTAGAGAATATTTTGTTTTATATTTATTTTCAAATATCCCCTAATTTTTGTGAGCTGTATATAAAAGACATCTCCTGACTGACTGATCCAAAAATATAAACACATTAAAATGCAGTCATACTTTGAAAATCTCAACACAATATTGACAGCTTTAGATAGATCATTCAAACATAAAATCAATGAGAAAATATCTACCTTATATGAAACATTAGACCAAATAGACATAATAGACATTGACAGGCCATTTTATTCCAGATCACCAGATTACACATTCTTCTCTACTATGCATGAAATATTCTCAAGAATGGGCCATATGGTGGGGCACAGAACTAACTTAAACAATTTCAGAAATATTAAAATTATACCATCATATTTTTTGATGATAAGGCTTTAAAAATTAGAATTCAACTGCAAAAAGGAAGTAAAGGAACCAAAAATATGTAAAAATTAAACACCATAGTTTTAAAAATGACTTGGTCAAAGAAGAAATAAAAGCAGAGGTCAGAAGATACATACAGACCAATGAGAATAAAAATAAGGCATGTCAAAATTTCTGGACCACAACCAAAGCAGTAATAAGAAGAAAATTTATATCATTACAATCTTATATCAAGAAACAAGAGAAATCCCAAGTAAACAACCTAACACTACATCTTAAAGAAATAGAAAAAGACAAACAAAAGCAACACAATGTCAGTAGAAGAAAAATAATAATAAAAATTGAAGATGATGATATCTGAGTGATGGCAATGTGGGAGATACTTCTAATCTTTTCCCTTGAAATGTCAACAAATTTAACAACTATAACAAAATGAAGAAACCCCAAGTTGGTTTGCAGATGAAACTGAAAGATCTGTGCATTGAATGGAATAAAGGTGGGAGGGGTTGAAAAGGAGAGAGAAAGATAAAGAGAATTCATGGTGAGCTTTGGAGAGGAAAGGAGACAAACCTGGAGTGACTGGGTATTGTTTTCCTTGTTGGACTACAGGGAGGAGAGAAGCTCAAGCTCTCTGAATTTTGTCTGAGGGGTACAGAGAGGAAAACTCAGAGTGACTAGATCTACTGCCAGGAGGAGCTGTGAGATAGAGTGGCAGAGGGAAAGATAAACCAATGTGGCCAGAGTCCAGGGTCAAGGCCACTGGTCCTGGAATCTGCATGAAGCCTGCACTTAGCAAAGAAAAAGAACTCTAAAGTATAACCTCTAGCCTTCTAGATCCTGCTTCCCTCACATTGCAGGTGCAGAGAGTGAAAGAGACCAACCAACAGCTAGTTTTCCAGAGCCACTCTCTCTCCTTTGAAGAACTGAGGTGCTATACCTCTGCTTGCCAAGTCTGTTGATACCTGGAAAGGAGCACCTGAAAGCCTAAAGATTACATTGCTTGAGTCATAAGGCCAGAAAACTCAAGCTATAAAGCCAAAGCCATAAAGCTGAAGCTGTAAAGCAATCACAACATGCCACACCCACCAATGCAACTACAACCTCACCTACATCTTTGTGGCCCTGGCCGGTTGGCTCAGTGGTAGAGTGTCAGTCTGGCGTACAGGAATCCCGGGTTTGATTCCCGGCCAGGGCACACAGGAGAAGCACCTATCTGCTTCTCCACCCCTCCCCCTCTCCTTCCTCTCTGTCTCTCTCTTCCCCTCCTACAGCCAAGGCTCCATTGGAGCAAAGTTGGCTCAGGCACTGAGGATGGCTCCATGGCCTCTACCTCAGGCATTAGAATGGCTCTGGTTGCAACAGAGCAATGTCCCAGATGGGCAGAACATCGCACCCTGGTGGTCATGCCAGGTGGATCCTGGTCGGGTGCATGCTGGAGTCTGTTTGACTGCCTCCCTGTTTCCAACTTCAGAAAAATACCAAAAAAAATATCAGAAATAAAGAATACACCAGAAGGAATTAAAATCAGGCTGGAAGAAGCAGAGGATCAATCAGCGATTTAGAGGACAAGGTAAACAAAAGCACAGAAGAAGAGCACAAAAAGAAAAGAGGCTCAAAACGTCTGAGGAAACTCTAAGAGAGCTCTGTGACAACATGAAGAGAAACAACATATGCATCATAGTGGCTCCTGAAGGAGAAGAGAAAGAACAAGAGACAAAGAACCTGATTGAAGAAATTATAGCTGAAGACTTCCCTAAATTGATGAAGAAAAAAGTCACACGAGTTCAAGAAGCAGAGAGTCCCATTAAATAGTAACCCAAAGAAGTGTACACCAAGAGAGATCATAATTAAAATACCAAAATTAAGAGATAAAGAAAGAATACTAAAAGCTGCAAAAGAAAAGCAGTCAATTACCCACAGGGAAGCCTTCATAAGGAAGACGTTTGACTTTTTAACAGATACACTTGAGGCCAGCAGGGAATGGCAAGACATATTCAAAGTAATGCAAAACAAGAGCCTACAACCAAGACTTTTTTATCCAGCAAGGTTATTGTTTAAAATTGAAAGAGTGGCCCTGGCCAGTTGGCTCAGTGGTAGAGCATCGGCCTGGCATGCAGAGGTCCCGGGTTTGATTCCCAGCCAGGGCACACAGGAGAGGCACCCATCTGCTTCTCCACCCCTCCCCCTCTCCTTCTTCTCTGCCTCTCTCTTCCCCTCTCACAGCCAGGTCTCCATTGGTGCAAAGGATGGCCCGGGCGCTGGGGATGGCTCCTTGGCCTCTGCCCCAGGCACTAGAGTGGCTCTGGTTGTGACAGAGTGATGCTCCGGATGGGCAGAGCATCGCTCCCTGGTGGGCGTGCCGGGTGGATCCCGGTCGGGCACATGCGGGAGTCTGTCTGACTGCCTCCCCGTTTCCAGCTTCAGAAAAATATAAATAAATAAATAAATAAATAAATAAATAAAATTGAAAGAGAAATAAAAAGGTTCCCAGACAGCCTGACCTGTGGGGGCACAGTGAATAAAGCATCGACCTGGAAATGCTGAGGTCACTGGTTTGAAACCCTTGGCTTGCCTGGTCAAGGCACATATGGGAGTTGATGCTTCCAGCTCCTCCCCCTTCTCTCTCTCTGACTCTCCTCTCTCTCTCTCTCTCTCTCTCTCTGTCTGTCTCTCCCTCTCCTGTCTAAAATAAATAAATAAAAAATTTAAAAAAAAGCTTCCCAGACAAAAAAGTAAAAAAAAAAACTAAAGGAATTTATTACAACTAAACCAACACTATAAGAAATGCTAAAGGGTCTGCTGTAAACAGAGCAAAGAATGAAAAAATAGGACTATAGTTTTAAAGAATAAAATGGCCATAAACAACTACATAATATTAATAACCTTAAATGTAAATGGATTAAATGCTCCAATCAAAAGACACAGAGTAGCTGAATGGATAAGAACATAGGATCCATTTATATGCTTCCTACAAGAGACTCATCTAAGAACTAAAGATACACATAGACTGAGAGTGAAGGGATGCAAAAAAATATTTCATGCATACAAAAAGGAAAAAAAAACTGAGGTAACACTACTTATATCTGACAAAATAGACTATAAAACAAAGGCTATAGTAAAGGATAAAGAAGATCACTACATAAGAATAAAAAGAGTAATTCGACAAGAAGATATAAGTATTATAAATATCTATGCACCTAATATAGAAGCACCTAAATATATATATATATATAAAGCAGATTTTGATGAACATAAAGAGAGAGATCAACAGCAATGCTATAATAGCAGGGGATTTTAATACCCCACTAACATCAATGAATAAATTTTCAAGACAGAAAATTAACAAAGTAACAGGAGCCTTAAAGGAGACATTAGATCAACTGAATTTAATAGCTATCTTTAGAACCTTTCAACCTAAGGCAGCAGAATATACATTGTTTTCAAGTGCGCATGGTACATTCTCTAGGTTAGAACACATTTTAGGACACAAAAGGAGTGTCAATAAATTTAAGAAGATTGAAATCATATCAAGCATCTTCTCTGATCACAATGGCAAGAAACTAGAAATCAACTACAATAGAAAAACTGAAAAACATGCAAGCATTTAGAGACTAAATAGTAAAAAATTTCCTAGAAAAAAATGAAAATGAACACAAAACAACTCAAAATTTATGGGACAAAGCAAAAGCAGTTTTGAGAGCAGAGTTCATAGCATTATAGGCATACCTTAAGAAGCAAGAAAAACTCAAATAAACAACTCAAACCTGCATGTAAAATTACTAAAAAAAGAACAGCAAGTAAAACCCAGAGGAAGTAGAAGAAAAAAAAATAATAAAGATCAGAGTGGAAATAAATGACATAGAGGTGAAAAAACAATACAGAAGATTAATGAAACCAAGAACTGGTTCTTTGACAAGGTAAACAAGATTGACAAAACTTTAATTTGACTCATCAAGAAAAAAAGAGACAGGATTCAAATAAATAAAATTAAAATTGTGTAGAAAAGTAACAACTGACGGTGTAGAAATGCAAAAAATTTTAAGAAAATACTATGAAAAACTGTATACCAAAAAATTGGACAATCTAGATGAAATGAACAAATTTCTAGAAACATATATTCTTTCAAAAAACAATATGGAAGAATCAGAAAACCTAAACATTGATTACAACAAATGAGATTGAAACCGTCATCAAAAAACTACCAACAAACAAAAGTCCTGGACCAGATGGCTTCACAGGCAAATTTTACCAAATATTCAACAAAGAACTAACTCCTATCTTTTTAAAACTATTTTAAAAAATTCAAGAGAAGGAAAAAATTTAAAGCTCCTTTTATGAGGTGAGAAAAATCCTCATTCCAAAACCAGGCAAAGACACTACAAAAATAAAAAATAAAATAACTATAGACCAATATCCATGATGAACTTAGATGCTCAAATTCTCAATGAAATATTAGTAAACAGATTCAGCAATATATGAAGAAAATCATACATCATGATCAAGTGGGATTTATTATGGAAAGGCAAGGCTGGTACAATATTCACAAATCAGTCAATGTGATTCATTACATAAACAAAAAGAATAATAAAAATCACACGATAATATTAATAGATGCAGAAAAAACATTTGATAAAATCCAGCACCCATTTATGATCAAAACTCTCAGCAAAGTGTGAATACAGGAAACATATCTCAACAAGGTAAAGGCCATCTATGACAAACCCAAAGCCAACATCATACTCAATGGGAAAATATTGAAAGCAATCTCCTTAAGTTAAGAAATGAAGCAGGGGTGCCCCCTTTCAACATTGTTATTCAACATAGTTCTGAAAGTCCTAGCAACAGCAGTCAGACAAGAAGAAGAAAAAAAAGGCATCCAAATTGGAAAAGAAGAAGTAAAACTATCATTACTTGCCAATGACATGATAGTGTACATAGAAAATTCTAAAGTCTCAGTCAAAAAACTACTAGAACTGGTAAGACTTGTACTCAGAAAATTACATGACATTGAAAAAAGAAATCAAGGAAGATACAAACAAGTGGAAATATATCCATGCTCATGGATAGAAAGACTAAACATCATTAAAATGTTTATATTTCTCAAAGTAGTCTATAGATTCAATGCAATTCCTATTAAAATACCAATGGCATACTTCAAAGATATGAAACAAATATTCTAAAAATTTATATGGAATCAAAAAGAACATGAATAGCCTCAGCAATCTTGAAAATGAAGAATAAAGTGAGAGGTATCACACTTCCTGATATCAAGTTATCTACAAGACCATAGTAATTAAAACATCTTGGTAGTGGTATAAGAACAAGCATAGATCAATGGAACATAACAGAGAACCCAGAAATAAACCCACACCTTTATGGTTACTTGATATTTGACAAAGAAGGTAAGAGCATACAGTGGAGTAAATATAGTCTCTTTAATAAATGGTGTTGGGAATATTGGACAGGTGCATTAACAAAATGAAACTAGATGACCAATTTACACCATGCACAAAAATAAACTCAAAATGGATTAAAGACGTAAATGTAAGTCGTGAAACCATAAACATCTTGAAAGAGAACATAGGCAGTAAACTTTCCAATATCTCTTGTAGCAATATTTTTGTCAATTTATCTCCACGGGCAAGCAAAATAAAGGACAAAATAAACAAATGTCACTATATCAAACTAAAATGCTTTTGAACAGCTAAAGACAGCATTAACAAAATAAAAAGACAACCCACACAATGGGAAAACATATTTGCCAATACATCTGATTAGGGGTTAATAATCAAAATTTATAAAGAACTTCTGTAGCTCAACACCAGAAAAATAAACAATCTAATTAAAAAATGGGCAAAGGATGTGAATAGACACTTTACCAAAGAGGACATATAGATCGCCAATAGACATATAAAAAAATGTTCAATGTCACTAATCATTAGAGAAATGCAAATTAAAACCACAATGAGATACCACCTCATACCTGTCAGAATGGTATTCATTAAATCAACACAGAGTAAGTGCTGGTGAGGCTGTAGAGAAAAGAGAACCCTCCTGCACTGCTGGTGGGAATGCAGACTTGTGCAGCCACTGTGGAAAACAGTATGGAGTTTCCTCAAACAATTAAAAATGTAACTGCCTTTTGACCCAGCTATCTCACTTTTAGGAATATTTCCTAAGAATCCCAAATCACTGATTCAAAACAAGATATGGATTTCCATGTTTATTGCAGTTTTGTTTACAGTAGCCAAGATCTAGTAACAGCTGGTTCGCATTGGATTCGGACAGTCGGTAAAGAAACAACGGAGCCAAAAACTGGTGGGCCATTATCTTTAATCCTAGCTTGCACCCGGCAGGCAAGTAAAATCCACACTGGGCTCCAAAACCCACTCACATTCAGTACTCACAAAGCTATTGACTTATTTGAGTTTCCTAGAATCAAAGGTTTTTAGCTCACCAGACTTATTCACCTCTGTTCCTCATCTCTTTCCTTCTCTCTGCACAAACTCTGCACAAACTGGCTTCTCACTCAACACTCCACCATCTTGGCTGCTTCTCCTGGCCTCCTCCACGTGGCCTCTCTCTGCTCTGCTCTCTAATGCAAAACTCAGGAACCAAGAGAGCAAGCTCCCATTCTGCCCCCATTTTATAGTGTAGAAATCAAAACCTTTAATCCAATATACAAAATAGGGAAGTCTCTAATACAAAGTCACTTATCTGAGGTATGATGGAATTGTACCACCCACATCAAAAAGGGTGGGAAAGGCTTAGTCCTTGTTGGGCAGATAAAATGTATTATGCTCACTTTGTTAAAAATAGGCGCTGCCCACGTGAGGCCATTGCCCAGGTGATATTAATGTGTGTTGAGAATTGTTGTAGCCTGAGGCTTGGTTTTGGGATTAAGCCTGTCCCACCCTTTTTGGTGTGAGGTGGTACAATCCTATCATGCCTCAGAGAAGTGACTTTGTATTAGAGACTTCCCTATTATGTATATTGGATTAAGGGTTTGGATTTCTACACTATGAAATGGAGGCAGAACGGGACTTGGCCCTTGGTTCCGGGGATTAGCATTAGAGAGCAGAGAAAGGCCACGTGGAGTAGGCCAGGAGAAGCAGCCAAGATGGCGGAGTGCTGAGTGAGATGCCAGTTTGTGTAGAGTTTGTATCTGGGATAAGGAAGGAGATGGGGAACAGAGGTGAATAAGGCTGGTGAGCTAGAAACCTTTGATTCTAGGAAACTCGGATAAGTCAGTAGCTTTGTGAGCACTGAATGTGACTGGGTTTTGGAGCCCAGTGTGTGTTTTTACTTGCCCGCCGAGTGCAAGCTAGAATTAAAGACTATGGCCCATCAGTTTTTGGCTCCGTTGTTTCTTTACCGACTGTCCAAATCCAATGCGAACCTGCATGGGCCCGGCTGCTATGATGGTGGCCCTGGCCCTGACTTCTGGCTTTACAGCCCTAAAACCAAGCCCCAGGCTACAAGGATCCTGCCTGCCCACAGCCCGCCCCCAACACACATTAATATCACCTGGGCGACCAGCCTCCACATGGGCAGCACCATCGTTAACAAAGTGAGTGTAAAGCCAGGAGCCACAGCCAGGGCCACTATTGGAGCAGCCCAGCCCTTGCAGGTTCGCATTGGATTCGGACAGTCGGCAAAGAAACAGCGGAGCCAAAAACTGGTGGGCCATAGTCTTTAATTCTAGCTTTGCACCCGGCGGGCAAGTAAAAATACACACTGGGCTCCAAAACCCAGTCACATTCAGTGCTCACAAAGCCACTGACTTATCCGAGTTTCCTAGAATCAAAGGTTTCTAGCTCACCAGACTTATTCACCTCTGTTCCCCATCTCCTTTCCTTATCCCAGATAAAAACTCTGCCCAAATTGGCTTCTCACTCAGCATTCCACCATCTTGGCTGCTTCTCCTGGCCTCCTCCACGTGGCCTTTCTCTGCTCTCCTCTGCTCTCTCTTCTAATGATTATCTCAGGAACCAAGAGCCCAAGCTCCCACTTCGTCCCCATTTTATAGTGTAGCAATCCAAACTCTTAATCCAATATACAAAACAGGGAAGTCTCTAATACAAAGTCACCCTCTGAGGCATGATAGGATTGTACTGCCCTACATCAAAAATGGTAGGAAAGGCTTAATCCCAAAACCAAGCCCCAGGCTAAAGGATTCTGCCTGCCTTTAGCCCACCCCAACACACATTAATATCACCTGGGCGATGGCCTCCTCGTGTTATCTTTAACAAAGTGAGCATAATACATTTTATCTGCCCAACAATCCACCCCTATGCTCACTTTACTACCCACAATCTATACCACCGGCATCCCTGTGCAAGGAAATTAGAACATTACACAAATTACAACAGCAAAAATAATAGTTTCATCAATTACAAAGGTACACTTCACCAGTCTCTGAGCACTTTGCCCAAAGCGCAAAATGTCCTCGGCCTATGGGAAAAGCTTCCCGGGGCAGGGGAGTGCTTCCAGCAAAGCCACCCCCAACCCCCATCAGGGTATTTCACATTGTCCAAAATCCATAATCCGTAAGTCCATCCAACAAAGGAACCAATGCCCACTCCGGTCGTAGTCCAGGAAATCAGTCCAACTACATGGGGCGTCAGCCACCCCCCTCATTCCTGCCGTCCTGGCAGGTCTTCCACTGTCCCAAAGAGGGGCACGTGGCAATGGCAGTCAGCATTTCCATCTCTGCTCCGGAAAGCATGTCCAGCCCTATGCCCCCAAATCGCAGACCTACCAGGGCTGTAGTAGGTGCTCCTTCCAGCTGGGCTTCCATCTTCTGGAGACTGCAGATCACAACTCCAGTCCGATTCTCCTCATTCTCCAAAGAGGAACTGAAAACACCAGCTCCCGTTGCCGGTCTCGAGCCCCGGGCTGCCGCCACCTTCTGCTCCGCAGATGTTGCAACTCCGGACCCGGCCTCAGCCTCAGCCCTGGCCTCCCGCTGCTGCTGGCTCTCCATAACATCCAGGGCAATCTGCAACTCACGAAGATCTGAATCCTCCTCCAGCATTTGCTCCATTTCCAGGCGAATCTCGCCAACCTGGTCGGCCTCCTCCTCCAGCGCTTCCTCCAGCTCCAGGGTCAGCATCGGTTTCTCCTGCATTTGCTCCAACTCCTTCCACTGCTCGGTTTGCAGGTCCCAGGCAGCCTCTTCCACAGAGCTCTCAGTTTCCTCACACATGGCTGTAAAAGTCAGCCAGCCTACAATCCCCAAAAGGACAGCCATGGGGAACCATAACACTAGCCAGTCCTCTACTCCACCACTCAAAGGCTCCTTGCCGATCTGTATCGAATCCTGCCACAGACTACGCCAAATGTAAAGCCAGGAGGCATGGCCAGGGTCACTATCACAGCAGCCTTCTGGCCTATGCAGGTTCGCATTGGATTCGGACAGTCGGCAAAGAAACAGCGGAGCCAAAAACTGGTGGGCCATAGTCTTTAATTTAGCTTGCACCCGGCAGGCAAGTAAAAATACACACTGGGCTCCAAAACCCAGTCACATTCAGTGCTCACAAAGCCACTGACTTATCCGAGTTTCCTAGAATCAAAGGTTTCTAGCTCACCAGACTTATTCACCTCTGTTCCCCATCTCCTTTCCTTATCCCAGATAAAAACTCTGCCCAAATTGGCTTCTCACTCAGCATTCCACCATCTTGGCTGCTTCTCCTGGCCTCCTCCATGTGGCCTTTCTCTGCTCTCCTCTGCTCTCTCTTCTAATGATTATCTCAGGAACCAAGAGCCCAAGCTCCCACTTTGTCCCCATTTTATAGTGTAGCAATCCAAACTCTTAATCCAATATACAAAACAGGGAAGTCTCTAATACAAAGTCACCCTCTGAGGCATGATAGGATTGTACTGCCCTACATCAAAAAGGGTAGGAAAGGCTTAATCCCAAAACCAAGCCCCAGGCTAAAGGATTCTGCCTGCCTTTAGCCCACCCCAACACACATTAATATCACCTGGGCGATGGCTTCCTCGTGTTATCTTTAACAAAGTGAGCATAATACATTTTATCTGCCCAACAGTGAGCATAATATATTTTATCTGCCAAACATATATGCATAATGAGATTCTTCTAAATATATATATGCTTCAATATGGAAGAACTTTGAAAACGTATGCTAAGTGAAGTAAGCCACACACAAAAGGATAACTATTGTATGACCCCATTTACATAAACTCTAAAATAGGCAAATTTATAAACATAAAGTAAATAGAAGTTAACCAGGGGCTAAGAAACAGTGAATGGGGGAGTGTAAGGCCAGGAGCCGTCATCGTGACCATTCACATGCAGGTTCCCATTGGATTCGGGCAGATGATAAAGAAATGGTGGAGTCAGAGGATGGGGGGCCATCCTATTTATTGGTGTCTCACCAAGACAGGCAAACCACAAAAGAAGACAAGGGAAAAGCAGAAAACCAGCTCTTCCCATGAAGGGCAAGGGATCAGGGGAGCCCCTGCAATTGTGATAGCAGGAACTGTGTGTCTGAGCTCCTGGTCTGTCCCACTTTATAGTGTAGAAAACCAAAATCCCTTAATCCAATATACAAACAAGGAAGTCTCCGATACAAAGTCACTTATCCAAGGCATAATTGGATTTCTCATGAGAGTTCACCACCCAGATCATACAGTCAGTCAAGGGTGTGGGGAAAAGCTTAGTCCCAAAACCAAACCTCAGGCTACAACAACCTGGCCTGCTTATAGCCTGTCCCCCACACCCATTATAAGTCACAAGCGAGCAAACATATATATCATGTTTACAAACTTATTTGACCAACATTCCACCCCTTTTGCTCGCTTTACAATCTAAACCACAGGCATCTTCCATGATGGTCACTGTGCAAAGAGTAGGATACATTGCATAAACAGAAATAGTACCAACTACAGCAATAGGATTAACAGATCAAAAACTATGGGCGAAATGAGAGAGCTGTCAGTGGCACCAAGAAAGGCAAATCTTTTCCCTCTGGCAGAATACAGGCCAGAGTTTTATCTGCAGACAGCACTGTAGCTGGCACCAGAGGCCGCCCTGAGCGGGCGTACCAAACCTTATTGGCCAATACACCAGCATCTGCTGGTTCTATGTGTAGTAAAATAGGGGAACTCATTATTGGCCATAAAGAAATTACAAAGGTGCCCTTCAAAATGCTGTCCCCTTGAGCACTCAAGGGATAATACACTTCTACCTTAGGTGGCCAGGTGCTGGTTGCCCAAGGAGTTAACTGGAGGTCCACCTCTAACCCCTTTCCCCATGGTGCCAACAAGGTCACCCATCTCAGATGGGGGGCCTGTACAGTCCAGGGCCAAGTCCATTGAAGCCGTTGTCCTTTAAGAAGGGCTGTTGGAGCAGGCAAGAGCACGTTGCCCTGCTGTCCGAAACCTGGCTTGAGTAAAATGTCCTTGGTGCGTATCTGCAACTGAATAGGGGCAGCTGTCCGATGCAGGAGGGCCTCTACTGGAGCTGGGCTTCCCCGTCGAGGTCGCTCATTCAAAATCCGAAGTACTGTCCATAAGCGGCGTGTCCATCCAGTAAGAGAGCCAGTGCCCCCCTCCTGTCGCAGTCCCTGCTTTAAGAGTCCATTATAACGCTCAATGATGCCAGCAGCCTGGGGGTGGTAGGGAACATGGTACTTCCAGTCCACCCCCAGCTTTTGAGCCCATTGCCTCACCGTTGAACCAGTGAAGTGGGTACCATTGTCACTTTCAAGGACCAGCGGTCGCCCGTATGCAGCACTCAGGCGGTCCAGAGCCTGTATGACTGCCCTCTGGTCAGGGTTACGAGCGGGGTAAGCAGCAAGCAGCCCGGTGGCAGTATCTACACAAGTAACTGCATACTGGTACCCTTCTGACTTTGGTAAGGGTCCAATGATGTCTATCTGCCATCGTGTCAGTGGGACATGACCCCTCTGGATCTGTCCAGGTGACACCAGTGGTCTCCGAGGGTGTTCCTTGGAACATACTGCACATTGCTCACAGGCTGCAAGTACCTCTGCATAGGACACAGGCAAGTTCCAAGCCTTAACCGTAGCCCACATAGTTTTCTGTCCTGCATGGAGCAGGCGCCGGTGGAGCCACTGTGCCACATCACCTGCAGGTGCAGTCTCCAACCATCGCACCCTTGCCAACGTATCTGCCACATCATTCCCAGGATGGGCTAGAGGGGCATGCCCTGTGACATGATATACTGTCACCTGCTTCTGGTGTCCTATTTCCCATAAGTCCTGCCACATGGCCTGACCCCATAATGGACGGTGCATTACCATCCACTGGTTAATGTGCCAAGTAGCAATCCAAAGGGTGAGTCCACGATAGAAAGCCCAACTCTCAGTACAGATCACCAGAGGTGAAGGTTCATTATGGGCAACTAGCCAAACAGCTCTTAATTCTGCCCATTGGCTGCTTTGGCCTGTACCCGTGTCCATCCAAATAGTCTCAGTGGCCGGATGGAAGGCGATAGCCGTCCATTTGGCAGGTTGGCCCCTGCTAGAACCATCAGTATACCAGGCATCTTCGGGGATGGGCACCCGCCCCTCCTGGTAAGGACTGACCTCAGGTTCTGCCTCCTGAGCCCCAGTTGCACCTGACTCTAAGGTCGCATAGGTGACTGGACCCAAGACCTCCTGCAGTTCTGCCCTCAATGGGCTGGTGCTAAGAGCACAGTGTTGTTGCAGATAGGCACCCCACTTGGCCAGGGTAGACATTTGGGCCATACCACTACGTGGTCTAGTTGCCCAATCTCTCACCCATCCAGCTATAGGGTATGTTGTTTTGACTGTAACTGGTGTTGTGGTTGTAATACTCTCAGTTGCCAGGAGGGCAGCATACACAGCTGCCAGCTGCTTCTCTACTAATGAGTAACGAACTTCAGCACCTTTCCACAATTGGGACCAAAATCCAATAGGTTGCCGTAGGCGCTCTGTCCGCTGCCACAAGCCCCATCCAAACCCCTCCGAGGTTACATGAACATCCAGCTCACAGGGCCTGGCAGGATCAAACACATTCAAGGCCTGTGCCACCTTGACAGCTCTCTTAGCAGCTGCAAATGAACCTTGCGCCTGCTCAGTCCAATCCCAGCGAACCCCCTTTCGAATAAGGTTGTACAAGGGGCGTAGTAACTGAGCCAAATGCGGTATAAATGCTCGCCAATACCCCAACAAACCTAAGAATTCCTGTAACTGTTTTACCGTAGTGGGCACGGGGTATGCTTGAATCTTATCTATAACTGCATCAGGGATAACTTTTGTCTTACCCGACCAGACAACTCCCAAGAATTTAACAGATAACCCAGGTCCTTGTAATTTGTTCTCGTTAACTGCCCAGCCACATGCTTTCAAATGGGATAGCAGGGTAGGGACTGCTTGCTCCAATTCTGAAAGAGAATCACTAGTTAGCATAATATCATCAATATAATGGTACATGCGGACTACCTCTGGCTGTTTCCATTTAGCCAGGTCAGCAGCCACCAGCCCATGGCACAAGGTGGGGCTATGCAAATAGCCCTGGGGTAACACTGTAAAGGTCCATTGTCTCCCTTCCCAACTGAAGGCAAATTGGTCTTGACTCTCTGTGACTATATCAATAGAGAAAAAAGCATTGGCCAAGTCTGCCACAAAGTGGTATGTCCCCAACTCATGGCTTAGCCGATCCATCATGTTAGCTATCGAGGGAACAGCAGCGTGCAAAGGGGGAACAACTTTATTAAGTTCCCTGTAATCTACTGTCATTCTCCAGGTTCCATCTGCTTTGTGCACAGGCCATACTGGGGAGTTGTAAGGACTGTGTGCTGGCCGGATGATCCCCACCTTTTCTAGTTCAAGGATTGTCCCTGTGACTTCTTCATAACCACCTGGCAGGCGGTACTGCTTGGTGTTAGTCACACGCCGAGGGATGGGTAATTGCAAAGGGGAATGTGATGCATGTCCCCGCAATACTGCCTTCACAACCCTGATCCGCAGCCGGAACTCCCCAGCTGTAGTTTCCAACCACAGTCCTTGCAAGACATCTACCCCCAAAATATATTCAGGAATAGGAGATACATACACCTTATATGGCTTAGGAGGCAGTCTCCCTATCCCCAATGGAATAGTTATTGGCTTCACTTGAACAGTTTGGCCCCCATAACCGTCAATGGCCACTGGGGTCCCAGCAAACCGCTCTGGGTTTCCATAGAGAAGGGAACATTCTGCACCTGTATCCACCAAGGCCAACACCTGTTGTACATTGGAAGGGGACCAGTGGATAGCCAGTTCCACATGTGGCCTCCGGTCCCCGCCCATCCCTGTTAGACGGGTCCCTTGGCCTTTTTCCTATTCAAACTGGTACAATGGGTCTTGGGAGTTCCCCTCTCCCTCGGCTGTCTCTATCATATAATCTTGTAACCGAGCTGTGCGCGCACCAAAAGTTTTATTGGTTGCTGCTGGGGCCTTTCGTCTCAGTGGCTGGAACTTCTGTTCTGGTTTAAGCTGCCGCCAAAGCTCCAAAAGAATTTTATTAGACTGGCCATCCAATTTCCCCTTATCTGCTCCAGCCGCAATCAAGTCTACCCACATCTGCGTTCGGGTAACCTTTACAGGCCCGTTTCCCTTGTTAGTTGGGGGGGGGAACATAGGCAGCAGCCCTCACTGCTTTATGATCCCGAGCGGCCTCCAGCTCTCCCAAATCTGCTACCATCTGTGTAACTGCATTGATGGGCTGCCCCACATAGGGGCCCAAGATAGCCACAAGTGACCCAAAAAGGGCTGACGGGGCACTAGCAAGGACAAATTCCCTCATTTTGGCCGTAAACACTTCTTCGTCTGGCCCACGAGACCCAGGGTTGAAAACAGCATTCTTCATACCTAGTTCTCGAAGGACCTTTACTAACTCACTGTAGCACTGCCACCGACTCATTGCCCCCGGCAGTTCTCCAGCATTCTGCCAGACCATACGAATGGCAGCCATCACCCATTCTAATAGGGTATGGTCTCCTGGGTTGCCATGGCAGTTCTGAAGACGCTGCCTCAAGGAAGAGTGTGTGGTAATGGCGGCCAATTTCTCCATCTCTGTTCCGGAGAGCATGATGCCATCCACCCCTATATCCCATAATCGTAGTAACCAGGCTACCAGGGATTCAGTAGGTTTCTGCCTAAATTGTGCCCCCAACTCCATCAGCTCTGCCTGGGTATAGGGCCGGACCACAGAGTGTTCCATTACCTGGGCAGGAGGCTGTGGCTGCCCCTGAGGGACTCTTTGTTGCTGGGTTTTTACCTTCTTGGCGACAACTGGTCGGGCTCTCAGTGTGCGTATGGCAGCTTCAGCCTGAGCCTTCTCATCCTCAGAAGAGGAGTCACAAGCGCCTGCTCCCGCTGACTCAAAGCCAATCCACCGGCACGGATGCTGCTGCTCCTTTGGTGACCGTTTAGGCTCCTGTGGCTGCTGGCTTTTGGCCAGAAGCTGAGACTCGAGCTCTTGAATCCGCAGTTGTTTCTCCAACAACTGCCGGTGAAGACGTTCAGCTTCCAAGGTAAACTGCAACTCTCGAACCCGTAATTCCTTCTCCAGTGCTCGCTCCAGTTCCAGCCTTTTCTGCCGTTCTGTTTGCAATTCATGCTGAAGCTTTTGACCTCGGGCAGTTTCCTCTTGAGTAAAAAACATGTAGCCCATGGCCCCTAAAAGGACAGCCATGGGGAGCCAGAGCAGCAACCAGTACTCTATCCCACCCATCAAGGGTGGTGGCTCCATACCAATCTCTGAATCCTGCCGGAAACTACGCCAGTTGTAAGGCCAGGAGCCGTCATCGTGACCATTCACATGCAGGTTCCCATTGGATTCGGGCAGACGATAAAGAAATGGCGGAGTCAGAGGATGGGGGGCCATCCTATTTATTGGTGTCTCACCAAGACAGGCAAACCACAAAAGAAGACAAGGGAAAAGCAGAAAACCAGCTCTTCCCATGAAGGGCAAGGGATCAGGGGAGCCCCTGCAATTGTGATAGCAGGAACTGTGTGTCTGAGCTCCTGGTCTGTCCCACTTTATAGTGTAGAAAACCAAAATCCCTTAATCCAATATACAAACAAGGAAGTCTCCGATACAAAGTCACTTATCCAAGGCATAATTGGATTTCTCATGAGAGTTCACCACCCAGATCATACAGTCAGTCAAGGGTGTGGGGAAAAGCTTAGTCCCAAAACCAAACCTCAGGCTACAACAACCTGGCCTGCTTATAGCCTGTCCCCCACACCCATTATAAGTCACAAGCGAGCAAACATATATATCATGTTTACAAACTTATTTGACCAACAGGGAGTTATTGCATAACAGTTACATTTCTTTTTGAGATATGAAAGTTTTGAAAGTAGATAGCAGTGATGGCTGTACAACATTGGTAAATGTGTATTTAATGCCATTGAATTGAAGATTTAAAAATGATGGAGCCTGAACTCTGGTGGTGCAGTGCATAAAACATCAACCTGGAAAATGAAAGGCAAAAACCACTGACCAAACCAAAAACGTGAGGCTAGTGTGTTCCAAAAGGAAAGTTTATTTTCAAAATAGCTGGGTGCAGGTAGGGTGAGACCAGCAAAGGGTGTCATCCCTGAGGTAGGGATGGGGCATGGGTTATATGGATTCATCAAAGGGCCTTGGGCAAAGGCGGCTGCAAGGTAACTCTCTGTTTGCGGCAGGGAGTGGCCCCACAGCTCCTCAAAATTGTCAGCACTCTAATCCAATCATCCCTTATCAGCATCCAGCTGCTAAGGAGATCTGAGCGGGGTTACTGAGTAGGCAAGTCCTTAGTCCTCCTTCAGGCCTGCATTGTTCTTAAGAAAGATTGTGGCTGAGTAGTCATTTTATCTATCAGAAAGCTGAGGTCTCCAGTTCAAAACTCCAGGCTTGCCCAGTAAAGGCACATACAAGAAGCAACTACTATGAGTTGATGTTTCTCCTTTCTCTCTCTGTCCTCTCTCTCTCAAGGCAATAAAAAATAAATAAATATATAAAAATGGTGGAAGTGATTAAAATTTTATTGTATTATGTAAAGCCAGAAGCCACAGCCACTATCACAGCAGCCCAGCCCATTGGATTCGGACAGTCGGTAAAGAAACAACGGAGCCAAAAACTGATGGGCCAACATCTTAATCCTAGCTTGCACCTGGCGGGCAAGTAAAAACACACACTGGGCTCCAAAATGAATGTGAGTGGTCACATTCAGTGCTCACAAAGCTACTGACTTATCCGAGTTTTCTAGAATCAAAGGTTTCTAGCTCACCAGACTTATTCACCTCTGTTCCCCATCTCCTTCCTTCTCCCTGCACAAACTGCACAAACTGGCTTCTCACTCAGCACTCCGCCATCTTGGCTGCCTCTCCTGGCCTCCTCCACGTGGCCTTTCTTTGCTCTCTGTTCTCTCCTCTAATCTCAGAAACGAAGAGAGCAAGTTCCTGTTCTGCCCCCATTTTGTAGTGTAGAAATCAAAACCTTTAATCCAATATACAAAATAGGGAAGTTTCTAATACAAAGTCACTTATCTGAGACATGATGGGATTGTACCACCCCACATCAAAAAGGGTGGGAAAGGCTTAATCCCAAAACCAAGCCCCAGGCTACAAGGATTCTGCCTGCCCACAGCCCACAGAGAGACACACATTAATATCACCTGGGCAACAGCCTCCACTTGGGCAGCGCCATCGTTAACAAAGTGAGCATAAAATACTTTATCTACCCAACATAGTATAATTATACTATAATTTTATATACTACAAGTTTTATATTTTTATACTTACAAATTTTATAGAATTTTTATATTATACTATAGTTTAAAAAATCAATAACATACCATAAACATTAAATTTTACAACTTAAATAGATAATTATAGAGTCAATTTTATCTCAAAGCTGTCTAAAAAAATCTCTGCATCTTATAAAGTTATATAAGGTATATGTTGGACAGATAAAATGTATTATGCTCACTTTGTTAAAGATGGAGGCCATCGCCCAGGTGATATTAATGTGTGTTGAGAATCCTTGCAGCCTGGGGCTTGGTTTTGGGATTAAGCCGTTCCCACCCTTTTTGATGTGGGGTGGTACAATCCCATCATGCCTCAGAGAAGTGACTTTGTATTAGAGACTTCCCTATTTTGTATATTGGATTAGAGGTTGTGAAGCTACACTATAAAATAGGGGCAGAACGGGGGCTTGCCCTCTCTTGGTTCCTGAGATTATCATTAGAAGACAGAGAGCAGAGGAGAGCAGAGAAAAGCCACATGGAGGAGGCCAGGAGAAGCAGCCAAGATGGCAGAGTGCTGAGTGAGATGCCAGTTTGTGTAGAGTTTGTATCTGGGATAAGGAAGGAGATGGGGAACAGAGGTGAATAAGGCTGGTGAGCTAGAAACCTTTGATTCTAGGAAACTCGGATAAGTCAGTAGCTTTGTGAGCACTGAATGTTACTGGGTTTTGGAGCCCAGTGTGTATTTTTACTTGCCCGCCGGGTGCAAGCTGAAATTAAAGACTATGGCCCATCAGTTTTTGGCTCCGCTGTTTCTTTACTGACTGTCCGAATCCAATGCGAACCTGCATGGGCTGGGCTGCTCTGATGGTGGCCCTGGCCCCGGCTCCTGGCTCTACAGTATATAAATGTTGAATGATTATATTTTATACCTGAAACTAGTACAATACTATATTTCAACTATAATTAATAACAATGTTTTTAAAACACTCTGAAAAACAGTTTTGTTTTTAATTTGCAGCAAACTCTTTTGGTGACAAAACAAACATGGGCAAAGTTATTTATAGTTTTTATTTATCGCACTTGATATGAAGAATAATTTTTTCACAGAATTATTATTAATGTATTCAAATTAAGGCACTGGTTTAGAGCCTTCTAGGTAGTATTATGTAATGTTTTGTTTTAAAATAAAGAATTGGCAAAAGTAGGTTTATAGTTGTAAATAAGCAAAACAGAATTTATTCTTATACTATTTATTATTGTATTATTTTCCAAATAAACAACTATAAACCTACTTTTCCCCACCCCTGTAGATATATTACTTATGTATTTATATTTTTTCTTTAAAACATCTGAAAAATTCCAATTTCTCAAAGCATTGAGCCCCAAGGTTTCGAAATAAAGGATTAGAGACCTGTTTTAGCTAGCATCCTAGTCTCAGGGTCTACAAGGATGAAAGAAAAGTCCTTTGGAAAATGTCTATCTGAGATACTGGAAAAATGTCAGAGCACAGAGAAAAATTGGAGCTGTAATTCCATTGTTAGGTATTTACTCAAATGCAATAAAAACATATATCTGCAAAAATATATGTCCAAAGAATTTTGTAACAGCTTTATTCCCAAAAGTCTCAAACTAGAACCAACCCAAATGTTCATCAACAAGAGCATGGTAACAAATTGTGATATATTTATACAATAAAATACTATTCAGCTTTATAAAGAAATAGACTATTGATATAAACAACATGAATGAATCTGAAAGGCTTAATAAAAGAAGCCAGATACAAAATAATTATACTGTATATTTCCATTTTTATGAAGTTCAAGAATAAGCAAAACCAAGCAATGACAGCAAATAATAAAAATCATTGACTGTGAGAGGTAGAGACAGAAAGGAATTTTTCTTCATTGATCACAATGCTCTTTATTTTGATGAGTGTTGGTTTCATGCATACACACATATATCCTAATTCAGTGAGCTGTAAAACTAAGATCTCTGCATTTTAGTGTATGAAATAATATCTCAACCTCCTCCCTTACACAAACACACTCATAAGAAACACACAAGTGAAATAAAAAGATTACAAAAAAAAAAAAGACTGCTACATAGGATTGTTGGGAATAATGGCATTACTATATGTAAAGGTCTTAGCAAATACCAAATGCACATAAAGTGCTCAAAAACTGTTGACTGAGGACATGTTGCTAGTTTGCAGTCCAGTTACCCAGGCAAAATGTTTTTTTAAATATTTACTCCTAAATCCACACATTTTTCTTTCACTTTATTTTTTGCCTAATTTTGTTCTCTCACATATTAGTTAAATGTGTAATTTTTAATGTTACAAAGAGAAGACCTAGGAAAGACACCAATGACTGACCTTATGGTCCCAAACAATTGGTAGAATGGAAGATATTTTACTTAAGTTAATTAAGGAATCTTAATGGTAGAAAGAAAACAACATTTTGGGGAGCTCAATAAAATTTACATTTTCTACAATTATAAGAAAAATTGTTAAGATTTACATAAATCACTTTATGGTTTCTAAAGCTAATATGAAACTAACTCTCAGAGAAGGTAAATGATATGTCTAAGACCACATAGCTAGAAATGAGTGAGAAATGAAACCTCAAGTCCCATGCTGTTTTCATTATCTTGTGAGCTCTTGACCAGGACTTCATTAACCCCAGGTGAACTCCCTGAAATGTGGATTTCTGAGGAAGCAGAGGTCTATGTTTTCAAAAGATTTTCAAATGTTACCATAATTTTTAAAAAAATCACATGACTTTATAAAATAGAATAATTGGAATTTAAATATGCAGAAACTTTAATTACCAAAATTTTTGTTCTTCAGTTTTAGAAGAAATGGCAAATACCAGGCAAATAAACTCATACCCGTGTTTTAGTCCAAAAAGTGACATACTCAACTCTGTTTCCTACACCTTGCATGCCAACATTAACAGTAGGGACTCTAACAAAACATACTATACCATCAGCTAGAGCTTCCTGGGTTCCCTCCTTGAGTGTTTCAGGTAATTGAAGTTTACTAAGTAATATTTAAGATAATCACATTTATTTTAAAAGAATAAGTGAAGACAATGTGAATGCTGGTTGCTAAGTCTCTTCTGCAAGGAGTAACTGGATATTTATCAATTTCATACATTTGGGAGTCATGGGGGACAGAAGCTGAGGAAAGCTACACTCAAAGGAATGTAGACCTCCATTTTCAAGGGAAACTGAATTTACATAGCTTTTGGCTCTAAGCATCTCTATTTCAATGTATTTAAATATGGAATATTCCCAAGTTTCTTATGCTGATGAAATAAGTGTACCAGAAGACTGTTGTATATTCAGTGCTTGTCATGAGTGATTGCGTCTCTGGATCTACAAAGATACCTGTGTAGTGAAAGAATGACTTAGGGGATTTCACTTGATTAGACTCATGTATATAATATTCTTTTCAAAAAGTTCTCTTGGGCTAGCTGACTACATAAAATAGCTTTTCCTATCCGACTGACTATAATCTGGAGGCTACAGGAATTTTGTTTTTACAACATAAAAAGTTGGTTACAATTTATACAAGGCTAAAGTAAAAACAAAAACTCAAGTTCAGTTTTAATGTCATAAATGATCATAATTAAATATTTCCCTGTTACCTTGTTCCTAAGAAAAAGCAATCAAACCAAGAATGGCATCCTTACTGGAGTGTCTCTGAAAAAGTCGGGCAGTTTGTTACATGTCTCTGTGAAATCTTGTTTGAACTTTACTAAGAGATAACCATGATTATCAGATAGTCTAACAAATTTTAAGACATTTATTTTTACTCATGTAAAGTGATGTTAATCTTGCTTATGACCCTTCATATGGTCAGAGAACAAAAAGTAACTTTTCTTCTTCATAATCCAAACATGTAGGTTCATTTTATTGCTGAGACACTAATAAGTAAAATTTAAAGTTTTCCATGGAACTACAGGTTTATTCTTCACCAGTGACCAGTGACAAGTTCACTGACCTCTTCTAGGTGCCTTTACAGCAGGGAGAATGCTGAACATTAATTAGCCAATAATAATTTAGTAGCTGACTTTGGTCAGTTGGTTTAGCTGCAGAGCATCAACCTGGCATGTGGAAGTCCCTGGTTCGATTCCTGGTCACGACACACAGGAGAAATGCCAATATGCACCCTTCTTCCTCCTCCTCCTCTCTCTCACTCTTTCTTCCTCTCCTGCATCCATGGCTCAAATGGTTTGAACAAGTTGGCTCTGGGTGCTGAGAATGGCTCCATGGCCTTGCCTCAAGTGCTGAGAAAGCTCAGTTGTTGAGCAACAGAGCAGTGGTCCCAGATGGGCAGAGCATTGCCTTGTAGGGGGCTTGCCGGGTGGGTCCCAGTCGGGATGCGTACAGTAGTCTGTCTCTCTGCCTTTCTACCTCTCACTTCACTAAAAAATAAAAAATAATAATTAATAGTTAACATAGGCAGACTTAATAGGGATTGTTGGAAACTAGAATAATGACCATACAAATCAAAACCATCTTGCCATCTTGTCTATAATAAATTATAGCCCTGTAAAGGATATAGTTTGCTTTTATAAGAGTAAATTATTTTATCACTTTCCCAATAAAGACTTGGAGAGAAAGGTCAGGTGACCTTGAAGACTCTGATTTAATTTGAGATTCAATCTCTGCAGCTACATATCCTACCATCTCCAAAGCAAAAGCATTCTTCTCTTTTCTTTTCCTACTGGCCCGGCAGCCAAAAATGCTACCAGCTAAATTATAGAAACAGTGGAAGCATTAGTCAAGCCCTGTTCATATGGGCAAGTGGCGGGAAGAAGGAAAGAGGTGCGTATATAATCTAAAAGAGTGATTCCTAAGCCTTATTGATTATATAAGAATCACATGAAAAGATTTTTAAAAATGCAGATTCCTGAGCCTCAGAGCATAAACTTCAGTGGGCTTGAAGTAGATCTTGGTGTACTGGTTAGTTTTCACTATGGTAGTAAACTTCCTGGACATTTTGGTAACTAACACAAATATTTGTGCTCACGTTTCATGAGGGCTATGAGTCTGCTGCAACTCTTTTGGGCATGTCTGGGCTTGACTAAAAGCATGTGTATTCTCATTCCAGAACCCAGGCTGAAGGAATGTCCACTAAATAGGGTGTGTCGTTCTCATAACTGAGGTCAGAAGCTCATAGAGGTGCCAAGCCAAACCATGCCGCCAACACATCTAAGATTTCTACATTGGTGTGGCATGCATCATCTCCAGTTATAATTCATTGACTAAGGCAACTCTATGGACATGTTTCATGTTCATGGTGTAAGGACTAAACACCAGCTATTGGAGAGCATGTCACAGATGACAGGGTGGTGAAGAAGATAAATTGTGAACAAGCAATATTATTTACCACAGTTAAGAATATATTATTTAAAAGGCTCCTCAGACAATACTAATGAGTACCCACCCCCCAATCCATGATATTTCTTAAGAAAGTAATCTCCCTTAATGCACCTGCTGAGACAAATCAGCATCCATTAGTAGCCTCTTCAGCAGAGTGGTTGAACTAAGTTACACATTAATACAACCCAATCACACATTCCATCAACAGACACCCAACACAATAAAATCTGAAGCTTCTGTAAGTCTCAGCAGTTTTCACAAAGTAAAGCTGTATTCTTTATCTCACATGATCTTTCTAACTTTCTCATTAAATGAGTATTGTTATTTCTGTTTGCAAGTCTCAAAACCAAGCTTGAGGAGACTAAATGCCTGATGGCCACACATGTAGAAAAGAGTAGACTTGGATTGATTCATACTTAAGTCCAGGTCACCTTCTACAATGAATACTCTGGGTTCCAAGGCTTGTTAGTACCATCACTTTCTCTCTAAAAAATGTTTGCAGCGATATTGGGATCTGTGATGTACATTTTAATTAAGTTGTTCATTTGACAAATATTCATTAATTTGCAGCACTATTCTTGACAGTGGAGAAACAACATCAAAAAACTGACAACGATCCTGCTTACAATTTAGAGAGAGGAATGGATATTAAACAGTTAAACATGCAAACTCATGATCAATAGCAAAAATTGGATCAGATGCCAAGTGCCAGGAGGATAAGTAACAGGATTTTGTTGTGGTCAGAGTCAGCCATAGCTATACATTTCAAGAAGTAATTCCTTTTAAAGAAATGAATAAATATTATTAAACAATTATAATCCTCAAACTTTACCAGCAGGCAAACCTTTCTAGCTCCTCCCCACATCACTCCTATGCTTCACAATACAAACAATAGAGTCACACTGAATTTTATGGCCTAATCATGTTTCTTTTAACAGGTCAATTACTGCAATTCAATTCTTATTAGAATGATTCATGTGGGCATTTCAAAACCTTTAGTGAGTAGGAATAGTACTTGAAAAAAAGTACATTTTTCTTCTTATCAGCTGGAAGGGCCATCACATTTACCACATTTCATGTACACTCCAAAATAAAGAACACCTATTATAGTGTCTTGTGTTTTTTTATTTTATTTTTTTAATTTATTAATTTTAAAAAGAAGAGACAGAGGGGGAGGAGAGAGAGACAGAGAGAGAGAAGGGGGGAGGAGCAGGAAGCATCAACTCCCATATGTGCCTTGACCAGGCAAGCCCAGGGTTTTGAACCAGCGACCTCAGCATTTCCAGGTCGACGCTTTATCCACTGCGCCACCACAGGCCAGGCCATGTTTTGTGTTTTAATAAAGCAAATTCCCATAGTCAACATATTCACAACCTGCTTATTTCTATCAGGACCTCTCTTTCTTTTAGGAAAACTAAGCACTCTTTTTTTATTTACCCACTTAACATACATAAATTGAGCACCTGCTATATGCCAGGAATGTGTTTATGAGCTGCACATACAACAATAAATGAAACAGAGGGCCTGGCTTGTGGCTCAGTGAAAAGAGTGTCATATAGATGTCCTGGGTTCAATTCTCAGTCAGGGCACACAGAAAAAGCAACCATTGGCTTCTCCCCCCCCTCTTTCCCTTCTCTTCTTCTTCTCCTCCGGCAGCCAGTGGCTGGATTAGGTTGTGTGTGGCCCCAGGCACTGAGGATAGTTCTGTTGGACTGCATTAGACTCAGGTGCTAAAAATAGCTTGATACAGGAACATCAGCCCCAGATGAGTTTGCTGGGTGGATTCCGGTCAGGGCATGTGTGGGAGTTTGCCTCATTATTTCCCCTTCTCTCACCTAAAAACAATAAAACATAAAAAAAAAAAATGCAACAGCAAATGCCTGGCCCCTTTGGAGATTACGTTCTAGCTAGATGGAGACAGGCAATTTACAAAATTGTTTGCTTGCTTGATGGAGGTGCGTGGTATGTTTGGAAGAAAAGTCCAGACATGCAATTGCTCTAAAGCCCTGAGGTCGTTCGCAGGCAGGAAGCAGCTGAATGTTTCAGCACTTAGGCCTTGTTACCACTGACACGGTTGTTAGGTGTGGGCCCCAGGCACGTCCCACACTGGCAAGTGGGTTTGGGAGATGTTGCACTGTAAGACTTCTGGCCCCAACATGGATTATCTGTCAGGCAGTATTTCTGTCTAACTCTCAAATGCAGTTATGAGCCATCTACAGGGAGTAGGACATGATCAATTGGTGCAGAATAATTTGTTTGAAGAGGCATCATGGGGCCACAGCTGGAAACAAGCACATTAAGAGTGACAGGATCTTGGCAGTCACAGAGGCTGAGAACTTTGAGTCTTGCTTTTCAACCAAACCAAGTGGGATGGCTGGGCATTCATTAAGAAGAAACAGCCTTCCTCACACTATGGCTCTTATATTGCGTCACCCTCTTGTTCCCCAAGGACAGAAGGGGGCAGCTCCATGGTTTCAGTTCATCAATGTATTAAAAGTAGGGTTGCTTTGTTTTCATTATAAAAGCAGAATTTATTTTGAGAGTTTTAAAATTATATCATAAAACCATTGATAATTCTGGAGTGTGTACTTTATTATGAGTAGCTTCAATCATTCAATGAAGAACACATAAACAGAAGAAAATTCTTATAGATACTTTGTTTTAAAAATCAACAAACTTTACCCAAGAGTTTATTCTGTAATCTATATGCCTGAAATCTAGCCATTAACTCATTGAAACAAATAGATGTTGGAAAATTGTCGTAGCAGCTAGTAATTTTACATTGCAGGCAGAAGGCTCCTAATACTGGGAACATCTGCAATAATTGGATGCAATTGTGATACGCCTGCTTTGTGCCATGCACCTTGTTGATAGCTTTACACACGTAACATTTAAGCCTCTCAAAACTTTATGAATTAGTGCTACATCTAGGAAACTGCGATTCAGATATTCTAAGTAACTTGTCTAAAGTCAAAAATAAGATTCAAGCCCAGGTCTGTCTGAACAAAACTGGTATTTTTTCTCACTATTTCAAATTGACTAAGATTTAGTTTTTATGATGCAGTGGCAGAGACCAAGAACCTAGTCAGTCACACTCCAGCTAATGGCAATCCCCTGAAGGTGGCAATGTGCTTTCTTAATCATATACTATTTATCATTTTCCTTTTAAAAATTAGGGGCATATAGTACTTTTGTAATTAGAAGAACTTATCTTGTATTTCAGAGTTATGCACCATGGCTCAATGCCCTGAAATTTACTCAGTGTATTTCTTGTCTTTTGACTGTCCCCTTTCTCATGCTGTCTTATCTGAGTCCAGGAAAACCTATGTATTGTTCTGCAGAGAACTTACTGTTTAGTCACTAAGAAGCCAGTGGGTTAAAGAGAACTTGAACTGCAAATGTGAATTTATGTTCAAAATCTTCAGAGGATTACTGCTGAAATGTGTTACACTGAGGAATCATGGGCTTTTCTACCTGGAGAAGAAAGGAGAAGCATCTATCCTGGTAACTTAGAAATTCACACAAGGGCAGGAAAAAAAAAAATGTCGGCCCTGGCCGGTTGGCTCAGCGGTAGAGCGTCGGCCTGGCATGTGGGGACCCGGGTTCGATTCCCGGCCAGGGCACATAGGAGAAGCGCCCATTTGCTTCTCCCCCCCCCCCCGCCCCTTCCTCTCTGTCTCTCTCTTCCCCTCTCGCAGCCAAGGCTCCATTGGAGCGAAGATGGCCCGGGCGCTGGGGATGGCTCCTTGGCCTCTGCCCCAGGTGCCAGAGTGGCTCTGGTCGCGGCAGAGCGACACCCCGGAGGGGCAGATCATCGCCCCCTGGTGGGCAGAGCATCGCTGCTGGTGGGCGTGCCGGGTGGATCCCAGTGGGGCGCATGCGGGAGTCTGTCTGTCTCTTCCAGTTTCCAGCTTCAGAAAAATGCAAAAAAAAAAAAAAAAAAAAAAAAGTCTGTAAAATGAAGACAACTTTCCAATCCTAGAATTCTAGTGAGGATGAAATAAAATGAGATATTTAGAATAATTAATGTACTGCCTGATATATATATATGAAACTTAACTAATGTTACTTTTCTCCTATTATTGACCAATGGATTCTGACATACATAAAGTCATCTTCAAGCAGAGAGATCTGTTTGATGCAAACCTTTCTATCCTCATATCCTTCTATAGCTCAGCATTGCATCAAACTGAATTTTATTTTAAACTTAACCTTTGTGAGTTACAAGTTCACACAAATTAAAAGAGGCCAAAGAAGACGCAGAGCAGGGGCCTTTTATTATCTTCTCTCTCTGTCCTACAGATGGGCCCTGAAATTGTTTAGTTTTAATCCTCATTCTTATTTTCCAAGAATTTGTCACTTACTAAACACTCAAAAGTTCCACTGGAGCAGGATTATTTTGTGTGTGAAAACCTTTAAAGCAAAGACAGTTCATATTTCCGTACAAAGACCGCACTATTAGTCAAAACAACACTTTGGATCACTCCAATTAGTTATTTACTTTAAGTTTCACATCTTCTTTCTATGACTATAGATAGTCTCTGGGGAGTATGACTTGTTTTTTCCTATGGCAGTTATTATATTAGGTTACTCCAGTTAACGTACTGCATCAGGAATGTTTCACTTGCTAAACTTTTTGAGGGTTTCTTCAATTCACTAACATATTCATCAGCCTAATGTGAAGTCCACTAAAGAGCTCTTGCTGTTTGTTCGCTTTTCTATTTCTTCCCGGCCCTAATATGACAATATCAATTATAAGTTTCATTGGAGGCATCTATAGCTCTGTCAGAAAAGTGTTTCCTGGAGGCTTATGTGGTTCAGCTTGAATTCTTTTTCTAAATGTCCAAAATGCCATTCTGATTCAGCTTGCCTCTTGGTGTGCATTTTCTCTCTTCGGGGACAAAAAGAAAAAATCAAGAGAGAAAAAAACAAGAAGGTACAAGAGTTGGTTAAGAGAGGATAGAGAAAGTTCATCGGCAAGAAAGGAAGAGATGGAGGCAGGGTAGAACAATGATCAGATCATCCTCAAACCCCTGGAAATCATTCTGGTGTGATGGTGAATGGAATCATTTCTTGTTTTACCTGGAAAACCATGTCCTTCCTGAGCCCCATGACCAAGCTGCTAAAAATCAAAATTACCTGTGGATGATAGAATCTCAAAATTACTCACATAGCATTCAGCTATGGGAAGAAAATTAGCTATGTTTTTTTCTTTATACTTGATTGATTTTTTTTCATGACCCTTTATCTGTTTGAGTAGCAACAAAGACAGCTACATTTAGTTTAATTTAGTTTAAAATTAATTCTTCCCAATCTTTTATGCAAAATCTTTTTTATTCATTTCTTCAGAGCTATCTTCTCCTTCTCTTATTTCTCTCTCTTTGTCCCGTGGACTGGGGGAAGGGAGTGCCTGGATTTGCACTTGTGCTTGGGTATGAGGTGCCTAGTGTCTGCTGAGGAATGCTTGGCACCACCCTATGGCTGGTGGCCACAGCTGGTGCCTGCAGCTGACAACTGTGACTGATGTACTGTGGTCTATTTCTGCTTGGCTTGCTCAGAACCTGGGAGTTACTTTTGCTGAAATTTACTTTTGCTGCCTACCCCATTGTTGCTGGTGAAGACCCTTTCAGTCTTTGCCATACCTGTAACTTCTGGCCCCAGTCTTCAACCCTGCAGGCTCATCTCAGCCTCCAGCTCAGTCGGCTGGGGCCGGTCTGTGGTTTCACAAATGAGCATCATGCTACGTCAGGACAGGGCAAGCTCAGGTCCACAAACTTGTCTTTTTCTCAACTTGAACATCTTACTCTAAATTATATAGGGCCATCAACATAGTATCAGGGTCAGTTTTCTCCATCCAAAACAAAATGTGGGTCAAAAATTCTTATGTTATCTCTGTGTTCTCAAACTACCCACTGTCCCTCCTCACCTACAGGGCTTTCAAAACCCAGAGAGGAGTCTTCTTCCGCACTCCTTTCCATTCACAGCTCTATCATTGCCTTGCCACAATCTCTTTCTTAGGCCTGGAAGGGGCAAACTTTTCTTTGAATTCCCCTTCTTTTCTTGCATTACATTAATGTGTTCCACTGGGACTAGCCTTGATGTGTTAAATGGGTGCCGGAGTAATTTAACAAATTATTGATCCATAATGCATGTTTTCAAGGCTCTTGTCTTGCTGCAATAGAATTTCTCACATTTTGTTTTTCACATTTATTTTGAACACCAAAAATCCAATGATAATTTTTCTTTACATTTTGTTATTTTGCAATAATATTACTTTACATTGACTAGGAAGTCATTGGTAAATACCTAAAAATGAAAGAGATAGACTATTAATATCATTCAAAATATGATTCATATTACAGCTGTTCTGAAGAAGAGACTGAACTACTGAGAGTGAGATAACTTTAGGGAGTAGAATGGTCTTTCCACAGCTCCTTCCTCAATGGATATGCCTCATAATGGCCAATGCCTCTGATTAGTGTAAGGGCTATTGGGATAGCAGCTCCCATTCTATTTCCTAGAAATTGTGTCACTGCTTGTCACTGCCCATCTAAGCTCTAGCCTACAGGGACATCTTCCCATGTGATTTTGCAGCTAAAAATTAAATATCTTAAATCTTCCACCCATTCATCAAAAAATTTCTTCATCACCTACTATGTAATATATACTGATTCAAATGCTGTAACACACAGAAATAAGAAGATGAGATAAAATAAATTTACCTGGAAATATTGTAGCTAAAAATTTGAGCCCCTCTCTCAGACCACTTATCCAAAGTAATTTAAAGTACTGATATTATTTTTTTTCTGCCTTTCTGAAAACCAAGAAGTGGTCAAACTTTATTCATTCATTCAGTCATTCATCCTTTCATCAAACACTTATTGATTATCCATAATATGTCAGGCACTTTGCTAGGGTCTGGGGAAGGTGAGATGATTAAGATATTCTGTGTTCCTCAAAGTGTTCTAGTTCATTAGGAATACAGACAATTCAAAGGCAAGAGAAATACAGCCTGACTTGTGATAGCACAGGGGACAAAGCATTGGCCTGGAACACTGAGGTCACCAGTTTGAAACCCCTGGTTTGCCTGATCAAGGCACATATAGGAGTTAATGCTTCCTGCTCCTTTTCCCCTTTTGATGAAAAAGTAAAATCTAAGATGAAAAAATAAAATCTAAAAATAAAAAAGTAGATTAAAAAAAAAATCTAAAGGCCCTGGCTGGTTGGCTCAGTGATAGAGCGTCGGCCTGGCGTGCAGAAGTTCCGGTTTCGATTCCCGGCCAGGGCACACAGGAGAAGCGCCCATCTGCTTCTCCACCCCTCCCCCTCTCCTTTCTCTCTGTCTCTCTCTTCCCCTCCTGCAGCGAGGCTCCATTGGAGCAAGGATGGCCCAGGCGCTGGGGATGGCTCCTTGGCCTCTGCCCCAGGTGCTAGAGTGGCTCTGGTCACGGCAGAGTGACGCCCCAGAGGGGCAGAGCATCGCCCCCTGGTGGGCATGCCGGGTAGATCCCGATCGGGCGCATGCGGGAGTCTGTCTGACTGTCTCGCCCTGTTTTCATCTTCAGAAAAATACAAAAAAAAAAAAAATTAATTAAAAAATAAATAAATAAAATCTAAAAATAAAAGAGTAGTTCAGTAGTACAGGTGTTTCCATTACCCCGTGTCTGTGAACTCTATACTGGGTTCATTAAACCACCTGCAGCAAGTGCCAGGAAACGTGTGGTCACATTGATGTTTGATTGAGAATAATGGTATTCTGGAAGGGGAAATGAGGAAGATAATGGCTTCACTGAAACTTCAAATGTTTAGTTTGTTTGTCTTTTTGTTTTCTTATAAGCAAAGAAAGATTTCTCGACAGAGAGAGGTACAAGAGCAAAGGCCTGACAGTGGTCAACAGTATGAAGTGTTCAGGGAGCTACAAGCATATAAAATGAGTGTGAAGCTGAAAGAGGCAGAGGCTGGTTCCTTATGCACATGCCAACCAGTGGAGGTGGGGCCAATTCTGGGTAGAAGCTTCCCTGGTTCTTTTCACATCATACCCTGTAAACAACCATCAGCTCATAAAGTCAATTATAACAAGTGTTTCAAAATAAAGCCATGTGCAAGAGCTGGAGAGAAGGGAGAACTGATATTCCTATAGTGGATACTCAGGGATCATCTGGAAAAATCTGACTCTGTGGCATCTGCTCCTTTTGTCATGTCACTTATTCTATATCCCTAAACACTAGAAACTTTAAGAAAGTCATCTCTCTGGAGTGGAATGCAAATGTTTTCAGTATTATAAAAATTCACCCATTTATTTTTAATATAAATTTAAAGCATAGGGACTTGTATATTAATAACTTAATTTTGCTTTTTACTTTAAATCTGTTTTGTTAGATCAGATCCACATAAATTGCTAGTACCCATACACAGTAGGTCCTCTACAACTGCCTACTTCCTTCACTACAACTGAACAAGAGAAATGTAGCAAATATAAGTTTCCCTATTCTTAGATAAAACATGAGAAAGCAGAGGCAAGGACAATTAAAAAAGAATAATAGTTATTAATTATTGACTGCTTGTAAATGCCAAATAATATTATCAGCAGTTATGTGGATTAATTCTTTAAATCCTCATAACAATTTTATAATGTGGGTACTGTTTTACCTATTTTAAATTGAGAAAACTGAGTCATAGTAAGTTTAAGTGACACTTCCAAGGTCACACAGCCAGGTAGTGACAGAGTAGGCATTTAAATGTTGGCAGCGTGCTCCATAGTACAAACTCTTACTGAACACTCCTCTTAGGCACATGAAATATCCATGACCAATGATCTACTTAGTGGCAGGACAGAAAAAAACAAAACAAAATAAAACTCAAGATCTATCTATAATTTATCTATCTATCTATCTATCTATCTATCTAATTATCTATCATCTATCTAATCTATCTATCTAATATATCTATCATCTATCTATCTCTATCATCTAGTAATCTGGAACAGAATAATTCATCTGAATTATTATAAATATTGTGAACAAAGGGAAAATTGAACTAACATTTATTTGTTAAGCACCTTCCATGTGGTAGATACTTTTAAAATTTTATCACATTGAATAGCCCGAGTCTGCATGAGAAGATGAGGTCACTGGCCAAGGCCATATGCTGGAAGTGGTGGCTTAGGGTGTCTACCTTGATCATCCTCACTTGAACCTGCCCCATTCCCACCACTGTCTTCTACCTTCACATTGCATGGAGTTCAGAAAAGTCCCAATAATTCTACAGAATCCAGGTTTTAGGTAAACAGAGGGATATGAATAAAAAAGGAAGATTCCCTCTGAACTAATTTAGTTTATAATGGATGGAATCCAACCAGATGCCAAGTCTTAGTTCTGTACTTCTTTATTTTTGTGGAGTTGAATAACCCATGGGCAGCCTGCCAGATTCCTCCTCTTTGAGCTCAACTTGCTTCAGAAGAAATGCTACACAAAGATTTGGGGAGTACCAGGGAATAAACCAATTGGTTATATATATCTGGGGGACAATATAAAGTCACCACTGAGTGATGTGAAGATCTTTGATTAGGGTAAGCCAACCCTCACCCCCTGCCCCGCTCTCATTGTAACTATCTTGGTGAACTGAGAAAGGCTCACTCTGCTTTTGCAGTTCATTTTTACAGAGCCCAGACATACTTAAATATCTGTTTACTTCTATCACTTGAATGTGACCCAAATCTGTAGAAAGCAAGATGAAATAACTTGATTCCTACCCTCTTTGACCTTATTATGTAAAACAGCCACAAATAGTGGGGTATCATCAATAAACAGACATCATTCCCAACAGTGTCCGTGATCTTAGGCATATCATCTATATGTGCCCAACAGTTTTCCCCTCTGTGCAGGAAAGATAAATTAGACCAACCTTTGAGTATTTTGAGAAATCAGTGATTCTAGGTCAACAGAGGAGGCAAAATAAAAATTTTAAGAATGCTAGAAAATCAGACCTATTGGAATCTCAGCATTCTATTTATTAATCACTTATAACCCCAAGTCTCTAATTTCTCATATGTAGTGTGGGCATGATAAGTTTTCACCTCATAGTGGTGTTACAAATTCTAATGAGCTGATACATAAAAGAGCCTGAGCCCAATTCCGTGCTGGAATTAAGGAATCAGTTATATTCACATTTTTTTTTATTAAGTGAGAGGCAGGGAGGCAGACAGACAGACTCTTGTATGTACCCAGACTGGGATCTAGCCAACAAGCCCCCTATAAGGCAATGCTCTTCCTTCTGGGACCAGGGCTCTGTTGCTTGGGAAATGGAGCTATTTTAGTGCCTGAGGAGAGGCCATGGAGCAATTTTAAGTGCCCAGGGACAACTTGCTCTAACCATTGGAGCCATGGCTGCAAGAGGGAAGTGTGTGTGTGTGTGTGTGTGTGTATGTGTGTGTGTGTGAGAGAGAGAGAGAGAGAGAGAGAGAGAGAGAGAGAAAGAAGAGGGTGGGGGAGGGGTGGAGAAGCAGATGGTTTCTTCTCCTGTGTGCCCTGACTGGGAATTGAACCATTTCCACATGCCAGGCTGACACTCCACCACTGAGCCAACCGGCCAGGGCCAACATTCATATTTTTTTTATTAAATAAGTTATCTTTGTTCTCTTTATCAGCAAAAAAAAAAATTAAGTAGGAAGCACTAGGGAAATTATGCAAGTCAGATTATTAGAATACATTAAACAGGACACTTGGCATTAATAAAGTAAACACACATGCAAATCTGAAAACGGAACAAAACACTTTTATTGGTATTTGAAATCATCATTTTTTAAAAGTCCCCAAATTGGGTGTTCCTCCAAAGAAATTTGTGACCGAGGTTTCTGGGCAAGGGGATAATAAACATGGTTTTGATGTGTAGTGAAAGAAGGCTACCCAACAGCAGGAAGAGAAAGAACAAACATGGACAGCTGAGAGGGCGGAAGCACCCAGAATGTTGAAGAAGGTGCACAACCAGGTAGAAAGCCTTTGATTTGGGTTTGATTTACCCAACAGCCCTGAATTTTTTACCATGTGCCTCCTGTTTTCATGTCAAAAAGCATTTATTGAAAATCTATTATGTGCCGGGCAAATGTCCTCCAAAGTTTGTATGAAATTTTCACTCTACTAACTCAAGCATAAGGGACGCTGTGGCACCCTTGGAGCAAAATGTAATGAATAAGAATGGGTGTGGGTACTGACAAGGACAAAAAAGAACAACAGATAGGTCCCAGACCACCAGAACCTTAAGTTTAGTTATAGAGACAAGACAAAAGGGTTAGAAAAAAATTGACAGCTTAAACTTTTTATAAATTTTATGAGATTTTATACCTTAAAAAGGTGTAGATTGTCCCTAAGAGTATAAATATTAACCTCCCTTATTAACATACTCTCTAATTTGTTTGCTAGTATTTTCACATACAATTTTGTGTCCATTAAAAGGGTAATTTTGTGCATGAGTTATTGGACCAAAAGAAAATATAACTTTGCTTACCCAATGTACTAGAGAAGTCATATTTCCTAGACTAGGGGAAATATATATTTTAGTTAGTAAATACTTATTGAGTTCTATGTATTACTATTTTAGACTTATTATTGAAACAAAAAAATTGAATCAAGACAGCTAATACATGCAGAAGTCGTCTTTGCATGAAAGGGATTGCTGGGTGCTTGTTATAGTTATGGGTTCTGGAGTGAGACTCTCTGGATATAAACTTGACGTTTCTGCTCACTAATTCTGTGACTTTGAGTAAGTCACTTACCTTCTCTGGGCCTCTGTTACCTCTTCAGTAAAATAAACATATAAATGTAACTTGCTTTATAAAATTGTTCTGAGGATTTAATAAGGCAATATATTTAAAGCTTTTTATAGTTTCCAGCACATAACAAGTGTTCAATAAATGCATAAATAATATTATAATCACAGCATAACACTATTACAATACTCATATTCTGTTTTTATTATATATATATATGCACACACAAAAATATTGCTTCTTTTTAAACTATTGTAGAACCAATGGAACCGCAGCTGCTTAGAATACCCCCTCTACACTTTCCGATTGGTTTCTTTAGGGGTCTTTAAAAGACCCCTTGAAAACTAAGTTGAGTGGCTCCTCTGTGTCCCTAGGGACCATATACCTAGTGTTGCCAAATGAATTCTAAGATATGTTATAGAATGGGATTTTTTTGGCCATTCATCTGTCTCTGTCTCGCTCATTATACCACTCCTGCACCAAAAGGGGCAATTCCTTGAAGGTAAGGACTATATCTTGTTTTCCACTTCATCTGTGGAACCTAACATGTTGTTCTGTATAATATTAAATACATTATGTGTTAAATGATAGGAAGACAGAGGAAAGGAAGGAAGGGAGGAAGGAAGGAAAGAGAGAAAGAAGGAGAAAGGGAAGGAAAGAAGGAGGAAGGGAGGGAGGAAGAGAAAGTGGGAGGGAGGGAGAGAAAAGGTGAGTAGAAATTGTCTGGTCTTGGCAGTGTGATATTTGTCTGAGTTGTACACCCCATTCCCTCTCTTTCCCTTGTCCCTTCTGCCCTATAAAGTAGAGAGAAGTTTGAGCAATGAGAATGTTTTACTTACCCCAAATCACCACTGGAGAAATCCATTGCATTACTGAACACTGGTAATGGGTTGGCCTCATTTCAGAATATAGTGTTTTGCTGACCCTGCCAAGCAGGCTTATCCATGTGGAGCTAGATGGTGCCTTTGCCCACACCTGTCTGGCTCAGGGAGCTTGCTGGGCTGTCAAGGGGAGAGCTGGGCATTGAGAAAAGCTGATGGGCTTTGACGAAAAAGAGAGCTGGGCACACAGGTCTCACTTATAATCCATTCCAGCTGCTCCTCTGCTGGGGGAAACTGGCATTCTGTTTTGTTGGCCCCTTTTCCATCAGGACAGCTGTGAAACCCTACTCAGTGAAGTAATCGCAATAACAACTAGCACTTTGCATGTTGATGCCTTTCTTCCAAGGAACTCAAAGTTCTTTGGAGACATAACCTCATTAATCCATCCTGCATGAAGTGGTGGCTGATGGGGAGGGGTAGGAATTCTTACTCATATTTCCAAGGCTGGGGGACTTAGGAGGGGAGAGAGAAAAAAAAGGAAGAGAAAGAAGTTTAAGAGCTAAGAAAGATAAGGGATGGTATCTTTTCTCTTTTGGACTGCACTCTGGCACAAAGATAAATACTTGATAGGACATAATGAGTGACATGTATGAGTAAAGACACTAAATGCTCATCATCTTCCAAAAAAAAAAAAGAATTCTAGATGGTCAGGAAATTTGATTTCTAGCCCTTATATTGACATTAAATAGTTTTGTGACCATAAACTATCCTCATCCTTGCAGTAGTAGTTGAACTTATTATTTGTTTATTTATTTTGTGACAGAGACAAAGATAGAGATAGAGAGAGCGACAGCTAGGAACAAACAGACAGGAAGGGAGAGAGATGAGAAGCATCAATTCTTCAGTGTGTCTTCTTAGTTGTTCATTGATTTCTTTCTCATATGTGCCCTGACGGGGGGGGGGCGCTACATCAGAGTGAGTGACCCCCTGTTCAAGCCAGCTAACTTTGGGCTCAAGCCAATGACCATGGGTGGGATCATAAACATGACCCCACGTTCAAGCTGACTGAGCCTGCGCTCAAGCTGGCAACCTTGGGATTTTGAACCTGGGTCCTCTACATCCCAGTCCAATGCTCTATCCACTGCACCACCACCTGGTCAAGCTGCCGTAGTAGTTTTATATTTGAGCATGTGACCTTGTGATAATGTTGAAAGAGCACAGAACCAGAGTCAGGAGACAGATATCTGCCTCTATAACAGCCTGATCAGGTATATTACTTCAGCTTCTAAGTCTCATTTTTCTTTTAATCTGTGATATAAGGAAATCAGACTAGAGAATCTCTAAAGTTCTTTTCAGTTCCAAAAAAAGTAAGATTCTGGCCCTGGCCGGTTGGCTCAGCGGTAGAGCGTCGGCCTAGCGTGTGGAGGACCTGGGTTTGATTCCCGGCCAGGGCACACAGGAGAAGCACCCATTTGCTCTCCACCCCTCCGCCGCGCTTTCCTCTCTGTCTCTCTCTTCCCCTCCCGCAGCCAGGGCTCCATTGGAGCAAAGATGGCCCGGGCGCTGGGGATGGCTCTGTGGCCTCTGCCTCAGGCGCTAGAGTGGCTCTGGTCACAACATGGCGACGCCCAGGATGGGCAGAGCATCGCCCCCTGGTGGGCAGAGCATCGCCCCTGGTGGGCGTGCCGGGTGGATCCCTGTCGGGCGCATGCGGGAATCTGTCTCTCCCTGTTTCCTAGCTTCAGAAAAACGAGAAAAAAAAAAAAAGTAAGATTCTAGAACGGGTGGGTTGGGAAACATCAGATGTGATTAGGCTAAGAATTTAGAAAAATCACTATCTATATCAGCTTTTTTTTACTATTATCCCAAAACTCAGTAGTTCCTATAAAACAATAATATGTAATTTTTCACTATTTTGTGACTTGCATGAGCAACTGTGACTTCACCTGACTTCACTCATGTGACTGAATTCGACTTGATGTTTGGCTGAGTTCAGCTGGGACATCTGCAATATCTTGGTTTTCCTTCTTTGTGGCCCTTCCTTCCTTACCAAGGCCTCATCAAGCTTTCTCATGGAGTGGTGGGCAGTGCTCTGAGAGGGCAAGCTTCAGTGTTCAAATGCTCTTCACACCTCTTCTGTGTCAAGTTTATTGACATCTTGTGGGCCAAATCAAGTCACATGGCCCAAAATTAGTGAGGAAGACAACTGCAGGATATCTTTATGGGCTGAATTGTGTCTCCAAAAAGATAAGTTGAAGTTCTAACAACCAGCATGACAGAATGTGGCCTTATTTGAAAATTGAGTCTTTGCAGATATAATCAAGTTAAGATGAGGCTGTACTGGAAAGTGTGTCCCCTTTAACCAATATAATGGGGTGTTTGTGTAAGTGGAAAAGTCACACAGATGCAGAGGGAAGACAGCCATGTAAAGACAGACAGTGATTAGAGTGGTGCTGCCACAAGCCAAGGAACACCAGGGGCTAATGGAAGGTGGAAGAAGCAAGGAAGGATCCACTCCTAGAGCCTTCAGAGAGCATGTTCCTGTTAAAACACTTTGATTTCAGATTTATGGACCCTAGAACTGTGAGAGAATACATTTTTTAAGCCACCTACTTTGTGGTACTTTGTTATGGTAAGCCTTGGTAATTAATACAGGCATGAACACTGGGAGGCACGTTTCCTTTGTGGCCATTAGGGTAATAATCTGTCACATCATATATTTTTTTCTTATTTTATTAGTTACAATTTATACTCAATATCATTTTGTGTTAGTTTCAGGTGTTTAGCATAGTGATTAAACAATTGTATAATTTACATAGTATTCCCTTCCATATTTCCAGTACCTGCCTGACACCATACATAATCATTACAATATAATTGACTATATCCCATATGCTGTACTTAACATTCCTGTAACTATTCTATTACTACCAATTTGTACTACTTTTTTTTCAATAGAAAAAGAGAGAGAAGGACAGATAGAGACAGATAGACAGGATGGGAGAGAGATGAAAAGCATCATTTCTTCATTACAGCTCCTTAGTTGTTCCCTGATTGCTTTCCTATATGTGCCTTGACCAGGGGGATCCAGTAGCGCAAGTAACTCCTTGCTCAAGCCAGTGACCATGGGGTCATGTCTATGATCACACACTCAAGCCAGCAACCCCACGCTCAAGCTGGTGAACCCATGCTCAAGCCAGTAACCTCAGGGTTTTGAACCTGGGTCCTCTGCATCCCAGTCTAATGCTCTATCTACTATGCTACCACCTGGTCAGGCCAAATTTGTACTTCTTAATTTCTTCAACTTTTTACCCAATTCCCCACACCCCTATATTCTGAAGACCATTAGTCTGTTCTCTGTATCATAAGTGTGTTTCTGTTTTGTTTATTTGTTTATATTGTTCTTTAGATTCTACATGTAAGTGTTATCATGCTGTATTTCTCTTCCTCTGTCTGGTTTATTTCACTTAGCATAATATACTCAGGTTCATTTATGCTGTTATAAATGGTAAGATTTTCTTACTTTTATGGTTAAGTAATATTCCACTATGCATATGTACCATAACATTTTTATCTACTGGTCTATTGATGTACATTTGGGTTGCATCTATGTCTTAACTTTTGTAAATAACATTACAATGAACACGAGAGTGCATAAGTTGTTTTAAGTTAATGTTTTGTGTTTCTTTAGATATATACCCAGAAGTGAAATTACTGGGTTATAAGCGTTCCATTTTTTATTTTCTGAGGACCCTCTATAATGGCTAAACCAATCTGCATTCCCACCAACAGTGTAGAAAGGTTCACTTTTCTCCACATCTTTGTCAACACTTGTTTTTTTATTTATTCATTATAGCCACTCAGAGAGGTGTGTTTTTATCTCATTGTTGTTTTAGTTTGCATTTCTTTGGTGATTAGTGAAACTGATCATTTTTTCATATATCTATTGGCCAGCTGTATTTTCCTCTTTGAAGTGCCTATTCAGGTCCTCTGTCCCTTTTTTAAATGAATTGTTTTTTGTTTTTGTGGGGTTTTTTGGTGTTGAGTTGTATGAGCTCTTTATAAATTTTGAACATTAACCTTTTATCAATTATTGGTGAATATATTCTCTCATTAAGTAGGTTGTTTTTCCATTTTGTTGATGGTTTCATTTGCAGTGAAAAATTTTTTAGTTTGATGTCCCTTGCCTGAGGAGATATATCAAAAAAATATTGCAGAGCAATGGCAGTGTGAGAGATACTCTTGATCTCTCTCCTTGAAATTGCAACAAATTAAATAGCTATAATGCAGCAAAAGAACTGCAGCTGGTCTCCCAGGCATGCCTGAAAGATCCATGAATCAAATGGGCTAAAGGTGGGACAGGTGAAAGGGAGGCAGAAGATAAAATACATTTGTGGTAGACTTTGGAGAGAAGAAAAACCTGAAGTGACTGGTTTTATTTTCTCTGCAGGACTATGAGGAGGAGAAAGCTATGGCTCTCTGGATTTTGTCTGAGTGGTATGGAGAGGAAAACAAGGAGTGACTGGGTCTTCTTCTGCCAGGAGGAGCAGTGAGATAAAGGGGCAGAGTAGGAGATAATCCAAAGTGGCCAAAATGTGAGTCACGACCAGTGTTCCTGTGGTCTTCCTAGAGCAGCACTCAGCAGAGACAGAGAAAACTAAAGTGTTGTACCCTCCTCAACCTCCCAGATCCCACCTCCCTCACTTTGCAGTACCAAGGGTGGCAGGGACAAACCCTACAGATAATTCTCCAGAGCCACTATCTCCTCTAAAAAACAGAGGTGCTCCATATCCAGGCACCAGGTCTGCTGAGACATGGGAAGAAGTGGCCAGAAGCCTGACATCACCATTGCTAGAGCTACAAAGCTGTAAAGCTGAAGTTATAAAGCCAAAACCATAAGGCCGAAACCATAAAGCCCTCACAACACATCCCACCCACTAATGTGACTGCTGCTCCTCCTATATCATTGTGATAGCAACATCTCAGCAGAGAACAGCCCAGAAACTTTATAGGGAAAAAAGCTATAATACATCAACAGTCACTAAAAGAAACTTCTCAAAATCAAAATTTATTTTTTCTTTCTTTCTTTCCTTTTTTCTTCTTATTCTTTTTCTCTTTTGAATTTTATTTTCTTTAATTTTTATATTTTTATTCTTATCCTTTGAGTGTTTTGTTTTTTATTTTTATTTTGCTTGCTATTGATCTTTTTTTTCCCTTTAGTTTTTCTTCCTGTCATAATGTTTTAAATTTTTTAATTTTATTTTTCATTTTTTAGGTTTTTTTTAGGGTTCTTAACAATACCACTCTCAAATATCATCAAGGAAAAAGAAATAAAATACCATGGCTATACAAGACAAAGACGTAGTTCAGAAAGAAATTGAGAAATCTCCAGATAAAATCTCAATCATGTGGAAACCTTGGAGTTAAATAATTGAAAATTCAAAATTAAAGTCCTGAAAATAGCAAGATGCAAGAAGACAGCAATAGGCCACTTAATGGGCTCATAAAACAAAGTAATGAACAAAACAAATACTTTACTAAGGAGGTTGAAACTTTAAAAAAAGAGATGAAGAAGTCAATACATGAATTGAAGACTGAGAGCACAAGTTTATCTAATAGAATAAGTCAGAGAAAGAGCCAGAGAAGAGAATCAGTGACATTAAAGACAGGCAACTAGAGATACTACAGAAAAAAAGAGACTCACAAATTAAAAAAAAATCAAAACTTAGCTCAACAAGATTTTTCTGACTCCACCAGAAAGAGCAATATAAGAATAATGAGTATTTCAGAAGAAGAAGAGAGAAATAAATGGAATGGAGAGCTTATTTAAACAAATATTTGATGAGAATTTCCCAAGCCTATGGAAAGAGTTAGAGGCTCAAATCCAAGAAGCAAACAGAATGCCAAAATATCACAACCCAAATAGACCTATTCCATGGCACAACATAATAAGATAGTCAAAAATCAATGACAAGGAAAGAATTCTCAGAGCAACTAGGGTAAAGAATAACATAACATATAAAGGAAAGCCCATTATGTTATCATCAGATTTCTTAGCAAAAATTCTATAAGCCAGTATAAATTGGACCCAACATTCAAAGTATTAAAAGAGGGGAATTACCTGCCAATATAGTATATCCATCAAAGTTATTCTCAATATGAAGGATAAATAAAAAATTTTTAAAATACAGAAGCTGGGGATATTTTCTCACCAGAAAACCTCCAATACAGGAAATATTCAAGGGTGTTATTTGACCAGATACAAAGAAGAAAACAAGACAAACCTGCAAGTAAAATCTCCAAAAAGGCCACAATAAAAAACAAGGATAAACTGTGCTAAAAATAACATAAAAGGGGAGAGGATAAATATCTGCAAAAGCAAAGAAAGATAGACTGCAGAAGTATGCATTAGACAGAGGATTCTTGTACATATGAACATTTTTCTCTGAATAACTAATGGTAACCACCCACAAATAGTCACTACAGAAATACACAGCTTAACATGGAAAAAAAAAGTATGGAATACTACCAAACAAACAAAAAAACAAAACAGAAAGAAACAAAAAAGAGAAGAACCAAACAGAACACAGATGTACCAAAAAATATAAAATGGCTATAGGAAACCCTCAAGTGTCAATAATTACCCTAAATATAAATGGACTGATCTCACCAATAAAGATGCACAGAGGAGCAAATTGGATCAAAAGCAAAACCCAACTTCATGCTGCCTCTAAGAGACACATCTAAGCTGTAAGGACAAAAGTAGATTTAAAGTTAAAGGTTGGAAATGATTCTCCAAGTTACTAATATCCAAAAAACAATAGGTGTAGCCATATTCATATATGACAATGCTGACTTCAAGACAACAAATGTAACCAGAGACAAAGATATATATTTATAATGATAAAGGGTATATTGTATCAAGAAGACATAACACTTAATATATATGCACCCAACCAGGAAGCATCAAATATATACGACATATACTAAATAATCTATGGATAGAAGCAGACAAAACCACAACCATACTTGGAGATTTCAACACACTATTAACAACTTTAGATCATCCAAACAGAAAATCAATAAAGAAATATCAGCCTTAAATGACACAATGAATGAAATGGACATAATAGATACTCACAGGACAAGGACATTTCATCCCAAAACGTCAGATTATACATTTTCTCCAGTAGGCATGAAACATTTTCAAGGACAGACCATATGTTGGGCCACAAAACTAATGTCGACAAATTCAGGAAGGTTGAAGATATACCAAGCCTATTTTCTGATCATAAAGCTTCAAAATTAAAATTCAACTGTAAAAAGAAAAAATAAATAAACCCACATAAATGTGGAAATTAGAAAACATACTTCTAAAAAGCAACTGGGTCAAAGGATATACAAAAGCAGAGATCAAAAGATATATATAGTGATAATGCTGGAGCAGGGGACAAGATGGCTACAGAGTAAGCAGACGCACCAACACCCACTTCTCAGAACCAAGGGGAATTACAACTTAAATCTAAGAACACTCATCATGAAAGACAAATTTTGGACAGAACTAGGAGAATTCTATAGCCAAGAATCACCTATCAGAACATTGATTCTGGTAGGAAAAACAGAGACATGGAGAAGGCTGTCCTGCTCCCTGGAGTGGGGAGCAGCACGTGGGAGGAATTTTCTCATGGGGAGGGCTGTCCAGTGAGTTGCAGGTCCTTAACCCCAAAACCCAAATCCCAGCCTAGAGCCCTGGAGCCTGGAAGGGGCTGGTGAATTATATTTGGCTAAGAAAGAAGCCTAGACACAGTTTGAGAGAAGGAGGCAAGACTCTCAGATCCAGGCTTTGTATTAAAGAAACTGCACAGAGAGCCTTGCTCACAGCCACTTTCCTGGAGCTCCAGGAGGACACCCTAACCCCTGGGCTGAGTCACTTCACAAAATTAAAGTGAACCAGCATCACCAGCAAAGGAAAGAAAGTGCCTTGTCCACCAGAGGCTCCCCTACCTTAGCTAGAACAAAGGAACTTAGAACCAGGCACAATTTTAGGACACAAACAGAGAGTGCAGAGGTCTAAGCTACACTACCCACCCCACTGCTGAGTGCTTGCCCAGGGCAGACATGCCGGAGGCAGCAGAGTGCCGCTGCAGAGGTTCAAGCAAGCACTCGCAAGCCAGCTGCGGAACCAGGAACCACCATTGCTGCTGGGGAAGCCCAGGCTCACACACAGCCCTGCTGGATGAGTGGCCTGCTCTTGGTGGGGACAGACATGCGAGAGTCAGCATAGGGGAAATGTGTGGGTGTGCGCAAGACTGCCAGCAATGGTGGAAGTCACCTAGCTGTCTTGGGGATCGGGGCAGGTGCATAAACCTGCCCAGGGGTGGGCATGCCCTCCAAGGTAATCTGAGTGGAGGTGTAGCCCTGAGTGGCAGCTGACAGGGAAAGCAAGGGTGTGCACAAGCATGCCAGTGATGGGCAAAGTTGCGCCAACTACTGCAGGAATCTGGGCGGGCAACCTTGGCAGTGATCCAAGAGGGTGCACGTGACACCTGAGAGGGCTGCTGAAATCTGAGCCAAATGGGCATGAGGGCACATGCGAGCCCAACCAGGGCAGTGGTGATCACAGAGGTGGGCTGGAGCCAGCAGCACCTGAGCCCAAAAGCTATGGGCAGCAACAGTGGTGGTGGCCTGGTAGACAGACCACACAATGAAAGCTAAAATGTCTGAATAGAATGACACCTGAGGCTAAGTAGGCCACATCTAATACTGTACCTAATTACTGAATTACAGTACTGAGCCCAACAAGTAGCCAGCAATAAGAGACAACAGAAAGTGGATTTTAGGGGAACTTGAACTTTTAAAATAACCTCTCACAAGCCAAGAGTAGATAAATACAAGCCTAGGAGCACAGATGATATTTACAATGGCAACTGGACCCTGCAGAAGAAGCCACAAGATCTGGATCACCTATAGCCCCCAAAAGGTGGATAAGAACCAGTCACAGGCAGTGACCCCCCCCTTATCTGTGCCATGCCCCAGCCAGGAAAGTCCAGAGCAACACAGACAAAATGGGAAGACAGAGAAGTGCAATCCTAATGAACCAACAAGAGAAACGCCCAGAAAATAGGCTGAGTGAGATGGATATAAGCAAACTACCAGATGCAGAGTTTAAAATAATGATTATTAGAATGCTGAAAGATCTTAGAACAACAATAGTTGGTCACAGTGAGCACATAAATAAAGAAATAACAAGTATTAAATAGGACATTGAAATAATAAAGAACAGTTAGAAATGACAAATACAATATCTGAAATGAAGACTACATTAGAAGTAATTAAAAGCAGGTTGGATGAAGCAGAGGATCAAATCAGCGATATAAAGACAAGATAAACAAAAACATGGAAGTGGAGCAGCAAAAAGAAAAGAGAATGAAAAAATCTGAGGAAACTCTCAGACAGATTTGTGACAACCAAAAGAAAAGCAAGATTTGCATCATAGGAGTTTCTGAAAAAGAAGAAAAAGAACAAGTATAGAAACCTTGTTCCCTCAAATCATAGCTAAAGACTTTCCTAATTTGATGCAGAAAAAAGTCACACAAGTTCAAGAAGCACAGAGAACTCCATTAAAAAGAAACTCAAAGAAATCCACACCAAGACACATCATAATTAAAATAGCAAAACTAAGAGATAAAGAGAAAATATTAAAAGCTGATACAGAAAAAAGGCTATCCCCTACTAAGGAGTCCTTATAAAGATTACATCGGACTTCTCAACAGAAACACTTGAGACCAGAAGGGAATGGCAAGAAATATTCACGGTAATGCAGAACAAGAGCCTACAATCAAGACTACTTTATCCAGCAAGGCTATCACTTAAAATTGAAGGAGAAATAATAAGCTTCCCAAACAAACTAACAAAAAGCTCAAAGAATTCTTTACAACCAAAACAGTGCTACAAGAAATGTGAAGGGGTCTGTTATAAACAGAACAAAGGGAGAAAAGTATATAGAAAAAAAGAAAGATAGCTTTAAAAAATAAATGGCAATAAACAACTACATATCAATAATAACTTTAAATGTAAATGGATTAAATGATCCAATCAAAGGACATAGAGTAGCTGCATGATAATAAAACAGGACCCATACATATGCTATCTACAAGAGACACACCTCAAAACAAAAGAAACACATAAAATAAAGGTAAAAGGATGAAAAAAAATATTTCATGCAAATGGAATGAAAAAAAAGCTGGGGTAGCAATACTTATATTAGACAAAATGGACTTTAAAATAAAAGCTATAGTAAGAGATAAAGAAGGTCACTACAGAATGATAAAGGGAGCAATCTAAAGAAAGATATAACAATTATAAATATCCACGCACCTAATATAGGAGCACCAAAATATATAAAGCGGACTTTGATAGATATAAAGAGCAAGATCAACAGCAATACTATAATAGTAGAGGATATTAATACCCAAATACATCACTAGATAGATCCTCAAGAAAGAAACTTAACAAAGAAACAGCAGACACAGTAGATAAACTCAATTTAATAGATATCTTCAGAACCTTTCACCCTAAAGCAGCAGAATATACATTCTTTTCAAGTGCTCATGGTATATTCCCTAGGATAGACCACATGTTAGGGCAAAAAAGTGGTCTCAACAAATTTAATAAAATTGAAATTATATCAAGCATTTTCTCTGATCACAATGGCATGAAACTAGAAATCAACCACAACAGAAAAACTGAAAAAAAACTCAAACACATGGAAACAAAATAGCATGTTATTAAATAATAAATGGATTAACAACAAAATCAAAGAAGAAATAAAACAGTTCCTAGAAATGAATGATAATGAGCATACAACAACTCAAAATTATGGGAAACAGCAAAAGCAGTACTGAGAGAAAAGTTCATAGCACTACAGGCATTCCTTAAGATGCTAGAAAAAGCTCAAATAAAAAACCTAACACTGTATCTAAAAGAACTAGAAAAAGAATAGCAAATAAAGCCCAGAGGAAGTAAAAGAAGAAAATAATAAAGATCAGAGCAGAAATAAATGACATAGAGGCTAAAGAAACAATACAGAGGATCAATGAAGCCAAGAGCTAGTTCTTTGAAAAAATAAACAAGATTGATGAACCTTTAACAAGACTCATCAAGAAAAGAAGAGGACTCAAATAAATAAAAATAGAAATGAGAGTGGAGAAATAACAACTGACACAATAGAAATACAAAAAATTGTTAAAAAATACTATGAATAACTGTACACCAAAACATTAAACAACCTAGGTGAAATGGACAAACTCCTTGAAACATATCATCTTCCAATAATTAATCTGGAAGAATCAGAAAACCTAAAACAGACCGATTACAACAAATGAGATTGAAACAGTTATCAAAAAAATGCCCAAAAAACAAAAGCCCGATTGCTTTACTGGGAAATTCTACCAAATATTCAAAGAAGAACTAACTCCTATCCTTCTCAAGCTATTTCAAAAAATTCAAGAGGAAGGAACACATCCAAGTTCCATTTATGAGGCAAGCATAATTGTGATTCTGAAGCCAGGCAAAGACAACACAAAGAAAGAAAATTATAGGCCAATAACTCTGATGAATTTTGATGCTAAAATCCTCAACAAAATATTAGCAAACTGAATCCAGCAATACATGAAAAAAATCATACATCATGATCAAGTTGTATTTATTCTGGGGAAACAAGAATGGTACAACATTCATAAATCGATCAATATGATTTACCACATAAACAAAAGGAAGGAAAAAAACCACATGATAATTTCAATAGATGCAGAAAAAGCATTTGATAAAATCTAGCACCTATTTATAATCAAAACTCTCAGCAAAGTGGGAATACAGGGAACATACCAGAACATAATAAAGGCCATCTATGACAAATCCACAGTCAACATCATAATTAATGGGCAAAAATTTAAAGCAATTCCCTTAAAATCGAGAACAAGATAGGGGTGCCCCCTTTCACCACTCTTATTCAACATAGTACTGGAAGTCCTAGCTACAGCAATCAGATAAGAAGAAGAAATAAAAAGCATCAAAGTTGGAAAAGAAGTAAAACTATCATTATTTGCAGATGATATGATACTCTATATAGAAAATCCTAAAGTCTCAATCAAAAAAATATTAGACCTGATAAATGAATTTAGCACAGTGGCAAGATATAAAATTAAAACACAAAAATCAAAAGCATTTTTATACAACAAAAATGAAATGTCAGAAAGAGAAATTATGGAAACTATTTCGTTCACTATTGTAACAAAAATAATAAAGTACCTAGGAGTAAATTTAACCAAGGAGGTTAAAGAATTGTACTCAGAAAATTATAAAATATTGATAAAAGAAATAAAGGAAGATACAAACAAATGGAGGCATATACCATGTTCATGTTTAAGAAGAATAAACATCATTAAAATATATATATATATTACCCAAAGCAATTTATAAATTCAATGCAATGCCAATTAAATTACCAATGACATACTTTAAAAATATAAAACATATATTCCAAAAATTTATATGGAACCAAAAGAGAACACGAATAGCCTCAGCAATCTTGAAAAAGAAGAATAAAGTGGGAGGTATCACACTTCCTGATATTAAGTTATACCACATGGCCATTGTACTCAAAACAGCTTGGTACTGGCATAAGAACAGGCATATAGATCAATGGAACAGAACAAAGAACCCAGATGTAAAACCACACCTTTATGGACAATTGATATTTGACAAAGGAGGTAAGAGTATTCAATGGAGTAAAAACAGTATCTTTAACAAATGGTGTTGAAAACTGGACAGCTACTTGAAAAAATAAAATAAAATTAGACCACCAACTTATACCATTCATGAAAATAAACTCAAAATGGATAAAGGACTTAAATGTAAGTCGTAAAACCATAAGCATTTTAGAAGAAAACATAGACAGTAAGCTCACCAATATCTATCGCAGCAATATATTTGCTGATTTATCTCCACTGGCAAGTGAAATAAAAGAAGGATTAACAAATGGGACTATATCAAACTAAAAAGTTTTTGCACAGCTAAAGACAATATGAACAGAATAAAAAGCCATACCACACAATGGGAGAACATATTTGACAATTCATCTGGTAAGGGGTTAATAACCAAAGTTTGTAAAGAACTCATAAAACTTAACCACAATAAGACAAACAATCCAATAAAAAAATGGGCAAAAGAAATGAATAGACACTTCTTCAAAGAGGACATACAGATGGCCAATAGACAGATGAAAAAATGTTCAACATCGCTGAACATTAGAGAAATAGAAATTAAAACCACAATGAGATAACACTTCACACCAGTCAGAATGGTGCTTATTAACAAAACAACACATGATAGGTGCTGGCAAGGATGTGGAGAAAAGGGAATTCTCCTGCACTGCTGGTGGGAATGCAGACTGGTGCAGCCACTGTGGAAACAGTATGGAGATTCTTTTAAAAATTAAAAATGGAACTGCTTTTTGACCCATCGATCCCATTTATAAAATATATCCCAAAGGCACCATATCACTGACTTAAAAAAAGAAATGCACCCCATGTTTATGGCAGCATTGTTCACAATAGCGAAGATCTGGAACTAGCCCAAGTGTTTGTCAGTGGATGAGTGGATTAAAAAGCTGTGGTACATGTATACAATAGAATACAATGGGGTCATGAAAAAGAAGGAAATATTACCTTTTGCAACTACGTGGATGGACCTATGAACTACAGTTTTCTGTAAAGTCATGGTGCACTTTTGACCAGTCACAGGAAAGCAACAAAAGACGATAGAAATGTGAAATCTGCACCAAGTAAAAGGAAAATCCTCCTAGTTTCTGTAGGATGAATAGCCACTTGTGTGCATGCGCAGATGATGATGTAACACCGTGTATACAGTGGAGCAGCCCACGGCCATGCCAGTTGAGATGTGGATAGTACAGAGGAAAGTTTAGTGTGTTCTGTGGCTCGCTAAATTCGAATCCATGACCAAAATGCAATGTGAATATTGGCGTGTTTATAATGAAGCAGCACCACATAGGAATAACATTACTCAGTGGGATAAGCAGTTGAAGGAAACCGGCAGTTTGGTGGAGAAACCCCGTTCTGGTAGGCCATCAGTCAGTGACGAGACTGTAGAGGCTATACGAGATAGCTACATAAGGAGCCCTAAAAAATCTGTGTGTGAGCCCACATCAAATCTGTGTGTCAGCCCATGCACTGAATAAGTATAAAACTGGGAGAGTTTTCCTTTTATTTGGTGCAGATTTCACATTTCTATCATCATTTGTTGCTTTCCTATGACTGCTCAAAAGTGCACCATGACTTTACGGACAAACTGTGTTACGTTGAGTGAAGTAGAGAAAGAAAAATATCATGTGACCTCACTCATTTGAGGAATCCAAGGATCAATGTGAACTGATGTATGGAATTAACCTGAAGGGAAGAGGAAGGGAGCTGTTGGGAGGAGGGTAAAGGAGATGTTGATGGGAATAAGGAGGAGGGGAGATGTGTTTGGGGGACACTAGAATCTATATAAACTCAATAAATTAATTAATTAATTAAAAAGATTTATAGAGACAAAAGAAAATGACAATATGACATGTCAAAATTTCTGGGATGCAAAAAAAGCAGTAATTAGATAAAAGTTTATAACATTACAGGATTATATTAAGAAATAAGAGACCCCAAGTAAACAACCTAACATCACAAAGGCAATGGAAAGTCAGCAGAAGAAAGGAAATAATAAAAATCAGAGCAGAACAAAAAAAAAATGAAATAGAGAACAAAAAAAAAACTCTGAAAAAACTAATATAACAAAGAGCTGGTTCTTTGAAGAATTCAAGAAAATCAACAAATCACTGGCTAGACTCACTAAGGAAGAAAAAAGGACTCATATGAACAATATCTGAAATAAAAGAGGAGAAATTACCACAGACATCATAGTAGAATATTATGAAAGATTATATGCCACCCAGTTCAACAATCTAGAGGAAATGGATAAATTACTGAAACTATACTATCTTTTTAGACTGAGTCATGAAGAATTGGAAAACCTAAATAGACCTATAAACAGGGAAGAAATAGAAACAACTATCAAAAACCTTCCACAAAACAAAAATCCAGGACCAGATGGCTACACTATTGAATTCCACTGAATATTCAAAGAAGCTTTGATACCTATCCTTCTCAAAGTCTTCCAAAAATTAGAATAAGAAGGAACACTCCCCAAAACATTTTATGAGGCCAACATAACACTCATAACAAAAACTGTCAAGGAGAACATGAAAAAAGAAAACTACGAACTAATATCTCTAAAGAATACATCATGATTAGTGGGATTCATCCTAAGAGCACAAGGATGGTTCAACATACATAAATTGGTCAACGTAATACACCACATCAACAAAACAAATAACAAAAATTATATGATCCTATCAATAGATGCAGAAAGGGTATTTGATAAGATACAACATTCCCTTTTGTTCAAAACACTCAGTAAAGTCGGAATGGAAGGAATATGCCTCAACATAATAAAGGCAATATCTGACAAACCATCAGCTTACGTTATACTAAATGATGAAAAAATGAAGACTTTTTTCACTAAAATCAGGAAGAAGAAAATGTTGCCCACTCTCTCTATTATTATTTAACATAGTTGTGGAAGTTTTTACCAGAGCAATCAGGCAAGAGAAAGAAATAAAAGGCATCCACATCAAGAAAGAAGAAGTAAATGTTTCAGTGTTTGCAGAGAAAAGAAAGCCTCTTCAGTAAATGGTGCTGGAAAAATTGGAAAGCCTCATGGAAAATAATGAAACTTGACTACAGTTTGAACCCCTACACAAAAATTTATTTAAAATGGATCAAACACCAAAATGTAAGAGCTGAAACAATAAATTATATAGAAGAAAACATAAGTACTAAACTCCTGGATTTTGGCCATAGAAAACAATTTATGATTTTGACCCCAAAGTCAATTTAAGTAGAGGCAAAAATAAAAGAATGGGAATATATCTAACTAAAAAGCTTCTGCACAACAAAAGAAACTGACAACAAAACAACTAGGCAGCCAAATAAATGGGAGAGGATATTTGGAAACACCAGGTCCAATAAGGGGTTAATATCCAAAATATATAAAGAACTCAACAAGCTCAGCAACAAACAAACAAATAATCCAATTAAAATGGGGAAGAGAACCTGAACAGACAATTCTTCCCAGAGGACATACAAGTGGCCAATAGATATATGAAAATATGCTCATCTTCACTAGGTATCTGAGAAATGCAAATCAAAACTGCAATGAGATACCACCTCAACCTACAGCTAGTGCTTGACTTATGACCACGATTGGTTCAGACAGACTGGTCGTAACACGATTTGGTCGTAAGTTGAGTAGGTTATATGTACAGTGCTGTGAAATGATATTATAAAAATCTTTGTCATTTTTATCATAATTTTCTTTTATTATTGTTATATATCATAATTTTCTTTGTTCATTTTAGGCCATTTATATAATCTCTACACCATTTTGTTTCTTATTTTTACATTTGTCAGGTTTAAGTAAAACAGTGCATTACCAGTACAACTGGTTTAATATTTGCAAAACATACAAAATAACAAAATACAGATGCATACAAAAATGCAAAATACAGGTGTAAAAATACCATAGAAAACATTTTCCCAATGCAAAACATATCAAAATATATAAACATGTATGAAACATTTTATTGGCCAGCACTGTAGTACACTCAGCTGGGCAACGCTTGTGCTGCCAGACACTAAGCAGTTGTGGCTAGTGACTGTGGCCGTAAAGTCAAATGGTCATAAGTTGCATAGGTTGTAAGTTGATCAATACCTGTACTAGATTGGTTATTTTTAATAAGACAAATAATATCAAGTGTTGGAGAAGCTATGGAGAAAAAGAAATCTTAATCACTGCTGGTGGGAAGGCAAATTTGTACAACCATTATGGAAGAAAGTATGGTGATTCCTCAAAAATTAAGAATAGAATTACCATATAGCCTAGTATTACCTCTACTGGGTATTTACCCTCAAAACTCGAAAACACTGGTGTGTAAAGACACATGCACTCTCATGCTTATTGCATTATTCACAATTGCCAAGACATGGAATTAAGCAAACTATCCTTCAATAGAGAATTGGATAAAGAAGATATGGTACATATATACAATGGAATACTACTCAACTATAAGATGACATAGTGGCATTTATGACAACATGGATGGACCTTGAAAACATTATACTGAGTGAAATAAGTAAATCAGAAAAAGTAAAGAAGTATATCATTCCATGTATAGGTGGGATATAAAACTAAGATCATGGACACAGATAAAAGTGATGAGGTTACTTGGAGGAAGAGGATGTGGAGAGGACGATGAGAGAGGGATTGGGGGGAATGCTGTAAAGAGGGACAAATATAATATGTTAAAAAATGATTTGACTTTGGTGGTTTTACAACATAATCAATAGTTCAAATGCTATAGAAATATGCACCTGAAATGTATAAACTCTTATTGATCAATGTCACCCTGTTAAAGTTAATTTTCTAAATAAAATTTAATAATTTGAAAAAAAATTGCTAAAAGAAGTGTCAGAAATTGTACTGCCTATTCTTTCTTCTAGAAGTTTTATGGTTTTGAGTCTTACATTAAGTCTAATCTATTTTAAGCATTCTTATTATATGGTGTAAGAGGGTGTTCTTATTACTTCTTTCTCTCTCTCTTTCTCTCTCTCTCTTGAGAGAGAAATTATTTTTTGAACAGACTGTCTTTTCTTCATTATATGTTCTTGAAGAGTTTATTATAAATTAACTGACTATATAGGCATGAGTTTTTTTGGAGGGCTTTCTATACTATTTTATTGATCTATGTTTCTGTTTTTATGCCAGTACTATGCTATTTTTATTACTAAAACCTCATCATATAGTTTGATATTAGGTATTGTGATACCTCTGACTTTGTTCTTCTTTCTCCAGATAATTCTGAAGTCTTTTATGGTTCCATATAATTTTTTTGATTATTTTTCTAGTTCTATAAAAAATAAAAAATTGGTATTTTGATAGGAATGTTATTGAATCTATAGATTGCTTTGGGTGGTATGGACATTTTAATGAATATGATACATACTTCTATTTATTTGTATCTTCTTAAATTTCTTCAGTGTCTTATAATTTTCTGAGTACAGGTCTTTTATCTCCTTGGTTAGATATATTTTTTGATGCAATTGTAAATGAGATTGTTTTTTTAGTTTCTCTTTCTGATAGCTCATCATTGGAATATTAAAAGGCAACTGACTATTTATGTTGTATCCTGCTATTTTACTGAATTTATCAGTTTTAGTACTTTTTTGGTGGAATGTTTAGGGGTCTCTAAATATATTAGCATGTTATCTGCAAATGATGGCAGCTTTACTTCTTCTTTTCCAATTAAAATGCCTTTTATTACTTCTCCCTGTCTGATTTCTATGGCAAGAACTTCCAGTACTATGTTGAATAAGAGTGGTGAAAGTGGACATCTCTGTCTTGGTCCTGATCTTAAGAGAGACATTTATAGTTTTTCCCCATTGAGCATGCTGTTATTTATAGTGAGTTTGTCATATATGGTTTTTCGTTGTGTTATAGTCTCTCTATTCACACTCTGCTGAGAGGTTTTATAATAGGTGCTGGATTTTATCAAATGCTTTTCTGTATTTATTGACATCATATGATTTTTACCCTTCATTATTTTTATGGATATTGTACCAACCTTGTATCCCCACAATAAATCCCACTTGACCATTGCACAATGAGATTTTAATGGGCATAATTACACAAATTTTATGTTATTTTGTTCAAAATATGAGAAAGCACATGTCTGTTAGATTGCAACAATTTACCCTTCCTTAAATCCATGCCCTTTGACATTTGGCTTTACTTGACTGCCACACCCCCACTAGAGAAATGGGGTGTATTTCATTTTTGTCTCACTTTGTTATACACATAGTCTGACTGAGGCCTTTGCTCCTGATTTCTCCTTTATCTCCTCTAGGTACGTGTCCCAGTGCTTATTTCTGGTGCCCTACTCTCCCTTACTGAGCATGGACACCAGAGTAATTGGTATCTAGCCTTTTCACTTTGATCACATATATACAAATGTCTTTACTACTGAGGTTTGATTAGACTACACCAAGTATTCTACAACCTGCTATTTTTTTACTTAACATATAATCAAAATTCTTCCATCACTGTAAATACATATTTTTTTTATTTTAATAGCTACACATATTTTCACATGCATATGTTATCTTATTTAAACAACTTTGTACTATTGAACACTTTGTTTCCATTTTTACCTATAAATAATGTACAAGTACATAATTTTTATATACTTATTCAGTTATTTTATCCAGATAATTTGTATAGAATTGCATATACAAAATACGTTAAGGCTTTTTGATAAACATTTATACGTTACCTTTTAGAAATACAATATAATTTATACCTACCAATGTATAACAGTGCTATTTTTTAAATTACTATGTAACCATTGTGATTCTTTTTTATTAATTTAGTTATTGATTTTATTTTTTAAGAATCTTTTTACTGATTTGAGAGAGAGAGAGAGAGAGAGAGAGAGAGAATGTGGGGGGAGGAGTGAGAAGAATCAACTCATAGTAGTTGCTTCTTGTATGTGCCTTGACTAGGCAAGTCCAGAGTTTCAAATAGGCAACCTCAGCATTTTAGGTCAATGCTTTATCCACTGCATCACTGCAGGTCAGGTTATTTGTTGATTTTAGTGTTACAGAGAGAAAAGAGTAGAGAAAGAAAGAAACAGAGAGAGAAAGAGAGTGAGAGAAGCATTTATTTGTTGTTGCACTTAATTGTGTATTCATTGGTCTCTTCCTGGATGTGCCCTGACCAGAGATTGAACCTGCCACCTTGGCATTTCAGGACAATACTCTAACTGAATGAGAAAACCAGGCAGGGCCACTACTGTGATTCTTTAAAATCTTTGCCAACTGGTATAACAAAAGTTTGAGTTTCATAGTGTACTCCTCAGTCCCCCTTTAAACAACTGAGGTACATAGAATGGCATTTCTAAAACTGAGTAGTAAAGGCACTGTAAGAATAGAGGATACTATGAAATCAGAAATGAATTCACAGAAAAAAATCAAGAACAAAAATGGAATGGATTTGTAGTGTTGGGACATTGTTGGTAGTGATAGAGCCCCATGGATTTTTATTTTGGCTCATTAATTAAATGGCTCTGATGTGAGTTAATTCAAACATTGTATGTCAACATGCACAGAGAAATTGGAAATGCAGGATGGAAATATCAAAGAAAATAAGACCTGAAGAAAAGTAATATAATGTATTGGAGAAGAAAATTTTTCCAACAACATGATTTTAAATAGGAAGGAAATACAGTATTCAAAAACCTATACTGGAAGTAGCCAATTTAGATGTGAGCTTGCAGAATGAAGAGGGACAATATCAGCTGCAGTTAATGAATGACACATGGGGTGGTTTCTGCCCTATTGGTCTAAGAAGGGGGGGCTGAGTGCTGCAAAGTGTGCACAGGTTCATTTATTTTAACATCTCCACGTTATCTACAGTAGGTGGTGGTTCTAAGAAAGGGAAGCAATTACTCTATCTAGGATGTCAGCATGGATCAAAACAATGACATTTTATCTGTCACTTTTATTCAATGGTAGTAGGAGTAAGTTTAATCTCTCTAGAGGGTAGAAAATATATGTTTGGTTTATATCACAGGTCTTAAACATGTATATGCCACGTGACCCACAATTTCACCTCTCACAATTCATCTTAATGAAATAATTTAGCATACACCCAAAGATTTAGCTACAAAAATGTTCTTGGTACACTGTTTATAAATAAGTTATGGTAAAATCCATATACTGAAATTATTTAAAATGATGATCTTATAGGATTGTTTTTGCTGACATGGTTGAATGATCATATACACTGTATTTTCAAAAACAGATTATAGAGTACAAGTCAGTATTGTGTGTGTGTGTGTGAACAGTCAGTGGATGTTTCAGTAAGAACTACTGTTTTGTTTTTCTTTCTTTTAGAGAAATAGAGAGAGAGGGACAGACAGGGACAGAGACAGACAGACAGGAGGGGAGAGAGACGAGAGACATTAACTCATAGTTATGGCACTTTAGTTGTTCATTGACTGCTTTCTCATATGCTCATATGTGTCTTTTTTTTTTACAGGGACAGAGAGAGTCAGAGAGAGAAATATCAATAGATAGGGGCAGACAGAGACAGGAACAGTGAGAGATGAGAAGCATTAATCATCAGTTTTTTGTTGCGACACCTTAGTTGTTCATTGATTGCTTTCTCCTATGTGCTGCGGGCCTTCAGCAGACTGAGTAACCCCTTGCTCGAGTCAGCGACCTTGGGTCCAAGCTGGTGAGCTTTTTTCTCAAGCCAGATGAGCCCGCACTCAAGCTGGCAACCTCGGGGTCTCAAACCTGGGTCCTTCTGCATCCCAGTTCAATGCTCTATCCACTGCACCACCACCTGGTCAGGCTCATATGTGTCTTGACCAGAGAGATCCAGCCTAGCCAGTGACCCCTTGCTCAAGCCAGCGACCTTTGGGTTTAAGTCAGCAACCATGGGGTCATGTCTGTGATCCCATGCTCAAGCCAGCAACTCTGCACTCAAGCTGGTAAACCCAAAATCAAGCTGACGACCTTGGGGTTCAAACCTGAGTCCTCAGTGTCCCAGGCTGATGCTCTATCCACTGTGCCACCACTTGGTACGGAAACTGGCTTCTTAATTGTCTTTTTATGTTCAACTAAAGGAGTCCTTCTACACAGTTGTTTGGAATCCTGAATTTTACTCTTACTTCTGCTTAATTACTGTCTTTTCCAGAGTGCACTAACTGGGGCATTGGCAATAGCTGGGTGGGGATTGAAATTATAGCATCACTTTCTCTGTCAGTCTGTGTTTCTGAGTTTGACCCAATGAGCTTAATATTTAGAATGAATTGTTTCTCATGGATCAAATATGATTTTTGGTTCTTAATTAGAGGAACAATACTCCAAACACACACACACATATTTTGCTAGAGATGACTATATATGTTTGAACACCAAATTTGGACATTTCTTGAATTTCATTCTCATAAAGCTTTACAGTCTCCATGTGAATTATGTAGAAGCAAATAAATATTTGTAAAAAGCAGAAAATGGGTAGGCATGACACCTAATAGCATGCATCAAATATATCTGAATCTTAGCTCTGGTTTACACAGAATATCTTGTCACATGTGTTTGTATATATAAGTGAAAATAAATTATGGTAAAGTCACAAAAGATACACAAAAGAAAATCTATAGCCTAGTGGTGGGTTTATAGGTTACTTTATTGTCTTTTTTTATCTTAATATATTTATTCCAGTATTTCTACAATGATCATGTATTTATTGTGAATAATGAAAAATAGAAGTAATTTTTTAAAGGTACTCCTAAAAATAATTGTTTTGAATACCACTCACAAGTATCTATTAGCTCAACTTTGATTTTTCTGTGGATTTTTGATTCCAGGATATCAACTCAAGTGTTTTTGCATTACATATTAACTTTTAGTTGTTTTTCTTGATTTGTCCCATTATTTCACAGTAAGCCTAGAGAGGCTTGTTTTTTAGGAGTAGTTATAATTTTGATGAGTAATGTGGAGAAAAAAGGTAACATATCCAGGTTTGAAATACAAGAAAAAGCTTTCAGAGAAGCTTGATGAAGCATTTGAGAAAGCAACTGGGTATCATTGTAAGATTATAATGGGGGGCTTTATGAGATGGAAGGTTGGTTGTGTGACCAGATTTATGGTCAAGACATTGGCTTAAAGTCTGAGTTGGAATGTAATGCAATTGCATGCAGAGAGCAAATGCAGACTCAAGTAGGGTCAAGAAGATAACAGTAGATTCCAAATTTTCTCTAGAAAAAGAAGGGGGAGAAACTTGGTAGCAACCATGGGTTGACTCCTTCAGTTTCTGTTCAGTTTTTCTCCAACATGACAGCCTCTCCCACTTTCTGTGGTACTCAGTGGTTTGCCACCTTTCAATTCCACCCAGCCCTAATCTCAGGAGCGATCTCCATGTTCAAAAAGGTGATCTGCCACTATTTGGCCCAGTTTCAACCTCACCAGCCTCCTCAAAGATGGAGCATGTCAAACAATTTTGCAAGCATTTAGTAAGAGTTTGAGTCACTATCTTGCTCTAAAGTCTATTCTGTGCATTTTCAGACGTATGAGTAACTGGGCAAAAGGCTTAAAAATATAATTTGATATAACACAGTGTTTAGCAGGAGAGTTACTCTTTGCTTTTCTTGTTGTTTGGGGATGCGGTGGGGGGAAAGGATTGAGAAAGGTAATAGGATTGGACTGAATATGGAACACCCATAAAGAGACAGATAGATGAATCAAAGTTCCTGAATGGCATTAGTTCCATGTTGCTGTTTTTCCTGGTCTGGTTTCAGAAATCCTCTGACAGTTGGACTATTTGCTGTTTAGTCATTCTACTGTACTCATTTTACTGACAATCAACAGGCATTGCCTAATTTCACACTCAAATTAATAAAAAAAGAGCAACGTAAACTATAATGTCAAATACTTAATTTTTTAAATGTTTAATTTGATAGAATTTTTTGAACATTTCCAATTAACACATAAGTAATAAGAGCAGCAAATATACAGAGTTGGAAGATATTTAAATATGTTTGGGTTTTAGCCAAAACAGCTTGCAATAACTGGATTAAAAAATCCTAATTGGAGCCTTTCACATTAGGTTCTAAAACACACTTTTTTTTGTCCCCTTGTGCCTTGTTTCCAAGATGGTAGCACCTGGAAAAACATGCAGCTTGATATGAGCTGAGATAGTAAGGACTGCATTACACCAGCTCTTTTGAAACGGGTGGCAGTTATTGCTAAAGTCCAAGCAGCTGAATTGCGTGCTTGGAAATAGGAGTATATTCATCTGTTTGTAAAAATCACCAGGCATAGACTGTTTTCCACTCAACACACAGTGGAAACTCGCAAGCCTTCTTGTTACCAGCAAGAACTGAAACCAGACTCAGCCAGAGCAACACCAGATGATTGCTTCTGTTTTCCTTATGTCTTTATTTTGAATGCTGAACCTTGCATTACTACACATTCTTTCCTAAGTGAGAACCTTCTGCCAGACTGATGACAGTGTCCTTCGTGGCAGTGGCAATTTCCATCAGATTCCTGACCAAAAAGTGTCCAGTGTGCTTTCACTTTTCATCGCAACTTGATTAATTACCCCAGGAAACTTTATTTCATTCTGCTTGCTAAAATGAGAGTAATTAGAGCAGCCTTTGACCCTTTCTTCTCTACCCCTCTTAGTTTACAGCGAGCTGTGAAATGTGATAAGTTAATTCTTAAATATATACTTTTATGCCATGAACAAGTATCTCCTACTTGACTTGCAGCTCCCCCACAGGAACTTTTTTTGTTTATTTAAGAATTTGACATATAGTGTTTTTGTCAGATGAAATTGAGAAGAAATGTCCTCCAGATGACACAACTGCCCTATCAATAAAGGGTTCAGAACTTGTCCCTTATCTTAATATCTGTAGTAATAACTGGACCCTTTTGCTCCATGTGGAAGGTACAGTTTTCATTCCTAGTTTGAATTAAATGTGCAACAGTGCTACAGGCATGGCCAGATCCATTATAACAAAATACATAAGTACCCAAAGGATATAATTTGGAAGTCAAGTACTAAGTATTTCAGGTGTTTTAAAATATATCTTTGATACAATTTGAGTGCATTATAGGCTAAATAGAAGCCATCTTAAATCAATTCAAAAGAGTGAATTTTCAGACTTTTATTAAAATAATTTTATTCCAGATTATAGGGCAGTTTGTGTGTACTATAGAAAATATGGGAAATAAAAAATGTACAAAGATAAAAATTAAAATTGTTTAAACTGACCTACAAAAATCTAATGTAATTTTTGCAGTCTACTTTTACACAATTATATAGATATATATTCCACAAAAAAACTAACTCCTGTTTTTTAATGTTTTTTTTCCACTTGACTTATCATGAACATTTTCTAGTCTTTAAGCATGTGTCAGAAACAAAACTTTTCAAGGCTTAAAATATTTTTCACCACAGAAACTTTCCTGAGGTATCCAGTGTAGCCTGCATTCTTGCTGAAATTCACTGACCAAACAGCATCATGGAGTTGACAGGGCTCCTCAATTGCAAGAGATACAAAAAAAACCCATCTCAATGCATTGGCTTCTATAACTAAGAACTCTGCTGGCACCCCTGTCTCCAGGGTTTCAGTACCTTTTGGCCTATCTCTCTCCCTCCTTCCTTCCCTTTCCTATCTGTTTCTCCCTTTCTCCATCTTCTTTCTCTTTCCTCCCTTTCTCTTACTCCCACCTTTTCCCCCTCTTTTTCTTTCACCCTCTTTCTTCTCCCACTTCCCCACTTATGGCATATCTCTTTATCTTTCTCCCCCTTTTCCTCTTTTGTTCCCCCACTCTTCTCCCTCATTCTCTCTCTCAGTTCACCCTTGTTCTTCCTTTCTCCCTGATCTCTATCCCTTCTTCTTTCTCCTCATCCCCTTTCCTTTTCAACTCTACTTATTTTCTTGGCTTCTATCCAAGCAGGCAAGCAATTTTTATGTAGAAGCAAGGCACCACTAACATTTTCAAACTTATTCCTGGTTGTAGACTGAGATCAGAAAGAAAGAGAAAAATGTTTTTCTAATGCCCCCACAAGACTCCTGGAAGTCTCTATTGGCCTCAAAGGAATCACATCCTCATCTCTGAATCAATCTAGTCTGGAGAATGGAGTGCTCTGCTAGGCTAACTTTAAATCACATCAGAATAACATACAAAGGGTCAGCTCCATGCTATACAGCCTTAGGAGCGGTTGGATGTTAGGAGAGCCTGCATCTTGTCTCTACTACTTTTCTTTCCTTTGTATAAAATTTGTTCTTACTAAGCAGGAACACCAGTTCAACAGAGTGAGTCAAATCTTGCACTTCATATGCTATCTTCAGATAAATGTACTGAGTACAGTTATATTTTTGAACAGTGCATTAAAACCAGCAAACTTGTTTTCTCTGACCTCAGAATAAAAATTAGTTGCAGAGCCATTTCAAGAGACAACCATTTATGTTTGCATTTTCAAAATTTGGAACTATTATTATGATTATTAGTCAATCTAGTAGATATCTTGTGAATATAGCTTAGTTCTAGGATGTCAAATGGAAAGTAATGATGCAAAAACTTTGAAGGAGAGTCAATACCTAGAATTATAGTCACACTTTATTTAGTGCTGCCACCATCACTGCTAAATCAATGCATTGTTATTCTTCTCAGAAAGATAAGTTAATGCACAGTTTTCCTATGGCTTTTTAGCCAGAACAAGAGATTGTACACTTCTTAGGTCCTTAACTCTTGAAAGTTTGCATGATAGAGGGGTTTTTTTTAGTCTCAATGGTAATTAAGCAATCTTTTTCTTATTCCTCTGTGTTTTTGCTTTTCTGGTTTTTTTTTAATAGTAGTATTTATTCTATTTTTTTTTCCTAACAGATTCCTTATAGGTAAAATTCAATGTTATTTTGTATCGGTTTTTACCAAAAGCAGCTGACAAATCACATATATTGGATGGTTTCAGAGATGCTAGATAATATCTTGTTGCAAGTTAAAGTGCAAATTCTACAGCAAGTTGAGGTGCCTTTATGGAAAAAATCATAGGCTTAGGGACTCCAATAGCTTCAATCCATTCAACACTTCCATTTCCAGGAGTGACTGTTCTAGATTAAACTATACATCAGATGACTGAGGAGCTAACAGTGAGGATGAAATAACCCATGGGTAGTCGATTCTTCTTTGGATCAATTTCTTGAAGTATTCTGGGCAACTGGAAGGTAGTCTTCTAGAAAAAGCAAGTAGAGTACAGTTATGGTAATCTGGATGAGTGTAAGTAACTGCTATTGTGTGAGCTTTTAATAAGGTCCAGAATGTGCAGCTATCATCACAATTCCTACCTTCTGCTGGGAATATCTGTTTCCTTTTCTGTTTTCTCACTGGACTGTGAATATTCAGGGTCTGGGGTAGAATCTTACAAATCTTTGGATCCTATCATTTAAAGGAGTGCCCTTTAGGTAATAAGTATTTAATAAACATCTATTGAGTGAGTAAATAAATGCACAAGATGGAAATTTGGGAATCAGGCTTGATTCCCCCTTCTTCCTTATCTTCATCTCCAGTATATTACTATATTCTCATGACTGAAAACTAACTCTTTAATCTGCCCAATTCTCTCCTTCCCAACTGTCACTGACTAGTTGAAGCCACCAACATTCCTTCCCCAGACTTTTGAAACTATTTCAGAAAAGCTTCCTTGCTTCCCTTATTGCAAAACACAAATTTCTTATTCATAAAAATCATAGAGGATTTAAAAAAACATTAAAATACCTCTATTAGCATGTCATCCCACCCAGAATAAAAGTCAGAATCCAACTTCCAGCCCTGATCAGTTTGCTCAGAGGTAGAGCATCAGCCTGGTGTGTGGATGTCCTGGGTTTGATTCCCGGTCAGGGCACACAGGAGAAGTGACCATCTGCTTCTCCACCCTTTTCTATCCCCCTCCTCTCTCTGTTTCTCTTCTTCTCCTAAAGCTATGACTGAATGGTTTGAGCATGTTGGCCCATGGCTCTGAGGATAGCTCCTTGGAGCCTCCACCTGAGATGCTAAAATTAGTTTGCTTGTGAGCATAGCCCCAGATGGGATTTGCCAGGTGGATCTTGGTTGAGGCACATGTGGGAGTCTGTCTCTCTATCTCCCCTCCTCTCAATTGGAAATAAAAGAAGAAGAAAAAAAGGAATCTAGTTGCCTACCTCTCAAGGTATATCTCGCACGTCTCTCCAATTTCCTCCCTCTGCTGAGACATTTTAGGTTTCTTATCATTTCTATCACCCATTAGAATCTACGCTGCTCCAGTTGTGTAAAGGCTTTTTTCTCTGCAACGCCCTTCCTTACCCCCCTTTTCTGGACACTTCTTGCTCATTCTGTGGGTCTCAGCCTAATTGTCCCTTCCTCAGAGAAGCCTCCCTCACCATTCCAATTTAAGGTAGGCTAGCCAATTAGTCTCTCCTGGCACCTGTCCTTTTCCTTCATAGTGCAGATCAAAATTTATAATTATGTAATTTTTAAAATTTTTAATACACATCTCTTTTACTAAATTATAGACTTTTCTTTGAGACCAAGGATCATATTCACTGAGCTCACTACATCAGATCTTGCTCACTACCTCACATCCTCTCAGCCTCAGCTCATACCTCTGGTATGGTTCCACAAAGTTTCAAATTGCTCTTCAATGATAGTGCTTACTTCAAGACTACATCGAACACTTCTGCTTTCTGCCTGGGAACCTCACTCCCCTGAGTGAATAATCTGCAGGAGTCTTCTTAACATTCATGTCTGTGCATCCAGAAGTGTACAAATGTTAATGCTCTGTAGGGTAACTCCCACAAAAGCACTTCAAGAGCCAATGGATAAATGCTTATTCCTCTGAAGCCTGTATACACTTCCTAAAAGGTGCCAACAAGACTAGTCACCACCTACCAACATTGGAGTATTCTGGGAAATTGGAAGGTAGTCTTCTAGGGTAAACCAAGTAGGATACATTTTTAACCATCTGGAAGAGTGGAAATAACATCTACTGTGTGTGCTTTTAATGAGGTCCAACATGTGCAGCTGTCATCATCCCACTTACTGCCCTCTGCTCTATAATATATCTTCATATTGGCTTTCTCTCTTCTTTGTTTTTCTCTTCTTAGTCCTTAATTACTGTTTTCTAAAATCACTTCCCAAATAACCATCTGTCTGCAAGCCTCAGCCTATAGCTTAGTTTTAGGACAAACCCAGGCTAAGACAACCACTGTACACCAACTGCACAGCACAGTACATGCCTAGATCAGTTATTCAATAATATTTTTAAATCAACAAATAAGCCAAGTATAAAAAAATAAAAAACATTAAAAAACTAAGATGTAAGAGAAAAATCATGAAATAAAGATGCCATTAATACAATTTAATACATGAAAATTCAGCATAGCTTAAACTTACTAACTCAGCAAAGACCCTCACTATATTATAATGGTCAGCTTAGAAATTTGCTTTCTTTTTAAGCAGGTGAACTCCCACCAAGACCTATGTATTTAATCCTTTCTACCCAGCTTGAAATAGCTTGGAATAGTGGAACAAGAATGAAGTTTTTCAATGTGTCATCATTTATTATGGCTGAGTAGTATTCCATTGTGTATATGTACCACATTTTTTCTTTCCCCATCCTCTATAGAGGGACACTTTGATTGACATATTGCCTTTTACTGCAATATGGATGGGCCTGAGAACATTATACTGAGTGAAATAAGTAAATTAGAAAAAGCTAAGAACTGTATGATTTGACACATAAGTGGGATATAAAAATGAGACTTATGGACGCAGATGAAATTGAAGTGGTTACTGGGAGAGGGGGATGTGGAAGAGGGGGTGGGGAGAAAGGTGTAAAGAGGAACAAATATATTATGACAAAATAATTTGACTTTGGATGATGGGTATACAACATAATCAAAAGTTCAAATGCTATAGAAACATTTACCTAAAACCTACATACTCTTATTGATCAATGTCTCCCTGTAAAATTTAATTTTCTAAATAAAATTTAAAAAACCCTAAAAAACAAAAAAGGATTGAATTTTATAAGTAGGCCTAACTGGGCCTGATTCTCTACATTGCTACTACTTTCAACTAATATGATCTTTCTAGGATCTTCAAGGTTCAAGTTGCCTGTCTATAAGTGGAAACATGAACATTGTCTTTTAGAATTGTTTTAAGAATTAAAAAATTGATTCTCAAAAATATTGATTTCTTTTCCCCAAAATATATACCTATTTTCCTCCCCATCCAGTGAAACATACACATTTCATTTGGAAACTTGTTTCTAAATTTGTGTCCCATGACTCTGAGCTAAAATCTTGGTTCAAGGATCTTCTAGTTTTATCTTCACAGTTTCTGCACTTACAATATACCAACCAGCTGTTATATCATTAGAAAGAAGATCTTCCTTAGGTAAAGACCTTTACAATTACACAAAAAGCTTTTCACAGGTGTCATGGTTCTAGGGACTTTTACCCTAGTGACAGCACATTGTGTCATAGACCCTGAAGAAAGTTGATGTGTGAACATGGATGTCCTGTAAGTTTTCAGCTTGCCCTCTATCTTTTTGTCTGCTTGTGTTCTCAAAGGTCATACCCTGTGAAAAATACTTGCTCTATTAATCATCTTGGAAGACTGCTCCAGACACAGTTTCAGAAGGGATGCAGTAAGTTTTGTCTGCACAGTGTACCTTGGGAAAAGAATTTCCTTTCTAAAAAGCAATCTTGCCTTCAGCCAAGTCTTGTCTTTTCTGTTTTTTTCTTATTTTTTTAAGCAATGGAATTATTGCATGTTCTGAAGGTGTTGGGAGGCACAGCCACCCCTTTGGCATAGGCATGTTTGTGTACTCAGGAGTTATGTGCCCAATTAGTGGGTTTCACATGACTGCTGGTGTTGGCAAATGATCTACACCCAGCTGGTGCTCAGTCTTTTGGGGAACAGTGGAAGGTTTAATCATTATTTGACATGGACTCATTCAGTAGAGACGGAATGGTATAATGGAGAGCTATATGCCTAAAGCTAATAATTAGACTGACTCACAATCAAGGTAGTAATTTTTATACTCACGATTAGAGCACAGAAATAAAACAGAGTGGGACTAATTTTTCCCACTGTATTGCATATCAGGGAAGGTGGATATGTGATGCTCTCCTTCCACTTCCTCATCTGGAGTTTGGAGCTTTTAGATCTTCAAACATAGTAGAGTCACTTTTGCCCATCATTTGTAAGTCAGTCTCACCTGCCTGTCTTGCCATTCAGTAGAGAATCATTCCATGTGTGCAATGATGGAGCATGAAATGATGATAGAAAATTCCAGAGCTTGTTCTCTCTCATGTAGAATTTTTATGTTTTTTCTTTTTCACTTGAGTCTTCCTAGTCCTCATATGATGTAATATTTTATTCCTTAAGGCTAATTCTTGACAGTAATGAGGAAGAGAATACATTCACTTATTAAGATTTCTATTTTGTAAAGGGAAGATTTTTTATATAAAATTATAACATCTGTAACATTTATGCATTAAGAAATCTGTGTCCTTAATGAAGGTAGGATAAACAGTGTCCCACTGGGAGAGACCCCTCTAAAACACCATGCCAGGACTGTCATGTTCAGTGAAAATATTTAATGCCTTAGACTATTTTCCAGTGGGATTAGGCCAGACAAAAATAATGGTTTAGCTGCTTAGGAGACTGTCTGGATATCTTGGTGAATGGCATCTGCAGTAGATAGATATTTCTTCCCCCTCAGATTGCTAATCCTGTGTATGTGCAAAGTTTATGATTGAGTCATATTTTTCAAGAATGAATGTGGGTGTCATAGTCAGTGATCTGTGTCCATGCCTTCATAATTAGTTTGTTCCAAAAGTACTCTAAGCACAGCTGAGCTCAGACAGTCCCTGGAATGGCTTAGCTCCAAACCCATTTCAATATGCCTCTTTTTTTGTTGTTGTTCACACTCCTTTCTAGTACCATTGACTTTCAGAATTTTCATAATCAGCTAAATGTTCTTTCAATAAGGAACCATCTTTGATCAAAAGAAATAAGCTTAAGGAAGTAGAAACCGACTTGTAACTGAGATATCCTAAAAATAGGCTTAACACATTGTTTCCCAGACCCAGCCATATATGGTAATTTGGTAAGTCACCAACTAACTCTCATTTAACAGACAGTGAGCACTCGCTAAGAGCCACACAGTATATTAGGTACCTAGCAACAGAAATACAAAAGAGAAAAAGTCTTCATTCCTCCCCAGAGGAGAGCTCAGGTACAGAAATGTCAACAATTTTTCTCAATATAATGACAGTTGAGCAAGTGAGAACAAGTGACAGTTCTCTCAGATGAGAACTGGAGATATCACAGGAAAGCTGCTCTTCCAGAAGAAACTAGTTGATCTGTTAGAAAATAGAGTACATGGCTATTCTAAGAAGAACAGTATGGACGGGCAAAAGCATGGACATGTGAAAAACCACGGCATACTATAAATATAGTGCATTATGTTTGGAGTGAGCCGGAACACAAAATAAATTTCTTTGTCAAGCATCTACAAAAACATGATACTTTCTAAACTAGATAAATTAAGGGAAATTGATTATAAAGAGGTAGGAATGTTTCATTGAACACCAGAGCAAGAGGTATAAACACATAAGCTTAGGAACAGGAACAGTTTCAGGCACTACAGCTAGAGCTACCTTTGTGGGCCACGCATTACTCATTTCTGCAGCCCAGGTCATTGATAGTTCTGAATTAATCAGTCATTCATCTGTTCAACAGGAATGAATTTGCTGGTCCTCAGTGCTCAGTGTGTTCCAATATAGCAGGATGCTAATCAGGATTGGCTTTATAGGTAGAGTGCCATCAAATGGCCCCACATTTGGCTTAATGCACTGCTGTGACCAGATTGCAATTCTGAATATTTTTCTGAACTTATGTTTCACAAGTGAAGTCTGATGGGACAATGAAATATGCACATGAATAAAGAAGATCCCCATAGTTCTTTGCCTTCCCATTCACAGTGGGCGTTTGGAATGTCACATAAGCATGAATTTCTGTGGCCCATAATGTGTGGGCTTCCAGGGAGGATCAAAGTTAGTACAAGGAAAGCATGTTATCTTTGCTACTCAGTAAGGTGGGGAGATGGGAGATGCTTTTGGTTTTTCTTTGAACAACAACAAGGACCCACAAACTCTTTCACATTTTTTCTTATTCATGTCACTTTCCTGTATCAGTCAATCACTTAAAGCTGAAATGATGACATGAGGAAAAGGGAAAAATAAGGCAATATATACAGTTGATTCTTGAACAACACATATTTTAACCATGCAGGTCTACTTATATGTAAATTTTCCCCCAATAAATATACAGTTAGCCCTCTGTATCTCTATGTTTCACATCACAGATTTAACCAAACTTATATTAAAACAGTATTTTTGATTCAAGGTTAGGAATCCACAGATGCAAAGAGCCAACAATTTGCATTAATCTGTGCCATTTCATATAAGGGACTTGAGCACCCACAGTAAAGGGTGGGGTGTCCTGCAACCAATCATCCAAGAATATGGAGGGACTGTAGTCAAGTGTTTGGGTAGTGAAAAGTTATATGTGGGGCCCTGGCCAGTTAGCTCAGCCTGTTATGAGAGTTGTCCAGAAACTCTTGAAAAACAAACTCTGGTTGTGAGTTTGAAACCAGTCAGGGAACACATGGGAAGCAGCCAATGAATGTGTGACTAAATGGAACAACAAACGAATGCTTCCCTTTCCCCTCCCCTCTCTTTCCCTTCCTCTTTCTGTCTCTCTCTAAAAAAAATAAATCAACAAATAAAAAGTTGGCCCTGGCCTGTTGGCTCAGTGAAAGAGTGTCAACCTGGCATGTGGAAGTCCCAGGTTCAATTCTCTGACAGGGCACACAGAAAAAGCAATCATCTGTTTCACCACCACCCCCTCTCCCCCGCCTCTCCCTCTCTCTTGTTCCCTCCTGCAACCATGGCTGTAATAGTTCAAGCAAGTTGGCCCCAGGTACTGAAGATGGCTCCATGGCCTTGCCTCAGGCACTGAAGTAGTTTGGTTGCTGAGAAACGGAGCAGTGGCCTCAGATAGGAAAAGCATCACCCTGTAGGGGCCTTGCCAGGTAGATCTCCATTGGGGCACATGCAGGAGTCTATCTCTCAGCCTTCCTGCCTCTCACTTTAAGAAATGAAACAACAACAAAAAGAAATAAAAAAAATTAAGCCCTAGCTGTATGGCTCAGTCGGTTTGAGCATCATCCCAGAGAGCGGAGGTTGTCAGTTTGATTCCCTGGTCAGGTCATATACAGGAGCAGCTCAATATTCCTGTCTCTCTCTTAAAAAGAAAAAATATATATATGTGGAATTTTTTTTATAGGAGAGAGACAGAGTGAGGGACAGATAGGCATAGATAGGAAGGAAAAGGAAGAGATGAGAAGCATCAATTCTTTCTTATAACACCTTAGTTGTTCATTGATTGCTTTCTCTTATGTACCTTGACTGGGGAGCCCCAGTTGAACCACTGACCCCTTGTTCAAGCGAGCAACCTAGGACTCAAGCTTGTGACTTTGAGTTTCAAGCCAGTGACCTTGGGCTCAAGCCAGGAATCATGGGTTTATGTCTATGATCCAACACTCAAGCCAGCGACCCCACACTCAAGCTGCTGAGCACGTGCTTAAGCCAGATGAGCTCATGCTCAAGTTGGCAACCTCGGGGTTTCTAACCTGGGTCCTCAGCATCACAGGTCGTTGCTCTATCCACTGCACCACTGCCTGTTCAGGCTATATGCAATTTTTTGACTGTGCCAAGTGGGGGTATTGGTACTCCTAATTCTTGTGTTGTTCAAGAGTCAGTTATAATTTCTTCTCCTTTCACTTCTTCTTTACCTGTGAGCAAGTGGAAAATAGTGTCAGTAGAATGCATCAAGAAGTGAAATGAAAAACTGTTGAGTTAGTTTTGTACAGCATTTCCACTGTTCTGGTAAGAATAAAATTAAACACATGGGCATGTACAAACAAAGAAATACAAATTGTCTAATTTGGGTGACTTTGCATATGAATTAAATGCTCTTATATTTGCATTGAAAATTGGTATTGTGTGACATAAAGATAAAATGTAAAATCCATGCTAATAATTTACAATTTCAGCTTTTCTTTACTGAGAATGTCATTAAATAGTAAGTAAAAAACAAAATGGTGAGTTGAGAGAGAATCCACTCAAGAAAGAAAAATATTTTATAACTTAGTACCTTTAATAACACTCATTTCCTGATTTTTTAACAAAAAGCTGTATATATTAATTTTGCACTGGACTCTACAAATTGTGTAGCCAGCCCTGTTATAGAGATGGGTGGGTAAGTGGGATAACAAAACAGAAAGGGTGCCTTTTGTAACGGAGCTCTCTTCCTACTGGAGAAACCAATAAAAAATAATAAATTAGAAAACATCACAATTTCATAGCTGTTTTGAGGAAACAATCGGGATGATATATTTATCAAAGGGAGGTGATCTGCTATAGCTCCCTATGGGTGGCAGAGAAAGCCTCCTATGGGTGGCAGAGAAAGCCTCTCCAAGGAAGTACCTGTATTCTTTTCAGCTGATACCTGAAACAAGTGCAGTAAAGGACTTTGTTGAAAATCTTCCTCTTTGTATTTAGATTATTCCACACTCTGAAATCAGCCAGAACAAGCCCATCTAGCCTAGGCATCTCCCCTTCCTTCACTGTGCCTCTGTCCTTGGATTTACCCCATCTCTTCCAGAGACTCTTCTCATCAAAACAGGACAGGTTGACACAAAGTGCCTCTATTTCTGCCCAAGAGCCTTGAGGAGCTTAAAAACATAGTACCTGGAGGAAAAATTTTCTTTTGCCAGTAACTCCTGGGAAAAGCCACTTGATCAAACGTCCCACTTTTGTTAGTCATGCAAAAGAAAATCACATTAGAAGGAAGGGTGATTTGAATAAGAACAGACATTTCACTTAAAACCACAACCAGGCATAGTATTTGAGCAACTTTTTTTTTCAGTCATTCCTTTTCATTGCATACAAATATCCAAAAGTGGTCTAGGGAGACTGCATGTCTTAAAAAATGACAATTGCAAATGGCAGCAAACACAATAATAACTTGTCATGTTTAACACAAAGTTACAGCAAAGGCAAGCTGTTTAGCAGTGAACAGATGTGGACTAAAAGCTAGATTTCAGAGAGCTAAATGTAGGCAGGTCACAGAGTGTTTTGTCATAAGATTATGAAAATACTACCTGAGGTAGAACATATACAATAAACATAATATTTAAAGAATAACTTAGAAATATGCAAGGTTTACTCCATGAGAGTCTTTGTTAAAGGCGACTGATATTTCAATCAAAGGAGTTAAGAGTTTTGCCAAGTGAAGCAGAATATGATTATGTATAAGATTTTAAACTAGGATTTATTTTTTTCCAAAATGAATGCCGCACTTGACAGCAATCTCAATTCCAGTGCACAGCAGTTAATAAACTGGTGAAATACTAGTGGATTCTTCTAGAGAGGCTAATTGCTATGTCAATTTCTGTCAAGGCCATTGAAAATAAACTTCTCTGCCCTATTTGTACTGTCACTGTAAAGAGATTTAGGTTGACAATTAAAAACCAAACAGGTAAAATATAAATTTAGGCATTTATACACAACATGTTTTTATTAAATGGTTGTTGAATAAATGAAAGAATAAAATCTAAAAGTTTATGTTGTATGACAGTCTTCTAGACTGGGCTATGGAAACTCCAAATGTTTTACAAGAGCACAGGCATAGATTCTTACATAAACATGTGCATATACATGTGTAATTATCTGACACACATGAGCTGTGAAGTCCTAACTGCATGCCCACAGAGAATTTGAGAAGTGTAGTCTACTCCTGGAAAAGATGAGTTCACTTACAAATGTGGCACCTGCAGTGAAAAGGGGGAAGAGGCAGCCTGACACTTCATTGCAGTCAATGGCCCAGGGTGGTGTGCCAGACCACCACCGACTCATTCTGCAAAGGTTGAGACCATGACTTTTGTGGGCAGCAAGTCCATTGTGTGATGTGATGCAGCCGCTGATTCCAACTGTGACTGGTCTACACGCCAGTCCCCACAGACATGGTCAGTTTCAGTGATATTTGGAAGTAGTTAAAGCAGCATAGGCAGATGATGTTTATTTTCATGCCTTCAGAGGGGGAAACTTGATGACAAGATTTACTGAGCTGCTTCCTCAGATCAAAGACTTTCGGGAATTGAAGGACTGAGGAACCTAAGCTGTCAAGAATGTTTGTTGATTACATGGCAATGCTTTTTTACAATTGTAACAAAACATGGAAATACATTGAACTTGAAATTTCAAGAGAAAAAAATCTAAGGAGCATCACTAGACTTCAGAAGGGCAGTTATTTTTTAAAAACTGGACAGGTAACTTTTGAAGCAGGCAACCATCTTATACTAAAATAAATAAAAAATGAATTAGTACAAAGTTTGAAGGATTGCAGAACTATTTGTAAAACAGAATTACAATTTCAGAAGCAGTTTGCCTGCTTTGTTGGATTAGAATCACAATTTTAAGAAATGAATAAATTGTTATTCTGAAAGGGTAGCACAATATAGGAGCTTCTTTGTAGACCTAAAAGCAAAGCAGGTTCCACTTTTTGTTAATTATTATATGAATCTAAGAACTGATATTTTTACTCTGTTGCAAACTCTGGCAAAATGTTGGATTCTCCTGGGTCTGTTAAAATGTACCATTTTTCCTCATGCTTCTGAAAACCCAAGCAAAGTGTCATCATCAGTGCCACAATGATGGAGTTGTAAGATGTGGGTCCTTAGAGTCTATTGGAAATGATTCATTATGTTAAAGATCAACATTCTTATAAATGTGTTCAAAATGTACTAAATATATAATTGGGCATATACTGAGTATATTATACATGCAGGGAAAAAAATGGTTAAATTGTTATTTGGAAGGGCTTTAAAAATTATTATTGCTGTTTTAAATCTCCCATAATTTTGAATAGCTAATAAGCTTTACTATTATTCTTTCCTTCACTCATTGAGATTTCTAATCATGTGGCTGACTACAAAAAATAATTTGGATTTTTTAGTTCTAAGCCATGACATTTGTTGAATGTGAACACTGCCTTAGAATTCACTCCTTCCCCTCTGAGGCTACTTCGTGCTCTTTCTGGGCAGGAAGTAAGTTCCATCTGTTTATCTTTAGCCTTGTTCTCACTGGCAGACTGGCTCACACTCTGTCACCTTGCATTTCATGGAGGACTTCACCCCAGTCATATGAGTCTCATGACCTTTCTGACTCAGGCATTTATGGTCTATTCTCTTCCACACTCTCTGGATTCAGGATAATGGGGAGTAACATAAATAGCCAGTCATTGACTGGTTCTGAGTAAACTTCCAAAAATAACTGCCACGAAACTTTTTAACAAAACCGTAAGTTTAAAGATATTGAATGTTGTCCATCATCAACCAATGTCTAGAATGGAGACTACAAACTAGTGGTCAAGTCATCCCACAGGCATGTTTTGCTTGGCAAGGTTAGTGTTGGCCTGCTGAGTGTTTAAGAAATATTTAATTAGTTCCCAACATTTAGAAATCAGAAGATTTCACATAAAAATCCAGATTTCTGGCATCACTTGATTTGGTAGCACAGAGTCTACATTCCCACCTGGCAATAATTGGCTGTAGCTCTATTATAGTCACCCCATTTTGATGAGGCAAATCCACTTCAATTCACCATCATCCCTACCAGTCTGCACTAGACTGCTTCACTCATCTTCATAACATGCTTGGTTCACCTAGGCTTTTGAGATTGGCATCTTCACTTTAGAACTATAATGTGTCAGCACTATGCTAAGAACTGTGGGGGGGAAACAGAGAAAGGATTAGCATTTATAAGCTTCCTGGGTTGTCATCTGGTTAGAGAAAACAGAAATAATGGCAATAATAATAATAATAAATATAATTTATGGATCAATTAAGGTCTTAATTGTGAGTTAGCAAGCACAGAAGTAGCTCTTGGCCTACACATGGCTTGTTCATAGAAGTGATAGCCTAGAAGAGCCAGCCCTGTATAAGACCAGTTGAAGAGTCCAAAAATTGGTCCAGTTAGGGTTTAGGCCATGAAGATGACTCAGCATTGAATTTAGAAATTCTTCCATGAATTTATCCACTTTTCTTTTTTTTTAAAAAAATATATTTTTATTTATTCATTTTAGAGAGGGGAGAGAAAGAGAGAGAGAGAGAGAGAGACAGAAAGGAGTAAGGAGCAGGAAGCATCAACTCCTATGTGTGCCTTGACCGGGCAAGTGCAGGGTTTCGAACTGGCGACCTCAGTGTTACAGGTCGACGCTTTATCCACTGTACCACCACAGGTCAGGTTCCACTTTTCTTTTTTAACACATACATATAAACTGGTGGAGAGGCCATACAGGTTCAACACTCAGATCTCTCTCCAAGTAAATCTTTATGGGTAGCCTCATTGACTATAATCTCAGATATTGCTTCTTTGGATCCACTGTAGATCCAGCTTCCTCAGAATCACTTTCATCCACTGTCTGTGCACAGTGGGTGGGGGGTCATAAGGCCAGGTCATTCCTGCCCAATATGGAACTTCTCTAACTCTAATGGTCAACCTTTGTATGGGTCCCCCTTTCACCCTAGGCAAGACTTTCTCATAACTGCTTTGAGGCTCTTCCTACCCATTTTACTTTCCCTCTCTCCTTTCTCAGATATCAGACCCTGTCTCACAGTCTGAAAACTCTCCCAGTTTATTCATTCTTCTTCCCCTAAGTGAAAACTCTCCCAGCTTATTTGTTCTTATTCCTCTGTTTCCTAACCATCAGTTTCTTGCAAGTCTAATTCTACCTTGGCTTGTGCTTCTCAAAGGATTCAGATGGACATGACTGCTTATTGGGTGTCAGACACTATTCTGGATGCTTGGTAGGTAAGAGTGAATAAAACAGACAAGATACTTCCATTCATGAAGTTTGCATTAAACGGGAGTAGATACACCATAAGCAAAATAATAAATTAATTAAATAAATAGAAAAAGGCTAAAGAATGACTTGTAGATTGATTGCATGGTCAAAGTGAGGTATTTCTATAAAAATGGTGCTTATGCTGACACTTGAGTAATTAGAAGAATCTGGTCTAGTGAAGTCTTATGGGGGAACATTCCAGTCAGTGGAAAAGCAAGTGAAAAGGGTTGCAAGAATGTCTTTGGCATATTTGAGAAAATAAAAATGCCAGTGTGTCTGAAGACTAATCAAAGAGGGAAAGAATGGAATGAGCAAGGATGTTAGATAACTAACAAGGAGCTGATTGCTTTGGGTTTGAAAGTTACAATAAGGCATTGAGAGCAGGTCAGGGAGAAGATCACTCTCTAGCTTCTAAAAACAGATTGAGTTCTCTTAGGTCCAGAGAGAACTCTGAAAGCTCTGTCACTCTAAAAAGAAAATACATTCTTCTACAAATACAAAACTTTTGGATGAAATTACAATGTCCATGCTTCATGGCCATGCTGAGAAACTAAGTGCCACACAAATATTACCTCTGTAAGAAAGTCAGGACTCCAAATTGTGATTGTATAATGTGTGTGTGTGTGTGTGTATGTGTGTGTAAAAGCAACCAATTTGTAAGCTGAACATCATTCTTACATGCTTTCAGTGTTCAGGTAAGAAAGAAAGGACTTTGAACTGAATAAATCCAAGAGAACTTATTGGAGGAATGGGAAGTTACTTTATCAAAATTATGTTGCTAGAAATAAGGGTAAAAAACTAGATAGTTTATTTTGCTAAAATTTTCTGACTGGATTTTCATTCTGAGAAAATGAGGAATCAACAATACCCATGCAAATATGCCACTGCTTCATTTGTGAGGCCGAGGGAGCTCCCGGACAGATAGTAAAATATAATGAAATTTAGAGATAGACTTTTGTGTCTAGGTCTAGAAAGATGTGCAGCTTGTTTAGGGAATATTCTCTAGATGACAGCATCCAGAGGTGTCATCTCTGGCATATAACTGCTACTCTAGGTATGCAAAGTGCTAGAAATATGTTTCCTTTTTAAAATTTGAATACCTGTATGTCTTTTTCTTTTTATTGACTTTATTAGGGTAATATTAATAAAATTATATGTTTCAATTTTGTAATGTGTACAGTTCTGTAAAATATATCATCTGCATATTGTATTGTGTGTTCACCAGAGGACCCCGCAGACTATTGTCAGTGTCAGCTCTTGCTGCTGCTCAAAGTATGGTCTGAGTTTTAAGAGATTGTATTCTCACCTAACTTTTCATCCCATTTGTGGTAAAAACAGTAAGAAACAGACTTATGATAGCTCACCAGGCCTTTCCTTTAAAGAGTCGCTGAGCAGCTACACATACTAGGAAAGTTTTCTGAAATAGAACGGCATTATCTGATGACTGGAAAAGATGCTGGAAAAGCTCACTTAACTACAGGGAAACTGATGAAAGGCCTAGATGGTTTCCCATTGTCTGAGGAGCTCAAATTCTCTAAACAGACCCTCAAATGTTCATCATTCAGCCCTTGCTAAGGCTGAAGCAACATGATGGCAAACAATTTCTTGAGCAATAAAGAATTAAACTGATTAACTTATGAGAAAATGCCAACTTTTTGAAATATAAATTGGATTTAAAAAATTTCATTAGAATATTTTAGATTAACTTTTTATTGATATATAAAAAACATATAGAAAATTAAACATATAAGTGACCAGATCAATAAATTATCAAAATGTGAATATAATTATATAACTATGCCAGGTATAGAATGAGATATTACCAGCACCCCAGAAAACCTTTTTCTTTTTGTTTTGTTTTTTTGTTTAATTTTCAGTGAGAGGAGGGGAGACAGAGACAGACTCCTGCATGTTCCTGGACCAGATTCCACCTGGCAAGCCCACTAGGGGAGGATGCCCTGCCCATTTGGGGCCCTTTCTCCATTGCAAAGGAGCCATTTATTAGCACCTGAAGCAGAGGCATGGTGCCATCCTCAGTACCCAGGGCCAGCTTGCTCAAATGGCTGCTAGAGGGGAAAAGAGACAAAGACAGGGAGAGAAGTGAGTGGGAGAGTAGAGAAGCAGATGGGCACTTCTCCTGTGTGCCCTGATCGGAATGACCAGAAAGAATCCAGGTTGAACCCGGGACTTCCACATGCCAGGCCTATCCTTTAGCACAGAGGCAACCATCCAGGGCCCCAGAAGACCCCTTTCTGCAGAAGGTAACCACTATCCTGGATTCTAAAACATAAGTTAACTTTGCTTGTTTTATATATCATATAAATTGAATCATAGCATATGTACTTCTGATCTCACTAAAGCCTTTAGAATTTTACCTTTGAATATCATATGTAATTTATATGTCAAATGAAGAAAGTTCCCTTCTATTTCTAGTTCGCAGTGAATTTCAATCATGAGATGTTGAATTGTATCAAATCTTTTCTTTTATTCCATTCAGATAATCTGTTTTTATCTGTTAATGTAGTGAGTAATGTTAGTTGGTTTTTCTAATGTTAAATCAACCTTTTAAAACTGGGTAGAAATGTATGGCCCATATTGTCTTATTCTTTTTCTGTATTACTGCTTTCAATTTTCTGACTTAAAAGTTTTTGAATATGTTTATATAATATTTGATCTTTAATTTTAACAACAAATTTTATTTTTAAATAGCTCTTATCTTTGATGATATAAGTTTAATTCTCTTGTAAGGTATAATAAATCATATTTATTTGAAAAATTTGTATATTTTATCCAAATTACTAAATGTATTGGTATAAAGTTTATTGTAATATACTTTAACTGTTATTTAATATCTATAGGATTAATAGTAATGTTCTTGTTTTTAATCTTGATGTTGTTTACTTTTATTTCTTGATAAATTTTGTTAGAGATATATCAGTTTTATATATCTCTTCAAGGAAATACTTTTTTTTTTTTTTTGTATTTTTCTGAAGTTGGAAACAGGGAGGCAGTCAGACAGACTCCCTCATGCACTTGACCGAGATCCACTGGCATGCCCACCAGGGGGTGATGCTCTGCTCATCTGGGGCATTGCTCTGTTGCAACCAGAGCCATTCTAGCGCCTGAGGCAGAGGCCATGGAGCCATCCTCAGCGCCCGGGCTAACTTTGCTCCAATGGAGCCTTGGCTGCGGGAGGGGAAGAGAGAGACAGAGAGGAAGGAGAGGGGGAGGGGTGGAGAAGCAGATGGGTGCTTCTCCTGTGTGCCCTGGCCGGGAATCAAACCCAGGACTCCTGCATACCAGGCCAATGTTCTACCGCTGAGCCAACTGGCCATGGCTAGAAATGCTTTTGATTTTGCTCATTTTAGTGTATATTTGTGAGTTTCTTTTATATTTTTATTAATTTGTTCTTTTTATTATTTATTTTTATTTACTTTTTAAAATTTGATTTGATGGGCTCTTAACTCACAGTAGCAAAAAATTAGTGGGAGATATGATTACCAATAATAAATATGTATTTTGTGACCTGATTATTTGTCATATTAACAAATTTTAACAAAGACACTGTTGAGATAGGTGTTGTTACCTCCTTAATACATTGGAGTAAATTGAGGCTTAAAAAGGTAATGTTACTTTAACAAGGTCAGAAAGTAAATTGCAAAGTCTGTGTCAATCCCAGGTGTCGATTTTTAAGTTCAGTGGTTTTCCCACTATACCAGAGCCATCTTGATATTCTTCCTTGGTTTCATATTAATTGCACTATTGGTCATAGGTAAGAATATTAATGAATACAATTACCAACGGTTTATTAAAGGAACAATTTTAAAAGCTTAAGTTTATTAGAAATGGTCAATTTAGTTTTATAATAGATAGGTCATACTGAAATGAGTAATTAGATTTTTCTATGATATAGTTTCCATAGTGACCATGGAAATACTAACATTATATAGCTGGGATTCCAAAAGGTTTTGGTAACATCTCAGAGATCATTAGCTCAGATCTTGGACTGAAGATAAAGTACCCTATTAGATAGAAACCAGGCTCAAAACAGCAACAGAAAGAATAGATTTTTTTTTAGCTGGAATGAAAGCAGAAGTCGAGCACCCCAGGGTGGTTATTTGTGATTTACAGCAATATTTAACTTGAAATGTGATGTTCCTGGTGTATTGACTATATATATAATAAATAAGAAAAAAAGTCATTTAGCCAAATTTAAAAGTGTATTTATTTTAGTGTACTCTAAATAATTTATTACAATTAACCTAAATTTTTTAACAAAAGATAATAATACACTTGACTAAACAGGTATCTGAAAGTAGAGACCAGCTGAGAATAATCCCTCAAGAAAGAAAGCACATAAAGTTCTTAATCCATCATGTTATGTTTTGTTTTGTTAGTAAGAGAGGTATAAATAATACATATCTAAGATTTTTTTTTCATTAAATAAAAGGTGTGGAGACAGAGACAGACTCTCATGTGCACCCTGACAGAGATCCACCTGGCAAGACTCTGACCTGGTGACACTCTGCCAGGCTAGGACGCAGCTCCATTGCTCTGCCTCTGAGCTATCTTAGCATCTGAGGTGTGGCCCTGGAGCCATTCTGAGCTCCAGGGGCCAATGTTGCTCAAACCATTTGAACCATGGCTGCAGGAAGGAAAGAGAGAGGCAGGGAAGGAGTAGAGAAGCAGATGGTCACTTTTACTGTGTGCTCTGACCCGGAATCAAACCCAGGATTTACACATGTCAGGTGGATGCTCTACCGCTGAGCCAACTGTTCAGAGCTCATAGCTAAGAATTAAAAACAAGATAGAATGAAATAGAAATATATGCAACTTGAAGTCAAAAGAAAAGTTGTCATGTAATTCGCAATTCATGTTTAACAATTTTCTACTGAACTTCAAACATTTCATTAATTAATTTATTCTAACTGAGCTATTATCTATCATCCCCATACATGTTTTCTCCCTCTCTTGCTCTCCTTCTTTTTCTCTAGTCTCCCTCATTCAAGCTTTCATTCTTACCTTCATATTTTTTGTATATTCATAAAATGTCTCTGTTCTTCCATTTTCAGTTTGTTTCTATTTGATGCCCAAGCTCCAAACTTAATCCAATAAATAAATAATAATAATAAATAAATAAATAAATAAATTTACCTCTTTCAGTCTTTAATGATCAACTATACCTTCATGAATAATCTTTTCATCCAGAACTTTCAACATTTCTCTATTCCATTTGCATTGTTTTAATTTCTATTTTTTGTATGTTATTTGAAGTTTTCTTAACTATGTACAAGTAATATTAGACATCTCTGTAAAGTTAAAATGTTCTGAACAAGGCCCTGGCCGGTTGGCTCAGGGGTGGAGTGTCAGCCTGGCGTGCAGGAGTCCTGGGTTCGATTTCCAGCCAGGGCACACAGGAGAAGTGCCCATCTTCTTCTCCACCCTTTCCCCTCTCCTTCCTCTCTGTCTCTCTCTTCCCCTCCCACAGCCAAGGCTCCATTGGAGCAAAGATGGCCCGGGCACTGAGGATGGCTCTATGGCCTCTGCCTCAGGCGCTAGAGTGGCTCTGGTTGTAACAGAGCAACACCCCAGATGGGCAGAGCATCACCCCCTGGTGGGCATGCCAGGTGGATCCCGGTTGGGCACATGCAGTAGTCTGTCTGACTGCCTCCCCGTTTCCAACTTCAGGGGAATGCAAAAAAATAAATAAATAAAATTAAAATGCTCTGAACAACAAGGATGATGCACCCCATTTCCTTTACACCTTCTATAGCAGCTGGAGGGGAGGTAGATAAACTGTGACTCATGTGCCAATTTAGCCCTCCACCTGTTTATTTTATTATTTTTTTACATGTAATTTTTTTGGGGGAGGAATGATTTTTCTTGTGAAGTCTTTGTTGAACTTAAGTATCAGGATAATTCTGGCCTCATAAAATGATCTAAAAAGTGCTCCCTTCTATTCTGTTTTTTTGGAAGAGTTTGAGAAAGATTGGTGTTAATTCTTTTTTAAATTATTGGTATAATTCTTCTGTCAATCCATCTAGTCCTCAGTCTTTCATTGTCATAATTCATCTTTTTGTATGGCCTATGAGCTCATATAGCTTGTATTTTAAATCATTAAAAGAAATATTAAAAAAAACATTTTATGACATGTGAACACTGTGAAATTCAAATTTTAGTGCCTATAAAGTTTTATTGAATTAAAGCCATGTTCACTAATTTACATATTTATTGTCTGTGCTTGCTTCCACACCACCATGGCAGAGTTAAATAGTTGCCACAAAGCCCAAAGAACTGAAAGGTACATATTTTTACAGGGGCCAAAGGCCATACAGGACACTTTCCATATGATTTTTTTTTTTTTTCTGAAGCCGGAAACGGGGAGAGACAGTCAGACAGGCTCCCGCATGCGCCCGACCGGGATCCACCCGGCACGCCCACCAGGGGCGACGCTCTGCCCACCAGGGGGCGATGCTCTGCCCCTCCGGGGCGTCGCTCTGCCGCGACCAGAGCCACTCTAGCGCCTGGGGCAGAGGCCAAGGAGCCATCCCCAGCGCCCGGGCCATCTTTGCTCCAGTGGAGCCTTGGCTGCGGGAGGGAGGAGGGGGTGGGGGTGGAGAAGCAAATGGGCGCTTCTCCTATGTGCCCTGGCCGGGAATCGAACCCGGGTCCCCTGCACGCCAGGCCGACGCTCTACCACTGAGCCAACTGGCCAGGGCTCCATATGATATTTTTAATCCCAACAGAAGCTCTGCAAGATACTATGTCCACAATTTTACTACTGAGGAGACAGAGATTCAGAGAGGTGGTAACTTGCTTCTGTCACACAGGTGGTAAGCAGTGAATGTGGGAGTCTTACCAGTGTCGCCTGATTCAAAAGCAGATATTTCTCTATAATATACTATCTTCCAAAGGGCATTATTCAGGAACTCCACTCCTGTTCAAGTCTCATTTTTTAATCCTCATTACCTTGAAGATAGGAACAAATCCTACATAGATAGAGGAGTTCATATCAAGGAAGATAGAACAGTTGTGTAAAGTTGGAATCAACAAAAAATTAGTTTTGTTTCAAGAAAGTATTTTACAGAAGGGTCATCTGCAGCTTGTTAGCTCCCTGCAGGCTCCAAGTAATCAGAATCTTCCAAAATAACAGAACTTTTTTTATAGGATTTCTCAATATAATAAGAACACCATGAAGTCCCAAGATCTTAAAGTATAGTGGTACCTTGAGATACAAACAGACCAACATACACTTTTTTAAGATACGAGTTGGGACTCAGTTCATATTTTTGTTCAAGATTAGAGTGAAATTCTGAGATACTATTCGTGATTCAGGAAGCTGCCACTAGTTGGCGCATTGGCACACGGATCCAGTATCAGCAGTTTGATATACGAATTGACTGACTTATGAGCTCAGTTACAGAATGAATTAAATTTGTATTTCAAGGTAAAAATTTTTATGTCTTCTTAATACAATGTCCCATTTATCATTATAAAATGCCCATCTTTGTCTGGTTACCTTTCTTGTCTTGAAGTGAGCATCATCAGATATGTGTATGGTTACACCTGCTTTCCTTTGGATATTATTATATGCTTGAAGAATCATTTTCTAACCTTTCACTGAGTGTTGTTGTTTTTTTTTTTGTCCTTGTGTTTAGATGTGTCTCTTGAAGGCAGCACATGGTTGGGTTTTACTTTTTGATGAATTTTGTTACTCTGCGCATTTTTATTGGTGTATGCAGTCATTTTCATTAGGGTAATTATTGACACTTGAGAATTTCTTATATCCATTTCATGTTTTGTTTTCTGGTAGTTCTTTGTCTCTTTTGCTCTTTTGTGTGCATGTATGTGTGTGTGTGTGTGTGTGTGTGTGTGTGTGTGTGTGTGTTTCTTTCTTTCTTTCTGATCCACTTTTGGGGAAAAAAGTGTCTTATGGGGCGAAAACACGGTAATTCTTTCCCCTGGATTTTTTTTAAGGTGTATATTTCAGAAGTGGCTTCTTCATGGGGGGTGGTTACCATTAGGTTATTAAGAGAAAAATTGTCATTTGTACAAGAGTTCCTTGTCTTATTAGTGCTCTGCCCTCCATCCTTCTTTGCTACTGAAGATCATTATCCTCTCCTCTTTTGTGTTATTGTTGTCACAGATCATCTTTGTTTTTATTGTGACCTTGTTAGAGCTTTTATTTGTAGTTTTGATATTATTTATTCTTTGTATTTGGCTGAATAACCCCCTTGAGTTTTTCATGCAGTAGGGGTTCCTGGTGATAAATTCTCTCAGTTTCTGTATGTCTGCAAAAGTTTTTATTTTTCCTTCATGTTTGAAGATAAATTTGATGGATATAGTATCCTTGGCTGGTAATTCCTCTCTTTCAGTACTCTGAGTGTTTTGGCCCACTCTCTTCTGGTTTATAGGGTTTCTACTGAGAAGTCTGATAAGAACTGAATGGGCCTTCCTTTATAGGTTATGTTCTCCTTTTTCCTAGATGCCTTGAAGATTCTTTCTTTATCATTGATTTTTTGACTATTTTAGTATGAAATGCCTCAGAGTTGGTCTGTTTCGGTTGAAGTAACTCAATGTTCTGTTCACTTCTTGGATTTGAGGCTCTAACACTTTCCATAGGCTTGGGAATTTCTCATCAATCATTTGTTTTAATAGGCTCTCCATTCCCTTCTCCCTGTCTTCCTCTTCTTATATACCCATTATATTTATACTGTTTTTTCTGATGGAGTCAGACAAGTCTTGTAGAACTCTATGTTTTTAAATTCATGAGTCTCTCTTCTCCTCTGTCTGCAGCATCTCTTCAATGTCACTGATTCTTTCCTCTGTCTGGCCTGTTCTATTAGCTAAATTTGCAACACTTTTCAGTTCATGTATTGAGTTCTTCATCTCTGTTTAATTCTTTTTTTTAATATTTCAGTCTCTTTAGTGAAGTACTCATTTTGTTTATTACTTTTTATTTAGCTCATTAACTTGCCTATTAGTGTTTTCATTTGCATCTAATTGAGTATTTTCTGAACCTCAATTTTGAATTTTCTATCATTTCACTCCATGGTTTTGTGTGATGGAGCTTGCTTCCTGGAGATTTTTTATTTTCTTTCTGAATTACTTGTGTGTCTTGTGTAGTTATCATATTTGATTTCTTCTTTCCTGATGGCATTTGATAATGGTATTGTTAAGGACTTTAACAGAAAAACAGCTATAATATGAAAATAAAAATTGAAAAAATACAATGAAATATACATTTTAAAATACAATAATTAGAAGTGGAAAAAGAAAACCACAAAATACAGTGTGAAACCAAAAAAATAAATAAAAACAAACATAACACCTACAACAAAATAACAATAAATATATATATAAATAAAATATAATTCCAAAGAGAAAAAGAAAAAAGTGGGGGAAAAAGAAAATGAAAATAATTAAGTTTTCAGAAGTTTACTGTTTTTTTTCAATAGGTGTCACTGTATTACAAGTTTTAACCCTGTGAAATTCCTAGGCTGTCTTCTGCTGAGATGTTGCTGATGTAATGATGTATGTAGGTCATGTTGCTGCGTGGGGCATGCTGTGAGGACTTTAAGGCTTTATGTCTCTATGCTTTAGCAATGGTGATCTCAGGCCTCTAGTCACTCCTCTCCACATCTTAACAGACCAGGGAGCACATCTGTTCTACATGGGAGAGAGTGGTTCTGAAGAGTTAACTGCAGGGTGTGTCTCTTCCACTCTTTATACCCTGTGAGGTGAGGGAAGTGGGATCTGGGAGGTTAGGGGCTGCACATTGGTTCCGTCTCTGTACTGAGGGCAGGTTGTAACATGACTGTGGGAACACTATCTATGACCCCTCTTTCTGCTGAAGCTTTGGTTTATTATTGCCCCTTCTGCCCCTCTATCTCTCAGCTCCTCCTGGCAGGAGACCCCGTTACTCCTAGTCTTCTTCTCTATATTTTAGCAGACAAAACTCAGAAAACCCAAGGTTTCTTATTCCTCTATAGATCCAGCTGAGATAAAAACCTAGTCACTCAGGAAGCAGCTGAGAGTACATTTTATCTTCTTTCCCCCTTTTCTACCTTTCCCGCCTTTAGTCGATTGGACGTTCAAGTCTTTTAGGCACACCTGTAAGCCCAGCTTGGCTTTCTTCACTGCTTTATAGTTTTTTAAGTTTTTGAAATTTTAAGAAGAGAGATCAGGAGTATTCCTCATGCCACAATTACTCTGATGTCATCTAGGTATAATTTTGATTCATTCACACCAGACAGCTATTGTTGTTTTGGCTGTAATTTTTTTATTTAACAATCTAAAAAAGAGAGGTCAGTGCTCCTGACTAAATAGTCAGGTATTGCATGTTTTAAAAATTCTTGCTCCACACTGGTTGAAAATTGCTGTTCTAGAATAAAGATTAAATTATACTCAGTTTAATTCTAGTGTCATATTTTTTACTTCTAATTATGTACAATTATAATGCTAGTAGATATAACATAAATATCAATTTTAAAAATTAGAATATTTTATTAATCAAAGCATTTCATTCCTTATCTGGCTTGCATTGAGAAGAGTTCATGGGTCAGGACTTAAGAATAGAATATAATTTTAGGTTTTGCTGTAACTATCATGTTCAATTAGTAAACTACATTGTAGTATCTAGTCAAGATGATGCATCAATAACAAAGTTGTAGTAGAAAAGAGATCATCCACTGGTAGAAATCTACCTCCATTTCATCCTGGCTTTAGCAGAAGATGGCTCTGCTCCAATATTTACCTGAAGGTCCAGGAATAGAAAGTCTGCCTTCATTCCACTTCTAAGTCTACTATACTACTTCAGTTGGGTTGTTGCGGACAGTTGGAAGATTTGCTTCCAAATGTCTAGAAATCTATACCAGAAAAAAATAAGTCAAGAATTATAGTATGTTTCAGTTTGTATATACACTTGTAGTATTCAATATAAGACTGTTGGAAAAAGCCATCATAATATTGGAATCTATTTTAATATCCCAAAGAAAAATGGCCTAGTTTGCTAATACTATTTCTTATTTAATGACTGATATTGCTCATTTATCTTTGGCTTTTTATATGAATGTTTTACCTTCTACATTTTCTAAATTAAAACCACCTTGTTTTATGTGTTGGCAATTTACTTTAATTGTTCACACTGTTATGCCTATTATATTAAATGAGAGAATATGATTAATTTATATCTATTTGATCTTGCTACACATGTACAGCTACAAAAAAATGAATGTTATATTTATAAAGAGACTCTCATCCCAAACACCTTACATTACCATTTTATTACTCTAGACAAAATCCCTCAAAGAGACATACCTTTTTTAACAGTGAAAAATATTTGAGAAAAAAATCATCTACCCCTGCATTTTTTAAACATACCTACTTATAAGTTTGAATCTGATTTTCTTTGAAATAAAAAACATAGATCTTGAAACCTTACTTAACATTTTTTCTTTGGAAACAACTTTTCTCTAAAATTGAAAGGTAACTAACTAGCCTAATTTCCCATTTATATTGCTGAGCTTTTATTTCTTTTTCTATGCTATTTATTTTATCATTCTCTGAGAAAAACAATATTTCAGATAGTCCACATTGATGGCCTTTAAATACTATTGTTGCCAATAAACACAGAAGAAAAGCTACAGTCAAAATCTTCAAATTCTAAGTTTCTATTGAATATATCATATCCAACTCACCTACCAGGGTTCTGAATCTGTATATTCAGCAACACTGCAGAAAACATCACACAGGGTAGGAATTTCACTTATATGTCGGTCTCTGGTTTTCTACCACATGAGATCCCCAAGGACTGCTCTTGCTTCTTTAGCTTTGCCCTAGATCAGAGGCAGAAAAAAAGAAGGCTATTCTGGTTTTCCTATTATTGGGTTCCACAGTGGCTTTACCTTGACTTATAGGCTGAGAGAATCTACCTGCTCTACCATATCCTTTGACTTCATCATGACATGGGAGAGACAGGAGCACATAGATGGAAGAAGGATAAAAAGGAAATACTGTTTGCATTTATTTTTATTTATAACATCCCTTTTTATTTTCCTCAAAAATTCTATTCCTGGATAATATATAAGAACTACTAAGAAATTATTTTGTCCTTGAACTCCTTCCTTTTATGCTGGGCACAGGGGCATGATGATGAACAATGTAGCTGAGTTTCAACCCACACAACTCTACAAAACTGCTCCAACCTCCCACTTGACCCATATTCTTTTTGATAGTTTAAAATGTGTGATTATCATATCGCCAGCTCAAAGGATAGTTAAGTAAGTTTTAACATTAAATAAACTAGAACAGAATAAGTACAAAACACATTTTCCTTTACTTGACAAAATCTTTGAATACCATCCATGTCCCAAGCACTGTCATGTGCACTGATGTTTAAAATGAACAAGTGCACTAGTAGTTAACATTAACATTAACTAGTCATGAACAAGTTTAAGAAAGGTCTGCCTTTTGTCAAATAGCCCATACTCTGGTGAGATGAGATAGATGATATGAAAGTACAGAAGTAAATTAATAAATCTTAAAAAATTCAGAGTGATGTAAGCTATGAAAGAAATGAAAGCATAACATGAGCTTGAGAGTGACTAAGATAAAGTAGGCAGGAAGATCTACGTTAGTCATGATGGTGGATGAGAGATGCATGAACTGAAAAAGCCCACTTGAGCACAGGTCTGGGTAACAATATTCTGGAGAAAGAGCAGCATCCATAAAAATATTGAGTCAGAAAAATGCAGGCATGTTCTGGAAACAGAAGTGTCTCTACAGAGTGACCAGTACCTGATGAATAAGTGATGGGCTATGGATGTAGGACGAGGTGGGAGGTAGCAGAGGATAGATGGTGTGAAACCTGGTAGGCCAAACCCTGGACTTTGAATATGACCCAAAGTGAGATGGGAACATCTTGGAAGGTTTTAAATGTGTGTGGTATGATTTACATGTTAGAAGCACCCTGCTGACTACTGTGCTGCTTTTATGAATAATGGTATAACAGAGGTAGGAGTAGAAGCAATGAAGTCAACAGATACCACACAATATATGATGCCTCTAAAGTTTAATACCTCATAGTGTAATACCTCAGAAAGTAAAAAATAAGTACTGAGTTTGCCATGCCAAACAGGTCCAGAGGTAGAGGGCCTCTGTCTACACAGGATATGTAATGTCAGTGGCTGAGGCCAGGAAGGTTCCTATTTGATTCAGGCAGATGTTAGAGGAACTGAGAGCTGGAAAGTGTAAGGTATTTTTCCCCGCCGAGAAGGAAGGAAGGGGGCTAGAGCCACCAAGTGTGGAATAACAAAAGGCTTTATTGAGTACAGAGCACGCATCCCGCCTGGCGGGAAAAGATGGAGACCAGGGAAGTCAAAAGGATTAAACCGCGTGGGAGATATTTAAAGGGGTCCTCTAGGGAAGTTGAGCTAATATGACATGGTGAAATCTCACTGGCTGGCAGACGGTCGCTTTTTTTTAAAGGGTTCCTGTGAAGCCTCTTTTAGAGCGCTTGGTTGTGGGTGGTCCTAGCCAAAGTTTACAGGCCTGGGTTCCCCACATGACCATTCCCCATTATCCATCAACCTTACAGAAAGCATTGGGCCATTCGCATTTATTAGATTCTTGCAAGTGGTGAGCAAATAGGGGAAAACCTCTTCTTACAGTGGCAGGCAAACAAACAGGGAAATTGCCTCTTATTTTTGTGGGCAAGTGATTCATGGCAAGAGAAAGTACCCATAGCCTTACATAGGTTATACACACATGCTTTCTGCCATGTGCTCATGCACTAATCATGCAAAGTGCTAGTGAGCAAGCCTGGCACAGCTGTTTTCTCTACAGGATGTCCTGGGGATGAGCTCAGCAACTTTTCCTATGGAATCCTCCTCTCCTTAAGCAGCACTGGGTAAAGAGGATAGCAGCTCACTTTCAAATAAGATGGGCAGTGGTGTTTTTGGTTTTTGGTTGTTTTTTTCTGTTGTTTTTTTTTTTTTTTTTTTTTGTATTTTTCCAAAGTTAGAAGCAGGGAGGGAGGCAGACAGACTCCTGCATGTGCCCAACCGGGATCCACTTGGCATGCCCACCAAGGAGTGATGCTCTGCCCATCTGGGTGTTGCTCTGTTGCAACTGGAGCCATTCTAGCATCTGAGGTGGAGACTATGGAGCCATCCTCAGTGCCCCAGCCAACTTTGCTCCAGTGGAGCCTTGGCTGCTGGAGAGGAAGAGAGAGATAGAGAGGAAGGAGAGGAGTAAGGGTGGAGAAGCAGATGGGCACTTCTCTTGTGTGCCCTGGCCAGGAATCGAACCCAGGACTTCCACATGCCTGGCTGACACTCTACCGCTGAGCCAACTGGCCAGGGCTGGCGGTGGTGTTTGAATCCCATTCTCTCACATCAGCTCTCTAGCTTCAATTTTTTGATTGTTTGTTTTCCTGTGAAGTAGAACTAATGAGCCCTCCTCTCAGGACAGCTGGGGATTAGATGAGATAGCACAGACAGAAGCACCTGGGAAATATTAGCATCACTTTTTTCCTGGGGCTGGCACATTTCACAGAAGTGGTGCAAGGGACAATGTATTGTTCTTTGAAACCCAGACTAGAAGGGGTTATGTTTAGATATGACTCTTTCGTAAGAAGCATGAAGATAATGTGACTAGGGGACTAGGAAGGTCATTTTAAGTTTATTTAATCAATAAGAAACTAGAAATAAGAGTGTAAAAAAAAATAGAGTCAAGAAAAGCACCCATGGAAAAGGGCTGCCCAAATTCATGCCAAACCACACCCCTGGTCACACCTTCTGGGAAACAAAGCCTGAGGATAAACATTTGCATAGTTGCAAACTGTTTCCACATGCATTCCTTTTTGCAACATACTTTGGGAATGTGATCTGGATGGTAAAGCAGATTTGGAGGATTTGGATCTGTGTGTAAAGAAAGGGCCAAAATGAAGGTTAAAGTAATAACTTTCACCTGACAGCAGTGGAGGGGTTTACGTGGGTAAATGGTTTTCTAATTGACAGTTTTAGACCCTGGCAACTGCAGTAGAAATGGAGTCCAAATCCTTTTGAGAGACTGTAACTCTCAAAGCTGTGTTAATGCGATAGATGAAATGTACCAAAACTGAGGCGGCCCTGCAGTGGACCCCTGTGCTGGAGATTGCCTTTTCCTGATTTCACAAGTGTTCATTTTGATTGTTTATAGTGTTTTAAATACTACCTTCCTTTCAACTTTCTGGCCCAACTCTACCCATATTGCTGGTGAATTTGAACTTTTTTCCAACTTTTGCATCCTCACAAAGCCTCTGCTAATCATTTGGTTAAAGATTTGTGGTAGTAAAGTTTGATTACCCTAAACAGCCATGTCATCTAGACTCCCTTTTTTGGGCATTTTCATTCTTTTATTTAATTTTTAAATTTTATTTAGAAAATTAACTTTAACAGGTTGACATTGATCAATAAGAGTACAAAGGTTTCAGGTGACTATTTCTATAGCATTTGAACTGTTGATTATGTTGTATACCCATCTCCCAAAGTCAAATCATTTTCAGTCACCTTTTATTTGACCCTCTTTACACCCTTCCTCCCACCCACACCCCCTTCCTCATTTACTCAAGTCCCCTTCTTCCTCCCTACATTCCCTTCCTCCTGCTAACCACTTCACATTTGTCTATGTTCATGAGTCTCAGTTTTATATTCCACCTATGTGTGAAATCATACAGGTCTTAGCTTTTTCTGATTTACTTATTTCACTCAGTATAATGTTCAGGCTCTCAAAAATGTTTCTGTATCATCATTTCTTATAGTTGAGTGAGTATTCCTTTGTATATATTGTATGACCCACATATTCTTTATCCAACCTTTTATTGAAGTACACTTGGTTGTTTCCATGTCTAGGCCACTGTGAATAATGCTACAATGAACATGGGAGTGCATGTGTTTTTACATACCAATGTTTTTGAGTTTTGGGGGTAAATATCTAGTAGAGGGATTCCTGTGTCATATGGTAATTCTACTCTTAATTTTTTGAGGAACCACCATAATTTCTTCCTTAACAGTTGTACTAATTTGCATTCCCACCAGCAGTAAATGAGCATACCTTTTCTCCACAGCCTCTCCAACATTTGATATTATCTGCTTTGCTGATAATAGCCAATCTAACAGGTATGAGATGGTATGTTATTGTAGTTCTGATTTGCATTTCTCGAATAGCTAGTGAAAATGAGCATCCTTTTATATACATGTTGGCCATTTGTATGTCCTCTTGAAAAAAGTGTCAGTTCAGGTGTTCTTCCCATTTTTGATTGGATTGTTTCCTTGTTTGTTGCAGAGCTTTGTGAGTCTTTTATATATACATATTTTGGATATTAACCCCTATCAAAGCTGCTGAATGCCAATATCATCTCCCATTTAATTGGCTGCCTATTTGTTTTGTTGTCAGTTTCTTTTGCTGTGCAGAAGCTTTTTAGTTTGATATAGTTTCATTCATTTATTTTTGCCTTTACTTCCCTTGCCTTTGAGGTCAAATTCATAAACTGTTTTCTATGGCCAAGGTCCATGAGCTTACTACCTATGTTTTCTTCTATGTAATTTATAGTTTCAGATCTTATATTTAGGTCTTTGATCCATCTTGAATTAAATTATGTGTCAGGGGACAAACTGTAATCAAGTTTCATTCTTTTGCATGCGGTTTTCCAATTTTCCCAGCAACATTTATTGAAGAGGCTTTCTTTTCTCTATTGTATGTTTTTGGCTACTTTGTTGAAGATGATTTATATATATATTATATATATATATGTATATATACATAATATATATATATATATATATATATGGTTTTATTTCTGGGATCTCAATCCTGTTCTATTGGTCTGTATGTCTTTTTTGTGTGTGTGTGCCAATACCATTTTGTTTTGATTATTGTGGACCTATAGTATAATTTGAAGTTAATTAGTGTGATATCTCCAGCTTCATTCTTTTTCTTCAGGATTGCTTTGGCAATTCGGCAGATTTTATGGTTCCATACAAACCTGGTGATTTTTTGTTCTATTTCTTTAAAAAATGACATTGGGATTTTGATGGGAATTGCATTAAATTTGTATATTACTCTGGGTAATATGTCCATTTTAACTATGTTAATTTTTCCTATCCATGAACATGCAATAGTTTTTTAATTCACAGTGTCTTTTTCAATTTCTTTCAATAATGTTTTGTAGTTTTTATTACTTAGGTCCTTTACATTCTTTGTTTTTTCCTAAGTACTTTAATTTTTTTGTTGCAAAAAAGGAATTGTTTTCTGAAGCCTCATTATTGGCATATAGGAAAGCTGTAGACTTTTGTATATTGATTTTACGTCCTGAAAATTTACTGTATGAGTTTATTTTTTCTAAAAATTTTTCAGTGGAGTATTTGGAATTTTCTACATATGGGATCATGGCATCTGAAAAAGTGATATTTTTACTGCTTTCCTGATATGCATGCCTTTTTTTCTTTCTTTTGCTTGATTTCTCTGACTAAAACTTCCCAAACTATGTTGAATAAGTCTGGAGGAAGTGGGCGGCCTTCTCCTATTTCTAATTTTAGAGAAAAAAACCTTTATTTTTTTTCACCATTTAGTACGATATTAGCTGATTGTATTTCATGTATGATCTTTATGTTGAAGTACTTTCCTTCTAAACCCATTTTATTGAGTGTTTTAAGCATAAAGGGATGTTGTTTCTTATCGAACACTTTTCTGCATCTATTGATAGGATGATATATATATTTTGGGTTTTTTTGTTGTTGATTTGGTATATTAGGTTGACTGATTTTTATACGTTGAACCATCCTCGTGCTCATGGAATGAATCTCATTTGATCATGAAGTATTTTTTAATGTGTTGTTGTCTCCAACTAGCTAGTATTGTTTTGAGGATTTTAACATCTGTATTTATTAGAAATATTGGTCTTTTTTTGCATTGCCAGGTTTTGGTATGAGGGTTATATTGGTCTCATAAAATTTGTTGGGGAATACTGTTTCTTCTTTTATTTTTTGGAATGTTTTGACAAGGGTTGGTACCAAATCTTCTTTGAATATTTGGTAGAATTCACTAGTGTAACCATCTTTTCCTGGACTTTTATTTTGGGGGAGGTATTTGATAATTGTTTTTATTTTCTTCCTGCTTATAGGTCTATTTAGGTTTTCCAATTCTTTATGACTCAGTCTAGAAAGATTATATAGTTCTAAGAATTTATGCATTTCCTCTAGGTTGTTGAATTTGGTGGAGTATAATCTTTTATAATATTCTATTATGATTTTTTGTATATCTGTGATGTCTGTGGTAATTTCTCTTCTTTCATTCTAGATTTTGTTTTTATGAGTTCTTCCTCTTTTTTCCTTAGTGAGTCTAGCCAGTGGTTTGTCAATTTTATTCCTCTTTAAAAAAACCCAGATCTTTCTTGTTTCTTGATATAAGCCTGTAATGATATAAACTTCCCTCTTATTACTGTTTTTCCTGCATCTGAAATTTTGATATGTTGTGTTGTCATTTTTTTTGTCTATGTATATATATGTTTCTATCTCTGCTTTCATTGCCTCTTTGAACCAGTCATTTTTTATTTATTTATTTTTAACTGTCACGCATCTCCTACACCAAAGACATCAAACTCAAGGGCAGGAAAAGTTTTGCAAAGCATTTAGTTTATGTCTTTTTTGACACCACATTCACTAGTTTCCAAAAGTGAATGGGCAACACAAAGGCGACCCCAGTCAATTTTTAGAAGTATGTTTTAAATTTCCACATTTTAATAGTTTTCTTTACTTTCTATTTACAGTTGAATTCTAATTTCAAAGTCTTATGATTGGAAAATATGCTTTGTATAATGTCAATCTTCCTGAATTTTTTTATGTTAATTTTGTGGCCCAATCATATATATATGGTCTATCCTTGAGAATGTTCCATGCACACTAGAGAAGAATGTATAATCTGATGTTTTAGGATTAAATGTCCTATCAAAATATTTATGTCCATTTAGTCTGGAGTGTCATTTAAGTCTTATATTTCTTTATTGTCATTCTGTTTCAATGATATATCTAAAACCATCAATGATGTGTTGAAATCTCCAAGTATGATTGTGTTTTTGTCTGCCTCTGTTTTTAGATCAGTTAGTAGATGTCTTATCTATTTTACTGCTCCCTGGTTCAGGGAAGATATATTAAGAAGTGGTATGTCTTCTTGATACAATGTCCCCTTTATTATTATGAAATGTCTATCTTTGTCTCTGGTTACCTTTGTTGTCTTAAAGTGCTCCCTGGTTCAGGGAAGATATATTAAGATGTGGTATGTCTTCTTGATACAATGTCCCCTTTATTATTATGAAATGTCCATCTCTGTCTCTGGTTACCTTTGTTGTCTTAAAGTAAGCATTGTCAGATAAGAGTATGATTACATCTGCTTTTCTTTGGAAGTTATTTGCTTAGAGAATCATTTTCCAACCTTTCACATTGAATATACATATATTTGTTCTTGCAGCTTAGATGTGTCTCTTAAAGGCAGCATATGGTTGGGTTTGGCTTTTTGATCCAATCTGCTACCCTGTGCCTCTTTATTGGTAAGTTCAGTCTATTTACATTTAGGGTAATTATTAACACTTGAGGATTTTCTATAGCCATTTTATGTTTTGTTTTCTGGTAGCTTTATGTCTTATTTGGTTATTCTCTTTTTTTGTTTCTGTCAGTTGTTTTTGTTTGCTTGTATTCCATACTTTCTTCTTTTTTTAAGCTGTGTGTTTCAGTAGTGGAGTTTTTTGTTGTTGTTGTTGTTGTTGTTGTTGATGGTTACCATTAGGTTAAGAAACAAATGTTCACATATACAAGAATCCTTTGTCATATGAGTGCTTCTACACTCCATCCTCCTTTGCTACTGCATGTCTTTATCCTCTCCTCTTTTGTGTTGTTGTTGTCAAAGTTTATCTTGATTTTATTGTGACCTTGTTGGAGCTTTTTCTTGTAGTTTTTGTTTTGTTCTTTGTGTCTGGCCAAATAACACCCTTGTGTATTTCCTGCATTGAGTGTTTTCTGGGATAAATGTCCTCAGCTGCTGTATGTCTGTAAAAGTTTTTATTTCTCTTTCATGTTTATAGGATAACTTTGATTCAAATAGTATTCTTTGATGGTCATTCCTCTCTTTTCATATTTTGAATGTTGTGTTCTCTCTTTACTGGCTTGGAAAGTTTCTGCTGAGATCTGACAATAACCTAATGGGCTTTCCTTTATACTATGTTTTTCTTTTCACTCACTGTCTTGAGGATTCTTTCTTTGTCATTGATTTTTGGCAATTTTACTACAATATACCTTGGAGTAGGTCTGTTTGCCTTGCAGTAACTTGGAGTTCTTGGATTTTGCTTCTTGGACTCAAGGCTCTAACTCTTTCTATGGAAGTTTGGGAAATTCTCATCAATTATTCATTTGAATAAATTTCCATTCTCTTCTTCCTCTTTTCTTTTGTTGATATATCAATTATCTTATTTGCTCTTTCTCTTGGAGTCAGACAATCCTTTTAGAACTTTCTCAGTTTTTTTTTTTAATTTTGTGAGTCTCTCTCCTCTTCTTTCAGTAGTATCTCTAGTTACCTGTCCTGGATAGCACTCATTCTTCTCTCTGGCTAGTTCTATTAGCTGTACTTACTACCTAAGTCTTTAATTCACATACTGAGTTTTCATCTCTGTTTTTAAAGTTTCAGTCTCCTTGGTGTGGTTTTTGTTTTGTTGATTAATTTATTTTCTGAGCTAAAAGTTGCCTATTGGTGTCTTCTTGCTTCTTGTTGAGTATTTTCAGAACTTCAATTTTGAGTTCTCTATCATTTAACTCCAAAGCTTCCATGTGATTGAGATGATTTTCTGGATATTTTTTATTTTCTTTCTAAAAAATGTTTCTGTCTTCTGCAGCCATGGTATTCAATTTCTTCTTAATTGCTTTTGAGTGTGGTATTGTTAAAAACTCTAACAAAAAAAGCAACTAAAATTTTTGAAAAATATATACAATAATAAATATAAAAATTTTTAAAAGTGAAATTTAACAATAACAAGAAAAATAAAAGAATAAGAAGAAAAAAATTAAAGTCATAGGAAAATAAAAGAAAAATAAGTTTTGGTTTTAGAAAGTTTCTTCCTGTAGGTTTTGCTGTATTACAATTTTTAGCCATGTGAAGTTTCTGGGCTGTCCTCAACTAAGATGTTGCTGTCACAATAATGTAGGTAGAGCCACAGTCACATTGGTGGGTAAGGCATGTTGTGAGAGTTTTAAGGGTTCAGCCTCATGGCTTTGGCTTTACTACTTCAGCTTTCTGGCTTTTTTTTGTATTTTTCTGAAGTGAGAAGTGGAAAGACAGACAGACAGACTTCCACATGCACCCAACTGGGATCCACCTGGTATGCCCACTAGGGAATGATGCTCTGCCCACCTGGGGCTTTGCTCCATTGCAACTGGAGCCATTCTAGTACCTGAGGCAGAGGCCATGGATCCATCCTCAGCACCCAGGCTAACTTTGCTCTAGTGGAGCCTTGGCTGTGGGAGAAGAAGAAGAAAGAGACAGAGGATGACGTCAGAGTAATGGCGGGGTAGGAAGCGATACCGATAAATCTCCCCCAAAACTAAACAAGATCTTCAACTAGAAACAGAAAAACCTATACTCGGAGCTTCCAGATGCTTCGCAATACACCCAAAGGTATGATTGAGTGAAAAATTGGCTAAATATATAACCAAACCCCAAAGGAAATAGGGAGTAAGAAATGCTCCACCTTCCTCACTAACCTAAACAGGGCGGCTTTCTCTGGTAACTGTGAATATAGAAACTGAGGCGGGCAAAGGGGGTGAATAGATCCAGGCCGCCGCGGCACAAATGGCCGAACCAGGCTGTGGCTCACAGATCCAAGCCGAGGAAAATCTGATCCTGTGGCAACCCGGGCAATACAAGCTAACACTCGCGCCAAACCCAAACAAAGAAAGACAAGCGGAGCGGCCATTTTACCCGGTCTCCTGGTCGGTGCGCAGTTAGTGGGCGAGAATTTCTTCCTAGGCCCCGAGAGTGGGTGCCCTTGCTGCCCCATGGAGAGGCAGGGTCAGAGGCCTTTCTGTGGGCCGAGGGCAGAGTCTCTGGGCAGCCCCAGCGCCCTGGGAAAGTCACGCACGGGAGGGAGTGAGAACTAATTCCAATGGTGGAGATTTTCCTAGCTGGAGGGTGTTTCACTCAGAGGGAAACGCGGCCAGCCTCATATCCTGGTTTGCGCACGCAGATAAGGAGTGAGCAATTCCTCCGAGTGCCTCAGCAGTGCGCACCCGTGTTATCGCACAGAGGGGCAGAGTCAGGGGCCTTTGTGTGGGCCAAAGCAGAATCTCGGGCCGCCCCAGCGCCTTGCAAAAGCTGCGCACGGGGACGGAGCAAGACTCAATTCCAACGCTAAAACTTTTCCCTGCGGTTGGGGGTTTCACTAAGAGCGTGAGACTGCTGGCTGGATATCCTGGTCGCAGACAGTGAGTGAGAGTTTCCTCCAAGCGCCCCGGAAGTGGGCACCCACTTGTGTTACCGGACAGAGTGGCAGAGCCAGAGGTCTTTGAGTGGGCGGAAAGCCCGCCTGATTATGCTAGCAGCTCTGACTGACTGAGCCTTACACAGAGCCCTGTGCTGAGTGGAAATAGAGTGGGGAGTTGCCAGCTCTTTGAGCCTCTTACTATCCAGGCAGAGGCAGCAGCAATCCCATAGCTGGATTATCAGGCTACTAATTGAGGAAGGAAAGACTAGGAGAAAGGCTCCAGGAACACGGACTCTCTCACTGTCGGAGCCTATAAATGCTAATGAGCTTCGACTGCCAACGAGACTAAAGCACAATACATGACATTGCCATAGAGACTTATCAACTGAAAACCTCTACCTGAGCGTGGCAAAGGGGCAGAACCCAGGGTACAGAGTCACCGACCAGGAAAAGGGAGGGAAAAGAAAAAGCAAGAAGATAACCTCTCAAAATCAAGAATAATCTGCAGACTTTATAACCTATCCCATTTTATTATATTTGTTCATTTGTTTCTCTTATCTTCATTCTCGATACTTCTTTTTCCTCCTCCAATTTGGCCGATTAACTCTCTACCGGTCTTACTCTCTCCTCTCCTTGAACTACACTACCCATAAGTGTTACATCTCCCATTATCTTTTCTCTTCTCTTCCTTTCTCTCTATGAGGGTTGCACTCCAAAACCCTTAACTCTCTCTCTCTCTCTCCTTTTTTTTTTCTTCTTTTAGTGGTTCCCTCTTTTTTTCTCTCTCTCTCTTTCTTTTCTCCCTCTCTCTTTCTTTTCTCCCTCTATATTAGTTTCTTCCTTTCTCCTTTACATCTCCTCTCATTCAAACCTCAATAACAAACAAATTATCTTATCTGGGACTCAAACCTATGTTTGTGGCATTTTGGGGGTTTTTTACTTCACCTTTTTAACTCACTAGCAGTGCTCCCATCCCTGGCTCTCCATATTATCTAGTTCTTGTTCCACTAAAGACAATAGTAATTTTTTAATTTGTCCCCTCATTTTTCCGTTTTCCTCTTATTCCTCTCATCATAACTCTTAGACAACCAACACCTAAAAGGAAATCATTTTATTCTTGACCCAAATTTTTTTCTTATTTGCTTTTTGTGGGTCCATACGCTCTTTTTTTTTCTTTTTTCTTTTTTCTTTTTTTTTCTTTTTTTGCCCCTTTATTACTTTTATCCAATTCAGGCCCTCCATCACAGGCATTGTTTGTTATAATTCACAGTCCACCACAAGATTTTCTCAAGAAAGAGGGGAGAGGAGAGGAGAGGAAAAAAAGGAGGGGGGGAATAATTTCCTTTTTTTTAATTTTTATTTTATTTTATTTTTCTTTATTTCATTATTAATTATTTTAAAAAAAACAACTCTTTTCGATTTTTTATTATTTTTATTTTTTTATTTTAACTTTTTATTCTTTATTAAATCTCATTAATACTATCAACAAAACCACCCTCAGATGCCATTAAGGAAGAGAAAATCAAATATCATGGATACAAAAGAAAGAGAGGTAACACAGCTAGATGAGGAAAAATCTATGGAGAAAAAATTTAATATATTGGAAACCTTGGAGCTAAATGACAGAGAATTCAAGATAGAAATCCTAAAAATCCTCCGAGATATACAAGAAAACACAGAAAGGCAATTTAGGGAGCTCAGAAAACAACTCAATGAACACAAAGAATATATGTCCAAGGAAATTGAAACTATAAAAACAAATCAAACAGAGATGAAAAACTCAATTCACGAGCTGAAAAACGAAGTAACAAGCTTAGCTAATAGAACAGGTCAGATAGAAGAGAGGATTAGTGAAATAGAAGACAAGCAACTTGAGGCACAACAGAGAGAAGAAGAAAGAGACTCAAAAATTAAAAAAAATGAGATAGCCCTACAAGAATTATCTGACTCCATCAAAAAGAATAACATAAGAATAATAGGTAAATCAGAGGGAGAAGAGAGAGAAAATGGAATGGAGAACATACTCAAACAAATAATAGATGAGAACTTCCCAAGCCTGTGGAAAGAACTAAAGCCTCAAGTTCAAGAAGCAAACAGAACTCCAAGTTTTCTTAACCCCAACAAACCTACTCCAAGGCATATCATAATGAAATTGACACAAACCAACAGCAAAGAAAAAATTCTCAAGGCAGCCAGGGAAAAGAAGAATACAACATATAAAGGAAGGCCCATTAGATTATCATCAGATTTCTCAGCAGAAACTCTACAAGCTAGAAGAGAGTGGACCCCAATATTTAAAGTCCTGAAAGAGAGGAACTTTCAGCCACGAATACTATACCCATCAAAGCTATCCTTCAAATACGAAGGAGAAATAAAAACATTCACAGATACAGAAAAGATGAGGGAATTTATCATCAGAAAACCCCCACTCCAGGAATTACTAAAGGGGGTTCTCCAATCAGATACAAAGAACAAAAAAAAAACAGAGCCACAAGTAAAAGCTCCAAGAAGAACACAATAAAACCAAATTTAAACTGTGACAACAACAAAAAGAAAGAGGGGGAGAAGATGGAGATTAACAGTAGCAAAGGACGATGGAGTGCAAAAGTACTCACAAAATAGTTCGCTACAATGAACAGGGTAGGGACCCTTTTCATTACTCAAAGGTAACCACCATTGAAAAAACCACCACAGAAGCACATGAGATAAAAAAGATAGCAACAGAGGAAAGATGTATGGAATAGAACCAAATAGAAACAAAAGATAGAAAACGAAAGAGAAGGATCAAACAAGACACAAAACTAACAGAAAGCAAGATATAAAATGGCAATAGGGAACTCACAAGTATCAATAATTACACTAAATGTAAACGGATTAAACTCACCAATAAAAAGGCACAGAGTAGCAGAATGGATTAAAAAAGAAAATCCAACTGTATGCTACCTACAGGAAACTCATCTAAGTAACAAGGATAAAAACAAATTCAAAGTGAAAGGCTGGAAAACAATACTCCAAGCAAATAACATCCAAAAAAAAGCAGGTGTAGCAATACTCATATCGGATAATGCTGACTACAAGACAGGAAAAGTACTCAGAGACAAAAATGGCCATTTCATAATGGCAAAGGGGACACTGAATCAAGAAGACATAACAATTCTTAATATATATGCACCAAACCAAGGAGCACCAAAATATATAAGACAGCTACTTATTGATCTTAAAACAAAAACTGACAAAAATACAATCATACTTGGAGACCTCAATACACCGCTGACGGCTCTAGATCAGTCATCCAAACAGAGAATCAACAAAGACATATTGGCCTTAAACAAAACACTAGAGCACCTGGATATGATACACATCTACAGGACATTTCATCCCAAAGTGACTGAGTATACATTTTTCTCCAGTGTACATGGATCATTCTCAAGAATTGACCATATGTTGGGCCACAAAAACAACATCAGCAAATTCAAAAAAATTGAAGTTGTACCAAGCATATTTTCTGATCATAAAGCCTTGAAACTAGAATTCAACTGCAAAAAAGAGGAAAAAAATCCCACAAAAATGTGGAAACTAAACAACATACTTTTAAAAAATGAATGGGTCAAAGAAGAAATAAGTGCAGAGATCAAAAGATATATACAGACTAATGAAAATGACAATACGACATATCAGAATCTATGGGATGCAGCAAAAGCAGTGATAAGAGGGAAGTTCATATCGCTTCAGGCATATATGAACAAACAAGAGAGAGCCCAAGTGAACCACTTAACTTCCCACCTTAAGGAACTAGAAAAAGAAGAACAAAGACAACCCAAAACCAGCCGAAGAAAGGAGATAATAAAAATCAGAGCAGAAATAAATGAATTAGAGAACAGAAAAACTATAGAAAAAATTAATAGAACAAGGAGCTGGTTCTTTGAAAAGATCAACAAAATTGACAAAACCTTGGCAAGACTTACCAAGGAAAAAAGAGAAAGAACTCATATAAACAAAATCCAAAATGAAAGAGGAGAAATCACCATGGACACCGTAGATATACAAAAAATTATTGTAGAATACTATGAAAAACTTTATGCCACTAAATTCAACAACCTAGAAGAAATGGATAAATTCCTAGAACAATACAACCTTCCTAGACTGAGTCAAGAAGAAGCAGAAAGCCTAAACAGACCTATCAGTAGAGAAGAAATAGAAAAAACCATTAAAAACCTCTCCAAAAATAAAAGTCCAGGCCCTGACGGCTATACCAGCGAATTTTATCAAACATTCAAAGAAGACTTGGTTCCCATTCTACTCAAAGTCTTCCAAAAAATTGAAGAAGAAGCAATACTTCCAAACACATTTTATGAGGCCAACATAACCCTCATACCAAAACCAGGCAAGGATGGCACAAAAAAAGAAAACTACAGACCAATATCTCTAATGAATACAGATGCTAAAATACTAAACAAAATACTAGCAAATCGAATACAACAACATATTAAAAAAATAATACATCATGATCAAGTGGGATTCATCCCAGAATCTCAAGGATGGTTCAACATACGTAAAACGGTTCATGTAATACACCATATCAACAAAACAAAGAACAAAAACCACATGATCTTATTAATAGACGCAGAAAAGGCTTTCGATAAAATACAACACAATTTTATGTTTAAGACTCTCAACAAAATGGGTATAGAAGGAAAATATCTCAACATGATAAAGGCCATATATGATAAACCATCAGCTAACATCATATTAAATGGCACTAAACTGAAGGCTTTCCCCCTTAAATCAGGAACAAGACAGGGTTGTCCACTCTCTCCACTCTTATTTAATGTGGTACTAGAGGTTCTAGCCAGAGCAATCAGACAAGACAAAGAAATAAAAGGCATCCATATCGGAAAAGAAGAAGTAAAGGTATCACTTTTTGCAGATGATATGATCCTATACATCGAAAACCCCAAAGAATCCACAAAAAGACTACTAGAAACAATAAGCCAATACAGTAAGGTCGCAGGATACAAAATTAACATACAGAAGTCAATAGCCTTTGTATATGCCAACAATGAAACAACTGAGAAGGAACTCAAAAGAATAATCCCCTTCACGATTGCAACAAAAAAATAAAATACTTAGGAATAAACGTAACAAAGAATGTAAAGGACTTATATAATGAAAACTATAAACCATTGTTAAGGGAAATCGAAAAAGATATAATGAGATGGAAGAATATACCTTGTTCTTGGCTAGGAAGAATAAATATAATCAAGATGGCTATATTACCCAAAGCAATATACAAATTTAATGCAATTCCCATCAAACTTCCAATGACATTTTTTAAAGAAATAGAGCAAAAAATCATCAGATTTATATGGAACTATAAAAAACCCCAAATAGCCAAAGCAATCCTAAAGAAAAAGAATGAAGCTGGGGGCATAACAATACCTGACTTCAAACTCTATTATAGGGCCACGACAATCAAAACAGCATGGTATTGGCAGAAAAATAGACACTCAGACCAATGGAACAGAATAGAAAGTCCAGAAATAAAACCACATATATATAGTCAAATAATTTTTGATAAAGGGGCCAACAACACACAATGGAGAAAAGAAAGCCTCTTCAATAAATGGTGCTGGGAAAACTGGAAAGCCACATGCAAAAGAATGAAACTGGACTACAGTCTCTCCCCCTGTACAAAAATTAACTCAAAATGGATCAAAGATCTAAACATAAGACCTGAAACTATTAAGTACATAGAAGAAGACATAGGTACTCAACTCATGGACCTGGGTTTTAAAGAGCATTTTATGAATTTGACTCCAATGGCAAGAGAAGTGAAGGCAAAAATTAATGAATGGGACTACATCAGACTAAGAAGTTTTTTCTCAGCAAGAGAAACTGATAACAAAATAAACAGAAAGCCAACTAAATGGGAAATGATATTTTCAAACAACAGCTCAGATAAGGGCCTAATATCCAAAATATACAAAGAACTCATAAAACTCAACAACAAACAAACAAACAATCCAATAAAAAAATGGGAAGAGGATATGAATAGACACTTCTCCCAGGAAGAAATACAAATGGCCAACAGATATATGAAAAGATGCTCATCTTCTTTAGCTATTAGAGAAATGCAAATCAAAACGGCAATGAGATACCACCTCACACCTGTTCGATTAGCTGTTATTAGCAAGTCAGGTAATAGCAAATGTTGGAGAGGCTGTGGAGAAAAAGGAACCCTCATCCACTGTTGGTGGGAATGTAAAGTAGTACAACCATTATGGAAGAAAGTATGGTGGTTCCTCAAAAAACTGAAAATAGAACTACCTTATGACCCAGCAATCCCTCTACTGGGTATATATCCCCCAAACTCAGAAACATTGATATGTAAAGACACATGCAGCCCCATGTTTATTGCAGCATTGTTCACAGTGGCCAGGACATGGAAACAACCAAAAAGCCCATCAATAGATGACTGGATAAAGAAGATGTGGCACATATACACTATGGAATACTACTCAGCCATAAGAAATGATGACATCGGAACATTTACAGCAAAATGGTGGGATCTTGATAACATGATACGAAGCGAAATAAGTAAATCAGAAAAAAACAGGAACTGTATTATTCCATACGTAGGTGGGACATAATAGTGAAACTAAGAGACATTGATAAGAGTGTGGTGGTTACGGGGGGGAGGGGGGAATGGGAGAGGGATAGGGGGTGGGGAGGGGCACAAAGAAAACAAGATAGAAGGTGACAGAGGACAATCTGACTTTGGGTGGTGGGTATGCAACATAATTGAACGACAAGATAACCTGGACTTGTTATCTTTGAATATATGTATCCTGATTTATTGATGTCACCCCATTAAAAAAATAAAATTATAAAAAAAAAAGAAAGAGACAGAGAGAAAGGAGAAGGGAAAAGTGGAGCAGCAGATGGTTGCTTCTCCTGTGTGCTGTGGTTGGGAATCGAACATAGGACTTCCACATGCCAGGCCAATGCTCTTCCTGTGATCCAAACGGCCAGGGCTCCAGCTTTCTGGCTTTCTGGCTCTAACAATGACAATTTCAGGCACTGGGCATTCCTTCCTACATTTCAACATACCTGGCACTGAAGATGGAGCACCCTTTTTTTTCACGGGAGACAGCAACTCTGAAAAGCTATCTGTAGGGTTTGTTTCTGCCACTCTGAATACCCTGAGGTAAGAAAGTCAAGATCTGGAAAATTGGGGGACTGCATTTTAGTTTTCTCTGTCTCTGCTGAATATGGGCTTCAGGCAGACTTGAGGAACACTGGCCAAAACCCCACACTCTGGTTTTTTTAGTTTATCTCCCTCTCTTTTTCTATATCTCACCACTTCTCCTGGGAGGAGACCCAGTCACTCCATGTTTTCCTCTTCATTCCCCTAGAACAAAATCCAGAGAGCCCTAGCGTCCCTCCTCTCTGTAGTCCAGCAGAGAAAAAAAAAACCCAGTCATTCTAGGTTTGTCTCTTCTCCTCTCCAAAACCTACTGTGATTGTGTTTGATCTTCAGCCCCCCCCCCCACACACACACTTTTTACCCTCTCTCATCTTTAGCCCATTTGGTGCATGGATATTTCAGGTGCACCTGTGAGCCCAGCTGGGTTTTCTTTACTTCATTATAGTTGTTCAATTTGTTAGTTTCAAGGGGAAAAATCAGGAGGATCTCTCATGCTACCATTACTCTCGATTTTCAATATTTTGGGGCATTTGCAAAATGTGTTCACACATGTTGCATCTGCAGTAATCAATTTATGCTGTGTAACAAACAACTTCAAAAATCTCAAGCCTGACCTGTGGTGGCGCAGTGGATAAAGCCTCGACCTGGAAATGCTGAGGTCGCCGGTTCGAAACCCTGGGCTTGCCTGGTCAAGGCACATGTGGGAGTTGATGCTTCCAGCTCCTACCCCCTTCTCTCTCTCTCTGTCTCTTTCTCCTCTCTCTCCCTCTCTGTCTCTCTCTATAAAAATGAATAAATAAAATAAAATAAATTAAAAAAAAAAAAAAGAAAAAGAAAATGGCCAGAGTGTATTTAAAAATCTCAAGACCTCATGGGGCAGTTGGTGGACTATATTTTGGTTAATTTAATCTGATCTCAGCTAGTCGTGTGGCTGTGCTATAGGGTGTCGTTTGGCTCCAGGCTCTTCACTGGGTGCAGGTATGCTCAGATGTGCTTTTTTTTTCTGAAAGAAACAGCTATCTGGGGCTGAACCTCAGGGCAAATGGAAGAAGTTCAATAGGACAATCCAATACACACTTTAAGCCTCTGCTCACATTACTTCCTTTCACATTCCATGGTCAAGTCTGTCATATGGCCAAGCCAAAATTCAAAGAGAAGAAAAGGATACTTATCTTTTAAAGGGAAAAAGACAAGTCCCATGGCAAAAAGCATTGGCATGTAATTCTAACATAGGGATAAGAGAGTTATTAGAAACCAAAGAGCCAATCTACTACAACCTTCTTCTCCAAGTTCTGGTCTTGCTCCTGGTCTTGGTCAGCACTGAGAAGAGGAGAGAGAGAATATGAAACCCGTATAAGATATTATGTTTATTTTCTCACCTTCTACTCTATTTATTCTAATATGTTGAATTTTCCTGGGTCTTACTAGCCTATGTGTACTAATTAAATCACATTAATAACAACTTTAACTTCACCAGTTATGGTCCCATTGGTGTAATAGAAGATCCACTTAAGTTTGGGACTCCCCAGGAGTAGTTGACATGATGTCACAAAGATTCACTTTGTTTCCTGCCTTGGCACACCATTGCTGATGTTGATACTAATACAGATGCCTATTAATTATCCAGGAGAGGGTGCCACATCACCACCAGTAGTACCAGAGCCCTTGTGACCCCTTCCCAGAGCTCTCAAATTCTAAACCTCAGCACTCTAAAGGAGAAATGCATTCCACTAGATTCCACTATAAGGCCAGAGAAACAAAGCTACATGTTCTCCTGTCACACTCTGTCACCCCTTTTTTTTAAAAATATTTTTTTAAATTTTATTTATTCATTTTAGAGAGGAGAGAGAAAGGGGGAGAGAGAGAGAGAGAGAGGAGAGAGAAACAGAGAGAGAAGGTGGGGAGGAGCTGGAAGCATCAACTCCCATATGTGCCTTGACCAGGGTTTCAAACCAGCGACCTCAGCATTTCCAGGTCGATGCTTTATCCACTGCACCACTACAGGTCAGGCCTCTGTCACCCTTTTTGTCACATTCTGACAGAATGATTTGGCTTACATTTCTCTGGCCAAACTAAATGCAGCAGATGACATCAGTGTCTATTTCTGTGTCTCTCAAATATTTTACTCTACTCCAGCTACCAGTATCTGCATCTCTATGACCAGGGGACACTTTTTTCCAGAATGGAAAAGCCTACTCTTCTCTCATGTGTGGTAGACCAGAGTTTCCAGGGAACTAAAAAGTAGGCTCAATCAATGATTCTCAAGCAAGAGTTATTTCTCCTTCCTCTCCATGTGGAATAATCCTGTGGCTTGAATTTTACACTGCTGCCCAAAGTTTCTCTGCATAATTAAGTACAAGTCATTTACCGTGCTAGTCAGTGTAATATACTACCTTTTATTGGCTGCCCTTCCTTTCCCGTTTCATTTTCTTGTTCTTCAACTTGTATTAATTATACCTCTTAAATAAACTACATGCTCCTGAATCTCAGGGTCAGTTTCTGTAAAACCAAGCCAAACCGGAGCCACTTATGGAATTAGTTTCTTCAACTCATGCTTCTACCCTATCTCTCTCCACTGGACTGATTTGGAAAACTTCCAGTACACTGTTTTCAAACACTCTATATCCCTACCCCTCTTTCCAGGATAAAGGCACCTTCCTATAGACTCCTTTATCTATATAAGGTGAAAATAGGCTGGTGGTTATAGATCAGCCAGACAAACTTACCTATATTAGTGTCTGGATCTATCTGTGTGCACAACTCTGGCTCAAATAGACAAATCCACAATATTGCCTAGCCACAATCATCACATTCTATGTTTCTTGAGTCACTTATTTGTACAAAAACAAAGACAAAAACAAAACATGATAGGTTCTGAGAACAACAAGTTATATAAGAAATAGTCCATGACTGCAAGAAAAGTTTAGTATGTTGGAACAGTTCTTCTCACTGAAGCAAACAAAATACTCTCTGAACTTTCCTTTTACCCTCCTCATAATATTTGAAAGAAGAATATATTAACTTTTATAACTAGAAAAAAAACTGTTAAATTTTGGTTAATGTAGTTGGTTGAACAAGTGCTTATAAGACAACTCAAGCCATGACATGGTCATGCATCCTTTTATTTGCTTGTGACCAGAACTGGGCCTTACACAAGCTATGTTCACAATAAATGCTTATTCCTTGAATAAAGTACTCCCCCATACTCTGTGAAGCCCAGATTTTCTTGGGAAAATAACTTCACTTTTTTATTATTAATTTTAATGGGGTGACATTGATAAATCAGAGTACTTATGTTCAGAGAAAACATCTCCATATTATTTTGACATTTGATTATGTTGCATACCCCTCACCCAAAGTCAAATTGTCTTCTGTAACCTTCTATCTGGTTTTCTTTGTGCCCCTCCCCTCCCCCACCTCCTCCATCTCCTCCCTCCCCCCCCCTTCTTCCTATGATAACCATCACATTCTTGTCCATGTCTCTGAGTCTCATTTTTATGTCCCACCTATGTATGGAATAATATATTCTTAGTTTTTTCTGATTTACTTATTTCACTTAGTATAATGTGATCAAGATCCAGCCATGTTATTGTAAATGATCAAACAGACATCATCATTTCTTATGGCTGAGTAGTATTCCGTAGTATATATGTACCGAAGCTTTTAATGCAAATTAAAACCACAATGAGATATCACCTCACACAAGTCAGAATGGTGCTCATCAACAAAACAACACAGAATAAGTGCTGGCGAGGATGTGGAAAAAAGAAAACCCTCCTGCACTGCTGGTGGGAATGCAGACTGGTGCAGACACTGTGGAAAACAGTATGGAGATTCCTCAAAAAATTAAAAATCGAATTGCCTTTTGACCTAGCTATCCCACTTTTAGGAATATACCCAGAGAACACCATAACACTATTCCAAAAGGAGAAATGCACCCCCATGTTTATGGCAGCATTGTTCACAATAGCGAAGATCTGGAAATAGCCCAAATGTCTGTCAGTGGACGAGTGGATCACTTCACTTTTGAGTGCTCCATGGCACCGCTGCAAAATTAAAGCACTGAATCCAATGGACTCTAAGGTTAGAACAGTATATGGATATTCAGACTATGCATTTTTTTTTGAGAAAGAGAGAGAAGAAGAGAGAGAGAGAGACATGCAGGAAGAGAGAAATGAGAAGCATCAACTCATAGTTGTTTTACTTTGTGCATTGATTGCTCCTCATATATGTTTTGACCAGGGATTGGGAGGGGTGAAACCCGAGCCAGTGTCCCCTTGCTTAAGCTGATGAGACTGTGCTCAAACCAATGAGTTTGCGATTAGGCTGGCAACCTCTAGGTTTCAAACTGGTGACCTCAGTGTTCCTGGTCAACACTCTATCCACTGCATCACCACCAGTCAGGCTCTACTATGCATTCTAAAAAGGAAGCTTTATGATATCATTTCTAGAATAATTTCTTGGGTCAAAGAGAGCAACTGTTATGGTACTAATAGTGGGTACATCACTTAAAGGAAATGTGGAGGTTTCCTGGTAGATTTTACTTTACTAAATTTGTCGCAAACTCTAATTGTTGATCAAAATTATGAAAAAAGAGAAGGAAATCCATACTCAGCTCACCAGAATATTTATTCAGTACTACTATTAACCCCAAGCTGTTCCAGGCACTGAGGTTACCAAATTAAACAAATAGACATATTCTTTAACCGTTCATCTCACAGTTTTCCTGAGCTGGGTTGTCTTAGTCACACATCAATCCCAATTTTGCCTTTCCCAAGTTACTCAGTATAAATTTGTTACATTCACACATGTCTATAATCTGTAATTTCACTCTATGACCTGTTTAGGGTTCAATGCTAAGTTCTTCATATTGCCCAAGCTTCACCTAAGAACAGACGAGGGAGAGTCACACCCACAAATTGTGCCTTGAGGGACTTTATGGGCCTCTTTCTCTGATGTGAACAGCATCTGTTTAAAGCAGATACAGAGGTGCAGGACTGCAATGCCCATCTACCTAGTTAGTGATTTCCCATCAGAATGTAAAGAAATATTTATTAAGAAAAGTGGAGCTAGAATCCTCACAGCTGCTTTGAGAAATTCTGAAGAAAAGGCAAATCAGCAAGAAAGGGAATGAGGAGGAGATAAAAGTATGATTAAAATATCAAAGGGGAAATCAGTAATTTGAAACCCCAAACCTGGAAACAATTAGAGGTCAGGAGGAAACTGTCAAGAATCAATATAAGATAGATATAATTTTTAATAACTCATAAATAAAAGTATGCTCTTAGCATGCTAGGAATTAGGGTAGGGGTAAGAAGAAGTGAGGAGAAATGTGATCTGTTAGCAATTATTGTGGATGGCAGAGCCAGCATAGAAGACTATCACCTTCTCGATGCACCACTCTGTGTCTCAGCCTTACTACAGCACCCAGCCTGGTGTCCCTTCAGCATGTCCTGCACTTCTACTACTGAGCTAGTTCAGAACCCAGTGTACTCCAGATTCCTCTACATGTCATCAATTCAAACAAGGGAGTTTCTGCCACACTCTTCTTTCTCAATAAATTTGGGGCTATGAGATATTTTTAAAGAGGCATAGATTTTTAAATAAATGCATGTTGACCTATTTATTTATGTGCTAACTTGGTGTCTTTAAATACAAGTTTGGGCAAAAGTAGGTTTACAGTTGTGAGTCCATGAAATAGTTTATTCTTGTATTATTATTTTTTAATTATATTATTTTCCATATGAACACCTGTAAACCTACTTTTGCCCCACTCTGTATTAAAACCTTCCAGGGGCAACTCAAAAATAGCTTAAGCAAGGATTTTTACATTTGGCAAGTTTTATAAACCTCACTAAGATAGCAGTATGTAGCCAACTTGGAAAACACCTGCTCTTAGGGCTTGAGGATGAGTGAAACTTGCTTCAGAGATAAACACTTCTCTAAAGGATTAAAGAGTGGCAATGGCCTTAAAACCAAGACATATAAGCAGACAGGAGGATCCCTGGAAAGTTTGGACAGGCATTTTCCAAACTGTGTTCTGTGAAATATTAGTTCTGAGTGATTTGAATAGGTATTGAATTAGGAAAAAAACATAAACCAAAACAAAAACCCCAAACCAAGCATGCAAACAAAATGGGTCCTGTAATGCTGGTGGTTGAGGCCACCAGGTTCACATTGAATTTGGGCAGATGGTAAAGGAAGTGTGGAGCCAAAAAGTGTCAGGCCATACCCATTTATTGGAGGATTGTAAAGACAGTCGAGCAAATAAACAAAGGAAAACCTGCTTTGCACAGTGGAGGGCAAGGGATCAGGAAAACTGCAACTTGCAGTGGTGGGAGAGCAATCTGGGAGAATTGCTCCTGAAAGAAAGCACCCATAGCTTTACATAGAGACACACAGTGGCTTTCTGCCACATGCTTACGCACTAATTGTTCAAAGTGCTTGTAGCCAGTAAACCAGTAAGCAAGCCTAACACAGCTGTTTTCCCCACAGGTCCCAATAGCAAATAAGTTTGCAAGATGCTGCATTACACAAAGGTAAATACATTCCTGCATGGCAGGACTTTTCAGATCATCTATTACAGGGCTTCTTAACCTGTGGGTCACGACCCCGGCGGGGGTTGAATGACCAAAACACAGGGGTCGCCTAAAGCCATCGGAAAATACATATTTATTATACAATACATTTTTAAATAAAATATGTATTGGAAAATACATATTTATTATACAATACATTTTTAAATAAAATATGTATTTCTGATGGCTTTAGGCGACCCCTGTGTTTTGGTTGTTTGACCCCCACTGGGATCACGACCCACAGGTTGAGAACCGCTGGTCTATTAGATCTGAATGAAATTGTGAATCTCAGAATTTGTGCATGGATTGGGATTTACTATTGTATCATTAAAGAGTTATTTTACCATGGAACCATTTTCTTTTTGATATCTTGCCAAATTTGCATGAAAATTGGGTTAAGTTTTCCTTCAACTCAGCAAATGTAAGTACCTTAAGTACTCTGAAATTCAAGTAGATCATTACAAGAACAAGAATTACAGAGAACATCTCTGACACCTTTTTGAAATTTTACTTCTTCTAATAGTTCTGGGATAACACAGAACTCTCATGTTCCTTGTTTCTGAATCTCTCTGATCTTCAAAATTGGATTGATTTCATCCTGGCCACATTAGTTTGAATGAATTCAGGATCCCAGCTGAGCATCAGGTCAGTCTTAATGCCAGTTTCATTTGACCCTGAAGTACAACTATTTGTTCTCTGCTTTTTTTTCCCTACAGCTGTAGGTTATTAGAAGTGAAAGGGATTTTAGAGAGAGATCACCTCTCCCAGAAACTTCACTTTATAGCTGGGGAGACTGAGGCCCAGAGATGGGAAAGAACTGCCTTGAAGCCACACAACCACTTTTTCTAGCAGCCATGTCTTGCAAAGCCCACCCAGATGACTGAACTGTGAGCCCCCTCCCTACACTTCTCCAGCATAAAGAACCTCACATTTTCTTCAACTTCACATCCCACTTGACTCTTCAGGAGTCTAAAGCAATTCGAATGAGCCTCCCCGTGCCCTGTCACAGACTGGAGCACATTAAGGACAGGAAATTAGGCAGAGCATGTTTGTAGATCCGGTGCCGATTACTCTTCCATTCAGATGTTACATCAACCAATACGGAATGTATTTATCTCTAATTTATTAAAGGTCAGTCAGCATGGATTGATAAAGGAAGGCCATGTTTGATAAACTCACCTAAATTGAATTCTTGGGCCACATTATCCAATCAGCAGACATAATTTATCTGGGTTTCAGGAAAGCATTTAGTGCTGTACCATATAACAGATGCATTTACTAAGGCCAAGCATTGTGTGACGGTTAAGTGTCAGGTGGCAGTTCTGGAAACAGGTTTAAAATGGCCCAGAACCCAACACTGGTTGTGCCGACAGGAGACACTTAAGAATACAGACAGAGAGGTCAGTCTAGGGGTCATTATTTCAAAGTCCTTGACCCTAATTATAATTTATTTTCCACAATGGTCATATCTCTTGAGAGCAAAATTGGGTTGAAGAAGACAGTTTTAAAAGGAACAGATTGAAAACAAGTTCTAAATTTCTTTTTTCAATCAGACTGGCTCAGCGAGGGATGAATGAGTTTTTCTTTCACCAAATGAACACAAATAAACAAAAGAACAAAGGGAGCCACAAACTTATGTCCAACAAAGAAATGCCATGAGGAACTCTGAACAAAACAGCAATGGGAAGCAGTGGGTGTCACTAATACTCCAAACTCAGCATGTCTGAGTTGATGCCTCTCATGAGAGCTAAAGAAACTGAATTTAGGGTTCTTGAGATACAAATAGACTCAAGTAATTATGTAACTGTGAGTTACTAATACCCTTATTATGGCCTCGAAAGGCATGAGCTCCTAACTCTGGTTTGAATTTACCTCTTCTTAAAGTCAAGATTTATGCATCAGTCTTGCATCTTTATCCAGGAAATGTGGAGTGGATTTCTCTCTAATTCATTAAAGATCGGTCAGCATGGATTGATAAAGGAAAACCCATGTCTGATACATTTGCTTAAATTGAATATTTCCTCTGGGCTACTGCAAAGGTGACCTGAGGTGATTGTCGTCAATAATTCACCCAAACAGTCTTAAACTGAGAACTCTGTCTAACATCTTTAGCAACTCTTAGGAAATCCGAGAGAGAGAGAGAGAGAGAGAGAAATAGCTAAGCGTATGCTCATTCTCATATTCAGAAACAAGCACGATATTTGGGCTGTCCCAGGGTAGAAGTTGAGGGTGTCCAAAAATGCTGAGCACCTCACAGCAGCATTGAGCATGTGCAGACTTGCACACATTTGTTCTGTCTTCATGCCTCTATCTCCTTCTTCACCTTGCATACCTATAAAAGCCAACTGGGCAACAGAACCATCTCTAGCTGATACTCGTTCCTCTCTGGGAGCTCTCTTTTTTGGGAAGACCACATAGTGTGTGATAATTAGTAATATGTGTCAACTTGGAAGGTGTTTTTGGATAATATTAACTTTTAAATTGGTACAATTTAAGTGATCAGACTCTTCATATGTAGGTGGGTCTTATTCAATCAGTTGAAGGCTTGAAATGAACTAAAAGTTCAGCTTCTCCTAGCAAAAGGGAATTTTTCAGCAGACTACATTAGAACTTCCTCTGCTCCTTTAGCTCTCTTGGGCCTCTGGGCTGCTGATCCACATTACAGATTTGTACTTTCCAGTCTCTAATCTTGTGAGCCAATTGCTAATAACAAATCTATTGTATACCTTACCATATCTCTATTTATATTTATATCTATATCTATATCTATACCTATAGCTATATCTATCATCTATCTATATATGTTATTGGTTCTGTTTCTCTGGAGAACTATAATATACAGTGGTATCAATAATTGTACTTCCATCTAAATTTCTTCAGTCTCCAACTGCAGGTGACATCTCAGATTCCTCTTTAATTCTCTGTTTCTAGGTAACTCTGAACTTAAAAAATGAAGACATGGAAGAGTAATGATCCAGGTGTGCATGGAGATACTTGATTATAGATCTATTCCAAACAGTAAGGGATACTTTGGGATCTTGGAGCAGGGGATTCCATAAACTGACAGAATACAATGGAATCATGAAACTACAAGTATCTCCTTTTGCAGACTTCCCTTATCATGTAGTTGAGCTCATGGAATTTGACAGCTGAAGCAAGGCACAAGAAAAAATTAAAGTAATTAACTCCAACAATTTTTTTCTTAACTGATTGAAAATGGTGCTGATGCAAATTTCCTTGGCTCCTAAAGGAAAAAAAACTCATTATGTTCAAATGGAACTTTTAACTAAAATCTCATGAACATTATGTATGAGGTTTATCCTTTTATATATCCATTCAATTAACTAGCATATATTAAATATCCAAAACCTTATAGGTGGTGCAGGAGGAATTTAAAAAATGTTCAAGGCAATTTACAATCTAGTTGACTATAAATATAACTAACATGTATGAAAGTTTACAAAGTTGGTGGTTTTTTTTCAGTTTAGAAAAATGGTTTAGACTGTTATAAAGTCCAGAGAGAAATCTAACGATATCTACTGTGGGGAAACAGCTGTGTTAGGTTTGCTCACTGGTTCACTGACTGAAAGCACTTTTCTTGATTAGTGCATGAGCACATGGCAGTACCACATGTGGATAGTCTACCTAAGGCTATGGGTGCTTGTGCTCAGTGTGGGTTGTGGATGACAAATGGCAATTGCCTGCCCACCATTGTAAGGGGCTGTTTTGCTGTGTGTTCACTTGCTGTTGTGAGAAGAAACAAGCATTACATGTGGTGTAGTGGGCAGAATTTGGAGCAGATCAGTATGGAACCACCGATGCCTTTGGAGGGTGAGGTAGAGCAGTGGGCATTCTCCAGCACAGGGTTCCCTGTGGCTGTCCTTTAGGGGGCTGGGTGGTTTTTACAGCCCTGAAAAAAGAAACTGAAAACTCAATGTGAGAGGCTGCCTGAGGTCAAAAGCTCCAGAATTAGCTGCAGACCAAGTGCCTACCACAGCTTGAACTACAACAGTTGCTAGAGATGAACACCGAACAGGTTTAAGAGCTGCAGTGTGACATGCAGACTGAGCACCAATGGTGCTTGGAACTGAAACAGTCTCTGGAGAAAGAATTATGGGTTTGTGAGTTAAAATTTGTTCTGGAAGTTGAATGTTGGCAAGAACAGGTGTTAGAGGAACAAAATGCACATTCAAGAGCTCTAGTCTCAGCTTTAGGCTGAAAGCCAGCAGCTGAAGGAGCTGAAGCAGTCTCCAAAGTGGTCACTCAGAAGGTAAAATCCCCATAGCCAAGAGTCCCTCAGGGCAGACCGAGCCCCCTTCACAAGTAGTTGAGCACCCTGTGGTCTGGTCCTACACCAGGCATAGCTGATGGAATTAGGGGTGAAATTCAGGCAGAAACCCACTGAGCCCCTGGAAACTTGGTGCTGTAGTTGTGGAACAGAGGAGTGTGTGGCATCATGGTCTCTGGAACAGAGAAGGACTGTAAGGCTGTCAGGATTGCTGCCCATGCTACCCTTCTGACTAATGAGACAAATGGGCCTGTAAAGGTTACTTGAACACAGATGTGGATAGATTTTTATTGTGACTTGGGAAGATAGGGAGAAATTAGATGGCAAGCCTAATAAAGTTCTGTTATATCTTTGGCAGCATCTTGAGCCAATAAAGAGGTTCTAGCAGCTAAAAAAGTGGGGGAAGTGGGTAGCCCTGGCATCTTCCAGGAAAATGGCTGATGTTTAGGCTGTGTAGTTGCAGGATTACTTGTTGGAGACAGCTGTGGAAGAGTAGGATCCCCAATACCAGTTATCCCAGTTTGAATAGGGGGAAGGCTGAGGGACTCATCCAGTGGGGATGGGCAGGGACTGAAGGCCCCATGTGAAATTGGCAATCCCCTGGACCCCTTCTCATGTGTAATAGGTGTTAGCATTAGAAGGTAATAGGTGCTCTTTTACAGCAGCAGCAGCAGCTAAGAGAACTCTTAAGGCAACAGAGGCCTTGAATGTGTTTCATCCCACGAGGCCCTGTGAGCATACTGAGGGGTTTGGATGAGGCTTGTGACAATGGACAGAGTGCTTATGGAAAGGTGCTGAAGTATGCTAATAAGAAGCTGTATGCCAAATTGCCTGTAATGGACATTTACCTTGGTGGTTTGCATACACAGCTGCGCTGTGTATCATGGACTGATCATTAAGTGAAGTAAAGAACTATTGGGGAGTGAGGTCACGGAAATGGGGCCATGAGAAGCGCGTCCGACAGCTCTCCCCTAAATCACAACAAATTTATCAACTAGAAACAGAAAAATTTATCCTCGGAGCATTCCGGAGTTCCACACAAACTGAAAGCAAAAGGACTGTTATCACTTGAATCTGAGAGACGAGGGTGTGGAGGAAGCTACCGCAGCGACGCTCATTCAAGCCGCGAGGGAGTGCGCCTGCGTGCTATCAATAAGACCACCCTCAGATGCCGATAAGAAAGAGGAAATCGAATATTATGGATACAAAAGAAAGAGAGGTAACACAAATAGATGTGGAAAAATCTATGGAGAAAAGACTTAACATATTGGAAGCCTTGGAGCTAAATGACAGAGAATTTAAAATAGAAATGTTAAAAATACTCAGAGATATACAAGAAAACACAGAAAGGCAATATAGGGAGATCAGAAAACAACTCAATGAACACAAAGAATATATTACCAAGGAAATTGAAACTATAAAAACAAATCAAACAGAAATGAAAAACTCAATTCACGAGCTGAAAACCGAGGTAACAAGCTTAGCTAACAGAACAGCCCAGATTGAAGACAGGATTAGTAAAATAGAAGACAAACAACTTGAGGCACAACAGAGAGAAGAAGAAAGAGACTCAAAAATAATAAAAAACGAGAAAGCCCTACAGGAATTGTCTGACTCCATCAGAAAGAATAACATAAGAATAATAGGTATATCAGAGGGAGAAGAGAAAGAAAATGGAATGGAGAATATACTCAAACAAATAATAGACTAGAACTTCCCAAGCCTGTGGAAGGAACTAAAGTCTCAAATTCAAGAAGCAAACAGAACACCAAGTTTTCTTAACCCCAACAAACCCACTCCAAGGCACATCATAATAAAGATGACACAAACCAATGACAAAGAAAAAATTCTCAAGGCAGCCAGGGAAAAGAAGAGTACAACATATAAAGGAAGGCCTATTAGATTATCATCAGATTTCTCAGCAGAAACTCTACAAGCTAGAAGAGAGTGGACCCCAATATTTAAAGCCCTGAAAGAGAGGAACTTTCAGCCAAGAATACTATACCCATCAAAGCTATCCTTCAAGTATGAAGGAGATATAAAAACATTCACAAATACAGAAAAGATGAGAGAATTTATCAACAGAAAGCCCCCACTCCAGGAAATACTAAGGGGGGTTTTGCAACCAGATACAAAGAACAAAAGGAAACAACACCACAAGTAACAGCTCCACCAAGAACACAATAAAAACAAACTTAAACTGTGACAACAAAGGAAAAAAAGGGGGGAGAGGATGGAGATTAACAGTAGCAAAGGATGATGAAGTGCAGAAATACTTATAAGATAGGGTACTACAATGAATATGGTAGGTACCCTTTTCATTACTTAATGGTAACCACCCTTAAAAAAACCACCACAAAAACACTTGACTTAAAAAAGGTAGGAACAGAGGAAAGAAGTATGGAACACAAACAAACAAAAACAAATGATAGAAAAACAAAAGAGAAGAATCAAACTAGATACAAAACTAACAGAAAGCAATTTATAAAATGGCAGTAGGGAACCCACAAGTGTCAATAATTACACTAAATGTAAATGGATTAAACTAACCAATAAAAAGACACAGAGTAGCAGAATGGATTAAAAAAGAAAATCCAACTATATGCTGCCTACAAGAAACACATCTAAGCAACAAGGATAAAAACAAATTCAAAGTGAAAGGCTGGAAAACAATACTCCAAGCAAACAACACCCAAAAAAAAGCAGGCGTAGCAATACTCATATCTAATAATGCTGACTACAAGACAGAAAAAGTACTCAGAGACAAAAATGGTCATTTCATAATGATTAAGGGGAAGTTGAATCAAGAAGACATAACAATCCTTAATATATATGCACCAAACCAAGGAGCACCAAAATATATAAGACAGCTACTTATTGACCTTAAAACAAAAACTAACAAAAATACAATCATACTTGGAGACCTCAATACACCGCTGACGACTCTAGATCGGTCATCCAAACAGAGAATCAATAAAGATATAGTGGCCTTAAACAAAATACTAGAACACCTGGATATGATAGACATCTACAGGACACTTCATCCCAAAGCGACAGAGTATACATTTTTCTCTAGTGTACATGGAACATTCTCAAGAATTGACCATATGTTGGGCCACAAAGACAATATCAGCAAATTTAGAAAAATTGAAATTGTACCAAGCATATTTTCTGATCATAAAGCCTTGAAACTAGAATTCAACTGCAAAAAAGAGGGGGAAAAACCCACGAAAATGTGGAAACTAAACAACATACTTCTAAAAAATGAATGGGTCAAAGAAGAAATAAGCGCAGAAATCAAAAGATATATACAGACAAATGAAAATGAAAATACGACATATCAGAATCTCTGGGATGCAGCAAAAGCAGTAATAAAAGGAAAGTTTATATCACTTCAGGCCTATATGAACAAACAAGAGAGAGCCGAAGTAAACCACTTAACTTCACACCTTAAGGAACTAAAAAAAGAAGAACAAAGACAACCCAAAACCAGCCGAAGAAAGGAGATAATAAAAATCAGAGCAGAAATAAATGAAATAGAGAACAGAAAAACTATAGAAAAAATCAATAAAACAAGGAGCTGGTTCTTTGAAAAGATCAACAAAATTGACAAACCCTTGGCAAGACTCACCAAGGAAAAAAGACACAGGACTCAAATAAATAAAATCCAAAATGAAAGAGGAGAGATCACCACAGACATCATAGAAATACAAAGAATTATTGTAGAATACTATGAAAAATTATATGCCACCAAATACAACAATCTAGAAGAAATGGATAAATTCCTAGAACAATACAACCTTCCTAGACTGAGTCATGAAGAAGCAGAAAGCCTAAACAGACCAATCAGCAGGGAGGAAATAGAAAAAACTATTAAAAATCTCCCCAAAAATAAAAGTCCAGGCCCAGACGGTTATACTAGTGAATTCTATCAAACATTCAAAGAAGACTTGGTTCCTATTCTACTCAAAGTCTTCCAAAAAATTGAAGAAGAAGCAATACTTCCAAACACATTTTATGAGGCCAACATAACCCTCATACCAAAACCTGGCAAGGATGGCACAAAGAAAGAAAACTACAGACCAATATCTCTAATGAATACAGATGCTAAAATACTAAACAAAATACTGGCAAACCGAATACAACAACATATTAAAAAAATAATACATCATGATTAAGTGGGATTCATCCCAGAATCTCAAGGATGGTTCAACATACGCAAAACGGTTAACGTAATACACCATATCAACAAAACAAAGAACAAAAACCACACGATCTTACCAATAGATGCAGAAAAGGCTTTTGATAAAATACAACACAATTTTATGTTTAAGACTCTCAACAAAATGGGTATAGAAGGAAAATATCTCAACATGATAAAGGCCATATATGATAAACCATCAGCCAACATCCTATTAAACGGCATAAAACTGAGGACTTTCTACCTTAAATCAGGAACAAGACAGGGTTGTCCACTTTCTCCACTCTTATTCAACGTGGTACTGGAAGTTCTGGCCAGAGCAATCAGACAAGACAAAGAAATAAAAGGCATCCATATCGGAAAAGAAGAAGTAAAGCTATCGCTTTTTGCTGATGATATGATCCTATACATCGAAAACCCGAAGGACTCCACAAAAAGATTATTAGAAACAATAAACCAATACAGTAAGGTCGCAGGATACAAAATTAACATACAAAAGTCCATAGCCTTTCTATATGCCAACAATGAAATATTAGAAAACGAACTCAAAAAAATAATCCCCTTCACGATTGCAACAACAACAAAAAAAATACCTAGGAATAAACATAACAAAGAACGTAAAGGACCTATATAATGAAAATTACAAAGCATTGTTAAGGGAAATCGAAAAAGATACAATGAGATGGAAAAATATTCCTTGTTCTTGGATAGGAAGAATAAATATAATCAAAATGGCCATATTACCCAAAGCAATATACAAATTTAATGCAATTCCCATCAAAATCCCTATGAGATTTTTTAAAGAAATGGAACAAAAAATCATCAGATTTATATGGAACTATAAAAAAACCCGAATAGCCAAAACAATCCTAAGGAAAAAGAATGAAGCTGGGGGCATTACAATACCTGACTTTAAACTATATTATAGGGCCACGATAATCAAAACAGCATGGTATTGGCAAAAAAATAGACACTCAGACCAATGGAACAGAATAGAAAGCCCAGAAATAAAACCACATATATATGGTCAAATAATCTTTGATAAAGGGGCCAACAACACACAATGGAGAAAAGAAAGCCTCTTCAACAAATGGTGTTGGGAAAACTGGAAAGCCACATGCAAAAGAATGAAACTCGACTACAGCCTGTCCCCGTGTACTAAAATTAATTCAAAATGGATCAAAGACCTAAATATAAGACCTGAAACAATAAAGTACATAGAAGAAGACATAGGTACTAAAATCATGGACCTGGGTTTTAAAGAACATTTTATGAACTTGACTCCAATGGCAAGAGAAGTGAAGGCAAAGATAAATGAATGGGACTACATCTGAATTAAAAGTTTTTGCTCAGCAAGAGAAACTGATATCAAAATAAACAGACAGCCAACTATATGGGAACTGATATTTTCAAACGACAGCTCAGATAAGGGCCTAATATCCAAAATTTACAAAGAACTCATAAAACTCAACAACAAACAAACAAACAATCCAATAAAAAAATGGGAAGAGGACATGAACAGACACTTCTCCCAGGAAGAGATACAAATGGCCAACAGATATATGAAAAGATGCTCAGCTTCATTAGTTATTAGAGAAATGCAAATCAAAACTACAATGAGATACCACCTCACTCCTGTTAGATTAGCTATTATCAACAAGACGGGTAATAGCAAATGTTGGAGAGGCTGTGGAGAAAAAGAAACCCTCATTCACTGTTGGTGGGACTGTAAAGTAGTACAACCATTATGGAGGAAAGTATGGTGGTTCCTCAAAAAACTGCAAATAGAACTACCTTATGACCCAGCAATCCCTCTACTGGGTATATACCCCAAAACCTCAGAAACATTGATACGTGAAGACACATGTAGCCCCATGTTCATTGCAGCACTGTTCACAGTGGCCAAGACATGGAAACAACCAAAAAGCCCTTCAATAGAAGACTGGATAAAGAAGATGTGGCACATATACACTATGGAATACTACTCAGCCATAAGAAATGATGACATCAGATCATTTACAGCAAAATGGTGGGATCTTATAACATTATAAGGAGTGAAATAAGTAAATCAGAAAAAAACAAGAACTACATGATTCCATACATTGGTGGAACATAAAAATGAGACTAAAAGACATGGACAAGAGTGTGGTGGTTACCAAGGGTGGGGGGGGAGGGAGGATATGGGAGGGAGGGAGGGAGAGAGTTAGGGGGAGGGGGAGGGGCACAGAGAACTAGATAGAGGGTGATGGATGACAATCTGACTTTGGGCGAGGGGTTTGCAACATAATTTGATGACAAAATAACCTAGACATGTTTTCTTTGAATATATGTACCCTGATTTATTAATGTCATCCCATTACCATTAATAAAAATTTATTAAAAAAAAAAAAAAAAAGAACTATTGGACTGTGGCAAGAGGGGGGCACTGGCTCCCTTGCTAGAGGGACACAGTGCTTGTAGAAAGTAGTATAAGAGACCTTGTAAGGGGGGCCACAGCACCTATGGAAGCCCTTCTAAACTGGGAAGCTGTTCCTATCCAGTTGCAGAGATGCACCAAGGACACTTTATGGTTTCAGTGGAAATAGCCCTGGAGTATACAGGCCCTCCAATCTACCATGGGGTAGGGGGCTTGGTGGTGGGCCTCCAGTTAGCTCCCTGGGCAGAGTGCTTAGGGAGACATTCTGAAGGGCACCTTTGTAATTGTCATTTTTGGTAATAGCTTATATCTTTGTAATTTGGCTTCTGTAGTCTTCACTGTTTATGTTTATGTTATGTACCTCACTCCTCACACAGGGACCATTGCAGAAGATTCCAGTTATGTAGATTGTGAGGCGAGCAACCCTAAAGGAGTGGAATCCTAACAAACAGCTGTGTTAGGCTTGTTTACTGGTTTACCAGCTGCAAGCACTTTTCTTGATTAGTGCATGAGTACATGACAACACCATGTGTGAATAGTCTATATAAGGCTCAGTGTGGATTGTGGATGATGAATGGAGGATTGCCTTCCCACCATTGTGAGGAGCCATTTTTCTGTTTGTTTGCTTGCTGCTGCAAGAAGAAACTGGCATTATATCCACTTATGCATCAATAATCCATAACCTACCTAAGTGCATGTAATGTTGGCAAAGCCAGTCATGGTCTTCATTGAGCCCATGAACTATGAAAAATAGTTGGGAGAAAACACATGGGTTAACTTATAAGGGTTCTTGCACAGAGCTAGATTGAGCACTTGGAGATGAAGGTAATTGAGTCCACCAATATTTATGATAGCCTCAGTACCAAATATAGTGTGCAGCTCTTAGTAGGTGGTAAATAAATAGATATGAAATGAATAACATCATTGGGATGAGGAAGAACAATTGCAAAAAAGATATATTATAAACTAAGGAGAGAGCAGAGTATTGTCTTTGAAGTGTGAAGCCAAACTCTATTGCAAGCTGACTGTATGCAATTCCATTCATCACACACCAGAGACCATGATATTACTGAGGGGCCTTCAACAGGAGTAATAAATAGAATCAAAATTGTCAATTGCCATTAAGTGTTGGGTTGAATGAAAGAGTAAACCACAACTAATCAATCCCTATTATGTGCTGGAAATTGGGTGAGATTAAGCTAGGATAACCTTCTAAAGTAGGTCATTTTGTGCTGAAATCTTCCTTCTCTGGAATTTTACAAAATAAATATTATTAATAGAGTTTAATATAGCAATATATGCAGTATATATATTGTATACATACACAGTATATGTATACAGTTACATATACCTACACAAATGTAAATGTAGCACTGATGTCTCACAGTGTCTTCTCAGATATTAATCATATCTATCCTAGTGTGATTCATTTTCCTCTCAATCAATTTTGGGGGCAATCACATTAGAAATGAATTCCAATCTGGAATTCCAAAATACTCAGTCCTGTTTTCTTCCTGTGGGTTCTAGGTGGCTCACAGACTTTTTCTTGCTGAAGGCTGCCTGTTTTCTCTGTAGTTGCTTTTCCTAGTGCTACTTCTGCTGCTTCATGAAAGGGCTCTTGCCCTGTCTCCTAGAGTAAAAAAGCTATTGGTTTTTTTTTTAGCATTTTAGTAATATAAGATTTTTAGATCCTCTTTTCAGTTTCCTAAAACATCAGCTTTTACTCAAAAACTGTAGAGTTTCCCAAGAGAGTGGCCTGGATAAATTTAAGTGCCAGCATCCTGAGTTTCCCTCTTAACAGTCTCCTTGGACCATCACCATACACTTCTCAAGGGTACCCTTCCCTAAAGTTCAGAGGCAGTTAACAGAGCCTTTCTTTTTCCAAAAGACTTAATTTCATTGTTCCATAGTCTTGCTTTTGTTTTCCACAGTATTTAGTGTCAAGGTCTGCTGTGAGAAGAGGGTGCTAAATCCAAAGCTAAAAGTGAATCAAACCAAGTGGATTGAAAACCAAGAGGGCATCTAGACCAGGGAAAAGGGACAGAATACAATTTTGAATGAGCAGAACAGAATTAGGTTTAGTGTCACTTACACTGCCAGTTTACTCCCAAACAAGCCAAAGAGTGGAATGGGCTCAATGAAGAGAAGACAAGATTGTCTCCCCCATTGGCCCAGTGCCATAGGAACCCCAGGGACCAAAGAAACTCAACTAGAAGCATAGCAAGCATAGCCCAGTGCTGCATTTCAAGTATGTGAAGACCGGGTAATGGAAGCTTCCTGACAGCATCAGGAGAAGTTATGACATGGCTATGCTATTGTTGAATTGCTATGGTTTGTGGATTGGAGACTCTTACAGGTAAAAGTCTTTCATTGGTTAAAGGAACAAAATTGACTGCCTCGACAAATTGGATGCTACTTTCTGAAGCCAAATAAGGTAAGAATCGGGCCTATTCATAGACCTTTATGAAAGTGGGATTACTGGGCATCTGAATAGATAATCTCAAAGTGGTGTATGTTCTGGGGAAAAAAAGAAATTGAAGACTCTTCTTCTTGCAAGGTCTTCAAAGTTACAAGTAGATTTTTCATTCTCTTTTGATTATTTATTTCATAAATCTGCGAGTGAAAGATACAGAGCTCTAAGAACAGATATAACTTTATAGATTTTTTTAGTCAAATCATCCCTATTTCTTTTTGTTTTCTTTTTAAATCTCAATAACATTAAATAATAAAGTACTTGAAAGTATTTGTTTCTTGGCCATCCAATGGTACTCTGAAATGTTTCTGATCTCTGAACAAAGATTGAGAATTGCTGTCTATATTGCACAAATATCTTACCAAGACTTGAACTGTACAGATAGGAAGCTTTATCCACAAACATGCTTTGGTCATTTCTCATTCCTTTTCCCATTCTAATGTCCTGCCTCTATCTTTTACGCCCACTATAATTGACTGTGATGACGTCCAATTACAGCATTTCCTTTTAAATTCATTTGGAGCATGAAGAAACATGTTTCTTCAATTCTCTAATAGAGATGCTACAAAAAGCAAGCTTGCTAGAATGTCTCGACAAAATATAGGGCATAGAAAATGGAAACCATCCTGTACTCCATTTATTTTCTATCATAATTACACAAATTATCTCCTGGGACTAGAAACATTAATCCTTATTTCAAAAGAATAGTGTTCCAAATTCATATGTAGACTGACAAAAAAATATTGCAGTGGAAACAACCCAGGAGAATTATCAATGCGTGTCTGCAGGGCCATCCGGGGCCTATGGCATATGTGGATATGCACAGCAATTCTCACTGGCATCTGCACTACATGAACATATTCAATTAAATTGGCCATTGAATGCCATTGTGCCCTCTGTACTGAGAGTGAAACTAAGAGCCAGGAAGGTAAGATTATACAAGCTATTTAGAAATGGAGCTAATGGGACTCAAGCCTGGGCTATATCTTTATTAGTCAAGTGGGCTTGGCCTTCCTCCAGAAAAATGTTGCCATTTGGAAATCTTCAACTTGATAGAAGAATAGAGATGCCCAAACCTTGTCACCTCACTGTACCTCATGAAGCTATTTCAGTGTAAAAAAAAAAAACAAGCATGAAAAATAAGAAAGAGAATTTTATGTCCTCTTGTTTAGTCCTTCTTGATTCAGTCACAATTCTCAAGCTTTATATGTGGTTTGTTTTGACCTGATAGATGAATGACTTCTTAACATGCTAATTCAATTATTGCGATTGTTGTTATTGTTATCATTTTAATTTCTCATGGGACACAAGATAGAGAGAGTATTTACTGTGATGATCCAGTGGAGATGTTTGGGTAAAGCCACATATATATATATAGAACCATGGACTAACTTCCCAGTGCCATCTGAAGCACTGCTGATTTACTTGTCATTAATATTTTTCTTAAGAAAAAAGCTCCTTTTGTCTCCTTCTTTTATAAGCTTGTCATAAAGCATTATAATGCCACAGCCAGATGCAAGATGAGATGGGATAGAAGTGTGGTGTGCATTAACTGTATTCTGAAATCTGCCATACATTCACTGCAGTGAATCTGGATGGAGAGATTAAACTGCATTTAAGAACATTTTCCAAAAAATTCTTAGAGTACAAAATAATGCTTTGTGTAATACAGAAATAAGATGACAATAGGATAGCTCTAATTTATGTATGTTTCTTCTTGGGTCACCACTCTTCAAGGGAAGGAGTGGACCTACCTTCTGTACAACTGACCATAGAAACTGCTCAGTGTGTATCCACTCAATAATACCACTGCCTGGTAGATTATGTGATGAACTGGACTATTTTAGGGCACCCAGAGAACATAGCAATTATCAGGGTTTGGAGAAAGAAGTGACATGTAGGTGACAAGGAAGACACTGAGAATGTGAGAGAAAATACAAACATTGGAATTAAATAAATTTTAAGTGACCATGCAATTTGGAAGCACTATAAATATGTCAGGACAGCAGGCATAAACTGGAACTTTCCTGGAAATTTAGCATGTGCGGACACCCTAAATATAATGTTTCTTGACAAAGAAATTTTATACTGCAAATAAAGTGCCTCTATTAGTAGCATGAATTAATGACAAGGTCAGGAATTGATACTTTATTAATTTTCTACAGCTGCTATAACAAAGAGCCACAGACTGGGTGGCTTGAACAATGAAAACTTATCATCTCGCAATTCTGGAGGCTGAAAGAATGAGATCAGGGTGTCAGCAGGGTTGGTTTTTTATGAGGCCTCTCTCCTTGAATTGTCTACACATGGTCTTCCCTTTGTACATGTCTCTGTTCAAATTTCCTCTTAAAAGACACCAGTCTTATTGAGTAGGGCCTATCATAATGAACTCATTTTAACTTAATTACCTCTTCAAGTACCCTATTCATAACTACATCATACTCTGATGTATTGAGGGTGGTTAGGACTTCAAACATCTGATATTTGGAGAGTAAGGGAGGATGCGACTTAGCCTATAACAGGTTCTAATTCCTAAACAAAGACCAAAGTATGTAAAAGCAGTTCATGTACCCAAGAGTGGCTGGGTTCTTCAAAAGGTCAAGAATTCCAAGATCTGAGATTTTTAGACTCACCAACTTTCTGTGGTCACATGGCAGCATAGTTTTACAGTTAAGAGCGAGAGGGATGTTATAGTTAATATGTTACAGGCCTAACAAATCAGTCTGACAATCAGTCACCACCAAGCTGGAGCAAGCAGCTATGTCCCAGAGGCTGGCTGTTGTGTCTGGGGCTAACCTTTGGTGGAAGGGTTATGAGGAAGGCTTGCTGATAAGGTTAGACCTAGGGCAAAGGCTGGAGGAATTAGGGCAGTAAGGGTACTGCTATACCTTTGAGTAGTTGTATATTAGCTGCTGTTAAGGAAAAGGAAATGTGAGTCTTACCACATACAAGTTATACAGTCTTGCTTAAGAACGTCACTTCTCTAGGCTTTAGCTTAGTATCTGTGTGAAAACTGCATGTCCACTAGGTTCAGACACTTAAATGTTCGAGGCATTTTCATTGTCATGTTGGCAGTTTTTCTTTCAGTTTGCTGGCACAAAAACCTCACCATCCAAGGGGAAGGATAATATCAATTTTCTTTCATTATTTTTCTTTTTCCCTTTTTTTTTCTATTGCTTATAAATTATCTGGAAGAGTAATGGAGGTCTTTCTCATGTAATCCAAATCACTACTTTTAGCTTGACAGTATGAATTTAGCTTTTGAAAGTGACCTGTTGACAGCTTGGAAATTTATTTGAGAATAAAAGTCCAGAGAGGTTTATCATGGATTTGGACAGCTTTCAGTCTCATTCAAGACTTACCTACGTGAAAAACAACACCAAAAAAACCTCACCTACTTGGACATTTAAAATGTCTTAAACAACAAATTATGCATTAACAATTTTGCATGTGTCTAGCTTGAACTGTGCTCAATTCCCTAGGTATTTTCCTCTTATGATTTGACTTTTTCAAATTTAAATAGAATAAATAAGTGATAGAGTAAGGGGCACCATATTTAAGGCTGGCTGCCCTGAATAGGATATGTTGAAATTCAGTAAATACCCAGTTTGGAAGCAGGTTATCTAGAAATATTTTTATCACTGTGTGTTTCCCAGAAAATAATAGTTTATTCACCATCTCTATCATAACCCAAAAATAAGAGATGAGCATTGAAAATTAGTGAATTAGCAGAATTTTGTGTATTTACAATGTTCAAAATCAAAACAGAGTCTCCTCACTGGATGCAGAACAATAAACAAATAACTTTTAAATGTTTCATCTAGCTTTGGATGATGAGGATTAAAATGTATAAATACAGTAAAAGCCAGGAATTCAGTGTTAGCAAGGATAAGTGTCAACCAAAACAAACAAACAAGCAAACAATAATCTTCCAATTTTCTTTCCCAGATTTATTATAAAACCATTTGCAAGGAACTTGGGGAGGGGACCCAAGAACAAGAGATTGTTTTGTGTGGTACATAACTCCAACCCCATCCTAACAGAGGGACGAGAAACCTACCAAACAGAGAGGATTATGTTGTATTGGAGCTAGATCTCAGAAGAAAATATTGCTTGGAGGGTCTTCATATGTTGTCTCTAATACAAAGGATAGGAAGAGGGAAAGATAATAATTTTCTGTCCACCAACAGTGGACAAGAAATGTAACTATATGTGGCATCTCCAAGAAGATAGATAGGATGTGGAATCCCAAAGTGCACAGATTCTCTTTAGAGTTTACAGGTGATGATTCCCTTTGATTCATGGCTGCAGTTCTTAAGGGCAAAAGAACTTAGTTAGCCAGAGATGGGATGCAAACAGAAAGAAAGGCTTCTCCAGCTGGGAAAACAAAAGATGTTTGGGATGATGTTGATGAAAGCTTTTTAAAAGTTAGAGGTATAGAAAGAGTGTAATGGGAAGGCAGCTGGAACCTTTCCAGGTCGGCTAATGATGCATGGTGCTGCTGACACAGCAGTTCATCCAGCCAGTGCAAGAGAGAGCTGCCTTGGGGATCTGCCCTTTTTCTTAGGGCTGGACCCTCAGAGTCCAGGTCAGAGGAGGCATCACCACATGGCTTATAAGACTTTCTTGTGCTCTAATTTAAATGCTTACTGCTGAGACATACTTAGCAAAAACTTAACTTAATTTTTCTCTTTTCAGACTTTATCCCCTGTAGCAGGTATTTGGTTTCTAAGATCAGAAATGAACAGGAGAAAGGATGTTAGTCTGGATTATAAAATGAAATGAAACGCCTCTACTTTTTTATCCCCCTTTATTAAAATAACTGGTGCTTTGCTCATGAGACTGGGGAAAAAAACCAACCTGGATGTAAATACCAACTTTGTAATTATTTATACATCCCAGGGACCCAGGATATTGTGGGTATTAATAATTATGTCTATCAAGTTACAAGGTTGTGCCTGTGTGATCTGAAATGTAAAATATTGTGCATGATCACATACTGCATTTTATTGTTTTATTTTCTTTATTTTGTTCTCCAACTGAGGCAAGATGACATGTACCTTGAAATCAGCATCTGTGATGACCTTAGAATTTATAAATTTAAATTTTAAACCCCATATCACCTTTTCCCTGTAATTACTGTGTGACCTCTAACCCCTCCTTACATAATTTCAGTATGGAAAATTCACTGTCTCTGGAAGTAGTTATTCTATCATCTGACATTATTTTAAGATGAACTCTAAATTTGGCAAAGGTTGTTTCCAGGCAACAACAATAAAGCTGATATGTCGACATCAAAAGGTTATGCTTGTCTAAACTCACACTGCAGACAATGCCCTCCTATTCATGATCTATGTCAACAGCTAAGCTCTTTCCTTGTTATTGAATTATGTAGAGAAACAAATCAAGTGAATTTGTGTTTGAAGTTGGGTCTCCTTTTAGTAATAAAGCCTTACCTCTAATACAGTGGATTGAGTTAAGACATGGTGAAGATTTTCCTCATATGAAGGTTTTTACACATTGGAACAGTTACTGTCAGAAGGAGTGAAGTGCAGAGAATTTGCTTCTTTAAATATCATTTTACCAATTCTTTTTGTTTTTTGACAGAGATGGAGAGAAAGTCAGAGAGAGTCAGACAGACAGGAAGGAAGAGAAATGAATAGCATCAATTTCTTGTTATGGCACCTTAGTTGTTCATTGATTGCTTTCTCATATGTGCTTTGACCACAAGGCTGCAGCGGAGCAAGTGACCCCTTGCTCAAGCTTACGACCTTGGGTTTAAGCCATCAACCTTGGGATTCAAGCCAGAGACCTTTGGGTTCAAGCAATAGACCACAGAGTCATGTCTATAATTCCACTCTCAAGTCAGTGACCCTGCACTCAGCTGGTGTGCCCACACTCAAGCCCAGATAAACCTGTGCTCAAGCCACGACTATGAGGTTTTGAATCTGGGTCCTCCACATCCCAGTCCAATGCTCTATTCACTGTGCCACTGCCTTGTCAGGCTAGGAAGTTTTTCTTAATTAATATGCATGTTTTGCACTAAAATGGCCATTCTGTATGTAATGTAGTAGTAGTTTTTGATTTCCAGACTTGTAGTTACAAAGCTAAATCTTCTAATGTCAATAAGACCAACCTTTGTACTTTTTAAGAGCAATCTTCTTGATTATAAGCAACCATTGACTAAAGACATCAATTAGACAGAGATTTCTTAAACCCTGAGGCAAGAATTTAGTTAAAAACAACTTGGAAATTTGTTTAACTCCTTGCCCAGTGCTCACCCCCAGCACACAGCATTAAAAGTAAAGCCAATCTTTTACATAGTGTTGAAAAAAGGATCAATCTGTTTCTTGTTGGTTGGCTTCTGTCTCTTAAACACTAGCACTGTTTTAAAACTAAGATAGAGGAAATGTGGCCAGGGGAAATGGAGTTCAGTTTTTTTCTGTATCATTTTCTCATTTCAAAATACCTGGTCATGGTTTTAGCACATTTGGGGATTTCAAAAACCATTTGGAAGTTTGCAAACATAATTGAAGCTATGCTTGTCCAACAGACCCCAAGGAACTACTGTCATACACCATCTCTTTGGAAGAGCCAAGCATTCCTGCACAATAGCTAGTCAGGAATGGCAAAGAGAAAACTAGTGATGAGAACCAAGAAATGTCTCATACCTCAAATACAAATGTGCATCTTATATTCTTTTCAAGCATTCAGAATAAGAAAGTTTATTCAATCATTTTAGCAAAACAACACCTATATATGCTCATTAATTTAATCACTGACTCATTTTTTTCTTTTACTTTATTTTTGAAGCCTTCTTTAATATATTGGGTTGGACCAACCCACTTCCTTTTCATTATTCTTATACTTTTTCACACTTAGCTTCTTTTAAAATCCTGAACATTATATAGTGTTAAATGACTTCCTTTAAGTGGCACACTTCAGCCTCTGGGATGTTTAAGTCCCCAGACTCTGAAGAAAAAGAGTTCTGTTGTGAGGAGTTGGTCAAGAATTCAAATTGGACCAAGGTGACTTTGGTAGAGCATTTTGTGGGAGGAGAAAAAAGATTCAAAGCTCTTGCTCTTATTTGGAGTGACCAGTCTAAGCAAAAGGAACCTCCCAACCCAAATGTATTTGTAAAGCCAGAAGCTAGGGCCAGGGCCACTATCACAGCAGCCTGGCCCATGCAGGTTCGCATTGGATTCAGACAGTCGGTAAAGAAACAATGGAGCCAAAAACTGATAGGCCATTTTCTTTAATTCTAGCTTGCACCCGGCGGGCAAGTAAAAACACACACTGGGCTCCAAAACCCACTCACATTCAGTGCTCACAAAGCCACTGACTTATCCGAGTTTCCTAGAATCAAAGGTTTCTAGCTCACCAGCCTTATTCTCCTCAGTTCCCCATCTCCTTCCTTATCCCAGATACAAACTCTGTACAAACTGGCATCTCACTCAGCACTCTGCCATCTTGGCTGCTTCTCCTGGCCACATGACCTCTTTCTGCTCTCTGCTCTGCTCTCTCCTCTAATGTTAATCTCAGGAGCCAAGAGTGCAAGCTCCCGTTCTGCCCCCATTTTATAGTGTAGCTTCACAACCTCTAATCCAATATACAAAATAGGGAAGTCTCTAATACAAAGTCATTTCTCTGAGGCATGATTGGATTGTACTACCCTACATCAAAAAGGGTGGGAAAGGCTTAATCTCAAAACCAAGCCCCAGGCTACAAGGATTCTGCCTGCCCAGAGACACACATTAATATCACCTGGGCAATGGCCTCCACGTGGGCAGCGTCATATTTAACAAAGTGAGCATAATACATTTTATCTGCCCAACAGTATTCTAAACTAGTTAATGAAGAAAGAGGACCATATAAGCATTTTATAAAAAAGCTTCCACTGGTAATAAGTGATAAAATAAATATTGAGATAACAGTATTCTCAAACTCAAGCCCTAACCTCACCACCAGAAAAAAATTATTATTTATGAATATAATTTTTAAAGCCTTCCTTTCATTCTTAAAGAGACTTCTTTATTCCTGGGAGCAAGGTTAAGTTAAGCAACAATGATATATGATGAGGGAAGCTGCAAGAGTAGAGGCAAGGAGAAGAGAAAAACTATGTTGGCTAAAGGAGAGGTGTGAATAAAGGAAATGGATGGGGAAAGTGATGGATTTCAAAGAAGCATCTCTATGGATGATATCCTTCAATGTCCCTTGGAGTACCAACACTGTAACTCTCTTTTACGTACTCTTGGCTTTGAATTTGTTTCCAAGGCACAATAATGTTCTGACACCGAACTACAGAACCTCCAGGTTAACTTGAATTACACAGAAAATGCTAATTTTCCCAATTTCTCTCTGTACATTTTCTTTGAAACCTGTAGAAAATGGCTGGCCATAGTGTAGGTTCTAGAGGCTTGCTCTATTCATCATGAGTATCTGGCATAGTCTAGCACAGGGGTTGGGAACCTATGGCTTGCAATCCAGATTTGACTCGTTTGATGGATGCATCTGGCTCGCAGAAAAATCTTTAAACAAATAATACCTTTAAAAATATAAAACATTCTCAAGTATTAAAATTCATTCATTTCCTACTACTCATGTTCATGCTTACAGGTGGCTGGAGCCAATCACAGTTGTCCTTCGGGACAACACCAAATTTTTATTGGATAATGCTTAATGTACACAGGTCATTGAGAGGTCAGGAAGTAAACTTCCTCCCTTTTAATCAAGTAGTCAGCTAGCTAATTGCAGCAACCCTTTGATGAAGAAGATGGCTAAAAGAAAAAATGATGAGGAGTATCATACTTTTCAGCAGGAATGGACAGAGGAATTAGCCTTTGTGGAGAGAGCAGGTTCTACAGTGTGTCTAATATGCAATGATAAGATTGCATGGATGAAACGGTCAAATATAAAGTGGCACTTTGACACATGCCATACTATATTTGTATCAAAATATCCAGAGGGAGACAGCAGGAAGAAAGCATGTCAACAGCTACTGTGCAGAGTGCTAGCTAGTCAGCAGCAGTTCCATGTTTAGACCCAAAAAAGTGACTGGAATTTGGCTAGCTTTGCTGGTGCTTTAGCAATTGTGAGAAATAGAAAGCCATTCACAGATGGGGAGTATGCCAAAATATTCATGCTTGATGTTGCCAATGAACTTTTTGATGACTTTTCGGATAAAGACAAGATAATCAAATGAATAAAAGACATGCCTCTGTTGGCAGGAACTGTTCACAATCGTACCATCATGATGGCAAATCAAATTGAGGCAATACAAATGAAGGACATAAATGCAGCACCATTCTTTTCTCTAGCACTGGATGAGTCAACAGACGTAAGCCATTCATCCCAGTTCAGCGTGATTGCTAGGTATGCTGTTGGTGACACACTATGTGAGGAAACTCTTGCTGTTTTGCCTATGAAAGAGACAACAAGAGGGGAGGATTTATTCAAGTCTTTCACTGAGTTCACTAAAGAAAAAAAATCTACCGATGGATAAACTTATTTAGATGTCAGTGCTCCATGCATGGTGGGGAAAAACAGAGGATTCATAGCGCTTCTTCATGAACATGAAAAGAGACCCATTCTAAGTTTTCAGTGCATCCTAAATCAGGATGTGTGGTAAGCAGCTTGATGTGGTGTGAGCAGCTTGCTGAGGTGTGCTCAGATGTGTGGTGAGCAGCTTGATGAGGTGATGTCTCTGGTCGTTTGGGTGGTCAACTTTATTGTTGCCTGAGCTTTAAATGATTGCCAGTTTAAAAGACTTCTGGATGAAGTTGGGAATAACTATCCTGGTCTGCTTTTGCACAGCAATGTGCGTTGGTTGTCAAGAGGAAAGGTGCGCAGCCATTTCGCGGCTCGTCTGAGCAAAATCCAGACTTTTCTTGAAATGAAAAACATTGAGCATCCTGAGTTAGCTAAAACTGAGTGGCTCCTTAAGTTCTACTATCTCATGGGACATGACTGAACATAGGAACCAGCTCAGTGTGAAAATGCAAGGCATTGGAAATACAGTCTTATCCCTTCAACAAATAGTGTTTGCATTTGAAAACAACCTAGAACTCTTCATCACCAACATTGAAACAGGTCATTTTCCACACTTTGAGAAACTGGGAGAGTTTAAAAATGCATGCACAGCAAGTGACCCTGCTCAACATCTTGATCTCCAAATGCTAACAAGCTTCATATCTAATCTTCTACCATCATTCAAAGTGTGCTTTGGAGAATTTCATGAGCGTACTTGTCTTTTTAAGTTCATCACCCATCCACATGAGTATGCAGTGGACAGCGCCGACCTGAGTTACATCCCTGGTGTCTCTGTCAGAGATTTTGAGCTACAAGCTGTTGACCTGAAGGCCTCAGACATGTGGGTGAATAAGTTCAAGTCACTGAATAAAGATTTGGAAACACTTGCACGACAGCAAGCAGAGTTGGTGAGCAAACACAAGTGGGGAGAAATGAAAAAACTTCAACCCGCGGACCAGTTGATTGTCAAAACTTGGAACACACTTCCCATCACATACCACACACTGCAGCATGTGAGTATTGCTGTACTGACAATGTTTGGCTCTACATATGCATGTGAGCAGTCTTTCTTACATCTAAAGAACGTTAAGACCAACCTACGATCACGTTTAACGGATGGATCTCAACGCCTGCATGAAGCTTAACCTCACCACATATCAACCAGACTACAAAGCCATCAGCAAAACCATGCAGCACCAGAAGTCGCATTAATAATAAGAAGTACTTTATTCATCACTGGTTAGCAACAGCATAACAATGTTATTAAAAAGAATTCAGAGTGGCATTCAGAAGATGGCAGCGGAGTAGGCGGACGCACAGACACCCAGCTCTCAACACCAAACTGGAATACAAATCAATTTAGAAAAAATCAGCATGAAAAACCAACACTGAACTTCAAGAACAGCTCTCAAAAACCAAGGAAGAAAGAGGAAGCCACAATAATCCTGGTAAGGAGTGCCTGAATCTCCTCTGCTTACAGGAACAGAAGGGGGGGAGGGGGAGGCTGAGAGCCCAGAGAGGATTTCACAGAGGAAAAAGAGCAGAAACTACTGCTCAAAGCCACTTACCTGGCGACCAGGGAGCAAGGTGGGTTGAAAAGACCAGCTTATCTCCCAAGTGGAAAGGACAGGGAGAGGGACAGACTGTGAGGGGCTAAGGTATGCAAGAAACGAAATAAAAATGCTGACTCATTCGTGCTGGAGGCGGCCATAGCTGGGGGAGGGACTGAACCTTTCACAAAACAGAGCTAAAGTGCTTCCGGATCAGAGATCTCCGGACATCTATCCAGCTCCAATCAGCGCAACAAGACACAGCTGAAAACAAGAAGTAGGGAGGAGGGGCAGTAACTCAGGTCTCCATGGAGATCTGAGATACACCTCCCCCTACTGAATCTGAGAAAAAACCCTGCCCCCAGTGAGATTAGTCGGTGGAAGAGACCTTCAGCGTCTCAGGTTACACCCACAGCATTCCTGGTTACAGTTTCAAGGAAGCCCCCTGCTGAGATCAGTTAACAAGACTATCACCTGTTAAGAAAACAAACAAATCAAGACTTCAAAGCTGCCCAAACCCGAAAGTGGATTACAAATAATAGCTGATACCAACCCAAGAAGACCTAGAAATAACACAACTGAAAACTGGAGGCAGACAACACCAAGCCTAGACTCAACCAACTCTACAAATAAAAAAATAAAAAAAGATAAGAAGACAAAGGAGTGCAATCCAAATGAAACCTAAAGAGACACCTTCGAGAGATGAACTGAGTGATATGGAAATAATCAAACTTCCAGATGCGGAGTTCAAAATAATGATTGTAAGGATGCTTAGGGATCTTAGAACAACAATGGAGGGGCAGTTTGAAAACCTAAATAAAGAAATAGCAAACCTAAATAAAGAAATAGCAAGTATAAAAAAGAATCAGTTGGAGACAACAAATAAAATATCAGAAATAAAGACCACAATGGAAGGAATTAAAAACAGGATAGATAGAGCAGAGGATCGAATCAGCGAGTTAGAGGACAACTGGAATGAAGGCATGAAAGCAGAGAAGAAAAGAGAAAAAAGACTCAAAAAGTCAGAGGAAACTCTTAGAGAGCTCTGTGACAACATGAAGAGAAATAACATCCACATCATAGGGGTTCCTGAAGAAGAAGAAAAAGAACAAGGGATAGAGACTTGGTTCAATCATATCATAGCTGAAAACTTCCCTAAATTAATGCAAGAGAAACTCTCACAAATCCAAGAAGCACAGAGGACTCCATTAAAGAGAAACCCAAAGAAACCTACACCAAGACACATCATAATTAAAATACCAAAGCTAAGCAATAAAGAGAAAATATTAAAAGCTGCAAGAGGAAAAAAAGTTATCACCTACAAATGAGCCCCCATAACGATGACATCTGACTTCTCAACAGAAACACTTGAGGCCAGAAGGGAATGGCAAGAAATATTCAAAGTAATGCAGAACAAGAACCTACAACCAAGACTACTTTATCCAGCAAGGCTATCATTTAAAATCGAAGGAGAAAGGGGTCCTGGCCGGTTGGCTCAGCGGTAGAGCGTTGGCCTAGCGTGTGGAGGACCCGGGTTCGATTCCCGGCCAGGGCACATAGGAGAAGTGCCCATTTGCTTCTCCACCCCTCCGCCGCGCTTTCCTCACTGTCTCTCTCTTCCCCTCCCGCAGCCAAAGCTCCATTGGAGCAAAGATGGCCCGGGCGCTGGGCATGGCTCTGTGGCCTCTGCCTCAGGTGCTAGAGTGGCTCTGGTCACAATATGGCGACACCTAGGATGGGCAGAGCATCGCCCCCTGGGGGGCAGAGCACTGCCTCTGGTGGGCGTGCCGGGTGGATCCCAGTGGGGCGCATGCGGGAGTCTGTCTGACTGTCTCTCCCTGTTTCCAGCTTCAGAAAAATGAAAATAAATAAATAAATAAAATCGAAGGAGAAATAAAAAGCTTCCCAGACAAAAAACAACTCAAGGAATTCATTACAACCAAACCAATGCTGCAGGAAATATTAAGGGGCCTGTTGTAAACAGATCAGAGTGGGGAAAAAATACAGAAAAAAAAAAAAGGAATACACCTTTAAAGAAGAAAATGGCAATAAACAACTACATATCAATAATAACCTTAAATGTAAATGGATTAAATGATCCAATCAAAAGACATAGGGTAGCTGCGTGGATAAGAAAACAGGACCCATACATATGTTGTCTACAAGAGACACACCTTAGAACAAAAGACACACATAGATTGAAGGTAAAAGGATGGAAAAAAACGTTTCATGCAAACGGAAATGAAAAAAAAGCTGGGGTAGCAATACTTATATCAGACAAATTAGACTTTAAAACAAAGGATATAGTAAGAGATAAAGAAGGCCACTACATAATGATAAAGGGAGTAATCCAACAGGAAGATATATCTATTATAAATATCTATGCACCTAATATAGGAGCACCCAAATATATAAAACAGACTTTGATGGATTTAAAGGGCGAGATCAACAGCAATACTATAATAGTAGGGGATTTCAATACCTCACTAACATCACTAGATAGATCCTCAAGAAAGAAAATTAACAAAGAAACAGCAGACTTATTGGAAACACTCGATCAACTTAATTTAATAGATATCTTCAGAACCTTTCACCCTAAAGCAGCAGAATATACATTCTTTTCAAGTGCTCATGGAACATTCTCTAGGATAGACCACATGTTAGGGCACAAAAGTGCTCTCCACAAATTTAAGAAGACTGAAATCATATCAAGCACTTTCTCCGATCACAACGGCATGAAAATGAATCACAGCAGAAAAGCTCAAAAATTCTCAAACACATGGAAACTAAATAGCAGGGTGTTAAATAATGAATGGATTAAGAATGAGATCAAAGAAGAAATAAAAAAATTCCTAGAAACAAATGACAATGAGCATACAACAACTCAAAATTTATGGGACACAGCGAAAGCAGTGCTGAGAGGGAAGTTCATAGCACTACAGGCACACTTTCAGAAGCTAGAAAAAGCTCAAATAAACAACTTAACCCTTCATCTAAAAGAATTAGAAAAAGAACAGCAAGTAAAGCCCAAATGTATAGAATGAAGGAAATAATAAAGATCAGAGCAGAAATAAATGACATAGAGGCTAAAGAAACAATACAGAGGATCAATGAAACTAGGAGTTGGTTCTTTGAAAAGGTAAACAAGATTGATGCACCTTTAAGTAGACTCACCAAGAAAAAGAGAGAGAGGACTCAAATAAATAAAATTAGAAATGAGAGAGGAGAAATAACAACTGACACAACAGAAATACAAAATATTGTAAGAAAATACTATGAAGAACTATATGCCAAAAAACTAGACAACCTAGATGAAATGGACAAATTCCTTGAAACATACAATCTTCCAAAAATCAATCTGGAAGAATCAGAAAACCTAAACAGATCGATTACAACAAAGGAGATCTAAACAGTTATCAAAAAACTCCCAACAAAGAAAAGTCCGGGGCCCGATGGCTTCACAACGGAATTCTACCAAATATTCAAAGAAGAACTAACTCCTATCCTTCTCGAACTATTTCAAAAAATTCAAGAGGAAGGAAGACTTCCAAGCTCCTTTTATGAGGCGAGCAAAATTCTGATTCCAAAACCAGGCAAAGACAACACAAAGAAAGAAAATTATAGGCCAATATCTCTGATGAATATAGATGCTAAAATCCTCAACAAAATATTTGCAAACCGGATCCAACCATATATGGAAAAAATCATACACCATGATCATGTGGGATTTATTCTGGGGAGGCAAGGCTGGTACAATATTCGTAAATCAATCAATGTGATTCATCACATAAACAAAAAGAAGGAGAAAAACCATATGATAATTTCAATAGATGCAGAAAAAGCATTTGATAAAATCCAGCACCCATTTATGATCAAAACTCTCAGCAAAGTGGGAATACAGGGAACATACCTCAACGTGATAAAAGCCATCTATGAGAAACCCACAGCCAACATTATACTCAATGGGCAAAAATTAAAAGCAATCCCCTTAAGATCAGGAACAAGGCAGGGGTGCCCCCTTTCACCACTCTTATTTAACATAGTCCTGGAAGTCCTAGCCACAGCAATCAGACAAGAAGAAGAAATAAAAGGCATTCAAGTTGGAAAAGAAGAAGTAAAACTATCATTACTTGCAGATGATATGATATTGTATATAGAAAACCCTAAAGTCTCAGTCAAAAAACTACTGGAACTGATAAATAAATTCAGCAAAGTGGCAGGATATAAAATCAATACTCAGAAATCAGAAGCATTTTTATACGCCAACAATGAACAGTCAGAAAGAGAAATTAAGGAAACAATCCCCTTCACAATTACAACCAAAAAAATAAAGTACCTAGGAGTAAACTTAACCAAGGAGACTAAAGACTTGTACTCGGAAAATTACAAAATATTGATAAAAGAAATCAAGGAAGATACAAACAAGTGGAAGCATATACCGTGCTCATGGTTAGGAAGAATAAACATCATTAAAATGTCTATATTACCCAAAGCAATTTATAAATTCAATGCAATACCAATTAAAATACCAATGACATACTTCAAAGATATAGAACACATATTCCAAAAATTTATATGGAACCAAAAAAGGACACGAATAGCCTCAGCAATCTTAAAAAAGAAGAATAAAGCGGGAGGTATCACACTTTCTGATATCAAGTTATACTACAAGGCCATTGTACTCAAAACAGCCTGGTACTGGCATAAGAACAGGCATATAGATCAATGGAACAGAACAGAGAACCCAGAAATAAACCCACAGTTCTAAACAGGAGGTAAGGAAATACAATGATATTTGACAAAGGAGGTAAGGAAATACAATGGAGTAAAGACAGCCTCTTTAACAAATGGATTTGGGAAAATTGGACAGCTACCTGCAAAAAAATGAAACTAGATCACCAGCTTACACCACTCACAAAAATAAACTCAAAATAGATAAAAGACTTGAATGTAGGCCGTGAAACCATAAGCATCTTAGAAGAAAACATAGGCAGTAAGCTCTCGGACATCTCTCGGAGCAATATATTTGCTGATTTGTCTCCACGGGGAAGTGAAATAAAAGACAGGATAAACAAATGGGACTATATCAAACTAAAAAGCTTTTGCACAGCTAAAGACAACAAGAACAGAATAAAAAGACAAACTACACAATGGGAGAACATATTTGACAATACGTCTGATAAGGGGTTAATAACCAAAATTTATAAAGAACTTGTAAAACTCAACACCAGGAAGACAAACAACCCAATCCAAAAATGGGCAAAAGAGATGAATAGACACTTCTCCAAAGAGGACATACAGATGGCCAATAGGCATATGAAAAAATGCTCAACATCACTAATCATTAGAGAAATGCAAATTAAAACCACAATGAGATATCACCTCACACCAGTCATAATGGCGCTTATCAACAAAACAACACAGAATAAGTGCTGGCGAGGATGTGGAGAAAAGGGAACCCTCCTGCACTGCTGGTAGGAATGCAGACTGGTGCAGCCACTGTGTTAAACAGTATGGAGATTTCTCAAAAATCTGAAAATCGAACTGCCTTTTGACCCAGCTATCCCACTTTTAGGAATATACCCCAAGGACACCATAGAACGGCTTGAAAAGGAGAAATGCACCCGCATGTTCGTGGCAGCATTGTTCACAATAGCAAAGATCTGGAAACAGCCCAAGTGTCTGTCAGATGACGAGTGGATTAAAAAACTTTGGTACATATATACTATGGAATACTACTCAGCCATAAGAAATGATGACATCGTATCATTTACAATAACATGGATGGACCTTGACAACATTATATGGAGTGAAATAAGTAAATCAGAAAAAAAACTAAGATGAATCCATACATAGAAGGGACATAAAAATGAGACTTAGAGACATGAACAAGAATGTGATGGCAACAGGGGCGGGGGTTGGGGGAGGGGGGATGGGGTGAAGAAGGAGAGAGGGGTTAGGGGAGGGGAGGGGCACAAAGAAAACAAGATAGAAGGTGACAGAAGACAATTTAACTTTGCAGGAGGGGTATACAGCACAATCAAATGTCAAAATAATCTAGAGATATTTTCTCTCAACATATGTACCCTGATTTATCAATGTCACTGTATTAAATTTAATAATAATAATAAAAAAAAGAATTCAGAAACTTATTGTACTTTAAAAGTGTTGGTCTTATATAAAATGCACACATTTACTTGTATTTAGTGTTAAACATATTGTATGGCTCTAACGGAATTACATTTTAAAATATGTGGTATTCATGGCTCTCTCAGCCAAAGAGATTCATGCCCCCTGGTCTAGCAGATTTCCCACTATTTTCTTTGTAATGATATTTTATATCAATAATTAAGTCATTATTTGGAGTTTACTTTGTGCTATAACATATGAATCTAAATGATTTACTTCAATTTGGTATTCATTTACTCCAATAGCATATATTAAGTAATTTTGAATACCCACATTTTCTAAGAAAAAACTATTAGAAAGAGTAACAAAAGGTTATAGTTCTATACCCAACTTCTGACAACAGTGGGCTATATGACTTTGGACAACTCATTTTGTTTTGATAGCCATCACTCTATGCATTGCTAAAATGAGGAGATTAGATTAAGTTGTCTTCCAGAATAAACATTTGATGATTTTTTAAAAAAATTATAACCTTTTCTCAAGAAAAGATAGGTACTCCATGAGCACTCATCTGGAACATAGTAATCTACCATTTTGGTTGTTGCTATTTGCATTTTTCAGATAACTTAAATAAAAACCTTTGGTGACAAAGCCATTCTAAAATATGGGAATCCAACATATTTACTTTATTTAGAAAGGCTGCACAGGATACACCTGGCTCATATGAATGGTGCCTAATAGGCTATAAATAATTTTTGACCACTTGAACTTGTTCATATTGGTATGACCCCCATCAGGACTCTATAACTGTGGAATCATATGTATATCCATGAACCATTTCATAAATGAAAAGGATATTTCCCCTAATTAAGGAGAGGAAGCATGGTAAAGTGGAGCAGTGATATGTTACATATTTTGTGAATTCGTGATTTGATTGGTTGCTGTACTAAATCACCCACAGCCTAGTTCTTTCACTTTCTCCTTTTGAGTTAAAAGACCCTAGAAGCCCCAGCTTTGAATTACTTGTGTAAGCATCAATTTTGCTCCACTCTCTTCCACCCACACTCAACCTCACTCAGCAGCACTTTCTACTATATTCACATTCTCCTCTATTACATCCCATTCATATTTTCCAGTCAAAATCATTTTTCCTATTACCCTAAATACTCAATGATTTTTCATTTCTGTGGATTGTTAGCCCAGAATCCAGATTCTTTGAGAAGTTTTTCCTTTTTGATAACAATTGCTGCTGCTGTTGCTGCTTTTACTGCTGCTACTACTGTCACCGGCACCACCAATATCATAAACTGAGCTCTTCTATGTGATTGACACTATTTTTCATCTTGCAGTAAGGCTACACAAGTCTGAATCTTATCTCTGTCACTTACTATCTGTGTGACTTTGCTTAAGTCACTTAATCTTTCAGGGGCAAAATTACGTTAACTGGAAATTGGAAATATTAATAATATATATTTCATGGGGGTTTTTTGAAGTATAATGCAAAGTGATTAGAACTATGCCTGGCACATAGCAAACTTCTCATAAATGTTAGGTAAAATGATACAGACATATCTTGGAGATATTGTAGGTTTAGTTCCAGACCATTGCAATAAAACAAATATCACAATAAAGCAAGTCACACAACACTTTTGGTTTCCCAGTGCATACAAAAGTTATATCTATACTATATTTTAGTCTATTTGTGTTCAATAGCATTATGTCATTATGTCTAAAAAAGTATATAACTTAATTTAAAAATTCTATTGCTAAAAATGGTTACCATCATCTGAGCATTCAGTAAGTTGTAAACTTTTAGCTGGTAAAATGTTTTGCTTTAATGTTGATGGCTGCTAACTGACCAGGGTGGTGGTTGCTAGAGGTTGGGTGGCTGTAGCAATTTCTTAAATTAAGACAAAAATAAAGGTTGCTGTATGAATTGACTTTTCTTTTTTTTTAATTATTGGTTTTTTTTGTTTGTTTTGTTTTTAACTTTATTAATTTTAGAGAGGAGAAAAAGAGAGAGAAAGAGAGAGAGAGCAAGAAAGGGGGAGGATCAGGAAGCATCAACTCGCATATGTGCTTTGATCAGAGAAGTGCAGGATTCAAACTGGCAATCTCACCATTCCAGGTTGATGCTTTATCCACTGTGCCACCACAGGTCAGGTGAATTGACACTTTTCTTTACTAATGATTTTTCTGTAGCATGTGATTATCCATGGTGCAATTTCTTTCAGAAATGTAGTCAATCCGTTCAAATACCAATTCTGATTTGCAAACTAAGTTGATATAATATTCTAAATATTTTGTTTTCATTTCAACAAACTTCACATCTTCACAAGAATTATAATCAATCACAAGAAACTACTTTTTTGCTCATCCGTAAGAAGCAACTCCTCATTCATTAAAATTTTAATTAAAGTTGCAGCAATTCAGTCACATATTTAGACTTCATGTCTAGTAACAATTCTCTTGCTATTTCCACTACATCTATAGTTCCTTCTTCCATTGAAGCTTAAACCCAAGTCATCTATGAAGGTTAAAACCAACTTATTCCAAACTCTTATTAGTGTTGATATTTTGACCTCTTCCCATGAATCACAAATGTTTGTAATGACATCTAGAACAGTGCATCTCTTTTAGAAGGTTTCAACTTTATTTGCCCAGATCTATCAGATGAATTACTCACAAAATGTATTTCTTAAATAATAAGACTTAAAATTACTCCTTAATCTATGGGTTATACAATGATGTTAGCAGGCATGAACACAACATTAGTCTTATTGTCCATCTTTATTAGAGCTCTTAGATGACCAGGTGCATTGTCAATGAGCAGTAACATTTTGAAATGAATCTTTTTCTCCCCTATGAACAGTAAGTCTCAACAGCAGGCCTAAAATATTTAATAAACAATATTTAAACAGATGTATTATCATCCAGGTTTTTTGTGCTACTTACAGAGCAAAGGCAGAATAGATTTAGCATAATTCTAAAGGGCCCTGAAGTTTTCAGAATAGTAAATGAACACTGGCTTCAACTTAAAGTCATCAGCTGTACTAGTCCCTGACATGAGAGTTTGTCCTTTGAAGCAAGGCATTGACCTTTTCTTTCTAACTATAAAAAGTCTAGACGGCTTTTACTTTTATTATAAAGCTGTTCTGTCTACATTGAAAATTTGTTGTTTAGTGTAGCCACCCTCAGTCAACTTAGCTAGATCTACTGTATAACTTGCTGCGACTTCTTCATCAGCACTTTTCTGCTCTAGCTTTCACTTTTTATGTTATGAAGATGGATTTTTTTCTTAGAATTAAAGAGAATTAAGTGGGAAGATTATGGCAGAATAATGGTAGCATTAGAGATACCTCTGATTATTCCCCTTAAAATTTCAAAAAATTGAACAGCTATAATGCAGAGAAGCAACCTCAGGTGGGTTTGCAGGCATGCCTGAAGATCCACACTTCAAATGGATTAAAGGTGGGAAAGGTTGAGAAGGGAGTTGGAAGAAAAGATGTACTCAAGGTCAGCTCCAGAGATGAAAAATCCCAGACTGTCTGGGATTTTGTCCACTGGGGCTCTGGAGAGAAAGAAAGTCCAGATTTACTGAGTTTTTCTTTTCTGCCTGGGCTATGGGAAAAAAGGAAGCTCAGAGGTCTGAGTTTTATCTGTCAGGGCTAGAGACAAGAGGAAGTTTGGACTGTAAAGGTTTTATCTGCCAGGCCTACAAAGAGGGAAGAAGCCTGGAGTGCATTGGGTTTTCTTCTGTGGGGAGAAGCAGTGAGATTGAAGGGCAGAGACAATGATACTAAACCAAAGCTGCAGCAAAATGAGGGGTCACATCCTGTGTTTCTAGGGTCTGCCCATACCTAGCATTTGGCACAGAGACAGAAAAAAACCAAAGTGCAATTCCCCAAACTTCTCATATCCCACTTCCCTCACCTCATGGGGTACAGAGTATCAGAGACAAGTCACTTTCCTCACCTCATGGGGTGCAAAGTATCAGAGACAAGTCCCACATCTAATTCTCCAGAGATACTCTCTCCCCTGAAACAAAAAGAGGTGTTTCATGTCCTGTACCCTCATCTGTTGAGAGAGGGGAAGAGTGCTTGAAGGTCTGAGATCACCACTGCTAAAGCCATAAAGCCCAAATGCCCCAATCACTAACACAGCTGCAGCCTTGTTAAATCATTGAAACAGAAACATGTCAGTGGAGGTCAGCCCATATTTCAGAGCTAAAACTTGTAACACAGTGACAGCTACTGGAAGAAATCAAAGAAACTGCTCAAAACTGAATTTTTTTATTTTTTACTCTTTTCTTCTTTTAAATTTTATTTTATAAAATTTTTATGTTTTTTATTCTTGTTTTTGTGCATGTTTTGTATGTTTTTGATATTTTTGTTTTACTCTTTGTTTTTTGAGTTTTTCATTTTTTCAATTTAAATTTTTATATTTTTCATTGTATTTATCACTTTTACAACTTATTATTTTAGATGTTTTTTCTTAGACCTTTTTAACAATACCACAATCAAATGACTTCAAGAAAGAAAAAATAAAATACCTTGGCAACATATGACATAAAAGTAGTTTTAAAAAAGTATCACCAGAAAAAAATATCAATCACATGGGCCTTAGAGTTAAATGATAGAGAATTCAAAATTGAAGTTCTGAAAATATTCAACAAGAGCTGAGAAAATGGCCCTGGCCGGTTGATTCAGTGGTAGAGTATTGGCCTGGCATATGGAAGTCCCAGGTTTGATTCCTGGCCAAGGCAGACATGAGAGGCACCCATCTGCTTCTCCACCCATCCTCTTTCCTTTCTATCTTTCTCTTCCTCTACTGTAGCCAAGGCTCTATAGCTGTAAAGTGGGCCCAAGCACTGAAGATGGTTCCATAGCTTCCACCTCAGGCACTAGAATGGCTCCAGTTGCAGTGGAGCAATGTCCCAGATAGGCAGAGCATCGACCCCTGGTGGGCTTACAGGGTGGATCTTAGTTGGGTGCATGCAAAAAGTCTATCTCTCTGCCTTCCAGCTTCTCATTTTAGAAGAATACAAGAAAAATAAAGAGGTGAGAAAACACCAATAGGAAACCCAATGGGCTCAGAAAACAAAACAAATACTTCACCAAGTAGATTGAAACTTTAATAACAGAAATGAAGAACTCAATATATGAAATAAAAATTGAGGTAGCAAGTTTTGCTTATAGAATAAGCCACATAGAGAAAAGAATCAGTGACATTGAAGACAGGCAACTGGAGATCCTACACAAAGAAGAGGAGAGAGACTCACAAATGTAAAAATAAGAGAGCTCTACAATAATTGTCTGACTCCATCAGAAAGAGTCATATTAAAATAATAGTTATATTAGAAAAAGAAAAGAGAGAAAGAGAATGCAGAGCTTATTGAAACAATAATTGATGCAAACTTCCCAAGCCCATGGAAAAGATTAGGTTCTTGAATCCAAGAAGTAAACAAAATGTCAAGTTACCTCAATCCAAACAGACCTTCTCCAAGACACATCATAATAAAATTGTCAAAAAATTAATGATAAAGAAAGAATCCTCAAGGCATGTAGGGAAAGAACATAAAATACAAAGAAAGACACATGATATTATCCTCAGACTACATAGCAGAGAGTATAAAAGCCAGAAGAGAGTGGACTCAAACATTCAAAGTACTGAATGAAAGGAATTACCACTCAAGAATATTATATGCATCAAAGTTACCCTTCAAATATAAAAGACAAACAAAAGCTGTTGCAGACACACAGAAGCTGAAGAAATCTATTACCAGAAAATCCCTACAGCAGGAAATAATCAAGGTTATTAACTAGATTAAAAAACAAAAAAAAATTAAAATAAACTACAAATAAAAGCTCCAAGGTCACAATAAAACAAGGACAATCTGTGCAATACCAAAAAAGGAGAGAAGATAAATATCCGCAAGAGCAAAGTAGATGGAGGGCAGAAGCACTAATAAGACAAAGAACCCTTGTATAAATGACAATTTTTCTCTTAATAACCTAATGGCAACCACCCACCCACACACAAAAAAAATTTAATGAAAAAATAGCTTAAAAAAAGAAAGAGGGGAAAGAAGTATGGAATACCACCAAACATAAATAAAAGACAGAAACATAAAAGGGAAGAACCAAATGAGACACAAAGCTATCAGAAAAAAAAATAAAATGACTATAAGACATCCTCAAGTGTCAATATTTAACTTAATAAAATAAAGAGGTATAGAATAGCAAATTGGAACAAAACCCAATGGTATGTTGTCTTGAAGAGACATGTCTAAGTATAAGGACAAAAATACATTCAGAGTGAAAGTTTGGATAACAATACTCCAAACAAATGATAGCCAAAGAAAAGCAGGTATAGTCATATTAATAGCTGACAATGCTGACTTCAAGACAACAGAGTTAACCAGAAACAAAGATGGGTATTTTATAATAAAAAAGGGAACATTGTATCAAGAAGAGATAAAACTTCTTAATATATATGCACCAAATGTAGAAACACCAAAATATATGACATCTACAAACTAATATAAAAATAGAAACAGACAAAAACATAGTCATACTTAGATATCTCAACACACAATTAACAATTTAGATAGATCATCCCAACAGAAATATTGGGCTTAAATGACACACTAAACCAAATTGACATAATAAACATTGACAGAACATTTTATCTCAGAACATCAGATTATACATTCTGTTTTAGGGTGCATGAAACATTCTAAAGGATAGAGCATATGTTGAGCCACAAAACTAAACATCAACAACTTCAGGATGATTGAAATTATACCAAACATATTTTCTGAACAGAAGTCTTTGAAATTAGAATTCAGCTGCAAAGAGGAAATAAAGAAACCCACACAGATGTGAAAATTAAACAAAATACCTATAGAAAATGACTGAGTCAAAGAAAAAATAAAACCAGATGTTAAAAGATATATTCAGACAAACAAGAATGACAACATGTCATATCAAAATTTCTGGGATGTAATAAAAACAGTAATAAGAGGAAAGTTTATATCATTATAGGCTTATATCAAGAAACAAGAGAGATTCCAAGTAAACGACCAAATATGACATCTTAAAGAACTAGAAAAAAGAGACCAAAGGCAATGCAAAGTTAGTAGAAAACAAGGAAAGTAAAAACTAGTGTAGAACTAAATGAAATAAAGAACAAAAACACTATAGAAAAAATTAATACCACAATAAGCTGGTTCTTTAAGAAGATCAATAAAATTGATAACCCTGGCTAGACTCACTAAGGAAAAAAGAGAAAGCACTCATTTAGACAAAATTCAAAAAAAGAGGAAAAATTACCACAGATTATCATAGATAATTATGTATTATCTATATAAATCTATGTATTATCATAGATATATAAAGGATCATACTAGAATACTGTAAAAAATTATATGCTACCAAATTCAAAATCTCAAATGAAAAAGGAGTAATTACTACATGCATCATAGATAGACAAAGGATTATAGTAGAATATTATAAAGATTATATGACACCAAATTAAAAAACCTAGAAGAAATAATAAAATTTCTAGAACTATATAATCTTTCTAGAATGAGTAATGAAAAACTGGAAAACCTAAATAGACTCATACGTAGGGAAGAGAAAAAACAACTATCAAAATCCTCCACAAAAAGAAAGGTTCAGGACCAGATGGCTACATTTGTAAATTCTAACATACATTTAAAGAAGATTTGGTACCTATCCTTCTCAAAGTCTTCCAAAAAATAGAAAAAGCACTACTCCCAAACACTATTATGAGGCAAACATAACCCTGAAATCAAAACCTGGCAAGGACAACACACAAAAAAGAAAACCACAGAGTAATATCTCTAATAAATACAGGTGCAAAAATTCTAAACAGAATACTACAAAATTGAATACAACATAGTAAAAAAAAAAAAAACATCACAATCAAGTAGGATTCATTCCAGGGATACAAATATAGTTCAACATACATAAATACATGTGGTGTATCTATGTAATACACCACATCAAAAAAAACAAACAAACCAGATATCATATGATCTTATCAGAAAAGGCATTAAATAAGATACAACATCCCCTTTATGTTTATTTAAAACAATAAAATAGGTATAGAAGTAAAGTACCTCAAAATATTAAAGGTCATATATGACAAACCATCAGCTAATATCAAATGGTGAAAAATTGAAGGCTTTTCCTCTAAAATTAAGAAGAAAAAAAGAGTGCCCACTCTCTCCACTCTTACTCGACATAGATCTAGAAGTTTTAATTGAGCAATCAGGCAAGAGAAAGAAATAAAAGGTATCCATATCAGGAAAGAAGTAAAGGTGTCACTTTTTGCAGATGACATAATCCCATATATAGAAAATACCAAAGACTCCACCAAAAATCTACTAGAAATAATGAACCAATAGAGTAAAGTCATAAGATACAAAATCAATATCTAAAAGTCTCTTGTTTTCTTAAGCATCAACAATGAAACTTTAGAAGCTGAATTTTAAAAAAATCTTTTTACAATTGCAACAAAAACAACAAAATAACCCTAAGAATACCCTTACAATAGGATGTAAAAAACTTACATACTGAAAACTAAAAGCATTATTGAAAGAAATGGAGAAAGATACAAGAAATGGAAAAATATTCTATGTTCATAGGTTAGAAGGAACAACATAGCTAAAATGACCATATTACTCAAAACAATATGCAAAGTTAATGTAATCCCCATCAAAATCCCAATGTCATTTTTTAAAGAAATATTTCAACAATATACCAATGTTTGTAATGGAACAATAAAATATCCTGAATAGCCAATGAAATCTTGAAGAAAAATGATGAAGATATGACAGCAGAGTAATGGTGCCATGAGAGATACTCCTAATCTGTCCCTTTGAAATTTTGAATAAATTAAACAACTATAAAGCAGCAAAGGAAACTTAACTTAATAAGCTCAGAAAACAAATTACTGGACAATACAAATACCTCACCAAGGAGATTGAAACTTTAAAAACAAAGATGAAAAACTCAATATGTGAATTGAAGACTGAGGTAGCAAGTTTATGTAATAAAACAAGGCAGATAGAGAAAAGAATCTGTGACATTGAAGGCAGGTTGCTAGAGATGCTACAGAGAGAAGAGGAGAGAGATTCACGCATTAAAAAAACTAAGAGAGCTCTACAAGAATTGTTTGACTCTATCAGAAAAAGCAGTATAAGAATAATGAGAATATTAAAAGAAGAAAGAGGGAGAAGTAAATGGAGAGCCTATTCAAACAAATAATTGATGAGAATTTACCAAACCCATGGAAAGAGTTAGAGGCTCAAATCAAAGAAGAAAACAAAACTCTGACTTACCACAACCCAAACAGACTTACTCCAAGAAACACTATAATAAAATTGTCAAAAATCAATAACAAAGAAAGAATTATCAAGGTAGCTAGGGAAAAGAGACTATAACATATAAAAGAAAGCTCATTAGGTTATCATCAGATTTGTTAGCTGACTCTTTACAAGCCAGAGGAAAGTGTACACAAACATTCAAAGCATTAAGAAAAAGAAATTACCAGACAAAAATACAGTATCCATCAAAGGTATCCTTCAAATATGAAAGAGAAATAAAAACATTTACAGACATAGATAAACTGAGGGGATTTATCACCAGAAAAACCCCACTTCAGGAAATATTCAAAGGGGTTATTCAACCAACAGAAAAAAAGCAAAGCAAATCAAAACTAAAAGTAAAAGCTCCAACAAGATTACAATAAAAACAAGGATAATCTGTGACAATAATAACACAAAAGGGGAGAGAATAAAAATCTGCAATAACAAAACAGGATGGAGTGCAGAAGCAGTAAAAAGACAAAGAACTCTTATATAAATAAGCACTTTTTTAACCTAAAGGTAACCACCCAGAAAAAAGTCATTACTGAAACATAAAGCTTTAAAAAAAAAAGAAAGACAGGAAAGAAGTATGGAATACCACCAAAAACAACTGACAGAAACAAAAAAGAGAGGAACCAAACAGGACACAGAGCTACCAGAAAACAAAACATAAAATGGCTATAGAAAATTCTCAAGTGTTAATAATTATTTTAAATATAAATGGACTAACTTCACCAATAAAAAAGCACAGAGTAACAGATTAGATCAAAAAACAAAACCCAAACATATACTGCCTTTGAGAGACACATCTAAGCTGCAAGAACAAAAGTAGATTCAAAGTAAAAGGTTGGAAAATGATTCTCTAAGCAAATAATGTCCAAAGAAAAGCAGATGTAGCCATACTTATATCTGAGAACACTGACTGCAAAACAAAGGAAGGTAATCAGAGAAAAAGATGGAAATTTCATAATGAAAAAGGGAACATTATAAAGACATAATATTAAAAAGACATAACACTTCTTAATATATATGCCCCCATTTAGAGAGCATCAAAATATATAACACATCTACTAAATGATCTATTAATAGAAGCAGACAAAAACACAATCATACTTGAAGATTTCAAATCACCATTGACAGCTTTAGACAGATAGATTATCCAAACAGAATATCAATAAGGAAATATCAGCTTTAAATGACACTCTGGACCAAATGGACATAATAGACTTTTATATGACATTTTATCCTTAAAATGTCAGATTATACATTCTTCTCCAGTGTGAATGAAACATTCTCAAGGATAGACCATATGAAAGGCCACAGAACTAACATCAACAAATTCAAAAAAATTGAAATTATACCAAGCATAATTTTTGATGATAAGGCTTTGAAATTAGAATTAAACTATAAACAAAAAAGTAAAGAAATCCACAAAAATGTGGAAATTAAACAACATGCTTATAAAAAATGACTGAGTCACAAAAGAAATAAAATCAGAAATCAAAATATAAATATATATACAGAAAAAAATGACAACATGACATATCAAAATTTCTGGGATGCAATCAAAGCAGCCACACATGGAAAGTTTATATCATTACAGACTTATATCATGAAACAAGAAAGATCTCAAGTAAACAACCTAAAATCACACACCTAAGGAACTAGAAAAAGGAGAATAAAGGCAACTCAAAGTCATCAGAAGAAAGAAAATAGTAAAAATTATAGCAGATCTAAATGAAATAGAGAAAAAACTATAGGAAGAAATTAATATAACAAAAACCTGGTTCTTTGAAAAGATACATAAAATCAACAAACCACTGGCTAGACTCACTAAAGAAAAAAGAGGAAGAACTCATATAAACAAATTCCAAAATGAAAGAGGAGAAATTACCTCAGACAACATAGATATACAAAAGATCATAGTAGAACATTATGAAAGATTATACTCCACCAAATTCAACAACCTAGAGGAAATGGGTAAATTTCTAGAACTATCCCATTTTCCTAGACTGAGCCACATAGGAAAACCTAAATAGACCTATAATCAGAGAGGAAATAAAAACATCTATCAAAAACCTCTTCCAAAACAAAATTCCAAGACTAGATGGTTACATTAGTAAAATCTACAAACATTTAAAGAACATTTGATACCCATACTTCTCAGTCTTCCAAAAAACAGGGGGAAAAGCAATACTCAACACATTTTATAAGGCCAACATAACCCTAAAACCAAAACCTGGCAAGGGCAACACATACAAAAAATATCTACAGACCAATATCTCTAATGAACAAGGATAAAAAAAAATCCTGAACAAAATACTAGCAAATTTAATACAATAACACATTAAAAAAATAATACCTCACAATCAAGTGGGATTCATTCCAGGGGCACAAAGATGGTTTAACATACAGAATTTGATTAACATAATATACCACATCAACAATGCAAAGATAAAAAATTATATGATCTTATCAATAGATGCAGAAAATGCATTAAATAAGATGCAACATACCTTTATGTTAAAAATACTCAATAAAATTGGAATAAAAGGAAAGTATTTCAACATAATAAAGGCCATATGTGACAAACCATCAGCTAATATCATACTGAATGGTGAAAAAATGAAGGCTTTTTCTCTAAAATCAGGAAGAAGACAAGGCTGCCCACTCTTTCCACTCTTATTCAATATAATTCTAAAAGTTTTAGCCAGAGTGATCAGAAAAGAAAAAAATAAATAAAAGGCATCCATATCAGGAAAGGGGAAGTAAAGGTATCACTTTTGCAGATGACATGATCATGTATATAGAAAACCCCAAAGACTCCACAAAAATCTTAGAAACAATAAACCAATAGAGTAGTATTGCAGGATACAAAATCAGTATACAAAATCTGCTGCTTTTCTATATTTAAACAATCAACTTTGAAAAAAGAACCAAAAGCAAACAAAAAAAATTTATTTTACAATTGCAAAAAAACAAATAGTAAACTATCTGGGAATAAACATAACAAAGAATGTGAAGGGCCTATAAACTGAAAACTACAAAACATTATTGAAAGAATTTGAAAAAGACACAATGAAATGGGAAAATATTTCATGTTCATGGATTTAAAAAATTTAACATAGTTAAAATGAGCATTTTATCCAAAGCAATATACAAATTTAATGCAATCCCCATCAAAATCCCAATGTCATTTTTTTAAGGAAATAGAATAAATAATCAGGTTTGTATGGAACCATAAAAAATCTCAAATACCCAAAGCAATCCTGAGGAGAAGGAACGAAGCCAGAAGTATCACACTATGTGACTTGAAATTATACCACAGTGATACAATAATCAAAACAGTATGGTATTGACAGAAAAACAGACACACAGACCAATGAAACAAAATTGAAAGACCAGAAATAAAACCACATATATATGCACAAATAATCAGTAAATGTTTCTGGGAATATTGGAAAGCCACATATAAAGGAATCAAACCTGACAACAGTGTGTCCCTCTGTTCAAAATTAATTCAAAATGAATCAATGACCTAGTAGAAGAATTGGAACAATGAATTACATAGAATAAACCAAAGGTACTAAACTCATGGACCTTGGCTATAGAGGACAATTTATGAAATTGAACCTAAAGGCAAGGGTAGTAAAGGCAACAATAAATGAATGAGACTATATTAGACTAAAAAACTTCTGCACAGCAAAAGAAACTGTGAACAAAACAAACAGATAACCAACCAAAGGGGATTATTATACAATGTGTTCGTAAAGTCATGGTGCACTTTTGACCGGTCGCAGGAAAGCAACAAAAGACGATAGGAATGTGAAATCTGCACCAAATAAAAGGAAAACCCTCCCAGGTTCTGTAGGATGATGGGGCAGCATGTGCGCATGCACAGATTCTACCATGTAACACCATGTATACAGCGGAGCAGCCCACGGCCATGCCAGTCGAGATGTTGGATGGTACAAGGGAAAGTTCAGTGTGTTCTGTGGCTCGCTAAATTCGAATCCATGACCAAATTGCAACATGAATATCAGCGCGTTTATAACAAAGCGCCTCCACATAGGAATAACATTACTCAGTGGGATAAGCTGTTGAAGGAAACCAGCAGTTTGGTGGAGAAACCCCGTTCTGGTAGGCCATCAGTCAGTGATGAGTCTGTAGAGACTATACAGGATATCTACCCAAGGAGCCCTAAAAAATCTGTGCGTGAGCCCACATCAAACTGCACTGAAAAGGTATAAAACTGGGAGAGTTTTTCTTTTATTTGGTGCAGACTTCACATTTCTATAGTCTTTTGTTGCTTTCCTGTGACCTTTCAAAAGTGCACCATGACTTTACAGACACACTGTATTTGCAATCAACAGCTCTGACAAGGGATTAATATCCAATGTATATAAAAAACTCACAAAGCTCAACAACAAGCAAGCCAACAATCCAATTAAAAAATGGGGAGAGGACCTTAACAGACACTTCTTTTAAGAAGACACACAGATGTTCAACAGATATATGAAGAAATGCTCATCTTTTCTAGTCACTAGAGAAATGCAAATCAAAGCTACAATGAAATACTATCTCACACCTGTTAGATTGGTTATTATCAACAAGATAGGTAATAACAAATGTTAAAGAGGTTGTGGAGAAAAAGAAACCCTCATTCACTGCTGTTGGTAATGTAAACTGGTACAGCCATTATGGAAGAAAATATGGTCATTTCTCATAAACTAAGAATAGAACCACCATATGACTCAGCAATCCCTTTACTGGGTCTCTACCCCCAAAACTCAAAAACATTGGTACGCAAAGACATCTGCAACCCCATGTTCATTGCAGCACTATTCAAAGTGGCCAGGACATAGAAACAACAAAAGTGTCCTTTGAGAGAGTATTGGATAGTAGTATTGGATAAAAGATGTAGTACATATATACAACGGAATTCTACTCATCCATAAGAAATGATGACTTATTGTCATTTACAAGAATATGACTGGACCTTGAGAACATTATACTGAGTTAAATAAGTAAATTGAAAACACTAAGAACTATATGTTTTCACACATAGGTGGAATAAAAAAACCCTGAGAATTATGGACATAGGTAAATTGAAGTAATGACCAGGGGAGGAGAATGTCATGTTGTTGTAGGGAAAGAGAGTAAAGAAGGACAAGTATATGGTGACAGAAAATGATTAGAGTTTGGGTGACGGGTACACTACATAACCAACAGTTTAAATGATATAAAATTGTTTACTTGAAACCTATGTACTCTTATTGATCAATGTCACCTCTTTAAATGTATTTTTAAAATAAATTAAATTAAAAAAATAAAATTTTTGTGTTACACCCATTTTTCTGCCACAGCACACTAGTTGGAAAAAAGAAAAGGAGAATTAAAGAGAGAACCTTGCCCTGGATTAGATTTTGGCTTAAGGTAATGTTGTGGTTTCTTTGATCTATTCAAACCATTAAAACAGTCTTCGTATCAGCAATGTTTTCTTTTTTATCATTCATTTGTTCAATGGAGGAGCACTTTTAAATTTCTTCAAGAATTCTTCCTTTGCATTTACAACTTGGTTAATGTTCGGCACAAGAGGCCCTAGCTTTCAATCTATCTTGGCTTTTGATAGATTGGAGGCTAGAGAGGAGGGAGAGAGATGGAAGAACAACTGGTCAATGGAGCGGTCACAGAACACTCAAATATGGATTAAGTTTGCTCTCATATACACTGTGGGGCAAATGTAGGTTTACAGTTGTGAGTACATGAAACAGTTTATTCTTGTGTTATTATTTATTAATTATTGTATTATTTTACTATGAACAACTGTAAGCCTACATTTGCCTCACTCTTCATAGGTGCAGTTCATGGTGCCCAAAACAATTACAATAGTGACATCAGAGATCACTGATCACCATAACAAATATAATAATAATGAAAAAGTTTAAAAAGTGAGAATTACCAAATGTGACACAGAAATGTGAGTGAGAAGATGCTGTTGGAAAAAAAAAACCGTCAATAACCTTTCTCAACACAGGGTTGCCACAAACAGTTGTGAAAAGTGCAATATCTGCCAAGTGACATAATGTAAAAGCACAATGAAACATGCCTGTATTGATGATGACAGTGGTGTCTCCATTGAGGAAACTGAGCTTCAGAGAAGTTAAATTATGTACTAAAGTGTCCAAGGTATTCACTGATGCCTAATTACATATTCAAAATTTTAATTGCTTTAAATAACAATAGTTTTATACAGTTTATGATTTTGGGTTCCAAGGGTTAGGGCCTGACTTAAAAAAATTTTTTTTTCTGTTCTATATAGCATGCATTGACTGGAGCCACCAGAGATGGCTGGGCTGGGAAGGAGAGTCCAATATGGCTTTATTCACATATTGGGCAATAAAGAAATGGTAGAAATGATAGAAATGTTGGAGCCTGGGGTCAGCTGAGCACCTATTCATCTCCACAGAGCTGCAGGTCCTCTCCATATGCTCCCCCTATCAGGCTAGTCAGACTTTTATAAGGATGCTCAGGGTTCTAAGAGACCAAGCAGGTAGCTGCCAGCCCTCCAAATGGCTAATCCTGAACTGGGATAGAGTCACTTCTGCATTCTATTGGTCAAAATAAAGTTCAATCCATATTTAAGAGGAGGTGATTACACTCTACCTCTTATTGGTAGGAGCCTCAAAACACATGGGGCAATCTTTAATCTAATTAACCAAAATTCCTCACTGGTAAGTGAAATTTAAACCAGACATTACTTAATAAAGCATAATATCCAGCACCCATTGTACATTCCAAAAGCGATGGCGATTAATAAATGTAAATCTATATCTATCTGAATCCACATAATATGCTCTCAGCCCTATAATCTTCCCATGTCATAGAGATAATACTTTGATTAACATACCACTTGTATTTCAGCAAGCTTTTATCAAGGACTGCCCATGAATATATCTTATTTTCTTACCCAAATTGAAATTTCCCAGAGATTGGGATATCACTTTATTTTTATTAAATTTCTCACTGTGTCTAAAATAATGCAAGACATTTAATAATAATGCAACAAAATCATTCAAAAATGTTTTTAGTCACAAAACACTAAAAAGTAGTAATTTTAATAAGGGTGTTATTTTAAAGCACATGTTCATTTATTCACTTCTTTAATGAATGTGTAAGTGGAGAAAATTCATATTCTATATAGAAAGACTAAGTACAATTATATAAATACAGAGAATGTTACTGTTGAAAGGGAATATAATGTTATCAAGGTCCATCCATGTTGTCATAAATGATCTTATTTCATCATTTAATATTGCTGAGTAGTATTCCACAGTATATATGTACCACATCTTCTTTATCCAATCCTCTATTGAAAGGCATTTTGGCTGTTTCCATGTCTTGGCCACCATGAACATAGATTTACTACAATGTGGATGGACCTTGATAATATTGTACTGAGTGTAATAAGTAAATCAGAAAAAACTAAGAACTCTATGATTCCATACATAGGTGAGACACAAAATTGAGACTCGTGGAAGTAGAGAAGAGTGCAGTGGTTACCAGGGGGAGGGGAAGAAAAGGGAGGGAGGGGGTGGGGGGAGGGGAGAGACATAAAGAAAACCAAATAAAAGGTGACGGAGGACAATTTGACTTTGAGTGATGGGTATACAACATAATCAAAGTCAAAATGATCTGGAGATGTTTTCTCTGAATATATGTATTCTAACTGATCAATGTCACCTCATTAAAATTAATTGTCTAAATAAAGTTATAAAAAAAAGAAGAAAGGGAGTTAATATAGTAATCATTATGTTTGACTTACTGACTTTACACAGAGACAATTCAAAGTCCAAAAAGCTTAATTCACTTTCATAGCTTGAACTTTGCTAAGTCAGAACAGAAAGTCAGGTCTCATTATCCTCAGGTTCTTAATTTTTTCCACTATGTCATCTGGTTCTTCCCAACACATAGTTGTTATTCCAGTCATGTTTTAAAGATTAACTCTCTAGGTTAACAGCATAGGAATTATGATATTAAAGTTGAATTGAAAATGTTAAAATGGTTATATAATTTTGTATATAGATATAAAGATATATTTAAAAGAAGTATATTTATATATATTTCTTAGTGCTATCCATTAAAAAGACTCAGTCTTTTCTACAATGGCAATCAAATATAAATAGAAAGGAGCATCCTTAGCACCCAGATTAAATAGTCTGTAATCCCATTTCCAACAAAGAAGAACAAGAGATTTCTGAAGAAATAAATAATCCCTGTTTCGGAGCATTGTTTTGTGCCAGAAAGCAAGAAAATTATCAAAGACTGACTGGGTCATGTCAAAAGTATGATACAACTTACAAGGTTTCTTAATGACAAAAGAATTAAAAAAGAATAATGCCTACAATGGATTTTAGCCCACCAAATATTCAAGTCAATGAATTTATAATGCTACTTTACAAAGAAATAATCTTAATTGGTCATAATTTAGATTGGTAGAAGAACATTAACTATTTTTTATAAAACTTTATAAAGAAAAAGAATCAAGCATTTATTTTGTCTTTTTCGTACACCTGTATTTCAGAGTAACTGAATAGATTTTAAGGTCTATGTTCTTTTTATTATAGAGTAATTTCAGTCAATAAATAAATAATGATGGAATTAGGGAATCACCGTTGTGCCATTTCTAACAAACTATGGCTCCAGGAAATGACCCTCACTGGACGCTTAAACCATTAGATGAAAATTAATAACGGACTAATCTTGCTGATTTAGCATAACTAAAAATTATACAAATCATAATGTGATACAGTAAGAAAGGTACAGCACTACCTTTGCAAAATTATTGCCTAAAAAAAGCTAAAACTGAATCTAATAAGGTCCTTAAATCTAACTACAGATCTACAGGAAATACAGGGCAAAAGGGAAATAAGTTAACCACTACCACAAGGAAGTAATCAGCTAAATTCAACGTGGGAAAAAAGAGTCAACAGGACAAATGACCTGGTTTCTCTAACAAATGAACAACTTGAAAAAATGATAAGAAAAATGAACAACTTGAAAAAAGCTCAAGGAAAAGAGAGAATTGCATATAATGTGAGCACTTTAAATTCTGATTTAAACAAATCAGCTGGGTAAACAGCTTTGAAGAAATTGTAGAAATTTCAGTATGGAATAACTATTATGTGTTATCAAAGAATTATTAATTTTGTTATGGCACAGTGGTTAAAAAGGAAAACTATGACACTCCTCTACTACTCTTACAGCACATATGACACCAGGTATGTGAATTTTTCCACACCAAGCAATTCTCCAACGCTTGATGGATACTGACTGGGTGTCCTATGATTTAACTCAATTCTGACATTAATTATCTGGAGTGAGCACAGATTGCACAGGTGAAGGCTCAGTCCCACAAGTCTGCTTTTCCACTTCAAACACCAACGGCAAGACCTAGATTGTCATCTTTGCTCCTGACTAACCAGTTAAATTGGGGGTTCTCATGAGCTCTTTTTCAAGTTTGATAATTTGCTAGAACATCTCAAAGAACTCAGGAAAATGCTACATTTACTATTACATATTTATTATAAAGGCAGCAGCCATATGGAAATGATGCATAAGACAAGGTTGCAAGAAGGGGCACAGAGCTTCCCAGTCTATCTGAGAACACCACCATCCTAGCTCCTCGATGCGTTAACCAGGCTCAAAATCTCCAAACACCTTCAGTTAGAATTTTTTGCAGAGACTTCATCATGCAGGAATAACTATTTCAATCATTGACCATTAGTGATTAACTCAGCCTCCAGCCCCTATTCCCTCTCTGGAAGTCAGGGTGTGAGGTTGAAATTTTCCACCTTATAACCACATGGTTGATTCCCATAGAAACCAGTCCCCAATCCTTAAAGACGTTCTAAAAGATATCTCATTAACATACACTCAGATGTGGTTGAAAGGTGGTATTATAAATCATACGCACACACACAAATGCTTCATTTGTTTTTATTACTCCAGAATTGTTGCAGGAGCTGGCAATAATCAATAGAGTAGTCCCTTCTTATCCACAAGGGATATATTCCAAGACACTCAGCAGATGCCTAAAACCACAGATAATACCAAGCTCTATACCAGGGGTTGGGAACCTATGGCTCACGAGAGGCAGATGTGGCTCTTTTGATGGCTCATTTGGCTCACAGACAAATCTTTAATTAAAAAATAATGTTAAAAATATAAAACATTCTTATGTATTACAATCCATTCATTTCCTACCACTCATGTTCATGGTTGCAGGTGTCTGGGGCCAATCACAGCTGTCCTCCGGGACAACACCAAATTTTTATTGGATAATGCATAAGGTACATGGGTCATTGTATGGCTCTCACAGAATTACATTTTAAAATATGTGGCATTCATGGCTCTCTCAGCCAAAATATTTCCCAACCCCTGCTCTATATATATTGCTTTATTTTTCTATACATATATACATTTTCACTTAAGGAAACACCTTATGGCTTCTCTTTGGCATGACTTAATTGCCAGCATCACTACTCTTTTGCTTTAGAGGCCATTATTAAGTAAAATAAGAGTTACTTGAACACAAGCTTTGCAAAACTGCAACATTGATATGAATAGCCCTGATGGCTACTAAGTGACTAATGGGCAAGTAGCACATACAATGTGAATATATTGGAGGAAGGTTTGATTCATGTCCTTGGAGAGATAGAGCAGAACAGTGTGAAATGTCATCATACTAACTCAGAATGATGCATAATTTAGAACTTATGAATTGTTTATTTCTGAGTTTTTCATTTTATATTTTTGGAGGGTGGTTGACTGGGAGTAACTGAAACCATGGAAAGTAAAACCACAGATAAGGTACTATGTCTTATAGCAAAAGATACTCGTGTTGTTCTTATGACTTTGGAAATTACAAGAGCTTTAGCAGCTCTCACCAGGAATAGGAGATGAATACAAAAATATGTGTTTCTTATTATATCACACTATCAATGTGGTAATAAAAGAAATGTCAAACATTAATTAGTTATACATGAACTTACACCGATTCTCTGAACACTTCTTTTGAATTTTTTTTATATTCACTGGTACCTTTCCTTACCTTTCCAACACCATAACCTTGACCTCAACAGATCTCTAGATAATATCTTTATTTTCATTTCTCCTCTAAAACAAATTAAATTTTTAAAATATATTTGGCTTCAAATTGATCATAGTGACTTGTATAAATAGAGATTTACTTTTCTTACTTAGTAGTTTATATGTAGGCAATAGCCCCCTTGATTAAAAGACGATAATGTTAAAAGTGACATCTATGTTTTCTTTCTTGTGTTTTTATATCATAGAAAAATGGCTATTAATGTTACATCTATCACACTCCTATACAAGACAAGAAAAATAAATAGGGATATGGCTAGCAGCTTCTGAAAATTTTTATTAAAATAAAAACCTTCTCATGAATTTCCCTAGTAGATTACTTCCTATTTCTCATTGGTCATATCTGGAGGGAGGCTGGGACTGTGGGTCAGGATGTGTTGACTGACTTAGCAAATCATGATTCAACTTCCTAAGATGGGCATGGAGCAGCTCTGAACAAAATTGGGATTTATTTAGTAATAAAGAAGTGAGAAATAGATATTTAGGGAATAAACACATGTACAACAACTAACCAGACTAATTTTTCTAAAATATTAATATCATCAGTTTTTCTTTTTCACTCTTGCTCAAAAGTCTTCAATGGTCCTTGTCTACAACAAGCTTCCCCAAAACATTCTCTGGAATGCTAGTATTGGAAGGTGTTCCTGTCATCAAGACTGATCTAGGCCCAGGCCAGTTGGCTCGGTGGTAGAGCGTCGGCCTGGCATGCGGAAGTCCCGGGTTTGATTCCTGGCCAGGGCACACAGGAGAGGCACCCATCTGCTTCTCCATCCCTTCCCCTCTCCTTTCTCTCTGTCTCTCTCTTCCCCTCCTGCAGCCAAGGCTCCATTGGAGCAAAAGATGGCCCGGGCGCTGGGGATGGCTCCTTGGCCTCTGCCCCAGGCGCTAGAATGGCTCTGGTCACGACAGAGCGACGCCCCGGATGGGCAGAGCATCGCCCCCTGGTGGGCATGCTGGGTGGATCCATGTCGGGCGCATGCAGGAGTCTGTCTGACTGCCTCCCCGTTTCCAGCTTCAGAAGAAAAAAAAAGAAAAAAAAAGACTGATCTAATTACTGCTGTAGCTGAATGATAAACATACTAAGAAGAGAAACTATTGATGACCCCCAATAAGGTGCCATTCCTTGAAAAGATAACCACTTGGTGACACATTAATTACATCAGAACTCCTTCTATCTTTGTAAGGGAAACAAAGTTTTATCCTGACAGAGATGGACACATATTTTGGGTTGGACTATGCCCTTTCCTGTCTGCCCTGCCTCAGCTAGCACCACTCTCTAAGAGCTCACAGAGTGACATGGGATCTTTCCTAAATTGCCACAGACTAAAGTGCCTACTGTGTAACAAAAGAGGTACAGCAATAGGCAGTTCACAGTGAGATCTTGGCTCCACCATATGTGGCACCATCCAGAGGCTATTAGCATTGGAATGGCTTCTTGAAAGGACATGTAAGCCTTCTTGTTAGAGATGACCTTGAAATAATGTGGTGCCATTCTTAAGGATGTGGTATATATTTCAAATCAGTTACCATTATGCAGTGCTGTATCCCCAGTAAAAAAATATATACAGGTCTGAAAACCAATATGTAGAAGTAAGAAGTCACCCAGCAGTCACAGTAACCTACCTGAGAAATGTGTACAGTATTTCCAATCTCTAAAACTTTAGGTTATATCCATCTAGAAGCCCTGTATCCTGAAAAAGAGATGCTCCTATCAACAAGTATACAATAACTCCATTCAACCTAAAGCTAAGGCTCCTGCTTGATCCATTTAGGCTAGTTGTAGCAGCTAACCAGCAGGTGCAGAAATCAATCACCCCATGACCAGGAGTAATTAATTCTGATCATCATGAAAAATTATGACTACTGTTACTAAATGGAGGCAGGGAGAAATATGTTAAGCACTTACAGTCTAGTGGGTCAGCCCTAAAATTCCTATGCCAAGCTTTAGTCTAAATGGTTAAGAAGAGCAATCAAGGCAAAAGGGAGTGGCAGAGAGGCTCAAACCTATCCACCCAAGCCTCTATCAACCCATTTAGACTAGGAGAAGGCCTAGTCAAGAGATAAAGAGAATGTAAAGGGAGGGAATTTTTGAGAATCAGCGTTAGCCCTAGGAATAACCACAGCAGCCACTAAGTACTAATCCTCCTCTTATCAGTTTTACCATAAAATATCCCAACTGGAATATGGAGGACATTGTGCCTTGATGGAGGGAATTTAATGTGAAAGGCAAGCAGTTATGAGCAGAATTGGAGTAGAATGAAGTGAATGCTTTTGGAACACCCCCAGGTCCCCTTCACCAAATTGATATCTTCAGTCCCCAGATTGGCTGCTAGCTGCTTATAGCTGCCTCTTTCTCCAGAGAATTGCCTTGGGCCAAAGGAGAACAGCTTTACCAGAAAGTTATGCCCACTTCTTTGACTGGCTTCCTGCCCCTACCCTAACCTGCTTAACTTGATCTTCATATCTTGAGTATCATATCATATCATATCATATCATATCATATTTTATCCAAAATTCATCTGTTCATGATTTGCCATTTCAGGTTGTATTTCTAGAAAATGTAATTAAAGATACTGTTTGTTTTAGGTTAAATTGTGTTCCCCCCAAAAGACATGTTCAAGTCTTAACTCTCAGTACCAATGAAGTTGACCTTATTTGAAATAGGGTCTTTGCAGATGTAATACCTTAAACTAAAAACATACTAGATTAGAATGGGCCTTAATCCAATTACTTATGTCCTTATGAAAGGAGAAACAGGGAGACAGATAAGCACACGCAGAGAGAAGGCTACCATGTCATGATGGCTGCAGAAATTGGACTTATGCTTCTACAAATAACTATCAAAGGCTGTCTGCAACCACCAGAAGCTGGAAGAGGTAAAGAAAGATTCTACCCTAGAGCCTTCAGAAAGAGCATGGCCCAGTCATGTCACCCAGTTGTGGCATTTTGTTATAGCAACCACAGGAAACAAACACACTGGCCTTGAAGGTACAACTTAAATTTGAACTCTTCTCTGAACACCTCCACCTCTGCTGATCATCCATAGCACACATTTCCCCCCTCCTTTATTGTCACCTGCCCTGCACAGAATAATGTACATTTTCACTTTTCCTGTTGCTAGACTGTAAGCTCCTGGAGAACTGAGACCAGGAATGTTACTTATGCTAAATTCCCTGTTTAAAGAACCTCTTTTGTTTTTTCTTTTTTTTTTTAAAGTAAAATGATTCTTTTTATTTTTTTTAAATTATAATTTTATTTTTTTAATGGGCGACATCAATAAATCAGGTTACATATATTCAAAGATCAACAAGTCCAGGTTATCTTGTCGTTCAATTATGTTGCATACCCATCACCCAAAGTCAGATTGTCCTCTGTCACCTTCTATCTAGTTTTCTTTGTGCTCCTCCCCCTCCCCCTTTCCCTCTCCCTTTCCCCCCTCCCCCCGTAACCACCACACTCTTATCAATGTCTCTTAGTTTCACTTTTATGTCCCACCTACGTATGGAATAATGCAGTTCCTGTTTTTTTCTGATTTACTTATTTCACTTCGTATAATATTATCAAGATCCCACCATTTTGCTGTAAATGATCCGATGTCATCATTTCTTATGGCTGAGTAGTATTCCATAGTGTATATGTGCCACATCTTCTTTATCCAGTCGTCTATTGACGGGCTTTTTGGTTGTTTCCATGTCCTGGCCACTGTGAACAATGCTGCAATGAACATGGGGCTGCATGTGTCTTTACGTATCAATGTTTCTGAGTTTTTGGGGTATATACCCAGTAGAGGGATTGCTGGGTCATAAGGTAGTTCTATTTTCAGTTTTTTGAGGAACCACCATACTTTCCTCCATAATGGTTGTACTACTTTACATTCCCACCAACAGTGTATGAGGAGAATCTCTTTTCTTAACATTATTTTTTTTTCAACAGAAAACTTGGAAGCATGTTACTTTGTGGATTGTTATTTTAGCTAACACTCTGCATAAATGATAGAAAAAAAGAAAGTTGAAAATTATTAAAAATTAACAGTTGTTTTCTTGTGGGTTGTTTTTTTTTTTTGTATGTTTGTTTCATATTATGAAAAGTTTTGTTGCCTTTGTAAGTTGGACCACTTGGCACATGGAGAAAAATATAGAGCAATGACATAGCTAGAGGAGTAGACTGAAAAAATATCATGCACTAGTAACATAACAGAGGATTAGAATACTTGAAAAAGTTGGCATTTGTTCATCTCCTTGCTTAGAAAGACCCTGAGATTCTCTGAATTCAGCTCATTTTTAAGACTAATGCCTAAGTTCCTTTGGAAGCTGAAGCATACCTAAAACAAAAAAAGGTGAATGGAAAAGGGTTATTTATTGATTTAATGGAAAAACAGGAACATTCTGGTCTCAATTTCATGCTCTCTGATTTCAGCATCCAAGAACATTTATTAATTAAGGAGATATTCACATTCTGACCTACCCTTTGCTTGTGAGTGTTCTTAATTCACATCTGGAATGTTACCTTTGAAAACAAGTGACCTACAAAATGCCAGTGATCTATCAGAACCATATTTTGGAGCTATATTTAAGATTAGGTTGTTCTAAAAGACAGGTGATAGGGAAAGTCCTGCTAGTCTATAGTTCAAAAGATTAATAGTATAAATAAAGAGAGCACGTTCTTGGGACCCGTGTTGCAAACTGTTGCCTTGCATACATTCTTCAAAAACAGCTTGTAGGATTCAACTTCACTAGTTGATGTGGATAATAACTACAAATCTTTTAAATTTAACATTTTAACCTAATCAACTAAGAAGAAGGTTTTATAAAATCAAATGTAATGTTTGTTTTTTCCCTAAGTCCCCAAAAGAAAGGTGGAAATGATCCAATTGTAAACCACCTGGATAATTTTCAATAGAGTAAGATAAGTCATTGTCTGAGTTAGCCATTGATCTAAAATAATACAAATGATGAGCAAGATAATGGCAAGACATATCCAATTTTATATACATAAAAGAATAAAAAAGAAAAAAGAAACCTTACTGGGTATACTGGAAGTTTTTTTTTTTTTCATGAAGGCTTTTTTGTTTCTATTGTTTTTCCTAAAATATGTCAAAGTGCTAGTAAAATGAAGACACTATTCTTCTGCCCTAAATGTCTTATATTCAAAATATTCAAATGTAAAATAGGACCAAAAAGGAGCTCCAGTTTTGGAAGGCAACGAATACAAGAACCTTTAAAATATCCAGTGTCATTCTACAAAAACCTTTTCTTTCCTCATGAGGGCCTTTGGTACTCTGCCCTGGAAAACCAATACACAGTATTGTACAATTTGATAATGTGTGCATACTGCTCTGTGAGAAGTTGGCAGAAAAAGTAAAGGAAAGAAATAATAGTTGTAGTTTTAAAGGCAAGTAATAAGGTCATTGCAAGTAGTATTTTTATTTTGGCAAATTTTGGTACCCATTATTTTTCTGAAAATGGATGTCATTTGTACTTCCATACTAAAGAAAAAAAAGTTCATCATGTTATTTCTTGCCTGTGATAATCTCAAGATCTCAATAGCCAGAGCACCAAATAGGAAATAGTTTTTTATATTAAGTTTTGGAGGCTGCCTGACCAGGTGGTGGCGCAGTGGATAGAGCATCGGACTGGGATGCAGAAGACCCAGGTTCAAGACCCCAAGGTCACCAGCTTGAGCACAGGCTCATCTGGTTTGAGCAAAAAGCTCACCAGCTTGGACCCAAGGTTGCTGGTTTGAGCAAGGGGTTACTCAGTCTGCCGAAGGCCCGCAGTCAAGGCACATATGAGAAAACAATCAATGAACAACTAAGGTGTTGCAATGCGCAACAAAAAACTAATGATTGATGCTTCTAATCTCTCCGTTCCTGTCTGTCTGTCCCTGTCTATCCCTCTCTCTGACTCTCTCTGTCTCTGAAAAAAAAGAAAGAAAAGTTTTGGAAGCTATTAGTCCACAAAACATGCTTGCAAAGAATATTTTCCATGTATCCAATATTTACCAAGGTATATTTAAAACACAAGTATTTTATTTGTTCTTTTTTTTTTTGAACAGATAATAAGAAACATCCTAAAAAATTTATTTGCATTTATCTATTTATTTATTTGCATTTTCTTATTCACTAATCATCACTTATTTTATTAACAAAAATCTGGAACTCTGCTAAGTGATGAAAATATAAAGATAAATAAAATATTGTATTTTCCTTCAAAGAGCTCTGGGGAAGTAAGTGGACAATCACTAAGCTACAGTGTGATATACAAATATGTGTCCACTTCCAAATAGGCCAATAGTGCTCCACCCAAGTGGAAAAAACATTTGGGGTTCTTCAGAACCACTGGGACAGTTAGCTCTGATCTCAGAAAAGTTGAGAAAACAAATCTCCACTCAACGGGAAATTTATTTTTCTGCTTAACTTTCTAAATTTTTTTTTCAGAGTTTAGTACATTGTCTACTTTCTTTTTTTTTTTTTAATAAATTTTTATTAATGGTAATGGGATGACATTAATAAATCAGGGTACATATATTCAAAGAAAACATGTCTAGGTTATTTTGTCATCAAATTATGTTGCAAACCCCTCGCCCAAAGTCAGATTGTCCTCCGTCACCCTCTATCTAGTTCTCTGTGCCCCTCCCCCTCCCCCTAACTCTCTCCCTCCCTCCCTCCCTCCCATGTCCTCCCCCCCCCCACCCTTGGTAACCACCACACTCTTGTCCATGTCTCTTAGTCTCATTTTTATGTTCCACCAATGTATGGAATCATGTAGTTCTTGTTTTTTTCTGATTTGCTTATTTCACTCCTTATAATGTTATCAAGATCCCACCATTTTGCTGTAAATGATCTGATGTCATCATTTCTTATGGCTGAGTAGTATTCCATAGTGTATATGTGCCACATCTTCTTTATCCAGTCTTCTATTGAAGGGCTTTTTGGTTGTTTCCATGTCTTGGCCACTGTGAACAGTGCTGCAATGAACATGGGGCTACATGTGTCTTCACGTATCAATGTTTCTGAGGTTTTGGGGTATATACCCAGTAGAGGGATTGCTGGGTCATAAGGTAGTTCTATTTTCAGTTTTTTGAGGAACCACCATACTTTCCTCCATAATGGTTGTACTACTTTACAGTCCCACCAACAGTGAATGAGGGTTCCTTTTTCTCCACAGCCTCTCCAACATTTGCTATTACCCGTCTTGTTGATAATAGCTAATCTAACATGTGTGAGGTGGTATCTCATTGTAGTTTTGATTTGCATTTCTCTAATAACTAATGAAGCTGAGCATCTTTTCATATATCTGTTGGCCATTTGTATCTCTTCCTGGGAGAAGTGTCTGTTCATGTCCTCTTCCCATTTTTTTATTGGATTGTTTGTTTGTTTGTTTGTTGTTGAGTTTTATGAGTTCTTTGTAAATTTTGGATAATAGGCCCTTATCTGAGCTGTCGTTTGAAAATATCAGTTCCCATATAGTTGGCTGTCTGTTTATTTTGATATCAGTTTCTCTTGCTGAGCAAAAACTTTTAATTCTGATGTAGTCCCATTCATTTATCTTTGCCTTCACTTCTCTTGCCATTGGAGTCAAGTTCATAAAATGTTCTTTAAAACCCAGGTCCATGATTTTAGTACCTATGTCTTCTTCTATGTACTTTATTGTTTCAGGTCTTATATTTAGGTCTTTGATCCATTTTGAATTAATTTTAGTACACGGGGACAGGCTGTAGTCCAGTTTCATTCTTTTGCATGTGGCTTTCCAGTTTTCCCAACACCATTTGTTGAAGAGGCTTTCTTTTCTCCATTGTGTGTTGTTGGCCCCTTTATCAAAGATTATTTGACCATATATATGTGGTTTTATTTCTGGGCTTTCTATTCTGTTCCATTGGTCTGAGTGTCTATTTTTTTGCCAATACCATGCTGTTTTGATTATCGTGGCCCTATAATATAGTTTAAAGTCAGGTATTGTAATGCCCCCAGCTTCATTCTTTTTCCTTAGGATTGTTTTGGCTATTCGGGGTTTTTTATAGTTCCATATAAATCTGATGATTTTTTGTTCCATTTCTTTAAAAAATCTCATAGGGATTTTGATGGGAATTGCATTAAATTTGTATATTGCTTTGGGTAATATGGCCATTTTGATTATATTTATTCTTCCTATCCAAGAACAAGGAATATTTTTCCATCTCATTGTATCTTTTTCGATTTCCCTTAACAATGCTTTGTAATTTTCATTATATAGGTCCTTTACGTTCTTTGTTATGTTTATTCCTAGGTATTTTTTTGTTGTTGTTGCAATCGTGAAGGGGATTATTTTTTTGAGTTCGTTTTCTAATATTTCATTGTTGGCATATAGAAAGGCTATGGACTTTTGTATGTTAATTTTGTATCCTGCGACCTTACTGTATTGGTTTATTGTTTCTAATAATCTTTTTGTGGAGTCCTTCGGGTTTTCGATGTATAGGATCATATCATCAGCAAAAAGTGATAGCTTTACTTCTTCTTTTCCGATATGGATGCCTTTTATTTCTTTGTCTTGTCTGATTGCTCTGGCCAGAACTTCTAGCAGCACGTTGAATAAGAGTGGAGAGAGTGGACAACCCTGTCTTGTTCCTGATTTAAGGTAGAAAGTCCTCAGTTTTATGCCGTTTAATAGGATGTTGGCTGATGGTTTATCATATATGGCCTTTATCATGTTGAGATATTTTCCTTCTATACCCATTTTGTTGAGAGTCTTAAACATAAAATTGTGTTGTATTTTATCAAAAGCCTTTTCTGCATCTATTGATAAGATCATGTGGTTTTTGTTCTTTGTTTTGTTGATATGGTGTATTATGTTAACCGTTTTTCGTATGTTGAACCATCCTTGAGATTCTGGGATGAATCCCACTTGATCATGATGTATTATTTTTTTAATATGTTGTTATATTCGGTTTGCCAGTATTTTGTTTAGTATTTTAGCATCTGTATTCATTAGAGATATTGGTCTGTAGTTTTCTTTCTTTGTGCCATCCTTGCCAGGTTTTGGTATGAGGGTTATGTTGGCCTCATAAAATGTGTTTGGAAGTATTGCTTCTTCTTCAATTTTTTGGAAGACTTTGAGTAGAATAGGAACCAAGTCTTCTTTGAATGTTTGATAGAATTCACTAGTATAACCGTCTGGGCCTGGACTTTTATTTTTGGGGAGATTTTTAATAGTTTTTTCTATTTCCTCCCTGCTGATTGGTCTGTTTAGGCTTTCTGCTTCTTCATGACTCAGTCTAGGAAGGTTGTATTGTTCTAGGAATTTATCCATTTCTTCTAGATTGTTGTATTTGGTGGCATATAATTTTTCATAGTATTCTACAATAATTCTTTGTATTTCTATGATGTCTGTGGTGATCTCTCCTCTTTCATTTTGGATTTTATTTATTTGAGTCCTGTGTCTTTTTTCCTTGGTGAGTCTTGCCAAGGGTTTGTCAATTTTGTTGATCTTTTCAAAGAACCAGCTCCTTGTTTTATTGATTTTTTCTATAGTTTTTCTGTTCTCTATTTCATTTATTTCTGCTCTGATTTTTATTATCTCCTTTCTTCGGCTGGTTTTGGGTTGTCTTTGTTCTTCTTTTTCTAGTTCCTTAAGGTGTGAAGTTAAGTGGTTTACTTCAGCTCTCTCTTATTTGTTCATATAGGCCTGAAGTGATATGAGCTTTCCTCTTATTACTGCTTTTGCTGCATCCCAGAGCTTCTGATATGTCGTATTTTCATTTTCATTTGTCTGTATATATCTTTTGATCTCTGCGCTTATTTCTTCTTTGACCCATTCATTTTTTAGAAGTATGTTGTTTAGTTTCCACATTTTTGTGAGTTTTTCCCCCTCTTTTTTGCAGTTGAATTCTAGTTTCAAGGCTTTATGATCAGAAAATATGCTTGGTACAATTTCAATTTTTCTAAATTTGCTGATATTGTCTTTGTGGCCCAACATATGGTCAATTCTTGAAAATGTTCCATGTACACTAGAGAAAAATGTATACTCTGTCGCTTTGGGATGAAGTGTCCTATAGATGTCTATCATATCCAGGTGTTCTAGTATTTCATTTAAGGCCACTATATCTTTATTGATTCTCTGTTTGGATGACCGATCTAGAGCCGTCAGCGGTGTATTGAGGTCTCCAAGTATGATTGTATTTTTGTTAGTTTTTGTTTTAAGGTCAATAAGTAGCTGTCTTATATATTTTGGTGCTCCTTGGTTTGGTGCATATATATTAAGGATTGTTATGTCTTTTTGATTCAACTTCCCCTTAATCATTATGAAATGACCATTTTTGTCTCTGAGTACTTTTTCTGTCTTGTAGTCAGCATTATTAGATATGAGTATTGCTACACCTGCTTTTTTTGGGGTGTTGTTTGCTTGGAGTATTGTTTTCCAGCCTTTCACTTTGAATTTGTTTTTATCCTTGTTGCTTAGATGTGTTTCTTGTAGGCAGCATATAGTTGGATTTTCTTTTTTAATCCATTCTGCTACTCTGTGTCTTTTTATTGGTAAGTTTAATCCATTTACATTTAGTGTAATTATTGACACTTGTGGGTTCCCTACTGCCATTTTATAAATTGCTTTCTGTTAGTTTTGTATCTAGTTTGATTCTTCTCTTTTGTTTTTCTATCATTTGTTTTTGTTTGTTTGTGTTCCATACTTCTTTCCTCTGTTGCTACCTTTTTTAAGTCAAGTGTTTTTGTGGTGGTTTTTTTAAGGGTGGTTACCATTAAGTAATGAAAAGGGTACCTACCATATTCATTGTAGTACCCTATCTTATAAGTATTTCTGCACTTCATCATCCTTTGCTACTGTTAATCTCCATCCTCTCCCCCCTTTTTTTCCTTTGTTGTCACAGTTTAAGTTTGGTTTTATTGTGTTCTTGGTGGAGCTGTTACTTGTGGTGTTGTTTTCTTTTGTTCTTTGAATCTAGGTGGAAAACCCCCTTTAGTATTTCCTGGAGTGGGGGCTTTCTGTTGATAAATTCTCTCATCTTTTCTGTATTTGTGAATGTTTTTATATCTCCTTCATACTTGAAGGATAGCTTTGATGGGTATAGTATTCTTGGCTGAAAGTTCCTCTCTTTCAGGGCTTTAAATATTGGGGTCCACTCTCTTCTAGCTTGTAGAGTTTCTGCTGAGAAATCTGATGATAATCTAATAGGCCTTCCTTTATATGTTGTACTCTTCTTTTCCCTGGCTGCCTTGAGAATTTTTTCTTTGTCATTGGTTTGTGCCATCTTTATTATGATGTGCCTTGGAGTGGGTTTGTTGGGGTTAAGAAAACTTGGTGTTCTGTTTGCTTCTTGAATTTGAGGCTTTAGTTCGTTCCACAGGCTTGGGAAGTTCTCGTCTATTATTTGTTTGAGTATATTCTCCATTCCATTTTCTTTCTCTTCTCCCTCTGATATACCTATTATTCTTATGTTATTCTTTCTGATGGAGTCAGACAATTCCTGTAGGGCTTTCTCATTTTTTATTATTTTTGAGTCTCTTTCTTCTTCTCTCTGTTGTGCCTCAAGTTGTTTGTCTTCTATTTCACTAATCCTATCTTCAATCTGGGCTGTTCTGTTAGCTAAGCTTGTTACCTCATTTTTCAGCTCGTGAATTGAGTTTTTCATTTCTGTTTGATTTGTTTTTATAGTTTCAATTTCCTTGGTAATATATTCTTTGTGTTCATTGAGTTGTTTTCTGATCTCCCTATATTGCCTTTCTGTGTTTTCTTGTATATCTCTGAGTATTTTTAAGATTTCTATTTTAAATTCTCTGTCATTTAGCTCCAAGGCTTCCAATATGTTAAGTCTTTTCTCCATAGATTTTTCCACATCTATTTGTGTTACCTCTCTTTCTTTTGTATCCATAATATTTGATTTCCTCTTTCTTATCGGCATCTGAGGGTGGTCTTATTGATAGCACTAATTAGAATTAATAAAGAGTAAAAAGAAAAAAAAAAGGGTAAAACACCCCACACAAAAAAACAGTAATAATTTATTATTTCCTCCTTTTTTTCTCTCTTCTCTTTCCCTCCTCTCCCCTCCTCAGGGAAATATCGTGCCTATAATGGAGGGCCTGATTTGGGGTGAAGAGTTCAAGGGGCAAAAAAAAGGGAGTAGGGACCTACTAAATGCAAAAAAAAAAAAAGGAAGAAAATCTTAGACAAGCATAAGATGATTTGCTTGTAAGTGATGGTCAACTAAGAGATATAATGAGAGGGATAAGAGGGAATCAGAAAAAAGGACCAAAAAAGAATAATAAAGAAGAAAAAATAAAAATAATAAGTAAAAATCTGTTGTATTAAGTGGAGCGAAGACTAAATACAATGGAGACCTTGGGTTGGGAGGACCCAAAATGCCACAAAAATAAACAAACAAGAGAAAAAAAATAAAAACAAAAGCAAAAAAGAGAAATAAAGCCAAAAAAAAGCCTTGAGTCCCAAATTAACTAATTTGTTCGTGATTGAGGATTATATGGGAGGAAAGTAAAATGAGAAAAGAAAAAACGAATAGAAAGGAAAAAATAAGAAAAAGAGAAAAACGAAGGAAGAAATAAAATAGGAGGAGAAAAAAACAAAATAAAGCAAGACAAAAAAAACAAAACAAAAGAGGAGAGAGTGAGAGTTAAGTGTTTTGGAGTATAACCTTAAAGGAGGGTGAGGATGAAGAAGAAAAATAAAATGCAACACTCATGGGTAGTGTAGTTCAAGAAAGGGGAAGCATAAGATGGGCAGAGAATAGAAGGATCGAGGTGGAGGAAATAAAGGCAAAAAGATAGAAGAAACAAACAACAACAACAACAACAAAAAAAAAAATTAGTGGATCAAGTTGTAAAGTCTGTGGGTTTTTCTTGATTTTGAGAGGTTAACTTCTTCCCTTTTCTTTTCTCTCCCTCTTCCTAGTCGGTGACTCTGTACCCCAGGCTCTGCCCCTGTGTCACTCTTAGGTAGGGATTTGCAGTTGATGGGATTCTATGGCAATGTCATTTAATTGGCTTTAGTCTTGCTGGAAGTAAAGGCTTGTTGGCGTTTGCAGGGTCCAACGATGGGAGAGTTTGCTTTCCTGGATTCTCTCTCCTAGTCCCCCCTTTCTGAATTAGCAGCCTGGTGATCCAGCTATAAGGCTGCAACTGCTTCTGCCTGGGGAGTAAGAGGCTCAAAGAGCTGGGAAATCCCCACTCTATCCCCACTCAGTGCAAGGCTTTGGGAAAGGCTCTGAGAGTCAGGGCCTCCAGTGTAATCAGGCGGGGGTGGGAGTCAATTGTTGTCAAGGTGACTGTTCAGCGCCTATCATTTAGTTGGACCTCTCAACCCAGGCTTTCCACACTTTGTAGCCTGTTTTTGCAGGGAAGAAGAGGCACTAGTCTCTGCTTATGACTAGTGTAGTATAGACCTTATTATCTGCCAAGTCCTTCTTGTTAGCGTTTATCCCTGAATATGGAGGCTCTATCAATCAGAAGTTGCCCCTGCCCCTTTAGCGAGAGGCACTAAAAAATATCACGCCTCTTGTCTTGGATCGCTGAACTGAGAGAGATCTTATCAATTAGAACCGAGGGTGCGCAGATTTTATGGGTTAAGCTAATTTCAGTGATTGGGTCGCAGCTGTGTTTCCGAAGGTATTTTAGGCTGCCTGCGCGCACCCCTCCCCCAACGCTTGATTGTTAGCTTGAATGGCTGGGTGAGGTGCCCCACCTATGGAGAGAATCTCCCAAGCCTCTCCCGCTCGCCCCGCCGCTGGCGGCTGGACTGCACCAGGCGCAGGATAATGGAGCCCCCTGGGTGTGCGGGCCAGCAGGGCGCCCTGGGCGCGTGGAATGCCCAAGGCACTGCGCGCGAATGGGGCGCTCTGGGCACCGGTGGCCGGCGACCCCCACTCGCAGTGTGCGGGCCGCTGGGAACGTCAGCGGTGCTCAACCGGACCGGGCGCGCGCGGCGGCTCGTGGCGGCCGCTCGTGGTGGCAGTTCGCGGCGGCCGCTCGCGGCGGCGGCTCGCGGGGGCTCGCGGTTCCCAAGTATATGGGCTGACTCACCGCAGGCGCACTCCCTCGCGGCTTGAATGAGCGTCGCTGCTGCGGTAGCTTCCTCCACACCCTCGTCTCTCAGATTCAAGTGATAACAGTCCTTTTGCTTTCATTTTTAGTGGAACTCCGGAATGCTCCGAGGATAAATTTTTCTGTTTCTAGTTGATAAATTTGTTGTGATTTAGGGGAGAGCTGTCGGACACGCTTCTCAGGGCACCATTTCCGTGACTTTCTAAATTTTTGAAAGCCAAGTTCTTCATTTCCTTCTATACAGTATTTTCATTTCCAGAGCAGGTAACTTTGAGTTCCCTCTGTCCTAATCCTCTCTTCCAAGAGTGTTGATATTCCAATTGGTTTTAAGTAGCACTCCATGGTTTTTGTTCTTTTGTTTGTTTTGATTTTGTTTTTTGTTTTGTTTCAACAATGAGGAGAGGTGGAGGGAGGGCAAGACTCCATCTCTTTAAAAAATTTTACCTGCTAGTGAGTAGAACTACTCACTGTCTGTACTCTTCTCATTTGGACTTCCAGTACCATGAAGATTTGTATCCTTTATAGGACAAGAGTTCTTTTTCAGAGATGAGAAATAGAAGGTTCTATCTAGCCTCATTCCCCTCAGCTCTTCCTGTTTCATTCTCCTCACCTTACTGACCCTCAGTTCCTATCCTCTGAGTTCTTTTGTTCACACAATAAGTCAGTTACTCCGCTTGTTTCTACCTCCTTTGTTCTGACTGTGGATGGTTGCATATTACAGTCTCTGCATGATTCTGACATGCATAATACTATATGACCTTTATAGTTTACAGCCACTTTTTTTCTACTAGATACCTTAATTTTTCCAGGAAAGATGAATAGTATAGTGGAAAAAAATAAAGTTTTTAAGATAGAACTGGAATTACCTCTTGGTCATGGCATTTATTTGCAATGTGACTTTGAGCAAGACCAAAATTCTTTAAGTTTCAGTTTTGGATATTATTACTTTGTAAAGTTTTGGTAATGATTAAATTGTTTAACAATTTTAAAGGATCTAGCATGGAATACAACCAATTAACAACAACCATTTTAGGATTATTTGTATGCACTTCCTGCATATAGCTAGAACTGGACACGCCCACTTACTGTGAAGTCTATCCATCCATTTGCAGTGTCAAGAATCTTGCAAAATTCTGATGCTGTAATGTGAGGTACACCAGGTCCCTGTCTTAAGGGAGTTCACAGATCTTGCAAAAAGAAAAGTATGCACACAAATTATTATGGTACTAAGTAAGTATGTGTAGTAGAAAAAAAAAGACATAGTGCTTTGGAAATCCAGGAGATAAGAAGACTTTTTTAGCATGCAGGTCACCAAAGAAGAGTAAACCTCATTGAGACAGAATTCCAAAATGGAATTATATACATTATTTTGTTGACTCTGAGCACTAGAACCATGATGGGAGAAGTCCAATTAGCATACTTATCAACAAGGAATGGTAAAAGTTACACATTAATCTCTACATCTTCTAGAGTCAGGTTTTAGTCAGAAAAAAAAACCAGAAATCATTCAATATATTTCAAGCAGAAAGATTTTAATGTAGGAAATTGGGTACTGATGAAACCACTGGAAGAAAGGCAAAAAAAAAAAAAGGTCAGAGAAGGCTACTGCTGTATCTCAGGGATGCTGTTAGCTTTCAGAGTTGAGAAATTGCAAGAACTCCAAGAAACTACAGTCAATGATTATGGCACCAAGATGAGTGGTTAGCAGGAAATGTCTCTAGGGTTACCACAAAATAGCACCTCTGCCAAAGCTTAGGAAGAACAGGTAGGAGGAGGCAATCTTCCAAATCTCATGTAAGCTCTAAAATTTCTTATTTTCAAGTGAATTTATTGGAATGACACTGGTAAACAAAATTATACAAATTATACAGGTTTCAGCTGAACTGTCCAATTCTATAACATATCTCTATACACTGTATTGTGTGTTTACCACCCCCAAGTCAAGTCTTTGATCATTGGCAAATATGTCCCCTGTAATTTCTTTCACCTCCCGCAGCCCAGCAATCACCACACTATTGTCCATGTCTGAGTTTTTCTCTTCTTTTGATCTTTTTGTTTTGCTCAATCCCTCCAACTGCTTCAACCAGTACCTAGAACCCTGACAGCTGTCAGCCTGCTCTCTGTCTATGAATCTGTCTCAATTTGCTTGTTAGTGAATTTTGCTCATTAGGTTCCAGATACAAATGAAATCATATGGTACTATTCTTTCTCTAGCTGGTTTATTTCACTTAACATAATGCTCTCCAAGTTCATTCATGCTGTCACAAAAGGTACAATTTCCTTCTTTTTTATGGCCATGAGTATCCTGTATAATTATACCACAGCTTTTATATCCACTCATCTACTGATGAGCACTTGGGCTGCTCTCATATCTTGGCTATTGTACAATAAACATAAGGGTGCATATATTCTTTTGAATCAGTGTTCTGCTTTTCTTTGGATAAATTCCCAGAAGTGGAATTGCTGGGTCATAAGGCAGTTGCATTTATAATTTTTTGAGGTAACTCCATACTGTTTTTCATGCTAGCTGTATCAATTTGCATTCCCACCAACAGTGCATGAGAGTTCTCTTTTTTCCACATCTTCTCCAACACTTGTTTGTTGATTTATTGATAATAGCCATTCTGACAGGTATGTGTGCTATGTCATTGTGGTTTTAATTTGCATTTCTCTAGTGACATTGAGCATCTTTTCATATCTGTCTTGTCTTCTTTGGAAAAGTATCTATTTAGGTACTTTGCCAATTTCTTAATTGAATTGTTTGGTTTTTTTAGTGTTCAGTTTTATAAGTTTCTTGTAAATTTTGGATATTGAGCCCTTTTTAGATGTATCAATGAATATATTCTCCTATGTAGTGGATTGTCTTTTCATTTTGTTAATGGTTTTTCTGTGTAAAAAACTATTTGTTTGAAATAGTCCCATTTATTTTATCTTTAACACCTATCCTTCTCAAAATACATCAAAGAATTCAAGAGAAGGTCTTCATTCAATTTTACAAGGTCATCATTATCCTAATTGCAAAACCAGATAAAGACACTATAAAGGGAAAAAATTATAGATCAATATCCATATAGATTAGGGGTAGTCAACCTTTTTATACCTACCGCCCACTTTTGTATCTCTGTTAGTAGTAAAATTTTCTAACCGCCCACTGGTTCCACAGTAATGGTGATTTATAAAGTAGGGAAGTAACTTTACTTTATAAAATTTATAAAGCAGAGTTACAGCAAGTTAAAGCATATAATAATAATTAATTACTAAGTACTTTATGTTGGATTTTTAGCTAAGTTTGGCATAATAAATATTTATAAAACAATTTAATAGAGTTAAATCTATCTTTTTATTTATACTTTGGTTGCTCTGCTACCGCCCACCATGAAAGCTAGAATGCCCACTAGTGGGAGGTAGAGACCAGGTTGACTACCACTGATATAGATGAATGTAGCTGTTAAAATCCACAAGAATATATTAGCAAACTGGATTCAGCAATATATTAAAAAGATCATACACCATGATTATACAGGATTTGTTCCAAGGATACAAGGTTGGTACAAAAATCTACAAATCAATAAATGTGACTTACCACACAAACAAAATAAGGAATAAAAATCACATGATCATATCAATGGAAAGCATTTGATAAAATCAAGCACCCATTCATGCTACAAGCTCTCAGCACAGTGGGAATAGGAGGAATATACTTCAATTTAAGAAAGGCTATATATGACAAACCCACAACCAACATCATACTTAATGAGCAAAAATTACAAGCATTACTCTTAAGATAAAGAGCAAGAAAAAAATGTCCATTATCACCAATCTTATTTAATTTAGTACTGGAAGTTATAGCCACAACAATTAGACAACAAGAAATAAAAGGCATCCAAATTAAAAAGAAAAAAAAAATTGTCATTATTTGTAGATGACATGATACTGTATATGAGAACCCTAAAGATTACACAAAAAACTACTAGAACACATAAATGAATTCATAAAAGTAGCAAGATAAAAAATAAGTATCCAGAAATTAGTTGCATTCTTATATACCCATAATAATTTATCAGAAAGGGAAACTAAGAAAACAATTTCATTCACAATTGCTTCAGAAAGAATACAATACCCAGGAATAAATTTAACCAAGAATGTAAAAGACTAGTACTCAGAAAATTATAAGAAATTGAAGAAGATACAGAGAACTGTTCATGGATAGAAAGAGTTAACATTAAAATGTCCATATTATCCAAAGTAATCTATAGATTCCGTGCAAATTCTATCAAAGCTATCAGCGGTGTATTTCATGGAACTATAACAAATATTTTAAAAATTTATGTGGAACCACAAAAGACCCAAATAGCAACAGAAACCTTAAGAAAGTTGTAGGTATCATGCTACCTCATATCAAATTATACTACAAGTCTATAAATCAAAATAGCATGATACTCGCCTAAAAACAGACATATAGATCAGTGATACAGAATAGAGAAACCAGAAATGAACCCAAGCTTTTATGGTAAATTAATATTTGGCAAAGAGGCAAGAACATGCAATGAGGTAAAGACAGTCTATTCAATAAATGGTTTGGGGAAAATTAGACAGATAGGTGTAAAAAATTATACTAGATCCTCTTTTTACACCAAACACAAGAATGAACTCAAAATGATTTAAAGGCTTAAATATTAGACTCAAAACCATAAAAATTTTACAAGAAAAACATAGACAGTTAAATTCTCAAACAATTCTTTTGTGTCTGTGTGTGTCAGAGACAGAGAGAGGGACAGATAGATACAGACAGACAGGAAGGGAGGGAGATGAGAAGCATCATTTCTTCATTGCGGTACCGTAGTTGTTCATTGATTGCTTTCTCATATGTGCCTTGACCGGGGCTATAGCAGACTGAGTGACCCCTTGCTCAAGCCAGCGACCTGAGTTCAAGCTTGTGAGGCTTCCTAAAACCAGATAAGCCCACGCCTAAGCTAGCAACCTTGGGGTTTAGAACCGGAGTCCTCCGTGTACCAGTCCGACACTCTATCCACTGTGCCACTGCCTGGTCAGGCTCTCAAACATTTCTTGTAGCAAAATTTTTTTAATATATCTTTTGGACAAGTTCTTGTATTTTTTAAAAATTATTATTTAGAAAATTTAATAGAGTGACATTGATCAATCAGAGTAAATAGGCTTCAAGTAAACATTTCTATAGCATTTGAACTGTTGATTATGTCTTATACCCATCATTTTCCATCACTTTGTATTTGTCTCTTTTTACACCCTTCTGCCCACCTCCCCTCCTCCATGTCCCTTCCCCCCTGGTAACCGCTTTTATCTATGTCCATGAGTCTCAGTTTTATATCCCATCTATGTGTAGAATGTTATATAGTACTTCTTAGCTTTTTCTAATTTACTTATTTCACTCAGTATAATGTTCTCAAGTTCCATCCATGTTGTCGTAAATGTTACTATGTCATTTCTTATGAGTGAGTAGTATTCCACTGTATGTATGTACCACTATTTCTTTACCCAATCCTCTTTTGAGGGACACATTGATTGTTTTCATGTTCAGGCCACTGTGAATAATGCTGCAATGAACATAAAGGTGCATACCAATGTTTTCAAGATTTTGGGGTACATGCTCAGTAGAGAGATTGCTGTGTCATATGATAATTCTATTCTTTTTTTTTGTATTTTTCCTAAGCAAGAAACTGGGAGGGGTCAGGAAGACAGACTCCCACATGTGCTGGACCGAGATACACCCAGAATCTCGGGTGTATCTCGAGGCAATGCTTAGCTCTGCTTGAGCCAGATAACTTTAGGCTCAAGCCAGCGATCATGAGATCATGTTGATGATCTCACATTCAAGCTGAATACTTCCTGCTCAATTTGGTACATCTGTGCTCAAGCCAGATGAACCCAGGTTCAAGCTTGCGACCTCGGGGTTTCAAACCAGGTACCTCTGTGTGACAGTGGATGCTCTATCCACTGTGCTACCACTGGTTAAGCTGATCTGGCTTACTTGATTTCATAAGGGTTGACCACACTTTATTTTATTTACTCTTGCTACTATTTTTTTAAGTTTTTTTAATCTTTGACTACTCACTGCTCAGTTACTCTTTACAGTTATTAGTGATTTTGCCAGGTGTTGTTGGCTTACTTTGTGTCCTGCGCACTGCTTACTGCACATTTCAATTGCTAATTAAATGACTGTCATAACTCAGTCCCTCTGACCATCATCTACCTTCTCTCTTACCTCATTTGTGTCATGTGTGCTGCAGAAATAAAAGAAATTTGAAGATCTTTTTGAGAGGAAAAGTACTTCCTGTTAGAATATGAGCTGGATCTCCAGTAACACAACTGACACTTCCTATGCAACATCTTTAACTGTTCTCCATCCCAACAGAGGAACCCAGGGCTTTAGTGCTTAATTACCTCCCAGAACCTGGAGATCCTGACCCTGGCATAGAAAATTTAGCAGCTGTAGATATTTTAGACTCCAAAATATAGGTCAACCACCAGTTTATCAAAAAATGTGACTACAGAAGGAACATTTAAAATCTCTCTTGACTTCCAGCTTGGATTCCAGATGAAACTTGATTCCCCTGCCTATGGACACTGTAACAACCCCATGACAACATTGTTAAGCACCTTGCGAGGAACTTTAGACATTCTTGAATTAATTTATTCAAGAAATGCTTATTACTTTATTTTCCTCTTTCTTTTTGGAGCAATTCTGTCTTAAAACCATTTTATGAGCTATCCTCACAGGGTAAAGAAAGTGGAAAGGCCCTGTGCCTCACCAATGAGGAGGGTGAGCACACTGGAGTAAGTGGTAAGGTGACTGCAGGGAACGTGATCTAGGGAGAACACTCTCTCTGTATGGTGTGCTAAACCCTGAGCAGGTAAAAAGGGTGTCCCCATAAAGGGGAGACCTGCTTGTTATGATATCTCCCAAGGGTAAGGGCAGCATCAATGCTTGGAGACACAGCCTGGGGTGGGGTGTCAGAGCCTGAGTAAATGAGGATACCATCTACCATACTGACACAGAGTACTCAAACCCAAGTGGGGTAAGGATAGCTTCTGTGCTGGGAGGGAGATAGCATTTACATGAGGAGGATTGATAAAATTAGCAAATATATTAAGGACAATAGGTATTAGAGTTGTCACTGTTGACAAATGAGTTACAAATATGGAGAGGGAGAAAATCAGACTGAATTCTGTAAATTTTGAATTAAAATTGGAGATTAGTGAGATTCATGATCCTAAGTGTACACATATATTCTCAATATCTTCTAAAAAGAGGATTTAGGGACAAGGGCACTGAGCACACCTAGCACTGAATCTTAGTTTCTAACTACCATATTCTTCTGAAAGAACAGTGATTTTATAGACAAACTGCTCATTTCTCAACTGTGGCAGGAAAGGCTAGATGAATTTGACATCTTTTATGTCAGAAATTAAGAATAATCATGAGATATCAAAAAGATGGCAAAGCCATCAGTGGTGTATTGAGGTCCCCAGGTATGATTGTATTTTTGTCAGTTTTTATTTTTAGATCAATTAGTAGATGTCTTATATACTATGGTACTCCTTGGTTTGGGGCATATATATATTGTTATATCTTTTTGATTCACTGTCTCCTTTATCATTATGAAATGACCATCCTTGTCTCTGATTACCTTTGTTGTCTTGTAGTCAGCATTGTTAGATATGAGTATGGCTACACCTGCTTTTCTTTGGATATTATTTGCTTGGAGAATCATTTTCCAAACTTCCACTTTGAGTCTGTTTCTATCCTTGTAGCTTAGATGTGTTTCTTGAAGGCACACACAGTTGAATTTTTTTTTTGATTGGTGTTCTGTTTGCTTCTTGGATTTGAGGTTCTAAAGACATGTGCAGCTCCATGTTCATCGCAGCATTGTTCATGGTGGCCAACACATGAAAACAACCAAAAAGTCCTTCAATAGAAGATTTGGATAAAGAAGATGTGGTACATATATACTATGGAATACTATTCAGTCATAAGAAATGATGACATAGATCATTTACAACAAGGTGGATGACCTTGATAAGATTATAATGAGTAAAATAAGTAAATCAGAAAAAACTAAGAACTGTATAATTCCATACATAGGTGGGACACAAAATTGAGACTCATGGACATAGATGAGTGCAATAGTTACCAAGGGAAGGGGAAAGGAGGAGAGAGAGGGCATAGTGGGGAGGGAGGGGCATAAAAAACAAATAAAGGGTGACAGAGGACGATTTGACTTTGGGTGATAGGTATATAACATAATATAACATAATCGAATGTCAAAATGATCTGGAGATGTTTTCTCTAAATTTATGTGCTCATAAATTTGACCAACGTCACCACATTAAAATTAAAACTATAAAAAATAAAACTAAAAAAATACTTGCAGGAGTGTTCTCAAAGCTGTATTTGAGAATTTCTCAACAATAAACAATATTTATTACTTAGCATTGTTTGTAAAACACTGGCAGTGGCCAAAATGTTCATCAGGAAAACAATGGCTATAGTTCCTGCATCCTACATACTATGGACTCATTAAAAACACAGTAGGTTTATTTATCTGAACATGATGACAATAAATAAAATGTAAAGGGTAAGGAACAAACAGCATGTATAATATCCCATCTCTTTACAAAAAGAAATCAAAATTATTCTTAGTCATTTTGTATTTTGTGCAAATAACAGTGCTTCTTAAATGTGTTAACTTTTATTGAAAAGCCAGAATATTCATCAGGACATATTTTTAGCATTTAGATAAATCTTTATAAAGGAAAAATGTCAAACACAGAATATATAATGTTGTTTTGTAATTTTTAAATAAGTGTTACATTAAAATTAGGTTAAATATTTTAAAAAATGGATGATAAAAAAGAGAGGAAAAAAGAGATTTATAAAGGACACAAAAGCCAGCAAAAATTTGGGAAAATGTAAATATCAATATTTAAAAATGGCAGTAATGGATTATATAACTCTTAATATAATAGAAAACTAAGAGGCCATACTTATGTAAAAACATCAATGAACTAATTAAAAGAGTGAAAAAAGGATGATTCCAAAGAACACTCCTGCCAAAAAAATAATTAGTAATCACAAAGGACAAAGAATAATTTAGAGTGGAAAAGACTGGCAAACACCACCAAAGTTAAGTGACTAAATGAACATCATCATTATTGGGACAAATTCTCACCTGATATGCAATAAGAACACCATCACTTCTGTGATATTCCTGCCAAAGGTGCATAACTTGACTCTAATCACAAAAAAAAAATTAGTCAAACTCAAGATGAGGGGCGTTCTTCATAACTGGTCTCTAATCTTCAAAAAATATCAAGGCTATGAAAGTCAGTGAAATATTGAGGAAATAATACAAATTGAAAGCAATTAAAGAGACTTGAAAACTAAATATAAAATGTGATTCTGGACCAACTCCTTTATGATAAAAGACATTCTTGGAATAATTGGTGAAACTTGAATCTTCTGTGGGTTAGATTGTGATGATACATTAATGTTAATTTTCTGATAGTGATGGTTCTATTGTGGGTATGTAGAAGAATGTTTTTGTTTGTACAAATGATACATTTGAGTTTCTGGGGGTGATAGGGTACCTGGGGTTATCATCTCCAAATTTTTAGGAAATAAAAGAGCTCATTGTACTAACAAATAGTCTGTAAATAATTTCAAATTTACAAAAATTGTTTTAGAGCATTTAAAACGTCCACTTAGCTTTAATTTTAAATTTACCGGAAAATTATAAAGATAGTACAGAAAGTTTTTGTATATTCCATACTTAGATATTCTATTATTAGCATTTTACATTAGTATGGTACATTTCTGACATTAATATACCAATATTGATCAACGTTATCATTAACTAAAGTCCATAATTTATACATATTTTCTTAGTTTTACTTTTTATTTTTTGTTACAGGATCTCAACAGGATATCTTATTAAATTTATTCATCATGTCTCTTAGGATCCACTTAGCTATGACAGTCATATTTCATGACCTTGAAAGTTTTGAGGAGATGGGTAAGGTGTTTTATAGAATCTCCCACAATTTGAATTTTTCTGATGCTTTTTCACAGAATTAGACTGGGATTATGAGATTTTAGTAGGAATACAACTGAGGTAAAGGTGTCATTCTCATCACATCAGATGTATTTTTCTAGGTTTTAGTGATCATAGATAAAACTGCTATAAGCAGGCCTGACCTGTGGTGGCACAGTGGAAGAAGAGTCAACTTAAAATGCTGAGGTCACTGGTTCAAAATCCTGGGCTTGCCTGGTCAAGGCACATTTGGGAGTTGATGCTTTCTGTTCCTCCCCCCCATTCTTTCTATGCCTCTCTCAAAAATGAATAAACAAAATCTAAAAAAAAAAAAAAAGCAAAACCATAGCAAAAGAAAAAAATTGCTATAAATATTGTGTGCAGGAATTTATCTAGACATAAATCTTAAAAATTTGTTGGGTAATTTTCTAGGAGCACAACTGCTGTTTTAGACTATCTTTAGTTTTGTAAGAAACTCAAATTCTCTTCAAAAGTTGCTGTAGCCTGATCAGGTGGTGCTGAAGTAGATAGAGTGTCAGACTCGGACGCGGAAGACCCAGGTTCGAAACCTCAATGTTTCGGCTTGAGCAAGGGCTCAACCAGGCTTGAGCACAGGCTCACCAGCTTGAGCACAGAGTTTCTGGCTTGAGCGTGGGATCATAGACATGGCGTCATGGTCACTGGCTTGAAGCTCAAGGTTGTTTGTTTAAGCCCAAGGTCACTGGTTTGAGCAAGGGGTCACTCACTCTGCTATAGTCCCCCAGTCAAGGCACATATGACAAAGCAATCAATGAACAACTAAAGTGCCACAACAAAGAATTGATGTTTCTCATCTCTCTCCCTTCCTGTCTGTTTATCCCTACGTGTCCCTCTCTCTGACTCTCTATCTTTGTCAAAAAAAAAAAAAAAAGGAAAAAATGTTGCTGTACCATTTTGCATCCCATCAGCAATAAGTGAGAACTTCCATTGCTTCACATCTTTTTTAACAATTGGTATTATTGACTTTTGGATTTTTGCTATTCTAATAGAAATACAGCATTTTATTGTTATTTTAATTTGCATTTTTAAATTTTTTTAATTTGCATTTTTAATGAAAATTTTTGGAATCTTTTTATATGCTATTTGCTGTTTGTATATCTTTCTCGGTTCAGTGTCTATTCATTGCCAACTTTTTAATTGGGTGGCTATTGTTTTAAGGTGTTTGTAAGTTTAAGATAAAAAAATAAAGGAAGAGAGAAAGAGGGTTAGATAGAGAAAGAAATAAGAAATGAAAAAAGGAAGGAAGGAAGAAGGAAGGAAGGAAGGAAGGAAGGAAGGAAGGAAGGAAGGAAGGAAGGAAGGAAGGAAGGAGAAAGAGGGAGAGAGAAAGATCAGAGGAGGGAAAGAGGAAAGAAAAAATTTACTGTGCTTGTGCTATGCTTAGGTACAGCGCCCTGGGCACTACAGATATTAAACAACAAACCTGCCCATATAGAAATTTTATTCTAGTGTTGACAAAGAAGAAATGCAATGAAAATATATGTAAATACCACAAATGAATTGAAAGGGAACATAACAAAGAGCAGAAAAGAATGAAAGGGATGTCAAGGCTGAGTACAAGTAAGCAGTACAAACGTTTGTGGTCAAGGAAGGCTTTTCTGAAAAATCAGTATTCAAACAAAGACTTGAGGAGCTAACTCATGCAAAAATATCAATATCTAGAAAAGAGCTCCAGAGGCAGAGAAAAGTTTAAACAGTCTTAAAGCAGAAATATATCTAGAGCCTTTGGAGGAAAAGGAAGAGGGCCAGAGTAACTGCAGGGCAGTGAGTGAGAAGGAGGGGAGTAGAAGATGAGGTCAAAGAGGTTAGAGTTTGTATATCATGACAGGACTTTTAGCCATAGTAAGGACTTTGTCTTTATCTGGGTAAAATAATAAAGTATGGTGGAGTTTTTAGTAGAGGGGTAATCTGACTTAAATTTGAAGGGCATGGCCCTGAGTGATGAGCTGGATTTAGACTGCAGTGGGGCGAGAAGAGCAGGGAGACTTGATAGAAGTCCATGGCAATAGTTCAGATGAGAGATGACGGTGACTCTAATACAGGTAGTAGAAGTGGAAGAAATGGGGACCATTCAAATTCTGTATGATTACCTCCAGCATGATTTTCTCATGTATTGGATATGGCATGTGAGAGAAATCTCTAAGATCCCAAGATTTTAGGCCCAGAAACTAGCACGATTCACTTGCTATCACCTGAAAATGAGACAGCTGTGTGGGAAGCAGGTTGTGGAAGGAGGACTGGTTCCAGGTGTTTTATTTTTATATGCCTATTGGAAATTCAACTGGAGTTGTTGAGGAAGCAGGTGAAGTAAGGTTTAAGGCTCTGGAGTTTGGGATAAAGATTTGGGCTGGAGATACAAAATTAGCAGTCATCAGCATATTAATGACCTTTAAAGTCATTGGATCTGATGATTCACCAAAAAAATGAATGTAAACAGAGAAGAGGGCCAAAGACTGAGCTATTTGACATCATTAATGACCCTGACAACAGCATTTTTGGGGGAGTCTAGAGAGCAAACTTTTACTAGAATAGGTTTTAGAGAAATGGGAGGGAAAAATAGAAAACTGAATATAAAAAACTCTTGAGGAATTTTGCTGAAAGAATGAAAGAAATTAGCTGGTAGTTGGTAAGCAAAGTGAAGGCAAAAGGAGAACCAATAGCAGGTTGAGTGTTGTTAGGAATAATCCAGTAAGAAGTGAAAAAAAAATGATGGTGCAAGTGAGAGTGGAAGAATTGCTAGAGTACTACCCTTAGTAAGTGATGTGGGTGAGAGCAAAGATACAAATAGAGAAACTGGCTTTAGAATACTGATCTACAGTTGCAGCAGGACGACTGACTATATCAACTTTATGGGTACAATAATGATGGAAAGATGGCAAGGGTAGTGGTAAGAGTCTGGGGATGTTCTCCCATCACAGCTCGAATTTCCTCAGTGGCACTGGAGATAAAATCAATATTTGCATACATTTACTTTTAATCGTGTCACACTCTTTCTCATGTGGACTACAACTTTGAGACTTGAGAGTAGAAATGCTTTCTCACAAGGGATGATAGTTGAACTGTGGGGAAGAGAGTAGTGGTGAGAGGAGTACCAGAACACTGAATATAAAAGTGTGGAAGCCTAATAGAATGAAAAATAATTTTCTGAAATTAGAGCATAAAGTGCTTGTTTAAACAGAGATGGGAGAGGAAGCTAGAATAGTACTTAGGGCCAGATTATGTGACAGTTTGTACATGTTTCAATATTTAAAAGACAGCTCAATAGGAGAGTGGAATAATAGCATTTTCACTTTATAATTTTTGGCCTTGTACAAAAAGAATTCCACTGAAGAGGGAGGTTCAAGTCAGAAAAACAGGTTAAGAAAATATTGCAGTTATACAGATGAAAAATGATGAGGACATAAATGAAAACAGCAAGAGATGAACACTAAAAAATAATTAGTTGCTATATATAAAAGAGAGTAGAAGTAACTTGGTAGTTATCTGAAAGTGGGGAATGAAAGGCAAGAAGATATCCAAAATATGAGGTTTCCTAACTTAGGTTACTAGGTGAAAGGTGAAGACATTGACTGTGGTTGATAAAGTTAGAAATGTATTTGGAGGAGAAAGTTGGGGAGGAGAGGAAAAATACAAGTTTAGTTTTAGACATTTGACCCCAAAATGCTTTCAAATCATCCCCAATAAGAGTGGATTTCATAGAAGAAATTTGGACTAGCTATTTAATCGTGGGAGAAACAAATATATGTTAGATTTTCCAAAAAAGATTACAGAATGAAATGAGAAATACATCAAGAGGAATGCCAACATCTAATAAGAAGAGGTACCAATAAAGGAAATGAAGGAAGAATGGACAGATGGGACAAAGAATCAAATAAACTGATGTCATGAAACTCAAGAAAAAGTTTTAAAAGGTGGGAGTAGAGGTAAAGGAATTTAATAATGCCAGTCACAAAGTGAAGTTGATCTATCAACATAGAGATGAGAAGTGATCCAAAAGATTTGAGGAAAGTATTTACAGGTAGCTTGCCCAGATCTGGATGAAATTTTTCTTCTAATTCTTTATTCATCCTGAGTTTTCAATAGCTAAGTTCATAACATCACATCATTTCTCACTCTGTGGTGGCGATTTCAGTTTCAGATATAACAAGACAGTGAGCATTTTTGCTATCCTGGTCCTGCTTACAATGATTGCTATCTGTTTATGGGTTTGTAGCCAAAAAAAAAACCAACAACCAAAAACAAAAAGCAATGTGTGGTCAAACTCCTTTCCATGCTGGGCACATGTGCATGCTAACGTGTACTTGGCAGAGGCATTCATGATTTGCACAGCCTGTTGCAATTTGCCTCTTATGTTCACAATAAGCTTGTGGATTTTGCTTAAAATAGCTATCTTATTCCTTGAAATTGCATTCCAAGACTGCTTCTCTGAGCTATATTTATTCTCATCACCAAAGGTGATTCTTTTGTGCTTTATGGTTTTGAAAGTTCTTTTACGTTCAATATATTTAATTCAAGCTTCAAAATAAAGGCTATGAGATAGATGAGTAAATTGCTAATATTATTTACAATTTATGTATGAGAAAACCAATGCTCAAAAGAAATCACATGAATTTTTAAAATTTTCACAGTTAATATTTGGAAACATGGAGTACAGAGGAGCAAACATACAGTGAAAGAAAATGATTTAACTTTGAGTGGTGGGCACACAACTCAATCAACAGTTCAAATGCTATAAAGATGTTCACCTGAAACCTAAGTAGTCTTATTGACCAATGTCACCTCATTAAATTCAATCTAAAATTTAAAAATATTTAGAAACATGATAATACCTACTAGTTCAATTTTATCATAATCTAGCATTTCTGTATGTAATTCATATAATATATATTTATAGATAGATATAGATATAGATACAAGTATAGATTGATATAGATATGTTAATTTATACTATAACTCAATCTTTACAACAATCCTGCAAAGGGGAGCTACTGTTTATTATCTTATTTTATAGATGCAGAAACTCAGGCAAAGATAATTTCTCCAAGCTAGTGAGCAGTAGAAGATGGATTCAAACTCTCTGGTTCTGTCTCTATCTTTGTCTGTCTATCTCACTTTCTTATTGTAAGGAATCACCCATTTAACCTTGAACCCTCTATGCCTTGGATTGGGGAACTTTAGTTAAAAGTTCGAAGTAAATGTCTCTTGGATGCTATTGGTCAAATAAGTTTGTAAATTTGATATATATGTTTGCTCACTTATAGTTTGCATTGGGTGTGGGGACAGGTTGTAAGCAGTCAGGGTCATTGATTATAGCCTAAGGCTTAGTTTTAAGACTAAGCTTTCTCCACACCCTTGACTGTTGCATGATAGGGGGTGGTGCCCTCTTATGAGGAATCCCATGATGCCTCAGATAAGTGACTTTGTATCAGAGACTTCCTTGTTTGTATATTGGATTAAAGGTTTTGATTTCTACACTATAAAATGGGGCAAACCGGGAGCTTCCTCTCTTTCAGTTCCTGAGATTAGCATTAGAGGGGAGAGCAGAGAAAGGCAACATGGAGTCGAAGAGAAGCAGCCAAGATGGTGGAGTGCTGAAGGAGAAACCAATTTGTGCAGAGAGAAGGAGATGGGGAACAGAGGTGAATGAATAGGGCTAGTGAGGTTAGAAACCTTTGATTCTAGAAAACTCAGATAAGTCAGTGGCTTTGTGGAGCTCATGCTGAAAAGGGAAGTGTTTTCCCACTGTGTGTATTACTTGCCCGCTGAGTGCAAGCAAGGATTAAAGCTAATGGCCCACCAGTTCTTGGCTCCTGTTGGGCAGATAAAATATATTATGCTCACTTTGTTAAAGATGGCGCTGCCCACATGGAAGCTGTCACCCAGGTGATATTAATGTGTGTTGGGGGTGGGCTGTGGGTAGGCAGGGTCCTTGTAGCCCAGGGCTTGGTTTTAGGACTAAGCCTTTCCCACCCTTTTTGATGTGGAGTGGTGCAATCCCATCATGTCTCTGATAAGTGACTTTGTATTAGAGACTTCCCTATTTTGTATATTGGATTAAAGGATTTGATTTCTACACTATAAAACGGGGGCAGAACGGGAGCTTGCTCTCTCGGTTCCTGAGATTATTAGCATTAGAGGAGAGAGCAGAGAGGAGAGAAGAGAGAAGCCACATGGAGGAGGCCAGGAGAAGCAGCCAAGATGGCGGAGTGTTGAGTGAGAAGCCAGTTTGTGCAGAATTTGTGCAGGGAGAAGGAAGGAGATGGGGAACAGAGGTGAATAAGTCTGGTGAGCTAGAAACCTTTGATTCTAGGAAACTCGAATAAGTCAGTACTTTTGTGAGTACTGAATGTGAGCGGGTTTTGGAACCCAGTGTGTGTTTTACTTGCCCACCGGGTGCAAGCTAGGATTTAAGATGATGGCCCATCACTTTTTGGCTCCATTGTATCTTTACCGACTGTCTGAATCCAATGCGAACCTGCATGGGCCAGGCTGCTGTGATGATAATGGCCACGGCTACTGGCTTTACAGCTCCATTGTTTCATTACCTTCTGTCCTTCATCCGAAGCAAATGGGAACCTGCATGTGAATCCTGGCCATACAGATGCAAACATCAAGAAAGTGTGAGTGAGTGACCTTTGTGCAGACACAAAAGAATGCATGTGAACGGACTTTAGAAAATTAGCCTAAAGGTTCTAGATTGGACCTTCCTTTGTGCTTGTTAATTAGCAAAAGAAAAGAATGTTATGATCAATTTAGTCCTTTCCCCATGTCAGAAAAATGGCCATTAATCATTCTTCCCCTTGTCACCTGATCTCCCTCCCTTGTAATCCTGATACCTCTGTTCTGCTTCTGCTAATAAAAGCCAAAAGAGAAGGAGATTTAGGAGGTCTCTCTTTGCCTCCCTTGGCAGGCTTCCCTCTCTCTTCCTCTTGACATAAGTTTGTGTCTTGAGTAGGTTTTATCCACGCAACACTGGTAATTCCCAGCAGGCAGGAGTACTACATCTTATTTATAGCATTTTCCAATTTCCATGGTGTAAATACTCATTCCAATCACAGTTTATTTAAAGCTATCAATGTGATGTCAACAAGCTTTCAAAATTCATGAAACTTTAACAGTCAATTCTACTTTTATTCTATGTGTCTTTCTTACATACTCAAAGCTCTTGACAACAATCTTGTAAGGAAGATTATGTTTATTAGCCACATTTTACACATGAGAAAACTGAGGGACAAAAAAGTTAAGTAAGTTTCCCAAGATAAAACAGTTATCAAGCAGCAGAGTCAGAATTTGTATAAGACCATAGAGTTACTGAGCTTCATCTCTTTTTTTTTTTTTTTTTTCTGAAGCTGGAAACGGGGAGAGACAGTCAGACAGACTCCCGCATGCACCCGACCGGGATCCACCCAGCACGCCCACCAGGGGGCGATGCTCTGCCTACCAGGAGGTGATGCTCTACCGCGACCAGAGCCACTCTAGCGCCTGGGACAGAGGCCAAGGAGCCATCCCCAGGGCCCGGGCCATCTTAGCTCCAATGGAGCCTCGCTGCAGGAGGGGAAGAGAGAGACAGAGAAGAAGGAGAGGGGGAGGGGTGGAGAAACAGATGGGCGCTTCTCTTGTGTGCCCTGGCCGGGAATCGAACCGGGGACCTCTGCACGCCAGGCCAACGCTCTACCACTGAGCCAACCGGCCAGGGCCAAGCTTCATCTCTTATCTATTGCAACTGTTCTACCAGCTTCTCAAACATGATCTAGACTTTTCATCTTCATCCTCAGTGTCTCTGTAAAAAGAAGAAACAAATCAATTGCTGTGAAAGTGCTCTGCCTGGCATTTCATACTCCCATCTCTCCTTTTCATCTTATGAATGACTGTATGGCCAGGGCTGCCATCATGGCCATCCACATGCAGGTTCTCATTAAATTCTGGAATATGGTAAAGAAATGGTGGAGCCTGAGGAAAGTGGGCCATTCTGTATATTGATGTCTCACCAAGATGGGCAAGCCACCAGAAAATCCAAGGGAAAAGCAGAAAAAAGCTTTTCCCGTGGAGGGCAAGGGATCAGGAAGGAGAGAAAAAGAAATTCTCCTGCACCTCTCAGTGATGGGGGCAGAATCTCCCTTCCAGTAACATTATTATAACAATGGCCCTTCCCAAACAGGAAGGTAATTAGCCCTTTCACCTGAGCAAGGGCCATTTTTAACAATAAAAGTGAGCAAACCCAGAAAATATAGATTTTACAAACTTATTTGCCCAACAACGACTAACAAATTTTTTCTAAAGAAAAGAGCAGATTATATAGTTCTTCTGCACTAATACCTTCAAATAGCTTGCTGCTACAGATCAGATAAAAGACAAACTCCTCATGTTGGCACTCATATCTTTGTGCTCAATTCTAAATACTTCTGGCCTTTATTACAGCTGTAAGTTTTGACTGCTTTAGTTATGCCACATTAATTGTTATTTCTCAAACAGTCTATGCAATATTTTAGCCCTGGGCACACACTAGTCTCACCATCTGTCAAAGTCCTGCCATGTTTCAAGGTTCTGTACAAATGCCACTTTCTCTTTGAGATCTTCCCACATGCTTCCAGTTGGAATACATTTACTTTTTGCTTCCCTATTGTCCCCACTACATTTGATTTGTACTACTTTCATTATAACACTGAAGACTATCTGTTTATTATAGTTATAGTCTATAATGTGGGAGATATTTCTGTCTTTTCTACTATACAATGAGTCTTTGAGGCAGGGGCAATGACCCATTCTTGTTTATATCTCACCCACAGAATGCAGGACAATATTTTGCTAATAGCAGAAGCTGAATAAATACTTGTGAATTTTATTGCTAGCTAATAACAATAAAAATCTGGTCATGGTGTAAACTGAATATTTACTCTCTTCTTTGCCAGTTCATGGTTATTTCCTGATGAGAGGAGAACCATCCCTTCATTCAATCAGGGAAGCAACAGTCTTGTACTATGGCCACAGGCAGTGAACTTGTGGTAGAAATAGCTTACTGAGGGAAGTCCTGTACCAGGTCCTGTCCTGATCCTATTTTTCTTCACTCATATGGGATGGCAATGATGCTTTCCACTCAAATCCTCTCCTTGATCACAGATATGGCCACCTCTAGGACTGGGTATCCACCCTAGAAGGTGGGGTCTTTTATCTCATGGACCCAAAGCACAAAATATCTTCTCTCCCTACTTTTTTGTTTATGCTGTCTTATTTTTAATGCCTCAAAAATACAACAGAGTCAACTGTCAACTGTCCTAAGGTGGTTTTCAAATATCTCAAAGATATTGCAGGTTCAATTTCAGACATCACAATAAAACAAGTAAGACAATAAAGTGAATCACAAAACTTTTTTTGGTTTTCTAGTACATAGAATTGTTGTGTTTATACTATATTGTAGTCTGTTAAGTGTGCAATAACATTTTGTCTAAAACAATGTGCATACCATCTTTTAAAATTGGATTTATTAAGGTGACACTAGTTAACATAATTATACAGGTTTCAGGTGCCCCAATTCTATAACATATTTCTGTACACCATATTGTGTGTTCACCCTGCAAGGTCAAGTTCTTGTCTGTCATCATTTATTTTCCCTATCTAATGATAGGGAAATACCTGAGGCATACCTTAATTTAAAAACAAATTATTGCTTTTAAAAAATGCTAAACATAATCTAAGCTTTTTTATTTTTTCTTTTTTTTTTCTTTTTGCTAATGGGAAATCTTGCCTCATTGTTGATGCTGATTACTGATAAGGGTGGTGGCTTCAGAAGGTTGGGGTAACTATGGCAATATTTTAAAATAAGACACTTCAATTGACTTTTATTCTCCCAAATGATTTCTCAGTAGCATGTGATGCTGTTTGATAACTTACCTATGGTAGACTCTTTCAATATTGAAGATAATCCTCTCAAATACTGTCACTGTTTTGCTAAGTTGTGTGTGTATATATATATTATAATTTTATAGAAACAGGGAACAGAGTGAGAGAGAGAAGGGCAGGTGGAGGAGCAGGAAGCATCAATATCCATATTTTTTTTGACCAGGCAAGCCCAGGGTTTTGAATCGGTGACCTCAATGTTCCACATTGACACTTTATCCACTGCACCACCACAGGTCAGGCAGTTGTTGTAATATTTTAAATCCTTTGTTGTCGTTCAACAATTTTCAAAGCATCTTCATCAGAAGTAGATCTCATCACAAGAAACCACTTTCCTTATTCAACCATATAAAGCAACTCCTCATTCATTAAAGTTTAATTGAAATTACAGCAACTCGGAGTGACATCACGGAAATGGCGCCGTGAAAAGCGCGTCCGACAGCTCTCCCCTAAATCACAACAAATTTATCAACTAGAAACAGAAAAATTTATCCTCGGAGCATTCCGGAGTTCCACACAAACTGAAAGCAAAAGGACTGTTATCACTTGAATCTGAGAGACGAGGATGTGGAGGAAGCTACCGCAGCAGCGACGCTCATTCAAGCCGCGAGGGAGTGCGCCTGCGGTGAATCAGCCCATATACTTGGGAACCTCGAGCTGCCGCGAGTGGCCACCACGAGCCGCCGCGCGCGCCCGGTCCGGTTGAGCACCGCTGACGTTCCCAGCGGCCCGCACACTGCGAGTGGGGGTCGCCGGCCACCGGTGCCCGGAGCGCCCCATTCGCGCGCGTGCCTTGGGCATTCCACGCGCCCAGGGCGCCCTACTGGCCCGCACACCCAGGGGGCTCCATTATCCTGCGCCTGGTGCGGTCCAGCCGCCAGCGGCGGGGCGAGCGAGAGAGGCTTGGGAGATTCTCTCCGTGGGCGGGGCACCTCACCCAGCCATTCAAGCTAACAATCAAGCGTTGGGGGAGGGGCGCGCGCAGGCAGCCTAAAATACCTTCGGAAACACAGCTGCGACCCAATCACTGAAATTAGCTTAACCCATAAAATCTGCGCACCCTCGGTTCTAATTGATAAGATCTCTCTCAGTTCAGCGATCCAAGACAAGAGGCGTGATATTTTTTAGTGCCTCTCACCAAAGGGGTGGGGGCAACTTCTGATTGATAGAGCCTCCATATTCAGGGATAAACGCTAACAAGAAGGACTTGGCAGATAATAAGGTCTATACTACACTAGTTGTAAGCAGAGACTAGTGCCTCTTCTTCCCTGCAAAAACAGGCTACAAAGTGTGGAAAGCCTGGGTTGAGAGGTCCAACTAAATGATAGGCACTGAACAGTCACCTTGACAACAATTGACTCCCACCCCCGCCTGATTACACTGGAGGCCCTGACTCTCAGAGCCTTTCCCAAAGCCTTGCACTGAGTAGGGATAGAGTGGGGATTTCCCAGCTCTTTGAGCCTCTTACTCCCCAGGCAGAAGCAGTTGCAGCCTTATAGCTGGATCACCAGGCTGCTAATTGAGAAAGGGGGGACTAGGAGAGAGAATCCAGGAAAGCAAACTCTCTCATCGTTGGACCCTGCAAACGCCAACAAGCCTTTACTTCCAGCAAGACTAAAGCCAATTATATGACATTGCCATAGAATCCCATCAACTGCAAATCCCTACCTAAGAGTGACACAGGGGTAGAGCCTGGGGTACAGAGTCACCGACTAGGAAGAGGGAGAGAAAAGAAAAGGGAAGAAGTTAACCTCTCAAAATCAAGAAAAACCCACAGACTTTACAACTTGATCCACTAATTTTTTTTTGTTGTTGTTGTTTGTTTCTTCTATCTTTTTGCCTTTATTTCCTCCACCTCGATCCTTCTATTCTCTGCCCATCTTATGCTTCCCCTTTCTTGAACTACACTACCCATGAGTGTTGCATTTTATTTTTCTTCTTCATCCTCACCCTCCTTTAAGGTTATACTCCAAAACACTTAACTCTCACTCTCTCCTCTTTTGGGTTTTTTTTTGTGTTTTTTTTTTGTCTTGCTTTATTTTGTTTTTTTCTCCTCCTATTTTATTTCTTCCTTCGTTTTTCTCTTTTTCTTATTTTTTCCTTTCTATTCGTTTTTTCTTTTCTCATTTTACTTTCCTCCCATATAATCCTCAATCACGAACAAATTAGTTAATTTGGGACTCAAGGCTTTTTTTTGGCTTTATTTCTCTTTTTTGCTTTTGTTTTTTTTTTCTCTTGTTTGTTTATTTTTGTGGCATTTTGGGTCCTCCCAACCCAAGGTCTCCATTGTATTTAGTCTTTGCTCCACTTAATACAACAGATTTTTACTTATTATTTTTATTTTTTCTTCTTTATTATTCTTTTTTGGTCCTTTTTTCTGATTCCCTCTTATCCCTCTCATTATATCTCTTAGTTGACCATCACTTACAAGCAAATCATCTTATGCTTGTCTAAGATTTTCTTCCTTTTTTTTTTTTTTGCATTGAGTAGGTCCCTACTCCCTTTTTTTTGCCCCTTGAACTCTTCACCCCAAATCAGGCCCTCCATTATAGGCACGATATTTCCCTGAGGAGGGGAGAGGAGGGAAAGAGAAGAGAGAAAAAAAGGGGGAAATAATAAATTATTACTGTTTTTTCTTGTGGGGTGTTTTACCCTTTTTTTTTCTTTTTACTCTTTATTAATTCTAATTAGTGCTATCAATAAGACCACCCTCATTTGCCGATAAGAAAGAGGAAATCGAATATTATGGATACAAAAGAAAGAGAGGTAACACAAATAGATGTGGAAAAATCTATGGAGAAAAGACTTAACATATTGGAAGCCTTGGAGCTAAATGACAGAGAATTTAAAATAGAAATCTTAAAAATACTCAGAGATATACAAGAAAACACAGAAAGGCAATATAGGGAGATCAGAAAACAACTCAATGAACACAAAGAATATATTACCAAGGAAATTGAAACTATAAAAACAAATCAAACAGAAATGAAAAACTCAATTCACGAGCTGAAAAACGAGGTAACAAGCTTAGCTAACAGAACAGCCCAGATTGAAGATAGGATTAGTGAAATAGAAGACAAACAACTTGAGGCACAACAGAGAGAAGAAGAAAGAGACTCAAAAATAATAAAAAATGAGAAAGCCCTACAGGAATTGTCTGACTCCATCAGAAAGAATAACATAAGAATAATAGGTATATCAGAGGGAGAAGAGAAGGAAAATGGAATGGAGAATATACTCAAACAAATAATAGATGAGAACTTCCCAAGCCTGTGGAAGGAACTAAAGCCTCAAATTCAAGAAGCAAACAGAACACCAAGTTTTCTTAACCTCAACAAACCCACTCCAAGGCACATCATAATAAAGATGACACAAACCAATGACAAAGAAAAAATTCTCAAGGCAGCCAGGGAAAAGAAGAGTACAACATATAAAGGAAGGCCTATTAGATTATCATCAGATTTCTCAGCAGAAACTCTACAAGCTAGAAGAGAGTGGACCCCAATATTTAAAGCCCTGAAAGAGAGGAACTTTCAGCCAAGAATACTATACCCATCAAAGCTATCCTTCAAGTATGAAGGAGATATAAAAACATTCACAAATACAGAAAAGATGAGAGAATTTATCAACAAAAAGCCCCTACTCCAGGAAATACTAAGGGGGGTTTTCCAATCAGATACAAAGAACAAAAGGAAACAACACCACAAGTAACAGCTCCACCAAGAACACAATAAAACCAAACTTAAACTGTGACAACAAAGGAAAAAAAGGGGGGAGAGGATGGAGATTAACAGTAGCAAAGGATGATGAAGTGCAGAAATACTTATAAGATAGGGTACTACAATGAATATGGTAGGTACCCTTTTCATTACTTAATGGTAACCACCCTTAAAAAAACCACCACAAAAACACTTGACTTAAAAAAGGTAGCAACAGAGGAAAGAAGTATGGAACACAAACAAACAAAAACAAATGATAGAAAAACAAAAGAGAAGAATCAAACTAGATACAAAACTAACAGAAAGCAATTTATAAAATGGCAGTAGGGAACCCACAAGTGTCAATAATTACACTAAATGTAAATGGATTAAACTTACCAATAAAAAGACACAGAGTAGCAGAATGGATTAAAAAAGAAAATCCAACTATATGCTGCCTACAAGAAACACATCTAAGCAACAAGGATAAAAACAAATTCAAAGTGAAAGGCTGGAAAACAATACTCCAAGCAAACAACACCCAAAAAAAAGCAGGTGTAGCAATACTCATATCTAATAATGCTGACTACAAGACAGAAAAAGTACTCAGAGACAAAAATGGTCATTTCATAATGATTAAGGGGAAGTTGAATCAAGAAGACATAACAATCCTTAATATATATGCACCAAACCAAGGAGCACCAAAATATATAAGACAGCTACTTATTGACCTTAAAACAAAAACTAACAAAAATACAATCATACTTGGAGACCTCAATACACCACTGACGGCTCTAGATCGGTCATCCAAACAGAGAATCAATAAAGATATAGTGGCCTTAAACGAAATACTAGAACACCTGGATATGATAGACATCTACAGGACACTTCATCCCAAAGCGACAGAGTATACATTTTTCTCTAGTGTACATGGAACATTCTCAAGAATTGACCATATATTGGGCCATAAAGACAATATCAGCAAATTTAGTAAAATTGAAATTGTACCAAGCATATTTTCTGATCATAAAGCCTTGAAACTAGAATTCAACTGCAAAAAAGAGGGGGAAAAACCCACAAAAATGTGGAAACTAAACAACATACTTCTAAAAAATGAATGGGTCAAAGAAGAAATAAGCGCAGAAATCAAAAGTTATATACAGACAAATGAAAATGAAAATACGACATATCAGAATCTCTGGGATGCAGCAAAAGCAGTAATAAGAGGAAAGTTCATATCACTTCAGGCCTATATGAACAAACAAGAGAGAGCCGAATAAACCACTTAACTTCACACCTTAAGGAACTAGAAAAAGAAGAGCAAAGACAACCCAAAACCAGCCGAAGAAAGGAGATAATAAAAATCAGAGCAGAAATAAATGAAATAGAGAACAGAAAAACTATAGAAAAAATCAATAAAACAAGGAGCTGGTTCTTTGAAAAGATCAACAAAATTGACAAACCCCTGGCAAGACTCACCAAGGAAAAAAGACACAGGACTCAAATAAATAAAATCCAAAATGAAAGAGGAGAGATCACCACAGACATCATAGAAATACAAAGAATTATTGTAGAATACTATGAAAAATTATATGCCACCAAATACAACAATCTAGAAGAAATGGATAAATTCCTAGAACAATACAACCTTCCTAGACTGAGTCATGAAGAAGCAGAAAGCCTAAACAGACCAATCAGCAGGGAGGAAATAGAAAAAACTATTAAAAACCTCCCCAAAAATAAAAGTCCAGGCCCAGACGGTTATACTAGTGAATTCTATCAAACATTCAAAGAAGACTTGGTTCCTATTCTACTCAAAGTCTTCCAAAAAATTGAAGAAGAAGCAATACTTCCAAACACATTTTATGAGGCCAACATAACCCTCATACCAGAACCTGGCAAGGATGGCACAAAGAAAGAAAACTACAGACCAATATCTCTAATGAATACAGATGCTAAAATACTAAACAAAATACTGGCAAACCGAATATAACAACATATTAAAAAAATAATACATCATGATCAAGTGGGATTCATCCCAGAATCTCAAGGATGGTTCAACATACGCAAAACGGTTAACATAATACACCATATCAACAAAACAAAGAACAAAAACCACATGATCTTATCAATAGATGCAGAAAAGGCTTTTGATAAAATACAACACAATTTTATGTTTAAGACTCTCAACAAAATGGGTATAGAAGGAAAATATCTCAACATGATAAAGGCCATATATGATAAACCATCAGCCAACATCCTATTAAACGGCATAAAACTGAGGACTTTCTACCTTAAATCAGGAACAAGACAGGGTTGTCCACTCTCTCCACTCTTATTCAACGTGGTGCTAGAAGTTCTGGCCAGAGCAATCAGACAAGACAAAGAAATAAAAGGCATCCATATCGGAAAAGAAGAAGTAAAGCTATCACTTTTTGCTGATGATATGATCCTATACATCGAAAACCCGAAGGACTCCACAAAAAGATTATTAGAAACAATAAACCAATACAGTAAGGTCGCAGGATACAAAATTAACATACAAAAGTCCATAGCCTTTCTATATGCCAACAATGAAATATTAGAAAACGAACTCAAAAAAATAATCCCCTTCACGATTGCAACAACGACAAAAAAATACCTAGGAATAAACATAACAAAGAATGTAAAGGACCTATATAATGAAAATTACAAAGCATTGTTAAGGGAAATCGAAAAAGATACAATGAGATGGAAAAATATTCCTTGTTCTTGGATAGGAAGAATAAATATAATCAAAATGGCCATATTACCCAAAGCAATATACAAATTTAATGCAATTCCCATCAAAATCCCTATGAGATTTTTTAAAGAAATGGAACAAAAAATCATCAGATTTATATGGAACTATAAAAAACCCCGAATAGCCAAAACAATCCTAAGGAAAAAGAATGAAGCTGGGGGCATTACAATACCTGACTTTAAACTATATTATAGGGCCACGATAATCAAAACAGCATGGTATTGGCAAAAAAATAGACACTCAGACCAATGGAACAGAATAGAAAGCCCAGAAATAAAACCACATATATATGGTCAAATAATCTTTGATAAAGGGGCCAACAACACACAATGGAGAAAAGAAAGCCTCTTCAACAAATGGTGTTGGGAAAACTGGAAAGCCACATGCAAAAGAATGAAACTCGACTACAGCCTGTCCCCGTGTACTAAAATTAATTCAAAATGGATCAAAGACCTAAATATAAGACCTGAAACAATAAAGTACATAGAAGAAGACATAGGTACTAAAATCATGGACCTGGGTTTTAAAGAACATTTTATAAACTTGACTCCAATGGCAAGAGAAGTGAAGGCAAAGATAAATGAATGGGACTACATCAGAATTAAAAGTTTTTGCTCAGCAAGAGAAACTGATATCAAAATAAACAGACAGCCAACTATATGGGAACTGATATTTTCAAACGACAGCTCAGATAAGGGCCTATTATCCAAAATTTACAAAGAACTCATAAAACTCAACAACAAACAAACAAACAATCCAATAAAAAAATGGGAAGAGGACATGAACAGACACTTCTACCAGGAAGAGATACAAATGGCCAACAGATATATGAAAAGATGTTCAGCTTCATTAGTTATTAGCGAAATGCAAATCAAAACTACAATGAGATACCACCTCACCCCTGTTAGATTAGCTATTATCAACAAGACGGGTAATAGCAAATGTTGGAGAGGCTGTGGAGAAAAAGGAACCCTCATTCACTGTTGGTGGGACTGTAAAGTAGTACAACCATTATGGAGGAAAGTATGGTGGTTCCTCAAAAAACTGAAAATAGAACTACCTTATGACCCAGCAATCCCTCTACTGGGTATATACCCCAAAACCTCAGAAACATTGATACGTGAAGACACATGTAGCCCCATGTTCATTGCAGCACTGTTCACAGTGGCCAAGACATGGAAACAACCAAAAAGCCCTTCAATAGAAGACTGGATAAAGAAGATGTGGCACATATACACTATGGAATACTACTCAGCCATAAGAAATGATGACATCAGATCATTTACAGCAAAATGGTGGGATCTTGATAACATTATAAGGAGTGAAATAAGCAAATCAGAAAAAAACAAGAACTACATGATTCCATACATTGGTGGAACATAAAAATGAGACTAAGAGACTTGGACAAGAGTGTGGTGGTTACCAAGGGTGGGGGGGGAGGGAGGACATGGGAGGGAGGGAAGGAGAGAGTTAGGGGGAGGGGGAGGGGCACAGAGAACTAGATAGAGGGTGACAGAGGACAATCTGACTTTGGGCGAGGGGTTTGCAACATAATTTGATGACAAAATAACCTAGACATGTTTTCTTTGAATATATGTACCCTGATTTATTAATGTCATCCCATTACCATTAATAAAAATTTATTAAAAAAATAATTAAAGAAATTACAGCAACTCAGTCACATATTCAAGTTCCATTTCTAATTCTAGTTCTCTTGCTATTCCCACCACATCTGCAGTTACTTCTTCCTCTGAAGTCTTGAACTCTTCAAGTCATCCATGAGGTTTGGAATCAACTTCTTCCAAACTCCTGTTAATGTTGATATTTTGACCGTTCCATGAATCACAAATGTTTTTAATGACATTTAGAATGGTGAATCCTTTCCAGAAGGTTTCAATTTAATTTTCCCAGATCCATCAGAAGAATCACTATCTATGGCAGCTATAGCCTTACAAAATGTATATTTCTTAAGTAATGAAACAAATATTTCTGCAGAATGGATGTTATGTTAGAGCATGAAAACAACATTAGTCTCATTATACACCTTCATTAGAGCTCTTTCTTGGGTGACTGACCAGGTACATTGTCAATAAGCAGTAATTGATTTTTTTTTAAATGAACAGTAGGTTTCCACCTCAGGCTTAAAATATTCGGTAAACAATATTTAAACAGATGTGCTGTTATCCAGGCTTTTTTGTTCTACTTATTAAACACAAGCAGAGTGAATTTAGCATAATTTTTAAACACTCTAGGGATTTTCAAAATGGTAAATGAGCACTGGCTTCAACTTAAAGTAACCAGCTTCATTAGCCCCCAACAAAAGAGGTAGCCCGTCCTTTGAAACTTAGATGTCAGGCAACTTCTCTCTAGCTAGAAAAGTTCTAGATGGCATCTTTTTTCATTATAAGGCTGTTATGTATACACTGAAAATCTGCTGTTTAGTGTAGCCACCTTCATTAATTATATTAACTAGATCTGGATAACCTGCTGTAGCTATTACATCAGCACTTGCTGCTTCACCTTGTACTTTTATGTTATGAAGATGGCTTCTTTCTGTAAACCTCCTGAACTAACATCTGCTCACTTCAAAAAACTTTTCTGTACCTTCCTCACCTCTCTCAGTCTTTCTAGAATTAAGCAAGTTAAGGTCTTTCTCTGAATAAAATTTGGCTTAAGGAAATGTGTGGTTGGTTTGATATTCTATCCAAACTAGTACAACTTTCTCCATATCAGTAATAAGTCTGTTTTGCTTTCTTACTATTTGTGTGTTCACTAGAGTAGCACTTTTAATTTTCTTCAAGAACTTTTTCTTTGCATTCACAACTTGGCTAAAATTTGACCCAAGAGACCCTAGCTTTCAGCCTATATTGGCTTTTGACATGCCTTCCTCACAAAGTTAATTATTTCTAGCTATTGACATAAAGTAAGACCTGAGGCTCTAGCTGGATAACCCAGTTGGCTTACAGAACCATCCTGATGCACAAGGGTTATGAATTTGATCCCTGGTCAGGGCACATATAAGAGTCAACCAATGAATGCACAGCAAAGTGGAACAACAAGTTAAAGATTTAAACTTTCTCTCTCTCTCTCTCTCTCTCTCTCTCTCTCTCTCTCTCTCTCTCTCTCTCTCTCTCTCTTTGTCTTTCTCTCTCCTCCTCCTCTTCTTCCTCCTCCTTTTTCCCCTTGATGTGTCTTTCTAAAATCAATTTAAAAGAGCAATATATTTATAGTAAGACATAAAATTCTTATTTTTATTTGAACACTTGGAGACTACTATAGAGCTATTAATTGGTCTAATTTCATTATTTTGTGTCTCAGGGAATAGCCAGGACAGAAGTCAGGGTGAGAGATGGTGAAATGGCTGGCCAGTGGAGCAGTCAGAACACATACAACATTTATTGATTAAGTTCGCCATCATATACAGGTGTAGTTTGTGGCACACCAAGATAATTACAATAGTAACATAAAAGATTACTGACCACAGATATCACAACAAATATAACAATAATGAAAAAGTTTGAAATATTGTGTGAATTACCAGACACAGAGACATAAAGTGAGGAAATGTTGGAAGAGTGGTAACAATAGACTTGCTTGACACCAAGTTGCCACAAACCTTCAATTTACTGTGAAGTGCAGCAAAGGGAAAAGTGATAAAATAAGGTATGCCTGTATCTAGAAAGTCTATACTACATACCCCCACAGCAAGATAAATAAAGTTGATTTAGTGCCTTCCTGCACTCTCAGGTGTGCACACGGGGAGTTTCTGATACTCTTCTGGATAAAGCAGAAAAATTAAAACAGCACCCGAACTTCATTTTACACCAATCCAATCACTAGCAGGTATCTCCCTGCATAATACCAAGCAGGACATTTCACCAGGATATCAGCCCTACCAGCATTTGGAACTAGATACATGTTTGCTGCAGGAGCTATATCCTATGCATTCTAGGATATTTATCAGCATTCTTTACCTCTACTTTTTAAATACCAATAACATCCCATCTCAGTTGTTACATCTGAAAATGTCTCCACATGTTGTCAAAGTGCCCTGGAATGGCAAAACCTCCCCCAGTTGAGAACCACTGATATAGAGCTTTCCTTGGCCAAAATATGCTAGAAGTGTTCCTTGTCAGATTATGACTCTGTTGGTCTCAGCTCCAGCCCTCCACGCAGTAGCCTGGGACAGCTGCATGCTGTCTTTGGGTTGTGTTCATAGTTTCAGTTCCTGGCATATGTTCCTGGATGGCTGCGGCTGCCTCCAGGATAGGTGGAAGGATGGGTATCATCTGTGGCATTGGTAGTGAAGCACAGATAGAACAGAAGGTGACAGGAGCATATTTCCAGCAGATGTTTTGTTCAGGTTAAGTACTGTTCCTTTGAGAATCCTCTTGCCTCTGAATCTGGCACTCTGAATCAGGGCACAGCAAGGAGGAAAAAAAGGGGGGGGGCAAATAAGCTCAACCTGAAGGCTTTTGTTGTAATTAGTTTGCATTCCTTTGCAGAGAATAGTTTTCGAAGGATCTCATTTTATGGGATCTTGTCCTAAATTCCAGCTACATAAGACACCCTTCCTCAGCTGCTTTAACAAAACATTTGAAAGGGTCAATAAGGCATTTGAGGAAAGGAGAATATATATATATATAAACACTCCATCATCTTTCAACACACATAAATTCTTTTCTATCTAGATTCTTCTTTCTTTTTTTGAAAAGGTTAGTGTATATATTTCTAAATGAAAATAAAATATCTTGTCAATGACACTAAACATTGTTCACAATTATCTTCCAATAATTGCTTTTCTGTAAAATGCAGCAGTACAAGTTTATATTATATTGGTGTTCAGAATGTTTCTTTATGAAGCTTTTTCCTTGGCATTAAATGGCCTAAAGTACCATATGCTTCTTAATAAAACGCCATGTAAAAACCTACATTAATAAACTGAATTCAAAGAAAAGCTGCCCCAAGACGGCTCTAACCAATCCTTTTTATGAGCTTGCCAACAATTTCAAGATTGTTTTAATGAAAAAAAAATTATGTTTCTGTCTTTGTGAACCACAGCACATCAGTTTCCTCCATTTGCCCCCACCCCACTCTTAGGCCCCGCCAATTCTCCACCGCCCTCCAGAAGGGCTCACTCATAACTTGGCAAGCAGTTCACTGGAAAAGCTCAGCTGCCTGGAAGCCTATGCACAAACACATGGCCAAGCAGCCACTTCCACGTCATGCCTCCATTTATTCCCAGGCACCACAAGGCCACCTCCATAGCTAGACTATCCTCTCCTCAGACTACAGACTAACCAGGGAGACCTGCATGGCCCAAAGACTCTAGAAAGGAAAACTCCTTGGAACCCAGCCCAAGGAGTCATGAGCACATTTCCAGATTTAATGTTTCTAAGTATGTTAAAGGATAAAAAATGTGGCCTTTAGAACCAACATGATATCACATTATCATACAGTATTATAATTGCATATTTATTAGCTGGTCTCAGATACTGAATGAAAAATTCCTTGAAAGTGAGGTTATATTTTGTTGATCAAATATAGTGCCTAGCAAAATGCCTGGCTTATCAATAAGCCTTTAAGCTATAGTATATACACTAAAGTTTGATTGCATTCAAATTTCAGGTTGGTCACATGCAAGCTATGTTATATAATATTTGTTGATTAAATTTATGAAGACAATATGTTAAGTAATGCTATTTGTAAATACTAACATAGGGTAAGTTAATAAATTATGCCACCTTTATTTTTATTATATTTTACTTATATTTATGACTCTTATTAATACTAGCTATGAACCTCAGTTCTTTTCCACCCTTAAAGTGAGTTTTATAATGCCTGCTTCCTTACTGGGTTACTGTGAGAAATAAGATGCCCTTAGAAGATACTTTAAAAAGGTTGAGTCTTGAGATGGGAGGATGGCAGTGGAGTAGGCGGACACACAGATGCCCAGCACTCACCACCAAACTGGAATACAAATCAATTTAGGAAAAATCAGCATGAAAAACCAACTCTGGACTACAAGAACAGCTCTCAAAAATCAAGGAGCAAAGAAGAAGCCTCAACAAACCTGGCAGGGAGCGCCTGAATCTCCTCTGCTTACAGGAATGGAGGTGAGGGGGAAACTGAGAGCCCAGAGGGGATCTCACCCAAGGGAAAAGAGCAGAAAATACTGCTCACAGCCACTTGCCTGATGACCAGGGAGCGAGGTGTATTGAAAAGACCAGCTTATCTCCCAAGTGGAAAGGACAGGGAGAGGGACAGACTGTGAGGGGCTAGGGAATACAGGAAACAAACTAAAAAAGCTGACTCACCCATGCTGGAGGCGGCCATAGCTGGGGGAAGGACTGAACCTCCCACAAAACAGTACTGAACTGCTTCTGGATCAGAGATCTCCGGATATCTCTCCAGCTCCAATCAGCACAACAAGACACAGCTGAAAACAAGAAGTGGGGAGGAGAGGCAGTAACTCAGGTCTCCATGGAGATCTGAGATACACCTCCCCGTACTGAAGCTGAGAAAACACCCTGCCCCCAGAGGGATTAGTTGGCTGAAGAGGCCTTCAGAGTCTCAGGTTACACCCATTGCATTCCTGGATACACTTTCAAGGAAGCCCCCTGCTGAGATCAATAAACAAGACTATCACCTGTTAAGAAAACAAACAAATCAAGACTTCAAAGCTGCCCAAATCTGAAAGTGGATTACAAATAATAGCTGATACCAACCCAAGAAGACCTAGAAATAACACAACTGAAAACTAGAAGCAGACAACACCAAGCCTAGATTCAACCAACTCTACAAATAAAACACCCAAACACAATGAGAAGACAAAAAAGTGCAATCCAAATGAAATAACAAGAGACACCTTCAGGAGATGAACTGAGTGATATGGAAATAATCAAACTTCCAGATGCGGAGTTCAAAATAATGATTGTAAGGATACTTAGGGATCTTAGAAAAACAATGGATGGTCATTATGAACACCTAAATAAAGAAATAGCAAGTATAAAAAAGAATCAGACAGAGATGACAAATAAAATATCAGATATAAAGAACACAATGGAAGGAATTAAAAACAGGATAGATAGAGCTGAGGATTGAATCAGCGAGTTGGAGGACAACTGGAATAAAGGCATGAAAGCAGAGAATAAAAAAGAGACTTAAAAAGTCTGAGGAAACTCTTAGAGAGCTCTGTGAGAACATGAAGAGAAATAACATCTGCATCATAGGGGTTCCTAAAGAAGAAGAAAAAGAACAAGGGATAGAGACTTTGTTGAATCATATCATAGCTGAAAACTTCCCTAATTTAACGCAGGAGAAACTCTCACAAGTTCAAGAAGCATAGAGGACTTCATTAAAGAGACACCCAAAGAAACCTACACCAAGACACATCATAATTAAAATACCAAAGCTAAACGATAAAGAGAAAATATTAAAAGCTGCTAGAGAAAAAAAAGCTATCACCTACAAAGAAGCCCCCATAAGGATGACATCTGACTTCTCAACAGAAACACTTGAGGCCAGAAGGGAATGGCAAGAAATATTCAAAGGAATGCAGAACAAGAACCTATAAACAGGACTACTTTATCCAGCAAGGCTATCATTTAAAATTGAAGGAGAAATAAAAAAGCTACCAAGACAAAAAACAACTCAAGGAATTCATTACAACCAAACCAATGCTGCAGGAAATGTTAAGGGGCCTGTTGTAAACAAATCAGAGTGGGAAAAGAAAATAGCAAAAAAGGAATACAGTTTTAAAGAAGAAAATGGCAATAAACAACTACATATCAATAATAATCATAAATGTAAATGGATTAAATCCAATCAAAAGACATAGGGTGGGCCCTGGCCAGATGGCTCAGCAGTAGCGTGTCGGCCTGGTGTGAGGGGGACCATGGCACATAGGAGAAGCGCCCATTTGCTTCTGCACCCACCCCCTCCTTCCTCTCTGTCTCTCTCTTCCCCTCCCACAGCTACGGCTCCATTGCAGCAAAGATGGCCTGGGTGCTGGGGATGGCTCCTTGGCCTCTGCCCCAGGTGCTAGAGTGGCTCTGGTTACGGCAGAGTGACGCCCCAGAGGGGCAGAGCATCGCCCCCTAGTGGGCAGAGCTTCAGCCCTGGTGGGTGTGCCGGGTGGATCCCGGTCGGGCGCATGCAGGAGTCTGTCTGACTCTCTCTCCCCGTTTCCAGCTTCAGAAATAAAAAAAAAAGACATAGGGTAGCTGCGTGGATAAGAAAACAGGACCCATACATATGCTGTCTACAAGAGACACACCTTAGAACAAAAGATACAAATAGATTGAAGGTAAAAGGATGGAAAAAAACATTTCATGCAAATGGAAATGAAAAAAAAGCTGGGGTAGCAATACTTATATCAGACAAATTGGAATTTAAAACAAAGGATATAGTAAGAGATAAAGAAGGCCACTACATAATGATAAAGGGAGTAATCCAACAGGAAGATATAACTATTATAAATATCTATGCACCTAATATAGGAGCACCTAAATATATAAAGCAGATTTTGGTGGATTTAAAGAGTGAGATCAATAGCAATACTATAATAGTAGGGGATTTCCATACTCCACTAACATCACTAGATAGATCCTCAAGAAAGAAAATTAACAAAGAAACAGAAGACTTATTGGATACACTAGATCAACTCAATTTAATAGATATCTTCAGAACCTTTCACCCTAAAGCAGCAGAATATACATTCTTTTCAAGTGCTCATAGTACATTCTTTAGGATAGACCACATGTTAGGGCACAAAAGTGCTCTCCACAAATTTAAGAAGACTGAAATCATATCAAGCACTTTCTCTGATCACAACGGCATGAAACTAGAAATGAACCACAACAGAAAAGCTCAAAAATTCTCAAACACATGGAAACTAAATAGCAGGTTGTTAAATAACAAATGGATTAAAAATGAGATCAAAGAAGAAATAAAAAAATTCCTAGAAACAAATGACAATGAGCATACAACAACTCAAAATTTATGGGACACAGCGAAAGCAGTGCTGAGAGGGAAGTTCATAGCACTACAGGCACACTTTAAGAAGCTAGAAAAATTTCAAATAAGAAACTTAACCCTGCATCTAAAAGAACTAGAGAAAGAACAGCAAGTAAAGCCCAAATGTAGTACAAGGAAGGAAATAATAAAGATCAGAGCAGAAATGAATGACATAGAAGCTAAAGAAACAATACAGAGGATCAATGAAACTAAGAGCTGGTTCTTTGAAAAGGTAAACAAAATTGATGAACCTTTAAGTAGACTTACCAAGAAAAAGAGAGAGAGGACTCAAATAAATAAAATTAGAAATGAGAGAGGAGAAATAACAACTGACACAACAGAAATACAAAATATTGTAAGAAAATACTATGAAGAACTATATGCCAAAAAACTAGACAACCTAGATGAAATGGACAAATTCCTTGAAACATACAATCTTCCAAAAATCAATCTGGAAGAATCAGAAAACCTAAACAGACCGATTACACCAAATGAGATCGAAACAGTTATCAAAAACTCCCAACAAAGAAAAGTCCAGGGACTGATGGCTTCACAACTGAATTCTACCAAATATTCAAAGAAGAACTAACGCCTATCCTTTTCAAACTGTTTCAAAAAATCCAAGAGGAAGAAAGACTTCCAAGCTCCTTTTATGAGGTGAGCATAATTCTGATTCCAAAACCAGGCAAAGACAACACAAAGAAAGAAAATTATAGGCCAATATCTCTGATGAATATAGATGCTACAATCCTCAGCAAAATATTAGCAAACCGGATCCAACAATATATGGAAAAAAATCATACACCATGATCAAGTGGGATTTTTTCTGGGGAGGCAAGGTTGGTACAATATTTGCAAATCAATCAATGTGATTCATCACATAAACAAAAAGAAGGAGAAAAACCATATGATAATTTCAATAGATGCAGAAAAAGCATTTGATAAAATCCATCACCCTTTCATGATCAAAACTCTCAGCAAAGTGGAAATACAGGGAACATACTTCAATATGATAAAAGCCATCTATGAGAAACCCATAGCCAACATCATGCTCAATGGGAAAAAATTAAAAGCAATCCCCTTAAGATCAGGAACAAGGCAGGGGTGCCTCCTTTCACCACTCTTATTTAACATGGTCCTGGAAGTCCTAACCACAGCAATCAGACAAGAAGAAGAAATAGCCCTGGCCGGTTGGCTCAGTGGTAGAGCATCGGCCTGGCATGCAGGGCACCCGGGTTTGATTCCTGGCCAGGGCACATAGGAGAAGCGCCCATTTGCTTCTCCACCCACCCCCTCCTTCCTCTCTGTCTCTCTCTTCCCCTCCCGCAGCCAAGGCTCCATTGAAGCAAAGATGGCCCGGGCACTGGGGATGGCTTCTTGGCCTCTGCCCCAGGCACTAGAGTGGCTCTGGTCGCAGCAGAGCGATGCCCCATAGGGGCAGAGCATCGCCCCTGGTGGGCATGCCGGGTGGATCCCGGTTAGGTACATGTGGGAGTCTGTCTGTCTCTCCCTGTTTCCAGCTTCAGAAAAAAAAAAAAAGAAGAAGAAATAAAAGGCATTCAAGTTGGAAAAAAAGAAGTAAAACTATCATTATTTGCAGATGATATGATATTGTATATAGAAAACCCTAAATTCTCAGTCAAAAAACTACTGGACCTGATAAATGAATTCAGCAAAGTGGCAGGATATAAAATCAATACTCAGAAATCAGAGGCATTTTTATATGCCAACAATGAACAGTTAAAAAGAGAAATTAAAGAAACAATCCCCTTCACAATTACAACCCCAAAAATAAAGTACCTAGGAGTAAACTTAACCAAGGAGACTAAAGACTTGTACTTGGAAAATTACAAAGCACTGATAAAAGAAATCAAGGAAGATACAAAAAGTGGAAGCATATATCGTGCTCATGGTTAGGAAGAATAAACATCATTAAAATGTCTATATTATTTGAAGCAATCTATAAATTCAATGCAATACCAATTAAAATACTAATAACATACTTCAAAGATATAGATCACATATTCCAAAAATTTATATGGAACCAAAAAAAACTTGAATAGCCTCAGCAATCTTAAAAAAGAAGAATAAAGTGGGAGGTATCACACTTTCTGATATCAAGTTATACTACAAGGCCATTGTACTCAAAACAGCCTGGTACTGGCATAAGAACAGGCATATAGATCAATGGAACAGAACAGAGAACCCAGAAATAAACCCACAGTTCTATGGACAACTGATATTTGACAAAGGAGGTAAGGAAATACAATGGAGTAAAGACAGCCTCTTTAACAAATGGTGTTGGGAAAATTGGACAGCTACCTGCAAAAAAATGAAACTAGATCACCAGCTTACACCACTCACAAAAATAAACTCAAAATGGATAAAAGACTTAAATGTAAGCCTTAAAACTACAGGCATCTTAGAAGAAAACATAGGCAGTAAGCTCTCTGACATCTCTCGGAGCAATATATTTGCTGATTTTTCTCCACGGGGAAGTGAAATAAAAGACAGGATAAACAAATGGGACTATATCAAACTAAAAAGCTTTTGCACAGCTAAAGACAACAAGAACAGAATAAAAAGACAAACTACACAATGGGAGAACATATTTGACAATACATCTGATAAGGGATTAATAACCAAAATTTATAAAGAACTTGTAAAACTTAATACCAGGAAGACAAACAATCCAATCCAAAAATGAGCAAAAGAAATGAATAGACACTTCTCCAAAGAGGACATACAGATGGCCAATAGGCATATGAAAAAATGCTCAACATCACTAATTATTAGAGAAATGCAAATTAAAACCACAATGAGATATCACCTCACACCAGTCAGAATGGCGCTCACCAACAAAACAACACAGAATAAGTGCTGGTGAGGATGTGAAGAAAAGCGAACCCTCCTGCACTGCTGGTGGGGAATGCGGACTGGCGCAGCCATTGTGGAAAACAGTATGGAGATTCCTCAAAAAATTAAAAATCGAACTGCCTTTTGACCCAGCTATCCCACTGTTAGGAATATACCCCAAGAACACCATAGCACTGTATGAAAAGAAGAAATGCACCCCCATGTTTATGGCAGCATTGTTCACAATAGCGAAGATCTGGAAACAGCCCAAGTGTCTGTCAGAGGACGAATGGATAAAAACGCTTTGGTACATATATACTGTGGAATACTACTCAGCCATAAGAAATGATGACATCGGATCATTTACTATAACATGGATGGACCTTGATAACATTATAATGAGTGAAATAAGTAAATCAGAAAAAAACTAAGAACTTTATGATTCCATACATAGATGGGACATAAAAATGAGACTCAGAGACATGGACAAGTGTATGGTGGTTACGAGGGGGAGGGGCACAAAGAAAACCAGATAGAAGTTGATGAAGACAATCTGACTTTGGGTGATGGGCATGCAACATAATCAAATGTCAAAATAACCTGGAGATCTTTTCTCTGAACATATGTACCCTGATTTATCAATGTCACCCCATTAAAATTAATAATAAAAATTAAAAAGTGTAAAAAAAAATGGTTGAGTCTTCATGTTTCTCTTTCTCAACAAATGTAATGACCATTTTGCTTTCTACTACACAGCAATTCTCATCCCTCAATACATGATGCAACACTGCCATATCTTTCAGAGGGAATGTATGATTCCCTTGCAAACTCTCCTCTCAATTTTTAGACAGAGCACATAGAAAGAGGCAACCCAGTTGGGAAAAAATACCAACCAAATTTACAACTAATGTCTACTGAGTATATGCTCATGATCTTTGTCTTTTTTTTCTTCCATTTATTTCCTTCTGTCTTAATATATTTATTTTTGAGAAATGCTAGTTTGTTTTCACAGAACTAATGAGAATTAAAAAGCACTGTTAACTTTTTGTGGTTGTGCAAAGACAGCAGGGCATTGCTTAAGACTTGAGCAATGGTTGTGGTATCTGAGAGGGTGGGGTGAAAATTGAGAGAGACATTTTTGGATATGGCATCTCCCCCCACCTATAGTTATTTCTTTGGTAAGTTCTGGATTGGTTTGCTTGATTTTTTTTTTTGGTTTTTTGTTTGTTTCTTTGTTTTGTTTTGTTGTTAATCTCTGAAGACTCTGTGTTTTAGGTATTTTTCAATACTTTCATCTCTTACAGATTGTCACGTAAAGAAAAAAAAAGGATGTTACTTAAATGACCACAGAAACAGATAGAGAAGAATAAAAAGAAGTCATATAGATCCATATAGGTAAAATTCTAGTCTCTTACAAGAAAGAACATGACAGCAATTAGAATATAACAAAAGGACAAAGCTGGTTAGAAGGCGATAAACTCATCAACCTTGAAAATGTCCAAATAGAGATTTGGATAACCTTGTCAAAAATGTCATAAAATAAATTCTTGTGGCTCTGGCTGGTGGCTCAGTGAATAGAGCATTGGCCCAGGGTATGGACTTTCTGAGTTTGACTCCCAGTCAGGGCACCCAGGAGAAGTGATCATCTGCTTCCCTCTCCCCCTTTTCTCCCTCTTACTCTTCCAGAGCCCGTGGCTCAATTTGTTTAAGCATGGGCCCAGTTGCTGAGAATAACTAGACTGGTCCAAGCATATCAGCCTAGGGTCCTAAAAATAGCTCAGTACTTGAGCATTAGCCCCAGACAAGGTTGTTGGATAGATCCTGACCCAAGGTGCATGTAGGAGTCTGTCTCACTATCTCTCCTCCTCTCACTTTAATTAATTAACTAATTAATTAAATTTTTGCTTTAAGTAAGGAATTTTACTTGATTACATGTAACAAAATAAAAGATCCTTTTGCCCCAATCTTGCCCTGAAATTAATTTAAACTTGTTCTTATCTCTGACCTCACACATCTACTCAAGTAGGATGAACCTACTTTCTTCTATTATTAGGCTTAATGAATTTAATATTAAGTTGGTTCTTATCTTGGCTGATGGCATCTGACAAGAATGGAAGATTCCTTTCAATCAAGACTCCTTTGTGGCTGAAGGTCTTACAGTTGTTCTTATATCCCTCTTGTTCGTCTAGCCAAGTTTACTTTTTTTTTTATCATCAGACTAGTTTTCCCCTCTCTCTGGTTTTCATCCACATGAAAAGGTTCTGACCCTTGACTTCTCTTGACTCTTGGTTGCTGCACATGACCTCAATTTTGCTTGCCTGCTTGGTGTCTGCATTTCTGCTTTTTCTTTATCTTAATTTATATTTGCACCCAATTCCACACTACTTGAAAATTTGCTATGATGGTTAAGTGATTGATTTATGGATTAACATGAGTTCGAATTCTGATTCTTTCTAACTGGCACACCTTGGACAAGTTACTTTAGTCTTCTGAACTTTTTTTTCTTAGTTATTAAATGAAAATCACTATAGCACCTAGATAATGGGTGAGGGGTGGTTAGTACACAGTCTGTGCCCAATAAATGTTACTATAATTATTATTTTACATAGACTGACTCAGCCTGTACTCTCCGGTTCCAACTTCCTACTTGATGCTCTAAACTCAATAACCACTATCTCAATACAAAACAAAATTTTAATTTAGGTTTCTTTTTCTTAATATAATAGATATATTTCAGCTAAGTTGGCTATTACACATTTATATAAGGTGAATCTTATTTGTTTTTTAAATTTCATTATGAAATTGAGAACCCAAGTTTCTAAAAATCACTTTGAAACCTGAATGTAATGAAGTTGAACTTTAGAATTCAAAAAATCTTTAAAATCAACAATAACTTACTAGTGAGATATTATTCATATTAAAAACAGCTGTCACAATCACATACTGTTTACACAGTTATAATAAGAACACGTATAAGCAGCATGGGACCCCTAAATTCCATCTACCTATAATGTATAATCCTATAAAATAAATGTGTGACTAAATTCATGACTTGAGAGTTTATAAATCTATCCAGCAATGTGAGATCACTTGTCAGTGTGGCAAAATTGCTACTCACGATTATGCTTAGCATTATTATTCCATCTCAGGATAGCCAACTTAAAGAGAAGCAGATATCATACAGGTTCAGTAAAGAATGCCGTGGAAACTTTTTTATCATCATTGTTTTAATTATTCTGAATTTATTGGAGTGATATTAAAAATGTTTTTGATGCCTGACCTGTGGTGGCACAGTGGATAAAGCATCGACCTGGAAATGCTGAGGTCACCTGTTTGAAACCCTGGGCTTGCCTGGTCAAGGCACATATGGGAGTTGATGCTTCTTGATCCTCCCCCCTTTCTCTCTCTCCTCTCTCTCTCTCTCCTTTCTAAAATGAATAAATTAAAAAATTATAAAAAAATGTTTTTGATGAAGCAGGCACAGTGCATTCTTGTTAGCCAGTGGCTGCTTCCTGAATATGCCCATCCATCTAAATTCTACTCTAAATCAAAATTCAAATAAAACTGAACACAAATGTTAATATTTCATCAAACCATAAACTGAACCAACTTTCCCTATAGGAAAGGGAAAAAAACTGCTAAAACAGTTTGATTTGAAGTGAAAACTGTGTTTTATGAAACCATTGAACTGGAAAAAAATCAGATCAAAATATACCATAAAATAGATTTAATCTAAACAAACATATTTTTATTTCTTTAAAATTGAATCTTTTAGTACAAATAAGGTTTATTTCAGTTCACATGATACTTATTTCAAACATATACTTTATGTTGGCAATTTTTTTCATGTCAATTTTTTCCTTTATACAAGGGGACGATGATCCCTACCTATTTCACTAGAGTTACTATTTGGATTCAAGCCCTTACACCACCAGGACCACCACCACCACCATCATCATCATCTTCAACATCATCATCACCATCATCATCATATCTGCATTTTGTCCAGCGCAGGAAGGGCCAATTTTGTATTTTAAGTCCTCCAATATGCTCACTGGCCACCAGAGGGCAGCAGAAAGGTATAAACCCTTTCTGGAACTGATTCTGGGGCTTGTGTTTTAAGAACAAGCATTGAGGGTTTACTATGTGCCAAACTGCTCTAAGCACTTTGTGTATATTAACAAATTTAATCCTTAAAACAATGACACAAACTGGGTTTTGTTATTTTTCCAGGAAGCAGATGAGGAAACTGAGGCAAAAATAGGTGAAGAAATATGTTCACGGTTATCCAGTAATCAATGGTAGAGCCAGGATTTGAACCCAAGCATCATGGATATGAAGACCACATTCTTGATATAGCACTACATACTGCCATTTGATGTTCATTTTAGGGCATGTTAACCTGGGAGAGGTTCAGATACTGGCCTCATTCATAGGAACAGATGGAAATGCAACCCAGGATGACCTTATAAACTCTGTCCACAGTTTAGGACCCAGAGTAAAGAGAGTCAAAACCTTAGCCAAAGAGTGTGATGTGGTCAACAGTAGTGTTAAAGGATAATTCAGGGTATACACATCAACCAAGTAAACAGAACATTCAGCAAGAGGGGAATAAGATTGGAGTCAGGTAGAAGCATAAAAAAAATTATCAGCACAGTTGCCTTTGACATAAAATAGTTATTCTCATAGTGGCTGAGCCTACCTACCTCATTTTCTGAAGTTTTAGTACAGCTCAAGGTTTAAAAAGCCAGTATTAACAAAGAAGTAGGAACCTGACTGTTCTATTTTCACAGAATTTTTTTTATCTTAATGGGTTTTGTGTTATTTATTTTTCAAAATAAAAAACAAAACAACACCAAAAATAAACTAAAATGCTTGTTACAGTCAAGCCCATCAAAATAACAGTCCATACCAACTTCCTAAGTTTTTCGTTTCCCACACTCTCCCCACCCCACTGTAGTCAGTCTTCTGCCTGCACCACTTCACTGAGACAAACCTCATCAAGGTCACCAGTCATTTACCAAATGCCAAATTCAATGGCTACTTGTCATTTTTTCAGATGTGCCTGAAACTTTTGGCGTTGTAAGTCATTACCATGACTTTCCCTCATGAAACTCTCCATTCTTTGATTTGAAATACCTTGTAGGGGTGATGGGTGGACAACATAATCAACAGTTCAAATTCTATAGAAACATTTACCTGAAACCTATGTACTCTCATTGATCAATGTAACCCTGTTAATTTAATTTTTTAAATAAATTAAAAAGTTACTTTTTATTTAAATTATTTTAATTTTAAATTATTAAAAATTTTAAAAATAAAGTCAAACTTATTAAAAACAATAAAAGAAATACCTTGTTTCATCATTTTCACTCCTGAATCTACTACTACGTCAGAACACCATTTTGTAGCCTGCTTACTGGCTCCCTTTTTTCTACCATCTCTTGTCAAAAACAGTATAATGGCTTTTAACTGGTCTCCCTACCTCTACTCTGGCCACTCCAATTTCATCCTCAACATTTGCTTCCCAAAATGTTAAAATACTACTCCTATCATAATTCTTCCTTGATTCAAATCATTCAGTGGCTCCTGTTTCCTTATTATAAAAACTATTTATTATGACATTTAAGAGCCCTCTTCCTGATTTTCCATGTGGTTCTGATGGTGCTTTTACACATGGCCTTTGTCTACTCATAGCTCTCCAAAAGTCATTGAAATTCCCATAACTTCTCAAGCCTCTTTTTCTTTGTATTCTTCAAACTTCAGCCCAATCATCTCTTACCTCTTCTACAGGAGTCCCTGGAATCCTGTCTCTTGAACAGAGATGCTGATTTCCTTCTGAACATCCAGTGCATGTGGGCCATTTGATGATTGTGCCTCATTCACAGACATAGATCTTTTTTTACCAGACTCTGCTCTCCTTGGGTGAAGGACCATGTGACATGTAGCTTGGTACCCCTAAAACCTACCATAGAGAGGCACTTAATATATATCTAAGCAATTAATGGATTTTCTTAAAAGAAAAATAAGTAGAAATCATGAATTGAGATACAATGACTGTCATGTTAGTGCTCACAACATGATAGGTGATTTGGAACTTGAGCTTTGATTTTTAATGTATCTCAGTTCTTAATGAGCTGAAGGACAAAGGCATGCTAAATGCTGAAAATTATAAGAGAAATTAGAGGCATCATATTGATTTCATTTCTTTACTGATGAGAAGGAAACGAGAATGTTAATGAGAACCAGGAGGGTCATGCTAAGCAGTGAGCCCAGTCCAAGCAGGTCTGTCATCCCAGAGAGAAGCCTGTGGGACTGGCTTTCCTCTCTACATACCACTCAGTGGAACAAATCCTGACAGTTCAACATGGAGCATAAAATGCACACTCAGGGTAACAGAGCACTTAGCGTTTTGAACTAAATTTATGTGGACCAGATTTTTTGCTTGCTTACCTCATCAAAAGGAATAGAATCTGTTCAACCTGCCTCACTTCTGCCTCCTAATTTAGAAGTACTTTAATAGTCTGAGAAAATTTGTTTGTACACCTTTTCCATTTGTTTATTAAAACTTTAAACATCACCTTTGCTTTAATATGTTATCCTATCATAGAACATAACCAGGAGAAGCAGAGACTGCAAAGAAGTTTCCTCACAGTAGCCATTCACTTTTTATTTTTTTTCCTTGACTTTAAGGGCTATAAGAAGGCAAGAAATGTGAGCTTCCAGTTCTCCAGTCTGTTCTCTGACCAGGAGGAGGGAAGGGAAATAGAGCCGGACAAGTTTTTATTCTATTACTGTAAATCAATAGTGTGGGTTATTTCATTCTTTCCCACTGGACTTACCTTCAGTTCCCAGTGTAGCAAGGTGATTACACACATGGCCTTTACATTAAATATTCTGGGTACAAATCTTAGCTCTTCAAGTTATTAGCCATGTGAATTTCAGACAAGTTATTTAACTTCTTGGGTCCTCAGCGCACAAAATTTTAACATGGGGATAATAATAACTTCCTCAGAGAGTTGCTCTAATGAGAAAATGCCTATAAAATGCTTGGCATCAAGCCTGAATCAGCACTTTGTAAATGTGAGCTGTTATGACTTTGAGTTTAAATATTTAGAAATTGGATTGGCTTTCATGAAGCTCCAGATCGATCCAAGCTCAGTATTCCTTCACATCTGGCCTAAAATCATTTGGAAACCTCAGGATGACTGCACTAATGGCAGAGCACCATGTCAGATGACAAGAATGAGCAAGTTGGCTCTTTATGACTGAAGGTAATCACTCTTGCAATCACAAGCAATTTTTGCTACTGTCAGCATCACTGAGCCAACATTGATCAAGATGAGAAAGCTGCATCACTCTGAGTTTGTTCATCTTTATTAATAAAATTTCAAATGCCCACTCTTCTTAGTGATGAGGTAACAAAGGAGTTGACAGGTCAGGTCACTGAGTCTGGAATCCTGCATCCAACTGTGTCTTGCATGCCCAATATCATCAGATCAGAGTGAAAAAAAATCATGAGAGAATGAAATTAACTTTCAATGTGCAAGACTAAACATAACTTGATTTTCAAATTTTAGACAAAGTTCTCAGGACCAACCACTGGAAACATTCTTTATAAATTTTCTTCTCTAAACTGACATGTATAAATCATAGAATAAATAAAGATGCTGTTTCCACAGGTATTCTTTTGGGCATAACCTCCTTTCTGCAAATATAAAGATAACTGGTCTATAGAAGGATGCCATTGAAAACCAGGATGGCAGAGAGATTAATAAAAGGTCCTTGGAAAGCTTTCCAAATTTTAAAACTGTGGCTCTTTTAAAGTAATCTCTCAAGGTATTTATTGGAAAACCACTACAGTGGCATTGTCACTAATATAAATTGCCCAAAATTAAATAAATAATGTATTTCAACAGCTAAAGCAATAATAAATCAAAGCCTAGCTTTAATACCTGTGTGACATAGACAGACAGTGTATCAGTCAGGATTTACTCGGAGAAGCAAAGCCACAAGATACATATATTTACACATACATATAGTTTCCAGATTCTTGACTGATATGTATACTGGAGTATGTGTGTGTGTGTGTGTGTGTGTGTGTGTGTGTGTGTGTGTGTGTGTGTGTGTATGTGTATGTGTAAAGGAAAGATGGATGAAGAGGAGAATCTATAATATGAGCTAGTGTCCCACAAGACAGACTGAAACCTGTTTTAGTTCTTGTTGCCTCTGACTTTAGTGGTATGGAAAGCTGGAGCCCTTCATCATACAACTAGACACATACACCTGGCCAAGGAATTGGAGAACTTGAAGTGGAATCCAGCAGAAAATGAAACAGTTGCAAGTCTAGTTCCTATCTCACACCAGTAAGGTGAGTCAGCAACAACATGATGAGCTATAAAATGGCTGCTGCCCACCAAACCTCCCATATCTTCTTATGTCCTGTCTTACTGGAAACATTCAGAAAGGGAATTCTGCGGAATATAATTCAGCCTATCCAAGTTGATACCTAATGAAACCATCACAGATATTAGATCTGCTTGCCCCTGATTTTTGTGGAACACCTCTTTAGAGAATTCCTTTCTAGGCTAGAACAGTTTAAAAGTCCATAGAAAAAAGATTCCTCATTATATAATTCACAAGCTAAAAATAATTATTGTATATTCAATAGTAACATGGATATTAAGAAGTCTCCATCAAATTCTCAAGGCCTAAGACAGCCTATTCTAAAGGTTTGTAGAAGTTGATTATGTCAAGAAGACCCCCCATTCTGTCCTACACATGTATATGAGCACACACACACAAATTTCTAGTCTATAAATATAATTTCAAAAGTTCATGTTTCATGTATTTTTAATATTAAGTAAATGTCACACTTGAGCATGAATATAATGTGAGAATACTTGTCCTTACTGTCCACCCTGAGCACTGATGTCTTTGAGATTGAGAGATCTGACACCCAGTCATCTGAAAAACATAAAACCTGGGTTGTTCAGCTGCTCTTTAAAGTTCATGTGTGTCTCTTAGTTTTATAATAACCATAGTATATTGGGATGGTAGAGGTAAACAGTATCATTTTCACACTTCAAAATAGAAAAAAAAATGTAAGGAGCAATCACATGGCAATATTAAATATTTTCATCATGTTTTCTAATAACTCTGAAGCACTGGTAACCATAAAAGCCTTCATAATGTGTTTATTGAGACCAGTAATCAGTGCAGGATGGAATTTTTAATATAATGTGGGTAGGTTCTCCATGAAAATGGCACAGGGAACTCTGCTCCTTTGCTGGAATATAAATGTGACTCCCTCTTTAGGGTATTGAGGTAGTAAAATACAAGAGAACTTCCTAATGGAAATGAGACTATTCTCATTAAATTAAATGAGACTATTTAATGTGGGTAAAAGTGATTTAAAATTCACACATCTCCTGCAAACATGTTCTTGATTTACTCTTTAAAGAGTTAAATGGGTTTAGTAAATATTGCCAGGTATAATAAATCATAAAACATTTAACACCGATTTGTCAAATATAGTTTACATGAATGAGCACTTAGTGTTATTTATGCCAGACTGAATGAAATTGTTGCTATATTATTAGGGTTTTCAGCCAGTTAAGAAACACATAGTGAGAAGAAATATTGTGCTGGGTAGTATGTATGTTGGTTATAGAAAATTACATGATACTACATTATACCCAAAGTGCTTATAGTCTGGATAGGGCTCTCAATCAACAATCCAAGGCTGGATATGGGAAGAGCCTATCCAAAGCATTTCACTTTCAGTCAAACTAACCAGTTAAAACCACCCTTTCTTATTTGATTCCATCTATCACTCCCACCTGACCACCATCAAGAAAGTCCCAGCCCTCTAGAAGAGTAAACCTAAATATCCCATTCCAAACTTATTTTATATTACCTTGCATTCTGCTCCTAAAACTTTTAGGTTTTCAGTGCTTGCTCTCTTGATCAGATGGCTTCACAATCTCTCCTGGGACTAGGCCTTGGCTTCACAATTCAAATATTACTGCTACTTCACTGCTTATATATGTATAACTTAAGCCACAATTAATATTCCAATGCAATTTGATTCATACTTGTTAGATTTCATTACCTGCTCTGTCCCTGTTCCAACAGTTGTATAGATTCATAGAGGTGCTAGCAGATTTGCATCTGTTTAATCAGAACTTAAAGAGGGAAGAGTAGAAAAGTTTTGTCATTAGAAGTCTATTCCTCTAGCATGCTCATAAACTGAAGTTCAGGAATAAGAAAGAATTTTATTAGGAGATCAGACCACAACCTAAACATTCAAGTTCTTCCTAACATTATATACCTTCCTTCTTAGCATAGGCACTATCTTATCCTCTTGAGCAGAATAGGATTTCAAAATGCCAACACCAAAATGCCCTGATTTTATATTCCCTTACCTCGCAGTTATTTCATCATGAGTACAATATGTACTCTATTCGATCTGTTACTTGGTGATCAAGAACTCAAAATTGATCCAGAGAAGACTTTATGGTAAGGGCCTGAATTCTAGGGAAAAGGAATTGAGTGGGAAGGGGAAGAAATTAGTCATGGTTATAAAGCTGACTCGGTATCCTTATACTCAGGAGATTCAAGGGAAAATGTATCCTCTTATATGGGAAAAAAAAGAAGATTAAGAATTTGAAGAAGTCCCTAGTTTGATTCCCGGCCAGGGCATACAGGAGAGGCACCCATCTGCTTCTCCACCCCTCCCCGTCTCCTTCCTCACTGTCTCTCTCTTCCCCTCCTGCAGCCAAGTCTCCATTGGAGCAAAAGATGGCCCCGGCGCTGGGGATGGCTCCTTGGCCTCTGCCCCAGGAGCTAGAGTGGCTCTGGTTGCGACAGAGCGACACTCCGGATGGGCAGAGCATCGCCCCCTGGTGGGCATGCCAGTTGGACCCCAGTAGGGCGAATGCGGGAGTCTGTCTGACTGCCTCCCCTTTTCCAACTTCAGAAAAATACAAAAAAAATAAAAATAAATAAAGAATTTGGGCAGCTGGCTTGATCTGTGGTGGTGCAGTGGATCAAGCAATGACCTGGAGTGCTGAGGTCGCTGATTTGAAATCCTGGGCTTGCCTGGTCAAGGCACGTATGGGAGTTGATGCTTCCTGCCCCCCCACACCTTATCTCTTTCTCTCCCCCTCTCCAAATGAATAAATAAAAAAATTTGAAAAAAAATTAGGGAAGCAGCAGAATGGTAAATCATTTGTCTTGCTAGTCATGTATAGCTCTTTAATAGGCATCAAGTCTTTTTGTGTGTGTATGACAGAGATAGAGAGATAGACAGAGAGAGGGACAGCTAGGAACAGACAGACAGGAAGGGAGAGAGATGAGAAGCCTCAATTCTTCATTGCGGCACCTTAGTTGTTCACTGATTGCTTTCTCATATGTGCCTTGACTGGGAGGAGGAGGGCTACAGCAGAGCAAGTTACTCCATACTCAAACCAGCGACCTTGGGCTCAAGCCAGTGACTTTGAGCTTCAAGCCAATGACCTATGGGCTCAAGCCAGCAACCATGGGGTCATGGCTCAAGCCAGCAACCCCGCACTCAAGCTGGTGAGCCCGTGCTCAAGCTGGCGACCTCGGGGTTTCAAACCAGGGTTCTCTGTGTCCCAGTCTGATGCTCTATCCACTGCACCACTGCCTGGTCAGGTGGCATCAAGTCTTTTAAAAAGTATTCTTCAGTGATAACAAGTCAGCATCTGACTGAAAAGATTTGAGATTTAAGGTTATTTTCCACTAAAGCTATACTTTAAAACATTGTTGGTGTGTACAGCAAAAAGACGCCAGCATTTTAAGTGTAAGGTAAAAGGCACAGAAAAGAGAATCATTGGAAAAGAAGCTCTAGAGTGCAAGCCAAAGGAAGTCCATTTCCTAAGGGAGTCCTGACTTTCTGTATCAAATGAGTGTACCGCTAACCACCAAAGCTTTGCTAAGCTATATATTTTATTTTTTTTCCTGTGATGTCAAGTGTGTAAATGGTTGAATTTACAATCATGCCATAAGAGCTGTTTATCTCTAAAGTTACAAATTCTACAAGAAAGTACATTACAACGAAGCCTTGGTTATGGCCATGTCAGACTTTCTTTCATAGTCTAGTATTGAAGAGTATTGTATTCTGTCCCCAGTGAAAAATCATACTATAGCAGAGTTTTCTGGTGCATGTGCTGTAAAACTCCTTGGATCAACATTAATGTCAGCTGAAGGTCTAAAGAGTGAACATCTTCAATTCTCCTTGCACTGCCAGAACCCACCTCAAAGTATGCCTGGTTTCTTTTCACATTTGAACTCCAGGGCTTTCTCCTTGCCAAGGGAGTTTAAATGGTACAGGAACAAACACTCTTAGGAATATAAAGAAGTTAACACCACAGAAAAGGCCAACTTCTAATCTGTTTGATATACAGTTCTTATATTCCTTAAAGATCACAGCAGAATCAAAATTCATTTTTATACTACTTTTTCCTCCTGACCTCATATCCCTATGACATTACATCTGTTTTATAGAATTATTTTTCAAATAATTAACTGAACACAAGTAATAATCTCATGTTCTGATTTTAGAAGAAATCAAAATTAATACCCACATTAAACCAGAAATCTTCCTTTATTCTTTTTTTCCTTTTAAAGTCTACTGTATTAAGAAAATTAAATGTAACAGGGTGATATTGATCAATAAGAGTACATAGGATTCAGGTAAACACTTCCATAGCATTTGAAATGTTGATTATGTTGTATACCTATCAACCAAAGTCAAAACATTTTTCATCACCTGATATTTGTCTTATTTAATTTCCGCATCCCCACCCCCACATCCCCTGTCCTTGGTAACCGTTTCATTTTTATCTGTGTCCATGAATCTCAGTTTTATATCCCACCTATGTGAGAAATCATACAGTTTTTATCTTTTTCTGATTTGCTTATTTCACTCAGTAGACTGTTCTCAAGGTCCTTCCATGTTGTAATGGCAGAATGTCATCATTTCTTATGGCTGAGTAGTATTCCATTGTATATATGTTTCACTAATTCTTTATACCCTATATTGAGGGACCATTGGTTGTTTCCATATCTTGGCCACTGTGAATAATACTGCAATGAATATGGGGGTGCATGTGTCTTTACATACCAATGTTTTTAAGTTTTGGGGGTAGATACACAGTTGAGGGATTGCTGGGTCATATGGTAGTTCTATTTTGAATTTTCTAAGGAACCACCAATAAACTCTTCTGTAATGACTGTTTATATTTCCACCAGCAGTGAATGTGTGTTCCTTTTTCAACACAACCTCTCCAATATATGTTATTACCTGTCATGTTGATAATAGCTATTCTAATAGGTATTAGATGATATCTCATTGTAATTTTGATTTGCATTTATCTAATTGTTAGTGAAGATGAGCAACTTTTTATATATCTGTTGGCCATTTGTATGTCCTCTTGAGAAAAGTGTTCAGAATCTCACCCCATTTTTTAATTCAATTGGTTGCTTGTTTGTTGCTGAGTTTTGTGAGTTCGTTATATATTTTGGATATTAACCCCTTATTAGAGCTGTTGAATGCTAATATCCTCTCTCATTTAGTTGTTTTCCTATTTGTTTTGTTGTCAGTTTCTTTTGCTGTGCAGAACCTTTTTAGTTTAATTGAATTTCATCATTTATTTTTACCTTTACTTTTCTTGCCTTTGGGGTCAAATTCATAAATTATACTCTATGACCAAGGTCCATGAGTTTAGTACCTATGTTTTCTTCAATGTAAAGTATTGTTTCAGATCTTATATAATAATATTTAGGTCTTTAATCCATTTTGAATTAATTTTTGTGCATGAAGACAAATTGTAGTTGTTTCATTCTTTCACATGTGTGTTTCCAATTTTTCCAGCACCATTTATTGAAGAGGCTTTCTTTTCTCCATGGTGTGTTCTTTGCTCCTTTGTTGAAGATCATTTATCCATATATATGTGGTTTTACTTCCAGACTGTTTATTCTATTCCATTGGTCTGTATGTCTGTTTTTCTGCCAATACCATGCTGTTGTGATTATCATAGCTCTATAGTATGATTTGAAGTCAGTTAGTGTGATACCTTCAGCTTCATTCCTTTCTTTCAGTATTGCTTTGGCTGTTTGGGCTTTTTTATGGTTGCTATTAAACCTGGTGATATTTTGTTCTATTTCTTTAAAAAATGACATTGAGATTTTGATAGGGATTGCATTAAATTTATTGCTTTGGTTAATGTGGCCATTTTCACTATGTTGATTCTTCCAGTCAATGAACATAAAATATTTTTCTTTTTATTCTGTCTTTTTTAATTTCTCTGAATAACCTGACTTGTGGTGGCACAGTAAATAAAGGATTGACCTGGAACACTGAGGTTGCCAGTTCAAAACTCTGAGCTTGCCCAGTCAAGGCATATACAGAAGGTGATGCTTCCTGCTCCATCCCTTTCTCTCTCTCTTTCTTTTCTAAAATGATTAAAGTCTTAAAAATATTTTAAAAATAAGGTATAAAAATTTCTTTCAATAATTTTTTGTAATTTTCTGTATATAGATCTTTCACACCCTTTGTTAAGTTTACTTCTAGGTATTTTATTTTATTCAAATCTAAAAGGAATTGTTTTTTTGAGTTTATTTTCTGATGTGTAATCAATGGCATATAGGAAAGCAATAGACTTTTGAGGCTTGATTTTGTATCCTGCCAATTTACTGTATTAGTTCATTGTTTCTAATAGTTTTTTTAGTGTAGTCTTTGGGACTTTCTATACACAAAATCATGTCATCTGTAAAAAGTGATAACTTTACTTCTTCTTTACCAATATAGTTGCCTTTTATTTCTTGCCCTTGCCAGATTGCTCTGGGTAAAACCTCCAGAACTATTTTGAATATGTATGCAGAGAGACGGCAGCCTTGCTTTGTTCCTAATTTTAAAGGAAAAACCTTCATTATTTTTACCATTTAGTATGATATTAGCTGATGGTTTGTTATATACGGTCTTTATTATGTTGAGGTACTTTCCTTCCATACCCATTTTATTGAGTATTTTAAATATAAAGGGATGTTCTACTTGCTAAACTTGCTACTTCATTTTTTAATTCATGCATTTTGTTCTTCATCTCTGTTTGTTTCTTTTTTAAAGTTACAATCTCCATGGTGAAGTAGTCATTTTGCTCAGAAATTTGTTTTCTGAGCTCATTAAATTGCCTATTGGTGTTTTCTCATATCTTATTGAATATTTTCAAAAGTTTTATTTTGAATTCTCTATTGTTTAACTCTAATTTTTCTATTTATTGTACTTGCTTTTTGGAAAGTTTTTATTTTCCTTCTGAACTGTGTCTCCTTTTTGTGTGTAACCATAGTATTTTATTTCTTCTTTCTTAATGGCATTTTAGAGTGGTATTGTTAAGAACTCAAAAAACAACTAAAAATAAATAATAAAAGTAAAAAATACTAAAAATTTTAAAATAATGATAAATAAAAATAAAAACCCACAAAACATAGAGCAACAACCCAAAACACTCACAAAATTTTAAGAATAAAAAATATAAAAGTAAAATGAAATTGGAAAGAGATAAAAAGAAAAAATACTTCAGTTTTGAGAATTTTTTGTTGTTTTTTTCTGTAAGTGGCACTATGTTACAAGTTTTAGCTCTGTTATATTCCTAGGCTGCCCTCTGCTGAGATTTCCTTATTGCAATGATGTGACAGGGCTGAAGTCACATTGGTGGATGGAGCATGTTGTGAGGTCTTTATAAGGCTTTAGCCTTTACTGCTTTAGCAATGATGATCTCAAGCCTCCAGGTGCTCCTCCCCATGTCTCATCAGACCTGAGGACCAGACATGGAGCACTTCTGTCCTTCAGGAGATAAACTGGTTCTGGAGAGTTAGCTGTGGTTTTTGTCTGTGCCACTCTCCTTACCCTGTGAGTTGAGGAGAGTGGGATCTGTAAGGCTGGATTGGTAGCACTTTGGTTTTCTCTGTCTCTGCGCCAAGTGTGGGTTGCTTGGTGCAGAGACAGAAACACTGGCTGTGACCCCTCATACTGCCACTACTTTGGTTTATTATCTCCTCTTCTCCCCCTCAATCCCACCAATCCTCCCTGCAGAAGGAGACCCAGTCACTCAGGACTTCTCCCCTGGCCATAATCCCAGCAGAAAAAGAAAAACAGTCCCTCCAGTCTTCTCCCCTCACCAGAGCCCCAGCTAACCAAATCCAGATAATCTGATCTTCCCTCCTCTCAAGAGCCCCAGCAGACAAAATAAGTCACTCTGAGGTCCCCTCCTGTCATGAATCCCACTGGAGAAATTCTGGACATTCTGGGCCTCTCTCCTCTCCTAAACTTACCATGAGTGTGTCTTACCTTCTGCCCCTTTTCTCACCTCACCCCACCTTTAGTCTATTGGGTGTGTAGACCTTTCAGGCATGCCTGTAAACCCAGCTGGGGTTGCTTTGCTGTGTTATAGCTGTTCAATTTGTTGAAATTTCAAAGAAAAAGATTAGGGGTATCTTTCATGCTGTCATTAATCTGATGTCCTCATGGACTCTTATTGGTCAATGTCACCTCATTAAATTTAATTTCAAAAAAATGAAAAAAACAGAATAAAAAAGTTACAATTTTATTAGTGTCAGAGTGGAAAGTGAAATATAATTAATAGATTTTATATAAACAAAGAGAAATAGGAAAGATAAGATTCCCTTTAACATAGAATCACAAGGAAAAAACTCTAAAAAATAACATGAAATGTGCAGATTTTCTATATGAACATATATTTTAAATACTCCTAAGAAACATAAAGAAGACTTCAACAATTGGCAAGACATATTTTGCTCTTGGATAGAAAGATTCAACATTATAAAAATACCAGTTTATTTTCATCTGGAAAACAAGTAAACAGACAAAAATAGTGATCACACTACATGTGCTATTTAAAATAAATTCCAGAAAGATAAAAAAGCATTAAACAATAAAGATTCTATAAGAGTGAAAATTCTCTTAAATATTTGATTGGGGAAGGTTTTTCTGTTATGACATAAAATCTAGAAGCTATAAAAGATAAAATTAATAGATTTGGCTATCTAAAAATGTTTTTAACATGCAAAGCAAAATTTATTACAAATTTTTTTAAATGGAAAAAGATATTAACAATTACAAAATAAATTAAGGATTATTTTCCCTGATATATAAAAAACTATATAAATAAATAAGAAAAAACACCAACATGCCAATCAAATAATAAACAAATGAATTGTTCACAGAAAATACAATTTGTTTTCAAACATGAAAAGCTGTTTAACATCACTGATACTAAGAGGATTTTAAATTAAAAACACAATAAGAAACCATGTTTTATGTATTAAATTATCAAAGTAAGAAGTTTAATAACACATCTAATGGTATACATGTGGAGAAATAGGTACACATGCATGTTTTTGGTGGGTATGTATTAGTTCAACCACTGTGGAAGTCAACATATTTCAAAGTTGAATATTTACACATCCTGCGACTTTATAAATTTACTTCTCAAAATTTATTATAAAAGACAGGCTCATGCACTAAAAATGATTTACAGTGTGAGTATTTTATGATAATGAGGTTGGAAAACAATCTAAATGTCCATCAATAAGAGACAGGTTCTTCTATGCAGTGAAGTGCACAGAATTTGTATTATGGAATGGTACATCCCAAACCTATATAATTTTGTTAACTTATTTCACCTCAGTAAATTCAATGAAAAATGAGTATATTATAACTATAACAAATAATTATACACATATAATAGAAAATGAGGGACAAGTTAATGTTTATTCATGCTGCCATAAAAAGAACTTAAGAGGCCCTGGCTGGTTGGCTCAGTGGTAGAGCATTGGCTTGGCGTGCAGGAGTCCTGGGTTTGATTCCCAGCCAGGGCACACAGGAGAAGTGCCCATCTGCTTCTCCACCTCCCCCTCCTTCCTCTCTGTCTCTCTCTTCCCCTCCTGGCAGCTGAGGCTCCATTGAAGCAAAAGGATGGCCCGGGCGCTGGGGATGGCTCCTTGGCCTCTGCCCCAGGTGCAAGAGTGGCTCTGGTCGCTACAGAGCGACACCCCGGATGGGCAGAGCATCGCCCCCTGGTGGGCCTGCCGGGTGGATCCCGGTCGGGCGCATCCCGGTCGGGCGCATGTGGGAGTCTATCTGACTGCCTCCCCATTTCCAGCTTCAGAAAATTAAAAAACAAACAAACAAAAAAAAAAACTTAAGAAATTGTAGAGATTTAATGTATCATTTTGATGAGTTTAGCATACACATGCATCCATGATGTCATCACTACAACCAACATCACTGCTAAACAGATTTATCACTTCCAAAAATTCCCTTGTATTCTTTTGTAATGTGTGGGATTTTTCTTGCATGTTTTTTTTTTTTTTGATAAAAATATTTAACATGACATCTGTTCTCTTAACACATTTTGAAATGCACAATGAAATTTTTATTTTGCAAGATAAATTCTAGAAAGCAGTGTTAACCCATACTTAATTTTTTGAAATCTAAAGCATGTGTATGCACTAACTATAAATATATCTATGTGTGTGTATACATACATAAATTTACATATTAAATATAAATAATAAATTATATGTGGTGCATGTAAAATTATATATATCAAAAATACAGAATTTTAATTGCAAATAACTCTGGTTGGTATGATTATTGGTTTTTACTCTTTTATATTTTCTAAATAAGTATTAAATATATAACTAAAATATCATATTTAAAAGACTAAAGAGATTTTGGTATACTGAAAGGAAGCTCAACATGAGAATAAAAATGTTTGGGTCTATTTTCAGATCTAACATTTACCAGCTAGGGGATATTCACCAATTCTTTTAACTTGTATAAGTCTTAGTTTTCTCATCTGTAAAGAGAGATAATACAGCTTGTCTTGGTTTTCATAAATTTAAGAGAAAATCAATTGAGAAAATTATTTGAAAGTGCTTATAAACATTATGCTACAGAAATGTTCAGTATGTTATAATTAATGATGTAGGAAGCATTTCTGAAGTATTAGATTTCTCTATTTTTTGTGTAAGATACAAATTAGCCAGTGAGTTCAGAAAAACTGATTCAGTTTTCACACAGCTACAAAACAAGTGAGTTCTGTCCTCCACTGGTTATTTCCATTTGGAAAGTGGAAAGAAGAAGGAACAAGTTAAGAGAGATCTATAAAAACATTCCAATGGAAGCTCTTTCACCTAAGGGAATAACATTGCATTGAGCTCTTCTAAAACCAGCAGTTAACCCAGTAAGATGCATTGAAGTCTATTCTCTCCATTCTACAGGACCAGTTCTTTTATGCTGCACTAACTGGCTTCACTGTAAACATGGGGCTTTGGGTATGTCTACCTTTTCGTTTATACTTACAAAAATCTGACTGGACTCAGTGTCCAATACAGCACTCCACTAAGAGATATTTCTCCCCATCCCCACACCCAATATATACACACACATGCATGCATACACATGTACACAACTATTTCTAAATATTTTTAAACTTATGCATAAGCTTACCAGAAAAGATGGTAAAACCATAAAATAATAATTATATCAGCAAGAATATGGGATTGGAGTTCAGCACTACATAAAACAAGATATTATTTCAACAAAAACAAGGCCAAAAGATCAAAAACAGATCAGAATCAGTGTTCAAAAAACTCTATTATTAAGAAATGGTATCAAAGATTTTTCCCTTAATATCTGAGGCAACAAACCAGACATAAGGAAGCAGCTGGATTCCCCTCACCTTGACCAGTTTGTTGGTGATCTCTCGCTCTCTTTTTTTCAGGCATCAGGATCTTTCAAAATGTTTTCAGTAGAAAACCCAGTTATTGTAAGTTCTTAGAATATTTATTCACTTAAGATCACAGACCAGTGCACTTCTATCTGCTTCACCACTAAGCAGGGTGCCTCCAAGTATATTGAGGGGTGTTGCAAATGCTGAAAATAAATGGAAAAAAACAGTTAATTGATTCAAGATTTTTCCCTTTAATTTATTTATACCATAAACAGTCTTGGGGAGAATTTGGGATGGGTTAAAGAAAATCAGCCACCACAAACATGGTAAAAGTTTGGAGATCGTTGCCTTAGGCTTAGGCCTCCAAGAGATAATTCAGAGATATGTATAATGATTAGAGTGTGGTCCAAAAGTTCTACACTTTCTATACTATCTGGGTCTAAATCCCAATTTCAACACTAGCCATAAAACTTTGAAAACTTTCATTAGTAACCATTCTGTGCCTTTTTTTCCTCTCTCATAGAATTATTGTGAGGACAAAATAAAACTATCCCTGAAAAGCATTGAGAACAATACCTAGCATATAATAAGCATTTAATGAATTTTAGCTATTATTTTAATTGTTAATGATACCATGACAAAATTATAACTAACTGGTCTTGAATACCTTAAAAGAGTTAATGTTCTTCCTTAGGAATTTATTCTAAACATTTACTACCATAGAACTATTGGGGTACTACGGAGACTCTTAACTCTCCAGATACAAAGCACCATGTAGCTTTTTGTGTCCAGTTCAGAGATTCTGTCTTTCAGCATGGACTGTTAGTGTGTGCTTAAAAAGTACATGCAAGTAGGCCAAAACCATGTCTCCATCTTGCAGTGAAGGATGATGACAGGTTGGCATGTGGCATTGGATTTGTATTAGACTGGCTCTCCTCTTACTGCATTCCAGTTCATCTCAGAGCTTCCACTGAGGGGTAAGCAATGCAGGAGAAGCACGGAACACACTGTTTTGTTTTGGTGTCTTAACACTTCAGGCAGATGAAAAAAGTAGTCCTTAAACTGGCCCCTTTTAAGGGGCTGTGTTGTAGGCTGTGTCTTCAACAGAACATACTTCATTTTTTCCATTAGTACTACCAAATGTCCTGTTGGTGAATGTTTTAGGGAACAAATCATAGAAAGAAGAAAAGAAAAGGCATATTTGAGTTTATGGAGATACCTAATTTTCCATCACTGAGAGATGTTCCCCTTTATCTCCATGTATGTTATTCATCAAGCCATCATGACACTATTTACTGGAAAGTAATGGCACTGTTTACCAGAAAACCAGCTTAATCTGCTACTCATTGTTTTCATCAGTTAAATAAAACTGACCTTTCATCTTTAGTATTGTACTTCCAAAAAAGTCCTGCCAAAATCACTAATGTTCTGTGTTCTTCAGACAGCTGCAAGACATTCTCTATGAGCTAAGAAATAGGAGGATCATCACCCCATCCAGAGATAAAAAGGCCCAACCTTACAGGCACCATTAACAGGTTAGTACTCAAGCCAAGCCATTAGGATCCAGGGGAAAGATTAAGAGAAGATATGAAATTTAGAAAAAAGGACCCCAAACCTAATATGGAATGCCTAAATCAAAACCATTTAGTCATTGAAACTGAATTGGCAAATTTTGGAATCAAGGGTAGAGTTAACAATCAATTGATAAAATCAAGTTTTGTAGAGTTTCACACTACAAAATTTATATAGATACTTCACAGCAGAGACTGACTTACCCTAATTAGTATTCTTCAGTCATCAAGATGAACTTAAAACTTGCCAACCCTCCCTGTCATGAATAATGATATTAATATTGTACATAACTTTATTTTATTACTCACATTGATAAAGTTGCTTATGCAAACTTAAGGTCAGTCTCAATTTACCTCTGAAACACCAAAGTTTCCCAATTTATGGTTATAGGTGGGGGTTTTTTCAACCTAACACTAACACCCAAGCATATCATCAGCATTCTCACACAATTCAATCAAATTACAAAAGCAAACAAGCATTTTATCTAAACACGTTAGGTCTCAAATCTTGGGTGCTTGCCTAGTACTTTTGCTCACCCACCATCCATCATTCTTGCAGTAAGAGCACCTGGATTCTTCTTTAAAAAACCATTTTATCCCAGACCCATCCATGTATTATAATTTGTACCTTAAAATATATGTATAAGACCAGAGGGACAGCTGGCAGAGGGAAGGGGAATAAGGGGATAGGATCAGAGAAGGTGAAGGGATTAGTAAAATTATATATACATAACACAGAGATACAGATAACAGGACAGCAAATCTCAGAGGGAAGGGGGGAGAGAGTTAGGTGCAGGGGGAAAAAGGGGTATAAATAGAAACACAGGGGGTGAGGGTGTTATATTCAGTGGGACACTTGAATCCAAGTTAACAAAATAAGTTAAAATTAATTTTAAAAAATTAAAAAAAATATATTATAGAATACAAAAAATCTAGAAAAATCTAAAGGTTGGATATTTAAGAGAAAAATAGTTAAAGAAATTATAGGGCATCCATACTGAAATATTACTCAGAATTTTAAAAATGTGGAAGATCTATTTGTACCAACTTAAAACAAACTCCACTATTATTAAGTGAAAGAAAAAACTGCAGGATAATATGCGTATCTTGATTTAATTTATGTAAATTTGTTATAAGCACATAAATATACATGTGAATACACAAAAATTATTTCAATACACACTGGACTGATAATAATGGTTATATCTGATTATATTAAGGGGAGATTAAGGGGAACATTAGTTTCAATAATGTTATTCTACATTGTCTGAACTTTTACAATAAGTATAGAATTATAAATATGTAAGATTTAAAATAAAGTTTATAAAATATCAAAAATAAAAATGAAGCCTTTTTTTAGAAGTGAATTATGTCTTCAGTATTTAAAAAGGACATTTGGTCATTATCAAGAGTGATATCTGATAATATGTGGACCTAACAGTTATTTCTTTTCAGACACAGATAATTGAAGAAGCAGATTTTCAGCATATGATTAATTCATTGAGGCAGCAATATGTTTCTTTCAAACAACTCAACTAAAACTTTGTCTTCCTTATTCCATCCAATTCCAGTTTCCCTACCAAAGTAACCATTGTTATTGGTGTAGGATACATCCTTACAGATTTACAAACAGACATATAAATATTAGAAATATATATAGTTTTGTTAAACCTTTACTCAGAAGAATTTCTAATACCTCTGAACCCTTGAACTTCAGGATACATTTATCAGTCTTTCCAAGTGGTCCCCTTTTACACAAAAAAAAGGTCCTTAATTTTCAGCTACAAAATTTTAATTCTTTTATACCTTTGTGTTGGTTAAAAGATTCAGATGTCACAAAGTTGGTTAGTCCTTTTTGGTTGGTCCCACACCAACTTTGAAATGTGAAATAAATCGCCACCTTGGAACTTCAGCCAAACAAAAATGAATTGGATTACTGAATGTATTTTCAGTCATATATTGCTTAATGATGGGGATATAATCTGAGAAATGCATTGTTAGGTAATTTTGTTGTGCAAACATCATAGAGTTCACTTACACAAACCTAGATGGTAGAGCTTAGTACACATCTACACTATATGGTATAGCCTATTACCCCTCATTTATAAACCTATACAGCATGTAACACTAGAGTAGTTTTATATGAGTGGCAATGCAGTAGGTTTATTTACACTAGCATCACCACAAACTTATGAGTAATACATTGCACTATGATGTTATGAAGGCAACATTATCACTAGACAATAGAAACTTTTCAGCTTCATTATACTTTTATGGGACCCCCATCATGTATGCTACATATTGTTGACCCAAACATCCTTAAGTGGGCATGACTATCCACTTAGTCAAGTTCTTTTTTTGTTATAAATTTTTATTAATTTTAATGGGTGACATAAATAAATCAGGGTACATATGTTCAAAGAAAACATGTCTAGGTTATCTTGTCATTCAATTATGTTGCATACCCATCACCCAAAGTCAGATTGTCCTCCGTCACCTTCTATCTAGCTTTCTTTGTGCCCCTCCCCTTCCCCTCTCCCTCCCTCTCCTCCCCTCCCCCCCCCCCGCCCCGCCGTAACTACCACACTCTTGTGCATGTTTCTTAGTCTACTTTTTATGTCCCACTTATGTATGGAATCATGCAGTTTTTGGTTTTTTCTGATTTACTTATTTCACTCTGTATAATATTATCAAGATCCAACCATTTTGTTGTAAATGATCTGATGTCATCATTTCTTATGACTGAATAGTATACCATGGTGTATATGTGCCACATCTTCTTTATTCAGTAATCTATTGAAGGCCTTTTTGGTTGTTTCCATGTCTTGGCCACTGTGAACAATGCTGCAATTAACATGGGGCTTCATGTGTCTTTACGTACCAATGTTTTTGAGTTATGGAGGTATATTCCCAGTAGAGGGATTGCTGGGTCATATGGTAGTTCTATTTTCAGTTTTTTGAGAAACCACCATACTTTCTTCCATAATGGTTGTACTACTTAACATTCCCACCAACAGTAAATGGGGGTTCCTTTTTCTCCACAGCCTCTCCAACATTTGCTATTACCTGTCTTGTTGATAATAGCTAATCTAACATGTGTGAGGTGGTATCTCATTGTAGTTTTGATTTGCATTTCTTTAATAACTAATAAAGATGAGCATCTTTTCATATATCTCCTGGCCATTTGTATTTCTTCCTAGGAGAAGTGTCTGTTCATGTCCTCTTCCCATTTTTTTATTGGGTTGTTTGTTTGTTTGTTTGTTGAGTTTTATGAGTTCTTTGTATATTTTGGATATTAGGCCCTTATCTGAGCTGTTGTTTGAAAATATTGTTTCCCATTTAGTTGGCTGTCTGTTTATTTTGTTGTCAGTTTCTCTTGCTAGCAAAAACTTCTTAGTCTTATGTAGTCCCATTCATTTATCTTTGCCTTCACTTCTCTTGCTTTTGGAGTCAAATTATTTTCGATAAAGGGGCCAACAACACACAATGGAGAAAAGAAAGCCTCTTCAACAAATGGTGCTGGGAAAACTGGAAAGCCACATGCAAAGAATAATACTCGACTACAGTTTGTCCCCTTGTATTAAAATTAATTCAAAATGGATCAAAGACCTAAATATAGGACCTGAAACAATAAAGTACATAGAAGAAAACATAGATACTAAACTCATGGACCTTGGTTTTAAAGAGCATTTTATGAATTAGTCAAATTCTTAAACTAATTAATTTTAATATTTGGTTCCCATATTTAGTCACTTCACTGAAATCTTAGTTGGTTTATCAGTTATTTCTTTTTGGTGTTTAGTATAAAATTATTTTTTCTATAAATGACAATTTCTTCTTTTTAATACTTAGATTTCTTATTTATTCTTCTTGTCTTAGTGTATGTATCTTTAGCAAATATGTACACCCCATTCAGTAGGTTGTCTGCATTTTGTTGGTGGTTTCTTTGTACAGAAAGTTTTTAGTTTGATGTGGTCTCATTTGTTTAATTTTCCCCCTCTTATCCAATGAAATACTGTATATCCAAAAAAACTATTACTAAGAGAAATATCCAAGATTTACTGCCTATGTTTTTTTCTAGAAGTTTTATGGTTTCGTCTTACATTTCAGTTTTTAATTCTTTTGAGTTATTCTTGTATATTGATTGAGTAAGGTGGTCATTTAGTTTCTTTTTATTGTTTTGTATGTATTTTTCCAGTTTTCCCAACACCATTTATTGAATAGGAAGTCTTTCCCCCATTGTATGTTCTTGCTGACTTTGTCATAAATTAATTGACCATAAAAGCATGGTTTTTTTACTCTATTTTTTTCCATTGATCTATGTGTCTATTTTTATGCCTTAAGCACAGTTTGGTATCAGATAGACTGATAACTCTGACTTTGTTCTATTCTCAATATAGCTGTGGCTATTTTGGGTCATTTGTTGTTCAATAAAAATTTTGGATTATTTGTTCTAGTTCTGTGAAAAATGCCATTGTTATTTTGATAAAAAATTGTATTGAATCTATAGATTGCCTGGGATAGCATGGTCATTTTAATCACATTATTTATTTCTATCTATAAGCATAATATATGTTTCATTTTTGTATCTTCTTTAATTCCTTTATTCAGTGTCTTGTATAAATTTCTGAGTATAGGTCTTTAACCTCCTAGGTCAAATATATTCTGAGGTACATTATTATTTTTACACAATTATAAATGGATTTGTTTTGCTAGTTTTACTTTCTGATAGTTCATTACTGGTGTATAAAATGCAACCAATTTTTGGATATTTCTTTTGTTAAATTTATTTACTTTATTAAATTTATTTATCGGTTATAGTACATTTTGGTGGAATCTTAAGGGTTCTCTATATACAGTATCATGTTATCTGGAAATAATGACAGTTTTACTTTTTCTTTTCAATTTGGATGTCTTTCATTTCTTTTCCTTGTCTGATTGTTGTGGCTAAGACTTTTATTATGTTGAATAAAAGTGGTAAAAGCAGATATCCCTGTCTTGTTACCGATCTTAAGGGAAACACTTTTAGTTTTTCCCCATTGAATATGTTACCTGTAGATTTCTCATGTATGGCCTTTATAATGTTGAAATATGTTACCTGTATTCACACTTTGATGAGCATTTTTTTATCATAAGTGAATGTTAAATTAAATCAAATGCTTTTCTGCATCTGTCAATAAGATCATATAATTCTTATCCTTTATTATATTTAGTTATTATAACACATTAATTGATTTGCAAATAATATGTCAACCTTGCATTGCAGGAATAAATTTAACTTAGTCATTGTATATGGTATTTCCTCTGGATTCAGTTTGCTAGTATTTTGTTGAAAATTTTTTCATCTATGTTTATCAGAGATATTGGCGTATAATTTTATTCCATAATATCTTTATCTGGTTTTAAAATTAGAAGAATTATGATCTCATAAAAAGAGCTTGGGAACCTTCTTTCTTCCTCAATTTTTTGGAACAGTGTGAGAAAGATAGGTGTTAGTTGTTCTTTGAATGTTTGGTAAATTGCCTATGAAGCCATCTGATCTTTTATTTGTTGAAATTTTTCTTTGTTATTATTTAAAAATTGATTATTATTATTTTATAATAAAATATAATTCTATATATATAATTCTATACTTATTATAAAAAATTAATATATTATTATTATTAAAAAATTGAATTTATAAGTTGTAATTGGTCTATTCAGATTTGATTATTCTTTCTGATTCCCTGTGAGAAGATTATATGTTTCTAGGAATTTGTCCATTTTATTCAGGTTGTCCAGATTGTTGGCATATAGGTGCTTATAATATTGTCTTACAATCCTTTATATTTCTGTGGTGTTAGTTGTTATTTCTTTTTTTCATTTATGATTTTATTTATTTCTGTGCTCTCTTTTTTTTTCTTGATGAGCTTGGTTAAAGGTTTATCAATCTTGTTCATCTTTTCAAAGAACCAGCTCTTAGTTTCATTGATCTTTTGTATTCTTTTATTTTTTACTCAATTTTGTTTAATTTCACTCTGATCTTTATTAAATTTTCTTTATTCTGTTCACTTTGGGCATTGTTTTTTGTTTATTTTCTAGTTACTTTAGGTGTAAGGTTAGTTGTTTATTTGATATTTTTTATATTTCTTGAGGTAGCCCTATAATGTTATAAATTTCCATTTTAGGACTGCTTTTTGTGTGTCCCACAAATTTGGGGTTGTTGTATTCCTATTTTCATTTGTGTCAAATATCTTTTGACTTTTTCTTGATCTCATTGTTAATTCATTTATTGTTTAGTAACATTTTATTCAGCCTCCAGGCATTTGTGTGTTTTCCAGTATTTTTTTATTATAGTTGATTTCTAGATTCATAAAATTGTGGTCAAAGAAAATGCTTGATATATTTCAACCTCTCTAAATTTATTGAGACTTGCTTTGTGACCTAACATGTGGTCTACCCAAGAAAATATTTCATGTACATTTGAAAAGAATATATATTCTGTTGTTTTGGAGTGAAATTCCAAGAAGATATCAATTAAATCAATCTGGTCTAGTGTGTCATTTAAGACTTCTGTTTCATTATTTTCTGGCTGAAAAATCTATTTATTCTTGTCAATGCAGTGTTAAAATATCCTTCTATGATTGTATTACTGTTAATCTCTTTCTTTATATCCATTAAGATTTGCATTTTGGGTACATAAATATTTATGAGTTATATCCCCTTGTTAGATTGAGCCTTTTATTGTTATGTATTTTTTATAGATTTTAGTTTATTATTATAGCTTTTTTAGTTTATTATTATAGCATCTGTTTTAAAGTCTATTTTAACTCACATATGTATTGATACTGCAGCCTTTTCTATATGTTTTATTTACATGGCATATCTTTTTATATTTTTTCATTCCTTTACTGTCAGTCTGTGTGTGTCTTTCATTCTGAGGTGGGCCTCTTATAAACAGTGCATATAAAAATCTTATTTTCTTAACCATTCAGCTACCTTATGTATTTTGATTGGAGCATTTAATAAATTTATATTTAAATTGATTATTGAAAGGTATGTATTTATTGCCATCTTATTTTTTATAATTATGCTCCTTTTTTCATAATTCTTCTTTCAGAAGGCTTTTTTTTAACATTTCTTGTTGAGCAAAAAACATAATATACCACATCAACAAAACAAAGAACAAAAATTATATGATCCTATCAGTAGATGCAGAAATGGCATTTGATAAGATACAACATGCATTTATGTTTAAAACACTCAATGAAATTAGAATACAAGGAAAATACCTCAACATAATGAAAGTCATATGATAAACCATCAGCTAACATCAAATGATGAAAATATATGAAGGCCTTTCCTCTAAAATCAGAAACAAGACAAGAGTGCCTGCTTCTCTCTATTCATATTCAACATAGTTCTAGAAGTTTTAACCAGAGCAGTCAGGCAAGAGAATGAAATAAAAGGCATTCATATCAAAAAATAAGAAGGTATCACTTTGCAGATGCCATGATCTTGTGTATAGAAAACCCCCAAAACTCCACTGGAAAACTATTAGAAACAGTATACCACTACAGTAAAGTCACAGGATACAAAATCAATATACAAAATTCTATTGCTTTCCTATACGCCAACAATGAAACTTCAGAAAATGAACTCAAAACAATTCCTTTTACAATTACCACAAAAAAATAAAATATCACATTTTCCCACATATAACATAAACCATTTTTCGAAAAACTTGGGATCTAAAAACTGGGTATGTCTTATACAGCAGTTCAAGAAGTGTGGCATTTCAAATGCCATAAATGGAACTGAGGACAAGGCAATATATGAAGACAGTGATTTGTCATTAGACACAGATGAGGACAAGCTAACTGATGGGAGGTTTGACAGTGATGAGGAGTTATATGGATTTTATGATGAATAAAACTTGAGTTCAATAACTTTATGTAATACATTTTTTTTTCAAATTTTGGGCCTCAAAATTAAGGTTCATCTTATACATGGGAGCATTTTATACATGGAAAAATGTGGTACCTAGAAATATACATAACAAAGGATGTAAAGGACTTATATACTGAAAATTACAAAACATTATTAAAAGAAATTGAAAAAAACACAGTCAAATGGAAAAATATTTTATGTTCATGAATTGGAAGAATCCACATAGTTAAAATGGCCTTATTACTAAAAGCAATATATAAATTTAATGCAATCCCCATCAAAATTCCAATACCATTTTTAAAGAACTAGAACAAAAATAACCAGGTATGTATGAAACCATAAAGTCCAAATAGGCAAATTAATCTTGAGTAAAAACTTGAAGCTAGATATATCACACTACTTGACTTCAAATTATACTATAGAGCCATGATAATCAAAACAGCATGGTATTGGCAGGAAAACACACATACAGACCAATGAAACAGAATAAATAGCCCAGAAATAAAACCACATATATATGGACAAATCACCTTTGACAAAGGAGCCAAAAATACACCATGAGAAAAGAAAGAGTCTTCAATAAGTGGTGCTGAGAAAATTGGAAAGCCACATGCAAAGAATGAAACTTGACTACAGTTTGTTTCCTTGCACAAAATTAATTCAAAATAGGTCAAAGACTTAAGTATAAGATCTGAAAGAAGAAATTACAAAGAGGAAAACATAGGTACTAAACTCATGGACCTTGGCTGTCAAGAACAGTTTATGAATTTGACTCCAAAACAAGGGAAGTCAAGGCAAAAATAAATGAATCGGACCATATCAAACTAAAAAGATTCTGCACAGCAAAAGAAATTGACAATAAAATAAATAAGCAATCAAATAAATGGGAGAAAAAATTTGCATACAACTGTTTCGATAAGGGGTTAATATCCAAAATATATAAAGAACTCACAAAGCTTAGTAACAATCAAGTAAACAATCCAATTAAAAAATAGGGAGAGAAGCTTGACCAGGCAGTGGCACAGTGGATAGAGCATGGGATTGGGACATGGAGAACCCAGGTTCAAAACCCCAAGGTTGCCAGTTTGAGCATGGGCTCATCTGGTTTAAGCAAACCTCACCAGCTTAAGCCCAAGATCATTGCCTTGAGCAAGGGATTACTTGACCTGCTGTAGCCTCCCCAGTCAAGGCACATATGAGAGAGCAATCAATGAACAATTAAGGTGCCACAACAAAAAATTGATTCTTCTCATCTTTCTCCTTTCCTGTCTGTCCCTATCTCTCTCTCTCTCTTTCTCTCTCTCTCTCTGTGTTTATTTTACTGTCTCTGTCTCTCTTGCTAAAAAAAGAAAAAAGAAAATACAATGAGATACCACATCATACCTGCTAGAATGGCTATTATCAACAAGACAGGTAATAACAAGTATTGGAGGGTCTGTGAAGAATAGGAAACCCACATTCATTGCCAATGAGAATGCATACTGATACAGCCATTATGGAAAAAAGTATGGTGGTTCCTCAGAAAACTAAGAATAGAACTACCATATGACCCAGCAATCCCTCTACTGGGTATCTATTCCCAAAATTTGAAAACATTGGCATATAAAGACACATGCAACCCCCATGTTTATCACAGTATTATTTATAATGGCTCAGACATGGGAGAAACCAAAGTGTCCTTTGATAGAGGATTGGATAAAGAAGATGTGATACATATATACAATGGAATACTACTCATTCATAAGAAATGATTACATATTACTATTTATAACAACATGGATGGACATTGAGAAAAAGATAAAACTGTGTAATTTCACACATAGGTGGGATACAGAATTGAAACTTATGAACATAGGTAAAAGTGAAGGGTTACCAGGGGGAAGGGGACATAAAAGAGGGGTATAGAAGATGGAGAGAGGGAAAAATGTAAAGAGGGTCAAATATAAGGTGATGAAAAATGATTTGACTCTAGATAATAGATATACAACATAATCAACAGTTCAAATGCTATAAAGATGTTACCTGAAACTTATGTACTCTTTTTTTTTTAATTTTTTTTTATTTATTCATTTTTAGAGAGGAGAGAGACAGAGAGGGAGAGAGAGGAGAGAGAGACAGAGAGAAGGGGGGAGGGGCTGGAAGCATCAACTCCCATATGTGCCTTGACCAGGCAAGCCCAGGGTTTTGAACCGGCGACCTCAGCATTTCCAGGTTGACGCTTTATCCACTGCGCCACCACAGGTCAGGCCAACTTATGTACTCTTATTGATCAATGTCACCCTGTTAAATTTAATTTCTAAATAAAATTTTAAAAATGTTATCTATGACTTCTGTGTGTTAATATTTCATTTTATTTTTAAAAAATCTATTTTTTACTATATGCAATGATATGTAAATAAAAGTAGATACAGGTATAAAATCAGGATTATTCATTGGGTTACTCAAATTTTATATGTAATTAATTTATCAAGAAACTTCTGAGAAGTGTCTTTTTATTGACTGATATGATCAGTTTCTATTCATATGTTTCTAACAAATATTATTTTAAAATAAAGTTAATTTTTTTCAAAGTGACTTATTTAGATGCAGGATAGATAATGGATTTTATACATCAGGTGAATTGTTGTTATCACTGGTATTTTATATTCAGATTATTTTTTAATATTATTTTTTTATCATCTATATTTTTATTTATTTCTTGGCTCATTATTTCTCTTGTGTTTTTTCTTTTGGGATTTATTTCTCATTTTGTTGGAATGCATCTTTCATTAATATTCTTAGAGGAAGTTTGTAAGTAAAAGTGTCTTAAGTAATTGAATGTCTCAAACATATTTATTTTTCTTATGTTAAAATAATAGTTTGATTAAAGAATTTTAGGTACATTTTTTCCCTTAGATCTTTAAATATATTGTAATATTATTATCTTAGAATGAGTATGACTAATGAAAATTGCTCTATCAGTCTACTTCTTTCAATATAGAGATTTACTTTTTTTCTTAAAGCAGCTTTTAGGATATTTTTCTTTAGATTTGTCATCCAAATCTATACTAGACTCTGTCCAGCTGCAAGTCTCTTTTTGTTCACATTGCTCAACAATGATAAACATTCTTAGTCTATTATTTTATTTTTATTTCAAAGTCTATCAGGTTTTCACTTTATTAAAATAAAATATTTTTTCTTAGAATATATTTTTTGTTATTTCTTTCACTTGTATATTATTTATTTATTTTAAGTATCAAGGTAAAGCATTAATATATTAGTGAAACAATTTACAAACATATTGAGCAAAAACTTGAACTGTAATTATTTTCTAATTCAATGCCATTACTCCTTAAGAGAAATCAGTTATAAATTAAATATGCATCCTTCCAGACAGTTTTATTTTATTTTATTTTATTTTTATTAAATTAAGATGTTTCTGGTTTACAGAATGAAGAACAATAAGGTTTAAAACAACAGCAAAACTACCTGTCCTACTTCCCACTACTAATACCTGCTCTTGGGAGAAAAACACTTTTAACTGTTCCTTTAATGGAGCACAGATTTCATCAATGGGTTCATGCGTTAACCTAGCTGACCTCCCAAGGCATCTTCTTGAATTTTTAAGGATTACCCACTTGGAATCACCCCTATTCAAGGCTGCAGTTCCCAAGCCTCCTTTACTGCTTTTTTTTTTTTTTTTTTTTTTTTTTTTACAGGGACAGAGAGAGAGTCAGAGAGAGGGTTAGATAGGGACAGACAGACAGACAGGAACGGAGAGAGATGAGAAGCATCAATCATTAGATTTTTGGTTGTGACACCTTAGTTGTTCATTGATTGCTTTCTCTTATGTGCCTTGACAGTGGGCCTTCAGCAGACCCAGTAACCCCTTGCTCGAGACAGGGACCTTGGGTCCAAGCTGGCGAGCTTTTTGCTCAAGCCAGATGAGCCCGTGCTCAAACTGGCAACCTCGGGGTCTCGAACTTGGGTTCTCCGCATCCCAGTCTGACATTGTATCCACTGCGCTACCACCTGGTCAGGCCTTTACTGCTTTTTAAACAACATATATAATGTCAACTTCACCAGGAGTAGCCATTTCTTCCTGGAAACCAGTGTAGCAAGCAAATTAGGGCTTTTTAAAAAATTAAACCAGTATACTTTTTGTGGTTTTAGCTAAACTTTGTAATAGAAGCAGATATGCTTAAAAATAAATTAATCTCCCACTATGAGCCCTGGCCAACTGGCTCAGTAGTAGAGTGTCAGCCCGGAGTGTGGATGTCTTAGGTTTAATTCCCAATCAGGGCGCAAAGGAAAAACAACCATCTGTTTCTCCACCCCTCTCCCTTCTCTCCCTCTATTTCTCTCTTCTCCTCCTCCAGCCATGGCTGTTAGAGTGTGTTGGCCCTGGGCACTGAGGATGGCTCCATGGCCTCGCCTCAGGTGCCAAAATAGCTTGGTTGCTGAGCAACAGAGCAACAGCCCCAGATGGACAGAGCAATGCCCAATAGGGGGTTTGCCAGGTGGCTCCTATCAAGGCATACACAGGAGTCTGTCTCCCTGACTCTCTGCTTCTCACTTAAGAAAATAAAAAATAAAATAATCACCCACTATGTATACACTTCTCACTAAATTTACTGAACAGTTAAATTATACATGACAACCAATTTTAAACATACAATGCAATTGCAAGTTATTTTATCTTTTTTTATTTTTATGTATATATAATATTTTTATAAACTTTATTTAGAAGATTAAATTTAACAGGGTGACATTGATCAGTAAGTGTATAGAGGTTTCAGGTAAATATTTCTATGACATTTGAACTATTGATTATAATGTATACCCATCACCCAAAGTCAAATCATTTTCCATCACCATATATTTTCCCTCTTTAATCTTCCTCTCCTAATTCCTCCCTCACACCTACTCACTCTGGTAACCACTTCACTTTTATCTATGTCCATGAGTCTCACACCTTTTTTAAATGAGAGAAAGGGAGATAGAGAGACATATGCCCGCATACACCCTGACTGGAATCCACCCAGCAACCCCCATCCGGAGTTGATGCTCAAATCAACCAAGCTACACTTAGCACCTTAGGCTGTTGCTTGAACCAGATGAGCTATCCTCAGTGCTTGAGACTGATGGTCAAACCAATTGAGCAAGGAGGGTGCAAGGAGGGAAGAGAGAAGTAATGGGAAGAGGTAAGGGAAGAAAAGCAGATGGTTATTTCTCATGTGTTCCCTGACTAGGGATCAAATCCAGGATGTCTGCACAATGAGCTGAAACTCTATTCACTGAGCCAACAAGCCAGGGCCAAATCTCATTTTTATATCTCACATATATGTGAAATCATATAGTTCTTAGCTTTTTCTGATTTACTTATTTCACTCAGTGTAGTATTCTCAAGGTCCATCCAAGTTGTTACAAATGGCGATATGTCATTTCTTACGGCTGAGCAAGTTTAATTTTAATCAACAATGCCTCCCTCCTCAGATAGCTGGTAAATGTTCTCTAGGAATAGTCATCTGGGTCAATGTCTTCATCATGATATGTCTTTGGTCCTCCTGTTATGAGTGTTTTGGGAAACATACGGCTTTCTCCTCATGGACTTGCCATCCATGTGTCATAACACTATAGCTTTCCTTATGATTGCACACCCTCATAAGCTGGTTTTTTTTTTTCTTTATTTCTAATAGCCCCCAGTTTTCTTGATTAAAGCAATTAGATCATTTGACTTAAATGAATTCAAATGTTCATGTCCACTACTTTTGTTTCTCAGCTTAGGCTGCACATTGGAGTCATCAAGAAACTTTAAAAGTACTGGTACCAAATTCAGAGGTTCTAATTTGATTGTTCTAGGCTGTGGCCAGGTAACGGTGATTATTTTTTTTAACTCCCAGAAGAGTCTCAGGTGCCCAACAAGGTAAAGAATTGCTGTAAAGGACTCCTAGGGGAGAAGCTTTTGAAAAATAAATTACTACCTTTAATTTGCTTCTTTTTAAAATCTGAGTTGGATGCATTAAACATTCTGTAACAAGATGAATCCACATTTAATTCTGCTTTATTCATTCTACATTTAAAAAGTAGACTCAACATACTTTAGGCTGAAGGGCACCTTAAAAAGATCAACTTATCTAACACTCACATTTTGTAAATGAAAAGACTAGACCACTTGACCACTCAGCACAATTGTCACTGGTGTTTTCCTCCCTGGTTCAGGATTCTCACCTGTTTGCCTGTCTCTGGTGTTTGACTCAACCCAACTACAGTTGTATTTGTATATCCTGACATCAGCCTGATAACCATTTCTAAATTTCTACCCTGCCCCAGTCTCCAGTTCACATAACTCAAGTCCCTAACATATTCAGCACAACACCAATTCCCCTGGCTTCCTCAGAGATCCTGGAAAACAGCTTGTCACCCAGCCTCTATGTTACCCACTGCCCCAGCTCAACCCTGGGTAGGTAAGTATCCTTGCTTAAGAGGTAAAAAAAAAAAATGGATGTGTCTTCATCTTTTTTTTTTCAGTTCTTCATCTTTTTAAAGAGAGCATTAGGTATATTTAAAATAATTAAGTTATTTTTCTTATTTACATTTTTATACTTTATTTTCATCTTAACCATAAGAAAATAATAGTAATAGCTATAGGAGGATTCACCACTGTGTCAAAAAAGGAATAAAGTTTTAATTGGACTAAAAGTCAAGTGCTTTCATCCTCAAAATGATTCAAAGAGATAAAATTGAGAAGTTCTTTTTTTGGCAGATAAAATCCCACACGTAGACACTGTGTATTGATTTTGTGATTGTTTTCACTGTTATTTGTAAGTTGCACATGTAGAAAAAGATACACAGTAAAAAGTGATTCTCTTATTTCCTTGTCCCTGCTTCCCAAGCCCTCTCCTAAAGGCAGCCATGTTAGCAATATTGGGTGCTCTCTTCCAGAGAAATTCTCCAAACACCCCAAAATTGCATGCTTGAATTAGCTCGTTCACATATTTTAGGAGAATGCAGATGACCTCTTGGGGTGGGAAGGGTATGGTGAAAGACTGCTAATCTGGAGCATGGCACAGTACCTGATTACTCAAATTGTCAGTGGTGGATTGTGGGATGAAGAACAGGATCAGGACCATTGGCTTTGCTACTTAACCCTTCATAGTGAAAATGGGTAATATAAAGAGGTAAGCTATTTTGAATGTCTGGGGAGCACATCGGAGCTAATTCTAAGGATGTTTGAATAAGGAGGACAAAAACATAAGGCTTGTCTGGGTAGAAGTTATTGGCATAGATATGCCCACCAAGGGTTTGGATTTGATGATTGGCTCAGGACCCTGGCAGGGCTGTTAACAATCTCCTAGATTTATTGCCAGTGAGGACAAAATACCAGCACTTTCCCTGCAAACTGTGGAGGAAGGAATCTGAAGGCGCAGAGGGATGAGGCTATAAAAGTTCTGCTTCGTGCAACCTGCTCAACCATTTTTTTTTGTATTTTTCTGAAATGAGAAGCGAAGAAGCAGAGCAACAGATTCCCGCATGTGCCCGGATGTGTCCAACTGAGATCCATCCAACAAGCCAACTAGAGGGCGCTGCTCTGTCCATCTGGGGCATTGCTCTTTTGTAACCAGAGCCATTCTAGCACCTGAGGCAGAGGCCACAGATCCATCCTCAGCGCCCAGGCCAACTTGGCTGCAGGAGGGGAAGAGAGAGACAGAGAGAAAGGAGAGGGGAAAAGGTGGAGAAGCAGATAGGTGCTTTTCCTGTGTGCCCTGGACGGTAATCGAAACCGAGACTTCCACACGCTGGGCCAACGCTCTACCGCTGAACCAACCGCCAAGGCTGATCAGTCATTTTTTTTTACCAGACCTCGATTACCCCTCAAACTCCAATGCATGCAGTCTCATAGAACTGCCAACTTATTTACCCTCTCTGAAATGTTCAGCCTTAAAAAGGAGTAAAATTCTAACACATGCTAGAACACAGATAAACGTTGAAGACATGCTCAGTAAAATAAGCTGGACACATAGGACCAATATTGTATGATTTCTCTTATATGAAGTGCTAGAACAAGCAAATTCATAGAGACAGAAAGTAGAATTGAGGTTACCAGGGCTGGGCAAAGGGGAGAATAAGAAGTTATTGCATGGATACAGAGTTTCTGGTTGAGATGATGAAATTGTTACTGGAGGAGAATGGGGACCAGGAAGAGTGTGCCCCAGCACTGTCTGGGAATAAGATTCTTCAACAGTGTTGCCAAAAAAGAATGTGGGGGCACACATGTATAAGGATTTTAAGTGATTGTGGCAAATTTTATCAGAGTGAAAAGTAATAGCACACTCTCAGAGAGAAAGAGAGTGGGCAAAGAGAGAATGACTTTGTGGACTAAAAAAAAAGAAGTTAGAGGCAAAAGTAGAGCCCTCTGTGGCTGCTCACTCCCCCCACCCCATTATAAGTCTCATGGAGACCCTTACAGTTTAGGAGAAAAGAAGGTGAAAAAAGTATGTGCCCAAGAGAAGGGCATGGGCATACTTCAAGGAGGGCGAGTGCTGTGTTGTGTTTATAGGTTTCATATCATATATTTCTTTCGGTTCAGGGAAATAGCAGGCTTTCTTTCAAACTATCCCATTTTTCCCTGGTTTTTCTTGAGGCTGTGCCTGTGCCCTCATCCTTCCAATCCCTTTCCTGTATTTTCCAGGGCTTGTGTCCTTCCCCAATTCGATTCTTTCCCCTGATTTCCCAGGTTTGTGCTCATCATTTTGGCTTCTATGGCTCATGCCTCATAGTTCTATTTACTCATTTGGCTTCCATGGAGCATGTACTTGGTGAAAGAAATTTTCCTTCGCTGTTTCTCCCTCCCCACCTCTCCTGTTCATTTAGAGCGGTGGTAGTCAACCTGGTCCCTACCACCCACTAGTGGGCATTACAGCTTTCATGGTGGGCGGTAGCGGAGCAACCAAAGTATAAATAAAAAGATAGATTTAACTATAGTAAGTTGTTTTCTAAAGATTTATTCTGCCAAACTTAACAAAAATCTGACATAAAGTACTTGGTAAATAATTATTATTATATGCTTTAACTTGCTGTAACTCTGCTTTATAAATTTTATAAAGTAAAGTTACTTCCCTACTTTATAAATCACCATTACTGTGGAACCGATGGGCAGTTAGAAAATTTTACTACTAACAGAAATACAAAAGTGGTCAGTAGGCATAAAAAGGTTGACTACCCCTGATCTAGAGTAATGGTGCTGGTTGTCCCTGAGGTGACTGAAAGTGTCTTGCTTACACATGATGCCCACATCCAGATGCCTGAGTGACTATGGAACTGTGCTTTCCTAGATAATCCCATTTAATTATTTAGTCAGATGTCTGGTTCTATTTTACTCCCTTTTAGTTTCTCTTGTTCTTGTTAATATCTAACTAACTGCCTAGTATAACAAAATAAAGAGTGGACATAGAAATATATAGTGATGATAATTGTACAGCACTTGTAAATGTACTTAATGCCACTGAATTATGCACTTGAAAATGATTAAAATGGCAATTTTTGTTGTGCGTATTTTCCCACAATACAAAAAGAAGATACCCACTTTGCCTGGTCAAAAGGTGAGCCAATGACCTATGGACAACCTAGGCCAGGGGTTGGGAAACTTTTTGGTTGAGAGAGCCATGAATGCCACACATTTTAAAATGTAATTCCATGAGAGCCATACAGTGACCTGTGTATGTTATACATTATCCAATAAAAATTTGGTGTTGTCCCGGAGGACAGCTGTAATTGGCTCCAGCCACCCACAACCATGAACATGAGCAGTAGGAAATGAATGGATTGTAATACATGAGAATGTTTTATATTTTTAACATTATTATTTTTTTATTAAAGATTTGTCTGCAAGCCAGATGCAGCCATCAAAAGAGCCACATCTGGCTCGTGAGCCATAGGTTCCCGACCCCTGACCTAGGCCAACCGACTAGGGAGCCTGAACTGCATATCTTGAGTTGAGTGCCACAAGAAATTTCTCAAAGTTCTGGAGGCTGAAAGTCTGAGATCAATGTGCCAGCAAGCATGGTCAAGTTCTCTTGAGAGCCTTCTTCCAGGCTGCAGACTACTGGCTTACTGTATCCTCACATGGAAGAGAGCAGAAAGGGGAAGCAAGCTTTCTCGTGATTCATAAAGGCACTAATCACATCATGAGTGCTTTATTCTCATGATCTTAACTAATCCCAGTCATCTCCCAAAGGTCCACCTCCTAATATCACCATATCAAGGCATATGGTTCTAACAAATTTGTGGAAGATAGGCATTCAGTCCATAGCAATGGACATAATTTAGAATACGTTCATTCTGCTTATTCAGCATTTTTGTTACATTCTATGAATCACACCACAGCTTAGATCATCATATTTTTTTGAACAGTCAAATTACCCAGTTGGGGTGGGTCATCTGTTTCCTGCCAGTAGCCTGATCAATGCACTAACTAACATCTATTCAGTGCCCACCGTTTGCCAACACTGAATGTATTATCAGGTTCCTCTCCCCTCCCACTCAGAATTGTTTAGGTATCATGTGCTTCTACAAGAACTTTGTGTCCTCTTCAAGTAACATTAAGTTGTGACTTTTTCAAATTCTCCTTAGAACTATCTGGGGTTCTATCACCTGCTCCTTAGTATTTTGACTCATATGTGTTAATTTGCTCATTTATAGTAATGAAGATATTAAGGGAATAATTAGTAGCCTACAAGATCTGTTTAACCCTTCACAACCTCTCTGAGAAGTTACAGTAAAGTTGCAGTTTGAATTCTCCACCATGTGCAGATGCTTATTCACCAGAAGACATACAATTATACAACTTTTTTTTTCATAGATTGACATTTGGTGAAGCCACAGTTCTTTATCTTCTTGGTTTTTTTTTTCACAGTACTTCCCAAAATGCATTCATTGAGGCAAATAATGCACAATTCTAGAGGCAGGATTCAGCCAACATTATAGTCACATTCTCGAATCCAGAATCTTCAATCAGTAACTGGACTTTGGACTATCTTAGAATTAACCTTAGGTGTAATTCTAAAGGGTATGAGCCATGTGGCTGAATGGATTTTCATATTTTGTTTATGCATAGGTAGAACTACCTTTACAATATTTTAACCTATCCATATATTGTGAACTTCCAACTCTCACTGATGAAAAACCATTTATTATATCAATTATTTTAGCATAAAACCACCTCTGATGTCTGCGCTTCTGATTAGAATCCTAAACATATTATCTAAACACTTCTAGATAGCTTTTTTCTAGGCAGAATAGACAGCCCCCCAAAATTAAAATTAACATATAAATATATTGCATAAGTAGTTTAATGAAAATTTCAGACAAGATGGCAGGAAAGCATAAGACAATAACAATTTCTTAATTTTTTTTATGAATTTTCAATCTTAAAAATAAAGGTTTCCACCTCACTCCATGTTGCTCTCTTCCCTTTTATAGACAAACTTCGCAAGAGCAGACTGTTCTCACATTCTCTGGTGCCTCACCTCCTCTTCATTCTTTATTTCACCTTAGTCAGCTTCTGCCCCCACCAAGCTCCTGAGACAACTCTTGTCAAAGTCACAGTGACCTCCATATCACAAGGTCCAATGCAAATATTTTAGTCTTCTATCTTCTTTCTTCCTGAAACACTTGCTTCCTTGGCTTGCGTGCCTTTTTACTTTCCTGATTCTTCAACATTTTTCCAGTTTCTTTTCAGTCTCTGTTGTTGGCTCCATCACCTCTTCATAGTTTTAAAACATTTATTAGCTCATTTTAAATTATTACATCCACAATCCTGACTTTCATCACCATTAATATGCTGATATCCAAACACAGACTTTCGATCCAGACCTCTCTGAGCTTCAGACCCAATACCAGCTGCCTATTTCACATGCACTTTAAACTTAACATTCTTCAAATGGAAATGAAATTTATTATTTAATTTTAAATAGGATCTTTTCTTAGTAATTTTTATTTCAGTAAATGATATGACTATCTCCCTTTCAAACCACATCTCCCATCAACACACACACACACACACACAAATTCTAGTCCAAAGCATGGAAGTTATTACATTCTCTTCCCCAAGCTATCACTAAACATGGTTGACACTACATCTCAAATCATTTGAATATCAGTTGTTCTGCATTTGCATTGCCACCATTCTAATCCAAGACATCACAACCTCTCACCAGTATTCTTGCACTGAACTTTTTATGATTTAAAATTTGTGCTCTATTTAATTGACTATCACTATTGATTTTGCCCTTTTCTTTTCTTTTAGATACCTATATTCTTCAAGAGATTGCTGATTTTATTTCAGATTCCACTAAATGACCACATTTTCCCATCTCTTAGAGCTAAGTACAGTGGTGTAGTGAACATAACTGGCTCCCTGAGCACGACACTTTATTGGTGCCCCCGTTCCCCCTAACTACGCTTCTACTACGCTTTTCTTGTTTGTCTTGGGAGACCATTTGATGCCCCTCTGCGAGTGGCACCTGGGGCATGATAGACCTCCTTGCCCCACCCCTCGCTACACCACTGGCTAAGTATGGCTCTGGTCAGTGAGATGTAAGTTGAAATGATATGTGGGACTTTCAGTGAGACCTTCATGGAAAAGCATAATCATCAAAGAGAAATATCTCAGCTGGTGGGTTCACATTTTTCCCCTTCTTCTCTTTACCTTTCTTGGTGTCTGAATACAGGCGTGAGGGCCAACGTTTCAGTAATGCTGAGATCCTGTACCAGAACCACTTAACCGAGCTCTCCCTATGTTTATGACCCACAGAAACCATGACTGAATAAAATTATTGTACGTGTTTTAATTCAGTATGTTTTGAGGTGGTTTTTAAACAGCAAGAGTTGGATGATATCATTCACTGATTAAGTGTAGCGCTTTTTGTACAGATGAATGGTGCCCTGTTTCCCTTTAGGACAGCAAGGATGCTGTCTGGTCTGTGATTCCCCAAAATCTTTCATGGGGTAATCATTATGCTTATTTTTTTCAGGAACCTTTTTATGCAGGAGGGGTCAGGGTACTGAGCACTTTTCAGAGGCCCATTACTTTTAAGCTCTAGTTACTTCTTCCAACTTCCTCTTCCTTCTAACCAGTTGAACACAATGCTATTCTCTTCTGGTTGAAACTAAGTCTTATATTTTTAGGCAGATTATTTTTATTCTATTTTCACTGGGTAACCTTGTGTTCACTTCCTTCAGGTTTATACTTGATATTTACAGCCAAAACACCTTTATTCTCTCAAGTCTGTGGCCCTTTGAGTTGGAAGTCATGACTTTTACAACTCTTGTCTCTGCTATATATTTATAAAAGTCAACATAGTTAAAAATGGTTAAGATGGCAAATTTTATGTTAATGTATTTTTTCCACAATAAAAAAAAGGAGTTTAGTGTAGGTGTTCAAAAGCCAGGATTTGTAGACTGAACGTTATGAAGTTAAACCTTCACTGCATATAGAAAAAGTTAAGTATAGAAGAAAAAATAATTTAAAAATAAAATCATTTAATTTATCTGATGAACTTTTTTAAATGAATGCCCATTAATTCAATGACATGTTAAATATTGAACCCAACCTGTAAGACCCTGCGTAATAGGGCCCTGGCATACTCTTCTAATTTCATGCTAAATCCCTTTCCTCTCCAGTCAGTATACTCCAGCTACACTGGCTTCTTTCAGAGATTTTCACATTGCATACTTCCTCCAGCCTTGGAGCATGCAGTTTTCTCTTCCTACATCACTCTTCCCCACATCTTCACTTCTCCAGGAAACCTCCTTGATTTCCCCAGACAAGAAGCATATTTTCCCTATGAGATGCCCCTTTAGCAGTCTGTATTTATGTTTTAATAAAATAATTAACTGTGTAAATAGATGTTTAATGTATTTTCTCTTTTTAATCTATGATATCCTTAAGGGGGCCGAATCTATCTTATACACTACTGTATCTCCTATGCCTATCACAATAGTTTACACATAGTAGCTAATGAATAATATTTATTTTTTTAGATTTTTTTTTTTTGCATTTTTCTGAAGCTGGAAACAGGGAGAGACAGTCAGACAGATTCCCGCATGCGCCCGACCGGGATCCACCCGGCACGCCCACCATGGGGCGATGCTCTGCCCACCAGGGGGCGATGCTCTGCCCATCCTGGGCGTCGCCATGTTGCGACCAGAGCCACTCTAGCGCCTGGGGCAGAGGCCACAGAGCCATCCCCAGCGCCCAGGCCATCTTTGCTCCAATGGAGCCTTGGCTGCGGGAGGGGAAGAGAGAGACAGAGAGGAAGGCGCGGCAGAGGGGTGGAGAAGCAAATGGGCGCTTCTCCTGTGTGCCCTGGCCGGGAATCGAACCCGGGTCCTCCGCACGCTAGGCTGACGCTCTACCGCTGAGCCAACCGGCCAGGGCTGAATAATATTTATTAAATGAATACATAAGTAATTGAATTAGTAGTTCTTGGATCACACCTACAACTACAAAGTTTGGATAGAACAATGTCTAAGATTGATTCTCACTCCAAAATTACATGTTTCTATAAATCTATTTCCAATGAAATAAAGGACATTAGTCACCAACTTAGCTCATCTGTATAACAGCACAAATTTTGGCCCATGTACATTTTATATTATACAGATGTTCTTACCAGTACTTGCCCTTCCAGATATTTGGTTGATGCCATGACTACAAACATAGTGGAGGATCAGTGCAAGATAGAGATATTTAGCCAGCCTGCCAAGTAGAGCCTGCCTTTAGGGCAGTGTGATAATGGAGATATAAAGGATGAAGTGATCCCAATTATGTCCTCCTGCTTTTGGGAGATATTGATTTATTTGACTGTCAGGGTTGTAACATATTTTAGGCTCTTGTTTATTACAATAAAGTGAGTATTAAAAATAACACCTGAAATAAAGGAGTTATTTAATAAATATTTGATGAATAAATGAATGAGAAGCATGGTGCTAATGAGTTTGTACATGCAGCCCATCCAAATGTGTGTGTAGCCAGTTTGTCAAAACTCACAATCTCATCCTGCCTACTATAGAAAATGCATGATTCATAAGTCTCTGGAAACTAACTCTGGATAACCTGATCAAATAAAAATTACTTTAGGAAACTGTACTGACCAATTTGAAAAGTCTCTCCAGTTAAGAACCTTGGCAGAATTACTAGCTATCAAGCTGAAAGGGACCCAAAATGTTTAAGTGTAATATTTGTGCCTTGTCAACTTCAGAAATAGAGAGTCTCATGTGGCCTTTCAAAATGGTTCACTTGCTACTACAAGAGAATCTGAGTAAGGAAGCAAGAATGGGAAGAGCACTGACAGATTAAATGGCCCAGTACATCCTCAAATATTACCATTTGAAAATGACTTAATTGAAGTCTTTTTTGTGGTATAATTCCTAAGTAGAGTAATAATACTCTATGAGTAGCCAGTGGGGAGTGGGTTGGCAACACGCATTTTTTTCACACAGTTTATTAGGTAACTAGAGGAACCAAGTGCAAATTCTAACACTCACAATATTACATGGACCATGGCCAATTCTTCATGGATTTGATTCCATAAAAATGAGTCTTGGCAACTCAGGGCATTAAGATATTGTTTCCTTTTTTTTTTTTAAAGGAAATTGTATCTAGGAACCATTCTTTTTTCTCCCTCCAGCCTCCTTAAATTTCAATCTCTACCTGCTTAAGGAAGAATTGCCAACATAGGTTTGTGCTGAACCTCAGGTGTCACAGTTTTGATAATTTCATTATTCTAACAAGGTGATAATAAGCAATCTTGTTCTAGAGTAAAAAGTTCAGGTTTTCTGAGATTTTCTGCTCTGTGATAATATAATTAGCTAGCATGCCAGAACTGGTGCTTGAAATTGGATAAATTCAAGATGGCCACTTGGAGACTCCATAATTCAGGTTCTAGCCTCAGTAGATACTGCTGGGCTCTGACAATGAAAGCAAGCCAAGGAAGGTCAGTAGATATCACTGGAGAAAAAGAGATGCTTACTAAGAAAAAAAAAAGTTGAAGTTTTAAGACATAGTCTAGATGAAGATGAAGCATAAATAATTCCAGAAGGTCTGAAGAAATGCAAGATGGGAAAGGAAAAGTAATAGATCAAACTGCTCTGTAATAGAGCATTAGAAAAAGGTGAAATAGCTTAATTACAGCTATGTGAAAAAAGTTACTGAAACTTAGAGAAATCTCACAGAAGAGGTACAGCATCATACAGGCAGACTCTGAAAGCACCCCTCCAGATAGGGGCAGAATCAAGTTAGTGGTTGAAAGTCTGAGTCATAGTAAAAAGTCTACAGTGAAAACAATCAGAGACTTGCCTTGGGAAGTCCAGGAGAGCCTTCCCAAGTGGGTACAGAAAATCTCAACAGATTTGAGCAGGGAAGGCCCAGAAAATCAGAAGAAAATACCCACAGCATGATTTGTAAGTTTTGAGGTGTACAATCATTGTGGATAGAGCTTGCCTGTACTCTGAGGAAACTTTCCTTAGGAATTAATGAAATTGAACTCTAATGCAAGACACTCATCTCAAAAATGAGCTACAGTAAAGGGTACCAGGCAAAATAATGATAGATCAAAACCAGACCTGGGATCAGTATTTGTCTAATGGTTGGAAGAACATCTCCTCTCACTCCTATGCTCAGAGTCTTCCTAAAGCTCTCATTTCACTCAGAGTAAAAGCCAAGCCCTCTGATCAGCCCACACACTTTATCTCTGGCCAGTCCTCTCATCTCTGCCTCAGCTTCTACTACTCCCCTTGTAATCTCCACCCCTCTCCTCTGGTCTCCTTGTATTCCAGCACACTCTTGCTGCAAGTGTGCTCTGCTGTACCCTCTACCTGAAACACTCTTCCCCAATAGGAGCTCAGCTCATCCTTCACCTGTCCCTAAGCCCCCTGCTCAGATGTTCTCTTCTCAACCAAGCCTTCCCTGACTATTCTATTCTAAAAAACCCTACTTCAACTCACAGGCATTCTGCTTCTTTTTCTTCATGGCACTTTTCATCATCTGATACACCTACATTTACAGAATGTGTTTCTTGTATCTCTCCAGTAGAATACATTTTATATATTAAAGGCAAAGATATTTTGTTCCTTTGCTCACTAATGACATAAGGCAAAGAAATATGCCTAGCACTTAGATGATACTTAAAATATACTTGTTGAATGTACTCAAAGTGTTTTGTTTTGTTTTTAATTAAAAGATGCTTTTAGCACACCTTGAATTGAATCACAACATAGCTTTCTCAATGGGAGACCCGACCCTGTCTAACAAAAATTTGAAGGAATATACCAGAAAACAAAAAGTGTGAGATTAAAAGCAAAGAAAATGTAAAAAAAAATAAGAAAGAGGAGCTCTAATCCTGTATGTATTAGAGAAGAAAATGATTCAATAATTAGATGAGTTTTGCCAGAGGAGGATGGGAAAGTTGATGGAGAAGAAACAACGAAGTCATGTTAAATATTGTAGAAAAAGATACAACAGAAAAGGAATGTCCTCAAGGGCTGAAATATTTAGAAGTTGAATGAAATAAAGTCATGCATGAGTTAATAATTTTTGAAACTGTGCAATGGGTAAATAACAGATTCATTATACTAATCTGTTCACTTTTGTATGTGTTTGAAATTTTCCATTAAAAATGAGTTTAAAAAAAAGAAAAGGAGAAGGACTTGTCAGAGGTACCGAGATTCACCAAGGTCTCAGGGACACAATCTTCAGAAACAATAACAGCCCCATTTCACAAATCTGCTAGGGGCGATTCTCTAGATGAAACATGTGGACACAAAGGAGTCACCTTTCATAGAGATAGGTGCTACAGAACTAAGCGATCCTTTTGCAGCAAGCAGTGGAGCAGCCAGTGTGACTCACAAGAGACAATAGATGCGTGTTATCATGCAGAACCCACCTTAGTGCTATTCTGAGTGTTAGAAACTAGGTCTCACAGGGAAGTTGAAAAACAAGGAATTTCAACTGTTGGTTAAAACAGCAAAACCTACCTCAAATAAGATCTGGTGGCTGAGACTGGCTTCATTGGAAATTTCTGAGCTTTACAAAATTTCATAGTCTCACCAGACCTCCCATCCTATACACAGTTGTTGCAGAGTTCCCTCTTAGGAGAGATTTCCCACATTTGAGCTGTTAAGTTATGGATTCTGACTGACTGGCAGAGAATGACCACCTCCAAAGACACTGAAATTATGCCTTCCCTCATCACTGGCTGGAAATTATTTGGTTTCCTGAATATGGTGGTATGAGAGGTGTGTAGCCTCTGCTATAATAAACTTGCCTGTTCTTGAGTTATTTTCAAAAGAAAACCATTTAAAGGCATAACATTAAAGTAATACAGTTTTAGAAGTCTTTAAGGAACTCTACTCTAGAGAGACACATCTAGCCTAGGCACCCTCTGTTGGGAGAATTTCAGCTACGCACTTTACAAGGAAGAACCTCTCAGTTGATAGCAGAATAAGAAATTGGGCAAAGAGCGAATTTTGTACTTAAATTGAACCTACCAGGGCAAGATTTTTTGGTTTTGATCTTAACTTTTTTAACTTGAATATTTTGAGTCTTTAACTTGCAAGAGAATTATCTTCAGGGTTTCAGTTTCTTCAAGACTAAAAGAAAGCTTTTCATATTCAAATTTGGAGCCCTTCTATTATATTGGCACTTTATTATTAATGTGCAATTAGACATTTTAATATTGGGCTACATTAATGTTTCATTTTGATTGTGAAGCAGAATATCTAATTGCTTATATTTTACACATGTCTGAAAATAACTGAGAAAAGGGATAGGTGATGTCTTTGGCCTTGGGTACAACATGGCATGAAAGTACATTTTCCATAAACACTTAAGGTCTTTAACTCATCCTCTCCTGGAGATGGAATGAAATACCTGATATGTAACTCCTGGTCAGTACCCACAGCTATTGTTATACAATTCTTGACCACATGGAGCTGATCTATCAAAGATTCTGCATACATAGAATTTTCTCTTTCTTCTTCTCTCTCTACTTGCTTCACTGGGAAGTGGTGGCCTGGTTGACAATATTTGTTTTACAGACTCAAACCTTTCCTCATATGAGTTTTTCCAAGATCTGAAGAGGAAATTAGAAATACTATTTAGCTATCATTTCAAACTAGATTTACTAACATTGCTTTTATCAATAATAAAGTTGATAGTTTGTTACTCTATCTTTTCCTTTATTTCTCTACTGATTAGAATCTCAGGCAGAGTAGAGCATGATTCATGGGGCCCAAATGTTGTTTGAGAAGTGTATAAAATAACTCAGGTAAGGCTCTTATCCTGGTGCCTTGGCATATCATATATTCTCAGAAACTCTGACAACTGCTGGTGTTGACTTTCTGTGCATAAATATACCACATTTTATGGTTCTATAATATTCATGTTTCTTACTATATCTTATTTTCTAGTTGTCTGCATTTGTATTGTAAGAAATTATAAATGTGTGAAAGTCAGGGATTATGTTTTAATAATCTTTGCATTATCTGAAGCACCTAGCAGTATGCCTTGCATGAAGAGAGTGCTCAATGAATAATTACTTTAGAATAAGGTGAACAAATGGCATGCAATGTTTATCTGTTGGCCATTTGTATTTCTTCCTGGGAGAAGTGTCTGTTCATGTCCTCTTCCCATTTTTTTATTGGATTGTTTGCTTGTTTGTTGTTGAGTTTTATGAGTTCTTTGTATATAGTTTTCAGATTTAAATAATCTTATAAAGTAAATCGGTAATTCCCTTGATTTCAGGTAGAGTTTCTTCTCAAACAAAATTCTGAAGAAATAGAAAATGTGCAGTTTAATGCATGGGTTACCCAATCCCTAAAAATAAAACCATATCCCAATGGAGTTTACATAATTCTTTTAATCAGAAAAGTTTAAAGCATTTCAGCAACAATATGACATCCAGGCTCACACCAGTCCTGGGAGTAACTGTATGATCCTTCACAGCTACCTAACTACTCTGTGTGCAATGTGTTTCCCCCTGTGAGAGCACTCCTTCAGTGCTGGAGACCACGGTGATGTTTAATAAATATTATTATAAAAACAACAATATTTATTTGAAGTCCCACAGTGGAGCTAAGAAACAGCCCAGCTAAGTTTCATATCAGAATCTGTATTCTCCCTTAATGAAACAGGAGAACTCTGTGACTTCACAGTCACTGTGTTGACCAACTGTTGCCTAACAAGCAATCTGAAGAAAAAAAATACCAGAAATTCAAGAAAGAATTAAAAACAAATACTGAGGAAGATATTATTTATGGCTTTAAGTTGCATTCTATATGAAGGAAATAGAAAAATCTTCCAAAAATAATAATATACACCATAAAATACATACAGGTACACAAAATTTATGGACTGCATATATCTACAAAATTATAATAAACAGAGTTCTTAGAATCAGAAAATATATATTTAATCTTCATTTTGCTTTTACTTATCAGATTAGTGTACTTGTGAGCTTTACCATTTATCACTGTGTGATCTAATGTTTCACTTTTTAGCCTCAGCATCACTATCTGTAAAATGGAGATACATATAATGACTAATAACATAACTGTGAAGATTAAGTAAAACAATTTATATATAATTTCTGTTATCTACAAAGCTCTGAAATTACCATTATGGTTTGTTTTCACGTGTGCCAAAAATCTGGATTTGACTAGCAGTTTGTTTCCTTTTTTTTCTGATTATAAAGCATTATATATAATATAAAAATGTTATTAAATACAGAATAATTGGAATAATGAATCTTACACATAATTCTACTATCCACAGATAAAAAAAATAATAGCTTTGCACTAAATTTCCAATTTTCAATTTTTAAAGATGGGAGTCAGATATAAGGACAAGATGACGATGGAGTAGGCAGATGTACCAACTTCCACCTCCCAGAACCAAAGTGGATTACAACTTGGTTTTAAGAACCATCATCTGGAAAAACCAACTTTGGACTGAACTGGGGGGACTCTTCAACCAAACCACACTAAGACTGGTAGGAAGGGCAGAAATGCGGAGAGGGCTTCCCAACTCCCAGGAGCTAACAGCAGCCCGGGGAGACTCGTGTGGCAGGAAGTGAGTTTAGCAGAGAACGGAGGGTCCTGAGCCCCAGGAAAAAAGCCCCAGACTGCATCCCCAGAGCCCAGAAGAGGTGTATGGACAGTATTTAACTAGAAACAAGTCAGGATACTGTTTGTGAGAAAGAGGCTAATTTCTCAGACCCAGGATTCTTCTCAAAGGGACCACGCAGAACACCTCTCTCACAACCACTCACCCAGAGCTCCAGGGGAAGGGGAGAGAGGAGAAGACTGGAGCAGTGGAAAGAGAGTATAATCTAGGAAGCACAGGAAGAAACACTTTGAGGGACAGCCACCCTAACCCCTGGGCTGAGTCACTCCCCAAATCTGAAGTGAATATTTCCCCTAGAAACAGCAATACCAACAAAGGGAAGAAGGACACCAGCCAAACAAGCTCTCCAATGGTACTTTGCAGTGCCCCCACCCTCACGGCTGAGGGCACTCCGGAGGATGGGTGGAAGTGTGGTTCCATCAGCAAGGGTGGAAGCTGGCTGGCCACAACTGAGGCCCAGGTGTGAGCTCAGTCTTGCCAGGTTTGGGCAGAGGGGATGCATGAAAGTGGTCAAGCCCCGCTGCGGGCTGCCTGCAATCCAGCTGGTGGGGGAAGAGGCAGAGACCTACCCTTGAGCAAGGGCACAAGAGCACAGCCTCACCCAGCATGTGGGGACCTAGGCTTGTGGCCTGACGCACGAGCCGGCTCCTCCTGTGGGGGTGGAGCAAAAGCCCAGAACAAGTGGGTCCCAGGACTGAGCCAGGGCATGCAGCCCCACCTGTGGAGCCAAGGCTTGCAGCAGTCCTGCAAGTGGGCTCCTCCTGCAGGAGCAGGGTGAAAACCCAGAATCAGTCAGAGACCCACAGCTGAGCAAAGGTGCTCACCCCGGCCCTCAGGGCCAAGACTTGCTGCTGGGTGCAGCACATAATGTCACCTGTGGGGGCAGGGCAAAGGCCAAGGCCACCAAGGCTTGTACACATGAGCAAGTGATCACAGCCCTTTGTGTTAAAGAGAGGCAAAAACCACAGCAACAGCCCCAGTGGGCTGGCACTGGCAACCCCATACCTGAATGCCCTAGGCATCAACAGCAGAGAGGTTGGTGGGCCTGCAGACAGACCACACAGAGGGAACACAGAGGCCATACCCAGTGGACTCTAGTGGCCAAAACCTTCTTTTACAAAAACAAAATGAGAAGGCAGGTAAATGCAACACAAATGAATCAAGAGAAATCCCCAGTAAAAGACGTGAATGAGTCAAATATAACCAAATTACCAGATGCAGAGTTTAATATAACGATTGTTAGGATGCTCAAAGATCTTAGAACAACAATAGATGGTCATTATGAACACCTAAAAAATGAGATAGCAAATATAAAAAAGGACATTGAAATAATAAAAAAGAAACAGTCAGAAATGACAAATACAATATCAGATATAAAGAACACAATGGAAGGAATTAAAAGCAGGATGGATGAAGCTGAGAATTGAATCAGTGAGTTAGAAGACAAAATAAATGAAGGCATGGAAGCAGAGCAGAAAAAAGAAAACAGACTCAAAAAGTCTGAGGAAATTCTAAGAGAGCTCTGTGACAACATGAAGAGAAATAACATCCGCATCATAGTGGTTCCTGAAAAAGAAGAGAAAGAACAAGGGATAGAGACTTTGTTCAAACATATCATCGTTGAAAACTTCCCTAAATTAAGGCAGGAAAATGTCTCACAAGTGCAAGAAGCACAGAAAACTCCATTAAAGAGAAACCCAAGGAAATCTACACCAAGACATATAATAATTAAAATACCAAAGGTAAGTGATAAAGAGAAAATATTAAAAGCTGCTAGAGAAAAAAAGGCTATCACCTACAAAGGAGCCCTCATAAGGATGACATCCAACTTCTCAACAGAAACACTTGAGGCCAGAAGGCAATATTCAAAGTAACACAGATCAAGAGCCCACAACCAAGACTTCTTTATCCATCAAGGCTATTGTTTAAAATTGAAAGAAATAAAAAGCTTTCCAGACCAAAAAAAAAAACTCAAGGAATTCACTACAACCAAACTAATGCTGCAAAAAATGTTAAAGGGCCTGTTGTAAACAGATCAAAGGGGAAAAAGAATATAGAAAAAGAGGAATACATCTCTTTAGGGTTTTCTATATACAATATCATATGATCTGCAAATAATGATAGTTTTACTTCTTCTTATCCAATTTGGATGCCTTTTATTTCTTTTTCTTGTTTGATTGCTGGGGCTAGGACTTCCAGAACTATGTTGAATAAGAGTGGTGAAAGGGGGCAACTCTGCCTTGTTCCTGATCTTAAGGGGATTGCTTTTAATTTTTGCCCATTGAGTATGATGTTGGCTGTGGGTTTGTCATAGATGGCCTTTATCATGTTGAGGTATGTTTTCTGTATTCCCATTTTGCTGAAAGTTTTGATCATGAATGGGTGCTAGATTTTATCAAATGCTTTTTCTGTATCTATTGGAATTAATTTTGTAGATATATGCAGTCCATAAATTTTGTGTACCTGTATGTATTTTATGGTGTATATTATTATTTTTGGAAGATTTTTCTATTTCCTTCATATAGAATGCAACTTAAAGCCATAAATAATATCTTCCTCAGTATTTGTTTTTAATTCTTTCTTGAATTTCTGGTATTTTTTTTCTTCAGATTGCTTGTTAGGCAACAGTTGGTCAACACAGTGACTGTGAAGTCACAGAGTTCTCCTGTTTCATTAAGTGAGAATACAGATTCTGATATGAAACTTAGCTGGGCTGTTTCTTAGCTTCACTGTGGGACTTCAAATAAATATTGTTGTTTTTTATAATAATATTTATTAAACATCACCGTGGTCTCCAGCACTGAAGGAGTGCTCTCACAGGGGGAAACACATTGCACACAGAGTAGTTAGGTAACTGTGAAGGATCATACAGTTACTCCCAGGACTGGTGTGAGCCTGGATGTCGTATTGTTGGTGAAATGCTTTAAACTTTTCTGATTAAAAGAATTATGTAAACTCCATTGGGATATGGTTTTATTTTTAGGGATTGGGTAACCCATGCATTAAACTGCACATTTTCTATTTCTTCAGAATTTTGTTTGAGAAGAAACTCTACCTGAAATCAAGGGAATTACCGATTTACTTTATGAGATTATTTAAATCTGAAAACTAGGTTTAAGAGTTAACAGTAAACATTGCATGCCATTTGTTCATCTTATTCTAAAGTAATTATTCATTGAGCACTCTCTTCATGCAAGGCATACTGCTAGGTGCTTCAGATAATGCAAAGATGATTAAAACATAATCCCTGACCTGATAAATGAATTCAGCAAGGTAGCAGGATATAAAATTAATACTCAGAAATCAGAGGCATTTTTATATACTAACAATGAACTGTCGGAAAGAGAAATTAAGGAAGCAATCCCCTTCATCATTGCAGCCAAAAAAAATAAAGTACCTAGGAATAAATTTAACCAGGGAAATTAAATACTTGTACTTGAAAAATGATAAAACATTGATAAAAAAAATCAGGGAAGATACAAACAAGTGGAAGTATATACCGTGCTCATGGTTAGGAAGAATAAACATCATTAAAATGTCTATATTACCCAAAGCAATCTATAAATTCAATACAATACCAATTAAAATACCAATGATATACATCAACGATATAAACACATATTCCAAAAATTTATATGGAACCAAAAGAGAACATGAATAGCCTCAGCAATCTTGAAAAGGAAGAATAAAGTGGGAGGTATCATACTTCCAGATATCAAGTTATACTACAAGGCCACTGTACTCAACACAGCCTAGTACTGGCATAAGAACAGGCATATAGATCAATGGAACAGAACGGAGAACCCAGAAATAAACCAACTGATATTTGACAAAGGAGGTAAGGAAATACAATGGAGTAAAGACAGTCTCTTCAACAAATGGTATTGGGAAAATTGGACAGCTATCTACCAAAATATGAAACTAGACCACCAACTTACACCATTCCCAAAAATAAACTCAAAATGGATAAAAGACTTAAATGTAAGCAGTAAAAACATAAGTATCTTAGAAGAAAACATAGGCAGTAAGCTCTCTGACATCTCTCGCAGCAATATATTTGCCAATTTATCTCCACGAGCAAGTGAAGTAAAGACAGGATAAACAAATGGGACTATATCAAACTAAAAACTTTTGCGCAGCTAAAGACTATAAGAACAGAATAAAAAGACAAACTACACAATGGGAGAATATATTTGACAATATGTCTGGTAAGGGGTTAATAATCAAAATTTATATAGAACTTGTAAAACTCAACACCAGGAAGACAAACAATCCAGTCAAAAAATGGGCGAAAGAAATGAATAGACACTTCTCCAAAGAGGACATACAGATGGCCAATAGGCATATGAGAAAATGCTCAACATCAATAATCATTAGAGAAATGCAAATTTAAACCACAATGAGATATCACCTCACACCAGTCAGAATGGTGCTCATCAATCAACAAAACAACACAGAATAAGTGCTAAGAAGGATGTGAAGAAAAGGGAACCCTCCTGCACCGCTGGTGGGAATGCAGACTGGTATAGCCACTGTGGAAAACAGTATGGAGATTCCTGAAAAATTTAAAAATTGAACTGCCTTTGACCCAGCTATACCACTTTTAGGAATATACCCTAAGAAGAATACCATAGCATTGTTTCAAAAGCAGAAATGCATCCCCATATTTATGGCAGCATTGTTCACAATAGCGAAGATCTGGAAACAGCCCAAGTGTTCTTCAGTAGACGAGTGGATTAAAAAGTTTTGGTACATATATACTGTGGAATACTACTCAGCCATAAGAAATGATGACATCAGATCATTTACAACAACATGGATGGACCTTGATAACATTATACTGAGCAAAATAAGTAAATCAGAAAAAACTAAGAAGTATATGATTCCATACATAGGTGAGACATAAAAATGAGACTCAGAGACATGGATAAGAGTGTGATGGTTCCGGGTAGGGCGAGGGTTGAGGGAGGGGAAGAGCACAAAGAAAACCAGTTAGAAGGTGGTGGAAGACAATTGGACTTTGGGTGATGGGAATGCAGCATGATCAAATGTCAAAATAACCTAGAGATGTTTTCTCTGAACATATGTACCCTGATTTATCAATGTCACCCCATTGAAATTAATTTTAAAAAAAGTCATATGTTTTTATTTGTGCAAATTTTACCTGACACAAGTAGCAAGTGCTCATTGAGTATTTGTTGGAAGATCTCATAGTCATGAACAAGGGTGAGTCAAATAGCTGTATTTATATATAAGTAAAACAAAACATTTTTAAAGGATAATCTCTGGGCTCCTTTCAAAGTAAGAGAATTCACCCAGAATCATTAGAAGAACAAAATAAAAATACAGATTCACTGTGTAGGGCAGGGGTCCCCAAACTACGGCCCGCGGGCCACATGCGGCCCCCTGAGGCCATTTATCCGGCCCCCGCCGCACTTCTGGAAGGGCACCTCTTTCATTGGTGGTCAGTGAGAGGAGCATATTTCCATTGAAATATTGGTCAGTTTGTTGATTTAAATTTACTTGTTCTTTATTTTAAATATTGTATTTGTTCCCGTTTTGTTTTTTTACTTTAAAATAAGATATGTGCAGTGTGCATAGGAATTTGTTCATAGTTTTTTTTATAGTCCAGCCCTCCAACGGTCTGAGGGACAGTGAACTGGCCCCCTGTGTAAAAAGTTTGGGGACCCCTGGTGTAGGGTAAGCACTAAACTATAGTACCTGAATGTTCTTAATTATAATACTATACTTGGTTGTTTTATATATACTATAATTTTTTTCTTTGTGCAATATTTCTTATATGTTTGTATTCTTTTCCTTTCACTATTAATTTTTTTATACAGATTAAAACCTACATAAAAAAGGCATGCTTTTGTATTTGGGGGGGGATTCTCTATTATCTTCTGGTCTCAGACTTTGTATTGCATGGTCACACACTAAATTTTATGACTGATAAATTGTATCAGCACCCATTCCAGAAAACTGGCTTATCCCAACGAGGTAAGGACAATTTATGAAAAGCAAAACTTTTTTTGTCCAGCATCACTTCCATTTAATTCCATCTAAATAAAATGTAGGTTGGTTATTTGTTGTTTCTGCTTAGTCTCTTGTATCCTATCAATAACGTCTTTTGAAAAACTTAGCTGCTGAGCAACAGCCTCAGGTTTGGACCACAACCCTGGTTCACTGACCTTAAGTGGCAACCTCTTTCTCTGTCAAGGTGTCATTAAGGAAGAATGTGGCCTTTGGAGCCCTACTGCTAGGTTTGAGTCTTAGATCCATCCACTGCTCACTCCCCAGTATATCAAGATACTGAACCACTTTAACCTTATTTCTTCATGTGGCTGGCACATGGTAAGCACTAAATAAATGTAAATTATTGTTACTGGTGGTGGTAAAGGTAATAATGGAATCAACTTAGTGATTGGTGGTCTAGCAATGTCCTAGCCAAATTTTAATACTTCCATGAATTTAAGGTTGCATATTATATATCTGATCACTCATTCATTTGGTACTTGACAATTTTTTAAAAATACAAGTAATACATAGATCACTATGTTACAAATATAGGGAACCAAGAGATAAATAAGACATACATCAGCTTTATAACAAAAGGCTCAAATACTCAAAATCCCAGACTGCATTAGGAGATGTCTTTTTTTTTTATTTAGAAATTAAATTTAATGGGTTGAAATTGGTTCATAAGAGTATACAGGTTTCAGGTGTACATCTCCATGGCACTTGATCGATGCATTGCATTTTCTGCCCATCACCCAGAGTCAGACCACCTTCTATCACCATATGTTTGGTTCCATTTATCCCTTACTACCTCCCCACCTCTCTCCCTCTAGTAACCACCATAATTTTGTCTATGTCTACGAGTCTCATATAGCTCTTAGCTTTTTCTGACTGACTTATTTTACTTCTTTTTGAAATGAATAGTGCTATTAGTTCCATATGACAAGATGCACAAAACACAATCTAAGACTAAAGTAGTTAGAAAAATGGGCTCTCTTCCACCCTTAGAGACAGTGGTCAGTTCCAAAATTATTAGTGTCATAAAGTTGTTTTCAAAAAGCTGTTGCCCAAAGTGTTAAAAGCATACATGTGCTATAAAAGAGGACATTATCAACATTATTTTAAAAGTGTTAAGAACAGACAGACTCAGAACTGTTACATCAAAGAGGTATTTTATATATTTTTTTCTTTAATGGAAGGAGAAAATAAACTAAAAACATACAGCCATACACTGTATATATTTAGATATGAAATGCGGAAACACAGAATCAGACACACAAACACAGGCTGAGGGCCTTTTAAAAATATTAGACTCTGATCTCTTAGTGGGCGTCAAAATCAGATTGACATGGTTTCAAAATCTAATCTTATCACTCACCAACTACTTGAACTGGTATAAAATCTTAAAGTTCTATGACCTTCATTTCTTCATCAGCACAAGGAAAGGGATGTTGTGAAAGCTACATGGACAAGGTGCATGTATGGAAAGTCCCTAGAGTAGTCCATAACATGTTATAAGCATTTAGTAACAGCAGCTATTATGATGATTATTTTATTGTCAGGGTTCATTTTCAAGCATTGACTCTAGAATTACTGCCAACTCTATGGTCCCCTTCATCTTGGGCAAAGGAATAGCAGTGTTGCCTAAGTGCATTGTGCTGAATCCCTATAGATGTCTCTGATGACTGGCTGGTCTCCTTAAGTTATGATCTGGTTTTACTTCTGGATTTCAAGTGTCTCTTTTTCTCTTGTACGATCACTGCTGTCTGCCTACTTACAAATAAACTTCCTAGATTCTGAACTATCCCGGAGGTCTGAATATCATTCTTGATAATGATGCACTTCCTACCTGGATATTCTTTCTGTCCCACCCTCTCTGCCCTGTGTCTCAGGAGAAATGTCTGTAAAAGGTTCTAGGGGGCCCATGTTTATGTCAGGTAATTGCATACCAATTTTAAAATCCTCTTTCTTCTTCTCTCTGCACTTAGGGCCCCACAACAAAAAGCGGAAGGAAGTAGTGAAGAAGAAGCAAGACCTAATGGGCAATTCCTGCTTGGACCAGCAGACTCACACTGCTTGTTTTGGAAGGAAAATGGCCTGAATATTTTCCCTACTGTTTGCATGAAACTACCAACCATCTGATCCACCCAATTACATCCCATAATAAGGGCTGATAGATATTGAAATTACATGGTTCAGTGCTCAAATACAAGTGCAATTCTCTTGGCTTGCATTAAATCAAGTATTTAGTTTGTGACCAAAAGTACAAATTGTGGGCTGTTGAATCAGCTGGAGTTCTCAAAATAGAACTTGACCTGAATAGAGATAATTCTGTGAAAACACTACTGGAAACCAGAATGTTTATCTAATCTGTAAGTCTGGCAACATGTACAGCATTACTGATCACTAGTACTGGTAAGAGAGTCTGAATTTTTATGTCTAGAGGAAATTAAGCCCAGGAAAGGAGTACCATTTAGTTCAGAGAAAAGATGTTGATACATTTTATATTTTAAATGATTCCATTTCAGCACTTGGAAAATTAAAGGGCTTTTAACCAAAAACAGCTCTATGTCACTTGGCTATGTGGAGCTTAACTAAAGGTTAGCCTTATCTAACTTCTCAGAAATACACTAACCAGAGACTTTATGAAAATTCCAGAACTAGCGTATCCCTACAAAGCATTAGAGGGAAACCAAAGAGAGGAAAAGCAATTTACTCATAATGGAAAGAATAATGGTTATAGATACCAAGAATGAAGGGCCATTCCAAGCTGTCAAAAAGAGCTTCAGGTTTGCCATCTTTAAACATGGGCAGGAAAGACCATTATTAGCATGGGCAGGAAAGACCTCTGCTGGTTCCTAATAATACTAAGAAATGAGATTCCCCTTGAGATCTTTAATAGACCATCTTTCCTAACAGTTAAAAGCACACAGTGCAATGAGGAAGAAAATACTTATTACTTAGCTTTATTATCAGAGTAACTAAATCCAATATTATTAGAGTAGACTTTTTAAACAGGCAATAAGCTAAGAAGTATGTCTTCAAGAATACAGAAAATGTTTGCCCATGGTCATCATCTTACCTATATATATGATTTTTTTTTAGTTTTAAAATGACTACACACACACACACACACACACACACACACACACACACACTGGATGTTCTTCTGTAAAAAAAAAAATAGAAAATACAGGCAAGTAAAAAAAAAAAAAGCTAAAACCAAAACATAATCTTGCAAGCCATAGATAATCACAGTTAATATTTTGGTGTCTAAAAATCCATATATACTTATATTGGGTAAAGTGTGTGTGTGTGTGTGTGTGTGTTCTCCACGCAGTGGCTCAATGCCTAAAATTATATCTTGAACCTTGTTTCCTTTGTCGAAGTCAAACAAGAAACTGGTCCCTAAATGGGCACCTTTATTGACCTTTACAACCTTATGGAAAGTACATCATTAGCTGCTTTTGAAAGAGCTAATATAAGTCATTAGATATAGAAGCTGAAGTTTAGGACCATTGGCCACTTAATTTAAAACATTTAAATATGGGTTGGGAAAAAGGGGACAGAAAAAGGAGAGGGTGATAGAATTGGAAAACAATACGGCTTTCTGAATAATGCTGACAAAGGCCAGCCTTTAACATAACAATTAAACTTTAGAGATTAAATTAATCCAAGAATCTATAAAAAACTGCAAATTTCTAATCTACAAAAAAAAAATGTGAGCAAGTCTTAGTTCAGTTTGTCAGCGATATTTTTTCCTATTAAGATAACATATATAGTTTTACTATACAATATATATCACTTAATAACTTTAGGCTCTGACTTCTTCTGCAGCCACCATATCATATTAAAAATAAATATAGCCTGGCCTGTGGTGGCACAGTGGATAAAACATCAACCTGAATGCTGAGGTCACCACTTCAAAACACTGGGCTTGCTTGGTCAAGGCACATATGGGAGTTGATGCTTCCTGCTTCCCCCCTTCTCTCTCCCTCTCTCCCTCTCTCTCTCTTTCCTGTTTAAAATGAATAAATAAAATCTTAAAATAAATAAATAAATATATACATATATATGTATGTATGTGTGTCTATATGTACATATATGCATGGTATATATACATAAAAAGAGACATATATAAGCATGGACAGTCAATACTCAGTAATCACAGAATCTGTATTTGTTCATCACCTACTCACTAAAATTTATTCATAATTCTAAAGTCAATATGCATGGCTCTTTCCCAATCATTTGTTGACATATGCAGAACAGCAAAAATCTGAGTTGCTTGAAACATTTTCCCAACTGAGATCAGACAAAACAATGTTATACCTTCTTGTTTCAGTTCTCATATTGTATTGTAAGCATGTGTCTTTTTAGCCCTCTATTTAGTGCCATGATCTTCAAATTGTTGTGCTTTTTGTTAGTGATTTTTCAGTTTAAAATGCAGCATAGTAATTCTGTTCCATAGTGCAAGAAGGCTGTGATGTGCCTTACGAAGAAAAGATGTGTTAGATAAGCTTTGCTTAGGCATGAGTTCTAGAGCTGCTGACTAATGTTAATGAACCAACAATATATATTAAATAGGAGCACACATAAAACAGGTTAAGGTATTATTTTTTTTTAAATACTGTGACCAGAGGCTGGTAGGAATTTAACCTTGTATTTCCCCCAAGAGCATACAGTTCATATGGTTCAGTATTCACTAATTCAGAGTACATGGAGAATTTAAAGAACATAACTAGAGCAATTAATAAGAATTGACTATATAAATATTTTGGGAGAAATAATTTAATACTCACAAGTTTCAAAGATAGTAGAATTTGTGTGTATGCTTCACTGGGCTATCTTAAATGAATATATTACTTCCAAAACCAGGAAATTAGTGTTGATTTAATACTGTTAACTCAAATACAGGTATAGATCTTATTCACATACCACCAGTTTTATATGTACTTTTTTGTGTGTGTATTTTTCTGAAGCTGGAAACGGGGAGAGACAGTCAGACAGAGTCCCGCATGCACCCGACCGGGATCCACCCGGTACGCCCACTAGGAGCGACACTCTGCCCACCAGGGGGCAATGCTCTGCCCCTCCGGGGGCGTCGCTCTGTCGCGACCAGAGCCATTTTAGTGCCTGGGGCAGAGGCTAAGGAGCCATCCCCAGCGCCCGGGCCATCTTTGCTGCAATGGAGCCTTGGCTGCTGGAGGGGAAGAGAGAGACAGAGAGGAAGGAGAGGGGGAGGGGTGAAGAAGCAAATGGGCGCTTCTCCTGTGTGCCCTGGCCGGGAATCGAACCTAGGACTTCTGCACGCCAGGCCGACGCTCTACCACTGAGCCAACCGGCCAGGGCCTTATATGTACTTTTTAAATATATGATGTTCTATGGAATTTTATTACATGTGTAGATTCATGTGCCCATCATCACAGTCAGCCCACAGAGCAGTTCCATCACCATAAGAAGTCTCTCTCAGGTTATCACTTAAAAATCACACCCAACCCTAGCCCTTCACCCATGATATCCACTGATCTGTTCTCCACCACTATAATTTTATTATTTTGAAAGTTGATATAAGTGGAATTATGAGTGTATAGCCCTTTGTGATTAACTTTTTTCTCCATTCTAATGTCCTTGACATTTATGCAAGTTGTTTAGTCTATCAATGGCTGGATTCTTTTTACTGCTAAGTAACATTCCATTATATGGATGTGCCATAGTATGGTTATCCATTCACTCATTGTTGAATTCATTTGAGTTGTGCACAGTTTGGAGCTATTATGTATCAAGCTGCTAACCAAATCTTTTTTTTTTAATTGAGAGAGAGAGAAAGAGAAGGTTTGGGGAAGATAAAGACAAACAGACAGGAAGGGAGAGAGATGAGAAGCATCAATTCTTCACTGTGGCACCTTAGTTGTTCACTGATTGCTTTCTCATATATGCTTTGACTGGGGGGCTCCAGCTGAGCCAGTGACCCCTTTTTCAAGCCAGTGACTTTGTGCTCAAGCCAGCAACTTTGGATGCATGTCTATGATCCCACACTTAATTCAACAACCCCGTGCTCAAGCTGGTGAGCCTGCACTCAAGCCAGCATTTCAAACCTGGGTTTGAACTCAGGGTTTCAGACACAGTGTTTTAAACCTAGGCCAACACTCTATCCATTGTGCCACAACCTGGTCAGGGACCACGTCTTTTTAAAATAAGATTATTAGGATGACATTTGTTAGCAAGATAATTTAAGTTTCAAGTGACAACTCTATAATATACCATCTATATATTGTATTGTGTGTCTGCCACCCAAAATCAAATCTTCTATCACCATATATTTGACCTCTTTCACCCTTTACTCCAACCCCCTTACCTCCGGTAACCACCATACTATTCTCTGTATTTTTGAGGGGTTTTTTGTTTTTTTATTTTTGTTTGTTCATTTGTTGCTTTCAGTGAAATCATATGATCCTTAAGGTTTTCTCTGACTTATTTGCTTAGCATGATATTCTCAAGATCCATTCATATTGTTGCAAATGGAGATATTTCATCATTTCTTATGGCTGAGTCTTATGCCACTGTAATATGTGTACCACATCTCTATCCAATCATCTGTGGAGATACACTTCACTTGTTTCCACATCTTGACCACTGTGAATAATGCTGCAGTGAACACAGGGGTACAGATATTTTTGTGAATAAACATTTTCAAATACCCAGAAGAGGGTTTGCTGGGTTATATGATAACTCTATTCTTAATTTTCTGAGGAGCCTCCATACTATTTTTCATAGTGGGTATACCAGTTTACATTCACACCAGCAGTGAATGAGAGTTCTTTTCCTCCACAACCTCTCCAACACTTGTTATCATTTGTCTTATTGATAATAGCCGTTCTGATAGGGATGAGGTGACATAACATTACAGGATTAACTTGCATTACCATATTCTTAAAGATTTACTTAAAACTGGCTCAAACACCCAGTAAAAGTTTTTTTCTCCCTAGGGACAGTTGCAGGATGGAGTGTAATTATATTTTTACTAATTATTTCTACCTCCAAAATTCTGTTTAGTTGTTGAACTCTTATACTCCATTTTGATTTTCATTCTGATTTTCTTGTGTACTAATATTTTTCATTTTGTGTTGCCCTATTTGGCATTACCATAATCTTTATAGTCTCCCACTGAAAACTATGTGTAAGGGGACTTCACTGAAGGTTCCAGACAATAGAAGGGGGTGATGTCACTATGAACTATATCAATAATATGCACCTTTCTAATTCTAAATGGACATAGATAATTCCTGCATGGAAGATTTTGTGTGGTCTCTCTCTTAAGCAGGCTCTATTTTTCTTCTCTCTCTCTAAGCATGTCTCTTTCTGGTTCCTTTAACTGCCTTTCTTTACCAACCTAGTTAATCAACCAGCAACTCATACATTCTCTGTTCATTAATTATTCTGAAACAGGTTAGTTATCTTTGTCTCACTTTTAACTCATTCTGGACTAGGTCTGTGAACAGTCTTTTCAGAATTAAAATTGTTCACCCATCTAAGTGTTTTACTAAAGAACAGCTTTCCAAGAGAATTCACCCCTCAACTCTTAAATGACCTTAATTTTTCTTCCGCTATTATGCTTGTAATGATCCCAGGACTAGAGAAAACTGATTAGTAGATCCTAGGACTAGAGAAAACTGATTAGTAGACAATTTTGTGTTACTTGAATCCCTGAAAATTATTTGAGCATGCTTCCTGATATTACACTTTATTTAAAGGAAGTCTGCCCTGATAGCACTTGGTAAAGTTTGCCCATGAGTATATTCATGGACCTGTCCAAAGAATAAATCCTGTTTAAAGCTCATAATTATTCTAATCATTATACATGGGTCAAGTCCCTTTGCCATGCCTGACAGAATGAGGGAAGCAGTGATATGAAATGGGAAACAGCTCATGAAGGGCTCTGCTGATTCCCAGAAACAGACGGAGGTCTCCCCTTCTACTTTTGTTATCTGCCCACAATCCCAAATCAATTCTATAAGCACTCACTCACTGCTCTTTGGGTGCTGACAACATAAATGTGGGAAGTTCATTATCAGGACCTCAAAGTACTCTGATAGGTTGCAGAAGAAGATAAGCAAAAGACTAATTATTCAAAAATAGTGCTTTTCCAGAGATAGAGCACAGCTGTGACAGTTAGATTGCAGGTATTTAAGCCTACAAAAATGTAAGCTGGAAAATAACATGATCCACTTTGTGGGAGGCAAACTATTTGGCAGCAATGTTGAAGGGAATGTGCTTGAATTAGAAGAGAAGAGAAAGCCATGTCTCTCTGCTCCATGAGGTCTAAGATGACTCTGTCTCCAGGTAAGAACATACCACCCTCTTTGACCATTACACTCATTCTCAGAGATTGGATATCAACAGAACTTTGGCTCTTAGGGGGCTACCTGGTCTGATGATAGAAAAGAACAATAGTTGTTTTTTTTTCCTTCTTTTGGGCAGAGACAGGCCAGGAACTACACATCTTTCTTTTCCCTCCCACTTTACAAGCCTATTGCTTTGGGTCCAAATTAACTCTAAATATGCTTGGTTTGACTCTAAAAAAGGAGCTCCCCATGCAATGTTCACACGTGCTTTATGAAATTTATTGTAAACTTTATTTTATTATAACTGAGATTTTTCTTTACTTTTGCCAGTCTCCGCTGCTGATACAACATCTATGTCTATTTGTTACTTTTAAAAAACAGAGCCAGTGAGGCAGCAAAATTAACTTAAAAGGTTTATGAAAAGTACATATAAAATAAGATTCTTCTTTTACAATTTAGGTTTTAAAAAAATTGAAAATTGCTTAGACAGTATAAAGAAAATTAATTTTAAAATAAAGCAAAGGTTTATATGCTTTAGGAAAAAATGTTAAAAACCTCCAAACTCTTTGGTAATTGTCTTTGGGCAGAGGCAGGTAGATTTCAGGTCAATGTTTTTCCTTCTTGCTATGTTCTATATTTTTCACTTTTTCTTTAGTAAGCATATGTTTCCAAGGTTTCTGCCTCCCATTTGCTTAATAAGCAATGATACTCATGTGACCTCTTGACTGTTGCAAATTTTTGGAACTTCCCCAGGTTTTTTCAAAGCCTGGTTTCTCACTGTTGCTTGGATAATGTGGAAAGGCTATGATTTGGACAAGGATCCACTCTATGCTTCTGCAGTTAAGAATAAGAATAAGTGAGAGCATAAGTAACCAAGGCACTAAAATATGATAATAGTGGCTCATAAAATGTACCTAGATAACTTTACTTGCTCACTTCTCTGTCTTTCACATTTTTATTTTGATTAGCATCATCATGTGTTTCCCTGAGGGGATAGCACTGCTGAAGTCAGGCCCATGCATTTCAAGTCCTCAAAACAGGCCACATCACACCCTTAATCTGAGACTATAGATTGTTCTTTAGCAGACTTGTAGGTCCAGTGGCCATTGCCATCATGGTCATGCAGGTTCACATTGGATTTGGGCAGACAGTAAAGAAACAGTGGAGCCAAAAAATGGTGGGCTATTCCTTTATTAAAGTCTCGCACTGGCTGACGAGCATACACACAGGAAGACTGCTTCCCTCTCATTCAGGGCTCCCAAAGTTGATGCATTTTCCAGTTCCTCCTGGAATCAAAGGCCCCAAAGCCTTAGTAGAGCTCCCAAAGCCTCCTCAGCTCTTGTTCCCCATCTGTACACTTTCTCTCTCTCTCCATAAACTGGTTTCTTCTTCAGCATACTCCCTGCAAAACTGGTAGGGCCCACAAAGACCCCTCCTCCAGCAAACATTAGCAAAACAATGGCCCCTTCCAAGCAGAAATGAAATCCATAATTTGCAGTCAACTGCCCTGCTCTGAGGGCAAGCACACATGTGGCTGCCCAGCACCATTTTTTTTTTTTTGTATTTTTCTGAAGCTGGAAACAAGGAGAGACAGTCAGACAGACTCCCGCATGCGCCCGACCGGGATCCACCCGGCATGCCCACCAGGGGCGGATGCTCTGCCCGCCAGGGGACAATGCTCTGCCCCTCCGGGGCGTCACTCTGCCGAGACCAGAGCCACTCTAGCGCCTGGGGCAGAGGCCAAGGAGCCAACCCCAGCGCCCAGGCCATCTTTGCTCCAGTGGAGCCTCGGCTGTGGGAGGGGAAGAGAGAGACAGAGAGGAAGGAGGGGGGTGGATGGAGAAGCAAATGGGCGCTGGCCGGGAATCGAACCCGGGTCCCCCGCATGCCAGGCCGACGCTCTACCACTGAGCCAACCGGCCAGGGCCTGCCCAGCACCATTTTTTAATAATAAAAGTGAGCACACTCAAAAAATACAAATCTTACAAACTCATTTGCCTACAAGAGTCTAGAAGCCTTTGGGTCCAAATACATTTGCTTTATTTCCCATTTTCTGACACTCTTGCTGCCTTGGTTCTCATATTAAAAAATATTTCTTCCACATACTTCTTAGAAAAAAATCCAGAAAGATAGAGACAAGAGCTCTTAGGTCAAGACAAGAGCTCTTAGGTTAAGACAAAGAACTGGATATAAAACTATGAGACACGGCTCATGCCTTTAATCAGATCAAGGTCCAACAAGGCAGCTTAATAGAAAGAGAAATTACAACATTCTCTAGAAAGCAACATGTGGGTAAGTGTAGAGCTTTAAGAATATATGGTAGGCCTAATTCAGCTGAAGTCAGGATGTGGCCAGAGAAGACTTTCCAGAAAAGGCAAAGACCTGAAGGAAAAACAGAAGTTGGAGTCAGCATTCAAGCAGAGGAAACAGCATGCTCAAAGACCAGAATCAAGAAAGGCAGGCTGTATCTGACCTGTGGTGATGCAGTGGATAAAGCATTGACCCAGGGCACTGAGGTCCCCAGTTGAAAACCCTGAGGTCACCGGTTTGAGCTCATAACCTTGAATGTGGCTTGCCAACTGGAGCATGAGGTCGCCAACTTGAGGATGGGATCACTGGCTTGCATGTAGGATCAGTGGTATAATCTCAAAATGGCTGTCTTAAGCCCAAGTTTGCTGAACCCCCGATCAAGGCACGTATGAGAAGCAATCAATGAACAACTAAAGTGAGTTGATGCTTCTCATCTCTTTCCTCCCTCTCTTCTCTCTCTTTTTCAAAAAAAAAAATCAAAAAGAAAGGCAGGCTGTGATTACTCCAGGATGGCTTGGACACTAACTATAAGGAAAGAAGAAGGGAAAAACACAGCTGGAGAAGCAGATGGGTACCTATCATGCTATAATAAGTGAGGACAGTAGGAAGAGTATGACAGGACATTAAAGCAGATGAAAGGTACTATGAGATATTCTGTAGTTTTAAAGTAAGGAAGGACCCCATAATTTGGTGCACTATCCTGCAATTGAGGACACTTAAGATCCAGAGAGGTTAAATGACTTCTACAATTCCATACAGCTTGTTAAGGGTAGAGTCGAGTCAAGAATAGTTCAAGACTCTTTTCACATTATGTTGTCTCTTCCAAAAGGCAGATGGCTGATCACAGTCTTATGAGTCAAGCTATTTCATCCATGGTTTCACACAAGACTTTATGTTCAAGAATAAACATTGCCTGCTTATGAGGCAGTTGCAAGGTCAGCTACTCCCAATGTGAAAGCAGTCTGCACTGCCAGCAAGGATTTCTTGAGCATTTCCAAAGCCAGTGCAGTGTTCAAGATAAAAATAAATTAATTGATTTGAGAAATGAATTAAAATGTGTGTTTAACAGAATAAAGAGGTATTATTCTTACAGCATCTTCTGCTCCCCTGCTTTATGTCCAAATGACCTCAGTCTTTCCCATTACCTTTACCTTTCTATGTGCCTATATTCTCTCTGGTCTTCTTTTTCATCCTTTCCTTCCTATCATGCTCAATTTCTCCTTTCTGGTGCCCTAAATGGTGGGAAATCAGAATTAAATATTGAGGAGGAAGTTGGAATCATGAAGAAGAAATTAAAATATCATAGTTGCCTTTCTTTCTCCAATTTAAGCTTTTAGCTCAAATTAACCTTCTTCTAACCTATTTGCCATGCTGCTATCACACAGTGAGAACCCCAGAAATGCTGGGGAAAACTCATGATTAATTCTGCTGAATCCCCAAGGCTCAGTAGTTGATACTGGCTACCCTGACCCTCCTGCCAGAGATGAAAAGCCATCCAAACACTAAGCAGGCCAGAATTCCAGCTACTTCTGAGCAATCTAGGTGGGGTGAGTAAAGAGAAACGAGGCACTCAAGGGTCAGTCATTTTTGCCCCATCAGGCCCTGGCTGCTGGGCTTGGCCAGCACTGACTGAGATAGGCTAAAACCACTGCCCCTTTGGAGCCAGACTGGATGGGTGGAGGAAGAGAGACACTTTTATCCCTCCACCATTTGGGCACTGCAAGAAGGGAGAAGATGGTGCTCTTTAGAGGGAGTAACTCTGTTTTTGCATGATGCATCATCCCACAGAAGTCAATCTCACTTGCAGATAAAGCACATTTATTTTGTCCAGCAAGGAGCTGACAGGGGGAGGTTCACTGGCGGGATGGTTTCCGGCCTATTCATCTTTCTTCTGGTAAAACTTAGGGAAAGGCGTCTAAGTTGTTTCCTTTCCTCTAGGACTGCTAAGCATCTGCTGACTGTGGGGCCTTCTGCTGACTCCAAAAGGCCTCCACCCCACTGGGACTTTTCCTGCAGCCACCTGAGCCACACAGGCTACTAGCAGCAGGCCTGTTGACAGGGGGCAAATGACTGATGAGACAGGAGGATCTCATCCCCTTCCAGGAAGATGAAAGCAGCATGGGGTCCAAATCCAGTAGTGGCGATTTCTACTTCCCCCGCTGGCAGCACTGGAAATCTGACAAAGGATGGGGAAGAAATGTGCCAGAGAAGATGAGCAACTGGAAAAGGGAAGCTCTCCAGGTGGAGGAGGCCTTGCTCGTGGACTTAATCATCAGTCCAACAACTTTGAAAGTCCCAATTATAAATATGTCACTCTTTTGTATACCATGTTGTTCCTGTCTTGCTTTCATAAGTTCACATTATTTGCTCACTCAGTGATTCTAAAAATATTGTTGAGTACCTACTACTATCTGTAGGTTCTGCGGACAGAAAGCTGACTGAGCCCAAACCCTGTCCTTAAAGAGTTCACAGTCTGGAAGGGAAGAAGAGTGTGCATGTGAACACATTGAACTCTACTGGGGTAGACTCTGAGCAGGTGTTGAATTCAATTCTTTGGTTCTTGGGCTAAATCAGAGACTGTTCAGAGAAGATATTTGACATGGGAAGGGATGGTTGAGTAGGCAGAGAAACAGTAAAAGGCAGATAGGCTTGATTGCTGAGATATGTTCAACAGTTGGAAATTCATTGGAACTGAAGCAAAGATTTCTTATGGAGCAATGTTGGGAGATGGCTCTGAAGAGGTAAATTAGGACACCTTCCCCCCCCACACACACACACACAAAGGGCATCATCAACTATATGGTATTGGCATTTGTATTTCATCCAATTGGCAAGGGTTTCCCAGAATTGTTGAGTGTGAGGATCTCTTTTTTTGATATTGAACAGTTAACAGATTTGGAGAAAACTGAGAGGCAATCAAGGTTTAAACAAAAAGAGGCTGACGGACTAATGACCTGGAACACCTAAAATTCTTGGTGGATGCATCTCAGTACTGTGATTAACACCAAGAATCAATCAAGAGCTTAGTAAATGTTTAATAAAGATAATAAAGCAGTTACCTCCCATAAAGCTCAAAATATAAAGAAAAGTGGGTGGAGTTCTTCCCTGTGATTGCTGTAACAAATCACCCCAAACTGAATGATTTTAAAAATATACATCCTCTCACAGTTCTGAAGGTCAGAAGTCTGTAGTAAAAGTGTTGGCACAGGGTTCACTCTTTCTGGAAGCTCTGAGGGAAAATCCATTCCATGCTTATGTCCTGGCTTCTGGTGAGCGCCAGTCACCCTGCATTCCTTGGCTTGCAGATACATCACTCCTTTCTCTGCCTGCATCTTCAAATAGCTTCTCCTTATTATCTCTGTCTTCACTTTTTTGTTTTTTATAAAGACACATCATGAGATTAGGTCTCATCCAGATAATGCAGGATGATGTCATCTTGAGAGGCATCAATTAATTACATCTGCAAAATCCTTCTTTACAAAAAAAGGTAATATTCACGGGTCTTAATATATGGACATATCTTTTGAGGGACCACCATTTAACCCAATGTAGGGGAGTGTTAAAGAATGTCATCCACCTCAACTGGACAGGGTACTTCTTTGCCACAATTCTGTAAACTGCAACTCAAATAATTTCCCCAAACTAGGACAGACATTCAGGATAAACTGGTCAACAGAATACTTCTGGAGCCATGCAGTTCATTCACCAGGACTGGGTGGCTTTAGCACAAAAGATTCCAACTTTTAGCAGTTAGACAGAAGCCTCATGTGGGAAGAAACCATGTTTCACATTTCAGCACTTTGTTGCCGAATACTAACACAGTTTCTGACACATACAAGACATCAAATTAATATTTTTTAAAATTAAAATTAAACATAATGGGTACATATCATAATCAAAAGTTCAAATGCTATAAAGATGTTTATCGGAAACCTATGTATTCTTTTATATATATGCATATATCCATATATGTATGTGTATATTTTATTTAGAAAATTACATTTGGCCCTGGCAGATTGGCTCAGTGGTATAACATCTGCCCTGCATGTGGATGTCCCGGGTTTGATTCTCAGTCAGGGCACACTGGAAAAAAGACCATCTGTTTCCCTCCACCTCCCTTCTCTCTCTGCCACAGCCATGGCTTGAATGGTTCTAGCAAAGTTGGCCCTAGGCACTGACAATGGCTCCCTGTCCTTAGCTCAGGTACTAATTTGACTTGGTTGCCAAGGAACAAAGCAGCAGCCCAGACAGGCAGAACATTACCTAGTAAGAAGCTTGCCAGGTGGATTCCTGTTGGGGAGCACATGCGGGTGTATTTCTCTGCCAGCACACTTCTCAAATAATAAAAATAATAAATTTAATTTAATGGGGTAACATTAATCAGTAAGAGTACATAGGTTTCAGGTAAACATTTCTATAGGATTTGAACTGTTGATTGTGTAGTTTATCCATCACCCATCACTCACCATAAACTTGTCCCACTTTACTCCCCCCCCACAATGCTCTCCCCCAGTAATCAGTTAACTTTTATTTATGTCTATGAGTCTCAGTTTTATATCCCACCTATGTAAAAAATCATATAGTTCTTAGATTTTTCTCATTTACTTATTTCACTCAGTATAATGTTCTCAAAGTCCATCCTTGCTGTTGGAAATGGTACTATGTCATCATTTTATTTAGCTGAGTAGTATTCCATTATATATGTGTACCAAATCTTCTTTATCCAATCCTCTATCAAAAGACACTTTGGTTGTTTCCATATCTTAGCCACTGTAAATAATGCTACAATGACATTGAGGGTGCATCTGTCTTTATGTACCTATATTTTCAAGTTTGTGAATAGATACCCAGTAGAAGTATTAGTGGGTCATATGGGAATTTTATTCTTCATTTATTGAGGAACCATCATATTTTTTTCCATAATGGTTGTACTAGTTTGCTTTCCCACCAGCATTAAATGGGGTGCCTTTTCATCAAGAACCTCTTCAACACCTGTTATTACCTGTCTTGTTGAAAATAGCCGATCTAACAGGTGTGAGGTAGTATCTCATTGTAGTTTTGATTTGTATTTCTTTAATAGCTAGTGAAGATGAGCATCTTTTCATATATCTGTTGGCCATTTGTGTGTCCTTTCAGAAGAAGTGTCTGTTCAGGTCCTCTCCCCATTTTTTTAATTGAATTGTTTGCTTTTTTGTTGCTGAGTTTTGTAAGTTCTTTATATATTATATTTTAGATATTAACCTCTATCAAAGCTGCAATTTGCAAATATCATCTCCTATTTAGTTGGCTGCCTATTGTTTTGTTGTCAATTTCTTTTGCTGTGCAGAAGCTTTTTAGTTTGATATAGTCTCATTCATTTATTTTTGCCTTTACTTCTCTTGACATAAGGGTCAAATTCGTAAATTGTACTTCCAAGGTCCATGTGCTTAGTACTGATGTTTTCTTCTATGTAATTTAGTGTTTTGGATCTTATATCTAAGTCTTTCATTGATTGAACTAATTTTTGTGCAAGGAGACAAACTGCAGTCGTTTTATTCTTTTGCTTGTGGTTTTTCAATTTTCCCATCACCATTTATTGTTGAAGAGGTATTCTTTTCTCCATTGTGGGTATTTGGCTCATTTGTCAAAGATTATTTGTCCATAAATACGTGGTTTTATTTCTGGGCTCTTGATTCTGTTCCATTGGTCTTTATGTCCGTTTTTCTGCTAATACCATGTCGTTTTGATTATCGTGGCTGTATTGTATGATTAGAAGTCAGTAATGTGATACTTCCAGTTTTTTAATTTTTTCTCAATATTGCTTGGGATATTCAGAATTCTTTATAGTTTCATACAAATCTGGTGATTTTTTGTTTTATTTCTTTAAAAAATGACATTGGGATTATGATGGGGAATGCATTAAATTTGTATATTGTTTTGGGTAATATAGCCATTTTAACTATGATGATTCTTCCAATTCTTGAACATGGTATACTTTTTTATTTAATTTTGTCTTTTCTCATTTCCTTCAACAATTTTTTTGGTGCAATTGTAAAATGAATTGTGGTTTTTTTGTTTGCCTTATTTTAGTTCACTTTCTAAAGTTTTATCCTGGGTGTGTAGCAAAACAATAGACTTTTGGATATTGATTTTCTATCCTGAGTTACTGTACTGGTTTATTGTTTCTAATAACTTTCTTTTTTTCTTTTTTTTTTGGATTTTTCTGAAGTTGGAAATGGGGAGGCAGTTAGACAGACTCCCACATGCGCCTGACCAAGATCCACCCGGCATGCCCACCAGGGGGTGATGCTCTGCCCATCTGGGGCGTTGCTCTGTTGCAACCAGAGCCATTCTAGCACCTGAGGCAGAGGCCATAGAGCCATCCTCAGTGCCCGGGCCAACTTTACTCCAATGGAGCCTTGGCTGCGGGAGGGGAAGAGAGAGACAGAGAGGAAGGAGAGGGGGAGGGGTGGAGAAGCAGATGGGCTCTTCTCCTGTGTTCCCTGGCCGGGAATCAAACCCAGGACTCCTGCACACCAGGCCGATGCTCTACCACTGAGCCAACCGGCCAGGGCTCTAATAGCTTTTTGGTGGAGTCTTTAGGGTTTTTTATATGCAGAATCATGCCATCTGCAAAAAGTGATAGTTTTACTTCTTCTTCCAGATATGGATGCCTTTTATTTCTTTCTTTTGCCTGATTGTTCTGGCTAAAACTTCCACAACTATGTTGAATAAGAGTGTAAAGAGAGGGCAGTCTTGGTTTGTTCCTGATTTAGAGAAAAATCCTTCATTTTTTCATAATTAGTATGTTACTAATTATGATGGTGTGTCATATATGGCCTTTATTATATTGAGGTATTTTCCTTCTACACCCATTTTATTCAGCATTTTAAACATAAAGGGATGTTGTACTTTATCAAATGCCTTCACAACATCTATTGGTAAGATCGTATGATTTTTGTTTCTTGTTTTGTTGATGTGATGTATTACGTTGACTAATATACATATGTTGAACTATCCTGTTTTCAGGAATAAATCCCTCTTGATTATGATATATTATTATTTTAATGTGTTGTATTCAATTTGCTAGTATTTTATTTAGGATTTTTGCATCTGTATTCATTAGAGATATTGGTCTATAGTTTCCTTTTTTGTGTTGTTTTTGTTGGATTTTTGTATCAGGGTTATATTGTCCTCATAAAATGTATTAGAAAATATTGTTTCATCTTCTGTTTTTTGAATTACTTTGAGAAGGACAGATTCCAAATCTTTAAATGTTTGATAGAATTTACTTGTGTAGCCATCTCTGGTCCTGGACTTTTGTTTTGGGGGAAGTTTTTGATAGTTGTTTCTATTTTCTCCCTGCTCATGGGTCTATTTAGGTTTTCCACTTCTTTGTGACTCAGTCTAGGAAGATTGTACATTTCTACTAATTTATCCCCTTCTTCTAGGCTTGTTGAATTTGGTGGCATACAATCTTTCGTAGTATTTTACTATGATCTTTGGTCTATGTTTGTGGTAATTTCTGCTCTTTTATTTTGAATTTTATTTATATTCCTTTTATTTTTTTATTTAATGAGTCTAGCCAAGGCTTTATCAATTTTATTACTCTTTTCAAAGAAATAGCTCTTTGTTCTATTAATTTTTTCTATAGTTTTTGTGTGTGTGTGTGTGTTCTCTATTTTATTTAGTTCTGCTGTAATTTTTACTATTTCTTTCTTCTATTGACCTTTGGGTGCCTTTGTGGTTTTTTTTTTAATTCTTTAAAATAGGAAATTAGGTTACGTACTTGGAATCCCTCTTGTTTCTTGATATAAGCCTGTAATTACATAAGCTTTTCTTTAATTCTTGCTTTTGCTGCATCTCTAAATATGTTGTCATTCTTGTTTGGATGTATGTATTTTATGATCTCTGCTTTTATTTCTTCTTTGTCCCAAACATTTTTTAAAATATGTTAATTTTTACATTTTTGTTCATTTCTTTACTTCCATTTTGCTGTTGAATTCTAATTTGAAAGTATTATGGTCATAAAATATGCTGGGTATAATTTCAATCTTACTGAATATGTTGATGTTAATTTTATAGTTTAAGTTATGGTTTATCCTTGAGAATATTTTATGCACACTGGAAAATAATGTGTAATCTGTTAATCTGAGATGAAATGTCCTGTAAATGTCTATATGTCCATTTGGTCTAGGCAGATTCTTCTTTATTGATTTTCTGTTTGGATGATCTATCTAAAGCCATCAATGGCATGTTGAGACCTCCAAGTATGATTGTGTTTTTGTCTGTCTTTATTTTTATATCAGTTAGTTGATGTCTTATACATTTTAGTTGTCTCTGATTTAATGGATATATATTAACTGTTATATCTTCTTGATACAATGTCTACTTTATCATCATAAAATGCCCATTTTTCCTTTTGTTATCTTTGTTGTCTTGAAGTCAACATTGTCAGATATAAGTATGGCTATATATGTTTTTCTTTGGGTATTATCTACTTACACCAAATGAATACTATGAGGAGACTATGAAAACACTGGCTGTTGACCTTTTCTTCTGCCTCTGCTTTGGTTTACTATCTCCCCCTGCCCCTCAATCTCTCCACTCCTCCTGCAGAAGGCCACCAAACATTCCAGACCTCTCTGCTTTCCATATCCCTGCAGACAAAACCTTGACAGACCAAGCTTTCCTCCTCCTTGGAGCCCCAGCAGAAATAATAATAATAAATAAATAAACAAATAAAAAACAATCAATCCAGTTGCTCTGGCATTCTCCTGTCTCCCTAGCCTGTGCAAGTAAAAACCCAGACTGTCCAGGCCCCTCCTCTCTCCAGAGCTGACCACAAGTGCATTTTATCTTCCATCCCCCTTTTCAACCCTTCTCACCTTTACTCCATTTGGTGTGCAGATCTTTCAGGCACACCTATGAGCTTAGCTGAGGTTAGTTTACTATGTTATAGCTGTTCAATTTGTTAAAATTTCAAGGGGAGAGACCAGGAGTATCTCTAACACTACCATTACTCTGACATCAATCTTATGTACTTTTATTGATAAATTTCACCTTGTTAAATTTAATTTTATAAATAAATAGAAAAAATAACAATAAAAAGGCAACTCATCACTATCCTTGTTAGTTTAAACATTTCAGGTCACTTTTTAGTCCATATGAAGCAACACAAGAGCCTCTAAGTGACTGTAGAAGCAGAATACAATACAGAAAAGTCCTGTGAGTTTGCAGGAAATAAAAAAATAATCTCAGGAGTTCCAGCTACTAAGTCTTCAGGACATCAGAAAACTTAGAAATAACAAAAATTTTTATCACACAAAATACTGCCCTCTGAGTTAGCCCAATCTGACTATCACCAGTGCCAATGTATGGGACTTCATAATGATGAAACATGCCTTTGAATCTCTGGCAAGAACAAGAAGTTGACACATTTTCTGGAACTTTCTAGAGAATTTCTAAGCAGAAAGACAATAGAAATGTTGAAAAGATTTACTCTTCCTTTTTAGTTTAGTAACTAGTAGCTACACATAGCTATTGAGCACTAAAATATGACTAGACTAAATTGATAGGTAATTTAAATATAAAATACACACCAGATTTTAAAGGTTTAATATGAAAAGAAGAATGTAAAATATCTTAATAATAATTTTATGTTAATTACATGTTGAAATAATACTCTTTTTGATATATTGGGTTAAATAAAATATATTATTAAAATAATGCTACTACTTTATTTACTTTTTTAATGTAGCTATTAATTTTTTTGTGTGTGTGGACAAGTTCTGCCGGGGGTGAGGATGACAGAGACACAAAGAACCTACTCTGGGGACCAGGTTCAGTGACGCAGATCCACTTTATTCAGGAAGTAAGCTAGCTTATATGCATGGGTTCAGCATATAGGATGTTACAGCATGTCCTTATATGCAATAGGATGTTACAGCATGTCATTCATAGATAATAGCTGAAAAGATCAGGGAGCTGCGTGGTTGGTGCTAAGTCACTTCATTTTAGCGGGCGAGCTTTTTTCCTGGGTATGCCCAGGACACTTCTGGGAGCTGGAATATTCTCACAGCATTGCATCAGCCACAGCTGCTAGGAATGCACTCTGAGCTCCACCCACATCTCTCCCCCTTCTCTTTTAACTAAGGCCAGTTGGACTTGATGAATGACAGCTTGCTGTTATTGTAGCTTCTGAATGCTATGCATTATGCAACAAAACCCTAGTAGGACTAAAACAACTATAATACCTATTATAGTTCTACTATATGCTAATAGCTTAGCTGGATTAAACAATGAGGCAAGCTTCTGTAACTTTGACTAGTTAGGAAATAGAATGGGGGTCTTAAACAGGGGATTCCTCCTAAGGGTCAGGATGTCATTTCCCTCCCATTGTGTTACAGAGACCTTCTAGGTGCCATTAAATACAGTTCCATTTTGACTGTAAAAAATAGACATAGGTCCATGCATGCCCCCTTCCCACAAAGGTCCCAGCATCCAAACATAAAACAAATGGCTTGCCACGGGCTGCGTACTGTATATGGTTGAAAGGCATATTACACAAATTACAACAACATGACAAATTATACAATTTCAACAATTACAAGGGTACATTTCACCAGTCTCTGAGCACTTTGCCAAAAGCACAAAATGTCCTTGGCCTTCTTTCTAGCCATGGGAAAAACTTCCCAGGGCAGGGGAAGGGCCTCCAGCAAAGCCGCCCCCCAACAACATCAGCGTATTTCACTTTGTCCAAAATTCGTAAGTTCATTCAACAAAGGAGCCAGTGCTCACTCAGGTCATAGTCCAGGAAATCAGTCCACAAACATGAGGCTTCAGCCTCCCCCCTCATCCCTGCCATCCTGCCAGGTCTTACTCTGTCCCAAACAGGATCATGTGGCAATGGCAGTCTGCAATTCCATCTCTGCTCCAGAGATCATGATGGGGCCCACCCCATGTCCCTAAATGTCAGCGAAACCACCAGTGGCTTAGCAGGCACTCCTGGCCATTCCAGTGGCCACTCGGTTATGCAAGCCTGGCTTCCGTTCATCCTCCCACCACAACTGCCACCGTTTACCTTCTGGAGTCTGCAAATCACAACTCCAGCCCAATTCTCCTCATCCTCCAAAGATGAACTGAAAACACCAACTTGCACTGCCGGGCTTGAGCCCTGGGCTGCCACCGCCTGCATCTGGGAGTCAGCAGTTACTATAGCACACATAAGCAAGAACAGAGCACCAGAGCCTGGGGGGCCCGTCAGAGGCAATTCTCTGGGCCCACTCCACCGAAGCCTCCATATCCCCCCAGGTGATGGGGCATGCACGACCGCCATGAGGTCTTCTTCTGGAGTGCTGAGAACCTCTTCCCCTCAGGTGTAGTCGGTGTGGAGAAGGCCAGGGCTGTGGCTTTGGATGGGTGAAGACTGAACCACTTAGTGCAGGGGTCCCCAAACTACGGCCCGTGGGCCACATGCGGCCCTCTGAGGCCATTTATCCGGCCCCCGCCGCACTTCTGGAAGGGCACCTCTTTCATTGGTGGTCAGTGAGAGGAGCATAGTTCCCATTGAAATACTGGTCAGTTTGTTGATTTAAATTTACTTGCTCTTTATTTTAAATATTGTATTTGTTCCCGTTTTGTTTTTTTACTTTAAAATAAGATATGTGCAGTGTGCATAGGGATTTGTTCATAGTTTTTTTTATAGTCTGGCCCTCCAATGGTCTGAAGGACAGTGAACTGGCCCCCTGTGTAAAAAGTTTGGGGACCCCTGACTTAGTGGGTGCCCAAGAAACCCTGTCAAGCAGGTTAGGGGGTTCCTGGGATCCAAATTGGCTGAAAAACACAAGCATAACCTCGCCCTTGTGTTAGAAGAGGGTGTGATCTCCACCACTATGCTGTGGCTGGGTACTTCCAGTGTCATTTCAGAGAGAAGGGTGGGGGAGAGAGAGAGCAAGAGATACAGAAAAATAGACAAGACAGACAGAAAGAAAAAAGACACATGGGGGCATATAGGCTGATCCATGGGTCTACAGCAGGAACACGTGTTGGTGAAAATGGCGTCTGAGAGGCTGGGGTGGGGCATTGAGCCCAGGCAGGGAATGCGGAAGTAGCGACTTCTGCTTTTTCCAGCCGCAGAGCTGATGGCGTAGTTAGCAATTCCATTGGTTTCATTTCTGCGCACTCAGCTGCAAGATCATCGAACTCGGTGGCTAAACTACTTTCCTCCTCAGTGGAGGGGGGCGAATAGGGAGGTAGGGGCTCCCCAGAGAGAGAGAGGCAGCCTGCAATATCTTTGGCACCGGCAGAGGGTCCCCAGCAGGAGCACTGATCAGGCAGGCATGTATTGCTAGCAGGGCAAGAATGAGGCTGAGAGGGAAGGTTTGTCCCCCATGTACTTCGGCCAGAGGAACTTGCCAGAAAGCTCGGCCCCAAGTATCAAGGTCCTAAAGAGGCACATCCTGGAGCCAGGAATTGAAACCAGAGAGAATCTCCCAGTAAGTACAAAGATCCTTTTCACTAACTTCAACTCGCCTACTCTGCAATAGGGCATGCAGGGCTCAAGCCTACAGGGCTCGAGAGTGGGGGAGAAGGTTTCCCATTGCAGAGGGTCACTCACCCGTCCCTTGGATGTCAGTTAGGTCCTTGCCCAACATTGGGCACCAGTTGTGGACAAGTCCTGCCGGGGGTGAGAACAACAGAGATGCAAGACCTGACTCCGGGGTCCAGGTTCAGTGATGCAGATCCACTTTATTCAGGAAGTAAGCTAGCTTATATACATGGGTTCAGCCAATAGAATGTTACAGCATGTCCTTCATAGCCAATAGCTGAAAAGATCAGGGAGCTGCATAGTTGGCGCTAAGTCACTTCCATATAGTGGGCGAGCTTCCTTCCTGGGTATACCTAGGAGGCTTCTGGGAACTGGAGTATTCTCACAGCATTGCATCAGCCACAGCGGCTAGGAATGTGCTCTGAGCTCCACCCACATTTTTTAATTACATATGTGGGTTGCATTTGTATCTTGCATTATATTTGTACTGGAGAGTTCTGTTCTAGAGCATTGAGAGGTTGGGATGACACTACATGGGGAATTGTCAACTATAAACACAGTTCTCACCTGCTCCAGCACTGCCATAAGTGAAGAACTTGCTTCTTCCCTTGCAGTAATCAATGTAGATCAATGCAGCCACTCCCAAATATTCTCTTTGCCTCATTCTTACTCATTTCCACTGCTTGCCCATGAAACTGCCACAGACATATTTCTAATGCATAACTCTTTTTGAGAGGGACACCATTCACCTTTAAAACACTTTTTAAAACTGTGATACATCATTAACAGAGGAAAGTTTTAAATTAGTCTGGTAGATAAGGCCATCACAATCTGGCACCCTAATGAAGGTAATACTAAGCTAATCATCTTTCCCTTAATATAGTAACAGCCAACAGATTGAGAGTTTATTGTATGCCAGTGATTCATTTAATCATCAGAAACAACTCTTTGGGAGTAGATGCTACTATTATCTCTATTTTTTAAAAAAAGCATTTGAGGTACTAAGAGGTTAAGTAGCAGTTATGATAATAAATGAATTGGCTAAAGTAAAAATTTAAACCAAGCAATCTATCCCAGAATTGGTATTCTTAACAACTGCATGACTGTCATATGATTTTGCCTATCTTGTTCCCTCTACTCTTGCTCAACTCATCAGTCCAGCATGTATTTATACTTACACATGCTTTAATACCCAGATCAACTATTACATCCCTTTTGAAACCTGCATCACTCCACAGGAACTTAGATACTTCTTTCTCCAGTAAACATGTCACATTCCTTTATTATTTCATTCAAGTTGAATCCTACTGTCTTCTTAAGATTTAGATAGCATTGGCTTATATCTCCAGTTATTTGAGCAATATAAATCCTAAATATTTTTTGTATATTTTTATGCATTATCTGTGAAAACATCCATGCTCACAGTTAATTTGACCTCTAGGCTTCATCTACTTTGTGTGTTGTCTCTGTTCCTGATAATCCTGACCCAAACAGGAACCTAGACTATGTCTCTAATTTTACAAAAATGTCCCTCCTTTAAAACATTTGTCCTTATAATAACTTGCTGAATATACAGCCATCATAATGAGAAATTTTATTATGCTATTCTGAAAAATAACTATTTATTCCCATCTTAAACTTTATTTTAGATAGCAAAGTGTTTCTAACATTTCATTTACCCTTTGCAGTATAACTTTTGCTGTCTAGTTGGTGTTCCTCTCCTCTTCTTTCCATGCTCAGCCTTTTACTCTTCTACTTGAATCTTTGTCCCCTGCCCTTACCATTTAAAAGGGAATTCATATTTTCTCATGAAGGAGAGCTTTTGTTTTGTTAGGATTTGCTTAGGATACCCTCTAATTAAAGGAACTTAAAGTAATTTGTCAAGAACAATTAACTCCTTGAGAGAAATTTGGGTAACAGTTGTTAAAATAACAAAAACATTACTGTACTAGAGCACCATTTCCTTCACATCTGTTTTACATACCCTGTTTGATTATATGTCTCCAGAACTAAGAAAGTAGATGTCCAGTAAATATGTTTTGCTTAATAAATTAGTCATTTATTAGTGCTATCATCCTAGACAACCAGATGCTTTTTTAATAAATTCAAATCTAAAACTTTTGTGATCACTGGTACTGCAAGAGCAAAATTCCCACTCTATGGGAAATCTTTCTTTAATACCAAGGGAGGTGGAGTCATATGTGCTTCCTGAATACATTACAGCTTTTCTTCTTCAGATACAGGTGACAACCACATTGCTCAGGAAGTAAATTGCTCATATCATGGTCTTTTTTGCCTCAGACTCAATTCCTAAGGATCCATCTTAACAGCCAAAACATTTGCTTCTGTTGAGAATGTTTAAACATATTTCATCAAAGGTATATTTACTAATATATTTATAAACAAAAAATTACAAAGAATGATACATCAAAAATTTATTTAACTACCATCTGGATTTTTAAAATATTGGGTTTTTTAATATTTTCAAAGGAAATAGAGCATTACAGATACTGTTGAACCTTTATTATAGCTTTATTTAATATGTATAACCACAACTATAAAAATTATTATTTATTTTTTGTCCATGTTTTCTACTCTCATGAAAGCAATGTTATGTGTGTGTTTCATATATATTAGTATTATAATAGTAAATAAGTTGTTATTAAAATTTTCATTCAAGTTTATGCTTTCAAGCTATATTTGTGCCGTACATATAGTCAGTTCATCTTTTTAAACTGCTGTAAAATAAATATTTGTGTTAATAGAAGTTTCATATAAATATTTTATTAGTGTTTAAAATTAACATTATTTACATAATTTTGCTACTAAAAACATCATTGTTTACATTTATGTATGTTTGTGTACACATATATTTGTCCAAGTTATGTGCACAGTTTCTTTACTTATTGATATCAGTTTTTTTCTTTAAATGTACTACAAATCTTTTCTAGTTTGTGGCATCAATTTTAATGTTTTATATTGTTTCTTATGTCTTATAGAATGTTTAATGAATATTTAATGCATTATTTTTAGTGTATCAAAACATTTTTTATGGTTTGTAATTGTGTCACATTTAAGAAATCTTTTCCTACCTTTAACATTAAGATAGTCTCCTATATTTTCATCTAAAAGTTTTTAAGCTTAATTCTCATATTTAGTAAATGTAGAATTTATTTTTGTATCTGCTACATGCTTAGAATGAATTTTTTCTCATATGGAATTCAAATTACCTAATATTATTTATGACATAATACTCCCTCATCCACAATGATTTTTTTATGGAATTTTTATCATATATCAAATTCCCAGGATGTGGCTGTTTCTAGCTCCTCAGTTTAGTCTATTCACATGTTGAGTTCAGTTTTCTTTTTCTTCTTCCTCTTTATCCTTGGACCTCCACTTTAACTTTCTTAATAGACTATTTTCTAGAAAGTTTTAGATTTACAAAATAACAACATATATTACAGATAGTTCCCATATTACTTCCCTTTGATGCAGCTACATAGTTTCCCTATTATTAACAACACATTAGAATGGAATATGTTACAATTAATGAACCAATATACATCTATTACCATAAACTAAAGCCAATAGTTTATTCAGGTTTCTCTGTTCCAAGATCCCATCCAGGATACAAAATCACATTCAGTCATCATGTCCTTCTTAGGCTCCTCTTGGTTCTGACAATTTATCTTACTTATTTTTGTTTTCTATGACCTTGACAGTTTGGAGAAATATCAGCCAGGTATACTGTAAGGTACTCTTCTGTTAAATTTTTAAAAAATATTTTTTGATGATTGAACTGATCTGGGCCTTTATTTTTTTAATTGATTTGAGAGAGAGGGGGGAGAGTGAGTGAGAAACATCAACTCATGGTTGCTTCACTTTAGCTGGTCATTGATTGCTTCTTGTGTGTGCTTTGACTAGGGGTTTCAAACTGAGACAATGAACCCAGAGACCTTGGGCTCAAGCCAGTGATCTTTTAGCTCAAGCCAATGAGCCCACGCTCATACCAGTGACCCTGCACTTAAGCTGAAGACCTAGGGGTTTCAAACCTGGTACATCAGTGTTCCAGGTTGATGCTTTACCCACTGTGCCACCACAGGAAGGGCAGGACCTTTACTTTTTAAAAGAATTTTAAGATCAAGTTATTAATTCCATAAAAAATATTATTAATTTTTAAAGTTGGAATTGTAATAAATTTATACATTACTTTATGAAAATTGACTTTTCCTGTCCATGTATATAGTATCTTACCAAGTATGTAGATCTTTTTTTATATCCTTCAATAAATTGTTATAGTTTTCTTCATAAAAACCTTACATATTTTTGTTAGACTTATTTAAATACCTCATAATTTTGAAGCTATGAATATGATCTTTCTGTATAGTATACTTTCTAAAAGGCTGCTGCTAGCATATAAAAAGTACTGTATATTGTATATTCATCCAATGTCTGTTGACTTGGCTGAAGTCTCTTGTTTGATCTAAGGTTTTTAGTTACCTTAGATTTTCACTGGGGAACAAAATTTTTGTTGCATCCACAAAAACACTTGTTCGTACATAATTCGAGTGTGCTGATCTCAAATCTGACATTAGTTTTTCTCTGTAAGCTACAGTTTTTAGCAATTCAAGATTTTAGGTTTTCTTCTTAGTGTAAAATTTTCAACATTTAGTTTAACATAATGAAGTAGAATGTCTTCTTGGGCATCATCTTTGTGAAAATATAATGATTTAGACAATGCAGTAAATACACTAATACACTAAAAGATATGATTGCATCAGAATTTATCTACAGTTTCAAAATAGAACATATTAAAATACTTATTTTAATCATATTATCTGTGCAAAACTTATTTAAATTCTATTCAGGCAAAAATTTGCATTTACAGCTCTTGCATTTGTGTGCTTGTTGAGGACAATCTTGTTTGATGATTCAGCAGTAGTCTGCTCATCAATAACAGCTCCAAGATTTTTGGAAAACTTATCAAGGTGACTGTTCAGGAAGTGAATCTTAATGCTCATGTTACATCTGATGTTGTGGAAAGCCAACAGAATCATTTGAACCAGAAGTTTATAGTTTTCTGCTTTTTTGTTGCCAAGGAAGTTCTTGTAACTGCCACAAAAGACTGCCATGCTGCTTTCTCTTTCTTATTCATCTTCCTGGCAAATTCTTTATCATGTATGAGGGTTAAAATTTGAGGTCCATCAAATACACCTGCTTTTATCTTCTCAAAAGAGAAGGCAGGAAAAGCAGAAATAATATGTTGAAAGCATTCATTTTCTCTATTCAAAGCTTGAACAAACTGCTTCATTAGGCCAAGTTTTATTTGAAGTGGGGGAAAATGATTCTGTCTCGATTAACTATAGGTTCATTCACAATATTTTGCATTCCTACTTCCAGAGCCTCACATTTTGGCCACTCTTTCTGTGTCCAGTGTTTCTCCCGAGCGTGGCTGTCCCACAAACACAGAAAGCAAGGATATTTCGTGAAACCTCTCTGTTGTCCTAGCAGGAAATTTACCATTTTAAGATCCACACAAATGATCCAGTTATGCTCCTCATACTTCAGAAAGTCAAGGACAATTTTTATGTCATTATAAACTTCTTGCAGATGAGTTGAATAACCAATTGGTTATTGGCTGCATAAACATTACCATTGTGTAGGAGAACACATTTCAGACTCTATTTAGAGCTGTCAAGAAATAGCCACCATTCTGTTGAACTGTAAGTGGTAACACCTAGCTGGCTGAGAAGACTACTGATATCATGACAGTAAACAAAGTGTCTGTCTTTGGAAAAAAAGTCCACAAAAATTTGTTCGCGCTTTCTGAAATGAGATACTTTAGCTGACTGGTAAAGTACATTCTTTTCTTGAAGCTTGAAGACTAATAACTCAGCTGCTTTCTTTGATAGGCCCAAATCTCTTAATAAGTCATTCAATTCAGGTTGGCTAAACTGCTGAGGGGTTAATGACTGCTTGGCATCAGAAGAAGACCCTTCAAATTCTACAACCATTTCCTCATGCATCTTATCAAAATATACTTGATCACCATGTTCACTTTCTTTGTCCTTAGAAGAAATAAAACCATTGAAAACTGGAACTGGGAGTGTCTCAGAGTGTAGGATAGGTCGTATTGCTGAAGGAATATTCGGATATGCGATCATATGCCATTTTTTTCAGATATGTATTTTTTATCAGATAGTAATTTTTTACATTAAAAACAACTACAATTATATAAAAGTGATGTTTGTAAAACATTAATTGTCCTGTGTTTTGGTTCAATCCAAGAGTCATTGCCCTTTAACTCCAATTTAAAAACCAATGCATTCCATTAACTGTAACAAAAAGAAATTAAAATTGCATAAAAACTACAGCATGCACCAAAAAACGGATTTCAGATTTGGAATCAGAGATGTAGAAATATGTAGAAACAGTTATAAAACCTCATGCAACATAAAATGGAAAGAAAATTGTTCCCGGTTATACTATAACTAAAATAAATAACTGATGGTTCACTTCAAATGTCAGCTTGCTTAAGCCATAGAGGTTCCAGACATTTGGACATTATTCTAGTTGTGTCTTTGAGGTTGTTTCTGGATGATTTGAATTGACAGGCTGAGTAAAGGACTCTATCTAATATGGTGGGACTTATCTAATCAGTGGAAGACCTCACTAGAACAAAAAGACTGGGTAGAAGGAAACTCCTCCAGATTAACTAATTGAGCTGAGACACTGGTATTTACCTATCTTGGACTGAACCATCAGACTATTTCACAGAATTAGAATAAATATTTTAACAATTTTATGAAATCACAAAAGACAACAAATAGCACCAACCATATTAAGAAAGAAGAACAAAGTTGAAGTAATTACACTACATGACATCAAGCTAAACTAAAAGGCCAGAGTAATAAAAAACTGTGATACAGGCAGACAAACAGTATACAGATCAGTGAATAGAATAGAGAGCCCAGAAATAAACCCATGCTTTTATAGTCAGTTAATATCTGACAAAGGAGGTAAAACATACAATGAGGTAAAGATAGTCTATTCAATAAATGGTGTTTAGAATATTGGACAGAAATGTGCAAAAAAAATTAAAGTAACCCACCTTCTTGCATTATGCACAACAATACACTCACATGGATTAAAGATTTCATTGTTAAACTCAAAATCATAAATGTGCTAGGAGAAAACATAGGCAGTAAAATCTTAAAACTATCTCATAGCAGTACATTTTTTTCTGATATATCACCACAGGCAAGGGAAACAAAAGAAAAAATAAACAAGTGGGACTATATCAAACTGAAAAGATTTTGCACAGTAAAAGAAACCATCAACAAAATAAAAAGACAGCCTACTGCATGGGCAAACATATTAGCCAATGATTCATTTAATAAGGACTTAATATCCAAAATTTATAAGGAATTTGTAAAATTCAACCATCCCCCAAAATATCCAATTTAGAAATGGGTAAAAACCTTAACAGACACTTCTCCAAAGAAGACATAAAGATGGACAATAGACATGTGTAAAGATGCTCAATGTCACTAATCACCAGAAAAATGCAAATCAAAATGACAATGAGATATCTTCTCACACCTCTCAAAATGGCTATCATCAATAAATCAACAAACAACAAGTGTTGGAGTGGTTGTGGAGAAAAGGGAACTCTTAATGGGGATGCAGAATTGCAGAATGGCGCGGCCACTCTGGAAAGAAGTATGGAGTTACCTCAAAAAATTAAAAATGAAACTGACTTATGACATAGCCCTTCCACTTTTGGGAATATATCCAAAAAAAAAACCTGAAACACTTATTCAAAAGAATATGTGCACTCCTATCTTCATTGCAGCATTATTTACAATATCCAAGATCTGGAACTAGCCCAGTGCTTTTCAGTAGATGAGAGGATAAAATAGCTGTAGTACATGTACACAATACTACTTGGCCGTAAAAAAAGAAGGAAATCTTAACCTTTGTGACAGCAGGGATGGACCTGGAGAGCATTTATGATAAGTGAATTAAGCCATTCAGAGAAAGATTGGTACCATATTATTTCACTCATATATAGAATCTAATGAACAAAATGAACTAACAAGCAAAGTAGAGACAGACTCATAGATAGAGTGCAGGCTGACAGCTATGGTGGGGACAGGAAGATTGGAGAAAGGATACAGAGATTGAGCAATAAAAAAAAAAGAGAAAAACTCATGAAATAGTGTGGTGATTGCTGAGGGAAATGTGGGGTGGGAGGAGATGAGAGAGAGTGTAGGGGAGATAAATGGTGATGAACAGGGACTTTACTTTAGGGATGAACACACAACACAGTATACGAAAGATGAACTGTGTAACTCTGCACCTGAAATAGGTATTATTTTGTTAATGAGTGTAACCCCACTAAATTCAATAAAAATTTAAAAAAATTCTGAATACAGAATTCTTAAGTCTCAACTATTTCCCTTAAAGTCTTTTAATTCAGTGTTTCACTGTTCTCTAGTTTTTAGCATTGCAAAAGAGAAATTTATTACCAGTTTTTTTTATTTCTTTTATTTTAACACAATTTTTGTCTTTTTGTTGTTGTTATTAGGGCTTATTGTTGTTATTTATTTGATGATTAGATGTTGTGTAATTTTTCAATTTTACTAAAATCTATCAAAATCATCTTTGCCAAAACTGAATCCTGAAACAGTGATAATCATAGTGAAGTGCACACACCCCTGGTTGTATAGAAAGACTTTCCCATGTAAATACTGAAGATGAATAGTTTTAAACAAATCATTTTCAAGATGCTCTGCTTCAGAATGAAAAATTTTTTACAATTGATCTACCTAGAAAAAGATATGCTGTCAAGACATTGCAAGGTTCTTTCCCTTGTCAAATGCCTTTCTCCCACATTAGGGGGAAAAATTATGTCTCTCACTCATTTGAATCTAAATGAGGTGCTCTAGCAGTTTTTTTAAAATGGCTGCAAGTTCTCTGCACTCGTTGCATAGAGAGGTTGAGCCTTTGTCCCTTCTTTTTGATCCAGACTATATTATGACTGTTTGGCAGAAGATGCTTTGTTATATGATTTCCAAAGTCAGATCACAAAAGACAATGAAATTCTGCTTTGTTTGCTGGAATATTGCACAGAAACCCTTAGTTCTGTAAGTACTTTCACTACCCTGAGGCCATAATGTTGTAGCCCAAGCATGGAGAGGGTATGTGGGAGCCCTTTAATGAACAATTCCAGCTGAACTCAGCCTTTAAGCCATCCCAGTTCAGCCACTAAATATATAAGTGAAGAAATTTCCATATAACCCTAGTCCCAAGCCTTAGTGTCTAAACTCTTTATTCTTCTCAGCTGATGCCCCAGATATCATGAATAAAAACATCCTCCTATACTCTGACCAAGTCCCTGACCCACAGAATCTATAAGCATAACACAATCATTTTCCTATACTTCTAAGTTTTGGGGTAGTTTATTATTTATTGCATTGAATTAGGGTTTAAAACCCTCCAGAAAATTAAACAATTTGAAATATTGGTATAGATATTGATAAAGGGAAAGACTCAAGTGACTGGGTAGCTCTTATTTTTGTATGTCATGTGGTTTCTGATTCTTTGCTTTCAACAAAAATATAAAAAGACTTTATAAATTAATAAGCTGCTAAATAATTCAAATAATTCCTGATGTTGGTAGCTATGTGATTTTGGTATACAAGTCAGAAGGAATTCAAAGAATACATGACATTGCTATGGCAAAATTTCTTCTTTTCTCCTTGTTTTCATCTATAGAAATAAGAATAGAATGAATACTGACATATCCTATCTTATTCTAACATTAAATAATATTCATTCATGAGCATCTGAACTGATATACCAAAAGACGAATAGTGCTATCTTCTTAAGAACTGCGTTCCCAATTAAATCATACTTCTTATTGTTTAATAACTATCAAAACGTGTAATATATTTATATTATTTTTGATAAGTTGGATACCAGTAATTATAATGACAGCTTAAACTAGAATTTTATATAAATTTTAGAATTTATATTCACAGGAAAAAATTGTAAGTTAAAATATATATTCATATTTTTTGCAGTTCAAAATATAATGATAAAATGTTTATTCATTTATTTCATATTTCTTTTTTAATTTTTAAACTTTATTTTGAAAACTAACTTTAACAGGGTGACATTGATCAATAACAGTACATAGGTTTCAGGTAAACATTTCTATAGTATTTAAACTGTTGGTTATGTTGTGTACCCATCACCCAAAGTCAAATCATTTTCCGTCACCCTATATTTGTCTTTCTTTACAACCTTTATCCTACCGTCTCCCCCACAGCTCTTTAACCCTGGTAACCATTTCACTTTTATCTATGTTCATGAGTCTCAGTTTTATATCCTACCTATGTGTAAAATTATACAGTTTTTAGTTTTTCCTGATTTACTTACTTCACTCAGTATAATGTTTTCAAGGTCCATCCATGTTGTCGTGAATAGAGATATTACATCATTGCTTATGGCTGAGTAGCATTCCACTGTATATATGTACCATATCTTCTTTATCCAATCCTCTATCAAGGGACACTTTGCTTGTTTACATGTCTTGGCCACAGTGAATAATGCTGTGATAAACATGAGGGTGCATGTGTCTTTATATACCAATGTTTTTGAGTTTAGGGAGGAGATACCCAGTAAAAGGATTGCTGGGTCATGAAAATGGTTAAGTGCTTAAATATATAATAGTAATATAAATCGCTTGGAGAAAGAACAAGTAAACTAAAAATGTGAGGAATTCTTAAACTTCTAAGTGTTAGAGATGAGCTTGTTCAAGTACTTTTTAAAGTAGATAATGCTTGTTATAAAAATAAAGTACTTAGAGTACATTGGTCATATTTTAAATAGCAACATTTTTGTTTTGAAATATCAATGTTTACCATACAGGTAAAATTAATTTTTTTCTAACTAAATTAGTGATATCAACTTCATGTACAAAGCATTTAAAATTCTTTATCTTTCTTTACTTCATTTATCTTTTTATTTTTATTTATTCACTTTAAATTTATTGGAGTGACACTGGTTAATAGGATCATATGAGTTTCAAGTGTACATTTCTATGATACATAATCTGTATATTGCATTGTGTGCCGATCCTTCAATAAATGGTGCTGGGAAAATTGAAAAACCACATGCAGAAGAATGAAACTAGATTACAATTTGTAAAACTGTAAAAAAATTAATTCAGAATGGATCAAAGTCCTAAATATAAGATCTGAAATAATAAATTACACATAAGAAAACATAGATACTGAACTTATGGACCTTGGTAGTAAAGATCATGAGTCTTCTAATCTAGTCCTACATCTTAAACAACTCCCTCTTCTTCTTAGTCTATTATCCTCTCATTTGGTCTTTTCTTCTTCATTTGACAGAGCATTTTATTGAGAACACAAAACAGATACTTTCAAAGGTTTATTTTAAATTTTTTTAGTTTAGTTAACTGATTTTTCTAACATGTTCTTTTTATTGAAGTATAGTTGACATACAATATTCTGTTATCTTTACATATATAGCATATTGCTTTGACATTTATATTCCTTATGATATGGTCATCACAATAAGTCTAGCAAACATCTGTCACCATACAAAGTTATTAAAATAATACTGACCACTTTCCCTAAGCCATACTTTACATCCTTGTAACATATTCTCTCAATAGAGCTTTTCACCTTTTATTCTTCTTCACCCTTTCATTTTTTTATTTATTAAACAGTTTACCATTTCTTATAGTACATGATATTTTCCTAAGCCACTTGTTGACTATTCTTTCCCCAGTGGATTCACGAACCTCTTATACCCACTTCCTCCTCAGAGATGTGATTTTATTTTCTGTGTATATAAGCAATAGAGGTGGTTGGGAATTTCCATTGTATTTCTTCCTGACCCTGCTATTTATACCTGTATGTGATTAAGTTAATGCAAATTCTTTCTGTGGAATGAAAGACCCTGGACCAGTATTTCTTCTGGTGTTGTTGGCATATTGCATTGTTTTGAATGATTTTCATGAGTTTTACTACCATAAACAAACTAGGAATTATTAGCCAGTCACACTGGTAATCTTTAAGCTAAGGATGGGAAGCTTTCAAATGCTTATATTAATGTGACAGTCCTTGTTTTTATGAACTTGTAAAGGGAATAGAGTGCATTGAGAACACCATGTTGGCCACACTTTTCTTTTTTGTGTGTGTGACAGAGACAGAAAGACAGAGAGAGGGACATATAGGGCAGAAAGGCAGGAAGGGAGAAGAGAAGCATCAATTCTTTGTTGTTGGATTTTAGTTGTTCATTGATTGCTTTCTCATATGTGCCTTGCTGGGGGGCAACAGAAGAGCAAGTGACCCTTGCTCAAGCCAGTGACCTGGGGCTCAGACCAGCGACCACGGGGTCATGTATATGATCTCATGCTCAAGTCAGCAACCCCACACTCAAGCTGGTAAACCAGCACTCAAGACAGATGAGCCCATGATCAAGCCTGCGACCTTGGGGTTTTAAACCTGGGTCCTCCTCATCCCAGTCTGATACTCTATCCACTGAACCACCACCTGGTCAGGCTGGCCCTACTTTTCTTAATATGCAAACAACAGATGGCAATGGCTTTCACAAGTGGCAGAAAGGATGTGTGACAACAAATCCCAGCTCAGAGTTCACTGAAAATCAGCATGCTATAAGACGCTGATAATTTTTTTTCCTTTTTTCTAAAGTGAGAAGCAGGAAAACAGAGCAACAGACTCCTTCATGCGCCCGACCGGGATCCACCTGACATGCCCACTAGCGATGCTCTGTCCATCTGGGGCATTGCTCCATTGCAATCAGAGCGGTTCTAACACCTGAGGCAGAGGCCATGGAAACATCTTTAGCACCCGGGCCAACTTTGTTCCAATGGAGCCTTGGCAGTGGGAGGGGAAGAGGAATATAGAGAAAAAGGAGAGAGGGAAAGGTGAAGAAGCAGGTGGGCACTTCTCCTGTGTGCCTTGACTGGGAATCAAACATGGGACTTGCACACGCTGGGCCAAACTTCTACTACTGAGCCAACTGGCCAGGGCAAATGCTAATCTTTGACTTGAGCAATTCCTCAGCCCAGCTACTGCCTAAGAGTTTCAATGAGGAAAACACAATAGAACTACCTTATGACCCAGCAATCCCTCTACTGGGTATATACCCTAAAACCTCAGAAACATTGATACATGAAGACACATGTAGCCCCATGTTCATTGCAGCACTGTTCACAGTGGCCAAGACATGGAAACAACCAAAAAGCCCTTCAATAAAGAAGATGTGGCACATATACACTATGGAATACTACTCAGCCATAAGAAATGATGACATCAGATCATTTACAGCAAAATGGTGGGATCTTGATAACATTATAAGGAGTGAAATAAGTAAATCAGAAAAAAACAAGAACTACATGATTCCATACATTGGTGGAACATAAAAACGAGACTAAGAGACATGGACAAGAGTGTGGTGGTTACCAGGGGTGGGGGAAGGGAGGACATGGGAGGGAGGGAGGGAGAGAGTTAGGGGGAGGGGGAGGGGCACAGAGAACTAGATAGAGGGTGGCGGAGGACAATCTGACTTTGGGCGAGGGGTATGCAACATAATTTAATGACAAAATAACCTAGACATGTTTTCTTTGAATATATGTACCCTGATTTATTAATGTCATCCCATTACCATTAATAAAAATTTATTAAAAAATAAAATAAAAAAAAAGAAAACACAATAATCATCAATGATGTTGGCTAACAATTATTTGTATTTGTTTTTTTAAAGACCAATATTTAATGCCTTCAAAGCTCACTCTAAGAAAACTGTGAGCCTAATCTCCTACAGCCAAAAATATCTCCCAGACACAAACACAAATATGGCTCCCATTCCACACTAAGTTGGAGAAACATTATTTTTCTACAATCTGCAAAGTTGTAAGAAAAAATTCACACCAGGGGCAGTTCTCCAAATAGTGTTGAATGTTTAGATGCCACTTATTGTATTTTCTGTTCAGGCTTTCCTTGATCCACATGATTAAAATGGGAACGTCTACACACAGTCGACTGACCAAGGTAGGCACCAGATCCAAGCTAGGTTATAGCTGATTGCTCTGGAGTGAACATCTATACCAAGCTATGCCAGGGTGTTCCACATTGAATATTTAGACTTGGAACAGAAGCATTTAGATAAGTCTTTTCTCAGTGATAATGAGGGAAATTGATGTCATTCTTTCTGTCATGTGGAGAAAGCCAGGGAGCATCAAGAGAGATATTTTCCACTGTGGTGGAGGCCCATTTGCATTGTTATCACTTTTATAGTTAGATTCTCTAACTCTGAAAAGCTTTGTATTCTGTGAAAAGCCCAAGGATCTTTAAAATGAACTCCTAGTTTTGTTTAAAATGGTTTAAAATTAGTATATGAATTCATAAACAATTGATTTCTGGCTTTAAAAATCAGATCTATAAGCCCTGGTCAGTTGGCTCGGTGGTAGAGTATAAGCCTGGCATGTGAAAATGCTCAGTTTGATTCCCAGTCAGGGCACATAGGAGAAGCAACAATCTGCTTCTCCACCCTTCCCCCTCTTTCTTTTCTCTCTCTCTTTCTCTCTCCCCCCCTCTCTCCCTCCTGTAGCCATGGCTCAAATAATTCAAACAAGTTGGCCCCAGGAACTGAGGATGGCTCCATGGCCTACTCTCAGGCACTAAAAATAGCTCAGTTGCTGAGCAAAGGGGCAGAGGCTCAGATGGACAGAGCATCAGCAAGTAGGGGGTTTACTGGCTGGATTCCAGTTGGGGTACATGTGGGAGTCTATCTCTCTGCCTACCCACTTCTCACTTAATTAAAAGTAAATCAGATTTATTAGACCTAACTACAAATGAGTTACCAGTCTTTATTATTTTGAACTAGAAAAGTGGTTCATTCCTTTTGGTCATTGAATCTTTCCTTTGCCAGTTTCTCATAAGTTTCTTTTTTGCTCCATAAGGGATTAGAAAATCCTTTTTTTGAAATAGTTTCTTGTGAGCAGTAATTGTTCCAAGGGTTTATCTAGATAGAACTGTTTCCATATTCACAGTGCTTAATTGATAAATGCAGTAAAATATCCAGTACTGTGGCTTCTATTGCCAAAATTCTCTTAGAAATAGAAACCAAAACAGCCTTTCTTTTTTTCCTTTTAATGATAGGCTATGTGCCAAGATTTTGTTCATTTAAGGGAGAATATAGGAAATAAAATAAATGAAAGAAAAACAAGTTATGGCCCCAGAAAGATTGTGCAGCAGCTACTATGCAGGAACCAAGAGCATAAAGCACACAACATAAGCAGGGTTCACCAGGAAGGCTAGGGAGTCATCATCCATGACCCATAGGTAGATGTCATGAAAATAAGCATACCTGTAATGAGTGAAGGAAATGGAGTATATGTGTATTTTTAGTTTTTCAAGATACTGAGATTGTGAATAAAAAGAGAAATTACCCTAGGAGATGCACCCAGGATTAGCAGAAGCTAATGAAGGCAGTGGGAAGGGAGAGTGGTGGTTACACTGTCATACACAGCAACATACCAGCTTTGGCATCACAGCCCTTTAATATCCTTGCCTCACTGCTTCAGCTTCTATTCTCAATTCTATTTCAGTGTCACTACAATAATAGATGCTATGAGAGAGGGATCTTTTCCTGGGGATTTTTACTTGTTCAAAGGAACTCTTGCTGAAAATGTCCTCTTGAAAGGTATACAAATGCATACACATACAAATGTCCCACTCCTTCTGAAATGTATCAGGTGCTGAAATTTCCATCTTCATCTCCCATTTGAAGGTAAATGTAATTAAAGTTTTATCTTTACTCTTTTGTTCACAGGGGCTGGTTAGCTATTCCTCTATGAGGTTGCTTATGCACAACCTAAAAATGAACATTAGTCCTTGGATACACATCCATGAAGCCTATGCACCAAGATCTCAGACCCTGTTCTCATCCTGTTCTTTTAATTTCTTCTATTCATCCAGAAGATGCTGCTCTTGCAACAAATGTTGACTACAACTTCTAGCACATGGAACTAATTACTTTCCAATATGATCAACACAAGTAGCTTTATTATATTTGTTTCAGATTCTTCCCCTGTCTCATTATTCACAGCAGAGAAAACCATATAATTGGACATTGGAAGGTAGTTATTCTGCAAAGATGAGTACTCAAAGCAAAATGTAGGACTCAAACAACAGTTTGGCATTGCCAGTTACAGAACTAGAATTCAGGAGCCAAGTTCTGTTGTCTAATGAGTGTTGGGGCAAGTTAGCAGAACAGGCCTAAAAATCACATCAGGAAAATACCTTTGGTACTTAAGTAAAAAGGTTGGGTGGCATGGATTCTAGCTTCTCAGTAGTCTCCAGCAAAATTGCAGATGTAGTTAGTACATGTCCCCACATTAGCATGGCAGCATAATATTCAGTTTGAGACAGGTAGAAAACAAGCTAGTGTCAAGATGAGGCTTTACTTAAGAAAGGTTTTGATCAACCATTACTAAAAACATCAGCCAATACTGATAAACATGTTATCCTGGACACAACCCCTTTGAGGAACTGGAATCTTCTACAAATGAAGTTCAGCAATCCTATCAGCCAGCACAGCAAAACTGCAGGTGTATGGGGACAAAGATAGCATGTAGGAATGCAGTTTCAAGCACTTTTCTTATGAAGAAGGAGAGGCTGTATGTGGCACATGCTCCACAGCAGCAGCTGCCCTAGACACTGACTACAGGTATGCAAGCAAGCAACAACCATGGAATCCCACACTTTCTTCATGTGGGTGGAGTGCAGAGCGTATTCCTAGCAGCTGTGGCTGATGCAATGCTGTGAGAACACTCCAGCTCCCAGAACCCTCCTGGGCACACCCAGGAAGGGAGCTCACCCGCTATAAGGAAGTGACTCAGAGCCAACCACACAGCTCCCTCATCTTTTCAGCCATTGGCTTTGAGGAACACTCTGTAAGACCCTATAGGCTGAACTTGTGTATATAAGCTAGCTTACTTCCTGAATAAAGTGGATCTGTGTCACTGAACCTGGTCACTGGAGTCGTGTCTTTGCATCACTGTCATCTCCAACCCTGGCAGGACTTGTCCACACCTTCAGAAACAGCAATGTGAATAGGGAGGGGTTAATCAATGTTAACAATAACACTCAGGGCTTCTTTAAAAAGTAGACCTGAACAGTTGGGGGTCCTGACCAAGCCTTAGCTCTATAATCTGGAACACATCATTTATTCTTCTGACTCTGTTTTCTTAAACATAAAAGAAAAGGATTTAAGTAAATGATCACTAAGACTCTTTATAGGAGGAAAGATCAAGATCATTTTATTATTTAGTAGATTTCAAGAAATTCAATGGGGTAAGTTTTTTAAATTAATCCTGTTATAAATGACATAACTGAAGCATTATTAGTGCAATAATTAGGTGACAGACAGCACTTGATATACTCTTAATATATTATCTCCACTCTCAAAAAAAAAACAAACTGATGTGGCAGAAATGATTAGTGTGTGAGGTAAGTCCTTTATCAGAAATGTAACATCAATTTCAAAAATCATGTTTATGACAAGACACATTCTGGTCATATCTTTTACATCAACTCTTATCCAGAAAAACAAATCATTTGAGCTCAAATAGAGGATATTACAAAAATTAATAAAATCTTACAGCAACTTTAACTGATGTCAGTACCTTAGAAATTGAGAAACTGATACTTAAATACACAGTGTGATCTCTGGATAATTTGTGCACATGAAAAATATATAAATAGTATATGTTGCAAGCAGGCTTCTGCATAGTTTTGCTAACAAAATCACAAATGCTACATTTGCAGTGGTTTTTTAAATTAATTTTAATGGTGTGACATTAACAAATCAGGGTACATATGTTCAGAGAAAACCTCTTAGGTTATTTTGACATTTGATTATGCTGCATTCCCATCACCCAAAGTCCAATTTTCTTCCATCACCTTCTAACTGGTTTTCTTTGTGCCCTTCCCCACACCCAATGTCCTCCGTCTCCTTCCCCCCACCACCTAACTTCTACATTCTTGTCCATGTCTCTTAGTCTCATTTTTATGTCCCACCTATGTATGGAATCATATAGTTCTTAGTTTTTTCTGATTTACTTATTTTGCTCAGTATAATGTTATCAAGTTTCACTCATGTTGTTGTAAATGATCCGATGTCATCATTTCTTATGGCTGAGTAGTATTCCATAGTACTTATGTACCAAAGCTTTTTAATACACTCGTCCACTGATGGACACTTAGGCTGTTTCCATATTGTCACTATTTTGAAAAATACGCCATAAACATGGCGGTGCATTTTTTCTTTTCAAACAGTGCTATGGTGTTCTTAAGATATATTCTTAAAAGTGGGATAGCTGGGTCAAAAGGCAGTTCGATTTTTAATTTTTTGAGGAACCTCCATACTGTTTTCCACAGTGGCTGCACCAGTCTGAATTCCCACCAGCAGTGCAGGAGGGTTTCCTTTTCACCATATCCTCGCCAGCACATATTCTGTGTTGTTTTGTTGATGAACGTCATTCTGACTGGTATGAGATGATATCTCATTCTGGTTGTAATTTGCATTTCTCTAATGATTACTGATGTTGAGCATTTTTTCATATGCCTATTGATCATCTGTATGTCCTCTTTGGAGAAGTGTCTATTCGTTTCTTTTGCCCATTTTTTTTATTGGAATTTTTGTCTTCCTGGTATTGAGTTTTACCAGTTCTTTATAAATTTTGGTTATTAACCCCTTATCAGACGTATTGTCAAATATAGTCTCCTGTTGTGTAGTTTGTCTTTTTATTCTGTTCTTATTGTCTTTAGCTGTACAAAAGCTTTTTAGTTTGCTATAGTCCCATTTGTTTATCCTGTCCTTTATTTCCCTTGCCCATGGAGATAAATCGGCAAATATATTGCTGCGAGAGATGTCAGAGAGCTTACTGCCTATGTTTTCTTCTAAGAAGCTTAAGGTTTTACGGCTTACATTTACGTCTTTTAATCATTTTGAGTTTATTTTTGTGAATGGTGTTAAGTTGGTGGTCTAGTTTCATATTTTTGCAGGTAGCTGTCCAATTTTCCCAACACCATTTGTTGAAGAGGCTGACTTTACTCCACTGTATGCTCTTATCTCCTTTGTCAAATGTCAGTTGTCCATAAAAGTGTGGGTTTATTTCTGGGTTCTCAGTTCTGTTCCATTGATCTATATGCCTATTCTTATGCCAATGCCAGCCTCTTTTGAGTACAATGGCCTAGTAGTATAACTTGATATCTGGAAGTGTGGTACCTCCCACTTTATTCTTCCTTTTCAAGATTGCTGAGGATATTCGTGTTCGCTTTTGGTTCCATATAAATTTTTGGAATATGTGTTCTATATCTTTGAAGTAAGTCATTAGTATTTTAATCGGTATTGCATTGAACTTATAAATTGCTTTGGGTAATATAGACATTTTAATGATGTTTATTCTTCTTAACCATGAGCACGGTATATGTTTCCACTTGTTTGTATTTTCCCTGATTTCTTTTATCAATGTTTTATAATTTTTTGAGTACAAGTCTTTAATCTCCCTGGTTAAATTTATTCCTAGGTACTTTATTTTTTTGGTTGCAATGGTGAAGGGGATTGCTTTCTTAATTTCTCTTTCTGACAGTTCATTGTTAGTATATAAAAATGCATCTGATTTCTGAGTATTAGTTTTATATCCTGCCACCTTGATCAATTTATTTATCAGTTCCAGTAGTTTTTTGACTGAGACTTTAGGGTTTTTATATACAATATCATATCATCTGCAAATATTGATAATTTTACTTCTTTTTTTCCAATTTGAATGCCTTTTATTTATTTTCCTTGTCTGATTGCTGTGGCTAGGACTTCCAGAATTATGTTGAATAAGAATGGTGAAAGGGGGCACATCTGCCTTGTTCCTGATCTTAAGGGGATGGCTTTTAATTTCTGCCCATTGAGTATGATATTGGCTGTGGGTTTGTCATAGATGACCTTTATCATGTTGAGGTATGTTCCCTGTATTCCCACTTTTCTGAGAGTTTTGACCATATTGGTGTAGGATTTTATCAAATGCTTTTTCTGCATCTATTGAAATTATCATGTAGTTTCTCTCCTTCCTTGTGATGAATCACATTGATTGATTTGCAAATATTTTACCAGCCTTGCCTCCCAAAAATAAATCCCACTTGATCATGGTGTATGATTTTTTTATATATTGCTGGATCCGGTTGGCTAATATTTTGTTGATGATTTTAGCATCTAAATTCATCAGGGATATTGGCCTATAATTTTCTTTCTTTGTGTTGTCCTTGCCTGGTTTTGGAATCCGAATTATACTGGCCTCATAAAAGAAGCTTGGAAGTCTTCCTTCCTCTTGAATTTTTTCAAATAGCTTGAGGATAGGAGTTAATTCTTCTTTGAATATTTGGTAGAATTCACTTGTAAAGCCATCAGCCTAGGACTTTTCATTTTCAGGAGCTTTTTGATAACTGTTTCAATCTCATTTGTTGTAATTGGTCTGATTAGGTTTTCTGATTCTTCCATATTAATTATTGGAGGACTATATGTTTCAAGGAATTTGTCCATTTCATCTAGGTTGTCTAGTTTTTTGGCGTACAGTTCTTCATAGTATTTTCTTACAATATTTTGTATTTCTGTGTGTCAGTTGTTATTTCTCCACTCTCATTTCTAATTTTATTTATTTGTGTCCTCTCTCTTTTTTTCTTGGTAAGTCTCATTAAAGGTTCATCAATCTTGTTTACCTTTTTTAAGAACCAGATCTTGGTTTCATTGATCCTCTATATTGTTTCTTTAGCCTCTATTGCATTTATTTCTGCTCTAATCTTTATTATTTTCTTCCTTCTACTACCTCTGGGATTTACTTGATGTTCTTTTTCTATTTCTTCTAGATGCAGGGTCAAGTTTTTTATTTGAGCTTTTCTAGCTTCTTGGGGTATGCCTGTAATGCTACAAACTTCCCTCTCAGGACTGCTTTTGCTATGTCCCATAAATTTTGAGTTGATGTGTGCTCATTATCGTTCACTTCTAAGAATTTTTTAATTTCTTCTTTGATCTCATTGTTAATGCATTTGTTACTTAATAACATGTTATTTAGTTTCCAAGTGTTTGAGTATTTTTCAGTTTTTCTGTTGTGGTTGATTTTTAGTTTCATGCCATTGTGATCAGAGAAAGTGCTCATATAATTTCAATCATCTTAAATTTGTTGAGACTGCTTTTGTGCCCTAATATGTGGTCTCTTCTAGATAATGTACCATGAGCACTTGGAAAAGAATGTATATTCTCTTGCTTTAGGGTGAATGTTTCTGAAGATATCTATTAAATCGAGTTGATCTAGTATGTCCTTTAAGTCTGCTGTTTCTTTGTTAATTTTCTTTCTTGAGAGTCTATCTAGTGATGTTAGTGGGGTATTGAAATCCCCTACTATTATAGTATTGCTGTTTATCTCACTCTTTAAATCCATCAAAGTCTGCTTTATATATTTAGGTGCTCCTGTATTAGGTGCGTAGATATTTATAACAGTTATATATTCCTCTTGGGTTGCTCCCTTTATCATTATGTAGTGACTTTCTTTATTTCTTACTTTAGCCTTTGTTTTAAAGTCCATTTTGTTTGATAAAAGTATTGCTACCCCAACTTTTTTTTCATTTCCATTTGCATGAAATAGTTTTTTCATTCTTTTATCTTCAGTCTATGTGCATCTTTTGTTTTAAGGTGTGTCTCTTGTAGACAGCCTATGTATGAGTCCTGTTTTCTTACCCATGTAGCTACCCTATGTCTTTTGATAAGATCATTTAATAGATTTACATTTAAGGTTATTATTGATCTGTAGTTGTTTATTGCAATTTTATTCTTTAAAACTGTATTCCTCTTTTGCTATATTCTTTTTCTCCTTTGATCTGTTTACAACAGGCCCCTTAGCATTTCTTGCAGCATTAGTTTGGTTGTAGTGAATTCCTTGAGTTTTTTTTTGTCTGAAAAGCTTTTTATTTCTCCTTCAATCTTAAACAATAGCCATGCTAGATAAAATAGTCTTGGTTGTAGGCTCTTGTTCTGCATTACTTTGAATATTTCTTGCCATTCCCTTCTGGCCTTAAGTGTTTCTGCTGAGATTCAGAAGTAATCCTTATGGGGGCTTCTTTGTAGGTGATAGCCTTTTTTTCTCTAGCAGCTTTTAATATTTTCTCTTTATCATTTAGCTTTGGTATTTTAATTATGATGTGTCTTGGTGTAGATTTCCTTGGGTTTCTCTTTAATGGAGTTCTCTGTGCTTCTTGCACTTGTGAGACATTTTCCTGCCTTAATTAAGGGAAGTTTTCAGCTATGATATGTTTGAACAAAGTCTTATCCCTTGTTCTTTCTCTTCTTCTTCAGGAACCCCTATGATGTGGATGTTATTTCTTTTCATGTTGTCACAGAGCTCTCTTAGAGTTTCCTCAGACTTTTTGAGTCTCTTTTCTTTTTTCTGCTCTGCTTCCGTGCCTTCATTCATCTTGTCCTCTTTCTCACTGATTCAATTCTCAGCTTCATTTATCCTACTTTTAATTCCTTCCATTGTGTTCTTCATTTCTGATATTGTATTTGTCATTTCTGACTGATTCTTTTTTTATTATTTAAATGTCCTTTTTTATATTTGCTATCTCTTTATTTAGGTGTTCATAATGACCATCTATTATTGTTCTAATATCTTTGAGCATCCTAACAATTGTTATTTTAAACTCTTAATCTGGTAATTTGGTTATATCTGACTCATTCAGGTCCTTTTCTGGGGATTTCTCTTGATTCATTTGTGTTGCATTTCTTTGCCTTCTCATTTTGTTTTTGTAAAAGAAGGTTTTGGCCACTGGAGTTTACTGGGTGTGGCCTCTGTGTTCCCTAGGTGTGGTCTCTCTGCAGGCCCACCACCCCTTCTGCTGTTGCTCTCTAGGGCGTTTGGGTATGGACGTTGCCGGTGCCTGCTCACTGGGGCTGTTGCTGTGGTTTCCGCCTCTCCTTCATGGGAGTGGCTGTGATCTCATGCTCAGGTGTACAAGCCTCGGTGGCCTTGACCTTCGCCCCATCTGCGGGTGCCGTATGCTCGGCCCTGAGGGCAGGGGTGAGCACCTTTGCTCAGCTGCAGGTCTCTGCCTGATTCCTGGCTTTCGCCCTGCCCCTGCAGGAGTAGCCAGCTTGTGGGACGGCTGCAAGCCTTGGCTTCACAGGCCAGGCAGTACTGCATGCCGACGCTCAGTAGCGGAACTCTGCCTGTTCTGGGCTTTTGGCTCCACCCCTGTGGGTGGAGACAGTTCTCAAGTCAGGCAACAAGCCTTGGTTCTGCAGGCGGGGCAAACCTGTGCTCCTGCACCCTTGCTCAAGGGCAGGTCTCATCCCTTTCCAGGGCTCCTGCCCTTCTCCCACAGGTGGATTGCAAGCGGCCCTCAGCTGGGTTTGACCACTTTTGCACATCCTCTCTTCCCCAGCTAGGCAAGACTGAGCTCACATCTGGGCCTCAGTGGTGGCCAGCCAGCTTCCATCCTTGCTGACAGAACCATGCTTCTGTGTCCCGCAACTGCCCACATTCGGGTGAGCTATCAGCCGTGTGGGTGGGGGTGCTGCAGTTCAGACCCTAAGACTAACTACTGTAGTCCCAAAAGCTCCCTTCTTCTAAGCAACTCTGCTCTGAGTGTCACAGGAGAGCTTGTTTGGCTAGTGTCCTGCTTCCCTTTGCTGGTATTGCTGTTTCCATGGGAAATATTCACTTCAGATATGAGCAGTGACTCATCCCAGGGGTTAGGGTGGCTGTCTTTCAAAATGTTTCTCCTGTGCTTCCTAGATTACACTCTCTTCCTGTTACTTTGGTCTCCTCCTCTCTCCCCATCCCCTGGAGCCCCAGGTGAGTGGTTGTGAGAGAGGTTTTCTGCATGGTCTTTTTAAGAAGAATCCTGGGTCTGAGAAATCAGTCTTTCTCACAAACAGTATCCTGTCTTGTTTCCAGCCAAATACTGTCAATACACCTCTTCTAGGCTCTGGGGCTGCTGGCTGGGGCTTTGTTCTTGGGGCTCAGGAATATCCCCTCTCTGCTAAACTCACTTCCCACCACACAAGTCTCTCCCTGCTGCCTTTCACTCCGGGGAGCTGGGCAGCCCTCTCTGCATTTCCGCTTTTCCTACTAGTCTCTCTGGCTTCCTCAGTGTTTCTTGTTTGAAGAGTCCTCTTAGTTTAATCCAAAGTTGGTTTTTCCAGATGATGGTTCTTAAAATTAGTTTGTAATCCACTTTGGTTCTGGGAGGTAGAAGTTGGTATGTCCACCTATTCCATTGCCATTTTGTCATCTCCACAATGTTTGGTTTTTTAAAAGAAATTCAAGACTAATCAGAAAGAAACACAAAGAGAGAAAAAAAACCTAATAATAATAGTCATTTAAAAGTAGACATAATCACCTGACCAGGTGGTGGTGCAGTGGATAGAGCATTGGGCTGGGGTGTGAAGGACCCAGGTTCAAGATACCAAGGTTGCCAGCTTGAGCGCAAGCTCATCTGTTTAAGCAAAGCTCACCTTCTTGGACCCAAGGTTGCTGGCTTGAACAAGGGGTTACTCTGTCTGCTGTAGCCTCACAGTCAAGGCACATATGAGAAAGGAATCAATGAACAACTAAGGTGTCTCAATGAAAAATTAATGATTGATGCCTCTCATTCCTCTCCATTCCTGTCTGTCTGTTCCTATCTATCCTCTCTGACTCTCTCTCTGTCTCTGTAAAAAAAAAAAAAAGCAATAAAAACCAACAGGTGACTTTTTAAAATAAATCAATAAGCTTCTAGCCAGGCTAAGAAAAAAGAGAGAGAGAAGATACAAACCTTTAATATCAAAAATGAATGAGGGGGCATTACTACAGATCTCATGGAAATTAAAAGAATAATACATAAATATAAACAACTCTATACCCACAAATTTGATAACCTAGATGAAACAGACCAATTTCTTGAAAGACATAATGTGCCAAAACTCACACTGGAAAAAAAGATATTATCTCTGTTAAAGAATATGCCTATGTCTATTAAAAAATTGAACCAATAATTAAAATCCTTCCAAAATTGAAAGCACCATGCCCATATGGGTTCACTGGTGAATTCTACCAAACATTTATGGAAGAAATATGCCAATTCTCTATAAACTATTTTAAAAATTGGAGGAAAGGGAGTACTTTCTAGCTCATTCTATAAGACCAGCATTATGCTAATACCAAAACCAGACCAAAACATTACCAAAAATTTTAGAAAGACCAATATTTCTCATGAACATAATGCAGAAATCCTTAAAAATATATTAATAAACTGAATTCAGCAATGAATTAAAAAATTTTACACCACAACCAAGTAGGATTAAATGATTTGACAGTTATAGGACTTAGGTCCCATTTTTTTACTGGTCATTATCAGCATCTAAAGACCATCTGCAATTCCTTTGGGCTTTCTCACATGTGACAACTTACTTCTTGAAACCCACAGGGGAATCTTTTCATTTCAAATTCTACACAAGGAAAATTTTTTAATTAACTAAAACTAATTAACTAATTGATTAATTCATTGATTAAATTAATTTAGTATTTAATTAATCATTGAAGTCACATCTCATTACCTTTGTTAAATTCTATTAGAAGCAAGTCCCAGGTCCCATCCAAAATCAGAAAGAGGAGATTGTCCTGGGTGTTACACTAGTGGGAAGAAATACCAGTTCACTTTATCTCTGCTTCTCTTTGACTTCTGAGTGGAGGTCCTAACCAAAGCAATAAAAAAAGATTTAAAAATAAATAAATAAAAGGTATAGGGATTGAAAAAATAAAAATAATACCAACTTATTCAAGAACACATTTATATTTAAAACTTAAAGCAACAATAAATGTTATTGGATGTAATAAGAGATTTAAGTAAGGGTACCAAATACAAAATTATATATAAAAAATCAACGTTGTTTCTTTATACCAGCAGCTAACTGTTAGTAAACATTAGTTTAAAATGAAAATTTATAGAAGTAGCATAAAATAAGTTGTTTATAAAAGAAATCTAAGGAATGGTGTACTATATGGGAAACTACATGGCATAAATTAAAAACCTACTGGAAAACACTAAAGAAAACTGAAGTAAGTAAAATAATTAATATACTATGTTCATAGATAGGAGATCCAATATGGTAATGATGTAAGTTATCCCAAGTAATCTGTAAAATCAATAAAACAGCTAAAAAATCAATACATTTGTATATGTGTGCATATATATAAATCTCTGATATGTAGTTACATTTCTTAAATTAATATCCCCTTAAGAAAAAGATGAGAATAATCAAGACAATTTTTAAGAACAAGATAAGGACATTATTCTAGTTAATATCAAGGCTTCATGTAAAGTTATACAGTGATACCTTGAGATACAAGTTTAATTCATTCTGTAACTGAGCTCATAAGTCAGTTAACTCATATATCAAATTTCTCCCATTTAAAATAACTGAAGTAGATTTAATCCATTCCAGCCCTGTGAAACATCCCCAAGTCATCCTAAATTATGAAAGAAGACATGTTTTTAATTAAGAAACACACATGTATACTTTACCAATGCATAACAAAATATATGAAATAAAAGAAAAAAGTGTTATTTAGTACTGTATTCTTACCTGGGAGACAGACGAGTGTGGCTAATGAAGGTAAATGGCTGAAAAGGAGGGAGGGATGAAGAAATGCAGGCACTGTAGACACGTAAACTAAAACTGCACTTTCTTAACACTAAATGTAATCTAAAACTGCATTTTATTTACTTTAAACAAAACTAAAACTGCACTTTCTTTACTTAAAATGAAACCACAAAAACTTAATTGTAAAAAAATGCACTTTCTTAACTTTAAACTTAACCTAAAGGTTAACATTACATATTTTTTATTTAATCATTACCTGTTTTTCCCTTTTGGGCTGTACTTTCAGCACTTTCACTTGCAGGACTTTTGAATAAAAATCTATCTAAAGAGGTTTGCTTTTGCCTGCCTTTTAAAATGTTACGGAAAAAAAAATGTTACGGAAATGTGACAAACAAGTATCATTAAAAAGTACTGAAGTGGGTGATGTCAGAGAAATGGTGCCGTGAAGAGCACTTCCGATACCTCTCCCCAAAATTTCAAGTTCTTCAACCAGTGACAGAAAAATCTATCCTTGGAGCATCTGGAAGCCCCACACACTGAACACAAAGGTATGATCGAGCAAAAAATTGACTAAATATATAATCAACCCTGTAGGAAATAAGACAGAGAAGGGAACACTCTGCCTTCCTCACTAACCTGAGCAAAGGCTGGTTTCACTTGGAACTGAAAAAAGTGAGGGTGGAGGGCGTGGAGGGAGCCGGGCTGCAGCACAGATGTCCAAGCCAAGGAAAGAGTGTGCCTACAGCAACTCAGCTTACACGAGCTAACTGCCCACGTGGACCCAGAAAAAGGCAGGCGAGCAACGGCCACCATTAGCCCCGATATCCTGGTCAGCAAGTGCGAATAGTGTGAGAGAGGTTCCTCCTAGCACCTCGGGAGTGGGTGCCCATATTCCTGAACAGAGGTGCAGGGTCAGAGGCCTCTGGGTGGGCTGTAACTAGAGTCATGGTGTGGTCCCTGCACCCTGAACAGCGGCACAAGCAAAGTGCTCAAAAGCGAACTTCCTAAGCCCGAACGTCTCCAGGCGGGTGGGGTGCCTCACCTAGACATTCAAGCTCACATCTGGGGAAGAAAAAATTACAAAAGCACTAGGAGGAGGGGCATGCAAGCAGCTTGCAGTCTGTCTCGGGAGCAGATCTGCAGATCCAATTGCTGAAATTAGCTTAACCCACAGTCTGCTCACCTCCCAACTGACTTATGCAGCTCTGACTGACAAGATCTCTCTCAGTTCAGCAATCTAAGACAAGAGGCGTGATATTTTTTAGTGCCTCTTGCTATGCACGTAGGGGTGGGGCAACTTCCTGTCAGCCGATACACGATGAAAAACACATTCCCATGGAACAAACCTCAGAGAACACTGCAGAAGTTAGACAGGCTAGGCTGTAGGCTTTTTAACAAGGAAGAAGCCTGCAGAAAGCAATACCACAGAACACTAAGGTAAATTTAACTAGATATACATGGGGAACTGAACAGAAGTCAACACACACCCCTACCTGATTAAGCTGGTGGCTCCAATTGGCAGAGCTTTCATACTCAGGGCTATATATAAAAAAGAAAGACTTGGCAGCTTTAAAGACCTGTTCTGCAGGCAGCAACTAGGGCATCCTCTTCCCAGCCAAAACAGGTTACAAAGTGCAAAAAGCCTGGGGAGAGTGGTCCCACAGAGTGCTGAGGCATACTGGACACACCTGGAGGATCATAGAAAGGCACCTTGAGAGCAATTGTCCCCCAGCCCTGCCTGATTTTATGTTGGTGGCACTAACTGACAGAGCCTTACCCAGAGCCCTACACTGAGCAGGGATAGAGTGAGGATTTGCCAGCTCTTTGAGCCTCTTACTCTCCAGGCAGAGGCAGCGGCAACCTCATAGCTGGATCATCAGGCTGATAATTCAGGAAGGAGAGACTAGGAGAGAGGCTCTGGGAAAACGACTCTATCATTGTTGGAGCCTGCAAATGCTAACGAGCCCCGACTACCAACAAGACTGAAGCCTAATATATGACATCGCCATAGAGACTCATCAAATGCAAATCTCTACCTAAGAGTGCCACAGGGGCAGAGCCTGAGGTACAGAGCCACCAACCAGGAAGAGGGAGAGGAAAGAAAAAGGAAGAAGATAACCTCTCAAAATCAAGAAAAATCCACAGACTTTATAACTTTTTCCACTTTTTTTGTTTCTTTAATCTTCGTCTTTATTTTTTTCTTCCACCTTAGTCTTTTTATTCTCTGCCCATTTAATTCTTTTCTCTTCTTGAACTACATTATCCATAAGTGTTACATTTCCCATTTTCTATCTTTTCTTCTTCCTTTCTCTCTATGAAGTTTACACTCCAAAACTCTCAACTCTCTCTCTCTCTTTTATTTTCTCTTTTTTTTGTTTTTCTTCTTTTCTTTTTTCCCATTTTTATCTCTCCCTCTCTATTAGTTTCTTCTTTTCTCCTTTTTTTTCCTCTCATTCAATCCTCAATCATGAACAAATTAAATAATTAAAATATTTGGGACTCAAATATTTTCTTTGTGGCATTTTGAGTGCTTTTTACTTTGCTTTTTAACTCATTAGCATTCCCCCCAACCCCAGCTGTCCATTTTATCTAGTTTTTGTTTCACTTAATACAATAGTATTTTTTTCTTTTTTCTGTTTTCCTCTTATCCCTCTCATTATATCCTCAGTCAACCATCACTTACGAGCAAATCATTTTATTCTTAATCCAAATTTTTTCCTTTTTTGCATTTTGTGGGTCCCTACCTCCTTTTTTGCCCCTTATCACTTCTCCGCAATTCAGGCCCTCTGTTATATGTAATTTTTGTTCCATTTAGCACAATATGAACTGTTCACAGTTCATCATGGTATTTTCTCAAGGAGGAAGGAAAAAGAGGAAAAAAATAATAATTTTTTTTTTTTAACTTCTTATTCTCTATTAATTCTCATTAGTGCTATTAACAAAACCACCCTCAGATGCTATTATGGAAAAGGAAATCAAATATTATGAATACAAAAGACAGAGATGTAGCACAGATAGATGAGGAAAAATCTATGGAGAAAAAATTTAATATATTGGAAACCTTGGGGCTAAATGACAGAGGATTTAAAATAGAAATTCTAAAAATACCCAGAGATATACAAGAAAACACAGAAAGGCAATTTAGGGAGTTCAAAAAACAACTCAACAAACACAAAGAATATATTACCAAGGAAATTGAAACTATAAAAACAAATCAAACAGAGATGAAAAACTCAATTCATAAACTGAAAATTGAGGTAACAAGCTTAGCTAATAGAACAGGCCAGATAGAAGGTAAGATTAGTCACATAGAAGACAAGTAACTTGAGGCACAACAGAGAGGAGAGAGAAACTCAAAAAATTTTTTAAAAATGAGAAAGCCCTACAGGAATTGTCTGAATCCATCAAAAAGAATAACATAAAAATAATAGGTATATCAGAGGGAGAAGAGAGAGAAAATGGAATGGAGAACATATTCAAACAAATAATAGAGGAGAACTTCCCAAGCCTGTGGAAAGAACTAAAGCCTCAAATTCAAAAAGCAAACAGAACACCGAGTTTTTTTAACCCCAAAAAACCTACTCCAAGGCACATAAGAATGAAATTGGCACAAACTAATGACAAAGAAAAAATCCTAAGGCAGCCAGGGGAAAAAAATACAACATAAAAAGAAAGGCCTAATAGATTATCATTGAATTTCTCAGCAGAAACTCTACAAGCTAGAAGAGATTGGACCACAATATTTAAAGTTCTGACAGAGAGGAACTTTCAGCCAAGAATACTATACCCATCAAAGCTATCCTTCAAATACAAAGGAGAAATAAAAACATTTACAGATACAGAAAAGATGAGGAAATTTATCATCAGAAAACCCCCACTCCAGGAAATACTAAAGGGGGTTTGCCAACCAGATACAAACAACAAAACAAAACAAAACCACAAGTAAAAGCTCCACAAAGAGCACAATAAAACCAAATTTAAACTGCGACAACAAAAACAAAAAAAAAGGGGGGGGAGAGGATGGAGATTAACAGTAGCAAAGGATGATGGAGTGCAGAAGCACTCATAAGATAGTGTACTACAATGAACATGGTAGGTATCCTTTCCATTACTTAAGGTTAACCACCCCTGAAAAAACCACCACGGAAACACATGATTTAAAAAAGGTAGCAACAGGCCCTGGCCGGTTGGCTCAGCGGTAGAGCGTCGGCCTAGCGTGCGGAGGACCTGGGTTCGATTCCCGGCCAGGGCACATAGGAGAAGCACCCATTTGCTTCTCCACCCCTCCGCCGCGCCTTCCTCTCTGTCTCTCTCTTCCCCTCCTGCAGCCAAGGTTCCATTGGAGCAAAGATGGCCCAGGCGCTGGGGATGGCTCTGTGGCCTCTGCCTCAGGCGCTAGAGTGGCTCTGGTCGCAACATGGAGATGCCCAGGATGGGCAGAGCATCGCCCCCTGGTGGGCAGAGCTTCGCCCCTGGTGGGCGTGCCGGGTGGATCCCGGTCGGGCGCATGCGGGAGTCTGTCTTACTGTCTCTCCCTGTTTCCAGCTTCAGAAAAATGCAAAAAAAAAAAAAAAAAAAAAAAAAAAAAGGTAGCAACAGAGGAAAGAGGTATGGATTACAAACAAACAAAAACAAATAATAAAAAAGAAGGAGAAGAATCAAACAGGATACAAAACTAACAGAAAGCAATTTATAAAATGGCAATAGAGAACCCACATGTATCAATAATTACACTAAATGTAACTGGATTAAACTCACCAATAAAAAGACACAGAGTAGCAGAATGGATTAAAAAAGAAAATCCAACTGTATGCTGCCTACAAGAAACGCATCTAAGTAACAAGGATAAAAATAAATTCAAAGTGAAAGGCTGGAAAACAATACTCCAAGCAAATAACATCCAAAAAAAAGCAGGTGTAGCAATACTCATATCTAATAATGCTGACTACAAGACAGCAAAAGTAATTAGGGACAAACATGGTCATTTTATAATGATTAAGGGGACACTGAATCAAGAAAATATAACAATTCTTAATATATATGCACCAAACTAAGGAGCACCAAAATATATAAGACAGCTACTTATTGACCTTAAAACAAAAACTGACAAAAATAAAATTACACTTGGAGACCTCAATATACTGCTGATGGCTTTAGATCATTCATCTAAACAGAAAATCAATAAAGATATATTGGCCTTAAATGAAACACTAGAGCAATTGAATATGATAGATATCTACAGGACATTTCATCCCAAAGCGACAGAGTATACATTTTTCTCTAGTGTACATGGAACATTCTCAAGAATTGACCATATGTTGGGCCACAAAAACAATATCAGCAAATTCAGAAAAATTGAAATTGTACCAAGCATATTTTCTGATCATAAAGCCTTGAAACTAGAATTCAACTGAAAAAAAGGGGGGAAAAACACAAAAATGTAAAAACTAAACAACATACTTTTAAAAAATGAATGGGTCAAAGAAGAAATAAGTGCAGAGAACAAAAGATATATACAAACAAATGAAAATGACAACACGACATATCAGAATCTCTGGGATGCAGCAAAAGCAGTAATAGGATGGAAGTTCATACCACTTCTGGCCTATGTGAACAAACAAGAGAGAGCCCAAGTAAACCACTTAACTTCACAACTTAAGGAACTAGAAAAAGAAGAACAAAGACAACCCAAAACCAAACGAAGAAAGGAAATAATGAAAATCAGAGCAGAAATAAATGAAATAAAGAACAGAAAAACTATAGAAAAAATCAATAGAACAAGGAGCTGGTTCTTTGAAAAGATCAACAAAATTGACAAACCCTTGGCAAGGTTCACCAAGGATAAAAGAGAAAGGACTCACATAAACAAAAACCAAAATGGAAGAGGAGAAATCACCACAAACATCATAGGTATACAAAGAATTATTGTAGAATACTATGAAAAATATGCCACTAAATTCAACAATCTAGAAGAAATGGATAAATTCCTAGAACAATACAACCTTCCTAGAGTGAGTCATGAAGAAGCAGAAAGTCTAAATAGGCCCTGGCTGGTTGGCTCATTGGTAGAGCATCGGCCTGTCATGCGGAAGTCCTGGGTTCGATTCCTGGCCAGGGCACACAGGAGAGGTGCCAATCTACTTCTCCACCCCTCCCATTCTCCTTCCTCTCTGTCTCTCTCTTCCCATCCCGCAGCTGAGGCTCCATTGGAGCAAAAGATGGCCTGGGTGCTAGGGATGGCTCCATGGCCTCTGCCTCAGGCGCTAGAGTGGCTCTGGTCACAACAGAGCAACGCCCTGGATGGGCAGAGCATAGCCCCCTGGTGGGCCTGCCGGGTGGATCCTGGTCAAGCACATGCTGGAGTCTGTCTGACTGCCTCCCCATTTCCAGCTTCAGAAAAATACAAAAAGAAAAAGAAAAAAAAAAGAAAGTCTAACTAGACCAATTAGCAGGGAGGAAATAGAAAAAATTATAAAAAACCTCCCCAAAAATAAAACTCCAGGCCCAGACGGTTATACTAGTGGATTCTATCAAACATTCAAAGAAGACTTGGTTCCTATTCTACTCAGTCTTCCAAAAAATTGAAGAAGAAGCAATACTTCCAAACACATTTTATGAGTTCAACATAACCCTCATAACGAAACCTGGCAAGGACGGCACAAAAAAGGAGAACTACAGACCAATATCTCTAATGAATACAGATGCTAAAATACTAAACAAAATACTAGCAAATCGAATAAAACAACATATTAAAAAAAATAATACATCATGATCATATGGGATTCATCCCAAAATATGAAGAATGGTTCAACATACGTAAAACAGTTAATGTAATACACCATATCAACAAAACAAAGAACAAAAACCACATGATATTATCAATAGATGCAGAAAAGGTATTTGATAAAATACAACACAACTTTATGTTTAAGACACTCAACAAAATGAGTATTGAAGGAAAATATCTCAACATGATAAAGGCCATATATGATAAACCATCAGCTAACATCATATTAAATGGCATAAAACTGAGGACTTTCCCCCTTAAATCAGGAACAAAACAGGGTTGTCTACTCTCTCCACTCTTATTTAACGTGGTGCTAGAAGTTCTAGCCAGAGCAATCAGACTAGATAAAGAAATAAAAGGCATTCATATCAAAAAAGGAGAAATAAAGGTTTCACTTTTTGCAGATGATATAATCCTATACATCAAAAACCCCAAAGACTCCACAAAAAGATTATTAGAAAAAATAAACCAATACAGTACGGTCACAGGATACAAAATTAATATACAGAAGTCCATAGTCTTTCTATATGCCAACAACAAAACATTAGAAAACAAACTCAAAAAAATAATCCCCTTCACGATTGCAACAACAACAAAAAAAATACCTAGGAATAAACTTAACAAAGAATGTAAAGGACCTATACAACAAAAACTACAAAGCATTGTTAAGGGAAATCTAAAAAGATACAATGAGATGGAAAAATATTTCTTATTCTTGGATAGGAAGAATAAATATAATAAAAATGGCCATATTACCCAAAGCAATATATAAATTTAATACAATTCCCATCAAAATTCCAATGACATTTTTTAAAGAAATGGAACAAAAAATCATCAGATTTATATGGAACTATAAAAAACCCCGAATAGCCAAAGCAATCCTAAGGAAAAAGAATGCAGCTGGGGTCATTACAATGCCTGACTTGAAACTATATTATAGAGCCATAAGATCAAAACAGCACGCTATTGGCAGAAAAATAGACACTCAGACCAGTGGAACAGAATAGAAAATCCAGAAATAAAACCACATATATATGGTCAAATAATTTTTTATAAAGGGGCCAACAACACACAATGGAGAAAAGAAAGCCTCTTCAACAAATGGTGCTGGGAAAACTGGAAAGCCACATGCAAAATAATGAAACTCGACTACAGTTTATCCCTTTGTACTAAAATTAATTCAAAATGGATGAAAGACCTAAATATAAGTCCTGAAACAATAAAATACATAGAAGAAGACATAGGTACTAAACTCATAGACCTTGGTTTTAAAGAGCATTTTATGAATTTGACTCGAAAGGCAAGAGAAGTGAAGGCAAAGATAAATGAATGGTACTACATCAGACTAAGAAGTTTTTGCTCAGCAAGAGAAACTGACAACAAAATAAACAGACAACCAACTAAATGAGAAATCATATTTTCAAACAACAGCTCAGATAAGGGCCTGATATCCAAAATATACAAAGAACTCATAAAACTCAACAACGAACAAACAAACAACCCAATAAAAAAATGGGAAAAGGACATGAACAGACACTTCTCCCAGGAAGAAATACAAATGACCAACAGATATATGAAAAGATGCTCATCTTTATTAGTTATTAGTAAAATGCAAATCAAAACTGCAATGAGATACCACCTCACACATGTTAGATTAGCTATTATCAACAAGACAGGTAATAGCAAGTGTTGGAGAGGCTGTGGAGAAAAAGGAACCCTCATTCACTGTTGGTGGGAATGTAAAGTAGTAAAACCATTATGGAAGAAAGTAAGGTGGTTCCTCAAAAAACTGCAAATAGAACTACCTTATGACCCAGCAATCCCTCTACTGGGTATATAGCCCCAATTCTCAGAAACATTGATATGGAAAGGCACATGTAGCCCCATGTTCATTGCAGCATTGTTCACAGTGGCCAAGACATGGAAACAATCAAAAAGCCTTTCAATGGATGACTGGATAAAGATGTGGCACATATACACTATGGAATACTACTCCGCCATAAAAATGATAACATCGGATCATTTACAACAAAATGGTTGGATCTTGATAACATCATACAGAGTGAAATAAGTAAATCAGAAACAACTAAGAACTGCATGATTCTATACATAGGTGGGACATGAAAACGAGACTAAGAGACATGGACAAGAGTGTGGTGGTTGGGGGTGAGGAGGGGGAGGAAGGGGGTAAGGGGGAGGGGGAAGGGCACAAAGAAAACTAGATAGAAGGTGACAGAGGACAATCTGACTTTGGGTGATGGGTATGCAACATAATTGAATGACAAGATAACCTGGAGATATTTTCTTTGAACATATGTACCCTGATTTATTGATGTCACCCCATTAAAATTAATAAAAATTTATTTAAAAAAATGCTGAAGTACGACCAGTTGAAACTTTTTCTTGGTGTTTCTTTTTAAAGAAACTTGAAAGCTTCTCCCACATTGCCAGCATGTCTTTAATTTCACTTGTAGAAATCATTTCCTCTGACCATACCTCCTCCTCACTACTAATCTCTTGCAGAAGCTCCTATTTTTCATTATCTGTAGCTCCTTCACTCCTCAGTTGAGAGTTCTTCCTCATGTTCCTCGATGAGCTCATTTACATCACCCTCATCTACCTCCAGACCCATTGACTTTCCGAGGGACACAATCTCCTCCAATCGTTCTACCTCAGTCTCGGTCTCTGGTTCGAATCCTTCGAAGTCCCTTTCTGCAACATCAGCCCATTACTTTTCCATGCCAAGTTCAAGGTTCTTCTTGTAACCTCTTGACATGCCAAATCAATAATGCGTAAACATATCACAATGTTGTAGTGATCTTTCCAAAACTCTTAAAGAGTTAGAATTGTATTCTCAGTTACCTCAAAGCAGCAGCAAAACAGTGCTTTGTGTAAAGCTTTTTAAAGTTGTAAATAACCTGCTGATCCACAGGTTGCAAGATTGAAGTGTTGGGTGGGAGGGAGAAGACTTTCATGAATTTGAACTCATCGAGAATGTCATCTTCAAGACCAGGTGGGTGGGCTGGAGCAGTATCAAGGATTAGTAATGCTTTCATTGGGAGTTTATTTTCTTGAAGATATTTCTTCATTGCAGGACCAAAGATGAGATTTACCCATTCAATAAAAAACAGCCATGAAACCCATGCCCTAGCATTGGTGTGCCATATAACTTGCAGTTTTTCTTTAAGAATCTGGTGAGTCTTAAAGGCTTGATGATTTTCAGAATGATACACTAGCAGTGGCTTTACTTTACAGTCACCACTAGCATTTGCACATAATGCAAGAGACAGACAGTCCTTCATGGGTTTATGGCCTGGCAACTTCTTCTCCTCTGCAGTGATGAAAGTCCTCCAGGACATTTTTTCCAAAACAATCCTGTTTTGTCACAGTTGAACACTTCTTGGTGAATGTAGCCTTCCTTTGCGATAAGCGTAACAAAACATGCGATGTAATCCTCAGCTGCCTTAATGTCAGCACTCACAGTTTCACCATGCCTCACCACCGAGTGGATGCCAGATCTCTTCTTGAAATTTTCAAACCAGCCGTGACTTGCCTTAAGCGTATCTTCTGCTGCCTCTTTAGGGGTTGATAGTTCTTTCTTCTTCAAGTCGCCGTACATAATACGTGCCTTTTTGCACATTATACCCTCCGTCACTGTATCCCCTGCCAGCTCTTTCTCTTTCACCCACACCAACAGAAGCTTCTCCATTTCTTCATGGATATTTGTCCTTAATTGGGACAGAATTGTAGTTCCTTTCACTGGATTTGCGCTTTTGATGGCATCCTTTTGTTTAAGGATGGTACAAATTGTAGATATATTGAGGTCGTACAGCTTTGCCAGTTCCATCACTCGTATACCATGCTCATGGTTTTCTATTATATCTTGTTTTACTTCTATCGACATCATTCTCTTCTTCTTCTCACCACTGTACTTTACACTCACTTTCTTCTGCCCCATGATAGCACACAAAAGAAGTTAGTAAAAAATGCAAAAATAACACAAAGACGAGTACAGCACACAAGATTTGACTTGATTCTGTGGGTAACACTTGAGAATAAACAAGATGCTGGTGTTGTGTTGCTGATACCAGACCCGTGTGCCAACGCGCCAACTAGTGGCAGCTTCCTGAATCTCAATTTGTATCTCAGAATTTTGCTCAGATCTCAAACAAAAATACGAACCGAGTTGTAGCTTGTATCATAAAAAATTGTATGTTGGTCTGCTCGTATCTCAAGGTACCATTGTATTAATGTTACTTTGTTATATTTATGTTATTATAAAATTATATTTATAAATTTGCTTTTTTTAATGTAAAGTTATTTTTATAAATTAAGTATGTTTTTGGTATGAAAATAGACACAACAAATGACCAGAACAGAAAACCTTGAAAATATCTATAAATATTTGAATGTGGCTCATTAGAGTTGGGCAAATAGTTTATTTGTAAGGGGTAAAAATATATAAAACTATACTCTTACCACATGCAGTATACAAAAGTAAAGTCTGGCTCTAATAAGTGGTGAACCTAAACCTAAATGTCGAATGTATTTTTTTTAACTTTTATAAAAAATAATATAATGTCTTTCTGACCTTAGAGTCATATGAAAAAATTTTTAACTAAAATTATAAACTGCCCTGGCCAGTTGGCTCAGTGGTAGAGCATCAGCCTGGCGTGCAGGAGTCCCAGGTTCGATTCCCGGCCAGGGCACATAGGAGAAGCACCCATCTGCTTCTCCACCTTTCCCCCTCTCCTTTCTCTCTGTCTCTCCCCCTCCTTCAGCCAAGCCCCATTGGAGGAAAGTTGGCCCGGACGCTGAGGATGTCTCTGTGGCCTCTGCCTCAGGCGCTAGAATGGCTCTGGTTGCAACAGATCAATGCCCCAGAAGGGCAGAGCATCACCCCCTGGTGGGCATGCCGGATGGATCCTGGTCAGGCGCATGCGGGAGTCTGTCTGACTGCCTCCCCGTTTCCAACTTCAGAAAATACTAAATAAATAAATAAATAAATAAATAAATAAATAAATAAAATTGCAAACTTTTTACAAAAAAGATACTGTAAGCAAAATTAAAGGATGGTATTTGTGACAAGGAATTGCTTCCTGATAGTTTGGGGTGGAGCCAGAGAGTAGAACTGACAAATGTGGAGACAAATTGGTTACAAGGAAAAAGGTTAAGTAAAAAAATCAATCTCAATTTTCTTAATGAGTCAATTCAGATTTGTTCCTCCCATACCTGCAATCTTTCTATTGTAGAGCTATTTGCTGTATGATAATATCATTGTTTGCTTATAAGTCTGTTTCCCTCATTAAAGTAAGCTCCTGTGAATCCAAGACCCAAGGTTTTGAATCCACAGCCTCAATTATAAAGTGGCCACAGAACAATTCTGGCACCTGAGTTTCCCCCTGGCTCAACCATTGTTGGCTGTGAGAACTTGGGCATGTTATTTTATTTTGTTGTTCCAGGTTTTTTCACTTGTATGATGATGAAAATAATAGAAATAATAGAGCCTGCCTCAATGGCTATTATCAGTATCAAATAAGTTCAGATATTTAAAGCCTTTAGAACAAAACCTGCCCTGTAGCTAGAACTACACTAGCAGTTATTGAGTGAATTAGCTATATGTGTAATATAAGCACACTTTTCTTTATGTCTCCCTGTTGGAACTCAAACTGTACATTTTCGTTGCTTTTCACCCACAGCTTAAAACAAATTAGTAACTGAAAAATGTCTTTTCTTTCTCTCATTCCAGAAATCACAACTATGATACAATAAATCAAAGATTTTCAGAGTTTTGAGGGAGAAGTAATTGAAAGTGGGAATGGTACCTAGATTCAGTCAAACTGCAAGGTAAGGGCACAGTACTCCAGGTTGCCAGTGCTACCAAAAATTTCTGACTTCAAAGGCAAGGAGTTAGGGTCCAACTACAAAGTTAGAGGGAGGAGTCCATAAAAGACAACTCTTATTATGAAACCAATGAAGTTCAAGTGTTTTCAAAAACCACCCTCAGATTTCATAACTTAGTAGAAAGACTCACAAACTCAATGAAAGCTATTATATTCACAGTTACATGTATTACAGGAAAAGAATAAATCAAAATCAACCAAAGAGGTATGTAGAACAGAGTCTAAGAGACCCCCAAACTTAAAATTTCTATTGTTCTCAAGATGTATTACCTTCCCAGCATTGATATATATGTAACAATATGCAGGGGGTACTGCCACCCCAGGAAATTCACCTAAGCTTCTGTATCCAGAATTGCATTGAGGCCTCTTTGCACAGGCATGACTGATTGATTGATTGCCCTCAGTTTATAGGTCCACTGATTTCAAGTGATTCAAAGCCCCAACTATAAATCATAAAGTTGACCTTTTTGGTGTGGCCAGGCCCCATCCTCAGACTTTTAAGTGTGGCCAGGTAAAAGAAGAGAAAAAGGAAGAAGAAGAAGAAGGATGGGAAGAGAGAGGAAAGGAGAGAAGAGGACAAGACAGGAAGCTTTTCTTTGAAAAATGATTAATTTCCCAAGCTTGTGACCAAACAGTAATAAATGTCATTTGTTTTGCCTTCCATAATAGAGAGATTGTATGGTTCTTAAACTCTACAATTACCCTATAAGATATTTCAAACTTTGTAGATGAGAAAATTGAGATTCATAAAAGCTAAGTAAATGACCATAAGTCTCTTAAGATAGAGAAAAAGACATGAAAAGACCAGAAACCCAGTCTTTTGACCCCACATTCCTATTTTTCCCATTAAAGTTTACATGCTCTGTTTTCCACATTTAGATCATTATTCTTCATTTTACTCCAGTTGAAAATTTTAGACTTTTCTTAACATGTTCAGAACAGTCTTTTATCTACTCTATATGTTAAGTTCTTAGGCTTCTCATAAAGTTTTTTGATAAATTAAAGAGATGCGTAAAGCAACTTTGGAACCTGAAAACAATAACCATGGGCTAAAATTTATTGTAAAAGAAATATGTCAATTCTTTGCTTTTTTTTTGGAATGTTTGTCATAATAAATCAGTCATTTGTTTCTTATATCCTTTTTTCCAAGACCTTCTTATTTCCGTATCCCCACCCTACCATCCTCAATCTCTAGTGATAAAAATAGCACATTTGTCAGAGTTAACAAGAATTTTTCTGACAAGCCTCATTGCATGCAAACAAATGGTTAATGGGTTTGGATATGATAATGGACTGGTGAGAGGCAAGATGAGCCTGGTACAAAACATTTTGAACTCACTTTAGACTCTGTCATGTATCTGATTCATATGATTGTGCTCTTTGCCAATTGCTTCAATAAAAGTTTCACAATTAGTAGCTCTTTATCTAATTCTTATAGAACATTATTGGGGAAAAAGTAATCAACACAGAATAAAACTAACACTGACTAAACCTATGTGCTATAAAATGAAAAATTAAATAATTAAAATTGAGAAATAGGCTTGGTAAAATTGTCTTAAAACAAAATCAATACTATGTAAAATTGCACATGATTTAAAATGCTTGTTAGCTGAAAGTGAATGGAAGAATCAAATCTTTACATTTATAGAATTTGAACTGAGGAATAAAATTGGTAGAAAAAATTCTACAAAAAAAACCTCATAATGACAAAATGTACAAGTAGGTAAAAGTTGACTCAAAATATATTAATAAAACCAGAAAATTAATTGATCCTAATGGTAATCTTTATAGTCAAATAAAAAATAAAAATGGTTTAACTTTATAAATAATTGAGTTGATTTAACAAAGATTGATCTTAGAAAGCTTTCCAAGAAAAACATCAATTTTGGTATAATTCTTTAAAAAATATTTGTGTTTTTAAACATGAATAAAATATTAGATCAATAGTAAGTATGAAATAGTGGGGTTAAAATATTATTTGCTCTTTTGTTTTCTCTGTGAAACTAATATAAAATTACACAATCATTAACTTTACCAAATTCAAGAAGTTGCAGTTGAGAATAAGATCAATATCTATAAAAAGGTTGCCAATGCAAATGATAATTTGAATTTGGTTCACATAACTCTGAAATGTAGAAAAAGGTGTCTAGTTTACACTTGCAGGTCCTGCTTGAACTTACCTTGGACCTGGGGACATTAAAGTAGAGAAGAGCAGACAGTAAGTTAAATGGTTGGAGTCTTCTTTACTTCACAAATTCTTAAAATGACCTACAAAGCCTCACCTTCTATTAATTCATTTCTTTCCCCACAAACCTTTTCAACAACTTATGGGAGGAGAATAAAAGGGAACAGGAAAATGTATTGAGTAATTTTTTATCTAATTCATAAATAAACCAACATCAATTTGACTGATATTGAGACTCGGTTTAATATGTGGGCATCTGCAAGTTATTAGAACTAAGTTCACACCCTGAAACTCAGAAAAATTCAATCTTGCTCTTGCTATGCTCACATCACCATCATTACCATCCCATTCAAACAAAACTAAATTTTAACACATACTAATCAGGATCCTGCCTCTGAACTCCACCATTATGGTTGAGGCAACCACCTGCTACCAGGTCAACCTGCATGGACCACTGAAATGACTGTTTTCAGGCGCCAAGGACCTGAGGAAGATCTTATTTTTGTTCTGGTCACTTCTGTTTGTCTGGGCTACCACCATAATCTTCAGGTAGTATCTTTATTCTATACAACCAAATTTCTATTATTTATTCTTGGGTTGTACTCCAATCCAGGCACCCATCCCAACCCAGTGGATGTGTCTGATTCAAAGTCCAAATCCTCCCTAACTATTGCATTCCTGCTCTTTCTCAGTCCAGACATAACAAGATGAGCCACAGGCTGGGCTGTTTCTCATAATAGCATTCACTGTCAAGCCATTCTAAGTCAGACAGGCAGTGGTCCAACAGGCTCAGATGGATACATAGTGATCTAGAAATCCCTGTGTAGTTCCTGTCAGGGATCTCTGAATTAAGTTCAGGATAAGAGGAAACTACAGATTACATGTGTTGAAGAGGTCAGTCAACAAATTCTAACTAAGAGCCCACTGTGTTCATACAATGCCTCAGTGCCAAACCTTTCTTCTTTAAAAACAATACAAAACTCTTCTTTTCTGTCCTCCACACTCTTAACCCCAGCTATTCCTTCAGATTCATGACCACTGTTTTCTCACTGAATTCTATTTAAATGTCTTAGCCCCAATTTACCTGACAATGCTAAACCCACAACTTGTTCTGTAGAGCTAGCTTTCCAAAGTATTCTTGAGTTTCACAATTAATAGACATGTTACAAAACAAAAATAAAACAGAACATCAAACTGGGTTGATGCCATCTCACAGATCTTCTTTTCTTTGACCAGAAGCGTAGATTTGTGACATGAGCAGCTGCTCTAAAACCAAACAAATGACAGGACTCAGCTCAGAGTTTGATCCTATCCAGGGGCTGAATTATGTTTGCTTTGAGGTTTTGTGAAAGGTCATGAGGCCTAACAAAGTTCAGATGAAACTTGGCTGTTTCTCCATTAGGCTCCAGCTCAGAACTTGTGGCGTTTCATGTGGTTTGGACTTTCAAACACAGTGCTTTGCGCAGTGCTAATAAATGATTCTTTCTCAGCATGGAAAGCAGTTAAACATATTGCCTCTTGGGTTTTGGTCTTAGAGTCAGTATTTATTTATTAGGAGCCAAGAGAAGGGCTAAATGGCTTAGAAGAGGGATCACACATAATGAGGTGGGTGAATTTGCTGAAGATACCGCAGTTTGGATGACTAGAGGCCTAGAAAGCAAGAGAGGAACTCCTAAAGAACCAATAAAATTAGGCTACTATGAAACTTGCCATTGAATGAAATTTAGCACTGACCTACAAGCAACAAGTTAGAACTGCTTGCAAAACCCCAGGGAAGGCCACATGAAAGGACTCAGCACCATGTGTCTTCCGCCTGCGCTGGCCACTCTGAAGGAGTCCCATGAGCTTTACAGTACATGTAATTCTTGAAGCTTCCTTTATAAGCAAGTATCTCCCAGGCAGTCAACTTGAATTTTTCTGACTCACATTGGGAATGGAGTTGAAAGACTACATCAAAATGAGTTTCCCTCGAGCTATTCTGTTCCCTTTTAAGAAAGTGGGTATGTTAATCTGCTCAGGCAGCTATAACAGAGTACCACAGACTGGGTGGTTTACACAGTAGAAATTTATTTTTTCATAATCTAGAGGCTAAAAGTCCAAGATCAAAGTGTTTATAAACAGGGTTAGTTTTTTCTAAAGTCTCTCTTCTTGGCTTATAGGTGGCCATTTCTCCCTATGTCTTCACAGGATCTTTCTTCTGTGTGTGTGTCTATTACTTACCATATTTTTCACTCCATAAGATGCACTTTTTCCCCCAAAAGTAGAGGGGAAAATGCCCGTGCGTCTTATGGAGAAAAAAGTACAGTATTTTATTAAGTATTTTAACACACCATTTGGTTCAGAATATTTTTTTTCTTATTTTCCTCTTTAAAGTCCTAGGTGTGTCTTATGGTCAAGTGCATTTTGTGGAGCAAAAAATATGGTAATTCTTAATCTCTTTTTATCAGAACACTAGCCATATTGTATTAGGGACCATCTATATGAACTCATTTTACCTTAGTCACCTCTTTAGAGACCCAAACTTTGTATCACCCTACCTGATATCAAAATAGAATTGGTACTGACATAAAAGCAGACAAAGAGATCAATGGGACTGAATACAGAGTTAAGAAATAAACCCACATCCATATGGTAAATTAATATATGACAAAAGAGGCAAGAACATACAATGTCAAAAAGACAGTCTATTTAATAAATGGTTTTGGGAAAACTGGACAGATACATACCATAAAAAAATAAAATTAGACCACCTTCTTACACTATATATAAGAATAAACTCAAAATGGATTTAAGATTTAAAGGTAAAATTAAAAACCATAAAACTTCTAGAAGAAAACATAAGCAGGAAGTCTTGAACATTTCTCTTCAAAACATTTTTTTCTAATATACCTCCTTGGGCAAGGAAAACAAAAGAAAAAATAAATAAAAAGGATTAATTAAACTAAAAAATTTTTGCATGGCTAATGAAATCAACAAAATAAAAAAACAACCTACTAAATGGAAGATTGTATTCACCAATTACACAACTGATAAAAGGTTACTATCTAAAATTTATAAAGAACTCATGCAATTCAACACCAAAACAAACAAAAAAAACTAATTAAAAAATAGGCACAGGATCTGAATAGACAGACATTTCTTCAAAGAGGACATACAGAAATATGAAAAGATGTTCAACATCACTAATTATCAGAGAAATGTAAATTAAAACCACAATGAGATGTATCCTTACATCTGTCAGAATGGCTATCAAGAGTAAATAAACAAACAAATACTGGTGAGGCTGTGGAGAAAAGGAAACCCTCTTACACTGTTGGTGGGAATGTAGATTGATGCCAGCCACTATGAAAAAGTTTGGAGGTTCCTCAAAAAATAAAAAAGAAAAAAGAAACTTCTTTATGACTCAGGATTTCTACCTTTGGTATATATCTGAAGAAACCCAAAACATTAATTCAAAAGGATACATGTACCTCTATGTCCACTGCAGCATTATTTACAATAGCCAAGGTATGGAAGCAACCAGGTTTCCATCAATAGACAAGTGGAAAAAAAAGCTGTGGTACATGCATACAATGGAATATTACTCGGCCATAAAAAAGAATAAAATCTTATCATTTTCGATAACATTGGTGGACCTAGAAGGTATTGTGCTAAGTGAAATAAGTCAGAGAGAAAGGCAAATGCCATATGATTTCACTTATATGTGGAATCTAAAGAACAAAATAAATGGACAAACAAAACAGAAACAAAGTCATAGAGACAGAAAATACTCTGATAATTGCCAGAGAGGAGGGGTTTGTGTATGTGTGGGGGGGTGGTACTAGGTGAAAACAGTGATGGGATTTAGAAGTACAAATTGCTATTTACAAAATAATCAGGGAGATATATAGTACAGCATAGAAAATATTGCAATAATTATGTATAGTACCAAGTGGGTACTTAAATTAATTGAGGGAATCACTTTGTAAATTATGTCATTGTCTAACCACTATGCTGTACTCCTGACACTAATATAAAATAATATTGAATATTAACTGTAATAGAAAAAAATCTCTACATCCAAATACAAACACATTCTGAGGCACTAAGGACTTCAACATGTGAATTTAAGTGGGACACAGTTCAGCCCATATGAAGAAACATCTTACCCTTCAATTCAGTGATGTCATCTGTTTGATCTATACAACTGAGTCTACTCCCCAGCCCTTAATGGTGAGTGACAAGTGAGATAAGGCCTTGACTGAGGGACAGTTCATCTTTTCCTTGACTTGCTGCCTTTGGCTATGTTCACCCAGTTTGACTAAAGCATATAAAAGGAAAACAGCAATATATCAGGCTTAAATGTACACACAGAGTTCTATTTGTGCTCATTTATTTTTAGAGGCGAATGTCTGCTTATGAGGGTTTGGTGAACTAGAATAGGTTCATAAAGAGCATTTTCAAATAATTCCCAAGTGAACCCAGCAGCATACGTTCGTTCCAATGAAAATGTGCTGTGAGCGCATGTTTGCATCACAAAACTGTGCTCTGTTATGGCTTACATTTTAATGGGAGAATCTGACAATAAACTAATACTTTAGTAAATAAATAATATTTATTGCTTGGGTTGAGGCACCCAACAATGATTGGCAGATTAATGCATTAATGGCATCAGTTCCTTATGTGTTCCTCCATCCATGTATTTGCCATTGACTTTGTAATTTCATCAAGAGGTGGAATGTGTTTAGTCACGTGAATCACTTTGACCAATAAAATGATGGAAGTTGTGACAAAAACAGAAGCTTGTTAAAGAACCTACATATTTCTGATTTTGCTCTTACACCATGGCCTTTGTGCTTAGTATCAGCCTCAGCTAGCCTATTGGAAATGTAGAAAGAATATGGTAAGAAAGGCTGCATCAGAAACCATTTGACTGCCTGCTAACCCCAAAACGTGTGAGCCTTTGGCCAACAGGTAAGATGACACCCAGACGTATGAGTCAGCTCAGCTGAGACCAGGAGAAGTCCCACCCGAAATCACCAACCTGCAGACACCTAAGTAAAATAAATAATAATTATTTGAAGCTCCAGAGCTTGGGAGTTTTTTGTAACACGGAATAATTGTGGCAATAATTAACTGATCCAGGCAATAAAGGCTCCCAATTAATCTAAACATTATCTGAAAGAGGTAGCATATAAGGGCATATTGGCATAAACACCTTGGCTGACAAAGAGTATATAAGATCTGTTTGTCAAGGCTCTAAGAGATGGGATAAAGACAAGAGATGGAAACAGGTAGAATCTTTACCCTGTTGGGTGAAAGTAGTATGGAGAATGGGGTGTCAAACACCCTTATGGAAAGATTCAAAAGCCATTTATTAACCTGCTTACAATATTTCTAGGGCGCCCTGTGACTTCCAGTATAAAATTCAAATTCTTTACTCACAACATATAAGGTCTTCCTCTCTGGTCCCTTCAGTCTCCCCTCTTGACCCACTCACTTTCTTCTAATTCACAGGAACCTAAATTTTATGGACTGGGTCTACCTGGCTGGCTTGTTCCCTGGCTTCCAGTTGGGATTGCTATCAGAAAGCAGAAACAGCACATTAAAAGTTAGAAAGACAGCCTGACCAGGTGGTGGCACAGTGGATAGAGTGTCAGACGGGTATGCGGAGGACCCAGGTTCGAAACCCCGAGGTCGCCATCTTGAGTGCAGGCTCATCTGGTTTGAGCAAAAGCTCACCAGCTTGGACCAAGGTCACTGGCTTGAGCAAGGGGTTACTCAGTCTGCTGTAGCCCCCCAGTCAAGGCACACATGAGAAAGCAATCAATGAACAACTAAGGTGCTGCAATGAAGAATTGGTGATTGATGCTTCTCATCTCTCTCCGTTCTTGTCTGTCTGTCCCTATTTATCCCTCTCTCTGACTCTCTCTCTGTCTCTGTAAAAAAAAAAAAGTTAGAAAAACAAAGACATCAGAGTTTATGCATGTCTGGCTCCCTCATGCTGGGCTGTAGTGCAGCCATGACTATGTTTTTATACCAAAGATCACAGCTCCTGCAGGGTGGTCCTCTTATAGTCAAAATTCTCACCATCTCTCAGTGACTTCTTCCTGTTGCCCTCAGGCCTAGGGATGGTAACAATTCTGGGTTTAATAGTCCTGAGGTACTTTCTCATCCCTTGTTGCTTTTCTTTAAGCAGTCCAAAACACTGCAAAAGTCTGTTTCATTTAAATATTGTAAAGGGACCCTTTTTTGTGCCCTCCGAGAGCATCTTGTTTCCTACCAGGACCATCCAGTGCATGACTTTTCCAGACTTCTATGGCATCCACTATTCTCTTTCCTAGAACCTGTCCTGATATCATAGTTTCTTTCCCTGTCATGCTGCCGTGTCCTTGCTTCTGTTGTATCCTTTCGTTTTTTTATTTAAAAATTTTATTAGCATTTAAATTATAAACCAAACATTAGCAACAATACATAGACATGTTTGCTGTGGACAAATTAAGATTGTGAGGGTATACTTTCTTTTTTTTCCTCTATGAAGTTAATAATTTCTCCCATGAGTCCATACTGTCAATATAATTTTAGAATTAGTTTCAAAAAATCAATACATTTTCTCAGATGTTGTATAATTTCTTTTGGTTACAATCCATGATCTAGAAAGTCTAATATAATGTTAATTTACCACCTCTCCTAAGAATAAGCTAGAGAAAATTGAATCAAATAACAAGGCTTTAACTGCTCATTTTTCTTAAGAGTATGTATAATTTTTTGAGATGTAAAACTCCTAAATATAACAGTTCTCCCACAATGCACAGATAAGTTCATTCATTTTGTTTGCCCAGTCGCCCCCACCAAGCAGCTTTCAGGTTAAAATGGGAAGAAATAAAAAATCATACATTCTACATGATATAATGTAGACAGAAGGAAATAGCATGCAATTAATAAACTTTAAAATTCCATATTTCAACATCATATGTCTATTATCAGGATTTTCATTCCACTTAATTAGTACTCGATATACTCCCAGATGGCAGCGTCCTCTTTCAGTGATGTCCAGAGGACTCAGATCTGAAGTCTTTTTACTGCAACAGAGAACGTGGTCCTCAATCCAAAACAGGACCGAGGTTCATAGCAGGCTTGCTGGAGCCTGCAGGATGGTGCCTTGTTGACCATAGTGGGCACGTGAATTGTGTGCAGGAGATTTTTAGATGTACTAGGGAAAGTTGCCCAGCTCACGTTGGCCCTGCAATTTGCTCCTCCATTCACAATGGTGGCCTCAAGCCTGCTGACCTAGCTTTAGATCTGCTGAATCAGTGTGGCCTTTTTGTAACTGCCAGGCACACCCTCGCTGATGAGGTGGGAGCCACCGCCGCACAGCGTGTCCACTATGCCCATGAACTTGTCCACCCTTGTGAGCAGGTCCTCCAGGCTCACATCCCAGTCCTCCACCTCTGGCCATCCTAGAGCTCTGGGCCGCAGGGAAACAATATAGCCCTTTAGAGTCACATGCCCAGCTCCAGGCCTTAGCCCTCCCAAGGTCTGAGGCACTGCAGAAGCTCTGGGAAACATTGAAGCTGTCCCCACTGCAGGCAGCACCCTGGGCTTGGCCTCCTCCCTTGATCCTTAATAGGGCCACCAGGATGCTAGCCCTTCGTTTTCCATTTTTAGGAATGCTTTGAAAAATCTGAACTAGTATGTCATCTTTTCCAGGAAGACTCCCTCACAGCAGACCCACCATCACACCATTGCCCCCATACAGGATTAAGTGCTCTTTTTATATGTTCCCACATTACAGTTACAATGCTAGTGTTTATTTTTTTGTTTTGTTTTTGTGACAGAGATAGAGAGTCAGAAAGAGGGACAGATACGGATAGACAGACAGAAAGGGAGAGAGATAAGAAGCATCAGTTCTTCATTGTGGCACCTTAGTTGTTCATTGATTGCTTTCTCATATGTGCCTTGACCAGGGGGTTACGGCAGACCAAGTGACCCCTTGCTCAAGCCAGTGACCTTGGGCTCAAACTGGTGATCCTCACTCAAACCAGATGGGCATGTGCTCAAGCTGGTAACCTCAGGGTTTCAAACCTGGGTCCTTTGCATCCCAGTCCAATGTTCTATCCACTCTGCCACCCTCTGGTCAGACTACAATTCTACTGTTTAATGCTCATCTATGAACCTGTCTAAATCTCAGAGGAAGATAAAATGATGACCTTCCAAAGATTCCCATGTGCTAATCCCCAGAACGTATAATTAGCTTATATCACCTGGCAAGAGGGAATTAAGTCTGTCATTCAGCTGGCTATAAAATAAGGAGTTTATCTCGGGTTACCCACGTGGCCATTGTCTTCACAAGTGTCCTTGAATTGGAAAGGGAAAGTGGAAGAGGACAAACCAGAAAGATGGCAATGGGAGAAAGACTTGACTGGTCACTGCTGTCTTTGAAGATGCAGAAAGGGGCCATGAGCCAAAGAATGTGGACAGCCTTTAGAAGCAAGAAAGAGCAAGAAAACAGATTCTTTTCTAGAGAGTCCAGGAAAAACACAAGCTTGCTAGCATCTTGATTTTAATCCAATGAGATCCACTTTAGATTTCTGACCTCCAGAATTGTAAAATGATAAAATGTCCCATTTAAGCCACTAAGCTTGTGGTTGTTTACAGTAGCAATAGGAAATTAACATAATACCCAGAAGACAGTCAAATCTTTGAGAATAGGGATATTTCTTTGTTTTGTTTTCTAAGCTTCTCTCTCAAAACTTGAAGTAGTTCTCAAATATATTTCTTAAAGCAAATACTGTATAAGATACAAAATGATCCCTCTCACCCCATATTTTCTGGATCCTTATTGTTCAATGGTCCATGTAGCAGTAGTTTATCTGAAAGAAGAGGTTTTCTTTTGTCCAGAGGAGGGAAAAGGTAGTGCTTAGTTGTCAATCTGCCATATCATCATTGAGAAAAATAATTTAGGCAGTTGCCAAAGAGAACCAGGATGCAGGAATGTAAGAGGCGCTCACAGTGTGTTCTCTCTCAGAAAAACAGTTGTAGTAACTAATTGTTCCTTTCCCTGAGGCAACTCACCCTGATTTTGGCTGTATCAGAATTCTCAGTCAGGTACTCACTGGTTGCTACAGTTTGGCAAGAGCCACCCTGCAGCCCTGCATTTCCAGAAGGGCTGTCCTATTACTAATCTGGAGTGAACACCTCCTATCATCACCACAATCTTGTTCTTACAACAGCACCGACAATACATGAGAGCTGATGCTTTAGTTTAAAGTCCCTTTAACAATTCTCTCTATTTTGCTGACAGCTCTAGACGAAAAGCCAAGAACTGTTGGGTCTAGTTTGGCTCTGCCTTCTACCTTAATTGAGGCACCTCCCTTTCCTCACCTGTTAAGCTAAAGGGGTAAACTTTCATAGTCGCTGCAAAATCTTGCATTCTAAGAGTCTATGACAGTTATACAATCCTCTAACTCAATAATGCTTGGGAAACACCACAGACAAAATGTCTTCTTTAAAAAGAAAATTTTATTATGATAAAAAATGTAAGACTTAGAATATGAGAAAAGAAGAAAAAATGAAGGGAATGAGAGGGAAAGAGAAAGAAAGAGAGATGAGGAGAAAGGGAGAGAAAAATAAAAAAGGGAGGGAGAAGGGGAGGAAAGGAGGAAAATTGGAAAAGAGAGAAGAAGGAACAATTTATTGAGCCTCTTTCATCTACCTCAGCTCACTCACACCCCAGGCCAAAGTCTTACAAAATTTGCACCAAAGTACCTCTGCCCTTAAAAGACAGTGACAAGGACCCCTAGCATTAATGATAACTTGAAAATCTGATACCTCATTTCATCTTAAAAATTAACATGAATTAAAAAAAAATCCCTGTCTGATTGGCTCAATAGTAGAGCATCAGCCGGGTGTGTGGATGTCCCAGTTCCGATACCCGGTCAAGGCACACAGCAAAAGCAACCATATGCTTCTCCATCCCTCCCTTTCCCTCTTTCTCTCTCTCTCTCTTCCCCTACAGTAGCCGTGGGTCAATTGGTTCCAGCTCAATGGCCCCAAGCACTGAGAATGGCTCCATCGAGCCTCCACCTCAGGTGTTTAAATACCTCAGCTGCAAGCATGGCGCCAGATGGGCAGAGCATCAACCCCAGATGAGGGTTGCTGAGTAGATCCTCATCGGGGTACATGTAGGAGTCTGTCTCTCTGTCTCTCTTCCCCTCACTTGGAAAAAGAAATTAACATGAATTTTGTGTTCTACTCGATAAACAGGGGTTTCATTTCTTCAGTAGAGTAAAACTCCTGCTACAAGAAGATGCAGTGTTGATGAATATTGCACTATGCAAACCCCAGCCCAGATCTGGTTCCCTCTGAGGAAGAACACTCTGGTTTTGAGAAGCGAGGACCTGGGGGTTGTGAGGTAAGACATATTCCTCAACTCAGCCAGATCATGAGAAGAGTTTGAAGTTACTCATTTTAGCATAGTCAAAGAAACCAAGCAAATAAAGTAAAATTCAACTATCCTAGAAATGTTTGGCTACAGAAAATTGGGATGATAATTTTCCTGGGACAGTCCATGCCAGAAATGCTATCTCTGCTTAGTACTTTGTTTATGACAGTGAGAAACATTGATATTCTAGCATTGTTAGCAACTTACTAAAACAGATTTTGCTGTTTTTTTTTAAAGCAGTAGAAGTCAGGGGCCAAAGTCCCAGGTAATAGAAATCACATGCATTGGCGGTTAAGCAGGAGTGCCTAGCCACAAGGTCTTAGCCACCAGCAGGAGGGGGACCAGATGGGACTTATCCATGGACCCAGAAGTGCAGGAAATCAACCCCATGTGAAAGTACTGAGAAGTCAACCAGAGCCAAGTTCAATACAACAAAGTTGTATTGAATATAACAAATCTACAATATAGAGGGCTGTTGTGAGGTGGATTTGAGTTAGTACATGACTGATACATAAGTCCAAGCACCTGCTAGTATTGTTTTGATTTTGTTGTTGTTGTTAATGAATGAACTCACCTTCTTGGGTGGCAAAATCAACCATCAGGAGAGGAATCCAAAGCCACTGAATTGGCAGGAGACAAGATAAGTTGGAACAGACACAGAGGCCAACAAGTCTTCATGCGCCTGACCGGGGTCCACCCGGCATGCCCACCAGGGGGCGATACTCTGCCCATCTGGGGCATCACTCTGCCACAATCAGAGCCATTCTAGCTCCTGAGGCAGAGGCCACAGAGCCATCCTCAGCGCCCGGGCAAACTTTGCTCCAATGGAGCCTTGGCCGTGGGAGGGAAAGAGAGAGAGAGAGGAAGGAGGGGGGAGGGGTGGGGAAGCAGATGGGCGCTTGTCCTGTGTGCCCTGGCCGGGAATCGAACCCCGGACTCCCGCACGCCAGACCGACGCTCTACCACTGAGCCAACCAGCCAGGGCCCAACAAGTCTTTTTAAAGCCACTGGAAGAGACTCAGAAGGGGACTTATTTTCCCAGGTTAATAGAAATTAGTACTTAAATGATGAAAAGGGATGAAACATCACTAGGCACAAAGGAATGTAACATTACCACACTAGAATTGCCAAGAGGAGCATATAACAAGAAACAAGGAAGGGAAACATGATATAGAATTTAGGCCTACAGATATAGGTAGAATCCTGCCTACCATATCTGGCTGTGCAACTTTTGGCAAGCTGCACAAGCTCTCTGAGCCCATTTTGTCCTCTTTAAAATGAGGATAATTAAATTTCCTCTGCCACAGGAGTCTGAGATCGACATGAGATGATTCATGGAACTTAATAAATGCTCAAGGACATTACTTTCCTTACTATTAGCTGTTATGCAGTAATTGCAAAGTAAATAAGTGATGCTTTGTCTCTATTAAGATTCTGAGACTGAGTAGATAAGATAATTTCCTAAGAAAACATTTGTTTCTTCAATGTTCCTATATTTTATTTAGGACTAGTAAAAAGTTAAGAAGAGGAATTGGAAGAGGAGAAGACAGAGACAGATGGAGAAAAGAAAAAGGAGGAAAAAGAAGAGGTGGAAAAGGAAGAGGAAAAGTGATAGTGGAGGAGAAGATGATGGGAAGGGGTGGAGGAAAATAAGTAAAGACAAGTAATAATAGTTCCTGGTAATTATCAACATTTTAACATGAGAATATTCAAAAATGAATCGTAAGTTTGCCCCTTCTTCTCCACTTCACTCATTCTTCAGCCCATCACTTAAATGTTAAAGTTCTCCAGAGTCCTGCCTTTGGCCCTATGTTCTCCTTTCACAAGATCTTCTTAAGCAATGTCATTCATGCTTGTGGCTTGACTTACTACCAATTCTTTAATCCTCAGACTTTTGTTTTCAAGCTGGAGATTTCTCTTGACCTTCAAATGCTCATTTTCAATCACTAACAAAACATCTCTACCCTGATAGATCTAAGTCAACACATACAAATCACATTTTGCACCTCCCTACATAAAAACTCTTTTATTTCTTATTGAGATGAAGGGCACCTCCTTCCCAAGTCATAAATGGGAAAAATTATGTAAGACTTTTCTCTTGTCCTAACCCTCTGACACTTTTCTTTCCTACATTTTTCTTGAAGTCTATTTCAACTTTCTACTCTTGTGTTTACTGCCTCAGTTCAAACTTCCAGTCCTCAACTAGACCCTGTTAACAGTCTCCCAACTGGTCATCCTGCTGCCAGGCCCATTTCTTTCTAATCCATCCTCTATAATCAGATAAGTATGGCATGACAACTGAGCTGGTCTCAATTTTAGACAGATTAGTACAGTCATATTCACTCCAGAGACTACACACAGATCAATTAAACATTTTAGCCACTTACATTCAAATTATTGCTTAGGGAAAGTTAATGTTCTCAGAAAACTGGTCTCACCTCAGATGAGTGGGTTGAATGTATTGCTTATTGTTTCTAATAATTTTTTGGTGGAGTCTTTGGTGTTTTCTAAATACTATCAAATCAAATACAACAACACATTAAAAAAATTAATGCATCATGATCAAGTGGGATTCATTCCAGGAGCACAAGAATGGTTCAACATATATAAATCAATCAGAAAAACAATCAACAAAACTAAGAACAAAAATTGTATGATCTTATTATTCGATGCAGAAAAGGCCTTTAATAAGGTACAATATCTCTTTATGTTTAAAACACTCAATAAAATCAGAATAGAAGGAAAGTACCTCAGTATAATTAAGTCCCAAGAGGACTATCAGATAATATCACAATAAATGGTAAAAAAAAAAAAAAAGAAAAGAAAACTTTTCCTCTAAAATCAGAAACAGGAAAAGGTTGCCCACTCTCTCCACTCTTATTCAACATAGTTCTGCAAGTTTTATCCAGAGCAATAAGGTAAAAGAAAGAAATAAAATGCATCCAATTAGGAAAGAAGAAGCAAAGGTATCACTTTTTGCTGATGACATAATTCTATATTTAGAAAACACCAAAGACTCCACCAAAAAACTATTAGAAACAATAAGCAATATAGTCAACTCACAGGATACTAAATCAATATACAAAAGTCTATTGCTTTTCTAATGCCAATGATAAAACTTCAGAAAATAAACTAAAAAAATTTTTTTTTACAATTGCAACAACAGCAACAAAAAATACTTAAGAGAGAGATGATGTCAGAGTAATGGTGGAGTAGGAAGCGATACCGATAAATCTCCCCCAAAACTCAACAAGATCTTCAACCAGAAACAGAAAAACCTATACTTGGAGCCTCCAGATGCTTCGCAATACACCCGAAGGTATGGTCGAGTGAAAAATTGGCTAAATATATAACCAAACCCTGAAGGAAATAGGGAGTAAGAAATGCTCTGCCTTCCTCACTAACCTAAACAGGGCGCTTTCTCTGGTAACTGTGAATATAGAAACTGAGGCGGGCAAAGGGGGTGAATAGATCCAGGCCGCGGCACAAACGGCTGAACCAGGCTGTGGCACGGAGATCCTAGCTGAGGAAAAACTGATCCTGTGGCAAGCCGGGCAATACAAGCTAACACTCGCGCCAAACCCAAACAAAGAAAGACAAGCGGGGCAGCCATTTTACCCGTTCTCCTGGTTGGTGCGCAGTTAGTGGGCGAGAGATTTCTTCCTAAACCCCGGAAGTGGGTGTCCGTGTTACCCCACAGAGAGGCAGGGTCAGAGGCCTTTCTGTGGGCTGAAAGCAGAATCTCTGGGCAGCCCCAGCGCCCTGGGAAAGCCGTGCACGGGAGGGAGCGAGAACTAATTCCAACGGTGGAAATTTTCCGTGCTGGTGAGGGTTTCACTCAGAGGGAAACGCGGCCGGCCTCATATCCTGGTGTGCGCGCGCAGATAGGAAGTGAGCGATTCCTCTGAGTGCCTCGGCAGTGCGCGCCCGTGTTATCGCACAGAGGGGCAGAGTCAGGGGCCTTTGTGTGGGCAAAAGTGGAATCTCGGGCCGCCCCAGCGCCTTGCAAAAGCCGCGCACGGGGACGGAGCGAGAGCGAATTTCAACGCTGCAACTTTTCCATGCGGTTGGGGGTTTCACTGAGAGCGTGAGAATGCTGGCCGGATATCCTAGTCTGCGCATGCAGATAGTGAATGAGAGGTTCCTCCAAGCACCCCGGAAGTGGGTGCCCGCCTGTGTTACCGGACAGAGTGGCACAGCCAGAGGTCTTTGAGTGGGCGGAAAGCCCGCTGATTATGCTAGGAGCTCTGACTGACTGAGCCTTACCCAGAACCCTGTGCTGAGTGGGAATAGAGTGGGGAGTTGCCAGCTCTTTGAGCCTCTTACTATCCAGGCAGAGGCAGCAACAACCCCATAGCTGGATTATCAGGCTACTAATTGAGGAAGGAAAGACTAGGAGAAAGGCTCCAGGAACACGGACTCTCTCACTGTCGGAGCCTATGAAAGCTAATGAGCCTTGACTCCCAACGAGACTAAAGCACAATACATGACATTGCCATAGAGACTTATCAACTGCAAACCTCTACCTGAGCGTGCCAAAGGGGAAGAACCTGGGGTACAGAGTAACCGACCAGGAAGAGGGAGAGAAAAGAAAAAGCAAGAAGATAACCTCTCAAAATCAAGAATAATCTGCAGACTTTATAACCTATCCCATTTTATTATATTTGTTCATTTGTTTCTCTTATCTTCATTCTTGATACTTCTTTTTCCTCCTCCAATTTGGCCGATTAACTCTCTGCCAGTCTTACTCTCTCCTCTCCTTGAACTACACTACCCATAAGTGTTACATCTCCCATTATCTTTTTTCTCCTCTTCCTTTCTCTCTATGAGGGTTGCACTCCAAAACCCTTAACTCTCTCTCTCTCTCCTTTCTTTTTTCTTCTTTTAGTGGTTCCCTCTTTTTTTCTCTCTCTCTCTTTCTTTTCTACCTCTATATTATTTTCTTCATTTCTCCTTTACATCTCCTCTCATTCAAACCTCAATAACAAACAAATTCTCTTATCTGGGACTCAAACTTATGTTTTTTTACTTCACCTTTTTAACTCACTAGCAGTGCTCCCATCCCTGGCTCTCCAATTTATCTAGTTCTTGTTCCACTAAATACAGTAGTATTTTTTTAATTTGTCCCCCCATTTTTCTGTTTTCCTCTTATTCCTCTCATCATAACTCTTAGACAACCAACACCTAAAAGCAAATCATTTTATTCTTGACCCAAATTTTTTCCTTATTTGCTTTTTGTGGGTCCATACCCCCTTTTTTTTTGCCCCTTTATTACTTTTCCCCAATTCAGGCCCTCCATCACAGTCATTATTTGTTATAATTCACAGTTCACCACAAGATTTTCTCAAGAAAAAGGGGAGAGGAGAGAAAAAAAGGAGGGGGGGAATAATTTCATTTTTTAAAAAATTTTTATTTTATTTTTCTTTATTTCATTATTAATTTTTTTAAAAAAACAACAACTCTTTTTGATTTTTTATTTTTTTAACTTTTTATTCTTTATTAAATCTCATTAATACTATCAACAAAACCACCCTCAGATGCCATTAAGGAAGAGAAGATCGAATATCATGGATACAAAAGAAAGAGAGGTAACACAGCTAGATGAGGAAAAATCTATGGAGAAAAAATTTAATATATTGGAAACCTTGGAGCTAAATGACAGAGAATTCAAGATAGAAATACTAAAAATCCTCCGAGATATACAAGAAAACACAGAAAGGCAATTTAGGGAGCTCAGAAAACAACTCAATGAACACAAAGAATATATGTCCAAAGAAATTGAAACTATAAAAACAAATCAAACAGAGATGAAAAACTCAATTCACGAGCTGAAAAACGAAGTAACAAGCTTAGCTAATAGTACAGGTCAGATAGAAGAGAGGATTAGTGAAATAGAAGACAAGCAACTTGAGGAACAACAGAGAGAAGAAGAAAGAGACTCAAAAATTAAAAAGAATGAGATAGCCCTACAAGAATTATCTGACTCCATCAAAAAGAATAACATAAGAATAATAGGTATATCAGAGGGAGAAGAGAGAGAAAATGGAATGGAGAACATACTCAAACTAATAATAGATGAGAACTTTCCAAGCCTGTGGAAAGAACTAAAGCCTCAAATTCAAGAAGCAAACAGAACTCTGAGTTTTCTTAACCCCAACAAACCTACTCCAAGGCATATCATAATGAAATTGACACAAACCAACAGCAAAGAAAAAATTCTCAAGGCAGCCAGGAAAAAGAAGAATACAACATATAAAGGAAGGCCCATTAGATTATCATCAGATTTCTCAGCAGAAACTCTACAAGCTAGAAGAGAGTGGACCCCAATATTTAAAGTCCTAAAAGAGAGGAACTTTCAGCCATGAATACTATACGCATCAAAGCTATCCTTCAAATATGAAGGAGAAATAAAAACATTCACAGATACAGAAAAGATGAGGGAATTTATCATCAGAAAACCCCCACTCCAGGAATTACTAAAGGGGGTTCTCCAATCAGATACAAAGAACAAAAAAAAACAGAGCCACAAGTAAAAGCTCCAAGAAGAACACAATAAAACCAAATTTAAACTGTGACAACAACAAAAAGAAAGAGGGGGAGAAGACGGAGATTAACAGTAGCAAAGGACGATGGAGTGCAAAAGTACTCACAAAATAGTTCGCTACAATGAACAGGGTAGGGACCCTTTTCATTACTCAAAGGTAACCACCATTGAAAAAACCACCACAGAAGCACATGAGATAAAAAAGATAGCAACAGAGGAAAGATGTATGGAATACAACCAAATAAAAACAAAAGATAGAAAAACGAAAGAGAAGGATCAAACAAGACACAAAACTAACAGAAAGCAAGATATAAAATGGCAATAGGGAACTCACAAGTATCAAAACTCACCAATAAAAAGGCACAGAGTAGCAGAATGGATTAAAAAAGAAAATCCAACTATATGCTGCCTACAGGAAACTCATCTAAGTAACAAGGATAAAAACAAATTCAAAGTGAAAGGCTAGAAAACAATACTTCAAGCAAATAACATCCAAAAAAAAGCAGGTTTAGCAATACTCATATCAGATAATGCTGACTACAAGACAGGAAAAGTACTCAGAGATAAAAATGGCCATTTCATAATGGCTAAGGGGACACTGAATCAAGAAGACATAACAATTCTTAATATATATGCACCAAACCAAGGAGCACCAAAATATATAAGACAGCTACTTATTGATCTTAAAACAAAAACTGACAAAAATACAATCATACTTGGAGACCTCAATACACCGCTGACGGCTCTAGATCAATCATCCAAACAGAGAATCAACAAAGACACAGTGGCCTTAAACAAAACACTAGAGCACCTGGATATGATAGACATCTACAGGACATTTCATCCCAAAGTGACTTAGTATACATTTTTCTCCAGTGTACATGGATCATTCTCAAGAATTTACCATATGTTGGGCCACAAAAACAACATCAGCAAATTCAGAAAAATTGAAGTTGTACCAAGCATATTTTCTGATCATAAAGCCTTGAAACTAGAATTCAACTGCAAAAAAGAGGAAAAAAATCCCACAAAAACGTGGAAACTAAACAACATACTTTTAAAAAATGAATGGGTCAAAGAAGAAATAAGTGCAGAGATCAAAAGATATATACAGACTAATGAAAATGACAATACGACATATCAGAATCTATGGGATGCAGCAAAAGCAGTGATAAGAGGGAAGTTCATATCACTTCAGGCATATATGAACAAACAAGAGAGAGCCCAAGTGAACCACTTAACTTCCCACCTTAAGGAACTAGAAAAAGAAGAACAAAGACAACCCAAAACTAGCCAAAGAAAGGAGATAATAAAAATCAGAGGAGAAATAAATGAATTAGAGAACAGAAAAACTATAGAAAAAATTAATAGAACAAGGAGCTGGTTCTTTGAAAAGATCAACAAAATTGACAAACCCTTGGCAAGACTTACCAAGGAAAAAAGAGAAAGAACTCATATAAACAAAATACAAAATGAAAGAGGAGAAATCACCACGGACACCGTAGATATACAAAGAATTATTGTAGAATACTATGAAAAACTTTATGCCACTAAATTCAACAACCTAGAAGAAATGGATAAATTCCTAGAACAATACAACCTTCCTAGACTGAGTCAAGAAGAAGCAGAAAGCCTAAACAGACCTATCAGTAGAGAAGAAATAGAAAAAACCATTAAAAACCTCCCCAAAAATAAAAGTCCAGGCCCTGAGGGCTATACCAGCGAATTTTATCAAACATTCAAAAAAGACTTGGTTCCTATTCTACTCAAAGTCTTCCAAAAAATTGAAGAAGAAGCAATACTTCCAAACACATTTTATGAGGCCAACATAACCCTCATACCAAAACCAGGCAAGGATGGCACAAAAAAAGAAAACTACAGACCAATATCTCTAATGAATACAGATGCTAAAATACTAAACAAAATACTAGCAAATCGAATACAACAACATATTAAAAAAATAATACATCATGATCAAGTGGGATTCATCCCAGAATCTCAAGGATGGTTCAACATACGTAAAACGGTTAACGTAATACACCATATCAAAAAAACAAAGAACAAAAACCACATGATCTTATCAATAGACGCAGAAAAGGCTTTCGATAAAATACAACACAATTTTATGTTTAAGACTCTCAACAAAATGGGTATAGAAGGAAAATATCTCAACATGATAAAGGCCATATATGATAAACCATCAGCTAACATCATATTAAATGGCACTAAACTGAAGGCTTTCCCCCTTAAATCAGGAACAAGACAGGGTTGTCCACTCTCTCCACTCTTATTTAATGTGGTACTAGAGGTTCTCGCCACAGCAATCAGACAAGACAAAGAAATAAAAGGCATCCATATCAGAAAAGAAGAAGTAAAGGTATCACTTTTTGCAGATGATATGATCCTATACATCGAAAACCCCAAAGAATCCACAAAAAGACTACTAGAAACAATAAGCCAATACAGTAAGGTCGCAGGATACAAAATTAACATATAGAAGTCAATAGCCTTTCTATATGCCAACAATGAAACAACTGAGAAGGAACTCAAAAGAATAATTCCCTTCACGATTGCAACAAAAAAAATAAAATACTTAGGAATAAACATAACAAAGAATGTAAAGGACTTATATAATGAAAACTATAAACCATTTTTAAGGGAAATTGAAAAAGATATAATGAGATGGAAGAATATACCTTGTTCTTGGCTAGGAAGAATAAATATAATCAAGATGGCTATATTACCCAAAGCAATATACAAATTTAATGCAATTCCCATCAAACTTCCAATGACGTTTTTTAAAGAAATAGAGCAAAAAATCATCAGATTTATATGGAACTATAAAAAACCCCGAATAGCCAAAGCAATCCTAAAGAAAAAGAATGAAGCTGGGGGCATTACAATACCTGACTTCAAACTATATTATAGGGCCACAACAATCAAAACAGCATGGTATTGGCAGAAAAATAGACACTCAGACCAATGGAACAGAATAGAAAGACCAGAAATAAAACCACATATATATAGTCAAATAATTTTTGATAAAGGGGCCAACAACACACAATGGAGAAAAGAAAGCCTCTTCAATAAATGGTGCTGGGAAAACTGGAAAGCCACATGCAAAAGAATGAAACTGGACTACAGTCTCTCCCCCTGTACAAAAATTAACTCAAAGTGGATCAAAGATCTAAACATAAGACCTGAAACAATTAAGTACATAGAAGAAGACATAGGTACTCAACTCATGGACCTGGGTTTTAAAAAGCATTTTATGAATTTGACTCCAATGGCAAGAGAAGTGAAGGCAAAAATTAATGAATGGGACTACATCAGACTAAGAAGTTTTTGCTCAGCAAGAGAAACTGATAACAAAATAAACAGAAAGCCAACTAAATGGGAAATGATATTTTCAAACAACAGCTCAGATAAGGGCCTAATATCCAAAATATACAAAGAACTCATAAAACTCAACAACAAACAAACAAACAATCCCATAAAAAAATGGGAAGAGAATATGAATAGACACTTCTCCCAGGAAGAAATACAAATGGCCAACAGATATATGAAAAGATGCTCATCTTCTTTAGCTATTAGAGAAATGCAAATCAAAACGGCAATGAGATACCACCTCACACCTGTTTGATTAGGTATTATTAGCAAGGCAGGTAATAGCAAATGTTGGAGAGGCTGTGGAGAAAAGGAACCCTCATACACTGTTGGTGGGAATGTAAAGTAGTACAACCATTATGGAAGAAAGTATGGTGGTTCCTCAAAAATCTGAAAATAGAACTACCTTATGACCCAGCAATCCCTCTACTGGGTATATACCCCAAAAACTCAGAAATATTGATACGTAAAGACACATGCAGCCCCATGTTTATTGCAGCATTGTTCACAGTGGCCAGGACATGGAAACAACCAAAAAACCCGTCAATAGATGACTGGATAAAGAAGATGTGGCACATATACACTATGGCATACTACTCAGCCATAAGAAATGATGACATCGGAACATTTGCAGCAAAATGGTGGGATCTTGATAACATGATACGAAGCGAAATAAGTAAATCAGAAAAAAACAGGAACTGCATTATTCCATACGTAGGTGGAACATAAAATTGAAACTAAGAGACATTGATAAGAGTGTGGTCGTTATGGGGGGGAGGGGGGAATGGGAGAGGGAAGGGGGAGGGGGAGGGGCACAAAGAAAACAAGATAGAAGGTGACAGAGGACAATCTGACTTTGGGTGATGGGTATGCAACATAAATGAACGACAAGATACCGTGGACTTGTTATCTTTGAATATATGTATCCTGATTTATTGATGTCACCCCATTAAAAAAATAAAATTATTAAAAAAATACTTAAGAGTAAACTTAATTAAGGATGTGAAAGACCTATATACTAAAAACTATGAAGCATTATTGAAAGAAATTGAAAAAGACATAATAAAATGAAAATATATTCCATATTCATGGATTGAAATAATCAATATTGTTAAAACATCCATAACACCTAAAGCTATTTACAAATTTAATGCAATCCCCATCAAAATCCCAATATCAAACTCTGCGTCCAAATGCACCCCCATGTTTATGGCAGCATTGTTCACAATAGCGAAGATCTGGAAACAGCCTAAGTGTCCATCAGTGGATGAGTGGATTAAAAAGCTTTGGTACATATATGTTATGGAATACCACTCAGCCATACAAAATGATGACATCGGATCATTTACAATAACATGGATGGATCTTGATAACATTATACTGAGTGAAATAAGTAAATCAGAAAAAACTAAGAACTATATGATTCCATATATAGATGGGACATAAAAGTGAGACTCAGAGACATGAACAAGAATATGATGGTAACCGGGGAAGGCAGGAGGAAGGAAACGGAGGGGGTGGGGGGGGAGGGAAGGGCACAAAAGAAAACAGATAGAAGGTGACAGAAGACAATTTGACTTTGGGTGAGGGGTAAGCAACATAATCAAATGTCAAAATAATGTGGAGATGTTTTCTCTGAACATATGTACCCTGACTTATCAATGTCACCCCATTAAAATTAATAAAAATAAAAAAATTTAGCTACACACCTTGTCAGATTAAGAAAAAATATAGGTATAATTTTGATTCATTCAAAAAAATATCCCATTATCAAGTTTTAAAGAAATAGAAAAAATCAGCAGGTTTTTATGGAACCATAATATATTTCAAATAGCCAAAGCAATCCTGAGAAGAAAGAATAAAGCTGGAGATGTCACACTATTGACTTCAAATTGTACTATATAGCCACAATAATCAATACAAAATGTTGTTGGCATAAAAACATACATACAGACCAATGGAACAGAATTGGGAGCCCAGAAATAAAACCACATATATAAATATATAGACAGATAATCTTCAACAAAGGAGCCAAAAACAGACAATTGAAAAAAAGAAAACCTCTTCAATAATTGGTACTGGAAAAATTAAAAAGCCACATGCAAACAAATGAAACTTGACTATCGTTTGTCCTCCTGCACAAAAATTAATTCAAAGTGAATCAAAGACCTAAATATAAGATCTGAAGCAATGAATTACATAGAAGAAAACATAGGTACCAAACTCATGGACCTTTTGCCATAGAGAACCATCTAAGAATTTGACCCCAAACACAAGGGATGCAAAGGCAAAAATAAATGAATGGGACTATATCAAACTAAAAAGCTTCTGCACAACAAAAGAAATTGACAATAAAACAAAAAGAGAGCCAACCAAGTGGGCAATGATATTTGTAAACAACAGCTCTGATAAGGAGTTAATATCTAAAATATAAAAAGAACTTACAAAGCTCAGCAACAAACAAACAAGTAATTCAATTAAAAACTGGGGAGACAACCTGACCAAACACTTTTCCCAAGAGGACAAACAAATGGCCAACAGATACATCCCAAGAGAACATACAAATGGCCAACAGATACATGAAAAGATGCTCATCTTCACTAGCTATTAGAGAAATGCAACACAAAACTACAATGAGATACCACCTCACACATGTTAGATTGGCTATTATCAACAAGACAGGTAATAACAAGTGTTGGAGAGGCTGTGGAGAAAAAGAAACCCTCATTCACTGCTAGTGGAAATGCAAACTAGTACAACCATTATAGGGAAAATTATGGTGCTTCCCAAAAAAGTTAAAAACAGAGTTACCATATGACCCAGCAATCCCTCTACTGGGTATTTACCCACAAACTTAAAAACATTGGTAAATAAAGACACATGCACTGCCATGTTCATTGCAGCATTATTCACAGTGGCCAAGACATGGAAATAAACAAAGTGTTTTTTGATAGAGGATTGATAAAGAATTAGTGGTATGCATATTCAATGGAATACTACTCAGTCACAAGAAGTGATGATACAATTCCATTTACAACACAGATAGAACTTGAGAACATTATATTAAGCAAAATAAGTAATCCAGAAAAAGCTAAGAACTAGATGATTTTACACATAGATGGGATATAAAACCGAGATTCATGAACATAGGTAAAAGTGAAGTGGTTACCGGGGGATAGGGATGCGGAAGAGAAAGTAGAGGGAAGGGAGTACAGAGGGACAAATATAAGGTGACAGAAAGTGATTTGACTTTGGGTGATGGATACACAACATAATCAACAGTTCAAATGCTACAGAAATGTTTACCTGAAACTTGTGTGCTCTCTTTTTTTTGTATTTTTCTTAAGTGAGAAATGTGGAGTCAAAGAGACAGACTCCCACATGTGCCCTACTGGGATCCATCCAGCAAGCCCACTAGGGGGTGATGTTCTGCCTATATGGGGTCGCTGCTTCATTGCAACCAGAGCCATTTTAGCACCTGAGGTGAGGCCACGGTGCTATCCTCAGCACCGGGGCCAACCTGCTCCAGTGGAGCTTTGGCTGGGGAAGGGGAAGAGAGAGATAGAGAGAATGGAAAGGGAGAAGGGTGGAGAAGCAGATGGTCGCTTTCTCTATGTACCCTGACCAGGAATCTAACCAAACACATCCACACATGGGCTGATGCTCTACCACTGAGCAGACAAGGCAGAGCCTATGTACTCTTATTTATCAATGTCACCCTGTTAAATTAAATTTTCTAAACAAAATTTTAAAAAGAAAAAAATGAATGAAATTTAAAAATTTATTGTATTATATTGTGACTTGAAAATGAGGGATACTATCTTTTTCGGTTAGAAACATTATTAAAAATTACTTCAAAACATGTTTTATTTTTCCACAACCTTATTTAAGAAATTGCCTTATAAGCTGAACATCATTCCTGATGCAAAGCACTGTGTCTCTCACAAAGAACCGTTGAAAGATTCAAATTGGATCAAGACCCGAGCTGGCTCCAGACAGAAGCATATGAGAAGATTTTGGCCTCCAGACACGGGAGAGACATCTGCTGGTGGGACTCTAGAGACAGGCCTGAGTTTTCTGAAAGGCTTCCCTAGAACTAAAAATTGAGGGATTTTGCGCGTGCCTGCGTGCAGGTGGGCGCATGTGTGTTTCCTGCGTTTCCACAAAACCTATAAGCTGAATCCTGAAAGAAACACTTGGTTAATAGGGACTACAGATGGCCAGGCCACACTGAATCAACAAAGAGAGCCTTAGCAAGGTTACCTCTCAGATAGAGGTTGCTCCAAAGGGAGTCTTGTACCTCAGAGAGAAGTTTCTGCCATCCTGATACTCCTGAACATGACAAAAGGCAAGTATTACACAACTCAGTCCATCTGTAAAGAAGACAAATGAGGCTCTGGTTGGTTGGCTCAGCAGAAGAGCATCAGCTTGGAATGTGGAAATCCTGAGTTAGATTCCTGGTCAGGTCACACAGGAGAAGTGACCATCTGTTTCTCCACTCCCCTCCCACAGCCATGGCTCAAACTTTTCAAGCAAAGTTGGCCCCTGGTGCCTAGGATGGCTCTATGGCCTCACCTCAAGTGCTAAAATAGCTCAGTTGTCCAGCAATGGAGCAGTAGCCCAGACAGGCTGAGCATCGCCTAGTAGAGGGTTTGCCTGGTGGATCTAGGTCTGGGCACATGTGGGAGTTTGTCTCTGCCTTCCTACCACTCACTTAGTTTTTAAAAAAGAGAGAGAAAGAAGGCAAATGAAATTTATTGCAGACTTCTGTTTCCTAAAGTTAATCACACTTTTCTATATGATGGCTACGTATCAACTATAAGCAATGTTCCCTTTGAGGCTCTTTTTAATTCACTGTGGTTTACTTATCCATTTTATAAACCCCTTCTAGATTGCTGGGCACTTTTATATGACACTAATTATAAAAGAGAGATCCAGTTTTTTCTTTGTTTTTGTCAGAAGCAGAATATTCAGGAGAGCTGTGTACTGCCTTCTTAAATGTTATCATTTTCAAAATTCACAATAGTGTGATACTTTATGACAGTTATTCCTCCCCAAAATATGACACATGCATACCTTGATACCCCAAGGTACTGCAACTTCATAAACTGCATTCAGTCTTAGGAACTTTGGATGCTTACTGAATCATTAAATGCACAGACTAGCTCATCTACATATGTAGATATACACCCAAAGATTTTGATATCAAAAGTAGGTTCTGTAACAAAATTAGTCTTTTATTTGAGAAAAGGATCATTATATGACCTATGTACAGAAAAGTGCTCAAGAAATTATGCTGTCATATAGCATAAAATTTATTTTAAAGTATAAAAGTTACATTTTACTTTTAAAATGAAAGTGCTTTGTGCCACCTGGAGCAGATGATCTCAGATATAATTATGTCATCACTCATTCACACTAGCTGCAAATCTTACAAATTTGTCCCGATTTATAGCTGCTCTAAAGGGGTATCATTCAGTGACATCAACAGAACAAACTTAGAAAGGGGGAGGGAAATGTATTCTTCATGAGAAACCACTGGGATGCCAGCCAGCACATTTGCAGGTTAACATAAGAATAGATTGGGGAACTAAAGAGAGAAATGTGGTTGTATTTCATCACTCCACTTGGGCTAATAAGTGATGAGTTTAAGATTAAGGCAAATCATCTCTACTTTCTTACTTCTGAAGAACAAAAGTCACCTTCTCCTTTTTCCCTATATTGAATGTTTCAATCTTTTTCTCTTATGCCCTTTCAAAGCATGGTACACCCCACATTTTTTAAACTGGCTTAGTAAAATGTCTGCTTCCTGCTCAGCTCTTTCCCTATTCAAAGAGGAAACTCAGATTCATGAGATAGAGAGGACTAGGGCAACCAATTAATTTGCCCAATACCCATTGTTTTAGTCTGTTCAGACTGCTATACCAAAATATACCATAGACTGAGTAGCCTAAACAACAAACATTTATTTTTCACGGTCCTGAAGACTGGGAAGTCCAAAATCATGGCTCCAGCAAATTCAGTATCTGGTAAGGACCCTCTTCCTGATTCACAGATAGCTGTCTTCTCACTGTGTCCTCACATTGCTACAAGGCTGAGAGAATTTTCTGGGGTCTCTCTTACAAGGGCACTAAATCACATTTATGAGGCCTCCACCCCAGTTACTTTCTACAGGCCTACTTCCCCATGCCGTAACACTGAGACTTAGATTCTCAACATATGAATTTGAGAGGGGGACACAAATATTCAGTTCACAATACTCACAGAAATACCTGTTGGCTGTCAGAGAACCTCAATACTAAAATTTCTAGAAAAAAATCTGCAACCCTGAACATAAGCTCTAAGGAGTTTAACATGTAGCAATACCATTCAGTGGTGTCCTGGTTATCTAAACAATCTATTTGAAGCTGCATAAAATTTTCTACTTGGGAAAAAGCCTGAAAGTGCTAATGGCTAAGATCATCTGTCTCATTTGCAGCTAAGTCATTAAGCTATCTGATCTACCTCAAGATCACAACACCTGCCTCAAAGTAAAAATAATATTCAGTGTTCAGTAAAAACAATTAGAAAAATGATAGTGGCTTCCACATAGATCACTGAGAATTATACTGTTTAATACAGAAAGCAACACCATATTTAACTAAAGTTTTAAATTACAAATATGTGATGTTTTCATTATTGAAAATTTTTATAATACATAAGAGCACAAAGAAAAAGTTTAAAATGAATCATAATTATATATCTCAGAGATAACCACTATTACAGTTTTGGTTAACTGTATATATTTCCAATTTTTTTTCTGAATATACAATAAATGAATATATTTTTAAAAAACTGAATTTACAGTATATTTTATCTTGCAATTTGCTTTTTTCTTTTAATAATATATTGTGACTATTTCTTCATGCTATTAAATAATATTTTATCAGATATATTTTAATAGCTATAAAGTACTTAACATATGAGTGTAGAGTGTTTATGAACCAATCCCCTACTGTTGGACTGAAGTTGTTTCCAATTTGATACTAACATGATGTTACAATGATCATTCCTATAGCATCTCTGCCTGCTTTTGCAAACTCCTAAAAATAGAATTTTTAAGTAAAAATGTCTTAATATGCTTAAGACTTGCTACTTATTCATTTGTTCAATAAATATTTTTTGAGGGCAAACAGAGTCCCAAGCACTTCCAGGCTCTGGGAATACAGCTATGAACCAGTTAGGCAAGAACTTGCTCACATGCAGCTCATGCCTGTGGGGAGGCAGACATTTCACAAGTAAAGAATTCAAGTTTATGATATGAGCCCAGAGAGTGATGAATGCTTTGAAGAAAAATAAAGAAGAAGGTACAATGTCAGAGACTGGTATTTTGGAAAGGATGGTCAGGTGGCTTCTCTGAGGACATGATATTCTGGAAGAACACTGCCCAGGGGATGGTGTTCCAGGTGAAGAGAACAAATACAATGACCTCAAGGCTGGATTGAGCTTGCTGGACTGATGATTTGTAAGGATGGAAGGTGGCGGGAGTAGAGTGAGCCAGAGGAGGAATGTGGGGAAGTCAGGCAGGGCTCAAATCACAGTGGTTCTAAGTTGATAGGAAGCCTTTTGCACAGCAGTCACCTGACTTACCTGCTAAGAACTGGCTGTCGGGTGGAGCATTGACAGCAGTAAGCAGGAGTTCAGTGAGGTGTGTATTGTAATAGTAAGAGATGAGGGTGGCTTGTACTGGGGACGGGTATGATGGGGTAGTTTCTAAATATGTATTTCAAAGTAAAAGTTACAGGACTTGCTGATGAATCAGGTGTGACAAACAGAAGCAAAATGGGGACGTCCTCTAAAAAAGTCATGCCACTGAACAGTGTGCCATAGACCCACTTTCTCCACAAATTTACTAACAACATTGTTTTTCTATTTACTGAATTTACAAGCAAAAAACTTTAAACTGTTTAACATTACTTTATTACTAATGAGGTTAAATTTGTTTCATGTTTATACAGCACTGTGATTCTTCAATTGTAAAAATAATATTTTTAGCTAAAATTGCTTTTTTTTATCAAGTAATAAGAATGGGCCCTGGCCTGTTGGCTCAGTGGTAGATCATTGGCCCGGCATGTGGAAGTCCTGGGTTCGAGTCCTAGCCAGGGCACACAAGAGAAGTGCCCATTTGCTTCTCCACCCTTCCCCCTCTCCTTTCTCTCTATATCTCTCTTCCCCTCCTGCAGCCAAGGCTCCATTGGAGCAGAGTTGGCCCAGGCGCTGAGGATGGCTCCATGGCCTCTTCCTCAGGTGCTAGAATGGCTCCTATTGCAATGGAGCAACAGCCCAGATGGGCAGAGCATCGCCCCCTAGTGGGCATGCTGGGTGGATCCCAGCTAGGTACATGCAGGAGTCTGTCTCTCTGCCTCCCCACTTCTCACTTCAGAAAAACACACACACACACACACACACACACACAAAAAATGGGTATCTGATTTCCCAATAAAATGTGAATTTTGAAAAAAAAAAGACAGAAGAACTTTGTTTTAGTCACTACTCTATCCCTGGCACATAGAAGAGTGCCTACCATATATTGATGATAAATATCTTTAAGCCTTAGATCATTTAATATGTGCCAGGCACCATTCTAAGTGTTGTTCATACAATAATTCATTTATAGCAGTTTATTAATGGGTGAAGAGAGAAAGTAATTACCCAAAGTCACACAGCTGGTTGGTGGTGAAGCTGTGATTTGAATTCAGGCAGAGTGGTTCCAAAGTCTAGCCCTTAACTACTATGTTCTACTGCCTTTTAATAGTAAATATCAATACATATGTATATTTGAGTACAATTAATTAAAAATTTAATTTGTAAATGGTGAAAGTAAAATATATATTATCTTAAGCATTTGAAAGAGAAAACTAAAAGCAAGTCAGTGACTAAATAAAACAAAGCTAACTTAAAATTATAGAAATACAGAATATATGCACTATAAAAAATTATTTAATATTCATTTAGTTAGTAAATTGATAGGAAGCTTAATACAATATTTGTGTTAGGATTATGCTTCAATTTTTCAACAGTGAAATTTATGTATGGTTAATAACCTAGAGGTGCTAAATGAGGCTCTAGAATGAACATTAGTCTTCCAGATGTCTCCTGCCCTTGACAAAGCCTAAACCCATTCCATACTCTCTGCTAATTAATCTTCCTAAAACATGTTGAACACACATCCCCATCATCACTCTTTTAATAACCCTTTATTATAGAAAGACACTTTTCTTGTTGAATGAAGCATAGGAAATGATGCCAGCATTGGCTCCTTGAGAGTGCTGAGTGTGAATCTCAGTTCTTCTGGTGACAAGCAGAATATGGAAGAACAAGTTAGTGTATCACCCTCCATATCTTAGCTATAGAATAGAAATCATAGGCAGTGGCAACAATGACTAAGGTAAGATGTGTCTGATAATTAATTTTATGTGCCAGTTTGGGGTTTTGTTGTTGCTTTTGTTTTGTTTTGTTTTGTTTTTTTGTGACAGAGACAGAGAGAGAGTCAGAGAGAGGGACAGATACAAACAGACAGGCAGGAATGGAGAGATAAGAAGCATCAATTCTTCATTGCGGCTCTTCATTGCAGTTCATTGACTGCCTTCTCATATATGCCTTGACCAGAGGTCTACAGCAGAGCAAGTGACCCCTTGCTCAAGCCAGCGACCTTGGGCTCAAGCCAGTAACCTTGGGCTTCAAGCCAGTGACCATTGGTCATGTCTATAATCGCACACTCAAGCCAGTGACCTTCGCTCAAGCTGGTGAGCTTGCGCTCAAGCCGGATGAGCCCGCACTCAGGTCAGTGACTTCGGAGTTTCTAACCTGGGTTCTCCATGTTCCAGTTCAATGTTCAATGCTCTATCCACTGTGCCAATACCTAGTCAGGCTTATGGTCAATTTGACTGGGCCATAAGGTGTTTCTTAAGACTCAAACCCACCAATCTTCAAAATAGAGCTGCACCATCAGTTCTTGTGGGTCTATAGCTGGCTAACTCTGCCTGAAGATCTTGGGACTTGCCAGCCCACATACTGCATAAACAAATTTTTTGATTTTTTTACTTTTTTACTTATTTATTCATTTTTAGAGACGGGGGCAGGGAAGAGCCTGAAGCATCAACTCCCATATGTGCCTTGACCAGACAAGTGCAGGGCCCCAAACCAGCGACCTCAGCGTTCCAGGTAGACACTCCATCCACTGCAGCTCCACAGCTCAGGCAAACCAATTTCTTATAATAAATATATATCTCATAACATTATGTGCAACAGTAATATAAATATTGGTTCTGTTTCTCTGGAGAACCCTATAAGTGCAGGCAGTAGCTTTTCAGCAGACATACTTCATTGACAGTTTTTTCTAGAATTTATTTCTGCTCTGTCATTGTTAGCTATATATTTAGTGCAAATTAAGGTCATTTGTCTATACCTCAAGTTTCCGTAACTTTAATACATAATTTTTAAGCATGTAAAAGATTAAATAAATTAGTTAAGCACCCCAAACGTGGTAAGCTCTCAGTAAATGGTACACTATCATTATTCTTTTTCATAGAAGTCTAAAACACCAATGCCTCAAGAGGTCATAGGAGAAATGTAAGTGACTGAAGGACCCTAGGCATGATTTATTCCTCTAATACCGAGCTGCATTTTACAGCAGCATCACTTGGTTCATTTACATTTTAGTACAAATGCTATTGAAATATTGGTTCAATGATCTTTTCATCCCATATATTTTTCACGTACATAAAGTCATCAATCTTACTATGCTTTGTTTTATAATGGTACCCTAAATTATGTCCTTTGACATAGACACATTTTTTCATATGTCTTATACACTAAAGAATAGCAGAGTCTCACAAATAAGTTTGCAGAAAATGAGAGGAAATGTTTAGGGGTAGATTTGAGGGGTGTTGGATTTGGGAGTAGATTATAACTTAATAGTTGAGAATTCATTGTCAGGAGGCAATTATTTTTTACTCTATAGTTAATGTTTGGCAAGTATCTACAGCTGGTCCTCATATTTTTTAAGGTTAGTTACTTAAAACTTGGTTATAATAATTCTGTAAGTACATGAGTTGGACATGATCATATTTCCTTGGTATGATGACAAAGACATTCTCCATAACCAATCTTTATTCAGGCTTCTCTAAGCCCTTTCATCAACTAGTCCTCAACATTTCATATCCATTCTTGTGAAGTGCAATTTCAACAAAAACATGCTAACTGAGTTTAGTGAGAATTCCCCTATACCTGGTCACCCATGATGTCTGATCAAACTCTTTATTCTCCATCTTTGATATCTGGTTACTGTGGCCTGCCTTTAGCAAGAATCATCTTAAGTTATTTTAGATAAATCCTCCTACTCTCTGTGTCTCTTCTTAGTAATTGTTTTGTGACAGAGACAGAGAGAGAGAGACAGACAGGGACAGACAGGAAGGGAGAGAGAAGAGAAGCATCAATTCTTTGTTGTGGCTCCTTTGTCTCCTTAGTTGTTCATTGATTGCTTTCTCATATTTGCCTTGACCAGGGGGCCACAACACACTGAGTGACCCTGTGCTCAAGCCAACGATGTTGGGTTCAAGTTGGTGAGCTGTGCTCAAACCAGACGAGCCCACACTCAAGCTGGCAAACTCAGGGTTTCGAACCTAGCTCCTTCCTCTGCATCTCAGTCCAACCCTCTATCCACTGTGCCACCACCTGCTCAGGCTTAGTAATTTTCTATTGACTGATACCATCATTCTTCTTGTTGGCTTTAAACTCTCAGCTTTCTTTTCCTTATTTGAAGTTGAGCCCAATCTCTTTTCCGTATTGCAATGCTCTTATTGTAATAGTCTAAATCAGTGGTAGTCAACCTGGTCCCTACTGCCCACTAGTGGGCATTCCAGCTTTCATGGTGGGCGTTAGCAGAGCAACCAAAGTATAAATAAAACGATAGATTTAACTACAGTAAGTTGTTTTCTAAAGATTTATTCTGCCAAACTTAGCAAACATCCAACATAAAGTACTGGGTAAATAATTATTATTATATGCTTTAAGTTGCTATAACTCTGCTTTATAAATTTTATAAAGTAAAGTTACTTCCCTACTTTATAAATCACCATTACTGTGGAACCAGTGGGTGGTTAGGAAATTTTACTACTAACAGAGATACAAAAGTGGGCGGTAGGAATAAAAATGTTGACTACTCCTGGTCTAAATAAAGTCTTCTTAACCATTTTTACCAAGAGTTGAATAATTTTTTATTTAACAATCAAATTAAGAAAGAATTCAGATGGCTGAAAAAGTAGAAATGTAAGAATGTGTTGACTATTTAGTCAATTTCTTTTTAACAAGGGTGCCTTGTTGAAATGGGGAAAAGGATAGTCTTTTCAACAGGTGGTTCTGGTACTAGTAAATATTCCTTTCAAAAAAATAATGTTGAAGTCTTATTTCATACCATATACAAAAATTAATTCTGAATGGATCAGAGACATAGGTGTAAGTGTTAAAACTTTAAAAACTGTTAGAAAAAAAAAAGTATAAATATTTTTTACCTTAATTAGTGAAAGAAGTTTTAGACATGACATCAAAACAGAGACAGTAAAATAAAAATAAATAAACAGGACGTTACCAAATTAAAAATGTTTATGCTTCAAAAGACATCAACAAAAAGTGAGAAGGCAATCCAAAGAATAGAAGAATTTTTTATAAATTATGTATCTGATATGAAATATATATCTAGACTATTCAAAGAACTATTATAACTCAATAATATAAAGAAAAATAAACTAGTTAAATATTAACAAAATATATGAATAGACAGTCCTCTAAACAAGATACTCAAATGGTCAATAAACATCTGAAAAGATGCTCAACATCATTATCTATCAGAGAAGATAAAATCAAACCCAAAATGACATACCATTTCACACTCACTGGGATGACTATATTAAAAAGACAGGTAATAAGAAATGTTGTTGATGAAATGGAGACATTAAAACTCTTATATATAGCTAAGATCTGGAAACAGCCTAAGTGTTCATCAGAGGACAAGTAGATAAAAAAGCTGTGGTACATTTACACAATTGAATAGTACGCAGCTGTGAAAAAGAAGGAAATCTTACCTTTGGCGACAGCATGGATGGAACTAGAGATTATTATGTTAAGTGAAATAAGCCAGGCAGAGAAAGACAAATACCATATGATCTCACTTATATGTGGAATCTGATGAAAACAATTAACTGAGAAACAAAATATAAAAAGAAGCAGGGTCAAAGAAGGTGAAGGGATTAGTCAAATTATATATATACATGACACATAGATACAGAAAGGAGGATAGCAATAGCCAGAAAAGAAAGAAGGAGGAAGTAGAGGGTGAGTGGACTAAAGGGGTGAAATGGGGGTAGAAGGAAATTTGGCATTGACCATGAGGGGCATGATGCAACGTGTAGAAGGTGTTATATTGAGTGGGACATTTGAAATCATGTCAACACAATAAATTTAAATTTAAAATTAAAAAGAAAAAAACAGTGACTTTCTGGTTTGGTGCATATAAAGAAGTGTTATGTCTATTTTATTTTTTGAGACAGAAAGAAAGGGACATACAGGGACAGACAAATAGAAAGGGAGACAGAGATAAGAAGCATCAATTCTTTGTTGTGGCAACTTAGTTGTTCATTGATTGTTTTCTCATAGATGCCTTGACTGGGGTGGGGTGGAGGTCTCCCCCAAGCCAGTGACCCTTTGCTCAAGCTAGCGACCTTGGGCTCAAGCCCGCAACCTTTACGTCAAGTCAGTGATTTTTGGGCACCAGCCAGGGACCACAGAATAATGTCTATGATCCCATGCTCAAACTGGCAACCTTATGCTCAAGCTGATGAGCCTATGTTCAAACTGGATGAGCCCACACTTAGCGAGAGATCTCACAATTTCAAATTTGGGTCCTCAGCATTCCAAGCTGATACTTTGTTCATGGTGTCACTACCTGGCCTGGCAAGAAGTGTTATGTCTTCTTAATATAATGTCCCTTTTATCATTATAAGACATCCATCTTTGTCTCTTGTTACCTTTGTTGACTTGAAGTCAGCATTGTCAGTTATTAGTATGGGTACACCTACTTTTCTTTGGGTATTATTTGCTTGGAGAATCATTTTACAGCACTGAGTCTACTTTTGTTTTTGCAGCTTAGATGTGTCTCTTGAAGGCAGATGTGTCTCTTGCTGGGTTTTGCTTTTTGACCCAATCTGCTACTCTGCCTCTTTACTAGTTAGTTCAGTCCATTTACTATGAGGGTAATTTTTTACACTCAAGGATTTTTTTATAGCCATTTTTATATTTTGTTTTCTGATAGCTCTGTGTCTCATTTGGTTCTTCTCTTTTATGTTTATGTCAGTTGTTTTTGTTTGGTGGTATTCCATACCTCTTTCCCCTGTTTCTTCTTTCTTTTTAATTGTGTGTTTCAGTAGTGGCTTTTCTATGGGTGGCTACCATTAAGTTATTAAGAGAAAAATTGTTATTTGTGCAAGAGTACTTTGTCTTATGAGTGCTTCCGTATTCCATCTTCTTTTATTATTGTAGATCTTTATCCTCTCCCCTTTTATGTTATTGTTGTCACAGATTATCCTTGTTTTTGTTGTCAGTTTTTTGGAGTTTTTACTTGTAGTTCTGATTTGATTTTTGTTTGTTTGTTTGTTTTATATTTGGTCAAATAACCACCTTGAGTATTTCTTGCAGTGGGGGTTTTCTGGTATACATTCCCTCGCCTTCTGTATGTCTGTCTGTAAAAGTTTTTTTTTCCTTTCATATTTTAGTACTATGAATGTTTGGGTCCAATCTCTTCTGGCATGTAAAGTTTCTGCTGAGAAGTCTCATGATAATCATATGGGTCTTATTTTATATGTTATGTTCTTCTTTTTTCTAGCTGTCTTGAGGATTCTTTCTTTGTCATTGATTTTGACAGTTTTATTACAAAGTGTCTTGGAGAAGGTCTGCTTGTGTTGAGGTAACTCTGCATTCTATCTGCTTCTTGGATTCAAGAACCTAACTTGTTCCATAGGCTCCAGAAGTTCTTAATCAATTATTTGTTTGATAGTCCCTCCATTTCTTCTCCCTCTCTTCTTTTTCTGATATACCCATTATTCTTATACTGCCCTTTCTGATGTAGTCAGAAAATTCTTATAGAGCTTTCTCATTTTTTTAAATTTGTCAGTCTTCTTTCTGTAGCATCTGTAGTTGCCTGTCTTAAATGTCATTGATCCTCTCTTCTATCTGGCCTATTCTATTAGCTAAACTTGCTAGCTCAGTTTTCAATTCATATATTAAGTTCTTCATCTCTATTTTTAAAGTTTCAATCTCCTTGGTGAATTACTCAGTTCATTAATTTGTTTTATGAGCTCATTAAATTTTTTATCAGTGTTTTCTCCCATCTCACTATTTTTAGACTTCAATTTGAATTTTCTATCATTTAACTTCAAAGTTTCCATATAATTGAGATTGTTTTCTGGAGATATTTATTTTCTTTTTTGAATTACTTGTCTTTCTTGTGAAACCATAGTATTTGATTTTTTCTAACTTGATGGCATCTGAAAGTGGTATTTTTAGGAACTCTAACAAAAAAGAACTTTAGTCCATTCAGAGTGTGAATCTTTCAGGCATGCTTGCTAGCCCAGCTGAGATTCCTTCACTGCAATATAGTTGTTCAATTTTGTTAAAAGTTCAAGGAGACAGATCAGGAGTATCTCTTATATCACCACTATTCTGATGTCATCTGATATATTAAGGTTTTAATGCACCTAATAATCTGGAACAGAAAAATACATATGGCCATAAAAGTTTTTAAAAGAAGAAAATTAACAGAAAACTTGTTGTACTTAAATATTTCCATTTTTATAAATATATAAAATCCATTTTTTTTGTAATATTTAATTGCCAAATATAATTTAGCAGAAATTATAAAAACTTATTAAGTGTATCAGAAAAAGGTAAGAACTAGATGATTTCACACATAGGTGGGATATAAACCTGAGACTCATGGACAGAAATAAAATTTAAGTGGTTACCAGAGAGAGAGAGACACAGGGGGAGGAGAGTAAAGAGGAAAAAATATATACACATACACACACACAGCATAAGTGGGATATAAAATTGAGACTCATAGACGTTACCTGAGGAAGGGTATTGGGAGGGGAGGGGAGTAAAGAAGGACAAATATATGGTGTGGGAAAATGATTTGACTTTGAGTGATAGGCACACAATACAATCAATAGATCAAATGTTATAAAGATGTTTACTGGAAACCTATTAACTCTTATTGATCCATATAACCCCATTAAATTAATTTTAAAATAAAATAAATAATAGAGAAAGAAAAAAATTGAAAAGAATGTCAAATCTATTATCTCAGGAATGCAATTAAGACTATTTAAAAATTAACTTTGTTAAAAACCTTTTAAATAAAGTTTATTTGTTTAGCAAATGCTGAAATTGGCCAATTTTTAATCTGAATTGTGTACACAAGTGCTAGAGCAAAGTAAAGAGGCTCACCATTATAATTTTTATTTTAATATTGCATTGGAGATTGTTACTGATGCAAAGTATTAGAACAAATAAAATAAATATATAAAACAAAGGGAGAGATAAATTAGTAAAGATAACTTGATTGTATATATGCATTAATGAGAGTTCTCTAGAGAAACAAAACTAATAGAATAAATATATATATTAGAATATTAGAATATATATTAGAATAAATATATATATTTATGAGAAAATTTATGTATAACAGAAATTGGCTTATGTGGTTATGGAGCCAAAGAATTATGAGAAAACCCACTAAGACTCATAAAATAATTTAGGTAAAGAAGAGAATTTCAAGATAAATTTTTAAAAGTCAATGTCATGTTCACCTGAAACCTATGTACTCTTATTGATCAATGTAACCCACCCCATTAAATTATCTTCTAAATTAAAAAAAAAAATCAGTATCACTCCTTTGTACTGGCAATAACTGTCTAAGTAATACATTAGTTTTAGAAAAATATTCAGATCCTATTTACAATAGGAAGGAAACAATACAATAAGAATTAATTAAAAGACATTTGGAAAGTTTATTTTAAAATTATAAATACTATTGGGAGTATTTTTATATTTTAAATATATAAAGTTATTTTCTTTAACTTAAAATTTTTTTAATTTTATAAAATTGACTTTTCTTCCTATATTATGTTGTAATTGAATGCTATATCAATATGAGATTTGAGAAAAATGGTGCTAGTTTACAAGGAAAAAAAGCAAGTGGGAATCACAAAATAATATTTTTTAAAAAGAATAAGAGTATTCACCGCTCTTAGTTATTAAAACTTATCATTAAAATAATAATTAAACTGGAAGGGCACTTAAGCAAAATTAAAACCATTCAATATAATAAGAGTTCATAAATAGGCCCAACTCTATAAAAACTCAAAATGTGGTAAACTCTCTAAAATAATCAGAAAATAATTTTTAATAAATAATTTGAAGTTCAGCTATATATACATTTTACAGGAAATGTATTGGAGAGATATCTTACATATCAAAATAAAGTGCAGATGGAACTAAAGACTTAAATAGAAAATGAAAAATTGAACACATGGAGAAGTGTTTAATAAGCTCACCAACACCACCATACCAGAACAAAGAAACATAAAAGTCAGAGACAAGATAAATTTTTCTATGACAAAAGGTGGTATGTTGTACAAATGGCCATAGTTCTTTGTTATACCTCTAAATAGAAAGTAGAACCTCCTTATCCACTTTTTAAAACTGGGCCTACATTGAAACTTGCTTTGGCCAATGGAATGTAGTAGAAGCCACAGTGATTGTTCTGATTCTGGGCCTTAAGATGTCTTACACACATGCTCCCACTCTTGTTCTCAAAACCCTTGCTACTGCAGCCATGTGAGCAAGCCCAGCTTAGCCTGCTAGATATTAGGACACCATTTAAAGCATAGATAAGCCATCACAGATGAAATATCTTAGACCAGAAAAATTTCAGCTGATCAGGCTGCTGTCAGAAAATGCTTGTGTAAGCTAAATCAGCCACAATTATCCCAGCCACCCAGCTAAAGGAGCCCAAATTGTGTTTATATTTTAAGCTACTAAGTGTTGAGTTGACCTATTCTACAACAATAAATGATATTCTGAACATGAGTTGTACTCAAAAGTAAGAAAAAATTATCAATGCTGTATATCTCAACAAATAAAATTTTAAAAATCACTCAGAATATGTGCAAGAATCCTCAAAAAATTATCTCAGAGGTCAGAAAGGCATAATGGCTCACACCATAAATTCCATTTTGCATTTTGCATACTCACAACTGTAAACCTACTACTGCCCAACCATGAACAGACAATTTTTGGCTTTTGCCCCCTCTGACTTATTTCACTTAGCATAATATTTTCAGTATTTATACATGGGACCTGGCCAGTTAACTCAATGGTAGAGCATTAGCCTGGCATGTGGAAGTCCTGGATTAATTTTCATTCAGGGCACACAGGGGAAGTGACCATCTGCTTCTCCACCCCTCCCCAACCCCTCTCTTCCCCTCCTGAAGTGAGGGCTTGAATAAACAAGTTGGTCCCAGGCACTAAAGAAGTCTCCATGGACTTGCCTCAGGTGCTAAAATGATTCAGATGCCAAGCAGCAGAGCAGTGGCCCCAGATGGGCAGAAAATCAGCCTCAGATGGGGACTGCCAGGAGGAACCCAGTTGGAGCACATGCAATAATTTGTCTCTCCACCTCCCTGCTTCTCACTTAACAATAATAATAATAATAATAATAATAATAATATATGAAATTATATATATACACACATATATATATTCATCCATGTTGTCACAAATGGCAACATTTCATCTTTCCTTACAGCGAAGTAGTATACATACATAGATACATTCCACTGTATATATGTATTACATCTCCCTTATACCATCATCTATCTAAGACACTTAGTTTTTATCACTCAGACTAAAGCTACAATAAACATAGTGATATGTATATCTTCACAAATAAGTGTTTTCAAATACTTGCATAGATACCCAGAAGAATGATTGCTCTATTATTTTTTTCTTAATTAATGTAGTTTTTAATTAACTGAACTTTATCAATAAAAAATAGACTGTAGAGGGACCTGAAGATGGCAGCACAGTAGGCAGATGCCCAGACTCCCAGGTCACACCACCAAACTGGATTAAAAATTAATTTAGGAACAATCAGAGTGAAAAGCCAACTCTGGACTACAAGAACAGCTCTTAAAAACCAAGGAGCAAAGAAGAAGCTACTTTAAGCCTGGTAGAGAGTGCCAAGGAGCAGTGATTTTCCCCTGCTTACAGGAACAAAGGGGTGTGAGGCTGAGAGCCAAGAAGGGCTCTCATTCCAAGAAAAAGAGTAGTAAATATTTATCACAGCCACTTGCCTGAGGACCTGGGAACAAGGTGTGTTAAAAGGGCTGGATTATCTTCCAAAAGAAAAGGGAGGAGAGAGAGACAGATGGTGATTGGAAGAGGAATGCATGGGAGGACCTAAGAAGCTGACTCATCCAGTGCTGGAGGCGGCCATAGCTGGGGGAGAGGATGATCCTTCCACATAACAAAAGACAAGTGGTTCCGGGTCACCCATCTCAAGATATCTCTCCAGCTTCAATCAGTACAAAAATACACAGCTAAAAACAAGAAGTGGGGAGGATGTGCAGTAACTCAGGTCTCCATGGAGATCTGAGATACAACTCCCCCTACTAAAGTGGAGAAAGCACCCCGCCCCAGAGAGAGTAACTGGCAGAACAGGCCTTCAGAGTCTCAGGTTACATCCACCACATTCCTGGATACAGTTTCAAATAACCCCCCTGCTGATATCAGTAAACAAGACTACCACTGAGATAACTAAAAGAAAACAAACAAATCAAGACTTTAAAGTGCTTCTATTAGAAAAGCCAAACCTGACAGTGGATTACAAACAACAGCTGATGCCAACCCAAAAAGACCTAGAAATAACAGAACTAAAAATTGGAGGCAGACAACAAATCTAGACTCAACCTGCCCTACAAACAACACACCCAAACACACAGACATAATGAGAAAACAGAGAAGTGCAATCCAAATGAAACCACAAGAGAAATCTCCAGAAAAGGAACTGAGTGATATGGAAATAACCAAACTGCCAGATGCAGAGTTTAGAATAATGATTGTTAGGATGCTTAGGGATCTTAGAACAACAATGAATGGTCATTATGAACACCAAAATAAAGAAATAGCAAGTATACAAAAGAATATTGAAATATTAAAAAAAATCAGTTGGAGGTGGCAAATACAATATCAGAAATAAAGAATACAATGGAAGGAACTAAAAACAGGATGGATGAAGCTGCAGATCGAATCAGCAAGTTGGAGGACAAGATGAACAAAGGCATGAAAGCAGAGCAGAAAAAAGAAGAGAGACTCAAAAAATCTGAGGAAACTCTGAGAGAGCTCTGTGCCAACATAAAGAGAAATAACATCCACATCATAGAGGTTCCTGAAGAAGAAGAGAAAGAACAAGGATAGAGACTTTGTTCAATCATATCATAGCTGAAAACTTCCCTAAATTGATGCAAGGAGGGGTCTCACAAGTTCAAGAAGCACAGAGAACTCCATTAAAGAGAAACCCAAAGATATGTACACCAAGACACATCATAATTAAAATACCAAAGCTAAGCAATAAAGAGAAAATATTAAAAGCTGCTAGAGAAAACAAAGCTATCACCTACAGAGGAGCCCCTATAAGGATGACTTCAAACTTCATAACAGAAACACTTGAGGCCAGAAGGGAATGGCAAGAAATATTCAAAGTAATGCAGAACAAGAACCTTCAACCAAGACTACTTAATCCAGCAAGGCTATCATTTAAAATTGAAGGAGAAATAAAAAGCTTCCCAGACAACAAAAAAAAACTCAAGGAATTCATTACAACCAAATCAGTGTTGCAGGAAATATTAAGGGGCATGGTGTAAACAGATCAAAATTGGAAAAGAATATAGCAAAAGACAAATACAGCTTTAAAGAATAAAATGGCAAGAAACAACTACATATCAATAATAACCTTAAATGTAAATGAACTAAATGATCCAATCAAAGGACATAGAGTAGCTGCTTGGATAAGAAAACAGGACCTGTAGATACCTTGTCTACAAGAGACACACCTTAAAACAAAAGATGCACATAAACTGAAGGTAAAAGGATGGAAAAAAATATTTCATGCAAATAGAAATTTTAAAAAAAGCTGGAGTAGCAATACTTATATCAGACAAAATAGACTTTAAAACAAAGATTATACAAAGAAATAAAAAAGGTCACTACATAATGATAAAGGGAGCAATCCAACAGGAAGATATAACCATCATAAATATCTACACACCTAATATAGGAGCACCTAAATATATAAAGCAGACTTTGATGGATATAAAGGGCGAGACCAATAGAAATACTATAATAGTAGGAGATTTCAATACCCCACTAACATCACTAGATATATCCTCAAAAAAAAAATGAACAAAGAAATAGCAAACTTAAAGAACACACTAGATCAACTCGATTTAATAGATATCTTTAGAACCTTGCATCCTAAGGCAGCAGAATATACATTCTTTTCAACTGCTCATGGTACATTCTCTAGGATAGACCACATGTTAGGACACAAAAGCACTCTCAACAAATTTAAAAAGGTTGAAATCATATCAAGCATTTTCTCTGATCACAATGGCATGAAACTAGAAATCAACCACAACAGAAAAACTGAAAAATAGTCAAACACTTGGAAACTAAATAGCATGTTATTCAATAACAAATGGGTTAACAATAAAATTGAAGAAGAAATTAAAAAATTCCTAGAAATAAATGATAATGAGTAAACAACAACTCAAAATTTATGGGACACAGCAAAAGCAGTCCTGAGAGGGAAGTTCATAGCACTACAGTCATACCTCAAGAAGCTTGAAAAAGCTCAAATAAACAACCTAACCCTTCATCTAAAAGAACTAGAAAATGAACAGCAAGTAAGGCCAAGAAGTAGTATTAGGAAGGAAATAATAAAGATCAGAGCAGAAATAAATGACATAGAAGCTAAAGAAACAATACAGAGGATCAATGAAACCAAGAGCTTGTTCTTTGAAAGGGTAAACAAGATCAATGAACCTTTAATAAGACTCACCAAGAAAAGAAGAGAGAGGACACAAATAAATAAAATTAGAAATGAGATTGGAGAAATAACAACCAACACAACAGAAATACAAAATATTGTAAGAAAATACTATGAAGATCTACATGTCAAAATATTAAACAACCTAGATAAAATGGACAAATTCCTTGAAACATATAATCTTCCAAAAATCAATCTGGAAAAATCAGAAAACCTAAACAGACCGATTACGACAAAAGAGATTGAAACAGTTATCAAAAAGCTCCCAAAAACCAAAACCTCTGGGCCTGATAGCTTCACTGGTGAATTCTACCAAATATTAAAAGAAGAACTAATTCCTATCTTGCTCAAGCTATTTCAAAAAATTCAAGAGGAAGGAACACTTCCAAGTTCCTTTTATGAGGTGAGCATAATTCTGATTCCAAAACTAGGCAAAGACAACACAAAGAAAAAAAATTATAGGCCAATATCCCTGATGAATTTAGATGCTAAAATCCTCAACAAAATATTAGCAAACTGGATCCAGCAATACATGAAAAAAATCATGCATCATGTTCAAGTGGGATTTAATCTGAGGAGGCAAGGATGATACAACATTCATAAATCAATTAATTAATGTGATTCACCACATAAACAAAGGGAAGGAGAAAAACCATATGATAATTTGAATAGATGCAGAAAAAGCATTTGATAAAATCCAGCACCAATTTATGATCAAAACTCTTAGCAAAGTGGGAATACAGGGAACATACCTCAACATGATAAAGGCCATCTATGACAAACCCACAGCCAACATTATAATTAATGGAAAAAAAATTAAAAGCAATTTCCCTAAAATCAGGAACATGGCAGGGGTGCCTTCTTTCACCATTCTTATTCAACATAGTACTGAAAGTGCTAGCTATAGCAATCGACAACAAGAAGAAATAAAAGGCATCCAAATTAGAAAAGAAGAAGTAAAACTATCATTATTTGCAGATGATATGATACTGTATATAGAAAACCCTAAAGTCTCAGTCAAAAAACTACTGGACCTAATAAACGAATTCAGCAAGGTGGCAAAATATAAAATTAATACACAGAAATCAGAGGCATTTTTATACATGAACAATAAACTGTCAGAAAGAGAAATTAAGGAAACAATCCCCTTCACTATTGCAAAATAAATACATAAGTAAAGTACCTAGGAGTAAATTTAACCAAGGAGGTTAAAGACTTGTACTCAGAAAATTATAAAACATTAATAAAAGATATCAAGAAAGACACATACAAGTGGAAGTATATACCGTGCTCATGGTTAGAAATAATAAACATTATTAAAATGTCTATATTACCCAAAGCAATTTATAAATTCAATGCAATACCAATTAAACTACCAATGACATATTTCAAAGATATAGAACACACATTCCAAAAATTTATATGGAACCAAAAAAGAACATGAATAGCCTCAGCAATCTTGAAAAGAGGAATAAAGTGGGAGGTATCATACTTCCTAATATCAAGTTATACTTGATAAAGTTTTTGACAAAGGAGGTAAGAGCATACAGTGGAGTAAAGACAGTCTCTTTAACAAATGGTGTTGGAAAAACTGGACAGCTACCTATAAAAAAAATGAAACTAGACCACCAACTTACACCATGCACAAAAATAAACTCAAAATTGGTAAAGGACTTAAATGTAAATCGTGAAACCTTAAGCATCCTAGAAGAAAACTTAGGCAGTAAGCTCACCGACAATTATCGCAGCAATATCTTTGCTGATTTATCTCCACAGGCAAATGAAATAAAACACAGAATAAACAAATAGGACTATATCAAACAAAAAAAGCTTTTGCACACTTATAAACGGAATAAAAAAGAAAATATAAACAGAATAAAAAGTCAAACCACACAATGGGAGAACATATTTAACAATACATCTGATAAGAAATTAAGAATGGAAACAACCAAAAAGCCCATCAATAGATGACTGGATAAAGAAGATGTGGCACATATACACTATGGAATACTACTCAGCCATAAGAAATGATGACATCGGAACATTTACAGCAAAATGGTGGGATCTTGATAACATGATACGAAGCGAAATAAGTAAATCAGAAAAAACCAGGAACTGCATTATTCCATACGTAGGTGGGACATAAAAGTGAAACTGAGAGACATTGATAAGGGTGTGGTGGTTACAGGGGGGAGGGAGGAATGGGAGAGGGAAAGGGGGAGGGGGAGGGGCACAGAGAGAACAAGATAGAGGGTGACGGAGGACAATCTGACTTTGGGTAATGGGTATGCAACATGATTGAACGACAAGATACCCTGGACTTGTTATCTTTGAATATATGTATCCTGATTTATTGATGTCACCCCATTAAAAAAATAAAATTATTTTTTAAAAAAAGAAATTAATAACCAAAATTTATAAAGAACTTGTAAAACTCAATACCAGAAAGACAAACAATCCAGTCAAAAAATGGGCACAAAAAATGAATAGACACTTCTCCAAAGAGGACATACAGATGGCCAATAGACAAATGAAAATATGTTTAACATCACTAATCATTAGAGAATAGCAAATTAAAACCACAATGAGATACTACCTCACACCAGTCAGAATGTTGCTCATTAACAAAACAACACAGGATAGGTGCTGGTGAGAATGTGGAGAAAGGGAACCCTCCTACACTGCTGGTGGGAATGCAAACTGGTGCAGCCACTGTGGAAAACAGTATGAAGATTCCTCAAAAAATTAGATATGGAACTGCCCTTTGACCCAGTCATCCCACTTATAGGAATATATCCCAACGACACCATATCACCAACTGAAAAAAGAAATGCACCCCCATGTTTATGGCAGCATTGTTCACAATAGCAAAGATCTGGAAACAGCCTATGTGTCCATCAGTGAATTAGTGGATTAAAAAGCAATGGTACATATATACAATTGCATACTATGGGACTATGAAAAAGAAGAAAATATTACCTTTTCCAAAAATATGGAGGGACCTGGAAACTATCATTTGAGTGAAATAAGCCAGACAGAGAAAGAAAAATATCATATGACCTCACTCATTTGAGGAATCCAAGGAATAATGAGAACTGATGAATGGAATTGAGACAGAGGTGGGATCAAAGGGACCAGAAGAAAAGAGGACAGAGGGAAAGGGGATGATAGGATGGGCTAAACCTGAAGGGAAGGGGGGAGGGCACTGTAGGGAGAAGGGCAGGGAGATGTTGAGGGGAATAGGGGGGAGGGGGATGCATTCGGGGTGACTTATAATCTATGTAATCATAATTAATTAAATTAAAAAATTTAAAAATAGACTGTAAAATACTATCTTAAGTATTATAACATATATATGTGTAATGGTCTATTTTATTTTACAAAAAATAATCCATACTGTTTTTTATAGTGGCTTTACCAATTTACATTCCCACCAGCAGTGATGGGTGTTTCATTTTATCCACAACCTCTCCAATATGGTACTTAGTAATTTTTGTCTTGATGAAAACCATTCTAAGAGGTATGAAGTGATATCTCATTGTGGTTTTGACTTGTATATCTGCAATAGCTAATAGTGAAGTTGAGCATGTTTTCATATATTTGTTGGGCATTTGTATGTCTTCTTGTGAGAAGTATCTGTTCAGGTCCTATGCCTAAAAAATGATACTTTTGTAATTCCTTCTTATTAAATATAAAGAAATTGAAGCATGGAGAGGGATTATTAATACAAGTAAAATTTATAATTTCAGCATAATTTAAAACATTACTGTCATAAGGTTAGTATTACATCTATGAAACAGGAAAGATGATTTTGAAACAAAGCTGGCAATTGGAGTTGTTAGAAAAAATTATTGAAATAAGCATTCAGTATATTTGCTGACACAGATAAGGATCAAGTAAGTGAGTTAAAATTTTGGCCTAGTAATTTGTATATAATTGAAAATTAAACATAGAGTTTTTTGTGGTAAAGAAAAAGTTTAAGATATGAAGAATAGATTCAGAAAGTCCAATCTTACTGAAAAGATAAGGCAATGAAGAATAGGCATTATCTTGTAAAATAACAGCTAAAATTCTTACAAGATAAATTCTATGTATCAAATATTTACCTATATCAGTGAAGTTTTAGAACATGGAATATTTGGAAAAGTAAAATGATCTAAATAGGATGAATTTTTTAAATACGTCAATATATTTCTTTTAGTAATTGACAAATCCAGGAGCAGAAAATCAGTAAGGACACAGTTGAACTAAACAGCATCATAAAACATCTGCATCCAACAATAGCAAAATATGCATTCTTCTTAAGCTCATGAAACATTCACCATATTCAGGGGTATAAAACGCATCTTAACAAATTTAAAAGAATAGAAATAATACAAAGTAATACTTTCAGACCACAGTGAAACTAAAGTAGAAATCAAAACAGAAAGATAGCTTGAAAATCTCAAAACAATTGGAAATTAAACAACATACTTCTAAATAACTTAAGTCAACTAATCCCCAAGAAATATTTTAATCTATTTTTAACTAAATAAAAATAAAAATACAACTTGTCAAAACGTGGTTGCAATGAAAATGGGGCTTAGTGGGAAATTTATAGTATGGAGTGCATAATTAGAAAATAATGATCTAAAATTAATAAGCTAAGTTTCCACTTTTGGAAACTTGAAAATAAAAATCAAATTAATACCTTCACTTTTTTTCACCCATCCCCAAAATACTTACAGTGATGTAAAGTACAGCATAGAGAATATAATCAATAATATTTTAATAACTATATATGGTTCCATGTGGGTATTTGACTTATTTGAATAAATCACTTTGTAAATTTTAACAAAATATTTTTATATCAGGTTAAAAAAAGAAAAATCAAATTAAACAAAGTATAGGTAGAGAAAAATAAAAATTGGAGCAAAAGTCAAAAAAATGAAAACAGGAAATCAATAGAGAGCAAAAAAAACAAAATCTGGCTCTTTGGAAAGATCAATAAACACTATAAACATCTGGCCATATTAACTAAGAAAAACAGAATGAAAATGCAATTACTAATATCATAAACAAAGGGGATCACTTAAAGGAAGTTAAAAAGGATAATAAGAGAATGTTCACAAATTTGATAACATAGATGAAATAGGAAATAGACCAATTCTCTTAAGAACACAATCTACCAAACTCACACAAAGGCAATTACATAATATCAATAGGCTTATATCTTTAAAATAAATCAATAACTAATCACCTTCAAAAACAGAAAAAAGCAAGCCTAAATGGGTTCTCTGGTTAATTACACCAAACACTTAAAGAAGAAATTGTAAAAATGTTCTTTAATCTTGCCCAGAGAGTAGAATCAAAGAAAAGGAATGACTTGACTAGTAGTGGTGCAGTAGATAAAGTGTTGACCTGGGACACTGAGGACCCAGATTCAAACCCAAGGTCACCAACTTGAGAGAAGGCTCATCTGGCTTGAGCACAGGCTCGCCAGCTTGAGCATGGGGTCGCTGGCTTGAGCACGGGATCATAGAAATGATCTCATGGTTGTTGTCGTAAGCCAATGGTCACTGATTTGAGCAAAGGTTCACTGGCTCTGCTGGAGCCCCAGGTTAAGGCATGTATAAGAAGCAATTAATGAACAATTAAAGTGTTATAACAACAAGTTGATGCTTCTCATTTCTCTTCTTTCCTGTCTGTCTCTTTCTGTCTCTATAAGTCTCTCTGTCTCTATTTCTGTCTCTCTCACAAAAAAAGAAAAAGAAAAGAAAATGATGGTAAATCTATCTCTAACCATATCAATAACTATATTAAATGTAACTGGTTTAAAAGGCATAGGTTTTCAGGTTACAAGTTAAAAAAAACCTGTGATCCATTTTGGGTACATTTTTATGTATGGTGTGAAATAAAGGCTAGGTCCTTTTTTGCATCTAGATATCTAAAATTTAATGTTGTAAATACTATTCTTTTCCTCATTTAAATGGCTTTAAACCTTTGTTAAAAATTATTTGACTATAAAGTTAAGGGTTTATTTTTGGATTATATTTTGTTTCATTGAATTATATATCACTTTTTAATAAATATGCACTGAAGCAATGAGCACCAAAATACATGACATCTATTAACTGATCTAAAAATAGAAACAGACGAAAACACAATCATACCTAGAGAACTCAACACATCATTGAAAGCTTTAGATAAATCATCCAAACAGAAAATCAAATATATGTATTTGATCAAATGTATAAAGAAGCCTTAACACACTAGGCCAGAGGAACATAATAGATATTTACAGGATATTTCATCTCAGAATATCAGCTTATACATTCTTTTCAGTGTGCATAGAACATTTGCAAGGATAGACCATACTTGGAGCCACAACACTAAAAGCACAAAAACATGAAAATTAGACAACATATTTCTAAAAAATAACTGAGTCAAAGAATATATTAAAGCAGAGATCAAAAGATACATACAGACAAATGAAAATAACAACAAGATATATCAAAATTTCTGGGATGCGCCCTGGCCGGTTGGCTCAGCGGTAGAGCATCAGCCTGGCGTGCGGGGGACCCGGATTCGGTTCCCGGCCAGGGCACATAGGAGAAGCGCCCATTTGCTTCTCCACCCCCCACCCCCTCCTTCCTTTCTGTCTCTCTCTTCCCCTCTCGCAGCCAAGGCTCCATTGGAGCAAAAATGATGGCCCTGGCGCTGGGGATGGCTCCTTGGCCTCTGCCCCAGGCGCTAGAGTGGCTCTGGTCCCAAAAGAGCGACGCCCGGAGGGGCAGAGCATCGCCCCCTGGTGGACAGAGCATCGCCCCTGGTGGGCGTGCCGGGTGGATCCCGGTCCAGCGCATGCGGGAGTCTGTCTGACTGTCTCTCCCCTTTTCCAGCTTCAGAAAAATACAAAAAAAAAAAATTTCTGGGATGCAGTGAAAACAGTAACAGTAGGGAATTTTATATCATTACAGGCTTGTATCAAGAAACAAGAGAGATCCCAAGTAAACAATCTCTAACATCACATCTTTAAGAACTAGAAAAAGGAGAACAAAGGCAACACAAAGTCATCTGAAGAAAGAAAATAATAAAAATTAGAGAAAAACTAGATGAAATAGAGAACAAAAACTATAGAAATAATTAATACAACAAAGTGCTGGTTCTTTGAAAAGATCAATAAAATTAAAAAACCATAGGTAGACTCACTAAGGAAAAAAGAGGAGGTACCCATACAAATAAAATCCAAAATGTAAGAGGAGAAATTACCACAGATATCATAGATATACAAAGGATTATAGTAGAATACTATGAAAGATTATATGCCACCAAATTCAGCAACATAGAAGAAATAGATAAATTCCTTGAACAATAGAGTGTTCTTAGACTGAATCACAAAGAAGTAGAAAACCTAAATAGAACCACAAATAGTGAGGAAATAAAAACAACTATCAAAAACCTCCCCAAAAATAAAAGATCAAGACCAGATGGCTACACTAGTGAATTCTACCAAACATTCAAAGAAGATTTGGTACCTTTCCTTCTCAAAGTCTTCCCAAAAAATAGAAGGAATAGTCCCTAACACATTTTATGTGACCAATATAACCCTTACACCAAAACTTGGCAAAGACAACACACAAAAAAATAAAAACTACAGACCAATAACTTTAATGAATACAGAGGCAAATGTCTTAAACAAAATTATAGTAAATCAAATACAACAACATACTAAAAAAATAATAGATCATGATTAAGTGGAATGCATTCCAGGAGCACAAGGATGCTTCAACATACATAAATTAATCAATGTAATACATACCCTATCAACAAAACAAAGGACAAAAATCATATTAGTAGACGCAGAAAAGGCATTCAATAAGATAAAATATCCCTTTATGTTTAAAATACCTAATAAAATCAGAATTGAAAAAAAATTAGCTCAACGTAAAATCAGCCATATATAACAAATCATCAGCTAATATACTAAATGGTGAAAAAATGAAGGCTTTTCCTCTAAAGTCAGAAAGAAGACAAAACTGCCTACTCTCTCCAGTCTTATGAATATAGTTCTGGAAGTTTTAGCCAGAGCAATCAGGCAAGAGAAGGAAAGAAAAAGTATCCATATTGGTCATGGAGAAGTAAAGGTATCACTTTTGACAGATGACATAGTCTTGTATCTAGAAAACTCCAAAGACTCTATCAAAAAAAACTATTAGAAAAAATAAACCAATACAGTAGAGTCACAGGACATAAATCAGTATACAAAATTCTATTTCATCCTATATGCCAACGATGACACTTCTGAAAATGAATTTTAAAAAATTTCCTTTCACAATTGCAACAACACAAAATACCTAGGAATAAACTTAACAAAGAATATGAAGTATTTATATTCTGAAAACTATGCAGTATTATTGAAAGAATTTGAAAAAGAAACAATGAAATAAAAATATTTCCATATTCACAGACTGAAAGAATCAACATAGTTAAAATGACCATATTATCCAAAGCAATTTACAATGTTAATGCAACCTTCATCAAAATCCCAATGTCACTTTTTAAAGAAATAAAAAAAAATCACCAGATTTGTCTGGAACCAAAAAAAAAAAAAAAAATCCAAATAGCCAAAACAATCCTGAGAAAAAAGAATGAAGTCAGAGGTATCACATTACCTGACCTCAAATCATACAATAGAGCCACAATAACTAAAACAGCAAGGAATTAGCAGAGAAACAGACATACAGACCAACAGAACAAAATTGAGAGTTCAGAAATAAAACCACATGTATATAGACAAATACTCTTTGACAAAAAAAGCCAAAAATACACACTGGATAAAAGAAAGCCTCCTTTAATAAATGGTGCTGGAAAAATTAGAACGCCACAGTCAAAAGAATAAAACGACTATAGTGTGTCCCTCTGCACAAAAATTAATTAATTCAAAATGTGTCAAAGACCTAAATATAAGATCTAAAACAATAAACTACATAGAAGACAACATAGGTACTAAACTCATGGACTTTGGCCGTAGAGAACCATTTATGAATTTGACCCCAAAGGCAAAGGAAGTAAAGGCAAAATAAATGAATGGGACTAAATCAAACTAAAAAGTTTCTGCATAGTAAAAGAAACTGACAACAAATAAATAGGCAGCCAACTAAATGGGAGGTGATATTTGCAAACAACATCTTCAATAAGGGGTTTATATCCAAAATATATACAGAGCTCACAAAGATCAGCAACAATCAAACCATCCAATTAAAAAATTGGGGAGACAACTTGAACAAACTATTCTCCCAAGAAGACATACAAATGGCCAACAGATATATAAAAAGATGCTCATCTTAACTAGCTATTAAAGAAATAAAAATCAAAACTACAATGAGATACCACTTTCACACCTGTTAGATTGGCTATTAACAAGACAGGTAATAACAAATGTTGGAGAGGCTGTGGAGAAAAAGTAACCCTTATTCACTGCAGATGGGAATGCAAACCAGTACAACCATTATGGAAGAAATTATGGTGGTTCCTCAAAAAATTAAGAATAAAACTATCATATGCCTAAGCAAATCCTCTGCTTGGTATCTACCCCAAAACCTCAAAAACAAAGGTATGTAAAAACACATGCACCCCCATGTCCATTGCAGCATTATTCATAGTGGCCAGGACATGAAAACAGTCAAAGTATCCTTTACAAATGATTGCATAAAAATGATGTGATACAAGTATACAATGAAATACTACTCAGCCATAAGAAATGATGACATATTGGCATTTACGACAACAGGGGTGGACTTTGAGAACATTTTACTGAGTGAAATAAGTAAATTAGAAAATGTTAAGAACTGAATAATTTCACATATAGGTGAGATATTAAACTGAGACTTGGGGATATAAATAAAAGTGAAGTGATTACCAGAGTGAGTGGGAAAGGGTGATATCATGTGGGGTAAGGGAGTAAGAGGGAACAAACATATGATGACAGAAAATGATTTGACTTTGGGTGATGGTTATATAATATAAGCAGCAGTTCAAATGCTATAGAAACATTTACCTGAAACCTATGTACTCTTATTGACCAATGTTACTCTGTTAAATTTAATTTTATAATTAAAATTAAGAATAAAAAGTTATTTCCAAAAAATAAAAAATAAAATTATGGAGGAAAACATATCAGGCAAATACTAAGCTAATGTGGCTATATTATTAGACAAAGTAGACTTCCAGACAAGAAATATTACAGTGGATAATGATAAATATTTTAAAATGACAGAGATCTAATAATTAAGACTAGATAATAATTTTAAATGTTAATACTGCATAATAGAATTTAGAAAATATATGAAGGTTAATAAAACTGAAAAGTGAAATAAAAAAATCCCTAGTTATAGATGAAAATTTCAACAATTCTCTTCCTGTAAAGCTAAAACAAGAAGACAGAAAATTATTGTCATATAAGATATAAAAAACATATTATGAGGGACAAATATATGGTGATGCAGAATGATTTGATTTTGGTTAATGGACATACAATGCAATCAACAGATCAATTTTTATAGAGATGTTCACCTGAAAGCAGTGTACTCTTATTGATCAATGTCACCCCATTAAGTTTAATTTCAAAATAAAAAGTTAAAATTAAAAAGAATGTTATCAATCAACTCAGCTAAATTAATACTGAATTAATATAATACTCCACCCCATAACAGCATCATACACATGGCTTTTAGTGTACAAGGACCATTTACTAAACTAGATCATATGCTGAACTATAAAACAATTTTTGATAACTTTAAAATAAATAAAATTATATAATGCATATTCTTTGATCACAAAGTAATAGAACTGATAATTGGTAATAGTTTCTAGAAAGTTCGCAATACTTGTATATTAGTAATATACTTCTAAATAACAAATGAGTTAAAGAGGAAAACACAAAAAAATATTTTAAAATAGATAAAATTGAAAACATCAAAAATTTGGGAATAAATGAATGCAGTCTTTCGGAAAAAAAAACTCATAACATTAAAAGCTTATTCCAGAAAAAAGGGGTTCAAATAAATTATCTAAGTTTCCACCTTATAAAAGTAAAATAAATGTGAAATAAACCCAAAGTAAGCAAAACAAAAATAACAGAAATTAATGAAATAGAAAAGAAAAAACAATACTTACATATTATTAAAATCAAAAGAAACAATGAATAATTGATAGATCACTAGACAAATTGAGCAGCCAAAGGAGGATATCACAAAGTGTCATACAGACATTTAAAGAATAAGAACTGCCTGACCAGATGGTGGCACAGTGGATAAAGCATTGGACTGGGTCAGGGAGGACCCAAGTTTGAAACCTGAGATCACCAACTTGAGAGCGAGGTCACTGGCTTGAGAAGGGGTCAGTTGCTCTGCTGCAGCCCCCTAGTCAAGGCACATATGAGAAAGCAATCAATGAACAACTAAGGAGACTAAGGAGCCACAACAAAGAATTGATGCTTCTCATCTCTCTTCCTTCCTCTTTCTCTGTCCCTATCTATCCCTCTGTCTCTCTCTCTGTATCTGTCACAAAAATATAAATAAATAAAAATAAAGGATAAGAACTATTTATTTGACAAATTTTTTGAAGACACTGTTCATCAAAACTGCCACAAAAAGAAACAGAAAATTATCCCTAGCTGTTTAGCTCAGTGGTACTGTGGCCTGGTTTGTGGACATCCAGATTTAATTTCTGGTCAGGGTACACAGGAGAAGAGACCATCTGCTTCTCCACACCCTCATTCTCTCTCTCTCTTCTCTTCCTGTAGCCATGGCTCAATTAGTTCCAGCAAGTGGGCCCCTGGGTACTGAAGATGGCTCCATGGTCTCACCTCAGACCCTAAAATATACATAGTTCAGTTCCTGAGCAATGAAGCAGCAGCCCCAGATGGGCAGAGTATCACCCAGTAAGGGGCTTGCAGGCTGGACCCATCAGGGTGCATGCAAGAATCTATCTCTCTGCCTCTTACAAAAAAAAAAGGAAGGAAGGAAGGAAGGAAGGAAGGAAGGAAGGAAGGAAGGAAGGAAGGAAGGAAGGAAGGAAGGAAGGGAGGGAGGGAGGGAGGGAGGGAGGGAGGGAGGGAGGGAAGGAGGGAGGGAGGGAGGAAGGAAGGAAGGAAGGAAGGAAGGAAGGAAGGAAGGAAGGAAGAAAAGAAAGAAAGAAAGAAAGAAAGAAAGAAAGAAAGAAAGAAAGAAAGAAAGAAAGAAAGAAAGAAAGAAACAGGAAATCTGAATGGTCCTTTCACTGTTTAAATGATTGAATTTGTTATTTAGAAAGAAAGAAAGAAAGAAAGAAAGAAAGAAAGAAAGAAAGAAAGAAAGAAAGAAAGAAAGAAAGAAACAGGAAATCTGAATGGTCCTTTCACTGTTTAAATGATTGAATTTGTTATTTAGAAAGAAAGAAAGAAAGAAAGAAAGAAAGAAAGAAAGAAAGAAAGAAAGAAAGAAAGAAAGAAAGAAAGAAAGAAAGAAAGAAAGAAAGAAAGAAAGAAAGAAAGAAAGAAAGAAAAAGAAAGAAAGAAAGAAAGAAAGAAAGAAAGAAAGAAAGAAAGAAAGAAAGAAAGAAAGAAAGAAAGAAAGAAAGAAACAGGAAATCTGAATGGTCCTTTCACTGTTTAAATGATTGAATTTGTTATTTAGAAGCCTTCTCTAAAAAGAAAAGACCAAGGCCAGATAGCTGCACTGGCAAATTTTACCAAATATGTGGGGAAAGTAATACCTATTATACATGAACAATTTCAGAGATAGAAGATCAGAGATCATTTTCCAATTCATTTTATGAAGCCCTGATAGCAAATAATTGATATTACAAGAAAAGTTTATACCACTCACTAGCCTTTATAAACATAAGCACAAAGCTTTGTAACAAAAATGGGTGTAGGTGTGTTGCTTTAGACATTGGTAACAGTATGATACCCTCCAGGACTTTGATTCTGACTGAAGTGACATAATAATGCAAGGATAATTGGAAGATGTTCTCTGTTGCTGAGTTTCCCCTGGTCCTTGTTCATTGTTTAATTTGATGATTTAGCTTTTAATAAATTTTGTGAATTATCCAGAGTTTTCAATAAATGCATTTCTGCTAAATTTAAAACCAAGAATCTGAATAATAAATTTATCTCTGATAAACTTCTTGTGACAAAAAATCTGGACTTACTCATAAATTGATATTAGGGCTAATTTGCACTAAACGTCAAGGAATTAGGTTTGGAAATCTGATTTTATTGGGATAAAGCCTGTGAAAATTCAATTAGTATGCAGGGATACCCTGTTTCCCTGAAGATAAGACATCCCCTAAAAGTAAGAGCTAGTGCAATTTTTTTCAAGCCTAAAAATATAAGGCCTTCCCAAAAATAAGACCTAGTGAGTCTATAGGAGCAAAAATTAATATAAGACACTGTCTTATTTTCGGAGAAACATGTTAGTAATCTGCTATAATCACTAATTGTCACCTATGGTCATCTAAAATTAATTGCTCATTAAATGTAAGGTTTAAAAGGTACTGTTCAAAAGTATTTTTAAGGCTCCCTCTATCTCTCAGCCCTGATTTCCTCTGCGTTAGCTTCATCATTAGGATCTATTCATGTATGTTTACAGATAGGTATAATCAGCCTGAGTTCTAAAAAGGTTTAGAGCTCACATATCTAAAAATAGTTCTCCTCTTTCCTCCCCTCCCCACTTCCATCTCTTTTTCTCTCTTTACAAGCATGTATCATATGCCCACTTCTATGGCAGAGAACACATGGCCTTCTGATTGGTAGCCCTACCTAACCTGCATGAAGTGGGAAAAAAAATAGTTCTTTAAACCACAGATTGTTGGACAAACAAAAAAACTAACAGTTGACCACCACCAAAGGGAGAAAAAAAAAAGCAAAAATGAAGACGAGACAAGAAATGATTTATTGATCAAAATTCCCTTAGAGAAAGTTGAGGGGGACTACTCAATAGCAAAGTAGGGAGAATGGGCTTGAAATCAGAGGAGGGATGCTCTTTTGTAATCTAGATCTGCACTAAGTTGTCTCAAATCCTTAACTAAAGTTTATGTATGTAAATTTACAACACAATAAAAGTACAAAGGGATTGTGTCCTTGAAAATCAACCATTTTTAAGCATCGAATACCTTAGCTATTTGATCAATGCTACAATTATTAATATTACTAATGAAATTTCTGTTGTCAGTAAACATGAACCTATATGATATCCATTTGGCACACTTGTTTATTTTGAATAATCCTATGTTCCAGAACATAATAAAATAAAATTTATAGATAAACCACATGTACAGTGCTTAAGGGTACAAATTTGGAAACAGGAAGACCTGAGTTTGAATCCTGAGTACATCACTTGTTACCTAGCTGACCCTAAAAAAGTTACTTAATGCTAATTCATGTAAAATGCTTCAGAGTGGGTCTACAGTATGGTAAGTGCTCAGTAAATGTTATCTCTTATTATCATGATGGTTCTAGAAACTTAAAGCGGTTATTTAATACATTTAATAGTTTCAACTTTCTATTATTCTGATTCTTTCCTAATTCTAGTTGGAATTAATGAAATTTGACTGTATATTATATGGTAAGATGTATAAATATTGAAAACAGAGTTACATAAGTAACCAATCACTGTTTCTTTTTTTAAAAGCAAAAACCCTTTAGATTTTTCTCACCCAGAAATCCCTCCCAAGCATCCCCGTTGAGAACCATAGCCATACCACATAACTCTCTCAGGATTCCTCATTATACTGAAATAATTCAACCATATTTCTGTTGTCCAGTCAAAAACATGGTAGTTCCTACTTTCAAGAGCATGTTTTCTAAACATCTCTGGTAAATGGAGATCTTGACTTTATGCCCGGACACCCAGAGAGCTGCTCCTACAAAAAAAACGAATAGGATAATACATCCCAAGTTCTTTTTTCCCACCCTGAACAAGAGTTGTTTTAGTTAAACTTGCATTCGCTTTTCTCTAAAGGCTGCCCCTGCCCTCGTCAAACCATTGTGTTTAATAGAGGACTTTTGACTCAGCCATCATTACTCACACTTTACTGATTCTACTTTAAACACTGTTGACTAAAACGACAATTTATCATGACTGTTTTGCCTAGTGGTGGGGGGATAATTTATTTTCTTGTTGAAGGGTTGAATATTTATTAGCACAGCAGTGTGCTGGTCAGCAGAGATCCACACTCCAGAAGGGAGCTCTGAGTCCAGCATCATGGCCTTCTCCACAGCCTCTGCTCAGACCCATGACCTTTATCCTGAGGCAAACCCTGCCTGGTGCCTGGGGGTCAGCGGTGGTAACTGGGGAACTTGGTCTCTAGGTTGCTCCCCTTCTCCGGGGAAGCTGGAGCCTCAGCTATGAAAGAACAGAGCTCTCAGAGAGAAAGGCAGCCCTCAAAGCTTGCACAGGAAAGTCAGCGAGACCTGTGATAGCAGAATGGAGGATTAATCACAGAATTGCCTGCATCTGTATGAACTTGCTACAGAGTGGCCACCTTGGCCTCAACAGCCAAAGAACCTCTGATTGCCAAGAGATTGCTCAGGAAAGGTGGACCCTATTTGAGAAGTGGAAAGCTCCAGTCATCTAATTCCAATGAGAAACAATTCCTATGAGAAGCAGGCAGCATCTTTGTAGTGCAACTGAAGTACCTGGCAAGAGCAGGCTTTTATAAATAATTCATTGTAGCAGCAAATTAATAACTGAAAGAAATGGAAAGGAATTGGCTTTATTGTGTGTCTGTGTCTGCTATCTGCCTGCCACTGTGTCAAATTTACATGCATCATTTCATTTCATCTTTGTAATAACCCCAAGGGTAAGTGTTCATATTCAATGGCCTCTGGGAAGTTTATGTAAATTGCCTCCTTTACTTTCCCTTGGCTAATACATGGGAGAGCCAGGGAACTACCTCAGATCTGTCTGACCAAAAGGCCGTTCCCTTTGGATGCCGCATATTACTTCCCCACTGAATTAAAAGTACTAGAAAGCTCACTCTGAGGACATCAGTCTGGTGCCTGGAATCCCCACCACTACAGTCATTCCCTGACCTAGGTCATTACTTCTAATAGAAATACATTATCTGGAGACATAACTACTAGTAATCCAGCCCTTAAGCCACATTAATTGGACACTGTTTTCTTTTCCAGAATAGAGGGAATGGGACATGGCACAGTTAAACTCAGATGTTTCAAGTTCAGCACACTATTAGGGGTGAGAATATAAAGAATGCTATTGGGAGAAGGTCCTGATGACACATAGAAGTGAAGATATGTGGACACATAAAGCTAGAGGAGGAGGAGGAAAAGAAGAAAATGTTAATGTACTAGAAAATGACATCAGGTCATAAATTTTGTGGCCCCATCACAGCAATGCACTGAGCTGCAAGTGCTAGGAGATCAACAGTCTTACAATTTTCCTAATAATTGTGGTGGACCCATAACAATTTAGACACTCTACTGGAACTAAGGGTACAAATCTGGGTTAGATACAGTCCCCATCCCTGAAAAGTTTATAATATCTTCCCCTGAGAAATTGAAATTTTAAGATGTCAGGAAAAGAAAAAAAACAATCATGGAAGGGACTTAGGGAGAAAAGGTGGGGAGCACTTTAAGGAAAGGGATAGGGGCATTGAAGATAAACTTCCAGTCTTCTCTGTCCTCTGTGTAGACACCCACAACCAGTACCTAGGTAAAGATAAAGCTCACTCATGCTTGAGCAGCCTTGTTGTTGGGAAGCTTTTAGGCTCAGCCAGTCTTCAGAACACACTGACTGGTAAGTACAATCTTCCTCATTTGCTCAGAGCACCTTTGAAGGGGATGAAGGATGGTCCGAAATCGATTTTACTCTCTTTCTTCCCAGCATGTGAAATCTGACGACACTAATACCTGAATGGAAACACACCTCTCAGCACTCTTTCTTCTTTGCCATCCTGCCAAGTGGCTCCTTCCTATTTGCTACTCACCCAACCCAAATGCATCCTACTCTGGATTATGTAACATTGTCATAAAGAAATAAGATGAGAAAACATGTTTCAGAAAATAGTCACTGAGGGCTAAACTCAGCCAAGACAACTTCAGAGGAGGCTTATTTAGGACTTACAGTGATCAGAAACTGACAGCATTCTGAAGGCTAAGCAACAGATAGTGTCCAAGTTCCACCATGATTGCATCAGTCAGCATGGAAAGAGGTTGCAATATAGCCTCATCCAACTTGACCAGCAGTTCATCAGATCCCTCTCCCAGGCCTACCCCTCTGGTCAATCACCAAAAGTCCCAGATCAGGCCCTGGCCAGTTGGCTCAGCGGTAGAGCGTCGGCCTGGTGTGCGGGGGACCCGGGTTCGATTCCCGGCCAGGGCACATGGGAGAGGCGCCCATTTGCTTCTCCACCCCCCCCCCTTCCTCTCTATCTCTCTCTTCCCCTCCTGCAGCCGGGGCTCCATTGGAGCAGGGATGGCCCGGGCGCCGGGGATGGCTCCCTGGCCTCTGCCCCAGACGCTGGAGTGGCTCTGGTCGGGGCAGGGCGACGCCCCGGAGGGGTGGAGCATCACCCCCTGGTGGGCAGAGCATCGCCCCTGGTGGGCGTGCCTGGTGGATCCCAGTTGGGGGCATGCAGGAGTCTGACTGTCTCTCCCCGTTTCCAGCTTCAAAAGGCCCAGATCATTGTTTTGTTGAGCCCATCATGAGACAAAATTCTTTTCCGGGTCTTGCTTAACCTTATTAGAGCTCATAAAACTCAAAGTACTTCAGTTTGTCCAAATGTCTTTATTTTCTTCTAGATATTTGTGGTTGAAGGCATTTTTCTGTCACTTTTTCAATTAGTAAAGACACGTGACAAAAAGAAAAGGAAGGCAAATTACAATCCAAAAGAATCACTTCTTAATACCCTGTGAAAGACTGTGACAGAGTGCCTGGACTTCAGGAAGGTGATGAGGTATAGAGCAGTGTTCCCCAACCTTTTTGGGCCATGGACCGGTTTAATGTCAGAAAATATTTTCACAGACCGGCCTTTAGGGTGGGACAGATAAATGTATCCCGTGACCGAGACAAGCATCAAGAGTGAGTCTTAGATGGATGTAACAGAGGGAATCTGGTCATTTTTTAAAAAATAAAACACCATTCAGACTTAAATATAAATAAAACGGAAATAATGTAAGTTATTGATTCTTTCTCTGCAGACCGGTACCAAATGGCCCATGGACCGGACTGGTACCGGTCCGCGGCCCCGGGGGTTGGGGACCACTGGTATAGAGAACACCTCTATCAGGCTCACCTCTCAAGTCAACTGCTGGCTTGTGACATGCATGTTATGTGATTACATAACATAATATGAGCCATTTTATTCTCGTCCCAAACTGAAAATCTTGCAGGGGCATGGTCATATTTATTAAGATCAATTGAATATCATGGTTTGTGTGTGGTCATAGGCTATATGTTATCCATTAATAATGAAAAGTTGACCATGGCTGTATTCTGGGTTCATTGAACAGTTTGGTAAGGTCCAGCATATTCTAAAGTATTTTTGCCAAGGCTCTCTCACAACTTCTCCTCTCCCTTAATTGTAAAACCTATGTGTATTTTAACAAAAATCTTATCCATCTGTTTCTGATTCATTTACACTTAACTCATCAAATCTTCTATTGTCAGGGCTGTCATGTTCCATGGGTTCTACACTGGTGTGCTATGTTGAACTCTTCTTCCCTGGATATCAAGAAGTCTTGTTTACTCAAAAGATGTCATGTTCTACTCCATAGGGTTGAAGGAGTACAGTTGGAAGGGAGGATGAGAAGAAAGACTTTCCAAATTCCATAGCGCTTCAGTCCACTGTGGGCTTGGCAAATTATCCTCTCTCATTCACGGCACTGACATGATTGAGTTGTTATTGTTATGGTGTGTGAGTGAGACTGCATGTGTTTGCAAGTGTGTATGAGCATCAACTGGCTGTGATTAAACATGGAATTAATTCAGACTATGGGTGGGCTTTATTTCTCTGTAATCAGACCAACTGGCTGACCTCAAGAGTATGGGACTGGACTGAATTTCTCCTATGACTTCCACTATGCTGGGTTTTATCCACCTGTCAATCAGGAGCAAGAGAGAGAGAGAGAGAGAGAGAGAGAGGCAAGCAAGAGATCTCAGAAACAGAAGTAAGAACCCAAGTAAGTTCTGGAATTTCTCTCACCCAGGCAGTTTAATTTCCAGATGGGGAAGGGCACACAGATGACCACAGAGAAGATCCACTCTCAGCAGGGCAAGTGAGAGGCACGATCACTATCACTGCAGCTGTTCTGGATACTGGCATTATGTCAATCCACCTAGACTTTCCTTCAAATGAAAGCCACAGAAAAGAGCGGAGCCACCTAAGGCTTCCCACAGCCCAGCTAAGAGCTGCCATGAGTGCTCTCCCTTACCGTGTGTCCCTCAAGAAACAGAGAAGGCCATTGAGATCTAAATCTTTTCAAACTCAGATCTTGCTTTTAAAACGTTTATTAAAATCTTAGTTATTCAGCGTTCTGCTACTTTTTGATATTCAGGTGATGGCTGCAATTTATCCATCATTCCTATTTTCTGTATAAAAGATTTTCTGATTATCTCATTTCTTTGTAGTTTCTATGTAAATTGTATACCATATAGAAAAGTTAGCACAAAGTTATATTTGTGGGGTTATGTGGAATATTTGGACTTAGAGGTTAGAGTTCCTAGAAGAAGACATCTCAAAATCAAGTGCAACACTATCTGCTAACTTAATAAATAGACACTGGGATTAAAATAAAGAAAACAACTTCATTCTGGGAATACAAGAGATGTGATTATGTGTGATAGTAACAGTTCTCAACTGTGGTATAATGCCATACTTGCAGATCACAATCAGTTGTGAGATATGTTATAAGTGATCTGTTGCTAATAATATCTGAAGTATTAACATTTGTGAATGATTCACTTTTAAATAAAACTGAGAAATAGCCTCGAAGTTATGCCTATAATCTTATCAGTTTAAAACACCACATTCCCTAATATGCTTTATTGAATTGGAGAAAAAAGGTTCATGTTACCTCAGCAATCCCTGGAATCCCACATAGAGACATAGTGAATACACCCCTTGGAATGTGTCCTGTATGTATCAATCATGCATGTTGTGGGAGAAAGCAGTTGGGAATCACTCCTTGGGAAATCCAGATGTAAAAGGTTCTGCTCAGGATATGTTCAGAACTCCTTTTCTTTTTCTCTTTTTTTACTTTTTTTTTTTCATTCAGTGAGAGGAGGGGAGGGAGAGACACAGATTGCTGCATGCATCTTGACCAGGATACACCAAGAAATCCCACTAGGGGGCAATGCTCTGCCCATCTGGGGCATTGCTCCATTGCTCAGCAACTGAGCTCTTCCTGGCACCTGAGTCAGAGGCAATGGAGCCATCCTCAGCACCAAGGGCCAACTTGCTCCAATCAAGCCATGCTTGCAGGAGGGGAAGAGAGAGAGAGAAAGGAGAGAGAAGCAAGAGGAGGAAGGGTCGAAAAGCAGATAGTCACTTCTCCTGTGTGCCCTGGACGGGAATCCAACCCAGGATTTCCACATGCCAGGCCGACACTCTACCACTGAGTCAATTGGCCAGGGCTATAGAACTCCTTTTCTCTGTAAGTCTCTGCCCTCTTCTGCCTGTTAACTTTATCCTGAATCTGACTTCCCTTCTGGCATAAGATAGCAGCCAGAAGCAAGAGGTAGAAAATGTCTTTACTTATCCCTTGAAAAATGAAGCTGACATCTGTCCTGTTCTCTTAAGGACAAGGAAGAACTTTCCCTAACGTCTCCAGCCACCTTTTCCTAGACCAAAATTAGGAAGCAAGCATTCACAGAAAATGGATTAGATTTCTTTGATTGGCCAGAATTAATTGGGTTTCACTTCTGAAACTGAAAATGGGGACACTTCTCTCTAAATCATATGAACAAAACTGGGATATCAGTGTGAAGAAAGGAGAGAATGGATTCAGGGAAGGCAAATGACAATGTTTACTAGAGATATTGGATATTTTCTATATTAAATTCTGTGTCTATTTCCTTTATCTGTCTAGATGATACACTGATATAGTCAATGAATATAAAATAATTGTGAGGCTCCACTTCATTGCCATTTTGGATTATGGGGGATTGAGAACTTTGTTTGACTATAAGGACCACATCTGAAAGATATTGCTGTCCCTTGGGTTCATTCTCCTCCCACCAGGGCAGCAGTTACATAATAATATAACAACCAGGCCTAAAAGCTTGTCTGAACTTAAGCTCCTTTCTTGACAAAGTAGCCAACTCTACATTCCCAAAGCATTCAAGCCTCTGCGTGCAAACTCTTCACTCCTAGGATTTCAAAGGGCAGGCAATGGCCTCAGATGAGGAAGGCAACTGGGCGAGACACAGGCACATGGCTTACATTTTCCGGCTCACGATATTTTTTTTCCATTGACTCAAGCAGCAGCTGCTTTTTTGGAGGGCCATGTTTGCTTACGATGACACAGACTGTTTCCAAACTCTGAAATGCTCATCCTCAGATTGGCCAGCGTGATATAACCTCTTTGGAATCAGACTTCTGTTGCTCTGACTGCCCTAGTGATTCTAAAATAAGAACTGGGGTTGAAGAACCATTCATTCATGAACATGTAGACATAGTAGTCTCCTCCAAGGAAAAAATGCAAGGAACCAAGATTGTTATCACTGATCCTTTGGCATTGGCTGGTCCAGAGTTCCCCTTGCCCAGCTAATTCATTCCCTATGTTCATACCCTGTAAGGTTCCAGAACCTCCCACTCTCCCCTCAGCCACATCCAAGGACCCCTATACAGATTCAACTTTGTCTTTTGAAACTATGTCCTAAGAAACCTCTCTGCCTTGTTCACAGTTCTACCCCGATTGCCCTAATCTACTATCTCAGCCCTCAGCCAATTCCAACCCTCTATTCTGCCAAAATTAAGTAATTCAGTACTACTATTCTTGGATGCCTGACTTTCACATGAGCAAGTCTTAGTTCCAGCTCTGCTATTTCAATCTGAAATTCTGTTCAGAGTGGATAAAATGTGGCCTCCATCAATTACAAACTATGTGGATTTAAGGACATTTTTTACCTCTCATACTATAGTTGATGTGTACTTTTAAGGGCCAACTATGTGACAGCACTGTGCTAAGCTCTAAGACAGCTCTTTTCACCTATAAAAAGGAGCTAATATCCAGCTAGGTTGCTCAGCAGATAAGAGCATTTTCTTGGTACAACAATGTTACAGGTTTTATCCCCAGTCAGAGTACACAGGAGAAGCAACCAATTTGCACATAAATAAAACAACTAAGTGGAACAACAAGTTGATGCTTCTCTTTCTCTCTCTCCCTTTCTCCCTCTCTCGCTCTCTCTCTCCTCTCAAATCAATGGAAAAAAATTTAAGGTGTTAATAATAAAAAACATCTCGTAGGGTTATTGTAAGGATTAAATAAGATAATATATGACAAGTGCTCAGCACAATACCAGATGCATAGGAAACTTTTATAGTTGATGGCTAGTGTAGCTATTACCTTTAGTGAGAAAGCATCTGGTCCATCCACCTACTCCTACAGTACTATCCTCCTGAGTAGTTCAGGAGTTCTTTAATCTCTTCTGTTATAGCCACTGTGGAAAGCAGTATGGAGTTATCTCAAAAAATTAAAAATGAAATTGCCTTTTGACCTAGTGATCCCACTCCTGGGAATATATCCTAAGAATCACGAAACACTAATATCTTCTGTATTCATTCCAATTTGCCATGCTCCCTAGATATCCTACAGCTATAGATTGGACAGCTACTTTAAATGGCTCTGCTGGTGATTTCAACCCCACTGGTTCTCTACGCAAGGTGCTTGGTGCAGGCTAGTGTGCCAGAGCCTGTTCCTAATGGGAAATACAAGGCTCAAGGGTTAGTCAGCCCAGGCTCAAATCCCAAGTGCTGTTCTTCCCTGAAGTGTGAGTGTGTTCTGCCTGTGTAAGGGATGCATGTCTTTAGTCAGAAATGTTGCATGGCTGTTATAAACTGACAGATCTGCTAATACCAGCAGCAGCTTATCAGGTTTCAAATGTACCACATTCTTCCAGGTTCCCAGATGTTCCTTCCTTTCCCTCCTTCTGCCACCCCCATATCCATTCTGAAGTGCCCCCAGATTGCTTAATGCAATCTAGCAATTTGAAGTTAAGTTGAATAAAACTTCAGGAGGGGAAAAACTAGCTGGAAGTTAATATTTAAGGAGAAACAGAAGTGGAAACTTACCATTTGCCTCATTGTGCCACGTGATTCTCACGGACGGTTCATTGCATCCAGGCAGATCAAATGAAAGTGGCCCAATGCCCTCTAACTTAAAGAAAAGAAATAGATTAGGGGGACTGGATTTATATAATCACAAATGTACAACTTATTTGAAGCTCCTGGAAGGAAAAGTGTACATTTATCATTATACAATATTCATTTTCTTAACAAATAATCAACCATTAAGCCTTATCAGTGCTGGCACAGTAGATAGAGCATAGACCCAGGATGCTGAGGTCTCCAGTTTAAAACCTCAAGGTCACTGGCTAGAGAAGAAGCTTATCAGTTTGGGTGCAGGCTTGCCAACTTGAGCTTGGGTACTGGCTTGAGCGTGTGATCATCAGTGTGATCCCTAGGTCACTGGCTTAAGCCCAAAGGTCTCTGGCTTAAAGCCCAAGGTCACTGGCTTGAGCAAGGGGTTGCTGGCTTAGCTTGAGCCCCCAAGTCAAGGCATATATGAGAAGCAGTCAATGAACAACTAAAGTAAAGCTACTTTGAGTTCATGTTTTTCATCTCTCTCCTTTCTTTCTCTCTCCCTTCCTCATTCCCTCTCACTCACTCTCTCTCTCTCAAAATATGAAGTTAAAAAAATAAACCTTTAAGACCCTGGCCGGTTGGCTCAGTGGTAGAGCATCAGCGGCATGCAGGAGTCCCGGGTTCAATTCCTGGCCAGGGTACACAGGAGAAGCACCCATCTGCTTCTCCACCCCTCCCCCTCTCCTTCCTCTCTGTCTCTCTTATCCCCTCCCTCAGCCAAGGCTCCATTGGAGCAAAGATGGCCCGGGCACTGAGGATGGCTCTGTGGCCTCTGCCTCAGGTGCTAGGACGGCTCTGGATACGGCAGAGCGCTGCCCCAGAGGGGAAGAGCATCGCCCCCTGGTGGGCATGCCGGGTGGATCCTGGTCGGGCGCATGTGGGAGTCGGTCTGACTGCCTCCCTGTTTCCAACTTTGGAAAAATACAAAATAATAATAATAATAATAATAAATAATAATAATAATAATAAACCATTAAAAGAACCAACCTCCTTACCACATTTCTTCTCTTACCTGAAAGGAGAAATCCCTTCCCTTTTGCAAAATCTGGGCAAAAAAAAAAAACAAAAAACTAAAACCCTAGTAGAAGTGCCACTGTTAAGAAAGAGAACTGAGGTAAGTGACTCTTCCTTGACTTATCTTTTTTTTTTTTTTTTTTTTGTATTTTTCTGAAGCTGGAAACGGGGAGAGACAGACAGACTCCTGCATGCGGCCGACGGGGATCCACCTGGCACGCCCACCAGGGGCGACGCTCTGCCCACCAGGGGGCGATGCTCTGCCCCTCCGGGGGTCGTTCTGCGCAACCAGAGCCACTCTAGCGCCTGGGGCAGAAGCCAAGGAGCCATCCCCATCTTTGCTCCAATGGAGCCTTGGCTGCGGGAGGGGAAGAGAGAGACAGAGAGGAAGGAGGGGGTGGGGGTGGAGAAGCAAATGGGCGCTTCTCCTATGTGCCCTGGCCGGGAATCAAACTTGGGTCCCCCACACGCCAGGCCAACGCTCTACCGCTGAGCCAACCGGCCAGGGCTCTTTTTCTTTGCTAAATGGAAATAAAAATGCAGCACTATCGCTGTGCTTTAAAAAACTGTAAAAGTCTTTTTTTATTATTATTATTTTTTTAAATTTTATTTTTCTGAAGCTGGAAACGGGGAAAGACAGTCAGACAGACTCCCGCATGCGCCCGACCGGGATCCACCCAGCACGCCCACCAGGGGGGACGCTCTGCCCACCAGGGGGCGATGCTCTGCCCCTCCGGGGGATCACTCTGCCGTGACCAGAGCTACTCTAGCGCCTGGGGCAGAGGCCAAGGAGCCATCCCCAGCGCCTGGGCCATCTTTGCTCCAATGGAGCCTTGGCTGCGGGAGGGGAAGAGAGAGACAGAGAGGAAGGAGGAGGGGGGGATGGAGAAGCAAATGGGCGCTTCTCCTATGTGCCCTGGCCGGGAATCGAACCCGGGTCCCCCGTACGCCAGGCCGACGCTTTACCGCTGAGCCAACCGGCCAGGGCTGTAAAAGTGTTCTTGATAATCATCTTCTTTACTAGTCCATCATGAAGTTTGAAAGGCTTCATTTGTGCTTCTCACAAAAATTCTTAAGAAGATGTCTGGGTTATGTCAACATAACCCTTACTTGGAAAGAACAACATAGAGAAGTCACTCCACTAAGAAATTATTTTTCCTAGTAAATGATTTCTACTCATTGGCAGAGGGTCAATGAGTGATAAAATCACACACAGGGCAGGAAGCTTTGGTGAGAACAAGAAGTCAGGAGCCCAAGCACTTGTGCTTGGCATAGTGATAAGACTCAATTTGTGTCAGTAGCAGAGAGTTGGGAAAAGCATTCTAAGATGTTGGGGAAGAGGAGCAGAGATGGATAGTTGTGTTAAAGGGATGGCAGAATGTGATTTACCGAATTCTATGATATAAGACACAAAGAAATCTTAAACCATCCAGTTTGTGGTATATTGTTGACAAGAGCCATAGGAAGTTAATACGGATTTGGGTACCCAAAGTGAGGTGGCTTAAAATAACAAAAATTGATTGTTTCATAATTCTTGAGGCTAAACATCTTCAATAAAGTTGTCAACAGACCCATGCTCCATCTGAAACCTGTAGGGAATCAAATCCCACAGTTTTATGGTGGTCATCAGTCCTTGGCATTTCTTGCAACTGAATCACTTCTAACTCTGCCTCTGTTGTCACATGCCATTCTTCCCATATGTTTGTATATAAATTTCCCTCTTCTCATGAGGACACCAGTCATATTGGAGTAGGGCCAATCCTAATAACCTTTTAACCTGATCACTCTTTAAAGATTCTAATTCTAAATAAGGTCACATTCACAGATACCAAGAATTTAGACTTATATTTATATGTGTGTGTATATGTTATACATATTACATATGCATATATAGTATACATATTATATATATTACACATATTATATATGTATTATATGCATATGCATATATATACACATATGTATATATACATATATATATTTTGGGAGACACAATTCAATTCTTAATAAACATCAAAGAACTTCTAGTTGGCTACAGTAAGGAAGTGATTGTTAAAAGTGAACTTGATTGAACTTTGATAGACTAACTTGAGAGTAAAAATGCCACAACAAGCAATGAAAATGGAAGTCGAATGTGGGTAAGTTCCTTCTTTACTCAATAGCTTTCTAAGCTCTTAAGAGAGCCTAAGGACTCTAAGAGAAGTCAAGACCATTGACTCTTAGTGAAACGGATATAAACTTGTGAAAAAAGTGTTGCAACTTGTCAAATGGTTTCATAAAATGCTGAATCCTTTATTCCAGGCAGGCAGTCTGAGCTCTTCAACTAAAAATGCTGAGTTTCTCAAGACACTGGAAAGATAAAATCACAACTTTCAGACATACAAATTATTCTGGCAATGGAGATTCCAAAAAGCAAAAAATTCCAGGATTCTTTGTGGATAAAACAAATCTAAATGATGATGCAGAGGAACACAAGGACGTGTGTGTCCATCATGGCAGAGGGTGATATTAGCACTTCTGTTCCAAGGGTTTTCAGGTGCAATGGCAGTTCTGAGCTTGATTATTTTCTCTCCCCAACCAAGGGGCTCTTCAGAGGCACTTTCAGCATCTGGCAACAGAGATTTCATGACCACAAAGTAAAAATGGAATAATGCACATACCAAAACATAAACACATTCTAAAATGAATTCAGCCTCAGATTTGAAACCCAGCACCCTTGTGTGGTTTAGCAGAAAAGAAGCTAGACTTGCCTCTTGGGGGTGAGGGGAAGAACAAAGTCTCCAAATGGACAGCTGCTATCATTCCAAAACAAGTCATTGTTTATAAATGAATTTTTTGTGATAAATTATTGAATTACATGAAAACTCTATGATTGCCTGCTGCAGCCAGATTTGGTTTTGGTCTCAAAAGTCAGCATGGAATGTGTAACAGACAGAGAGCAAAATTAAAAACTACAGACCTGGCCTGATCTGTGGTGGCGCAGTGGATAAAGCGTCGACCTGGAAATGCTGAGGTTGTCAGTTCGAAACCCTGGGCTTGCCTGGTCAAGGCACATATGGGAGTTGATGCTTCCAGCTCCTCACCCCTTCTCTCTCTCTGTCTCTCCTCTCTCTCTCTCTCTCTCTCTCTCTCTCTCTCTCTCTCCCTCTCCTCTCTAAAATGAATAAATAAAAAAATTTTTTTTAAATTAAAAAACAAAACAAAACAAAAAAAAACTACAGGCCTATTCTCACAAGCTTCTCTTCCAAATTCTCAGTCTTCCACTAACCTATAATTCTGGTTCTGGCTTTGGACACCCAGAAGTCCCTTTGAAACATTTCTAATAGATGTGGCTTTTGATTAGAGACATTTTTACCTATTCTGAGAAAAATAAGTATGAATCACAGCTTGAGATTTACATCATAATAATTAGTACCTCAAAACCTAAATTTTATTTATTAATTGATTTTAGAGAGAGAAGAAGGGAATAAGAAACACTGATTTGTTCTTCCACTTATTTATGCATTCATTGGTGGAATCTTGTATGTGCCTTGACTGGGGATCGGACCTGCAACCTTGGCATATTGGGAAGATGATCTATTCTAATCAACTAAATTATCCATCCAGGGTCAGTACCTCAAAATCTAAAACCAGAGAGGAACATATTTTTTTATGAATATTCACCATGAGGCCTGGCCTGTGGTGGCGCAGTGGATAAAGCATCGACCTGGAAATGCTGAGGTCGCCGGTTCGAAACCCTGGGCTTGCCTGGTCAAGGCACATATGGGAGTTGATGCTTCCAGCTTCTCCCTCCCTTCTCTCTCTCTCTCTGTCTCTCCTCTCTCTCTAAAATGAATAAATAAATAAATAAAAGAATATTCACAGGCTTTGTGCTGTTTTCTTCGCATAGTTATTTCATTTAATCTTCACAGTAGACCTGAGTAGTCTTCATTATATCTATTTTACAGATGGAAAAACTGATGTGTGCAGAAAAAAAGCTAAGTGACTTACTTAAGCTCACACAGTAGTAAAATGAGAGCATCTTCTCTGGTACCAGGATCTGATTCCAAAACCAAAGCTCTTTCCCCAACAGCACACTGGTTCCCATCACAGTTTAATAAATAACTACTTTCAGTACTAGTACTCAGAGAAAAATACTGTACTATTTTCCAATTGAGATATTTGTTTTCCATTGTTATCTTGTATATTATCTTTGTAGGCTTATTTTAGAAAAAGTAAAATTGACAATGAAAAAAATTACCATCTTCTTGACCTGACTTTCCCCTCTAAATTGAATTTTTCTCATTTTTGTGCCTATACTGTATTTTTGGGAAAATCTAGTTGATTCCTGTGGAATTGGGAAGAATAAGAAACAATAGCATGGTGCCTGACCAGGCAGTGGCACAGTGGATAGAGCAAGGGTCCCCAAGCTACAGCCCACAGACCGCATGCAGCTCCCTGAGGCCATTTATCCAGACCCAGCCGCACTTCCGGAAGGGGCACCTCTTTCATTGGTGGTCAGTGAAAGGAGCATAGTTCCCATTGAAATACTGGTCAGGTTGTTGATTTAAATTTACTTGTTCTTTATTTTAAATATTGTATTTTTTCCCGTTTCGTTTTGTTTTTTTTTTTTTACTTCAAAATAAGATATGTGCAGTGTGCATAGAAATTTGTTCATAGTTTTTTTTTTTATAGTTCGGCCATCCAATGGTCTGAGGGACAGTGAACTGGCCCCCTTTGTAAAAAGTTTGGGGACCCCTGGGATAGAGTATTGGACTGGGAGGTGAAGAACCCAGGTTCAAAACCCAGAGGTCGCCAGTTTGAGCGCATGCTTATCTGATTTGAGCAATGCTCACCAGATTGAGCCCAAGGTCGCTGGCTTGAGCAAGGGATTACTTGGTCTACTGTAGCTCCCAGGTCAGGGCACATACGAGAAAGCAATCAACAACTAAGGTGCCACAATGAAGAATTAATGCTTCTCATCTCTCTCCCTTCCTGTCTGTCTGTCCCTATCTATTCCTCTCCCTGACTCTCTCTCTGTCTCTGTCAAAAAGAAAGAAAGAAGAAAGAAAGAAAGAAAGAAAGAAAGAAAGAAAGAAAGAAAGAAAGAAAGAAAGAAAGAAAGAAAGAAAGAAGGGAAAGAGGGAGGGAGGGAGGAAGGGAGGAAAAAGGAAAGAAGGGAGGAAGGGAAAAAGGGAGGGAGGGAGGGAGGGAGGGAAGAAGGAAGGAAGGAGGGAGGGAGGGAGGGAGGGAGGAAGGAAGGAAGGAAGGAAGGAAGGAAGGAAGGAAGGAAGGAAGGAAGGAAGGAAGGAAGGAAGGAAGGAAGGAAGGAAAAAAGAAAGAAACGACAGCATGGGCTTCGGATCCCAATTACACTCCTCATTCATCAGCCTCTCTTATACAGGGTAATGATAAGACTTTATCTGCTTATTTCAGAGGTGGTTATAATACTCAAATGATATGATGTCAGGAAAAGCATTTTGTATTTTATAAAACTCTGAACTGTGTAAACAATTATTATGTCTTATATTCTTCTGTGATAGTTCAATGAAAAAGATTTTTTTTAGAACAATAGCCCAGTATTAGCCAGTGGTCTGCTAATAAGTAGGATATCTGAAGAAGAAAAAAACCTGATTTTTAATGTTTGCTGATTTCTGTAATGTAAATTATCCCAACAAGGCTAATATAAACTACCAACATGGTATCACTGAGCATAGAGCTGGGAAGAGGTACTGTCATGAGTTAATACAAGCCAGGTCTAGCACACCACTAGGTCTGACTAAATTTCAAAATAGCTTATTTAACTAAAACACCTAACATACTTAAAGTCATACTGTAAAATACCCAGAGTATAGTACCCCACCCTCATGTGTTCTCTTAATGATAGCAAAATCATGCCTCTAAGCTGGGACAGAGAGCCCAGGTCCTTATGACCCTACCAATCAAATCTTGCCATTTGTTGCTTAGACCCAAGTCTGAGAAGTGAATGTCTGCTTCATATAAAACTAATATTTAAAAAAACAAACAAACAAACAAACAAAACCTAATATTTCACCTGGGGAGGGGGATGTGCTCCAGGAAAATGTTAGATACTGGGTGCCAAGAACGAGAACTCATTCCACCCTCTCTTTCCTTGTTCACAGTATAACAGTTAGCCTTAGATTTGGCTACATATCACACACACAGCAACTTACAACAAGATGATTTCCCTCTTATGTAAAAGACTGGAAATATGTCACCAAAACTAACATACATCAAGGACCCAGGCCTCTTCTAGTTTCCCTCTCCACTGTCCTCATGGTCCAAAATATCTGCTGGAGTTCCAGCTATGACATGTGAGGTCCAGTCAGCAGGATGACAAAAGAGAGAAAAGAGAGACATACTTTCTCACTATTAAGGTGAGTTTCTACACAATACTTTGTTTATATTTCACTGGCTAGAAATTAACCATATGATCATATCTAGCTACAAAAGAGGCTTGAAAATATAGCCCTTCTTCTTAGAAGCAATGTGCCTAGGTAAATATCAGGGTGTTTTTATTAAGAAGGAAGGAATAATAAATGTTGGTATAGGCAATTAGTAGCCCCTGGCACTTGTGCCAATAACTTTTCAGAAAATAGAGAAAGGGAAGGAAACAGATGCTTTTCTTTTTTCTACCTATAGGTCATCAGTTTGTTCTCCCTGTTCATCTCCTGTGGGTAAGATGAGAAGCTAGCAGTCCACAAGTAATTTAAGTTACATATCCATTGAAGATCAAATAAAAAGGAGGTATATCTGTTATTGGGATGTGTGTGCAAAATGTATCATACTGTTCTGATTATGATTATTTGGAAGATAGCTACAATCACATATAGTAATTACTAATATTATGTTAGAAGTACATGGAAGTTCTTGTCTTTCTAGATGCATTTGACTAAATGCATCATATCAATTACCTACTTTGAATAAGTGAGAAATGAATCAGACTCTAGCTGATGCTAGAAAAAACGGAGGGGAGGAAAACCTCCTTTCTAATACCATCCATCAAGACTTTTTTGTGACATGGAAGTTGGAGATCTATTTATTATATGAGTCTCATTCATAAAGTTTTGTTTGGGCTCACAGATCTCTGCCTGAAGCCTATGCCTACCTCCTTCACCTCTTCTTCCTATAGAAGCTTGGTGAGTAGCTAATCCATCATCAAAAACATATCTCAACACCTCTAAGAAAGAATTCTCATGCAGCCAAACTAGACTGTTCATCGATAGTCCTTCCAAAATGGCATGGGAATAGAACCAGAAAGAACATTAATCTACAGAAAAGCTCTCCAGTGACCAATGCAAAACCTATAAAGGCATACATGAGAACATGAACAGCTATCCTGCTGAGGCAAAAAGTATTTGCAGATTGTTAAACCACACCCAGAGATGAGATATATCCTGGAACCATCAGCTCACTCCTATCCCATTTTAGTCCAGAAAAAAAAAGAAAAAAGAAAAAAACCAAGTGCTATTAGACATTTCATTTAAATCTCCAATTTGCAATTTTTCTCTAACTCTATTTAATGTATTATTTCATGACCAGTCAGATATACCTACTCTTTCTACCTGCATTCATCCTTAAAGAGCTAAAATCTTTGGTCTTTTAGGTTTTAACTGTCTCTTAATATACAGATTATCCATTCAATGGTTAAACCCAGGTCTGCAATTAGTGAAGTCATTCTTTTATTTATTGATTTGTTTATTCACTCAGCAAATAATAAGTACCTGCTCTGTAAAGGTATCATGCCAACATGGTGATGGTATTCCCAGTGAGCAAGATATCCCCAATCTGGTCTCATGGTTGTTGCATGCTGAAGAAAAAAGACTGTCACTGAACAAAGTGGCCAAGGGACTGGAGGAGGCTGGTGAGAAAGGGAGGAGCTCCAGCAAACAAAGTGTTCGGGGTCATCTCAGAAGTTTGAGACTTTATCCTAAAGACAATGAGAAGTTATATAAGGGTTTTAAAGAAGGAAATTAGATAGTTAGATTTGGAATCCAGAAATATTACTTGTCATCAGGCTAGAGGAACAAGAATGTATACTGGAAGACAAGTTATAAGATGATTACAGCTGTCTAGGTTAGAGGTAATGAGGTTGATAGTGACAGATGTGGTGTCCATAGAACAGAAAGAAGAGGACCAATTTATGGTGATGCAAAATATCGAATCAAGTACACAAAGGTCACAGTGTTTACTTATCCTGACCATCAGGAACACTCTGGCAAAACAAACCCCAGTGCTGGTAAAAGTTTCAGGTAGGGCACTGCACCTCTTCCACATGCTCTTTCCAGCCAAGAGAATCTGAAAACTCAAGGAGTTACTTGGGCATTAATGGTCAATTCTGAAACAAGGGGTATTTTCAGTGAAAGTTGGAATCTTGGAAAGATAATACCATTAGACAAGCTTGTCATAGATATAAAATTATCTGCCCTCAGATCTTTCCTGGGTACATAAGTTACAGTAAACTTAGAAATTGAATAAAGGAAGCTAAACTTTTTTAAAGATATTCCATTGTATAAGTGGAAAACATCTTTAACCAATCATCTATTGCAAGACATTTCAATTGTATCCATGTCTTGGCTACTATGAATAATGTTGCATTGAACATAGGAATATATATATATACTTTATATATATATATATTTAAATTATATATATATATATTTAAAATAAATGGTTTCAAGTTTTCAGGCTAGATACCCAGAAGAGGAATTGCTGGGTCAAATATTAACTCTATTTTTACTTTTTTGAGGAACCTCAATACTGTTTTCTATAGTGACTATACTAATTTACATTCTCACCAGCAGTGTATGAGTTCTTTTTTCTCTACAACCTCTTCATTACTTATTTCTTGCTTTGTTGTTGTTGTTGTTGTTGTTTTGCTTTTTTTTAGCAAGAGAAAGACACAGAAAGAGAGAGAAACAGAGAGAGGTACAGATAGGGAGACAGACAGAAATTAAGAGAGATGAGAAATATCAATTCTTCATTGCAGCACATTAGTTGTTCATTGATTGCTTTCTCATTTGTGCCTTTACAGGGTGAAGGGACTTCATCCAAGCCAGTGACCCCTTGCTCAAGCCAGCAACCTTGGGATCAAAGCAGTGACTTTGGGCTTCAAGCCAGTGACCTTTGGGCTCAAGTCAGAGACCACAAGGTCATGTATATGATCCCACACTCAGGCCAGTGACCCCGCACTCAAGCTGGTGAGCCTACGCTCAAGATGGCAACCCCAGGGTTTGGAACCTGGGTCCTTTGCATCCCAGGCAAATGCTCTATTCACTGTGCCACTACCATGATAGCCATTTTAACAAGTGAGAGTTGATATCTCACTGTGGTTTTGATTTGCATTTTCCTAATTGTCACAGTGGCAATGCACTACTCAGAGACCAGATGACATGCTCCGAGGAGCCAACAGGAAGCAACAGCCCCAATCAGTAGACTGAAGGACTGAAGCCTTGTCCCCAGCCTTACTCAGATATATATTAGCAAATATAAATAACTCAAGGAAGCAGACAGCAGAAGTTTTCAGGGGTTAAGGAAAAGGACAAAAGACATGCTGACTTCTAATCTCTATTCTGAGAGCCCAAACATATTCTATGTTGTTGAATCTTATCTTGTTCTTTTGCTTTTTCCAGCAGGCACTGTTTCCTGTACAGGGTCAGAGAGACCTCTGGACTCTCATCTGCTCAGGGCTTTCACCTTAGGGCACCTCTCTGTCGCTAATTGTCATTCTAACTCTGCATATTTTTATAGCATATCCCTACATATCCTCCTTTTTTGTTTTAGTAAAGATTAATAGAAAGTAAGATGGTTAGGTGGTTGTGGTAGAAGGAGAAGGGCAAGCATAGAGAGAAACAGGTTTTTAAGGGTTACAGGAGTGTCTGCATTCTGCAAAATTTCTTCAGCACATCTGGTCAGATGTCCCAGTGTCTCAGCTGATGCCAGGCACTCCATGAGCACTTGGGAGTAAGCCCGTTGTCCTTCCTTTTTCGGGTTCATTTCTGGAGGTGGATTCATTATCAGTTTCTGGATCCCTGGAACTGAGTTGCTTTCCAGGGGCCAAAGCCAACTCATGATAAGGCTTCACGTTTCTCCTGGTATTCGAAGAGGAACTGTTGATGACAAAATTGCAAAATACTTTCATCCCCACATTAATAATTTGACCAGATTCTGCCATTCAGGAACAGCTAATACATCCTGGTACCACATGAGAGGCTTAGGTTATTACTCAGCAGGTATAAAATGCTGCTTGGCTGATATAAAATGTCTCTCTACTGCAGTAAGTCTAGATGAGAAAATGTTCAAAAAATAAGAGTAAAAAGAGCCTTATACAACTGTTTTTGTGGGTGAGTCTCTCCTCCTGACTCTCCCTTTTTTGTTTGTGTAGTTGTGGTTTAGGAAGGCTATTGGCTCTTTCTGCAATACCTGTAAGTTTGGGTAAATTTCTTAAGCTCCTGAGGCCCCTAAGAATGTCCTAAAGTTCCTTTTTATTTTCCTTTCAGGACAACCCTTTTTCTAAACCTCATTTTTTTTTCCTTTTCTCACCTTTGCCTGCTTTCTCAGTTCCTTCCTTTCTTTTTTTTTTCTTTTTCTCTGCACAAATCTACAACCTGCACAAACCTTCTGCAACTTACACAAACCTTCTCCACCATTCAGAAATAACCAACTTTCAAAACAACTTACTTTCTTCCTTTTCTTTTCAAAAGTACCTCTATACCTTATACCTTTTATTATTAAAACCATACAGTTTCTTTCTAATTAATCAGAATTCTCAACTACTAAAAACCTTTACTTTTAGTGAGGACTAAGTTAGTAGTTAGCAGTTTTCGATTGGTACTTTTATGAACATATTTCATTACCTTTAGAAACAGGTTTTTTCATTGGCAAACAAACATATTTTAGAAGACATAACAGAGATAACAGAAATATTTTTTAAACCTAGGTAAAACAAACATATTTTTTGTTAAGAACTTTAAAAGACATTAATTAAAGTTAAACTAGTAGTAATATCAAATGCTTTTCTAGACCACATGGTTAAAAAAATTGGCATAACTTTATATTTTATACTATTATTAATAATTGTAAAGAAGGCAAAACTCTTTATTTGTCCTTGGCAGCCTTCTAGGGTGACTGAAAAGAAGGGAAGTGACAAGCCACTGAACCACTTGGATTTTTAAATTGCCCCCTTTTTTTTTCTCTTTACATTGAGGTTCTGGCATTCCCCCTCCCATTTTTTTAGCTTTCCTTATGTTTAAAGGCACCCTGAACCCAAAACTAACATTCTGGCCTTTTATTTTTCAAGGAAAATGGGTGAAGGTCTCTTCTTCTTTAGCTACTTCCTACGGATTAGGGTCTAGGTGGGGATCTCGTCTGAGGTTTGGGCTAGGTGTTAAGAATAGTTTTTACAAGTTCTTTCCAATCCCACAGAGTCATTTTATATCTTGTCCTGATTGCTTCAACCATCCCCTTGTAAAAGTGCTTTCCCAATCTTCTAAGTCTAATCGTCCCTCCTTTGGATACCAAGGGCATTGTTGTCAGATCAGGAGTAAGAAGGTGGTTAAATTCTGATCTGTCACCCTGCAGCTTGAAGGAGTCCCAATAGCTGTAAATTGAGACTCCACTGCTCAGGGGAAAGGAAAATTTCTTCGCCTGATCCCTAAAAGTGACCTCGCTGTAAGTATTCAAGGGCTTTCCACCTGCTACTTGTGTCCTTTACCAAATGGGTGAGCAGACGTCCTTTTTTCCCCAGGCTTTGGGAGGTCATTTCTTCTGGTTCCTCACATGGGAAATCACTTGTCGTGGCAACAATGAACTACTTGGAGACCGGATGACAAGATCTGTGAGGCTGAGGGGAAGCAACAGCCACGGTCAGCAGACCGAAGGACTGAAGCCCTGTCCCCAGCCTTACTCAGATATATATCAGCAGGTACAAATAACTCAAGGAAGCAGACAGCAGAAGTTTTCAGGTAAAGTAAAGGACAAGAAACAAGCTGATGCCTAATCTCTGTTCTTGGAGCCTAAACATATTCTGTGTTGCTGAATCTTATCCTGCTGTTTTGTTGTTTCCAGCTTGCACTGTTTCCAGTACAGGTCAGAGAGACCCCTGAACTCTCATCCACTCAGGGTTCTCGCCCTAGGGCACCTCACTATCTCTAATTGTCATCCTAACTCTGCATATGTTCATAATGTATTCTTACACCTAATAGCTAGTGAATTTGAGCATCTTTTCATATATCAGTTGGGCATTTGTGTATCTTTTTGAGAGAAGTGTCTGTTTAGTTACTCTGTCTATTTTTAATTAAAATTTTGGGGGTTCTTTTTGTTACTATTGAGCTGTATGAGTTATCTACATACACTTAAATACTATCAGTCATTAAAAAAAGATGAAATACTTCCATTTGTGACAGCATAAATGGACATTAAGATTATCATGCTAAGCTAAATAAGTCAGATGGAAAAAGTCAAGAACTATATGATTTCACTCATATGTGGGATATAGAACTGAAAACAAATGAACAAACAAAAGCTTATAGACACAGACAACAGTGGTGGTTGCCAGAGGGAAAAGGGGGTAGGGGAAAAGGTTGCAAAGGATAAAGTGGGTCAAATATGTGGTGATGGGAGATTTGACTTTGGCTGGTGAATACAAAATGCACTATATAATGTATTATAGAATTGTACACTTGAAGACTATGCAATTTTATTAAAACAATGTCACCCTTATAAATTCAAGTAATTGAATAAACAAATAAGTATTTTAATTTTTATAAAAAGACATATTTTCTTTTTACGGGCATCAGCAACACTTTCTAAAGCCTGGCGACTGGATAATGCAGTGATGTCAGCCTCCATCAATACTGTCCTTTTCTCAAGTCTAGCATTGGTCACTTTAATGGCTGTTGTTTAGAAATAGCCTGCCTGGAAAATGATTTGACTTTGGGTAATGGGTATGCAATATAATCAATGGTACAGATGCTGTAGAAATGTTTATCTAAAACTTATGTACTCTTAATGATCAATGTCACCCTGTTAAAGTTAATTTTCTAAATAAAATTTTATTTATTTATTTATTTATTTTCATTTTTCTGAAGCTGGAAACAGGGAGAGACAGTCTGACAGACTCCCGCATGCACCCGACCGGGATCCACCCGGCACACCCACCAGGGGCGACGCTCTGCCCACCAGGGGGCGATGCTCTGCCCATCCTGGGCATCGCCATGTTGTGACCAGAGCCACTCTAGCGCCTGAGGCAGAGGCCACAGAGCCATCCCCAGTGCCCGGGCCATCTTTGCTCCAATGGAGCCTTGGCTGCGGGAGGGGAAGAGAGAGACAGAGAGAAAAGCGCGGAGGAGGGGTGGAGAAGCAAATGGGTGCTTCTCCTGTGTGCCCTGGTCTGGAATCGAACCCGGGTCCTCCACATGCTAGGCACTCTACCGCTGAGCCAACCAGCCAGGGCCTAAATAAAATTTTTAAAAAAGAAACACCCTGCCTGGGATGACTCTGTCTGTCATATCCTTTTGGGTAAAGAATCAGAATCCTTCTAATATTTCTTTTTCAAGTCATTTATACACAAGTTTAAGAATGAGTTCAAATTTAAAAAGAAGCTACCAGCTTTCCGTGAGAGAAAGAGTGGCCCCACAAGAGCAGACTAGATTAGTGTTGGAGGTGTCAGTTGTACATAACATGGGTTTTCTAGATGAGTCTGCATAATATGAGGCAGCAGAAAGTTTCACTTCCCGCTCAGCCATACAAGTGAAGCAGAGAAGTGGAGGTTTGCTTTTTGATTAATAGATAAGAAATTTTTTTATTATCAGAGAAGTGTTTTCCCTTGCATTATGTAAAGAAAGCATCTTTGACCTGATCAGGTGGTGGTGCAGTGGATTGAACATCAGATTAGGATGTAAAGGATCCAGGTTCAAAACCCTGAGGTCACTAGCTTGAGCACGGGCTCATCAGCTTGAGCATGAGCTCACCAGCTTGAGCACAGGGTTGCTGGCTTGAGTGTGGCACCACAGACATGACCCCATGGTCCCTGGCTTGAGCCTAAGGTTGCTAGCTTGAGCAAGGGGTCACTTGTTCTGCTGTAGCCCCCCAGTCAAGACATGTATGAGAAAGCAATCAATGAACAACTAAGAAGCTGCAACAAAGAATTGATGCTTCTCATCTCTTTCCCTTCCTGTCTGTCTGTCACTCTCTCTGTCTCTCTCTCTATCTCTGTCATAAAAAAGAAAGAGAGAGAGGATAAAGAAAGAAAAAGGAAGAAAGAAAGAAGAAAGAAAGAAAGAAAGAAAGAAAGAAAGAAAGAAAGAAAGAAAGAAAGAAAGAAAGAAAGAAAGAAAGAAAAAAAGAAAGAAAGCAGGCAAGCATCTTTGGACAGGAAATACATACAGCCTAGGTTAATAGTAACAAAGGAAATGTTGGTAACATCCACCACTTCGACCTTGCAATAAATAAATAAATAAATAAATAAATAAATAAATAAATAAAATACAGACTTCCTGAAAAACACTATACTAAAGGCACAGGCTGCCCAAATATGTGCTTCCACTTCAAATTTTCCATGTAGGTTGGCTAAAGCAAGATCCTGGAATTTGAGTTGAGACCTGATCACACTAATGGACCAGAAATTATAAATGCCTTATGTTACCAGCCATTTAAACCAGATAGTTAGGAGTCCAGTTATGGTTAGGTTCAAACTGAGGTTTAAATCTAATATATGTACTGCAAGTAAGACTAAACACTCAAGTACCCTTATTTTAAATCTAAATGACACCCTGTATCGTATCCATTTCCTGCATCTTTGAACCATGCAGCAGTTGAATCTGTCATCTTTCTTTCTCATTTGGGAGTATTTAAAGTGACATCTCCTACTATGTCACTCTACCTGGGAAGAAATAAGAAATTTGGTTGCCATGCACTGTTTTACATTAGAAGAATTTAGTCTGAGACTCTAATACAAAGCCAGTAACCCAGCTGCCTGGGTTATAACCATGGTGGGTTATCAGTGTCATAATCATAGTTATTTTTTCTGTTTTGTAATGTTTCATAAAAACATTTTTATTTTTGGGGCCATCATTGTGCCACTTATACATTTCCTAGAAATATCCACATGGAATGTGTACTACACAGGAAATACAAACACTAACCAGGGCTAAGAAGGGCCCGTGCTCCCTGACATCAAGGGTTTTATGAAGAAAAATAAAAAGTAACCACACCTCACTCTGGCTTCCTAGTAACCCCAGAAAAAAATTTCAGAAATGTGTTTTAATTCTTTAGCATGAGTAACAAAAAGGCTAAAATGTTTCCCAAAGTCCATTTAAGAATAATTCTGACCTTGGGAAAATAGATTTTGTTAGCCCCGAAACCTATTAAGATTAATGGCAAGAGGGGCTCATTATTCTGCCAGAAAACCTACAAACCTACTCACAAATCTAAGAGTGGAGTTTTATTCTGTTCATTTCAAAGAGAGAGGACCCAGAGAGCCTGACAAATATGCATTAAGAGTAGACTGTACTGCAGACACATGGCAGGGGTCCACAATTGGGGGGGGGTACTGTGTAGCCCAAGAAAGATATAAGAAATTTCTCATGTAGATTGGTCACTCTGTTCTCAATCATGAAACCTACCACCCTGACCACACTTCCAGGCTTTATGGAGCCCAGAATAGTATTCTGAAGCTGGAGTGTTATTCGGGATACAAATAGTTGTGGGCCTGTTGACCTTGCTGTCCCTCAGTAGCTGAGGCTACTGTTTCTGGTTCAAGTTTCAGTCTTTGCAATGATTCCCACACACATGCCTATCTGCTTCTGCTGCATCTTCTTCTGCCACTGCTGACTGACTGACTCCCCATATGCCTCAAACAAACACTCTCAGGGAGAGCCCTGCAATATCACCACTCACTACATAGTACCAGGTACCTCTGTGGGCTGGCTGCCTCACAGACTGCTGAACAGTCATGAGTGGCTGAATTTGGCCACATCCTCATTGCTGGTCATTTTGGCAGCGCAGAGTACAAAAGCTTGTTACTAAGAGACAAGAATTTCCAGGCTCAGAGATGGCTAGACAAGAACTCTGGCTTTGATTACCAGCTTATGGAACTGATGGGAGGCAAATAAACAGGAAGTCTTCTAGGGTTTTAAGAAATTTGGTTCAACCTGAGAAACTCAACCTTGACTGACAACAGTCTGTAATTACTCAACTTTTAAGTAAGTTTCAGGCCAACCAGATTCGCACCAAAAAAGAATAGGCTCCAAAGATGCACAGATTCTAAAAAGGATATATATAACAATATCCATCTCAGATGAGCTGAGGACAATGGACATTCCAGAGAACACAGTCAGGGTTTGCCAGCTGGCTGACAAAGAAACTCAGGGCACTGTCAAGGCAGGCACTGTCCCTGTCAAGCAGGTGACTACTAGGTGTTATTTTCTCATTGTTCACTTCTTCAAATAAAATTTTCCTTGCAGTTTTTCCCCACCATTTTATATTTAATGTGTTTATTAGAAAGAGTTCTAGGCTTAGCTGCTGCAACAATAGATATAAATATTCAGTGGTTCAAAGAAGAAAGAAGTTTATTTCCCTTGTTCAATAGAAATATAATGCTAATCACATTTGTAATTTAAATTTTTTAAAAGCCATATTGAAAAAACAGATAAAATTAATTAAAAACATGTTTCATTTAACCTAATACGTCCAAAATATTATCATTTCAACATGTAATCAATATAAAACAATGGTGTTTTACATTCTTTTATTTGTGTTTATTTTCAACCCATCTCAATTCAGACTAGCTACATTTCAAGTACTCAATAGCCTCATGTGGCCAGTAGCTATTGTGTTGGACAGTGCATAGGTAGGAGGACAGGAAGAAAGGAGGACATTCCAGGGCAAGTAGACGGTTTTGCTCTACAAGGTCAGCCAGAGATTCCCAGTTCTTCAATTTCATTATTCCACCATCTCTTAAAGAGGATGTTTCTTAACCTCAGCACTGTTGCTATTTGAGACCACTTATATAAGTCCTTGCTGTAGGGAACTAACTAGTGCACTATGACATGTGTAACCACACACAACTATTGTGTTCCTGTCTACTACCCACTAGATGACAGAAGCACCACCTCCCTCCCTTCCTCCCAGACTATGACAATCCAAAATCTTGCCAAATGCTTGGGTAGTAGAGGTTCAAATCACCATTGGCAGTGATTCTAAAACTTAAATGTATATTAGAATGACCTGGAGAGCTTGTTAAAACAGAGATTGCTCGAGCTCTGACGCCTTAGTAACTCTCTGATGCTTTTATACAGATAGTCTTTCTTATTTTATCTGATTTTTAAGTTTTTCTTGGTAAAATTTTGTTCTGTTGGCCCTGACCGGTTGGCTCAGTGGTAGAGCGTAGGCCTGGCATGTGGAAGTCCCGGATTCAATTACCCACCAGGGCACACAGGAGAGGCACCCATCTGCTTCTCCACCTCTCCCCCTCTTCTTCCTCTCTGTCTCTCTCTTCCCCTCCTGCAGCCGAGGCTCCATTGGAGCAAAAAATGGCCCGGGCACTGGGGATGGCTCCTTGGCCTCTGCCCCAGGCGCTAGAGTGGCTCTGGTCACGACAGAGCGATGCCCCAGATGGGCAGAGCATCGCCCCCTGGTGCACGTGCCGGGTAGATCCTGGAAGGGCTCATGTGAGAGTCTGTCTGAATGCCTCCCTGTTTCCAGTTTCAGAAAAATACAAAAAAATAAAAAATAAAAAAAAAATTGTTCTGTTGCAAACCCTTTCATAATAGATTAAAGCAGAAGTTTCTATTAACTTTCTTTATTGTTCCACCCATATTCATTGCTTATAGATCTCACTATAATTCTAGATTATTAAAATTCACTTGCTTTTTTTCTTTATAAAGTTAACAATATCTTTATAAAACTATTAATTTTTTAAAAAGAGATGTCTGGACTTCAAAGACATGGTTTCTGAATCAGTAGGTCTGATTGGGACCCCAAAATACACATTTCTAATGATCTTCCAGGTGATACTCATGCTCTTTAGAGAATCACTTCTTAGGTTGCTGTGTTTCTCTGCCTGGCTGGCTCACCACCACATGGTATCCTTGCTCTCAGAAAGGGAGGCTGAAAGGAAATAGAGGACAAATAAGTATATTTTAAGAATGCAATGGGAAAGTTGCCCATGTGACTTTTGCCCAACTCTATTCTTAAGAATTTTGACTCATGGCCATGCCTATGTGCCAAGAAGACTGGGAATGGGTAGCCTCTAGCTCTTTGTGTGTGTCTCTTACATGCCATTGAGTCGATTCTGCCTACTGATTTTCATATAAATTAATGATGTCCATGGTGTTCTATCCTCAGCAGTCCTGCTTCTGCCTGTAGACATATGCTCATGGTTTCCTTTATGGAGTCAATTCATCTCTTATTTGGTCTTCTTTTTTTTCTGCTGCTTTCTATTTCTTCCAGCATTATCATTTTGGCTGAAGAACCTTGCCTTTTTAATTTTTTTTTATTTTATTTTATTTTTTTTATTTTATTTATTCATTTTTAGAGAGGAGAGAGAGAGAGAGAGAGAGAGAGAGAGAGAGAGAGAGAGAGATGGGGGAGGAGCTGGAAGCATCAACTCCCATATGTGCCTTGACCAGGCAAGCCCAGGGTTTCGAACCGGCGACCTCAGCATTTCCAGGTCAACGCTTTATCCACTGTGCCACCACAGGTCAGGCAGAACCTTGCCTTTTCATGATATGCCCAAAATAGGGCAGCTTCATGTAATAGTCATATTTGCCTTCAGAGATGTTTTAGGATTAATTTATTCTGTCCACTTATTCACCTTTATGGTGGTCCAGGGTATCTATAAAGCACTCCTCAAATACTATATTTCAAAAAAATCATTTTCCCCTTACCATCCTTCTTCACTGTCTAACCTTCACATCCATACACAGTAATTGGAAATAGAAGAGCATAGGTGATTTTAGAAGGCTAAGAGTCTGTAAGATCAAAAATATCTAATGACACATCTTTGCTCTTTCCTAAGTCTTATATTGCTGCCCTTCTGAGTCTCAGCCTTCTCTTCATTTCTTGGCTGCAGTTTCCATTTGAATTGATGACTGAAAATTTAAGCAAAATCTTTAATAATTTTGATGCCTTCACTGTTTATGTTGAAGCTGTTTATTTCTCCTGTAGTCATGATTTTTGTCTTCTTGATGTTCAAATGCAATCTTGTTAGGCACTTTCTACTTTCACTTTTTTTTACAGAGACAGAGAGAGAGTCAGAGAGAGGGATAGATGGGGACAGACAGACAGGAACAGAGAGAGATGAGAAGCATCAATCATCAGTCTCTCGTTGTGACACCTTAGTTGTTCATTGATGGCTTTCTCATATGTTCCTTGACTGTGGGCCTTCAGCAGACCAAGTAACCCCTTGTTCAAGCCAGAGACCTTGGGTCCAAGCTGGTGAGTTTTGCTCAAACCAAATGAGCCCGCGCTCAAGCTGGCAACCTCGGGGACTCAAACATGGGTCCTCCGCATCTCAGTCCGATGTTCTATCCACTGTGCCACCGCCTGGTCAGGATCTTCTTTCACTTTCATTAGAAGTTGTTTGAAACCATTGCTGCTGTCTGCCAGTAAAATGGCATCAACAGCAAACCTTAAGTTTTTTGTTTTTTTTTAATAAATTTTTATTAATGGTAATGGGATGACATTAATAAATCAGGGTACATATATTCAAAGAAAACATGTCTAGGTTATTTTGTCATCAAATTATGTTGCAAACCCCTTGCCCAAAGTCAAATTGTTCTCCGTCACCCTCTATCTAGTTCTCTGTGCCCCTCCCCCTCCCCCAATTCTCTCCCTCCCTCCCTCCCTCCCATGTCCTCCCTCCCCACCCACCCTTGGTAACCACCACACTCTTGTCCATGTCTCTTAGTCTCATTTTTATGTTCCACCAATGTATGGAATCATGTAGTTCTTGTTTTTTTGATTTACTTATTTCACTCCTTATAATGTTATCAAGATCCCACCATTTTGCTGTAAATGATCTGATGTCATCATTTCTTATGGCTGAGTAGTATTCCATAGTGTATATGTGCCACATCTTCTTTATCCAGTCTTCTATTGAAGGGCATTTTGGTTGTTTCCATGTCTTGGCCACTGTGAACAGTGCTACAATGAACATGGGGCTACATGTGTCTTCACGTATCAATGTTTCTGAGGTTTTGGGGTATATACCCAGTAGAGGGATTGCTGGGTCATAAGGTAGTTCTATTTGCAGTTTTTTGAGGAACCACCATACTTTCCTCCATAATGGTTGTACTACTTTACAGTCCCACCAACAGTGAATGAGGGTTCCTTTTTCTCCACAGCCTCTCCAACATTTGCTATTACCCGTCTTGTTGATAATAGCTAATCTAACAGGAGTGAGGTGGTATCTCATTGTAGTTTTGATTTGCATTTCTCTAATAACTAATGAAGCTGAGCATCTTTTCATATATCTGTTGGCCATTTGTATCTCTTCCTGGGAGAAATGTCTGTTCATGTCCTTTTCCCATTTTTTAATTGGATTGTTTGTTTGTTGTTGAGTTTTATGAGTTCTTTGTAAATTTTGGATATTAGGCCCTTATCTGAGCTGTCGTTTGAAAATTTCAGTTCCCATATAGTTGGCTGTCTATTTATTTTGATATCAGTTTCTCTTGCTGAGCAAAAACTTTTAATTCTGATGTAGTCCCATTCATTTATCTTTGCCTTCACTTCTCTTGCCATTGGAGTCAAGTTCATAAAATGTTCTTTAAAACCCAGGTCCATGAGTTCAGTACCTATGTCTTCTTCTATGTACTTTATTGTTTCAGGTCTTATATTTAGGTCTTTCATCCATTTTGAATTAATTTTAGTACACGGGGACAGGCTGTAGTCGAGTTTCATTCTTTTGCATGTGGCTTTCCAGTTTTCCCAACACCATTTGTTGAAGAGGCTTTCTTTTCTCCATTGTGTGTTGTTGGCCCCTTTATCAAAGATTATTTGACCATATATATGTGGTTTTATTTCTGGACTTTCTATTCTGTTCCATTGGTCTGAGTGTCTATTTTTTTGCCAATACCATGCTGTTTTGATTATCGTGGCCCTATAATATAGTTTAAAGTCAGGTATTGTAATGCCCCCAGCTTCATTCTTTTTCCTTAGGATTGTTTTGGCTATTCAGGGTTTTTTATAGTTCCATATAAATCTGATGATTTTTTGTTACATTTCTTTAAAAAATCTCATAGGGATTTTGATGGGAATTGCATTAAATTTGTATATTGCTTTGGGTAATATGGCCATTTTGATTATATTTATTCTTCCTATCCAAGAACAAGGAATATTTTTCCATCTCATTGTATCTTTTTTCGATTTCCCTTAACAATGCTTTGTAATTTTCATTATATAGGTCCTTTATGTTCTTTGTTATGTTTATTCCTAGGTATTTTATTTTTTTTGTTGCAATCGTGAAGGGGATTATTTTTTTGAGTTCGTTTTCTAATATTTCATTGTTGGCATATAGAAAGGCTATGGACTTTTGTATGTTAATTTTGTATCCTGCGACCTTACTCTATTGGTTTATTGTTTCTAATAATCTTTTTGTGGAGTCCTTCGGGTTTTCGATGTATAGGATCATATCATCAGCAAAAAGTGATAGCTTTACTTCTTCTTTTCCGATATGGATACCTTTTATTTCTTTGTCTTGTCTGATTGCTCTGGCCAGAACTTCTAGCACCACGTTGAATAAGAGTGGAGAGAGTGGACAACCCTGTCTTGTTCCTGATTTAAGGTAGAAAGTCCTCAGTTTTATGCCGTTTAATAGGATGTTGGCTGATGGTTTATCATATATGGCCTTTATCATGTTGAGATATTTTCCTTCTATACCCATTTTGTTGAGAGTCTTAAACATAAAATTGTGTTGTATTTTATCAAAAGCCTTTTCTGCATCTATTGATAAGATCATGTGGTTTTTGTTCTTTGTTTAGTTGATATGGTGTATTACGTTAACCGTTTTGCGTATGTTGAACCATCCTTGAGATTCTGGGATGAATCCCACTTGATCATGATCTATTATTTTTTTAATATGTTGTTGTATTCGGTTTGCCAGTATTTTGTTTAGAGATATTGGTATTCATTAGAGATATTGGTCTGTAGTTTTCTTTCTTTGTGCCATCCTTGCCAGGTTTTGGTATGAGGGTTATGTTGGCCTCATAAAATGTGTTTGGAAGTATTGCTTCTTCTTCAATTTTTTGGAAGACTTTGAGTAGAATAGGAACCAAGTCTTCTTTGAATGTTTGATAGAATTCACTAGTATAACCGTCTGGGCCTGGACTTTTATTTTTGGGGAGATTTTTAATAGTTTTTTCTATTTCCTCCCTGCTGATTGGTCTGTTTAGGCTTTCTGCTTCTTCATGACTCAGTCTAGGAAGGTTGTATTGTTCTAGGAATTTATCCATTTCTTCTAGATTGTTGTATTTGGTGGCATATAATTTTTCATAGTATTCTACAATAATTCTTTGTATATCTATGATGTCTGTGGTGATCTCTCCTCTTTCATTTTGGATTTTATTTATTTGAGTCCTGTGTCTTTTTTCCTTGGTGAGTCTTGCCAAGGGTTTGTCAATTTTGTTGATCTTTTCAAAGAACCAGCTTCTTGTTTTATTGATTTTTTCTATAGTTTTTCTGTTCTCTATTTCATTTATTTCTGCTCTGATTTTTATTATCTCCTTTCTTCGGCTGGTTTTGGGTTGTCTTTGTTCTTCTTTTTCTAGTTCCTTAAGGTGTGAAGTTAAGTGGTTTACTTCGGCTCTCTCTTGTTTGTTCATATAGGCCTGAAGTGATATGAACTTTCCTCTTATTACTGCTTTTGCTGCATCCCAGAGATTCTGATATGTCGTATTTTCATTTTCATTTGTCTGTATATATCTTTTGATTTCTGCGCTTATTTCTTCTTTGACCCATTCATTTTTTAGAAGTATGTTGTTTAGTTTCCACATTTTTGTGGGTTTTTCCCCCTCTTTTTTGCAGTTGAATTCTAGTTTCAAGGCTTTATGATCAGAAAATATGCTTGGTACAATTTCAATTTTTCTAAATTTGCTGATATTGTCTTTGTGGCCCAACATGTGGTCAATTCTTGAGAATGTTCCATGTACACTAGAGAAAAATGTATACTCTGTCACTTTGGGATGAAGTGTCCTGTAGATGTCTATCATATCCAGGTGTTCTAGTATTTCGTTTAAGGCCACTATATCTTTATTGATTCTCTGTTTGGATGACCGATCTAGAGCCGTCAGCGGTGTATTGAGGTCTCCAAGTATGATTGTATTTTTGTTAGTTTTTGTTTTAAGGTCAATAAGTAGCTGTCTTATATATTTTGGTGCTCCTTGGTTTGGTGCATATATATTAAGGATTGTTATGTCTTCTTGATTCAACTTCCCCTTAATCATTATGAAATGACCATTTTTGTCTCTGAGTACTTTTTCTGTCTTGTAGTCAGCATTATTAGATATGAGTATTGCTACACCTGCTTTTTTTTTTGGGTGTTGTTTGCTTGGAGTATTGTTTTCCAGCCTTTCACTTTGAATTTGTTTTTATCCTTGTTGCTTAGATGTGTTTCTTGTAGGCAGCATATAGTTGGATTTTCTTTTTTAATCCATTCTGCTACTCTGTGTCTTTTTATTGGTAAGTTTAATCCATTTACATTTAGTGTAATTATTGACACTTGTGGGTTCCCTACTGCCATTTTATAAATTGCTTTCTGTTAGTTTTGTATCTAGTTTGATTCTTCTCTTTTGTTTTTCTATCATTTGTTTTTGTTTGTTTGTGTTCCATACTTCTTTCCTCTGTTGCTACCTTTTTTAAGTCAAGTGTTTTTGTGGTGGTTTTTTTAAGGGTGGTTACCATTAGGTAATGAAAAGGGTACCTACCATATTCATTGTAGTACCCTATCTTATAAGTATTTCTGCACTTCATCATCCTTTGCTACTGTTAATCTCCATCCTCTCCCCCCTTTTTTTCCTTTGTTGTCACAGTTTAAGTTTGGTTTTATTGTGTTCTTGGTGGAGCTGTTATTTGTGGTGTTGTTTTATTTTGTTCTTTGAATCTGGTTGGAAAACCCCCTTTAGTATTTCCTGGAGTGGGGGCTTTCTGTTGATAAATTCTCTCATCTTTTCTGTATTTGTGAATGTTTTTATATCTCCTTTATACTTGAAGGATAGCTTTGATGGGTATAGTATTCTTGGCTGAAAGTTCCTCTCTTTCAGGGCTTTAAATATTGGGGTCCACTCTCTTCTAGCTTGTAGAGTTTCTGCTGAGAAATCTGATGATAATCTAATAGGCCTTCCTTTATATGTTGTACTCTTCTTTTCCCTGGCTGCCTTGAGAATTTTTTCTTTGTCATTGGTTTGTGTCATCTTTATTATGATGTGCCTTGGAGTGGGTTTGTTGGGGTTAAGAAAACTTGGTGTTCTGTTTGCTTCTTGAATTTGAGGCTTTAGTTCCTTCTACAGGCTTGGGAAGTTCTCGTCTATTATTTGTTTGAGTATATTCTCCATTCCATTTTCTTTCTCTTCTCCCTCTGATATACCTATTATTCTTATGTTATTCTTTCTGATGGAGTCAAACAATTCCTGTAGGGCTTTCTTGTTTTTTATTATTTTTGAGTCTCTTTCTTCTTCTCTCTGTTGTGCCTCAAGTTGTTTGTCTTCTATTTCACTAATCTTATCTTCAATCTGGGCTGTTCTGTTAGCTAAGCTTGTTACCTCGTTTTTCAGTTCGTGAATTGAGATTTCATTTCTGTTTGATTTGTTTTTATAGTTTCAATTTCCTTGGTAATATATTCTTTGTGTTCATTGAGTTGTTTTCTGATCTCCCTATATTGCCTTTCTGTGTTTTCTTGTATATCTCTGAGTATTTTTAAGATTTCTATTTTAAATTCTCTGTCATTTAGCTCCAAGGCTTCCAATATGTTAAGTCTTTTCTCCATAGATTTTTCCACATCTATTTGTGTTACCTCTCTTTCTTTTGTATCCATAATATTTGATTTCCTCTTTCTTATCAGCATCTGAGGGTGGTCTTATTGATAGCACTAATTAGAATTAATAAAGAGTAAAAAGAAAAAAAAAGGGTAAAACACCCCACAAAAAAAACCAGTAATAATTTATTATTTCCCCCTTTTTTTCTCTCTTCTCTTTCCCTCCTCTCCCCTCCTCAGGGAAATATTGTGCCTATAATGGAGGGCCTGATTTGGGGTGAACAGTTCAAGGGGCAAAAAAAAGGGAGTAGGGACCTACTAAATGCAAAAAAATAAATAAAATAAAAAAAAGGAAGAAAATCTTAGACAAGCATAAGATGATTTGCTTGTAAGTGATGGTCAACTAAGAGATATAATGAGAGAGATAAGAGGGAATCAGAAAAAAGGACCAAAAAGAATAATAAAGAAGAATAAATAAAAATAATAAGTAAAAATCTGTTGTATTAAGTGGAGCGAAGACTAAATACAATGGAGACCTTGGGTTGGGAGGACCCAAAATGCCACAAAAATAAACAAACAAGAGAAAAAAAATAAAAACAAAAGCAAAAAAGAGAAATAAAGCCAAAAAAAAGCCTTGAGTCCCAAATTAACTAATTTGTTCATGATTGAGGATTATATGGGAGGAAAGTAAAATGAGAAAAGAAAAAACGAATAGAAAGGAAAAAATAAGAAAAAGAGAAAAACGAAGGAAGAAATAAAATAGGAGAGAAAAAAACAAAATAAAGCAAGACAAAAAAAAACAACAAAAGAGGAGAGAGTGAGAGTTAAGTGTTTTGGAGTATAACCTTAAAGGAGGGTGAGGATGAAGAAGAAAAATAAAATGCAACACTCATGGGTAGTGTAGTTCAAGAAAGGGGAAGCATAAGATGGGCAGAGAATAGAAGGACCGAGGTGGAGGAAATAAAGGCAAAAAGATAGAAGAAATAAACAACAACAACAACAAAAAAAAAAATTAGTTGATCAAGTTGTAAAGTCTGTGGGTTTTTCTTGATTTTGAGAGGTTAACTTCTTCCTTTTTCTTTTCTCTCCCTCTTCCTAGTCGGTGACTCTGTACTCCAGGCTCTGCCCCTGTGTCACTCTTAGGTAGGGATTTGCAGTTGATGGGATTCTATGGCAATGTCATATAATTGACTTTAGTCTTGCTGGAAGTAAAGGCTTGTTGGCGTTTGCAGGGTCCAACGATGAGAGAGTTTGCTTTCCTGGATTCTCTCTCCTAGTCCCCCCTTTCTGAATTAGCAGCCTGGTGATCCAGCTATAAGGCTGCAACTGCTTCTGCCTGGGGAGTAAGAGGCTCAAAGAGCTGGGAAATCCCCACTCTATCCCCACTCAGTGCAAAGCTTTGGATAATGCTCTGAGAGTCAGGGCCTCCAGTGTAATCAGGCGGGGGTGGGAGTCAATTGTTGTCAAGGTGACTGTTCAGTGCCTATCATTTAGTTGGACCTCTCAACCCAGGCTTTCCACACTTTGTAGCCTGTTTTTGCAGGGAAGAAGAGGCACTAGTCTCTGCTTACGACTAGTGTAGTATAGACCTTATTATCTGCCAAGTCCTTCTTGTTAGCGTTTATCCCTGAATATGGAGGCTCTATCAATCAGAAGTTGCCCCCGCCCCTTTAGCGAGAGGCACTAAAAAATATCACGCCTCTTGTCTTGGATCGCTGAACTGAGAGAGATCTTATCAATTAGAACTGAGGGTGCGCAGATTTTATGGGTTAAGCTAATTTCAGTGATTGGGTCGCAGCTGTGCTTCCGAAGGTATTTTAGGCTGCCTGCGCGCGCCCCTCCCCCAACGCTTGATTGTTAGCTTGAATGGCTGGGTGAGGTGCCCTGCCCACGGAGAGAATCTCCCAAGCCTCTCCCGCTCGCCCCGCCGCTGGCGGCTGGACCGCACCAGGCGCAGGATAATGGAGCCCCCTGGGTGTGCGGGCCAGCAGGGCGCCTTGGGCGCGTGGAATGCCCAAGGCACGTGCGCGAATGGGGCGCTCCGGGCACCAGTGGCCGGCGACCCCCACTCGCAGTGTGCGGGCCGCTGGGAACGTCAGCGGTGCTCAACCGGACCGGGCGCGCACGCGGCTGTTTGCGGCGGCTCACGGCGGCGGCTCGCGGCGGCCGCTCGCGGTGGCTCGCTGCGGCTCGCGGTGGCTTGCGGTTCCCAAGTATATGGGCTGACTCACCGCAGGTGCACTCCCTTGCGGCTTGAATGAGCGTCGCTGCGGTAGCTTCCTCCACACCCTCGTCTCTCAGATTCAAGTGATAACAGTCCTTTTGCTTTCAGTTTGTGTGGAACTCCGGAATGCTCCGAAGATAAATTTTTCTGTTTCTAGTTGATAAATTTGTTGTGATTTAGGGGAGAGCTGTCAGACGCGCTTCTCACGGCGCCATTTCCGTGACGTCACTCAAACCTTAAGTTTTTTATATTTCTTCCACAAACTTTCATTTTTCTTTCCTCTGAGTTTAGCTTAGTTTTTTAAATGATATGTTCTATGTACAGATTAAACAAGTAGGGGGATAAAATACACCTTTCTCTGACCTCTTTGCTTTTAGGAAACCATTTTGTCTTTCTACATTCTTTTCTGACAATAGTTTCCTGTCCACAATAAAAATTATACATCAGGACTATCAGATGCTGAAGCACATTCATTTCTTTCAGAACAACCCATAGCTTTTGATGAGCCATGCATCCAAAAGTTTTATGTAGTCTATTAGACACAGACTAACCTTATTCTGAAATTCTTTGAAACACTCCAGTACCCAGCAAATTTTCACAAGTAGATCTTGAGTGCCTCTTTATTTTCTTAATTTAGTTTGAAGTTGAAATTTGGGGCATTTCTTGTTCCAATAACCTAGTGACAATGTGCCCAGTTAAAATTCAGGAATTCTATTATTATAAGGAGGATTGGGAGATTGAATAATAGGAACTATTCCAGGCTCTTCCATAGGAGAGGATAATATTATGTAGACAAAAGTTACCAGACTATGAAGAGTTTTATTTAAAAATTGACCTAGAAAAGGACACATAAGCTATAGATTCTATATTTAAAGTTCAAAAAGAGACTGAGGGCATCTCCTTTTGAAAAAAAAATGCATGTGCTTTACGAAGCATAAACTTTTGAAACTATATATATGGGAAGAAAGAAGAATACCAAAGGAGTAGATTTAACAATGTGTCCACTCCTCAATATTATTTCCTCCTTCCTCATTCTTAAGAAGACAAGAAATTCCCCAGCTTTGTAGTTTCAGAAGCTTTAACTTCACCCTGAGTTCCAGAAGTTATTCCTAATGGATCTAAGCTAATCAAGGAATCAGATTTACCTAGTCACAGGGATTTCAATGATGGGCCCATGACCTAAACTGGTCTAACTAGAGGAAAGTTTATAGCTATTGTTTGATATCTGGGACAAGAACAACTGTCTTTCTCCTGGATAAAAATGAGAATACTATAACCCTGGGCAGCGGACAACCATGTGACATAAGAAAAGCAAACCTAAGGATGAAGCTAAAACATGAAGGAGAGTTACAATAAACCTGAAACCCTGATGACATTCTGAACCTTTGGATTAAACTAAGCCCTACTTCTGGAATTTTCACATAAACAATACAATAAATTTCTTATATTTTTTAAATCAGTTTGGTTTAAGCTTTCTATCCATTGTAACCAACAGCACTCTCAATAGCAGTTTAACCTGAATGAGTTTCTTCCTTGGCATATAGAAGCAGTGAATAAAGGCAAGGGAAAGTTTATCTCCTAAGCACCTATTCTAAAACCCTCACTATATAAGCATTTGGCAGGCATTATCTTATGTAAATCTCACAATAACCCTAGAGATAACTACAAATCAGGAAATTGAGATTCAAAAAGATTAGCTAACCTTCCCAATGTTACTCTGAGAATAAGTGGCTGAACTGAGAATTGAACTCAACCAACTTCAAGTCCAATGTTCTTTCCACAACTTTGGCCTAATATATTATTTTTTGAACCATGTACATAAATAACAAAGGTTTATATGTTTACTCAAACTCCATGTGGAGAACCATTCTGACTTTTGAAAATCTGATTCAATGATCAAAAACACATGTAGAATATTAGTTAGAAGGTGGTGTACACTGTAGTAGAATTTTATAGGCATCTTGGGCAGGTTCTTCAGAGTAATTGGGATGTGGAATGTGGAAGTCATTTTTATGGGAAAGTTGGGACATGGCCTCCTGTAGGCAGCCTCGGGCAAAAGAGTGAGTATATCAACAAAAAAAATCACATTGAACCTGATGATAAGGTACATGAGGATGTTGATTAAAAGAAATCTCATATTTCAAGACTGTATTGGTAATAAACTTTTAAGTAATGACATATGATTAGACACAGCAAAATATAAGGTTTTACTCTAAGATGTCAGTATTCTTTTAAAATTGTATGTTTGGTTTATAAACTGTCTGTAGAATTTTTCTGTTGCTTACCTACCTTCTTACAGTGCCTGCTGATGCTTTTCTTCAAATACTCCAGTTCAACCACAAAGAGGAAAAAGATGCCTATCTAGCATTTTGCTTGAGGATGATGAAATCTGATTAACCATACCATTTCAGGCTCCTCTAAGCCTTTTATTTGAATGTTATTCATATTATTATTCTCTTGTCAGAATTAGAAATAAGAATTGTTTTTTTATATCCACTGTAACACTTTTGTGCTTGAAATTTATCCCTTGAGTTGAATATCTGATCTATCCCCTAAGAAAGAAAGTAAAAATACACATGTCTTTACCTTCACTCCATATTTAGGTCCTAGTTTCCTCTAGAAAGTTAACATATTTGACTTTGGGGTGATGGGTATACAACATACTCAACAGTTTAAATGCTATAAAAATGTTTATCTGAAACCTGCATACTCTTATGGTTCAATGTCACCCTGTTAAATTTAACTTTCTAAAAAGAATTTTTTTAAAAGAAAGAAAATGCCCTCAAACTGCCTAAATTGGGTTTGAGAAACTTCAGTTTCCCCAATGTTAGTCCAATGATAAAAGTGATTTAGAACTCAACTTGATCCAGAAGCCCATTTAGAAGAGGCTGATTTTACCACCTGAACAGGCACATAATTATGTCTATAAATAAATGCTAAAATTTTAATGAAAGGGGCTTGATGGGATCTTTTAACATCAGGCACTTAGCTATAAAATAGATTTAATACCCTTACCATCTCATTTGTGTTCTTAATTTGTCTCTTATGAAGTAAACTGTATTGAAAAGTCTTTTTCCTGCACCCAGGTTTCGACATGCTCTCTGCTTAAAAAGCTTCTTATATAATTATGTCATTTTCCCCTCCTGGCCTATGGTAGGAATTATCTAAAATTTGGATGCTCACTAGCCCCAGTTCCTCTTCATCAGTATTCAGGTAAACCACATTTTCCCCTCCCTTGCATAAAGGTAATGTCACATGAACAGTTTTTACCACTGGCATATGACTATAAGTAATGTGCTACCACTGAATAGAGACAACTAAGATCAGGGGATCCTTCACACACTCTCTCTTCATCTGTTGGCCAATCAGAGGCAAGAATCCAGCAGAAAACTCTGAGTCATGAAGGGACAGAGGAGCCACTATAAAGAATGGGCCTGGGTCCCTGACTGACTGTGGAGTAGAGCATTCTACTCTTTCAACTCTAACTGATACACATTGGACTGGGACATAAGCAAGAAATAAATTTATGTTTGATTAAGTCACTGAAATTTGGAGGCTACTTATTATGGCAATGATTCCATTAACTAGTTTATTGCCCTATTGAGAGAGCAATTGAATATTGTCCAACTTGTATATCATCCAGTTGAATTCATTGTTCCATTGAGAGAAGAGATGAATGTTAGGAAGAAAAAAAAATTATTTACTAACCAAACATCTCCATAGCTTTAGTAGCCTGCATTGCCTTAGCTTAACTTCCCCATCTCAACTTCAAGAACCTGGGAAACAAAGACTTTATCTTACCTTCTACTTTATAATGCCTACTGCAACCATCTTGAGTAGTTAATCATAGTGGTTAATGAATAAAATTTGGGGGAAACCTGCTTAAATTTGGTTAGAAAGGATCAGAGATGGAGAAATAAAAGCAACATTCAAAAAGACTCTTTTGTAGGCTTGATGTTTTATAAATTGAAATTAAGATATCCCTGGGTATCATCATCTAAGTTAGATTATCTGAAGTCTCCCATTTCACATGTAAAAAAGTGCAAAGTTTTTTTTTTTGCAAATTTCCAAGGAAGTTGGAACTCTTATGGTCATCCACAGCTCTGAATTCTTGTCTCCCGATTCATTCAGCCAGTTTGTGTATTATTTTTCTATCTCATACATCCTGTATATAGTTCACCTTACATTAACTCAAGCATGAAGTTCTGCCCTTCCTACAGTTTTTACCAAGTAAATAAATAAAAATTGTACTCTTAAAAAGTATTGGTGTGTTTGATAGACTTGATCAAATATTTAGCCAGAGGTAACATGGTTTCATCCTCACCATTCACTAGTTAATCTAAACATTATTATTTTACTTCTTCAAGACTCTTTGCTTCTGACCATCAGGAATTTTTTAACAGTCCTTCTTATAACCTCCAGACTTGGCCTAGAAGTCAGAAAAGGCTTCTCTGGAAAAGGGATATGTGAACTGAGTTCTGAAAGGTAAAAGTTAACTTGCTAAGGAATGGAGGTGGGAACATTCTAGACAGAAGGAGCTGCACATGCAAAGGCTCTTTGGTAAAGGAATCAAGGTAAGGAGGAGTGAAAAGAGGCCAGTATGGCTGGAGTTGAAGGCATAGGAAATCTATCCTGCAAGAGGAAGTTGGAGTGGGAGATAGAGACTAGATCTCACAAGGCTTTCTAGCCCAGTGAAGATAAAGCAGTTCTTATCCCAGTCCAATGAGGAGCAAATTAAGGTTTTAATTTCAGTCAAGACTCAACCATTTTTTCTTGAGCATCATTTATTTGCCAAACAAAAATAATTATTTGCTTAAAGAGATATCACTATACCCATTTCTTGGGAAAGGAAACTGAATCCTTTTTAAAGAGAATATTATTTAGAATGTCACACAGGTAGAAGAAATAAGTCATGGAAAAAAATGGGCTTAGGAAATATATTATAGAAGCAAAAGAATAGGCCCTTGTTGCTTAGAAGAGAGAAGGGTAAAGGCAGTGCCCTAGGAGGAAGAGGAAGGGACAGGAAAAGTGTGGGACTGCTCTTGAGAAGGAGAGTGCTAGGAAACTGAGTCTTTTCAGAGTTGAGTAATGACATTGTAAGTACAACTAAACTATAGAACAACTGTCATTCAGAACTATCTGAATCTAGCTGAACAAAAGTCCTGCAACTAAGAATATAAAAAACCACACTGAGACTGGTAGCAGGGGCAGAGTTGCAGAACAGATTGGTTCTACACTCACATATGGTGGTTTAAAATTGGAAGGGATATCTTGGCTATGGAAGTTCCTCCCAAGGAGCAAGGGCTCCTTGCCCTATACCATACCTCCCAGCCCAGGGTTCCAGAGCCAGGAAGAGAAGTTCTCATAACTTCTGGCTGTAAAAACCTGTGGGGATTGTGGCTGAGATAGACAAAGGGCTGTAGGAGTCCCAGGCAGATCCTCTTAAAGAGCCTTTGCATGGACCTACTTGGACTCACTCCCTCTAAGCTCCAGCACTGGGGAAGTAGCTTGAAAGAAACTAGAAACATATGGGAGAAAATGCATTGTTTGGCTTCAGGATATTTATTTTGAGTGGGGAGGCAGCTTTTTATTGGACAGTGCTGGCAGAAGCTATAGCTGGCAGGTGAGTGCCATATCTGACTTTCCATCAACCTGGCTGATACTATTTCCCCTATCCTGGTTACTCCCTGGGACCCTGCCCCACCCAACTTGTGGGCCCACCCAATCTATTTCCAATGGCTTTTCTATACAAATGAAAATCAAGCCTCTGTTTCTTCTAATGCAGGCTTCCTTAAAATCTCTCAAACCAGCAGCATCTGGCCTCAGCATACCCTGTGCCTCTTGCTAAGTGGCCCTATGTCTAGTACCAATGGCACTTGGATTTGGTTCACAGGTTGGCCTCTCTGAATACTTCTAAGTCCAGCACAAGTAGCAGCCACCTGAAAAAACTCAGCATATGCTCAGTGGACTCAGGCAGAGCATAGGCAGTGGCTGCCTTTGTACCTCCTGGAAATTTCACAGCCAGTGTACCCGGTGGACAGCTTCAGAACATGTCATATTATAACCCTACCATCTCCATGAATGACATATCAAGGGCAAATTCAGTGAGCATCAAAGCTCCACTGAAGTAAGTCATGCTCCATAAGGTCAACAACTGTAAAGCAGCTCCTCTATTGTAATAACAGCTAGTTCTTGCAGTTAGTCATCCAGGTAGTCAATCTCTCCCAGTGATACCAACAGCAATCAAGACTCAACTGCAGAGATTCTGAGATGACCATGGAGTAGGAAGACGTTATAACAGCAACCTCCTAGGACCAAATTGGATTACAACTTAATTTAAGAACAACCATCATGAAAAAACAACTTTGGATGAAACAAAGAGGACTCTACTATAACCAAGGATCATAAAAGAAGCCATACCGAATCTGAGGACTTGGAAAGATGAGGCAGCTGCAAGAGGAGCTGGAACAGCTGAAAAGTAGAGGTAAATCCTTCAGAACTTAAAGCTTGTATGGAGCTGCTGACAGCTCTATGCAGGACATCTGACTTTCCAACAGAAACACTAGAGGTCAGATGAGAATGGCAAGAAATATTCAGAGTAATGCAAAACAGGACCCTACAATGAAGACTTCTTTATCCAGCAAGGTTATTATTTAAAATTGAAAGAAATAAAGAGCTTCCCAGACAAAAGAAAACTAAAGGAATTCATCACAACTAAACCAATGCTGCAAGAAATGTTTATGAGCCTGCTGTAAACAGAGCAAAATAAGAAAAAAAAATCAAGAAAAGAAGAGCTGGACGTCAGAGTAATGGCACGGTAGGAAGTGATACCAATAAATCTCCCCCAAAACTCAACAAGATCTTCAACCAGATACAGAAAAACCTATCCTTGGAGCCTCCAGATGTTTCGTGATACACCCGAAGGTATGGTCAAGTGAAAAATTAGCTAAATATATAATCAAACCCCAAAGGAAATAGGGAGTAAGAAATGCTCTGCCTTCCTCACTAACCTAAACAGGGTGGCTTTCACTGGGAACTGAGAATATAGAAACCAAGGCGGGCAAATGGGGTGAATAGATCCAGGCCACGGCACAAACGGCCAAACCAGGCTCCAAGCCAAGGAAAAACTGTTCCTGTGGCAACCCGGGCAATACAAGCTAACACTCTCGCCAAACCCAGGCAAGGAAAGAAAAGTGGGGCAACCATTTTCCCCGATCCCCTGGTCGGCGCGCACAGATAGTGGGCGAGAGATTACTTCCAAAGCCCTGGGAGTGGGCGCCCATGTTGTCCCACAGAGAGGCAGAGTCAGAGGCCTTTGTGTGGGCCAAAGGTGGAATCTCCGGACTGCCCCAGCACCCTGGGAAAGCCGCGCACGGGGAGGGAGTGAGAACTAATTCCAATGCTGGAACTTTTCCGTGCGGGTGGGGGTTTCACTCAAGGGTGAAACTGTTGGCCTGATATCCTGGTCTGCGCGCGCAGATAGTGAGCAAGAGATTCCTCCAAGCACCCCGGGAGTGGGCGCCCGTGTCATCCCACAAAGGGGCAGAATCAGGGGCCTTTGTGTGGGCCAAAAGCGGAATCTCCAGGCCGCCCAACGCCCTGAAAAAGCCATGCACAGGGACGGAACGAGAGCCAATTCCAACGCTGAAATTTTCCCGTGCTGGCGGGGTTTTCACTCAGAGTATGAGACTTCTGGCTTGATATCCTGGTCTGCACGTGCAGATAGTGAGCGAGAGTTTCCTCCAAGCATCCCAGGAGTGGGCGCGCGCCCGTGTTACCGGACAGAGCCAGAGGTCTTTGAGTGCGCGGAAGCCCCATCTGATTATGCTAGCAGCTCTGCCTGACTGAGCCTTACCCAGAGCCCTGTGCTGAGTGAGAATAGAGTGGAGAGTGACCAGCTCTTTGAGCCTCTTACTATCCAGGCAGAGGTAGCAGCAACCCCATAGCTGGATTATCAGGCTACTAATTGAGGAAGGAAAGACTGACTAGGAGAGAGGGTTCAGGAACACGGACTCTCTCACTGGCGGAGCCTATAAATGCTAATGAGCCTCGACAGCCAACAAGATTGAAGCACAATAAATGACATCGCCATAGAGACTTATCAACTGCAAACCTCTACCTGAGCATGCCAAAGGAGCAGAACCCGGGTACAGAGTCACAGACCAGGAAGAGGGAGAGAAAAGAAAAACCAAGAACATAACCTCTCAAAATCAAGAATAATATGCAGACTTTATAGCCTATCCCATTTTATTTTATTTGTTCATTTGTTTCTCTTATCTTCATTCTTGATTTTTTTTTCCTCTTCCAATTTGGTCGATTAACTCTCTGCCGGTCTTACTCTCTCCACTCCTTGAACTACACTACCCATAAGTGTTACATCTCCCATTATTTTCCTTTCCTCTTCCTTTCTCTCTATGAGGGTTGCACTCCAAAACCTTTAACTCTCTCTCTCTCACTCTCTCTCTCCCCTTTTTTCTTTTTTCTTCTTTTAGTGGTTCCCTCTTTTTTTCTCTCTCTCTCTCTTTCTTTTCTCCCTCTATATTAGTTTCTTCCTTTCTCCTTTACATCTCCTCTCATTCAAACCTCAATAACAAACAATATCTTATCTGGGACTCAAACTTATATTTGTGGCATTTTGGGGGGTTTTTACTTCACCTTTTTAACTCATTAGCAGTGCTCCCATCCCTGGCTCTCCATTTTATCTAGTTCTTGTTCCACTAAATACAATAGTAATTTTTTAATTTGTCCCCCCATTTTCCTATTTCCCTCTTATTCCTCTCACCATAACTCTTAGTCAACCAACACCTAAAAGCAAATGATTTTATTCTTGACCCAAGTTTTTTTCTTATTTGCTTTTTGTGGGTCCATACCCCCTTCTTTTTTCTTTTTTTTTTTTTGCCCCTTTATTACTTCTCCCCAATTCAGGCCCTCCATTACAGGAATTGTTTGTTCTAATAGTACAATATAATTCACAGTTCATCACAAGATTTTCTCAAGAAAGAGGGGAGAGGAGAGGAGAAGAGAAAAGGAGGGGGGATAATTTCCTTTTTTTAATTTTATTTTTTATTTTATTTTTCTTTATTTCATTATAAATTTTTTTAAAAAAACTTTTCAATTTTCTATTTTTTTAAACTTTTTATTCTTTATTAAATCTCATTAATACTATTAACAAAACCACCCTCAGATGCCATTAAGGAAGAGAAAATTGAATATCATGGAAACAAAAGACAGAGAGGTAACACAGCTAGATGAGGAAAAATCTATGGAGAAAAAATTTAATATATTGGAAACCTTGGAGCTAAATGACAGAGAACTTAAGATAGAAATCCTAAAAATCCTCTGAGATATACAAGAAAACACAGAAAGGCAATTTAGGGAGCTCATAAAACAACTCAATGAACACAAAGAATATATTTCCAAGAAAATTGAAACTATAAAAACAAATCAAACAGAGATGAAAAACTCAATTCACAAGCTGAAAAACAAGGTAACAAGCTTAGCTAATAGAACAGGCAAGATAAAAGAGAGGATTAGTGAAATAGAAGACAAGCAACTTGAGGCACAACAGAGAGAAGAAGAAAGAGATTCAAAAATTAAAAAAAATAAGATAACCCTACAAGAATTATCTGACTCCATCAAAAAGAATAACATAAGAATAATACGTATATCAGAGGGAGAAGAGAGAGAAAATGAAATGGAGAACATACTCAAACAAATAATAGATGAGAACTTCCCAAGCCTGTGGAAAGAACTAAAGCCTCAAATTCAAGAAGCAAACAGAACTCCGAGTTTTCTAAACCCCAAAAAACATACTCCAAGGCACATCATAATGAAATTGGCACAAACCAATGGCAAAGAAAAAATTCTCAAGGCAGCCAGGGAAAAGAAGAATACAACATATAAAGGAAGGCCCATTAGATTATCATCAGATTTCTCAGCAGAAACTCTAAAAGCTAGAAGAGAGTGGACCCCAATATTTAAAGTCCTGAAAGAGAGGAACTTTCAGCCACGAATACTATACCCATCAAAGCTATCCTTCAAATATGAAGGAGAAATAAAAACATTCACAGATACAGAAAAGATGAGGGAATTTATCGTCAGAAAACCACCACTCCAGGAATTACTAAAGGGGGTTCTCCAATCAGATGCAAAGAACAAAAAAAACAAAGCCACAAGTAAAAGCTCCAAGAAGAACACAATAAAACCAAATTTAAACTGTGACAACAACAAAAAGAAAGGGGGAGGAGAGGATGGAGATTAACAGTAGCAAAAGACGATGGAGTGCAAAAGTACTCACAAAATAGTGCGCTACAATGAACAGGGTAGGAACTCTTTTCATTACTTAAAGGTAAACACCATTGAAAAAAACACCACAGAAGCACATGAGATAAAAAAGATAGCAACAGAGGTAAGATGTATGGAATACAACCAAATAAAAACACAAGATAGAAAAACCAAAAAGAAGGATCAAACAAGACACAAAACTAACAGAAAGCAATCTATAAAATGGCAATAGGGAACTCACAAGTGTCAATAATTACAATAAATGTAAACTCACCAATAAAAAGGCACAGAGTAGCAGAATAGATTAAAAAGAAAATCCAACTGTATGCTGCCTACAGGACTCATCTAAGTAACAAGGATAAAAACAAATTCAAAGTGAAAGGCTGGAAAACAATACTCCAAGCAAATAACATCCCAAAAAAAGCAGGCGTAGCAACACTCATATCTGATAATGCTGACTACAAGACAGCAAAAGTACTCAGAGACAAAAATGCCCATTTTATAATGGCTAAGGAGACACTGAATCAAGAAGACATAACAATTCTTAATATATATGCACCAAACCAAGGAGCACCAAAATATATAAGACAGCTACTTATTGACCTTAAAACAAAAACTGACAAAAATACAATCATATTTGGAGACCTCAATACACTGCTGACGGCTCTAGATCAGTCATTCAAACAGAGAATCAACAAAGATATAGTGGCCTTAAACAAAACACTAGAGCACCTGGATATGATAGACATCTACAGGACATTTCATCCCAAAGTGACTGAGTATACATTTTTTCCAATGTACATGGATCATTCTCAAGAATTGACCATATGTTGGGCCACAAAAATAACATCAGAAAATTCAGAAATATCGAAGTTGTACCAAGCATATTTTCTGATCATAAAGCCTTGAAACTAGAATTCAACTGCAAAAAAGAGGAAAAAAATCCCACAAAAATGTGGAAACTAAACAACATACTTTTAAAAAATGAATGGGTCAAAGAAGAAATAAGTGCAGAGATCAAAAGATATATACAGACTAATGAAAATGACAATACGACATATCAGAATCTATGGGATGCAGCAAAAGCAGTGATAAGAGGGAAGTTCATATCACTTCAGGCATATATGAACAAACAAGAGAGAGCCCAAGTGAACCACTTAACTTCACACCTTAAGGAACTAGAAAAAGAAGAACAACAAAGACAACCCAAAACCAGCCGAAGAAAGGAGATAATAAAAATCAGAGCAGAAATAAATGAAACAGAGAACAGAAAAACTATAGAAAAAATTAATAGAACAAGGAGCTGGTTCTTTGAAAAGATCAACGAAATTGACAAACCCTTGGCAAGACTTACCAAGGAAAAAAGAGAAAGAACTCATATAAACAAAATCCAAAATGAAAGAGGAGAAATCACCACGGACACCGTAGATATACAAAGAATTATTGTAGAATACTATGAAAAACTTTATGCCACTAAATTCAACAACCTAGAACAAATGGATAAATTTCTAGCACAATACAACCTTCCTAGACTGAGTCAAGAAGAAGCAGAAAGCCTAAACAGACCTATTAGTAGAGAAGAAATAGAAAAAACATTAAAAACCTCCCCAAAAATAAAAGTCCAGGCCCTGACAGCTATACCAGCTAATTTTATCAAACATTCAAAGAAGACTTGGTTCCTATTCTACTCAAAGTCTTCCAAAAAATTGAAGAAGAAGCAATACTTCCAAACACATTTTATGAGGCCAACATAACCCTCATACCAAAACCAGGCAAGAACGGCAAAAAAAAGAAAACTACAGACCAATATCTCTAATGAATACAGATGCTAAAATACTAAACAAAATACTAGCAAATCGAATACAACAACATGTTAAAAAAATAATACATCATGATCAAGTGGGATTCATCCCAGAATCTCAAGGATGGTTCAACATACGTAAAACGGTTAACGTAATACACCATATCAACAAAACAAAGAACAAAAACCACATGATCTTATCAATAGACGCAGAAAAGGCTTTCGATAAAATACAACACAATTTTATGTTGAAGACTCTCAACAAAATGGGTATAGAAGGAAAATATCTCAACATGATAAAGGCCATATATGATAAACCATCAGCTAACATCATATTAAATGGCACAAAACTGAAGGCTTTCCCTCTTAAATCAGAAACAAGACAGGGTTGTCCACTCTCTCCACTCTTATTTAATGTGGTACTAGAGGTTCTAGCCAGAGCAATCAGGCAAGACAAAGAAATAAAAGGCATCCATATCGGAAAAGAAGAAGTAAAGGCATCGCTTATTGCAGATGATATGATCCTATACATCGAAAACCCCAAAGAATCCACAAAAAGACTACTAGAAACAATAAGCCAATACAGTAAGGTCACAGGATACAAAATTAAGATACAGAAGTCAATAGCCTTTCCATATGCCAACAATGAAACATTTGAGAAGGAACTGAAAAGAATAATCCCCTTCACGATTGCAAAAATAAATAAATAAAATATTTAGGAATAAATATAACAAAGAATGTAAAGGACTTATATAATGAAAACTATAAACCATTGTTAAGGGAAATTGAAAAAGATATAATGAGATGGAAGAATATACTTGTTCTTGGTTAGGAAGAATAAATATAATCAAGATGGCCATATTACCCAAAGCAATATACAAATTTAATACAATTCCCATCAAAATTCCAAAGACATTTTTTAAAGAAATAGAGCAAAAACTCATCAGATTTATATGGAACTATAAAAAACCCCGAATAGCCAAAGCAATCCTAAAGAAAAAGAATGAAGCTGGGGGCATTACAATACCTGACTTCAACTATATCATAGGGCCACGACAATTAAAACAGCATGGTATTGGCAGAAAAATAGACACTCAGACCAATGGAACAGAATAAAAAACCCAGAAGTAAAACCACATATATATTATATATTCAAATAATTTTTGATAAAGGGGCAACAACACACAATGGAGAAAAGAAAGCCTCTTCAATAAATGGTGCTGGGAAAACTGGAAAGCCACATGCAAAAGAATGAAACTTGACTTAGTTTGTTCCCCTGTATTAAAATTAACTCAAAATGGATCAAAGATCTAAACATAAGACCTGAAACAATTAAGTACATAGAAGAAGACATAGGTACTAAACTCATGGACCTGGGTTTTAAAGAACATTTTATGAATTTGACTCCAAAGGCAAGAGAAGTGAAGGCAAAAATTAATGAATGGGACTACATCAGACTAAGAAGTTTTTGCTCAGCAAGAGAAACTGATAACAAAATAAAAAGACAGCCAACTAAATGGGAAATGATATTTTCAAACATCAGCTCAGATAAGGGCCTAATATCCAAAATATACAAAGAACTCATAAAACTCAACAACAAACAAACAAACAATCCAATAAAAAAATGGGAAAAGGACATGAACAGACATTTCTCCCAGGAAGAAATACAAGTGTCCAACAGATATATGAAAAGATGCTCATCTGCTTTAGTTATTAGAGAAATGCAAATGAACACTGCAAATGAGATACCACCTCACACCTGTTAGATTAGCTATTATTAACAAGACAGGTAATAGCAAATGTTGGAAAGGCTGTGGAGAAAAAGGAACCCTCATCCACTGTTGGTGGGAATGTAATGTAGTACAACCATTATGGAAGAAAGTATGGTGGGTCCTCAAAAATCTGAAAATAGAACTACCTTATGACCCAGCAATCCCTCTACTGGGTATATACCCCCAAAACTCAGAAACATTGATACGTAAGGACACATGCAGCCCCATGTTCATTGCAGCATTGTTCACAGTGGCCAGGACATGGAAACAACCAAAAAACCCGTCAATAGATGACTGGATAAAGAAGATGTGGCACATATACACTAGGGAATACTACTCAGCCATAAGAAATGATGACAGCGGATCATTTACAGCATTTGGTGGGATCTTGATAACATTATACGAAGTGAAATAAGTAAATCAGAAAAAAACAGGAACTGCATTATTCCATACATAGGTGGGACATAAAAGTGAAACTAAGAGACATTGATAAGAGTGTGGTGGTTACAGGAGGAGGGGGGAGAGGGATAGGGAAAGGGGGAGGGGGAGGGGCACAAAGAAAACTAGATAGAAGGTGACAGAGGACAATTTGACTTTGGGTGATGGGTATGCAACATAAATGAATGACAAGATAACCTGGACTTGTTATCTTTGAATATATGTATCCTGATTTATTGATGTCGCCCATTTAAAAAATAAAATTATTTAATAAAAAAAAGAAAAGAAAAGAAAAGAAGAGCCTGATCTGTAGTGTTGGCGCAGTGGATAAACCATCAACCTGGGATGCTGAGGTTGCCGGTTCAAAATTCTGCACTTGGCTGGTCAAGGCACATATGGGAGTTGATGCTTCCTGTTCCTCCACCCTTTCTCTCAATCTCTCTGTCACTCTCTCTCCTCTCTAAAATGAATAAATAAATAAAAATTATTTAAAAGTCAAGAAAAAGAGAACTGTACATTTAAATAATAAAATGGCAATAAACAACTACATATAAAAATAACCTTAAATGTAAATGGATTAAATTCTCTAATCAAAAGACATAGAGTAACTGAACAGATAAGAAAATAGGACCCATTTATATACTGCCTACCAGAGACACACCTCAGAACAAAAGATACACATAGACTGAGAGTGAAGGGATAAAAAAAAGTATTTCATGCAATTGGAAAGGAATAAAAAGCTGGAGTAGCAATACTTATATTTGAAAAAATAGACTTTAAAACAAAGGCTATAGAAAGAGATAAAGAAAGTCACTATATAATGATAAAGGAACAATCCAACAGGAAGACTTAACCATTATTAATATCTATGAACCTAATATAGGAGCACCTAAATATATAAAGCAAATTTTGATTGACATAAAGGGCAATATCAACAGAAATACTATAATAACAGGGGGGTTTTAATGCCCCACTAACATCAATGGATGGATCCTCAAGACAGAAAATTAACAAAGAAACAGCGGGCTTAAACAACATATTAGATCAATTGGATTTAATAGATATCTTCAGAATATTTCACCCCAAAGCAGCAAAATATACATTCTTTTCAAGTGCTCAGGGTACATTCTCTAGTATAAACCACATGTTAGGACACAAATAGAGTTTCAATAAATTTATAAAGATTGAAATCATATGAAGCAGCTTCTCTGATCACAATGATATGAAACTAGAAAATAAGTACAATAAAAATACTGAAAATCATGCAAACACTTGGAGACTAAATAGCATGTTATTAAATAATGAATCGGTTAACAGTGATATCAAGGAAGAAATCAAAAATTTTTCTTAAAACAAATGAAAATAAACATGCAACAACTCAAAATTTATGGGATACAGCAAAAGCAATCCCCAGAGAGAAATTCACAGCATTATAGGCATACCTTAAGAATCAAGAAAAAGCTCAAATAAATATTTTAACCCTGCATCTAAAAAAGACTAAAAAAAGAACAACAAATACAGCCCAGAGGAAGTAGAAGGAAGGGAATAATAAAGACCAGAGCAGGAAAAAATGACATTGAGGCTAATATAACAATACAGAAGATCAATGAAACCAAGAGATGGTTCTTTGAAAAGGTAAACAAGATTAATAAACCTTAACCAGACTCACCAAGGAAAAACAAAATTAGAAATGAGAGTTGAGAAGTAACAACTAACACAGCAGAAAAACAAAAGATTGTAAGAATGTATTATGAAGAACTGTATGCTAATAAATTAAACAACCTAGGTGAAATGGAAAAATTCCTTGAAACATATAATCTTTCAAAAAGCAATCTGGAAAAATCATAAAACCTAAAAAGACAAATTACAACAAATGAGATTGAAACAGTTATCAAAAGACTCCCAACAAACAAAAGTCCTGGGCCAGATGGCTACACAGGCAAATTTTAACAAATGTTCAAAGAAAAACTAACTCCTATCCTTCTTAGCTATTTCAAAAAATTCAAGAGGAGGGAAGACTTCCAAGCTACTTTTATGAAGCAAGCATAATCTTCATTCCAAAACAAAGCAAAGACAAAACAAAGAATGAAAACTATTGTCTAATATCTCTGATGAATTTAGATGCTAAAATACTCAACAAAATATTAGCAAACCAGATCCAGCAATACATAAAAAAAAAAAAATCATACATCGTGATCAAGTGAGATTTATTCTGGGGAAGTAATGCTGGTACAATATTTGCAAACCAATCAATGTGATTCATCACATAAACAAAAGGAAGGATAAATATCACATGATAATATCAATAGATACAGAAAAAGCATTTGATAAAATCCAGCATCCATTTATAATCAAAACTTTCAGCAAAGTGGAAATACAGGGGACATACCTCAACATGATAAAGGCCATCTATAATAAACCCACAACCAACAACATACTCAATAGGCAATAATTAAAAGCAATCCCCTTAAGATCAGGAATAAGGCAGGGGTGCCCCCTTTCACCATTCTTATTCAACATAGTACTGGAAGTCCTAGCCACAGCAATCAGACAAGAAAAAGAAATAAAAGACATCCAAATTAGAAAATAAGAAGTAAAACTATCATTATTTGCAGATAATATATTGTATATAGAAAACCCTAAATTATCAGTCAAAAAACTACTGGACCTGATAAATAAATTCAGCAAAGTGGCAGGATATAAAACCAATATTCAGAAATCAGAGGCATTTTTATACACCAAAAATGAACTGTCTGAAAGATTAATTTAAAAAAAAACCCTTCTTTATTACAATAAAAATAAAGTACCTAGAAATAAATTTAACTAAGGAAGTTAAAGACTTGTAATTGGAAAATTACAAAGCATTGATAAAAGAAATCAAGGAAGATACAAACAAATGGAAGCATATACCGTGTTCATGGATAGGAAGAATAATCATCATTAAAATGTCTATATCACCCAAAGCAATCTATAAATTCAATGTAATTCCTATTAAAATACCAATGGCATACTTCAAAGATATAGAACAAATATTCCAAAAATGTATATGGAAACAAAAAAGAACATAAATAGCCCTAGCAATCTTGAAAAAGGAGATATAGTGTGTGTGGGGGGGTATTACACTTCCTGATATCAAGTTATACTACAAGGTTATTGTACTCAAAACAGCTTGGTACTGGTAAAAGAACAGGCATACAGATCAATGGAACAGAACAGAGAACCCAGAAACAAACCCACACCTTTATGGACAATTGATATTTGACAAAGGAGGTAAGAGCATACAATGGAGTAAAGGCAGTCTCTTTAACAAATGATTTTGGGAATATTGGACAGCTACCTGGGAAAAAATAAAACTAGACCACCAACTTACACCATTCACAAAAATAAACTCAAGATGGGTAAAAGACTTAAATGTAAGTAATGAAACCATAAACGTCTTGGAAGAAAACATAGACAGTAAGCATTCTGACATTTCTTGCAGCAATATTTTTGCTGATTTATCTCCAGGGGCAAGTGAAATAAAGAACAGGATGAACAAATGAAACTATATCCAGCTAAAAAGCTTTTGCACAGCTATCTACAATATGAACAAAGTAAAAAGACAAAGCACAGAATAGAAGAACATATTCAACAATACATCTGATAAGGAGTTAATAACCAAATTTATAAAGAACTTGTAAAACTCAACACCAGGAAGCTAAACAATCCAATCAAAAAATGGGCAAAAGAATTGAATAGACACTTCTTCAAAGAGGACATACAGATGGCCAGTAGGTATATGAAAAAATGTTCAACCTCACTAATCATCAGAGAAATGCAAATTAAAACTACATTGAGATACCACCTCACACGTATCAGAATGGTGCTTGTTAACAAATCAACATACAGTAAGTGCTGGGGAGGGTGTGGAGAAAAGGGAACCCTCCTCCACTGCAGGTGGGAATGCAGACTTGTACAGCCACTGTGGAAAACAGTATGGAGTTTCAACATAAAATTAAAAATGGATCTGCTGTTTGACCCAGCTATCCCACTTTTAGGAATATATCCCAAGAATACCAAATCACTGATTCAAAGAAGACATGCACCCCATGTTTATTGCAGCATTGTTTACAATAGCCAAGATCTGGAAACAACCCAAGTGCCCATCAGTGGATGAGTGGATTAAAAAGTTGTGGTATATATACACAATGGAATACTACATGGTCATAAAAAAGAAAAAATCTTACCTTTTGTGAAGGCATGGGTGGACCTGGAGACTATTATGCTAAGTGAAATAAGCCAGGCAGAGAAAGAAAAATATGATATGACCCTACTCACATGAGGATTCTAATGAACAGTGTGAACTAAGGAATGGAATAGAGGCAGAGGTGGGGTCAAAAGGACTAGAGGGAAAGAGAAGAGAGTATGGGATCAGAGAGGGGAAAGGGATTATTGAAATTATGTATACATAACACAGTGACAAAGAGAGCAGGACAGCAAATCCTGGAGGGAAGGGGGAGGGCATTGGGGGGAGAGGGCAAAGGGGGTATCAAGGGGAATATGGGGGTGGGGAAGAGGGAAATATATTCAATGGGACATTTGAATCTATGTAAACACAATAAATTAAAATTTAAAAAAATTTAAAAAGGCTCAACTGCAACAGGATGGTACGCAGAGCCCACATAGGGAACACCTGAAACACTCAGCTCTGATGACTGAGAAGGCTGCACCACTGAATCCTATAGGACATTTACTATACAAAGCCACTCTACCAAGTCCAGGAGATGTAGAGGCTCTACCTAATGCATAGAAAAAAAACGTAGGGAAGCAGTCAAAAAGTGGAGACAAAGAAACAAGTCCCAAATGAAAGAACAGGAGAAATCTCCTGAAAAATAACTAAATGAAATGGAGGAAAACTACCAGATATAGAGTTCAAAATGATTGTTATAAGGATACTCAAGGAACTTAGTGAGAATTTCAACAGCATAAAAAAAAGACATACCAGGCACAAAAAAAAAATAGTCAGAAATGAAGTATACATTAGCTGAAATGAAGAATAATTTACAGGTAATCAATAGTAGAGTAGAAAAAGCTGAGAATCAAATTAGTGTTTTGGAATATAAAGAAGCAAAACACATCCAATCAGAACAGCAATAAATAAATAAATAAATAAATAAATAAATAATCCTAAAAAGAAAGCCAGTATTAGGAGACTCTGGGACAACTTCAAACTTATCAACATTTGCATCATAGGGGTGAACGAAGAAGAGAGAGAGAAAGTAATAGACAACCTATTTGAAAAAAATAATAACAGAAAAATTTCCTAATCTGGTGAAGGAAATATACATACACATTCAGGAAGCATAGAGAGTTGCAACCAGGTGAAATCAAAGAGGTCCACACAAAGACACAATGTAATTGAAATGCAAAAGGTTAAAGGTAAAGAGAAAATTTTAAAAGCAACAAGAGAAAAGCAATTAGTTACCTAATTGCTCCCATGCCTGTCAGCTTATTTCTCAACAAAAATTTTCAGGCCAGAAGGAAGTGTCGAGAAAAATTGAAAGTGATGAAAAGCAAGAACCTACAACCAAGATTACTTTACTCAACAAAGCTATCATTTAGAATCAAAGAGCTGGCCCTGGTTTATTGGCTCTGTGGTAGAGCATCAGCCTGGCGTGTGGATGTTCTGGGTTTGATTCCCAGTCAAGGCATACAGGAGACGCACCCATCTGCTTCTCCACCCCTCCCCCTCTTGCTTCTCTCTCTCTCTCTCTCTCTCTCTCTCTCTCTCTCTCTCTCTCTCTCTCCTCCCCTCCTGCAGCCATGGCTCTATTAGAACTAGTTGGACGCAGGCGCTGAGGATGGCTCCATGGCTACTGCCTGAGGTGCTAAAAAATAGCTCCTGACACAATGGAGCAAGGACCCCAGATGGTCAGAGCATTGTCCCTCAGTGGGCTTGCCTGGTGAATTCTGGTCAGGGAGCAAGCAGGAGTCTGTCTTTGCCTCCCCTTCTCTGACTAAAATAAAAATAAAAATGATCATAAAAAATAGAATCAGGCTCTGACCAGTTGGCTCAGGAGTAGAGCATCAGCCTGGCATGTGGAAATCCTAGGTTTGATTCCTGGCCAGGGCACACAGAAGAAGCACCATCTCCTTCTCCACCCTTTCGCCTCTCCTTTCTCTCTATTTCTCATCTCCCCCACAGCCAAGGTGCCATTGGAGCCAAGTTGGCCCAGTCACTGGCGATGGCTCCATGGCCTCCGCCTCAGGCACTAGAATGGCTCTGATTACAGCGGAGCAACACCCCAGATGGGCAGAGCATCACCCCCTGGTGGGCATGCCAGGTGGATCCCCATCAGGCACATGTGGGAGTCTGTCTGCTTGTCCCCCCTCACCCACCCCCACACTTCTTACTTTGGAAAAATACAAAAAATATATATATATATAGAGAGAGAGAGAGAAAGAGAGAATCAAAGGTCTTTTCAAACAAGAAAAAGCTACAAAGAGTTCATCTCAAACCAGTATGACACGAAATGTTAAAGGATCTTCTTTAGGAAGAAGAAGGGAAAAATTATAAAAATTAACAACAATAAAATGGCAATAAACATATCTATCAACATTTGAATCAAAAAATAATATAAACAAACAAGCAGAACAAAAACAGACTCATAGATACAGAAAACATTTTGATAGTTACCAGATGGGAAGAGGTTTGAGGGTGCCTGATAAAGGTGAACATATTAAGAACTACAAATTGGTTGTAACATGGAAATGTAAAGTACAGCATAAGGAATATATTCAATAATATTCTACTAACAATCTATGGTGTCAGATGGGTACTAAATTTATTGGGAGATCACTTAGTAAATTATGTGATATCTAATCACTGGAGTCCATGTCAACTGTAATTAAAAAATAAAAAATGATTAAAGGAAAAAATAAACAAGGAACAAAAAAAAGAAAAAGGAAAAAAAGAGTTAAGTGATATGTCCAAGGCATTTGGCTGGCAAGTGGCAGAAGCAGAATGTAAACCCAGACTATCTCAACTTTAAAACTCATATTCTATCATCCAATGGAAAGGAATGAACAAAAATACTGAAGAAATCAGCATATTCCCCTCACTTGGGTAAAGGGAGAACAAAAAATTACAACCACCTTTGGATACTTGCAAGAACTTTGGTGCCCTATTTTTCTTCAGTCGCCTGCCCTAAAGAAGGGGGCCTATTTCTCATCTTTCTGGTCCCTCTGTGCTGTTCTTCCTTTCATCTGGGGGGTGTGCTAAAGAGCAGGTACCAACATAGATTTCCAGTCATGGGTGGGATTGAGGAGAATGCTCATTAGATGATCAAATAATCTCAACAGGTCATCTAACCTCAAGAATTATAAGAACAATATAGCTCAAATCTATATTTCACTTGGGTTGTTTCTTTGTTTATTTTAAGAAAAGCTAGGAACTGTAAAAGGAGCACTGGATTTGGGGCAGAAAAAAACCTGGTTTCAAGTCCTAGCTCTGCCATTTGAAAACCTGAGTTTGGTTTACATAGTTAAAGAAGCTTTTATACCATATGACCCAGCAATCCCTCTACAAGGTGTCTACCCCCAAAACTTGAAAACATTGGTACGTAAAGACACATGCACCCCCATGTTCATCACAGAATTATTCACGGTGGCCAAGACATGGAACCAACCAAAGTGTCCCTTAATAGAGGATTGGATAAAGAAGATGTGGTGCATATATACTATGGAATACTACTCAGCCATAAGAAATGATGACATAGTGCAATTTACAACAACATGGATGGACTTTGAGAACATTATACTGAGTGAAACACATAAATCAGAAAAAGCTAAGAACTATATGATTTCCCACATAGGTGGAATATAAAACTGAGACTCATGGACAGAGATAAGAGTGAAGTGGTTACGGGGGGGAGGGTGATGTGGGATAGGGGGACATGGGAGATGGATGAGGAGAAGGGTGTAAAAAGGGACAAATATAAGGTGAAAGAAAATTATTTGACTTTGGGTGATGGGTATACAACATAATCAATAGTTCAAATGCTCTAGAAATGTTCACCTGAAACTTATGTACTCTTATTGATCAATGTCACCCTGTTAAATTTAATTTTCTAAATAATATTTAAAAACAAAGAAGCCTTTAAAGGGTTGCCAGGAGATTAAAATAGGTAATGCATGTGAAAGTGCTGTAAATAACCTTTCAGACATAAGACCATTTTTGTGGACAGACATCTAATTTTCACAGTATTACAAGACACATCTATCAGTGTATCTGCTTTAGGGATATGATTATTCCTTGGTTTCCCTTGCTGACTCTTTCCTCCAACAAGTTGGGTGCTATCCTGGTCTCCTTTTTTTCCTTCTGCTCTCTGTGGGTGATCCTATCTGTTTCCATGTCTTAAGTAAGAATAATTTCAAAATCTTTCCCAGGAAATCCAGAGCCACTTCCCAACTAAATTTTTTCTACAATATCCTACAGATATATCAAACTAGTTCAAAATGGAATTCTCTGTCTTTCATCCATCTCTTCCACACCATGCATACCATCTTGGGGAATGACACCACAAACCATTCTTTCTCTCTTTTTCTAATCCTCTCTGTTATCTTTGACATAATAATATGTCATAATGATATAATAACATTAATTGAGGACTTACTAACTGTTCCACATTGTGCTCGGCATTCTGTAAGCATTTTCTGATTTAAGCATTAAGCATTTGAGGTTACTATGCAGCAGCAGCCACATTTTATAAAAAGGGAAAATAAGATTTAAGAGAGAGAAAATGAAATTTAAAGTGATGTTAAATTGCCTGCTCATAGGGCCCAGGGCTGTGCTACTTCAGAGTCTATCTGTTAATCACTATGCTTCAGAGTCTCATGCTTACTGTTTACTCATCTCCAATCCAACTGATCACCAAAAGCACTTAAGTTTTACCTTAAAAAATAAATATTTTACAATTCTAGTTAGACCCTCCTTTCTACTTCTATTGCTAATTATTTGGTCTTGCCGTTCAGTATTTCTAACTAAGATTTATATATTTTTACTTAACAATGATCTGTAATACATTTAGTACGTATCAAGCATTATTTTTTTTATTATTTTAATAATTTTAATTATTTTTTAAATTAAACTTTCTCAGTAACATTTTTTTTAATTTAGTAGCATTTTATTTTTTTTTTAATAAATTTTTATTAATGGTAATGGGATGATATTAATAAATCAGGGTACATATATTCAAAAAAAACATGTCTAGGTTATTTTGTCATCAAATTATGTTGCAAACCCCTCGTCCAAAGTCAGATTGTCTTCCGTCACCCTCCATCTAGTTCTCTGTGCCCCTCCCCCTCTCCCTAACTCTCTCCCTCCCTCCCTCCCATGTCCTCCCTCCCCCCCCACCCTTGGTAACCACCACACTCTTGTCCATGTCTCTTAGTCTCATTTTTATGTTCCACCAATGTATGGAATCATGTAGTTCTTGTTTTTTTCTGATTTACTTATTTCACTCCTTATAATGTTATCAAGATCCCACCATTTTGCTGTAAATGATCTGATGTCATCATTTCTTATGGCTGAGTAGTATTCCATAGTGTATATGTGCCACATCTTCTTTATCCAGTCTTCTATTGAAGGGCTTTTTGGTTGTTTCCATGTCTTGGCCACTGTGAACAGTGCTGCAATGAACATGGGGCTACATGTGTCTTCACGTATCAATGTTTCTGAGGTTTTGGGGTATATACCCAGTAGAGGGATTGCTGGGTCATAAGGTAGTTCTATTTGCAGTTTTTTGAGAAACCACCATACTTTCCTCCATAATGGTTGTACTACTTTACAGTCCCACCAACAGTGAATGAGGGTTCCTTTTTCTCCACAGCCTCTCCAACATTTGCTATTACCCATCTTGTTGATAATAGCTAATCTAACAGGAGTGAGGTGGTATCTCATTGTAGTTTTGATTTGCATTTCTCTAATAACTAATGAAGCTGAGCATCTTTTCATATATCTGTTGGCCATTTGTATCTCTTCCTGGGAGAAGTGTCTGTTCATGTCCTCTTCCCATTTTTTTATTGGATTGCTTGTTTGTTTGTTGTTGAGTTTTATGAATTCTTTGTAAATTTTGGATATTAGGCCCTTATCTGAGCTGTCGTTTGAAAATATCAGTTCCCATATAGTTGGCTGTCTATTTATTTTGATATCAGTTTCTCTTGCTGAGCAAAAACTTTTAATTCTGATGTAGTCCCATTCATTTATCTTTGCCTTCACTTCTCTTGCCATTGGAGTCAAGTTCATAAAATGTTCTTTAAAACCCAGGTCCATGATTTTAGTACCTATGTCTTCTTCTATGTACTTTATTGTTTCAGGTCTTATATTTAGGTCTTTGATCCATTTTGAATTAATTTTAGTACACGGGGACAGGCTGTAGTCGAGTTTCATTCTTTTGCATGTGGCTTTCCAGTTTTCCCAACACCATTTGTTGAAGAGCCTTTCTTTTCTCCATTGTGTGTTGTTGGCCCATTTATCAAAGATTATTTGACCATATATATGTGGTTTTATTTCTGGGCTTTCTATTCTGTTCCATTGGTCTGAGTGTCTATTTTTTTGCCAATACCATGCTGTTTTGATTATCGTGGCCCTATAATATAGTTTAAAGTCAGGTATTGTAATGACCCCAGCTTCATTCTTTTTCCTTAGGATTGTTTTGGCTATTCGGGGTTTTTTATAGTTCCATATAAATCTGATGATTTTTTGTTCCATTTCTTTAAAAAATCTCATAGGGATTTTGATGGGAATTGCATTAAATTTGTATATTGCTTTGGGTAATATGGCCATTTTGATTATATTTATTCTTCCTATCCAAGAACAAGGAATATTTTTCCATCTCATTGTATCTTTTTCGATTTCCCTTAACAATGCTTTGTAATTTTCATTATATAGGTCCTTTATGTTCTTTGTTATGTTTATTCCTAGGTATTTTATTTTTTTTGTTGCAATCATGAAGGGGATTATTTTTTTGAGTTCGTTTTCTAATATTTCATTGTTGGCATATAGAAAGGCTATGGACTTTTGTATGTTAATTTGTATCCTGCGACCTTACTCTATTGGTTTATTGTTTCTAATAATCTTTTTGTGGAGTCCTTCGGGTTTTCGATGTATAGGATCATATCATCAGCAAAAAGTGATAGCTTTACTTCTTCTTTTCCGATATGGATGCCTTTTATTTCTTTGTCTTGTCTGATTGCTCTGGCCAGAACTTCTAGCACCACGTTGAATAAGAGTGGAGAGAGTGGACGACCCTGTCTTGTTCCTGATTTAAGGTAGAAAGTCCTCAGTTTTATGCCGTTTAATAGGATGTTGGCTGATGGTTTATCATATATGGCCTTTATCATGTTGAGATATTTTCCTTTTATACCCATTTTGTTGAGAGTCTTAAACATAAAATTGTGTTGTATTTTATCAAAAGCCTTTTCTGCATCTATTGATAAGATCATGTGGTTTTTGTTCTTTGTTTTGTTGATATGGTGTATTACGTTAACCTTTTTGCGTATGTTGAACCATCCTTGAGATTCTGGGATGAATCCCACTTGATCATGATGTATTATTTTTTTAATATGTTGTTGTATTCGGTTTGCCAGTATTTTGTTTAGTATTTTAGCATCTGTATTCATTAGAGATATTGGTCTGTAGTTTTCTTTCTTTGTGCCATCCTTGCCAGGTTTTGGTATGAGGGTTATGTTGGCCTCATAAAATGTGTTTGGAAGTATTGCTTCTTCAATTTTTTGGAAGACTTTGAGTAGAATAGGAACCAAGTCTTCTTTGAATGTTTGATAGAATTCACTAGTATAACCGTCTGGGCCTCGACTTTTATTTTTGGGGAGATTTTTAATAGTTTTTTCTATTTCCTCCCTGCTGATTGGTCTGTTTAGGCTTTCTGCTTCTTCATGACTCAGTCTAGGAAGGTTGTATTGTTCTAGGAATTTATCCATTTCTTCTAGATTGTTGTATTTGGTGGCATATAATTTTTCATAGTATTCTACAATAATTCTTTGTATATCTATGATGTCTGTGGTGATCTCTCCTCTTTCATTTTGGATTTTATTTATTTGAGTCCTGTGTCTTTTTTCCTTGGTGAGTCTTGCCAAGGGTTTGTCAATTTTGTTGATCTTTTCAAAGAACCAGCTCCTTGTTTTATTGATTTTTTCTATAGTTTTTCTGTTCTCTATTTCATTTATTTCTGCTCTGATTTTTATTATCTCCTTTCTTCGGCTGGTTTTGGGTTGTCTTTGTTCTTCTTTTTCTAGTTCCTTAAGGTGTGAAGTTAAGTGGTTTACTTCGGCTCTCTCTTGTTTGTTCATATAGGCCTGAAGTGATATGAACTTTCCTCTTATTACTGCTTTTGCTGCATCCCAGAGATTCTGATATGTCGTATTTTCATTTTCATTTGTCTGTATATATCTTTTGATTTCTGCGCTTATTTCTTCTTTGACCCATTCATTTTTTAGAAGTATGTTGTTTAGTTTCCACATTTTTGTGGGCTTTTCCCCCTCTTTTTTGCAGTTGAATTCTAGTTTCAAGGCTTTATGATCAGAAAATATGCTTGGTACAATTTCAATTTTTCTAAATTTGCTGATATTGTCTTTGTGGCCCAACATATGGTCAATTCTTGAGAATGTTCCATGTACACTAGAGAAAAATGTATACTCTGTCGCTTTGGGATGAAGTGTCCTGTAGATGTCTATCATATCCAGGTGTTCTAGTATTTCATTTAAGGCCACTATATCTTTATTGATTCTCTGTTTGGATGACCGATCTAGAGCCGTCAGCGGTGTATTGAGGTCTCCAAGTATGATTGTATTTTTTTTAGTTTTTGTTTTAAGGTCAATAAGTAGCTGTCTTATATATTTTGGTGCTCCTTGGTTTGGTGCATATATATTAAGGATTGTTATGTCTTCTTGATTCAACTTCCCCTTAATCATTATGAAATGACCATTTTTGTCTTTGAGTACTTTTTCTGTCTTGTAGTCAGCATTATTAGATATGAGTATTGCTACGCCTGTTTTTTTTTTTGGGTGTTGTTTGCTTGGAGTATTGTTTTCCAGCCTTTCACTTTGAATTTGTTTTTATCCTTGTTGCTTAGATGTGTTTCTTGTAGGTAGCATATAGTTGGATTTTCTTTTTTAATCCATTCTGCTACTCTGTGTCTTTTTATTGGTAAGTTTAATCCATTTACATTTAGTGTAATTATTGACACTTGTGGGTTCCCTACTGCCATTTTATAAATTGCTTTCTGTTAGTTTTGTATCTAGTTTGATTCTTCTTTTTTGTTTTTCTATCATTTGTTTTTGTTTGTTTGTGTTCCATACTTCTTTCCTCTGTTGCTACCTTTTTTAAGTCAAATGTTTTTGTGGTGGTTTTTTTAAGGGTGGTTACCATTAAGTAATGAAAAGGGTACCTACCATATTCATTGTAGTACCCTATCTTATAAGTATTTCTGCACTTCATCATCCTTTGCTACTATTAATCTCCATCCTCTCCCCCCTTTTTTTCCTTTGTTGTCACAGTTTAAGTTTGGTTTTATTGTGTTCTTGGTGGAGCTGTTACTTGTGGTGTTGTTTTCTTTTTTCTTTGAATCTGGTTGGAAAACCCCCTTTAGTATTTCCTGGAGTGGGGGCTTTCTGTTGATAAATTCTCTCATCTTTTCTGTATTTGTGAATATTTTTATATCTCCTTCATACTTGAAGGATAGCTTTGATGGGTATAGTATTCTTGGCTGAAAGTTCCTCTCTTTCAGGGCTTTAAATATTGGGGTCCACTCTCTTCTAGCTTGTAGAGTTTCTGCTGAGAAATCTGATGATAATCTAATAGGTCTTCCTTTATATGTTGTATTCTTCTTTTCCCTAGCTGCCTTGAGAATTTTTTCTTTGTCATTGGTTTGTGTCATCTTTATTATGATGTGCCTTGGAGTGGGTTTGTTGGGGTTAAGAAAACTTGGTGTTCTGTTTGCTTCTTGAATTTGAGGCTTTAGTTCCTTCCACAGGCTTGGGAAGTTCTCGTCTATTATTTGTTTGAGTATATTCTCCATTCCATTTTCTTTCTCTTCTCCCTCTGATATACCTATTATTCTTATGTTATTCTTTCTGATGGAGTCAGACAATTCCTGTAGGGCTTTCTCGTTTTTTATTATTTTTGAGTCTCTTTCTTCTTCTCTCTGTTGTGCCTCAAGTTGTTTGTCTTCTATTTCACTAATACTATCTTCAATCTGGGCTGTTCTGTTAGCTAAGCTTGTTACCTCGTTTTTCAGCTCGTGAATTGAGTTTTTCATTTCTGTTTGATTTGTTTTTATAGTTTCAATTTCCTTGGTAATATATTCTTTGTGTTCATTGAGTTGTTTTCTGATCTCCCTATATTGCCTTTCTGTGTTTTCTTGTATATCTCTGAGTATTTTTAACATTTCTATTTTAAATTCTCTGTCATTTAGCTCCAAGGCTTCCAATATGTTAAGTCTTTTCTCCATAGATTTTTCCACATCTATTTGTGTTACCTCTCTTTCTTTTGTATCCATAATATTCGATTTCCTCTTTCTTATCGGCATCTGAGGGTGGTCTTATTGATAGCACTAATTAGAATTAATAAAGAGTAAAAAGTAAAAAAAAAAAAAAAGGTAAAACACCCCACAAAAAAAAACTGTAATAATTTATTATTTCCCCCTTTTTTTCTCTCTTCTCTTTCCCTCCTCTCCCCTCCTCAGGGAAATATCATGCCTATACTGGAGGGCCTGATTTGGGGTGAAGAGTTCAAGGGGCAAAAAAAAGGGAGTAGGGACCTACTAAATGCAAAAAAAAAAAAAAAAAAAGGAAGAAAATCTTAGACAAGCATAAGATGATTTGCTTGTATGTGATGGTCAACTAAGAGATATAATGAGAGGGATAAGAGCGAACCAGAAAAAAGGACCAAAAAAAAAAATAATAAAGAAGAAAAAATAAAAATAATAAGTAAAAATCTGTTGTATTAAGTGGAGCGAAGACTAAATACAATGGAGACCTTGTGTTGGGAGGACCCAAAATGCCACAAAAATAAACAAACAAGAAAAAAAAATAAAAACAAAAGCAAAAAAGAGAAATAAAGCCAAAAAAAAGCCTTGAGTCCCAAATTAAGTAATTTGTTCATGATTGAGGATTATATGGGAGGAAAGTAAAATGAGAAAAGAAAAAACGAATAGAAAGGAAAAAATAAGAAAAAGAGAAAAACGAAGGAAGAAATAAAATAGGAAGAGAAAAAAACAAAATAAAGCAAGACAAAAAAAAAAAGAGGAGAGAGTGAGAGTTAAGTGTTTTGGAGTATAACCTTAAAGGAGGGTGAGGATGAAGAAGAAAAATAAAATGCAACACTCATGGGTAGTGTAGTTCAAGAAAGGGGAAGCATAAGATGGGCAGAGAATAAAAGGACCGAGGTGGAGGAAATAAAGGCAAAAAGATAGAAGAAACAAACAACAACAACAAAAAATAGTGGATCAAGTTGTAAAGTCTGTGGGTTTTTCTTGATTTTGAGAGGTTAACTTCTTCCTTTTTGTTTTCTCTCCCTCTTCCTGGTCGGTGACTCTGTACCCCAGGCTCTGCCCCTGTGTCACTCTTAGGTAGGGATTTGCAGTTGATGGGATTCTATGGCAATGTCATATAATTGGCTTTAGTCTTGCTGGAAGTAAAGGCTTGTTGGCGTTTGCAGGGTCAACGATGAGAGAGTTTGCTTTCCTGGATTCTCTCTCCTAGTCCCCCCTTTCTGAATTAGCAGCCTGGTGATCCAGCTATAAGGCTTCAACTGCTTCTGCCTGGGGAGTAAGAGGCTCAAAGAGCTGGGAAATCCCCACTCTATCCTTACTCAGTGCAGGGCTTTGGGAAAGGCTCTGAGAGTCAGGGCCTCCAGTGTAATCAGGCGGGGGTGGGAGTCAATTGTTGTCAAGGTGACTGTTCAGCGCCTATCATTTAGTTGGACCTATCAACCCAGGCTTTCCACACTTTGTAGCCTGTTTTTGCAGGGAAGAAGAGGCACTAGTCTCTGCTTACGACTAGTGTAGTATAGACCTTATTATCTGCCAAGTCCTTCTTGTTAGCGTTTATCCCTGAATATGGAGGCTCTATCAATCAGAAGTTGCCCCCGCCCCTTTAGCGAGAGGCACTAAAAAATATCACGCCTTTTGTCTTGGATCGCTGAACTGAGAGAGATCTTATCAATTAGAACCGAGGGTGCGCAGATTTCATGGGTTAAGCTAATTTCAGTGATTGGGTCGCAGCTGTGCTTCCGAAGGTATTTTAGGCTGCCTGCGCGCGCCCCTCCCCCAACGCTTGATTGTTAGCTTGAATGGCTGGGTGAGGTGCCCCGCCCATGGAGAGAATCTCCCAAGCCTCTCCCGCTCGCCCCGCCGCTGGCGGCTGGACCGCACCAGGCGCAGGATAATGGAGCCCCCTGGGTGTGCGGGCCAGCAGGGCACCCTGGGCGTGTGGAATGCCCAAGGCACGTGCGCGAATGGGGCGCTCCAGGCACCGGTGGCCGCTGGGAACGTCAGCGGTGCTCAACCGGACCGGGCGCGCGCGGCTGCTCGCGGTGGCTTGCGGCGGCGGCTCGTGGCGGCCGCTCGCGGCGGCCGCTCCGCTCGCGGCGGCGGCTCACGGTGGCGGCTCGCGTCGGCCGCTCGCGGCTGCTCGCGGTTCCCAAGTATATGGGCTGACTCACCACAGGCGCACTTCCTTGCGGTTTGAAAGAATGTCCCTGTGGTAGATTCCTCCACACCCTCGTCTCTCAGATTCAAGTGATAACAGTCCTTTCGCTATCAGTTTGTGTGGAACTCCGGAATGCTCCGAGGATAAATTTTTCTGTTTCTAGTTGATAAATTTGTTGTGATTTAGGGGAGAGCTGTCGGATGTGCTGCTCACGGCGCCATTTCCGTGACGTCACTCTCAAGCATTATTTTAAACTCTTTAAATATTAACTAGCAATCCCATGAAACAGATCTTTTATTATCAGTACTGGTAGATTGCAAAACTGAAGCACAGAACAAGTAAGTAACCTGTTCATGACTGCATATCTAATAAATGAGAGGGCTAGGATTTGAACAGAAACAGTCTGGTTCCAGGCTGTAATCCTAACCATTACAACATGGTGTCTGTACCTCCAAAACAATCACAGAAGTGTCCTTGGTGACTTCCTTGCCACCAGGTCTCTACTCGGCCTTAAGAAATTCTCCAGAATTTCTTTCACAAAAGTGTAACTCAGGTCTTTTCCCTCACTTATATCTCCCACTGACTTCCTCTAGTTGGAGTCGCAAATCCTTTTGTGATTCAGATGTAAACATCTGGGTCTCTTTTCCCATGGTGCACTACATCAGTAATTGGAAAATTACTGTCCTTTCCTGTCTTTTACCATACTTGTGCTTGCATATGTTGTTCCCTCTATATAAAATGCCCAACCCCTCAGAATTAAGTCTACTCATCTTTCAAGACGCAAAAGTCACCTCTTCTTAAAAAGATTCACTTCTTGCCTAACCAGGCGGTGGCGCAGTGGATAGAGCATCAGACTGGGATGCAGAGGACCCAGGTTCGAGACCCCGAGGTCGCCGGCTTGAGCACAGGCTCATCTGGTTTGAGCGAAGCTCACCAGCTTGGACCCAAGGTCGCTGGCTTGAGCAAGGGGTTACTCAGTCTGCTGAAGGTCCACGGTCAAGGCACATATGGGAAAGCAATCAATGAACAACCAAGGTGTCACAACGAAAAACTGATGATTGATGCTTCTCATCTCTCTCTGTTCCTGTCTGTCCCTATCTATCCCTCTCTCTGACTCTGAAAAAAAAAAAGATTCACTTCTTCTTTTTTAATAGTTGATCACATTACATTCTAATAATTTGCAACCATCTCCTCTGTACATCTTCTTGCCTTGCATCCCTTATACCTCAGATGGGGCCACTAAACCTTCTGAGGCTGACACCTATCTTGTGCACCATTTCAGTTTTTTCAGTGATTGTCATAGGTTTACAACCCCAATTTGTTGGGTGATGTGCTGTAAGGTTTATATGATTTGTTCAGAGGCTCAAAGGAGGATATTGGAGTATAAACTATAACATTTCAATTTGAACAGAGGTCAATAGTTTTGAAAAGTAAGGAAAAGAGAGAAAGCTTGCATTGCTTTTTATGAATAAGATCAGAGGAACATAGAAGTATACACATTTGAACAAATAATTAGAGCCAGCCTTTGGGGAGTTTTCTTTTTCTTTAACATTTATTACACACCCACAGCCTGAGCAGACACATTACATGGCTTCTACATTTTGGGGCTTATATTTCTCAGAAGAGTGGAATTCAGGTTCACATATATTTTACAGGTATTAACTAATATCTTTTCATGGTTGATTACCTTTTCTGGTTTGTATTTTCCTTTTTTGTTCTCTATTTTTTTATTATTTTTTGTTTTATTTCTAGTTCACCAATAAAAGTAACAGTAAACATTAATTGAGTAATCATTATGAACCTGGCAGTATTCTAATGTTTCTGAATTCAGTATGTGGACTTCTTTTTTGTGAGCCTCAAGTAAAATAAAATCACTAGATCTAAATGTTGTACTGACAGTAAGCATCTTTGAACAATTATTCTCACATACTGATACTCTTACTATGTCATCTAGAATCCCAAAGGTGTGACTGCAGTGTCAAAAAAATAAACAGTCCTATTTTTAAAGACACTACTGGATCACAACACACACTCCCACCAACAAAGTGCAAGGTATCTGCTTGCCTACTCTTTGCCACCATTGGTGTTTATTGACTTTTTCAATTTTGTTAATCTGATGTGTAAGAAAATGTACTGAATTGTTTTATTTGCATATTTATGACTTAAGAAAATTGAGCATCTTTTTGTATATGTTTGGACATTTTCAGTTCTTAGTTTGTGAATCTATTATAATTTTTTCCCACTTACTACTGTATTTTACTTTTCTTACCCATTTGATGTTCTTTATATTTAGATCTTATAATTGCTCTTTTCTTGGGGGAGGGAGAACATCAATGGGGCAAAGGCCAAATAAATGGTTACACTAACATGCCAAAGAATATTGTATTTTTCAAAGTAATAGCAGCATGAGAGATACCGCTGATCTCTCCCGTTGAAATTTCAAAAAAATGAACAGCTATAACACAGTGAAGAAGCCCCAGCTGGGCTTGCAAGTTTGTCTACAACATCTGCACATTGAGTGAGCTAAAGGTGGGAAGGGTTGAGAAGGGGGCAGATAATAAGGCACAATAATGGTCAACTCCTGAGAGGAGAGAGGCATGGACTGTACGGGATTTCATCCCCTGGAAAGGAGGGAAGCCCGCATTGACTGAGTTTTTCTTTTCTGACAGGGATACAGAGAGTGGAGGCTTGGACTATATAGGTTTGTCTGCCAGGGGAGACAAAGCCCAGAATGATAAAAGGACAAAAGCCCAGAATTACATTTTTTGTTTGGTTTTCTTTTGTTTTGTTTCTTTGCTTCAGCTATGGAAAACAAAAACAAAAATCAGACTGTCAAAGGTATCACACTATCTGACTTCAAATTAAACTATAGAGCCACAATAATCAAAACACCTAGGTACTGGCAGAAGCACAGATATATAGACCAATGGAAGAGGATCAAGAGCCCAGAAATAAAACCAAATATATATGGACAAATAATCTTTGACAAAGGAGCCAAAAACACACAATGAAAAAAAGAAAGTCTTTTCAATAAATGGTGTTGGGAAAATTGGAAAGCCACATGCAAAGGAATGAAACTTGACTAGAGTTTGTCCCTCTGCACAAAAATTAATTCAAAATGGAATAAAGACCTAAGTATAAGATCCAAAACAAGAAATTACAAAGAAGAAAATATAGGTACTAAACTCATGGACCTTGGCCTTAGAGAACCATTTATGAACTTGACTTCAAAGGCAAGGAAAGTAAAGACTAAAATAAATGAATGGGACTATATTAAACTAAAAAGCTTCAACACAGCAAAAGAAACTGACAACAATGCAAATAGGCATCCAACTAATTAGAAGATGATATTTGCAAACAACAACTTTGATAAGGGGGTAATATCCAAAATATATAAAGAACTCACAAAGCTCAGCAAAAAACAAAACAAAACAAAATCCAGAACAGATATTTCACCCAAGAGGACATACAAATGGCCAACAGATATATGGAAAGATGCACATCTTCACTAGCTATTAGAGAAGTGCAAATCTAACTATAGTGAGATATCACCTCACACCTGTCAGATTGGCTATTAGCAACAAAACAGGTAATAACAAGTGTTGGAGAGCCCGTAGAGAAAAAAAAAACCCTCATTCTCTGCTGGTGGGAAAGCAAACTAGTACAGCCATTACAGAAGAAAGTATAGTGGGTCCTCAAAAATGAAGAGTAGAACTTTCATATGACCCAGTAATCCCTTTACTGAGTATCTACCCAAAAAATCAAACACAATGGTACGTAAAGACAACGTGCCCCCAAGTTCATCGCAGCATTATTCACAATGGCCAAGAATGGAAATAACCAAAATGTCCTTCAACAGAGTATTGGATAAAGAAGATGTGGTACATATATACATTAGAATACTACTCAGCCATAAGAAATGATGACATATCGCCATTTACGACAACATGGATGGACTTTGAGAACATTATACTAAGCAAAATAAGTAAACCAGAAAAAGCTGATAACTATATGATTTCACACATAGGTGGGATATAAAACTGAGATTCATGAACATAAATAAAAATGAAGTAATTATTAGGGAACGGTGATATGGGATAGTGATGGAGGAAAGGAAGAATTAAGAGAAAAACATATAGTGACAGAAAATGCTTTGACTTTGAGTGATGGGTAAACAATATAATCAACAGTTCAATTGCTATAAAAATGTTCACCTGAAACCTATGTGCTCTTATTGATTGATGTCACCCTTTTAAATGTAATTTTCTAAATAAATTTTCTTAAAAAAACAAATATTATACTTTAAAAGAATGCCTATATCTGTTTTTATTGACCTGGAAAGATGTCTGGGACCTATTGTCAGTGAAAAGATGCAAGTTGTAAGTAATTTAGTATGATTCTATTTTTATTTACATAAATTTGATAAACCCAACTATGTGTGTGTGTTTGTGTGTAAATATACATTTTATTTATTATGTAGTAATTATTTATTATTTGTAACTGTGTTTACACATTTATTATAATATACATATATTTTTATGGCTATGTTTGTAAGAACAAAGAGAAAGTAATGACAAGGTACACAACAATCTAATATCTTCAGGAAAACAACATTAAAAGGAGGAGGGAGTAGACCTGTTTCCTTATAAGCCTTCAAATACATGATGACTTGTTTCAATGAGCATGTATTAGAGATTTTTTAAAATCTAATAAAAACAGTGAATTTAAAGAGAATGTTGACTTTCTTTACCCAAATCCCCTTATATAAAGATATACAGTCTTCAATATATTTTTAAGTGCCAGAATCTTGAAATTTTAGGTCATTATACCTCACCTTGGAAAAATAGTTTAGTTCTCTTAAATTACAGTTTAAAGGACCCTGTAGTTTTCCTCTTTTTGATAATCAATGGCATGTATGTAAGTCATATTCCCCTCCTCCATCCAAATTTAAGAATATACTTATAAACTGGTAAATCTCAAAATGTGAGTTAGCCCTAGGGCAATGAAGGAAGAAGTCTGCAACAGTTTTATCATGTCTCTGCCAAGCTGGCCTCTTCCCCCAGCAACTCCCTCAGAGGGTCTAGGTTGCTCTCCAGAGCCCCAAGGAAGTTTTCCAGGTGAAACTCTACGCAATTGCCCAATTGCCCACTGATTACAAATGTTCTGCCATGAAAGCTTGACATTCTTTTGTTCAAGTTTTTCCTTTCCCTCTTAAAAAAAAGAAAGAAAAGAAAAGAAAATTCCACTGGGAGAAGCTATGTACCTAATGAGACTGATGTGCAATTTGTACCTCACTGAAAATGAGTTTATCTGTTTCTTCTCCAAGATTGAATAAGAGGGAAAGGCCTGGGAGACACTTACAATGGTGGAGCGGAGGTGCAGTAAGGATAGCACTGGAGGAAGAAAAGGAAGAAATTAGATGTCAGGGACACAGACAAAGTTTTTGCTTAAATCACTCTCTTGCTTGAGGTTAAACAAGTCTCTTTGACACTAGCCTATTATGGTGTGAGTGGAAAAATAAGATCCTTAAGAAAAGAAAGGGATGATTCAAACATGATGAGATCTAATAGCTTTTGGTCCTGAGTGGATGCCTCTAAATTAACAAGGACCATCCTGCCTTTCAGTGCTTTCCTTTTAATCCACCATCATTTAATATCATCTTACATGCTTCATGGAAAGTGATAAGGTATGAAAGAAAAAAATAAATATAACCCAAGATCAGCCAAGTTTCTTAATATATTTTGGTGATAATTTTTTTCAACAGTTACATGAACATAATAATTGATACTTCTCAGAACTTTGAAGAGGACTAAATGAAATAATACATGTCTGACATGATACCTGGCCCTTCAGTACAAGTTAGCACTGTTCTCATTGATAAGGGGAAGTCTGGGCAGTCCAAAGGAAGGTCAAAGATCAGGATAACCACCCTTCTTTCTCATTACAGCCAAAGTACTTTTGGATGGACAATTCATGTTAATTTGCGTAATTTCTAGTTTGTTCTCTGCTTATTCTGGGGATAAATAGATGACTTCAGCCATCAGCACTATCGCTCCAAACCTTCCCATGAATGCCAGGAATATGTATCAAAGAAAGAAAGAACAAAAGGAAGAATGACAAAAGGAGAAAAGAAGAAAGTAGTGAAAGAGAGGGAAGAGGAGGGGAGGGGAGGGGAAGAAGAAAGAAACGGGTTTGTTAAACAAGCTACTATGCAAACTTATTCTTCTCCTAATAACTTGATTGGCATTTACATAACACATCATACAGAGGAACAAGAACCCTGGCAACATGCCAGGACTATCGAAGCTATCCAGTACATTAGAACAAGTCCTATCTCCCTTCTTGCTGCCTTTTGCCCACAAGCATTTGGTTGGCATTAAACCATGAAAAATCTATTTGTTTTCTGTTTAGATGTTCCTTTCAGTCTACCTCATGGATTATCACAAGACCTTTATGCTGTGTAGAAGATATTATTCCACACCCAGCTGGGCTCATTCTTCAAGATCCTTCATCCAGGCATGAGTCAGGCTGAGAATGACTAACTCAGACTGCTGGAGGAAAAAACTCCTTACAAACTAGAGGAAGAACATACTACCACATCCTAAATAAATCTGGCAAGAATTAACTTTTAAAATCTTTTTTTTTATCAAGTGGAGTAGTGGCAAAAAGGACAAAGGATTTTTAAACTTTGTTTCCATGTTTATTTTGCCTCATGTGTTATCTAGATGTCATCCTCTCATTCTTTCTCTCTTTCTCACTCTCACTCTTGCTCCTTAATGCATCAGAAGTCTCTCTCTCTCATTTCCAACAACATAAACTCACTCTGAAACACACACACACACACACACACACACACACACACACACACACCTCCCTTACTCCCTCATTTCCCTTCAAGATATCTCTTCTCTGTTTCCCTTTGCAACAAAAGTTCTGGAAGAGTTGTCTGCTTATCCAGTCTCTTCTTCCCCACTTCCAACTAATATTTTGTCCACTATGGTTTTACCCATCGTTTCCCAAAACCTCCTTTGTCAACATCACAAATGATCTCCTTGTAAACAAACCCAAAAAGCTTTGCTGTATCTCAGCAGCTTTGATTCAGTTGATCACTCTCCCTTTTCTTCTCCATGCTAGGTCCTACCCTCATCTTGTTTTCTGCTCAATTCATAGCCAAGCTTTCTGCTATCTTAGCAGCTACTGCTCTGGCAGACCTTTCCTTCCCTCTTTTTCCTTTCTTTCCTTTCCTTTCCTTTTCTTTCTTTCTTTTGTTCCTTCTTTCTTTCATACTTGTTTTTGGCACTCACAGAAAGAATTAGAGTGACAGTACTTATGGTTGAAGTAATCTATTTATCCCCAGAAAAAAATTAAGAATCCCTGGGCTCTTTACTTTTTCATCTACACCCGCTTTAGAGGATCCCATTTATTCCATGACTTTAAAAATATATTTATGTTGATAGCTTCCAAATTCATAACTCTGTCTTCAAAACCCCAGTCTCATATCTACCACTACCTTCTTGTTAATTGTATTTCATAGCTATTTTAAATGGTATCTTTGATTTTCTCTGATGCCCAGCACACTAACCCCTCACCACCAACCAAACTCTTTCAGCCTATGGTTTTCCATTTGAGTAAATAGCACTAACAGAAACTCGAGACTCATTCTTGACCCTGTCATTACAACATACTTACACACACATATGCAATTTTAATCTATCAGCACATCTTGAAAGACCCTCCTCCAGCTGTAATTCTCACTATTCTTTATCTTTTTTTTTTTTTTCTTTTTTTTTTTCTGAAGCTGGAAACGGGGAGAGACAGTCAGACAGACTCCCGCATGCGCCCGACCGGGATCCACCCGGCACGCCCACCAGGGGCGACGCTCTGCCCACCAGGGGGCGATGCTCTGCCCATCCTGGGCGTCGCCATGTTGCGACCAGAGCCACTCTAGCGCCTGAGGCAGAGGCCACAGAGCCATCCCCAGCGCCCGGGCCATCCCTGCTCCAATGGAGCCTCGGCTGCGGGAGGGGAAGAGAGAGACAGAGAGGAAAGCGCGGCGGAGGGGTGGAGAAGCAAATGGGCGCTTCTCCTGTGTGCCCTGGCCGGGAATCGAACCCGGGTCCTCCGCACGCTAGGCCGACGCTCTACCGCTGAGCCAACCGGCCAGGGCCCTATTCTTTATCTTCACTGTCACCAACTTATACATGGTACAATCACCTCTCACTCGTACTGTGGATTACTAAAATAACTTAAAAGCCAGTCTCCTTGTTTCCATTTTTGCTCATCTCCTATGCAGTTTTTAAAAAAAACCAGGCAAGTATTTTTTAAATACATGCCATATTGCCTTCTGAAAAAAGAATGCAAACTATTGCTAAAACTACAAGACCTCTATGATCTGGCCCCTGCTTGACTCTCCAGTGATATTTCAAGCCACTCTCTTTCTTTCTCACCAGTATCATTCACACCATCTTTCTAACAATTCTTAGAAAAACACTAACCTCTTTCATCTCACAGCATTTTGTTGCCTAGGGTGCCTCCGCCCATGCCCCAGTGCTCTTCCCTGGCCTTTCCTATGACTGGCTCCTTCACTACAATTAGATCCAGTTTAGGGGTCACTTTCTTAGAAAAGATACCTAAGTGAGGCCCCACTATCATAGCACTTGATTACTTCAGCAGCATTTTTTACTACATGTATTATAGTATTTTGACAGCTAGTCTCTAAGATGGCCCCCAGTGATCACCACTTCTTGCAATTCTAATCATCTATAGTTCCTCCCCACACTGTACAAGAGTTGACCTGTGTACAGTAGAATATAGAAGTGATGACCTGTAACTGCTGATACTTTGTTATAAAAAACACTGTAGTATCCATCGGGTCTCTTTCTCTCCCTTCCTTCTTGGTGAACTCACACTGGAGGAAAGCAGATAGTTGTGAGCAATCCTATGGCAAACCCCATGTGGTGAAAAAGGTTCCTACCAACAGCCTCACTAGTGAGTATGGAAGGTGATGATCCAGGCCAGATAAGCCTTGAGATGATGACTGCAGCTTGAGCCAAGACCTTGACTACAATGTCACGAGAAATTCTGAGCCAGAATTACCACTTAAGCCTCAGAGGCTCTATTAGGTAAGAAATATTCATTGGTTTAAACTGCTAGGTTTTGAGGTAATTTGTTACTTATCAAAAGAAGGTTTATAGCATTATTTATTCATTGTCTGTCTTCCCCACTAGAAAATCTAACTCAGTCACTTTTATGTCATAAGTGCCTAGAAGTTTTCTTAGCACACAGTAGGCCCTCAACAATTATCTGCAGAACAAATAATTAAAGTGCCTTGCTATTTTTACCATCAATAAAACATTCATTTATTACTTCATAATTTAAAAATACCTGTATTTTTTCACTTAATGTTGTGATTAATATTAAACTAGATTTTTATTTTATTTTATGATAAAGAACCTGAGGCCTGGCCTGACCAGGTGGTTGCGCAGTGGATAGAGCATCGGACTGGGATTCGGAGGACCCAGGTTCAAGAACCCGAGGTCACCAGCTTGAGCGCAGGCTCATCTGGTTTGAGCAAAAAGCTCACCAGCTTGGACCCAAGGTCGCCGGCTTGAGCAAGGGGTTACTCGGTCTGCTGTAGCCCCTTGGTCAAGGCACATATGAGAAAGCAATCAATGAACAACTAAAGTGCCACAATGAAAAACTGATGATTGATGCTTCTCATCTCTCTCTGTTCCTGTCTGTCTGTTCCTATCTATCCCTCTCTCTGACTCTCTCTTTGTAAAAAAAAAAAAAAAGAAAGAAAAAGAAAGAAAGAAAAGAAAGAAAAACCTACGGCCTGAAAATCCCAGGCAATTTGTTCATGACTATGATTTCACTACATTACAGAGCTGCTGCTCCAACTCTGGGCTTTTGGCTTCAACCCTGTTCTTTTTCCCTCTACACATTGATCTCTTATCAGTTCCCCAGAGAGCATGAGCTCCATCATTCTGACATTCATATTTCTGCACAAAGCATCCAGCATACTGGCATCCAAAGGCAGCTACCTCCTAATCATTTAATCTGTGGCTTGATTCATCAGATCAACTTGACCCAGTCAACAACACTGTGCAGGAAAATTTCTAAATTTTGAGCACAATATTTTTAATTTCTCCTTAAAATAGTAACAAAAATGCATTACATGGCTTTTCCTCCCCCTTCCAAAACTGGTAAAGGTAGTCTCTTGAACTCAATATTTAATTTTTTTTTTAATTTTTAATTTACTGTGTTAACATGGTTTTCAAGTGTCCCACTCCATATGACTACCCATAACTTGCCCCCATTTCACCCTCTTGGCCCCCAATTCCCCTACCTCCTTCCCTCCTTTCCCTCTGGGATGTGCTGTCCTGTTATCTATCTGTATATATGTGCTATGTATACATAATTAGGCCAATCCCTTCACCTTCCATGATTGCGTCCCCTGATCCCCCTTCTCCGACAGCTGTCCATCAGTTCCTTCTGGCTCTGCCTTTGTTTCTATTTTGTTCCAAAGTCTATTGTGTCCATTAGATTTGAAATATACATGAGATCATATGATAGTTGTCTTTCTCTGCCTGGCTTATTTCACTTAGCATAATAATCGCCAGCAAAAAGCCATTGCAAAAGGTAAAATTTTCTTCTTTTTCATGGCCACATAGTATTACATTGTATAAATACACCACAGCTTTTTTATCCATTCATCTACTGTTGGACACTTGGGCTGTTTCCAGATCTTGGTTATTGTAAACAATATTGCAATAAACATAGGAGTGCATATCTTCTTTTGAATTAGTGTTTTGGAATTCTTCGAATATATTACTAAAATTGAGATAACTGGGTCATAGGCAGTTCCATATTTCCTTTTTGAGAAAACACCATATTGTTTTACACAGTGCCTGCATGTGTCTGCATTCCCACCAGCAGAGCAAGAGGGTTCCCTTTCCTCCACACACTAGCCAGAACTTATTGTTTGTGGATTTGTTTATGAGAGCCACTCTTACAGGTGTGAGGTGATATTTTATTGTGGTTTAAATTTGCATTTCTTGGGCCTGACCTGTGGTGGCGCAGTGGATAAAGCGTCGACCTGGAAATGCTGAGGTCACCGGTTTGAAACCCTGGGCTTGCCTGGTCAAGGCACATATGGGAGTTGATGCTTCCAGCTCCTCCCCACCTTCTCTCTCTGTCTCTCTCTGTCTCTCTCTCCTCTCTCTCTTCCTTTCTCTCTCCTCTCTAAAATGAATAAATAAAATAAAATTTAAAAAAATTTTAAATTTGCATTTCTTAGATGATTAGTGACATTGAATATTTCTTCATATGTCTTTTGGCCATCTGTCCTCTTTGCAGAAGTGTTTATTCAGGTCTTTTTCCCATTTTTTAATTGGGTGATTATCTTCCTGGTGTTGAGTTTTAGAAATTTTTTATAAATTTTGGTTATTAACTCCATATCAGATGAATTAGTGAATATGTTCTCCCACTGAGTTGGTTATCTTTTTGTTGTGCAAAAGGTTTTTAGTTTGGTATAGTCCTATTTGTTTATTTTTTTCTTTATTTGACTTGCCCATGGAGCTATATAAGCCAAAATGTTTCTATGAGAGATGTTAGAGAGTTTACTGCCTATGTTTCTTCCAAGATTTTTATGGTTTTGTAACTTACATTTAAGTCTTTTATTCATTTTGGTTTGATATAGTCCAATTTGTTCATCCTGTCCTTTATTTCACTTGCCAATGGAGATAAACCAGCAAATATATTGCTGTGAGAGATGTCGGAGAGCTTACTGCCTATGTTTTCTTCTAAGATGCTTATGGTTTTACAACTTACATTTAAATCTTTTATCCATTTTGAGTTTATTTTTGTGAATAGTGTAAGTTGGTGGTCTAGTTTCATTTTTTTTCATGTACCTGTCCAATTTTCCCAACACCATTTGTTAAAGAGATTGTCTTTACTCCATTGTATGCTCTTACCTCCTTTGTCAAATATCAATTGACTATAAAGGCATGGGTTTATTTCTGAGATGTCTGTTCTGTTCCATTGATCTGTATACCTGTTCTTATGCCAGTACCAAGCTGTTCTGAGTACAGTGGCCTTGTAGTATAACTTTATATCAGGAAGTGTGATATCTCCTACTTTCTTCTTCATTTTCAAGATTGCTGAGGCTATTCAGGTTCTTTTTTGGTTCCATATAAATTTTTGGAATATTTGTTCTAGAGCTGTGAAGTATTTCATTGATATTTTAATAGAAATTGCATTGAATTTATAGATTGCTTTGGGTAATATAGACATTTTAATGATGTTTATTCTTCCTATCAATGAACATGGTATATGCTTCCACTTGTTTGTATCTTTTCTAATTTCTTTTTTCAATGTCATAATTATTCAAGTACAAGTCTTTTACTTCCTTGGTTAAATTTATTTCCAGGTACCTTATTTTTTTGTTGTTGCAATTGATTTCTTAATTTCTCTTTATGACAGCTTATTATTGGTGCATAAAAATGCCACTGATTTCTGATTATTAATTTTATATTCTGCCACTTTGCTGAATTCATATATTGGGTCTAGTAGCATTTTGATTGAGAGTTTAGGGTTTTCTGTGTACAGTATTATCTCCTCTGCAAATAACAACAGTTTTACTTCTTCTTTCCCAATATGAATACCTTTTCTTTCTTCTTCTTGTATGATTTCTCTGGCTAGGACTTCTAGAACTATGTTGAATAAGAGTGGTGAAAGAAAGCACCCTGTCCAGTTTCTGATCTTAAGGGGATTGCTTTTAGTTTTTGTCTGTTGAGTATGGTGTTGGCTGTCAGTTTGTCATGTATGGTCTTTATTTTGTGGAGATATGTTTCCTGTATTTCCATTTGCTTAGAGTTTTTGTCATAAATGGGTGCTAAATGTTAGCAGATGCTTTCTCTGAATCTATTGATAAGATCATGTAATTTTTATCCTTCATTTTTTTATGTGATGAATCACATTTATTGATTAGCATATATTGTACCAGCCTTGCCTCCCTGGAATAAATCCCACTTGATCATGATGTATGATCTTTGTAATGTATTGCTGTATTCAATTTGCTAAAATTTTGTGGAGAATTTTAGCATCTATGTTCATCACAAATATTGGCCTATAGTTTTCTTTGTTTGTAGCATCTTTACTGGGTTTTGGAATTAGGATAATGCCTGCCTCCTAAAATGAGCTTGGAAGTCTTCCCTCCTCTTGAATTTTTAGGAATAGCTTGAGAAGGATAGGTGTTAGTTCTTCTTTGAATGTTGGGTAAAATTAACCTGTGAAGCCATCCAGACCAAGGCTTTTGTTTGCTTGAAGTTTTTTGATAACTGTGTCAGTTTTATTTGTTGTAATCAGTCTGCTTAGGTTTTCTAATTCTTCCAGATTCAGTTTTGGAAGATTGTATGTTTCTAGGAATTTATCTATTTCACCTATATTGTCTAATTTTTTGGCATACAGAACTTCATAGTATTTTCTTACAATATTTTGTACTTTTGTGATGTCAGCTGTTACTTTTCCTCTTTCATTTTTAATTTTATTTATTTGAGTATTTGGGTCCTCACTTATTTTTTCTTGATGAGTCTGGTTAAAGATTCATCAATCTTGTTTACTTTTCAAAGAACCAGCTCTTGGTTTCATTGATCATTTGTAATTTTTGTAAGCTTCTATGTCATTTATTTTTACTTTGATCTTTATTATTTTCTTCTTTCTACTTCCTCAGGGCTTTACTTGTTGTTCTTTTTCTAGTTCTTTTAGGTGCAGGGTTAGATTATTTATTCATGATATTTCTTGCTTCTTAAAGTATGACTGCAATGCTATAAACTTCCCTCTCAGGACTGCTTTTATTAAGTCCCCTAAATTTTGGATTGTTGTATGTTCATTTTTATTTGTTTCAAGGAACTTTTTTTATTTCTTCTTTGATCTCACTGTTAACCCATTAATTATTAAATAACTAGCTATTTAGCCACCAAGTATTTGAAAATATTTTTAGTTTTTCTATTGTAGTTGATTTCTAAATTCATGTCATTGTGGTCAGAGGAGATACTAGATATGATTTCAATGTTTTTAAATTTATTGAGACTTGTTTTGTGTTCTAACATGTGGCCTATCTTAGAAAATGTACCGTGAGCACTTGAGAAGAATATATATTCTGCTGCTTTGGAGGGGAGTATTCTGAAGATATCAAGTAAATCCAGTTGCTTTAATGCAGGGGTCCCCAAACTACAGCCCGTGGGCCACATGTGGCCCCCTGAGGTCATTCATTCATCCCCCACCACATTTCCGGAAGGGGTACCTCTTTCATTGGTGGTCAGTGAGAGCAGCACAGGATGCTCCTGGAGTACTGTATGTGGCGGCAAGCGCGGCATCGCTCATATACAGTACTACTTCGTGTGATGTGGGACGCACACGTCATGTCTCTGGAAGCACGTCATATCATTTGTTACAGGTAGCAGTGACAAATATGGAACAGGACATTAACCATCTCATTAGCCAAAAGGAGGCCCATAGTTCCCATTGAAATACTGGTCAGTTTGTTGATTTAAATTTATTTGTTCTTTATTTTAAATATAGTATTTGTTCCCATTTTGTTTTTTTACCTTAAAATAAGATATGTGCAGTGTGCATAGGGATTTGTTCATAGTTTTCTTTATATTCCAGCCCTCCAACAGTCTGAGAGACAGTGAACTGGTTCCCTGTGTAAAAAGTTTGGGGACCCCTGATAGTGTGTCATTTAAGGCCACTGTTTTTTTGTCAAAGTTTGTCTAGAGGATCTAGACATCAATGTTAGTGGGTATTAAAATCCCCTATTATTATAGTATTCCTGTCAATTTCACCTTTTATAGCTATCAAAATCTGCTTTATATATTTAGGTGCTCCTATATTAGGTGTATAAATATTTACAATGATTATATCCTCTTGTTAGACTGTTCCCTTTATCATTATGTAGTGACCTTCTTTATACTTTACAATAGCCTTTGTTTTAAAGGTTATTTTGTCAGATATAAGTTTTGCTACACCAGCTCCTTTTCCTTTTCATTTCCACTTGCATGACATATTTTTCTCCATCCATCATTTTCAGTCTATGTGTATCTTTTGTTCTGAAGTGGGTCTTTTGTAGCTAGCACATCCACAGGTCTTGATTTTTTATCCATGCTGCTACCCTATGTCTTTTTATTGTAACAATTTATTTACATTTAAGGTTATTATTGATATGTACTTATTTATTGCCACTTTATTTCTTAAACTCACAAGGCTCTTTCACTCAATTTTTTTTTTCCTTTTTTATAGTAGGCTGTTTAACATTTCTTGCAGTATTGGTTTGGTGGTAATAAACTCCTTGAGCTTTTTTTTGTCTGAAAAGCTCTTTATTTCTTCTTCAATTTTAAATGATAGCTTTGCTGGATTTAGTAGTCTTGGTTGTAGGATCTTGTTTTGTATCACTTTAAATATTTCTTGCCAATTTTTTCTGGCCTGAAGTGTTTCTGTTAAGAAGCCAGATGTCAGTTGGCCTGACCTGTGGTGGCACAGTGGATAAAGTGTCGACCTGGAAATGCTGAGGTCACCGGTTCAAAACCCTGGGCTTGCCTGGTCAAGACACATATGGGAGTTGATGTTTCCAGCTCCTCCCCCCCCTTCTCTCTCTCTCTCTCTCTCTCCTCTCTCTCTCTCTCTCTCTCCCTCTCTCTCTCCTCTCTAAAAAAATGAATAAATAAAATTAAAAAAAAAAAGTCAGATGTCAGCCTTATGGGGACTCCTCTCTAGGTAATTAATTGCTTTTCTCTCTTGAGGCTTTTAGGATTCTTTCTTTGTGTCTTAATTTTGACATTTTAATTATGATGTGTCTTGGCATAGGCCTCCTTGGGTTCATCTTTAATGAAACTCTCTGTGCTTCTTAAACTTGTGTGGCTTTTACCTTCTTCAATTTAGGGAAGTTTTCAGTTATGATTTCTTCAAATATGTTCTCTATCCCTTGTTTGTTCTCTTTTCCTTCAGGAACTCCTATGATAAAAATGTTGTTTCTTTTCATGTTGTCACAGAGGTTTCTTAGAGTTTCCTCAGTCTTTTTGAGCATCTTTCTTTCTGCTTCTCTGCTCTGTGTTTGTTTATTTTGTTCTCTAAATCACTGATTCAATTCTCCACTTCATCCAGCCTGCTGTCGATTCCTCCTACTGCAGCCTGCTGTCGATTCCTCCTACTGCAGTCTTCATTTCTGATATTATATTTGTGATTTTTGACTGGTTCTTTTTTATTATTTAAATGTCTTTTTAATGATTACTATCTCTTTTTTTATGTTCTCATTGTGATCATCTACTGTTGCTCTAAAGTCCTTGAGCATCCTAATAACCATTATTTTAAACTTTGAATTTTGTAATGTGGTTATTTCCATTTCATTTAGTTCTTTTTCTGGGAATGTCTCTTGTTGATTCATTAAGCTCATATTTCTTTTTTCATTTTGTCTGTGTATTAGGTAGCTTTTCTCTGACTTTCAAATTTGTTGTGGCATCTTTATGAGGAAGATGGTCTTAGTGGTACTAACCTCCAATCCGGTAGAGTTCCTTGCTCTAGAAATGCTTCTTGAGGGTTATACTTACCCTCCTGTTTTATGTGAGTCTTCAATGCAGTTGGCCCTTACTTAGGTACAGCTTTCCCTTCAGCTAGCTGACTCTAAGGTCAACCTTGATCATACATACTAGACACTGTGCAGTGTCTGTCCTGTTAAGCATATTTATTCTCTTCAGTGTCTGGTGTCTGCTGGATTCCTCCTTTGGGCATACCAATTTTGTAGCTAGCTGAGTCTAGTGTTGGTGAAGACTGCCATTCACTATTGGTTGTATTAATTCTGGTTTCTATTAGTCAGGGTTGGAGTGGCAAACCTGTGTATAAGGATCAGCTCTGTCTTATTTTGAGCTGACAGCAGCTTTGTAGAATGACCCAAGCTTTGTAAGATTTGCCTCCACTTTTCAGCTACTCCATCTCCTCTTGTAGCCCCTGGTCTTCCCATGGAGTCTTCTGTAGAAAGACTGTAGTGTGGGCTCAGAGTGGCTTTACCCCAACAACCTCTCTACAGGTTGCAAGCTTGGTGTGTTAGGGTAGCTGAGGTTAGAAATACAACATTAGTGTGACACACCCACTGCAGGGGTCTCTTGGTCAGGATCTCAGTACAGGAAAAGTGGACCCCACACCAGAGTTTAATCACTCAGAGACTGTTGGAAATGCCAATTCTATTTCTCCTCAGTGAGGCAAGCACCAGCTTTAGTTTGGGAAAGGCCAACAGTTCCCTTTGCAGAAGTTCTTCCAGCTGGGGAGCGCTTGGTCTCAGGGAGAAAGACAAAAAGAGACCTCTCTTGAGACTGACTGTGCCCCCCTGAAAGTGGCTAAGCCCCTCCACTGGACCCAACAACAGGTTCAAGGGAACCCACACCTTGAATGACTATGCTCCAAGTCTCTCTTTTTTTCCCCTGTGGAACCTAACCCAGCAGGGCAGGATATCCAGGACCTGGGCTGTCTGGCTGTGAAGTTCCACCTTGTCCAATACACACATAAGCCACTGTGCAAATGCTGACCACAGCATGCTGAGCTCAACTCAGCTGGGCCCCATGTCCAATGAGCCCTCCCTAAGGAAATATCACCAGAAAGGATCATTAGGTTCTAAACCAATGCTCTCTGCAACTGGCCACTGGATGTGCCAGCCATGGGCCATTCTAAAGGGAACCTGGTACAAACTAGTGCAGGAGACTGGAGCACTCTCAGTGTGGTTTCTTCTGTGATTCCATGGTTATGGACTCTTCCTCTTTTAGTTTGAAGTTGTTTTTTCAAGGTGATTGTTTTTAAATTCAGTTGTAATGCAGTATGGTCTTGTGAGGTGGTGGTTGAAATATCCGCCACTCTGTAACCATCTTGGAACCTTTCGAACTATATTTTTAATATGCTACCAAGTTTCAAACTTTCTGAGAACTTCTAAAAGTGAATATTTTTTTCAATCACTTATAGATAAACACTATTTTGAAATATAAAAAGTTTTCAAGTATCTTCAGTGATTTACCACTGAAGAGATTAATTAAGGATTGTCTTCTCCCCTGCTCAAGTCCCAAGTTGGTGCAGAAAAAACATGTATTCAGCTAAACTCAAAACTAAGTGGTCCAAAAAATAAATCATGACTTAGAATATGTTTTTTGTACCATTCCTAAGCCAAGTATATCCCAATTTTAGAAGATAAAAAAGATTTCAAGTGTATATATTAAATTAAATTATATTAATTTAAATTCAATTAATTTGCCTTAAAATTTGTTTCTAAAAATATATTTTAGGGATCAATCCAACAAGAGGATATAACACATATATATCTATGTGCCCAATTTAGTATGTATTTACTAAACATATACAGCAAATATTAGCAGATGTAAAAAGAGAGATTGATCATGATACAATAAAAGTAGGGGACTTAAATATCTCACTAATATCAATGGATAGACCATACAGACAAAAACAAGAACCTATTGGCCTTAAGTGAGACATTACACCACATAAACAATGAATTATGACCCTATCCCCAAAACAATAGAATACACATTCTTTTAAAGATGTGGCACATATACACTATGGAATACTACTCAGCCATAAGAAATGATGACATCGAATCATTTACAACAAAATGGTGGGATCTTAATAACATTATACGGAGTGAAATAAGTAAATTAGAAAAAAACAAGAACTACATGATTCCATACATTGGTGGGACATAAAAATGAGACTAAGAGACATGGACAAGAGTGTGGTGGTTACCAGGGGTGGGGGGAGGGAGGACATGGGAGGGAAGGAGGGAGAAGGGAAGGGGAAGGGGGAGAGGCAAAAGAAAACTAGATAGAGGGTGAGGGAGGACAATCTGACTCCGGGAGATGGGTATGCAACATAATTGAATGATAAGATAACCTGGACATGTTTTCTTTGAATATATGTACCCTGATTTATTAATGTCACCCCATTAACATTAATAAAAATTTATTAAAAAATAAATAAAGTGCACATGAACAATCTCCAGAATAGATTACAAAATAAGTCAATAAATTTAAGAAGATTAAAATCATGTCAGGCACATTTCTGACTACAGTGGTATAAAACTACTAATTAATTATGAAAGGAAAAATAGAAAGAATACATGTAGAGTCTGAACAACATGTTACCAAACAAACAATGGATCAATGAAGAAGTCAAAGACCAAACAATCTGCCTGACCTGTGGTGGCACAGTGGATAAAGCATCGACCTGAAAACACTGAGGTCGCCAGTTCAAAACCCTGGGCTTGCCTGGTCAAGGCACATATGGGAGTTGATGCTTCCTGCTCCTCTCTCCCCCTTCTCTCTCCCTCTCACTCATTCTCTCTCCTCTCAAAACCCTGGGTTTTCCTGGTCAAGGCACATATGGGAGTTGATGCTTCCTGCTCCTCTCTCCCCCTTCTCTCTCCCTCTCACTCATTCTCTCTCCTCTCTAAAAATTAGTAAAAAAAAAAAAAAAAAAAAAAGACCAAACAATCCAATTAAAAAATGGAGAAAGGACCTGAAAAGATACTTTTTCCAAGAGGACATACAAATGGCCAACAGATATATGAAAAGATGCTCATCTTCACTAGCCATTAGAGAAGTACAAATGAAAACTACAATGATATACCACTGTACATCTGTTTGAATGGCTGTTATCAACAAGACAGGTAATAACAGTGTTGCAGAGTCTATGGAAGAAAAAGAACCTTCTTTCACTGCTGGTAGAGATGCAAACTAGTATAATCATTATGGAAGAAATTATGATGGTTTCTCAAAAAATTAAAAATAGAACTACCATATGACCCAGCAATCCCTCTATTTGTTTTCAAACCCCAAAACTTGAAAACATTAGTACATAAAGACACATACACCCCATGTTCATTGCAAAAATATTCACAGTGGCCAAAACATGGAAACAACCAAAGTGTCCCTTGATATAGAAATATATATATTGAAGGAAGACAAGACGGTGCTGGAGTAGGTGGACGTACCAACATCCACCTCCCAGAACCAAAGTGGATTACAGAATAATTTTAAGAACTATCATCTGGAAAAACCAACTTTGGAATAAACTAAGAGGACTCTTCAACCAAGGAACACTGAAGAAGCCACACCGAGACTGGTAGGAAAAGCAGAAATATGGAGAGGGCTGCCCAGCTCCCCGGAGTGAACAGCAGCTGGGAGAGATTCGCGTGGTGGGAAGTAAGTTTAGCAGAGAGGGGAGGGTCCTGAGCCCCAGAAACAAAGCCCCAGCCTGCAACCCCAGAGCCCAGAAGAGGTGTAAGGACAGTATTTAGCTGGAAACAAATCAGGATACTGTTTGTGAGAAAGAGACTGATTTCTCAGACCCAGGATCCTTCTTAAAGGGACTACGCAGAAAACCTCTCTCACAACAACTCACCCAGGGCTCCAGGGGATGGGGAGAGAGGAGGATACCAGAGGAGCAGGAAGAGAGTGTAATCTAGGAGGCACAGGAAGAAACATTTTGGGAGACAGCCACCCTAACTCCTGGGTTGAATCACTCCCCAAATCTGAAGTGAATATTTTCCCTGGAAACAGCAATACCAGCAAAGGGAAGCAGGAGAGCAGCCAAACAAGCTCCCCCACAGCACTCAGAGCAGAGTTGCTTCGAAGGAGGGAGCTTTCAAGGCTACAGTAGTGAGTCTTAGGGTCTGAGCTGCAGCACCCGCACCCCACACGGTGGAGGGCTCACAGGAGGACCAGTGGCAGCAAGATGCAGAGGCGCAGTTCTGTCAGCAGAGGCAGAAGCCTGCTGGCCGCCACTGGGCTCACATGTGAGCTGTCTTGCCTGGCTGGGAGAAGTAGGCAGGCAAAAGCGGTCCAGCCCAGCTGCTGGCAGCCTAAAATCCAGCCTGTGGGAGAAGGACGGGAACCCCAGAAGGGGTGGAGACCAACCCTTGAGCAAGGGCGCAGAAGCACAGCCTTGCCTTGCCCGTGGAATCAAGGCTTGTGACCTGACATGGGAGCCAGCTCCTCCCGTGGGGGTGGAGCCAAAAGCCCAGAACAGGCAGAGTCCCGCTACTGCTACTGAGTGTGGGCATGCAGTCCCGCTTAGCCTGTGGAGCCAGGGCTTGAAGCCAACCCACAAGCGGGCTCCTCCTGCAAGGGCGGGGTGAAAGCCCGGAAACAGGCGGAGACCAGCAGCTGAGCAAAGGTGCTGCCCCTGACCTCAGGGTCGAGCATAACGCCATCCATGGGAGCGGTGCAAAGGCCAAGGCCACCAAGGCTTGTGCACCCAACCACGTGATCACAGCCACTCCCATGAAGGAGAGGTGGAAACCACAGCAACAACCCCAGTGGGCAGGCACTGGCAACACCCAAACCCAAAAGCCCTAGGCAGCAAAGAAGAGGGTGTGGCAGGCCTGCAGACAGACCATACCAGGGAACAGAGGCCATACCCAGTAAACTCCAGTCACAAAAAAACTTTCTTTACACAGAGAAAATGTGAAGGCAAAGAAATGCAACACAAAGGAACCAAGAGAAATCCCCAGAAAAGGACCTGTATGAATCAAATATAACCAAATTACCAGATGCAGAGTTTAAAATAACGATTGTTGGGATGCTCAAAGATATTAGAACAAAAAAATAGATGGTCATTAGGAACACCTAAATAAAGAGATGGCAAATATAAAAAAGGGCATTGAAATAATAAAAAAGAATCAGTCAGAAATGACAAATATAATATGTGAAATAAAGAACACAATGGAAGAAATTAAGAGCAGGATGGATGAAGTAGAGAATCGAATCAGCGAGTTAGAAGACACAATAAATAAAGGAATGGAAGCAGAGCAGAAAAAAGAAAAGAGACTCAAAAAGTCTGAGGAAAATCTAAGAGAGCTCTGTGACAATATGAAGAGAAATAACATCTGCATCATAGGGGTTTCTGAAGAAGAAGAGAAAGAACAAGAGATAGAGACTTTGTTCAAGCATATCATAGCTGAAAATTTCCTTCAATTAAGGCAGGAAAACATCTCACATGCTCAGGAAGCAGAGAGAACTCCATTAAGGAGAAACCTAAAGAAATCAACATCAAGACACATCATAATTAAAATACCAAAGCTAAGTGATAAAAGGAAAATATTAAAAGTTGCTAGAGAAAAAAAGACTATCACCTACAAAGGAGCCCCCATAAGGATGACTTCTAACTTCTCAACAGAAACACTTGAGGCCAGAAGGGAATAGCAAGAAATATTCAAAGTAATGCAGAACAAGAACCTACCACCAAGATTACTTTATCCAGCAAGGCTATCATTTAACATTGAAGGAGAAATAAAAAGCTTTACAGACAAAAAAAACTCAAAGAATTTGTTACAACCAAACCAAGGCTGCAAGAAATGCTAAGGGACCTGTTGTAAACAGATCAAAGTGTAAAAAGAATATAGCAAAAGAGGAATACAGTTTTAAAGAATAAAATGGCAACAAACAATTACATATCAATAATAACCTTAAATGTAAATGGATTAAATGACCCGATCAAAAGACATAGGGTAGCTGCATGGATAAGAAAACAGGACCCATACATATGCTGTCTACAAGAGACACACCTTAAATCAAAAAATGCACATAGACTGAAGATAAAAGGATGGAAAAAAGTATATTTTTGCGAATGGAAATGATAAAAAGCTGGGGTAGCAATACTTATATCAGACAAAATGGACTTTAAAACAAAGAACATACTAAGAGATAAAGAAGGCCACTACATAATGATAAAGGGAGCAATCCAAACGGAAGATATAACTGTTATAAATATCTACACATCTAATATAGGAGGAACTAAATATATAAAGCAGACTTTGATGGATTTAAAGGGTGAGATCAACAGCAATACTATAATAGTAGGGGATTTCAATACCCCATTAACATCATTAGATAGATCCTCAAGAAAGAAAATTAACAAAGAAACAGCAGACTGAAAGGACATATTAGATTAACTCGATTTAATAGATATCTTTAGAACCTTTTACCCTAAAACAGCAGAATATACATTCCTTTCAAGTGCTCATGGTACATTCTCTAGAAAAGATCACATGTTAGGGCACAAAAGTGGTCTCAACAAATTTAAGAAGATTGAAATCATATAAAGCACTTTCTCTGATCACAATGTCATGAAACTAGAAATAAACCACAACAGAAAAACTGAAAAATACTCAAACACTTGGAAACTAAATAACATGTTATTAAATAATGAATGAATAAACAATGAGATAAAAAAAATTAAAAAATTTCTAGAAACAAACAATAATGAGCACACATCAACTCAAAATTTATGGGACACAGCAAAAGCAGTCCTGAGAGGGAAGTTTATAGCATTACAGGCATACCTCAAGAAGCTAGAAAAAGCTCAAATAAACAACTTGACTCTACATCTAAAAGGACTAGAAAAAGAACAGCAAGTAAAGCCCAGAGCTAGTAGAAGAAAGGAAATAATAAAGATCAGAGTGGAAATAAATGACATAGAGGCTAAAGAAAAAATACAGAGGATAAATGAAACCAGGAGCTGGTTCTTTGAAAAGGTAAACAAGATCGATGAACCTTTAACCACACTCACCAAGAAAAAAAGAGAGGACTCAAATAAATAAAATTAGAAACGAGAGTGGAGAAATAACAACTGACACAACAAAAATACAAAATATTGTAAGAAATACTATGACTAACTGTACGCCAAAAAACTAGACAACCTAGATGAAATGGACAAATTCCTTGACATATAATCTTCCAAAAATCAATCTGGAAGAATCAGAAAACCTAAACAGACCAATTACAACAAATGAGATTGAAACAGTTTTCAAAAAACTCCTCAGAAAGAAATGTCGTGGGCCTGATGGCTTCACAAGTGAATTCTACCAAATATTCAAAGAAGAACTAACTCCTATCCTTCTCAAGCTATTTCAAAAAATTCAAGAGGAAGGAAGATTTCCAAGCATCTTTTATGAGGCGAGTATAATTCTGATTCCAAAACCAGGCAAAGACAACACAAAGAAAGAAATTATAGGCCAATATCCCTGATGAATTTAGATGCAAAAATTCTCAACAAAATATTAGCAAACCGGATCCAGCAATATATGAAATAAATCATACACCATGATCAAGTGGGATTTATTCTTGGGAGGCAAGGCTGGTACAATATTCATAAATCAATCAATGTGATTCATCACATAAACAAAAAGAAGGAGAAAAACCACATGATAACTTCAATAGATGCAGAAAAAGCTTTTGATAAAATCCAGCACCCATTCATGGTCAAAACTCTCAGCAAAGTGGGAATACAGCGAACATACCTCAACATGATAAAGGCCATCTATGACAAACCCACAGCCAATATCATACTTAATGGGCAAAAATTAAAAGCAATCCCTTTAAGATCAGGAACAAGGCAAGAGTGCCCCCTTTCACCACTCTTATTCAACATAGTTCTGGAAGTCCTAGACACAGCAATCAGAAAAGAAAAAGAAATAATAGGCATACATTAGAAATAATAGGCATAAATTAGAAAAGAAGAAGTAAAACTATCATTATTTGCAGATGATATGATATTGTGTATAGAAAACCCTAAAGTCGCAGTCAAAAAACTACTAGACCTGGGGGGTGGGGGGAGGGAAGGAGGGAGAAGGGGAGGGGAAGGGGTACAGAGAGAACTGGATGGAGGGTGGCGGAGGACAATCTCTCTTCGGGTGATGGGTATGCAACAAAACTAAATGACAAGATAACCTGGAAATGTTTTCTTTGAATGTATGTACCCTGATTTATTGATGTCACCCCATTAAAATAAAAATTTATTTATAAAAAAAAACTACTAGACCTGATAAATGAATTCAGCAAGGTGTCAGGATATAAAATCAATACTCAGAAATCAGAAGCATTTTTATACACTAACAATGAACTGTCAGAAAGAGAAATTAAGGAATCAATCTTCTTTACCATTTCAACCAAAAAAATAAAGTACCTAGGAATAAATTTAACCAGGGAGATTAAAGACTTGTACTCCGAAAATTATAAAATATTGCTAAAAGATATCAAGGAAGATACAAACAAGTAGAAGCATATACCGTGAATATGGTTAGGAAGAATAAACATCATTAAAATGTTTATGTTACCCAAAGCAATTTATAAATTTAACGCAATACTGATTAAAATACCAATGACTTACTTTAAAGATATAGAACACATATTCCAAAAATTTATATGGAACCAAAAGAGAACACGAATAGCCTCAGCAATCTTGAAAAGGAATAATAAAGTGGGAGGTATCACACTTCTGGATATCAAGTTATATTATAAGGCCATTGTACTCAAAACAGCCTGGTACTGGCATAAGAACAGGCATATAGATCAATGGAACAGAACTGAGAACCCATAAATTAACCAACACTTTTATGAACAACTGATATTTGACAAAAAAGGTAAGAGCATACATTGGAGTAAAGACAGCCTCTTCAACAAATGATATTGGGAAAATTGGACAGCTACCTGCAAAAAAAATGAAACTAGACCACCAACTTACACCATTCACAAAAATAAACTCAAGATGGATAAAAGACTTAAATATAAGCCATAAAACCATAAGCATCTTAAAAGAAAACATAGGCAGTAAGCTCTCTGACATATCTTGCAGCAATATATTTGCCGATTTATCTCCACAGGCAAGGGAAATAAAAGACAGGATAAACAAGTGGGACTTTATCAAACTAAAAGGCTTCTGCACCGCTAAAGACAATAAGAACAGAATAAAAAGACAAACTACACAATGGGAGAATATATTTGACAATGCGTCTGATAAGGGGTTAATAACCAAAACTTATAAAGAACTTGTAAAACTTAATACCAGGAAGACAAACAATCCAATCCAAAAATGGGCAAAAGAAATGAATAGACACTTCTCCAAAGAGGATATACAGATTGCCAACAGGTATATGAAAAAATGCTCAACAGCACTAATTATTAGAGAAATGCAAATTAAAACCACAATGAGATATCATCTCACACCAGTCAGAATGGTGCTCATCAATAAAACAACACAGAATAAGTGCTGGCTAGGATGTGGAGAAAAGGGAACCCTCCTGCACTGCTGGTGGGAATGCAGACTGGTGCAGCCACTGTGGAAAACAGTATGGAGATTCCTCAAGAAATTAAATATCAAATTGCCTTTTGACCCAGCTATACCACTATTAGGAATATACTCCAAGAAAACCATAGCACTGTAAAAAAAAAATACTATGAAGAACTGTATGCCACAAAACTAGTCAACCTAGTTGAAATGGAAAATTCCTTGAAACATATAATCTTACAAAAATCAATCTGGAAGAATCAGAAAACCTAAATAGACCAACTACAACAAATGAGATAAAAACAGTTACCAAAAAATTCCCAACAAAGAAAAGTCCTGGGTCTGATGGCTTCACAAGTGAATTCTACCAAATATTCAAAGAAAGACTAAATCCAGTTCTTCTCAAGCTCTTTTTTAATTAATTTTAATGATGTGACATTGATAAATCAGGGTACTTATTTTCAAAGAAAACATCTCTAGGTTCCTTTGACATTTGATTGTGCATTCCCATCACTCAAAGTCCAATTGTCTTCTGTCACCTTCTAACTGGTTATCTTTGTTCCCTATCCTCCCCGAATCCCCTCCCTTTCCTCCTCCCCATCCCATAACCCCCACACTGTTGTCCCTGTCTCTGAGTCTCATTTTTATGTCCCACCTATGTATGGAATCATATACTTCTTAGTTTTCTCATATTTACTAATTTCGCTTAGTATAATGTTATCAAGGTCCATCCAAGTTGTTGTAAATGATCATCCGATGTCATCATTTCTTATGGCTGACTAATATTCCATAGTATATATGTACCAAAGCTTTTTAATCCACTCGTCCACTAACGGACACTTGGGCTGTTTCCAGATCTTTGCTATTGTGAACAATGCTGCCATAAACATGGGGGTGCATTTCTTTTTTTCAAACAGCGCTATGGTGTTCTTGGTGCATATTCCTAAAAGTGGTATAGCTGGGTAAAAAGGCAGTTCGATTTTTAATTTCTTAAAAAATCTCCATACTGCTTTCCACAGTGGCTGCTCCAGTCTGCATTCCCACCAGCAGTGCAGGAGGGTTCCCTTTTCTCCACATCCTCGCCAGCACTTATTCTGTGTTCTATTGTTGCTGAGCGTCATTCTGACTGGTGTGAGATGATATCTCATTGTAGTTTTAATTTGCATTTCTCTAATAATTAGTGATGTTAAGCATTTTTTCATATGCCTATTGGCAATCTGTATGTCCTCTTTGGAGAAGTGTCTATTCATTTCTTTCGCCCATTTTTTGTTTGGATTGTTTGTCTTCCTGGTATTGAGTTTTACAAGTTATTTATAAATTTTGCTTATTAACCCCTTATCAGACATATTGTCAAATATATTCTCCCATTGTGTAGTTTGTCTTTTTATTCTGTTCTTATTGTCTTTGGCCATGCAAAAGCTTTTTAGTTTGATATAGTCTCATTTGTTTATCCTGTCTTTTATTTCACTTGCCCATGGAGATAAATCAGCAAATATATTGCTGCAAGATATGTCAGAGAGCTTACTGCCTATGTTTTCTTCTAAGATGTTTATGGTCTTAAGGCTTACATTTAAGCCTTTTATACATTTTGAGTTTATTTTTGTGAATGGTGTAAGTTGGTGGTCTAGTTTCATTTTTTTTTTTTTTTTTGCAGGTAGCTGTCCAATTTCCCCAAAACCATTTGTTGAAGAGGCTGTCTTTACTCCAATGTAGCTCTTACCTCCTTTGTCAAATATCAGTTGTCCATAAAAGTGTGGGTTTATTTATGGGTTCTCAGTTCTGTTCCATTGATCTATATGCCTGGTCTTATGCCAGCACCAGACTGTTTTAAGTACAATGGCCTTTTAGTATCACTTGATATTCAGAAGTTTGGTACCTCCCACTTTATTCTTCCTTTTCAAGATTGCTGAGGCTATTTGTGTTCTTTTTTGGTACCATATAAATTTTTGGAATATGTGTTCTATACCTTTGAAGTAAGTCATTGGTATTTTAATTGGTATTGCATTGAGTTTATAAATTGCTTTGGATAATATAGACATTTTAATGATGTTTATTCTTCCTAACCATGAGCATGGTATATGCTTCCACTTGTTTGTATCTTTTCTGATTTCTATTATTAGTGGTTCATAATTTTCCGAGTGCAAATCTTTAGTCTCCCTGGTTAAATTTATTCCTAGGTACCTTATTTTTTTGATTTCATGGTAAAGGGGATTGCTTCCTTAATTTCTCATTCTGACAGTTCATTGTTAGTGTATAAAAGTGCCTCTCATTTCTGAGTATTAATTTTATATCCTGCCACATTGCTGCATTCCTTTTTCAGGTCCAGTAGTTTTTTTTTTTACTGAGACATTAGGGTTTTCTATATACAATATCATATCATCTGCAAATAATGATAGTTTTACTTCTTCTTTTCCAATTCAGATGCCTTTTATTTCTTCTTCTTGTCTGATTGCTATGGCTAGGACTTCCAGGACTATGTTGAGTAAGAGTGGTGAAAGGGGGCACCTCTGCCTTGTTCCTGATGTTAAGGGGATTGCTTTTAATTTTTGCCCATTAAGTATGATGTTGGCTGTGGGTTTGTCATAGATGTTCTTTATTATGTTGAGGTATGTTTCCTATATTCCCACTTTGCTGAGATTTTTAATCATGAATTGGTTCTGGATTTTATCAAAAGCTTTTTCTGCATCTATTGAAATTATCATGTGGTTTTTCTCCTTCCTGTTGTTTATGTGATGAATCACATTGATTGATTTGCAAATATTGTAACAGCCTTGCCTCCCCAGAATAAATCCCACTTTATCATGGTGCATGATTTTTTTCATATATTGCTGGATCCGGTTGGCTAATATTTTGTTGAGGATTTTTGCATCTAAATTCATCAGGAATATTGGCCTATAATTTTCTTTCTTTGTGTTGTCTTTGCCTGGTTTTGGAATCAGAATTATACTCGCCTCATAAAAGGAGCTTGGAAGTCTTCCTTCCTCTTGAATTTTTTGAAATAGCTTGAGAAGGATAGGAGTTAGTTCTTTGTATATTTGGTAAAAATCACTTGTGAAGACATCAGGCCCAGGACTTTTCTTTTTGGGGAGTTTTTTGATAACTGTTTTCATTTCATTTGTTGTAATCGGTCTGTTTAGGTTTTCTGATTCTTCCAGATTGATTTTGGAAGATTATATGTCAAGGAATTTGTCCATTTCATCTAGGTTGTCTAGTTTTTTGGCATACAGTTCATCATAGTATTTTCTTACAATATTTTATATTTTTTTGTGTCAGTTGTTATTTCTCCACTCTCATTTCTAATTTTATTTATTTAAGTCCTTTCTCTATTTTTCTTGATGAGTCTGGTTAAGGGTTCATCAATTTTGTTTACCTTTTCAAAGAATCAGCTCTTGGTTTCATTAATCCTCTGTATTGTTTCTTTAGCCTCTATGTCATTTATTTCCACTCTGATCTTTATTATTTCCTTTCTTCTATTAGCTATGGGCATTACTTGCTGTTCTTCTTCTAGTTCTTTTAGATGTAGGGTCAAGTTGTTTATTTGAGCTTTTTCTAGCTTTTTGAGGTATGCCTGTAATGCTATGAACTTTCCTCTCAGGACTGCTTTTGCTGTGTCCCATAAATTTTGATTTGATGCATACTCATAATTGTTCCTTTCTAAAAATTTTTTAATTTCTTTTTTGATCTCATTGTTAACCCATTCATTATTGAATAACATGCTATTTAGTTTCCAAGTGTTTGAGTATTTTTCAGTTTTTCTGTTGTGGTTTATTTCTAGTTTCATGCCATTGTGATTAGAGAAAGTGGTCAACATGATTTCAGTATTCTTAAATTTGTTGAGACTGCTTTTGTGCCCTATCATGTGATCTATCCTACAGAATGGACCATAAGCACTTGAAAGGAATGTATATTCTACTGCTTTAGGATGAAAGGTTCTGAAGATATCTATTAAATCGAGTTAATCTAGTATGTCCTTTCAGTCTGTTGTTTCTTTGTTAATTTTCTTTCTTGAGTTCTATCTACTGATGTTATGGGGTATTGAAATCCCCTACTATTATAGTATTGCTGTTGATCTCGCCCTTTAAATCCATAAAAGTCTGCTTTATATATTTAGGTGCTCCTAATTTAGGTGCGTAGATATTTGTAACGGTTATATCTTCCTGTTGGATTGCTCCCTTTATCATTATCTAGTGACTTTCTTTATCTCTTAGTATGTTCTTTGTTTTAAAGTCCATTTTGTCTGATTTAAGTATTGTTAACCCACCTTTTTTTCATTTTCTTTTGCATGAAATATTTTTTTCTATCCTTTTATCTTCAGTCTATGTGCATCTTTTGTTTAAGGTGTGTCTCTTGTAGACAGCATATGTATGGGTCCTGTATTCTTATCGACGCAGCTACACTAAGTCCTTTAATCAGATCATTTAATCCATTTACATTTAAGGTTATTTTTGATATATAATTGTTTATTCCCATTTTATTCTTTAAAACTGTATTCCTCTTGGGCCCTGGCCGGTTGGCTCAGTGGTAGAGCGTCGGCCTAGCGTGTGGAGGACCTGGGTTCGATTCCCAGCCAGGGCACACAGGAGAAGCGCCCATCTGCTTCTCCACCCCTCTGCTGTGCTTTCCTCTCTGTCTCTCTCTTCCCCTCCTGCAGCCAAGGCTCCATTGGAGCAAAGATGGCCCGGGCGCTGGGGATGGCTCTCTGGCCTCTGCCTCAAGTGCTAGAGTGGCTCTGGTCGCAACATGGCAACGCCCCGGAGGGGCAGAGCATCGCCCCCTAGTGGGCAGAGCGTCGCCCCATGGTGGGCGTGCCGTGTGGATCCCAGCCGGGCGCATGTGGGAGTCTGTCTGACTGTCTCTCCCTGTTTCCAGCTTCAGAAAAATGAAAAAACAAACAAACAAACAAAAAAACAACTGTATTCCTCTTTTGCTATATTCTTTTTCTCCTTTGATCTGTTCATAACAGGCCCCTTAGCATTTCTTACATTCTTACAGCCTTGGTTTGGTTATAGTAATTTTCTTGAGGTTTTATTTGTCTGAAAAGCTTTTTATTTTTCCTTCAATTTTAAACGATAGCCTTGCTGGATAAAGTAGTCTTGGTTGTAGGTTCTTGCTCTGCATTACTTTGAATATTTTTTGCCATTCCCTTCTGGCTTCAAGTGTTTCTATTAAGAAGTCGGATGTCATCCTTATGGGGGTTTCTTTGTAGGTGATTGTCTTTTTTTCTCTAGCAGCTTTTAAAATTTTCTCTTTATCACTTAGCTTTGGTATTTTAATTATGATGTGTCTTGATGTAGATTTCTTTGGGTTTCTCTTTAATGAAGTTCTCTGTGTTTTTTGAACTTTTGAGATGTTTTCCTACCTTAATTGAGGGAAGTTTTCAGCTATGATATGTTTGAACAAAGTCTCTATCCCTTGTTATTTCTCTTCAGGAACCCCTATGATGCAGATGTTATTTCTCTTTATATTGTCACAGAGCTCTCTTAGAGTTTCCTCAGATGTTTTGAGTCTCTTTTTTTTTTTTGCTCTGCTTCTGTGCCTTTATCTTGTCCTCTATCTCGCTGATTCAATTCTCAGCTTCATTCATCCTGCTTTTAATTCCTTTCATTGTGTTCATCATTTCTGATTGTATTTGTCATTTCTGACTGATTTTTTTTATTATTTCAATGTCCTTTTTTATATTTGCTATCTCTTTATTTTGCTTTTTGTAATGACCATCTATTGTTGTTCTAATATCTTTGAGCATCCTAACAATTGATATTATAAACTCTGTATTTGGTAATTTGGTTATATCTGACTCATTCAAGTTCTTTTCTGGGGATTTCTCTTGATTAATTGTGTTGCATTTCTCTGCCTTTTCATTTTTTCTGTGTAAAAGACAGTTTTGGCCACTGGGTGTAGCCTCTGTGTTCCCTAGGTCTGGTCTGTCTGCAGGCCCACCAACCCCTCTGCTGTTTTTGCCTAGGGCGTTTGGGTATTGGCGTTGCCGGTGCCTGCCCACTGGGGTTGGGCTGTTGCTGTGGTTTCTGCCTCTCCTTCACAGGATTGGCTGTGATCATGTGCTCAGGTGTACAAGCCTCAGTAGCCTTGGCCTTGTGGGGGGCATTATGCCCAACCCTGAAGGCAGGGGTGAGCACCTTTGCTCAGCTGTGGGTCTTCACCTGATTCTGGGCTTTTGTCCCACCCCTGCAGGAGCCCACTTGTGGTACTGCTGCAAGCCTTGGTTCCACAGGTTAGGCAGGACTGCATGCCCATGCTCAGTAGCAGGACTCTGCCTGTTCTGGGCTTCTGTCTTCACCCCTGTAAGAGGAGTCAGCTCCCAGGTCAGGCCACAAGCCATGGTTCCATGGGTAGTGCAAGGCTGTTCTCCTGCGCCCTTGCTCAAGGACGGGTCTTCACCCCATCTGGGGTCCTGCCATTCCTCCACAGGCTGGATTGCAGACATCATGCAGCTGGGCTTGACTATTTTGCATGCGCCCTCCTCTTCAGCTGGGCAAGACTGAGCTCAAAACCTGGGCCTCAGTGGTGGCCAGCCGGCTTCCACACTTGCCAACAGAACTGTGCTTCCACATCCCGCTGCCACCCACCCTCAGGTGAGCCCTCAGCTGTGTGGGTGGGGGCGCTGCAGCTCAGACCCTAAGGCTCACTACTGTAGTCCCGAAAGCTCCCTCCTTCTAAGTGACTCTGCTTTAAGTGCTGTGGGAGAGTTTGTTTGGCTGTTGTCCTGCTTCCCTTTGCTGATATTGCTGTTTCCAGGGAAAGTATTTACTTCAGATTGGGGAGTGACTCATTTCAGAGGTTAGGTTGGTTGTCTCTCAAAATGTTTCTCCCTCTGCCTCCTATATTACACTCCCTTCTGCTCCTCCGGTCCATTCATCTCTCCCTGTCCCTGGAGCCCCGGGTGAGTGGTTGTGGAAGAGATTTCTGTGCAGTCCCTTTAAGAAAAATCCTGGGTCTGAGAAATCAGTCTCTTTCTCACAAGTGGTATCCTGTCTTGTTTCCAGCTAAAAACTGTCCATACACCTCTTCTAGGCTCTGGGGCTGCAGGCTGAGGCTTTGTTCCTGGGACTCAGAACCCTCCCCTCTCTGCTAAACTCACTTCCCACCATGTGAGTCTCTCCCAGCTGCCATTGATTCAGGGAGCTGGGCAGCCCACTCCACATTTCCGCTTTTCCTACTAGTCTCTGTGTGGCTTCTTCAGTGTTCCTTGGTTGAAGAGTCCTCTTCTTTAGTCCAAATTTGGTTTTTCCAGATGATGGTTCTTAAAATTAGTTTGTAATCCATTTTGGTTCTGGTAGGTAGAAGTTGGTACATCTGCCTACTCCATCGCCATCTTGTCTTCCTTATTTTTTAAAATTTATAAGGAAGGAAGACTTCCAAGCTCCTTTTATGAGGTGAGCATAATTCTGGTTTCAAAACCAGGCAAAGACAACACAAAGAAAAAATTATAGACCAATATTCCTAATGAATATAGATGCTAAAATCCTCAAAAAAATATTCATAAACTGGATCCAACAATATATGAAAAATCATACACCATAATCAAGTACGATTTATTCTGGGGAGGCAAGGCTAGTACAATATTTGCAAATCAATCAATGTGATTCATCATATAGACAAAAGGAAGGAGAAAAACCACATGATAATTTCAATAAATGCAGAAAAAGCATTTGATAAAATACAGCACCCATTCATGATTGAAACTCTCAGCAAAGTGGGAATACAAGAAACATACATCAACATAATAAAGGCCATCTATGACAAACCCACAGCCAACATCATATTCAATGGGCAAAATTTAAAAGCAATCCCCTTAAGATCAGGAACAAGGCAGGGTGAACCTTTCACCACTCTTATTCAACATAATCCTAGAAGTCCTTGCCATAGCAATCAGACAAGAAGAAGAAATAAAAGGCATTCAAGTTGGAAAAGGAGAAGTAAAACTATCATTATTTGCAGATGATATGATAGTGTATATAGAAAACCATAAAGTCTCAGTCAAAAAACTATTGGACCTGATAAATGAATTCAGCAAGGTAGCAGGATATAAAATTAATACTCAGAAATCAGAGAAATTTTTATACACCAACAGTGAACAGTCAAAAAGAGAAATTAAAGAAACAATCTCCTTCACTGTTGCAACCAAAAAAATAAAGTACCTAGGAGTAAATTTAACCAAGGAGATTAAAGACTTGTATTCAGAAAATTATAAAACATTGAGAAAAAAAATCAAGAAAGATACAAACAAGTGGAAGCATAAATCATGCTCATGGTTAGGAAGAATAAACATTATTAAAATGTCTATACTACCTAAAGCAATTTATAAATTCAATGCAATACCAATTAAAATACCAATGACATACTTCAAAGATATTGAATACATATTCCAAAAATTCATATGGAACCAAAAGAGAACACGAGTAGCCTCAGCAATCTTGAAAAGGAAAAATAAAGCAGGAGGTATCACACTTTCCAATATCAAGTTATACTACAAGGCCATTGTACTCAAAACAGCCTGGTACTGGTATAAGAATAGGCATATAGATCAATGGAGCAAAACAAAGCACCCAGAAATGAACCCACAGCTCTATGGACAACTGATATTTGACAAAGAATTTAAGAGCATACAATGGAATAAAGACAGCCTCTTTAATTAATGATGTTGCAAAAATTGGACATCTACCTGCAAAAAAAAAGAAACTAAACCACGAACTTACACGGTTCACAAAAATAAACTAAAAATGGATAAAAGACATAAATGTAAGTTGTGAAACCATAAGTATCTTAGAAGAAAACATAGCCAGTAAGCTCATTGACATCTCTTGCAGCAATATATTTACTGATTTATCTCCACGAGCAAATGAAATAAAAGACAGGATAAACAAATGGGACTTTATCAAACTAAAAAGTTTTTGCACAGCTAAAGACAATAAAAACAGAATAAAAACACAATCTACACAATGAGAGGACATATTTGACAATATGTCTGACAAGAGGTTAATAACCAAAATTTATAAAGAACTTGTCAAACTCAACACCAGGAAGACAAACAATCCAATCAAAAAATAGGCGAAAGAAATGAATAGACACTTCTCCAAAGAGGATATACAGATGGCCAATAGGCATATAAAAAAATGCTCAACATTACTAATCATTAGAGAAATGCAAATTAAAACCACAATGAGATATTTCCTCACACCAGTCAAATGGCTCTCAGCAACAAAACAACAGAGTAAGTGCTGGCAAGGATGTGGAGAAAAGGGAACCCTCCTGCACTGCTGGTGGGAATTTAGACTGGTGCAGCCACTGTGGAAAGCAGTATGGAGATTTCTCAAAAAATTAAAAATCGAACTACCTTCTGACTTAGATATTCCACTTTTCGAAATATACCCTAAGAACACCGTAGAACTGTTCCAGAAGGAGAAATGCACCCCCATGTTTATGACAGCATTGTTCACAATAGCAAAGATCTGGAAACAGCCCAAGTGTCCATCAGTGGACAAGTGGATTAAAAAGTTTTGGTACATATATACTATGAAATACTACTCAGTCGTAAGAAATGATGACATCAAATTATTTACAATAAATGGATAGACTTTGATAACATTATACTGAGTGAAATAAGTAAATCAGAAAAAACTAAGAATTATATGAATCCATACATAGATGGGACATAAAAATGAGACTCAGAGACATGGACTAGAATGTGATGGTAACAGCAGGGGGGCAGGGAGGTAGAAGAGAGGGGGCATGGGGGAGGGGAGGGGCATAAAGAAACCAGATAGAAGGTGACGGAATACAATTTGACTTTGGGTGAGGGGAATGCATCATGATCAAATGTCAAAATAATCTGGAGATGTTTTCTCTGAACATATGTACCCTGATTTATCAATGTCACCTTATTAAAATTAATAAATAAAATTTTAAAAATCAGTGGTACAGGCCCTGGCTGGTTGGCTCAGTGGTAGAGCATCAGCCTGGCATGCAGGAGTCCCAGGTTTGATTCCCAGTCAGGGCACACAGGAGAAGTGCTTATCTGTTTCTTCACTCCTCCCCATCTCTTTCCTCTCTGTCTCTCTCTTCCCCTCCCGCAGCCAAGACTTCATTGGAGCAAAGTTGGCCCAGGCCCTGAGGACAGCTCCATGGCCTCTGCCTCAGGCGCTAGAATGGCTCTGGTTGCAACAGAGCAATGCCCCAGATGGACAGAGCATCGCCCCTTGGTGGGCATGCTGGGTGGATCCCAGTCGGGCACATGCAGGAGTCTGTCTGACTGCCTCCCCATTTCCAACTTCAGAAAAATACAAAAAAAAAAAAATCAGTGGTACATATACAGAATGGAATGCTATGGGGCCATGAAAAAGAAGGAAATCTTACCTTTTCGACATCATGGATGGACCTGGAAACTATTATGTTAAGTGAAATAAGTCAGGCAGGGAAATAAAAATATTATATAATCTCACTCATTTGAGGTATCCAATGAACAATGTGAATTAAGGAATGGAATAGAGGCAGAGGCAAGATCAAAGGGACCAGAGGGAAAGCAGACAGTGGAAAAAGGAATGAGATGATGGGATCAGAGAAGGGAAAGTGATTGGTGAAATTACATACATGACACAGCATTATAGAAAGCAGAAAAGCAAACCCTGGAGGGAAGGAGGGAGGGCGTTGAGGGGAGGGTGGCAAGGCATATGTTAAGGAAAACATGGGGGTGGGGGGATGTATTTGGTGGCACACATGAATCTATGTAAACACAATAAATTTAAATCAACTAAATAAAACCATCTCACACCTGTCAGATTGGCTGTAATCAAAATACAAGAAACAACTAGTGTTAGTAAAGATGTAAAGAAAAAAGAACTTTTGTGCACTGTTGGTGGGACAGTAAATTGGCACAGCTACTAAGGAAAACAAGATGGAAGTTCCACAAATATAATAATTGAATTACCATACAATTCAATAATTTCAGTTTTGGATGTCTACAAAAAATAAAAACAATAAACAGTAATTCAAAAACCCCTTTATGTCACCCTCATCTACCTCCAACCATCGACTTTCCGAGGGACACAATCTCCTCCAACGCTTCTACCTTGTTCTCGGTCTCTGGTTCAAATCTTTTGAAGTCCCTGTCTGCAACAACATCAGGCTGTAACTTTTTCCATGCTGAGTTTAAGGTTCTTCTTGTAACCTCTTGACATGCCAAGTCAATAATGCATAAACATATCACGATGTTGCAGTGATCTTTCCAAAACTCTCAAAAAGAGTTAGATTTGTATTATCAGTCACCTCAAAGCAGCAGCGGAACAAGTGCTTTGTGTAAAGCTTTTTAAAGTTGGAAATGACCTGCTGATCCATAGGTTGCAAGATTGAAGTTGTGTTGGGTGGGAGGTAGAAGACTTTCATGAATTTGAACTCATTGAGAATGTCATCTTCAAGACCAGGTGGGTGGGCTGGAGCAGTATCAAAGATTAGTAATGCTTTCATTGGGAGTTTATTTTCTTGAAGATATTTCTTCATTACAGGACCAAAGACGAGATTTACCCACTCAATAAAAAACTGCCGCATAACCCATGCCCTAGCATTGGTGTGCCACATAACCTGCAGTTTTTCTTTAAGAATCTTGTGAGTCTTAAAGGCTTGAGGATTTTTGGAATAATACACTAGCAGTGGCTTTACTTTACAGCACCGCTAGCATTTGCACACAATGCAAGGGTCAGACGGTCCTTCATAGGTTTATGGCCTGGCAGCTTCTTCTCCTCTGCAGTGGTGAAAATCCTCCAGGGCATTTTTTTCTAAAGCAATCCTGTTTTGTCACAGTGGAACACTTGTTGGGGGATGTAGCCTTCCTTTGTGATAAGTGCAGCAAAATGTGCAATGTACTCCTCAGCTGCCTTAATGTCAGCACTCGCAGCTTCACCATGCCTCACCACCGAGTAGATGTCAGATCTCTTCTTGAAATTTCAAACCAGAGGTGACTTGCCTTAAACGTTTCTTCTGCTGACTATTTTGAGGTTGATAGTTCTTTCTTCTTCAAGTTGCCAAAAATAATACATGCCTTTTTGCACATTACAATCTCTGTCACTGTATCTCCTGCCAGCTTTCTCTTTCACTCACACCAGCAGAAGCTACTCCATTTCTTCATGAATATTTGTCTTTAATTGGGACAGAATTATAGTTTCTTTTGCTGGATTTGCAACTTTTGATGGCATCCTTTTGTTTAAGAATGGTGCAAATTGTAGATGTATTGCTGTCGTACAGCCTTGCCAGTTTAATCACTCGTACACCACATTCATGTTTTTCTATTATTTCTTGTTTTACTTCTATTGACATCATTCTCCTTCTTCTCACCACTGTCCTTTACACTCTCTCTCTTCGGCCCCATGATAGTGCACAAAAACAGTTAGTAAAAAATGCAAAAATGATGCAAGAATGAATACAGCGCACAAGATTTGACTTGATTCTGCGGGTAACATGTGAAAAAGAATGAGATGATGGTGTTGTGCTGTCGATACTGGACCCATGCACCAACTAGCAGCAGCTTCCCAAATCACCACTTGTATATTGGAATTTTGTTCGGATCTCAAACAAAAATACAAACCGAGTTGCAGCTTGTATCTTAAAAAAAAAATTGTATGTTGGTCTGGTCGTATCTCAATGTACCACTGTATATATAAATTTAATATTACTCAACAAATGAACAAACAAAACAGACTCTTACAGAGTACAAACTGAGAGCTGCCAGAGGGTTGGGGGATAGTGAGATAGACAAAAAAGTAAAGGGAATTAGGAAGTACAAACTTAGAAGTCAATCACAGGGATGTAATGCACAGCATAAGGAATACAGTCAATACTATCACAGTAACTCAGTATAGTGATACATGGTTACTATACTTTTCATGGTGCCAACTTTGTGAAGTATATAATCGTCAAATCCCTAAATTGTACATCTGAAACTCATATAATACTGTATGTCAACTATACTTTAATTTTAAACAGCTTTATATTCCAGAATAAAATTCAAGAAAAATTATCACATTTTCCTGATAATTCCCATTATTTCTCATGCACTTGTAAAAAAAAAACTTGGTCTTGAGATAGAATAATTTTAATGAAGTTAGAATCCCAGATCTGCTTCAAAAACGTCTTGAAAATGCTGCCTTTGATTCATCTTGTAAAATGAGGATAATAATATTTTTACCGTATGAAGTTGTTCTTTTTTATAATTTTTTAATTAAGTGAGAAGCAGGGAGGCAGAGAAACAGACTCCCTTATGTGCCCTGATGGGGAATCCACCCAGCAAGCCCCCTTACCGGATGATGCTTTTCCCATCTGGGACTACTGCTCCATTGCTCTGCAACTGAGCTATTTTAGTACCTGAGGCAAGGTCATGGAGCCATTCTCAACACCCGGGGCCAACTTTTCTCAAACCATTTGGCCATGGCTGCAGGAGAGGAAGAGAGAGAGAGAGAGAGAGAGAGAGAGAGAAGGGTAAGGGGTGGAGAAGCAGTTGGTCACTTCTCCTGTGTGCCCTGACTGGGAATCGAACTCAGGACTTCCATATGCCAGGCTGATACTTTACTTCTGAACCAACCTGCCAAGGCATGAAGTTGTTATTGAGAGGATTAAATTAGTGGTTAGAAGTACATCTGGTACATAATAATTACTATATAACTATTAACAATTAATATTATCTTAGTTATTGTTACTTTTATTATTTTTTATTATCACCATTCACATCAGTTTCCCTATAATAATATAAATATATAAATATATAAAAAATTTTAAATTTATTTCCTCATGTGAGATTCACTCAAGACATATAAATATATATACCCACTCCCAATTGTTTTCTCCTGCAAGGTTTTTAAAGCAAATTACTCCTACATTATCAATCATTCATGTTCAAAACAAAAACATTATTTAAGAAAGATTTTGGAGAGAGTCCCAAATATTATTTCTACTTGCACCACTGTCTTCGTTTGTCATTTTGGTCAAGAAGTGTCTCTAATCTTTGCTGCCGGAAGATTTTATTATCCCGGTAGTGAGAGATTCTGGGTATAAGGGTAGGTATTAGTCTTATTCTATGTCCTGAGGGTAAAAGCGGCAAAGGAGATAGGGATTTTTTTATCCAGATGTCTCCAATTAGGATTAGCTTCCTTGAGTCATTTCCAAAATAAAACTTTAATTGCCTTGTCTCACACACCTGAGATAAGAACAGTAGAAATTTTGAAGATAGTTCCACAATGTGCTCATTTACATGACAGAATGGTCCTGACCACCAGTAACACAGAAAGTAACACTTTCAATTGTTTCAGATAGACTGTTACTAGATATAGATAGATAGATAGACAGATAGATGTTAGATAGATGATAGATAGATATAGATAGATGATAGTCATTAAAGAATCATTATAATATGTAATAGAGTAAATCTATTTTCACCCAAAATAAAAAGTTAAAAATTTTCCTTTGCCCATTGAAAGGAAGACTTCTAAAAAGTGTTATATACATTTGTTGACATAATGTTGTGAAGTCTATGTTTTCAACAGGAATAATTTAAAATAAACCATTGTTGGTCAAATAAGTTTTTAAATGATATATATGTTTGCTCACTTATAGTTTGTATTGGGTGTGGGGGCCAGGCTGTAAGCAGGCCAGGTCATTATAACCTAAGGCTTCGTTTTGAGACTAAGCTTTTCCCCACACCCTGGACTGATTGCATGATGTGGGTGGTGCACTCTCATGAGGAATTCAATTATGCCTCAGATAAGTGACTTTGTATCAGAGAATTCCTTATTTGTATATTGGACTAAAGGTTTTTGGTTTCTACACTATAAAGTGGGGCAGACCAGGAGCTTGCTTTCTCGGTTCCTGCTATCACCATTGCAGGGGCCACCCTGATCTTTTGCCCTTCATGGGAAAAGCTGGTTTTCTGCTTTTCCCTTGTCTTCTCTTGTGGTTTGCTTGTCTCGGTGAAACACCAATAAACAGAATGGCCCACCATCATCCAACTCCGCCATTTCTTTACCATCTGCCCTAATCCAATGGGAACCTGCATGTGAATGGCCATGATGGCAGCTCCTGGCCTTACAACCATAATTAAGACAGTTTAAAAATAAAGCAGAGCTCTTTTTAACATCTTCCACAGCAAGATTTTACTACAAATAGTTGAACTCTGGAAGCTGCATTTTTAAATTCTGTGCTACACTGTGTGCCGCTCTGGTCAACTCTAATAACAAACTCTTTGGTCTAGCTCCAGCCTCTCTTCAGCCTCCGCTCCACATCTTAATGTTGGGCAGATAAAATATATTATGCTCACTTTGTTAAAGATGGAGCTGCCCACATGGAAGCTGTCGCCCAGGTGATATTAATGTGTGTTGGGGGTGGGCTGTGGGCAGGCAGGATTATTATAGCTGAAGGCTTGGTTTTAGGACTAAGCCTTTCCCATCCTTTTGATGTGGGGTGGTGCAATCCCATCATGCCTCAGATAAGTGACTTTGTATTACAGACTTCCCTATTTTGTATATTGGATTAAAGGTTTTGATTTTTACACTATAAAATGGAGGCAGAATGGGAGCTTGCTCTCTCAGTTCCTGAGATTAGCATTAGAGCAGAGAGCAGGTTGGAGAGCAGAGAAAGGCCACGTGGAGGAGAGGAGAGGCAGCCAAGATGGTGGAGTGCTGAAAGAGAAGCCAGTTAAGTGCAGAGTTTGTGTAGAGCAGGTGTCCCAAAACTTTTTACACAGGGGGCCAGTTCACTGTCCCTCAGACAGTTGGAGGGCCAGACTATAAAAAAAAAACTATGAACAAATCCCTATGCACACTGCACACATCTTATTTTAAAGTAAAAAAACAAAATTGGAACAAATACAATATTTAAAATAAAGAACAAGTAAATTTAAATCAACAAACTGACCAGTATTTCAATGGGAACTATGGGCCTGCTTTTGGCTAATGAGATGGTCAATGTCCAGTTCCATATTTGTCACTGCTAGCCTAACAAGTGATATGATGTGCTTCCAGAGCCGTGACGCATCACTGAAAGTAGTACTGTACGTGAGCGATGCCGCGCTTTGCAGCACCACCACATACAGTACTCCAGTACTGTCAGTAGCTTTGTGAGCACTGAATGAGTGGGTTTTGGAGCCCAGTGTGAGTTGTTACTTGCTCGCCGGGTGCAAGCTAGGATTAAAGATGATGTCCCACCAATTTTTGGCTCCATTGTTTCTTTACCATCTGTTCGAATCCAAAGTGAACCTGCACAGGCCAGGCAGCTGTGATGCTGGCCCTGAATACTGGCCATACACCTAACTTCCTACAATGCATTTTACTCAAATATATGACAAAATAGTTCAAATTTAACTACTAATCAAGCATTCTTGCCTCAAATGTTTGTAAAGCTTTTAGATAAACTATTATTACAGTTCTTATCATATGCTTCTATAATTTAATGACCCATCTATGTTTCAGTCTTATTTTTTAGAATGTTAGTTCACAGAATGCAGAGAACTTTAGAAAAATCTATATGCTCTTAGTTTTAGTACATGACACATATTTGATAAATGTGTATTGAACAAATATCTGACTTAGTAACCACATGTATGATTTAGGTTAATAAGAATGTAGGAGACTCAATCAGACACAGTGAGGACAGGCTGGCTGATTGGGGAAGGGGGGAGAGAATAAGCTGGTACTATGGTAAGGTGCCAGAGAACTATAAAATTTAGTATTAGAAATTCCATTTTAAAGAGAAAAAGTCAGGCTTTCTGTCCTGTCTTTTTTGAGAGGGAAATGGAGGAAAAGGGATATAGAAATCTCCTGATTTACAAGGACAACTGGGTCATTTAGTTTTAGTTCTCTGAAAGGATTAAGGTTATCTGAAGATTTTCTTTCCCTTTCAATAAGAGACAAAATTTACATAGCACCCTACACTGATTTTAGCTCTCCTTCACTTTCTGGAATCCTGAGATTAATGTGTACCTCTAAGCAAAGAAGGAAAGATAGACACTAAAAGGATTATGAATGTATTTTGATATGTAGAATGCCATCACCATTGTATTACCTTGAAAGTTTTAACATTTTTTAAATCCCCTAGACAAATGTTATAACCTTGTTAATGATTGTGTCATGCTGTCATGATCCCCCCCAACCTGTATGTGGTCAAAGGGTATATAACCATCCTCTGATATACATTTGGAGCTGCACAATTTGGGTCTGCTATGCCCCGTGTTAGTCATATGTAGCCAGCATATTTAATAAATCTCCTTTAATAAAACTCCTTCAAAATTCATCTGGACTTGTTGTCTCTACATAAACCCACAGAAGTGAGGTACGGTACTTGTAAAGCCAGTAGCCATGACCACCATCACAGCCACCTGGCCCATGCAGGTTCTCATTAGATTTGAATAGTCGGTAATAAAAAAAACAGAGCCAAGAACTGGTGGGCCATTACCTTTAATCCTAGCTTGCACCTGGCGAGCAAGTAAAGCACACACTGGGCTCCAAAACCCACTCATTCAGGGCTCACAAAGCTATTGACTTATCCGAGTTTCCTAGAATCAAAGGTTTCTAGCTCACTAGCCTTATTCACCTCTGTTCCCCATCTCCTTCTCTCTGCACAAACTGGCTTCTCCTTTAGCATTCTTCCATTTTGGCTGCTTCTCCTCTCCTCCTGTGACCTTACTCTGCTCTCCTCCCTGCTCTCTTCCCTCCTCCTAGAACACAATCACTCTTCTCTCCACACTCAATGCACACTAAAAGCGAGCAAACATATATTATATTTAAAATCTTATTTGACCAACATTCCACCCCTTTTGCTCACTTACAATCTAAAGCACAGGTATTCCTGCACAAGGAAATTAGGCACATTACACAAATTACAACAACATGACTGTTGGTCAAATAAGTTTGTAAATATGATATATATGTTTGCTCGCTTATACTTTGCATTGGATGTGGGAGGACAGGCTGTAAGCAGGCAGAATCCTTATAGTCTAAGGCAGGGGTCCCCAAACTTTTTACACAGGGGGCCAGTTCACTGTCCCTCAGACCGTTGGAGGGCCAGACTATAAAAAAAAACTATGAATAAATCCCTATGCACACTGCACATATCTTATTTTAAAGTAAAAAAACAAAATGGGAACAAATACAATATTTAAATAAAGAACAAGTAAATTTAAATCAACAAACTGACCAGTATTTCGATGGGAACTATGCTTCTCTCACTGACCACCAATGAAAGAGGTGCCCCTTTGAGAAGTGTGGTGGGGGCCGGATAAATGGCCTCAGAGGGCCACATGTAGCCTGCGGGCCGTAGTTTGGGGACCCCTGGTCTAAGGCTTAGTTTTAAAACTAAGTTTTTCCCACCCTTTTTGATATAGGGTGGTGCAGTCTTATGAGAATTCCCATTATGCCTCAGATAAGTGACTTTGTATCAGAGACTTCCTTATTTGTATATTGTATTAAAGGTTTTGATTTCTACACTATAAAATGGGGCAGAACAGGAACTTGCTCTCTCTCAGTTCCTGAGATTAGCATTAGAGAGAAGAGCAGAGAAAGGCCATGTGAAGGAAAAAGGCAGCCAAGATGGTGGGAGTGTTAAAGGAGAAGCCAGTCTGTGTAGAGTTTGTGCAGAGAGAAGGAGATAGGGAACAAAGATGAATGAGACTGGTGAGGTTAAAACCTTTGATTCTAGGAAACTTGGATAAGTCAGTAGCTTTGTGAGCCCTGAATGAGTGGGTTTTGGAGCCCCGTGTGAGTTCTTACTTGCCCGCTGTGTGCAAGCTAGGATTAAAGGTAATAGTCTGCCAGTTCTTGGCTCTGTTGTTTCATTACTGACTATCCAAATCAAATGCGAACCTCCATGGGCCAGGCAGCTGTGATGGTGGCCATGGCTACTGGCTTGACAATGACAAATCATACAATTTAAACAATTACAAAGGTACATTTCACCAGTCTCTGAGCACTTTGCCAAAAGCACAAAATGTCCTCAGCCTTCTTTCTAGCCATTTGAAAGTCTTCTCGGGGCAGGAGGAGGGCCTCTAGCAAAGCCACCACCCCCATCAGAGTATTTCACACTGTCCAAAATCCGTAAATCCATTCAACAAAAGAGCCAGAGCTCACTCCAGTCATAGTCCAAGAAATCAGTTCAAGCACATGGGGCCTCAGCCAACCCCTCATTCCTGCCATCCTAGCAGGTCTTACACTGTCCCAAAGAGGAGCACGTGGCAATGGCAGTCAGCATTTTCATCTCAGTTCTAGAGAGCATGATGGCATTCACCACTATGTCCTAAAATTACAGACCTACCAGGGCCATAGTAGGTGCTCCTTCCAGCTCAGCTCTCATCTTCTGGAGATTGTGGATTGCAACTCCAGCCCGATTCTCCTCATCTTCCAAAGAGGAACTGAAAACACCAGCTCCCACTGCCGGGCTTGAGACCTGAGCCGCTGCCAGGCTCCAGTCCTGGACTGTTGCCACCTTCTACCCCACAGACCTTGCAGCTCCAGCTCTGGCCTCAGCCCCGGCCTTCTGCCACTGCTGGCTCTACACAAGGGCAGTCTGCAACTCATGAACCTGTGATTCCTCCTCCAGCAGTTGCTGTATTTCCAAGTGAGTCTCACGAACCTGGTCAGCCTCCTTCTCTGGTGCTTGCTCCAGCTTCAGGGTTGGCATCTCTTTCTTCCGCATTTGCTCCAACTCCTTCCACTGCTCAGTTTGCAAGTCCTGGGTAGCCTCTTCCACAGAGCTCTTGGTTTCCTCACACATGCTGTAAAAGTCAGCCAGCCTATGGCCCCCAAAAGGACAGCCATGGGGAACCATAACAGGAACCAGTCCTCTACCATACACATCAAGGGTGGCAGCTCCATACCAATGTTCGAATCCTGCCACAGACTACGCCAAATGTGAAGCCAGTAGCCAGGGCACCATCACAGCCACGCGGCCCATGCAGGTTCGCATCGGATTCAGACAGACGGTAATGAAACAATGAAGCCAAGAACTGGTGAGTCATTACCTTTAATCCTAGCTTATACCTGGTGGGCAAGTAAGAACTCACACGGGGCTCCAAAATCCACTCATTCAGGGCTCACAAAGCTACTGACTTATCCAAGTTTCCTAGAATCAAAGGTTTCTAGCTCACCAGCCTTATTTATCTCTGTTCCCTGTCTCCTTCTCTCTGCACAAACTCTGCACAAACTGGCTTCTCCTTCAACACTCCGCCATCTTGCCTGCTTCTCCTGGCCTCCTCCATGTGGCCTCTCTCTGCTCTTCTCTCTGCTCTCTTCTCTAATGCTAATCTCAGCGACCGAGAGAGCAAGCTCCCGGTCTGCCCCACTTTATAGTATAGAAACCAAAACCTTTAATCCAATATACAAAATAGGGAAGTCTCTAATACAAAATCACTTATCTGAGGCATAATGGGATTGCACCACCCTGTATCAAAAAGGATGGAAAAAGCTTAGTCCTAAAACCAAGCCCCAGGCTACAAGGATCCTGCCTGCCCACAGCCCACCCCCAACACACATTAATATCACCTGGGCGATGGGCTTCCACATGGGCAGCACCATCTTTAACAAGGTGAGCATAATATATTTTATCTGCCCTACAATACACCCCTATGCTCACTTTACTACCCACAATCTACACCATCAGCATCCCTATGCAAGGAAATTAGGCACATTATACAAATTACAACAACATGACAAATCATACAATTTAAACAATTACAAAGGTACATTTCACCAGTCTCTGAGCACTTTGCCAAAAGCACAAAATGTCCTCGGCCTTCTTTCTAGCCATTTGAAAGGCTTCCCTGGGAAGGGGAGGGCCTCTAGCAAAGCCGCCCACCACCCCCATCAGGGTATTTCACATTGTCCAAAATTCGTAAGTCCATCCAACAAAGGAGCCAGTGCTCACTCCAGTTATAATCCAGAAATCAGTCCAAGCACATGAGGCCTCAGCCAACCCCTCTTATCTCTGCCATCCTGGCAGGTCTTATACTGTCCCAAGAAGGAGCATGTGGCAATGGCAGTTAGCATTTCCATCTCTGCTCTAGAGAGCATGATGGCATTCACCCCTATGTCCCAAAATTGCAGACCTACCAGGGGTGTAGAATGTACTCTATGCTGCTGGGTTCTCATCTTCTGGAGACTGTGGATTCCAACTCCAGCCTGATTCTCCTCATCCTCCAAAGAGGAACTGTAAACACCAGCTTGTGCTGCCGTGCTTGAGCTCCAGGCCACTGCCGCCTTCTGCTCAGCAGGCCTTGCAGCTCCGGCCCCGGCATCCTGCTACTGCTGGCTCTCCACAATGTCCAGGGAAATCTGCAACTCACAAACCTGTGAATCCTCCTCCAGCAGCTGCTCCATTTCCAGGCAAATCTTGCAAACCTGGTCGGCCTCCTCCTCCAGCACTTCCTCCAGCTCCACAGTCAGCATCCGTTTCTCCCACATTTGCTCCAGCTCTTTCCACTGCTTGATTTGCAAGTCCCAGGCAGCCTTTTCCACAGAGCTCTTGGTTTCCTCATGCATGGCTGTAAAAGTCAGCCAGCCTACTGTCCCCAAAAGGACAGCCATGGGGAACCATAGCAGGAGCCAGTCCTCTTCTCCACCACTCAAAAGTGGTGGTGGCTCCATACCGAACTGTATCGAATCCTGCCACAGACTACGCCAAATGTATGGCCAGTAGCCATGGCCACTGTCACAGCCACCTGGCCCATGCAGGTTCTCATTAGATTCGGACAGTCAGTAATGAAAAAACAGAGCCAAGAACTGGTGGGCCATTACCTTTAATCCTAGCTTGCACCTGGTGGGCAAGTAAAAACACACACTGGGCTCCAAAACCCACTCATTTAGGGCTCACAAAGCTACTGACTTATCTGAGTTTTCTAGATTCAAAGGTTTCTAGCTCACTAGCCTTATTCACCTCTGTTCCCCATCTTCTTCTCTCTGCACAAACTGGCTTCTCCTTTAGCATTCTGCCATCTTGACTGCTTCTCCTCTCCTCCATGTGGCCTTTCTCTGCTTTCCTACCTGCTCTCTGCCCTCCTCCTAGAATGCAATCACTCTTCTCCCTACACCCAATGCAAACTATAAGCAAGCAAATGTATATTATATTTTAAAACTTATTTGACCAACAATGTACTTTACAACATTTGGGGTACAGTACTTTACAACAGTACAAAAAGTCAGGGCATGGAGCAGTCATCATTACAGGTCTCTAACTTATTTTTATCACATATTTGATACTTGGAGTTGTAATTATATGAAGCTCCAAATTATCGTCACTGCCTTCATTACTTTTGTGTCAGTTCTCTTGGCAGTATAATTCTCCCAGAATGTGGGAGAATTTCATGTTCAGAGCCTTGAAGAAACCTGATACTTCTTCCTTTTCAAATGGGTCAAATGTCAAGCAATGAACAGAGGTAGCTCAGGTTATTAAAAACTCGACCAACATATTTAAGCCCCTTGGAGTCTCACTCAATTCAAAATTGTCCTAGTATGTCTTGTATGTTGAGACAACCAAAGCTGTCATCTCCCAAAGCTGTAAAATTCAACTCTCTCAGAATTCTAAGACTTATTTTTTTTTCAGGGATGCACAGGAAACAAGTTTATCCTGGTGGGGTTTTTTTAAGTACGATTTCAATGTAACGAATCTCCACCATTTAGAAAGGCATGTAGGTTCAGGAACATAGCATTATAAAAGATGCTGTAAGTAGTGTGACCATATAATTTATTTTTAAAACAAAACACTTTAGAAATGGGACACTAATAATAATTATACTGAGACAACAGCATAAATTGTGACTTTCCTGGGCACACCAAGACTTGATGTTATCCAAGTTGTACAGAAAAAATTGAGGGATTTAGGATTGAATCTCCACCTCTGTTCTTATTCAGCCCCATGCTGATGAACAAACAAAGGAAGTTCTCAGTAGGTTATATTCTACTAACTCTGAGTTTGTGCTAAGTGAAGAGAACTCATTTTGTACATAATTTGATTATTTCATCCACCAAGAGTTTGTAATATATGGAGATAAAGGCATGATAGATCGTGGCCAGTCTATATAAATCTTCTGTATCCAATTATACATTTGGTCTTTTAGCAAACCCTGGTAGAGTACCAACTACATTTTGGAGAGTAACTGGAGCTCTGAGCCAGATAGTTACAAAAATGAATTAGACATATACCTCCCTTCAAAGAGTCTGTGTACTAATATATGAGTTACATGAAACCAAATAATTATAATGCAATATATTCAAATGCCAAAAGCACATTTCCCAAGAGAGCATACCAAGCCAGTTAAAATTCTTGAGGCTGCTGGCATCTCTCATTACACCACAGGATCTTACTTTGTGAAGTAAACTCAGGTAAATGTCATTCTTCCTTTTCTCACTTTTCTTACTGACGTCTATTTGTATTTTAGTTCACAACATGTACTTAAGATTATAAAATTACATATATTTAAATGTCTTTCATAATTCAGGTTGTTAAATAATAAAGAACTCTCCTCTTTCCTTCCTTTTGTCTAGCTTTAAATTACATGGTTCAGTAACTCTCCTTTGCCTTTTATTCCATATGAGTAAAGGTTTGCTTTGCAGAAGTGCTTATTAAGAACGTGTGGCCATCTCAGCCAAACTGCAAAACACATCATTCAAGTCTCAGTGAGAAGACTGATAAATGAACAGTCTGAAATTCCCCTTCACTTCTATACTGCTGAAATGCCTCACCTGCAAGGCCGCATTTTATGAGCTTCTCTTTTTAAGAATTAATAATATTTCTATTCTGTAGACCTCATCAATTCCCTTCTGAGAGTTATGACATATGCTTCTATTTTCTCTTATAATTTTATAAGTCATTAACACCTCAAGTTTTTGTACTTATTCAGTCATCTACAGATTGCAAGACAAATCACATACATTGGCTCACACTGGCTTCATTTCCTTTGAAATTAAAAAAGCTTTCCAAGTGGATATGCTTATTTGGCAAATGTGGACAGTACAAATAACACATGCTTCCCTATATCTGATGTTTATATTATTTCCTCAGTTTTACATGTGGTAAGGTAAAATTTAGTAAGCACCCGTGACACTGTCAGCACAGCAACCCTCATTAAGTTTCTCTGAGATCTAATCCCTTATTCCCTTCTCCCATAACCCTAGACACTGTAGTGTTCTTACCTGATCTTACACCTTAACCATAATTGATGGGTCCAGAGTGAGTATCTACTGAAACTCAGTCAATCATAGCACTTTGCTACCTACCCAAACCACCAATCTCACCAAAACCAATTGGTTTGGGGTAGGCATTAGCCAGTCCTGGGCCAGTTAATGTTCTTCAGGGTTATTTAAAAAGTACTGAAAGAGATTGTCATTCTTCTCTTGCAAAAAAGATTATAGCATACACACTTGAGAATTCTACATTATTACTAAAGAAAATTATCAATCTTCTTGTTTTTACTATTCTTTTTTGCAAAAGATAATGTTATTATTTTAATTTCTATTTCTTGAATATTGATGAAGTCGAATTTAATTTCACATGTGTATTGGTCATTTGATTTTTTTTATGAATTCCTTGCTCATATTCCTTATGCATTTTATATTGGAATATTATTTAGAATTTATGAATGTTAATCTGTCAGGTTTATATGTTATGTTTCTGCAATAACAAAAATAAAAGGTGTGAGTTACAATCTAGTTATATATTGTTAAATTAATTAAACAAAGAAACCATTAGACTGAATGAAGTGTTACTAATATCTTGATGACCGATGAAAGCAAACCAATTCTTTACTTTGTTTTCAGCATTTTCCTGTAAAAGTTTTCCCTCAGCACGTGTTGGAAATGTACTTCTATCCACTTCTATTCTGGTGCTGCTTGATCAAAATTTATTTTTTCTCAAATAGAGTCTTAAAAATTTTAATACATCTTAGTATATATTTTAACAATATTTAGAACAGACACATTTAATTTAAGTAATAAAGATTAAAAATATAAATATGGAAATATATACCAAGAAAGTATTAACAATGACAAAGCAAGTTTGGCAAAACTCATTTAAAATAAAACTTGAGACAAAAAAATAGTAATAGGAAAAAACTATTTTGTTTTTAAATAAAAGTAACAATCCACAAGGAAAATTTAAAGAAATACCAACTGAACTTATAAATGCACCTAATATTTGTACACTGAATGGACTAAAGTTGGGACAGGTTGAAATGGGAGATTAAAGATAAAACACACTCACAGTCATGCCTGGAGAGGAAACAAATCTGGAGTAACTGAGATTTTTTTTTTCCTCTGTTGGACTATGGAAAGAAGGTAAGCTTGAGCTTGTCTGGGTTTTGATGACTGGTATACAGAGGGGGAAGCCCAGAATGTCTGAGCCTCCTTATGCCCTGAGGAGCAGAGATATAGAGGGGTAGAGGGGGTGATACTAAACCAAAGCAATAGTGGAATGAGGGATCATAGCCAGTATTGAGACTTGGGGAAGGGAACACAGAGGCTTGAAATTACCATTGTTAAAGCTGTAAAGTTGTAAAGCCATAACAACATGCCCAACCCACCAATGTCACTAGAGTCCTCACTACATCATTGTGAAAATAACATCTCAGAGCAGGTCAGCCCAGAAATTTCATAGGGCTAAAACATAATACAGCAAAACCTACTGGAAGAAAAAGTAACTTCTCAAAACTGAAATTTTTTTATCATTTTATTTTTTTCATTTCTCCTTTCTCATTTTTCTTTTTTTGTGAATTTCATTTTCTTTAATTTTTATATTTTAATACTTATTTTTGGAGGTATTTTGTTTGTGTTTAATTTTTCTTTTGGTTTTTAATCTTTGTAGTCTGTGGTTTTTCTTCCTTAATTATCATTATTTTTATTTTAATATTTTATTGTATTTTTTATTTTTATCTTTAAATTTCTTAGTTCTTTTGTTAGAGTTTTTAACAACACCTCTTTCAAAAACTATTAAGAAAAAAAATCAAATAACACAGCTACACAATACAGAGACATAGTTTAAAATTTTTTTTTTAATTTCCATTAAAAAAAAACCTCAATCACATGGAAACCTTGGAGTTAAATGATAGAGAACTCAGAATTAGAGTTCTGAAAATACTCAAGGTGATGCTAAAATACCACATTAGGCAACTTAATGAGTTCAGAAAATAAAATAAATACTTCACCAAGGTAATTGAAACTTTAAAAACAGAGATAAGGAACTCAATAAAACTAAACTCAATAACTAACTCAATAAAAACTAAGGTAGTAAGTTTAACTAATAGGACAATCCAGATAAAGAAAATAATCAGTGGCATCAAAGACAGGCAACTAGAGAGGCAACAGAGAGGAAAGGAGAGAGAGATGCACAGATTAAAAATAGTGAGATAGCTATACAAAATTTGTCTGACTACATCAGAAAGAGTAATATAAGAATAATGGCTATATCATAAGAAGAGAGGGAGAAAGTAAATGGAGAGCTTATTCAAACAAATAATTGCTGAGAACTTCCCAAGCCTATGGAAAGAGTAACAGCCTCCAACCCAAGAAACAATCAGAATGCTGAGTTACCTTAACCCAAACAGACCTATTCCAAGGTACATTCTAGTGAAATGGTCAAAAATGAATTAAAAAAGAAAGTATCCTCAGGGTATCTAAGGAAAAGAAGAATATAACATATAAAGGAAGGCCCATTAGGTTATCATAAGACTTCTCGCAGAAACTCTACAAGCCAGAAGAAAGTGGACCCAAATATTCAAGGTACTAAAAGAGAGGAATTGCCACCCAAGAATACTATGTCCATCAAAGTAATTCTTCAAATATGAAAAAGAAATAAAAATTTTGCAGATATATAGAAGTTGAGGAAATTTATCACCAGGAAATACCACAGCAGAAAATATTCAAGGGAGTTATTCATCCAAATACAAAGAACAAAATAATTCAAAACTAAAGTAAAAGCTCCACAATAAAAAGGTCACAATAAAACAAGGATAATTTGTGATAACAATAACATAAAAAGGGAGATGATAAAGATCTGCAGTAGCAAAGGAGGATGGAGTATAGAAGTACTTATAAGACAAAGGAATTCTGAACATAAGACAATTTTTCTCTTAATACCTAGTGGTAACCACCCAGGAGAAAGCCACTGCTGAAACATACAGCTTAGAAAAAAAGAATAAACAAAAGAAATGTATGGAATAACACCAAACAAAAATAACTGAGAGAAACAAAAAAGAGAAGAACCAAATGAGACACAACTATCACAAAACAAAACATAAAATGACTATAAGAAATCCTCAAGTGTAATAATTACCCTAAGTGTAAATGGACTGAACTCATCAATAAAGAGGCACAGAGTAGCAGACTGGATAAAAAAAGGAAACCCAAACATATACAGTGGTACCTTGAGATACAAATTTAATTTGTTCTGTAATCGAACTTGTAAGTCAGTCAACTCATATATCAAACTGCCGATACCAGACTCGTATGCCAACACACCAACTAGTGGCAACTTCCTGAATCATGACTCATATCTCGAAATTTCTCTTGGATCTCAAACAAAAATATGGACTGAGTCACAGCTCATATCTTAAAAAATTCCTATGTTGGTCTGTTTGTATCTCAAGGTACCACTGTACTGCCTTCAAAAGACACGTATAAGCTTCAAGGGAAAAAGTAAATTCAAAGTGAAAGGTTGGAAAAAGATTCTCCAAGCAAATAATATCCAAAGGAAAGCAGGTGTACTCATACTCATATCTAACAATGCTAACTTCAAGACAACAAAGGTCATCAGAGACAAAAATGGATATTTCATGGTGATAAGGAGGATATTGTATCAAGAAAACATAACACTTCTCAATATATATGCACTGAACCAAGGAGAACCAAAATATATAAGACATCTACTAACTGATCTAAAAATAAAAACCCACAAAAACAAAATCATACTTGCAATTCTCAACACACCACTGATGGCTTTAGATAAATCCTTTAAATAGAAATTCAATAAAAAAAATATTGGCCTTAAATAGTAGACTAGACCAAATGGACTTAATAGACATTTATAGGATATTTCATTCCAGAACATTAGATTATACATTCTTCTCCAGTGTGCATGAACAATTCTCAAGGATAGACCATATGTTGGGCCACAAAACTAACATCAACAAATTCAGGAAGATTGAAATTATACCGAGCATATTTTCTTATCATAAGGCTTCAAACTTAGAATTCAATTGCAAAAAGGAAGTAAAGAAACTGATGAAAAATGTGGAAAATAAACAACATACATCTAAAAAGTGACTGGGTCACAGAAGAAATAAAAGCAGAGATCAAAAGATATATAAAACAAAAATGACAACATGACATATCAAAACTTCTGGGATGCAGTGAAAGCAATAATAAGAGGAAAGATTATCTCATTACAGGCTTACATTAAGAAACAAGAAAAATCACAAGTAAACAACCAAAATCACACGTTAAGAAACTAGGAAAAAAAAAAGAACAAAAGTAGCCTAAAGTCATCAGAAGAAAGGAAATAGTAAAAATTTGAGCAGAACTAAATAAAATAGGAAACAAAAAATCTATAGAAATAATTAATACAACAAAGAGCTGACACTTTAAAATGATTGATAAAATTGACAAACACCTGGCTAGACTCACTAAGGAAGAAAGAGATAGGACTCATATAAACTAAATCCAAAATCAAAGAGAAGAAATTACTATAGACATCATGGATATACAAAGGATCATTGTAGAATACTATGAAAGATTATATGCCACCAAATTCAACATCTTAGAAAAAAATAGATTAATTCCTAGAACTATAAAATTTTTCTAGACTGATTCATGAAGAAGTGGAAAACCTAAATAGACCCATGAGCATGAGAAAATAGAAACAACTATCAAAAATCCTCTCCCCTAAAAAAATCAAAAACAAAAATGTTCAGAACCTGATGGCTACACTAGTGAATTCTATCAAACATTCAAAGAAGATTTGGCACTTATCTTTCTTAGATTTTATGAGGCCAACATTACCCTGATACCAAAACCTGGCAAAGACAACACAAAAAAGAAAACTACAGACCAATATCTCTAATAAATAAACATGCAAAAATTCTAAATAAAATATTAACAAATTGAATACAACAACATATTTTAAAAATGAATACATCATGATATAGTGAGATTCATTACAGGAGCAAACATGTTTCAACATATGTAAATTGACCAATTTCATACACATCAATAAAATTTTAAAAATCATATGATCCTATCAATAGATGCAGAAAAGTTATTTGATGAGATAAAACATTCATATATGTTTAAAACACTGAATAAAATGGGTATAGAAGGAAAGTACCTCAACAAATGAAAGCTATATATGACAAACTATCTGCTAATATATTAAATGGCAAAAAAAAAATGAAGGCTTTTCCTCCAAAATCAGGAACAGGATAGGAATGCCAATTCTCTCCACTCTTATTCAATATAGTTCTGGAAGTTTGAGCTACAGCAATCAGGAATGAGAAAGAAATAAAAGGCACTGATATCAGAAAAAAAAGTAGTAAAGTTATCACTTTTTGCAGATGATACAATCCCGTATATATACATAGAAAACTCCAAAGATTCCACACAAACAAAAACTATTAGAAACAAAAGACCAATACAGTAAAGTCACAGAATACACAATCAAAATAGAAAACTCAATTGATTTTCTATACACCAACAATGAAACTTTGGAAAATGAACTCAAAAAACAATTTTCTTATAATTGCAAAACAACAACAACAAAAAATACTTAGGAGTAAACAAAGGATGTGAAAAACCTATATACTGAAAACTAGAAAGCACTATTGAAATAAATTTTAAAAGATACAATGAAATAAAAAATTTTATGTTCATAGATTGGAAATGTCAACATAGTTAAAACGGCCATATTACCTAATGCAATTTACAAATTTAATCCAATCCCCCTCAAAATCCCAATGTCTTTTTTTTAAATAAATAGAAAAAAATCACCAGGCTTGTATGGAACCATAAAAAAAAATCCTGAGGAAAAAAGAATGAAGCTGGAGGAATCACTCTTGACTTCAAATTATACTGTAGAGCCACAATAATCAAAACAGCATGGTATTAGCAGAAAAACAAACCTACAGACCAACGTAACAGAATCAAGAGCCCAGAAATAAAACCACATGTATATGAATAAATAACCTTTGACAAAGGAACCAAAAATACATAATGGAAAAGAGAAAAGCTCTTCAATAAATTAGAAAGTGCTGGGAAAATTGAAAAGCCATGTACAACGGAATAAAACTTGATTACAGCTTGTCCCCCTGCAAAAATATTAATTCAAAATGGATCAAAGACCTAAATATAACATCTAAAACAATAAATTGCATACAGGAAAATATAATACTACATTCATGGACTTGGGTTGTAGAAAACAATTTATGAATTTGACCCCAAGGGCAAGGGAAGTAAAGGCAAATATAAATAAATGGGACTATATCAAACTAAAAAGGTTGTGCACAGCAAAAGAAACTGACAACAAAACAAATAGGCAGCCATCTAAATGGGAGATGATATTTTCAAACAACAGCTTTGACAAGGGGGCAATATCCAAAATAGAAAGAATTCACAAAGCTCAGCAACAAACAAGAAAACAATCCAATTAAAAAGTAGGGAGACAACCTAAACAGACACTTCTCCCAAGAGGACATACAAATGGCCAACAAATACATGGAAAGACCCTCATCTTCACTAGCTATTAGAGAAATGCAAATCAAAAATACAATGAGATTTTGCCTCACACCTGTTAGATTGGCTATTCTCAACAAGACAGGCACTAAAAATTGATGGAAAAGCTATGAAGAAAAAGGACCCTCATTCACTGCTGGTGGGAAAGCAAACTAGTACAACCATTATGGAAGAAAGTATGGTGGTTCCTCAAAATATTAGGAATACAACTACCATGTGACCCATCAATTCCTCTCCTGGGTACCTATCCCAAAAACTCGAAAACATTGGCACATCAAGACACATGCACCTCCATGTTGATTGCAACATTATTCATAGTGGTCAATAGATGAAAACACCCAATGTGTCCTTCAACAGAGTATTATATAAAGAAGATGTGGTACACATTTACAATGGAATACCACTCAACTATAAGAAATGATGACCTATTGCCAATTATGAAAACATGGATGGATCTTGAGAACATTACACTGAGTGAAATAAGTAAATCAGGAAAACTTAAGAACTATATGATTGCACACAAAGGTGGGATATAAAACTGAGACTCATGACATAGAAAAAAGTGAAGTGGTTACTGGGAGGGGTTAGGGAGGACAGAGGAAGGGGTGGTAGGAAGAGTATTAAGAGGGACAAATATAAGGTGATAGAAAATGATTTGACTTTGGGTGATAGGTATACAACATAATCAACAGTTTAAGTGCTATACAAAGCTTTACCTGAAACATTTGTACTTTTCTTTATCAATGTCACTGAAGTTTCCCCAGCTCATTTAGATTAAAAGCCACAACCTTACAGTATCCTAAAGCTCTACATTATCAGCCTTCTTCATAATCTCTTTGACTCATATTCTCTAACTCTTACTCTCCCTTATCATTTAAGTTTTTGCTTAAATGTCAGCTTTTCAGTAAACCCTTTTCTGACTACCTTATTAAAACTTCCAGAAGACCCTAATCCTCCCTTTTCTACTTCTCTGCTTTATTTACAGCTCTTGATGCCAGCTGATTTATTTCATATTGTATTTATTTGTTTGTTATCTGTCTCTCCTTACTAGAATCTAAGTTTTATGCAGGCCTTTCTTCTGTTTTGTTCATTATATTACTGCATCCCCATTGCTTAGAAGAGTGCTTGGTGAATAATAATGGCTATATATATTTTTTCTCTCCTTCATTCTGTAAATATTGAATGAATGTTCAGCCATACTTGTATTTCTGGAGTAACGTGTCACTGGTCTTAAAGAACAGTATTTTTATATTGTGTTGATTCTGAGTTGGTGTGTTTTAGTCAAGATTTTTGCATTTTTATTTTAAGGCAAATTAGTTGAAAGTTTTCTGTTTTATTTATAATTGCTCAGTTTTAATATCAGAATCATTTTATCTCATCAACAAAGATTAAGGGGAGATTTCTACCTTTTTTTCTATGCCCAATAACCATTTATGCAGTGATCTTTATTAGGTATTTTATAAAATTTCTATATAAAAATCATCTAGCATAGTATGAATTTTAGAGTCTGTCAATTCAATTTTCCTTCAATGGCAATTGATTTATTCAAATTTTCTATCTTGATTTAATTTTGATATAAATTAATATTTAATTTTGATAACTTCTTTCATTTACTTTGCAATTTAAAATGTACATGCATATAATGGTTACCTCTTTATTTCTATGATACTTATTTGAGTCTTTTCTATTTTCTGCCTCCAAAAGTTATTTTTACATTGGTCTCTTAAAAAGAACTTTTGGTTTTATTTTATTTATTATTTTTTATTATTTTTTCCCTTCAGCTTAATTTGTTTACATTCTTGAGTTGAATGCTTAGGTTTTTATTTTTAATTTTTGTCTGTTTTATTATTTTAATGAGATTATTTAAGTGTATAAAATTATTTGAGCCATTTTGACTTTTTTCTTTTTTCTGAAGCTAGAAACGGGGAGAGACAGTCAGACAGACTCCCGCATGCGCCCGACCGGGATCCACCCGGCACGCCCACCAGGGGCGACTCTCTGCTCACCAGGGGGCAATGCTCTGCCCCTCCAGGGCGTCGCTCTGCGGGACCAGAGCCACTCTAGCGCCTGGGGCAGAGGCCAAGGAGCCATCCCCAGCGCCCGGGCCATCTTTGCTCCAATGGAGCCTTGGCTGCGGGAGGGGAAGAGAGAGACAGAGAGGAGGGAGGGGGTGGGGGTGGAGAAGCAAATGGGCGCTTCTCCTATGTGCCCTGGCCGGGAATCGAACCCGGGTCTCCCGCACGCCAGGCCGACGCTCTACCGCTGAGCCAACTGGCCAGGGCCATTTTGACTTATTTTTATCCAATAATTGTTCAGAGGTATTTTAAAATTTCCAAATCACAAATAGATATTATTTTATCTTTTGTTATGCTTATTTTTACTTTATTATGCTCAGAATCAGCACCTTAAAAGCCTTTTTATTTATAAAATTTAATGAGTTGTAGCACATGGCTTGATAATATTTATTTTTCCAATAAATGCATTGGGTGTTGAGAATACATACTTTTTTTCTTTGTTGTATACAAAGTTTTATGGTTATTCCTTAAAATATGCATGATAGTGTATTATTTAAAACCATTGAATGGTTTGTTGACTTCAGAACCAAGTGTTTTAATATCTCTTTTTGTATATCCCATAATTTTTAAAAAAATTTTATTTAGAAAATTAACTTCACAGGGACTTGAACAGAGATATAATCTGAGTTATAAATTTAAAGAATTTTTCTGGGTGCTGTAAAACAAAGAATTAAGGAGATCAGACAGGAGATTAATGAAATAATCCAGGCAAAAGATGATGATAGCTTGAACCCATGTGCAAGTGATAGAAGTGATGGAGGTAGTGAAATGATTCTATATATATTTGGAAGATAGAGCCTGGAGAATTTTCATATGGATTGGGTGTAATATTTGAGAGAAAGATTCCAGTCAAAAATAATGCCCAAGATTTTAATCAGAAAAATTAGAAGATTGGAGGTGTTGTTTACTGAGATGGGGAAGACTATAGGATGAGCATGTTGGTGGAAAGAGTAGTTCACCAAGCTACACATAAAATAATCAAGCATTTAAAGCAGTCTCAAAAATAAAGGAAAAGAAAATAAGTCTTGATTGTGTTTACTCAACATTGCTCTCATTCTCTGAGCCAATGCAATAAATACAAAAGAGTATAAATTTTGGAAATGAAGAGATATCATTGGCATTACATATTCAAAGAATTTGTAATTGATTAGCTAGAAAGTCAAAGATAATAAAGACTAAAATTAAGGAAGTCCAGTGAGGTAAATAGATATAAGATCAACATCCAAAATCAACAGCTTATTTACACTCCAAAATATAATTGACAAAAGAGATTATTTGCAATAGCAACAAAAACTATAAAATATATATATGAATAATCTAACAAAAAATATAAGAGTAAAACCATAGATCAAAAATAGAAAAGAATAGCTAAAGAAAAAGCTTAATATCATTAAACATCAATTATTTTTCATATAGATCCTATCATCAAAATCTCCATCAAAAATCAAATAGACTAGTTTTATGAAATTTCACAAGACAGTTCTAAAGTTCATGTGGAAAAAAAATATGCAAGAGGTGCCAATAAATTTTGAAAATGAAGTAAAATAACAAAACTGTCTTAGCAACTAACGAGCAATTTAAAACATGATATATCCACTCAAGAATGGACAAATAGATCAATGAAACAAGTTAGATTCCAGAAATACACCTATATTCAAGAGAATTTAACATATAATATGTATAAGTGACTTTTCAAATCATGGGAGAAAAATAAGGATGATTCAATAAATGTTGTGAGACCTGACCAGGCGGTGGCGCAGTGGATTGAGCATCGGACTAGGATGTGGAGGACCCAGGTTTGAGACCCCAAGGTTGCCAGCTTGAGCATGGGCTCATCTGGTTTGAGCAAAGCTCACCAGCTTGGGCCCAAGGTCGCTGACTTGAGCAAGGGGTTACTTGGTCTGCTGAAGGCCCACGGTCAAGGCACATATGAGAGAGCTGTCAATGAACAACTATGATGTCGCAACAAAAAACTGATGATTGATGCTTCTCATCTCTCTCCATTTCTGTCTGTCTGTCCCTATCTATTCCTCTCTCTGTCTCTGTTGAAAAATAAATAAAAATGGGACATGAACAGACACTTCTCCCAGGAAGAGATACAAATGGCCAACAGATATATGAAAAGATGCTCAGCTTCATTAGTTATTAGAGAAATGCAAATCAAAACTACAATGAGATACCACCTCACTCCTGTTAGATTAGCTATTATCAACAAGACGGGTAATAGCAAATGTTGGAGAGGCTGTGGAGAAAAAGGAACCCTCATTCACTGTTGGTGGGACTGTAAAGTAGTACAACCATTATGGAGGAAAGTATGGTGGTTCCTCAAAAAACTGCAAATAGAACTACCTTATGACCCAGCAATCCCTCTACTGGGTATATACCCCAAAACCTCAGAAACATTGATACATGAAGACACATGTAGCCCCATGTTCATTGCAGCACTGTTCACAGTGGCCAAGACATGGAAACAACCAAAAAGCCCTTCAATAGAAGACTGGATAAAGAAGATGTGGCACATATACACTATGGAATACTACTCAGCCATAAGAAATGATGACATCAGATCATTTACAGCAAAATGGTGGGATCTTGATAACATTATAAGGAGTGAAATAAGTAAATCAGAAAAAAACAAGAACTACATGATTCCATACATTGGTGGAACATAAAAATGAGACTAAGAGACATGGACAAGAGTGTGGTGGTTACCAAGGGTGGGGGGGGAGGGAGGACATGGGAGGGAGGGAGGGAGAGAGTTAGGGGGAGGGGGAGGGGCACAGAGAACTAGATAGAGGGTGATGGAGGACAATCTGACTTTGGGCGAGGGGTTTGCAACATAATTTGATGACAAAATAACCTAGACATGTTTTCTTTGAATATATGTATCCTGATTTATTAATGTCATCCCATTACCATTAATAAAAATTTATTAAAAAAAAAAAGGAAAAAAAAAAGAAAAATAAATAAAAATGAAAAAAATAATAAATGTTGTGAGAATTTGATATTCATAGAGGAAAAACTTTCTACCCCACAGGGTACATGAAAATAAATTTCAGATAAAAATCTATCTGTATTGTTCAACACGTACCCTCTACCCTCATTGGCTATTTAAATTTAAGTTTTGATTAAATAAAACTAAAACTTCTATTCTTTAGCTTCATTAACCACATTTCAAGTGTTCAAAAGTCAGCTGTTGATATATCTGTCCCATTTGATATGGGACAGATAAAAAAAATTCTATCACTGTAGAATACTCCATTAGCACTGAAATATTTTAAATATTATAAGTTGTTAGAAAAAAATATTTTTATAACCTTGGAGTAGTCTGGCTTTTCTAAAATTTAAACCCTAGAAATCATCAGAAGACTGCCAATTTAACTTTCCAGAAATAAAAACTTCTGTTTCAAGAAAAACACCATCAATAAAAGAACAAATGACAATATCTGCAACGGGTGCAATAGAAAAGGAATGAACTGTTAAAAAGCAGATAGTAAAAGACCAACAACCCAATAGAGAAATAGGTAAAGAATATGTATAAACAATGTACAGGAAAAAAAAGATACAAAAATTGTCTACAATTTTACTAGTGAAAAGTACAACAGGTTGACGATTGTCAGAGAGAACAGGGGTTGTGGTGCTGGTAAGGATGGTGAAAGGATTAAGAAGTGGAAATTAGTAGATATATAATAGTCACAAGGATGTAAAGTTCAGCATAAGGAATATAGTCAATAATATTGTAATACCTATATGATGCTGGGTAGATACTGAAAATATTGGGGAACACTTTGTAAAGTATATGATTGTCTAGCCACTATGCTGTACACCTGAAATTAATACAAAATAATATTGACCGTAAACCATAATTGAAAAATAAAGTTAAAAAAATAAAAATAAATGACATCAAAAAAATACAAATCAAAACACCAAGTAAATGGCAAGATTTTCTCATCAGACAAGAATTGTCAGTAGCAAATTAAAGAACTTGAGGTCTCATGTGCATAAATTAATTTTAATTTATTTCACCTGATGTGTCTCAAATTAGTTTATCAAATTTTTCTCATCCCTACTGCTTCAGGAAACATATCTATAGTGTAAAAAAGATGGCCAGGCAGAGGTCAAAGTCAGTTTTATTTTAATAAAATTGAATTTTTATTTTTGTCTGATAATATTTAATTTTTTTAAAAATCTTACATTTCAGCAAACATAGACTGTGTAATTAACATACTCATATTGACTTTTCCTCCCACATTCCTGGGTTTCATGGGACAACTTAGTCACACTCCTCCTGTGTGCTATTGGAATTATGTCTTCATCAACACTGGAGCCTATGTAAATGATTAGAAACAAAGTGCTTTTAAATGACTGAAACTCTTAAAAAAGTTAAATAAAATACTATTCTCTAAAATTTTTGCCATAGTTACTTAGCAAACCTTTTTTTCACATATAATGAAGACATAATTCTTAACTCTTTACTAAATGATTATAAATTCTGGCTGTGGTTTAAAGAAAATGTTATTCCTATATCTAGTAGTCAAGATCTTATTGGTTAAGAGCAATGGTAATCTTCTTTTGCTTGATCTCACCTGAGGAGGGGGCTATTGCTCACTTCATTAGGAAGAAAACTGAAAGTCTTGGCAGAGAGGAGGAGGAAGGTTGCCCCAAAGCCTCAATAATATTTCATTTATCTGTTTGGGAACATGCTTCAACCACTAGCTGAAAATCACTGGTTTAAAGAATTTACTTTTATCTAAGAGAAATTTTTGTCTTCTGTTTTCTACTAATTTACCTAGAAGTCTCTTATCAGCTTATTTAACCAGACCGTTTTACTTACCTAGCATTTTGACAGTACATTTGAGAGTTCTAGAAAATATAAAATAAATATAAAATTGAGAGTTCTTTGTTATTCATACCTCTCCAAAAGAGTAAAAAGAAAACTTATCTGAAATTCAGCCTACTTGCAAAAATGATTTTACAAAACTGTATTTTGGTTTATCAAATACATGTTTTCTAGTTTCCAGAACAATTTTTTAAATTCCTTTCAAATAGTCTCCAAACAACTTTACAAAGAAATTTATCATTGTAGGTATTTTAAACTCAATCTGCCTGTCTACAGAATTAAAACTTAAATGCCTTCATAACTGTAATTTCAAAACTGGTTAATAATTCATGCCTTCAGTAGAATAGAAATATATGTATCTGTAAATTGTTTTGTAGAAGCACAGAAGAATATTTTAATATGTTAATATTGCAATTATTTAACACTTGTTTGATGTAATTGAATATACTTATGAATAAAAATTGCAACAGGTTAATTTTTATTTCCCTACCTCTAGAATCCTAGTCACCAATCTTTTAAAAAATAATTACATCTGCCCTGGCCAGTGATTCATTGGATAGAGCATCATCCCGGGTTTGATTTCCAGTCAGGGCACATAGGAGAAGTGACCACCTGCTTCTCACCCCCTCCGCTCCTTCTTCTCTCCCTCTTTCACTCCAGCAGCCAGTGACTCCATTGCTTCAAGTGTGGCCTGAAGCTCTGAGGACAGCTCTGTGGAAGCGCATCAGCCGCAGGCACTAAAAATAGCTGGGTACTGCCTTACTAGGCGGTGGCTCAGTGGATAAAGCATCAGACTGCAACATGAAGGACCTAGGTTTGAAACCCCAAGGTTGCCGGCTTGAGTATAGGATCACCAGCTTGAGTGCAGGGTCACTGGCTTGAGCGTGGGACCACAAATATGACCCCATGGTCACTGGCTTGAAGCCCAAGGTCGCTGGCTTGAGCAAGGGGTCACTCGCTCTGCTGTAGCTCCCCGGTTAAGGCACATTTGAGAAAGCAATCAACGAACAACTAAGATGCCTCAAGGAAGACTTTCCTGTCTCCTTTCCTGTCTGTCCGTCTGTCCATATCTGTCCCTTTCTCTGACACTCTCTCTCTGTCAAATAAATAAATTTATTTATTAATTTATTAAAAATTAAAATAAAATAAAAATAGCTGGGTACTCTAGCATTGACCCAAGATGGGGTTGCCAGGTAGATCCCAGTGGGGGCACATGTGGGAGTCTGCCTCACTATCTCCCCTCCTCTCACCTAAAAAAAAAAAAAAAAAGCATTACATCATCTACTAGAGGTCACGGAATTGTACAATTTAAAATGGTGGATATTATATAACGTGAATTTTATCTCAATTTTAAACATGATTACTTCATTATAAGTCAGATCTTAGAAAATACGCTGAGATGCTAGAACAAATCACCCCTCCCTACTAACTGGCTTTTGAACAGCAGAAGATCCCTTTGAAGTTTCAAACTCTGCCACATAAGCCTCCTTCACTGTGGTTCTGTAAATTACAGGCTATTTTATTTTGCATTGAACTTTTCCCACAAACTCGTATTTTGGATACATGGTACTGTGAAACAAGCAGTCTTCACTGCTGATGGTAAAGCCACTGTCCTAATCTGTCATTCAGTTTAAAATCTGATAATAATGGTTACTTTACCTCAAGAGAAATCCTACAGGCAAACATGTCATGAGTTGCCCAGTTTGACTGAGAACAGATCCAAGCCACTGGTCATAAAGGGTAAACACTTAAGACATTTAACCCAGTCCAACAGTACTAAATGGAAGGGGATGGTCATCTGGATTATGAATCACCTAATTGACATGTCAGAAAATAAGCATTTTATTGACAGAAGGTGATTGTAGGAGAGTCATTTTTCATGTAAATAGCCAGATACCTTTCCTTTCTCTTTTGTATTCATACTTCTTCCATGGAGGGAATGAAAGAGTGAAGGGCAGCAGTGAGAAAAGAAGTCATTCTCCACTACAAGTTATCACTCGATATGCAATAGTTTATTTCTGGCTTCGGCTTTTGTTTCAAAATCTCTCCATAAATCTGTAATTGTTCATGGTTTCTAAACAAATGTCAACTCTTTATGAAAGATCTTAAACTTTCTCTGTACATCCTATTCATAGTACTAAGGAAGACTATACAGGGAAGGTTGGTATTACTCCCTTGACCATCTCTTTCTCAGTTTTTAGTAGGACAATGTCATTGTAAAAACATGCAGCCCACCACACACACACACTCACTCACACATTTGTTTACAATATGGGAATGAATTAACTCTAAAATAGTCTAATCTGTAAGATGCTTGATGTCAGGAGCCTTTACATTACCTTCTAACCCTACCTTACCATAATTGTTTTAAACAGCTACTTGCACATAGGAGCTACTTGATAAATATTTGTTGATTTAAATGTGTTAATTAAATGTTTGTTTATTTAATTTTAATTTGTTGATGATTTAATTCCAGAAAAGTATCAGACATCCTCATGATAGGATTAATAAATTTTAACTGAAAAAGCATAATCATTTTTATATCAAATAAAACAGTTGCACTGATTTCTTGGTTAAAATCGTATTTTATTTTAATTCCAGTATATGTAATAGGCAAACAGTATTTGTAGATATCAACTTAAACAAATTCTTTTATGTGATCAGATTTCCAAACTAACTCCCTAATTTCCAAAAGGTGGTCTCATTTTCTACTGCATATCGATACAGTTTTCACCTATAATACCTTTTCCTGGGAAAAGGATACCTTTAACCTAATTAACTTCTTTCTTAATGAGATTTTGGCTAAATAAATTATTTAATATACTTTATTTTACTTTGTAGAAATAAGAGCTCTAAACATTCTTATGTGTACACCAGTCAGAATCAAAATCTAAACTTTAGACCTTTCACATGGCAGATATCATAAAGGGGGGAAGTCACTGTGTAAAGTTAAATTAAATAAATAATCAACAAAGCAATGTATGTGTAGAAATCAGAGAAAAGTGTTATATTTGTAGGAAAAACCATACAGTTTTGAAATACTAAGATGTTGCTTAGTATATTAATTGTTATGCCAAAGTGGATTTTCTTCTTATTTATCTTATCATTTATATAAATTATTGGATTATAGATTTACCTCCTCCCTCTCCCCTTTGCCCCTACCCCAACACAGGTGAAGGTGCTCAGCGTTTCTGCTCTTTTGTACGTGTGTGTGTGTGTGTGTGTGTGTGTGTGTGTCTGTGTGTAGGGGAAAAAATATAAATACATACTGATAAGTCCTGGTCTGTTCAGAATTTGGAAATAATGGTCCCTAGGAACATTTGACATCCTCCAACTCTGCCTTTTCCTTTTAAAGGAAACAAGATTCAAAAATTACACTCCTGAAACAGTTCTTCATTAAGAAATAAACCAACCCTAGCCTGACCAGGATGCGCAATGGATAGAGCATCGGACTGGGACGTGAAGGACCCGGGTTCGAGACCCCGAGGTTGCCAGCTTGAGTGCAGGCTCATCGGGTTTGAGCAAAGTTCACCAGCTTGAGCCCAAGGTTGCTGGCTCAAGCAAGCGGTTACTCGGTCTGTTGTAGCCCCCTGATCAAGGCACATATGAAAAATCAATCAGTGGACAACTAAGGAACCACAACAAAGAATTGATGTTTCTCATCTCTCTCCCTTCCTGTCTGTCTGTCTCTATCTGTACCTTTCTCTGACTCTCTCTGTCTCTGCCACACACACACAAAATATAAGCTAATCCTTAGCCTCTCAAAGGAGAACACAGTGAACAACATGTTGTGAAACACAAAAATAAACCCACAAATAAATAAAAGCAGAAAACAATCTGAGAATCATGAACAATTAATGCTGAGCAATTTTTAGGTCCCATGATTGATTAGATTAAGAGGATTGAAAATGTCTTAATGTCACAGGTATTAGTTATAAAATTTAAGAATGACTTCCTTAGTCTGGGAATAACTCAGTAGAAGAGTGGAGCTTACCTGAAAACAGTGGGATGAAAGACCCATTTTTCTAAATTATCTTCTTTTATAAAAGTATTTTTATGATGGCAATGACAGCTCAGCTCTCCCAACTAAAGCTTTAATCATCTCTTAGAAGGAACATCTTAAGTTCCTTTGTCTCCTCGGTGCACAGTTTACTTTATACAAATAGTATACGCTCAATAAATACTATTTGGTATTAATGACTTGGAGAGTGGAGGGACTTGGGAGGTCTCTCTGACTTGGAAATAAGGGAAGCATATTACCTGAGACAGGAGTAAAGAAGTTACTTGTCTCAATAGCAATAATACCCCAGAACCTTCAAAGGTAGTACTATCAGGAAAATCTCCTGGAAGTGTGGAACAGCTGGGCCACATCATGCCAACTCTGTTCTGGGATTCATCTTTACTCTGGGGCAGAATTTCTCAATCTTGGCATTACATTCAATTTAAACTGCATCACTCTTTGCAGTAGGGACCTCCTGTGCATTGCAGAATGTTTGCAGTATACCTGGTCTAACCACTAGATGCCTGTAGCATCCCACCCCTGGGATGACATAGATGCCAAGTGTCTCCTGGAAGGAAAAATTGCTTCCAGATGGAATCATTACTTCAGTGTTTCTCCTTGATTTTTTCAGGGCTTGGGAGAAAATGCTTCACTTCTTTAAAATTGGCCAAGTGTTCCCCAAATACCTTGCTTCTGGGATAACACAAAGAAATATTAATTCAGAGAGAAACATAATCTAAATAATCTGATTGACAAAATGCAGCTGACCAAAACACAGAGAAATGAAATTTTGAGATTTTTTTCTACTTCCTGGTTTTTTCCCCTTGACAAATGACACCTTTGACCTTTGTTAAGAAAAATCTTCCCAGGACTTGGAATACTTGAAGACTAGACCAAGTGTTTTTTTCCAGCCTACATTCTCAGGATCTTCTGTCTCAACTTATTTTACTTGTCTGAGGATATTCTTCTTCCTCTAGGTAATTGAGACAGGATTGATCTCATCACAATAACCATATCTGAATATAAGAAAATAACAATGGTACTCCTTCATTAAGATGAACACACTATAGCTACAAAAGAATTGTTTCCCATTTTCAAGGCCATACGATACACATATTTTAATCTAATCATCATAAAAGTTACATATGCACTCACATTATTTTTTTAAGCACATCCGCTACCTCCTTATAATCCCTGAGAATCATTATGGAAGACATTGTGAGAAGGAAATGGGAGAAATTGGTTTGGGAGATGCTCAGTTGGCTGTTGCCTCCACAACGTGTCTGCATTGGCATGCAGTGATGGACCTGTTAGATGATAGGAGACTGACATTTCTGCTGTAAGGGATTTCATTTGTTTTTCATCACAGTGACACACAATTTCCTGCCTTCTCTGCCCATGGGGTATTTTCCAGAAAAATAAAACATTAGTTTCAACTCAGCTTATCTGTCCTAAATTAGCCTCATAAATTCTCTGTGTTCTCCAAGACCAGGAGAAAAAGAGTAAGGGAACAAACCCTAAAATTAAGTAGAACCAACAAATGCAGTGTTTCCTGGAGAAATTTTCTGTAAAATAACAGATTGAACTGAGTATAATCCTCTACACAAAAACCAATGAATAGGACCAATTATAACAGGTCCTATTGAGAATGAATTCATGGGAAGTTCAGGAACCATGCTAAAGTTCCCAACCATTGGTAAATACATTTATACTCAAAGAGGTTCATATTCCAAATAATAAATAATCAGAATAGAAAATCTGTTTGTTCTTGCAACACTGGGACAGCTTTTGCTTCACCATCCCGTAATGTTGGGTCCTCACACAGCCACTCATATGCCTTTTGGTGGTGCATTAGACCTCTTCAGGTCTTAGTTCCCTAATCTGAAAGATTGGATTTAGATATTTTAGTTCCAGGAGCTTATGTATGTATTTCAGATTGGAAGTTATTATAAGTGTTTTTTAATAGGAATTTGTGAGATGAGGATGTTGTCATAAAACCTTCTTTCCAAAATATTCCCTGGTTCAAAATTTCTTACCTTTTATTAGATATCACATTCATTTATTTGACACTGTGCTGTCTTAGCTGTCCTTCTCAACACTGATGTTTTATTTCACCAAATCTTACTCCCTTCATCTTTGCCTTTCTAAAAACTACTCACTCCACAAGTCTTTTTATTATTATTGTTTTATTTAGAAAACAAAAATTGACAGGTTGACATTGATCAATAAGAGTACACAGGTTTCAGGTAAATGTTTCTATAGCATTTGATCAGTTGATTACATTGTATACTCATTACCTAAACTCACATCTTTTTCTGTCACCATATATTTGTTCCTCTTTATTCCCTTCCCTGCCACAACCTCCCCCATAGACCCACCCTTGGTAACCACTTCATTTTTATTTATGTCCATGAGTCTGTTTTATATCCCACCTATGTGTGAAATCATAGTTTTAGTTTTTTTGATTTACTAATTTTACTCAGTATAATGTTCTCAAGCTCCATCCATGTTGTCACAAATGGCAATAGGTCATCATTTCTTATAGCTGAGTAGTATTTCATTGTATATGTGTACCACATCTTCTTTATCCAATCCTTTATCGAAGGACACTATGGTTGTTTTCATGTCTTGGCCACTGTGAATAATGCTGCAATAGACATGGGGGTACGTGTATCTTTATGTACCAATGTTTTTGAGTTTTGGGGGTAGATACCCTGTAGGGGGATTGCTAGATCATATGGTAGTTCTATTCCTAGTTTTTTAAGGAAACACCATATTTTTTTTCCATAATAGTTGTATTAATTTATATTCCCATCAGCCGTAAATGAGGGTTCTTTTTTCTCCACAGCTTCTCCAATTCTTGTTATTATCTGTCTTGTTGATAATAGCCAATCTAACATGTGTGGGGTGGTATCTCATTATAGTTTTGATTTGCATTTCTCTAATAGCTAATGAAGATGAGCATCTTTTCATATATCTGTTGCCCATTTGTATGTCATCTTGGGAGAAGTATTTGTTCAGATCCTCCCCCTATTTTTTAATTGAATTATTTGCTTATTTGTTGCTGTCATTCCATAAGTCTTAGCTCAAGCAATAACCCCTCCAGACAATATTTTATTCCCCTAAGCTGAATGAGGCTTCCTTTCCCTCCATAAACCTATCATTTCACTTAACACAATATATTAAAATGATCTGTTTCAAGAGGATGTTTAAATGTAGAAACCATATCCCTTTTATCTTTGTATACCCACTTCATAACCTAGTAACTAGTAAATAATAGGTAATTGAAAAAATATATACATTTGGTGACTCTTGCTTAATAAATCTGTGAGTATAACAGCTTGCCCTCCAGAAATAAGAACTCTAACCAATGTGTTACTCTAAAAATATATGATTTTATGTATTTGATATTTTGTTCTAAACTAAGTGAGTGGAACGAGGGGAAATTGGGGAAGTGGGTAGTTATTCAACTTTTAGAAGAAAACTTTAAATATAAGTTGTATAGCTAACGTGAAAAACAAAGTCCTTAAAAGAGCATCAGGGCCTGCGTGGTATGCCTCAATCCCTACCCTGTACCTCTGTGACCTCATCCACTTCTTATTCTCTCTTTTCCTCCCCTACTTGAATCTGGCCAGAGATACAGTTGTACCCCTATCTCAAAGCATTTACATTTAGCATTCTCTTGGCCTAAATTCCCACTCTCCAATTAAACACATGCCTCTATTTAGGTCTTTGCTCATAAGTCTACTCAGTAGTGAGGTCTTTCCTGACCAATGTCATCGGATATCCTACTCCTCTCTCTATTTCCCTTCTCCATCTTATTTTCTCTAGAGTTTATCACAATCCAGCATACTATATATTTTACTTATTTACCTTGCTTACTGTTTGTCTCAAGTAAATATATATATATAATATGATATATATATATGTGTATATATATTTAAGCTCTAAACATATTATCTGTTTTGTATAGCACAGTTTGACCATGCTTAGAATAATACCTGGAATATAATAGGTACTAAGAAAATATTTGCTAAGTGATAAATACAACAGTCCCCAATTATTAGCAATTTTGCTTTCTATAGTTTAAGTTATCCACATTCAACATCAACCCAAAAATATTAAATGAAAAATTTTTCAAATAAATAGTTCATAACTTTAAAATTTTATGCTGTTTTGAGTAGCATAATAAAATCTCCTACTACCTTGCTCAATCCTGCTCAGGACATGAATCATCCTTTTGTCCAGTATACTTACACAGTACATATTTTGAGAGATCACATCTGAATAACTTTTATCACAGTATATTTTATTATTGTTCTACTTTATTGTTAGTTATTGTTGTTAATATCTTACTCTGTGTAGTTTATAAATTTATGATAAACTAAATTGTTAGTTATTGTTGTTAATATCTTACTCTGTGTAGTTTATAAACTTTATGATAGGGATGTGTATATAGGGTCCTATCTGTGGTTTTAAGCATCCACTGGAAGTCTTGAAACATATTTCCCATGGAGAAAGGGCAACTATTCTAAGTAAATAGCCAGACAAATACAAAATCAATACACATGGCCAGGCACAAATTATCTAGATATCCTAGTAGTTTATAAATATAGACAAAAATTAAACTCAGCACTTGCATATCAAACTGCCCATCTAACATCTCTGCCTGAGCATCGAAAGCTTAGGAATTATAAAACCAATTATGTGATCTCTTCCAAAAACAAAAACTTGTTCCTTCCCAAGTCTTCTCCAGGTCAGTACAAGAATACTTCGGAGATATTATGGGTTCAGTCCCAGACCCATAATATATCTACAATAAAGCAGATATTGCAATAAAGTAAATATTGTAATAAAATGAGTCACAATACATTCTTGGTTTTTCAGTGCATATAAAAATTATGTCTACATTATAGACTGTAGTCGACTAAGTGTACAAATAGCATTATGTCTAGGAAACAATGTTGCATCTTAATTAAAAATAATTCATTAGTAAAAAATGCTAACCATCATTTGAGTCTTCAGTGAGTCATTATCTTTTTGATGGTGGAGAGGTTTGCTTTGATGTTGAAAGCAGTTCATATATCAAGGTGGTAGTTGCTAAAGGTGGGAGTAGCTGTGGCAATTTCTTAAAATATGACAATGGTGAAGTTTGCTCTATCAATTTACTCTTTCACAAACAACTTCTCTGTAACATGTGATGCTGTTTGATAGCTTTTTACCCATAGTAGAACTTTTTTCAAAATAAAAGTCAATACTCTCAAACCCTGCTGCTGCTATCAGCTAAATTTACATAATATTCTAAATCATTTTTTGCCATTTCAACAATCTTTACATCATTACCAGAAGTCGAGTTTATCTCAAGAAACCATTTTCTTTGTTCACGTATAAAAGCAACTCTTCCTTTATTAAATTTATCATGAGATTGTAGCATCTTCCGGCTCCATATATAATTTTAGTTTTCTTGATATTTTCACCACATCTGTAGGTACTTCCCTCACTGAAATCCTGAGTCCATAAAAGTCAGCCATGTGAGTTGAAATCAACTTTTACCAAACTCATGTTAATGTGGTATTTTAACCTCTTCCCACAAATCATGAATGTTGTTAATGATATCTAAAATAATGAGGGTTTTTTCCAGAAAGTTGTAAGTTTACTTTGTCTAGAACTATTAAAGGAATCGCTAAGTATGGCAGCTATATCCTTACAAAAATGTACTTTTTAGATAATAAGGCTTGAAAGTTGAAATTACTCCTGTATTTATGGGGAGCAGAATGAATGTTTTATTGGCAGGCATAAAAACAACATTAATCTTGCATATCTACATCAGATCTCTTGGGTGACCAGGTGCATTGTCAATGAGTGATAATATTTTTTAAAAACCTTTTTTTCTGAGCAGTAGGTCTCAACAGCAGGCTTAAAATATTCAGTAAATCATGTTGTAAACAGATGTGCTTCCATTCAGACTTTGTTGTTCACTTATAGAGCACAAGCAGAATAGATTTAAAATAATTTTTAAGGGCCCTAGAATTTTCACAATGGTAAATGAACATTGACTTCAACTTAAAGTTACCAGCTGTATTAGCTCCTAACAAAAGAGTCAGCTTGTCCTTTGAAGCTTTTTAAGGCATGTATTGGATTCTCTTCTCTAGATGTGGAAGTCTTAAATGACATCTACTTCTAATACAAGACTGTTTTATTTACATTAAAAGTCTGTTATTTACTGTAGCCACCTTCATGAATTATTTTAGCTAGATCTTCTGGATAATTTGCTGTAACTCTCAATCAGCAATTTCTGACAACTTTTTATGTTATGGAGGCAGCTTCTTTTCTTAACTTCATGAACCAAGCTCTGCTCACTTCAAACTTTTCTTCTGCAGCTTCCTTACTGCTCAGCCTCCATAGAATTGAAGAGAGTTAGGTCCTTGCTCTGGATTAGACTTTGGCTTAAGGAAATGTGGCTGGTGTGATCCTTTATCCAGACCACTAAAACTTTCTCCATATCAGCAATAAGGCTATTTCACTTTCATATCATTCGTGTATTTACTACAGTAGCCCTTTTCATTTCTTTAAAGAACTTTTTCTTTGCACTCACAACTTAACTCCCACAATAGGCCTGGCTTTTGGCCTGGTTTGACTTTTGACATGCCTTCCTCACTAGTTTAATCATTTCTAGCTTTTGATTTAAAGAGATTTGTGACTCTTCCTTTCATTTGAACACTTAGAGGTCATTGTAGGTGTCCAACTTATTCTGTCATGACACTCTGCTTTTTACTTCAAAGCACTCAACAGTTAGTAATTATACATTTATTCCTACTTATTTTCACTACTAACTAATGATTAAATCCATAAATGTTGAGAACTTGTCTATTGTAACAACTCCAAATGTCTAGCACTTAACACATGCCTGGCACATGGTATGTGCTCAATAATTATTTGTTGAACAATCAAATGGATTGATGTACTTTGATCACTGACTCTGTCTGGAAATCATCATTTTCTTTTTCTCTCATACAACTTGTTTCTCCAAATATCACTTTATACATAATTGAGGGGGCATTTTTAAAAAATATGCATACTCACATAATACCTTGTGTATTAATAAAACATGACATATTTGATCAATCAAGGTGTAATTTTAAGAAGTAAATTTATATAGCACAATCATTCTTACAACTGAACTCAACACATCTTTTTGTTTAAAATATTTTAAGACATTTTTCTTATTTTTGGTAAGAAAAAGTATCTGACCAGGTGATGGAACAGTGGATTGAGTGTCAGACTGGGACATGGAGGAACCAGGTTTGAAACCCTGAGGTTGCAGGCTTGAGCGTGGGCTCACCAGTTTGAGCATGGGATCACAGGCATGGCCCCAAGGTCACTGGTTTGAGCAAGGGGTCACTTGCTCTGTTGTAACCCCCCAGTCAAAGAACATATGAAAAAGCAATCAATAAACAAGTAAGATGCTGCAAGGAAGGATTGATACTTCTTATTTCTCTCCTTTCCTGTCTGTCTGTCCCTATCTGTCCCTCTCTCTCTCTATCTCGGTCACAAAAAAAAAATGATCACCATAATCTAACATACTATAAAAACTATATCATCACTGTTGTTTGTGGTATGAAGAGGAATAAGCAAAGCCAGAGACTAGGGCATGTATGGTGAGTATTAGCCATGCTAGAGTGAATTAGTCTGTAATCTGAGCAGAGTTGGATAACATGAATTAGCTAGCAACTTCCCTAAGAACATATCCAGAAGTTTCCAAAAAGTCAAAATCTTAATATGAACCTGAGTTTGAGAAATGGGATTGATTCAGAAACAGAGTTCTTAGCAACAATTCACAAATGCTACCAAGGGCTTCTCATATTTTAGTTTTGTGATTTCTTTTTCTCTTCATCACCTGGGGTCCTTGGCCTCAAACTATTTGTCCTATTACCTCTAAGTCTTTACCTACTTCTATAATACTTTATGCAGTTTAAATTACATCATGAAATTTATATTTTATCTTTATGTAACTACATAGACTTTATAAAATTTTGAAGGCTGAATAGTATTTCACCAAGTTGCTATACAATTTTTTTTACTGCAAGGCAACATAGCATAGAGATTAAAAACCTATACTTCACAGGTACACTAGCTGGGTTTAAACAACAGTTCTGCTATTTATTAGGGCCTTGAAAAATTACTCATCTCTTTATTATTTTTTCTCCACCTGTAAAATGGGGCAAATAATAATACCTACTTCATAGGGTTACAATGAAGTGAGGCATCAGAGATAAAATATTTAGATCAGTACTATACAAATGTAGCTATTTTTATTGTTGAATATTTAGGTTTCTGATTTTTTGTTTATATTTATACATAAAATTACAATAAACATTTATAAAACTCTTTTCTTTATTATTCACTATTCCCCTAAGAAGATCTTTGCATGTTTTATCCAAAACATTAAAACATATGCCACCCTTAGTAACTGTATATTCTTTAAACAATTGACAACTGGAAACCAGACTAGAAGCAACCTTCCACTGGACCAATATTAAGTAGCAAAGAAACGCATCCATTTTTTGCCAGGGCTTGAATTCTGAGGTTGAACTCAAAGTAAACAGGCAGGTGAAGAGGTTGGAATGATGAAAGACAATAGACCATTACCCAAGACTAATGGTGTTGTAAAGGAGATAAATGTCTTTGAAGTAGCACCCTTAAAACCGCGACCTTTAGAATGACCTTTCCTTTCAGATTATGGTATGCAGGTTGTCTTGGAGCCTGTGCAAAGTCAGCAATTAGAAAGACGGACCTGGAGGGAAATAGGTCTTAAAGGAAGCTGCTTCCCCAAAAGTATGACTCTACTTCCTCTACCAACTGCCCAATGGTTTTCAAATTCCCATTTTCAATATTGGGGCTCTATAGCTCACGTTCTCAGATGCACCTTCTCCTGGATGGAAAATGTGTTTAGTCCCACCCTGTTGTTACAGTCCATGATATGAGTGCAGGAAAAAGGCAACAGTGGAGTTTGAACAAATTATCCTTCCTTATGAGAAATAAAGTAAACAGATATTTAATAATATTAAACATAAGTAGCCTGCAATAAAATTAATATCCATAAGAATTATTCATTTTGCTAAGAGCATGGAAGAAAACAGAAATTTTCTGATTTTGCTAGAAGATACCAGAAATCATATACACCTTTGATCAGAATTAATAATTTAATAAGTAATACTATGGAGATTATTTGAAGCAGCTCACATTTGTACAGTATGTTAAAGTCTTCAAAAAGCTCTCCCTTGTGATGACAATCTTCACACTGAATTTTGAGGTATGAAAGTGGATATAAGTATTATTCTCCCAGTAATTAGAACACTTATTATTTGTAAGTTAAGCATTCCATGCCTTATTGGAGCCTGACACAAAATAAAAAATAAGCAATACAGTTTCATCTTTATTAAAATTCGATTTTTGGGTGTATTTCCCTATTCCCCATTGTCTTTTGAAGTGTTACTTTAAAACAGCATCACCCTTATAATCCAGCATTACAAGTTAGCGAATTCAGTTAAATCCTATAGAAGTTAGTATAAATACCTAAGGCATATTCTGCTTTACCTGCTAAAGCTCAGATGCTGGTGGGCACTTCTAAGAAAGTGACCATTTCATTGTTGTCTTTTTCTGTCCTCTGTGGAAGTAAAGAGTAATAGGAGATATAGCTGCTTTATATTTATTTGCTTTAATTTTTGTTAAAATATTTTATTAAAAATACCTTCATAGAATTTTATCTTAAAGACTAAAGAGAGCTTAAAATGGAGAATATCAATCCTCTGATCCACTCTTTCTTGTTCTGCTTTTCTAGTGTAATTTTCAAAAAATATCACTTAACTTTTAAAAACTATTTTTTCTGATATTTGTTTTCATTACTTTAAATAAGACAGTATAGTTCTACCTCTTGGTTTATCAAATAGATGTTTTATTTATACTGTTACAATAGATATTAAATCTTCTTACACCAGCATACTTTTACCTTCCCAATATAATATTTTTAATAAAATTACTCTTTCATTTCAATTATTGTAACAATGTAAAATGTTGTTCTCTAAACAGCCAAATAGAACAATATACTTATTCTTCTTATACAACTTTATTTTTTACTGGTGTTACCTATTACCTCCCTTTTATCTCATAATTATCTATAAACATATCTGTCTGAGATGGAAACAGAAGTCCCTATATTGGTTAGTAATATCACCCCAAATAAATTTAATAAAAATTAATAAAATGAAATAATAGGAGCTCTTTGGCTAGATGCTCACTAAACCAAAATATCAGCTGACCCACTCTGGACCTGAGAGCTTGATGACATTTCCCAAATTTGAGGGGTGTAATAATCATTGACACTGATGTCTGCTTAGTGTCTGGATGTAAAGAAGGCTTCAGGCCATGAAGTGAAAAGCAGCTGTAATGCACTGTGTGTGGCAAAAATCAGGTCCACCTTTTCTCCATCTCAGTACTCCTAGAAAACATAAAAAGAAATATCCCTGGTTTATCTCCCCCCACCTAAAAGAGCATGGAACCCAGAGGAAGAAGAAAAATTTGTGGGACCGGTCTAAAGGGTCCCCGTAAAAGGGAGGATTGGCCACCTTCTCAACATAAATTTTCACCTGGAGGATGAGAGGGGTAAGCTGAAAGACCACATCAGTAGAAACCCCAGAACAGAACAAGTAAAAAGTACCAATATAAATAAAACCAAAGTATTTAACCAAAAACATTCAAAGCCACTTGATAAATACTAAGATGTTGCAAAACTTTAAGGTCAGGAACTTGAGAGAGAAAAAGAGTATAAGGAAACTATAGGTAGGTTAGTCTAGTAACTTCCTGGTAGATGCTTTCTCCCCAATCTGTATGACAGCCCTGTGCCAGATAAATCTATCTCATGTGTTCAGTGTATAGAATTAACTATAGAAAAAACTAGAGATAATTATTGCCTCAATTCTAAAAAAAAAAAAAAAAAAAAAAAAAAGAATTATAATCTATTATTAGTATTGCTATATTATTACTACTTGATGCTATTATAAACCAAGCATCTTTCTGTCTTTTACTTATATCATTCCATATTTTTTACTACCCCCACTTTTAAAGCTAAAAAAATTAACTCTTGAGGAAGAAATGAAAGTTGTCCAAGATTGCTGAGTTAAGTATAGACTCAAGATTCAAACTCATCTAACTCAAAAAATCTGTGCCTTTAACCAACATCTGTGCCTTTAACCAACATGTATACTGCCTCCCAATTTTTTCACCTTAATCCTCCAAATGAACCCTCCTCAAAATCAGACCACCCTTATTATATGATGACATTCTAATCTTTGCTCATGCTATTCTTTCTACTTGAAATGTCATTTCCTCTTCTTTTTAAAAAAAAATTTTTTTAAATAATTTTATTTAGGAAATTAAATTTATGGACATCTCAGTTCCAATTCCTGGTCAGGGCACACAAAAGAAGCGACCATCCACTTCTCACTCCTCCTTCTCCTCTCTTACCCTCCCACAACTGGTGGCTGGATTGATTTGAGTGTAGACCCCAAGCAGTGTGGATAACTCAGTTGGTACAAGCATTAGCCTCAGGTGCTAAAAATAGTTTGGTTGATTTAAGCATCAACCTAAAACAGGGATTGCTGGGTGGATCCTGGTCAGGGGACATGCAGAATCTGTCTCACTATCTCCTCTCCACTCATTAAAAATAAATAAATAGATAATTAAATTTAATAGGTGACATTGGTCAATAAGAGTGCATAGGTTTCAAGTAAACATTTCTATAGCATTTGAACTGTTGATTGTGTTGTGTACTCCCCACCCAAAGTCAAATTATTTCCTGTCACCGTATATCTGTTCTTCTTTACTCCCCTCCCCCAAACCCCTCTTCCCGTTAACCACTTTTATCTATGTCCATGAGTCTCAGTTTTATATCCCAACTATGTGTAAAATCTATAGTTCTTAGCTTTATCTAATTTACTTATTTCACTCGTATAATGTTCTCAAGGTCCATCCATGCTGTCATAAATGGCAATATGTCCTCATTTATTATGGCTGAGTTGTATTCCATTGCCATTTCCTCTTCTGTACTGCACAAAGCTTTGCCATTACTCAAAGCTCATCTCAAGCCTCATTGGTCTTTTAAGAGTACATATAAAGCACAAAAATTGTTTCTAGAGAATGGGGTCATGTAGGTACACACACATAAGTATATTTGGAAAGTATATTTCACTGATTTTACAAAAAAGGGTTTCAATTATATACTTTTACATTAAATTACATTTTTCCATTAAAAGAGAAGTCTCTATATTGTCTTGTAGTGTTTAATGTTGAGATGCACAAAGCTTTTCTCATTTCTTTTCATCATATGTAACCTTTTTAGGGGATCTTCTCTTTATTTCTCATGATCAGAAACTTCATGAAATTTCACAATATTATACTTTAGGGGTAATTTCATACCTGGGAGCTGTCAGTCTAAATATTCATAGTTTTAATCATGGGAAGATTTAGATTCAGGGCGCAGAGTTCTTTTTAATTAATTTTTTTTTTCCTTTGGCTTTTTTTCTATTCTTTTCTTTCAGTCTTACAATTGGACCTAAGCATAATCACTTTTCCATTTGTTTTTCTTTTCATTTATTTTTCCCTGAGAGATTTCCTTTGCTTTATCTCTCATCCTAGTGATCTAAGTGGGTATTTTTGACAGTGTCTATGATTAACTTTTATCTTTGCTCCTTTTAGGTTTCTCTTTTGATGTTTTTTATTTTCATGTTGGATGCTTTTCTCCAAAGACTATGATTTAAAGAAAGAAATGTCAAAGTGAGCCAGGATCATTCTGTCAGCCAGAAAGCAAACTCTTAAGGTTACTTATGCTATGTCAGAAGGATTCAGTAGCCAAATTACTGACAAAAATGTTACAATTTCAGCTTCAATAGGATAATAACTTCAATAGACTGGAATACATTAAATATGTTAAAATCATGAGTTCATAAGAACAGTGAAGCAAAATAAAATCTAATTTGTGGTTATTAGATGATAACAAATAATATAGTTATTTATTGAAGTTTTCTAAATAATGAAACCTCTTCATTATTTAGAAAACTGCAAATAAAGAGGACAATTATGCTTTTATCACACCTTTCCTAGAGTTAACCAAACATCAAATGAGGGGAAATTTCTCTTTATAGAAACATTCTAATTAAAAGAAGACTGATAGAATTATAATTTTATATTTTGTATTCCTTAATAAACTAATGGAGGAACTTTAAAAACTACTAGCATCAGAAAGTAGAAAGACAGACAAATTGTATGTGCCTTGATGGAAGAATACAGTATCATCTGGAAATGTCTCTTTCCAAGAGAATTCAACCTAAATCTGATCGGGTCTTTAGAGCCAATTTACAGGAAATAAATAAAACAAAAGAACATGTTAAACTGTACCGCATGGATGCAACCATTAAATCATACCATTTGTACACTGTCCAGGAAAGAAACTCTGGTTTCTTCAATAGATAAATTGCAAATGAAAAGAAAAAGGTAGAAAGGGACACTATAGGTGTAAAGAGATTAAAAGACATACCAAGTAATTGCAATGAGTAAAACTAATTTCAACCTGTTTCAAACAAACTATAAAATTATGACATTTAGACAACTGAAAATTGAATACTGACTAGATATTGGAAGATAGTAAGGAATTATTGTTAAAATATTTCAGTTCTGATAATAGTATTCTAATTTTTTAAAGAGTCATTATCTTTTAAAAAAGTGTAATACAACCTAAAATATTTAAGGGTGAAATAATATAACGTCTCAGATTTGCCTTAGAATAATATAGGTAAGTAAAATTAGGTAAAGGTGTAGATGGTGAGATTGGCCATGAGTTGCTAATTGTTCACACTGAGCAGTGGTTGTATAAGGGTTTATTGTATTATTCTCTCTACTTTTATATATGTTTGAAATTTTCTAGAGAAAGAGATGTTTAAATAAGCTATTTGGAAAATTTGTGCATAATCAAGATTTATAGGTTGGTAGCCTCCACTCTTGGGAAATGTGTGAGCAGACCAGCTATTTGTTAAGAAACTCCTTATTGTCAGTATGTGAAGGTATTTTCTCGGGAGCAGTTTCTCCAAAGGCCCGTTTCTCCGGTGTCCTGTCTGAAAAGTAGATCCCTGGCTATTTCTTTTTTTTTTTTAATTATAATTTCATTTTTTTAATGGGGCGACATCAATAAATCAGGTTACATATATTCAAAGATCAACAAGTCCAGGTTATCTTGTCTTTCAATTATGTTGCAAACCCATCACCCAAAGTCAGATTGTCCTCTGTCACCTTCTATCTAGTTTTCTTTGTGCCCCTCCCCCTCCCCCTTTCCCTCTCCCTTTCCCCCCTCCCCCCGTAACCACCACACTCTTATCAATGTCTCTTAGTTTCACTTTTATGTCCCACCTACGTATGGAATAATGCAGTTCCTGGTTTTTTCTGTTTTTAGAAGGGAAAGGAAGGAAGCATCCTAAGGTTTCCAGATTTCATTACGGAGAATTTTACTTAATCTTCTGCTTCAATTCAACATCCTCCCTAACCTCCCTGTCTCTGGAATCCCTGAATAATTCTAAAGAATAAATTTTCAGTTATTTTTTGGAATAAAATTTGTTAACACATTAGGGAGGGGATTTGGGGGTTCAGTTGTTCCCTCTACAGAATTTAAATTCAATATCTCCTGTTTTCAGTTCCACAGCTCGTGCTCGCCCTTAGAGTTTCCTGACATTTGTATATTCTTAGGTATTATAGGAGCAGGTTTACAGGGCACAGTTGATTTGCCTGCCATCAATATTTCTCCTGGTTCCTCGTCAGCATCTCTCTTCATAGGTAATTTAGGCTGTAACCTCCTCTATCCTACTATTCCAGGAACAACTCTTTGTTCCGTTTTCAGTCTCCCAAGAATTTGTTTAAATTTCTCATCTTTTTAACTTTTATTCTTCCTTTTTGGTGTTTCTGGAGGTTGAGGGAGAGGAGTAAAACACATAAAGTCAATGCATCAACCTAACTGAAAGACTAGTTAAGACTGTTTTAAAATAAAAACTGCTTTGATTCCCCAGTCAGGGAACATACAGGAGCAGCAGGGCACATACAGGAGCAGCTCAGTGTTCCTGTCTCTCTCTCTCTCTCTCTCTCTCTCTCTCTCTCTCTCTCTCTCTCTCTCCCTGCCTCTATAATAAATAAATAAATAATAAATAAATAAATAAATAAATGCTGCTTCATGGGAAAGGCTATATCTGTTTATCTTATGTACCATCACACCTAACACAGTACCATGTGCAGGAATAATTTTGAATATTGTTTACAATTTTCACATTCTTTTTTTAAAGATTGTGATGTGTGGCAGGAGGTCAAAGGCACAAGAGCAGATGAATACCCTTCTGCTCTACAAAGAAAACAGGAAAATGTCCAGAACTCTGAAACTGATCAGTAATAGATGTGCCATCATTCTTTTCAAAGCTACATTTGAAATATTTTTGGCTTTAACTTTCCTTCCCTTATACCAATCATCTTAGTTGTTAAGTTTGTTTAGAAAGTAATTTTTAAAAGATTAACTGATAACCCCAAGCCAGTTTGAGACAGGGTAAGTCTGCTGATGTAGGACTCTTAAAATGTCCATTAGTACACTTCTCTTGTCACTTATCACCCAGGGGGTCAAGCCTTTGGTATGAAAGTTGTTTATAAACTGGTAGCTTTATTTTTTAAACAGAAAGGAAGGACTGAGGTGCAGCTGGCCAGATTGTACACTTAAAGTTTTTAGAGATCTTTATACATTATGAACCAGTCCTGGTTTTGTGAATATTGTGTAACTTAACCATTAACCACTAACCTTCTGTTGGAACTTGATGCAAAAAGTCTCAATCTCTTTCTAAAACTATGAGGTATTGTTGGCAAGGCAATTTTTTTCTATATAATTCTTCAACAAAAGGAGATAACTTTTATTTAGATGACACAATTTTATAAAACTTGTGATTAACTATTTTACAATTATATTGGTATTATAGAAATCTTCAGTAATACTTTTTATGATTTTGAGATATAGTTATAGAGACTGAATTGACCTAATTCAACCAGCCTACAAAAATATAGCACTTTCTTTCAAATAACAACTTCCCTCATGACTATAGTAGATATTTGTTATCTGTGGACCCAATTCATTAATTTATATCTCAAAGATTTTTATTCATGCCATCTCCTTTTCCCTACCCAGATATACATCTTAGAAGCTGACCAACTTCTAAGATGGTGACCTTCTACTCCACCAACTCCAACTTTAATTGGCTTAAACAATCTGTATATTCTATTCCCCTGGCCATCATTATTGGCTCAGGGGAGGGTGTGAAGCATATGTGACATTTGGCAACCAATGGGAGTGAATCTGAGGAAACTGGCTTTGGAATATTGAATCCGTGAAGTGCTACAATCCTTTATGACACCATAAGGTAGGTCAACCTGAGAATTGTGCCAATAAATGACGGGGAGCAGAAACTGTGAAATCACAGAGAAAGAGGGCTGGGCCATGAATGTTAATCTACTTTTGAAACCTAACCTAATTAGAACATCTTCTGATTAAAAAAATAACCCCTTTATTGTTTAAGCCAGGATGGGGTAGGTTTTCTGTCACATACAACAAAAAGTGAATGCATATAAAAATCTCCTGGGAGTCTTTGCTTGGGGAAGCACCATTCAATTTGAAGTTAATTTCTTTTTTGTGTGTAGCAAATATGAGGAAATGTACACTGAAGTTCAGAAATGGACATAGAGAGGTTAACCAATAGCTCAATGTTGTAGAGTGTGTTAACTTAAAAATTAAAAGACCTTACAAAGCAAGAAAAAATAAGTGTTTGTTTGAGATCAATAAGAATAGCTATTCAGGACAAAAAAAAATCAGACAGAATGTAGCAATCTTGAGGGGTAAAAAATGAAGCTGGAGATATCACACTAACTGACTCTAAATTATAATTATATAATAGAGCCACAATAATCAAAACAGCATGGTTTTGGCAGAAAAACAGACATACAGACCAATGAACAGAATCAAGAGCCCAGAAGTAAAAGAACATGTATATGAAGAAGCCAAAAATATACAATTAAAAAAAGAAAGCCTCTTTAATAAATGGTGCTGAAAAAAATTGGAAAGCCACATGCAAATGAATGAAACTTGACTACAGTTTGTCCACTGCACAAAAATTAATCCAAATGAAGAGTGACGTCACGGAAATGGCGCCGTGAGAAGCGCGTCCGACAGCTCTCCCCTAAATCACAACAAATTTATCAACTAGAAACAGAAAAATTTATCCTCGGAGCATTCTGGAGTTCCACACAAACTGAAAGCAAAAGGACTGTTATCACTTGAATCTGAGAGACGAGGGTGTGGAGGAAGCTACCGCAGCGACGCTCATTCAAGCCGCCAGGGAGTGCGCCCGCGGTGAGTCAGCCCATATACTTGGGAACCGCAAGCCGCCGCGAGCGGCCGACCGCGAGCCGCTGCGAGCCCGCGAGCTGCCGTGAACCCCCGCGAACCGCCCCCGCGAGCTGCCGCGAGCCCCCGCGAACCGCCAACGCGAGCGGCGCGTCCCCGGTCCGGTTGAGCACTGCTGATGTTCCCAGCGGCCCGCACACTGCGAGTGGGGGTCGCCGGCCACCGGTGCCCTGAGCGCCCCATTCGCGCGCGTGCCTTGGGCATTCCACGCGCCCAGGGCGCCCTGCTGGCCCGCACACCCAGGGGGCTCCATTGTCCTGTGCCTGGTGCGGTCCAGCCGCCAGCGGCGGGGCGATCGGGAGAGGCTTGGGAGATTCTCTCCGTGGGCGGGGCACCTCACCCAGCCATTCAAGCTAACAATCAAGCGTTGGGGGAGGGGCGCGCGCAGGCAGCCTAAAATACCTTCAGAAACACAGCTGCGACCCAATCACTGAAATTAGCTTAACCCATAAAATGTGCGCACCCTCGGTTCTAATTGATAAGATCTCTCTCAGTTCAGCGATCCAAGACAAGAGGCGTGATATTTTTTAGTGCCTCTAGCTAAAGGGGCGGGGGCAACTTCTGATTGATAGAGCCTCCATATTCAGGGATAAACGCTAACAAGAAGGACTTGGCAGATAATAAGGTCTATACTACACTAGTCGTAAGCAGAGACTAGTGCCTCTTCTTCCCTGCAAAAACAGGCTACAAAGTGTGGAAAGCCTGGGTTGAGAGGTCCAACTAAATGATAGGCGCTGAACTCACCTTGACAACAATTGACTCCCACCCCTGCCTGATTACACTGGAGGCCCTGACTCTCAGAGCCTTTCCCAAAGCCTTGCACTGAGTGGGGATAGAGTGGGGATTTCCCAGCTCTTTGAGCCTCTTACTCCCCAGGCAGAAGCAGTTGCAGCCTTATAGCTGGATCACCAGGCTGCTAATTCAGAAAGGGGGGACTAGGAGAGAGAACCCAGGAAAGCAAACTCTCTCATCGTTGGACCCTGCAAACGCCAACAAGCCTTTACTTCCAGCAAGACTAAAGCCAATTATATGACATTGCCATAGAATGCCATCAACTGCAAATCCCTACCTAAGAGTGACACAGGGGCAGAGCCTGGGGTACAGAGTCACCGACTAGGAAGAGGGAGAGAAAAGAAAAAGGAAGAAGTTAACCTCTCAAAATCAAGAAAAACCCACAGACTTTACAACTTGATCGACTAATTTTTTTTTTTGTTGTTGTTGTTGTTGCTTGTTTCTTCTATCTTTTTGCCTTTATTTCCTCCACCTCGGTCCTTCTATTCTCTGCCCATCTTATGCTTCCCCTTTCTTGAACTACACTACCCATGAGTGTTGCATTTTATTTTTCTTCTTCATCCTCACCCTCCTTTAAGATTATACTCCAAAACACTTAACTCTCACTCTCTCCTCTTTTGTTTTTTTTTTTGTCTTGCTTTATTTTGTTTTTTTCTCCTCCTATTTTATTTCTTCCTTCGTTTTTCTCTTTTTCTTATTTTTTCCTTTCTATTCGTTTTTTCTTTTCTCATTTTACTTTCCTCCCATATAATCCTCAATCACGAACAAATTAGTTAATTTGGCACTCAAGGCTTTTTTTTGGTTTTATTTCTCTTTTTTGCTTTTGTTTTTCTTTTTTTTTTTCTCTTGTTTGTTTATTTTTGTGGCATTTTGGGTCCTCCCAACCCAAGGTCTCCATTGTATTTAGTCTTCGCTCCACTTAATACAACAGATTTTTACTTATTATTTTTATTTTTTCTTCTTTATTATTCTTTTTTGGTCCTTTTTTCTGATTCCCTCTTATCCCTCTCATTATATCTCTTAGTTGACCATCACTTACAAGCAAATCATCTTATGCTTGTCTAAGATTTTCTTCCTTTTTTTTTTTTTTTTTTTTTTTTTTTTGCATTTAGTAGGTCCCTACTCCCTTTTTTTGCCCCTTGAACTCTTCACCCCAAATCAGGCCCTCCATTATAGGCACGATATTTCCCTGAGGAGGGGAGAGGAGGGAAAGAGAAGAGAGAAAAAAGGGGGAAATAATAAATTATTACTGTTTTTTTTGTGGGGTGTTTTACCCTTTTTTTTTTTCTTTTTACTCTTTATTAATTCTAATTAGTGCTATCAATAAGACCACCCTCAGATGCCGATAAGAAAGAGGAAATCGAATATTATGGATACAAAAGAAAGAGAGGTAACACAAATAGATGTGGAAAAATCTATGGAGAAAAGACTTAACATATTGGAAGCCTTGGAGCTAAATGACAGAGAATTTAAAATAGAAATCTTAAAAATACTCAGAGATATACAAGAAAACACAGAAAGGCAATATAGGGAGATCAGAAAACAACTCAATGAACACAAAGAATATATTACCAAGGAAATTGAAACTATAAAAACAAATCAAACAGAAATGAAAAACTCAATTCACGAGCTGAAAAACGAGGTAACAAGTTTAGCTAACAGAACAGCCCAGATTGAAGATAGGATTAGTGAAATAGAAGACAAACAACTTGAGGCACAACAGAGAGAAGAAGAAAGAGACTCAAGAATAATAAAAAATGAGAAAGCCCTACAGGAATTGTCTGACTCCATCAGAAAGAATAACATAAGAATAATAGGTATATCAGAGGGAGAAGAGAAAGAAAATGGAATGGAGAATATACTCAAACAAATAATAGACGAGAACTTCCCAAGCCTGTGGAAGGAACTAAAGCCTCAAATTCAAGAAGCAAACAGAACACCAAGTTTTCTTAACCCCAACAAACCCACTCCAAGGCACATCATAATAAAGATGACACAAACCAATGACAAAGAAAAAATTCTCAAGGCAGCCAGGGAAAAGAAGAGTACAACATATAAAGGAAGGCCTATTAGATTATCATCAGATTTCTCAGCAGAAACTCTACAAGCTAGAAGAGAGTGGACCCCAATATTTAAAGCCCTGAAAGAGAGGAACTTTCAGCCAAGAATACTATACCCATCAAAGCTATCCTTCAAGTATGAAGGAGATATAAAAACATTCACAAATACAGAAAAGATGAGAGAATTTATCAACAGAAAGCCCCCACTCCAGGAAATACTAAGGGGGGTTTTCCAACCAGATTCAAAGAACAAAAGAAAACAACACCACAAGTAACAGCTCCACCAAGAACACAATAAAACCAAACTTAAACTGTGACAACAAAGGAAAAAAAGGGGGGAGAGGATGGAGATAAACAGTAGCAAAGGATGATGAAGTGCAGAAATACTTATAAGATAGGGTACTACAATGAATATGGTAGGTACCCTTTTCATTACTTAATGGTAACCACCCTTAAAAAAACCACCACAAAAACACTTGACTTAAAAAAGGTAGCAACAGAGGAAAGAAGTATGGAACACAAACAAACAAAAACAAATGATAGAAAAACAAAAGAGAAGAATCAAACTAGATACAAAACTAACAGAAAGCAATTTATAAAATGGCAGTAGGGAACCCACAAGTGTCAATAATTACGCTAAATGTAAATGGATTAAACTTGCCAATAAAAAGACACAGAGTAGCAGAATGGATTAAAAAAGAAAATCCAACTATATGCTGCCTACAAGAAACACATCTAAGCAACATGGATAAAAACAAATTCAAAGTGAAAGGCTGGAAAACAATACTCCAAGCAAACAACACCCAAAAAAAAGCAGGTGTAGCAATACTCATATCTAATAATGCTGACTACAAGACAGAAAAAGTACTCAGAGACAAAAATGGTCATTTCATAATGATTAAGGGGAAGTTGAATCAAGAAGACATAACAATCCTTAATATATATGCACCAAACCAAGGAGCACCAAAATATATAAGACAGCTACTTATTGACCTTAAAACAAAAACTAACAAAAATACAATCATACTTGGAGACCTCAATACACCGCTGACGGCTCTAGATCGGTCATCCAAACAGAGAATCAATAAAGATATAGTGGCGTTAAACGAAATACTAGAACACCTGGATATGATAGACATCTACAGGACACTTCATCCCAAAGCGACAGAGTATACATTTTTCTCTAGTGTACATGGAACATTCTCAAGAATTGACCATATGTTGGGCCACAAAGACAATATCAGCAAATTTAGAAAAATTGAAATTGTACCAAGCATATTTTCTGATCATAAAGCCTTGAAACTAGAATTCAACTGCAAAAAAGAGGGGGAAAAACCCACAAAAATGTGGAAACTAAACAACATACTTCTAAAAAATGAATGGGTCAAAGAAGAAATAAGCGCAGAAATCAAAAGATATATACAGACAAATGAAAATGAAAATACGACATATCAGAATCTCTGGGATGCAGCAAAAGCAGTAATAAGAGGAAAGTTCATATCACTTCAGGCCTATATGAACAAACAAGAGAGAGCCGAAGTAAACCACTTAACTTCACACCTTAAGGAACTAGAAAAAGAAGAACAAAGACAACCCAAAACCAGCCGAAGAAAGGAGATAATAAAAATCAGAGCAGAAATAAATGAAATAGAGAACAGAAAAACTATAGAAAAAATCAATAAAACAAGGAGCTGGTTCTTTGAAAAGATCAACAAAATTGACAAACCCTTGGCAAGACTCACCAAGGAAAAAAGACACAGGACTCAAATAAATAAAATCCAAAATGAAAGAGGAGAGATCACCACAGACATCATAGAAATACAAAGAATTATTGTAGAATACTATGAAAAATTATATGCCACCAAATACAACAACCTAGAAGAAATGGATAAATTCCTAGAACAATACAACCTTCCTAGACTGAGTCATGAAGAAGCAGAAAGCCTAAACAGACCAATCAGCAGGGAGGAAATAGAAAAAACTATTAAAAACCTCCCCAAAAATAAAAGTCCAGGCCCAGACGGTTATACTAGTGAATTCTATCAAACATTCAAAGAAGACTTGGTTCCTATTCTACTCAAAGTCTTCCAAAAAATTGAAGAAGAAGCAATACTTCCAAACACATTTTATGAGGCCAACATAACCCTCATACCAAAACCTGGCAAGGATGGCACAAAGAAAGAAAACTACAGACCAATATCTCTAATGAATACACATGCTAAAATACTAAACAAAATACTGGCAAACCGAATACAACAACATATTAAAAAAATAATACATCATGATCAAGTGGGATTCATCCCAGAATCTCAAGGATGGTTCAACATACGCAAAACGGTTAACGTAATACACCATATCAACAAAACAAAGAACAAAAACCACATGATCTTATCAATAGATGCAGAAAAGGCTTTTGATAAAATACAACACAATTTTATGTTTAAGACTGTCAACAAAATGGGTATAGAAGGAAAATATCTCAACATGATAAAGGCCATATATGATAAACCATCAGCCAACATCCTATTAAACGGCATAAAACTGAGGACTTTCTACCTTAAATCAGGAACAAGACAGGGTTGTCCACTCTCTCCACTCTTATTCAACGTGGTGCTAGAAGTTCTGGTCAGAGCAATCAGACAAGACAAAGAAATAAGAGGCATCCATATCGGAAAAGAAGAAGTAAAGCTATCACTTTTTGCTGATGATATGATCCTATACATCGAAAACCGGAAGGACTCCACAAAAAGATTATTAGAAACAATAAACCAATACAGTAAGGTCGCAGGATACAAAATTAACATACAAAAGTCCATAGCCTTTCTATATGCCAACAATGAAATATTAGAAAACGAACTCAAAAAAATTATCCCCTTCACGATTGCAACAAAAAAAAATAAAATACCTAGGAATAAACATAACAAAGAACGTAAAGGACCTATATAATGAAAATTACAAAGCATTGTTAAGGGAAATCGAAAAAGATACAATGAGATGAAAAATATTCCTTTTTCTTGGATAGGAAGAATAAATATAATCAAAATGGCCATATTACCCAAAGCAATATACAAATTTAATGCAATTCCCATCAAAATCCCTATGAGATTTTTTAAAGAAATGGAACAAAAAATCATCAGATTTATATGGAACTATAAAAAACCCCGAATAGCCAAAACAATCCTAAGGAAAAAGAATGAAGCTGGGGGCATTACAATACCTGACTTTAAACTATATTATAGGGCCACGATAATCAAAACAGCATGGTATTGGCAAAAAAATAGACACTCAGACCAATGGAACAGAATAGAAAGCCCAGAAATAAAACCACATATATATGGTCAAATAATCTTTGATAAAGGGGCCAACAACACACAATGGAGAAAAGAAAGCCTCTTCAACAAATGGTGTTGGGAAAACTGGAAAGCCACATGCAAAAGAATGAAACTCGACTACAGCCTTTCCCCGTGTACTAAAATTAATTCAAAATGGATCAAAGACCTAAATATAAGACCTGAAACAATAAAGTACATAGAAGAAGACATAGGTACTAAAATCATGGACCTGGGTTTTAAAGAACATTTTATGAACTTGACTCCAATGGCAAGGGAAGTGAAGGCAAAGATAAATGAATGGGACTACATCAGAATTAAAAGTTTTTGCTCAGCAAGAGAAACTGATATCAAAATAAACAGACAGCCAACTATATGGGAACTGATATTTTCAAACGACAGCTCAGATAAGGGCCTAATATCCAAAATTTACAAAGAACTCATAAAACTCAACAACAAACAAACAAGCAATCCAATAAAAAAATGGGAAGAGGACATGAACAGACACTTCTCCCAGGAAGAGATACAAATGGCCAACAGATATATGAAAAGATGCTCAGCTTCATTAGTTATTAGAGAAATGCAAATCAAAACTACAATGAGATACCACCTCACCCCTGTTAGATTAGCTATTATCAACAAGACGGGTAATAGCAAATGTTGGAGAGGCTGTGGAGAAAAAGGAACCCTCATTCACTGTTGGTGGGACTGTAAAGTAGTACAACCATTATGGAGGAAAGTATGGTGGTTCCTCAAAAAACTGCAAATAGAACTACCTTATGACCCAGCAATCCCTCTACTGGGTATATACCCCAAAACCTCAGAAACATTGATACGTGAAGACACATGTAGCCCCATGTTCATTGCAGCACTGTTCACAGTGGCCAAGACATGGAAACAACCAAAAAGCCCTTCAATAGAAGACTGGATAAAGAAGATGTGGCACATATACACTATGGAATACTACTCAGCCATAAGAAATGATGACATCAGATCATTTACAGCAAAATGGTGGGATCTTGATAACATTATAAGGAGTGAAATAAGCAAATCAGAAAAAAACAAGAACTACATGATTACATACATTGGTGGAACATAAAAATGAGACTAAGAGACATGGACAAGAGTGTGGTGGTTACCAAGGGTGGGGGGGGGGAGGGAGGACATGGGAAGGAGGGAGGGAGAGAGTTAGGGGGAGGGGGAGGGGCACAGAGAACTAGATGGAGGGTGACGGAGGACAATCTGACTTTGGGCGAGGGGTTTGCAACATAATTTGATGACAAAATAACCTAGACATGTTTTCTTTGAATATATGTACCCTGATTTATTAATGTCATCCCATTACCATTAATAAAAATTTATTAAAAAAAAATTAATCCAAATGGATCAAAAACCTAAATATAAGATCTGAAACAATAAATTACATAGAAGAAAACATAGGTATTAAACTCATGGACCTTGGCTATAGAAAACCATTTATGAAATTGACCCCAAAAGCAAGGGAAATAGAGGTAAAATAAATGAATAGGACTACATATCAAACTAAAAAGCTTTGCACAGCAAAAACAAAAACCTAAAAAAACTGACAACAAAACAAATAGGCAGCCAACTAAATGAAAGATGATACAGTATTTGCAAACAACATCCAAAATATATAAAGAACTCACAAAACTCAGCAAGAAACAAGCAAACAATCCAATTAAAAAATAGGGAGAGAATCTGACCAGACACTTCTCCCAAGAAGACATACAAAATGGCCAACAGATATATATAAAGATGCTCATCTTCACTAGCTATTGGAGAAGTACAAATAAAAACTATAATGAGATACCACCTCACACCTGTTAGATTGACTATTGTCAACAAGACAGGTAATACCAAGTGTTGGAGAGGCTGTGGAGAGAAAAGAATCCTCATTCACTGCTGGTGGGAACGCAAACTAATACAACCATTATGGGAGAAATTATGGTGGTTCTTCATAAAGTGAAAAATAGAACCACCATATGACTCAGCAATCCCTCTATTGAGTATCTAACTCAAAAACATTGGTATATAAAGACACATGAACCCCATGTTCATTGTAGCATTATTCACAGTGGTCAAGACATAAAAACAACCAAAGAATCACATTTATTTATTTATTTATTTATTTATTTATTTATTTATTTATTTATTTAGTGCTTTTCTAAAGCTGGAAACGGGGAAGCAGTCAGACTCCCGCATGCGCCCGACCGGGATCCACCTGGCATGCCCACCAGGGGGCGATGCTCTGCCCATCTGGGGCGTTGCTCTACTGCAATCAGAGCCATTCTAGCACCTGAGACAGAGGCCACAGAGCCATCTTCAGTGCCCGGGCAAACTTTGCTCCAATGGAGCCCTGGCTGCGGGAGGGGAAGAGAGAGACAGAGAGGAAGGAGAGGGGGAGGGGTGGAGAAGCAGATGGGCGCTTCTCCTGTGTGCCCTGGCCGGGAATCGAACCCGGGACTCCTGCACACCAGGCCAATGCTCTACCACTGAGCCAACTGGCCAGGGCCAAGAATCACATTTATTGATTTGAGAATATTGTACCAACCTTGAATCCTTGGAATAAATCCCACTTGATCATGGTGTATGATCTTTTTAAAGTATTTTTCATCTATGAACATCAGAGATATTAGCTTATAATTTTCTTTCTTTCCAGTGTCTATATCTGGTTTTGAAATTAAGATAATGCTGGCCTTATAAAATGGGCTTGGAAGTCTTCCCTTCTTTTGAATTTTTTGGAATCATTTGAGAGATGAGTGTCAGTTTTTTGATTGTTTGGTAAAATTTGCCTGTGAAGACATTTGATCCAGGACTTTTGTTTTCTTGGAGTTTTTTTGTTTGTTTGTTTGTTCATTTTTTTGGTTTTTGTTTGTTTTTACTGCTTCAATTTCATTAGTTGTATTCAGTCTATTCAAGTTTTCTGATTTTTCCTGATTCAGGTTTAGAAGATTGTATCTTCTAGGAATTTTTCCATTTTGCCCAGGTTGTCCAATTTTTTAGCATATAGTTGTTTATATAAAAAGTATTTTTATATAATTCTTTGTGTTTCTGTGATATTGTTTATTAATCTTTTTATTTCTGATTTTATTTATTTGAGTCTTCTTCCTTTTTTTTTCTTGATGAGCTTGGTTAAAGGTTCATCAATCTGGTTTATCTTTACAAAGAAGCAGCTCTTGGTTTGATTTATATTTTGTTTTTTGGTTTTGTTTTTTGTTTGTTTGTTTGTTTGGTCTTTGTTATTTATTTACACTCTGATCTTTATTATTTCTTTTCTTCTACTTATACTAGGCTTATTTCATTGTTCCTTTTTTAGTTCTATAGGTATAGGTTTAGGTTGTTTATTTGAGATTTTTCTTGCTCCTTGAGGTAGGCCTGTAATGCTATGAATTTTTCTCTTGGGACTGTTTTTGTTCCGTCCCAAAAAATTTTGAGTTATTGTGTGTTTATTTTATTTGTTTCAAGGTAACTTTTTATTTCTTCTTTGTTTGCATTGTTAACCCATTTATTGTTTAATAACATGCTTTTTAGCCTCTATATGTTTGAATGTTTTTAAATTTCTTTCTTTTTTTTAATTTTTTTTATTTATTCATTTTAGAAAGGAGAGAGAGAAGAGAGAGAGACAGAGAGAGAGAAGAGGGGGAGGAGCAGGAAGCATCAACTCCCATATGTGCCTTGACCAGACAAGCCCAGGGTTTTGAACTGACGACCTCAGCATTTCCAGGTCGACACTTTATCCACTGCGCCACCACAGGTCAGGCTTAAATTTCTTTTTTATTGTGTTGATTTCTAGTTTTCTACCATTGTGGTCAGAGGAGCTGCTTTCTTGAATTTGTTAAGACTTACTTTGTGTCCTAACACGTGGCCTATCTTTGAAAATGTACCATGTGCACTTGAGAAGAATGTATATTCTGATTTTGGATGAAGTGTTCTGTAAATATCAATTAAAACTATCTGATCCAGTGTGTCATTTAAAATCCTTATTGCCTTGTTGATTTTATTGTCTAGAAGATCTATCCATTGATGACAGTGAGGTGTTAAAATCTCACAGTATTGTTGTCAATTTCTCCCTTAGTATTTATCCAGGTTTTCTTTAAATATTTAAGTTCTCCCGTATTGAATACATATATGTTTACAAAGGTTATTTCCTACAGTTGAATTGATCCCTTTTGTATTATGTAGTGATCTTCTTTGTCATGGCCTTTGTTTTGAATTCTATTTTGTCATATATAAAGTATTATGTTACCCCAGCATTTTTTATTTTCACTTGCATGAAATGTCTTTTTTTATCCTTTCACTTTTTTTTTTTTTTTTGTATTTTTCTGAAGCTGGAAACGGGGAGAGACAGTCAGACAGACTCCCGCATGCGCCCGACCGGGATCCACCCGGCACGCCCACCAGGGGCGACGCTTTGCCCACCAGGGGTGACGCTCTGCCCACCACGGGGCGATGCTCTGCCCCTCTGGGGCATCGCTCTGCCATGACCAGAGCCACTCTAGCACCTGGGGCAGAGGCCAAGGAGCCATCCCCAGCGCCCAGGCCATCTCTGCTCCAATGGAGCCTTGGCTGCGGGAGGGGAAGAGAGAGACAGAGAGGAAGGAGGGGGGGTGGAGAAACAAATGGGCGCTTCTCCTATGTGCCCTGGCTGGTAATCGAACCCGGGTCCCCCGCACACCAGGCCGACGCTCTACCACTGAGTCAACCGGCCAGGGCCTATCCTTTCACTTTTATTCTGTGTGCATCTTTTGTTCTGGGATGGGTCTTTTATAGACAGCATAATATGGGTCTCATTTACTTATCTATTCAGCTCCTCTATGTCTTTTGATTAGAGCATTTAGTCCATTTACATTTAAGGTTATTATTGCTATGTTCTTAATTTTTGCCATTTTATTCTTTATACCAATGATACTTTCTCTCCGATTTCTTTTTTCCTTTCCTCTTCTTAAAGCAGGCTCTTTTTTGCAATTCTGGTTTTTTAATAAAAAGAACTAGTTTTGGTTTGTTTGTTTTTTTGTCTGGGAAGCTTATTATTTCACGTTGCTACTAAATGAGAACCTTACGAGATAGAGTAGGAGGTCCTTGTTCTTTCTCACTTTAAATATTTCTTGCCAATCACTTCTGGCCTGAAATGTCCAGCCTAATGGGGATGCCTTTGTAGGTTACTAATTGCTTTTCTCTTATGGCTTTACAGATTTTCTCTGTTCTTAATATTTGGCATTTTAATTATTATATATATTAATTATTAATATATATTTGGGTTCATCTTAATTGGAACTCTGCGCTTGCTGAACTTGTGTGAATTTTTCCTTTACCAGGTTTGAGAAGTTTTCAGCCATTATTTCTTTAAACAGATTATCTATCTCTTGCTCACTCTCTTATCCTTCTGGTACCCCTTATAATGTAGATGTTGTTATACTTGATGTTGTTCCAGAGGTCCCTTAAACATTCCTCAGTTCTCTTAATTCTCTTTTCTTCATGATGCTCTGCTTGGTTGCTTACTGTTATCTTACTAAATCGCTGATACAATTTTCTGCTTCATCTAACATGTTATTGATTCCTTCTAGTGTGTTCTTTATTTCAGATATTGTATTATTCATTTCTCAGTGGTTATTTTTTATGGTTTCTATATCCATTTTTATGATTACTATCTTTTGTTTAAGTTCTAACTGAGATCACTCATTCTTCCCCTAAGATCTTCGAGCATCCTTATAACCATTGTTTTAAACTCTGCATCTGGTATTTTGCTTGCTTCCATTTCATTTCATTGTTTTTCTGGAGATATCTCTTGCTCTTCCATTTGGGGCATATATTTTTTGTCTCCTCATTTTATCTCTGTGTATTAGGTAAATCTGCTACAGCTTCCAAAGTTGTCATGATGGCTTTATAATAAAGGTGCCTTTTTGGACTCAATAACATGTGTTCCAGGAATGTTTATTGTGGTTTCTGTGCAGCCTCCTGTTGTATTTCAATATTGAGTGCTGATGCCATTTTGTGGGTGGAGTTAACACTTCAGGCTGACTAACTATAAGAGTAAACCTCAATCATATGTATGAGACACTGTGCAGGATTTGCACTTTGGGCCAGAGGTGTTCCCAGCAGGGCCTGGTGCCTATCAGACTTATCTTTTTGGTATATCACTTGTGTGGCAAGTTGGGTATAGCTCTGGTGTGGTCTGAATCTTACCACTGGTTATGTTGGTTCTGGGTCCACTTGGGTACAGTTCTGATATAGATTGACATAATTTGCCTTGGGCTGCTACCTGTCTGGAACTACTACACTGTTTGTATTTGGGACTGCATCTACTGGGCTTGTGTGTGTGAGGGAAAGGTCAATCTGTATTTAAGAGTTAGATCTATAAAAGGACTCAGGCTATCTGAGGTCCACCTCCAGCTGTCATATACTCAACTTCCCCTTGAGGTTGCCTCTTCCTCCAGAGCCTTCCAAAGAAAGACTGTAGACTGGTCCCAGACTGGCCATGACCCACAGACCCTTCACAGGTTGAAAGCTTGGTAGAGTAGGGCAACTGGGGTCAGGAGGACAGGGCTTTGAGTCCCCTACTTAGAGATAAAGCACTCAGGCACTCAATGAGGGGAACGTGGCCCCTAATTCAGAGCCAAACTACTCAGTCTCTGCCATAGTCTTCAACTCTAGCTCCCCCAGGAGTGGCGAGCTGCAGGTCAGGTTAAGTGTATCCAGCTCTCCCCCTCTGTAAGAGCAGTTTTAGCCTGGTAGAGCCACCAGGCTCAGTAGGACAGATCAAATGAGTTTCCCATTTTCAGTGAGGTTGGCCCAGCCTACAGAAGAGAGGTAAGCACTTCATCCCCATCCCAAATGCTAGTCTTCAAGGGACTCACATTTTGAATGTCTGAGCTCTAAGCCGCTCTCCATTTCCCTCACAGAACTGAGCCCAGCAAGGAGGGGAATCTGGGACTTGGCTAGACTAATCCAAACAGTCCTGTTGGAAGTGGTGCCCACAAACATATAGGAGAGGGAAAAGATTATTCCCCTTCCTGGGGAAGAGGGGCTGAGCGCTTCAAGAATATGGTAGTTTTCCACCTCACAATGTAACCACAAACCCCAGCTTCTGCTCGTCTGGTTCCCAAAAACTTCCCCAAAGACCCACTTTGAGAGTCCTGTCTCTGCACAACACTCAGATATCCTAGTGTGGCTGAACTCAGCAGGACTGGACAGAACAAATAATTCAACAGGTGGGGTAACAAACACCTGCTGTGCACTGAGGTTGAGGAGACCGGCCCTCTTTTCAAAGCCACAGAGTTTAGTCACTGACTGGGTCTCTGCCAAAAGCCTTCTCAGAAAGAAAGGGTGCCCCAAAGACACAGCTAGATGCAGATAACAGACCTCTCAATAGCGCCAAACATGGTAGAGTGGCCCTCCCAGCAGTTAGAAAGGGGCAGTTCACTCCCCAGGTTGGTGCTGCAATAAGAGTGCCAGTCTTTGTGAAGGTGGTGTCTGGGTCTCCCAGGCAGACTGAATGGTCACTAATTTTCACCACCATCCCTGTGTGGGTTCAAGATGCCATGCTCCTGGGGAGAGAGAGTCCCACCACCATAATATACCTCTGGCTTATCAACTGCCACACTTTTGGGGACCAGCCTTTTCTGTGTCTTCACCTTTTTTACCAGTTTCTTTGTGGCTTCTTCTGCATATCCTTGGCTACAACATTTCAGTTCAGCTAGACCTCAGTTGGCTATTCAGGTTACCGCTCTATATTTCAGCTGTAAATCCAGTTTGGCGCCAGAAGCAGGTAAGTATAGCTTCTACCTACTACTCTGCAGCCATCTTGGAATTCCCATAGTCTTCAAAAATATCCATTTTCTGCTTTTATAAATAAAGACTGTTGTATACAATTTAGCTTTTTATGTATAGATGTAATGGTCCTAAATATTTATTTCCACTGTTAAAATATTGATCATAACAATTAAATTTTATCCAGCTCTTACCATGTACTAGACATTACATTAAACCCCTACATGTATTATCTTAGTTAATTCTTGAGATAAGTAATTAACATTGCTATGCCTTATTTACAGATGAGAATACTGAAGCTTAAACAGGTAAAATAAATTGTTCAGTATTATGAAAAATAATAAATAGAAGCACTGGAACTTAAAACCAGGTCTTCTTAACTCCAAAACTCAAATTGTTTATTCTATATATAGCAAAGGTATGGGAGTTTGAAATTAACTCTGGACTAAATCTAACCAAGTTCTAGGAGTCATTCATGAGTGGTACTTTCTAAATCTTGGTTGTTCACTGGTATTTTAGTCTTCGGTTTGTTTTTTGTTTGTTTGTTTTTTGGTTGGTTGGTTGGTTGGATGGTTGGTTTAACTTCAATTTTAATTTTGTTCTGTATACCATAAGATTTACTTCTTTCTTTGGAATGACTTCAATCTTAGTTATTTGAGTGTTCAAAGTAGTTGTGTCCTGTTTAATTGAGTTTGAACTGTACAAATGCAAAATATCATTGCTCTTTTTTAATGCAAACATTAGGAGCAGCTTACAAACTGAGTCCTGAGCAAGTTGAGCACTTGAAGCAGCATCAGCCAGGATCAGCTGCTGCAACCCCAAGAAAACCAAAGGTCCTACAAAAAGTAAATATACTCAAGCTAATTCCACTGTGTTGCATGGTTTTTGTGAGTCACCTGATCAGTCTATCAAATGAATAGAAGTTAGTTTCTTTAAGAATCTATGAACCATGATTAGCAGCAACATGATCTGGGAATCAACCTCTGTGTCATCCCACTAATCTGGCCTGAGAGTAAAGCTAACCACACAATGCCCCAGTAAACCCCATACTCACTCTTGGGCTATGATTCCTGGCCTTCATTAGAGAACAGCTTTCGCTGCCATGTGTCTATTGCACTTTCATTGATAAGAAAGAGGACCACCCTTCATTGAGCTTCTTTCATTTGCCAGTGCTGAACTGGCACTTTACCTATATTTTATCAAGCACCACAAAAATCCTTCAACAAAGATATTGTCCCCAGCTTGCAGATGAGGAAGCAGAGACTTAGAAAAATTAAGTGAGTTTCATTAGTTAGGTCCATGAGTGTAGATTGAGTACTTAGAACTCTTCAAGGCATTTTTCCAGGCCCTTAGCTTACAGAGATAAAATTTCACTGCTTTCAAGGTACCCAAGGTCTAGTAACAGTTACAGACACAAAAATTGAGAATTATAATATTACAGAAAGTCAAATGAAAGACCTACAAACAGGGTACTGTTGGAGCACAGGAGAGGAACAAGAGGATGGAAAAAAAACTAAAGTTCAGGGAAGGCTTCCTGGAGGAGGTGACACATGAACTAAATCTTCACACTTGCATTGGAATCACCAAGGACTAAAGGTTGGGTCTAAAGGTTGAAGGGAAGAAAAGAGATTTCTGGGAAAGAATAAGGTAAAGAATAGCAAAGAGACATAAAGCAATTTAATATATGAGCAAACCCATGGAGTTCAGTGATGCTGAAACATAAAGGGAAGAAAGACAAAGGTGGGAAATGAGGCTAGAGAGATGCAGACTAAGCCAGATTTTGGTGGACTTTATATTCTGTTAGGGATCTATGATTTTACTTCTGGAATTTTAAAGCATTTTAAATTAGGTGTTAACAATAATACAGTATACCAAATGAAGAAATTCTCATCTTCTAGATGCTAGTTTTATGTAAAAATGCAGTTGTAGAAACAACTTAAATGGCTATCAACAAAGAAAATGTATATACATATAACAGAATATTATTCAGAATTAAAGAAGAAAATTCTGTGATATGCAACAACATGAATGAACCTTGAAGGCATTATGCTAAGTGAAATAAGCCAGTCACAGGACAAATACTCAATAGTTCTACTTTTCTGAGTAATCTAAAATAGTCAAACTTATAGAAACAAGAGGAAAATGGCAGTTGTCAAGGCCTAGGGGGAGAAGGGAAGGAAGAGTTGGTGGTGTAAAGTTTTACTTAAGTAAGATGAATAAATTCTAGAGATCTACCATACAACTCTGTACTTATAGGTAACAATACTGTATTATGCACTTATAGATTTAAGAGGGTAGTTCTTATGCTATATGGTTTTTTATGGGGGGGGGGGGTTTGTGGGGTTTTTTTGTATTTTTCTGAAGCTGGAAACCGGGAGAGACAGTCAGACAGACTCCCGCATGCGCCCAACCAGGATCCACCCGGCACACCCACCAAGGGCTACGCTCTGCCCACCAGGGGGCAATGCTCTGCCCCTCCGGGGCGTCACTCTGTTGCGACCAGAGCAACTCCAGCGCCTGGGGCAGAGGCCAAGGAGCCATCCCCAGCGCCCGGGCCATCTTTGCTCCAATGGAGCCTTGGCTGCGGGAGGGGAAGAGAGAGACAGAGAGGAAGGAGAGGGGGAGGGGTGGAGAAGCAGATGGGCGCTTCTCCTGTGTGCCCTGGCCGGGAATCGAACCCGGGATTTCTGCACGCCAGGCCGACGCTCTACCACTGAGCCAACCGGCCAGGGCCTGTATATGTTCTTAACACAATAAAAAGACACACAATAGTTTCCTTTTATCCGCAGTTTTTCTTACTGTGATTTCAGTTACCCATGGTCAACCTTGGGCAGAAAATAATAAGTGGAAAATTTCAGAAATAAAAAAAAGTATTAGTTTAAAATTGTGCACCATTATGAATAGCATGATGATATCTCACACTGTCTCGCTTCATCCTGCCCGAGACCTGAATCATCACTTTGTCCAGCATCTCCATGCTGTATACACTCCCTACCTATTAGTTACTTAGTAGCTATCTGTTTTCTTTTTATTTTTTAATTTAATAATTTTATTTTTTTTAATGGGGTGACATCAATAAATCAGGATACATATATTCAAAGATAACAAGTCCAGGTTATCTTGTCGTTCAATTATGTTGCATACCCACCACCCAAACTCAGATTGTCCTCTGTCACCTTCTATCTTGTTTTCTTTGTGCCCCTCCTCACCCCCTATCCCTCTCCCATTCCCCCCTCCCCCCCGTAACCACCACACTCTTATCAATGTCTCTTAGTTTCACTATTATGTCCCACCTACGTATGGAATAATACAGTTCCTGTTTTTTTCTGATTTACTTATTTCGCTTCGTATCATGTTATCAAGATCCCACCATTTTGCTATAAATGTTCCAATGTCATCATTTCTTATGGCTGAGTAGTATTCCATAGTGTATATGTGCCACATCTTCTTTATCCAGTCATCTATTGATGGGCTTTTTGGTTGTTTCAATCTCCTGGCCACTGTGAACAATGCTGCAATAAACATGGGGCTGCATGTGTCTTTACGTATCAATGTTTCTGAGTTTTGGGGATATATACCCAGTAGAGGGATTGCTGGGTCATAAGGTAGTTCTATTTTCAGTTTTTTGAGGAACCACCATACTTTCTTCCATAATGGTTGTACTACTTTACATTCCCACCAACAGTGTATGAGGGTTCCTTTTTCTCCACAGCCTCTCCAACATTTGCTATTACCTGACTTGCTAATAACAGCTAATCAAACAGGTGTGAGGTGGTATCTCATTGCCGTTTTGATTTCCACTTCTCTAATAGCTAAAGAAGATGAGCATCTTTTCATATATCTGTTGGCCATTTGTATTTCTTCCTGGGAGAAGTGTCTATTCATATCCTCTTCCCATTTTTTTATTGGATTGTTTGTTTGTTTGTTGTTGAGTTTTATGAGTTCTTTGTATATTTTGGATATTAGGCCCTTATCTGAGCTGTTGTTTGAAAATATCATTTCCCATTTAGTTGGCTTTCTGTTTATTTTGTTATCAGTTTCTCTTGCTGAGAAAAAACTTCTTAGTCTGATGTAGTCCCATTCATTAATTTTTGCCTTCACTTCTCTTGCCATTGGAGTCAAATTCATAAAATGCTCTTTAAAACCCAGGTCCATGAGTTGAGTACCTATGTCTTCTTCTATGTACTTAATTGTTTCAGGTCTTATGTTTAGACCTTTGATCCATTTTGAGTTAATTTTTGTACAGGGGGAGAGACTGTAGTCCAGTTTCATTCTTTTGCATGTGGCTTTCCAGTTTTCCCAGCACCATTTATTGAAGAGGCTTTCTTTTCTCCATTGTGTGTTGTTGGCCCCTTTATCAAAAATTATTTGACTATATATATGTGGTTTTATTTCTGGACTTTCTATTCTGTTCCATTGGTCTGAGTGTCTATTTTTCTGCCAATACCATACTGTTTTGATTGTCATGGCCCTATAATAGAGTTTGAAGTCAGGTATTGTTATGCCCCCAGCTTCATTCTTTTTCTTTAGGATTGCTTTGGCTATTCGGGGTTTTTTATAGTTCCGTATAAATCTGATGATTTTTTGCTCCATTTCTTTAAAAAAATGTCATTGAAATTTTGATGGGAATTGCATTAAATTTGTATATTGCTTTGGGTAATATAGCCATCTTGATTATATTTATTCTTCCTAGCCAAGAACAAGGTATATTCTTCCATCTCATTATATCTTTTTCGATTTCCCTTAACAATGGTTTATAGTTTTCATTATATAAGTCCTTTACCTTCTTTGTTATGTTTATTCCCAGGTATTTTATTTTTTTTGTTGCAATTGTGAAGGGGATTATTCTTTTGAGTTCCTTCTCAGTTGTTTCATTGTTGGCATATAGAAAGGCTATTGACTTCTGTATGTTAATTTTGTATCCTGCGACCTTACTGTATTGGCTTATTGTTTCTAGTAGTCTTTTTGTGGATTCTTTGGGGTTTTCGATATATAGGATCATATCATCTGCAAAAAGTGATACCTTTACTTCTTCTTTTCCGATACGGATGCCTTTTATTTCTTTGTCTTGTCTGATTGCTCTGGCTAGAACCTCTAGTACCACATTAAATAAGAGTGGAGAGAGTGGACAACCCTGTCTTGTTCCTGATTTAAGGGGGAAAGCCTTCAGTTTAGTGCCATTTAATATGATGTTAGCTGATGGTTTATCATATATGGCCTTTATCATGTTGAGATATTTTCCTTCTATACCCATTTTGTTGAGAGTCTTCAACATAAAATTGTGTTGTATTGTATCGAAAGCCTTTTCTGCGTCTATTGATAAGATCATGTGGTTTTTGTTCTTTGTTTTGTTGATATGGTGTATTACGTTAACCGTTTTACGTATGTTGAACCATCCTTGAGATTCTGGGATGAATCCCACTTGATCATGATGTATTATTTTTTTAATATGTTGTTGTATTCGATTTGCTAGTATTTTGTTTAGTATTTTAGCATCTGTAGTCATTAGAGATATTGGTCTGCAGTTTTCTTTTTTTGTGCCATCCTTGCCTGGTTTTGGTATGAAAGTTATGTTGGCCTCATAAAATGTGTTTGGAAGTATTGCTTCTTCTTCAGTTTTTTGGAAGACTTTGAGTAGAATAGGAACCAAGTCTTCTTTGAATGTTTGATAAAATTCGCTGGTATAGCCGTCAGGGCCTGGACTTTTATTTTTGGGGAGGTTTTTAATGGTTTTTTCTATTTCTTCTCTACTGATAGGTCTGTTTAGGCTTTCTGCTTCTTCTTGACTCAGTCTAGGAAGGTTGTATTGTTCTAGGAATTTATCTATTTCTTCTAGGTTGTTGAATTTAGTGGCATAAAGTTTTTCATAGTATTCTGCAATAATTCTTTGTATATCTACGGTGTCCGTGGTGATTTCTCCTCTTTCATTTTGGATTTTGTTTATATGAGTTCTTTCTCTTTTTTCCTTGGTAAGTCTTGCCAAGGGTTTGTCAATTTTGTTGATCTTTTCAAAGAACCAGCTCCTTGTTCTATTAATTTTTTCTATAGTTTTTCTGTTCTCTAATTCATTTATTTCTGCTCTGATTTTTATTATCTCCTTTCTTCGGCTGGTTTTGGGTTGTCTTTGTTGTTTTTCTTTTTCTAGTTCCTTAAGGTGTGAAGTTAAGTGGTTCACTTAGGCTTTCTCTTGTTTGTTCATATATGCCTGAAGTGATATGAACTTCCCTCTTATCACTGCTTTTGCTGCATCCCATAGATTCTGATATGTCGTATTGTCATTTTCATTAGTCTGTATATATCTTTTGATCTCTGCACTTATTTCTTCTTTGACCCATTCATTTTTTAAAAGTATGTTGTTTAGTTTCCACATTTTTGTGGGATTTTTTTCCTCTTTTTTGCAGTTGAATTCTAGTTTCAAGGCTTTATGATCAGAAAATATGCTTGGTACAACTTCAATTTTTCTGAATTTGCTGATGTTGTTTTTGTGGCCCAACATATGGTCAATTCTTGAGAATGATCCATGTACACTGGAGAAAAATGTATACTCAGTCACTTTGGGATGAAATGTCCTGTAGATGTCTATCATATCCAGGTGCTCTAGTGTTTTGTTTAAGGCCACTATGTCTTTGTTGATTCTCTGTTTGGATGACCAATCTAGAGCCATCAGCGGTGTATTGAGGTCTCCAAGTATGATTGTATTTTTGTCAGTTTTTGTTTTAAGATCAATAAGTAGCTGTCTTATATATTTTGGTGCTCCTTGGTTAGGTGCATATATATTAAGAATTGTTATGTCTTCTTGATTCAGTGTCCCCTTAGCCATTATGAAATGGCCATTTTTGTCTCTGAGTACTTTTCCTGTCTTGTAGTCAGCATTATCCGATATGAGTATTGCTACACCTGCTTTTTTTTGGATGTTATTTGCTTGGAGTATTGTTTTCCAGCCTTTCACTTTGAATTTGTTTTTATCCTTGTTACTTAGATGAGTTTCCTGTAGGCAGCATACAGTTGGATTTTCTTTTTTAATCCATTCTGAGACTCTGTGCCTTTTTATTGGTGAGTTTAATCCGTTTACATTTAGTGTAATTATTGATACTTGTGAGTTCCCTATTGCCATTTTATAGATTGCTTTCTGTTAGCTTTGTGTCTTGTTTGATCCTTCTCTTTCATTTTTCTATCTTTTGTTTTTATTTGGTTGTATTCCATACATCTTTCCTCTGTTGCTATCTTTTTTATCTCATGTGCTTCTGTGGTGGTTTTTTCAATGGTGGTTACCTTTGAGTAATGAAAAGGGTCCCTACCCTGTTCATTGTAGTGAACTATTTTGTGAGTACTTTTGCACTCCATCGTCCTTTGCTACTGTTAATCTCCATCTTCTCCCCCTCTTTCTTTTTGTTGTTGTCACAGTTTAAATTTGGTTTTATTGTGTTCTTCTTGGAGCTTTTACTTGTGGCTCTGTTTTTTTTTTGTTCGTTGTATATGATTGGAAAACCCCCTTTAGTAATTCCTGGAGTGGGGGTTTTCTGATGATAAATTCCCTCATCTTTTCTGTATCTGTGAATGTTTTTATTTCTCCTTCATATTTGAAGGATAGCTTTGATGGGTATAGTATTCGTGGCTGAAAGTTCCTCTCTTTCAGGACTTTAAATATTGGGGTCCACTCTCTTCTAGCTTGTAGAGTTTCTGCTGATAAGTCTGATGATAATCTAATGGGCCTTCCTTTATATGTTGTGTTCTTCTTTTCCCTGGCTGCCTTGAGAATTTTTTCTTTGCTGTTGGTTTGTGTCAATTTCATTATGATATGCCTTGGAGTAGGTTTGTTGGGGTTAAGAAAACTTGGAGTTCTGTTTGCTTCTTGAACTTGAGGCTTTAGTTCTTTCCACAGGCTTGGGAAGTTCTCATCTATTATTAGTTTGAGTATGTTCTCCATTTCATTTTCTCTCTCTTCTCCCTCTGATATACCTATTATTCTTATGTTATTCTTTTTGATGGAGTCAGATAATTCTTGTAGGGCTATCTCATTTTTTTTAATTTTTGAGTCTCTTTCTTCTTCTCTCTGTTGTGCCTCAACTTGCTTGTCTTCTATTTCACTAATCCTCTCTTCTATCTGACCTGTTCTATTAGCTAAGCTTGTTACTTCATTTTTCAGCTCGTGAATTGAGTTTTTCATCTCTGTTTGATTTGTTTTTATAGTTTCAATTTCCTTGGACATATATTCTTTGTGTTCATTGAGTTGTTTTCTGAGCTCCCTAAATTGCCTTTCTGTGTTTTCTTGTATATCTCGGAGGATTTTTAGGATTTCTATCTTGAATTCTCTGTCATTTAGCTCCAAGGTTTCCAATATATTAAATTTTTTCTCCATAGATTTTTCCTCATCTAGCTGGGTTACCTCTCTTTCTTTTGTATCCATGATATTTGATTTTCTCTTTTTTAATGGCATCTGAGGGTGGTTTTGTTGATAGTATTAATGAGATTTAATAAAGAATAAAAATTAAAAAATTAAAAATTGAAAAGAGTTGTTTTCTTAAAAGAAAAATAATTAAAAAAATAAAATAAAATAAAAATTTATAACAAAGGAAATTATTCCCCCCTCCTTTTTTCCTCTCCTCTCCTCTCCCCTCTTTCTTGAGAAAATCTTGTGGTGGACTGTGAATTATAACAAACAATGCCTGTGATGGAGGGCCTGAATTGGGGAAAAGTAATAAAGGGGCAAAAAAAAAAAAGAAAAAAGAAAAAAAAAGAGCGTATGGACCCACAAAAAGCAAATAAGGAAAAAATTTGGGTCAAGAATAAAATGATTTGCTTTTAGGTGTTGGTTGTCTAAGAGTTATGAGAGGAATAAGAGGAAAACGGAAAAATGGGGGGACAAATTAAAAAATTACTATTGTATTTAGTGGAACAAGAACTAGATAATATGGAGAGCCAGGGATGGGAGCACTGCTAGTGAGTTAAAAAGGTGAAGTAAAAAACCCCCAAAATGCCACAAACATAAGTTTGAGTTCCAGATAAGAGAATTTGTTTGTTATTGAGGTTTGAATGAGAGGAGATGTAAAGGAGAAAGGAAGAAACTAATATAGAGGGAGAAAAGAAAGAGAGAGAGAGAAAAAAAGAGGGAACCACTAAAAGAAGAAAAAAGAAAGGAGAGAGAAAGAGAGAGAGTTAAGTGTTTTAGAGTGCAACCCTCATAGAGAGAAAGGAAGAGAAGAGAAAAGATAATGGGAGATGTAACACTTATGGGTAGTGTAGTTCAAGGAGAGGAGAGAGTAAGACCGGTAGAGAGTTAATCGGCCAAATTGGAGGAGGAAAAAAAAGTATCAAGAATGAAGATAAGAGAAACAAACAAACAAATATAATAAAATGGGATAGGTTATAAAGTCTGCAGATTATTCTTGATTTTGAGAGGTTATCTTCTTGCTTTTTCTTTTCTCTCCCTCTTCCTGGTCGGTGACTCTGTACTCCGGGTTCTGCCCCTTTGGCACACTCAGGTAGAGGTTTGCAGCTGATAAGTCTCTATGGCAATGTCATGTATTGTGCTTTAGTCTCATTGGCAGTCGAAGCTCATTAGCATTTATAGGCTCCAACAGTGAGAGAGTCCGTGTTCCTGGAGCCTTTCTCCTAGTCTTTCCTTCCTCAATTAGTAGCCTGATAATCCAGCTATGGGGTTGCTGCTGCCTCTGCCTGGATAGTAAGAGGCTCAAAGAGCTGGCAACTCCCCACTCTATTTCCACTCAGCACAGGGCTCTGGGTAAGGCTCAGTCAGTCAGAGCTGCTAGCATAATCAGGCGGGCTTTCCGCCCACTCAAAGACCTCTGGCTCTGCCACTCTGTCCGGTAACACAAGCGGGTACCCACTTCCGGGGCGCTTGGAGGAAACTCTCACTCACTGTCTGTGACCAGGATATCCGGCCAGCAGTCTCACGCTCTGAGTGAAACCCCCAACCGCAGGGAAAAGTTGCAGTGTTGGAATTGAGTCTCGCTCCGTCCCCGTGCGCGGCTTTTGCAAGGCGCTGGGGTGGCCCGAGATTCTGCTTTGGCCCACACAAAGGCCCCTGACTCTGCCCCTCTGTGCAATAACACGGGCGCGCACTGCCGAGGCACTCGGAGGAATCGCTCACTCCTTATCTGTGCGCGCAAACCAGGATATGAGGCCGGCCGCATTTCCCTCTGAGTGAAACACCCTCCAGCACGGAAAATCTCCACCGTTGGAATTAGTTCTCACTCCTTCCCGTGCGTGGCTTTCCCAGGGTGCTGGGGCTGCCCAGAGACTCTGCCCTCGGCCCACAGAAAGGCCTCTGACCCTGCCTTTCCGTGGGGCAACACGGGCACCCACTCTCGGGGCCTAGGAAGAAATTCTCACCCACTAACTGCGCACCGACCAGGAGACCGGGTAAAATGGCCGCTCCGCTTGTCTTTCTTTGTTTGGGTTTGGTGCAAGTGTTAGCTTGTATTGCCCGGCTTGCCACAGGGTCAGATTTTCCTCGGCTTGGATCTCCGTGCCACAGCCTGGTTCGGCCATTTGTGTCGCGGCCTGGATCTATTCACCCCCTTTGCCCGCCTCAGTTTCTATATTCACAGTTACCAGAGAAAGCCGCCCTGTTTAGGTTAGTGAGGAAGGCGGAGCATTTCTTACTCCCTATTTCCTTCGGGGTTTGGTTATATATTTAGCCAATTTTTCACTCAATCATACCTTTGGGTGTATTGCGAAGCATCTGGAAGCTCCAAGTATAGGTTTTTCTGTTTCTGGTTGAAGATCTTGTTGAGTTTTGGGGGAGATTTATCGGTATTGCTTCCTACCCCGCCATTACTCTGACGTCATCTCCTATCTGTTTTCAAATTACAACGTATCACAGTGATTGTGTTCAAGTAACACTTATTTGACTGAATAACAACCAAAGCACAAGAGTAGTGATGCTCATAATTCAAATATGCCAAAGAGAAACCATAAAGTGCTTCCTTTAGGTCCTGGCTGGTTGGTTCAGTGGCAGAGCATCAGCCTGGTGCGTGGATGTCCTGGGTTAGATTTCTGGTCATGGCACACAGGAGAAGTAACCATCTGCTTCTCCAGCTTCCCCCTCTCCCTTCTCTCTCTCTCTCTCTCTCTCTCTCTCTCTCTCTCTCTTTCTCTCTTTCTTCTCCTCCATAGCATGGCTTGACTGAAGTAAGTTGGCCCGGGGCACTGAGGATGGCTCCATGACCTCGCCTCAGGTGCTAAAATAGCTCCATTGCAGGGCAACAGCCCCAGATGGGCAGAGCCATTGCCCCATAGGGAACTTGCTAGGTGGATCCGAGTCTGTCTCTCTGCCTCTCCACTTCTCACTTAAGAAAAAAAAATTAAAAATAAAATAAATTGTTTTCTTTAAGTGAAAAGTTGAAAGTTCTTGACTTAATAAGGAAAAATTGTTGTGCTGTTTGCTAAGGTCTATAGTAAGAATGAATTGTGAAAAAGGAAAAAGAAATCATGCTAGTTTTGTTGTCGTACCTCAAACTGCAAAATTTATGGCAACAGAGTATAGTAAGTACTTAGTTAAGATGGAAAAGCCCTTAAATTTGTGGAGGACATGAGCAGAAAATGTGTTCCAACTGAAGCAACATGCTGCACCTGAACACTGGGCCTATACAAAATCTTCAGCAAGGGATCCCCTAAAATGAGTGACCACATTTACATAAACTTTTATTACAGAATATTGTTATAATTGTTCTATTTTACTGTAAGTCATTATTGTTAATCTCTTACTGTGCTTAATTTATAAATTAAATTTCATCCTAAGTAGCATGTATAGAAAAAAACATAGTATATATACATAGGGTTTGGTACTATCCACTGTTTTAGGCATTCACTGGGGATTTTTGAGCATATTCCCTGCAGTTAAGGGGAAACTACTGTACACAGAAATCTTGGGAATGGATCCTTTATACATTCTGACTCAGATTTTCAAGAATTAAGGAAAAATTGACTTGCTGTCTACTGACAAGTCAGCATGCCACTTTGTGAAATACTATTGTGAAATGCTGTTCATGATTTTTGAGTTTGCTGCTGTCAAAATGCTTGCCTGGAGGGTTGTTCTGAGTCTGGGTTAAACTTTTTCTGCCTTGCTTTTTGTTGCTACAACCTCTGCTTCTTTGTACAACCTGTAAGAGACCCTAACAGACACCATGACAACACGTGTCCCAAGAGATATAGTTAGTTTGACACCTACATTATTCAAAGAAAAAAAATGCTATAAATATAACAAATCAGAAAAGGCAAAGCCTTATCAACACACTTTTATAAATTATCCTAGCAGAACAATGGCAAAAAGATTTCACTGGAAAAATAGTTGTGGTACAAGGAAGCTGATGTTCAATTTATCAATGGTCATGAAGAAACTCATAACAATGTAATCCAGATGTATGGCTGTCCTTTAAGAGACACTATTCATTGAGTGTCCTGTGAGGGGAACATGCTCTAAAAGGACAGGAACCATTTCTTAGTTTTGTCTTCTCCAGGGTCCAGCACATGTCTGCCAAGTGGAATGAAACAAATCGTGGTAAATGAATGAACGAGTGAATGTTACAAAGATGTAGATGCAAAAAAAAGAAAAAGCAACTGTGTAGACCCAAAGGGATCTTATAGATACATTTACATGTCCCCCTTCTTTACCAGATCATGAAATAGAGGTCATTAAAGAGTTTATTATTTTTACCTATAAAAATTATCCCAGAGCCCACAGAAGTCAACCGAACTAGAGAAGTATCCTTGCCAAGCCTCAAAAGGAAAGAGTCCTGTGAGCAAAGTGAGTCATAACAACCTCTTCTAATTGTGGGAACCAAACAATGGCAGGTTATAAAAGGAAAATGTAGACTGTTCCCATAAACCGTAGGGTAAGGCCCGGAGACAGTGTGTAACAGGCTCGAGAGTGTTCTCCTCTATCTTATCAACCATGGTGCTATCTTTGGGGAGTTTACAGGATAGATGATAAAACAAAAACATTCAGTCTTCACAATGACTTTAAGTCACTCTGAGAACCACTTTCATTCAAGAGCAAATTAAGAGAATGTAAGCTATAAAGAGGGAGGCATCCAGAAATAAAGTAATGTTATACCACCCTCTGAAAGAGAAAGAGAGCCTGTCACTCACAGACAGGTAGGACACCTCTGACTGCCCATCTATTGAAGACTCACTTGGGCTTGTTTTCCCAATAGGAGTAATGGGCTACACCAAACCACTAAACTGGGAGCTTTGGCTTTCAAGAGGCCCCTTGAAGCAGCCCACAGCTACATTTGTTTTTCTTCAAACCCATCTGTCCTTTTGAGAGAGCAAATGTAAACATAGGTAAAACGTCATACTTGCTGCAACTAGCTTCCCAGACTAGATTAGAAGATAAATATAAAAGTTATACCACAAACCATGAACTTTGACTTGAGCTCTTTTTTGCCCAAGACTGTGTTAGAAAGAACCATCAGGGTTGTAATAACTCTCAGAGGTGTAGATCCAATTAATCATTTCTCATCTCATTTGTTTACACACAAGATTGCCTTCTATTTGTCAGAAATAATTGCACTCATTCATGCACACTGCTTCATGCTGAGCTCCTTGCTATACCCTAAGGTGAGCAAGAAAGTCTTGGTTGTAAAGCTCACAGGACTTACTTTCTAGAACAATGGTCCAAAGTAGGGTGTGGGCTGGGGGCGGGGAGGGGACTCAGCAGAAGAAACATCCTGGGGTCCCCACTTTCCTCTGCTTGTGGAATTAGGTTCTTAAAAGGGAAGTGCCACCAACCTGGGATGCTATAATTATCTCAACCATTTAAGGATTATGCTCCTGGGAGACTATAATTATCCAAATATTGTTGCATTCAGGGATATTTTACTTTCAAGGGAGTGTCTTCATTTTTACAGGATCTTTCAAGGGGACCCAAAACGTAGGTCCTTTCTAATGTGGTTCTTAAAGGAAACTAGAAATAAACAATTGCCCTGGCATGAGAGCGGGGCCCAGCTAAAACCAACCCACCCAAGGTCTTTTGACATGGGCAGAGGAACACAGTTCCTTTGTTTTCTCAAGAAATAGTTATCAGCCACTCTAGAACAAAACCCAGGGACTTTATTCTTTCTTAGTCAAACTCTTCTTCTCCTCCACACCCATTCACGAATACCTCTTCAGTCTGAAGTCTATCTATTTTGAGAAATTTTTAAAGAAAGTTCTGAGCATTTAGAATGCAACTTCTTCCTGAGGCTTGTATATCGTATTATTCACATCATTATATTCCTCTGCCCTAAGGATTGACCCATTATTACTTCCTCTAAATCTAATGAAATGCTACTTGCTGTAGAAAATTACACCGCCTGAAATGGGGACTCGGGGGGTGGGGGGGACTAGAGAAAAAGAAGAGGGAACTACAGTGTAGAGAAGAGATACTTAATTCATTTCAGTGATTTAATCATCTTAGGTTCTGTTATAAAAAGCCCAACTTTATCACATTGAGAGGTCAGCCAGAAGAGAAATGAGGCCCCAGCTGAGCTCCCAGACAATGGACAACAATATCTGGTCATTGTCACGAAATTTAAGAGATGCTTAATTCACTCCAGTGAATTCACAGTCTGAACTATGTGGCAAACATTATTCCAAAAATTATATGTGTCTCATTAATTCTGACAACATTCTTTGAGGTAAGTACTATTACCATCCACATTTTACAGATGATGAAGCCAAGAAACAGAGAGGTTAGGTGACTTGCTAAGTATCACACAGCTGCTATGTAAAAGATGAGGAAAAGCACTTGGAAATCTGACTCGAAATCCACTCTTAGCCACTGGGCCGTGATACTCCCTAACCTTAGGTGCTTATCCCATGCCAGACATTGTAATCAATCTGGTGAGAGGACCAGAACAATAAAAAAGAACATGGCTTCTGCTTCGAGGATCCTGTGAGCTACACGAAAGAAGCATAAAAATCACTGCAGTACAAAACAGAATGTGACAGACATGATAAGAGAAGTACAGACACATTGCTGCAGGAACTTAGAGAAAGACCAGATAGATTTTGGTGTAACACTAGGAATGGTTTCACAGAAGAAGTGGCATTTGACATGTGGATAGACTCAGAGAATGCATGAGATAGATGGCATTTTGCACAGAGGAGAAAGATCACCAGAGGCCCTGGAAGTTCAGGATGAGCTAGGACATAGCATGAAGGGGAGGCAGGTGTGAAGTTACAAAAGTTTACTACAGTAGGGTGTGAAGAGCAAAGAAATGGCTGAGACTGGGGCAGGAAAGAATACTCTGTGACTGACGGGAAGGCAAGGATGAAGACAGCCACTGATTTTAGGGTTTGGCCAAGTTTTGATTTACTAATCTAGAAGAAGGCTATAAAGTACCTGCTGATTTAGTCAGAATGCTATATTTTCCTTATACCTTTGACCACTCTTCTCTTATTGCCTATGTTCAGAGTTTTATCCCAGCTAGTTCAACAAACAGTTATTGAGTGCCTTCTTTGGTTATTGAATACCAAACACTCCAAATCTTAGCAATTAAAACAATACATACATATTTGCTCACAATTCTGCCACTTGGGCAGGTTTTGATGGAGACCCCTCATCTCTGTTCCACATAGCGTCAGTTAGGGCAGTTCAATTGGGGCTTGAAGATCCACTATCAAGGTATTTCATTCACTTGACTGGCCAGATGCTACTGTCCATTGTCTGGGAGCTCAGCTGGGTCCTCATTTCTCTTCCAGCTGACCTCTCAATGTGACAAAGTTGGGCTTTTTATAGCAGAACCTAAGTGTCAGATTTATTTCAAAAGGGCTGGATAGTACCCAAAGAGTAAACCTGGAAGCTGCCTGTTCTTCTAAAGACATGGTCTCAGAAGTTCCAGAACATCACATTTACCACAGTCTATTGGGCAAAGCAGTTGGAGGGTCAGCCCAGATTCAAAGAGAAAAACCTACCAAAGGGCAGCTGCAAAAGCAATAATCTACCATTATGCCTATTATTGGTCAGATTAAGATTAGAGATAAAAATGGTAAGTGCCTCAAAAAACTAGTGTCTCATATCATGGGGATTTGTGTTAGATTAAAAGAGAATAAAGAGACACAATGACTAAGAGTAATGCCTAGAGTTTAATTAGATCTTTTTTTTCCATCCAGCTAAAAGGACAACCTAGGTACAGTGGGGATTCAAACATAAACTCAATATTAGAATAAATCAGAAATTATTGTTAAGTTTTAAGGTATAATAATGGCATTATGGTTATGTATGAAATTGTCGTTATTTTTTGAGAGATGAATTATGGAGTATTATCAGGATGAAATATAATGATGTTTGCAAGTTACTTTCAAATGATCCTGGAAGAAAATGTGAATTGTTAAAGCAAATGTTGGCCAAATGTTAGTAATTGTTGCATCTAGGTAGTAATATGACTGACCAATATACTAAAATATCTTCAAGTTTTTAAAATATTTTGCAATATAAATTTGGAGATAAAAAGATAACAGCCTAGTTATGACCTCTCTGTGGAAGGAGTCTCCCTAAGAGAAATCAACAAGAAATACATTTTAAAATAAATAATAATTAAATATATAAGCTCCCTCATTGCATACCATTGACTGAGAATGTTCCTGTCAGTAAATACTATCTTTCTTCCTAAAACATTACCCAAAAGCCTCAGGTTTAAAGTCTAAAAGAACACCCTTCTGGATCCTCATTGCATCAAACATTGCTACCACCCTGCTGCCTACCCTGTGCTTTATTTTTTTTACTCAGAAGGACCAAATGCTTCCCCTTCCTTCTCTTCTGCAGCTGAGTGAGACTACAAATATCAAGAGACTTTGCCTTCTGACAAGGGAAAAGCAGACTCATAAGAGATATGCAATCAGCAAAACAACACAAGACAGGGCCCTGGCCAGTTGGCTCAGTGGTAGAGCGTCAGCCTGGCGTGCGGAAGTCCCCGGTTCGATTCCTGGCCAGGGCACACAGGAGAGGTGCCCATCTGCTTCTCCACCCCTCCCCCTCTCCTTCCTCTCTGTCTCTCTCTTCCCCTCCCACAGCCGAAGCTCCATTGGAGCAAAAGATGGCCCGGGTGCTGGGGATGGCTCCTTGGCCTCTGACCCAGGCGCTAGAGTGGCTCTGGTCACGACAGAGCGACGCCCCAGATGGGCAGAGCATCGCCCCCTGGTGGGCGTGCCGGGTGGATCCCGGTTGGGCGCATGTGGGAGTCTGTCTGACTGCCTCCCGGTTTCCAGCTTTAGAAAAGTACAAAAAAAAAAAAAAACACAAGACAGTGATCTTACCATAGTTTCCCACCAAGCCTAATACCTTGTCCCTATGAAAGCACCATCTTGATGCCAACCAAAGTAGCTCCCCCAGGATGGAGTGAGTTTGGAAACATAAGGGGATGTTGATTGATTGCCCTCTTGTACCTACATACGGTCTTGCTTCTGGGTTCTGATTTGAGGCCTGGGAACATATCTCTTTCCCAGACAGGGGTGCTCCAAATGATCACACTAGTGGAACTCCATGCCTGACACCAAAATTACAACTGAATGTGACTTAAGAACCATCGTGTTCCTATAAAAACAATACACACACATTCTTCTTTCCACTGAGCCTCCTCTGACTTCTTGTCCCTCAATAGAAACCATACTGATGCAATTTCTCCCTTCCTCCACATCTCCCTACCTAACAAGTTATAAGTTTATTTTGTTCTCCACCCACCCTCTAAACACACACACACACAGAGAGAATTTTTAAAGTTGTCTGTTTCCCTAGCTTTCATCACATCATCCTCTTTTTTTATTATTATTATTATTATTTTTTACAGAAACAGAGAGTCAGAGAGAGGGACAGACAGACAGGAATGGAGAGAGATGAGAAGTATCAATCATCAGTTATTCGTTTCGACACCTTAGTTGTTTATTGATTGCTTTCTCATATGTGCCTTGACCGTGGGCCTTCAGCAGACGGAGTAACCCCTTGCTCAAGCCAGCGACCTTGAGTCCAAGCTGGTGAGCTTTTGCTCAAACCAGATGAGCTCACGCTCAAGCTGGCGACCTCGGGGTCTTGAACCTGGGTTATCTGCATCCCAGTTCGACACTCTATCCACTGCACCACTGCCTGGTCAGGCACATTAACCTCTTTTGAAACATCTTCTATGTTGCTGATCCCTTCATATTCTGAGTCTTTCTCTCTTTTTCCATGTTAAATGAGTTGTTCACCAAGGATGTGCTTTGTTTATTCAATGGATGGTTTTCAGCTCTGCCTGAATGTCAGAATTACCTGTCCAGCTTTGGAAAAACATATGCACCTAACTGTGCTCTTAAAGTTTCTGGTTTGCTATGTCTGGGGTAGAGAGCAGCCATTCAATTTTTTAAAGTTTCCTGGGTGATTCTGATACACATATAAAATGGAAATTGCTGTTTTACCCTTTCTCTTTATGAAAAATATCATCAAGTAAATGAGTGATAAATGAGTAAATAAAGGGACTAATGGCTTTGTCCATTATGTCCATGTTAATCACACCCATGCCCTATAAACTACAAGTTATTCCTGGATAGAAATTTAGCATCTTAAGAAGCCATTTAGTAATACCCTTATGCCACAGAGCTAAGATTTAGCTCCAGCTTTAAGCACATTATTGGTTCCCAAAAATATTTATGAGGCCCTGGCCGGTTTGCTCAGTGGTAGAGCGTTGGCCTGGCATGTAGAAGTCCCGAGTTCGATTCCCAGCCAGGGCACACAGGAGGAGCGCCCATCTGCTTCTCCACCCCTCCCCCTCTCCTTCCTCTCTGTCTCTCTCTTCTTCTCCTGCAGCGAGGCTCCATTGGAGCAAAGATGGCCCGGGCGCTGGGGATGACTCCTTGGCCTCTGCTCCAGGCACTAGAGTGGCTCTGGTCGCAACAGAGCGAGCCCCAGAGGGGCAGAGCATTGCTCCCTGGTGGGCAGAGCGTCGCCCTCTGGTGGGCGTGCCGGGTGGATCCCAGTCGGGTGCATGCGGGAGTCTGTCTGACTGTCTCTCCCCGTTTCCAGCTTCAGAAAAATACAAAAAATATATATATATTGTATATTTATGAATGACTAAGTGGAGTCATGTTATTTCTAGCCCTAACACCTCTCATAGGCTCTAGCCCAACATATCCAACTGTTTACATGCATGCCAAACAAAACTGGCCTAATATTTTATGCAGATATTGAGTTCCTAGCATCACCACGATTTCAGACTCTCAGAACTGAAACCTTAGTATCTTCTTTGTCTCCATGTTTGTGCAAATAGTAGATCTGACCAGTTGCCAAATCCTTTTACCCTTTTCAACAGTGCCCTTTGCATCTTAGGAGTACAATACCCAAGTGTGAAACACACTACTGTACTTCCAGGTGTTAGATGCAGTAAATTGTCCTTTATTTTGAAGAGGATGTCTTGGTATGCTCTAACTGGATTGCTGAGGGTTTCATAAGGTAGGCCTTTGAATCTTCTCTAGTTTATCTCTCACCTTCTGGAGCCCACATACATTATTAGTGCTCTATATTTACTTGCCACTTCTTACTCATTTGGTTTGTTAGCATGTTGTCATCAGTAGAGTAGATCATTGTTACATTCCGAATGTCCAAACAGCCCAGGTTCCTTTGACTATATTATGACAGAAGAAAGGTGAATTACCATAGCTCTGGGCCAATATTGTAAATGCCTCCTGTTGTCCACTCTAAGTGAATGTCAACTGTTTCTGATCCTCTTTTCTGATATGGGTGGGGAAAAAATTATTTACCAGATTCCAGATCAGTGGCTGTTTTTACCTGAAGCCTGGTCAATCTGTTTTAGCAAAGATACCACATCTGAAGAGCAGCCTTACATAAGGGCTTCTAATTGGTTGAGTATGAATGAATCTACTATCATCTTCTTCAATCATCTGTTTTTTGTAAGGATCAGACTGATGGATTAAATATGGACATAATAGAGACCACTATTTTTGCATATGTTAGACCTTTAAAGGTGGCAGCAATCTCTCTCAATCTCCAGTGAAACAATGTTGGTTTTGATTTACTATCTTGGCTAGAAAAGGAGAGCAATTTAAGAGTCTTCCACTTGTGGCCCTGGCTGGTTGGCTCAGTGGTAGAGCGTTGGCTTGGCATATGGATTTTCTGGGTTAGATTCCTGGCCAGGGCACACGGGAAAAGTGACCATCTCTTTCTCTACCTCTCCCCCTCTTGCTCCTCTTTCTCTCTCTCTCTCTCTCTCTCTCTCTCTCTCTCTTTCTCTGTCTCTCTCTCTTCCCCTCCTGCAGCCATGGTTCAATTGGAGTTGTCCCTGGGTGCTGAAGATGGCTCCAAGGACTTCACCTCAGGTACTAAGAAGAGCTCAGTTGCTGAGCAATGGAGCAACATCCCAGGCGGCCAAAGTATCACCTCCTAGTGGGCTTGTCAGGTAGATCCCTGTCAGGGCACATGTGGGAGTCTGTCTCTCTGCCTCCTCTCCTCTCACTGAATGAAAAAAAAGGAGTCTTTCACTTGCTTTTTACCACTACAAGAGCTCTTATCCTGGAAGCTAAGGAACCAACTATAAAGTGTTTTCAGATGTGTTCATGTTCACATGGGTTCCACTGTGTACCAAATCTAAACTAGAACTCCACTTATTACTGAGCTCCTGTGTGTCCTTACACTAAATCAGTCTGTGACCTCTTGAGTCCACAGATATAAAGTTGAATCAGGCCTTGAAATATTTGGCTACTTCTTTTTCTCGGTATATAGTTATAGCATCAATGACAGCAGAAGTTCTTTATAGAAAATTTATAGCTAATAAATAAGAAAAAATAAAGCACCATTTGTAACCCCTAACAAAAAAATGAATGCAGGGAACAATTGTCAATGTTTAGTAAAACAATAAACTAAATTAATGCGGGTAAACCTTATAATAAATGGGTAAGCCTGACAGCACCCAAACCCACTCTCAATCTCAGCACCTCTAAAAAAAGAAGTATACATTATGTCACTTCTGGCATAATGGAACAGGAAATACAAATAATTTTGCCTAAATAAAATGAACATAAATCTAATTCATGCTAGATCTAACCTAACAACCAGTTTATAGGAAAATAAGAGATATAAAATAGTGAGTTAAAAGGTATTAAAAGTCCCTGGCCAGTTGGCTCATTGGTAGAGCATCGGCCTGGCATGTGGATGTCCCAGGTTCAATTCCCAATCAGTGCACACAGGAGAAGCACCCATCTGCCTCTCCACCTCTCCCCCTCTCACTTCTCTCTCTCTCTCTCTCTCTCTCTCTCTCTCTCTTTCTCTCTCTCTCTCTTCCCCTCTTGCAGCCACAGCTTGATTGGAGTGAGTTGGCCCCAGGTGCTGAGTATGGCTCCATGAACTCTGCCTCAGGCCCTAAAACAGCTCTGTTGCAGGGCAACATCCCAAGATGGGAAGATCATCACCCCCTAAGTGGGCTTTTTAGGTGGATCCCCATTTGGGTGCATGTGGGAATCTGTATCTCTGCTTCCCCTCATCTCACTGAATAAAAAAAGAAGAAGAAGAAGGGATTAAAAAGAAGCAATTAGCCAAATCTAGAATGTGAGCCATTCTACAAAACAGACTTCCCACTCTCTTTAACAAATAAACAGCAAGGAGGGAGGTGGGTACTTATATAGATGAAAGAAGACAATAGACATAACTAAATGCAATGTATGAACCTTGTTTGAATCCTTATTTGAAAAAAACAACTGTAAAAAGATATTTAGAGACAAATAAAGAAAAAGTTAAAAGAAATTATGTATCCATATTTAGGGAACTTTGTTCGTTGTGGTAGATGTGATGATGATACTGTGGTTAAGTAAAAAACAAACAAAAAAAACACACAACATTTTGGTCAAATGGTATGGAACTTGTTTTAAAATGTCCAAGTAGCCTGACTTGTGATGGCACAGTAGATAAAGTGTTGACCTGGAACCTTGAGGTCACCAGTTTGAAACCCTGGGCTTGCCCATTCAAGGCACATGTGGGAGTTGATGCTTCTTGCTCTTACCCTCTTGTCTCTCTCTCTCTTTCTCTCTCTTTCTCTCTCTCTCTCTTTTCTCTAAAATGAATAAAGTCTTAAATATATTTTTTTTTAAAAAACTCTCTTAAAAAATGTCCAAGTAAACCAATGTTAATGTATGCTTTTTTTTTTCATTCATCCTGCTTCCTCCCTTTATGAAATATCAGCTAACATGGCAAAATGGAACAAGATGTAACAAAATATCACTAAAAAGTCCCTGCAGAACATAATAGGAAGCAACAGGGAACAAATACTTCTGGAGGAATTACACTATTTTTGGATGAGATACTGGCAATTGGTTTAAGCAACAGGTATCCAGTACAAGTCCAGTTCAGCAAGCTGAAAGCTCTCAGAAAGCCTATCAGGTTCAAGGCAGAACTGATGAACCAGCTATGAACCTGAGCATTAGATGATGCCCATGTGAGCAAACTTTCTGCCTGTCATTTGGATTTAAAAAAAAAAATTAGTGGTTATGAGCCAGTTTTGTTCAGTATGGCAGGTCTTCCCTAAAAAGAGTTTCATGCATATATCTTACAATCCAACAAAGGATATAGAAATCAAAATTCCCAGAAATAGAGAATATTGCTGGATATCACTCCATCTCAAAACATCTGAATTTCCTCCAAATGATAATGTGAAACTTTCATATGATATTATCTATTAAAAATCAAGACTTCAAGAGTCAAACATCAATGTGCAAGTATTTAAAACAGCCCTTAACCAAATATCTCCCTGCATACCTATATAATCTACCTAAACTTTGTGATCCACAAATTGTATTCAGATTGGAGGACTTCCTGGGTTAAACCTCTGTATAGAGAGGATCTTTTAAAGATCCAAACAAATGCAAACTAAATACATATAGGTCATAATCATGATTTTATATAAATATATTCTCATTTATACACCCTTTTGATTCTAATATACTGGTATGCTGTAACCATTTGCCCCTCAATAAACATGTGTTGAATGAATAAATGTTTAGGGTGTAGTATTAGTCCAGACAGTCTCAGAAGTATCTGGTTATAAAGAAAACTCAAATTGGGTTATAATTTAAAAAAAAAAAAACCTAAGAGATGAGGATTTATTCTCTGGTGTAAGTTAAAAAAATCAGGTCTGGTCTGGTTATAGGTCCAGATGAATAAGGTGACACAAAAAATGTTATCAGGGTGTAGTTTCTCTTCATCTCTCAGTGTGGCTTTCTTTTGTCTTTATTTCCAGATAGGCTCTGCCCGGGACTACCAACACTCCAGGAATACGTGCAACCCTCTGCGATCCCAACAGAAGTAAGTATTGCACAAACGGGCTGGAATTCTCAGTGATTCACCCTCCACCAACCACAGAGGCCAAGAGAATTTGATGCTCCGGTCCACCCCCTGAGCAAATTATGAAGACTCAAACATTTGGTTTTCTGATTTGCCAGCCTGCATCTCCTGTCTATTTCTGGATTGGAGGGTAGGCCCCTACAGAATTGCAGGGCAGAGGACAGGAGGGATATCCTCAAATGAAAACTAGAGTGTTGTTACCTATAGCAAGGGGCAAAAATTGCACCTAATTTTGTTGTTGTTTCATACATAATTTTATGCTTTTGCAATGAAAGAAAAAGCTGCTGCTAATGTCAAGTTATTTTTGCTTATCCACCATCTGAGATGATTCCACAGCATTGAAAAGTTTGAATTCAAGGCAATGATAACACATTTTAGAAAGCCCCTGGAAGCACGCTGAACTAATCACTGCCTAAGACTCAGAGAAATTTTCTCAAGGACAGGGTAAGGTGTCAGCCCTTCTGTGTCCTCTTACAGTTTGGAAGCACAAATCTAAAACTAATAGAGGAGAAAGGAAAGGAAAGAACAGCACAATAGGAGTCTGACTAAAGAGTAACAAACTTTCAAGGACTTAATTAAGCCTCTGAGTGTTTTCTTCGAAGCTGCCCCAGCAAGTGGCACCCTGACCCCAGCAATCCAACCATCAAGAACCCCTTTTAAAATTCCCTTCAGAGTCTATTTTCAAATGTTACTGGAGGCCAAGGACCTTGTTCATCTCGCTAGCTGTAAGTCTCAGAACTGGCACAATTCCTGGTACATATTAGGGGCCCGATAAATGCTTTTAAGTAAATAAGATACTTCAGGTCTCCTTAAGATGACTTCTAATTTTGACACCAATGCTCATCTCCTGCAAAGGAACTTAGTTTTAAGTGACTTTTGTCTGTCCACATCACAGTAAAGAGGAGAAAATTTCCCAAATGTTAGTAAAGGTATCTCATATGGTAAACTGTACAGTGTTTCTAACATGCTATCACATGAATTCTTACCAAAATAACTCAGTTGGGGGTAGGGCATTAATATAAATATCATGATGATATAGAAACAACGTAACTGTTAGGTGCTAGAAGTAAAGTGCCAAGTGGCCCAGCCAAGGTCAGTATTTCATTCTTGTTTATCACATGCTCTCTAAGTCTCAAAATGCTGTCATCTGTATAACCTGCAGCAAATTTCTAAACAGTGCATCCATCTTTAAAATAGTTGAACTAGTTCTATTCATACTTTCATAAAAGGTAAGAATTCCTTCTTTTTTATGGATGAATAGTATTCCACTGTGTAAACATACCACTGCTTTTTTTATCCATTCATCAATACAGACTTGACTTGGGGTGCTGAACACGTGGTGTAGTGTACAGATGATGTGTTATAGAATGGTATACACTGAAACCTATGGAATTTTATTAACCAATGTCACCCTAATAAATTCAACTTACATTTAAAAAAGAAAACTACTTGAACAAAATAAAATAGTTGAAGCAGGTAATGTTTAAAATATTTTGTAGTAAAGGAATCCATTTTTTAAATAAAATATTAAACATACCCCTAACCATAACCCCAATTTTTAAAAAATAAATGAGTAATGTGAATGCTCTCTGGTTCAGAAAGAGGGTGCCTGGAGTCCTGAGGCACCTCTGCTAAACCCTGACTGAAAAAAAATTGATAATCTTAAAGTTTCTTTTCAGTTCCTGGTTGAAAAGAAAGAGAAAGAAGAGACAAGAGGTTTATTTTAATAATAAAATAAAAAGATTAATGACCATTAGTAGCCAGTACTCCTAACCATCTCCATGGGTTTTCAATAATATCCTATAGATTCCAAAGGTTCTGCCAACAAATGAGTGCGTCAAACCTGCTTGCACAGAAGAATCACTGGAGGAGCTTTTAAAAATATTGATACCTGAGTCCCAAATGGAACAATTAGATCAGAATCTTCAGAGGTGGAGCCCATTGCGTGTGTGTGTTTTCAGCATGCCCGAGTGATTCTATTCTGCTTCCAGGATTGAGAACCTCCAGCTTAAACTTTTCAGCCTAACGTTAGAATTCTTTCTACCCTCTCTAACTCCTTCTCAGCCTGACTTCTCAACATTCTTAGCTGTCCGGCTAAGACAACTTGCTTATCAACCCCTCAAACACTTCTATAACCACATTGATGGGTGGCATTCCTCCCAAGTGTTTAAGAAAATCTGATGATGCCTCCTGGAGCAGGAGAGTCTTGAATTAAGTTTTGAAGAACAGGAGTGGGCATAAAGTGGTGGATTTTCCATACATGGAGCTTAGCTAGAATGAAGGTTGAGAATACCTAACTAATGTGGGGGAACAGCAAATAACTGGGAGAAGTCATAAATAAGAAAGACAATGGAGGCAGAATGTACTTCAAAGCATCAGAGAACATGATACAATGACCACTGAAAATCAATGAATTTTAAAAAATCAAAGACTACTGTGAAAAATGAATAAGATGAAATCAGACTGGCCTCAAAGTTGTGTTCCCTCCTGTATTCATTTCTGTTTCCAACAGCCAGCATCTATTTTACCCCACAACTGCCTGCACTAAGCCAAACCTATGAAACCCCCATCTCCTAAACCTCAGCCAAACCCCATCATTTTTCACCAGCCCAAGCCCCAAAAATCTTGATAAATTTTAAAATAAACAAAATTTATTTTATTATTTTTAATATTATTAGCATCAATATGTATCTTCAATTTAAATGTAGTCACCCAAAAAGTATATCATGAGGGCCCATTCAGTGCTGAGCACAATGTTAGGCCTGACGATTCAGAGCTGAGGAGAACATGGCATCTTCCTTAAGCCAGAACCAGGTTGAATAGGAGAAAGTGACATATAACCAGTGAGAACCATTATAGAGAGTTTAATGAGAGCTCAAAGAAAGAGGCCCTAAATCTGCCAACAGAGGTCCTTCAAAGAAAGGGAGAATTCTAAAGGAAAGGGTGAGCTGGGATGTTCTATGTGGGCAAAGGTGAAGAACATTCCAGGCACAGGCAATAGCACAGGAAAGGCATCCAGGCAGGACAAAGCAGAGCCTTTATGAGCAACTGATGGACAACTGAGGGGCATGGAGGCCGGGGGCAGATTCTGGAGGGCTTCTGAGACCTTTTGCCAAGGTGGGACTTTATCCTATACATAATCGATGACACAGAAAGTGTGATAATATGATTTTCTTTCTATCTTTCTTTTTTTCTTTCTCTCTCTCTCTCTCTCTCTCTCTCTCTCTCTCTCTCTTTCTCTCTCTCTTTCACTATGGAGGCTGGATTGGAATGGATAAGATTAGAGCCAGGAAGACTAGTTTGAGGCGGTTTAACCATGTAGCAGACACTGTTCAGGATCACCCACACACAATTTCCTCTCCTTCCTGAACCCATGTGACAGTTACACTTTCTCAGACACCTTGCAGTTGAAATGAAAAGTAATGCTGTGTGTCACTTCCAGGCTGAGGCATCTAAGAACCGGCAGCCATCTCAGCACTTTCTCTCCATGAAGCCTAAATCCCGAGTTCCTCCTGGCCTACCCGTGCAAACAAGCATCAGCATTTACATAAATGAGAAATAAACATTTGTCCTGCTAAGACATGAAGTAAAAGATTTCATTCCTACCACCATGGACCTTGTCTATTAGGAAAAGGGGAGAAAGAACTGATGAATCCATCCAAGAATAATATAAGCCAATACACAGCTGAAAATGAAATCAAGTGGACAGGTTGTCACCTGAGGAGTAGTCTGGAAGGCTTCATGGAATAGGTAGCCTCTGTAAGAGCCTTGAAGAATGTCAAGGAGAATTTGAAGAGGTCACAGAGGTCACTGGGCAAGTAGTTGAAAGGAACATCACAAATATGCCTGCTTTAATTGGGAAATGCTTGGCTTCTCATGGACAGGAATCTATAAAAGGATAGTGATAGCTCAAGTTCCATCTGATTGTTTTTCCAAGTGAGGAAGATCGAGCCTGGTTTGTTTTTTTAACAAACCATATTTTTAGTGGAGTCCATTATGAATCTTACATTTTTCAAGCTGTCTCAAAGCTTATTTTATGTTGACATATTTCAAAGCTTGCAAAATTCTTACTCAGGCTGAGATGGGGAGTTCAAAATGAAAGGAAAATGCATAGACAAGAACATTACTTCATAACCCATTTAAGAAGAGGGAACTTGAGAGAGAAATGTTCGTTTGTGGAATCCCTCACGTTATCATCCTGCTATTTTAAAACACTCCTGTTTATAGTCAGCCCTGCTTGGTGAGAATTCATTGTAAACCAGGTGGCCACTTTCTGCTCAGTCCCCTCCTCAGAGTCTACTTCAAAACAAGTCACCCTCTCTGCTGCTTGGCAGGTCTGTGATCACGATTTATAGGGAACCCTTATGATTCCTTTTTCTCTGGGTCCTGTGGCCTCATGTACATAAGGCAAAAATACAACTCCTAGACTTAGCACTAGACTTGACTCGTTTAATATAGTTCAGTCTCTAATACTTGATCCTAAATAATTTGTTTGATGGTTCATTCAGCAAATGTTCCACAATGAACTACCATACACAAGACATGGTACTTAAGTGCCAACGGGGAGATGAAGATGAAGAGGATGTGATTCTTCAAAACAATCCAGGTTTTCTGTTCTCTTGAATGTGTGGTTAGGCCAGAAGTTACTCCAGATAGAAATCAAACTACATCCTCTGATTTTGGAACTATGCCCCTTTACTAGCTATTTCTTGGATAAGAGCCAAACTAAAGTCTCAACCACTGCCAAAGTCATCACCCTCTCTTCTTCCAGCCAGAGTTAGAGTACCAGTATGGGACCTTCAAGAGACTCAGAGAATGCTCTGAGCTGTGAAATCCATTTGGTCACCCCAGAGTTTCACACAAAAGTAATTCACAAAAGAAACTGTTCTTCCCTTGCTGGCCTGCTGGATGGGGTTCTACTCAACCATCAACCAAGATAGTTAACAAAATTTATAACGAGGTGTGGCAGCTTAAACAGAACTTACACAAAAGAAGATCTATGCTATCCAGAGTGAAAAAAATGTTTCCCCTAAAATCTGATAAGTGACAGTTAATTTAATAATCAGAAATAACAACGGCAATAACTCATTTTTATTCTTCCATTCAGCTTCCAAATACACCAGACTGTGATATGAACAGGAAGAGAGAGTGAGGCTGGACTCAATAGCAGAAACCTACTTAAAAGCATCAGCTAAGAAAATCTAAGCAAACTTTATCACATTTTTTAAAAAGGGCTTTAATTTTAACTATTGTTGTTCATTTAAGTTCCATAAATCATACACAATTTTTAATAAAACAGTAAAATACAATAATTTCACAGAACATCTAAAGTAAGCAATTATGGCTAAGAGATAAATGTTAGTGATTAGTATTGTTTTTATGAGGAAACTTTTCTCTTGGTTTTCCTATACATCTTATTTTGTGGTTGGTTTGTTGTATGTATTATCTGAATTATTTGCAGGCACTGTTTCAAAAGTGAAAACATATATTTTGTTTTGTCAAAGAATTGCCTTGAAAAACACACTGTTGTTCTGAGACATTTAATTGAACTGGCATCATCCTGTTTTAAAACATCGCAGTGTTAAGTAAACTTGACCTGTGGCACTAAAGTGCTCTTTCCTCTCCAGCTGTGCCATGCCACCAAAATGCATTTGCACATATGTCATGGCGTAACTTCTCCAGCTGACCGAGAATAAACCTCCCTCTGAGAATTAATAAGGACCTTCTCTTTAACTACCAAACTCTCAGAATCTTACTTCTTTTTGAAAGCAAAACCCTTGCACCAAAAGTAGAGTGTTATTTTCTCCTATTCCCTGGGTGTAGTATCTATCTTCCCTGGAGTTAGCTGCCAGAACTGATAGTACAACCATAGGGCTGGACTCCGATAATGCACTGTGGAACTGGGTTAAATACGGGGCAAAGCCTTCGAGAATCCTAAGGATCAGGCAAGGATCTATGCACAAACATATTCACTACAATATTCTTCATAACTGCAAAGAAAAGGAAGACAAAATGCTCAAGACTGAGAGACAGTGAGTAAATTGTAAATTATAGTTTAATTCTTGTGAAGGAATATTCTGCATCCTTTAAAATTATGTTAATAAAGAGTCTAGATGGCACATGGAAATGAGCACTCTATAACAAGTAAAATCAGAATGCGTAGTACAGAATGGTCTCTGCTACATGTAAAAGTATAGAAAAAAGAATTTTCTGAGAACAATAGGTTAAAATGTGTATCTACCATTGCGATGAGAAAGGGATGGGGATAGAGCCTGGGAGCTGACAGCGATTATCTTGTTCTATATTGTTTATACTTTATACTTTCCAAATGTTACATAATTGCATGTATTAGCCCCATGTTTGGCTGTTGCTGTTTTGCAGATATTAAGGCAAAGAAGAAGAACAGGACAGGATCTGCCATTCCTGGAACACAGCCTAGTTATCACCATGACCAATGTCTAACTTCTGTCAAGATGGTTTTGTGATCCTGGAATTGCATAGTAACTTATGCATTTGAGAGAAGATTGAGTTGGGGGAAAATTTAGAGACGCAAAGTACTTTAACTTCCATTTTAAAATACATGGCGGAGGAGATATAAAAAGGAAACATCACTGAGAAGAAATGACAAGAAAGTTATGAGGAAATCACAGCATAGCCTTATGTGAGGTCAGGACCAAATTAGCAGGATTTGAATTTACAACTAATGCCTATGTATCTAAGAGGATAAAACACATGAACTGTACATGCTTCACTCACACTCTGCAGTGGTAAGAACTTCTTTTGTATTTGGGGTACCTGATTCTAAGATTTCAAAGCGTTGGTTCTCCTTACTCCAATGCTTAAAGCAGTAAAGCTTCACAAGCCCCAATACTATAAATAAGCCTCCCTGCCTCCTCCCCTATTTAGATAAGCAGATAAATACCACCTAACAGAGAAATGAGTTTTACCAGGCTTCATTAGAGTGATGAGAAAGCTGGGAATAGAACCAAGAGATTGTGTCCAGCCTTTATTCAAAGTACATCCAGATAAGTGAGAATTTTCTAAGAGCAAAAATAATGAATTAATAGGAGTAGATAATAATTTAAAGAAAAACGTAGTGTTCTTAAATTTGGTGTACCTCAGGGCTATTAGGTTATGGAAGAAAGAAAAAAATAACGGGAGGAAGGAGGGAAGGAAGGAAGGAAGGAGGGAGAAAGGGAGGAAAGAAGGGAGGGAGTGAGGGAGGAGAAAGGGAGGAAGGAAGGAAAGGGGAGAGAGAGAGAGAGAAAGAAGAAAGAAAAGAAAGAAAGAAAGAAAGAAGAAAGAAAGAAAGAAAGAAAGAAAGAAAGAAAGAAAGGGAGAGAGAGAAAAAGAAAGAGAGGGAGAGAGGGAGAAAGAGAGGGATAGAGAGGAAAGAAAGAAAGAAAGAAAGAAAGAAAGAAAGAAAGAAAGAAAGAAAGAAGAGAGGAGAGGAGAGGAGAGGAGAGGAGAGGAGAGGAGAGGAGAGGAGAGAAGAGAAGAGAAGAGAAGAGAAGAGAAGAGAAGAGAAGAGAAGAGAAGAGAAGAGAAGAGAAGAGAAGAGAAGAGAAAAAGGAAAAACACCAAAAAAAGCCCCTTGTGGTTACAAAGATCACATAGCTATGTTATGAGGACCAATAAAACTATTAGCTATTGGCCCAAAGCCAAGAATCCATTAATGACAGACTGGTATCTATCCAGGAATGTAAAATGTTTTACTAAATAAACACTAGAGCAGGAAACATTCAACTTCTGTCATTATGTAAAACTTAAGTGTGATTCTATCCTGAAGTGGAACAGCAAACAGGCCAGTTCAAAAAGAAGGAAAAAGAAGATCTCTGGTACCAGGAGGAACCAACAAAATTTAAATATTCTACAGTGTAATCTACAAAACCTGCTATATAATACTATTGTTAGAGAATGCCAATGGTGGCGTTTAAAAGTGAAATGAAAGAAGGAACTTGTTTAGAAGGAAGTGGAGTTAGCCACCTGGGATAATGGTTAGTAATTAAACTATAATGACTGATTTTTACAGCTTTTCAAGGCTATACAAACAAAAGATTAAGGCTAATTGAAATATGAGATTAAAATAACAATTACTATTTGTTACTTGAGGCTAACTACAGCTTTCTCACACATATTTACATTTCTCTTCAATGTAATGAAATCTTGTGAACAATTACCAATAAATATATAACAAATTCCCTGAAAGCATAGAGCATCCAATAATAAATTAGAATAATGCCTCACCACTCCTAAAACACTTAGGACTTTGTATGTTTCCTGTAACATTTTGGATTTTTCATGTGAACTTACTTTATCTGCATTCTTGCAGACCACAGGGAATAGTTTTCAATCTGATTATGACTGAATCAGCATTAGATTTCATCAGTATTTAAAACTTTATCTGACTGAAGAATCAGTTAAGAAGATCTACAGGGGTTATACAAAATTAAATGTCATTCAACCAAACAAGTCATTTTGACTGAAACAATTAGATTTAACTAAAGCATTCCCAGTTTGCTATTTCCTCTGAACTCATTCTTCCCATTTTCTGACATAAATCTGCTATGTAAATGCTAGAAACTCTTGGTGTCTTTCATCCTTGGGAAGCCAAAATATATGTTTAAAAAATATAACAAAACCCGAATGATATTCTTGAAAGAAACTCACACTGTCCATCAATAATGAACCAGTTCAGACTCTTCTATTTGTAAGACAAGATCATTTTTTAGGATATTGTTTTTCAGCCTCAGCTGTCAGACAAAATGAAAGCCCAGTCATATATTACATGGCTCAAGAAAAAAAAAAGTGAGTTTAGGTACAGCCTTCAAACCTGAAGATATGAAATAGAAGCACAGTCAGGGGATGAGCTATTACTACAACCTGACAGCCAAGCACGAGCTTCATTAAGGAGTTAGGAATTTAAGGGGTAGCTCTTTAGAATGCCAGGGTCAAGTTAGTAAATTTAGACCCTTGATCTTTCAAATATTGTTACCACCTGTCCATAACAAAGAGGTAGGAAAATCTCTGTATGATGACACCAACAAAGATCACCATGGCGACAGCACTTACCCAAGCCCTTCTCCAACATTATCTATATTTCCATTATAATGTCCAGTTTTAATGTTCTTTTTAACACAAAAAAACTAATGCAGAAAAGCTCACTTTTTTTTTTTTTTTTTCCATTTTTCTGAAGCTGGAAACAGGGAGAGACAGTCAGACAGACTCCCGCATGCGCCCGACCGGGATCCACCCGGCACGCCCACCAGGGGCGACGCTCTGCCCACCAGGGGGCGATGCTCTGCCCATCCTGGGCGTCGCCATATTGCGACCAGAGCCACTCTAGCGCCTGAGGCAGAGGCCACAGAGCCATCCCCAGCGCCCGGGCCATCTTTGCTCCAATGGAGCCTTGGCTGCGGGAGGGGAAGAGAGAGACAGAGAGGAAAGAGCGGCGGAGGGGTGGAGAAGCAAATGGGCGCTTCTCCTGTGTGCCCTGGCCGGAATCGAACCCGGGTCCTCCGCACGCTAGGCCGACGCTCTACCGCTGAGCCAACTGGCCAGGGCCAGAAAAGCTCACTTTTGAAATCTACTTACTACACATACTTTTCTAGTATAGTAATAGTTCAGGCAACTACTTTAATGAATAGGAAGAATAAAATCTAAAATAGTAAAAAAGCTAAACAATAGAATTTTAAAATGAAGTCTGTTTATTTCAAATGCACAAACTGCTTGCTATAATAAGTACCTGTTTGTAAACCTGTATAGAATCTCTATAAACTTAAAGAACCATAATCAAAACTTCTGTTTTTCTTAAATCCTGTTAACCTTTTGTTGCAATCCACTTTTAGAAGAATGTATCAAATCAAAAACCATAGATCTGCATCAGAAAATATCTTTAAAACTTCCACAACTCATATCCTATTTATTAACATCTACTAGCCTAGTCAGATTTATGATATTGTTCAAAATAATATCTCTGATAATATATATATTTATAAATTAAATTAATTACTATATTATCCAAGACAAAAAAGGAGGGAGGGAATACTTTACAATGTTTAAAAACAAAAAGAAACTTCATAGTGCAAAAAATTAAATGACCCTATCAGGATTTTACCAAATTATGCCAGTATTCCCAAAAGCAGTCTATTCTCCACAATCTGGCTTGACACTATTTCCTTAGAAAACCTCTTATTCCATGATAACAGCATATTTCAGACCCAGTTCAAGATAAATTATCACAAGGTCTAAATTAGGAACACTTATTAATGGATTTTTATCATTTTTGGAAACTTCTGACCAGAACTTGTTCAATGAAACATTCTGCTCCCTAGTGCTAGTAATAATCATACCTGATTGGACCCCACAGTTGAGAAAAACATTTACCAAGTCCTGTAACAGCAGTGTGACAATAATTTTTAAAAAGGTATTTTCATAGTTTCTATTGGTAAGAATAATTATTTAAAAAAAATAAACTCAGGAGTAAAAGGAAAAAAATTACATGCTACAATTCAAAATTGACTGATTAGTAAATGAGGAAAAATTAAATCTGGAAAACCTCAGAACAAAAGTGTTCAAGATTAGGAATGGAAGCAGCTTTGAAACAACAAAATAAATAAATAAATAAATAAATAAATGGCTATATATTTTATATAAAGCTTGGTAACATAAATGCATGGATTTTTTGACATTTTCTAATATCTAGTGATCTAATTATTGTCTAAAAAACAAAATGTGAACTAATTAAGCAATTATTAGTAATATATACCATGAAACCACAAAAATAGCATTTGAATGGATTGCAATATACAGGTGTTTTTTTTTTTCATTATAGAAACTAAAATATACATGGAAGATTTATACTAGAGCTAGAAGACAGCAAAGTTCTTCTTAGGTCTTGGTATTAATATAGATATGTGTTACATGTGTGTGTGAGAGAGAGAGAATGTGAGTGTGTGTGTATGTACACCAACAGCTGACAACAGTATTCCACAAACAGACAAATACTAAGGGTAGGAAATGAAAAGGTGGAAAAGTGATAAAGTCCTTATGACTCTCTTAAATGGAGTTAAGACCTATTAGGTCAAACCCTGCTGGGTAAATAAACTACTCCCTGGTGTAAATTAGAAACTTTGGAGGTGCATTAACTTTTTCAGGCCCCTAAGGTACTGTTTAGTAAATTACTGTTCCAGTGAACTAAATGATACCCTAGGGGCCTGAAAGAGTTAATGCACCTTCAAAAATGAGCAATTTACTCTCTTCTCACCAGTAGGATATCACACACCTGTACACCCTTGCCTCCCCAGCTGAGCATTGTAGATAAGAAGCATTTGTTCATTCGTTCATTCCCTCACTCAGTGACTGTTCGCTGAGCTCTAGCTCTGAGGTAGGCATGTTCTAGAGATACTGGGAAGATAGCAGTGAAAAGACAGACTCTCACAAAGTTGATGTTCTGGTAGGGAAATATTAAACAAACACTAACCAAATAAAAAAGACAGGCCTGAATTGATACCTTGACAGAAAAACAAGATGATGATACCATCTTGAGAAATATGGCTATGAGCACCACAAGCCTCCAATACAGACCTTGTGAATGAACAAGAAGAAGGCAGGTGTGCCTTGCGTGAGAGGGGACGATAAGAGGAGGGTGTCCATTGTGGACCAGAAACTCCCAGCCCTTCCAGTTCACACTTAAAAAGCAAGCGCATAAGGAAAAGAAAAGTGGTAGGGTCAGACATAAGTTTTAAAAATTAGAAGAGAGAAATGTCTTTGCTAAATGTCTGTAGCATTTAGACAAAGCTTTCCAGGAAGAAGGAAATAACAAGCTAAGCTGCAGGGGTTACTAGAAGAGAAGTTTGGTAACCAGTGATGGTTTTTGAAGAGATTCTGTCCTATATTGAACAGGTCCCATATTGGTTAGGGTTATCCAGAGAAACAGACCAACTAGGCATGGGGGGGGGGGCAGGGGGCAGGGAAGGTGTAGATAGAAAGAGAAATTATTTTAAGAAATTGCTCAGGCCATTATGGAGGTTTGGTGAATCCCAAATCCTCAGTGTATGCAGACAGGCCAGGAAAGAGTTGCAGCTGATTCCAGTAGTCAGGTGGCAGAATCCCTTCTTGCTGAAGAAGGTGGGGGGTCAGAAATGTTATTGTTCTTTGAAGGCCTTCTACTGATTGGATAAGGCCCACCTGCATTATTGCAGGCAATCTGCTTAACTCAAAGCCTACTGATTTAAATGTTATTGAAACCCATCCAAAAAAAGCACCCTCACTGAAGCATCTGTTTGAGCAAATACCTGGGCGCTATAGCCCAGCCAAGATGACATATAAAATGAACCATAACAGGTTCTTGAGAGAAAATGAGAGCACATAATATGTGTGAAGGGTGTGAGCACACCTCAACACTTCCAGGGCCTTGAATATCCACTTCTTGTCCACACAGACCCCACACCAGCTGAGAAACTGAGGGTCCTGAGACAATTCTCCAATGCTTCAAGGTCAGATCTCTAAGAAGCTTAGAGACCACAGCCTCCGCTGAGAATCTGACTTTGGAGTCAGTCTGACTTGTGCTTGAATTCTGACTGGCACAGTGTAACTCTGGTGGCTGAGGCCAGGCAGGTCCACATTGGATTTGGGCAGATGGTAGAAAAACTGTGAGGCCGAAAAGCATTGAGGCATTATCATTTAATAGAGTCTCGCAACAGCAGACAAGCAAACAAGCAGGGAAAAACCTCTTCTCAGGATAGCAACAGAACAAACAGCAAAAACAACCCCTCGCAGTGACGGGCAGACAGTGTGTAATCCACCACCTGCCCTGAGTGGAAGCACCCATAGCCTTACATAGAGTATACACATATGGCACTGCCACATGCTAATGCACTAATCAAGCAAACTGCTTGCAGCCAGTAAACCAGCGAGCAAGCCTTACACAGCTGTTTTCCCCACATTCTACCCCTTTAGGGTTACTTGCCTCACAATTTATGTGATAGGGATCTTCTGCAATGGTCCCTGTGTGAGGAGTGAGGTACATTACATAAACACAGACTACAGCAACAGCACAAGTTATACAATAATTACAATAATCACAAAGGTGCCTTTCACAATGTCACCCTGAGCACTCTGTCCAGAGAGTTAGCTGGAGGCCCACCTCTAGCCCCCTACCCCACAATAGGTGGGAGAACCTGCATAGTCTAGGGATATGTCCATTAAAGAAAATGCCCTTGGTGCATCTCTGCAATTGGATGGGAGCAGCTTCCTGGTGCAAGAGGGCCTCCACAGGTGCCGCGACCCCCTAGCAAGGTCTCTTATACTGTACACAAGCAGCATGTCTATACAACAAGGGAGCCAGTGCCCCACCCCTGTTGCAGTCCAAGAGTCCATTACACTACTCAATGATCAGTCCACAGTACACAGCCCAGTTGTCTATGCAAATCACTCAGGGTGAAAGTCCATTATAGCCAACTATCTATACAACTCTCTATTAACAGACCTTAGCACCTTTCCATAAGTGCTCTGTTCATTGCCACAAGCCTCATCCAAACCCCTCAGTAAGCTTCCAGGGCTTGGTGGGGTCAAACCCATTCAAGGCCTGTTAGCCTTGACAGTTCTCTTAGCTGTTGCTGGTGAAAACAAAAACAAAAACAAAAAAAAAACATACTTATTATCTTCTAAGGTCAAAACCTGCTGCACATTAGAAGTGGACCAGTAGATTGCCAAGTTCACATGAGGCTCTCTAGGCCCTCCCCATCCCCGTAAGACGGGTCCCTCAGTCTTTCCCCTCTTCATACTGGGACAACAGGTTTAGGGGATCATCCTCTCCCTCAGCTGTCTCCATCAAGTAATCCTGCAATCATGCAACCCAAACACTAACCATTTTCTTGACAGCTGCCGGGGCCGCCCTCTTTCCCCACTTTTTCAGTGGCTGGAAATTCTGTGTGGCTTAAGCTGCCAACAAAGCTCTAACAGGGTGAGCTTTTTGTTATTAGATCTGCCATCTAATTTCTCCCTACCTGCCCCAGCCACAATAAAATCTACCTATCATTATATCTGTGTTTGGGTAGCCTTTACGGGCCCATTTATCTTGTTAGTCGGGGGTGGGGGAAGCCCTCACAGCTTTATGATTCCATGTTGACTCCAACTCCGCAAAATCTGCTACCATCTATGTAACATTTTGATAGGCTGCCCCACACAGGGGCCCAAGATAGCCACTAGTGACCCAAAAAGGGCTGACTGGGCACTACAGAGAATGAGGTCCTCATCCCTGCCATCAACACTTCCTCACCTGGCCCATGGCACCTTAGGTTGAAAGAAGCATTCTTTATACCTAGTTCCCAAAGGACCTGGAGCAGCTCACAATAGGACTGCCACTGACTCACTGTCCCTGGAAAGTGCCCTATCTGCCAGACAGTCCGAATGGCAGCCATCACCCATTCTAATAAGGTATGGTTCCCTGGGTTGTCCTGGCAGTTCTGAAGATGCTGCCTCAAGGAGGAGTGTGTGGTCATGGTGGTCAATTTCTCCATCTCTGTTCCAGAAAGCATAATGCCACCCACCACCCTCTGTTCCACAGCAACCAGACTGCCAGGGGTTCGGTGGGTTTCCTCCAACTTCACCATCTCTGCCTGGGTGTAGGGCCCGACCACAGAGTGCTCCACTACCTGCAAAGGGGGCTGTGTCTGCCTCTGAGGCACTGTTGGCTGCTGGGTTTTTACCTACTGGGTGATCACTGGCCAGGCTCTGAGTCTGTGGATGGCAGTTTCACCCCAAACCTCCTCCTCAGAAGAGGAGGAGTTGGAAACACCTGCTCCCTCTTACTCAGAGCCACTCTACTGGCATGGATGCTATTCCTTCTTCAGTGACCATTTTGGCTCCTGTGGCTGCTGGCTCTTGGCCTGAAGCTGGGACTCAAGCTCTTGATCCCACAGTTATTTCTCTAACAGCTATTGTTGCCAATATTCAGCTTCAAGGAAAACTGCCCCTCGTGAACCCATAATTTCTTCTCCAGAGACCATTCCAGTTCACGCCATCATTGGTGCTCAGGCTCCTCACGGGGCTGTAAAAAATACCCAGCCCATGGCCCCCAAAAGGACAGCCATGGGGAGCCATACACTGGAGAACAACAACCATTCCTCTATCCCATGCTTCAAAGGTGTTGGTGGCTTCATACCAATCTGATCTGAATCCTGCCCAGTATGCCAGATATAACACTGGTGGCCAAGGCCAGGCAGGTCCATATTGGATTCAGGCAGATGGTAGAAAAACTGTGGAGCCAAAAAGCATTGGGCCATTACAGTTTTATAAATTCTCACAACAGTGGATGAGCAAACAGACAACAAGTGAACCTCTTCTCACAGCATCAAGTGAACAAACAGCAAAAATGACCCCTCACAGTGATGGGCAGGCAACCCACAACCCACCATCTACAATTTGCCCTGAGCATAAGCACCCATACCCTTATATAGACTATCCACATGTTTTGCTGCTCATGCACTAACCAAGCAAAGTGCTTGCAACCAGTAAACCAGCAAGCAAGCCTAATACAGCTATTTTCCCCAAACACAGAATAGCTGCATTGGAGCAAACAAATAATATAATCTCTTTGAGCCCTAGTTTTCTCATCTGTAAAAGGGGCAAAAATAACCACCTCAAGGAAGAGTTTTTGGTGACCATAAAATGAGATAATACAAACTGTGCTCAATTCATCCAATAAATGCTAGTTCTAATTATTCATGAAGTCTGTGACTATTCTCCAAAATCCTTGAATCTTGTGCATGTGCACATGTGTGTATGCATGTGTGCATCTATGTGTGGGGTGTGTGTGTGTGTGTGTACAAGTGTGTGTGTATATGCATGCATACATTACACGTAGCTGAGCAGAGCAGGGATCTGTCCACAGTAAAATTCTGCTGATCGGATAAGAAAACTAGAATTCCCCCAGTGACTCAATATATTTCAACAATGAAAAAGAAAAGAAGTTTCTTTAGAGGACACATTTCATGCTTCAGAGAGCAAAGTACCCTTATCACTCTCTCCTTCTCTTTCTTTCCCCCACTTCATCTAAATTTTCTCAAAGGCTCCTTTTCTTTAATGGTTTCAGGAAATTGGACAGGCCTAAACATTGGTTTCTGCATTCAGGAAACTAAATTGGCTAGGTAGATTTTCTCAAGGGTACTGAAGGAATTGGCTTCAGGGAGTCTTTTTGACACTTAGGTAGAAAAATTGGGAAGTAAAACAATAATGTTTTCTAAATAAATTCAAAAGAGTATTTGTAAATAATTAATAATTCACTTTTGCTGTTAAACATCCACCTGAATCAACTATTTTATAAGTAGCATAGTAACAAATTTTAATAATTACACTCCTGAGTAAAATCAACATCTTACTGCTAAAATACTGCCAATAAACATGATGGGTTAAACCTAAAATACGTCTCAATAGGATAGAGCCCTGGATCCCTCCCCTCCGGTCACTCACATGTTTTTCAGTAGCCAGTGTCTTCAAAGAGAGACTCTCTTTCAGGCGTCCCCAAACTATGGCCAGCAGGTGCATGTGGCCCCCTGAAGCCATTTATCTGGTCCCCTATGCACTTCCGGAAGGGGCACCTCTTTCATTGGTGATCAGTGAGAGGAGCACTGTATGTGGCGGCCCTCCAATGGTCTGAGGGACAGTGAACTGGCCCCCTGTGTAAAAAGTTTGGGGACCCCTGCAATGAGGAAAGTAGTGCAGCCTGCAAGTCATGTCAAGTTTGGTCAGATAGTTCACAATATAGAGTACAAGTCTCAGTGCTGAAACCCCCCCACATATGGCAAGGCAAATCCCAGCCTGATTGTGTCATAATTGTTTTTGCTGAGCATATGACAACCTATTTAGAAGTTGCTCCACTTAATGAGACAACTTTTTAAATGGGCCACCCTCTTATCAAAGTGAAAGAAAGAGACAATTACTTCCAAGAACTGAGTATTCAGCAATCGCCTTTGGATACAGCATATTGAAAAAAGCCAACAAGAGAATTAACTTGTCACTAAGCTAGAGATAACCTAAGATTTAAAAAAAAGTACTTTGTTCTAGTCCAGTTCTGAAAAATAAAAACACCCACAAAAGTTGGTATTTAAAGTCTAGCTAGTAGTCATCCAATAGTCCTAGATCTCACAAGCACTTTGTTAAACAATTGTTGGATAGGGAGAAAGCTCTGAGATGCCAAACCAGAAATGATGCTTTTGGGCTTTAGGTCTCAGACAATTCATTGGGTTGTGTGTGGCTTTAAATATAATGTTTAGTGGAGAATACAGTACATGGATGAAAGATGTCAGACATGACATTTTCCTATTCATTTCCTACTCACTTCCCAATTAACTGAGATAAAGATAGTCTGAGAATAGTAACATGTATCTATTTTGCCCAGAGTCACTTGATTGCTAAACAGTGGAATCAAATTCAAAGTCCTTATTTTCTAATTCATTGTCAGTGATCATTCCACTAGTCTACATAGCAAATAATCATGCATTTTTGAGGGCTGGAATCACACACCAGAATCTATGTGGAGTAAATGTGTGTACTTGTGTGTGTGTATGAATATCCTCATCCTGTCATGTCAGCAACAAGCTATTATTATTTTGGTTAGGACAATAATCATGTAAACAGTCATTTTGGAAAAATAGTTTAATGATATTGGAAAATGCTCGTGGCATTGTTAAATCAAAAATTTTTATAATGAGCCTGACCTGTGGTGGCACAGTGGATAAAGCGTTGACCTGGAAATGCTGAGGTCGCTGGTTCGAAACCCTGGGCTTGCCTGGTCAAGGCACATATGGGAGTTAATGCTTCCAGCTCCTCCCCCCTTCTTTCTCTCTGTCTCTCTCTCCTCTCTCTCCTTCTCTGTCTTTCTCTCTCCCTCTCTCTCTCTCCTCTCTAAAAAAATATATTTTTATAATGATATATACAATAATTCCAGTTTTGTAAGAAGCAAATTATAGGTTCACGTGACCATGTGAGTAGACATGAGTAATCATAGAAAAAAAGACTGGGAGGTATATATCAGCATGTGAACAGTGGCTGCCTTTGAGTAATGGGATCATAAGTGATTTTTAATTCTCTTTTGTACTTTTCTATATTTTCAAAATTATCTAACATGAACATATTTTGTTTTTAATCAGAAAAAATATTGTATTATAGATATAAAACAGTGAAATATCTTCTTCAGCTATAAAACAGTAAAGTCCTTTGATGTTAATATAATGTTTTTGTTTGTTTGTTTTATTTTAATGGGGTGACATTAATCAATCGGGGTACATAGGTTCAGAGAAAACATCTCTAGGTTATTTTGACATTTGATTATGCTGCATTCCCATCACCCAAAGTCCAATTGTCTTCCACCACCTTCTAACTGGTTTTCTTTGTGCTCTTCCCCTCCTCCAACCCCCACCCTCCCCGGAACCACCACACTCTTGTCCATGTCTCTGAGTCTCATTTTTATGTCTCAACTATGTATGGAATCATATACTTCTTCGTTTTTTCTGATTTACTTATTTTGCTCAGTATAATGTTATCAAGGTCCATCCATGTTGTTGTAAATGATCCAATGTCATCATTTCTTATGGCTGAGTAGTATTCCATAGTATATAATATAATGTTTAATTTAAACAATAAACTCTTATAGATGACTCATGAGAGTATAAATTTCTACAAAAGTTTTGGGAAGTAATTTGGCATTATGTATTATGGGAATTAAAATGGATCATATCTTTTGACCAATAACCTCACTTCTGGAATTTATTTCAAACCACTTATGCTAGATTATTGTGCCTAATGAATGATATGTACAGTATTAATTATAATAATAAAAATTTATAAATTACCAAATGTTTAACAATAAGAATTGGGAAAAAATGTTTTTAATTTTAAAGAAAATTATGACTTCCACTCAATGAAACATTAAGCCAATATTAAGAATTATATTTAGTCAGAAATCTTGAAGATAATGGAAAAAAAATCAGCAAATAGAATAAAATATAGTATGTCCAACTGGTACAAATATTAGTCCACAAGGCCCTGGCCGGCTGGCTTAGTGGTAGAGCGTCGGCCTGGCATGCAGGAGTCCTGGGTTCAATTCCCAACCAGGGCACATAGGAGAAGCGCCCATCTGCTTCTTCACCCCTCCCCCTCTCCTTCCTCTCTGTCTCTCTCTTCCCCTCCCGCAGCGAAGGCTCCACTGGAGCAAAGTTGGCCCGGGCGCTGAGGATGGCTCTGTGGCCTCTGCCTCAGCACTAGAATGGCTCTGATTGCGGCAGAGCGACACCCCAAGATGGGCAGAGCATCGCCCCCTGGTGGGCAGAGCATCGCCCCCTGGTGGGCATGCCGGGTGGATCCCAGTCGGGCGCATGCGGGAATCTGCCTCCCTGTTTCCAACTTTGGAAAAATGCAAAAAATAAAAATAAAAAAAATATTAGTCCACAAACCCAAGGGTAAAAAAGTATTTTTATGACATTTCAATCTCCCTTTTGATGTATGTTCCTTAGAGTGCTAGAAACTTACCCTCGAAATCCAAGCTTGCTTGCTTTCTCTTAGCTGCTCCCAGTATCAACTGGGTGGGTGAGCCCCTATGGAAATATCCATGCCCTACTCCAGCCAAAGTCAAATTCCAATCTTGGGTAATCCTGCTGCTTCCAAACCGTGATGAAGTATAGGACACTCTGTGAGACTTGTTTAAGCTTTGTAGCCTGGACACATATACAGCCATTTCGTCTGTATAAGTTTACCATTTCCCTGGGTCCCACCTGGAAGATGGGGACAAGCTCTGCTCTCAGATCCAACAACTGGTCTTCAGTTGTTGCCATTTCCCTAAGGATAAACCTTGAGGACAGGGCCTAGAATTCTCTCTGGAACCTTCTTACTTTCCCCTATGCTTCCTTTCACTTCTCCCAGGGAAGTGGTGGTGGTGGTGGAGTGTGTGTGTGTGTGTGTGTGTGTGTGTGTGTGTGTGTGTGTGTGTGTGTGTGTTGGGGAGGTGAAGGAAAGGAAGGTCCTGCACTCTTCCAGCTCTGTTCTTAGAACTCTGGTCTGTGATCTCTACATACCTAAGTGCATTGGCTTTTCAAACCCAAAGCAAGGGAGAGATTATTTTCTCTGATCTCTGCTCAACCATATATTTCTTCAAAATCAATAAGCCCAGAATAGTGCAGATGGTTGGGAATATAAACCACATAAAATATAATGCATATATAATCATCAGTAACTAAAGAGGAATTAAAGCATATTGGCGAAATCCACTAGCAGTAAACATGCTAAAATGTTAGTAGTGGCTATTGTTTCTGGAAATTGGTCTTATGGGAGATTTGGCTTTTAATTTCTCCCTTCTTTCAAGTTTTTTTGAAAATCTGAGACTATGAGCAGTGAGATATAGAACCGCTATTGGAGGAAAAAGACAAAATAGTGCATATACAGTGGGGAAAATATATAATTGAGATATTATTGAAGATATTCACAACATCAATTTATAAACTCTTTTTGAAGATAGATTAGGCCATGTTATAACATGCAGTGCATTAATAATGCCATTGAAATAATAATGTAAAAAATAATCAATTCACATCTTTTGAGGCTTCTCCTAATAGATAACATCTGATTGCAAAAAAAAAAAATTATTTATTCTATTTGGTGAACTTTGAGAATTACTTCAACAAGAGTGTCTAAAACATCTCCAGGTATTCTGATAGGTCTGCTCATTTAAAAGAGTTTGAGAATGAGAAGCTTTTTAGAGGGTTGAACACAGAATGTCTCTGAAGAAGCAGATTTGGAAGTTAAATGCATAACTGCATTAGTGTTGCTAGCTTATGAACTGCTAGATCCCATGAAGTCACCAGAATCCACAAGTAATTCTTCTTTCCTTTGGCTTTGCTTATTGTATTGTCAGTTTTATAGCAATTGTAATGTACTGTCTAATTACATGCTGGTCTAGATGATCTTCAAATAAAAAATTTTTCTACATTTCTGAAGGATTGGCCCCACCCTGATTAAAATTAGGTGTTCTGTTTCTGACTCCTGAATTGGCAACTTTCTATTAGAAATGTCTACTTTCAGTTTATCATTGACTAGCTATATGATGAGTATATCATTCTATCTTCTGGGACTCATTTTTTTTTCATCTCCAAATGCAGACTCCATGTTCTGTTTTGACCATTCTCTTCAATAACTGTGGGCTCTGAGCAATGACTGCTGACTCCTACTCTGTTCTTTCCCTTTCTTTGCACCTATCAACATTAGTTCATGCTGGTGCATTTTAGGGCCTCTTTCCTCCTCCATCTACACTCACTCTAAGGATGACCTTCTCTAGACCCATGGCTTTCAATCTATATATCATTTATATATGCATGATTCCCCAATTGACTTCTCCAACTGGGACCACTTCCTTGATCACTGGTGCCCCTCTTGAGTATGTGATCATCATCTCTGACTTAACATGTATAAATCAAACACATGCACTTCCCCCAAAAAATTTGCTCTAGCTGCCTCTCCCTCCATTTCAGTTAATAATAACTCCATCCTTCCAGTTGCTCAGGACAAAAGTCTTGGGGTCACCCTTGATTTGACTTTTTTCTTTCATACACCATTTCCAATTCATTAGAAAATTGACTCTACTTTTAACTTTTATCTAGAATCTAGGTATTTTACACTTCCTCTGTTCCCACCTGGGTCTAAGCCACCATAATTCTTTCATTTGGTCTCCTGACCTCCTTTTGTGCCCCCCTAAAATCCTTTTTCCACACAGCAAATGAGTAATCCCATTACTACAGCAAGCTCCTTGCTCTTCAAAGTCCTCCAATGGCTTTGCATTTACTCAAATAAAAGCCAGATCATTACAGTGGTTTCCAAGGCTCAGTACAATCCGTTGCTTCTATCCCTCTTGCTCACTTAGCTCAGTACTACCTCTTGCTCACTTAGCTCAGTACTCCCTGTTCCTCAGACATACCAAGCCACTGAGGCCTTTGCCCTAGCTACACTCCCTTCTCCCAAAGTCATAGGCTCACTCCCTCACCATTTACAAGTATCAAATGCTACTCTCTCAATGAGGCTTACCCCAAAGACATCATTTTTTATTCATTTTAGAAAGGGGGGTGGAGAGAGAGAGGAGAGAGAGAAGGGGGGGAGGAGCAGGAAGCATCAACTCCCATATGTGCCTTGACCAGGCAAGCCCAGGATTTCAAACTGGCGACCTCAGCATTTCCAGGTCGATGCTTTATCCACTGCGCCACCACAGGTCAGGCCAAAGACATCATTTTTTAGTTGCAACGCCAAATCCATTCTGCACACCCACTCCCTGTCACTCCCTGCTTTACTTTGTCTCCATAATATAATCACTTTCTAACAAAACTGTTATAATTTTTTTTCTTTTTATTTGTGGTAAAATACACATAAAGTTAACCATCTTAACCCTTTTGAACTGTACAGGTCAGGAGTGTTAATTACACTTTCATTGTCTTTCCATCAGACTTCAAATGAAATTTTTCATCTTGCAAAATTTTAACTCTATACCCATTCAACACAAAAATTCTCCACTCCCCCCCCCCTCCTTAGTACCTGGAAACTACCATTTTATATCCTGTTTCTATGAATTTGACTGCCCTGGGTATCTATCGCATATAAGTGGAATTATATAATATTTGACTTTCTGTGACTTCTTTGTCATTAAACATAATATCCTCAAGCTTCATCCATGTCGTAGCATATGTCAAAAAAAATTTTTTAAGGCTACATAATATTACATTGTATGTAGAGACCACAGTTTTTATATCCATTCATCCATTGGCAGACACTTAGATTGCTCCCACCTTTTGGCTATTGTGAATAATGCTTCTATGAACATGGGTATATAAATATCTCTTTGAGAAGCTGCTTTCAATTTTGGAGGTATATATCAATAACATATTCAGAAGTGAAATTGCTGAATCATATAGTAATTTTATTTTTATTCTTTTGAAAAACTGCCATATTATTTTCCATGCTAGCTATACCATTTTACAGTCCCATCAACAGTGTACAATGTTTCAGTTTCTCACCAACACTTAATATTTTTTGTTTTTGTTGTTTTTTGGTTTTGTTTTTAGTAGCCACCTGAATGGGTGTGAGATGCTATTTCCTTGTGATTTTGATTTGGATTTCTCTATCAGTGATGTTGAACAACTCTTCATATGCTTGTTGGCTATTTGAATATCTTCTTTGGAGAAACGCCTATTCAAATCCTTTGCCCATTTTTTAACCTGGTTATTTATTCTGTTGTTGTTGTTATTGAATTGTGGACGTTTTTTACATATTCTGGATGTTAATCTCTTATCAGATACATAACTTATAAATTTTTCTTTCATTTCATAGGTTACCTTTTTTATTCTGTTGATTGTGTCCTTCAATGCACAGAAGTCATTACTTACTATACTTACTATTATCTGTCTCCTCCTCTAGCATGTAAGCTCCATGAGGGCAAGGCCATGTCTATTTTATCCACAGCTGTATCCCAAGTGCTCAAAACAGTTCCTGGTACTCAGTGGAAGCTCAACAAATATTTCTCAAATAAATGAATGAGTGAATGGACAGGTCAGAGTTGTAGCCCAGGCTATTTTCAGTTCCTAAAACCCATGTGCACTGCAAAAGTGGATGAAATCCAAAGCATGACTAATAGTTACTAAAAAGAATAATGCTCTAAAACAATAGTTTATAAATATATTTCCTGAATCAGGAGCCTTAAAAAAAAATCTTCTATACAGCTGATTTCCCAGGCTACCTGAAGAGCTTGTCTGCCTTCTTAGAAATCCATTAAAGTGACAACTCTGAATGTGTATGAACACAAACCGTGCTCTCCCTGCTCCATTTCCTTCACCGGGATTACTGGCTCTGTTCCCCTCACCCTGCCCCTTAATGCCTGGCTTCTCTCCCAGTCCACTTTCCTTTCTGGGCTGCTCCCTATGGCCCTCTCTCAGATTGCAGGGCCCCGGCTATGTCCCCATATCTGCTTTATGTCGAAGGTCCCAGCCCACTCTGTCAGAGATCACTTTGCCTCCATTGTTCTGCTGAGGACCACACACTGGGGCAAGGCTCAGGTACCCTTCACGCTAAGAAGGCCTGTGGGAATCTGGGAGAAAGAAATAAAAAGGGACAATGATTGAACAGTACTTAGGAGGGGGTTGTTAAATGTCAACCCCGATTAATGATAACGGTAATTTAGAATCTGCTTTTGGTTTCCATTGTTAGGCTTTGCCAAGTTTCCAACGTGCTATTTCAAAGGGTTCTGGTCTGGCTGACGTTGCAGACCGACTTTCCAGTGCAGGAGCACCAGGGAGCAGGGTGTGTGTGGTTTCAAAGGCGAGGCACGCCTGACACAGCGTGGCCTGTCATTAACGGGGGTCCTGTCTCATCAGGTGCACCTCCTCATTCATGTTCACCAGCATCCACCTACCCTAGTTCAGCATTTAGAGACAAAAAAACCTCGATTATTTTCATTTTAAAGACAAGTTGTTGGATTGTCCCTTTTCCCTTACTCCCTCTTCTACATTTCTCTGTTGCCTGAGGGGTGGGGGAACAGTCATCACACTTCCCAACTGAGAAAAATGGACTTCGTAAGCTCTGTTGTGGAAGGGGGTGCTGACCAATTGTGCAATGTAAATGCATTTCTCTAAACTCTTGAGGTTTGAATCCTAACCCATCTTCTTTTCAACCTTTCGTCTCCCAGCAAACCACTCTCCAGAATTCACTCTCTTAATCTGAAAAAAAAATGGTAATAATATAGAAGCTACCCTGTGAGCTGTTGTTATGAGAAGTAAACAAGGTACCACATATAAAACAAGATACCGCACACAGAACAGTGTCTGCCGCATGGCAAGTGCTGAACAGATGGTAGTTATTATGATCATTTTACAGTTAGTAAAGGGTCAGGCTCTCCTCCTTCGGAACATGGTTTCTCAGCTCAGCACTATTGACATTTTGTACCTGATCCTTCTTGGTTGTGGGAGGCTGTGTATTGAAAGATGTTTAGCCATATTTCTTATCTCTACTAATGTCAGTAACAATCTCCTGTCCACTTTTCACCCCTGCCTCGCCTACCCATCCCAGTTATGACAGCAGTCATAAAAGGGGCAGTTATGACAATCAAAATGCCTTCAGATATTACTAAATATCTCTTTTAAAGGATGGGGAGGAAAGGTAAACCTCTATCCAGATTGAGAACCTCTGCTTTAGAATAAGCAGCAAAAATTATATAAAAATGCATATGTGCCACTGGGTAAAAAGAGTTTTTCTTAACCTGGGAATTTCCTCAGAGTGCCTTTGAAGAGTTATAAGATTACAGAAAATTATCTCAACACATTTCATATCCTTGTAGTCTTAGTTGGCCACTTTTAGTTCCTCCATCCCATTTTCCTTCCTGTCCTCCAAAGGGTGGCCCACTGTTCCTTAGCTCCCATCTGTCTCAACTCCGACAAAGAGGAAGCAAGGCCAGCTGCTGTGGCGGCCGTGTGTGGCCGTGTGTGGCCGTGTGTGCGTCCCTCCCTGGCACACAGCCAGCGCAGAACAAGCACTTAATGAAAGTTATTGAATGAAAACAAAAGAGGTGGGTCTGAGTACATGAGCTCAGTTTTTCTTTTTCTGTTTTCTGTTCTGTTCTGGCTCATATAATAACATCACCTTTTCAAAAAGCATAAAGCTACACAAAAACAGAATCTGAGTGGTATAACAGGAAAAAGAAAGGCACAGAAAGGACCTCAATGGGAGAGAAAGAGAAATTGACCCAGGAGTTGTGGTTGGGTGGCTGGGTGTCTTCTGAATTGCCCTGGGGAATTTTTTTTTCTCTTTTTATCCAACAATGCATTCCTTTCCCTATTTTAGGGCTGTAATGAGCAAGGGAAGAGGAGGAGGGAGGTCTTCCCTAGAGGCAAAAGGAGATCAAATCAGTTTATTCTTGTCCTCTTCCTGCCTGCCCCAAGAGGTAACATAGGGGAACTGCCTCAACACAGTGGGATGTCTCCTCCTGAGGAGAAGAAAAGCTGAGAGCAGAACTTGGAGAACTCTACAATGGGAATAAAACTAACAATATCTAGCACTGAAGCTGAGGTAGAGGAGAAAGAGAAAAAATACATAAAAACCCAGAAAACACCTGTGGATGGTAAATGAAGAAGAATATCAGATTGTCCCGGTGGTCTATCTACTAAGAGTTCATTATCTTGGTCCTTTTTCTCTTGGCCATAATCTGAGCTCAGATCAGTGGCCATCTGAATTGTTGGCACTCGGTAGTAGAATCTCGGGTGGGGAAACAATCCAGATGGAAATATTTTACTGGATTTTATGGTGTGTGTTGGAGGGGCAGTAAGGAGGACATTAGAAGGAAACACACATTTCCCTGTTAAGGCAGAAATTCATTTCCCCAAGAGAAGAAAGAGACAAGTACCCCCACACACCCAACCCTTTCAGTATAACAAATGAAAAAGGGGGCAGAAAATGCTAATTCAGGAGAGACATGGAAATAGGGCCACTCCCTCAGGCCTCTTTTTCAGCCTCTTTGCTGAAATTCCCCTCTTCTTTCTTGTAGTATCCTGACACTGCTGATTTTGAGACAAAGGCATGTTGCTCTCATTTTGTGGGAATTTCATTTCATCTATTTTTCCCCCGTGCTCTATTAAAGGAAGCTTTGAGACAGGACTTAGCACTGAACTGCTTAGACTATGGGATTCTTTGGAAGAGCTCTTGGATAGAGGATTTCATTAATAGCTACCTTAAGCCTGTGTGGTAGAATGTTGCAGACACTTTCCTTGTTGTCGGGCTCTATACTTTGAAGTAGTTGATGCTCTTGTTCTTCAGTTGAACATTTGTTTGTGCACATGCTTCACAGACTTCTGTCCTCAGAAAATGGTGACAGCACTGTTAATATCATGACACAGGTCATATGCTGCCATCTTGCTTTGGCATCGAAGGTTTGCTGGATGCGCTGTGAGTCAGTTAGAACTCAATACTACCAGTTGCCTAGGCTAGTGGGTGAGGCAAAAAGGGAAAAAAAGTGAGATAAAAAATAAAGACTAGGCAGACTACCAATTTGTGGAAGTTAGTATTTAATTGGCCAAGGAAATGGAAATAGGCAGACCAAGATGGGACTGACTGCAGTGTCTTAGTCAGTTTCAGCCATTATAACAAAAATACAGAAGACTGGGTGGCTTAGGCAGTGAATATTGATTTCTAACACCTCTGGAGGCTGAAAAGACCAAGGTCAAAGTGCCAGCCAATTCAGTTCCTGGTGACAACCCATGTCCTGGTTTACAGATGGATGCCTCCCTGCTGTGTCCTCACAAGGGTAGGGTTGGGAGGAAGAAGGGAGCAAGCTCTCTCGTGTCTTTTCTTTCAAGTTCACTAATCTCTTTTATAGGAATTCTAGCTTTATGACTTAATTACCCCAAAGGCCCCATCTCCAAATATTATTGGGATTAGGACTTGAAAATATAGAGTTAGGGGGGACACAAAAACAGTCAATAACATTTGGATCATCATCTATCAGAGTGATCAGTTCAAAGTTTCAGGAGCAAATTGGAACACTCCATTATTAATGGTCTCCACCACCTGTAAACAGAGAAGATGGTCTTTGGTCATGGTGTCTGAGACTTTGGGTAAGGATACTATGGTGAAGGTTACCATGAAATGCTCAGGGTCCTGGTCACAGATCTTACAAATGAGAAGAGTTCCCATACCAGACTGCAAGTCTCCTACCAGCCAGTAAATCAGTAGGAAACCCTAAAGCTTGTATCAGCTATACATCCTTACTATGATGAAATCTTAAAGTTAGCAAGATAATTTTAGATACCTTATTATGATTAGTTCTTTTATCTCTTCTTTGTCCTTTTCTGTGGACTTTGCTTGCTCCAGACTGACTAAAGATAAAGTTATGTGGCCTAAAGATATGGTCAAAAGGACTTGAGCAAACATATTTTATAGTCTTTGGTTTATAATCATCCTAGATAACATGGGAAATAAGCTACTACCTGTGGCTTCATTACAACACCTGGAGATCTGATCTGGTTACAGATCACATCTCAATTATAAGTGCTCATCACCAAACACCAACTTAGCACTCACATGATTGCCACATTGGCAGCGTGGATAAGCAAGGTTTCTCTCAGGGATAGAAGTTATTTTTATTTCTTACTCATCGCCAAGTATGTGGAGAACAAGAGAATCACACATTTTTTTGTACTTATACAATTTTAGAATGACACATGGCTGCCTGACCTGTGGTGGCACAATGGATAAAGCATAGACCTGGAACGCTGAGGTCACTGGTTCAAATCCCTGGGCTTGCCTGGTCAAGGTACATACAAGAAGCAATTACTACAAGTAGATGCTTCCTGCTTCTCCCCCCTTATCTCTCTCCCCCCCCTCTCTCTCTCTTTCTCTCTCACTCCCCCTCTCTCCAAAAACCAATAAATAAAATCTAAAAAAAAAAAAAAAAAAGACTGGCACATTGCCCAGGAAGTTGCAGTCATTATGTCTAAGTTCAGAGATTCTAAAACTGTTACAATTTTGGTTCTTCTGCCATTTAAAAAAAATTAGCTTAGAAGAGTATAAAGGGCAAAGAGAGTGTCTTCTTCATTCTTTTAACTGATACAGTGATTGAATAATCACTGACTGTTCAAAATTTTTAAAAAAACTTTGCAGACTCTTAGCTTAACAGATATTGGTCATGCTCTTCATTTCTCAGATGTGACACATGGGTATATTTGCCTTGAAAAAGGGAGAGATTTCAGTGGTATCAGGGCAGCAATTTTTCAGGGCTCCATTATTTTCCATTGCTCACTTTTCTTGTTGTCAGCACTGAAGAAGCACCAGCTACACATATATCAAGATAAAAGCTGTGCTTCCATTAATGAAAGGGAAGGGTTCACTGGGAATCAAGGAGTTTTTTACACTGCAAATGGTAAAAGGGAATTTGTTTCAGGGTCTTATCTTGCTTTTGATCATCTAGACAGGCTTACAGATGGAGAAAAGTTGGTGTTTATTTTAAAGACAAAAATTTCTTTTCATTGCATCAAATATGTGTTGCAGCTGCTTAGACACACTTCTTTGGAGACAAATAGAGTGAGTCATTCAACCTACGTTTACAAGGCAGTATAAAAAAGAACTATACTTAATGCAACCAGTTTACAAAAGTCATGAGGACTTTCAAAATCCACATCTGACTGCCTAAATGAACAGCATCCTACAATAACCAGAGGTTAACACAGTTAATAAGCAAGTGTCCATTTGCATTAAGAGAAACAGAACAGGAAAACAGAAAAGGCCATATTCATCTGGTTCCTTTTTCCAATGTGAGACCAAGACTTCAAGAGAAAGCAAAGCTCACCTTAGATTGCCGATGCCAGCACCAGCAATTGATCAGGCATCTGTTAACTGCATGACTTTTTTTACTTATCTTGGTCATATAGATTCCTCTCTCTGGCTCCCGTTGAGGTCAAACTCATGGACTTATCCACATTCTACAGACTAGTCAGCACTATAATAACATCAGACTGCTGCCCTGTTTCAATGAAGCACTTCTAAGGGAGAAGACCATGTCTTTTCCACCTTCTGAATCTTAACATAGTGTTTTGCAGATGCTTATAAACTTACACCAAGCAAATGAAGGGAACAATAAATGAATATATGAACAGATGGAGGATGGATGGATGGATTGGCTTCTACCAGTATTCCAGTGTATGATAATCATCGCTACAAGTTGTTTTCTTTGTGTACATGAGAGAAAAAGAATGAATCCCCAGGGCAGCTTTAATTCTTAGTGGATATTCACCAGTGAAACATGCTTTACTCCAAGGGTTCCCTTCAGATGCTAAATGTCTGGCTAGTCCTTATTGGGTCATCTCTATTAACCTTATTTTTATAAACTCTAACAGTCTCTTTGCTTCTGTCTCTCTTCTATTCCTACACTCAACTAGGTGACTCCCTTCTTAAGTCACCTACTTGTGCTTCCCGAACATTGCCCTATATCTTTTTATCAGATGTAACCCTTCCTATGGCAAGGAAGAAAAGCCAATCCAAATAGCTTAAGTGCAAGAGAATTAGTCTATTGCTCGTGTAATAGAACATCCCAGGGCTAGAGCTAGCTTTAAGCATGGGGTTCACATTATATCATGAAGACTGTTTCTCTCTCCATCTATTAATTGTCTAGTATGTTGTCTGTAGTCTCTGACAGGGTCTCTCCCTTTGAGGTTGGCAAGTGTCTGCAACAGCTCCAGCTTATATCCTTCTAGGTTCAAGTTCAGTGTAATAGAAAGGTTCTTCCCCCTCAATAGTTCAGTAATAAATCCCAGAATTGAGACCCCTAGCTCTGATGTGCTATGTGCATACATATGTGCCAATCACTATGCCCAGGAGATGACATACACTGTTAAGATTAGACCAAGTGTCACCTTGACTAAGGGTGGTTTCCCTAAAATATGCTTAGGGCATTTTCACTTCAGAATGTGGGTGTGAATGTCAGATGGCAAAAACAACAAACACTCACCAGCGTTTTAAACTAGCTTTCTAGTTTTCCTATTATTTCTTGTCATCGGCACTCACATGATATGATTCCACATATTCCCTCTTTCTCTTTACTTTTTTCCTGGTATCTCCACTGATACCTTGGTCCCTACATCAAATATATATTAATTCCATTTTTGTCCCTGGTGCTCTCCACCTCTTAAGCAATGTCTTTTTTTCTGCCTTTTTCCACAACTTGCACCTGGATTTTAACTCGCAGCCATTATCTTTTAGAATTGGCGTACCTGCTGGTAGTAAACCCAATAGAACTATAACATCTGCTGAAACTGTTTGCTTTCTCTAGTGACCACAGAATCTCCCTCATTTTTTATCGGCTTTTCCTTCTGTTTCTATAACCCCATCAAAACCAAATATACCCAGGCTTCCTCATCCATCTTGGAAACAAGACAAAACCACTTTCATTCAGCCTTGGCAGCATGCCAGCACCCACTCTTCTCCTTCCTGTTCTCTGTCCCCTCCCCCATCACACTATCACCCCATCTCAACCCCCTCCAGGCTTAAGCCTGTCTCTGCTTTCTTTCACCAAACTCATTTCTTACATCCCTGAAGTTCTGTTTCTGGGGCTGTCTCCTTTCACCACCCTCACAAAGATTTCCTCACAGTCAAAATATTTGTCCTTTTTCTCCCTCACCTTCCACATCAAAATGTACCTCAGGACCCTTCAAATAGACCCTACAGTGTCCTTTAGCTCCTTCCCCTTTTCTCTATTCTTTCTGCCATATCAGGAATTCTTTCATAGCTCACTCTTCAATCTGTCCTTCCACCAATGCTCAGAGTTGATGTGTCAAACACTCCCCTTCTGGAACGTTTCATGATGACCCGTGGGGTAAAATTCCTATGCTCTAGCTTAGAATTCAAGACCGCTCATCATGTACCCTCCTCTGCTGTTGTACTCCTAGAGCTACTCTGCACTCCAGCTGCATCTCCCTGCATATGCTCACACTGATCCTTCTACCTACGATAACGTTCTCATCCTCCTGTCTGCCATGTCTGTAGCTGAAGAATGCCTAGTCTTTCTTCAAGACACCATCTCCACCTCTTTGACACCAGCTTTAGATCCCTCTTCCCACCATGAAGCAAGATTAAGCTGTTCTGACTGTGCTCCTCTAAGAGTTATCAACCTGATTTGTAACTATCTATGTGTGATTGTCTAAAAGTACCAGACCATGAACACTGTGAGAGTTGCCTCTATACATCTCTTGTGTCTGTCCCTTATCCCTCCCACAGTGCCTGGTACACACAGTAAGTGAGATCTTTATACCAGCCCTCTATTGCCAAAACTTCATCTACTTCACATTTCTTTTATTTCCAAAACTATATCTATATAGCTGCTCTTCTGTCTCTTTTATCTGATCCATTAGGAGCAAGAATTCACAGAGCCTTCCACACTTCTTCTTAGACATATTTGTTCTGTACAATCAAATCTACTTCCAACTGATAACTCTCAGGCTTTGCGCTCTCCCCTTCACGTCAATTTCTACTGCCTCCACCTGTGCAAAATTTAATTCATCTAACAAGTATGTACTAATATTTCTGTCTAATATCTGTTGTCCTTAAGGATTTTGCCATAAATATATCATTCACTTGTGGTCCCCTTGTGACAAGAGATTGCTAACGAGGTTACTCTTTCGATCATCCTAATTTTTTTGTTTGTTTGTTTTACAACAATCTCTCCAAAATCTATTTCTTCCCCCTCCATATGTAAACTATGGTGAAGGTGACTATGTCATTTGACAACTAAACCAGATGCTTGGACAGTTAACAAGGCAGCTATTAATAGTTTCACCTGAGCAGCAAGTGTAAACTGGTACCATGCCTAGCCAATCATTACATCTGGCCTACCTAACTATAGCCCAATTAGTTGAATTTTCCCTGCCAGGATTCTTTTCTTCAAATGTGTCTACCATTACCTGAGGTTTCCACCACCATCTCCTTATTCTGCACTCCAGCCTCAAGTTCCTACTTCCTCCTTCTCCTGCACTTTGTCATGAGTCTGCTTGATCCAAAGTTTTTGTTCCATCAAGCAGAGACTGAAGATTTCTTTCTTTTGGTCTCTTCTTTCATCCAGTCTTTACCTATAGGAATCACAGCCCCCCCTTCATAGTTCCAATTTACTTTTCTTTTTGTAATTAAAACCCAACCTGAAGTTCACCTTTACCAGGAATCCTGCTACAATTCTGAAGAATCAGGGAAGAAAATACTCTTATCCAAAGCCAAACATTAACTCCTGCATGTATTTGCACTGTGCCTTATTTATTAGAAAGAGATGTGGAGAAAATAAAGGGGGAAGCATGGAAATTATAGTGTTTATGCACATGTTAGTCTGAAAGTACCTTGCAGATAGGAGTCATGCCTTATGCATGATTCAAACACTAGCACCTGTGTATCTTGACAATAACAATATCAAGGATGTTGGGGACTTTCTCAAGTAATTAGTGCACATTTGGGGGCTTATGTATGTTTCAAAATAAAGTTGCCTAAAATTATACCTAGGGGCTCAAAGCCACCAGGAAATATTGATAATTTCCTTTTTTCAGTGGCATTTTTCAATTTAACAAATTATTTTAGTCCTAAAAGTCAGAGCATTTTTGGAGATAGGTGCCCATTTTACCACGTGCCTATCTGTCTGCTTCTCACCTTCCCACGGAGCCTGCTCCTTCTTCTGGTCAATGCTGAGGGACAGCATAGAGAAAGGACTATCTTTCTTTTCCCTTTGAGCACACTGAGGTGAAGCGTGAGAAAGATGGTGCATCTGACTTTAGCAAGACAAACATAGAGACGTGAGATAGACTTGACCCAATTATCACATTCGTTTTCATCAGTTTTGTGAGGCTTTCACGCTCATCAGGGTCAGAGAGTGCCCACCATCACTCTCAGGTACTGCAGAGGGTGAGAGGGGTCTCTTCCTCTCCTGAAAGCCTGCAGCCTCAGCAGGCAGTGCAGTGTCGCTGGGAATCCCGGCCCACCCCGCTCCCTGTCAACTCCACACCCGGGAGCCCTGCCAAGCTGTAAGCGTTGTTAGAAAGAAGCCAAAAAGTTCTCAGAAAATGAACAATTAATTTCGGCTGTCAAAACAGATACTAGAGGAGCCCAGTTAGAGTTCAAGCATTTTTTTTTTCTCTACCAGCAAACCCAAGGCTTTGTCGCCCATAAGAGATGGAGTAGATTCTTGGGATGTTTACGGCACGATATTATACAGTGGTTAAGACCGCTGTGGGCTTGGGGATCAGATTGCTTTGTGTGGATCACAGCTTTCCTTTTTCTCTGTGTATCCACAGACATTTCTTTTGACCTCTCTGAGCTTTAGTTTTCTTATCTGTCAATTGGGGAGGGGCAGGATGCATGAAAGCACATAGAATTGCTCCTGTTCTATTATAAGAAGTCAATAAACGATACGGTTTTTCATTATTGTTGGTGGTGATGTTATCATGCAGAACCTTCTGCTTCTCCTGAAAAGTAGTAGGTTCGATTTGTTTGTTCCCTCTTTCTGAATGATTAGGACTTTGTCTAAATTTCAGAAAATTTTCTGAAGATTATTTCCTTTGGGGAACCTTCACTGGTAAGTAATATTTTATTGACTCAGTAAAAATATTCTACATGAATGAAAATATTACATACAAAGAAGCAAACCAAAAAAAAGAAAAAAAATAAATCGTTTGTCTTGTTCTCCCCTGGTAAGGCTGCAGCATAATTGACACATACATAAGCAAAATGGAATTTGAAAAGCAAGAGGCAGAGTATTTTGAAAAATTAAAAATTTCTTATAAAACTTTATGAAAATGCATTTGTGTCAACACAGTAAAAATAATAACTCAGCCTACTGGTTTTCACCTTCCAGCTCTGGGTAAGCACTAACTCATTAACCCTTCCACTGCTGTTCAGCAGGTTGGAAAACCAACCGCCTCTGCTCTTTGGAGCATATGAGTGAAGACTCTACCCACCTCTCCCATAACATGAGCTTTCTCTCCTCACAAGATCACAGTTTCCCAGATCATTCAAGAAAGCAATCTCTTAAAAGCATATTGTACAATAACACTTAATAATGGAAAAAAAATAAACCAGCTTCATAACTGAAAAAAGTAGACTTTTTCTGGTTTATTTTTTTATAAAAAAGACTCACCTAATATTCCTGGTTCTCTTCCCTTTTCTATTCCCAATGGTGCATCCTATAGTATAAGAAGAATTTATGCCAACACTCTTCTTAAAACCCATGCAGACTGATCATCTATACTCGTATTTATCTCAGGAACTGCCCATATTTTCCCAATATCTATTTTCTTCCTTCTTTCATAATTACAGAACATGGGTTTTATTTCCAACAATAATTTGACCAGGTAAAAGACTATATCTTTCACCCTCTCTTATAGCCAGATTAACCTCCATGACTAAGTTTCAACCAATGAGATATAAGTAAAAATGTTACATAGAGCTTCAGAAAAGCTCCTTAAAAGTGGCTAATATTGCTGAGATGACGTGTACCTTTTTTTCCTTTTCCTCTCTCTCTCTCTTACTACTATACCATGCATGAGATAACTAGAGCTCCAGCAGCTATTCTAGACTATGTGGCCAACTTGAAGGTAGAAACTATATTTAAAAAGTGAAAAAATTCTCTGATGACTTTGAAATCACCATATTGATTTTTTTTCTACAAAAAAGATGTAAACTATCTGGTTTAAGCTACTGTTGTTTGATGTTTCCTATTTTAAGCAGATGAAACTGATCCTAATTGACACTTTTGGGGGGAGGGGACTCAGAATGAATTTTCTGCATTGACTCATCTGAATATTTGTTCCCAGAGGTCATTCTACCCAAGATAGCATAGCAAGTTTAATAGAATGCCCACTCCATAACCTTTAAGATAGTTTACTAGAATATAGAGTTCACAAAGATACAGAGAACAGACTGAGGTTGCCAGAGAAAAGGAAAGTTGTGGGACAGAATGAAAGAGGTAAAAGATTAAGAAAGAAATTGGTAGTTACAAAATAGTCACAAGGATGTAAAGTACAGTATAGAGAATATAGTCAATAATATAATAACTATGTGTGGTGCTAGATGGGTACTTAAAATATTGGGAGAATCGCTTTGTAAAGTATATGAATCTCTAACCATTGTCTTATATACTTGAAATTAAAACAAAATAATGTTGAATATAAACTGTTTTTAAAAAGTAAAATATATATTTGGAGTGGTGTTGGTGCCAACTTGGACTTGGTGAACATGTTAAGGACACTACTCTTTTATGGATTCTTGTTGTATTGGCCAAGAGTTTGCTTAAAGGCTTTAATCACTGTAATATATATATATATATATATATATATATATATAGAGAGAGAGAGAGAGAGAGAGAGAGAGAGAGAGGGAAGGAGAGAGAGAGAAGACTGGATAAAGAAGGTGTGGCACATATACACTATGGAATACTACTCAGCCATAAGAAATGATGACATTGGATCATCTACAACAAAATGGTGGGATCTTGATAACATTATACGGAGTGAAATAAGTAAATCAGAAAAAACCAAGAACTGCATGATTCCATACATTGGTGGGACATAAAAACGAGACTAAGAGACATGGACAAGAGTGTGGTGGTTGTGGGGGGGAGAGGGAAGGAGGGAGAGGGGAAGGGGGAGGGGCACAAAGAAAACTAGATAGAAGGTGACGGAGGACAATCTGACTTTGGGTGATGGGTATGCAACATAAGTGAATGACAAGATAACCTGGACATGTTTTCTTTGAATATATGTACCCTGATTTATTGATGACACCCCATTAAAATTAATAAAAATTTTAAAAGTGAAATATATAAAATAAAATACAGAGTCCAGATGAGTTAGCTCAGCATGGTTAATAAGATGTGTGTCAAAACTTTGATTTTCCAAAGCCATTATTCATTTCAGAAAAGGAAAAAATAATTTTGTGATTACATGCTATACACTAAACTTGGCAGCCCACCTCACCAATGTGAGAAATTAATAATCAGGGTGGATGAATCACTAAAAATTCAAAAGAATGCCACTTTTGTATGATGGAGATCTACTTTCTCCTCTCCAGTGTGTTACTCAAATCTCTAATAATGCTAACCACATTGTGCCGCAATGATCTTAATAAGTCTTCTCTTTTTCTATTTAAGTCTATATTTTTAGTGCCAAGCACAGCACCTGGCAAGTGATAAATGTCCCAATAATATTCATAACTCTTTAATGAGTGATATACCTTACTAGATACTCATTTGAACTATCATTTCTATCACCAATCAAAAATTAATGCCACTTTAAAAGTATGTCCAAAAATAATATAATAATGAAAATAATAATAACTACTAAGTACTTTCTACGTACTAGATCATTTGTTAAGCTTGAAAAAACTCTATAAAATAGGTATACATATATGTGTGTGTTTGTGTGCATTTCTGTATTATTTATATATATATATGGTCTATGCTTCAGGTCACACATATCTCACAAGAAGCTGTGTAATTTGGCACCATGATCACTGAAAGATTCTTTTCTCCACATACCACCCTAAAATCCCAGAGTCTAAACTGCCTTCTTAAGATTTGTTGAACATACTTTTGGAAAAAATATTTGTCTGTAATCTACCTTAAAGAAGCAAAATAACATATGTGGTTATTAAGCACTCAGGTCTTAGTGCGTGAATGGAACTCAACTGCTAACATTTATATGAGTTTACTAGTATGACCATCTGTAAACAAAAGATCAAAGTGTTAAATAATGAACAATGTAGAATGTTTTAGATGTGGAGCAAAAAACACCATTTGAATGCATACTCATTATTTACAGAACTTCACATAAGCCTACTGGAGCCATCCAAGTAGTGAAATGTGGCTTTAAGTTATTTTGTATGCATTTTTGGTATGTTTTATTTTTATTATTATTATACACAATGTCACAAGTGTCATTTACACTATAACTGCTTGGAGTAACCTGATCGTTTCATCTATCTTATTAAAGGTCTTTGGTTTGTAGTCTAAGGTATTTTCAGTTTTCAACAATGGTTAGTCTAGCCACTGTCCACTGATCAAAAACCCAGTTCAGCAATGCATCTCAATCACAGTAATTATCACTCACTTAGCACCTACAGCTCACGTGAGTTTTCACTTATTGTTCATGATTGGTAAATGACAGTAAAAGCAGTATTGTCATAACACATACCATGAGATTTCCTTAAATAAACTAATTTCTAGCAGTGCTGTTCCACTTTGGGGGGCACAGAGCACACAAGCAAGTGCTACTGTTTGTGGAACACAGTGCATAGAAGTCCTCTGCTACAAGTGTCGGCTGCTTCAGGCCCAATATATCAACAAACCTATAGTTCTTTCAGATGCAAAGTTCAGAGTTATGAGATTATATATGACATTATATAGAGCACATGGAACATATAAAGATATGTGTATCTATGTAGCTATAATCATGATTATTTATATATCTATAATTATGTCTAGATACACATACAGCGTAGTAAAAACACCTACAATAGGGATGTTAGTTAGGATGGGATCATCCACCTTATGCCCTTTCCCTTATTATTAACTCCTTCCCATGAGAGGAACAGTTCCTAATCTGGTTGATCAAAGTCAATCATTTGTCTTAACATACACTTGCTCTCTTCTTCCAGTTTAACCTTCTTTATTCTTACAGTAAAGAAGCTAAGGTAGGTTGCTGTGTCCTATAAATCCAGGCATCTTCAATTCTGGAGAGAGGGAGCAAAGACCTTTGTCTTCCAAACCTCTGCTTGGTTCTCAGTCAAGCTTTTACTAGGGAGCTTGCATTTCTCTACTATCACTTTAGAGACACTGGTTTCCCTTATAGTTCATCGTACTCTGTGTAAGGAGCTCTCTGGGTTGGAAAGCCCAAGGGATAACAACGTATAAGAGATAAGATTGGGCCCATGCTTTAATACCACAGTATTAAGAGGCTACTTGTTGCCTAATGGAAGAACAGTCTTAAGCTATATAGAGTAAGACTACATCTTCTAATTCCCCTTGAAGCCAGGTGTGAGTATGTACTGGCCAATAAAAGAAATAAAGAAAAATGTTGTTTGGGACTTCTGGGCAGGCTATTTAAAGGAAGTTCACCTTGCTGGGAAGAGCCCTTTTTGCCCTTCTGGTTTTCTTTCTTCTGGCTACCATATGGGATATGATGTCTGAATTCCAGCTGCCAACTTGGGCTATGAGATAATTTTGAATGCACTAGAATAGTGGAATTGAAAGGTGAAAAAAATCTCAAGATCTGAGACACTGCGAAACTCTCATTAAGCCTTAGATTCCCTGTCATCAATAGGCAGTCCAAGTTTTAAAGTCTAACTTTAAAATGTTTTTTTTCATGTGAAAACACTTTTCTTATTTAAGCTACTCTTAACTTGAGGGTTCCTGTTAAATTAAACTTTTTTTCCTTTTATGTGAAAACTGGACTTTTTCTTTTTTATGTAAGAACTAAACTTTTCTTATTTAAGCTATTCCTCACCTGAGGGTTTCTATTAAATAAATATAAACAAAGACCTGGGTAGTATAACCATCTATTACTGTCAAAAATGTATCTCTAATTTTTAAAGGTTAAAGTGACTGACCACCATTATCATCATCATCATCATTGTCTATAACTTTATATAACCAGCAGAGAAACAAATCTCACCCTCAACTACTAAATCCACCAATAAGAGTGAGCAAGTGCCTGTCCTAATGACCTCTCCTTCAAACTCTGAACTTGCTCAGAAGATACAAATTCCTGGCTACTTCCCTGCTAGAAAACAAGGGTGGACCTACACAACCCAGGAGCCTGTATCATAGGATAACCACTCACAGCTTGGGTCATACCAAAAACAGAGACCTTGATGTAAAAAAAAAACAAAAAACTAGATCTGCCTGTACTTGCACCCCACCACTAGACAAATGGCCTAAATTCAAAGATTTGGGATAATCTGGAGAAATTCTAAGATAAGAGTAGCTATTCAGATCATGCCTTAAATAGGTCTTCTTTAACCACTATGCTGGCCCACTGTTTGATTCAGGGTATTCTTATGGCCAACCAAACAACAATAACTACCAATTTGCTAAGAGATCATTTTCCAATCAATAAAAATAAACCAGAAAATTAAAAATTGTTTTTTAATAATATTGTTATCTTCTTAACCATTTGTGAGGAAGGAAGGAAGGAAGGAAGGAAGGAAGGAAGGAAGGAAGGAAGGAAGGAAGGAAGGAAGGAAGGAAAAGAGGGAGGGAGAGGAAGGGAGGGAGGGAAGGAAGGAGGGAGAGAGAGAGAGAGGAAATGAAGGAGAAATAATGAAAGAAAGAGCCTGACCAGGCAGTGGTGCAGTGGATAGAGCGTTGGACTGGGATGCGGAAGACCCAGGTTCGAGACCCCGAAGTTGCCAGCTTGAGCGTGGGCTCATCTGGTTTGAGCAAAAGCTCACCAGCTTGGACCCAAGGTCGCTGGCTCGAGCAAGGGGTTACTCAGTCTGCTGAAGGCCCGCAGTCAAGGCACATATGAGAAAGCAATCAATGAACAACTAAGGTGTTGCAACATGCAACGAAAAACTAATGATTGATGCTTCTCATCTCTCCATTCCTGTCTGTCCCTGTCTATCCCTCTCTCTGACTCTCTCTCTGTCTCTGTAAAAAAAAGAAAGAAAAAGAAAGAAAGAGAAAGAAAGAAAGAAAGAAAGAAAGAAAGAAAGAAAGAAAGAAAGAAAGAAAGAAAACCATTTGTACACTGCAACAGCAGAAGTTCTTGCTCAATGACAACTCACTCCGAACAAATATCAGTAGTTGGGTTTCAGTAAAAGTTAAAATCTGGAGTGAACACATACAGTTTTGTTTAATCTGAAACCAAACATTCTTATAAGATAAATGTGGTCCATTTGCTCTAGCCAGCAATTTAAAAGTGAGCAATATTAAAAGTTCTTTCTGATGTGAATAAAGTATGAACTGAACCTTCTGACCGAACGCCTTGAATAACTTGAAATTTTCTACAATGATTTGAATGCTGTTGGTGCCCAATAAACATTGACCACTAGTAAGGACAAAAATAATAATATAACTCAGAAGCTAATTATCTCCATTGTTCAAATTCTCAGAGAATTTAGGTATAAAACTAAATATAAGGAAATTTCAAAATTACACTGAACCTCTGAAACTTTTAAGACTATCTCAACATGGACAAAGAAATATTCCCCTGTATAGATGACTGTTTTAGTGTCAAAGGGAAGGAGTGAAGACATTTGGCAGTCGAAGTGTCCCTTTTTCTTAACAAATTGGAGAACATTATTTCCCAGAATTTATAAAAGAAAACTAGTAGAGATCAAATCAAAAATTAAAAAAAATAGGACACAACTGGCTGGAGTAAGTAACTTGATTTTTCCAAGATTCTGTTCCAAAGAGGATTGATCACACATGGAGCTGTGGATAGTCAAATCTCTGCATCATGGATGTATCCCATTCAGCCATTATCTTAGGTTAAGAGTAATAATCTTATTAAACTTGTTTTGAAACTTTCTGCACATACTGTATTGTTTTCCTAGCTGTTTTGAAGAGAAAGAGTATATTAACTAATTTAACATTCCTGCTGTTGAATAATTATCATGATTAAGAATTCTCAATATAAACACAAAATTTAAAAAACAAAGTTACATCAGGGGGTTTTAATTTACAGTCAGGTGACCATTCTCAGTAACACCTGATGAATTCTGCCCCCGGTCACAGAGTATACTAATATGGAATAAGTATTTATTAAATTCTCTCTTTTTTAAATCAAACACATTTTATTCCTAATAAGTTTGGCCTTCTTTGAAGGGTTAGTATTACACCCTTTGTAATGTTGAACACTGAAATGGTACAGAGAACCCATAGCTGTAAATGTTACCCTTTTCCCTAACCTTCGACCCTAATCCTATTCTCCCTGCTTCTGCAGTAGTAATAATGGAGGAGGGTGATTAAGGTTTTCAGTGATTTCATGAGTTGCAAAGAAAATGAATAAATCATAAAAAGCAGAACTGAGCAGAGAGTGTAACCTGCCTCTAGAATTCTGCAAATCGTTAGAAGTACAGCTCAATCTTGCAATTTCCTTTATCTCTCCTTCTATTTGTAAAGTTTCTCAGAGTCTCAAACAGTGCTTGCCAAACTGTGAGAATTTTCTAAATAACTGATAATGACTGAGCAGATGAGAATGTGCACTTGCTCTTCCCCAGCAAGTGACTGAGCCTCTCTAAGCCTCGGTTTTCTGATCTATAAAACAGAGTGATAATTAAAGTTTTTGTAATGATTTCCTAATAAGATAGTAGTAGTAATTATAATAAGATTTTCTTCTTAAAATGCAAGTTATCTCCAAGATTAAGGAGTTAAGGATATTTACATCTTCATGTAATTCAATAGATTGTGTTTCTCCTAACATCTGATTTAAGGAATAAACTTTCTGATGGAAGTAAGAGAAAAAAATAACTTTGGAGATACAAACATTTGTGCAGAAAAGGGAAATATCTGAATTGGGGACAAATTAAGGTTCAGGGCTGGGAGTCTTTAGGGCAGTTGGGAGGTTGGGAGAATTGGATGAGTGGTATAGAAAGAGTAGCGGAAAAATGCAAAGAATCTTCAGCTATTTCAAAAACAGCCACCACCCAGGAAAGAGAAAAGACCTTTTTGTTTTGTTTTGTTTTGCTTTCCAGACTATTTGTTCCTCAAATCCAGAAGTCAAAATTATTTTATTAAAAATTTCCATTTGGATGCAGTGGACAGAATGTTGGACTGGGACGTGGAGGACTCAGGTTCAAAACCACCAGGTCGCCAGCTTTAGCGTGGGCTCATCCAACTTGAGCACAGGATCACCAGCTTGAGCACAGGCTCACCAACTTGAGCGTGGGGTTGCGTGCTTGAGTGTGGGATCATAGACGTGACCCCATGGTTGCTAGCTGGAGCCCAAAGGTCACCGGTTTGAAGCCCAAAGTCGCTGGCTTGAGCAAGAGGTCACTCGCTCTGCTGTAGCCCCCCCACCCCAGTCAAGGCACATATGAGAAAACAATCAGTGAAAACTAAGGTGCCGCAATGAAAAATTGACGCCCCCTCATCTCTCTCCTTTCCTGTCTGTCTGTCTCTCTCTCTCTCTGTCAAAAAATTTTTTTAATCCATTTGGGTAAATAAAGTTTTGCAAAATGACCTGGAAACACAAATAAACATTGTTTCCATAGGAAAATATTACTGTTATAAACAGCCTACTTGCAACTAGCTATTGAAACATGATCTATTTGTAAATTGACCATTACTTTGACAATCAAAACACAAAAACCACAACCAAAGCTGGTTCAGGAAATTGTAGAAAATCTACAGAAGCCCGTCAATGACCTAAACTATGGGCTTCTCAAGGCAAGACAGAAGCCAAGAATTCACTGAGTTTTGCAACCCATATCCAAGTAACCCAGCAGCCACAATTCATATATTTCAAAACCAAAGGCAATTTCAGTGGCCTCTGTGGCAGTTTCTCCACACGCTGGCTGCTCCCAATCATGGTGGTTAATTGCAATTTTTCACCCTGACACTTAATGACTAATTAGAGAGCAGATAGAAAATCTGGGGGCACAATTATGTAAAGGTTAACTCCGTAGGCTCTAGGATGTGAAAGAACTAGGTTAAATCTTAAATACTAGATTTAACTTCCTCAGCTACTTGAACTCTGCACCTGTTTGCTCATCTGTAAAATGGGAATTATTATAATACCTATGGAGTTTCTGAGGGATTGAAGGGAGAGAATGCATGTGCAACATTATTTCTAACATGTAGTAAACACTCAGAATTCCACTTGTACATAGGTTCCCTGATTTGCAGCAAGAGATAAACAGAAAAACATTTCATATCTTCAGCTTCCAATAGGCCATAAAGGTAAATAGTAATTACTGACATTTTGGCTAGTCTATGTAATTTACAGCTTTCTTTTTGAACATTAAATAAACCAAGAAATAATCCAATTCTTATTTGAGCTCTTGAGATGCTAAAATGGGGCACAGGCTTATAAACACTGTTCTAATAGATGAAAGGTATTTGATGAATGAAAACTTTATGGAAAGAGTTATGGAAGAGTTATGAAAATTCAAATTTTGGCTTTTAAAATAACCAGTGTCTTTTCAGACATTCAGTCCCTCACCACTGACAGTAATTCCTTGAGAAAATAATTTTTCTAAGTAGATCCATAAAACCAGGCTGAGTTATTAAGGGAGAAAATGAGTTTAATGATACAGTATTAGATTATCATCCAGGAAAAGTATACTGTAAAAAATGTTTTGAATATTAATTGACCTCTGGTAAATTTAGTGTTTGCAAATACTTGTATTATAGTGAGGTAGACAGTTTAAAAAAAACTCTCCATTAGACAGAATTAAAATTTTGTAATAATATTTAAGAAAATGATAACATTAAGGAAGAATGAAATATCTGATTAATGCTTAACTTTATACAACTCGAATATAAACTTTAAAAATATTAGAAATTATAACATTTGAGTGCATATAACGTTTTGTACATTAAGATGAATTGCATGCTGTCCATTTCCTCTTTGCACTTTCAGTCACCTTAAATAAACAAATATATACAGCCTTTTAACAGAACAACAGTGCATCCAAAGCAAATGTGCATTTTAAATTACTTCTCCTGGCCGAGTCTTTTATTTTTACTCAGCATTTTATATTAGCATTTATTATCATTCTCAACTTTTCTTTGACATATTGTAATTCTCTGAACCAAACAAGCAACAGGTTGAAATCAAGAGAGAGCAAAACCACTTTGGAAAAACAAAACTTTTTAAATGAATGGTACAAGTTGCCTTGTTTAAACCATTTCATGATCAAAGATGAGAAGGAAGCAAAGTTTTCAAAGGGCCTATTTATGGGCAATATTTGAAAATAATACTGGTGCAGGCTGCTCATGTCTTTGATATTCTGGGAGTGGGTACTTCCACTACTCTGTGCTCTCTCCTGCTTCCTCCCTGAAGATGAATTCCACCCCTGCCCCCTTTCTCACTGCCAGGTCTCCATCTCCCACCCCAAGATCAATGTAACACTTTGCTCTTTTCACAGTTTCTCATTACCAAGTTTTTAAAACATTGTCTAACTGGTAATTACAATCTGAAACAATTCTTTTGGGGAAGCCCTGGGCTATTACTGGCTAGTAATCTTTCAGGAATGTCAGAGAGAGGGGAGGAAACACAGATTTTAAAGAAACTTGGGAAACTGGGACTTGTCTCCCTTTTCAGCCTTCTCTTCTCTGCTCCTGGCCTGCCCTTTCTCCCCATCCTCCTGTGGGGCCTACCACCTCCCCTCCTGACTTCACCCTTTTACTTCTGGGGTCACTTTCCCTCTGCACCTCTTACCTTAGCTATAGAGTTCCCCATTCCTTTCTATTTTTTTTGTTTGTTTGTTTGTTTGTTTAACTGGAAAATCACCTTCCCCTTAAAAGGGGATGTCTCAATTTTGGCAAATTCTGTTCAAAGAAACACCAGGAAGGGCATTTCCTAAGTTACCTCCAGCCAGGGCTAATGCACCTCTGTGTCAGGAGTCAGAGGCCTGCCTTGTAGTTTTTCATTCTCCTTCAGGGGGTTCCATTTGGACTCATTCCTGTCATTCCATCCATACCAGCTCCCACCAGCAAAAGCAACTCTAAAGGCAGTGTGACCTGAGCCCCCTGGAGTGAGAGTGAGATGCAGGTTGCCAGAAAGTATACAAGTAAAAAAGGCCCTCTTGGGCCCACCTCTCTCAAAGCTCTTCGAAAGGCAAAGCCTTCCTTGGTTTATTATTCCTTGTGCCAATTTCTCTATTTTAACACTTTCTAGTTGGGAGGTCACAAGGCATTGGCTATGATATAGCCAGAAAGACCCACCTTCTTTACATAGTTAGAAAACAATCAAACCGAGATGTGGTCAAACGTGATTCTTCCTCCCACACGGTTTCCCTTCTTAAACTACCGTATTATTTTTTTTTCAATTCATGAAGTGGTTGAGAAACAGGTATGTGTCTCCCCTCCGCCCACCTCCTATCAAAACTCGTGAGACACACAAGGGAATCCAAAGCCACAATAATAAAGATAAAAACTAAAGAAATCCTCCTTGGCTTGTTTTACCAGGGCAGCAAGGCAAGGTGTGAAAATCCGTATCTCTCTCTGGGCTGGCAGGTGAAAGGTTCTGGGAAGGCTGAGCTTTCTCCTCTCCCACCGAGCTGCCTGTCCAGGCTGTTCCCCCACCCTCTGCCTCCAAGGCCATCTCCTCTTCTGCCTCTCTGCAGTCAGGCCTCCCCTACGGTCACGGGCCAAGGCGGTAGGAAGGCGCCGCTACCTGCAACCACACGACTCCACCACCATGTCTTCGTACTGCTTATAGACCACGTTATTGCCCGCATCGATGTATAGGATGCTGATGGGAGTCAATTTGGTAGGCACACAGCAGCTGGGCGGGGTGGAGCCGGGGTCCATGGAGTTCATCAGCGTCTGGATGATGGCGTGGTTGGTGGGCTCCAGGTGCGAGCGCAGCGGGAAGTCGCACATGCCTTCGCAGTGGTAGGCCTCGTACTCCAAGGGCGCGATAATCCAGTCGTCCCAGCCCAGTTCTTTGAAGTTCACGTGCAGGGGCTTCTTGCTGCAGCGCAGCCTCGACTTCTTGCCGTGCCGCTTGCCGTGGCGGCTGGCAAAGGCAGTGCGCCGCCTCCGGCGTCCAGGTGAGGGCAGCCAAGGTCCGGCGTCTGGGGCGCCAGACGGCGGCGGCCACGACCCCTCGGCGCCCGCGCCCGGGCCGGCAACCTCGCTCGACCCCAGCTGTTCGCGCATCTCGGCGAACAGGTTCTTGCGCTGGGATCTTGTGAACACAACGAGCAGGGCGCGTTCCTGGGGGAGCCGCACCCTCCGACCGAAGCCCAGACTCCGCAGGTCCGGGGGCGGCGGCGGCTGCTGGGGCCCCGGAGCGTGCGCCTCGGCCTCCCCCGAGTCCGGGGCCCCCCACGCGGCCCGCAGCTCGAAGCACAGCTGCTTCCAGGGCTGGTGGCGCAGGCCCTGCCACACGTCGAAGACTTCCCAGCCGGCCCGGGGCGCCCCCTGCGGGTCCAGGGTCCGCGCGTCCAGCATCAGGGGGGACCGGCAGGGGAAGAGCTGCACGTGGAGCGGCCCGGCGGGCGGCCCCCGGGGCGCGGAGGGCGCCTGGCGCAAGAGCCTCAGCTCCGCGCCCACCAGCTCTTCTTTGTCTGAGAGCGTGGACACATCAAACAAATACTTCTGTCTCCGGAGAGCAGTGTGCGGGAGATCGTCTGCGAGATAAAAAATAATTACAGTCAGTTTCACTTAAGGGGGAGATCAGCCCGGTGTTCCGCGGCTGCCCCGGGAGGAAAAGGGCGGGGAGCGGGGCAGGCCGGCCGGGAGCTCAGTTCGGCCAGCCCGGGACCTGACCTCCCGGCGAGGGGCGGCGCACCAGGTCAGGCCCCCTCCTCCGCGTCGGCCTCGGGTTCCCGGGGCGGAAGTGGGCGGCGGCTGGGGAAGGGGCCGCCGCGGCCTCCCGGGTTTCCCCCCCAGGAGTTTGCAAGTAACCATTAACGTGTCCTTTGTGGTTGCGGACCTGGGCCGCACTTCCCCCAGATCTCCTCTCAGCTGGCTCATTCTCATTATTCTCTTCTCGGTTTAAATGTCATCTCCTCCTAGAGGCCATCGTCAACCACCTTGATCTAAAGTAGCCTCCCTCGCTCACGATCACAGGACCCTGTTTTATTATCTTCGTGGCACTTAGCACTATCTACAATGACCTCGTTCATATTTCTCTTTAGTGGTCTGATTTCCCTAGCAACAGCCCTCCCCCCCCCCCACTAGCTGACGGGGGCTAGGACCATGTCAAGTCCATCTTGCTCCTTTTACAGCACTTAGAGTTGCGTCTGACCTAGTATATACTTGCAGGTCAATAAGTGAGAAACTTCTAGACTAGCCATTCTCAATCTGGCTACCCATTTATAATCTAGAAAACCTAAAAAAATTACCAGATGCCTTAGGCGTGCTTCAAGCAAGTGAATCAATATCTGCAGACAGGGCTTGGGTATTGGGGTTTTATTGGTTTTTACTTAAGGGTGCACTCCTAGTTTAGAACCACTTGTGGTCTAGGGAGAAGTTGCTGCCCATCAAGAAGTTTTGCTAAAGTATTTGACCCAACACAAAGCAGACAGAATAAAGAGGTGTGATTTCTTTCCTTTTCTTTTAAATTCACTATTTAAAAACAAAGAGTAATGAAGTTTTCAAAAGTATTTCTTCATTTGCCATGAAGAAACACACACACCAGGTATCTATCCATTGAGGAGATCCTGCAGTCAATGAGAAATAGACATTCCTAAAAGGAGAAAAGCTCAGCCACACACACACACACACACACACACACACACACACACTGACATTCTTCCCTCCTCCACCCACACAACCTGAAACTTTCATGCTTTTCAACTAATCCTGAAGATAAATCTTTGGTTACAGGTGAGAAATAGAAATGTAGGCCATGTGGGGGGGAGCAACAGACTTTGAACATCCAAGGTGAATTCTTTAAAATGAAGACAAAGTTGGACTTCTTTTTTTGACACATTTGTCTATAAAGCCAGCCCCACTTCACTATGCAAGGCAGAAAACTAAACAGATTTTTCTGGGCTGCCTTCTCATAAAATATTTACAACCCAGCAAATACAAAAATCCCCAAAGCCCCCAGCTTTCCCCAGAAGCTAGTAAAGTTTGGGTCAATTTCAATAGTAAAAGTGTCACTGGGTCCCGGGTTCAACCCTAACTGCCAGTCCAGATGTAGCCTCAGGGCACTAGATCTGGAGCCTCAGCCACACCCAGTCCCCACGATGGGCAGACCGCAGGGCTGGCTGCCTCACTCTGACACACAAGTCCCAACCTGAGAGGGAGCTGTGGGAAGGGTTAGAGAGGTGAAAAGGGAAAAGCTGCTAGAGGCCGTTGATTTATGGAAGTAAAGACCTTCAGACTGATCAGGGTCACATTAAAATCAGTAGGAATTCAGCATGCTTTCTTCTCCTCCTTTAAAGAATCCTGTGTCGAACAATGCTCAGCCACCACCCAGATCCCTAGAACTATGGCCTTAGGCTTTACTTTCGTCCCTAAACGAAGGATGTGATGAGACGCACAAACCTAAGGCACTTGCTGCACCAGCGAAGTGTTGCGAGGGAGGGCTGACATGTTTTTCATCCTTACTTTATTCACAAGCACAGAACAGTTTTGTAAAGTAAGTACCCTTATGGCTCTCATTTTACAGATGGGAAACTCAAGGCTCAGAGAAATTAAGTTAATTACCAAAATCTGAGAGCTAGTAAGTGGTAAAGTTGAAATTCAAACCTAGGTCTACTCCAAAGTGGCAGCATTTAGCCCCAAACCCCACTGCCCATTGCCTCTCTATTACAGTCAAGATACAAGAATCTAAAAGCAACCAGTAGTTGCCATGGTATAAGGAATAAGATATTGTCCAAACTGTATTTGCAGGGCTTGCTCAGATAAAATCCACGTCCGCTTACTATGTAATTCTTGAGAGAGTTTGCCACTGGCTGGAAAACATTAGGCAGTGTAAAGGTTGATTTATTTCTCTCGGGTGCAACATGAAGAGATCAGCCTGCTTTTGTTTGCATTCTTTTTTTTTCTTTTAAGTGTGAACTAATTACTACCTAGTCTGCAAAGCTAAATCACATTTCTCTAGTCCTCAAGTGTGGTCAGAACAAAGGAAAGTATCTATAGAGATAGGGCTCTATTGATTCTGCAACCTTGGGCACTTACTCTTTCCAGGGACTGGCAAAGAGTGCAGATGGGCGTTTCAGCACCTACATCCTGCTCCTTCTCCTCTAAAGCCAGCTCCATTCTGTGGTTTGATGGGCTTCACGTGCATGCACATGGACACTCTCAGGGTACAGGTGCACACATTGGTCCTGTGATGCACTCTTAGGGGGACAGATCTGACGGAGAAGCTCTCCAAGCCCTGGAGATGGACTCAGGGCTATTTGGATAAGAACTCTATAGCTCAGGTACCATAATAGTAGTAGCTCTCAAAACCACAGAATCTGCTGGGGCCCCTCCATCTGCATCCTCAGTATCACACAGGAAATTGTTAAATATGTAAATTCTCTTGGACCCCATGGGTTTGCGTTGAGGCCCAGAACTTGCATTTCTAGTAAGCTTCCAGGTGATATGATTCTGCTGATCAGGGATCTCATTTTAAGAATACCTAATCTAGATGAGTACGTCCCTTGGCTCTTCAGATTCCCCACCATTTGGGGAGGACACAATTGGAAATGGACAAAGTAGGGCTGTCCAAAGCACAGGGCCCGGGCAGGGTTGGAAGGTGGTACTCAGGAATCAAGTTACCTTCTTACCCCAGCCCTATCCTGTCTACCCCCCAGTCCCCCTCATATTGTTTTACTCTTTCAGCCACACATTCTCTCACTGGGTCTGCCAGTGAAGCTCTGCCCCCTAAACAGAGGGTCCAAGAAGGTGACTGCTCTGCGTAGCTCCCCTGCAGACCACATTCCCCACTTGTCTGGACCTGCTCTAGAGACGTGCTTCACAGAAACGGCCCAGAGGAGGTACCTGACCTGGGGAGCACACACCACTGTCCACCCCCAGTGACCCTGCAGACACTTTGCTGACTAACAGGGCATCGTAAGGTCTGGCTCTGCTGTCATGGTCACCTGTGGGTAGGAAGCTGGCTCTTCACACTCCTTTTCACAAGCCTCCCCTCCCTTATATAAATGAGGGCTGTCATCAAATGACCCTCTCTCTTCCTTGCCCTTGAGGAGAAACATTGTACTTTTCATTTCAAAGTTTGTTTGTGGCATTTTCTTACATCCTAGAAGTGGATCATTTCTTTTAGGCCTTTTAATGAAATTGGTCAGTTTTACATCATAAAATTTTTGTTTTTATTTTTTGCTTTTAATTTACATCAACCTGATTTATTACAGCTTGGACCAGACCCCAGTTAATTCAGTGTTTCTTGACTATTAGACATTGAGACCTTGCAAGTTACAATCACTGGATTTGTCCTTGCCGACCTTCCCAGTGGGCGGTGGAGGAAGGGTGAAGGAGGAGGAGGAGGAGGAGGAAAGCACCTGCGGATTTGAAAACAATTCTTCATGAATAGGTCAGCCTTTTCTGAGTTAAGAGCAAGTTGGTAAAAGGTGAAGAACACCTCAAACATACACATCTGGTGTGGAATCAATAGAAAAGAAACAAAGGAAAGAAAATAAGTAAACAGAAAAAAAGAGCTAATCACTTGCAAGGTAGGGACTATTAAACCCATTTTAAGTGAGGAAATTGACTAAGAAAGGTAGAGGCATCTGTGCAGGGTCACAGTACATGGCTGGAGGAAACTAGACAAGCACGCACTAGATGGGTAAGGAAAGGATGGCCAAGGCCCCAAAGACCAGACGCCCTGGGAGCCTGAGCCCCTGGAGGGTGGCCTAAGAGAGGGCTGTGCAGCGGTGGGAAGTGCACCTTGCTGTCCATGGCTTCCCTGTACCATCTTGTCCAGGGTTTCTAAAAACCTCCCACTTTGTTTGGTCTGGGGCAAAAAGGGCCAACATTGCATCCTCCACGCCACCCCCCAAAGACATCTCTGAGTAAGTACACAGCTTGAGGTCCTTTTTGAGCATCCTGTTTGGATTTTCTGTCACTCGCTGGTGCGCCTGAGGGTGCGCCCTGGGCTCCAGCTCTCCGGACCCCCGAGGCCCTTTGCTCCACAAACTCTGTGTGCCCCCAACGCTCCTCCACGATAGTCCCACTCGTGGCGACTTGGACCGCTACTGTCCAGGTGTCTGGTCTGCCGCCACTTGCCTCCTCCAGCCGTCCAGCCACATGTCACGCCCCATGCCGTAGGAAAGCACAGACCCAGCTTTCCCACTTCAGTTCCCCTGGTGATCATATTTATAAAGGAAACTCCAGAAGTCTTTGCAGCTAAACCTCTCCCTCGCTTTTCATTTTAAGCCAAAGGCAGCACTGAAGCTTTACGGGGCATCTCTTGGTGCCAGGCACGTGCTCACAGCTTTGATGGCTTCTAGTGTCCAAGGTCCATCCTACAGTTACACTCATTTATAGATGAAGAAAGTGGGGCTCCATGGGATGTCTTCAGTTGTCCACTATCTTGTAGCTAGCCAGGGACAGGGTCTGAAAGTCTTAGCTCCAACCCCTCCCTTCAGTCCTGCAGCCACATCCTCTCTACCAGTGTTCTGATAAAGCCCTGGAGCAAAAACGGAGAAAGGGAGGATACAGGACACACATTCGTCATCAATGCCATCAACATAAGGCAGGCTGGATTACTCCAATAGGTCTTTGGGGCGGGGGGGGGGGGGGGTAGCAGAGAATTCAAAGCTGGGTTTGGAGCCACTTCTTCCCCAGGTCCCTCGGGGTTAGCAATGCCCTGAAATGCCACAGTTCACAAGTTGGAAATAGAATCAGGTGTCTTGGGCGAGAAAGAAGGAGCCACCAGCACTCTCCCTCCCACTAGCCTCCTTTCCCTTTAAGTCCTGAATAAAAGAGGCCTTTGGGTGCTCCAGCAATTAACCTTTTCTGGGACACAGTGATCTTCAGGGCATCTGTCTGTACTCTTGTCCTAAGTCAGACTTCTGTTGAGATATGAACCTTGCAAACTGCCGAGTTTGCTAAGCATCTTCACAGAGGCTCGGAGTCAGGGGGCAATCCGCACAATTCAGCCTCTCCAGGGTGCTCTTGCTTGACCACACCACATAATAATCATAATTGCAAACATTGGTGTAGCACTTACTGTGTGCTGAGCATAATCTAAATTCTAAACTTACAATAATTCATTTAAGTCTCAAAACCGTTTAAATATGTGTATATTATATATAATATATATATTACTCATATATATATACATATATATATTGCCAGTATGCCCATGTTATTAATCAGAAAACTAAAACAGAGATTAAAAGTAACTTGCCCAAGATAAAAGAGGCCTGGCTGAGTATCTGTGCCACCACCTTGGACGCCCCAGCCCTTGATCTCTGTGCCTGGTAGAATCTCTAAGAGGGCTCCAGCTTTTTCTGGCTGCACATTTCTGGAGGGAGAGATCAACCCCTGGTCCCCAAGAGTCACTCATTTTCTAATCAGCAGAACTGCAGGGATGCCAACAATTGGATTTGGGGGGGGTATTCATTTTTTTTTTTTTTAGAGAGGAGAGGGAAAGACAGAGAGAGACAGAGAGAGAGAGAGAGAGAGGAGAGACAGAGAGAGAGAAGGGGGAGGAGCTGGAAACATCAACTCCCATATGTGCCTTGACCAGGCAAGCCCAGGGTTTCGAACTGGCGACCTCAGCATTTCCAGGTTGACGCTTTATCCACTGCACCACCACAGGTCAGGCCAACTATTGGATTTTTGAAGGAAAATTTACAAGAAAATTTAATTTTCTCATCCACAAAATGAGAATAACACCAGCTCACAGTCACTGAGGGGGGGGGTGAAAAGTGAGATAAAAAGTGGGAAAGATATCTGGTGATATATACAAATGTTAGTTACTACTGACAACATGGATGGAGCACAGGAATCTGGAGTCTAGGAGACATAGATTTTAACCCTGACCTGTGGTTTACTGATTGAATGACCTTGGGTGGAGTGAGTATAATCTCTACCAATCTCATATGCCTTGCCTATAAAATGGAAGAACCACCCTTACTCTTCAGAGTCATCGTCAAGGTCAGAATCAAGGCACACAGGGCAGTGCATGACACACACAGCACTCAATACATGAAGCCGGGATTACTACAACTATTCGCATCTGGGTAGGGAAAAGTGTGGGCACCAGGTCTCCTCTTGGCCTTATTTGAGGAGGTGAGTTCAGTTATCTCCACAGACTTCCAAAAGTAAGCAGAGGAAAAGTGTCGAACAAGAGGGATGAAGAGAGAAGCAGAGGCTTAGGGTTCTTGGTTATATAAATTCCAGAGAAGGGCAAATCCTCACCCCCATCATCTTGATTCTTTTCCATCACCACCCCTCTGGGGCCATACCTACTACTGTGGTCCTTCCCACAATGCCAGGTGAGCAGAGAACGTCTAGCCTGAACCTCAAGGAGAAGGCCCTCCTTAAAGGCTCCCTCCTCTATGGGATTAGGACCAGTGCTAGTTCATATGCTAACCTTTTGGCTCCCTGGCCAGGCAGTGGCAGTCCTGAGGGGGAGAAATATTAGTCTCTTTGTCCTGCCACCTACTCCTCCCTTTAGTGTCCTTTTGTGAGACATGGTATGTCCACAGAAGCAGTCTGGGATGGGGGTGAGAGCAATATTCCCGATCTTCTTCTCTGGGCAAAAACTAGGCACATGTTGGAAAGGAGTGGGAGAGTGGTTATAGCAATGAATGACTCCTTGGGCTGCAGGCCACCAGACCAGACCAGCAGCGAGTCCCCCGCGAGGTTCCTGTTGGTTGGTATATAAGGGTGTGTGCCTCTTGGTCACACACTCACCAGCCCAGCTCCTTTCTGGGTCCCTCAGCTTCCCCAGAATTTTCCCTAATAAATTTCTCAGCTTTTCTCCTCCTTTCAAAGACTAGTGGGGCCCAAGGCAAATCCTCCAGCGTCTCGGGAAGCTTACCCATCCTCTGTCCAAGTCTCTCCTCCCACCCTACGCTCCTTCCTAGGCGAGCCTGGGCCTTACAAACCCCACAGATTAAGCGAGTCTGGTGGTCTGCTTGTATCCTGAGAGAAATTACAGTGTTAGCAAAGTAAGCTCTGTCTCAGCGTGAGGCAAACGAGTGAAGAGGGAGGTAAGGGGAACTCAGACTACCACCAGCCGGAAAACAACACTTCTCTCGTGCCCTCGGAGCCTCAGCCTCCAACGCAATAAGGCCAGTGTCTTGCTGGAGACAAGGGCCAGCCCTCTCTTTTGAGCACTGAGCACTGGGCACGCCCAGCAGGATTCCGAAGGTGCTTCAAGGAGACTCCTCTCTAGACTCAAATGAATTCATTTACAAAGTAGTTTCCATGAACTTGGTGCAAACTCTCATGGCTGCACGTTCTGAGAGGAGCTCAAGAGCAAGAGGCACGATGCCGAGCTCCAGGACACTTTACAAGGCGTTTCTTTTCACTGCGGGCCCAGCCTAGCCTCCTGATTATAGAGCTCAAATCTGAATTGGACATGACCCTAGGTGAATCCCAAACAGAAGCTCGGTACAGTCCCCACACGCTCCCCACCCTCCCCGCCTTCCTACTCTGCGAAAGCAGCCTGCGCCCCGACGCCGTCCTCCGCTCCGCTAACTCTCCAAAGATTGGGCACGCGGGCAGCGCCCAGACCCGGCTGGTTTGCCAGGGACCACCCTCCTTACACCGTCGACCCCCCGTAGGGCCTCCCGGGAGCCCAGGGGAGCGCTGCAGGCCCGAGGGCGGAGAGGGCACGGGAGGAGAGAGTGGCAGATATAAAACCACGGCCTGGGCGGGAACAGAATTGGGCCTTTTGTCTTGCGAGCTTCAAGGTCAAAAGTAGAAGAAAAGATTCCCACATCATCTGTCTTTCCCTCTCCGACCAGTTCTGAGGTTGCAGATGGGGAAAGCGATCAAAGTGGAGTGTTGTTGTGCGTAAGGTAGTGGACCCTCAGCGCCCAAGACTTGTGTGCAGGATGAGCCTCACTGATGTGTTCTTCAGAGGGCTCGGCAGGGCGCAGCTTCGCGAAGAGATGGCCCAACCCACTCCACTCCGGCAGACTACCGAAATAACAGCAAATGAGATTCCTGGTGGAGGCTGTGGGGACATTGTCTAGCGTTGCTCAACATCGTCCTCCAGGGCGTGGGAGCGGCCGTGACTGGTAAGCGTGCTGGTGGCTGGACCACTGACCTTGAAGCCAGATCTGCAAAGCAGATGTGCCGATTCCCTTTGTTTCCTCTGTTCTTTAGGAAGAGGTGTGTAAACCCTTACCGCTGCTAGCACCACCTCAAAGCCAGCTCTCTGCGTTGCCCCTGCTCGCTTTCTGTGGGGCTCCTGAAGCTAAACCCAGCCGGCCTGGGCGGGAGGCCCGCCCTCTTCTCTCCCGCACGCCCACTGTCGGGTCCCTAAACCGTGCTCCGCCCTCCGGCTCCCGGGCCACTCGCAGCGCAGCGTGCAGCTCGGGGAACGCGGACCGGGGCTGCGCGCCGCCTGCCTCTTCCCAGCGCCGACAGCCTCTCACCCCAGCGCACCCAGTCCTCGGCTCCCCAGCAGCGCTAATGGACTGTCCTCAAAGGCAGGAAACAGCAACCCTGGAATCCATTAGGCCGAAGAGGACCTATTCAATTCCTGTAAACAGGAGATACCATTTAACCAACATTGAACTTAAAAAATAAACAGCCAGGGCTTTATAAGGAAAAGAGAGAGGCATTAGATGCCAAGCAACGAAATGGCCTGTTGGATCGACATTCTCGCTTTCCACATCTCACAGCCTCGGCTCAGATCCCTTCTCCGAGTAGAGAGAATATTTTTGAGCAGTTATTCGACACGCGAGGGGTTATTGAACTAATGTCCTTCACTTTACTTAAAGCTCTGGACTTACTGCTGATGTGCTGGAGGGTGTTCAGTGCGCGCAACAGTCCTGGAGGGAAACTCACGTTCTCTTCCTACCCTATTCCTGTCACGCTCTCTTTCCCCCACCTGTCCATCAGATTCCGTCTCTCTCCCCACGCCGCTCCAGCAAGAAGACATCGCCAATTTCAAGGTGTGCTGCTTGCCAGAACCCCGAGAAGTCCAACTGGAGAAAACCCGGGTGTGCTAAGGCCTCGGTCAATGCAACGCCCACGCCCCTCCCCCCACGCGGGTTCTGACTGCGCTCATTCTCTCTAGTCCAAAAGCGGAGCTTTCACGTCTCGTTTCGGATTTGTGGGAAAAGGATTTACAAGGCTTGTCGTGGCTGTGGCTTAGGTAACTTTTTTTTTTTTCTAATGTGCAGAAATAACAAGGATATCCAAGCACGGTTTCTTCTTCCCTTCTCCCACCAGCCAAACTCTCAGAACCAAAGAGCCCTGCGGTGGGTTAGACACTCGGTGCCGTCAGATTAGCTCTCCTGTCTAGGACCCTCGCCCAGGATCCCGGCGCCAATCTGCACTCTTGCTTCCGTTGATTCTGGATGGTCCTCGCTTCTTGCTAAGGCGGCCCTTGTAAGCGTCTTTAAGGCAGTTTTCAAGGACTTAGGGATGCGGGTGACAAATGATATTTAACAACAAACCAATGGATAGGCGATAGGTTTGTGGCCTTAGTGCATAAATCATTCCAGCCAGAAGTGCAGAACAAACTTGTGGTTTATGGCTTCCTTTCCCCTTATTCCCAGGCCTTTTCCAGGGCCTTCGGGCTCACCTGGCTGGAGAAGCGTCCTGAACCTGCTGAGCAACACTAACCCGGAGCCGGCGCTCACGCAGGCGCGCGTGCACGCGCGTGCACACGCACACACTTGGAAGCTCAACAATTCTATTCCAAGGCTGTTCCCTTTTTCCGGGGAAATAAACCTTAGATTGGAACCTTCTGCCGGCTTCCTTGCTTGCTTGGCCGTCTGGTCTGCATTAGTGTTTTTATAAGAGACTCAAACAAATCGAATACAAGGTCACCAAATAATTAACAGTTGTGAATTCCCTCCGTCCCCATTAAAATACTTCCCCGCTTATATTTCATTTTCCGTTTGCCAACGACAACAGGATCCCGGCAAAAGCGCTGCTGAGTTGACTGCAAAAGCGTTCTGCGGCCCAGGTCCACCCAGAAATTCGCTGTTTTGCATAAACGTGCTGTACCAGACCAACTTCAATCCCGAGAGAGCTCTTCGCGGCCCTTAGAACGCCCGCCCCGCAGCCCAGTTACTTCACAATTGTCCTGCCCTGCCCCCTGCTAATCACGGCCCGGAGGGTAAACCAAGAAGCCAATACACAATCAGCTGAAAACTCTCAGGAGATTCATTTCTAGGGTCTCAAGTTCTTCAAGGATGTTCCGATCTCGTTTGGGGTTTATCTGTTCCCTACTGCCTCCTTTCTGAGAGCGCTATTGTGACAACAACCAAAAGAAAAAAAATACCTTTAAAGCGTGTTCTTATTTCAAAATCATCTGGAAACCTAAGTCGCAGCAATATTCTTAGACTCGTTTTGATTTCCTCATCCTTGGGAGTTGTGTGTCTTTTTTTTTTCCTGGTTGGAATTTTGTGGCGCTCCTCACTACATAAACTGCAAGTCTGGGTTTTGTTTCTCTCTCTCCCTTTCCCTCTATCTCAGCCATGTTGAATTCATAGAAATTCTAACTGTCTGACTTTCCCAGGCCCCCAGGGCCTGGGGTCCAATCTTGTAATGAGTTATATCTTGTTCTAACTTTAATTTTTCTATATCCAGCCTGGTCCATTCTGGTCCTATGACTGTACCAACATACATATGCACACACTTTCTCATCTTGATAGATCCAAAATCATTTAAAAGAACGATATAAAAACATTGTAAAGTATCGGGGATAGCATAGTTTGTGCTCTTTACAAGGTGTATAAAGAGGAAACAAGGCAGACCCTTAAATCCAAAGTCCCATTCCAATTACTAACTGGGTCTTGAGAGACTGCAGAGGGATATCAGACCGGGTAGGAAATCTGTCCATTGTTTTGCTTCTTGCTCTTTTAGAAATGTTCTCACTCTTTATCCTACCTATATAGAGCCAAAGCCAAGCACACAGGGTCTAAAACCAGGTATGAACTTCTCCTCTCACTACTTGTGTGACTTTGAACAACTTGCTTAACCTCTGTCTTCCTCAATTCACCTGTAAAACTGTGGTTGTAACACTTTCTGGGAGGTTGCTGTTAAAATTAGAAATAACTCATGTAACAGATTTTAGCATAATATTTAGTACACAGTAAACCCTCAGTATATCTTGGTTACTGGTATTACCCCTAGATGTTTAAATAAATCGAAAGAAGGGACATATTCATGAAAAAAAAAAAACCCACACAAAACTGCAATAAGCTCTTCTTGTGGGTGGGGGAGGGAGAGAAGGTGGCAGGGGTAAAGTAGCCCAGAACGTGCAGTCTTTATAGACCTCCAACGCTCTTCATGCACTCTGGAGAGACTTTACCCCTGCTCTTGCACTTTTAGTGGAAACCCTCAGATGGAACTTTGGATGTCTCGGATTCCCGGGTGAGGGAATTTTTACCAATTCTGCACGTGAGTAAGTAGTTCATGCCCTGTGAGCCGGCTTCGGGATTCCTGCCATATTTTTTGCTCCTCCCCCCCTGAGGGACCCCTGCTCCTCGAAGCCAAGCCTGCCACATTCGATGGCGATTTAAACATCCTCGAGGAAAAGCGCCAAGTGAGCGCGGCTGGACCAGCTCTTGGCGGGCCGCTGCTCTCTCCTTCTCGCCCCGCCGTCCACAGGTTGGGGGAGGGGGTGTTGGAGGGTTTGGCGCGTTTGGGAGAACCCACGTGAAAGGGGCGGAAGTCCTTGCCAGGGGCCGGGGATGCGCGGCTGGCGGGTTCCTTCCATCACGGGAGACTAGACACCGTTTGATGTGTTATGACATGAACCCTCAATTAGATCGCTGAGTTGAAACACTCCAATCAGGGGCCCGATGCTAAGCAAGCCCCGGAAGGTCCAGCCCGAGGTCACCGCCGGTGACACATCAAATCAAAATCAGTGAGAGGGAAAGTGAGGCTTTCCCTTTATCAAGCTGGGCTGTAGCTCCAACGCGCCCCCTCCTCCGTCCGCCCCCTCCTCCGTGCGCCCCCTCCTCCGTCCGCCCCCTCCTCCGCGCGCCCCCTCCTCCGCCCGCCCCCTCCTCCGCCCGCCCCCTCCTCCGCGCGCCCCCTCCTCCGCCCGCCCCCTCCTCCGTGCGCCCCCTCCTCCGTGCGCCCCCTCCTCCGTGCGCCCCCTCCTCCGTCCGCCCCCTCCTCCGTCCGCCCCCTCCTCCGTCCGCCCCCTCCTCCGCGCGCCCCCTCCTCCGTCCGCCCCCTCCTCCGTGCGCCCCCTCCTCTGTGCGCCCCCTCCTCCGTGCGCCCCTCCAGCCCGCTGTTCCGACTCCTTGGCCCCCGCGCTGCGTGCTGGCTGCATAGCCTTCCCAGTCAACTAACCGTCTTTCTTCTCGTTTTCTGGGAACCTAGAGAGTGGAAGAGACCGCGCATTTGAAGCTGAGATCCAAGTGGTTATTCCGCATCTCCTCCCGCAGGAGACCGCGCGCAACTTTAGCTCCATAAGGTATTCGGAGCTGAAGCTCGACGTCTGGATCTGAGTCCGGCTAGCCTAGAGACCTTGGCTTGGAAATAGCGAGTTCTCCCTGAACCCCCAGCCAGGGCGCGCGGCCAGGCCCTTCCCTACTTCCGATGCCCGAGGGCGTCCGGCGAGGTGCCGGGGGAGAGGCTGGAGCGTAGGTAACGGTGAAGCGAGCACTTGTCTGACCCGGACCTGAAGCCCCCAGAGACTCCCTCCACTTGCCTGAACGACACAGGCTTCGATAGACGACACCTTTGAACGGCCCGCAGAGTCCTTTGGTCCCGTGCCAAACACACGGGGCGCAGAGAACAAGCCAGGGGGGTATGTTTGGGGGAGCGGCGGAGGGTCTGGAGGCTTTCCTTCGGGGGGGAAGAAAACGCACGCCCAACCACCCGCCAGCCTGGGCCTCCGAGATTTGTTCCCCTGGGGAAAGGCTTCTCGAACAATTTTCTCTGAGCTTCCTTAGTATCGTCTTCGACTAGGGTGGTAGAAAAGGCGGGCAATACGCAGAAGATGAAGAGCGAAGGAGGCAGAAGCAAAGGTGGGGGCAGAGGAGAAAGTTGGCAAGCCGCGCCGGCAGCCTGGTAGCCGGGACCCAGTTCCAGCCCTACGAAGAAGACACGTGTGTTTGCAAAGGTGACTTTAGTGGTCTTAAAAATCACTGTGAAACACCCAGCGCTCATTTGCCGCCTGAACCTTTCAGCAGCTCATGAACCTCGCTGACCTCCGGCTGCAGCGTGAATCCAGCACCAGCGGGAACCTGGCGCGCAAGGAAGGCGACTGCGTGTCGCGTGGGGAAAGTCTGACGTTTGGAGCCGAGGAAGCCCCGGACCAGCAGTCGGCACTGAAAAGCTTCGAGGATGTGAGGGCGCCCAAGGCCCCAGGGGCAGAGCAGTGCTTCCAGCCCCAGCCCCAGAGCTCGCAGGCTTCTGAGCGCCCCGCTCTCGCTGCCCAGGAGTGGGAGGCGGGAAAGGTACCCGCGGGGAGCTAACTCTGGGCAGGACCGCGGCGTGGGTCACAGCATAAACCTCTCATCTCTTCCTTCCTTTCTCCTCATCCCCTCTCTCCCCTTTCCCTTCTTTTCTTTTTCTCCCTTCCTTTGCAGTCTCCATCCGCACTGTTATCTCTCCTCTGGCGCCTGCGGGTTCCTCTCCGATTTCCGGGACCAGTGGGGACCGTGAGGTTTTCCCGAAGGCCCTGCCCACGCCGCAGACCGACCTGCCGCGGAGAGCGGGCACCAGGGTTCCCGCGGACACTCAGCAGGCGCCGCGCCGGCACCGGAGACCAGTGGCCGGGCCCTGACAGGGGCGCAGAGAGAGGGGAGCCGGCTGGCCGAGAAGGGTGGACAAGCCCACCCACGCGCCCATGTGGATGACACACTGTAATAACAAACCTCAAAGGGACCGGCTGGCTCCTGCCCCCGGCCGCTCTGCCAGGTGCTGCCGCCGTCTCTTGCAGAAGCCCCTCGGTGGCGGCCTCCGGGCGGCGGGAAGCTCACCACCGCTGCAAAGACGTCCCAGGGCGCAGGGCTCCCTCCCCGCTGACAGTCCCCACACTCAGCTCCTGGGACGCGCCCAGAACCCTTGCAACGGCCGGGAGAGGGCACTGCCAGACGCAGCTCGCCGACTCGCTCCCACGACCGCGGGACTCGCTTCTGCAGTCTCTCTCCGGAGCGGATGGGAACTCGCGGCACCCCAGCGCTCCCTCCTGCCCCGGGGTCCGCTCGGCCCGCAGGCAGGTCAGGCCTTGGTCCTGCAAACCCCGGCGCCCCGCGGCGCAGCTCCCACAGTACCCGCCGCGACCCCGACCCAGCCCTGGGCGTTTGCCCGCCACCTCCGCCCTCCACGCTCACTCCACCAGCGACCAGAGGAGCGGCCACCGCGCCGCCTTCTGCAAGGATGAGGGGGAGAAGGCAGGGACAGTGAAAGGAAGAGGGCCGGGCGGCAAACTGTAATTAAGTCTGCAGCCGAATCCAGAAACTTACTCAGACTTTTGAAAAAATTGATTAAGGAAAGAACGGGGAGGTGTCCAGAGCGAGAATGGAATCCACAGATACCGCCTCCTGCAAGAGCCGGACCGGAGCCCCCGCGGCGGAGCGCCCGGGAAAGAAGTCGGGATCTGCTTTGCCACTTACCCAGTCCCCTGTCCACAAAGCTAGTGATCGTGTTCGCCGACTTGGAAGACTGGAAGAAGCTGGCGTTGATGCCCAGCTTCTCGGCGACGGAATAGGTCCTGTAGAGTGACAGCATGTACTCGTGGGGCACCACGCGCGGGCCCCTGCCGGGCGGCGCCTGTGCCGGCGGCTGCGGCGGCGGCGGCCGCCGGGGCTCGTGCTGCGCCCGCGGCCGCGGCTCCTGGAGCTCCGGGGCCGCCCGCGCCGGGGCGCTCCCCTGCGGCGCCCGCGGCGTCTGCCCTTCCCTGGAGCTCCGCATTCCCTTGGCGGAGCCCAGCTCGGCAGAGGACGAGGACGAGATGGAAGCCTGCTGGAAGCCGGGCAAATCCCACAGGAAACTGATGAGGAAGACGGCCGAGAGCAGGACCCTGGGAGTGTCCATGGCGAGCGCGGAGCAGCGTCTCCCGCAGACAGCGGCGCAGGGCGCGGGGCGCGAGGGGCGCGGAGCGGCTGGACAGCGGCTGGGGCCGGGCTCCCGGGGTGGACTCCGAGTGCGAGGAGCCGGGTCCCCGCCACACAAACCCCGGCCTGCCACGCCCCCTCCCGCCCCCAGCCGGGAGGGGAGCGAGGGGAGGGAGGGCAGGGGGAGGAGGGGGCGGGGAGGCCGGGTGCGCGGACGCGGGGTGTGGGGAGAGGGTCGGCCCCGTGCGGGCGCGGCGGGGAGGCGCGGCGCCCCCGAGGGAAGCGCTCGGGGCGGCCCCGCGGTGCGCGCAGAGCCGGCCCAGGGCGCGGGGCAGGGCGAGGCGAGCGCCGCCGCCCCACAGCGAGGAACCCGGGGACATCCGCAGAGCCAGGGTCCCCCTAGCACTGTCCGATGCTCTGTCCTGCAGCGTCGCACGGGGTCCCCGGACTCACCAGCGGCTTCCACTTTCCTGGAGAGTGCGACGCCGGAGAAGGGAAGCGGCCGCGGCGCCCCCAAAATACAGCTCGGTGCAGGCACCCCCCGCAACCGACTGCGCGCCGCTCCGGGCGGTGGCACCGTCCTTCCTCTGCCTCGATCTCCAGGCCGGCTGTTCGCTCCCCGAGGGCCCAGCCCCCGGCCCGGACGCCTCTCGGTGCGTCAGGCACAGGGCCCAGCCCCGAACAGCTCCGTCCTCCTGGTGAGGTACAGCTCTCCACAGAGACAGGGCATCTGTTTCCGACCCTCGAGGTCAGGCAAAGGCCACCAGTTAGAGTAGGATGGATGCTAAAAGCTGCTGTGCTCTCTCTCCTCCAGGCCGCAGCCCCTTCTCTTGAAGTCGCCAACCTCTTCTGACTCTGGCTTTAGCCGTTTCCTTTCTCCGTCTGCTCCCCGGGTCCTCTTCCCTCTGGCGGCATGGCCCCCGCCTCCACTGTATCCCCATTTTCCTTCTCTTCTTTACCTCCGCTTTCAATACTTCCTCCTTCCCCAAGTCCTTTCTGCATTCCAACCCTTCTTTCCCCAGCCCGCTCTCTCTTCACTCTGCCCTCCCATCCCTTTCTGCCTTCCCACTCTCTCCCGCCTCGGCCTCCACCTCCCCGTCCGCGGACCCTCCCTTTACAGCTCTTCCCCAATCTGTTTCTCTTCAGCCCAGCCTCGCCCCATCACGAGTTTCCTTTATCTGTCCCCAGATTCTCCGGGCCTGTCTTCCCGCCCACTGCCCCGCTCCTTCCTGGGCCTGACGCTGCAAGTCGAGGAGGAAGGCTGCTTCTCTCCCACAGCGAGCGCTCAGTGCAACTGGAACGCTAAGGACTAGAGTTTCTCTGTGCATTTATTGGGTGCTCGGCCCCTAACCAAAAAATGCTCTCTCTTAAAGCCCCACCAACTCTGTGAGGTTGGTTTCACTATTTTTACTTTCACAGATTAAAACAAGAGAAAGAGAGTTTGAGAAGATAAATGACTTCTCCAAGGACTCTAAGGCCAAGAGTCCATGCAGCCATGGACTGGCCCCAGGACTCAGAGCCCAACCCAGTGTTCTTCCCACTCCAACACAGAAGAACCCGTCACTGGCCCAATATCTTGATTCCATTCTTGCCTTCCCTGCCCCTTATGGGTTTGATCTCAGACAATTTCTCCCCCACACTGCTGTGTGTGTGTGTGTGTGTGTGTGTGTGTGTGTGTGTGTGTGTGTTCCCATCCTCTCTACCCCACTCCCTCTCACTTTTCTTCCCTTTCTGTCTTCTGCTTTTTAAATGTATTTTACTGCCCCTGCAGGGACCACTCACCTGACAGGGGGGGGGAGGGAGTTTTGCTACACTGCTCCCTTCGCTCTTCACTTCCTTCAGGTCTGGGCTGTGCACTCCACCCTGAGCGCTGGCCTCCCTCAGGTAACGGCAAATAAATAAATTAATTAATTAATAAGAGTATTTGGGAATTGGGCAGGGTTGTAAACTCTCTACATATATGATTTCATTTAATCTTCAAAACAGTCATAAAGTAAATGCATATTACCTCTATTTTACATGTAGGGAAACTGAGGCTCAAGATCACACTGTAGCAAAGTCTGGGCCCTTACCCCATGGGCTGTTTAGCTCTCCTCTTAATCCCCTCTGTGGCTGTCCCTTCTGGTCCCACTCTAGTTTGATTTCATGAGTTTTAACTTCTGAGATTTGAGATTCTAAGGTGTTTTATCATAACCTTTTCTTCCTTCTGCTCTTTGTGCTTTAAAGTAGTTTATTATTGACTAAGTAACAGTATAAAAGAAAATGGAACTGAATAAAAAAAGTGCTTCTCAGATTTTGTTACAACAAATCAAATATTTTTGTTTTAGCGTTTTTTTTCCATTCCTTCTTAATTTTTTGTGTGCACATATTATTTTATAACCCCAAAATAGATGCTTACATTGTATTCTTCTTTTGCAACGAAACATTATAGCCAAAGCATGTCCACGGAGTTTTTTATTATTGTTTGTTTGTTTGTCTTGGGAGGTATTTAAATTTGTATTACTGCCAAGCACATTTCCTTCACCATCTCTCCTCTGTGCCCTCTGCCCATCTCTAAAGGTCTTCACCACCTGGCCCACGCCACTTCTGCAAATCCACAAACTCAGAATGCCTAAGTTCTCACTCCCAGCACAGCATTTCCCCTTCTACCTACCTGTCAGCTCTGGGATACACGCGTCCTGTCTGGCCTGCTCTGTGTCTCGCTGTGTTCGTCTGCCTGAGTGTCGTCCCAGAAAGGCCTTTTCCTTGTGGTCTTTCTCCACCCTTTCCCTCAGGGCAATGCACATTTGTGGTTTGTATTTTAATTTCTATCAGTATAAAGTCTGGTTAATGATGATTTATGGTTTCGGACTCTCCATCCAATAAAATGTTTCCTGCCAGCAACTGTAGCCTTGTGTATTCTCCTTTCGTTTTGCCCACAGCAACTATTATCTGTTTCAAGTTATCAGTAAACAGGAAACAAAGTGATGAGCTTATTTGCTGTGGCTCAGGACCTCTCAGCACACTAGCTGGAGTCATGTGTCAGAGTAAATGACACTAGGACAGTGACCACAAAGGATGTGGTCCCTGCTGGCTTCAGGATTCCCCTGGGGCAGATATCACCCTCCTTCACTGCTGCCAGCCTCCCGTCTAGGTCAGGAAAGTGCTGGCTGCCCTTTGCTGGAATGGATTGCAGCACTGCTCTCACAGGTGAGCAAGGAGAGGGACAGGCAAACTCAGTGGAGAGGCTCAAGTTCACAGGCTGTCAGAAATCTAGCCAGAACTAGGAGGCAAGCTCTTTGACTCCCAATCCAACTCTTCTGTATTAAAAAGCAAGCAAACAAACAAAAACATTTAATTTTCAAATATAGGGACAATGATCCACAGGAATGTATAAAGACTTTCCTTCCTTTCAAATACAAATATCTCTCTCTCTCTCTCTCTCTCTCTCTCTCTCCTGTGTGTGTATGTGTGTGAGTTTGAGGTATAAAAATAAAGATATGAAGAGCAAATTGCAAATAAAAGTCTGCTTTTAGATCTCACATTTGGAGAATTTGAAATAATGTTATAGAATTTAAGTTTTTAGTCTTAGATTTTCATATTTCTTCAGCAAGTTCATCTATGAAGAACATTTTAAAAAGGCACGATGTACTTGAGCTGAGAGGTGAGAAGGCATCTTTAGCAACATAACCCGGGCATTCTCTTCGTGGTTAGACTCCCCCCCTCACCCCATGGAAGGAAATACAGACAACTGTGCTGACTGGTATGTCCTGCCCCCCTGTGGACGCTGATGGAATTACCCGTGGAGAAACAAAAACCATGCTGGACCTGGGGACATTTATAGGAAGTTGCAAGTTGGGCAAGGAATAGTGATATCTTTACCATAATTTCAAGAAATTAGAGGCCCTGGCCGATTTGCTCAAGGACAAAGCATCAGCCGGGCATATGGACATCCTGGGTTCAATTCCCAGTCAGGGCCCACAGAGTAGTGATCTGCTTCTCTCTCCTCCCTCTCTTGCTTCTCCTCCTCTTCCCCTCTGGGGATTGGTTTCAGACACTGAGGATGGCTCTGTTGGTACGTGAGTGTGTGTGTGTGTGTGTGTGTGTGTGTGTGTGTGTGTGAAGAGAGAGAGAGAGAGAGAGAGAGAGAGAGAGGTGTAGCCCCAGGTGCTAAAAATATCTGGTTTGGTTGCATTGGACCCCAGAGAAGGTTGGTTGCTGGTAGTGGTGCATGTGGGAGTCTGTCTCATTATCTCTCCTCCTCTTACATACTTGCATAAATAAATAAATAAATAAATAAATAAATAAATAAATAAATAAATAGAAATTAGAGAGCCATGTGTAAGATGTATGCAGCATTTGGCAACAAGAGGTCTAAACATGAAAGATCTGCCTGCCCAGGGACACAGGACCAAAAACAAATACAATTTCTCTGCTCCTACGTGAAACTGCTGCCCCTTTGTCTTTACATTATCATTTTGTCTTAACCCAATAGAAAATATTCTCTTAAATCAATAAAGAAATTTTTCTCTTTTACTATGTAATTTTTCAGTGAATTGTCTCTTAAAAGGCAACTTTTCTAAAAGTGACTGAGGAGATTTTACTTTTAGTATGGCCCCTACTCACACACAGCTAGAGTAATCATTTTTTAGAGGCTCTGGAAATATATCAGAGAAGACATTCTAGCATCTAAAATTTCCACAAATAAAATCATTTCTTTAGTTTGAGGTAATATCTTCATAAGATACCAGTTACAATATAAATATCATCAGTAGGATCCCCATGCATATTTTTTAAAATTATTTTTATTTATTTATTCATTTTAGAGGGGGGAGAGAGAGAGAGAGAGAGAGAGAGAGAGAAGGGGGGAGGAGCAAAAAGCATCAACTCCCATATGTGCCTTGACCCGGCAAGCCCAAGGTTTTGAACCACTGACCTCAGCATTCCAGGTCGGTGCTTGATCCACTGCGCCACCACAGGTCAGGCCATATTTTACTACCACTATTATACTGAATAAGTTGATAAACTGATAATTTGTTAGGATTAGATAGCTGTAACCTATGCTGTTCAAAAGAAATGAGACTGACTACTTGTTGTGGGGCAGCTGTGTTGGGCTTGCTCACTGATTTGCTGGCTGCAAGCGCTTTGCCTGATTGGTGAATGGGCATGTGGCTGTGCCCCATGTATGTGGCCTGTGTGGGGCTGTGGGGCTTGGGGGGGGGTGCTGATTGTGGATGGTGGATTGCCTACTTGCCACTGTGAGAGGCCATTCTTGCTGTTTCTTTGACTTTATTAAATGGAATGGCCCAGTGCTTTCCAGCTCCGCAGTGTCTCTACCATCTGCACGAATCCAATGTGGATCTGCCTGGCCCTGGCCACCGGCATTACACTTGTGGATTTTAATTTTTAAAACGGGCAATTCCAGGGCCCTGGCCAGTTGGCCCAGTGTATAGAGTGTCGGCCCTGCATACAGAAGTCCTGGGTTAGATTCCCAGTCAGGTCACACATGAGAAGCAACCATCTACTTCTCTTCCCCTCCCTCACTCTCCTCTCTCTCCCTTTCCCTCCCACAGCCAGTGGCTGATTGGTTCGAGTATTGGCCCTGGGTGTTGAGGACATCTTGGTTGATTCAAACATTGGCCCCCTGTCAGGGTGCATGCAGGAGTCTGTCTCAATATCTCCCCTCCTCTCATATAAAATAAAATAAAAAATAAAAGAATGATAATTACAAAAAGAACTAGGGCAGTGGGTTCAAAATTCTGTACTTTAGCTTTTAGAGCTACCAACAAGAGGAATGAAGACACTAACCAGGAAGGGCACTCCAGGGGGGCACCTGTTGCCCACACTACTCCCACCTGAGCAGCACTGCTCTGATGTTTTCAACATTTCCATAAAACTTTATCTGTAAAAAATGTCCATCAACAAAGAAAAGAAAAAGATGCCATTGGCTTAGAGTCCTGAGCAATGTTTCTCAAAGGGGGTCAAGAGTGACAAATATATGGAGTCCTAATCAGCAGAAAGAAAGGTGAGGGTTCTGTTTGCTTTGGAAAGACAGAAAAAACATTTAAAGCCTCTTAGAGAAGGGTACTCCCAAGATAAAACTTCACAACCTAGTCTGGGACTTTTATAAGCCCTGTAGTTCCTCCTGCTTTCTCCAATTTATATTGAATCTGATTTTTTCATTTCCTTTGTTTGTTTGGGCTCTCCCACTCCTTCACAGAATGATTTACAGACAAGTTAAATAAAATCAAATGAAGAGTTGTGCCCAATGATAAAACAGTAATAACCTCTCTGGGCCTCAGCCTCTCTACTCTAGCAGCTGAACTTGAGGTGCCCCGAAGATTCAGTCAGTCCCACACCTGCCGCCTGTACTAGAGCACGCAGATAGGAAGGTAATGGGGTACAGTTCTGGATATTAAAAGAAGCATGAAGACTCCCTGTGGGTATCAAACCCATCCGATCACTGCACTCCTTTGTTGGTTACACTGGGGTACACAGATGTCCAACAATGTTGTAGTTTGCCACCGCTGCTAGTGGTTCTCAAAGGGTGGCCACTGGACCAGCAGTATCAACATCAACTGAAGACTTGTTAGAAATACAAAATCTTAGGCCCCACTGAAGACTTTGGGCCAGAGCCCAGCAATATATATATATATATATATATATATATATATATATATATATTTTTTTTTTTTTTTTTTTAACAAGCTGGGGGTGGGGGATTAAATGCATGCTGAGGTTTGTAAATCATTGGTCCACACCATGAAATAGGGGCAATTTACCTGCCAAGAACTTAAGAAATGTTTTGATTTTTAAGAGAAAGCTATAAAGAAAATACATACTATGCAACTGTATTATCAAATTAATGATTTTTATTCCTAATGAGCAAATAACTTTCATTTCCCATGCAAACCAGGTGTATTTAATTGCTTACAGTCACACCAGGCCAAATGTGGCTAATCTGGCCAGATCTCTAAACATCAGTAGGATTGGACCTGGTAGTAACCAGAAAGGGAGACAAAACTGCATCAGAATAAAATTGACTATAGACATCTTCTTATAAACTATGTATGTTAAACAAGAGGAATGTCTTGGAGGTGATAGTTTAGATCCCAGCTCTGTCCATGTTCTAGCTATAAAAACTCAAAATCTTCTAACTTTAGTTTTGGCATTCATGGGTAAAACAGCTGTGTTAGACTTGCTCACTGGTTTACCAGCTGTAAGCACTTTGCCTGATTAGTGTGTGAGCACATGGTAGCACTATGTGTAGACAGTCTATGTAAGATTATGAGTGCTGCCTGACTGGGTGGTAGTGCAGTGGATAGAGCATCGGACTGGGATGTGGAAGACCCAGGTTTGAGACCCCGAGGTCGCCAGTTTGAGAGTGGGCTCATCTGGTTTGAGCAAAGCTCATCAGCTTGAACCCAAGGTCACTGGCTCGAGCAAGGGGTTACTTGGTCTCCTGAAGGCCCACAGTCAAGGCACATATGAGAAAGCAATCAATGAACAACTAAGGTGTCGCAACGAAAAACTGATGATTGATGCTTCTCATCTCTCTCTCTGTCCCTGCCTGTCTGTCCCTCTCTCTGCTCTGACTCTCTCTCTATCTCTTGTAAAACACAAACAAAACAAAACAAAAAAAAAGATTATGGGTACTTGCCCTTAGGGCAGCAGATGGCAGATTATGGATTGCTTGCCCACCACTATGATGGACCATTATGCTATTCATTTGCTGTGAGAAGCTGTTTTCCCCTGTCTGTTTGCTTGTCTACAGTTGTGAATGTCTATTAAATGGGAATGGACCAATGATTTCTGACTCCACAGTTTCTCTACTATCTTCCCTAATCCAATGTGGACCTTCCTGGACTCTACCACCAGCCTTACATCTGGTGCTGTGAGCAGGATCCAGATCAGATCAGAATGGAGCCACCAACACCCTTGAAAGGTGGAATAGAGGAATGGCTGTATCCGGTGGTTCTCCTGTTGGGAACCATGGGCTAGGTCAGTGGTTGGCAAACTCATTAGTCAACAGAGCCAAATATCAACAGAACAATGATTGAAATTTCTTTGAGAGCCAAATTTTTTAAACTTAAACTATATAGGTAGGTACATTGTTATTAACTTAATTAGGGTACTCCTAAGCTGGCCTTTGCTAAAAACTCAAGGGGCCAAAAAGCTGCATGTGGCTCCTGAGCCGCGGTTTGCCAACCACTGGTCTAGGTATTTTTTACAGCCCTGCAAACAGAAACTAAAAGCTCTGTGTGAGAGGCTTCCTGAGTTTGATCCCTCCAGGATGAGTTGCAGACTGAGCACTGCAGTAACAAGAACTGCACCAGTTGCTGGAGAAGGTGGCTGATCGCTCTGGAGAGCTGCAGTGTGAGATGCAGGCTTAGCACCAATGGCACTTGGAACTAGAACAATTGTGGGAGAAGAAATTGTAGCTTCATGAGCTGCAATTTGCCCTAGAAGTGGAATATGGGCAGTGACAGCTGTTGGAGAAACAACTGTGGGTTCAAGAGCTTCAGCTTCAGCTTCAGGCCAAGAGCCAGCATCTGCAAGAGCCCAAGCGGGTGTGATGATGGAGCTGCATTCATGCTGGCAGAGTGGTGCTGAATTAGCAGGAGAAGACATTTCCAAATCCTCCTCCTCAGAGGAGTTTCAGTTTGGGCTGAAACTGCCATCTGCAGACTCAGAGCCTGGCCAGTGGTTGCTCAGAAGGTAAAAACCCAGCAGATCCTGGTGTACAGGCCAAAAAGGTTTGGTATGCCCATCTGGGGCAGCCTCCGGTACCAGCTACCGTGCTGTCTGTGGACAAAAGTCTGGCCTATATTCTCCCAGAAGGGAAAGATTTGCATCTCTTGATGCTGCTGACCACTCTTGTTTTGCCCATAGCTTATACTTTTGTAATTCAGTTGCTGTAGTCTGTACTGTTTCTGTTTATGTAATGTACCTCACTCCTCACACAGGGACCATAGCAGAAGATAATTGTCATGTAGATTGTAAGGCAAACAACCCTAAAGGGATGAAATGTGGGAAAAACAGCTCTGTGAGGCTTGCTTGCTGGTTTACCGGCTACAAGCACTTTGCCTGATTTAGTGAGTGAGCATGTGACAATGCCATGAGTGTATAGTCAGTCTATGTAATACTATGGGTGCTTGCCCTCAGGGTGGCAGATGCTGGATAGTAGATTGCCTGCCTGCTATTATGAGGGGCCATTCTGCTATTTGATTTCCATAAGAATCAGTTTTTCCCTGCCTGTTTTCTCATCCACCATTGTGAGTCTCTATTAAATAGGAATGACCTACCCCTTTCTGGCTCCACAATTTCTCTACTGTCTGCCCAAATCCAGTGTGGACCTGTCTAGCCTTGGCCACCGGCATTACAGCACTTCAGACATGGGTGAAATAAGTCCCTTTTAGGTTTTTTAATGCAGATTATATACAACAGTATATGAAAATTCTTATTATAGATATTAGTAAGCATGATGATCATTAGTTACTCAAACATTTGGATTTTTAAAATATCAAATAATTGTGTTAATTTTAGTTCTCAATCTTTATACTTTTGTCCTGGAATTACATTTTAGAAGAATTCAATTTAACTTTCAAATCCTCATAAGAATTTTTTTGGTTAAATAACTTCTCAAACAATGTTAAATTTGTTTGTCATAGTGAGCTTTCACTTTATTTCACTGTGAATTTGTGGCAACACTTTTCTTCTGTAATGACTCAACATATTTTATGCTTGTCCAAACAGTCTAGATTAAAAACACATTGCAGTTTGCTAATAGGTATTGGGATACTTAAATTGAGTAAAGTGCCTTCTCAAATGAGCACATAGGATGCTTATGAGAGTGAAGATAATTAAGTTCTAAGAATAATTTCATCCTTGTCAAATCTTGCATAGAAAATTACAATTACATAGGAAATTGTTTTACTGTTTAGGATCAGATTTGGTTTTAAAAATTACTACCAATTTTGGAAACATTAAAAAAGAAACAATAAAGATGTAAAATTTCACACAAGGGATCTACAATATTTGGATAATTATAAGCATATGGCTACTTTATATAAGATTGCTGTTAAAAGTGTACTTACTAGGACTCTGGGAAAACAGTTTCTTGAATTTAAGGTTTATTTACATGTACTGAGAATGTCACATTTACTATCAATTTATCATAATATATTTTTGCTTCTGGACTCCAAATAGCATTAGCTAAATGATTGCAGTATCTGTTGTTCATAGCTCTTTTGTCTATTTGTTAATATGCCAGGTTTTTCCTGTAAAAGAAATCGCAAAGAACGTGAACTACTCCATCAAAAAATGAATGCTTTCTTTCTCAATCATTTTAGAAACTATTTTGTATATTTTGTGGTAATCTTTAAGTCATGAGAGTACTCTGACTAGCTTCAATATAGTCTACTTAAATACAAATGATTAATGTAACTATTTCAAGTACTTTTAAAATAAAAATTTAATGTGATGTTTTTCAACACTGCTTTAATATGTCTGTTCCAAAGAATCACTAAAAATAAAGACAAATTTGTTGTATATTCACTTATAATTAATAAAATAAACACTTAAAATCTCATAAATGTCTGACATTTCACTTTGAAAATAAATATGGGATTTAAAAGTTTGAAAAGACAGTTTAAGCCCCACCCTTTCTCAAAAAGCACTCTGCCAATGACTTTGCTTCTCAAATGCTAAGATTATGGAATGCCACAGTACAAGTTATAATGAATTACAGTCAACCCTTGCCATATTGTGGTTCACTTTTCATGTGATCTCACTGTATCACAGATATTTAAATTGTATAGATCTAATTTTGTAACGCAGATTTTTCACTATATCGCAGGATGTTGCGGTATATAGATATTTTTATGTATTTATTATTTTAGTTATTTTTGGGGTAAAATAAGCATTTTCTAGCCTAAAAAATTGAAAACTATAAAAACTATAAAAATATTAATTAAAACATATTAAAATAATGTTAAATCAAAATAAAGCCTTAAAATACATATGAATAATAAATATAAGGTCACTATTTTACAGATTTTCACCTTTCATGGGGGTTCTCGAACCTAACCCCTGTGATAGACTAGGGACCACTGTAGTATGAAAAACAAAGTACAGGCCCTGGCCAGTTAGCTCAGTCAGTTAAGAGTGTAGTTCAAAAAAACAAAGGATGAGGGTTGAATTCCCCATCAGGAAACACACGAGAAGCAGCCAGTGAGTGCACAACTGTGTGGAACAACAAATTACTGTTTCCTGGCCTGACCTGTAGTAGCACAGTAGACAAAGCTTCTACCTGTAACACTCAGGTTGCCAGTTTAAAACTTAGGCTTGCCTGGTCAAGGCAGATATGAAAGTTGATGTTTCCTGCTCCTCCCCCCTTCTCTCTCTTTTTCTCCTCTCTCTGAAATGAATATATAAATTTTTTTTTAAAAAATGAATGTTTTGGGGCCCATGCAGGCAACGCCCATACCCGAACACCTGAGGCAGTCGCAGAGAGGGTGGTGGGCCTGCAGACAGACCACACCTAGGGAACACAGAGTCCATACCCATTGGACTCCTGTGGCCATACCCTTCTTATACACAGACAGAATGGGAAGGCAGAGAAATGCAACTGAAATGAATCAAGAGAAATCCCCAGAAAAGGATTTGAATGAGTCAGATATAAACAAATTACCAAATGTAGAGTTTAGAATAATGATTGTTAAGATGCTCAAAGATCTTAAAACAGCAATAGATAGACATAGCAAGCACCTAAATAAAGAGATAGCAAATATAAAAAAGGACATTGAAATAATTAAAAAGAATCAGTCAGAAATGACAAATACAGTATCAGAAATGAAGACCACAATGGAAAGAATCAAAAGCAAGACAGATGAAGCTGAGGATTGAATCAGCGAGTTAGAGGACAAGATACACAAAGGCATGGAAGCAGAGCAGAAACAAGAGACTCAAAAAGTCTGATAAAACGCTAAGAGAGCTCTGTGACATGAAGAGAAATAATATTCGCATCATAGGGGTTTCTGAAGAAGAAGAGAAAGGACAAGAGATAGAAACCTTGTTCGATCAAATCATAGCTGAAAACTTCCCTAAATTGATGCAGGAAAAAGTCACACAAGTTCAAAAAACACACAGAATTCCATTAAAGAGAAATCCACACCAAGAAAAATCATAATTAAAATACCAAAGCTAAGTGATAAAGAGAAAATATTAAAAGCTGATAGAGAAAAAAAGACTATCACAACAAAGCCCCATAAGGATGACAACCAACTTCTCAACAGAAACACCTGAGCCAGAAGGGAATGGCAAGAAATATTCAAAGTAATGCAGAACAAGAGCCTACAACCAAGGCTACTTTATCCAGTAAGGCTATCATTTAAAATTGAAGGAGAAATAAAAAGCTTCTCAGACAAAAAAAACAACAACAAAAAACTCAAGGAATTCATTACAACCAAACCAATGCTGCAAGAAATGTTAAGGAGCCTGTAGTAAAGAGAACAAATGGAGAAAAAAATATAGTAAAAGAGGAAGACAGCTTTAAAGATTAAAATGGCAATAAACAACTACATATCAATAATAACCTTAAATGTAATTGGATTAAATGATCCAATCAAAAGACATAGGGTAGCTGTGTGGATAAGAAAACAGGACCTATACATATGCTGTCTACAAAAGAAACATCTCAAAACAGAAGATACACATAGACTAAAGGTAAAAGGATGGAAAAAAAATATTTCATACAAATGGAAATAAAAAACAAGCTGGGGCCCTGGCCGGTTGGCTCAGCGGTAGAGCGTCAGCCTGGCGTGCGGGGGACCCGGTTCAATTCTCAGCCAGTGCACATAGGAGAAGCGCCCATTTGCTTCTCCACCCCCCCTCCTTCCTCTCTGTCTCTCTCTTCCCCTCCCGCAGCCAAGGCTCCATTGGAGCAAAGATGGCCTGGGCGCTGGAGATGGCTCCTTGGCCTCTGCCCCAGGCGCTAGAGTGGCTCTGGTCATGGCAAAGTGATGCCCCAGAGGGGCAGAGCATCGCCCCATGGTGGGCAGAGCGTCGCCCCTGGTGGGCGTGCCGGGTGGATCCCGGTCGGGCGCATGCAGGAGTCTGTCTGACTGTCTCTCCCCGTTTCCAGCTTCAGAAAAATACAAAAAACAAAACAAAACAAAACAAAAAAAAACCAAGCTGGGGTAGCAACACTTATAATGATCAAGGGAGCAATACAACAGGAAGATATAACCATTATAAATATCTATGCACCTAATATAGAAGCACCTAAATATATAAAGCAGTATTTAATGGATATAAAGGGCAAGATCAACAGCAATACTATAATAGTAGGGGATTTCAATATCACACTAACATCACTAGATAGATCCTTAAGAAGAAAATTAACAAAGAAACAGCAGATTTACAGGACCCACTAGATCAACTGGATTTAATAGATATCTTCAGAACATTTCACCCTAAAGCAGCAGAATAGACATTCTTTTCAAGTGCTCAGGGTACATTCTCAGGGATAGACCACATGTTAGGGCAAAAAACAGACCTCAACAAATTTAAGAAGATTGAAATCATATCAAGCATTTTCTCTGATCAAAATGGCATGAAACTAGAACTCAACCACAACAGAAAAACTGAAAAATACTCAAACACATGAGAACTAAACAGCATGATATTAAATAACAAATGGGTTAACAATTAGATCAAAGAAGACATTTTTAAAAATTCCTAGAAACGAATGATAATGAGCATAGAACAACTCAAAATTTATGGGACATAGCAAAAGCAGTACTGAGAGGGAAGTTCATAGCACTACAAGCATACCTTAAAAAGCTAGAAAAAGCTCAAATAAACAACCTAACCCTGCATATAAAAGAACTAGAAAAAGAACAGCAAGTAAAGCCCAGAGGTAGTAGAAGGAAGGAAATAATAATGATCAGAGTGGAAATAAATGACATAGAGGCTAAAGAAACAATACAGAGGATCAGTGAACCCAAGAGCTGGTTCTTTGAAAGGGTAAACAAGATCGATGAACCTTTAACCAGACTCACCAAGAAAAAAAGAGAGAGGACTCAAATAAATAAAATTAGAAATGAGAGTGGAGAAATAACAACTGACACAACAGAAATACAAAATATTGTAAGAAAATACTATAAAGAACTGTATGCCAAGAAATTAAACAACCTAGGTGAAATAAACAAACTCCTTGAAACATATAATCTTTCAAGAATCAATCTGGAAGAGTCAGAAAATCTAAACAGACTGATTATAACAAATGAGATCAAAACAGTTATCAAAAAACTCCCAACAAACAAAAGTCCTGGGCCAGAAGGCTTCACAGGTGAATTCTACCATAGATTCAAAGAAGAACTAATTCCTATCCTTCTCAAACTATTTCAAAAAATTCAAGAGGAAGAAAGACTTCCAAGCTCCTTTTATGAAACAAGTATAATTCTGATTCCAAAACCAGGCAAACAACACAAAGAAAGAAAATTATAGGCCAATATCCCTGACGAATTTAGATGCTAAAATCTTCACCAAAATATTAGCAAACCGGATCCAGCAATACATGAAAAAAATAATACATCATGATCAAGTGGGATTTATTCTGGGAGGCAAGGATGGTACAATATTCATAAATCAATCAGTGTGATTCATCACATAAACAAAAGGAAGGAGAAATACCACATGGTAATTTCAAAAGATGCAGAAAAAGCCCTTGATAAAATCCAGCACTCATTCATGATCAAAACTCTCAGCAAAGTGGGAATACAGGAAACATACCTCAACATGATAAAGGCCATCTATGACAAACCCACAGCCAACATCATAATTAATGAGCAAAATTTAAAAGCAATCCCCATAAGATTAGGAACAAGACAGGGGTGCCCCCTTTCACCACTCTTATTCAACATAGTACTGGAAGTCCTAGCTACAGCAATCAGACAAGAAGGAGAAATAAAAGGCATCCAAATTGGAAAAGAAGAAGTAAAACTATCATTATTTGCAGATGATATGACACGGTATATAGAAAACTCTAAAGTCTCAGTCAAAAAACTACTGGACCTGATAAATGAATTCAGCAAGGTGGCAGGTATAAAATTAATGCACAGAAATTAGAGGCATTTTTATATACCAACAATGCACTGTCAGAAAGAGAAATTAAGGAAACAATCCCCTTTACTATTATTGCAACAAAACAAAATAAAGTACATAAGAGTAAATTTAACCAAGGAGGTTAAAGAAGGGAATCCTCCTGCACTGCTGGTGGGAATTCAGACTGGAGCAACCACTGTGGAAAACAGTATGGAGATTCCTCAAAAAATTAAAAATTGAACTGCCTTTTGACCCAGCTATCCCACTTTTAGGAATATACCCAAGAACACCATAGCACTTTTTCAAAAGGAGAAATGCACCCCCATGTTTATGACAGCATTGTTCACAAAAGCGAAGATCTGGAAACAGCCCAAGTGTCTGTCAGTGGACGAGTGGATAAAAAAAAAACTGTGGTACATATATACAATGAAATACTATGGGACCATGAAAAAGAAGGAAATATTACCTTTTGCAACAACATGGATGGACCTGGAAACCATTATATTAAGTGAAATAAGCCAGGTAGAGAAAGAAAAATATTATATGACCTCACTCATTTGAGGAATCCAAGGAACAGTGTGAACTGAGGAACGAAATTAAACCTGAAGGGAAGGAGGGAGGGAGCTTTTGGGAGGGGGGAAGATATATGCTGAGGGGAATATGGGGGAGGGAGGATGAATCAGAGCAACTCTAGAATCTATGTAAACACAATAAAATAAATAAATAAATAAATAAATAAATAAATAAATAAATAAATAAATAAATAAGTAAGAATGTTTCTCTTCCCTTCCCCTCTCTCGGTATCTCTGAAAATAAAGAAACTAAGCCCTGGCCATGGAGTGTTGTCCCAGAGCATGGAGGCTGCTAGTAGTTTGATTCCCTGGTCAGTACATATATAGGAGCAGCTTCATGTTTCTGTCTCCCTTTCCCTGTTTCTCTCAAAAACAAAACAAGCAAAATACCCCACAAAGTACAGAGACTGAAAGTAGAATAGTGGTTTCCAGAGGCAGGGGGGAGTAGGGAGTAGGGAGTTAGTGTTTAACAGGTACAAAGTTTTAGTTTGGGATGATTAAAAAGTTCTGGAGTTTGATGATGGTGATGGTTGCAAAACCATGTGAATGTACTTACTGCTACTGAACTGTGCACTTAAAATGACTAATTAGAGAGATGCAAATGAAAACCAAAATGAGATATGACCTCACACCTGCCCATAAATCAACAAAGTGCTGGAGAGGATGTGGAAAAAGGGAACTGTCATGCACTGTTCATAGGAATGCAGATTGGTGTAGCCACTGTGAGTATGGCCAGTATGGAGTGACCTTAAAGAAATTAAAAATAGAACTGCCTTTTAACCCAGTGATCCCACTTCTGGGAATATATCCTAAGAATCCCAAAACACTAATTTAAAAGAATATATGCGCCTGACCAGGCGGTGGCGCAGTGGATAGAGCATCAGACTGGGATGCAGAGGACTCAGGTTCGAGATCCTGAGGTCGCCAGCTTGAGCGCAGGCTCATCTGGTTTGAGCAAAGCTCACCAGCTTGGACCCGAGGTCACTGGCTTGAGCAAGGGGTTAGTCGGTCTGCTGAAGGCCCACAGTGAAGGCACATATGAGAAAGCAATCAATGAACAACTAAGGTGTTGCAACGAAAAACTGATGATTGATGCTTCTCATCTCTCTCCATTCCTGTCTGTCTGGCCCTATCTATCCCTCTCTTTGACTCTCTCTCTGTCTCTGTAAAAAAAAAAAAATATATATATATATATGCACCCCTTTGTTCATTGTAGCATTATTTACAATAGCCAAGATCTGGAGATATCCCAAGGGTCTATCAGTAGATGAGTGGATAAAAAGCTGTGGTACATTTAAAAAAATTTTTTTTAATCTTGCCTTTTGCTACAGCATGGATGGACCTTGATATTATTATGTTAAGTGAAATCAGCCAGTCAGAGGAAGACAAAAACAATATGATCTCACTTACATGCAAAATCTAACGAACAAAATAAACTGACGACCAAAGTAGGAACAGAGGCATGGGACAGACAGCTGTCATATGGAAGGAGGGTTGGGGGAGTGGATGAAAGAAGGTGAAGGGATTAGCAAAAATATATATACATAACATGTAGACACAGACAACAATGTGATGCTAGCCAGTGGGAAATAAGGATAGGGGCTAGTTGGAGATAGGCAAAGGGGGTAAAATGGAGACAGAAAGGTTTTGCTTGGGCTGATGGGTGCATGATGCAGTGTACAAACAATGTTTTATTGAGTTGTGCCCTTGAAACCTGTATGGTTTAGCGAACCAATGCTATTACAATAAATTCAATTAGAAGTAATAATAAAATTAAATAAAATGTAGTACTGTGGGGAAAATAGCTGTGTTAGACTTGCTTTCTGATTTACCAGCTGCAAACACTTTGCCTAATTAGTGCATGAGCACGTGGCAGTGCCAAGTGTGGATACTTTATGTAAGGATATGGGCACTTTCCCTCCTTGGCAATTCACCCAGATTGCTCACCCACCACTGTAAGGTGCAATTTTTCTACTCCCTTGCCCTTCAAAGCAGAAGGCAGGGTTTGTTTGTTTTTTTATTAGCTCTTTTCCTTTTTTGTTTATTCGCTCACCAGTTTTACAAGCTTCCAATCAACAAGTATGGCCCGACACTTTCCAGCTCCACAGTTCCTCTACTGTCTGCCTGAATTTAATGAGAATCTGCCTGGCCTTGACCACTGGCATTACACCTGGTGTAAGTGCAGGATTTGGATCAGATTGGTATGGGGCCACTGAAACTCTTGAAGGGTGGGGTAGATGAGTGGTCATTGTTCTCCAGCATATGGTTCCCCATATGGTCCCTTTGGGGGGAAATGGGCTGGCTGTCCTTTACAGCCCTGTGAAAAGAAACCAAGAGCTTTGTGTGAGAAGCTGTCTGAGATCGAAAGTTCCAGGGTGAGCTACAGACTGACAGCAATGAGGGCATGAGCTAGAATGGTCACTGGAGAAAGAGCTGCAGGTTTAAGAACTGCAGGTCAGGCTACAGGCTGAGAACCAGTGATGGTGTGAACTGGAAAAAGTACTGGAGAAAGAGGTCAACCAGGTTCGAGAGCTGCAGTGTAAGATGCAGGCTGAGCATCAGTGGCACCTGGAACTAGAACAGTGTCTGGAGAAGGAATTACAGGTTGGCAAGTTGCAATGTGCCTTGGAAGCTGAACATTGGCAGTGACAAATGTTGGAGAAACAACTAACTAAGGGTTCAAGAACTTGAGTCTCATTTTCAGGCCAAGAGCCAACAGCCACAGGAGCCAAAGTGAGTGCAGAAGACAGATCTGCATTTGTACCATCAGAGTGGCTCTGAGTCAGCAGGAGCCAGCATTTCCAACTCCTCTTCTGAAGAGGAGGAAGTTGGAACTGCAACTGCTGTCTGCAGACCCAGAGACCAGCTAGTGGTCACCCAGAAGGTAAAAACCCAGCAGCCAAGAGTCTCTCAGGGGCAGGCATAGCTCCTTCCACAGGTAGTGGAGCACTCTGTGGTCCAACCTTACTCCCAGACAGAGCTGATGAAGTTGGAAGCACAATGCAGGCCGAGCCCTACTGAGCCCCTGGCAGCCTGGTTGCTGTGGTTGTGGGACATAAAGGGTGAATGGCATCATGCTCTCTGGAACAGAGATGAAGAAATTGGCCACCACTAACACACACTCCTCCTTGAGGCAGTGTCTTCAAAACTATAATGGCAACCCAGGAAACCATACCTAATTAGAATGGATGATGGCTGCCATTTGTACAATCTGACAGAATGCTGGAGATTTGCTAGGCACAGTGAGTCAGTGGGAGTGTTATAGTGAGCTATCCCAGATACTTCAGGAACTAGGTATGAAGAATGCTGCTTTCAACCTGAGGTATCATTACCCAGATGAGAAAGTCTCTATGGCAAGTATGAGGGACTTTATTCTCTTTAGTACCCAGTAAACCCTTTTTGGATAACTAGTGGCTGCCCATTAACATGGTTACACAGATGGTGGCATATTTGGAGGAGCTGAAGGCAGCATGGAATCACAAAGCTGTGAAGTCTTCTACTTGTGCTCCCCCCAACTAACAAGAGGAATGGGCCTGTAAAGGTTACCCCAACACAGATGTGAATAGGTTTGATTGCGGCTGGGGCAGATAGGGAAAAATTAGAAGGCAAGCCTAATAAAGTTCTTTTGGAGCTTTGGCAGCAGCTTAAACCAGAACAGACATTCCAGCTGCTGAGACAAATGGCTGCAGCAGTTACCAATGAAATGGTTGGTGCATAAGTGGCACGGTTACAAGACTATATGATGGAGACAGCTGAAGATGAGAAGGACATCCAAGACTCATTGTTCCAGTTTGAATAGGGGGAAAGCCAAAGGACCCTTCTAAAAGGGATGGGTGGGGACCAGAGGTCTTACATGGAACTGGCAATCCACTGGTCCCCTTTTAATGTACAATGAGTGTTGGCCTTGGTGAATACAGGTGCATAATGTACCCTCCTCTATGGGAACCCAGAGTGGTTCACTGGGAACCCAGTGGCTATTGACAGTGATAGGGGCCAAACTGTTTGAGTGAAGGCAATAACTATTTAATCAGGGATAGGAACACTGCCTCCTAAGCCATACAGGAAATATGTATCTCCTATTCCTGAATATATTTGGAGGGTAGATGTCTGACAAGGATTGTGATTGGAAACCAGCTGATGAGTTCTGCCTTTGGGTCCAGGTCGTGAAGGCAGTGTTGCAGGGACATGCAGCACATTTGCCCTTGCAATTACCTGCTCCCTAGCATGTGACTAACACAAAACAGTATGACCTACCAGGCAGTTATGAAGAAATCACTGGACTGATCCTCAAACTACAAATGGTGGGGATTATCCGGCCAGTGCACAGCTCTTTCAACTCCCTGATATGGCCTATGCACAAACAAGACAGAATCTGACAAATGACAGTAAACTACAGAGAATTTAATGAAGTTTTTCCCCCTTTGCATACTGCTGCTTCTTCAATAGCTAACCTGATGGATCAGCTAAGCCATGAATTGGGGACATACTACTTTGTGGCAGATTTGGATGCCTTTTTCTCTATTGATATAGCTGCAGAGAGTCAAGACCAATTTTCCTTCACTTGGGAAGGGAGGCAATGGACTTTTACAATATTACCAAAAGGCTATTTGCATAGCCCCACCTTGTATCATGGGCTGGTGGCTGCTGACCTGGCTAAATGGAAAACAGTCAGAGGCAGTTCATATGTACCATTATATCAAAGATAATATGCTAACTAGTGACTCTCTGCCAGAATTGGAGCAAGTAGTCCCTACCCTGCTATCTCATATAAAAATCTGTGGCTGGGAAGTCAACAGGGCAAATTATAAGGACCTGGGTTAATCTGTTAAGTTTCTTGGAGTTATCTGGTTGGGTAAGACAAAAGTTATCCTTGATGCAGTTATAGATAAGATCCAAGCATTCCCTGTGCCTGCTATGGTAAAGCAGTTACAGGAACTCCTAGGTCTGTTGGGGTATTGCCGAGCATTCATACCCCATTTGGCTCAGTTACTGCACCCCTTATACAACAGTATTCAGAAGGGGGTTCACTGGGATTGGACTGAGCAGGGATAATGTGTGTTGGCAGCAGCCAAGAGGGCTGTCAAGGTAGCACAGGTCTTGAATATGTATGATTTCACCAGGTCCTCTAAGCTTGATATCCATATAACCTCTGGGGGCTTGGATGGAGCTTGTGGCAATGTACAGACACTTATGGCAACCTATTGAATTTTGGTCCCAATTGTGGAAAGACATTGAAGTTTGTTACTCATTAGTGGAGAAACAGTTGGCAGCTATGTATGCTGCCATCCTAGCAACTGAGAGTATTACGACCACAACTCCAGTTATGGCCAAACAACATACCCTATTGCAGAATGGGTGAGAGATTGGGCAACCAAACTCCGTAGTGGTATGGTCCAAAATTCCACCCTGGCCAACGGTGGTGCATACTTGCCACAACACTGTGCTCTTAGCACCAGCCCATTGAGAGCAAAACTCTAGGACGTCTTAGGTCCAGTCACCTATGTGACCCTAGAATCAGGTGCAGCTGGGGCTCAGGAGGAAGAATCTGGTCAGTCCTTGTCAGGAGTGGAGGACACCCATCCCCAGGGATGCCTGGTGTACTTATAGTTCTTGCAGGGACCAACCTGCCAAGTGGATGGCCATAGCCTTCCATCTGGAAACTGAGACTATTTGGATGGACACAGGTACTGGCCAAAGCAGCCAATGGGCAGAATTAAAAGCTGTATGGCTAGTTGCCCATAATGAACCTTCAGCTCTGGTGATTTGCACCGACAGCAGGGTTGTCTATCATGAACTGACTCTTTTGACTGTTACTTGGCATATTAAACAGTGAATGGTAATGCACCATCCACTATGGGGTCAGGCCATGTGGCAGGATTTATGGGAAATAGGACACCAGAAGCAAGTGACATTATATCATGTCACAGGGCGTGCTCCTCTAGCCCATCCTGAGAATGATGAGGCAAAAACCTTAGCAAGGGTGCAATGGTTGGAGACTGTACCTGCAGGTGATGTGGCACAGTGGTTCTACCAGCATCTGCTCCATGCAGGACAGAAAATTATATGGTCCTCAGTTAAGGAGTGGAACTTGCCTGTGTCTTATGCAGAGGTACTTGCAGCCTGTGATCAATGCAGTGTGTTCCAAAGAGCACCCACAGAGACAATTGACATTCCCTATACAGAGAGGTTATGTTCCACTGACACGGTGGTAGATAGACATTATTGGACCCTTACCAAAGTCGGATGGGTACCAGCATGCAGTCACCTGTGTAGATACTGCTACTGGTCTGCTTGCTGTTTACCCCACCTGTAACCCAGACCAGAGGGCAGGGGCCCAGCTCCGGTGGAGTCCCTCCTGCACAGGGCAGCTGTTCCCATCCAGTTGTAGACATGCACCATGGACGCTTTACTCAAGCTGGGCTTTGAATGGCAGGACAACATGCTCCTGCCTGTTCCAGCAGCCCTCCTTAAGGTCTAACACCTTCAATGGACAATGGCCTGGACTGTACAGGCCCCCACCTAGGATGGATGTTCCTGTTGGTACTGTGGGGTAAGTGGTTAGAGGTGGACCTCCAGTTAACTCCTTGGTTAACCAGCACCTGGCCACCTAAGTGGAACAGAAGTGTATCATCCCTTGAGTGCTCAGGGAGATAGCATTATCAAGGGCAGCTTTGTAATTTCTTTTTGGCCAATAATGAGTTCTCCCATTCTACTACACATAGAACCAGCAGGTCCTGGTGTACAGACCAATAAGGTTTAGTGTGCCTGCTCAGGGCAGCCTCTGGTACCAGCTACTGTGCTGTCTGCAGACAAAACTCTGCCCTGTATTCTTCCAGAAGGGAAAGATTTGTCTCTCTTGGTGCCACTGACCACGCTCTCATTTTGCCCATAGTTTGTGCTTTGTAATTCTGTTGCTGTAGTCTGTACTGTTTCTGATCATGTACAGTAATGTACCTCAGTGGTCCCCAACCTTTTTTGGGCCACGGACCGGTTTAATGTCAGAAAATATTTTCACGGACTGGCCTTTAGGGTGGGACGGATAAATGTATCACATGACTGAGACAAGCGTCAAGAGTGAGTCTTAGACGGATGTAACAGAGGGAATCTGGTCATTTTTTAAAAATAAAACATCGTTCAGACTTAAATATAAATAAAACAGAAATAATGTAAGTTATTTATTCTTTCTCTGTGGGCTGGTACCAAATGGCCCACGGACCGGTAGCAGTCTGTGGCCCTGGGGGTTGGGGACCACTGATGTACCTTACTCTTCACACAGGGACTATCACGGAAGAAACTTGTTACATAGATTGTGAGGCAAGCAATCCTCCAGGGTGGGAATGTGGGGAAAACAGCTGTGTTAGGTTTGCTCACTGGTTTACCAACTACAAGCACTTTGCCTGATTAGTGGCTGAGCACATTGGCAGAACCATGTGTGGATACTCTATGGAAGGCTATGGGTGCTTGTGCTCAGGGCGATTCTCTTAGATAGCTTTCCCACCACTGTGAGGTGTGGTTTTCCTGCTCCCTTGCCTTTCACGGTGAAAAGCAGGCTTCCTTTGTTTATTAGCTCTTTTCTTTTTTTGTTTTTTCGCTCACCTATCTTTGCGAGCCTCCAATAAACAGGTATGGTCCGGCGCTTTCTGGCTCCACAGTTCTACCATCTGCCCAAATTTAATGAAAACCTGCCTGGTCTTGACCACCGGCATGACAAGTTTATAGTGGGAAAAATAATGGCTAAATTGGCCAATTTTATTTTTATTTATTTTTTACCTCTTTTTAATTTATTATTTTCTTATTTTTAAATTTTTATCAATTTTAATTTATTGTGTTAACATGGATTCAAGTATCCCACTCAGTATAATATCCTCACCCCCACCCCCCATGTCCCCCGTTATACCCCTTTTGCTCCCCTCCCCCTAACTCCCAACCCCCTTCCCTCTGGGACTTGCTGTCCTGTTATCTGTATCTATGTGTTATGTATATATAATTTCACTAATCCCTTCACCTTCTCAGATCCCATCCCCTCATTCCCCATCCCTCTGACAGCTGTCCCTCTGCTCCCTGTTTTATATTGTGCATATTTTACCACAATAAAACGTACAAAGATTTAATGGAGTAACTTAAGAATTACCCTTTTAAGCCCTGGCTGGGTAGTTCAATTGGTTGGAGCCTTGTCCTGATATGCCAAGTTTGCAGGTTCTATCACCAGTTAGGGTACATATAGGAATCAGCCAATGAATTCATAAATAAGTGGAACAACAAATTGATGGGTATTTTCCTTTCCCCTTCCTCTTTCTCTCTAAAAACAATCAATTTAGAAAATTTTTAAAGAAAATATATATCCATTTGTAAATTAATGTCTAAAGAGAACTTTACAGAGAGCTTAATTTTTTTTTTTTTTTGAAAATTTTGGCTTCTTAACCCCTTTGCACAGACTCTGTTAATAAGAATAACTGATGGTGAATTTATACCTCTCTACAAAATATCAAGTGGAAAATGTGTATTACTCTTTTGGGGGTTAAAATCCAAATCTTCATCTCTTAAACTATATCATGTGAGCTGTCCTCAATTCCTCTTCTAATTTTTCCCCCTTTGATAAGATCATCTCAGTTTGCTTTCAGTTATTTCAGTCCTCCTGACTCTTTAAGACTTTTTTTTTTTTTTTGTATTTTTCTGAAGCTGGAAACAGGGAGAGACAGTCAGACAGACTCCCGCATGCGCCCGACCAGGATCCACCCGGCACGCCCACCAGGGGCGACGCTCTGCCCCTCCGGCGTTGCTCTGCCACGACCAGAGCCACTCTAGCACCTGGGGCAGAGGCCAAGGAGCCATCCCCAGCGCCCGGGCCATCTTTGCTCCAATGGAGCCTTGGCTGCTGGAGGGGAAGAGAGAGACAGAGAGGAAGGAGGGGGGGTGGAGAAGCAAATGGGCGCTTCTCCTGTGTGCCCTGGCCGGGAATTGAACCCGGGTCCCCCGCACGCCAGGCCGACGCTCTACCACTGAGCCAACTGGCCAGGGCCAAGACTTTCTTTTCTTTTCTTTTCTTTTCTTTTTACTGCAGCCTTTTCCACTGTAAGCTTTTTCAATATGAGGCATCCTTGCCTTGTTTGGCCTAAGAAGTTCAGTACAGCTTTTGGCTGTCATTACCCTCACTCTTGGTCCATTATTCTATCTCCTTCTATTCCCACACCTCCTCTTTATTCTTGCCTTTCTTTTTTCTCTTCTTCATTCCATCACTCTATTTCTTTAGCTAGCAATGGGGACTAAAGCACATTTCAAAACTTTCCTTTTACATTGATCCTAATTTAAGCACCAGATAAATCAAATCTTATATTTTTCCTTAAAAACAAAACAAAACTCTACCACTTAAAATTAATTTACTTTTCCTTTTATTTAAATATGACCCTTGATAAATTTATTTTCTTACTATTGCCCATAAGGGGGGGGGGGGAGACCCTATCACCTACAGAGGGATTTTATTATTTGATATTTGTTTAAATAAATACTGATTCTTTACCTGTACAGTGCATTTTTATGATTGGGTAGAGTCAACACTATGATTCCCTTGCTGTGTTTTTTTACAGGTTCACATGGCTGTCATGGATTCTTCAACCATCTCTTAGAAGTTAGTCATATTAATATTTTAGCAATATTAGGTAATCCGCAATTTCCCAATATTATCACCTTAGGCCAACAGAACAACGCCTGAAATTATATATATAATGGCAAAGGTCTACTTGGCTTCTCCCAGCATTGCTTCGTCATGGCCCCACTACAGTCTAGCCTAAATGTTGTTTGCCATTACTCCTGCATACACACCTGGCAATGTGTTTCACTTGGTGCTTGGATCATTTTGAACCTGACTGTGTTGTGTCACTACTTAACTTCTGCACAGTTGCATGTATGTACCTAATCTAGAGGGCTGGCCAGCCTGCCTGCTTCCTCTCCTCACCTGTTCTTAACTGTAATAGATGTATTTTGTAGTGCCAGCCTCTACAACAGCTCTTAATATGTCCTTCAAGGGTAAGGAAGGTGTATGTGGCTATAAAAGAGAATTTTAAAAACCTCCATGCGTTATTTTGTCAGTTTTCCTACCTTCCCTGCTCTCTAAGCACACACACATACACACACACACACACACATGTTCAATTGCTTGGGTATTGCCTTACTGAAGTAATCATTCTCTGGGACCATATATCAAATATCACAGAACTTTCCTGAAGAACTACAAAAAGAACAACTTAGTGAGATTCACTTTGAGAAACTCCCAACCACCATGACAGGAGAAGAATTATAAAATCAGATTTGAAAAAGCTTAGGACATTATCCAGTTTAAGTGGTCCAAAATAGTCTATGTAGAATATATTCCTATTTTCTAGCTATATGCCATGCTGGTAAGTGTTAGAGAATTTTCTAAAGAAAATAGAATAATGGTGCAGGCTGTCTGGGCATAAATTCTGGCTCTACTGTACAGGCTGACAGCCTCGGCATACTGTATAACCTTTCCTGGTCTTGAGTTCTTCAGTTATATGTGGTGGTTAACAGAGCATCTAATTCACAGGTTTGCAGTGAGGATTAAATAAGTCAATGCATGTAAAACACATAATAGTGACTGGCACATGAAAACATTTTAACTGTTAATAGTATTATTATTTTAGAGAGGAGAGAAATGAGGCTGAATTGGGTCATATACAAAGTCTCACAGTTAGTGGCAGAGCTGGGACAAGTGTTGGTTGAAAAACCATGTTCTCCTGACTCCTATTCGAGTAGGTAAGAGAAGGGTTACTCCTTCTTCATGAAGTTCTTAGTGATTTTTTTTAAGGATGATTAAATAGATCAGGAAAAAAAATGGTCAGAGAGCAGAGACTTTTATTAATGTCTTCTAATCACTTTCCAGGAATACTGGATTAAGGGGAAAAATGTCAATTTTAATATTGTGATCTAATGCTAAATGCTCTAGATTATTGTGGGTTGTGATTTGTTGTTGGGTTATGACATGTGAGGAATGAGTAATGACCAGCAGTTTTTTAATTGAAAGAATGGAATAGAATGGAATAGAATGAAATGGATTGGGATGGGATGGGATAGACTAGGAATTGAATATATCAAAATGCCTTGTGCATCGTACAAATATGCTCTTGGAATCCTTATTTGAGGTGTGTTTGTGTGTGCATGCATGTGTTATGGGCTGTCTGTGTAAAATTCTAAGAAATGTGGTTCACATTTTTTTGAAAAACACTTCTTTATAAAAATTCTCTAGCACTTATCAGCATGGCATATATCTAGAAAATAGGAAATTTTTTAGAAACAACTTCCTCCTAATTACTTCGGAATAAATGGCTCTATCAGGAAAGGCCTCTTGTATTAATTTCTTTGCCTGGGTGCTCAGCTACTTCAAGAGTGTCAGCAGTTTCAGCAAAAGAAACAGGAGAAAAGAAAAATAGGAGATCAGCAGGGCTCTCAATGGGGGCTGTGCATTGCTGCTGTTCTCCAGAAAACCATTCCTTGGGTCAGCTAGTTCCACAGCTTTGGCCATAACCCCCAAATTTCTACCAGGACAGGTTGCATTGGCCTTATGATTGATGGCTGAAAAAAATATTAAAAGCATCAGCTTAAATGAAAGAAGGATTAAAAGCTGGAGTCTGTTTCTCCCAGGGCAGAGCTCACCCAAGGAAGCCCGTTAAACTAGCTGATGTTTCCTTAAAAGTTGTCTGCACATTGTGCAGATGGACAAAATGTTTACAAAACCTCTAGTACTCTACCAGCTACATTTATCTTTAACAAATTGCTCTCATTACTCTATAATTTCCACAGTCCTGTGCTTATCTTTCTTACATGCTAGAGAAAAATAAAACCTAATAACTGAGACCAATTAATTCAAGCTGCCATTCTCCCTCACAAAGCACTGGAAGATCTTTACAGCAACTGTTGAATGTGACTATTCCATTCAAGACTCATAAAACTCAAACACATAGACAGTAAACTTAACCTAATTATTTCTCACTCTCTCCCTTGCTCCCATCAAATCCCGGTTTCTGAAATTGGTAGAAAAGCTAAATCCATGCCATTTATCCACAGGGTACACTAACATGACGTGGGACCAGGTAGTTGAACACCTATAAAGAAATCAATTTTTAAAAAAAAGTCCGTGGGAAAACCCTACCAGAGTGCCTACAAAATCGTAGTGTAACTAAAGGGCCAACCATCTGGGTGTTGGTGAATCTTGTTACCTTATAGGGAATTGCTTTCTTTAATAATAATTAAATTTAAAATGCCTGGATCCTGTATCCCACATGAGGTAGAAAAACCAGCATCTTTCCCATTCCTAATATTTCTGGAGATTGTTGCAAGAGTATGATTATCACAGTTCCCTCTTATTCCAATGTCCTATTTGTGGATTCTTACCTTCTGTCTTAAGACTGTCTCTTCTTGCCATCTCGTGTTGAATGCAGTTATCATCTCTATGACATATGGTTCCCCTACCACACAAAGATGCCGTGTTTGGCAGACTGGTGCTGAAGGTGCAGAAAAGCTAGACTGTCACATAGCCCTAGAAGATGACTTAAGCCTGACCTGTGGTGGCACAGTTCAAATCCCTGGGCTTGCCCGGTCAAGGCACATATGGGAGTTGATACTTCCTGCTCCTCCCCCCTTCTCTCTCTCTCTCTCTCTCTCTCTCTTCTCTAAAATGAATAAATAAATAAAAAACAATTAAAAAAAAAGATGACTTAAAAAGCATCATCGGATGTTTTTGTTCCTTTTTTCTTTTTTCTTTTTAGGTGAGGGAAAGAGAGATAGTGAGGTAGAATCCTGCATGCACTCTGACCGTGATCCACCCAGCAACCCCTGCCTGGAGCTGATGCTCAAATCAACAGAACTATCCTCAGCACCTTGGACTGATGCTCAAATCAATCGAGCCACTGGCTGTGGGAGGAGAAGAGGAGAGAAGGGGGAGAGGGAAGAGGAGAGAAGCAGATGGTCACTTCTCTTATGTGCTCTGACCAGGAATCGAACCCAGGACGTCCATATGTGATGCTAACACTCTATATACTGAGCCGCCAGCCAGAGCCAGATGTCTTTGTTCCTTTTTTTTTTTTTTTTTTGTACTTTTCTGAAGCTGGAAACAGGGAGAGACAGTCAGACAGACTCCCGCATGCGCCCGACCGGGATCCACCCCGCACACCCACCAGGGGCGACGCTCTGCCCACCAGGAGGCGATGCTCTGCCCCTCCAGGGCATCACTCTGCCATGACCAGAGCCACTCTAGCACCTGGGGCAGAGGCCAAGGAGCCATCCCCAGCGCCCGGGCCATCTTTGCTCCAATGGAGCCTTGGCTGTGGGAGGCAAAGAGAGAGACAGAGAGGAAGGAGGGGGTAGGGGTGGAGAAGCAAATGGGTGCTTCTCCTATGTGCCCTGGCTGGGAATCAAACCCCGGTCCCCGGCATGCCAGGCCGACGCTCTACTGCTGAGCCAACCTGCCAGGGCCCAGATGTCTTTGTTCTTAAACAGTCCTCATTTGGGCCCACCTCTGAGACATTCTTAAGGGCAATTTTTATTCCCCATTCCCCTGGCTTCTGCCATGTTTGCTCACCCCCCCCACCCCCTTATCTTTAGGTTATCTTAGAAATCTCAAAATTCCACTTCTTTATTATATAAATCAAATCAACTCCTGTTTATTCCCTCACCAGTGCTCAAAATAGATAAGACCCTTTAAAATGCCTTGCAAAAAAATGAGAGTCAACCATGATGGCCAGCCTCCATTCATTACATATATAACCCAGTAAACATATTAAAATTTAAAGCTCATTTTTTTCTTTGAATCAATCTAAATTCTTAGGTAGGGTATCCTTATTATGATATGAAACATACTGCCCAATATTTAAAACAGAAACAATACAAATTTTGTAAAAATCTGTTTCTAACAGCATTTTTACTCTTCTCACTATTATGAATATTTAATAAACTTCTTGACTCAGAAACTAATTTTTAAAATATGTGACATTTAAAGTTTCTACAAACCAGCAATGTTGAAAAAAATTTTCTGAGCAATGGAATATGTGCTCAGACCTCTAAGAGTCTTCAATGCAACATTTTGTTGTTGTTATTCTTAATACACACCAGCCAATACATTGCCAGCCCAACCATACCTCCAACATGAAGATCAATGTAAATCAAATAGGCAAGTTAACATTGGCTGAAGAAAAAGCTCCAAACCAACAGTAGAACATAGTGTTAAAAGTCTCTACACATTATACCTTAGGTTCCATATCAAAACTCTTATTCTTAAAAAAGAATTGTTTTAAAAGTTCATGCTCCAAACTTAGGTGGGCTATACATCTTTTTTTTTTTTTTTTTGTATTTTTCTGAAGCTGGAAACAGGGAGAGACAGTCAGACAGACTCCCACATGCGCCCCACCGGGATCCACCCGGCACGCCCACCAGGGGCGACGCTCTGCCCCTCCGGGGCGTCGCTCTGCGGCGACCAGAGCCACTCTAGCGCCTGGGGCAGAGGTCAAGGAGCCATCCCCAGCGCCCGGGCCAGTGGAGCCCTGGCTGCAGGAGGGGAAGAGAGAGACAGAGAGGAAGGAGGGGGTGGGGGTGGAGAAGCAAATGGGCGCTTCTCCTATGTGCCCTGGCCGGGAATCGAACCTGGGTCCCCTGCACGCCAGGCCGATGCTCTACCGCTGAGCCAACCAGCCAGGGCCGGCTATACATCTTTTAAAAAAATGTTTTCATAATTTTATCAATTCTAATGTTTCTAGTATGGACCACTTCATCAGCCTGATGTCCAAATAATATCTCATCTTTTAAAAAATATTCAAATAATAATTTGATGTTAGCAGAGCATCCATTCTCTTTTGTTCTTTGCTCTTTATATTTTAGTGAGATAGCAAGGCAGAAAGACAGACAGACAGACAGGAAAAGAAAGAGATGAGAAGCATCAACTCATGTTTGTATCATTTTAATTGTTCATTGATTGTGTCTTATACATGCCCTGACAGGGGGGCTCCATCTGAGCCTGTGACCCCTTGCTCAAGCTAGCAACCCCACATTCAAGCTAGCGACCTTGGACTTTAAGCCAGCCACCTTTGTGCTCAAGCCAGCTACCCTGGGGTCACGTCTATGATCCCACGCTCAAGTCAGCAACCCCACGCTTAAGCTGGTGAGCCCGCGCTCAAGCCGGTGACCTCGGGATTTCGAACCTTGGTCCTCTGCATCCCAGTTCTACACTCTATCCACTGCACCACCACCTGGCCAGGCCAAAGAACCAGTCTTGCCCTCTCCCTCCTATATTTTACTTTCAATTAAGGATGCTCCACATTTGTGATCTCTGATTGAAGCTTTTATGTTTGTGCTCAGGCATTGTTTCCAACTCTGCCCTTTCTAACAAAGTGAAAGTCAAGAGTGACTCCTGGACTCAAATATACACTGGACACCCACCTTTCCTTGACCTGCATTCCCTGCAAGGGTCTTCAGGGTCTTTCCTGCCAAGGACTTTAGTTGAGATCATCTCAGTTTATCAGAAAGGTTCTAATCGGAAAAGAAGAGCTGCGAGTCTTGATTTCATTTCCTCCTAGGAAACTTCTTTATCCATGGGCATATTTCTCATCCTTCTCCTAAATTGCCAGATCCACATATTAATGAGTATTGGGAAGAAATTTTTTGCTTTGCCACAAAAAAATCCTGTTATAGCTACCCCTCTGTCCAAGTTCAGTGAGTGCCTACTCACATTTATGCATCTGAGAAGGACTCCTCAAAAATAAGCAAGTTCTATTGCTGTTCAAGACATGGTCATAATAAAAGTTAAAAGTTAAATTCCTGCTTATTATACTGTGTTTAAAAAAATTTATTTGTAATTGAATTTCCCCATTAAAGTCTGTATTGTTCATTAAGTCTGTATTGTTCTTTCTGGAGGGCCAACTAAAGCCCACATTAGAGCTTTGGAAGAGAAATTCTTAATAAAGTAAATTTTGGGTTCAAATACAAATGTCAACATGTGTGAGATATTATGCATGTGTCTGGAACGTAACAAAACTTTATAAATTTTATAAATTTCTTCTCCAATTTATTTCTTTAGTAGTAGAGCTCTGTTCTTTTTTTATTGGACCAGTACTTTCACCCCTTCTTCTGGACAGAACGTTCTTTTGGGAAATCTGTGTTTCCCCATTCCAAACACCTCTTACTCCAGGCATAGGAGGGGCCCAGGCCAGGGCTGGGCCAATCAGTCATAGTACTCCAACTCCCCCTCAGCCTCTGTGATGGGTTTAGCTTTGGAAAAAGACAGGTGCTCAACTAATCAGGACCCTTCACCAAGATTTTTCTAAATGGAGTTAGGGAAGATGACTCTTATTTCACCCTCCTGGCAAAGTTGTAATGATGTCAGCAGAAAACTGCCAGAAACCTTGGTTCAAGGACCCTTAAAGAAAACTGGAAGTCTATAAAAAAGAATGGAGACCATATCCCAGAACGGCTAAGGTGAGAGGAGGGAAAAGCTGGAATAGAGACTCTAGTTCTCTCTATCTGTGACCCCTTCTTTCCCTGTTTGGCCTAAGCCTGTTTCAGTTGGGCTTCTGTTACTTACTACCAAGAATCTTGACTAATACAGAAGTTGCTTCTAGTCACTGATGTCCTCAGCTCTAATTCTAAAGCTTGCATGATGAAATACTCTTTTGATTCTATAAGCCACGTCAAGTGTCATTCCAACAAATCCTGATGTCAGTTCAAGATTGTTCAGCTGGATTTCTGAAACTTGCATTTGACTTTTATGGATTCATTTCTTCTTTTATCAAGTTCTCCATGGCTCAATTACCTTTAAAAAGAAAATATATTTTTGCTCCTCCTCTGGAGACATACAACATATTTTGGTTCCATAAATATAATGGTCAAGGAGAGAAAAGGAAAGAAAAGAGTGTCAGCTCCATGACACTCCCAGAAGAGTCTCCCAGAAGTTTCTGATCAGAGTGACTCCTTGTTCTATGAGTGAGCCCTAGCTGGTTAGTTTTGAGAGCTTATTGAGCCCCAATTGCAGAAAGCTATTCTAACCTTATAATAGATCCCATTGTACTCACCGACTCTTGGGGTGTGCTCCCTGCCTCACAGTGCCTGTTACCAGAGGGCCATGTAGTAAGTATGTGCAGAATAAATGAGTTCATGGTTAAGTATAGCATTATTGAAAGAGAAAGGCACCTTTAACTCTCCATAATGGGTTGTTCTCTCCCTATGTTCCAGGAGCACTGTTTGCATTCCAGTCTTACTCCTCTGCAGTGATTCCCTTTCCCATATATTTATCTTTCAGAAGACAGTGAACAACCCCAAGGTAAAGGGCCACACACATTCATCTCCCTATATGGAACCTATGGGACACTGTGGCAAAGTTATATTTTAGTGTTTATATTTAGTGTTTATAAAGTTATTAATTGGATAATGAAAAAATGAAAAAAATCTAAATTATAGGGTTTTTTTTAAATGGGTTTTTATTATTTTCAAAACCATAACTGCTATCCAAGTAAGTGCCCTACTGAAACCAGCTTTTCTGACCTGTGAGACTCATTTTCAAGTTTTGCGTGTTTAGACACAACAAAAAAGCTGTAGGTGGAGATGATGTCAGAGTAATGGTGGGGTAGGAAGTGACACCGATAAATCTCCCCCAAAACTCAACAAGATCTTCAACCAGAAACAGAAAAACCTATCCTTGGAGCCTCCAGATGTTTTGCAGATACAAAGAACAAAAAAAAAAAACTAAGCCACAAGTATAAGCTCCAAGAAGAACACAATAAAACCAAATTTAAACTGTGACAACAACAAAAAAAAGGGGGGGGGGAGAGGATGGAGATTAACAGTAGCAAAGGACGATGGAGTGCAAAAGTACTCATAAAATAGTGCACTACAATGAACAGGGTAGGAACCTTTTTCATTGCTTAAAGGTAACCACCATTGAAAAAACCACCACAGAAGCACATGAGATAAAAAAGATAGCAACAGAGGAAAGATGTATGGAATACAACCAAATAAAAACAAAAGATAGAAAAATGAAAGAGAAGGATCTAACAAGACACAAAACTAACAGAAAGCAATCTATAAAATGGCAATAGGGAACTCACAAGTGTCAATAATTACACTAAATGTAAACGGATTAAACTCACCAATAAAAAGGCACAGAGTAGCAGAATGGATTAAAAAAATCCAACTGTATGCTGCCTACAGGAAACTCATCTAAGTAACAAGGATAAAAACAAATTCAAAGTGAAAGGCTGGAAAACAATACTCCAAGCAAATAACATCCAAAAAAGAGCAGGTGTAGCAATACTCATATCTGATAATGCTGACTACAAGACAGCAAAAGTACTCAGAGACAAAAATGGCCATTTCATAATGGCTAAGGGGACACCAAATCAAGAATACATAACAATTCTTAATATATATGCACCAAACCAAGAAGCACAAAAATATATAAGACAGCTACTTATTGACCTTAAAACAAAAACTGACAAAAATACAATCACACTTGGAGACCTCAATACACCGCTGATGGCTCTAGATCGGTCATCCAAACAGAGAATCAACAAAGATATAGTGGCCTTAAACAAAACACTAGAGGCCTGACCTGTGGTGGCGCAGTGGATAAATTGTCGACCTGGAAATGCTGAGGTTGCCGGTTCGAAACCCTGGGCTTGCCTGGTCAAGGCACATATGGGAGTTGATGCTTCCAGCTCCTCCCCTCTTCTCTCTCGCTGTCTCTCCTCTCTCTCTGTCTCTCCCTCTCTCCTGTCTAAAATGAATAAATAAAAAATAAAGAAAAAAAAATTAAAAAAAACAAAAAACAAAAAACAAAAAAAAAAAACACTAGAGCACCTAGATATGATAGACATCTACAGGACATTTCATCCCAAAGTGACAGAGTATACATTTTTCTCCAGTGTACATGGATCATTCTCAAGAATTGACTATACGTTGGGCTACAAAAACAACATCAGCAAATTCAGAAAAATCGAAGTTGTACCAAGCATATTTTCTGATCATAAAGCCTTGAAACTAAAATTCAACTGCAAAAAAGAGGAAAAAAACCCCCACAAAAACGTGGAAACTAAACAACATACTTTTAAAAAATGAATGGGTCAAAGAAGAAATAAGTGCAGAGATCAAAAGATATATACAGACAAATGAAAATGACAATACGACATATCAGAATCTATGGAATGCAGCAAAAGCAGTGATAAGAGGGAAGTTCATATCACTTCAGGCATATATGAACAAACAAGAGAGAGCCCAAGTGAACCACTTAACTTCACACCTGAAGGAACTAGAAAAAGAAGAACAAAGACAACCCAAAACCAGCCGAAGAAAGGAGATAATAAAAATCAGAGCAGAAATAAATAAAATAGAGAACAGAAAAACTATAGAAAAAATTAATAGAACAAGGAGCTTGTTCTTTGAAAAGATCAACAAAATTGACAAACCCTTGGCAAGACTTACCAAGGAAAAAAGAGAAAGAACTCATATAAACAAAATCCAAAATGAAAGAGGAGAAATCACCACGGACACCATAGATATACAAAGAATTATTGTAGAATACTATGAAAAATTTTAGGCCACTAAATTCAACAACCTAGAAGAAATGGATAAATTCCTAGAACAATACAACCTTCCTAGACTGAGTCAAGAAGAAGCAGAAAGCCTAAACAGACCTATTAGTAGAGAAGAAATAGAAAAAACCATTAAAAACCTCCCCAAAAATAAAAGTCCAGGCCCTGAGGGCTATACCAGCGAATTTTATCAAACATTCAAAGAAGACTTGGTTCCTATTCTACTCAAAGTCTTCCAAAAAATTGAAGAAGAAACAATACTTCCAGACACATTTTATGAGGCCAACATAACCCTCATACCAAAACCAGGCAAGGACGGCACAAAAAAAGAAAACTACAGACCAATATCTCTAATGAATACAGATGCTAAAATACTAAACAAAATACTAGTAAATCGAATACAACAACATATTAAAAAAATAATACATCATGATCAAGTGGGATTCATCCCAGAATCTCAAGGATGGTTCAACATACGTAAAACGGTTAACGTAATACACCATATCAACAAAACAAAGAACAAAAACCACATGATCTTATCAATAGATGCAGAAAAGGTTTTCGATACAATACAACACAATTTTATGTTGAAGACTCTCAACAAAATGGGTATAGAAGGAAAATATCTCAACATGATAAAGGCCATATATGATAAACCATCAGCTAACATCATATTAAATGGCACTAAACTGAAGGCTTTCCTCCTTAAATCAGGAACAAGACAGGGTTGTCCACTCTCTCCACTCTTATTTAATGTGGTACTAGAGGTTCTAGCCAGAGCAGTCAGACAAGACAAAGAAATAAAAGGCATCCATATCGGAAAAAAAGAAGTAAAGATATCACTTTTTGCAGATGATATGATCCTATACATTGATAACCCCAAAGAATCCACAAAAAGACTACTAGAAACAATAAGCCAATACAGTAAGGTCGCAGGATACAAAATTAACATACAGAAGTCAATAGTCTTTCTATATGCCAACAATGAAACAATTGAGAATGAACTCAAAAGAATAATCCCCTTCACGATTGCAATAAAAAAAAAACTTAGGAATAAACATAACAAAGAATGTAAAGGACTTATATAATGAAAACTATAAACCATTGTTAAGGGAAATCGAAAAAGATATAATGAGATGGAACAATATACCTTGTTCTTGGTTAGGAAGAATAAATATAATCAAGATGGCCATATTACCCAAAGCAATATACAAATTTAATGCAATTCCCAATGACATTTTTTAAAGAAATAGAGCAAAAAATCATCAGATTTATATGGAATGATAAAAAACCCTAAATAGCCAAAGCAATCCTAAAGAAAAAGAATGAAGCTGGGGGCATTACAATACCTAACTTCAAACTATATTATAGGGCCACGACAATCAAAACAGCATGGTATTGGAAGAAAAATAGACACTCAGACCAATGGAACAGAATAGAAAGTTCAGAAATAAAACCACATATATATGGTCAAATAATTTTTGATAAAGGGGCCAACAACACACAATGGAGAAAAGAAAGCCTCTTCAATAAATGGTGTTGGGAAAACTGGAAAGCCACATGCAAAAGAATGAAACTGGACTACAGTTTGTCCCCCTGTACTAAAATTAACTCAAAATGGATCAAAGATCTAAACATAAGACCTGAAACAATTAAGTACATAGAAGAAGACATAGGTACTAAACTCATGGACCTGGGTTTTAAAGAGCATTTTATGAATTTGACTCCAAAGGCAAGAGAAGTGAAGGCAAAAATTAATAAATGGGACTACATCAGACTAAGAAGTTTTTGCTCAGCAAGAGAAACTGATAGCAAAATAAACAGAAAGCCAACTAAATGGGAAATGATACTTTCAAACAACAGCTCAGATAAGGGCCTAATATCCAAAATATACAAAGAACTCATAAAACTCAACAACAAACAAACAAACAATCCAATAAAAAAATGGGAAGAGGACATGAACAGACACTTCTCCCAGGAAGAAATACAAATAGCCAACAGATATATGAAAAGATGCTCATCTTCTTTAGTTATTAGAGAAATGCAAATCAAAACTGCAGTGAGATACCACCTCACACCTGTTAGATTAGCTATTATTAACAAGACAGGTAATAGCAAATGTTGGAGAGGCTGTGGAGAAAAAGGAACCCTCATCCATTGTTGGTGGGAATGTAAAGTAGTATAACCATTATGGAAGAAAGTATGGTGGTTCCTCAAAAAACTGAAAAATAGAACTACCTTATGACCCAGCAATCCCTCTACTGGGTATATACCCCAAAAACTCAGAAACATTGATACGTAAAGACACATGCAGCCCCATGTTCATTGCAGCATTGTTCACAGTGGCCAGGACATGGAAACAACCAAAAAGCCCGTCAGTAGATGACTGGATAAAGAAGATGTGGCACATATACACTATAGTATTTCTTATTTCAGCCATAAGAAATAATGACATCAGATCATTTACAGCAAAATGGTGGGATCTTGATAACATTATACGAAGTGAAATAAGTAAATCAGAAAAAAACAGGAACTGCATTATTCCATACGTAGGTGGGACATAAAAGTGAAACTAAGAGACATTGATAAGAGTGTGGTGGTTACGAGGGGAGGGGGGAAAGGGAGAGGGAAAGGGGGAGGGGGAGGGGCACAAAGAAAACTAGATAGAAGGTGACAGAAGACAATCTGACTTTGGGTGATGGGTATGCAACATAATTGAACGACAAGATAACCTGGACTTGTTATCTTTGAATATATGTATCCTGATTTATTGATGTCGCCCCATGAAAAAAAATAAAATTATTAAAAAAAAAAGCTGTAGACCAAAAGCTTTGATTACACCCCCAAAATCTTGGCAGTTTTCATTTACTTAAACCAGTGTTTTTTCTTTCTTTCTTTCTTTCTTTCTTTCTTTCTTTCTTTCTTTCTTTCTTTCTTTCTTTCTTTCTTTCTTTCTTTCTTTCTTTTTCTTTCTCTTTCTTTCTTTCCTTTTTTCTTTTTTTATTTTCTTCTTTCTTTCTTTTTTTCTACCTTTCTCTCTTTATGTCTTTCTTATTTTAGTGAGAGAGACAGAGAGAGGGATAAACAGAAAGGGGGAGAGATGAGAAACATCCATATTTTTTTAATCAAGAGAGACAAGGAGAGGGACAGATAAGGACAGACAGGCAGGAACAGAGAGAGACAAGAGGCATCATTTCTTCATTGCAGCACCTTAGTTGTTCATTGATTGCTTTCTCATATATGCCTTAACCAGGGGGCTACAGCAGACTGAGTGACCCCTTGCACAAGCCACTGACCTTGAGCTCAAGCAACCTTGGTCTCAAGCCAGCGATCTTGGGCTTTAAGCCAGTGACCAGGCGGTCATGTCTGCTCAAGCCAGCGATCCTGCACTCAAGCTGGTGAGCCCATTCTCAAACTGGCAACCTCTCCGTTCAAACTTGGGCCCTCTGCATCTCAGGCAACACTCTATACACTGCACCACTGCCTTGTCACGCTAAACCAGTGTTTTCTTCATAAGACTGCTCTTGATCAGGCCAGATTCAAAAAGATGATACAGTCTCAATGGAAGGAATCTGAAGGCTGCCACTGGTCCCTATGGTGGGCTACTTGCGAAGGGACGCTCCGGAAACACTACTTGACCAGATGGCCTAATGGAAACCGTGGCTTTACAGAGCAAGGAAGAGGACCTGACACTTTGTTTTGAGATGAGTGAAGTTGCAGAGCTCAGATAAACTTGTCACAGAAATTACTTGGAAAAATTCCTCATCCTCCATGAGAAGGTGTTGTGCTTTGCATGCCCAGACTCACTATTATTTGTCCATATGCCTGGAATTATCAATTCCTTGACAATCATTTAAATCAGACATTTATACTTGCTCATCTTGAAATTAGGCAGAAAGAAACCAAGGAGCGTCTGCCCTATTTTACTATTGGTGACCTTATTTCATAACAAAGAGCCAGCTACTGGCTCTAAAATGGGTCTAAAATACTGAGTTTTATCTCCAAGTATCGCATTTGTCAGGTTCTTTTTGATCAGAGAAGAGGCAGGAGTGCAGAAACCAGGCTAACTGCGCCCCCTGGTGTTCAAGTAGCAACGTGAGCCTTTTTAATACCGCCAGGAGAGAGGCAGTCTCCTCCACAAGCCTCTTGTTCTGTTTTAGTCTGTGGTGGGGAAGGTTCAACACTGCTGCTCTGGAAACTCGGCCTGGTAGCCCAAGTCATCCGGGGATTGACTGACTGTGAGGAGTTTGGTCAAACCAGCCTCTTTTTAGATTCAAAGCTATAGAACATCACTGTCCCCCACTCACTGAGGAGAACAATGCCCCAGTATCCCACACTCAAGTCTCCCTCATATCTCAAATGAGTCAGAGCAGAAGGGAATCTATGGAGTGTGAGATAGTTAAAGACACAAACACTGCATATGGAGTGGGAAGGGATTTGGAGAGAAGAACCCACAGTGGAGGAGCCCTTCTGGGTTCTGCCTCCACCTCCACCTGGCTGAGCCAGAGAGAATCCACTGCATAGCCTAACTGCCTCCCACCTAAAAGTGATTCTAGCCACTCAAAGGTATCTAAAGTACTTCTGCTTTTCCCCCACAATGGTCTAGGTCCAGAGCAATAAATGCAGCAAAAGAGCTTGGCCCAGAGGGTGTGGGTGCTACCAGTGAATCGCTCACAGTGAAGAGGGTCCAGGCATTTGGAAGACAGAGATCTCCATGGCAACCACAGGGACGGGCTCACCAGAGAATGACTCCTGCCTCTTCCATTCTTTCTGAAAATTGGTGGTCCAAGGAATGAGGAAGGAGCAACAACAACTAACTTACAGCGAGCATCTCACCAACGTTGGAGAATGGAGCCCAAAGCAGGTTTGTATACAATATTTACAAAAATAAGAAAATGAAAGCTTTTTTTTTACCTTGTGGCATGAAGCAATTCACATCTGTTATATGTATTTATTTATTCCACAAAGGCTTTGAGGTATAAACAGATAAAAAAGACCTTCTCAAATAAAAATAAACGAATGAACAGTAAATTGGGGGTGGAGGGCTTGTCTGATATCTGAACCCTTTTCTCATCTTTGAAGAATTCCCTACCATTTGGGTCAGGATGAGAGGTGGGGTCCTCTCTCCAACAGATGCCAGAAGGCCAGCCGCTCACTTGGCACTGCTCCCCTCACTGGGAGGGCCTGTACCTGTGACTGATCTTGTTTGAGTGGATGCTCCCACTCCGGACTGCAGCTGCATAACAGAGGCCGTGTCCAGGGAACGTGGCAGCAGTGTCCTTTCCAGGTGGTCCCCGTGATAAGATTAGGCTGTGGCTTTGACTGTCTGGCTTCCACTGGACCTCCTCTTTCCTAAAACAAACTTTTTATTTTCCTAGAAATTACTTATACTGAAGATGAACCTAGAGTATGAAGTATAGACTAAGGAAAAAGAAAAATGCAAATATGTGGATCCTTAAAGCTTCCATAGATGACATATATGAAGTAAATATTTGACCTGAGCTTCCTGGCAGCTGAAATAAAAGAAAAAACATGGCCTGTTATTCAACTCTTGAAGGCAAAATTCCCTACTATCTTCCTCAAAGTAAGTGAAAATTTTTTCTAAAAGTTGGAATTTGGAAGGAATTTCTCATACTGGGGTTTCTCATAGTGGCTCCTGAGACTGTAATACCATCTCTCTAATATTATTCAAACAGCAGATGATTCTTAAGGTAACTTCTCATAGATTGCTGCAGTGAAGCTCAAGTCAGAGCACACACTTTAATTCAGCTAAGCCACTCTTTGAAAGGGGCAGGATTTATCATTTTTCTGAAATATTTAGAAAAATGAGGGAATGGCATGTTTCTAAAGGCATTTTTCACCAAAGTTGTGTTTTTATGAGTTTTATTGGACATAGTTTGAAGTTATCATCTATGCTAAAAAGCCTGGGGATTTCTGAATTGTTGAAATAAAGCAAGAGAATGGTAAAGGTGACATTTTTTCCCCCCTGGGAAAATAAGAATAATAATAAAAGAATTGAATTTTGAATTTTTAAAATGTTTATTGTATTGATTTTAAAGGAAGAGGAAGGGAGAAAGGAAGAGAGAGACCAGAACATCGAACTGCTTCCATATGCACCAGGGATCAAACCAGCAACCTCTGTACTTCAAGACAGTGCTCTAACCAGCTGAGCTACCCACCCAGAACTGGAATTGAGTTTTAAGTGCTGAATATATAGGTGCTTTTAATATTTTATTCATTCATCAAATATGCCAAGCAATGTACATACCATAGAGAACCTGTGGGACTTACGCTTTAGTCAGGGAAGACAGACTAGAACCAAATACACAAACTAAAAGGGATCATATCAAGTGGTGCTAAGTGTTATGTGAACAATGAAATGAGGTAGTGTGGTAAAAGTGTCAGGAGATGGACATTGTTAATGGGGTGATCAGAAAAGACTTCTTTGACAAGAGAATATTTGCTGAGGACTGAATGATGAAAAAAAAAAAAAAAAAAAAAAAAGAGCCGCACCAATCTGGTGGAATCGCCCTCTGAGTAGAGGACACAGGATGTGTAAAGGCCCCTGAGGTGGGAAGAAGCTTTGCATATCTGAGAAACAGAAGGTTTTTGTCTCATGAATCTTTATAAACACTCAATATACATTGTTTTCACTTTACAGATGAGGGAAAGCTGGGCAGGTTAAGTAAGTGGCCCCAGATCCTGTAGCTCAAAAGACAGAGCTGGGATCTCAGTCAAGCTTCCTGATTTCCCCTGTGGATCTAGTCCTTTCATGGAGGCTGCGCTGTTCTGCATGGAAGAGGCCAAGGGCACAAAGCTCTTGGATGGCAGAGATGCTTCTGTTTTCCTAGCTTCCCATTTGCTGGTTTCTTCTCTGTGTTTTTTCAAAATGTTCAGCTTTTCTTCCTCCTTGAGGTTCTAGCTTTATGTCCAGCCCTTCTGTCTCCCAATCTAGTGGCAGCTTCAGGAAACTACAAAGCAATCTCACAGTTATCTTACAAAGAAATTGAGATGAATGCCATGCAGGAAAAGTGAGCACTTTGTGTGAGTCATCATTGGAAATCTGCCTTGTCAGAGAGATCTTGGTGACATTACTTTTAGGAAAAAAAAATCTTTAGGATGAGAGGAGGTTATTGAGTCCATCCTTCTGCCTCAGAGTTAAAGTGGACTCAAACACTTTCAGACAGATAAAAATCTGGTCCTATGTCAAGGTGTAGGACTAAATATCTTATCAGAGATGGGCATTGCTGCTTGAATAGGTAAAAATGGATAAATGTAAAACATAATTGACAAATAAACATAACCAAAGTAAACTTCAAGTATAAATGCAACAAGGCAAGGCCGTGTTCAGGTAGATTCACTGAAACAGGAATAATACCCTTCTAGTTTTTACTTTTACCTCACCCCATGGTTTCTCCCTAGGCTCTGGGGTGTCCCTTAGATTAATTTAACCGAGGGTATATTATATATCACATATTACCCCAAATGCTTAAACAGTCACAATATATTTTGAAGTAGGTACAATTATTATTTTACTTATTTTTAATTTTTAAAAAATCCTTATTTAGCACTTACTGTGCGTCAGGTACCATTCTAGTACTTTCCACATATTAACTCATTTCATTCTCAGAGCTATATTATTTTTAACCCCATTTTATAGATATAAAAACTGAGGCCAGAGAAGGTTAAAGTTAAGTAACATGCCTGTGTCACAGAACTGGTCATTAAGAGAAATAGATTCAGATTCAGCCAACCTCTTACAGCCTTCATTCTTACTCTACTTAGAGCCACTGTGGGCAGTTTTCACCCAAGGAACTGCATGCAGGTGCTTGAATAGGTGGGCTGAGTTGTGGAGCCCCCTCAGATGACTCTTGTCTGCCACTCCTGTGTCCTGCACAAGCCTCAGGCACAGACAAGCCCAGGAAGAAGAGGTTGAAGCCTTACCCCACTCTCTCCATTTCCTCCCAGGTCAAGAAAGCAACAGTCCTTACTCAAGGTTCTCTCAACCAAAGGGGCGCTCCCAGCCCCGCCTTGATCTCTCTGGACTGCTCATACTCACCTTGTACTTTGCAGATCAAAATGAGCTTTTTTTACACTCACTGTTTCCTTTGATCTTCCCACCTTCCCAGTACCAGTCTCCCTTCCTCTGCCCAATCTCCATGAAGTTGCCAGAGACTTCTTTCTCCTATAACACTTCAACCTTCACAACCACTGTGAATGGCTTCCTGATACTGAGAGACCACACTCCTCAGAGCCCCTGCAGGGCCTGTCAGGGTCCCCACTAGCCTCTGCAAGTTTGTCCTCCACCTACCTCCCACACATTGCACATTTTGATACCTGTCATATTTATTAGTCCCCAACACATCATTCTCTTTTCACATTTCTGCCTTCCTCAAGTTATGCCTAGAATGCCCTTCCCCAGTCTCTATTTTTCCCCTAGAAATCCCCTTTCTATCATTTATTCAATAGTAAGAGATAAAGGCTGTCATTTCTTATGTACAGGCATTGCTCTGACCATTTAACTCATATTATCCACGAGATATATACTATTATCATCTCTATTTTTCAAATAATGTCCCCAATGTTACACAGTAAGTGGCAGAACCTGGATTTATAAGCGATCTAACACTCTAAAACTCATAGCTCTTAACCACCATGCTGCCGGTCCCCAGTGCTGGTCATTAAGCAGCTGTGTTCTAGCACAAAATTTACCTCTGTGACAACATCTCCAACACCCCCCTGCAGAGTTCATCTATTTATCGGACTCTTCTTCTAAGCACCCTTTGTATGCACATCTGGAAAAACATTGTGGTGGGGCATTGTCTTCCTTACTAAACAATATTCTTGTATCCCCAGGATTCCTGAACATCACACTGTGAGCTTACTGGGTGTCCAATAAATGCTGGCTGAGCTGATTTTCCAAATAAAGATACAGGGTCAGGTAGATTGCCTGGACCACATACTGGTAGGTGTCACAGCTTGGGCTCAGGCCCAGGTCTCTGATTCTATATAACAGGGGTCCCCAAACTACTGCCTATGAGCCGCATATGGCCCCCTGAGGCCGTTTATCCACCCCCTGCAGCCCTTCAGGAAGGGGCACCTCTTTCATTGGTGGTCAGTAAGAGGAGCACATTGACCATCTCATTAGCCAAAAGCAGGCCCATAGTTCCAATTGAAATACTGGTCAGTTTGTTGATTTAAATTTACTTTACTTGTTCTTTATTTTAAATATTATATTTGTTCCCGTTTTGTTTTTTTAATTTAAAATAAGATATGTGCAGTGTGCATAGGGATTTGTTCATAGTTTTTTTTATAGTTTGACCCTCCAACGGTCTGAGGGACAATGAACTGGCCCCCTGTGTAAAAAGTTTGGGGACCCCTCTATATATTATGCTCTTTCCTCCATCCTTCACTCCCCTCTCCCCACCCTGAACTCTGTGTAGATATGCATCTGGGAGAAATAGAACTAGATTTGGAAAGTTCTTCTCTCAGAGACATAGAGAGTGGCCATGATAATTTTTTTAATTCTCAAAAACCTTTTTTCTTACAAAAGTATTTTAACTATCTGTCACTGGTTTAATGACAGACACCTGCAATTAAATTAAAAATTTATTTCCTTATGATATCCTTTTCTATAAAAAGGCAGATACCTTAAAGGGAAGATAACATATTAAACTTTTCTCAGTTAGTCATTCTATGGCCTATATTAGTTTGTCCATCCCTCTCAACAGGAAGCCTTACTGACTCTTGGTTTTTAACAAGAGGGAGCAAAGAATCTTGGACCAGGGCATACAGTAGAGATGTCAGTCCAATGTTATTGTTGCAGTAATATAAGGTTATAGTAATTAAATATACAGAAATATAGAAAAATATGGAAGATATATAAAAATAATTATGATATAATATTAAAAGCAATTAAGGAAATTAAAGTTATGCTGTCTGGATAGAAATTAATATAGTGTGTACAGATATGATAAACAGACTCTGCTTTTCACACAAAGCCCAGTTAGTGTGTGTGTGAAGTTTTATAGAGATAAGAAATGGCTTGATGCTAACTCTGTGGGTTGACGTTGACAGGAGGCTTCCCTAGGAACATCTTAAAAGGGGCTTGATGTAACATTTCAATATATTAACATAAAAAGGGCTCCCTGCAAAGAACTCTCAAAAAGGTAGTTTGAGATGATAATCTTGTAGTTTGACACCTGTTAGAAGGCATTGGCCAGAAAAGGTACTGAAGCTGAGGGGTCCCCTGCTGCGGTAGTAGCCCAGACTCCAACAGTAAATGTGGACTGTCTCCATGCTGCTCTGACCAAAGACAGCCAAGAGGAGCACGCCGATGGGGCCCCCTTATGCTGTACTCAGGCACTTCAGAAGGATTTGTGAGTAATAAACTGCCTGTGTGATTATTGCAACTAACTTGTGTGTCAGTCATGTCTTTCCTCCTGTGGCAGTTGTTGTAGGCACTGATAAGTAGCATCCTCATAGCCACCTCAAGAGCATCCTTGAAGAGGCTACCAGCCCCGCTGATAAGCAGGAGTGTCCCACTTCATGGGGAAGTTGAATTAGGGATGCCTGATCGAGGTAGAGCTTGGGCTCTACTGGGATAGTTATGGACCTGATCTGGGAAAGGAAGGTGTGGCTCATCAGAGGAAAGTGCTCCTGGAAGGAAGCGAGGTGGGTTTGGCTTGAGAAGCAGTATCTAGGGCAAGGTTGGCAAAATCTCTAGAAGGACCAAGTTTCAAGGAACAAGACTACAGAGAGGCTTAAAAGAAGATTGATGGCTTGAAAATATCACCAGCTTCAGCAAGCTGAAGTAGCCAGGGTTTCAAAAGGCAAATAATTTACAATATATATATAGACAATTATAATTGCACACTGTACTCTGATCCCTGCTTCCCTTACAGATGAGCTATATTTGTACTAGGATTATTCTAAGACTTCTTCTATTTTTCTAGCTTCTTTAATGCTCACCCTCTGTCTCTCTGGTGTCACAACATCATTTTTGTATTTCACACCTTGGTTCCAGAACCCAATTTCTTGAATTTATTCCTCCAGCGTTGACTCCGCATTCCTCATGGACATGATTCTGAGCCTCTTTTCTCCAGCTTGACGAATCACAACTTTGAGACATCAATTCGACTTTGTGAGATCTGCTCAAGCCTGACTGGCTCTACTCTCTCTGCTCACCTCTGGGTAGAAAGGGGATCATACTTTGACAAATAAGGGCCATAAATCCTGAAGTGGACTTTACTAACCCTCTTAAAAGGAAGGCCATTAGCCAGATGTGCAATAAGGTGCCACCTGGTGGCTTAGAACACCCTCAAGGTTCTCTCTAGGTTATGGTCCTCTTCCTGTACAATATTCATCTTTATGTGTTGAATATAGCTGAAAATAGGGAAATCTGAATTTGATTGTAGTGATCCCATTTATACATATACATGTATACACACATACACACACACACACACATACATATTTTGGGATTCCCATGACTATATCCAGGACAACGTGCTTTTTAATATGTGCAGACCCACATGTATATGTAGTTTCTACTTCTGAGTTAGAGACAGCTGAATGCATGGACAGGTGCTCACAGAAAATTTAGAGTTAGTGGTTCCAAAGTTGGGAGGTAGCCAGTTGCTTGTTTGCTCTCTTGCATTCTTAGCAAGATACACTAAGCTCACGTTCTCTCAGTCTCATACAGCAGGTAATTTTGGAGTCAAGGAATAAAACCTCTCTGTGGGCTTCCTCCGTGGGAGCATTAGAGCTTGATCTTGGCTTGACCATTGTCACTGAGTATTTGCAAACCATGAGAGGTGCCTTTAAACCAGTGGTTCTCAATACTGACTGTACATTATTAGAATTAGATGTATTTAAAAATCCTATCACTTAGGTGGAACCCCAAACCACATAAATCAGAATCTTTGGGGTGAGATCCAGGCATCAGTATTTTTGAAATTACCTAGATGATTTTAATATGTAATCAAAGATGGGAACTTTTTAAAGAAAGCTGTAGTTCAAATGATCATCATCATCACTAACATCATCATTATCATCATCATCATCTACACCCTTATTTATTTAACTTCTTGCCCCATCTTCTCTCAAAGCCATATATTTTGACATAATAGGGAAATCACTTGGCTGGGAATAAGTCAACTAAGAATTTTTAAGATTCCATCAGTTTCTAGGCTGTGTGATCTTAATACCACAAATACTAATGTTACAGATGAAGATGATGAGAATGATACCTTACATTTATTGCATCCTCACTATGTGCCAGAAACTGTGTTATGATCTTTACATACTTTATTTCACTTAATTCTCATAATCACTCAGTTAAGGAAGCATCAGTAGACAGAAGAAATAATTGAAATTTGGAAAGGTAAAGCTGATTGTCCTAGATCATAGAATAAGTAGCAGAACCAAGATTTCAACCCCAGTTGTTAGACCCAGAAGCTCATCTTCTTAATCACTGTTTAATACCACCTTCCTCAATAACTTGCCCTAATTGCAGAACTGGTAATGCAGAGAATACAAGATTTTTTTCACATCTGCCCAACTACAAAGCTCACCCTTTAACTAGTATGCTGTACTTTGCGTGTCATCCACACAAAAGTTAAGCCAGGCTGCTATCTCTCCTCCTGACCTACTCACTTTCTTGAAAGAAATCTGGTTGACAAAGAAAAGAATGTTCATGGCAGAAGGATTTAAACAACCTAATCCAGTGAAAAGGATCACTTCGTTGAACTACAATTCAAGGGAAACGCAAGTCCCCCACTTAAATGTTCAGGGATCTCCATTTGTAAGAATGGATTTAAGACGAGAAACTACAGTTTTTCAGGCTGGTAAAATTTTCTCACACTATATTCCATATGGCAATATCAAATGGAGTCTCTGATTTTTAAAATTTCTTTAGAGACCATAAAAAAGTATACATGTGCAAAAATCAATATGTATTTACTTTTCTGCCATTTCACAAGGCAGACAAACACAATTTCTTCCCAAAACAGAAAATACATTGCACTTGAGATAGACCTCAAAATATGTAATAGCCAAGTCGAAAGTCATAGGCAGTTTAATTTCAAAGGGTTCTGGTGTCCTGGGCTAGAATCTCATGGGAGTGCACATTCAGATGGTTCCTGGTGAGCTTTGAAGATATCTAAGGCAATGTCTGAAATTGATTAGAGTAATATATTCCAGGAGAAATGTTTTGCATGACCTTCCTGGAGGAGACTGTCATCATACTCTGATGAGACCTGCAAGTACACAGTAACTCACACCTGACAACAGGACCTAGGAGGCAAGAACAGGCAGGAGACCCACGCTCATCCCAGCGGTATGTGACCCAGTGATGGATGTCTCTCCCTTTGCAACCAGGCAAAGAGAGCACTTTCAAAGACTGTGTATCCAGAAAATTTTATTACAGACTTGTTTTAAACAAGGCAGAGGGGGAGGAGGACTTAGGAGGCGTTCCCTCTGGAGGTTTATCTTCTCAGGATCCTGGACCATATCGTCAATTTTTAATGTAAAAAGTGTGAGAGCAAGCGAGGGAAGGAGAGAGAGAGAGGAATGCACAAGAGGGAGAAGCAATGTTTGTTTCCTTTAGGTCCTTCACTACCACTGTCAGGTAGCAAGATTGCCTAAAGTTAAAAAAGGAAAATTCAAGCTGTGCTTCATTTCCAGCAGTTCTCAACCTGTGGGTCGCGACCCCAGCGGGGTCACCTAAAGCCATCAAAAAATACATAATGCATATCAGGTATTTACATTCCGAATCATAACTGTAGCAAAATTACAGTTATGAAGTAGCCACCAAAATTATTTTTTGGTTTGGGGTCACCGCAACATGAGGAACTGTATTGCAGGGTCAAGGCATTAGAAAGGTTGAGAACCACTGATTTAAACCAAGAATCAAATTTTGGCTCCATTATTTATTTATGTATTCATTTACATGTTCAACAAATACTGAGTCCCTATTTGACATAATTATACTTGCAAACGTTAATGTCACTTAAATTGTGATGTATCAAATAGCATATGCAGGCCAAAACTTATATAAATACATAATAATAACAATTTAATAATAATTTAAAAAATCATTCATTACTCTTCTTTTACAAGCAAAAGTAAAATAATTAAAGATTAATTTCTTAAATATTAATTTTAACAAACAATTTAAATTAATATGAGAAAATAACTTACTTTAGCTGCTAGGTATTTATTTGATATTGTGGACATTTACATTTGTTGAACATTTGACATAATTATAGGTAAACTAAGTTTTATAGAATTTAACAGTAAACATATTTTTATTAACTATTTATTAACTAACTATGTTTATTTAATTCTCAAAGGCAAAGTTGAGGAGCAAACTCAAACAACATTCTCAAGGCAGCTAATATTAGCCAAAAGTTACTCCCAGACCACCTCCTGAGATAAGAATCTAAGATCATAAATGGTGCTGGGAAAACTGGAAAGCCACATGCAAAAGAATGAAACTGGACTACAGTCTCTCCTCCTGTACAAAAATTAACTCAAAATGGATCAAAGATCTAAACATAAGACCTGAAACAATTAAGTACATAGAAGAAGACATAGGTACTCAACTCATGGACCTGGGTTTTAAAGAGCATTTTATGAATTTGACTCCAAAGGCAAGAGAAGTGAAGGCAAAAATTAATGAATGGGACTACATCAGACTAAGAAGTTTTTGCTCAGCAAGAGAAACTGATAGCAAAATAAACAGAAAGCCAACTAAATGGGAAATGATATTTTCAAACAACAGCTCAGATAAGGGCCTAATATCCAAAATATACAAAGAACTCATAAAACTCAACAACAAACAAACAAACAATCCAATAAAAAAATGGGAAGAGGACATGAACAGACACTTCTCCCAGGAAGAAATACAAATGACCAACAAATATATGAAAAGATGCTCATCTTCTTTAGCTATTAGAGAAATGCAAATCAAAACGGCAATGAGATACCACCTCACACCTGTTCGATTAGCTATTATTAGCAAGACAGGTAATAGCAAATGTTGGAGAGGCTGTGGAGAAAAAGGAACCCTCATACACTGTTGGTGGGACTGTAAAGTAGTACAACCATTATGGAAGAAAGTATTTCCTCAAAAAACTGAAAATAGAACTACCTTATGACCCAGCAATCCCTCTACTGGGTATATACCCCAAAAACTCAGAAACATTGATACGTAAAGACACATGCAGCCCCATGTTTATTGCAGCATTGTTCACAGTGGCCAGGACATTGAAACAACCAAAAAGCCCGTCAATAGATGACTGGATAAAGAAGATGTGGCACATATATACTATGGAATACTACTCAGCCATAAGAAATGATGACATCGGAACATTTATAGCAAAATGGTGGGATCTTGATAACATGATACGAAGCGAAATAAGTAAATCAGAAAAAACCAGGAACTGCATTATTCCATACGTAGGTGGGACATAAAAGTGAAACTAAGAGACATTGATAAGAGTGTGGTGGTTACGGGGGGGAGGGGGGAATGGGAGAGGGAAAGGGGGAGGGGGAGGGGCACAAAGAAAACAAGATAGAAGGTGACAGAGGACAATCTGACTTTGGGTGATGGGTATGCAACATAATTGAATGACAATATAACCTGGACTTGTTATCTTTGAATATATGTATCCTGATTTATTGATGTCACCCCATTAAAAAAATTTAAAAAAAATTAAAAAAAATTTAAAAAAAAGAATCTAAGATCATGCAGTCAACTGAATGACATCCAGTTACAGCCATCCACTCACCATAGTTTTATAGCACTAATCTTGCATATGTTTGTTGTGTGTGCTTGCGATAAATTTATTCAGTAGTGCTGCTGTGCTATGCAAGAAAACTCAGTGAGTGATAATTAGTAAGGGATAAGATTTTGCCAAATAGCTTTGAGCTTCAGAGCCACATACCATTGTATTAAGATAATTTGGTCCTTAAGAACCAATTTTCATTCCCTGAGGTATGATATTGCCTTGCTGAGAATTCATGTTCCAAAATGTGAACTCTTCAATCTTGAAATCTATGTCTTTTTCATCTTCGTATTCCATCCTTAGTGCAGAGATTTGCATTGAGTTGATACTCTTTAAATATTTGATGAGTGAGAGAATGAGAGAGGAAGTAATGACTAAATAAATTAATGAAACAATAAACATTAATTTAAAAGACCATTGTTGCCTGACCAGGCAGTGGTGCAGTGGATACAGCGTCAGACTGGGATGCAGAGGACCCAGGTTCGAGACCCTGAGGTCGCCAGCTTGAGCACGAGCTCATCTGGTTTGAGCAAAAGCTCACCAGCTTGGACCCAAGGTCGCTGGCTCAAGCAAGGGGTTACTTAGTCTGCTGAAGGCCCGCAGTCAAGGCACATATGAGAAAGCAATTAATGAACAACTAAGGTGTTGCAACGAAAAACTAATGATTGATGCTCCTCATCTCTCCGTTCCTGTCTGTCTGTCCCTATCTCTCTCTCTCTCTGACTCTCTCTCAGTCCCTGTAAAAAAGAAAGAAAGAAAGAAAGATAGAAAGAAAGAAAGAAAGGAAAAAGACCATTGTTCATTGGAGTACTACTCAGCCACAGTATTATGAAGGAAGAGGAAGGACAGAGAGCTTTATTGACAGGAGAAGAGGGAAGCCAAGGTATGAAGTCGGTTTCTGATAAGTCAGAAGAGAAACCTGTCCTATGAATGATAATATTCTATGCTAGAGGAGCAACACAGCCTCATAGGAAAAGCAAGACATCTCATACTGGAACCTCTTTGTTTCATTTTTAGTTCAAATGTCAACTGGTTGGTGATTTTTAGCAATTTATTATAGACTCTTTCTGAGTTTTCTAACTTGAGATGATAGTACTTCATATAAAAATGATCAGAAGTAAATAAGTCAAAAACCTTTGCAAAATAAAAATAACTATAGAATATAATTATTGAGCCTTACCAGGCACTGGTGCAGTGGATAGAGAGCATCAGACTGGGACATGGAGGACCCAGGTTTGAAACCTGAGGTTGCCTGCTTAAGCGTGGGCTCATCCCGCTTGAGTGTGGGCTCACCAGCTTAGCGTGGCGTTGCTGGCTTGAGCGTGGAATCATACACATGATCCCATGGTCGCTGGCTTGAAGCCCAAGGTCTCTGGCTTGAGCCCAAGGTCACTGGCTTTAGTAAGGTCTCACTCGCTCTGCTATAGCCCCCCTGGTCAAGGCACATATGAGAAAGCAATCAATGAACAACTAAGGAAACAAAGGAGCCACAAAGAATTGATGCTTCTCATCTCTCTCCCTTCCTGCCTATTTATCCCTATCTTTCTCTCTCTCTGTCTCTGTCACACACAGACACATACAAAAGAAATATAATTATTGAGCCTGAAGTGTGGAGAGATGAGGAGGGGCCGGATAGTGACAAGACTCAAATGCCAAGTGGAGGTGTGGTTTAATGCAGTGGACATCAGTACTGTTACAGAATATTGAAAAGAAATGAAAGATTGGAGTTTATTGAGTGGCTGCTATGGTCTAAGAATGCATCTTTCACACTTACCTCACTTAAAACTCCATGGCCTACCTGTATAGTAGGTTCTTATATTCTTGTTTTGCAGCTGAGAACACTGAGACCCAGAACGGTTAAAGCAGATAGAATTTACTGATGAATTAGATAAGAGGTACCAGAGAAAAGGAAACATTAAGAATGATTCCTTCTTTTTATTTTTATTTTTTTCCTTTATCACCAAGTGAATAGTGGTGCTACTTAAGGTAGTTGAGAACACTTGGCAGGAGGGTGACAGCAGGATGCAGAGCTTTGTGGTGAGTATGTTAAGGTGAAGATGACTTGGAGACATTCAAATGGAGAAGAAAAATAAAAAGTTGAAATTTTTAATATATACATAGCTCAAAGGAGAGGCTAAAGTTGGAGCTATAATTGTTAACTCATCAGTATAAATGTTGTGTTTTTATTTTTTAAATATGCTATTGAGACCACCAAAGGAGTCAAGGGTAGATAGGAGAGGAGGAGTGAGGTTAGGAGAGTGCCACATTCAGAACTTGGAAGAAAGAAGCAAATGGAAGGTAGGGTGCACTGGTGAGCAAATGAATCATGTGTTTTGAGAAGGAAGAATAACTAACTGGGACAAATGCTTTGGAGAGGTAGAAGATGATAAAGATTGAGAACTAGCCTCAGTGGCAGCATGGAGATGATTGGCGACCTTGTCAAGAGGGATTTCAAAGGCGTGATGGTGGCAGAACTCAATTAGAGACAATTGAGAAAAGAGTGAGAGATGAGAAAGTAGAAGCAGTGACTGTAAACATTCCTTTGATAAATTTTGCTATGAAGTGGAAGACAGATAAAACAGCATCCAGAGCAGGAGATCAGCAGGAGAAAGCATTTTTTTTTTAAATATAGAAGAATCTACAGAATGTGGCATACAGAAGGAAACAATGAACAAGAGGAGGAAAGAGATGGCAGCAGCAAAGTTTTTGGGTAGGTGAGAAGGGTAGGACCTAGTGCAAAGTAGAGGGGTTCAATTCATACTAGAGACAAAAGCAATCAAAAGTTTATCCTTTATAACAGAAGGGGATACGAGATATGTGTGCAGATGTATGGACAGGTTGTTGTTCTAATGGTGATAAAATTATTCTCTTCTGACAGATTCTTATTTTCAGTGATGTGAGATTAGAGCTCCTCAGGAAGAGTGTGAAGGGTAGGGTGGGATAATTGTTTTAGTAGAAAAGAGAACATGTGAAATCTTGGGGAAAGAAAGAGCAACTTGAGGAAAGATAGTAGGGTTACCAGGTGTACAGAGAACATACTTAAGAGTTATAGTCATAAGTTAAAAGGAGGAAAAATCAGCCTGCCTGGGTGTTTTCCCCCAGCTGAGTTACCATAGCTTCTTGGGTTTCCACATAGCCCAGTAGTCAGAGAGTTGGGTTTAATTAAAATTAGGAGTTTTCCGGTGAGTATCGTGGAACAAAGGAAGGGGCAGGGAGTTGAGAACATATCTAAGAGAATTACTACAATAATAGATTACAAATTCTATGTTGGGTTAAGACAGAAATAAAAATTTGGGGGGTGGAAAAGACAATGGTGAGGGACAGTGAAAAGGCAGCAAGGCCAATGGTTTTGAAGTGCTGATGGGAATAAAGAGTTTTTTACATGCAAGGACTAAGCAAAGAAATGAATCTTGGAAATCAAGATTTTGAAGGTGGTGCAGTTATTGATAATGACAAGAGTTTGGGTAAGACCATGGGAAGAAAGAAAGAAAGAAAAAATATGCACAACGATATCGTTTGACAGATTCTGCTTCACTAAAGCTTATTAGCACATCATTGAAAGTGATTGAAATTTTCACCAACTCCTAAGATTTGGCTCCCTTCCATAAAATATCACCTGCAAGGAGTCACAGCTGTAGCTGTCCTTCCAAAATGGAAAAAATTTATTCTCAGAAATGAGTCCCTAAAACGTGGGGCATGTGTTCCCCACAAGCTAGAATATCATCAGAATGCTGGTCTTTTCCCTGTTTCTCTGCAGGAAAACCATGTAACAGAAATAGATTTATCAGGTGAATTATCACTAATGTTCTCTAGATCCCTGTAGATTGCTGTTTTAACTTAAAAACAGCTGCTGCCTAACAATTAGAACACATGGAACAGATTAACAAGTGTAATACATCATAAGAAACAAAATCCAAAGGAAAGAGGCCTTCACCCCATTATGATCATCAAAAAGCACTTGGCATGTGGAATTCTTGCTTCCCTGCCCAGTGACAGCACCAGAATTTGGGAGAGGTATTGGAACCTTAGGATCCTGTGAATTTGTCTTTCTTTTCCTCACCCAGGAGCCATAAGGGGATTCTGGATATAAGCCAGAAAACTTGCCTACAGATTTCTATGTTCTAGGCCTAACCATGCTGTAAAGCTTTCTCAGCCAAAGCATCACCTGCCTCAGCTCAATGGGATCCTTACATAAAGAGGTTTTGTTTGTTTTATGAGTTATTTCTAGAATGTGTGCTTAATGCAACACTGTGTGCGTAAGTTCTACTGGTTCCTGAGACTTTCTATGGAGGAGAGGAGGAAAGCAAGATAATTAATGTCATTTCCTGGATGAGAAACTGAGGCATGAAAGTAGAATTTTATATCTGTAGTTATCAGAAGAAAGCTAACACTTAAAGGAGAGTTCCTTAAAAGTGTTCTGGGGAAAATAGTATGTTAGGGGCTTGCTCACTGGTTTGCTGGCTCTAAGACTTTGCCTGACTAGTGCATGAGCACGTGGCAGCACCACATGCTTATAGTCTATGTAAGGCTATGGGTGCTTTCCCTCAAAGGCAATTCTCCTAGATCACTCTCCCACCACTGCAAGGTGCAGTTTTCCTGATTCTTTGCCCTCCTCTGCAGAAAGCAGGTTTTCCTTTGTTTATTCACTCACCAAACTTTGTGAGCCTCTGATAAATGGGTAATGGACCAATGCTTTCTGATGCCACAGTTCCTCTACCATCTGCTTGAGTTCAACCCTCAACCATCAGCATTACATTTGGCATAGTTGGTAGGATTTGCATCAGATTGGTATGGAGCCACCAACATCCTTGAAGAATGGAGTAGAAGAGTGGTTGGTGTTCTCTAGTATATGGTTTCCCATGGCTGTCCTTTTGGGCAGCTGTGGGCTGGGTGTTTTCTACAACCTTGTGAGAAGAGACTGAAGGGCAATGATGGTGTGAACTGGAACAAGCACTGGAAAAAAAGGTTGACTGGGTTTGAGAGCTGCAGTGTGAGATGCAGGCTGAGCACCAATGATGCCTGGAACTGGAACAGCCTCTGGAGAAGGAATTATGGTTTCATGAGCTGTGATTTGCCCTGGATGCTGAATGTTGGCAGTGACAGTTGTTAGAAAAACAATTGCAGGTTCAAGAGCTCAAGTCTCAGCTTCAGGCCAAGAGCCAGTAACTGCAAGATCTGAAGCAGATGCTGAAGACAGAGCTGCATTCGTGCCAGTGGACTGGCTCTAAGTTGGAAGGAAGAGGCACTTCCAACTCCTCCTCTTCTGATGAAGAGGTTCAAGCTGAAACTGCCATCTGCAAACTCAGAGCCCAGCTGGTGGTCGCCCAGAAGATAAACACCCAGCAGCCAAAGACATCTCAAGGGAGGCACAACCCCTTATGCAGGTGGTAGCACACTCTGTGGTTCAGCCCTACACTCAAGAAGAACAGATGGAGTTGGGGGCAAAAGTCAGGCAGAAACCCACTGAGCCCCTGGCAGCCTGGTTGCTGTGGTTGTGGGACATAAGGAGGTGCATGGCATCATGCTCTCTGGAACAGTGATGGAGAAATTGGCTGCCATTACCACACACTCCTCCTTGAGGCAGTGTCTTCAAAACTGTAATGATGCCTGACCAGGCGATGGCACAGTGGATAGAGCCTCAGACTAGGATACGGAAGACCCAGGTTCAAGACCCTAGGTCACCAGCTTGAGCATGGGTTCATCTGGTTTGAGCAAAAGCTCACCAGCTTGGACCCAAAGTCGCTGGCTTGAGCAAGGGGTTACTCGGTCTGCTGAAGGCCGTGGTCAAGGCACATATGAGAAAGCAATCAATGTACAACTAAGGTGTCCCAATGAAAAACTGATAATTGATGCTTCTCATCTCTCTCTGTTCCTGTCTGTCTGTCCCTATCTATCCCTCTCTCTGACTCTCTCTCTATCTCTGAAAAAAAAAAAAACTGCAATGACAACCCAGGAAACCATATTGTATTAGAATGGGTGATGGCTGCCATTTGTACAGTCTGGCAGAATGCTGGGGACTTGCCAGGGGCAGTGAGTCAGTGGCAATTCTATAGTGAGCTGCCTCAGGTCCTTTGGGAACTAAGTATGATGAATGCTGCTTTCAATCTGAGGTCCCACGGGCCAGATGAGGAAGTGTTTATGGCAGGCATGAGGGACTTTTTTTCTGTAGCACCCCATCAGCCCTTTTTGGGTTACTAGTGGCTATCTTGGGCCCCTATGTGGGGCAGCCCATCAGTGTAGTTACACAGGTGGTAGAAGATTTAGAGGAGTTGGAGGCAGCAGGGAATCATAAAGCTGTGAGGGCTGCTTCCCATACTGCCCCACAAACTAACAAGAGAAACGGGCTTGTAAAGATTACCTGAACATAGATGTTGGTAGATTTGATTGTGGCTGGGGAAGGTAAGGAGAAATTCTATGGCAAGCCTAATAAAGTTCTTCTGGAGTTTTAGTGGCAGCTTAAACCAGAACAGAGGTTCCAGTCACTAAGAACGGCCACAGCAGCTACCAATAAAACAGTTGGTGCACAGGTGGCATGGTTATAAGATTATATAATGGAGACAGCCAAGGTAGAGGGAGACTCCCAAGACCCAATGTTCCAGTTTGAATAGGGGGAGGCCAAGGGACCCAAATTACAGGGATAGGTAGGAAACCAGAAGCCCCACATGGGACTGGCAATCCACTGGTCCCTTCTAATATACAATGAGAGTTGGCCTTAGTGGATACAGGTGCAGAATGTTTCCTCCTCTATGGGAACCCAGAGTGGTTCGCTGGGAACCCAGTAGCCACTGACACTGATGGGGGCCAAACTGTTCAAGTGGAGCCAATAACTATCCCATTGGTGATAGGAAAACTGCCTCCTAAACCATAAAAGGTATATGTATCTCCTATTCCTGAGTATATTTGGGGGGTAGATGCCTTACAAGGACTGTGGTTGAAAACTACTGCTGGGCGTTTTGCCTGCAGGTCTGGGTTGTGAAGGCAGTGTTGTAAGGACACAAAGCACATTCCCCCTTGTGACTAGCATGTGACTAGCATGAAGCAGTAGTGCCTGCTAGGCAGTTATGAAGAAATCACTGGTATGATCCTCAAACTAGAAAAGATGGGGATCATCTGGCCAGCACACAGCCCTTAAAACTCTCTGGTATGGCCTGTGCACAAACCAGACAAAACCTGGAGAATGACAGTAAGTTACTGAGAAGTTAATAAGTTGTTCCCCCTTTGCATGCTGCTGTTCCATCAATTGCTTACCTGTTGGATCAGCTTAAACCATGAGTTGGGGTCGTACCACTTTGTGGAAGATTTGACTAACAGCTTTTTCTCTATTGATACAGCGGCAGAAAGTTAAAGTTAGACCAATTTCCCTTCACTTGGGAAGGTGGCAATGAACCTTTACAATATTACCACAGGGCTATTTGCATAGCCCTACCTTGTGTTATGGGCTGGTGGCTGCTGACCTGGCTAAATGGAAACAGCCAGAGGCAGTTTGCATGGACCATTATATCAATGACATTATGCTAACACGTGACTCTCTGCCAGAATGGAACAAGAAGTTCCTACTCTACTATCCCATTTGAAAACGTGTGACTGGGTGGCCAGTGAGGACAAATTAAAAGGACCTGGGTTATCTGTTAAGTTTCTGGGAGTTATCTGGTTGGGTAAGACAAAAGTTATACTTGATGCAGTTATAGATAAGAGCCAAGTGTTCCCTGTGCCTGTTATGGTAAGCAGTTACAGGAATTCCTCGGTCTGTTGGGGTACTGGCAAGCATTCATATCCCATTTGGCTTTGTTACCATGCCCCTTATATAACCTTTGGAAAAGGGTTCACTGGGATTGGACTGAGCAGGCATAAGATGTGTTTGCAGCAACAAAGAGAGCTGTCAAGGCAGCACAGGCCTTGAATGTGTTTGATCCTGCCAGACCTTGATGTCTATATATCCTCTGAGGGGTCGGATGGGGTTTGTGGCAATGTACAGACACTTATGGCAACCTATTACGTTTTGGTCCCAATTGTGGAAAGGCACTGAAGTTTGTTACTCATTAGTGGAGAAACAGTTGGCAGCTATGTATGCTGCTGTCCTAGCAACTGAGAGTATAACAACCACAACTCCAGTTATGGTCAAAACAACATACCTTATTGCAGAATGGGTGAGAGACTGGGCAACCAAACTTTATAGTGAAATGGCCCAAAACTCCACCCTGGCCAAGTGTGGTGCATACTTGCAACAATACTGTACTCTTAGCACCAGCCCATTGAGAGCAAAACTCTAGGATGTCTTAGGTCCAGTCACCTATGTGACCCTAGAGTCAGGTGCAGCTGGGGCTCAGGAGGCAGAATATGAAGTCAGTCCTTGCCAGGAGGGGAGGGCACCCATCCCCAAGGATGCCTGGTGTACTGATGGTTCTTGCAAGGGCCAACCAGCCAAGCAAATGGCCATAGCCTTCCACCTGGAAACTGAGACTATTTGGATGGACACAGGTACTAGCCAAAGCAGCCAGTGGGCAGAATTAAAAGCTGTATGGCTAGTTGCCCATAATGAACCTTCAGCTCTGGTGATTTGCACTGACAGCGGGGTTGAATATCATGGACTGACTCTTTTGACTGCTACTTGGCACATTAAACAGTGGATGGTAATGCACCGTCCACTATGAGGTCAGGCCATGTGGCAGGATTTATGAGAAATAGGACACCAGAAGCAAGTGACATTATATCATGTCACAGGGCATGCTCCTCTAGCCCATCCTGGGAATGATGAGGCATACACTTCAGCAAGGGGGCGATGGTTAGACACTATGCCGCAGGTGATATGGCACAGTGATTCCACTAGTGTCTGCTCCATATGGGGCAGAAAACTATGTGAGCTACAGTTAAGGCATGGAATTTGCCTGTGTCATATGCAGAGGTACTTTCAGCTTGTGATCAATGTGCAGTGAGTTCCAAGGAGCACCCGCGGAGACAACTGGTGTCACCTATACAGGTACAGAGAGGTTATGTTCCACTGACACTGTGGCAGATAGACATTATTGGATCCTTAACAAAGTCGAATGAGTACCAGTATGCAGTTACTTGGGTAAATACTGCCACCGGTCCGCCTGCTGCTTACCCCACCTATAACCCAGACCAGAGGGCAGTCATACAGGCTCTGGACCACCTGAGTGCTACATACAGTCAGCCACTGGTCTTGGAAAGTGACAGTGGTACCCATTTTACTGTTTCTATGATGAAGCAATGGCTCAATACCTGGGGGTAGACTAGACCACCCACAGGCCGCTGGTATCATCGAGCAGTATAATGAACTCTCAAAGCAGGGTCCTTGACAGGAGAGGGATACCAGCTCCCTTACTACATGGATACAGTGTTTCTGTACAGTACTTCAGATTTTGAATGATAGACCTCGATCAGGGGGCCCAGCTCTGGTGGAGGCCTTCCTGCCCAGTGCAGCTGTTCCCTTCCAGTTGTAGAAATGCACCATGGATGCTTTACTCAAGCTGAGCTTTGGACAGCAGGGTAACATGCTCCTGCCTGTCCCAGCAGCCCTCCTTAAAGGCCAGCGCCTTCAATGGACATGGCCCTGGACTGCACAGGCTGTACAGGCCCCCAACTATGATGGGTGGCTCTGTTGGCACTGTGAGACAAGGGAATAGAGGTGGACCTCCAGTTAACTCCCTGGTTAACCAGCACCTGGCCACCTAAGTGCAACAGGGGTGTATCATTCCTTGAGTGTTCAGGGAAACAGCATTATGAAGGGCACCTTTTTACTTTTTTTGTTGTTGTTTTGTTTTGGCCAATAATGAGTTCTCCCATTCTATTAGACATAGAACCAGCAGATCCTGCTGTACAGACCAATAAGGTGTAGTATGCCTGCTCAGGGCAGCCTCTGGTACCAGCTACTGTGCTGTCTGCAGACAAAACTCTGGCCTGTATTTTTCCAGAAGGGAAAGATTTGCCTCTCTTGGTGCCACTAACCACTTTCTCATTTTGCTTATGACTTATACTTTTGTAATTCTGTTGCTTTAGTCTGTACTGTTTCTGTTTATGTGGTGTTCTTCACTCCTTGCACAGGGACCATTGAGGAAGATACGTGTCATGTAGATTGTGAGAAGAGCAACCCTACAGTGGTGGAATGTGAGGAAAACAACCATGTTAGGCTTGCTCGCTGGTTTACGTACTCCAAGCACTTTGCCGGACAGGTGCATGAGCACGGGGCAGCACCACATGTGGATACTCTATGTAAGGCTTTGGTGCTTTTCCTTGGGGGTGATTCTCCCAGATCACTCTCCTGCCACTGCAAGGTGCAGTTTTCCTGATCCTTTGCCCTTCACTGTGAAAAGCAGGTTTTCCTTTGTTTATTAGTTCTTTTCCTTTTGTTGTTTATTCACTGGCCTGTCCTTGTGCGACTCAAATAAATGGGTATGGCCCAATTCTCTCTGGCTCCGCAATTCCTCTACCACTGACCCAAATTCAGTGTGAACCTGCCTGGTCTCAACCACCAGCATTACAGGTGCAGACTGTATCTTACACATCTTTGAATCCTTAGTACTCTGAGTATTAGAAATAGTAAGCCTGCCCTGGCCGGTTGGCTCAGTGGTAGAGCGTCAGCCTGGCATGCGGGAGTCCCGGGTTCGATCCCCAGCCAGGGCACACAGGAGAAGCGCCCATCTGCTTCTCCACCCCTCCCCCTCTCCTTCCTCTCTGACTCTCTCTTCCCCTCCAGCAGCCGAGGCTTCATTGGAGCAAATTTTGCCCAGGCGCTGAGGATGGCTCTGTGGCCTCTGCCTCAGGTGCTAGAGTGGCTCTGATTGTGGCAGAGTGACCCCCCAGATGGGCAGAGCATCGCCCCCTGGTGGGCATGCCGGGTGGATCCCAGTCTGGCGCATGCGGGAGTCTGTCTGACTGCCTCCCCTTTTCCAACTTAAGAAAAATACAAAAAAAAAAAAAAAAAAAAGAAAAAAGAAAAGAAATAGGCCTTTTCCAGTTTGCTCAGTCAGTTATGAACATCATCCTGAAACAACTGGTTGTAGGTTTGATCCCTAGTCAGGGCACACATGGGAAGCAACCAAAAAATGCATGACTGAGTGGAACAATAATTTCTCCCCTTTCCCCTCTCTCTCTTTTTCTCTGTCTCTTTAAAAAAATCAATAAAAATTACAGCATGGCTGAATACTTCTGTTTGTTAGGCCATCGTCTTGGAGTGTGGAGGTTGCTGGTAGGATTCTCTGGTTGGGACATATACAGGAGTAGCTCAATGTTCTTGTCTCTCTCTCTTCCTGCCTTTCTCTCTCTCAAAAAAAAATAAGTATATGACTTGAACAAATTACATGTTTGAGGAATATTTGCTGAAATTAAATGCGTTATGCCTACAATGCTCTGGGAACACATTATTTCACGTGATCCTTGAAAGAAGTCAATTAGATGAACCTCATTTTCCCTATTTCACAGATAAGAGACTAACTTAGAGAGCTTCAGTAGCTTTTTCAAGCACACATATGTCTAATAATAGTTAGAGTATAGTCTGTAAAATCAAGTCTTGACTTCCCAACATGCAGTCTTTATATTATGCCATGCTGTCTCCTCTTCCATTCTCAGTGGCTTCAGCACTATTCTGCTTGACTCAAGCCTTGATACAGCACTTACACAGTGTTTGCCTGACTGCCCACAACCAGAACATAGATTTCATAAGATGGAGGCTTCTTTTAGGACACATCTTTTTTTTTTATATTTCTTTTTTTATATATAAATAAATTTTTATTAATGTTAATGGGGTGACATCAATAAATCAGGGTACATATATTCAAAGAAAACATGTCCAGGGTATATTGTCATTCAATTATGTTGCATACCCATCACCCAAAGTCAGATTGTCCTCCGTCACTTTCTATCTAGTTTCCTTTGTGCCCCTCCCCCTTCCCCTCTCCCTCCTTCCCTCCCTCCACCCTCGGTAACCACCACACTCTTGTCCATGTCTCTTAGTCTTGTTTTTATGTAGGACACATCTTTAATGGAGGACACTCCACCCTGGGTAGTCATGCTAGTGTCTTATTTATATTTTTATTTATAGTGGCTGTATCAAAGGCTAGCACATTGTAGGTAATAAGGTAAGTAATAAAACTAAGTAAATCAATATGCAAACTGATTATGTGTCTACACTAATCTACATGGAAATCAAGCTCTTGCTGTGAGATGTGTTCAGAAATTTCAGTATGACTGGATCTGATGATGGTCTTTGTCAGCCTCTCCAACCCCATATCCTCAACCGCCTACCACACTCTTTGCCATTCCATATGTCCCAAAGGACATTTCCACTCCCACCCCACACCACCACTATCCTACCTCCCAGCACTTTACCTTTGCTCATATTGACCCCCGTGCCTTCTAGTCTTTTATTTATTCATAAATAACATATATGAATAACTCTGTGAATCTCACTATGAAAAATATTTCTTCATTAATTCAATCTTAAATCCCTCTGATTTTGTGCTGTTATGTAGCCATGACTGTAAGGAAGCAAATTATTTTTTGAGAACAGAACTCACCAAAGTTCTAGCACAGAAGAGCTCTGGAAGGATAACCTCTAAGTATGACTGGATCTGAAGATGGTTTTTGTCAGCCCCTCCAACCCCATATCCTCAACTGCTTACCACACTCTTTGCCATTCCATATGTCCCAAAGGACATTTCCACTCCCACCCCACACCACTGTTATCCTACCTCCCAGCACTTTACCTTTGCTCATATTGACCCCCGTGCCTTCTAGTCTTTCTCTCTGACCCTCCCTCTGCCTAGTCACCCCTAACTTCTATTCATATTTTATGACCCAGTTTAGATGCCATCTCTTTTTGAAGGCTTTCCTGGATTTCCTTCCAGGCTGGTAGATTCACCTCATTTGGCATTTCCATGTGTCTCCCAGTTACCACATTGCTACTTTCACTTGGCTGTAAACTTCTTAAGGAAAAAATACTGTGATATATTGTATCACCATGTCAATGGGAGCTTAGAAAAATTGGGAAGGGAAGACAGAGAGGTTTCCCATAGAAGATGAGTTGGGGACAATGAAACATGAGGAAAACAGTTCCCCAAATTGGAGAACAACTTAAGAAAGGACTAAGAACATTTGGCCAGAACATTTAAACATATTAGAGGCAAAGATGTAATTACAATAGGACCAACAGATGGAAGAAACAGAACAAACAGAATAAACTTCCTTAGTATTTGCTGCTCATAGCAAGAACACAGGCAACTGTAGAAGCAATCTGATGCTCTTGCTATGTAGACATTGCTGGAATTTTTTTATTCTCATTACTTAAGAGACTCTTAGAGCAAGTGCTGTACTTTTATAAGATTATATGGCTTAGCCAACTTTGCATAGTGTACATACCCTGTAGAAAAGAATATTTATACTGGGATAGTTGGACAAATACACAACTCATTGGAGTTTCTTTCCACAAGAACTATCAAACTGAAAGAAAAGCTGAATTCATGTATAATGGGATTTGCTGAATGTTTGTCTCAGGGTTGTGCCAATGTGGAACTAGTAGAAAAGTAATTCTATGTCTATTAGGTGGTTAAAAAGCAGTTGCATAAAATCATCACCAAGTATCATTTTCATAGGGCCCCAATTCACTCTCACCAAGTAATTCTAGAGTTAGGAATCTTTCCAAAGAATTCTTGCAGAGCTATACTGGGATAAAATCTGGCCCATTGTGAATATAAAATGACAATTTTATTTAAACAGTTGTAACTCCTTTGGTCTCTTCTGGCTGACTCTAAGATTGTTCCTTGTCTATGTACTTTGGACACATTTTTACTTTTCTCTAAAAAGAGTTCTACTACTTAATCATCTTCATTTTCCTACCTCTGCCTTCTATTGAGTTCTGTGTTAAAAAATGGAATAATTCTTGTTTAGCAGTATTTTGATGAATTTTCTAAGGAAGTTTTTATTAACCCTTATTACATATCCCCAAATTTGGCACACTAACCAAACCACTTCACCTTCTTATATGATCATTTTTTTAGCTGTTAAATTCAGCTAATAAGGCTTAATATCCTTAGTTTCTCAATGGCTAAGGGTTCTGCTGCATTGCCTTCTGACTACTTCTTTGTTCAGAGGGAGTAAAGACTTTCAATAGACAAATTTAAAAGACAACTTAGATTACTGTCCCACCTGTGTCACTTCTGTGGCAAACATGGGCTAATAAAATACATATGACCTGGGAAAATTTTAGTAGTTTTTTACAAGGCATTTCCAATTTATGACCATAAACTTGAATTGGCTATAAAATGGACAAATCATCTCATCATCAGACTTAATCATTACGATGAGTTTGAGCTTCATCCAACAATAGATTATGATTTAATTTTTGGTTAGAAGAAAAGAATTGATTGATTTGCACAGCCAAGAAATAATTATTGAGTATGTATTATGTGCCCAGGGTGGTGAAAGATTGTGAGGGTGTTGATTGTTTTCATTCTTCAGTGGTGACAATGAGCTAACCAAAGAGTATAAGTAAGTCATTTGCTTTGGGGCTAATGGGTCAAGTTTTTTCCATGGCAATAAAGTGTTAACAAAAGAGCTTATAGGTGCCCAACAGGTAGTTTCTAAGCAAGAGCTCTGTCCTTGTTCCACTCTTCTGGTACTGGCTTAGGATGGCCATGATTTTATCCTTTTTCTCTATTAGACAGAGTAAAGAACCAAACCTGACATTTTTTAAAAAAATACATTTTTTAGAAATTAAATTTAATGGGATAACATTGATCAATAAGAGTGCATAGGTTTCAGGTAAACATCTCTATAGCGTTTGAACTGTTGATTGCATTTTGTGACCATTACTCAAAATCAAATCATTTTCTATCACCATATATTTATCCCTCTTGACTCCCCTCCCTCCATTTGACTTCTTGAAAGTAATTGGTATCTATGGGAGGGCACATCACATAAACTGAACCAATGCATGTTTGCAACCGTCCCTAAAAATCTATCCTAAAAATTCCCCTCAAAAACTCATCCAGTTTGCAACCAAATGTCTAAAAACAGAAACCCATATTTATTGCCAATATTTTTTACGCCACTTTCTCCCCTCTTCAGTTAATCTTCGCTGCCACTTACTGTGGAATCCAATCACATTACTTCACTGCTCAAAGAGCTTTCCTGGCTCCCATTGACCCACCTTATGTGATGGCCCTACACACTACTTACCACTGACCTCTTCCTCAGTGGGGCTCCACTGCACCCCATTCTGGCTTTATCAGGTTAAGTATTTTGTTTAATAATCTCAGTAGATTTAAAACCCCTTGAGGACATATATCTCTTTTTGTCTTTGCACCATAGCATTTAGCAGAGCTTGAACATGTGTTGAATGGTTTAGTTTCATTTCCAGCTCTTGAGACTCAACTTGCTCCAACCCACATCATTTCTCACTTCCAAACAGAATTAATATAGCCCTCTTCTATATCCTCAAAGCACTACGCTGTACCACCAGCAAAACACTTGCATTACAGAGAGTTGCATATCTATCTGTATCCTGCCATTTGACCCCTGGTTATGTCCCCAATCGTATCTCCTTTACTGTCCCCTTATTTTTTCTGCTCCAGCCACACTGTCCTCCCATCCATTTCTCAGCCAAGCACATTCCCACATGGAACTTTGTGCTTTCTTGTAACTGTCCTCCCCAGAGCCACATGGCTCACACCCTTTCTTCCTTTGAGATTGTCTACAGGTAACCTCCTAAGAAAAGCTAGCCTCAGACATCCTATCAAAATAGCAACACTCATCATTTTCTATTTCCTTTTCTCTTTCTAGCTCTGACCCTTACCTGCCTGGACTTATCCACTTCTCTTGTATGATAACTGTCATCTAAAGGTAAGCTCCTTGAGTACAATTTTGTCTATTCTTAGAACAGTGCCTGTCACATTACAAGCATTTAATAAATATTTGTTGAATGGATAAATGAATTCCCTAAAGGACTGTGAGAACCTTCAGAGCCAGAATTGTGTCTTACTCATTCTTCAACTTCCAGTAATAGTAGGCCTAGGGCAAAACTTGAACTGTTACCTGATTAATGGCACAAATTAGTGGTGTATACAGCAAAGCAACTGACCTTTACTGAGTGTCTACCATGTGACGGGTCTCTGCTGTGTGCCTTTGCTGCAGTGCTTTGTTTCATCTTCACAACTTTGTGAAGTGGTTGCAATGCCTCCCACAAACACCATAAAAAGAGAAGAGACTCAGTGTCAGATTGCTGATGAGACCTGCCCAAGGTCACATGGTTGGTGAAGGGCAGACTTAGGGTTTGAACCAGGTTCTCATTCCAGTGCTTGCATTCTTTCTTCTACCTTGTTGCCTCCCCTGGGGCCCTGTCTAAATCTAAACAAATGGATATTTGACTTATATAAAGTCCTGTAATCAATGAAGTAAATTAAAGTAGAAAAATTAGAATATTGTGTTCTAAGTAAGCTATTTTACTTTTTAAAAATTTTTTTTTCTTGGTCAGTGAAACTTTCAGGTTCCTCAACAGAAGAATAAGAATGAAAGTTATTATGTTAATAAATATGACATTTATTAAAACCAATTGTGAATATAAAATGCTATATAAAGCAGTGATTGTGAGGCTAAAGTCATCATTATTATTGAATACTTTCAAATTAGCTACATGTTTCTCACAAAAGTTAACTTGCTCTTGCAGCTCTTTCAACTTAACCTGAAACATTCACACATTTATTATTAGATAAAACAGATGTGCAAATACACTCCACTCCTCAGATCTCAGTGAAAGACTTCCTTTTCTCAGAGGCGCACTGTGAGGACTGTGAGGAAGAATGCAGCACCAGACAGAGCTCTTCTTCAAGCTGTGTTCAGTGAGGAATGTTTGGAGACTGAGAGGTATTTTGCAAGAGGAGTGAAGTTGTGCCAGATATTATACAATTACTGATTTTTAAATATTTTGCATTTTACTAAATCTGAAGTCAATACAATTGCCAGATGACGCCATTATCCTGATGGTAGTAGTCCCTATGCTCAGAGTCAATTAAGGACACATCAAGAGCCAGCCATGTGAGTGGAGACATCTAGAGGCAATTGTTGGTGCTCCTTTGACTCAATAAAGTTTTTGCCATGTGATGGTCTTGTCAAATAAAAGAAAACAACACAAAATAAAACAAACACTTGCCCTTGCTGTTAAGAGCTAGCTTCTCCCTGCTTTAAATACAAACTGTGTGCTGTTGAGTCCTCTATTTAAATTGTCAGTCTCAACCCCTTACATTGCCTGTTACTCTTTGTCTCCATTTGGATGTCTAATAAGCATCTCAGAGATAACAAAGCCCAAACTGAGCACTGTACTGGCCCTTCACCTTAACCACCCAAACCAGCTCCAACCACTATCCGCCTCATCTCAAGAATGGAAATTCTATGTTTCCAATGGCTGAAGTAAAAAATCTTGGAGTCATCCTTGACTCCTTCTCTCATACCACACACCTGGTTTACCAGAGCTCCTCCCAGCTTTACCTTTGAAATGTGTCCAGACTCGTGTCCAGGCGTCCCCAAACTACAGCCTGTGGGCTGCATGCAGCCCTCTGAGGCCATTTATCCGGTCCCCCGCTGCACTTCTGGAAGCGGCACCTCTTTCATTGGTGGTCAGTGAGAGGAGCACTGTATGTGGCGGCCCTCCAATGGTCTAAGGGACAGTGAACTGGCCCCCTGTGTAAAAAGTTTGGGGACCCTTGCCTAGTCCCTACTCACCACCTTCACTCTCCTACCCTGGTCCTAGCTACCATCATTGCTCACTTGAATTCTAACAACTTTCTCCTTACTAGTCCCATTGCTTCTGCCCTTATACCCCACACCCCAATGTATCCCCCAAAGTAATTTTTTTTAAAGTCAGATTATATTCTTCTACTACTCAATACCCTCCAATGTTTCCCTACATCACTCAGAAGATAAGTCAAATTCCTTAATAAAATCTCTAGGACTTGTATTACTTTCCTGTGACTTCTGTAACAAATTACTACAAGCTTCATGGTTTATAAAAACAGACATTTATTCTCACACGGTCAAGTTGTCAGCAGGATGCATTCCCTCTGGAAGCTTTAGGGGGAATGCCTTCCTTATCTCTTCCCATTTCTGGTGCTTGGTTTCTTCCTATCTGGCTCATCTCTCTCTGCTCTGTCTTCCCATTGAAACTGGAAAGAGGCTTGCTGAATGGTCAATAATCATAGGACAGGTGCTGGAACAAAGAAAAGGGGTTTATTCAGGTGCCAGCCACTTAAGAATATGGGGGCCTCCTGTCCTCAAAAACTCATCTTCATCTTTTGGGGCAAGCAAGGGTTTTTATAAGGAGGAAGGAGGAAGAAGAATGAACAAAAATAAAACAAAAGAAGCTGAAGGAGGGGGTTGAGAGTTCTTTCCTGAGAGGACTCAGCAGAATTTGTTCAAATAACTGATTGAAGGTCACACATCTACCAGAGCTGGCATATCTGAAAGTTGGAGTCGTTTCTTTTTGTTGTTACATGAACTGAAGCTAGCAAGTAACATAAATAAGGGTTTTGGTTTCATATAACAGGTTTCCACACATTCCCAAGATGAGGCTGTCTTCTTGGCCTTATCAGCAGTGTGGTAAGAGAGAGAAAGAGAGAAGAGGGCCTGAGGATTAATTCTTCTTGTTCTCATGTTAACTATTGATGTGCATCAGCCGGATGTCAGTGATTCATTACTAGCATTATCATTTCTAATTCCAAGAAGGGAACAGGCCTTTCAATTGTAACAAGAACTTGGCCAGAGGTGAAAGGCAGGCTTGACCATATCCTTTTAATTAGCTACAGAACACACAACCTCAGTCACTAAACTGGTAATATTGACTCAGTCACAAGAACAATAAACTAGATGTAATATTTTATAGAAATTCTTTTTAACTTTACATTGTTAGTACATTTTTATTTAATTTTATTCTATAGCTAGTCAGATTAATATCAGTTAAATCAGTAATATAGTGTATTTATGCCTGGTTATAATTCCCTATTGTCAATTTTGGCACCATTTCTATGGAGCTTTTGATGTTTTTCAAATCTTCCAGGGGAGTGGAAAACTTGGGCCTGTTATAAAGTAAAATCTTGTGAGTTAAAAGTAGGCTTATTTTCTAAAGGCATATTTCAGCAGAAATGCATTTACCTATATAAGATAAACAGGTAGCAGAAAGCTTTAGGCAAATAAAAACAAGTAAAATTAAAACAGGAGAGTAAGTCTCAATTAAAATTTTTTAAGTATGGACTGGAATCTTGTGATATTCATAAGAATAAACTTGTAAACTAGCCTCCAATCCCTGTGTCCTCCAGATATTTAGTGGAACCTTATTTCCAGTTGGAATGGATGTAGAGGCTTATTGTTTCTTTTGCTGGCAGGAAAGCAAGCAGTGACAATCTGATAGATCTTTCTTATCTGTAGTCTGAATATCTTTGGTTATTCATCAGGTGTTTAGCTAACTGCCATGTGGCTTATACAGCATTAGTCATCAAAATTGTTCAAGTTTATGTCATATCCTTTAGCTGCAATTTGGAATTGCAAAGCTCAGTAACAAAAGAGTTTCCAGTTTCAATAATTTCAAACCAAAAGTGTAAGAAAAAATGGAATATTAGTTCAGAGAGTTGCAGCTAAAATATTCAAGAAAACTAGAAAAAGTCAGGTTCCAGTCAAGAGTTTGATATTTGTAACTATGTGCTGTGGAGTCCATTGAAATATAATTCCTTGCCCCCCTAAAAACACCCTCATTTATATTAAAGATAGTCAAGTTAAGACTATTCACTGCATTAAGTCTAGTTTTAATTTGGCCTGATTATTTGCATAAACACAAGAATAGCAGTTGATTATATAGGTTTTTCCAAAACTGATTTGCTAGAATTTTATAAGGAATCTTTAGATTGAGACTTAATTAGCCCTTTGGGTAAAGAAGCCAAGCCTTACCATTGCCATCAGGCTTTGCCTGAAGTACCTATAGATGTTCAAGTCCTTGAGGTCCCCAAAGATATCTTGAGGTCTCTTTCTTGCAAACATTCAAAAAAGCAAACTTCATCTCTTACTTGGAAAGATTGCTATGAACGACATGAACATCAAGGTACCAGGCTATTCCCTCACTGATGAACTTTTACTAGCTTAAAGGGTCAATCTTAATTTCTCAAGGCTTTAGGTGATATCCAGGGTCTAGGCATGTCCCTTTCAGACATGACATTCTAGTCAAAGTCTTGGTTAAGCCTGACCAGGCGGTGGCGCAGTGGATAGAGCGTTGGACTGGGATGCCAAGGGCCCAGGTTTGAGACCCCAAGGTCGCCAATTTGAGCACAGGCTCATCTGGGTTGAGCAAAAGCTCACCAGCTTGGACCCAAGGTCACTGGCTCGAGCAAGGGGTTACTCGGCATGCTGAAGGCCCATGGTCAAGGCACGTATAAGAAAGCAATCAATAGACAACTAAGGTGTTGCAACAAAAAACTGATGATTGATGCTTTTCATCTCTCTTCGTTTCTGTCTGTCTGTCCCTATCTATATCCCTTTCTCTGACTCTCTTTCTGTCTCTGTAAAAAAAAAAAAGTCTTGGTTAATAAAACCCTAACTGGAAACAGGCTTTATGTGTCCTATTTTAAAGAGAACAGGTTCTTATTAGATTTATGCAAATAGATATATTACTATGATAATAATAATACTGACTTATTAAAAGTGGCCAGATTCTGTAGGGATAAAGTAGTGGGAAAAAGATAAATGTTCCACTATTGTTTATAAAGGTGTAATTCATTAAGTTGCTTTAAGAAAAGAAATGTGCCCTGGCCAGTTGCTCAGTTGGTAGAGCATCACCTGGCATATGGACATCTCATGTTCAATTCCCGGTCAGGGCACACAATAGAAGTGAGCATCTATTTCTCTTCCCTCCTCCCCCTGTCTCCTTCTTCCCACCCACAGCCAGTGGCTCAGTTGGTTTGAATGTGGCCCTGGGCACTGAGGATAGCTCGGTTAGTCAGAGCATGGGCCTCAGGTGCTAAAAATATCTTGATACTTAAGCATTGGCCTCAGACAAAGTTGCCAGGTAGATCTCAGTCAGGACACATGTGGGAGTTTGTCTCATTATCTACCCCCCTCTCATCTAAAATAAATAAATAAATAATAAATGTATGTTTCTTTATACCTGGAAAACAAAAAGATTTAAAAATCAACTATTTTGAACAGAGTCAGAAATATAATTATTCTTACTTCATGAAGTCTCATATAACCAATTTTGCTTATACTGGTTATTCCCCAGTATTTCCATGAATCCAGTTATTTCTCAGAGTCTTATAAACTTTCATCCAGTCCAACAGTATAATTTGAGTATTTATTATCAGATCTTCCTGAAGATGTAATTTATTTGCTAATGCATCAAACCAAAACAGTGGTGTTTAAATGACAAAAAGAAAAACTTAAAATGACATGGTTATAGACTTAGTTCCAATGCAATTAACAAAGGAATTTGTCTTCTTTTTTTAAAACTACATTTTAATAATCAGAATTACAAATAAAAGTATATAAGAACTTTATGGAATCTTGAAGATTTTCACATAATCTCCAGGATATCTACTTTAATAAAAACATATATACAAATACAATATAGTTATTATTTATTATTATTATATTTTTACAAATATTTTCCTGTAATTTAAAGCATATCAAGTAAGCTTAACTATTTTAAAATTCTTCTTTTATTAGGAGAGAGAACAAGTCCTTGAGGCCTCTAGGGCCTAATGGAGAAACCCAGAGTCACTTCTGTCTCTCAAAATTTAAACACTGGGAAGTTTTGAGAAAGGCCTTTTGTTTTATCTGTTCAGCAACTCGTGTGACTGAGATAGTTACCTAACTCCTTTTGACTCATTTTGTATCTAGAACTGAATAAGTGGCTCCAGTACTGATTAAAAATTAATAATAATAAAAAAGGACTTTAATTTGTTCCACACTGTCAAATTTACGAGCTGGGGGTGATAGGTGGAAGGAGGCTTCTGTGAAAAATGTCTATTTGCATGTCTTTTCTCTTCTTTCTATTTCTTTTTTTTTTTTCAGGACAGCCTTTCCAATGTTCTTTCTTCCTGTAATATGTATTTTCCTTTCTTTATTCCCCTTTCTCACCTCTTTACTTCCTCAACTCTTTTTTTTTTTTTTTTTTGCTTCTTCCTTCTACACAAATATTCTGCAACTTGCACAGACCTTCTGTGACTTACCTCCTGCATCTTAACATAAACCTTCTGGAACTTTTCTAGTCTCTTCTTTTACTAATTCAGAAATGACTATTTTTAAAACAATAGTTTTTCAGTTCTTGTTCTTCAAAAATGTATCTTTATATATATTTTTTTATTACTAAAACCAAACAGTTTCTTTCCAATTTAATTAGAGTTCTTAATTTTTAGAAACCTTAACCTTCAATGGCAATCAAAAGTGTATAATCAGCATTCTTTGGATTGATGCTTTTATGAACATATTCAATAACTTTTAGAAACAGTTTCTCTTATTGGCAAACGAACTCATATTATCAAAAGACATAATATAGATAACAGAGACCTTTTGTAAATCTAGGCAAAACAAACACATTATTTTTGTTAATAACTTTAGAAGAAATTAAATAAACTTAAACCAGTAGTAATATCAAATGGTTTCCCAAGCCATGTGATTCTAAAAAGCATTTGGGATAATTTTATATTTCTACTATGCATATAAACTGTATTATTAATAGTCGTAGAGAAGGCAAGACTTTCCATTTCTCCTTGACAACTTTTCAAGGATGCTAGACAGGAGGGAAGGGAGATATTAGGCATGGGTGACTTGGAGCTGCTTGATATTTTTTATTTAAGATTTTATTTATTAATTTTAGAGAAAGAAGAGGGAGGAGAGAGAGAGAGAGTGGGATAGAAGCAGAAAGCATCAACTTGTAGAAGTTCCTTCTTATATGTGCCTTGATGGGGCAAGCACAGAGTGTCAAACTGGTGGCCTCAGTATTCCAGGTTGATGCTCTATCCACTGCACCAGCACAGGTCAGGCTGAATATTTTAAAGTGGTATTTTATTTCTTTCATATGAAGGTCAAACTACTTGTCAATTTTGCTTCCACCCACAGCCTATGCAGGGTTTTGATGTTATTAATTCCCTATTGTTCCTGGGACTGTGGCAACTTCCAGTTTTCCAGTAGAAGGCTCTAGGTGTTTAAAAGATTTACTTTTATTTTCTTTCCTGAGTTTTACTGTCTGTGAAAGGAGTGATATTTTTTCCCCTCTTTGAATCATCAATTTATTTTCTTCCTGAGTAGAATCCTGATTATGTAACAACATGAAAGCTTATATACAGTGTGTCCGTAAAGTCATGGTGCACTTTTGACCGGTCACAGGAAATCAACAAAAGACGACAGAAATGTGAAATCTGCACCAAATAAAAGGAAAACCCTCCCAGTTTATATAGGATGATGTGGCAGCATGTGCGCATGCTCAGATGATGATGTAACACCGTGTATACAGCGGAGCAGCCCACGGCCATGCCATTCGAGATGTGGACAGTACAGAGGAAAGTTCAGTGTGTTCTTTGGCTCGCTAAATTCAAATCTGTGAACAAAGTGCAACGTGAATATCGGCGTGTTTATAACGAAGCCCATCACATAGGAATAACATTACTCGGTGGGATAAGCAGTTGAAGGAAACCGGCAGTTTGGTGAAGAAACCCCATTCTGGTAGGCCATCAGTCAGTGATGAGTCTATATGGGATAGCTACCTAAGGAGCCCTAAAAAATCTGTGCGTACATGTGCTCAACAATTACACCTAAGCAAGACTACAGTTCATAAGGTGTTAAAGAAATGTCTCTGTTTTACGGGGTACAAATTGTAGCTGTTGCACGCTATCAAACCGGCGGACAGACCCACACGATGCGCATTTGCTACAGATATACTTCATGAGATCGACAATGATGCGAGATTTTTGCAGAAGATTGTGTTTAGCAATGAGGCAACCTTCCATATCTGTGGACATGCTCATCGCCATAACGTCTGAATATGGGCTGCTGAACATCCTCATGCCTATGTTGAGTATGAACATAACATCCCTAAAGTGAACGTGTGGTGTGGCCTGATGCATGATAAGGTGATAGGCCCATTTTTTTTCACGGAGCAGTCTGTGATGACAAAGTCCTATGTTGACACGTTGGAATTTTATGCAGTGCCACAATTTCCAGAAGGTGTCATCTTTCAACAGGATGGCGCTCCTCCATACTACGCCACCATTGTTCTTGAGTTTCTGGATAGAACATTCCCCCAGCGGTGGATAGGTGGGGTTCTGTCAAGCATGGCCACCACGATCTTCGGATCTGACGCCCTTAGACTTTTACTTTTGGGGTTATGTGAAGCAACATGTGTATATAGAATATATCAATGACATTAATCACTTAAAACAGAGAATTACAGACATCATTCACTCTGTTACACCAGACGTCCTTACCCGTGTGTGGCAAGAACTTAACTATTGTTTGGATGTGTGCAGGGCAACAAATGGAGCCCACATCGAACTGCACTGAATAGGTATGAAACTGGGAGAGTTTTCCTTTTATTTGGTGCAGATTTTATATTTCTATTGTCTTTTGTTGCTTTCCTGTGACTGGTCAAAAGTGCATCATGACTTTATGGACACATGGTATAAGAGATCTGATCTTATTTATTAGACCCTTGGCAAAGCAACTTTTTTTTTTTTTTGTATTTTTCTGAACTTGGAAACAGGGAGGCAGTCAAACAGACTCCCACATGGGCCTGACCGGGATCCACCCGGCATGCCCACCAGGGGCGATGCTCTGCCCATCTGGGGCATTGCTCTGCTGCAACCAGAGCCATTCTAGCGCCTGAGGCAGAGGCCACAGAGCCATCCTCAGCACCCGGGCCAACTTTCCTCCAGTGGAGCCTTGGCTGCGGGAGGGGAAGAGAGAGACAGAGAGGAAGGAGAGGGGGAGGAGTGAAGAAGCAGATGGGCGCTTCTCCTGTGTGCTCTGGCCGGGAATCGAACCCAGGACTCCCACACGCCAGGCTGACACTCTACTACTGAGCCAACCAGCCAGGGCCGCAAAGCAACTTTTAACTTTAGAACAGTATAATAATTCAAAGACCCATTCAAGGACAGTATTTACCCCAAATCAAGTATACACATAGGCCAGGCAGCATTAAAATAAAAAGCCATTTTTTTCCTGACATTGGCTCACACCCACAGGCAGAAAGGTCAGCCAAAATGTGGCCAAGGGGGCTGCGCATGGGGAAGGACAATGCTGCTCCCATTTTACCAGCCAAGAGTAGAACCAGTGAAATGGAAAGGATGCAATTCTTACAAGCCATTACCTACAGAGCATACACAACCACAACAGTGCATATCTTACAAAATATATGCATATACAGGATGGTATTTCAAACAAACAAAGCAGTATTTACACCCAGGAGTCCAGAAGTCCAGAGCACTTCAGAAGTCCAAAAAAGTGAGTGCTTACAGATCTCCATGCAGGTGGCTAGGATTTTGCATCACAAAGCTTTGCCATTCACTGGACAGTGCCCATTGATTCTTTATGGAATCCCAAATGGTTCAAACGACCTCCGGATGGCAGGGCAGAAGGCTGCTGGTCATGCACACCAGCAACTTACCCAATAGAGTCCATCAACTACCCAGAGTTAGTACAGATAACTGACTCTTCCTGTGGAGGTACTAGAATCCTTTGACTTCCTAGAGTTAGTAATGGCAGACAGAGAGACAAAGAGCTGAATTCTCCTGCAGAAGTACCGGGTGACTTGCCAGAGGCCCATTTTCTTTCATCAGCTGGACATAGCAGGTGATCAGCGCTGTGTCTCTCAGTGGGAAGACAGTCCCCAGTAAAATCACTCAGCAGCTGCTAAAGACTCCCAAAGTCTCTCATGGGGTCATTCAGCCACAGGCAGCCTGGGGGACTCCTTCATACTCCTGGCTGGCTCACCGAAACTGAAACTGAAAAACCTGACCCTCAGGTCCAGCTGTTTGCCAAATAGTCAATAATCATAAGACTGGTGCTGGTGGAAAGGAATAGAGGTTTATTCAAGTGCCAGTCAACTGAGAATATGGGGACCTTCTGTCCTCAAAACCCATCTTCATCTTTTTGTGCAGACAAGGGTTTTTATGGGGAAGGAGGAGGGAGAATGAACAAAAATAAAACAAGGAGAGGTTTGGGAGTTCTTTCTTGAGACGACTCAGCAGAATTTGTTCAGATAACTGAAGGTCACACGTCTGCCAGAGCTGCCATATCTGAAAGTTGGAATCGTTTCCTTTTGTTGTTACATGAATTGAAGGTAGCAAGTAACTTATAAATTAGGGTTTTGGTTTCATGTAACAGGTTCCCACACCATGTAACCTATTCCCGTGATCAGGCTTTCTTCTTGGCCTTTTTCACATCATAGTGAGATGATAGATAGATGATAGATAAAAGATAGGTAGGTAGGTAGATAGATAGATAGATAGATAGATAGATAGATAGATAGATAGATAGATAGATAGATAGACAGACTGAAAGAGGAGAGCCTGAGGATTAATTCTTCTCGTTCTGATGTTAACTTTTGATGTGTGTCAGCCGAATGTCTGTGATTCATCACCAGCATTATTGCTCTTTTTTCCAGGAGGGAAACAGGCCTTTCAACTGTAACAAGAACTTGGCCAAAGGGGAAAGCACAGGATTGACCATATATGTACTTTTGATTTGCTTCAGAACATATAACCTTGATCACCAAACTGGTGATAATGACTCATAGTTACAAGAGCAATAAACTGGATTTAATACTTTATAGAAATTCTTTTATTTGATTCCTTTGTTAATGCATTTTTATTTAGTTCTATTCTATAACTAATCAGATTAATATCAGTAAATCAGCAATATAGAATTTTTATGCTGATTACACCATCAACTTCTTCTCTATTATAAGGATGCATGTGATTGGATTTAGAGGCCACTTGGATAATCCAAAATAAACTCCACCTCTCAAGATCCTTTATCATATTTTTGCCATATGAAGTATGGAAAAGTACTCATAACACTTTTTTTTACTGTGGGGGAATATTCATAGATTCCATGCTTAGGGCATGGACATATATTTTAGGGTTCCACCATTTAATCACAGTAGGGCCCTACACAGTATGCCCCTTTCACCTCTTTTGCCTCATCTTCTGCTACTATATATCCTTGTTCTCTCCTGTCCACACTCACAGACCTTGCTATGCCTCATGTAGATCAACATCATTCCTGTTATAAGGTCTTTGCACTGGTTCTTTCTTCTGCTAGAATGCTGGCTCCCTCCCTTTCTTTTGGTCTTTACTCAAAATTTACCTCCTCAGTGAGGTCTTCCCTGTTCACTCTATCTAAAATTTTAATAACCCCTAGAATTTTAGTTATCTCTTTTCTGATCTACTTTTTCTCTTTAGAACTTATATTATAGATTTTACCATTTTATCTAACTTATTACAAACTTTACATAATTATTTATTGTCTGTTTCCCTACCAGGATGAAAGCTCCCTGGAAAACAGAGGTTTGTTTTTAATTCACTGATAAGTCTACAACACCTAGAACAGTGCCTGGCACAAAGTCTTTTAGTGAATATTTGTTGAAGGAATAAAGGTATTGAGCACTTAACCACTTACTTAGACACTGTGCTAAGGGTGTGATATGCATTATCTCATTCAATCCTCATAACAACAAAAGGTGCCAACTGTTTTTTCCAGTTTTCAGAGGGAGCATCTGAGGCTTTCAAGTTTGGTAAGTCATCCATCCAAAATCACACAATTAGAAAGAAACCTAGCCAGGATTCAAAACCACATTGTCTCATCCCAAAGCCTATGTGCTCTATATACTACAAGTATCATTTGCATTCATTTGTTAGGGTTGCCATAACAATGCACCACGGATGGGAGCTTAAACAATAAAAAATTTATCTTCTTCCAGTTCTGGAGGCTACAAGTCTGAATTAAGGTGTTGGTAAGGTTGCTTTCTTCTGAGGCCTCTCTCCTTGGCTTAGAGATGCCACCCTCTCACTATGTCTTCACATGGTCTTCCTGTTGTGCATGTCTGTCCTAATCTTCCTTTTATTAAAAAGACACCAGTCATACTGAATTTGGACTCACCTCTATGACCTCATTTTACCTTCATTATGTCTTTAAAGACCCTATCTCCAAATACAGTCACACTCTGAGTTACTGGGGATTAAGATGTTAACATATGAATTCAAGGGGCATATGATTAAGTCCCTAACACTACTCTATCAGACAGTTTACAAATGGGGTCCTTTATTCTTAAATTCTCGATCCATAGTTTATTTATCTCTGACATCTTTATTCTTTCTATCTGTACTGTTTCTCCACTTCTGCCCACAAATAAACATAAATTTATCTATTTTTTTTAATTCTGAAGTTTTCCATTCCCTTCAAGTTTGCATCCATTCTCCTTCAAAACTTCAAAAGTCTTTCTTGTTCTTGTTTTATCACTTGAAATTGACTAGGAGAGAGATAAGCCCATCTATCAAATTCCCAGAGAACTAGAAAAAGGTGTACTAGGTACCTACCCTATATGAAAAAGAAGACAATTGATTTCAACATTAAAGGAAACAATTATTCATATTGTCTATAATTTAATTTAGAATAATCCAAAATATAATGATATATATGTAGTCTATACCCTAAGAGTTTCTTATCAGAAATGTAGTTAGCATTTGGAAGATCCTATTAGGCTACTCTCAAAACAGCTACTAAAAGAACTTCAGTGCTACAATAAGGTTTGTAAACTCTCATTAAGAGTGTTATAATATGTTTTACTGAGGTAATGAACAGTGCTGAAGATATGGCGATTGGCTAGAAATATTGTATAGGCAGTATTTGTAAATGGGGTATTAGATCTGGTGAATCTAGCAGCCTAATGCCTTTGAAGGGGCCTATTTTAATCACCTCCTATTTACTCCATAGTTGAAGGAAGTATTTCTGCCCTAAGGTTATGGAGAAGACCAAATATGTGACACTCAGCACTGGACAGGTAAGATAACATTTTATTAGTCATGTAATGCTCACAGCCTGAGTGAGGACATCAATGTGACACAGGACCACACGGGAGAGGACATCAATGCAACACAGGGCCATTCAGGGACTGCACTTGGCAACAGAGTGAAGCACCAGAGGCTGTGAGAGGCAAGCTTTGTAGGATCAAGACCATGTAGTAGCCCCTGGCTCCCTTGAGAGAATGTTACTGGCTTATTTGAAAAATTCCATTGCCTGGCAGGGAACTTAAGCTTGTTGTTACTCAGGGATAAGCGAGAACTGTGCCTTGTCCTCATGTTAATGAGGTTTGTTTGGCTAGATGACCTTATCCATGGTAGAAGAATGAGGACGGGAACTTGCATCAGCCTAGCATGTGGATGCCCTGGGTTTGGTTCCCAGTCAGGGCACACAAGAGAGGCACCCATCTGCTTCTCCATCCCTCCCCCTTTCACTTCTCTCTTTCTCTCTCTCTCTTGTAGCCATGACTGGATTAGAGCAAGTTTACCCCAAGCACCAAGAATGGCTCCATGGCCTCTGCCTCAGGTGCTAAAAAAAATGGATCTGATTGCAACTGAACAAGGGCTCCATATGGACAGAGTATCGCCTTTTAGTGGGCTTTTCCAGTAGATTCCAATTGGGGTACATGCTGAAATCTCTATCTGCCTCCCCTCCTCTTTCTTAAAAAAAAAAAGGTTCCCATTATTTTTAAGGTTAAATTTCTTAAATCTTCAAAAGTCTGAAAACTTATTGTCTAGAAGATGAAAACAAACGAACAGACATGATCTGTTTTTTCTAACTCAGACAGATCTGAGGTAGAAAAGAAATATCTTTGCTGGTTAGAAAGATGCTGATGGTCTTATTCAGAAAGGAACTCTAAGGATTTCAGTTTTAAACAAACTCTAATAACAAAACACTTTTAGCCAAAAGAGAAAGCTGATCTCTTGACATAAAAGGTGCCAGCAATACCACCTTCCTCCCAATGACGCTCAATGACGCATCTTCCACCCAGGGTTGTGGGAGAGCCAATCAGTTCCCTTTGAATGAAATCTTTATTCAACTGTTTAAACACTCCTGGGGGATGGGAGGGGATAGACAAAAGAAGTATTTCAGAAACAAATGGAGACCCAAATGCCAAGTTTCTGTTCTTGTTACTGTTCAGGTTTTGGCCCTGTGAAGACAGTCTCAATTCCATGTTTTTCATTAAACTGGTTTGCTTGGCAAAATCCAATGATAAATACAAAACTCTGAGGCCAGTCTCACCTTACTCGAAAAAGCTAGAGCTGAGAATTTCAGCTTTCTGTGGTTGGAGAACTTTGGAAGCTGCTGATTTGCTATTGACAATGGGAAGCAAAGATATGAGCCAGATAATATTTTCTTTACAAATGTACAAATTTAGGACTTTTTTCCCTTCAACACTCAAAGTACAAGCAATCCTTTGTTGCTAATTCGGCTAGGTGGGAGAGGAGCAGGCACGGTGGTTGTTCAGATTGGATGAACAAACACGATCCATTCGTAAGCCAAGCTTTGTTCTATTGTTGCTAATAATTACCAAAACCAACCCTTGCCCCTTGCCCCTGTTTTTCTTAATCCTCAGCTACTCATAGGCAGTCACACCCCAAAAGGTATGAGACAGTAAGGGAAAATGGGAAGAAGCAGGGCCTAGATATTCTGCAGACTAGTTGCTGAGTCTAAAAGAGTTGATAATGACTTTTTGGAAGCAAGATCCACTTTCCTGGGATTACCTTCCAGGTAACGTGTCCTTGCAGCTGATTTTCTCCTGCTCTTTTCCCCCTCCTACCCTTGTCAGATCCCCTCACTTAAAGACAAAGGAGCCTGGCCTTACCAGGCGGTGGTGCAGTGGATAGAGCATCGGACTGGGATGCAGAGGACCCAGGTTCGAGACCCCGAGGTCGCCAGCTTGAGCGCAGGCTCATCTTGTTTGAGCAAAGCTCACCAGCCTGGACCCAAGGTCACTGGCTTGAGCAAGGGGTTAGTTGGTCTGCTATAGCCCCATGGTCAAGGCACATATGAGAAAGTGATCAATGAACAACTAAGGTATCGCAACAAAAAACTGATGATTGATGCTTCTTATCTCTCTTCGTTCCTGTCTGTTTGTCCCTATCTATCCCTCTCTCTGACTCTCTCTCTATCTCTGTAAAAAATAAATAAATAAAAAATAAAAAAGACAAAGGAGTCTAAATGTAAAAAAAAAGATCTGTTTTAGTGTTAGAAATCTGAAGGCCAAGGTTAATGTTTAATTCTGTGTCACAACGTGTGAAATCATAATGGGCAGCACATATCAGGTGCTTACTGTCATGCACTATTCTATGTGCTCACCTACTTAATCACACAGTCTTATGAAATAAATAATGTTATCATCATCTCCATTTTTATAGATAAAGAAATAGATGCACAGAAAGACTAAATAACTTGTCGCAGGTTACACACCTAGTAAACAACAGAGCTGGCATTTGAACCCAGGCAGTCTGACTTCAGTGACCATGCTCTTCACCACCCCCACACAGATCTAACTTGTCTCCTAACTATGTAACTGATATTCTAGTGGCCTGGGCAACACATCTCCCCCACACTAATTCCCAAGGATGAAGGGCAGTAAGTGAAGTCTACCTAGAAGAGCAGAGAGAACCAACCATACAAGAAGAAAGCAGCAGCAGCATTCACTCCTTGGGTCAGGGCTGTCAGGAATACAGGTCTTACTGTGCTGAGCAAGACACAAGGCCCCTGCATGCCAACATGTCAACCAACCAACCAGAAAGAGAAAAGAGGTTCCTTAACCTTATATTGTGGTTAGTGGATGCTCACTCTGATGGGAAAGAATGCAATAGCAAACTGTCCTCAAATGTGGATGGGATTGAGATGCCAATGTGCTGGACATTATATATGCATAATGAGATTAGTGCCCTTATAAGAAGAGACATGAGAGAGCTTGCTTCCCCTTTCTCTGCTTTTCTCCATGTGAAGCTACAAGAAGATGGCCATCTACAGACCAGGGAGGGGGCCATCACAAAACACTAGCCTGCTTATGCCTTGATCTTGGACTTCCCAGCTTTCTGAACTGTGAGAAATATACATCTTCATCCAGTGACCTACCAAAGTTATGGACTTTGAATTTAGTTTTTGGACTACAAAATAAACAGCTCAATTACCATAACACAACCAAAAGGTCAATTGGAGTTTGTCAGCTATTATAACAAATACCATAAACTGTGTTTCTCTCTTTTTTTTTTTTTCTAAAGTGAGAAGCAGGGAGGCAGAGAGACAGACTCCTGCATGCACCCGACTGGGTTCTACCCGGCATGCCCACTAGAAGGTGATGCTCTGCCCATCCAGGGTGTTGTTCCATTGTAACCAGAGTGATTCTAGTGCCTGAGGCAGAGGCCATAGAGCCATCCTCAGCGCCCAGGCCAGTTTTGCCCCAATGGAGCCTTGGTTGCAGGAGGGGAAGAGAGAGATAGAGAGGAAGGAGAGGGAGAAGGGTTGAGAGGCAGATGGGCGCCTCTCCTGTGTACCCTGGCTGAGAATCGAACCCAGGACTTCCACACAGCAAGACAATGCTCTACCACTAAGCCAACCAGCGAGGGCCTGACTGTGTTTCTTAAATAAAAAGCATTTATTTCTCATCGTTTGAAAGGCTGTGAATTTCAGGATGAAGGCATTGGCAGACTGGTGTCTGGTCAAGGACTGCTCCCTAGTTTGCAGACAGTTGTCTTCTATCTTCACATAGTGGAGAGCAGAGAGGAAGCAAGTTTTCTCATGTCTTTCTCATGGCACTAATCCCATCACAATGGCTCCACCTTTGGCCTAATTACCTTCCAAAAGCTCTATCGCTTAACCATCACATTGGAGATTAGGACTTCAAAAGATGAATTTTGGGGGACACAAACATTCAGTTCATAGCAGATGCCATTCTATAAGACTTCACCAGCACCATAAAAAACTACACACACACACACACACACACACACTCACCCCAGGAGAGATAGAATCTGTGAAGGCCTGGACTGAGCTCACAAAAGGTTTAATTCTAACATTGTTCCCAAAAGGCTTATTTAATGCCACTGTGTCACTAGGGCAGACAGCTTATCTGTTTTGTTCACTGTATCCCCAATGTTCCATTGCTTGGAACATAGAAGTACGTAGCTAGAAGTGTTGAATTGTATTACTCACACTATTCCATTCCTCTCTGTAATCAAGGTCAGTCTTCAACTTTCTTCTGAAACTTCCAATGTGTCCAAACCTCACACAATGTCTCTAGATTCTGACTAGACTAAGTTACCTTTGTTGACTGACAGCAGATATGCTACAGTTTGTAGGTATTATCAACATTTTCATAATTAAAAGTAAATAAATGTTTCAGAGTAAGGATGAGGTTGGGTAATGATAAGCTTAAAGATTTTCCAAACTATCAAAGAGAAAATTTAAAATACTATATCTCTATTTTTATTTAACTCAGGTACAACCTTTAAAATTAAAAAACAGATTTTTTTTTTGTCCAATGAAAGACTCTCTTTTTATATTTAACCAATTTCCTGCATCAATTTCTCTACTCTCAAACCTCTACTTTAAATCTCTGAACTGAGATCCATAGACCCTTTTTTCCTAGGAGTGATGAAGCTAGTGAATCAAGATTGTAAATTCAGTCAAGCCCCAAGGCCAAGTTCCAAGTTAAAGTGTTAAGGTCTAATGTTGATATTTTGCTTTTTAAATTAAACAAGTTATAATTTGAAACATCTGTTCATTGGAAAATTAGTTTTCATATTTTTTCCTGATCTTCAGATAATAGTCTCAACAGTTAAAAGATTAAACTATCGGTCAGTGAACTAAGCTATAGTTTTAGGTCTCAATATTTGAGTTAGCTAACAAAATTTTAATACCAGAGTTTCAATGTAGTTAAAAAAAAAGAAATTTGGGGGAAAAAAGTGAACAATTGCCCAAAACTGACTGTTTTTTTTTTCTTTTGGCTCACCCATCTGTGCTTTAAATATTTGAGTAAGGTAAAGACATAAGGCACTCTCTCTAACCCTGGAGAAAAGTTCCAGCCAACAGTTCGGCATGTTCTTTGGCTTCTCAAGCAATTTCCAGTTGGAATCTCCCTCCCACCTCCAAAAAAAGGCATTTGAATGTGTTGTTTTTACCAAGTTTTGCTCATGAAGTTAAGTAACCGAGTCTTGCAATTCTCCAATTCAAAGGCTTTAAGATTTGACCCTTGCTTTAGAGGGCAATTTAGGACTTATTCTTTCTGCATGGACAAACTGCTCTCAGACTTCCAAGAAGGGACTATGAAAGCAACTTTCTGGTAGCTGGATATTTAATGTGATTTAAATGGCAGGAAAGCAGCAATAGCTTGCTGCACAGGAGTGCTCTGCCAGCAGGTTCAATCCAAAATACTTTATAAATGACAACCATGACACAACACATATTAAAGAGTGAAAGATTTCCAAGATAGTCTTTAGAAAGAATAGTGATTTCTGGTAAGATGCGTGCTACTTAGAAGTAAAAGAGAGGTAAAGACATGAAGAGAAATAAAGACACATTAAAAATCTCAATTCATGAAGAAATGAAAGATAAGTCTCTGGCACTGAGAAAGACTTGTTTTTGTTTGTTTGTTTGTTTTTGTTTTTTTTGTTTGTGTTAATACAAAAATAGGTACCATATCCATAATCCTTAACTAAGGGCACCTAAATGATTCTGATAATCTTTTTTTCCTTTTTGTATACTGAGTTAGAACCTCTGGGTACGTGTACAGGAAGAAACCACCCCAGGTAGTTCTTATGTACAATGCTGATTAAGAAAATTTGTACCACATACATTTTTTTTATTCTTTATTTTCCCCTAATATCACATTTTTTTCAAATGTCATTAACATTAATATTATGACTATAAAAACAATTAGATGAAAATTTGGAATATATGGAAAAGCACACATTAAAAGGCTAAAATCATCTCGAATACCACTAGTCCTTTTATTTTATATTCTTAAATATTTTTACATGTCTATTCATATATTTTTATTGAATATATCGGGGTGACATTGGTTAATCAAACCACACAGGTTTCAAGTGTACAATTCTATAGCACAATATCTTCATACTGCTTACCATGTGCTTACCACCCAAAGTCAAGTCTCTTTCTGTCGGCAGCCAAAACAGCACAAGTTGCTACCGGCAATTGGAGCTCAGTTTAACAACCACAGTACTTGAGTTCTGGCTAAGAAAAAATTCAGATCCAGATAAAATAAACGCAAAAGTTTATTCAAAGGTAGAAGTGAGCTGTGAAAGAAGTGAGCCAGCTGAGCTGCATGGGCTCAGTGAACAAGTTAAAGAAGCAAAAGAAAGGCCCTGCTTTTCTCTCTATGGGCATGCTCCATAGAGAGAGCTGCACTGGGTCCTCAGTCTTGAGGTTATTTTTCTGGAGGACTCAGGGGAGGTTCCCAATAGAATATTCATCAACTTGCCAGGTGTGTCCTTTCAGGGTTGTGGTCTCTACTGATTGGTCTGTGCCTGGGCAGAGGATCATTATGAAACTGGAAAAATGACCCTCAGGTCTGGCTTCCTGTCGCCATGAAAACCAATTACATGGCACAAGTGCTGATAAGAAGTAAAGAGGTTTATTTAAGGGGCAATCATATGAGAAGATGGTGTGGGGTAGGGGGTCTTGTCCTCAAATCCCATCTTCCTCTTCTGCTGCAGGCAGGGTTTTTTTTTATAAGGAAGGAGGAAAAAGGAACGTAGCAAAACCTGAACAAAGGAATAAAAAAGAGGGGATTGAAAATTTTTTGCCGAGTGAACCTAGCACCGTTTGTTCAGATAGGTGGACGAAGGTCCCACATCTCTGGAGCTGGCACATCTAAAGGTTGGAGTTGGTTCCATTGGTTGTTACAGGAATTGAAGCTGGCAAGTAACTTATAAATTAGGGCTTTTGTTTCATATAACAAGTATGCACAGATTTGCACAGTTAGGTTTTCTTCTTGACCTTGAGCGAGAATCAGAATTACAAGCTTCAGTGTGGTGGGAGCAGTAGCAGGAGGGCGAGGCCAAGGTACACATATCTCCCACTGATGTTTATTCTTCTTGTTCAGATGTTAACCGTTGATGGGCAACAGCCACAGGGGAACAGGTCTTTTAACTGTGACAAGAACTTGGCCAGACGTGAAAGTACAGGATGGATTACATACTTTTGATTTGTTACAGAATACATAATTGTGGTTACTAAACTAGTAATATTGGTTCATGGTTATAAGAACAACAAACTATATTTAATATTTTACAGAAATTCTTTTATAAGCTTACTTTGTTAGTACATTCTTATTTAGTTCTATTTTATGGCTAATCAGGCTAATATCAGTAAATCAATAATATAGCATATTTATTCCCAGTTACAATTAGTCAGTACAACTGGTCCTATTGACAGCCATGGCCTCCCTTGTTGGTTTTTTGAGCCTGGAGCTGAAAACACTAGATGTATTTGATGTGGGGCAGAATCTCATTGTCCTGGAGGTTTAATGCTTAAGAACTATTCTCTGGCTCTCTTGTTTGTTCCCCACCTCTGAGCATGACTAGCACATGCCAAGAAAGGAAAGGTCAGGGGAGGGTCTAAACTGTGGGGCCTATGATACGTTAGAAAGGAAAGGTAACCCTGAGGGTGAGATCCCAGCCCAGTACTGCCTGTTGCTAAGTACTGGGGCTTTTTGCTCGGATGATCTTCTTCACCTGACCCATCCTCCTTGCTCTGCTCATGTTTCTTACTGCCTACCACATTTCTGCCAACACTTATCACCCCTTTGCCCTCTTCTACCTCCCCCAACCCCCGTTTCCTCTGGCAATCATCATACTGTTGTCTGTGTCTATGAGGTTTTTTCCCTTTGCTTAATTCCTTCCCTTTTTTCACCCAGCCCTCCAATCCCCCACCATTCTAATAGCTGTCAGTCTGTTCTCAGTATCTATGAGTCTGTTTTTATTTTTTTTGTTAGTTTATATTGTTCATTAGATTCCACATATAAGTAAAATCATATGGTATTTGTCTTTCTTTGACTGGCTTGCCTTAGCATAATAATCTCCAGATCCATCCATGCTGTAGCAAAAGGCAGCATTTCCTTGTTTTTATGGCTGAGAAGTATTCCAATGTGTAAATGTACCACAGCTTTTTTATCCACTCATTTACTGATGGGCACTGGGCTGCTTCCAAACCTTGGCAATTTTAAATAATACAACAATAAACATAAGGTTGCATGTATTCTTTTAAATTAAAGTTTCAGGTTTCTTTTTTTTTTAACAGAGACAGAGAGAGAGTCAGAGATAGGGACAGTCAGGAATGGAGAGAGAGGAAAAGCATCAAAGCATCAATCACCAGTTTTTCATTGCAACACCTTAGTTGTTCATTGACTGCTTTCTTATATGTGCCTTGACCGTGGGCCTTCAGCAGACCAAGTAACCCTTTGCTCAAGCCAGTGACCTTGGGTCCAAGCTGGTGAGCTTTGTTCAAACCCGATGAGCCCGTGCTCAAGCTGGTGATCTCAGGGTCTTGAACCTGGGTCATCCGCATCTCAATCCGACGCTCTATCCACTGTGCCATCACCTGGTCAGGCTAAATTTTCAGGTTTTTTCAGATATATTCCCAGAAGTGGAATTGCTGGGTCATAAGGCAGTTTTTTAATTTTTGAGGTTACTCCATACAGCTTTCCAAAGTCTTTGCACCAATCTGCATTCCCACTAACAGTGCACAAGGATTCCCTTTGCTCCACATCCTCAAACACTTGTCACTTGTGGATTTATTGATGATGGCCATTATGACAAGTGAGAGGTGATATCTTACTGTGGTTTTAATTTGCATTTCTCTGATGATTAGTAGTGTCAAGTATCCTTTTATATGTTTATTGGCCATCTCCATGTCCTCTTAGGAGAAGTGTCTATTCAGGTCCTTTGACCATTTTTCAATTGAATTGTTTGTTTCTTTGGTCTTGAGTTGTTTGAGTTTTTGTAACTTAACTCCTTATCAGATGTACCATTGGTGAATATGTTCTCCCATTCAGTGGGTAGTCTTTTTATTCTGTTGATGGTTTCTTTTGCTGTGTAAAAAATTTTTTAGTTTAATATAGTCACATTTGTTTTTTTTTGTTTGTTTGTTTCCCTTGACTTGGGCTATATATCAGAAAAAGTATTGCTATGAGAAATGTCCAAGATTTTACTGCTTATGTTTATTTACTTCTAGGATTCTTATGATTTTGTGACTTACATTTAACTCTTTAATTTATTTTGTTTATTCTTGTGCATGGTATAAGAAGGTGGTCTAGTGTCATTTTTTTTTTTTTTTTTGGTAAATGTCTGTTTGATTTTCTCAACACCATTTATTGAATAAATTGTCTTTAGCTTATTGTATGACCTTGCCTCCTTTGTCAAATGTTAATTGAGCATAATGGCATGGATTTATTTCTGGGCTCTCTATTTTGTTCCATTGACCTATATGCCTGTTTTTATGCCAGTACTATGCTGTTTTGATTGCTATGACTTTACAGTATTGCTTGATATCAGCTAGCGTAATATCTTCAACTTTGTTCTTTCTCAAGATTGCTGAAGCTATTCAGGGTCTTTTTGGTTCCATAAAAATTTTTAGAATACTTGTTCCAGATCTGTGAAATATGCCATTGATATTTTAATAAGAATTGCATGAAATCTAAAAATTGCTTTGGGTTGAATGTACATTTTAATGATGTTAATTCTTCCTATTTATGAGTATAGTATATGCTTCCACTTATTTGTATCTTCTTCGATTTCTTTCTTCAGTATCCCATAATTTTCTGAGTGCACATCTGTTCCTTCATAGTTAAATTTATTCCTAAATACCTTTGTTTTCTTTGATGCAATTGTAAATGAGATTTTTTTTAAGTTTCTCTTTCTGATAGCTTATTATTGGTGTATAAAAATGCAACTGATTTTGGGATATTTATTTTGTATCCTGCTACTTTACTGAATTCATATATCAGTTCTAGCAGTTGTTTGGTGGAGACCTTAGCAGGCATCCCCAAACTACGGCCTGCGGGCTGCATGCGGCCCCCGAGGCCATTTATCCGCCCCCCCCCACCACACTTCCAGAAGGGGCACCTCTTGCATTGGTGGTCAGTGAGAGGAGCACTGTATGTGGCAGCCCTCCAATGGTCTGAGGGACAGTGAACTGGCCCCCTGTGTAAAAAGTTTGGGGACCCTGCCTTAGGGTTTACTATACACAGCATCATATCATTTGCAAATAATGACAGTTTTACTTCTTTCTTTCTAATTTGGATGCTTTTTAATTCTTTTTGTCTGATTGCTGTGGCTAGGACTTCCAGTACAATGTTGAATAATAGTGGTGGTAGTGGATATCTGTGTCTTGCTCCTGATAATAAGGAAAACACTTGTAGTTTTTGTTCCTTGAATATGATGTTGGCTGTGGGTTTGTTATATATGGCCTTTATTATATTGAGATATATTTCTTTCATTCCCACTTTGCCGAGATTTTTTAATGTAAGTGGGTGTTGGATTTTATGGAATACTTTTTCCATATCTATTGATATAGTCATGTGATTTTTATTCTTCATATTATTTATGTGGTCCATCACACTTATTGATTTGTGGATAGTGTATGTACCTTGCACCCCCAGATTGAATCCCACTTGATTGTGCTGTATGATGTTTTTAATGTATTGCTGGATCCAATTTGCTAATATTTTGTTGAAGATTTTAACATCTATCTTCATCAGGAATATTGGTCTATAAATTTTTTTCTTGTAGTGTTTTTATCTGGTTTTGGAGTTAGAATAATGCTGGCCTCCAAAAATGTTCTTGAAAGTGTTTTCTGCTCTTGAATTGTTTTGGACTAGTTTGAAAAGGATAAGCATTATTTCTTTTTTGAATGTTAGATAAAATTTGCCTGTACAGACAAATTGGTCTAGAACTTTTGTTTGTTAGTAATTTTTTATCACTGCTTCAATTTCATTAGTTAAAATCAGTCTATTCAGATTTTCTGATTCTTCCTAATTCAGTTTTGGAAAATTGTATGTTTCTAGACATTTTTCCATTTTTGTCCAAGTTGTTCAATTTTGGGGCATACAACTTTTCATAATATTTTATAACAATTCTTTGTATTCCTTTGATGTTAGTTGTTACTTCTCTTTCATTTCTAATTTTATTTATTTGGGTCTTCTCTCATTTTACTTGATGAGTCATGTTAAAGGTTGGTTAATTTTGTTTATCTTTACAAGAAATTCAGCTCTTGGTTTTATTGATATTTTATATTGTTTTTTAGTCTCTATGTCATCTATTTCCACTCTAGTCTGTTATTTTCTTCTTTCTACTTACTCTAGGCTTTGTTTGTTGTTCTTTTTCTAGTCCGGGTAGGTGTAGATTTAGATTAGTTTATTTATTTATTTGTTTGTTTACTTATTTATTTATTTATAATTTATTAGGATAACATTGGTTAATAAAATTATAGAGATTTCAGGGGTACTTCTATAATCACCTGTATATTGTACTGTGTGTTCATCACCTCAAGTCAAGTCTCCTTCCATCACTATTTCAGTTACATTGTTTATTTGAAAATTTTCTTGTTTCCTGATATAGTCATGTAGTGCTATGAATTTCCCTCTTAGGACTCCTTTTTCTGTTTCCTGTAGATTTAGAGTTGTTGTTTATTTATTTTTATTTGCCTCAAGGTAACTTTTGATTTCTTTCTTGATCTTATTGTTGACCATTTATTGTTTAGTAATATGTTATTTAGCCTCTATATGTTTTAATATTTTCTTTGTTGTTGTTGTTGTTTTCTAAGTGAAAAAAGGAGAGATAGAGAGACAGACTTTCACATGCACCCTGACTGGAATCCACCCAGCAGCCCCTGAGGTTGATGCTCAAATCAATTGAGCTATTTTTAGCCCCTGAAGCTGATGTGTTTGGACCATCTGAGCTATCATCAGTGCCTAGGGCCAACAGTTGAGCCAATAGAGCTACTAGCTGCAAGAGGGAAAGAGGGAGATAAGGGGGATTGGGAAGGAGAAAAAAGCAGGTAATAGTGTGTGCTCTGACCAGGGATCAAACCCAGAATGTACATATGCCAGGCCAATGCTCTAAGCACCGAGCAAACAAACCAGAGCCATTATTTTTTCATTGTAGTTGATTTTTAGTTTCATACTACCGTGATCAGATAGGATGGTTGATATAGTTTTAATTTTCTTGAATTTATTAAGATTTGTTTTGTGTCCTAATATGTGGCCTCTCCTAGAAAATGTTTCATGTACACTTGAAAAGAATGTATATTCTATTGCTTTGGAGTGGAATGCTCTGTAAATATCAGTTAAAATATCCGGTCTAGTATGTCACTTAAGGCCAGTGTTGCCTTGTTGATTTTTTTGTCTGGAAGATCTATCCATTGATGTTGATGTGGTGATAAAATCCCATACTATGACTGTATGACTACCAATCTTTCCTTTTATGTCTACCAATTATTTTATACATATATTTTCTTGCTGGATGAGTCCTTTTAGTATTATATATTGTCCTTCTTTGTCTTTTTTTATAGCCTTTGTTTTGAAGTTTGTTTTATCTGATATTAGTATTGCTACCTCAGCTTTTTAAAAATTATTTTTATATGCATGAAATATGTTTTTTTCATTCCTTAACTTTTAGTCTATGTGTGTCTTTTGTTCTGTGGTCAGTCTCTGTAGACAGCATATATGTGGGTCACGTTTTTTATATCCACTCACCTACCCTATGTCTTTTGGTTGGAGCATTTAATTAGTTTACATTTAAAGTGATTGTTGATAGGTACTTATTTATTGCCATTTTATTATTTATACATGTGTTCTCTCTCTCCAGTTCTTCATATTTTTTTTTTGTTTTCAATTTTAAATGATAGCTTTGCTAGGTGGTTTAGTATTAGTTGTAGGTCCTTGCTTTTCATCATGTTTAATATTTCATGCCAATCCCTTCTGGCCTGAAGTGTTTCTGTTGATAAATCAACTGACAGTCTTATAAGGAGCTTCTTTGTAGGTAACTAACCATCTTTCTATACCTGTTCTTAAGATTCCCTCTTTACCTTTAACCTTTGCCATTTTAATATTGATGTGTCTTTGTGTGGGCTTCTTTGGTTCATCTTGTTTGGGATAGACTCTCTGTGCTTCCTGGACTTGAGTGTCTTTTTTCTTTACCATTTTAGGAAAGTTTTTAGCTATTATTTTTCAAACAGCTTCTCTATTTTTTTCTCTATTTTTCTTCTTCCAGTATCACTACAATGTTAATGCTACTACATTGAATGTTGTCCCAGAGGTCCCTTAGTCTTATCTAATTTTTTAAAATTATTTTTTTCTTTTTGCTGCTCTGTTTGGGTATTTTCTCTTATCTTGTCCTCTAAATCACTGATTTACTCCTTTGCTCCTTCTAACCTGCTGTTGATTCTTTCTAGTGTATTCTTAATTTCAGATTTGTGTCCTTCATTTCTGAATGGTTCTTTTTTTATGGCTTCTATGTCCCTTTTCATGATTACTATTGCTTTGTTTAAGCTTTTACTAAGATCTTCTATTCTTCCCTTAAGGTTCTTGATTATTTTTAAAACCATTGTTTTGAATTCTCCATCTGGTATCTTGTTTTTTTCCACTTTATTTAATTCTTTTTCTGAGGTTTATTCTTATTCTTTCATTTGAAGCAGCATGTTTCTTTGTCTTTCCATTTTGTCTGCCTTTTTGTGTTTGTCACTGTGTATTAGGTAGATTTACTATGACTCCTAACTTGTTACAGCTGTTTTTATCAACATTGTATGTGTCTGATAGGGCTCAGTGACACAATCTTCCATATCACCTGAGCTAGATGCTCCAAGAATGTCTCTTGTGTGAGTTATGTGTGCTCTCCTCTTGTAGTTGAGTCTTGAATGCTGTTGGCCTATTCATGGGTGGAGTTAACCCTCAAACTGGATGATTACAAGAGCATGAGCTATTTTGTAGGAGGCTATCCTCTGAGGTGTAGTTTTTTCCAACAGGTTCTGGTGCCTGCTGACTTCTTCCTTTGGTTGTGTTACTTGTGCAGTTATCTGGGTCAAGCTATGGTATGTTCTGAATGCTTCCATTGGTTGTATTGTTCCTAGGTCCACTTGGGTGGGATTCCTGTTCAGGTTGATGTCAAATGCTGTCTGTAACTAGAATTGAGCTATATATCTGGAGCTATCATACAAATTACTGTTTGTGGCTGCCTCTGCTGGGTCTGGATGTTTGTGGTAGGCACGAAGCTGTATACAAGTGTCTGCTTCCTCCTGATCTGAGCCAAGGGCCAGTCAGTAAACCCTTGGTGCCAGTAAACCCAAGGCACCTCGAGCTCTACCTTCTGTTGTCAACCACACCCCCCCAAGGTTCTCTGGTCTTCCTCATTAGCCTACTGTAGAAAGACTGTAGAGTGGGCCCAGGCTGGCTAAGCTTCACAGACACTTCCAAAAGGCACAAGCTTAATAGGGCAGGGTGACTGGTGTTGGGAGCATGGGGCTAGTGGTTTCCTGGTTGGGGGCAGCACTCAATGGGGGAAAAGTGGCTTCTACTCCAGAGCCCATAGCACTCAGTCTCTGCCCAAGGCTCCAACCTTAGTTCTCCCAGAAAGAACAAACTGCAGATGCAGGTTGGGTGAAGCCAGCTGGCCCTTTGCAGGAGCAAGCTCAGCAGAACAGGGCCACTGGGACTCAGGAAGATAGATCAAAAGAGTCTTCTGTTGGGGAAATGGTGCAGGCTGAGTTTGAAGGAGAGATTGGAGAGGCCACCCATAATATAGCCATACAACCCAGCACTTGCCTATCTGAGTCCCGGACAAGAGCCTCCCAGGGAGACATGCTTTGAAGGTCCCAGCTCTGTGCAATACTTCAATCACCCTGTAGTACTGAGCTCAGCAGGGCAGGGCCATTGTTTGTCAGAAAGACAGGTCAAATAGGTCTCCCACTGGGATAATGGCCTGGCCTGAGAGGGCAGGGGAGATAAGAATGGGCCTCATGCAGCTGTAGCTGCACAACCCAGCACCCATCTGAGTCCCAGATAAGAACCTCCCAAGGTGACATGCTCCAAAGATCTCATCTGTGCACAGCACTTCAATATTTCTGCAGGACTGACCTCAGCAGTGGGACAACAGGAAGTGAAAGTGCAGGTCAGATGATTCAACAGGTGTGTGTGGGGTGGGGTGGAGGACACTGGTAGTGCTTATGAGGTGGGGAAGAATGGCCTGTTTCCAAAGCTACATAGCTCAATTACTGTCTGAGTCTCTGCCAAGAACTTCTCTAGAAAAAGAGTGCCCTAAGGGTCCCTGCTGGATGCAGCCAAAAGATCTTTCTGCATGACTCAAGCTCAGCAGGTTGGTGTCATCAGTAGTTGGAGTACTGGGTGGTGCACTGCCCAGGCTAGTGCTGTAACAACAGGAGTGCTTGACCCTGGGAAGATGGTGTCTGGATCTCTAGTAGACTCCTTTCTCTCCCAGGCAGCCTGAATCCCACTGATTTTCATCACCAGTTACTATGGAGATTCCTCTTCTCGGCCCTGGTGCTCTGGGTTGGGGATCCTGGCATGAGGTTGAGACTCCACGTTCCTGATGGAGGGGCATTTTTATAGCCCAGATATCCCTCTGGCTTCTCAGCTGCCACACGTGGGTGTAGGGGCTAAGCCTTTCTGCATCCCTGCCCTTCTTACTGGTCTCTATGTGGCTTTTCCTATAAATCCTTGGTTATAATTCTTCTGTTCAGATGTTTTTCAGTTGGTTATTCAGGTCAACTGCTCTATAATTTAGCTGTAAATCTGGTTTGGCATTGGGAGGAGGTGAGTGTTGCTTTCACCTACTCTGCAGCCAAATTTGAATCTCTTCATTAGTCTTTTTCGTCCAGAGAGTCTTAATCTTATCCCCTATGGATGGATTTCAGAGAACTCATGGTCCAAAACTCTGAAAATTTATGGAAAATTCTTTTTTTATTCAAGAATACACACACACACACACACACACACACACACACACACATATATATATATATATATATTGCTTATTATTATTTTTTATTCAGTGAGAGAAGGGTAGGTGGAGACAGACTCCTGCATGCATCCCAACCAGGATCTACCCAGCAAGACCACTAGGGGATGATGCTCTGCCCATCTGGGGCATTTCTCTGTTATTCACCAACTGAGCTTTTCTTAGCACCTGAGGCAGAGGCCATGGAGCCATCCTCAGCAACCAGGGCCAACTCGCTCCATTCAAGCCATGGCTACAGGAGGGAAAAGAGAGAATAAGAGAGAGAGAGAGAGAGAGAGAGGGAGAGTAGTGAGGGGGTAGGGGTGAAAATGCAGATGGGTGCTTCTCCTGTGGGCCCTGACTGGGAATAGAACCTGGGGCATCCACATGCAGGCCAATTCTCTACCACTGAGACAATCAGCCAGGGCCTAGCTTGTTTTGTTAATAAGTTTTGTTTGAAAATTATTTTATTCAGTCAACATTTCCCTTCATCTTAGGTGCCTTTTGAGAATATCACTTTTAAAGGGTGAGTAATAAGCCATCCACCATCTCCACATTGTTGGACAGTCATATTATCCATATTTGGTACTGTAAACCAGGGGTCTCAAACTCAACTCAGCATGTGGGCCGCAGAGCAAGATCACAGCCATTCGGCAGGCCGCACTAGGTCTACAAAAGGCAACTGTTATGCAACACTTTTCTCACTGCAGTTGAAAACAAAAAAAAATCAGTACAACAAGCACAATCGTACATGCAGTTTACTCAGTGTCACAAAACAACCAGAAACTGTAGTTCGCATCACAACTGCTGTTAATTAAGCTAATATCTAGCTAGGATGCTAGAGAAATGAAAAATACAAGTAGGCCCCTAGGCTTACTTAATTTTATCCAAAATATTTTGAACTTCGTGGATTAGTCTGCGGGCTGCACAAAATTGTTCGGCGGGCCGCAAGTTTGAGACCCCTGCTGTAAACAATGTTGGAATAATCATCTATATACATAAAAATTGCTGTGTTTTTGTCTATTTTCTTTGTTTCCCATTCTGAAAGAGAAAATTACTGGGTCAAATGGTATTTCTTTTAAAGACTCTTGGCATATACTGCTGTTGACAAAGATCTTGTCAATCTGTACACCCCATAGAAATGTATTAATTTGTGAGTTGGTCCAGTTTTTAATTTGAATGCTTTCAAAACATTATATATGATTTTTTTTCAAGTCCTTTTGGAAAATGACAGCATTATAAAAGGCCCAAGGGTCCTTAAATGAGCTACCTGAAAAAGAAAAATTCACCCAGTGTCCTTTAACAGTCTTTTTTTTTTTTTTTTTTTTTTTGTATTTTTCTGAAGCTGGAAACCGGGAGAGACAGTCAGACAGACTCCCGCATGCGCCGGACTGGGATCCAACCGGCTCGCCCACCAGGGGCGACGCTCTGCCCACCAGGGGGCGATGCTCTGCCCCTCCGGGGCATCGCTCTGCCGCGACCAGAGCCACTCTAGTGCCTGAGGCAGAGGCCAAGGAGCCAACCCCAGCGCCGGGGCCATCTTTGCTCCAATGGAGCCTTGGCTGTGGGAGGGGAAGAGAGAGACAGAGAGGAAAGAGGGGAGAGGGTGGAGAAGCAAATGGGCGCTTCTCCTGTGTGCCCTGGCCGGGAATCGAGCCCGGGTCCCCCGCACGCCAGGCCGACGCTCTACTGCTGAGCCAACCAGCCAGGGCCTCCTTTAACAGTCTTGTTCAGGCCTCAGCCCAGGTACCTCTTCCTCCAGGATGATGACCCTGAGGATTGGTTCCTTCCTCTGGTACTGCTGTGTTATTGTGTCCACGGCATCTAGACATGCTCCTGGCAGATTAATAGAGGCAATCCTTCACAGGTGAGAACTGGTGAAAAGCAAACCCCTGGCTCCTGTTACCAGGTTAAGGGCAAGACAACCTTCTGACAGTCAGCATGGGATGCCTGAGCCAGCCAGGCTCCACCAACTGGATATTTTAAATTAGAATTTTGTCTCGTCTGGTGGGAACAATACAGAGATGGGGGTAGCTGAGAAATCCCTCAGGGTGGGAGCAGGGACCAGCAGCTGCAGTGACTAGTGCAATGAGTCAGGCTGGTTCTGTGGCAGAACCTCACTGTGTGTACTTGAGTCCATCCGAACCATTCCAGCGCCTTCTTTCTTGCCTTCTCAAATCCCAAAGATGTCCTTGTAAATATACCCCCTTACATGGCAAAAGGAACTTTGCAAATGTGCCTCAGCTAAGAATTCTGAGATGGGGAAATTATCCTAGAGGATCTGGGCAGGCCCACTGTAATCACATGGATTCCTGTAAGAGAAAGGCGGGAGGGTCAAGAAAAAGAAGGCCATGTACTGATATCATCAGAGATTAGAGTGATGTGGCCAGAAGCCAGGCAATGTTGGCAGCCTCTAGAAGTTGGAAAAGAAAAGAAACAGATTTTCCCCCAGAGCCTTTTAGAAGGAACTAGCTGTGACAACACCTTGATTTTGGGTCCATGAGATTTATTATGGACCTCTGACCTCCAGAACTATAAGACAATAAATACATGTTGTTGATTTGTTACAACAGCAAAGCTAATACACTTTGTACTGGTTCCATGACATTCTCCCAACACAAATATTTGCTTAATTTAGCCACAATCCATTTCTGTTGCTTATTATCAACTGAATATTACCCACCTTCAGCCATCACCTCAATGTTAGTTGGGCCCATTCCTTCATGTTCCAATACCATCTCCTGCTTTCTACAAAGAAGACCTGCTCACCTCAAACTGTGACTGTACTTACGGGGCGATTTCCCGTTCAGACTATAAACTCGATGAGGGCAAGGACTGAATGTGACTCATCTTTGGGCCCCAGAATCTAGCACAATAGATGAATAAATATTAGTTGAATAAACAAATTAACTTATTTTTATACAAACATATAACAAAGGTAGATATGCCTTAAGAACTAAAGAACTTTTGAATAAATGGAGAAACAGGCTCCTTTTATTTAAATAATGGAAATTTTTAATAGTATCTAAAAGAGAAATTCTGTTCTATGACAGAATTTTAACAAGTTGACTTTTATGTGAACGTAAAATACAATATGTTAGATAAATGGCTTGGGCAGAATGGAAAACAGAGCAAATGTAATCAATTTATGATATTAAAACATAGGGGAAATGAAATGTCTGTTTCAGTAACACTGGGTATGTCCTTGTTTCTTACACTTCAGTGTTACTGTAAGAGCCACTCCGGTGGCTCATTGCAGAATCTTGATGGTTTGCTAAACCTGGTGTTATCCTGGTCGGTGTGGAACATGCATTTGAGACACTTGGGTTTAAGAAATCTCTCTCCCTTGTATGACAGGATTTTAAAAAGATTTCCTCCCCTCCCCAACAACTATGTTCTCTGTCTAAATTCTTTAAGCCTTTGGACTCGGTCCTATAAAAATGCAAAAGTACAGGTGCACAAGGATTTTCACTGCAGCTCTGTTTGTTATAGCATTCCACTGGAAGCAACCCAAATGTCAATCAATGGGAAAGTAGTTGAATAAATTATGGGACATCCATAATCTGGAGGGTTCTGCTTTCCTTAAAAAGAATAAGAGTTTTATTATACATACAACTTGCTTTAAAATCATAGTTCACTGCTCTTAAAACCCTACAGGGGTTTCAGTTGCATTTATGTAAAATTTAAACTCCTTCCCGTGGTTTACACTTGATCGTATCCAAAAGGCTGGGAAGCAATCTTTCCCCTGGTCTAAATGCCTTCAACCCTGTGACTGCCTGCGTTTCTGACCCCAGGGTTAGCACTCTCTCCTCCTCTGTTCAGATTCAGTACAATGGCCTTCTCCATCAGCTTCCTGGATGCTCCCAGATCATTGCCACCACATGTCATCCTTTGCACTTGCTATTCTCTCCACTGGGAATAAAATCCCCTGGACCAGTATTTTACAGCCTCACTTACACATCAAATCCATCTACATCCCTGGCTGCATCCCAAACCAATCAATTCTGAGTCTCCAGAGTGGTTCCTAGGCATGAGGTTGTTTTGATTTGGTTTGCCTGCTTATTTTTAAGTTCAAGTGACTCTGCGCAGCCCAGCTTGAGAACCAGAGTGGTTTCCCATGATGTCTATTCTCTAATATTTAGGGTATAACTAAATGCCATCTTTTTAGAAAAAAGTATGATTATATGATTTTTGAAACTAAATATTTTAACTGAGAGAGTTAAGAAAAGTATAAGCAAAAGATGAGTACAAAATGAAATTGTAAATGTAAAGATGGGAAGTGTGAGATGGCATACATCGAAAAGACAGCACAGCAATTTCCAGGAGGACACAATTGAAATTTCAGTTTGCTCACCTGCTGTGATGTACCAGTTACTCAGCATCTCCGAGTCTCTATGAAAAGTGGATAATAGTACCTGCCTTAGAGAGTTTTTTAAAGGAATAACAAGACCATAAATGGCACATAGTGAAAACTAGGTAACTAGTGTTAGCTATTGTTAATTAACAAATGATTGCTTAAAGCAGTAACTGCCTCATAAATTCAAAGAATATAAAAATGTCAAGTGGTGATATGAGAGAGCTTCTCGTTTAGCTAGAACTTGGTCAAGCAGAGAAAATTGTGAGGGTTGCAGGAGATAGGGAACAGGAAGGACAAAAGTTAGAGGTAAAAATTTTAAGAGTGTGATTGGGGATGAGGGAGTTAAAAAGGAGGAAAGAGCTTGCCCAGACAGACAGTGCAGCAGAATGTCAGGATGGGTTAGCCTTCTGTTTTCTGTCATACAGCATCTTTTTTGCGCTGGCATTTTCCTGAATTAAATTGTGTAGAAGCGTAAGTCTCTGATTGGAAGCAGATTCTTCAGGCAAAGAGGTAGTGGGTGGGGGCAGGACATGGGCTTTGGAAGGCCATTCTCTTCGACAGGTATTTGTGCGGTCTCATGGAGGCTGACTCTGGGCCATGAGTTGGTGAATCTCAAAGAAGCAAGCTTTGAGGTTTCCTGGGGACAGATCACAATCCAGGTCCTAGTAGGAGCATTTGGTGCTCCCATTGGAAAAATCTAACTACTCTTGCAGGGAGCCCAGCTCTGTCTGTGTGACTCAGGGTCCTGGTAGGACCCAATCAGGTAGCTGAGAAATGTGCAATAAAGGGACTACTAATAATGGGCCACCAGGGTTAAAGGGGCACAACGGGAATGGGTATGGAAGAGAGAGAGAGAGAGAGACCTGTAGAGGGGCTGATTGGGAGAAGAGTTGCTTTCTGCAGAGGAACACAGCCATTGCCAACCTATGGTCCAGCAGGGGTGGGCTAGGGAATAAATAGCACCATCTCTTTCTCCTTGCCTGTCCTCTCCTGCAGGTAACTTCCCATTGGACAAGTCCAAGCCAGAAGCCAGAGAGCAAGGGAGTTTATTTATGCAGTTCTCCAGGGGTGCAGAGCAGAGTGGAGAAATGAACAGAGTGGATCTGGAATACCCAGCTCAGTGAACAACCTTACACAGACGGGCTGATTACCAGCCTGCACCCACCTTAAGAAATCCCTGTTAGTTGGTTCCCTCCATGCCACCTTCTCTATCTCCTACCCCCACCCCAGTGCATGTCACCGATTGTCCAGCCTTGCCATATGGACCTTCTAGTAGCTCTCAAAAATACATTCTGCTCACACCATCTACCTAAGTTCCATAGAGATTAAAGATTTAGAGTTTTACTTCTTATAACTAAAAGTAGTAAGTGAAAAACTTGCTGGTTATTTATATAACCTTGGAGAAAAGGGAGGACTTCTCAAAGCATGACCTTAAATGCAAAACCACTGAAAAGAAGACTGATAGATTGTACTTCTTAAAACATTGGAAACTTCCATTTGACAAGAACCACCATGAACAAAGTTGAAGAGTCACCAAAAACTAACCAAAACAAATTTCAAACAATGAAATAAGAAAATATCATTTTAGGAAATTTAAGTAAAAGGAGTACTTACTAAAGTATAAAGTCCTCATACAAATAGGTAAGTATAAACCCAATTTTTTGGGGGGCTGGGGAAAGGGAAATGGTGGCTACTAAGAATATTAAACAAATAAGGAAAAAGCTATGAAAATAAAAATAGATGCATAGGCAAAGAACATGAACAAGATTAAAGAGGAAAAAGAACTTGATAACAGCATGTGGGGAAATGTTTAACTACTCAGTCTAAGAAACACAGATTTCAACAAGAAACTCTCCAATCAAATTCCCAAAGATTGTTCTTAATTCAATGCAGGCAGGAGTACAGAGAAAAAGGCCCTCAAGAATTGTTTAGAGAAGTATAAATCATAAAATTTTGAAAAGCAAATTGACAGTTCAGTATTGAGAAATTAAAATGCATCCCCTTTAACCCAACTTGAAAATTCTGGGAATTTTCACTCCCCAGAATCTACCCACTTTCTTGCTCACGTGTCCAAACATTTCAACGTGGTATATTCCAACTTTCATCTTTCATATCTACCAGATGGTATCTGCCACTCTGTCACAGCAAAACTGCCTGCTTGTTCCTCTCGAGCCTACGCCTGCACTTCCATGTGTCTGACCATTTCCTATTTATTTTCCTCTTCTTGTACAGTCTTTCACCACTTTCTTGGTTTAACTGGCTTGGCTTCCTCTTCTAGAATTAGCTAAGTTATCAGAGGGTCTTCTCTGATCACCTTCCAGGTTGAGTTAGTTTCCTTTCTCCATGTCTTTATAACACTTGGTATATGTTTTTTAGGTAATTTACACATTTACTTATTTATATATCTATTTACATATTTTTTAGGTAATTTACACATTTACATATTCATATATCTATTTACACATCCATGTCCACCATCTTGGTTTCTTTCTTGGTGGCTTTCAACTGGGGGCACTTGTGTCCCCCAGGGAACATTTGGTAATAATGTCTGGAGACATTTTTTGGTTGTCACAACATTGGGAAAATTAGAGATGCTGCTAAGCATCCTACAATGTATAAGAAAGCCCCCACAACAAAAATTCATTCAGCTCATGTCAGTAGTGCCAATGTTGAGAAAGCCTGTCCTACACCTAGCTTTTGTCTAGCATGGCACATAAAAAGCATGCCCTCCCCCAACATAAACAAGTGTAAAATTATCTTCTAAACCCAATTTCTTTTTCCATACAATGGGTATAATATCTATGCCAAAAATTTGAACAGAGCCTGGCACAAAAGCTGATACTCCATCAATATTAGTTCATCCTAACAATAAGGTATATAAATTAAATTACAAACCCAGAATGTTTTGGTGTTGAAATGAATCATACAGACTTTGTAGTCAAACCCTTTTTTCACTTTATAGCTGAGAAGCCCCAGTCTATAAAGCTAATGATATTCCTAAATCATTGACATACCATTTTGGTTCCCAGTTTAGAAGCAGACCATATTTTAAATGCATGCCTAAAAAAGGAATTATAAACTCTTTTGTAAGATGAAAAGTTATTTTTGAGGAATTTGGCTTGTAAATACAATTGTTATATGTATGTATACAATTTTCTTCAAATAGTAATATGATTCAGTTGAATAATGTTACCAGAAGTTTCACAGGGATTTATTTTAAAATTTTTTTGGCATTTATGCAAAAATAGGCAAATGTATTAAAATACAAAATTAAACAAATACATTCTTTTGATTGTAGAAGAGATATAGTCAGAATCCAGAATAACTTAGTTTTGTCTTAATATATAATACCTAAGCCCCTCAAATATTAACAGGCTTTCTGAAATCTATGCTAAAAACTACCTTGAAATAATTCAGTTCATCTCTCATGCTCAATTGCTAATATGTACAATGAAATTTTTTCACAAAATATAATTCAGAGCAGCATCTGACCTGACATCTCAAATTCCAATGTTATGGCTTTTAATATGAACACCAGTATAACCAGAATTTAAATAAATTATGGCAAATAAATTAAAACATTTAGATTTTAACATCTATAGATTTTATTAGGTGTTCCTTATACAGTCATCTAGTATGTTTAAAGAGTGAGCAATCATATAAAAGGAAATATGGTCATAACTGATTGAAGTAATAAAATCCTGAAACTAAATAACATCTCATAATTCATTGCACAGCATATATTAGATTTCATTACATCAATATATAGCTTAGTAGTAAATTCTCCTGATGGCCATAAACCTAGGTGTTGTCATCCTGAAAAACGAAGGGGAGGGAGTCAGTGAGGGTACAGAATGGATAAATAAATCTTCAATAGTGCTATGTGGTGTACCTTTAAGTTGTAGTATATCACCACCTAGTGGCAGAATCTAGTACCTTATTCTAATAAAGGGAGCTTTTCCCTATATTTTCTAGTTACAGCTCCTTCATCCTTTACTGCACTCATATTTAATACTATAGTTCCTAAAATTTATGTCACCCAAATGGGTAAACCATTTTCAGTTCACCCATCAGGTTTTCAAGTATTTGGTTAGTATAGTTTTTATGTTCACCTAGCTTGTTAATTCTAAATTCTTTGATTATTTTCAAAGCCACACATAGGTCTATGTTAACACCATCTTGTTTATGAATATAGATTATGGCTATAGTAACTTTGGGCTTTGACCAGTTTTATTCTTATTACTAAACCTTTTAGCAAGTCAGAATAGTGTTTACCATGTGCCAGCTACTAAGTACTTGACATACAATAAAGTCAGTTAATTTTCAAAATCCTTTAAAGTAGGTTCTATCATTGAACCCATTTTAGAGCTGAAGAAACTAAGGCAGAGAAGTTAAACCAGGGGTCGGGAACCTATGGCTCGTGAGCCAGACGTGGCTCTTTTGATGGCTGCATCTGGCTCGCAAATCTTTAATAAAAAAATGTTAAAAATATAAAACATTCTCATGTATTACAATCCATTCATTTCCTATCACTCATGTTCATGGTTGCGGGTGGCTGGAGCCAATCACAGCTGTCTTCCAGGACACCACCAAATTTTTATTGGATAATGAGTAACGTACATGGGTCGTTGTATGGCTCTCATGGAATTACATTTTAAAATATGTGGCATTGATGGCTCTCTCAGCCAAAAAGGTTCCCAACCCGAGTTAAACCATACTACTAAGTGAATGGACTCAGATTTTGGCTAACCTAGAATTGGCTATAAATTAATCTATTATTCTGTTTACAGGATGATGAGCCAAATAGGTTATAAGAATATAATACTAATCAGCAATGTATGAGATTTAAATTTATTTGGAAAGATCTGAGGAAAGAAACTGGACCACTGAAACACTGGGAGGTGCTTGGTTAGTCTGAGAATTTTTGTTATCTAGTTAGGTCTAACAGGGAAGCATTCTGATACAAAAATACAGTAGTACCTTGAGATACAAACAGACTAACATACGAATTTTTTTAAGATATGAGCTATGACTCGGTCCATATTTTTGTTAGGAATCCAAGCGAAATTCCAAGATACAAGTCGTGATTCGGGAGGCTGCTGCTAGTTGGCGCGTTGGCACACGGGTCCAGTATCAGCAGTTTGATATACGAGTTGACTGACTTACAAGCTCGGTTACAGAACGAATTAAATTCATAGCTCAAGGTACTACTGTATGCACTTATCAACTGACCCTTATGCATATAGTCCCTAAGATGTCCTTGAACATGGGCATCTACCATTATCTTTATCAGTTTCTCTGTGATTTGCAATACTGTTCCAACAATAAAATTCAAATTTATTTCAACGTCAAGTCACAAATATTACAAAATATTAAGCATGTTAAAAAAACTGCTTTTACCATGACCAAAACCTTTATTAAATGAGGATCTAGGTAACTAAGATCAAACCAAAAGAAAAAAAATATCATGATTTCAGAATATAATCTATCAAAGAGAAGGAAGGCTCTTAAAAAATTTAATATTTTAGCAAATTTTTAGGACATTATGTTCATGTTGCAAAAACCATACATAAATGCCAGTCAACATATCTAATTTTGTGAAAATGTACATACCAAATGTACACACCAAATGATTGTTTTAGTAATTTTAACTCTGACACAAAACTTGTTTTTCAACTGTTTTTGTTTTTTGAAGGAAGATCTTATCACACACAGCAGAAGCCTGGGGAACGCTGTGGGGCTGCAAGTCCCACAATTTCTTCCCCACTCGTTATGGCTCCATGCTCTTCCTTCCAACAAAGAAAGGCTTTTAGAGTTTAGGGGTGGAAATGATTGTATCACTGAATGATTTTAATTTATATTTTTAAAAATTGTCCTATAACCTTAAGATCTTTAACTATTATTAGTATCTAACTCTTACAACGTACTCTATATAACTATCATTTCCAAAGCAGAAAAGTCACTGGAATGTGAGGAGAAAATATCATTTGTCTTTCTATTTTTGTATGTTTCTATCTATTGTTTTATAACATAAACATACATATATATAACTTATACAGACCCATATTGAGGCTGTGTACATCATTTTAAAAGATAGGATGAAAACTCAATATATTTGAGCAGTGGTTGAAGAGGGCTATTCCCCATCCTGGCACACCAGGGGGTGACTCCTTTCATTAAGTCACTTTTGAAGTCGGACAGCAAGCCTGCTCAAGGGGATAAAACGGAACGGAGTGGCTGGCGCTTGCCTCTTGCTCCATTCCATTCCTGCAAGTTAGGCCTCAATGGGGCTTCTAGGTGTCTTGTTAATCTACAAAGGCAATCATTAAGGTGACGACAGGCAGTCTCCAGGTTACAAATGAGCTAGGTTCTGTAGGTTTGAAAATGTTTATGTATTTATATGCATAAAAAGGTAAAAATAAATACTGTGTTATATACTCTTATTGATCAAAGTCACCCCATTAAATTTACTTTTCATTTAACAGGTAAATGTACCTGTTCCAACTTATATACAAGTTCAAGCTCAGAACAAACCTACAGAACCAACCTCGTTATTTAACTCAGGGACTGCCTATATTTTACTTGGAAGAGTATTATATCCCTCAGTAAATCAAGAAGATATCCAACCAGTGAAGAAAAATAATTGAAACTGCTTCTCTAAGATTGAGGAGGCAGTTCAACACTAATTGAAAAATACCTTGTAAGTTTGGAAACAATTTAACATATAAGTAAATTCAATATTTATTAAGAATAAAATTTAGAATTCAAAAACTCCAACAAAAATTATAATAGACATTTATTTAAAGTATCTGCAACTCAGATGTTCTAAATTATACATTTCATGCTTAAACATCATTAAAATACTAAGGACCGATGCATCCACAGATTTTGATTACATGATTATTTCTTTGCCCAGTCTTCTCTTTCTTTTCTTTCTCGAATAACCTCTTTCAGATATGGTTCAAGGTAGAATTTATCCTAAAGAACGAATAAAAGAAAAATATCATATGCTACCACAATAGACTGGTATATCCCAAAACTCAACAGGCCTTAAACAACAAAAGAAAGTCATCAAAATTAATTTTTAACTTAAGAAAAAATATTTTCAAGCAAACTAAGAACTGTCTGCTTTTTTAACATGTAAAATCCACAAAGATTAAGTAATCAGTTTCTTTGATAGGTTATGAGAGGAAAGTCTGACTGCAAAAAAAAATGACAGTCTATAACCTTTTGCCTAGTTTCAACACAATTCAAGGGGCAAGGGTTAGCTTCCTAGAGAACCTTGGGAGCTAGAGAGCCACTAGACGGGCTGATCACATGAACACCATTATTTTATTGGAGCAGGAAGCAGAATGTAGACGGAGAACAGCCTAGGAGGCAAGACCTGGATTCTAGTCTTGTTACAGAGGTAACAGAGACTGGCTCAGTGATTTTTGAACAGTCACTTCACCTTAACATCTCAATATGTTTGTCTCTAAAATGGAGTTAACATTTGCTCTATTAACCCCAACATATTGTTATAAGGATATCTTTGTCACATTAAGAACCCTAAACACTATGCAAACGAATGCTTCTCTGTCCGTACTACTCAATTTTTAATGGTCAATAGTTTCAGATACACAAAAAGATCCTCTACCTCCATATATATATATTATATGTATATATATATATTATATATATTATATATATAATATATATAGTATGTAATATATATAATATGTAATATATAATATATATGTAATATATGTAATATATAATATATATGTAATATATATATATATATATATATATTTAATTTAGTGAGAGGAGGGGAGGCAGAGACAGACTCCTGCATGTGCCCCAACCGGGATCCACTAGGGGGCGATACTCTGCCCATCTGTGGCCCTTGCTCCACTGTAACTGGAGCCAATTTTTAGTGCCTGAGGCAGAGGTCATGGAGCCATCCTCAGTGCTCAAAGTTAACATGCTCCAATCAAGCCATGGCTGCAGGAGGGGAGGAGAAAAGGTGGGGGAGGAGAGAGAGAGAAAGAGAGAAAAAGAAAGAGAGAAGTGAGAGGAGAAAGGGTAAAGAAGCAGATAGGTGCTTCTCCTGTGTGCCCTGACAGGGAATCGAACCTGGGACATCCACATGTGTGGCAACGCTCTACCACTGAGCCAACCAGCAAGGGCCTTACCTCCTCATACTTTGTCCACTGCTCTTTAGGCAAGATCTGCTGCCTCATGGACAGGTCCAGTGCTCTCTTAATGCGAAACACCCTGTCATTATAGACATTCTCTGGAAGCCTTCTTATGGCTTCTGCTACATCATCATTCACATGTATTGTATCATCTCGCATTAACCCTATATTGGAAAAGAAGAAAATTAAATTAAGTATGTATCTCAAAAATCAGGAATTAAAAAGAAAAAAAAAAGAGTAAAATATCTTGATGCCATAATCTTAAGACTTGGTGCCCTGGACAGATAGCTCCGTTGGTTAAGAGTACTGTCCTGAAGCACAGAGGTTGCTGGTCTGATCCCTGGTCAGGGCACATATAGGAACAGATTGATGTTCCTCCCTCTCTGTCTGTCTCCCCCCCCCCCCACCTTCCTCTCTCACTAAAATCAATATATAAGCATTAAACTAAACAAAACAGAACTTAGACTTGGGTGGAATATCTAGAGTTAGGTATAGTATAATGAAACAATATTTCATATACAAAAATGGGTAATTTAATGAATTATTTATAAAATGAAATATATAAAAGCCTTTTAAAAATCCACTGCTTTTAACAAACCTTTAAAAATCCAGCGCCACAAAATTTATTTTATTTAAAACTTCTACCTTGTTTTTAAACATACATCAAATTTGAAAAGTCACAACTTTCAAAGTTCATAGAACTTAATTTGAATGCTAAGTGGAGGAGTTGGGAAAAGGAGTGCATAATAAGGAAAATGTCCAGCTACCACATTTCAAGAAATAAAAGTATTTCTACCTCAAACATTTGAGACAATTCTATTCCTCCCTCTTCTCAAAAAAAAAAAAGGGATGTGATTTAACATAACAATTAAATGTGACTTAATTTTAATATCTTCTAATGTATACAAGTACAATTAGTTGTTTTTTGTTTCACTTGTAATGACTTTTGCAAAAGCACTACTCTCAGAAAAACCAAAGAAAGGAAAAGATGACAAGAAGAAAGCATAGAGACTCACCCAATTTATTGAATCCTGCAGCATTATAATACCATTTTCGAATACCCTCCAGCCACCGGCTTGATGCTGCAACTGATATTGTCACAGTTAGCTGCTAGAAATCACTTACTACACTATATAAAAATGCTGATAGAAAAGGAACCACTACTCTGATAGTTACCCTGTTAGAGAATGCAAACACAGGAAGGAATTTCCTTTTAAAAGCATATACTCTATATACTGCAGATAAAAACTACATATTTTATCTATGAGGCAAAGGGACTGTAGGTGAAAAAAGAAACTGAGCAAGTCATGGGGAAAAAAAATAAACTCAATACCTAATGTACAAAAGATTTACAGGTACAATTATTGCCACTCTAGCTCTAGCTTCTCTAAGTCAAGCATGCCATCCCATTATGTCCCCCTGCAACCCTCAGAATTAAAGGGGGTATGGGAAAGGAACTCGGAATTTCTCCATTATTTGTAGATTCAGAAATATATTACAGATAGTAAGTGTAAACTTTCTTTTAAAGGGAGTTGGGGTTGTATGAAAAGGTGAGATTTCAGGACAGTCGAGCAGGTCTAAATGACCCTCATCCTCCAAAATTTTTATTCTACATTATCTTTTTATTACTTGGCTACCTTCTTTAAGACTATATGTATTTCCGGGAGGATTTTGATACCATGACTTATTCATATAACATTAACAGAGATTAGCAAAACAAGCCCATTTTCCTCCTCCCAAGCAGCTAACTTTCCACCAAGGGAATGGATATTTGAAAATGGTTGAGGAGAAACAGGTCATGTTAAAACTTCTTGGGAAACAGGACTGAGCTTGATGGGGTAACCCAGGAGCTACAAAAGGCAACATGATAGTGCCTGATGTTTATAGGAGAGATGTGGTACAGAAGGAGAGATAGAGCAAGTTTAAAATTTCTTTTAAAATTTTGTTTAGGGCTAGCCCCTTACCAAGGAAGGAAAGCAAATTCTCCTTTCACTCTAATTCCTCCTTGCCCCTACTCCTTAGCATATCGCAGAGAAGAAGATTTTGTTAAATCTCCTTGGAAATTAAACATCATGGATAGCATGGCTTCTAGCAATAAAACAAAAACAAACAAACAAAAAAAACTAGCACCAAAGAGCCAACAGTCTACAAACATACTTGCAGAACATCAATATTTGTAAGTATATTAACTAGTGATGGTGATGATAATTAATATTCATTGAAAACTGTGTGCCAAGTACTGCCTTATTTGCTTTATCCAGATTAACTTATAGCACAGTTTATTTATAGCACCCTGCAAAAAAGGAATGTGTTATAGAGTTATCCTATCCAAGATCAAAGTTGACAGAATTGAGGCCAGGTCTGCCTAGTTCCAAAAATTGCATAGGGGTAGAGTGCCTTCAATATTTGCAAAGTTAAATAATGAATTCCTAAGTGGCTCCCTCACCCCCCAAAACTCAATGTTATTTGGGTTAATTTTTCTGGCAATCTGATGTTTCCTAATGGCTTCATGATTGCTGAAGTCAGGGAGAAGGGGATCAAAAAAAATTTTTTTTTTATATTTTCTTATGGAAGAGAGAGAGAGAGAGAGAGAGAGAGAGAGAGACATGAAAAGCATTAATTCTTTGTCAAGGCACTTTGGCTGTTCCTTGATTGCTTTCTCATATATGTCTTGGCCCGGGGGGCTCCAGCTAAGCCAGTGTCGTTGGTCAAGCCAGCGATCTTGGGCTTCAACACAGTGACCTTTGGGTTCAAGCCAGCGACCATGGGGTCATGTCTATGATCCCACGCTTAAGCCAGAGACCGGGTGCTCAAACTGGATTTTCCAGCCTGGGTCCTCTGTGTCCCAGGTCCATTCTCTATCCACGGTGCCACCGCCTTATCAGGTAGGGGACCAAAAAATTTTAAAAGCTATGTCAATTTATACCACCAGAGAGCAGAGATTAGCAATAACGAAAAAGGTAAGATTCTATTTGATCTTTACGTTCTGTTTTAAACATTCTGGTAATTTCTGTATACTATTCAATAATAAATATATTTGTTCTAGTGTCCACAATACAAATTTCTTCAAGTCTACAGACCAAGCTGACATTTCAGATAAGGTAAACCTGAAGCTTCCCCGTAACACTTGCCCAGTTATCTCAATTCCCAGTTTGAGGCGCACGAGGGGGTGGAATGCTGCCTCCAGCCCTATTTTCTCTGGTCACTCTGCCTCTGCTATCAGCGTACGGGGGAATGCACACCCCCTCCTCGCGCTAACGCACCTGACAGCACTTGGCTACCAGAGAGCGCTCAGTTCGATCTGGCTGAAAGTCACCCAATTACTTCCTTGTGCCCTTGAACTCCTCTACGGCTAAGCGGAAGGGACGCCGAGCCCTAGCGGAGGGAACGCCAGGGGCGTCGCAGCCACCGCGGGCACCTTCACCGCGGGCAGGTGCGCACCCCAACGCCTGGGCGAGCCTGCTATGGGCAACAGAGAGGGCGCAAGCGAAAGGCGTCCTTCAAGCCGGCCCAGAACCACCCCCTTCCTTACGCCGCAAAACTGGCAACTTAGAGAGAGCAGAAGAATTGTAGTAAATTGCTGCGAAAATAAAGGGTTGAGCGTAGCGACACCCACCAAATAAGACATCAATCACCTACCGGCAGGCCTGCTCGCCATTTTGACCCAGGACTAAAGCGTTGCCTACTGGGTAAGTCCGAGGGGGAACGCCGGACCCAGTGCGCAGGCGCCTCAGCTCCGTGTGACGAAGCAGGAGGTCGCCCGCGCAGGCGCAGTTCTGGCAGCCGACGTTGAGCACCTGTAGTGCGTGCCTTCCCGTCTGAGTCCTTGCCAGAGTAGTCCGAGCATTTTGCGCAGCCGATTCCAAGAAGCTGTACGTGTGATGTGATGGGAAAAACCCTAATATAGGAATTGGGGCACCGGGATTGACTCCTGGGTGCAGTTAGAGACGAGCTATGAGATCTTGGGCAATGTTAATTGCCCCCTTGTGCCAAGCAACGCGCTGTTATGGGCAAATTCTTATTTAATCCTTTCATTTAATTTTAATCTTAAATACTATGATTATCCCAATTCGAAAGTGGAGGAAACAGACTCAGAAGGGTTGGATAAAAGGTCCAAAGACCCACAGCTAGAAGGAATCCAGATTCATCTTGCAGAATCTCGGAATCCAGATAAAACTTTGCAACGCCTTAATTCTAAAGCCATATGCTACACTAATCCAGGAGACATTAATCCTCTCTGGCCTTCAGTTTCTCCAGCTGAAGATCTGCATCAATCCATTTATTTACAAGGTTAAAGATTAGTTTTGGGGGATATATAGCAGAATTTGCATGCAATTAAGGTAAAAGCAAGTACATTTTTAAGGTCTCAACTCCAACATAGTAAGTCTAGGGCCTAAAAATCAAGGGACAGAAAATAAAAATCAGTATGGCTGATGCTCATTCAGTTATGGTGAACTTCTATCTCTACTGTCTTAGTCAGCTAAGGCTGCCATAACCAAGTACCATAGACCAGGTAAACTTAAAAAACATTAATTTATTGCCCTGACCGGTTGGCTCAGGCATGTGTAAGTCCCAGGTTTGATTCCTGGCTAGGGCACACACAAGAAGCACCCATCTGCTTCTCCACCCTTCCCCCTCTTCTTCCTATCCATCTCTCTCTTCCCTTCCCGCAACCAAGGTTTCATTGGAGCAAAGTTGACCCAGGGCACTGAGGATGGCTCTGGCAGAAATGGAGCAAGGCCCCAGATAGGCAGAGCATCACCCCTTAGAAGGCATGTTGGGTGGATCCCGGTAGGGTTCATGCAGGAGTCTGACTGCCTCCCTGCCTCTAACTTCGGAAAAATACAAAAAACAAACAAACAAAGCTGTAAGGTATATTTCCCCGCGGAGAAGGAAGGAGGGGGCCGGAGCCACGAAGTGTGGAATAGTAAAAGGCTTTATTGAGTACAGAGCGCGCATCCGCCTGGCGAGGTTCCCTGGCCCCGGGGAAAGATGGAGGCCAGGAAAGTAGCAAGTGGTGACCCGTGTAGGAGATATTTAAAGGGTCCCTAGGGTGGTCGAGCTAATATGAGGTGGTGAAATCTCACTGGCTGGCAGACGGTCTCTCTTTTCCAAAGGGCTCCAGGGAAGTTTGCTTTTGGCACGCTTGGTTGTGGGCGGTCCCAGCCAAAGTTCCCGGGCCTGACCTTTCCCCATTATCCACCGACCTTACGAAAGCCACAAATTTTTCTCACAGTTCTGGAGGCTAAAGACCCATCTAAGTGTCAGCATGGTCAGTATCATGAGAACTCTTTTCCTGTGGCTTGTAGTAGGCTGTCTTCTAAGTCCTCACATGACAGGGAGAGAGCAAGCTCTTTTGTTTTTCTTCTCCTAAGGGCACGAATTCCCAGGAGGGCCCCACAGTTATGACATCTCTAAACCTAATTATTTTCCAAAGGCCATTACATCGGATGTTGAGTTTCAACATAGAAATTTTGGGGGGAGACATAATTCAGTCCATAGCATCTACCCTCTATTATCTACTTTTGTTTTCCTTGGTCTTAAATTGAGACCTAGGACAGTAGAATCCATTTCATTGTAAGTTTAAAAAGTTAGATCTAATGATATTAGTTTATTCTTTTTTTCTGTTGCCTTCTTTTTCTCCTCTCTGCCACCACAATTTTCTCCCTGTGCCACCACAATTTCTCCCATTAGTCATCCTGTTTGCATAACTAAACACATACCTAAATAATGGTCTGAAAGATGGGAAGAAATGTAATACATTTGTACATCGGCACATTGCCTTATAAAAAGTACTTACTAAAGTCTTCTCCCTTTTTCCTTAACCTGTAAGTTTCAGTGACAAGAGAAGGAAGACCTTGTTAAGGGGTCAGCGACCCAAGACTGTCATAAAATCCAGCTCAACGGGCATTCAGTCTAGAGCACATGAATGTTTGCTGGTAGTCATTAGTGTTGATTTAGAAATAATTTTTGGTTTCCCTCCTGGCACATGGTAGAAGTGCATTTCTCTGTGAGAATTAAGAACAATTTTCCACATTGCTTTCCATTCTCTAGACTGGCTACACTCACATGTTGGAGGCTTTATCAACTTATATTACTAAAGATGATGTGGAGCAGAGCCCTTTTTGGTCCCACGTTGGACATGTATGAGATAAAAACTATGATGGCTTTAAATTGAAGTTTTAGATTGTGGTGCTATTCAGTACAGCACCACAGCTAGCCTATTCTGATATGAATAGGTCATTAATGAAGGCAAACTGAGATTCTCAACCATAGCAAGACCAGGCAGGATGGTTCCATCTTTGTCTCCTAGCTGTACCTTCTTCCTTGTTTCCTGTTTATTGATCTCATCCATTAAAGAACTCCATGAAGGCACATAGCTATGCCACTCACCACAGTATTCTAGGAACTCAAATGCATCAGAAAATAAAATACCTAACAGGAAGGCCACTATACTTGGCCCTGACCAATTACAAATTTAGTTTCTCAAGAGGTTTTAGGACACCCAATACATCATAAAATACTGGTGCACAACAAACTACTCCCAAAATTACTGGTGTAAAACACTGTTTTTTCTTCCAATTTTGAATTCAGCTGAGTAGTTCTGCTACATGTAGTATTTGCCGAGGCTGACATATCCACGATCGCCTCTCCACTCACATGTCTGGTGCTCAGTTGGCATCAATGGAACAGTTGAGATTGTGCCAGAAATCTCTTTCCATAAAGAGGATAAGACCTGATGTGCAAGTGATTATCAGGTAGAGGCTTAATAATGTCTCATGGACCAAACTGCATTGGCTCAATATTATCCTGGAGGAAACTATGCAAAGGCAAATACCAGGTGTGCTTTCCTAGGGGCCTCCGGATTAACATTCTCCTCAATCTCGAGATCCTATGACAGAAAACTGAAGTCATGATGCCTCATTTTCCAAATAATCAGACTCAGAGGTTAAAATTCTTTTCCCCAGGATTACATCTAAATGGTAAATGTAAAAAAAAAAAAAAAAAAAAAAAAAGTATCAATTCACGTTATAAATCTTTTTTTTTTTTTTTTGTATTTTTTCTGAAGCCGGAAACGGGGAGACAAGTCAGACAGACTCCTGCATGCACCCGACTGGGATCCACCCGGCACGCCCACCAGGGGGTGACGCTCTGCCCACCAGGGGGCGATGCTCTGCCCTTCCGGGGCGTCGCTCTGTTGTGACCGGAGCCATTCTAGCGCCTGGGGCAGAGGCCAAGGAGCCATCCCCAGTGCCCGGGCCATCTTTGCTCTAGTGGAGCCTCGCTGCGGGAGGGGAAGAGAGAGACAGAGAGGAAGGAGAGGGGAGGGGTGGAGAAGCAGATGGGCGCTTCTCCTGTGTGCCCTGGCCGGGAATCAAACCCGGGACTCCTGCACGCCAGGCCGACGCTCTACCACTGAGCCAACCGGCCAAGGCCTTCATGTTATAAATCTTTTGCACACAGGCAATATGTCAAAGGTTTGTTATGACCTTTTACTATGTCTCATTGCCATCTATTTACCTTCAAACTACTTTCCTTCCTATCCTTTGTCCTTTCCTGATTCTCAGTAGCCACATGTGAGCAACTCGGAATGTCTGTGCTTGGGGAAATAACAGTGCAGAGTCCAAAATTGTAAGTGTTTTGTAGCATCATCTGAGTAGTAGATATTAAATAATATAGTATACTTCAGAAACTCATTAAACTTTTCAAAGAAAATACAGTTGCCTTGTGATGAAAACACTTTAAAAGACCTGTGACTATAAGAGGAAAATCCTCCACTTTCTCATCTTCACCAGAATGACAAGCCAGCCTCTCTCTCTCTCTCTCTCTCTCTCTCTCTCTCTATATATATATATATATATATATATATGCTGACTCTCTTTCTTTAAGCTTGCTATACTGTATTATGAATTTTCTACTTTCCCAGAAGGAAGGAAATGGTTGAGTCAAAGAATTAAGTTACTAGGAACTTTTGAGAAAGATCTACCAGAGCTGGACTCAAATTTACAATATGAAGAAATTGTTTCTAATATTAAGTGAGGCTTGAGGCATTTATTTTGAAGCATATTAATTTATTCATATATACATTTACTTTACATTTCAACATTCATTAAAGACTAAAGAGTTTTTAAGAATTTTTCAAAGTCCTGTACTGAGGCATTGGCAATCTCTTTACAAAATATTTCATCAGGCCTTGATACCAATTTGTCCAAAGAGATGTAGTTAGGCTTCACTGGATCATACTGTGCTCTTCCTAAATAGGTCAAAAACAAATGTCTTTCTTTGACTTTAAACAACCTTGTATTAAATACCTACAAAAGAAAAACAGTTTATCAAGTTGAGTATTGAAAGATGAACTATTAAAATGTTTATATGGCTGAACAGGCTAACAAACAAAGTATTGAGCACATGCTCAGGGTTTAAACCTTGTAGCTTCCACTAAGAAATAATGATTAAAAAGGGACTCAAACTAACAAACAGAACAATTATAAAAAATTAAGGACTACAATGTAGGCAAAGAACCTTGACTAATTAATACAGAGACATGGGAGAAGTTGCTAACATTCTCAGGCTCCACTCCAAACCTATGTAATCAGAAACTTTGAGAGTGGGGCAAGTCCTCCAGGTGATTCAGATGCCTGCTGTTTGAGAACCAAAGTTAAAGACCAAGGGCTATGGCATCAAAAAGTGTGTAAGACTTCACAATCTGTGAAGTGGCTCCCTTCTTTTTTAATTCCTGCTGCTCCCTGACTCATATCAAAATGAAATGAACTTGGCCTCTAGGGGAGCAACTAAAGAAGAAAAGTACTAAGGAGGATAAAACTCCTGAGGAGGAGAGTGAGTAGCAGCAACTTTAAAAAGGCATCAGAAGTAAGCTAAGTCCTTACAGCCAGCGGCAAGAAAAAAGGGAGAATTGGGATATCAGGCCAGATTTGAAAGAGCCCTAAGCTGAAGAGACAGACATCTGTGAGGCACCCTGGCAAGGCCCAAACGAACCACATTTACTATTAGGTCCTTCTCTTGACTATATTTAAGGTACACTGGGGACCCGCCACATACACATAACCTGGTGTCATTCCTTACGTTCAAGTGGAAACAAAATAATAACAGATCACCTAGAGGGACATATGTAAAACAATTGTTGAAAACTAAAGTACAGTGACCAAAAATGTATGATGTGTTAATTCAACATGAGATTGGCTTGTTTTTGTTTTGTTTTTAATTTTTATTGATTGATTTTAGTGAAAGAGGAAGGGGAAAGGTGGGGGGGGGGGCATCGATCTGTTCCTGTATGTGCCCTGACTGGGGTTGAACCGGCAACTTTTCCATTTTGGGATGATGCTCTAACCAACTGAGCTATCTGGCCAGGGCTAGAGATTGGCTTGTTTTTGAACAAAACATCTTTTTTTCTCTCTGAAAATCAAATTACATGCTGTTGTGCCTTCATTTTGGTAAGTGAATTTCCATTACTGCTCATAAAAATGTGGGAAACTTCTAGATGTATTCCTTTAGAACAATGATTTTCAACCAGTGTGCTGTAAGAAATTTTAAAATGTGAAATACTTGACTATTTAGCCAGGGTCACTGACCTGTTTTCCCTTAGATTGTCATATAAAAAACAACAACAACCAATATAACAGTAGCCATCTGGTGTAAATTAATCAAAATTATACCTTTTTTTTTATCAGATCAACAAAAATATATTATTTTTAGTGTGCCACAGCATTTTTGTAATTTATGTGTGCCATGAGATGAAAATGGTTGAAAAACCACTGCTTTAGAAGTATGACTCTTCTGCAGTGACTCTTGGCTTATAAAATTATCATATAACATACAGACAAGACCATAAATAACTCTGAAGCTCCCAACTATTCACTATAAATTTCCAAAATATAATGACACTTTAAAGCATTTATATGGCTTATGACCAGATATTATGTTACTTCTCCAAAGGTTCAAGGTTACTTTCTTAGAGATTTGGGCGATCATTCCAGTCCAAAAGCCATAGCTCAGATTGGCTTTTTCTTTTCCGTTTGTTGATTATTAATCATCAGGGGCAACTTTGCCATTGTCAGAAAAATTTCATTCTGCTAATGATCCATTAAATTATCAGGGATTAAAACAGAAACCAGGCATGAAAATTACTGATTCCCTGTTTCCCTAATGTGAACTCAGGCTCTGCCTTTGGAGAAGCACACAGTGGAAGAAAAGAAACATGGGTTTAGAGGATCCAGAATACATCTTTCCTTAGCTAGTGATTTCCTCGTGTCATTACCCTACTGTTTCTGTTATTCGTTACTGCTTTGAAATGACTAAACTAACCATACCCCATACCTACTAAGTTATAGTTTTCCCCATTTTAATTATAAAATAGATATGCCAACAATAATGGTTATTTGCTTGAGAAATGTATAATAGTTTCACATCAGACTTTTTAAAGCATCTGCTAAAAAATTAAAGTATATAGTAGTTTCCTCACATCCTAATATCAGTTAATGTATTTTTCATTAATGCGTTTTATTTTTGTTTTGTTTTTTATTTGCAAGCGAGTGAAAGAGAGAAACAGACAGTGGGAAGGGAGAGAGATGAGAAGCATCGACTCATAGCTGCGGCACCTTAGTTGTTCATTGATTTCAGTGATTGCTTTTTCATATGTGCCTTGACCAGGGGGCTCCAGCCAAGCCAGTGACCCTTTGCTAAAGCTAGCAAACTTTGGGCTCAAGCCAGCAAACATGCAGTAATGTTTATGATCCCATGCTCAAGTTGGTGATCCTACGCTCAAGCTGGTGAGCCCACACTCAAGCTGGCAACCTTGGGGTTTCAAGCCTGGTTCTCAGAATCCCAGGTCGACACTCTATTCCCTGTGCAACCACCTGGTCGGGCTCTTTTTTCCTCCCCAACCCCAGCAAAACTACCAAGACCTCTAGGAGTCTAAGAGTCTCAATATGGAAGCCATAGTTCTCCAACTGGGCTTTCCAGAGTCTCAAGTTTAGGGTGCCTCAAATCTGTGTTTTTAAACGTGATTTTAATGCATCTGGTCAAGTTTATAGTTTCCGCTACTTGTCAAGTTTCTGTCCATCTTTGAGAAGCCATTCATCCTACTGACAACTCAAATGTCACTTCTTAGAGTGGCAACACATCCTAGTTAAGGGCATGGGTTTTTAAACTTGACAGCCAAAGTTCTAATCCCATATCTACCCCTTGTTACCTGGGTAACCTTAGACAAGTTACTGAACTTTTCATGGTTACATTCTTCATTTATAAGATAGGGATAATAGCAGTGCCTACTTCATATGGTTGTGAGGATTAAATAAATTAATACAAGTAAAGTGGTAAAGACAGTGCTGGCACATAGTAAGCATTCAATAGCTGTTATTATTTCTATGATTTTCTTACCTCTTCTGAATTAAATTAATAACTCTGTAAGATACATGTTAAGATTCTAACTTTATGTAAAGCAATTACATTTTTAAAACCCACCTTCCATGTGAGATTACAAGTTCCACAAGAGCACAGGCCATGTCTGATTGCTTTTTGTACCCATAAATCAGAATCTCTTTTCATGCTTTAACTGTCTCTGAATTATTTACCAACCCCGGGAAAAACCAACTGCCATTGGTTTTAGTTGAAAATTGCTTACTTTACAATTGTTCTATAAGTCAAATATGCACCACTGCGGGCTTCTAACACTTTTTATAATGAATACATATGCCTCTGATAAAACAGAAAAAATTCTGTATGAAGGGCCCATTTACAGTGAAGTATGATAGGTAGATAAACATTGCTATTTGTGAAGGAATTGGACCAAATGCAATCTAGTTCTGAGTTTTATTAGTCATTTCTTTTGCCCATTTTTATATCTAGAACACATGTAGCAAATGGAATAAAGGATCACTTTAATGAAATTCAACCTTCCATTTACCCAATAAGTACTTAATCTACTCCCATGACAAACCACAAAGGATGACTTTGATAAAATGCAATCAGTTTGTTCAACAAATATTTACCTAGTACCTAGTGATTGCCACGTACAGTTCCAAGCACTGGAGATTTACCAGTGTATATAAATAAGACAAGACCTCTGCTGTCAGAATTAACATTCACTTCCTAAGTAAAGAACAGGAGAGTCTGATTAGCTTAAAAGATATAATTAAGGCTTTGTCTTGATGGCAAACTTGAACTGTTTTACGCTTTGGTAGGAGATCATTACAACATGGCTATTAACTAATGAATTTAGGTAGACTGTGAATAAAAAGCAAGCATAACCCTGAAATGAACTTTAAGGGAAGCAATCTATTTCAAATTTAAGTGGAGAAAAACACAAAAAGAGAATACATTAGATTGCAACAGGCATAATTAGGATCAAGTAAAAAGTACAGGGAAATGGATTCATCACTTATTTCTCCTCTTGAAATGAACATGTGTGCCCGAGAAGTTCTAAATGTTTCACAGACAATGCCTCCCTCTACTCTGTTTGTGAGGTGTGTTCTTTGATAAAAAGATGGGCAAAAGAAATATGACCTCCACACAATTCTCAGAACTAGACTGAATTTCGTTTCATTCCTTTACAAACAGCAAGGCAGCTTCACAAGTGAACAGCGTTATGCTGAAGGGCAGCCCCAGATGAGGGCAGGGACAGCTCTTACAGAGAGTTGTGCACATTACCTGTGGGAATCTGACAATGATGTGGTGGGGAATGTTCATCACATTGTGCACGTAATCGAAAGTCTCCGTAAGTTTCCTTTTATTTGCCGTCAACATCTTTGGGATTTTGGTGATCATATGTTGAATTTCATTGTGTTTAAAACCTAGTTCAAGCTGATAAACCTAAAAAAAAAAAGGTGGCAAAATTATAAATAAAAAAAAAGAGTTGCAAAATCATAAATAAAAAAAATAGAGTTGCTATAAATCACAAAGAGAAAGTTACCTTGATACTATGCAGAGGACACATTGATTCTTTTACAATTTAAAATAAGGACAATAAAATCGGGAGCCAGCTATGGCAATGACCTCAAGGGATCATAGCTTCCTACTTCTGGAGCAACCTGAATTTTAAACCCCTCTCCAGAGAATGGCTACTCACAGCAAGATGACCATCAAGAGGATCCAGAAGGAGCGATTATGATTAAAAGACAGAGTGATGGTGGGCATGGGAGACCTGGTCAGGCTATCTTTACGGGCCCCACCATACAGACCAGTGTAAGAGTTTCAAACTGCTTTTTGAGCCTCTGCTCCCAAGTGTTATCTGAAAAACTACATGTCAAAATTCAAGACAGAAATAAAAACACTAAACACCGAAACACAGGCTCAGTCTGAGTGCAGTCCCAGTAGCCTATGTGCTCCCCAACCCCCTGCCTGCGTCACTCCGCACGCTCTCCCCGCTAGGCTGAGAGCTCCATGAGAGCACGGACTCTCTCCCTAGCGTACGGCATGGGCAGGTGCTCAACAATGTTTACAGCTGAATATAAAACACTTTAAGCACCTCAGAAAATAGGCCTTACATAATTTCAAATACTACTACAGCTTTGTATACTAACTAGTCAGCTGTTCTTGGCTCTGCATGATCCTCTGGGAGAAAAAACAGTGAAGAGTGTCTGGTATATTTTGTGACAAAAATTAGAGCTGGCAATTGGCAGGCCAAGGAGAGCAATGTGCAGGCCACTATTCCTTTCACAGAAGTCTTTTGGATCCAGCCTCCAAAACTCATTTCCCACCTGGGTGACATTTACACAGACTCTCACGAGGACAACGGAAGCAGTTTCCAGGGACCACCCAGATACCTGGTCTACTCTAGGATCATGGCCGTCAGGTCTGCAAGGTGAGTTACTCATGCAACATCTGAACATATGACAATATTATCAACTAAAACACAGTGCTTGCTGGATATTTAGTATAGCATTTTCTAGTTTCATCTTTTTAGAAATAACTTCATTTATAATACAGTTCTCTTTAAGATGACAATTGTGATATTTATCTTCTTTATAGGACTTAAACACTTAAAGAAAGAAGCTGATTTCTCAAAAGCTTCAAGTCATATTACCTTCATGTTTTCTTTCACGGGCTCCAGACTTCCAGTTAGTAGCCTTGGGAGACGAACTACTAGCTCTCGAGTCTATAGTGATAAAATAGTCAATCATTACTATATATGCATTCAACTAGTTTAGAAAACCAAAGCATTACTACACATACAAAACTAAAAATGACCCAGTCAGAAAAGTGCTAGGAACCCCACAAATACATAACACTACTTGAGGAAAAACAAAGACTAAAAACAAAACTTAAGGAAGCAATTAGATGGAATTGCTTATATAGGAATTAATTATAGGAATATTATAAAATAGTACAGCCAGCAGGCTTATTCGTTCAGACCTGTTAGAAACAGGAGCTTTTAACAGTTACTAAACATTGCTGACATGGAAACATATAAATTCCCCTTTTTTTTCTTTACCTTCTTCACATTAAGTTCAAGTTCTTTCTGAAAAAATCCCAATCTGTTATCCAGTCTTTCCACTGAAAAATTCAGCAAAAACGGTGCATTTCTGACCATGTGTGTGATATTTGCCTTACTGAAATTTTTTGACTGTAGATAAGCCACTCTAAAGAAACAAAAATGCACATACATTATAAACATTTACTAGTGTCAGGTTACTTTCCAAAGCACTAGAGTCAGGTTACTGTTTTTAAAAAGGCGCACACACACACACACACACACACACACGGGGGGGGGGGGAAAGAGATATTAAAAAATAACCATTCTAGAATAATGATGCAAATATGGTTAAGTCAAGCTCAACTCTAGTACGGTGGCCATTTACACTTAACACCAGAAAATAATTCCCTGAATTTCAGTAAATCTGACTTATTTTGTTACTTGGTTTAAGAATTTTTTTTGGTCTAAGAACAGAAAATATACAAATTAAGAAAATAGATTCAGAATTCTTTTACAAAGACTCTCAAGTTCCCTTAATAGAATTAAAAGTACAGAGACAGTATGGTGTAGTAGCCAGGACTCTGGAGTTAGACTAACTGGGCTTGGATCACAGGCCTGCCATTTAAACTAGCTACATAATCTTGAGCAAATTATTTAACCTCTGTGTCTCCCCTATAAAATGGGGCTATTAGTAATAGAACTGTAATATTCCTCTGTAATGGCTCAGGGATCCCCACCTCCTGGTATGCATGCTTCTTCAGAATTAATCTTGAGCAATAAGGGCAAGTTGGTTTCTGAATGGGAAGAAACTAAATGTTCCAGATAGCCGGGAGGAGCAGATCTGCATACGTCAGGTTGAGTTTCCTAGAATCATTCTTTCTCTCCCCTGTACTGAATGCAAATCCCATGAAGGGAGAGAGCGTGACTATCTTATATGACTCAAGTCTAACTCAGTGCTTTGCATGTATAATAAGAGCTCATATTGTTCAATATAAGCAATGTAATGTTTTGTTTTCTTAATTGGAAAAAATGCCATTAAACTATGAAGGTTCAGAGAACTAACTGCAAAGGCCCATGAAATGTAGTAAGGCTCAAAATCAGTGTGAGAATAGTCTGGAATTCAAAGTGTGAACTTATTGCCTGACCAGGTGGTGGCACAGTGGACAGAGCATTGGCCTGGGATGCAAAGGACCCAGGTTCGATACCTCGAGGGTGCTGAGTTGAGCACGGGCTCACAGACATGGCTCCCTGGTCGCTGGCTTGAGCAAGGGGTCACTGGCTTGGCTGGAGCCCCCCCTCCCCCGGTCAAGGCACCTATGAGAGAGTAATCAATGAACAACTAAGGCGCCGCAACGAAGACTTGATGCTTCTCATCTCTCTTCCTGTCTGTCCCTATCTGTCTATCTCTTGCTAAAAACAAAACAAAAAAAGTATGTACTTACTGACACGGATTCCATTTAATTTTCTGTGCTTTACTCAATCCCAGTATAATTCTTATCTCTTCATGTCACCCCATTAAAAGTTTAACTTTCTAAGTAAAATTATTAAAAAAAGAATTCTTATCTCATGGTCAAAATGAATTCATTGTACTGATATCAATAAATTCTTTGAATGTTGAATGAGGCACAAAGATGTTTATAGCAGTGCTTATTGAAAGCTAAAAAAAGAAACAACCAAAATAACTAACTTACGGGAATGATTAAGTAAATTATACAATAATCTGTAAAGAGAATGTCAATTGTTTATCATCAAAATATGGCTAGTAAAAAACATAAAAATTCACTTTCTTTCTTTTAAGTGTACTCTCAGATAATTCTGCCATTTGTTAATGGATTAAAAAAAGAAACAAACAAAAAAAACCTTCCAGTTTCCAAAGAGAAATAGTTAAGTACTAACTCAGCTAGAAGTTTTTATAGTTTTTGTTTTCACATAAAAATAATAATGGAAAAAATAATAATAATGGGCTGTGGAATTAAAACAAAACAAAACAAAAAATGTTTTAGATTCTTAATTTTGATCCAAGAGGGTCCAAACAAAACAGTGACATTCATGTTCATTATCTTAATAGATTCTTATACAGCTGTGACAAAAAATAACTCACACATATATTTCCTTCATAATAATAACTCCTTGGGTTATATGAGAATCCCTCTAAAAATCCTACCTGGTCTTAAGATTTTCAAGATCTTCAGAGAAGATGGCATAATTTTTAGTCAGGAATTTTCCCAGCTGGTTATCCTCGATACCCAAATCTTTAAGAAACAGGAGTATTTGCTTAATGTCTTTTTCAAAGTCCAGTCTCAGAATGAGGTTGGCCGCATCTGGATGCTTTTCTATCTTGGACAGGTCCACTCCTATAATACATTAAAAACACGGTTTGACGATAACTGCTTAACTCAGCCATTAAACTTCATATATAGAAGCTCAAGGAATCAGTGATGGAGATTAACAGCCTATCTGAAGGAGAACTGAGATAGGTCAGCAGAAACCTTAAAATATTTTAAAACCAAATTTATTACAGAAATAAAAATAAATTAAAATGAAAAGTACAGTATGTAGTTCAAAGTCATATATAGTGGAAAACAGTACACCTGGGACTAAATTTCCACACAAATTCACTAAGTCATATTGGGACCATCATCACTACCTATGGTTCTTGAATAAGTATTATTTGAAGGATGCTTATGAGTCCCTAATTAGCTCCACAGTAGTTACCTACCTGGTACATAATTCTATAGAGTAATGAATCATATGAATAAACTGTTAATCTAGGCTTTAAAGTGTTGTTTTTATCTTAGTTGTAAGCATTATTTTAAAATATGCTTCTAATCCCTTCCATAGGAGGAATAAAAACATCCTCTACCTTACTCATCATTGTAATCTCTAGGTCTTTAGCACAGAGGCAGGTACCTTGAAGGAGCTCAAGAAATGTCTCTGAGAACAGGTGAGCATTTACAGCCTTCAAGTACACCACAAAGCAGAGAGAATGCAACCTTCAACCTTCACAGATTCTTGTAATCTTAGGTAATCTAAGTAAATTAGACAAGGAATAGGAGAGAAAGAATGAAAAGGAGAAATATCAGGTTTTTATTTCAAATCATTCTTTGATTATGGCCATAATTAGATGTCAGCATTAATTAGGCAGAGAATCAAAGTAACCTGTAATTCGAAATCCTCATGAAAACTGAGCATTCTTTTATCTTTTTCCTTTTATTTGACTTAAAAAAAAGATAAACAGGCCCTGGCCAATTGGCTCAGTGGTAGAGTGTTGGCCCAGTGTGTGGATGTCCCGGGTTTGATTCAAGTCAGAGCACACAGCAGAAGCAACCGTCTGCTTCTCCAACATTTTCTCTCCCCTTTCTTTCTCTCTCTCTTCCCCTCCCACAGCCATTGCTAGACTGCTTCCAGCGCATCAGCCTTGGGCACTTAGGATGGCTCCAGGGAGCCTTCTGCATCAGCTGTTAAAAATAGCTCAGTGTGAGCATGGCCCCAGATAGAGCATCGGCCTCAGACAGGGCTTGCCGGGTGGATCCTGGTCAGGGTGCATGCGGGAGTCTGTCACTCTATCTCCCCTCCTCTCAGAAAAGAAAAATAAACAAATAAATAAATAAAGTAAACATGAATAGAAAAGGCCTATTCTTTATCTTTAGAGTAAACATTTGAAAACGTAAAATCTTAAGTGTAGACACAGATTTCATATTCATTAACATATTACTTCAGATTAAAAAGAACTCTCAAACTGATTTCTAGATGTAATGTTACAGTCTTAAATATAAAAGCAATAAAATAAAAACATTCTTTCTTTAATGGTGTCCACAACTAGAAAAATTATAATTCCATATTTTTAAATCCAAATATAATTCTAATGTCAAGTTTCTGGATATTAAATAGGTATTGATATAAGATGGTCAAAACCAGAAAAGTAGATTACAGATACACACAAAATGAAGACCAGAAACAGATTCAGGATGAACTAAAATCTGGCATACAATAATTAATGGCAGTCTATTCAACAGGGGGAAAGAACTCTTCATTTAGAATATAATGAGACCACTTGAAAAATTAACCCTTTGAGTAGTATGAACGTTCATGTACGTCCTCGTGCCTCCTGACCATCCAGAGTCCGATCAATTTATTTTAAAAATGTGTAAGGCAACATTAAAAAAAGGCAATTGTATGTTCTTCTTGTTTCCATAAATTAGTTATCAAACAAACACGATTGTAAGTTAATAAAACTAACTGGAACTAATTTCATTTTTTGAAAAAAAAAAACAAAAAAACCCACTCCCGGGGTTCAGTGAGCATAAAAAAAACTCACTACTCAAAGGGTTATAGAAAAATAAGTAACATTTTTGAATGCATGAATAAATATATTAGAAACTAGTTCCAAAAATCTGTGCCAAATGGGGATAAAGGGCTCAGACTTCAAATTGAACCGAATACTACGGCTTCCGTGTGTTCAAGCGCCTTGCTCTGCGTGAGCTGTCACACCCTGTGCTGAAACAGAAATCCTAAAAAAGCTGCTTTTGAACAGCAAGAGGGGAGTAGAAACTCATCAGGAGGGCACACTGCTGTCAGCACAGATCACCTGGGCTTACTCACAATTTCATTAACTTGAAAAAACAGTCACTGAGCCTGACCTCTGGTGACTCAGTGGATAGTGTCAACCTGGAACACTGAGGTTGCCGGTTCAAAACCCTGGGCTTGCCTGGTCAAGGCACATATGGGAGTTGATGCTTCCTGCTCTCCTCTCTCTCTCTCTCTCTCTCTGTCTCTCTTCTCTAAAATAAATAAATAATGTTAAAAAAAAATAGTCACTGAATGCCAACTTTGGATTAGGCACTTCTGGTAGGCTTTGGGATACATAAAATGAAAAATAATGTGATTCTAACTTCTATGTGAACACAGTCTAAGTTGGCTTTATCCCATCAGCTCAGTAACTACAAAAATTACTGCTGTGCTCAGTTAGTGCTACACATATTTATTGTTATTAATCAGGGTCTGGCAGGAAAAAGAAATGCCCTAGAAAGTTCAAATGAAAAACGACTTTAATGAAGGGATTCTATACAGTGGTGTGAGCTGAATAAGAGAACAAACAAAGGCACCTAGTGCTAAAGAGACAGGGAGAAAAAGTACAATATTACCAAAACCAAGAGGGAAGCGATTAAGAAAGGGTTTCTCAGGAGGCGCTGTTGTCAAGGAGGAGGCAATTACATGACTCAAAGCAATGAGGGAACCAGGAAAACTCCCTCTACTCCTGCGGTGCCTCCTACTGGCTCAAGCAGCCCAGCAGCCGCATGGCAAAGGAACCCTAGTGCATAGATGTTAGCCTCCTGGGATGCAGAACAGGCAGACGAGGACAGAAAACAGCTCTGGAAAGCAGACAGAAAATGATCACTAGAGTCTTCAAAAATACTGCCTGACATGCAATCATCTCTCATAATGCTGTCGTTGAAGTTACCTCTAAGATGTGCTGTCAGTTATCAGCATATAGATGAAAGAATGGCTCAGATTCCGCAGCTCTGAGTAAAGGGAGTGAACCAGGTCATGTTATCTTGTCTCATCCACAGCACCGATCCCAAGGGTGGGAAAGAGTTCGAAAAGGAAGGAGACGGGCTTTCCTGCTTGCAGCAGATGGCATCTTTCTCTTTGAACTCACAGAATACTTTATTTGTATCTCTTATATAGGACTTATCACTTTCATCTTTGCGTTCTAGTTATTCTTTTGTATGTATATTTAGATGCTTGTGAGGTCTTGAAGTTTCTTGAGAACTAAGGCCATTCCTATACATCTGGGTAACTTGTGCAAGGACAGATGAGTAAGTAAACTGTAATGTTATTACAGCTGGGACAAAACCAGGAGGCGGTGAGCCAAGAAGAGGGTCCCTTTGTTTGGACGGTCAGAGAAGATATTTTAGAAGTTACATGAACTAGAATTAAGATCTCCAGTTTTCAAGCTGGCCAACCAAAAGAAGGGTGGCAAGCGGAGAAGCTAAAAAGGGTAACTTTGAAGCCATGGGAAGCTTTGAAGGATTTCAAGTAGGTCACTGACATAGTTAGATTTGCATTTTAGAAAGAGCACTATTAGAGAGATTATCAGGGAAATATTGCTTATAAGCAGACTATCAAGTTAGGAAGCTCCTAACTTTTCAGTGAAAAACAAGGACCTAAACTAAGGCAATGACTAGAGAATGAGAAGCAGATGGGTTTGAAACAGACCCCTTACTTATCCTATCTTCTCAATCCTCCAGGAGAAAGGTTTATCATTTGGGTAAATCACACAAGAGAAGTACCAGACCCAGGGACAAGGGGAAAAGCAGAAGGTTGCAGTAAGGCGCTAAACTCAAAACAAGAGGGCTAAGTAAAAGCTTACAGTGAGATCCCCTGGCTGCCTTCAACTACCCTGATCCAGGCACACCGTGTCAGCTGAAGCTAAGATACTTACGGAGCAGTCCTCGAGAGAACCCATCAAAATCAGGAGGCTTGTAGGCTCTAGGAAGAAGGTCGGGGTCGTGGGGAAAAGGAATAAATACACCATTTGACAGGGTTAACTGTAGGAAAAACTGAGAGGCCACTGATAGGTGTGGGAAAATGCAGACCAAGGAACAAAGAAAACTGATAATCAAATGAAAAACAAGGCAATTATTAACCATGGAATAATGAAAAGTTTTTTAAGAAGGAAAACAATCCTAATACACCTGGAAAGCAGTGAGCAATACTTAGGGCCATAATGTAATCAATGACTATTGATTTACCTAAAACTTGTTAATATAACTATACTGGGAGAATTGAATAAATAGGGAAAAAATATGCGTGTACATACAAAAGATTAACTGATGTCTAAAACTGATGAACCAAGCAACAGCATTATAAACTACAAAAACATTTAGAGGTTAAATATAAACAGAAAGAGCTATAAAAAATAGATACCTCTGGGAAATGGGGTGCTACCTCAGAAAGGAGGAAGTGGGGAGTAGTTTTTCTAGAGACCTTTCACACTATTTGACTTCTGTTCATGTGTATGTATTATTTCGATAAATATTACAAACACTTAATTCAAACAGTAAAAAGAGAAATGAAGAGTACACTCAAGAAGTACTTGTAGGTTATTCAGACTCACCTAGAAGTACCAGCTTCTGCAGAGTCTCAGAATGATCCACATAGTCTCTAAGTGTGAACGAAAACGGGGGCAATGGAGGGTCTGCGATAATCTGAACAGCTTCCTCCTCGGAAACTGGCTGCAACGGAGAAAATGGAGGCACGTCGTCCAGTCCTTTGAAGTCAGCCACGTGGAAGGAGAGAAAAAGTTAGCTCTCCAATCTGTACACTTAAAACTATTTATACAAAAACAACTTCTTCCCTACTTTGCTTATTCTTAAATCTTGGGGATCATTTCAGTATTAAACATTTAGATCCAAAATTTTCTACTTTTTCTTTTTTAAGACTTTATCCATTTTAGAGAGAGACAGAGAGAGAAAGGGGGGAGGAGCAGGAAGCATCAACTCCCATATGTGTCTTGACTGGGCAAATCCAGGATTTCAAACCAGCAACCTCAGTGTTTCAAGTCGATGTTTAATCCACTGAGCCACCACAGGTCAGGCTCTACTTTCTAATAAGAAAGGGTAAAGCTATTTAGAGATATCAACTATTCTTCCTCCAATAAATTTCTTGGTCAATTTCTATTTCATCCCATATAAAATCCCTTCTTTTCCCTTTGCTTCACTTTTAATGAACAGTTAAGAATGCTAAGGAACAACTATTCTTTCAGTACAATATGAAAAAGAGATAGTATCTACCATAGCTTGTTAACTTGTACACAAGTACAGATTCTACCAGCGAGAACTGTATGGGTTAAAGCTATCACATACTAAAAATGTCATTTTAATTTAATCCCTTTTCTCCAAGTTATTATCAAATATCTTTAAGAAAACTGGTTGTGTTTCTACCACCTGTAGTCCTTTGCTAAATGACTCTCTAGCAGTCTTGATTCTGAGGTTTTGTTTCACCTTAAACGCAGTATGGAAGATACTGGAAACTACAACTTAACTAAAGCTAAGAAATCAAGACGTGATTTTGTTCTGTTTTTGCTTCGAATCATTATAATTTCTCATTTCAATTAGCCAGCCTTTCCTCCTAGCCCCCAACTCCTATCCCCTCATTGTCTTTCATATTCTACTTAACCTAATATCTCATTTGCAGTGAAATATTCTTGCATGGCCTGACTGGTGGTGGACCAGTGGATAGAGAGTTGACCTGGAATGCTGAGATCCCCAGTTAGAAACCCCGAAGTCGTCAGTTTGACAGAGGGTGTGCCAGCTTGAGCATGGGGTCCCTGGTTTGAGCATGGGATCATGGACATGATCCCAAGGTCGCTGACTTGAAGCCCCAGGTCCCTGGCTTGAGCCCAAGGTTGTTGGCTTGAGCAAGTGGTTACTAGCTTGGCTTGAGTCCCTCGGTCAAGGCATGTATGAGAAGCAATCAACGAATAACTAAAATGAAGCAACTATAAGTTGATGCTTCTCATCTCTCTCCTCCCTCTAAAATAATCAATAAAGAAATATTCTTACAGAGAAATATTCCTAGAATAGGAAGCACAGCAGGGAGAGGACTGGCTAAAAGGGGGTGATATAATTATTGTATTGATTGATTGTGGTAGTCATTACATAGCTAAATGTGTATGTCAAAATTATAGAACTGTGCACACCAAAAGGATGAATTTTTCTTGATATAAATTATACCCTAATAAACCTAATTATTACCAGAAAAAAATTTGAGTCTAAATTAAGTATGTTATATAGCAAATGTTATATATATATATAGCTATAAAATAATTTTATAGATATTAACCTACAAACCTTTTATCTTAGCAAAACAGGTATAATAGAAATAAACTAATAGAACTGGTATTGTTATTTTTCCTGTCAGGTACAAAATACGACTTGAAATAGGCTAACAGTATAAACAAGTAGTTTATTCAAATGACCAAAGTGGGGCAAAAGGGATTTTTCCGAAAGTTCAGAATTACCTTCTAGAGAAAGCTCAGAATCAAAGTTGGGTATCTTTTGTGACTGCTCATTCATGAAAGGAAGCATGGTGCTCTGGGCAGAATTAATCTCTTGGCTACTTGATTTGGTAGACTGGGAACTATTGTTCCATACGGGAGAAGTCCTATAAGTCTTAAATCCCCTCTGGAGAAAGCAATTGTCAGAGGACGTCTGACGCTGAGCAGAAAATCCATGCAACAATGTTTTTCCTGGCCGTGGAAAAGGATTTTTGAGTTGTGTAGCAGTAATGAAGCAATTCAATTTAATTGAGTTGAACCATCTGGGTATCTGTTGGGCTGACAAAGCCATTTTTCTTAAAGTAGCCTACACAGGACATACATAACCATTAAAAAAAGAGAAACGTATTTTACTTAAATGTTTAAAACAATATTCAAACAACAAAAAGACAAAATAAAAACTATTTAAAAGGTATTTAATAAATTTAGATGACTAAAGTCCTCAGATGTTTCCTAAGCATAAGAAAACCCAAAAACAAGGCAGTCTCATTTATGAACCTAAGACAGGAACTTCTGAACTGAAAAAATAATGATATACTTTACAATTAAAAAAAAAGGCAAAAGCACTGTAAGAAAAATATTTAAAACAAAAATCTGTAAATATTCAAATTATAGCTTAACCCAATAATATCCATTAATGTAATAATATCTGTTAAAGAAAATAAGGTGATGCAATTAAGTGTTCATGAAGCTTGGTTTGAGAACATTTAAGAAACAGATTGCTGACCAAAACAACACTGAGTTATGCAAATGTATTTTGTGTATATACAACTGACCAGTGAACAACATGGGAGTTAAGGGCACCGGGCCCTACCACACGCAGTTGAAAATCCGTGTATAACTTTAGACTCCTCCAAAATTTAATTACTAATAGCTAAATGTTGAACAGAAGAAGCCTTATCAATAACATAAACAGTTGATAAATATTTAGTATATGTATTATATACTGTATTCTTAAAGTAAGCTAGAGAAATGAAAATGTTAAAAAAAATCATAAAATACATTCACAGTACTATACTGTATTTATCAGTGGCATAAGTTTACATGCTAAACTGTCAGCACCTAAACTGTTATCTTATGATACAAAAAACTGTAGATTTTATATGTATTACTAACACTAGACATCAAAAATACAGATAACATGAAAAACAATTTGCCTTTATTAACAGGTATAACGATTCATGCACTGGTAACAAAGAAGCACCAATATAACTCCTTTACAGTTATCGATTTTCCTAGTATAATCGATGATTGTGTTGATAGAATATAACAATGAAAAATGCCTATACATTTTTTTATGGCAGGGGTCCCCAAACTACGGCCCGTGGGCCACATGCGGCCCCCTGAGTCCATTTATCCGGCCCCCGCCGCACTTCCGGAAGGGGCACCTCTTTCATTGGTGGTCAGTGAGAGGAGCATAGTTCCCATTGAAATACTGGTCAGTTTGTTGATTTAAATTTACTTGTTCTTTATTTTAAATATTGTATTTGCTCCCATTTTGTTTTTTTACTTTAAAATAAGATTTGTGCAGTGTGCATAGGGATTTGTTCATAGTTTTTTTTATAGTCCGGCCCTCCAACGGTCTGAGGGACAGTGAACTGGCCCCCTTTGTAAAAAGTTTGGGGACCCCTGTTTTATGGTATACAGTATTAGTTACATTCATAATACATGTAGTATTAGAAACATTATTACATTCTTGAAAATAACCACTTACCTGTGATGCTATGCAGTTTCTATAATTACTGGAGAGAAAAGGAGGGAGGGAGAAAGGAGATACTTTATGGTGATGTAATTCTTTGAAAGCAGTTATAAAACAGTCAGAACTGTAACACATTATTAATTTTATATTAAATATTATCCACCTTATGGCTATGTAGGGATAGGCTATCCATTCTCATATGAGTTTTACAAATGATAATCTACACAATGAATACATAGGCAATGATGATAAAACAAAATGTCTCATATAGTTCTTACTGAACAGTTATTAGATTTTCACAGAAAGACATGCACATACATATACGGCAGGTAAGTTTATAAAGTACACAGCAAGAATATTTACTGTTCATTAGGTGGAGGAGGAAGGAAAGGTCTTCCTCATCTTCCCACTGAGGGGGCTGAGGAGGAGGAGCAAAAGGAGGGTTGGTTTTGCTGACTCAGGGGTTGCAGGTGCTGAAGAGGTGGAAGATGAGGCAGAAGAGGCAGGCACATTGCTGTAACTTTATGGAAATATATTTTATTTTCTGACAATTTTGCTTTTTCTTATCCCTAAAATTGTTTCCACACAGTACCAATTCTTCTTTTACTGTTTACTTCAGTTTCAGTGTCCGCATCACAGAAGGGTCCATGTTGTATGTTGGGCAAATAAGTTTGTAAAATTGGTGTTGATTTTACTCACTTTAGTTGTTAAAAATGGCCGCTGCCCACATGAAAATGCTAATTACCTTCCTGCTTGGGAAGGGGCTTTGTCATGCTAGTGTGTGCTGGAGGAGGGGTTTCGCACCAGTTTTAAGAAGAAGAAGGAAGCCATGTTTTTGCAGTTTGTGCAGAGAGAAGGCAGAGTGCTAAAGGAGAAAGAAGCAGCAGCCAAGATGGGAGGTTGCTAGAGAAGCCAGTTTGTGCGGAGATGGAGGGAGATGTGCAAATGGGGAACTAGAGGTGACTGAGATTGGTGGGGGCCTTTGATTCCGGGGAAAACTGGAAAAGATTCTCCTGGTTGTGGAACAGGAGAATGTGCGAGTGGGTTTTGGTGCCCTGTGTGTTTATTGACTTGCCTGCTGGCGCGAGGCTAGAATAAAGGAGTGGCCCACCATTTTTCGGCTCCATTGTTTCTTTACCGTCTGTCTGAATCTAATGGGAACCTGCACCTGCATGTGCATGGCTGTGATGGCAACTACTGGCTGTTCATCGTAAAGGAAGTCAAGGAAGTCGGAAGCAGTCTTGAATAATCAAACCTTTCTGCTAGATTGTCTAATGCGTTTGTTTGCTGGCATTGCTCCTTCTACCATCTTCTCATCTCCTGGTATAGGTTCAGAAGCACTCACCCCCATCAAGTCATCTTCTGTTAATTCCTCTGGTGTGGTGTCTACTAGCTCTTGAATTTCTCTTGAAACCCTTTAGCCCCCTTCTCTTTCTTACTAATAAATGTCCTTTGCAGTGTTTTTTCCAGGACACTTTCTCCTGTATTAAAAACTTTTTCAGGCAGATATCCTTTATAATTATTTTCTTAATGATATCTGGGAACTCATCTCCTGCCCCTTGTTCAGCAGAAGCTGCTTGTTATTTTGATATTTTTAAAGCCAAATATCTTTTTAAAATTATCAAATCATCCTGTGCTGGCATTAAATTCTCCAGCTTCAGATCCTTCACCTTCCTTTTGCGTTAAACTGTCATATAATAAATTCGCTTTTTCTCCAATAACATCCTAGTCTATGGGTATGCTTCTCTTATAGCAATCCTGCAACCATATGAAAGCTGCATTTTTAATACAAGATAAAAAGGTATTTTGCAAAAAAGTGTAAGGTTTTTGTGCCTGCTGACATAGTTCCAGTGACTTCATGAATTTCCCTTTTTTTTTTGCAGTGCTCTGTATATTGGATTCTTTTATATTGACACGTAGAGCAACTGCAGCTACAGATCTCAGTCTATAGTACACATCAAGCAATTCAGCCTTTTCTTGTAATGTAATAACTTTCCTGTTTCTTGAGAGCACTTCTAGCATCACTAGTGGTACCCTGTATGGGTCCCTTAGTGTTATTCAAGGTTTATGGTATTACACTAAACACAATGCAATATGCAATTTTCTGGAGAGAAACTGCTCATGTGGAGACCATTAGCGTCACACTACATTCTAAGCAGATACTCTTAAACTCAAAAGTGGATGTTTGCAACACTTGAATTCACTGCAATAGCAACACCAGCTAGCTACTAAATTATTACACTAGTGCAGTATGTACCACAGTGATTTTCATGCAGTTATAATACTACATCTTTACATTTCTCTTGATTATGGCTGCAAATATTACCATGTACAGTCTGTATTATGTGCACAACTTTTGATGTTTTAACTTTTTAAAATAGATTTCTGTAATTTTATTATAGTATGTGATAAAACAAACTAGTATCTATCAATAATATATTTTACCCATTTATGACATAGCTTTTTAATTTTTTCAATATTTCTAGGCTATGCTTTTCATTTGCAAGTTTACTCAAATTGTCACAATTCTGCAAAATTTTTTTCCAATATATTTATTGAAAAAATCTGCATACAAGTGGACCTGCACAGTTCAAACCGTGCTTTGAAGGGGCAACTGTACATTAGTCACCAAGTAAAAAACAAGAAGAAATCTACTTTGTATTAAATGAATCATCAAAGTATTATCCTTGCTATCTAGGTTCTTGCTTTATTCTCAAGGCTAAACACTGTTGATTATTTCACAGATAAAGTTGTAACTCAAAAGGGAATTGAAGAAAATCAGTTTCATCAAATTCTGTTTGTAGGAAAAAAAAGAAAAGCCTTAAAAAAAGTCATAATTAGAAAGCAAAATGAAATACATAGACAAGAAGCAATGAATACATGTATATTTATGACGGAAAACAGTTGCTTTTAAAAAGATTTTTATAAGAAAAGGCTGATAAAAGGTTGGAAGGAATATGAAGGAATTTATATTTAGCAAACTTAAAGGTAAATTTGGTGCGTACATAATTTCACTTTAAATAAATTAATACATAGAAAACACAGCCTGGTGTCCAGGATATGGGAAATGTTCCGCAAATGTTACCAGTTACTATTATTGATTACACAGCCAAATATAAATGAATTCAATAAACTTTTTACTTTGTTTTTCTATGTATTGAAATTAGGCTTGTTTTATGCTCTGAATTAGCCCAAGTTTACCACTGAACACTCTGGAGAGTCGGGGCACTGACTAATACATGTCTACATACGCAGGCTCCCAATCGGAAATCAAAAATACTTTATTTAGAGAAGTCTCCTGAAAGGGATTTGTAAAAAGTGAAAGTCGTACTGTCATTCTGAAGTGTTTTTGAAAAAGAAATAAGCATACACGACAGCTTGTGAGACTGATAATTTTTATTAAATTTTGTTAGGAAATGAGCGTTCAAATCTTGTCAAGTTTTCCCTTCAACTTACAACATTCATTCTTTGCACAGCAAAGTCATAAGCACTGAATTGGAAGCCAGAAGACCTCAATTAGGCTACCTTGACAAGACTAAGTTTCTTGAGGTAGTCTAGCACAATGTTGGTCCCAGAGGCGGATTTTTTTTTTTTTTAGGTTTTATTTATCCATTTTTATTAGAGAGAGAGAGATTGGAAAGAGACAGAGAGAACAGGGGGAGGAGCAGGAAGCATCAACTCCCATATGTGCCTTGACCAGGCAAGCCCAGGGTTTTGAACCAGCAACCTCAGCATTCCAGGTTGAGGCTTTATCAACTGCGCCACCACAGGTCAGGCCCAGAGGCGGATTTAACAGCAGGCACACTGGGCTAGCGCCCTGGGCCACGACTTCTGAAGGGCCCCGCAAAACCCCAACTTTACACTTTTTTCTAATGACACCAAGTTTGGTTTCATATGTGCAATTTTAACATTAATAATACATAATCTTTTATTTATTTAAAAATATGGTTAACATGTTTTCTATTTTCTTTGTCTCTTTTTTTTAAAGGGCCCAATATTTTCTTCTGTGCCCGTGGCCTCAACTGACCTTAATCCACCTCTGGTTGGGCCCATGAGGGGGTTCAATACCACTTTTTTTTTTTTTAGTGCACGTGAGCAACAGACAGGGGCAGACCTACAGACAGGAAGGGAGAGATGAGAAGCATCAACTTGTTGTGGCACTTCAGTTGTTCACTGATTGCTTTTCTCATTGGGCGGGGCTCCACCCATAAGCCCTTGCGCAAGCCAGTGACCACGGGGTCATGTCTATGATCCTATGCTCAAGCTGGCAAACCCCTGCTCAAGTCAGTGACCTCTGGGTTTTGAACCTGGGTCCTAAACTCCCAGGTGGATGCTCTATCCACTGCGCAACCGCCTGGTCAGGCAATAACCAATTTGTCAATAACACATTTTAAAAGCTTACAGGTCAGTAAGATGATTCTTATGGCCCTATTAAAATGTTTTGACTTCTATGTTTACCTACTTCAAAGCAAACTACTGAAATCCCAAACTCACTCTGAAGCCTTTCCAGGCTCAAATTAATACTCCTCCCACATAAGGCAGATTAGCTTCTGAATTCCATCCATAGTCATTAAAATACCTTTATGTACACAACTCATGATTATCCTTCTATTCTTGTTTACAGTATTCAGTTTACATACTATCTTTTCTATATCATTTCACCGCTATGTGTATCTCACTAATCGATTAACTGTTTAACTGTTCCTTCAGGAGAACAGGGTCTCATCTCCGGATTCACCCTCCCAGTGATTATTCCCTTAGCCTTGCAGCGTTCCAATGTTTGTTGGGCTGAAATACATCAATTGCAACTATGGTTAACTCATGTGCCTACAAAGTGGGTAAGACATTTCCCATGTATAAAAGCCCTACTTGGCCCTGGCCGGTTGGCTCAGTGGTAGAGCGTCGGCCTGGCGTGCGGGGGACCCGGGTTCGATTCCCGGCCAGGGCACATAGGAGAAGCGCCCATTTGCTTCTCCACCCCCCCCCCTTCCTCTCTGTCTCTCTCTTCCCCTCCCGCAGCCGAGGCTCCATTGGCCTCTGCCCCAGGCGCTAGAGTGGCTCTGGTCGCGGCAGAGCGTCGCCCCTGGTGGGCGTGCCGGGTGGATCCCGGTTGGGCGCATGCGGGAGTCTGTCTGACTGTCTCTCCTCGTTTCCAGCTTCAGAAAAAAAAAAAAAAAAAAGCCCTACTTGGTGATAACTCATTTTCTAACACAACTCTCTCCTCACGAATCTCAAAGAAAAAAACCTTTCAAGAACTCTTTAGTCCATTAAAATATTACATACTTCTCAATTATCTGCCTTAGTAAGTACTTCGTTAGAAATACGAATTGACACCGAAATGCTGTTTTTCGAGGGTCCAATATTTCTACCTCTGCAAGGCTAATAAATGAGATGAAAGACGGCATCCTAAGTAAGCCGCTCTTCGTCCCCCGCCCCCCACGCCATTTTATTAACTCCATTATAGTCATCCATACCGTCCTTCCGCGAACTCCGCAAAGCGCGCTAATAAGCATGGTTTCGGTCTTATCAGTCAGGGGTAAAAACAAAACAAATCACCCTCTCGACTGGGCTGCGAAGACCTAAAAAGGTCATGGGGCCCTCGGACTCGGCCTAGCCTCGGGTGGGTCCGGATCCAACCCCCGGCAGGACAGGGCCTGTGCGCTCCCTCGGCTCTCACTTTACCTGCGGCGAGGCCTAGCTGGGTCTTGCGGTTTGTTTCTCAGTGGCTGTCAGAGCAGCAGGAAAGCGCGTCCCGGGCGCCACCGCCCCGACCTCAGCTCGTGGGCCCACTGGGCGGGCGCCTCGCTGCTGCCTCACCCACGTGGGCTGCGGCGGGAGTGGGCGAGACCATCTGAGAGGCGGCGGGGGGGAGCGGCCGGCGCGCGGGGGAAAGAGCGGGCCGGGCCCACAGCTTCCCTTCCTCCGCTTGGCACTGCCCTTAGACCTCGCCCACTGGGAATCTGAAGACGCCAGGAGCGCGCAGAGATGCCCCTCCCAGAACGCCGGCGGGGACTCGGCCGGCAGCGCCCCCCTCCCGAGGCCGCTTTGGCGGTGGCGCGACCCCGCCCTCCGGCGCCTGTCCTTCCTCCGGCTCTCAGCCAGTGCTCCGCGCCGGACCCGGCCGCGCCGTTCGGCCTCCCGCCCCTTGCGGCTCTTCGCCCCCGCGGTCCCAGCCTCCGAGGGCCGGGGCCGCCGCTGCCGCTGCAGGACGGGGAGGCGGGCCATGGCCTCCTGCGTGGGGAGCAGGACCCTGAGCAAAGATGATGTGAACTACAAGATGCATTTCCGAATGATCAACGAGCAGCAAGTGGAGGACATTACCATCGACTTCTTCTACCGGCCGCACACGATCACTCTGCTCAGTTTCACCATCGTCAGCCTCATGTACTTCGCTTTCACCAGGTGAGGCGAGGCGGGCCGGGCTGCGCGGGGGGCGCGCCGTGGGCGCAGGGAAGGGGCGGGCGGGAGGCGGTGGTGGAGAGCGTGGCCCGGTGTGGCTCCGGGTGAGGAAGCGGCTGGCCTCTCCTCGCACACGCGCGCAGACCTGCCGCCCACGCGGCTCCTCCGCGGGCCCGGTGTCTAGCAGGACACTCAACCCCTTGCAGCCCCTCTGCACCGGCGTTCCCCCCTACCCTCCAGCCCCTACCCCCACCCCCACTCCTGTCTCTACCGCCTCTCCCTATACAGCGCCTCGGGCTACCTGGGAACACTCGCGGAGCATCTAGCAAGATTCCCCACTCTCCTGCCTCACTCAGCATCTCTCCCCATTCACAACACGACACCGGCCCCCTCCTCTCCAGTCCGCGTTTCTACCCAACACACCACATGAATGATCTCGTATGCACCACTTTGAGAACATACCGCTACTCACTGTAAACACCACAGTCCACAGCGTCTCCACTCACCAGGCCCAGGCCGCAACCCAGCCCCGTTCCCGTGGAACTACTTCAGAATTCGGCACGACCCACCATAAAAAATGCATGAGGTGCATTACACCTCCCATATGCAGGGCACACGAATAGCATAACCCCTTCCCCAGCCTAAAACACGGCAATCTGTACCACAACACGAACTGCTGACACCCACATCGAAGTGGACCTTTCTCCTAGCACAGCCAGTACTCATCACTCGTGTACAATGCTACATAACCAAGATGCACCTTAATCACCTAACACACTTGCTGAAATGAGATTGCCAAGCAATTGTAACATGCCTAGTGTATAGGAAGTGCAATAGAAGTGTTAAAACACATAAACGTCACACAATATAGCACAACTCATCCCTCTGAAAACACACACAACCACACACACCCCCCCACACACATAGTCAAAGCACTTCTAATATATATACACCTGTGCATAGTTACTACCCAGTCCAACTCTTGACACCCACATCTTATAACTGTCACTGGAGATGTGGCCCCTCAACTCCAACCCAAGGGAATTAACTGGTCCCTGGTTCATAATGACATACACCCCATGGGTCCTACTTACAAGGATTCTGAATGAACCTTTTAAAGAAAGGAAAGCCATGCTTACCAACCATTATGACTTAACGGACCACCTCAAGGAAGTGTGCTTTTGGAGCCAGATGGTTGGTTTCAAAACTATCTGTGTGTTACCTTTTCTCTAAGCCCTAGGATCCACACCTGTAACATGGGGTAAAATGTGTACTTGCCTCATATGGGGTTATGAAGATTGAATGAGCATGTGTAAATGCACTTAGCAGAATCCCTGTGCACCATGCATAGTTAATGTCAGTTACTTCTTTCCCAGCACTTTTATCCAACAACTAATGGTTCTCAGTCCAGGCCAACAGCATGTGTGCAGGGCTACATTTAGTGATCACAAGCTTTGGGAAAACTTCTGGTATTTAGTGAGGGGGATTAAGAATGCTAAACGTATTATAATGCAAGGGACAGCATTGCCCCTACATACTCCCTTGGGAATGATTGCAATTTTTCTGATTTTCATAAAACTAATACTATCCTCCCATATTACACTTGTTTCTTGCCTCTGTAATTCATTAGACTTGGTTTTTATTTTAAGTGTTTATCCAATTTCATGAATCTACCTAAAACTATAAAGCTATAAAGCATATATAACAGTTACTTACTCTTAATGATTGAGGATACAGCCTACTATTATTGTAGAGTCTTCTGTTAATGCTCTGCTGTGGCATAAAACCAGACCTTTTCACAGTATCCAACCAAGAATACATTTTTAGCTTTGGAGAGAAATCAGTCTTGTTTCTAATTATGATTACCCTCAAATACTTCATCACATCCTCTGATTTTAAAACTTAATAGCTTTGTGACCACTTAATTTTGCTAAGCTTCAATTTCCGTATCTGTATGTAAAATAAAGATAGTAATACGTCACAGGGTTGTCTGTCATGAGAGTGCAATTCTTTTTTTTTTTTTTTTTTTTTACAGAATCTGTGTTTAGCTCAGTGTAGATAGTAAATGCTCAATAAACAGTAGCAGTTGTTATTAATCATTTTATTGTATGCTAATTAATGTCTTCAAAATTGTATTTGTCATTGAGGATGTAGTATGCTGAGAAAAAGTATAAATATAAAGGCATTGGAAAAATGGACATTGCTTTGCTTGGATAACATATATGCCTGTTTCATATAAACTTCAATTTTACTTGATCCCATATGTGGGTTGGCAATGATGGAATTAGTGTAGTTTAATTGGAAATTATATTTTATTTTATATAATGAGAAACAATGAGCAGTTTGCTTCAGCCTTTTAGACCCATTCAGAATAGATCTCTTCCTCTTTTCTCATATAGGAAGTCACATTCTTCTGGAATTTTCCTTTTATTGCATATTCTGCCAAAGCAGTTGATAAACGGCAGTAGGGAAAATATAGGAAATAAAAACGAATTTTAACAGCTTGTCAAAAGTAATAGAAAAGGCATAAATAATCTGAATCTCAAGTTACGGCCTTTTCCAAAAAGGATAATTTTATTTCTTCCATTAATCTCATAGGGTCAGAAATCACATACTGAAGAAATAATTACTAATAAATTTCACTACGCTTAAAATAAAAAACACCATTAATACAACTAGTAAGTACTGTATTCTACTCATGTTTAGTAATGATTTGAACCCTTTAAAGTAGGACATTACAGTGATAGCTGTATCTTCCTCCATAAAAATCAAAAGCAGTTGTTTGGTATGTTTGAACTTGCTGAGTAAATACTATAAGCAAAGCTCACCTTCCCAAGTTAAATTTTTTTTTTCTTTTTGTGACAGACAGAGAGACAGAGAGGGACAGATAGGGACAGACAGGCAGGAAGGGAGAGAGATGAGAAGCATCAGTTCTTCATTGTGGCACCTTAGTTGTTCATTGATTGCTTTCTCATATGTGCTTTGACTAGGGGCCACAGCAGAGCGAGTAACCTCTTGCTCAAGCCAGCAACCTTGGACTCAAGCTGGTGACCTCGAGGTTTCAAACCTGGGTCCTCTGTGTCCCAGTCCTACACTCTATCCACTGTGCCACTGCCTAGTCAGGCCTGAGTTAAAAAAAATTTATGGACAAGAAATTACAGTTGAAATTCAATGGTGACAGATATGTCAAAGGAATATTATGGGGTTTTGATCCCCTTATGAATCTTTTGATAGATGAATGTGTGGAGATAGGGATGACTGGGCAACAGAACAATATTGGAGTGGTGATAATACGAGAAAATAGTATCATCATGAGGAAGCCTTGGAACAAGTACAAAGAATGGCTGTGTTCACCAGAGAAATCAACTGCTTCACATGTCCCCTTCCCACAGCCCCTATATTATTTACTACAGTTTAAAAATCAAATGGTATACATTTTCTCATTGTACTTTTGTTAAGTAAACTTCTGACGAGATTGGGTGCGTTCAGGGTGATATGGCCGTAGACTTAAGTAAACTTCTGTATAGGTCAAAAATAAAAGATTGAAAGTAGTGACTTCTTAAATAAAAATTATTTGTGCTCTTTTGTAATGATTATCTCTAGTACCTCATACTTATAACAGGATTTTAGTTGGATGACTGTTCAGAGCAATTCTTTCAGTAAAACTTTAGAAAATGTCTTAAAGTTTGTTTTTCAAAGACTCATAGTAGAGAATAGGCGATAGAATACTTTTGGGGTGTCATATTAGTAGTGTGTGAGTACCTGGGTCATGTCACATGCTCCAGAGGCACAGCAAGAATTTAGGATAGTGACTGATTAGATGCCTCACACAGAAGTCTGAGACAGGTTTGGATTTGTCAAGTAGTTCTTTGTTAAATAGCAACTAAGCCAACTCACTGTTAAATCATAGCATTAAAATGTCCTGTCCCTATTGCTGTCATTAGAAATAAAAACAGATGCTATTGAATCAGTCTCTTCAAAATTTGAAAAAGCTCATTTTGCTACCATTTATAATAAGCATTTCTATACATTAAATGCTTTCATATATTAGTTTTTTCGCCAAAGTGGGGCACGGAAAACCTTCTTCTAAGCTCATAGTATAATAATAATTACTGAGGTGCTTCATATTTACTCTGCTTACAGAGGCTTTTACACTTGTAAATGTGAATGGTCTTAGCTTAAAAAATAAATCTGGATATTTGAAAACACCAAAATCTACTAAATCACATTCACAGCAACCCAACTCTCCTTAAGAGGCACCTCACAATAAAACAGTGGGATCTGCCTCTCCAGTAGTACCGTATTTCCCATGGAGAAGACGCTCCCATGTATAAGATGCACCTTAATTTTGGGGCCCGAAATTTGGAAAAAAAAAATGTACTACATAAAGTTATTGAACTCAATTTTTTTCATCATAGAATTCATACAATTCCTCATAACTGTCAAAACTCCCATCCATTAGTTTATCCTCATCTGTGTCTGATGATGAATCACTGTTTTCAACAATGAGCACAAAGAGAAGCGAGAAAAAGCAGGAAATGCAAGTAGAAAAGATGCATCCAGGTTTTAGACCCCAAATTTTCCCCCCCAAAAGTGAGTCTTATACATGGGAAAATACGGTACTTGTCCACCAAATGGTGTCACTTGCCTAGAAGAGATTGTCTTCCTGCAGCTTGCTGTACCTAAGTGATTTCAACTGGTCTGTTCTAGGTTTCTCCTTGACATGGGGCTAAGAAAATGGACAGAGGCAGAAAAATGGACGGACCTTTGATTTCTTTATTTGTATTTACCTATTAATAATGGTTTTTACTTCACTTCCCTTAGTGGCTTTGGAATTCCAATTCTTCTCATATCATTAAGCCATCTAGTTCCCCCTCCATGTCACTTCCCTTATGGATACCTGCTTGCCTTTACTGCCCTCTCCCTTTTAGATTATATAGGTCCCATTAGAAAACATCTCCTGATACTTCCGATTCAGTCGTTTCGGTCCGGTTTCCTTTATGTACGTCATGTTCTTTCCCTATAACAGAAGGCCTGCCTGTCCTTGTTCCTCAACACCAGCTATACTCAGTGACAGTACACCAGGCTGTGTACTGGGGTTAAACCAATCCTCGAGGTGACCAGAGCGCCCTCTAAAGAGGTCCAGTTAATAGTGACCTTAACATTTTTCTTTCCTACTTCCTATTTGAATCATACTTTAAAATTGAATTTAAGCATATTTTTATTATATTTATACAGTACATACTTATTATTACATTTATTCTTATACTTATTTCTGGTGTTTTATGCTCCTAATAAGATTATAAACATACTGAAGGGGGAAATGTGTCATATATTTCTTTGGGGGTCTTGTGTAGTTTATCATCACCAGGTCTAATTGGGCTTTATAGCTTTCAGAGTTCTCTTTTCCTGCTTAGGCCTTAGCTCAGCAAACCCCCAGCCCTTTGGAATAACACCCTCACAGTCCTTTATCCCATCTCCCTCCAGTTCATTCCCCACAGGGCTGTCCTCATGACCTTTTAACAAAATCGTGATCCAACTTTCCCCTGCATACATCCTTTCTCTGGATCCCTATCACCTGTAGGAAGTGCAACTGGACCCTAAGGTTTTTCATTATAGAGTAAATCTGCTTCCAGCCTTCCCCCAGCCCCACCTGTACACAGCACACACAGCAGGCCCAGGCAGTTCACTAGCCTCACACCCAGGGCTGGGTTGATAGCGCTCTGACTGGAGAACACATCCCTGCACCTCCTTCCTACTCATGAGCTAATGGCCTTCTTCACAGCCCCTCCCAGACACTTTCTGATTGTTCTAGAAAGCATACAGGAAGAAATCTTATATGTATCCAAAGCCCTTTTATTATTGTATCTTACAGCATTTGTTTCTATATCAGTTTCTAGAGACCAAATATCTTAACCTTCCCAGGGAACACAGCATTTGTTTCTATATCAGTTTCTAGAGACCAAATATCTTAACCTTCCCAGGGAACACACCTAATAAATGCTGAGTAAATCAAAATAAGAAATACATTTATCGAGTAAGAACTTTAAAAAATACTACTATTCTGCCTGACCCGGTGGTGGCGCAGTGGATAGAGCATTGGCCTGGGATGCTGAGGACCCAGGTTTGAAATCCCCAAGGTCGCTGATTTGACCACGGCTACATCTACCTTGAACGTGGGGTAGCTGGCTTGAATAGCCAGCGTGGGATCATAGTCTTGACCCCATGGTCACTGGCTTGAGCAAGGAAGGGGTCACTCGCTCTGCTGGAGCCACCTGGTCCAGGCACATATGAGAAAGCAATCAGTGAACAACTAAGGTACCACAACAAAGAATTGATGCTTCTCGTCTCTCTCCCTTTCTGTCTGTCTGTCTGTCTCTCTTGCTATATGTGTGTGTGTGTGTGTGTGTTTTTTCCCCCTGTAGTTGCTATCTTAACTATAATTCTTGACAAGGATCATAACTTTTTATAAAGTGAACTGAATGTCGTCTTCACATATAACACCAAAGCTAGTCCTGTCTACCTGGTAAGCCAAGACTAAATATTCCATTGAGAGAGAGGATCCTTAAACAGAGACTAGCCTCATAAAAAGAACGCGGCCTGTGTCTCAGGTTCAAAGACTCATATCAAAGGGAAGGGAAGGAGAAAATATGAGGTGGAGGGGAGAACAGCCCAGCAGCAGCCTTAGGAGTCAGGACAAAGGCTGGACTTTCTTGTGTGCCCAACCCAGGGACACAGTCTAGTCTAAAGATTGTATGTAAGTGAATAGAGTATGTGGTGGTCTCCTGTAGTCACCCACTGCCTGTAGTCAGAAATTAAACTAACAGCCTGTATCCAAAATTTTTTCTGAGTGCAGTTTTTTCTTTTTTTAAACACTCAATGCTTTCATTAAACATTTCCATCTTTTAGGACAGCCTGTCTTCCCAGGGTAGTTCCTTGTAGTGGCTGAAACAGTGATTGGACAGGAGTTGAGGTGTCTGCATATTTGCTTAGCTAAACACTGGGACAGGAAAGTCATAACATCTTGCTCTTTTTGGCACCCCACTATATAGAGCAAGGGTCCCCAAACTTTTTACACAGGGGGCCAGTTCACTGTCCCTCAGACCATTAGAGGGCCGGACTATAAAAAAAAACTATGAACAAATCTCTATGCACACTGCACATATCTTATTTTAAAGTAAAAAAAAACAAAACGGGAACAAGTACAATATTTAAAATAAAGAACAAGTAAATTTAAATCAACAAACTGACCAGTATTTCAATGGGAACTATGCTCCTCTCACTGACCACGAATGAAAGAGGTGCCCCTTCTGGAAGTGCGGCGGGAGCCGGATAAATGGTCTCAGGGAGCCGCATGCGGCCCGCGGGCCGTAGTTTGGGGACCCCTGATATAGAGAATGCTTGCTGTTGCCAAGCATCGTGCTGGACACTGGAGGGACCTGGGAGGTGTAAGATAGGACTCGTGCTCTCTTGTGATCTGTCCATTTGTATTTTCACTGTATGTGGTCAGGGCTACTTCTTGGCATGCATGCCTCTGGAGCGCCTCCGAAATTTAGCAGAAAAAAAATGGGGTCGCTTTCATAAACACGTCTGTAACATACTGGTAAATGTAGTCTTAACCTAGAGCCAGCATTCCAGAAACCCTGGCTACTACTTCCACTCTGTTTCTGTGTAACTGTGGGCAAGATAAAGCAAGAGCTTGCTCTTCCTCATTCTTCAAGTAAAGATAATCCCACTACCCTCTACACCACCAACCCCCCCAAAACAGCTGTGGAGCAGTTAAATAAAATGCCAGTTGGGATAGTTCTTTGCAACTTTTGGAGCTGCGGTAGACCTAGGAGTTGAGAGTTCAGAAATCCGTCACAGCATCACGTTGGAAGCTTGAGGACTATTGTTTTTTGTTGATGTGATGCAAAATGTCTTAGCTGAGCGAGACTCCTGAGGCCAGGAAAAGTTGGGATGGGGATTAGGCAGCTCTGACCGAAAGTTCTGAACTTCCCTGGGAAGTGGGAACCTGACCACACCTTCATGAAGCCTCTAGCACAGTGGTTCCCAACCTTTTTTGGGCCACGGACCGGTTTAATGTCAGAAAATATTTTCACGGACCGGTCTTTAGGGTGGGATGGATAAATGCACAAAATAAAATTATGCGACCGGCGTAAAAACTGGTATTTTTAAATATAATTGTCGAATTTACGAGACAAGCGTCAAGAGTGAGTCTTAGACAGATGTAACAGAGGGAATCCGGTCATTTAAAAAAAATAAAACATCGTTCAGACTTAAATTTTAATAAAATGGAAATAATTTAAGTTATTTATTCTTTCTCTGCGGACCGATACCAAATGGCCCACGGGCTGGTACCGGTTCGCGGCCCGGGGGTTGGGGACCTCTGCTCTAGGAGACATAACAGCCCTGTGAGCAGGGCCAGTCATGTGAACAATTGAGTAGTTCTTTGTGGGGTTGTCAGGTTTATCAGAGACAGTTCCAGCAAATTAAAACCAAACAAAATACAAAATATTTTCTCAAGCTAACAGGCTAAGATAATAATTTAGTTTTATGTCTCATTATTCCTTTTGATTGTGATTCTATCAAGATAAGGATCACATCTGTTCATTTTTGTCTTCTCAGACCCCAGAATAGTACCTATCCCAATGATAGGCAGTAGCTACATGAGGGAATGAGTGGAAGTAAATGAAGAGCATTCATCCATTGTGAACTAATAACTGACCCTTCTGTGCCAGGCTCTGATCTAAGTACTGGCCATGTGTTGTTATTTTATCCTCCCAAGAGCCCTGTGAGGTAGAACTATCATTATCCTTGATGAACTGGAGAGGAAACCAGAGCACAGAGAAGTTAGGTAATCTGCCCAAGGTCACACAGGCTGATGAATGTTGAAGCCAGGATTCCAGCCCAGGCATTCTCGCCCCAAGCCTCTTAAAGGGGAGAAAACTTGAACTTTGGAGCCAGGCCCCATCAGTAAAATGTGACTGTGATCGATTATTTCCCTCTCTTGGGGTGATACAAAGCTTAAGAGACCTAACATGCAAGGCAGCTGGCATTCTGAGTGAGGCACAGATAAGGTGGATGTTCAGAGCTAACTAGTTCTTATCCTCTAATTGGGTGTTTTAGTCACCAATGTGATCTTGTGGCCTTTGCAGCCAAGTTGCTTTTCATGATTATGGAAAATTTCTGTATACCTCAGTGTATGGTTATGTTTCAAGCTTACTGAGAGTTTAGAGAGGTTATCCTCATACCAGACCATAGAGAATAATAGCCCCTGTGTGGGGAGGTTGTCTGGAGATTGGTGGTAGGACGACTTGGGCGACTTCATGTGTAATGCTTTCAGTTCCTTCTGGACAGCTACCTCTGGACTCTTGAGCATATTCTTACCACTCAGGAAACTCAGGGTATGTAGCTGGGCCATGCCTGATACGACTCAGATGTCTTCTTAAGCTCATCTACCGCCCTCCAGTCTTTGCTCTTCCTGTTCTGTATACTTTTAGTTGATCTAATGACTTGCTGTCCATCTTTGATAACGTTTTTTTTTTTTCTAACTAGGCAAATATAAAACTACCAACTTTTCAGGCCCACTGCAATTTTATTCAGGTTGTTTAATTGATCTTTTTTTCTCCTGAAACTAGGGCATTCATTTGGTCTTTCCTTTCTAATAAAATTGTTCAAAATTTGCAAAATTGTCATTTCAATGGTTGTATATCAGTATTTATTTCTAATCTCCAGTTCTTAGAAATTTAATGTCAATGTATGTTTTCAGGTATATTGACTAGTAGGTAATTGATTTGCTGATTTACTCTAGTCATTTATTTAATTTAAATTTTAATTAATTAACTTTTTTGAAAAGAAGAATGTGTCCACATTGCTTGATATCCAGGTATAAGCACAAGTTACAAATTATATACACATACACACACCCCCTTTTATGTACAAATAGTACAAAAAACTTGTTCTATAACTTGCTTTATTTACTTCATGGTTTCTCCTAAATTATTGTTTCAGCTAATTCTTTTATTTTTTTTTAATTTATTCATTTTAGAGAGAGAGAAAGGGAGAGAGAGGGAAAGATAGAGAAGGGGGGAACAGGAAGCACAAACTGCTATTGTGCCTAGGTAAACCCAGGGTTTTGAACCGGCAACCTCAGAGTTCCAGGTCTATGCTTTATCCACTGCGCCACCACAGGTCAGGCTGTTTCAATTAATTCATAAAAAGCTTCTTCATTTTTTTTACAGCTGCCTAATATTCTATTATGAGATGGGACCATAATTTTATTTAATCAGTACACTTTTGGTGGACATATAGCTTGTTTCTAATGTTGCGTGAATACATGTAATGCCCCAGTGAGCAGCTTTGAACATGTCATTTTTGTACAAATGATGGTATATCTGTGGAATAAATTCCCATGTATGGGATTGTAAAGTCACAAGGTATATGAATGTGTAAATTTAATGTGTTGCCAAATTGCCCGCCATGGAGGTGGTTTAAATTTATACTACCACCAGCAGTGTGTGAGAATACCTGTTTGTTTCTTCATATCTTTATTAGCTTAGTCATTAAATTCTTACCTGTGTCCATAAAATGGATGAAAAAAAGGTCTCTCAGTGTTATTTTGCCATCTCTTACCATGAGCAAGGTTGAGCATCTTTTCACTTACCTTGAGAGCCATTATATTTCCACACCAAACTGTCTATTCATATGCTCTGATCTTATTTCTATTTGTTTTTCTTTATGCATTTGTTCTTTTAATTAATTAGGGAGGGTACTTTATATATTAGGGAAATTAACACTTTGCCTTGACCTGAGTTGCAAATATTTTTTCAAGTGTATCACTTTTTCTTTACTGATTTCTTTGCTGTACCTATTTGCCTAATTTTTTCTTTATCACTTCTGAGTTTGTGTCTTACTTTAGAAGGGTCTTCCCTACTCTGAGAGTTTTGTATTTTTATTATTATTATTTTCCCATCATTTCTGATAGAATTTTTTTGGTTTAGATTTTTTACTTTTATTCTTTGAATGATCCAGAACATATTTTGGTATAAAGTGTGAATTATGGAGTCAGTTTTCTTTTCCCGGGTAACACTCACTCATTTCAGCTTTGCTTTTATTTTGTAACTTACAAATTATGTGCCCCATCAAACTCTCTGATGCCATCCATGTTCAACTAACATGGGTCATATTGATTTAGGAAGATATAATTTTCCCAGAAGGCAGCTTGTCATGAAGATCATCATCTTCAGAGTCTAGCAGACCTGATTTTGAATGCTTACTCTTTAACTTACATACGCAACATTGGGCAAACTATATAACCTTTCTGAGCCTTTGTTATCACATTTGTAAATCAATTGGATTGGATTTTCTAGAGTCACCACCAATGTGGTCTTGTGGTCATGGCAGCCAAGTTGCTCTTTATGATTAACTATTGAAAATTTCTGTTAATACTCCATTTTGCAAATTAGAGATAATGTTTATAAACTCCCATTTAGTGCCTGGCACACAGTAGATATCTGATAAAGGAGAACTATTATTATTGTCTTTATCATTACCAATATCAGTAGTGTGATGTTGGTCTGAATGAGAACATTGCGCCCCCTACTCCCTGTGGGTAGCCATTCTTCGGTAAAAGCTGGTGTTCCTGGAAATTGGACATGGCTTCCCCACTTAAGCCAAAGGGCTTCACAAGTACCCTAGTAATTATTTGGCTGGCATTCTTATCAGGCTGGCTATGTTCATAACTTCTGGGCAAACGTTAAATCATTAGTATGCCCATTAATACAAGATTGCAGTTTGCTGCAGGAGGAAGTCTGTCTGATTCTGTAGTTTGGTTTTGTAATCAGATCTGTATGGAGTTAACAGTTAAGCATTGTTTGTCCAGCATCCGTGTTAGTGCTGTTTGGTCATATGAAGATCTAGGAAGCATGTAGGATCTATATGATCTCTTACTTAGTACCTTATGTTCAATGCTGTCATAAGTCTGGAAATTATTTAATGGAATACAGAAACTTAGTCTAAACAGAAGTTGAGATCTAAATTAACTTTTGTTTTTAAACAATAGCCCAGGACCTACTCTTTAGTTAGGTAATTCACTATTGTTTCACTCCATACTTTATCATGCATTCTGATGTTCTAAATTTTTTTCCTGTTAACTTGGTTTTCTTCTAACATACTTTTTGACATTTCCTTTAGTAATGTTTAAGCTTAATTTTTGTTTTTGAATGTTTTTTTCAAATCCTTCCCCATATAAACTCAACTTTTTGTAATCATTTTTAAATTTATTGCTATGTTTCAGTATCTAAAATATCTCTTTCCACTTCTTCATTTCTTATTTTCTGTCTACTCATCCTGCATATTTTTAAACTGAAACACTGAACTTCCCTTTCCCAAGCTTCTCAGTAATTGTCAATAATTCAAAAAATCTGTCTTATATTTCTCTTTTCCCTTTTTTGTTTACTTCTCTTGATCCCCAAATATGTTACTAGACTTTTTTTTTTAATGTGAATTGTCAAAATCTAATTCTTCTTCATCATCAATGTTAAGAAAATTTTCATTTGGGTATTTTTACTTGGTTTTACATAATAAATTTTCTCCCTAATCAATAATTAGTCTACTAATAACTACTTGAGGGCTTACTATGTGCCAGGCTTCGAGAATACAAGTAAATAATTTTCTGCCTCCTGCAGTTTACTTTCTGTAGGGAAGACAGACAACATAAAAACCAACAAATGGAATTATTTCAGTTACTAGAGTTATAGAGGAGCTGAATATAGTAATAAATTAGAAATGACTAGGCAGGACAGGGAGGAAGCTCATGTCTTTTCTTTACAATTCTTTGTCTTCTGACCTGTGGCGCAGTGGGATAAAGCGTCGACCTGGAACACTGAGGTCGCCGGTTCAAAACCTTGGGCTTGCCTGGTCAAGGCACATATGGGAGTTGATACAATTCTTTGTCTTCTGATCTGATTTTAAGGCTTGTGTTTTGTTTTCTCTTGATTTTTCTTTTAACATTGTTTTACTGGTGCCTTCTTTTTTTGTTTGTTTGTTTGTTTGTTTGTTTTACAGAGACAGAGAGTCAGAGTGAGGGATAGACAGGGACAGACAGACAGGAACGGAGAGATGAGAAGCATCAATCATCAGTTTTTTGTTGCGACACCTTAGTTGTTCATTGATTGCTTTCTCATATGTGCTTTGACCACGGGCCTTCAGCAGACCGAGCAACCCCTTGCTTGAGCCAGCGATCTTGGGCCCAAGGTGGTGAATTTTTTTTTTTCTCAAACCAGATGAGCCCACGCTCAAGCTGGCAACTCAGGGTCTTGAACCTGGGTCTTTTGCATCCCAGTCCGACACTCTATCCACTGCGCCACCTCCTGGTCAGGCTGGTGCCTTCTTTTTACTCCATATTCCCCTCTTTTCCATTCATCCCTTAGATAGCCAATTGCCTACCTTGAAGGATTGATTATATCATTTCATTGCATTATACCCTTCCTCCTTATAATCTTATGCTTTTTTTATTATCCCTGAAAAATTTCTTTGCCAGGTGTCTATCGTGAAGGTCATCTTTGGTTATTCTTGAATCCAAAAGGGATTTCTTCAAAATAAACCTTACCCTTTGACATCCTGGGTTTTTTTGTTTGTTTTTTAAGAACAGTGATTCTCAAATGGTTGTCAGAGCAGAATGTGTGTTGGCATGTAAGGTTGCCAGTTGCCTTCCTTATAAGAACTGGACTTTATTATGAGATTGTATTATTTTAGGAAATGATGATGAATAAGCCCTGGCTATCTGGCTTAGTGGATAGAGCATCGGCACAGTGTGCAGACATCCTGGGTTTGACCCCAGTCAGAGCACACATTAGAAGCAACCGTCTGCTTCTCCTCCCCTCCCTCTTCCCTTCTCACAGCCAGTGGTTCATTTGGTGTCAGCCCCAGGCGCTGAGGATGCTCAGTTGATTTGGCCCCAGACTGAGGTTGCGAGGTATATTCCTGTCCAGGTTCATGCGGAAGGGAGTCTGTCTCTGTTTTCCTTTCTCTCACTTAAAAAAAAAGAAAGAAAGAAACGATAATGAATAGTAAGTAGTATATGTAATGCCTTTGCTCAGCAAAATAAAGTTAGCCATCCCCACAGTTTTTAGAACATGAAACTCTGACTCCTTCTAGGTTTAGATCTGAAAATAAATAATGTTCTTTTTCTGTTTTCAGGGATGACTCTGTCCCAGAAGACAACATCTGGAGGGGTATCCTCTCTGTTATTTTCTTCTTTCTTATCATCAGTGTATTAGCTTTCCCCAATGGTAAGTGATGTACTGCTTTATCACATTTCTCCTGTGTATTGTGCCCTTTTGGTATTTTTGAGATGCATGCCATATAGAAGTGAGACTAAAAGATGGAATAATAAATAATTGGAGCTCTGTCTGTCGGTTGGGGCGCAAGCTGTGGAGGCAGCCTCTCCAGTCTGCCACTTCCGAGCTCTGGCCATGTTAAGAGTGCTTCAGTTACTCTATAAAGTGGAAATAACAGGTAGGTACTATTGTAAGCGTTAACTCAACTAATACATTGGTAAATTCTCCGCATAGCAACTGACAAATTACACTCTCAGTGAATGTCAGCTGCTGTTCTTATTGCTATTTTTGTTTTTACCATTCTAGCTGTAAGTGCTCAATTGTTCAGTTACTGCTTTTTGCTAAGGACAGGGTCAGTGCCATAATGAGTATTAATTTGTCATGTGACCTTTTATCTCAGTAAACTTTGCTCATTATATATTTGGGATATACATTTTTATCAGCAGGTAAAAAAGACTGAATTTTACCCCCTCCACCCCATCATGATTATAGATAAGGCAAAAACTTTGTTTAAAAAATTAGTTTGCTATTCTGCCATACTTAAAATTCATCCTTTCCTCTGAAGTGTCCTTTACAAATTGCTTTAATTTTTCTCATTTTTCCTGTAGTGCCTTCTTCCTAGAATATTATTATTCTCTGTAACCATTTCTAAATGCTCCCATTTTGTTTCCAGTTTCTTTTACAGTTATGATATTTTCAAATTGTTTCAATCTTTTTTGTGAGCTAGACTCCATAAGCCCCATTCAGGTTTTAAATATTTAAGATGTGTGTTTTCTCTATCTTATTTGAATATTCAGTGGAATATAATGTGTAATACAAGAATCTTACTATGAATGTTATTGATTGTGCCATGGCAATGGGATTCTAGCACCAATTCCAGCATATATGTATGTTTTGGGTGGCAGTTTTCTTCCACCAACAAGCAATGCGCTGACAGCAACTGGATGTTCTATAATTTAACTCAATTCTGACACTTTACCCAGAGATAGTGTCAGATTGCACAGGTTAAGGAGTCAGACCCCACTTCAGAGACCAGTTGCAAATCTACATTGTTAGCTGTACTTCTGACTGAATGGGCTACAAATCAGAGGTTCTCATAATCCCCTACTTGAGTTCCATTAATTTTCTAGAGGAAACCAGTTTACTCACTAAATAAAGCTCTCAGTTTATTACAAAGGCTGTTCATCAGCAGCCAGATGCAGATATATGAAGTGTGTCCTCAAAGTATGTTGGAAGGAGTGCCTTCTCCAGGGGCACCTCTTTCCTGGCATCTGCACTAGTTCACCAACTGAAGAGGTTCTCCAAACCCCATATCTTTGGAGTTTTAGGGAGACCCTATCACATAGGCATGGTTGATTAAATCATTGGCCATTGGTGATTGAAATCTCGACTCTTCTCCCCTGGACTAGTTCTGGGAGTGGAACTGAAAGTTCCAATCCTCCAATCCTGGCTTTGGTTTCACTGCAATCAGCTTGCACCTTTAGGTGCTTCCTAAAAGCCACCTCATTAACATAACAAGACACACTTTATTGCTCTCATCACTTAGGTAATTAGGAGCTATGTGTCAGAAACAAGGAGGAAAATCCTGTTCCTAGTATATGTTTATTATAAATCACAGTATATGGCACCTGGCAGAGCCTTTAGTCTTTTCAAGGTGATGCCAGTAGAATTTTCTTCTGTACTTTTGCTTATATTATGTAACACTCTGTGGTGTTTTTTTTTAATTTTTATTTATTCATTTTAGAGAGGAGAGAGAGTTAGAATGAGAGAGAGAGAGAGAGAGAGAGAAAGGGGGGGAGGAGCAGGAAACATCAACCCCCATATATACCTTGACCAGGCAAACCCAGGGTTTTGAACCGGTGACCTCAGTGTTTCAGGTCAGGCTCTCTATGGTTTTTTAAAAAAAAAAATTTTTTTTTAATTCATTTTAATGAGGAGAGAGAGAAGGGAGGTGGGAGGAGGAGCAAGGAAGCATCAACTCCCCATGTGCCTTGACCAGGCAAGCCCGGGGGCTTTGAACTAGTTACCTTCCAGGTCGATACTTTATGCACTGCATCACCACAGCTCAGGCCTGTGGGTTTTTGGTAGTGGCATAATAACCCAACCAATGGTTATTATTATTATTGGCTAGTAGAATAATAACCCAACCAATAACACTGTGGCTGAATCCTTAAGGCAGTGGTTCTCAAAGTGTGCACCAGGGCGCACTGGTGTGCCCTTGAAGATTTCCAGGTGCGTCCTATGGTATTCCAGAGAAATATGTGCCTATTGGGGACCAAAATACCAACAGGGTTTTTGGAGTTTAGATTGTTGGGGGACAGAGGTGTGGGGAATTGGCTGTAAGCTGACAGTCTGCCCAATCCCCCACCTTATTTGCCTGATTAGGTTGCAAAGGGCTGTTAAGCTGTGGTGCTGGATTGTTTACACTGCCCCCCATGTGCCCCGGAAAGACTGGAGGCAAGTTTCTTCTATCCTTTGTTTGGTGTAAAGTTAAGGTGATATGTATGGTGGGGGTTTTCTGCACTCACCACAATTAAGAGTAAAAAGAAAGAAATTCTTCACTGTATTGAGGAAATGAGAGTTTACCTTTCAGATATATGCCCAAACATTGAAGAAATTGCTAGGACACATCAGGCTCATGTTTCTCATAAACACAAGAATGAAAAAACTTAACACATTCATGCCAGAACCTGCTGAATTTACTAAATCTTACTAAGAATGTATCTATATATATAAAAAGATAACTTTTTGTCATTTTTTTATTTTTTAACCCCTCATTTTTACAAATTCTAAAAAGCATAACTCAAAAAATATAACATAAAAATGTTTTTTAATGTCAGAATAAATTTAATTTTGTCATATTTATTTCATTTAATTACCATAAAAGCATGCTTGGACTTTATATTATTTTTCTTTAATATTTGACTTAGTTATATTTCTCAGATATTTGTATATAGTGCACCTACAGTTATTTGTAGGATTTTAAATGCACCCTGACTTCAGAAAGTTTGGGAACCCCTGCCTTAAGGGAATGAATTGTAGACAGCCAAAGTTATTGGGCAGCTGAGTTTAACTCTCCCAACAATTCAGGCTTTTAGATTAAAAAAAAATTGTTTTTCACAAGATAGAAGGTGACAGAGGACAATCTGACTTTGGGTGGTGGGTATGCAACATAATTGAATGACAAGATAACCTGGACTTGTTATCTTTGAATATATGTATCCTGATTTATTGTTGTCACCCCATTAAAAAAATAAAATTATTAAAAAAAAAAAAAAGAAATCAGGTGACAAGGTACAAGTAAAGCTGAGACCAGGGGTTGGGAACCTATGGCTCATGAGCCAGATGTGGCTCTTTTGATGGCTGCATCTGGCTCTCAGACAAATCTTTAATAAAAAATAATAATATCATTAAAAATATAAAACATTAAAAAAAAATGTTTTTCAGTGAAAACCTGCTGTCCTAGTCAGTGTAGACTGCTTTAACAGAATACTGTAGGTTTAACAGCAGATTCATCCTGAAGCAAAATTTCTTTCCCCCTGTGAACCTGACACGAGACGAGTTCTGTACTTTCAGAGTGTGACAGTGGGACAGACACAGGGTGGACATTCCTGTTCCAGGGAGAAATGGAAAAGAAGGAAAGGGGTCATGGGTCCCAAGCAAGTCCAAGACTTAGGAAGGCAGATTCTATGATATCTTAGTTCAAGAGGTCTTAATGTTTAAGAATAATCCTGTTTGGCTCAGTGCTTGCCCTTTGAAACCCAGGTGGAGGCTTCCTACCCCCCCCCTCCCCCCAGTGACATGCACTCTCAGCCTTTGAGGGAAGTGACAGCCCAACCTGGATGATCTCTGAATTGCCTTTGGGGCCCTTCTTATCTTTAAGAATAGACAATGTTCCCAGTCAAGTAACTCTGTGATTCAGTCTTGTAGAGTCTAATAAGTCTAGCAGTCTTCACATTGGGAGTTAGGATTTCAACATATGAATTTTGGGGAGACAGACATTAACACCTCCATATCTTGTGTGGATATGGCAAACATAGTTTGGTGATTGAGAGTCTGATAATACATAATTCCTAAGGTGTGAAAACAGATGTCCATGATATAGATAGGTTATGGAATGAATTAACTTGCTATAAAATTCACTTTCTAGGAAAAGTCCCTGATGTTTAACAGCTTTTTGGCTATTTGGAACTTTCTTTTTCTTCCCACCTCCCAACACACGAAATCTCAGAATTTTTAGTTTAGAGAGCTTGGACGTTATGTAGCCTGTCTTCTTTCAAGGGTGCCATGCCGTAGTACCAGCTAAGTTGCCACTTGCAGCATAAATCATTTCACACACACCGGAACCATCCGAGGCTGTGCATTGTCCTCCTGAGCTCTGGATCCTGCTCTTTTTATAAAGGTAGCATAAGAATATAGCCCAATGCAAGAAGATTGCCAGACCCATCTCAGGTGGGATACCAGCACAGGGCCAGCTGCCCCCAAAGCCCCACAGGAAGGTGATAGGTGGTGGTGACTGCCACCCCCCCTTAGCCCTTCTGCCTCTGTAACCTGCAAGGTCGGCTGCTTACTTTCTTGGCATCAGTTGATGTCAGGACAGTTATTGGCCTGTGCCCTCTATTTCTGTTCCTTATCTTGTTTGTCCCCAGTCCTACTACTTTTTTTTTTAATCATAGTAGAGTACATGCTCAAGAAACCGATCAATCGAAAAGTATCAGATCTATTATTCAAGTCTTCAGCTTTCTTTAGCAGCGTGATAATTTATTGCTTAGTTTTAAGGATTATCTCTTCACACTTTGAAATTTCTTTTTTTATTATTATGATTTTATTGATTGATTTTAGAGTGAGAGGAAGGGAGGCAAAAAGAAACAGAAACATTGATCTCTTCCTATATGTGCCCTGACCGGGGTCAGAACCTGCAACCTTTACATATTGGGCCGATGCTCTAACCAGCTGAGCTATCCTGCCAGAGCTGAAGGTTTCTTTTTTGCCTTTTTTTTAAAGTTGCTGTTTCTGAGTCCAGAGCCATTTTGGAAGCCCGAGGATCCTAAAAGATTAGTCTCAATAGCCATAATTTTTCGTGAGATTAATACTGTGATTCCCACTGTTTTCTTTTTTCTTTGCATTTCCTGATATGCCTTTATGGATTCATTTGCTGGGAACCTCTTGTAAGTTCCGTGTCTCTAGTGGGTTCTGTGTTACCAGCTTCTAACTGCAGATTGCCTTGGCACAGTCTTAAAGTTTCTGTCAACAGTAGTTTCACCCTTTTGCATGGAAACATGTGAAGTTAATAAAGCAATTAAAAAGCAAAAAAAAAAAAAAAAAAATAGCCATAATGTTACAGTCATCCCATCCATGAAGCTTTAGCCAGAGCTGGGCTTGGGGGCTTTGTTAGCAGATGTTTTTCTTGGGTATCAAAGGCCCTGACAGTTGAGTGCTAAAATCTATTGGAGATAACATTTTCTCTGATTTCTGCTGGTTTTTCCTCTAGTCACTAATGAAGTCCACTAATCTTCAAAGTCCACTTAATCTGCCCTGTCTCTTAAGAGGAGCTGTGCTCCTCTTTTGTTTGTTTTATGCTTTTTTTTTTTTATCCTGACTGTGTGGACTTAATGATACATACACAGAGGGGCAGTTTCATAGAGCTCGCTTAGTTCAGCCTGCTCCATGTACAACTGAGAAGGCTGAACACGTGATTGTCATTCATCCACCAGAGGTCATCGAATACTTGATGTCAGCCTGGCAGTAGGGCCCTGGCTCATACTTTTTCTTTACTCACCGTTGCTCTGTTCATTTCTCATATCGGGTTCATTGCGAGGTGTTCGATCTCTGATCTCTGTCTTCTTCTACGTTCCTGTCTGTGTATGCTTATCTTCCTATCAGTCCTGCCTTTTTTTCCCCAGATGTGTGGTCTTAGGGGCTTAGTTGGCCTGTACAGTGTGCTCTGGGTCCTGCAGGAGGTGGCTGCTGGATGTGCCCATACTCCTGTGTTGCCAGTGTTGTCTGTGACCAGCAGAAGCCAACATCAATCTGAATGACTCTACTTTCTCCTTTTCTTACTCTCTTCCTGTCTTATTCCTCCATGGTGCTCACCTACACCACTCATCTAGGCAGAACTTGCCCCAAACAAGGGCTCAGATAGACATGGAAAACAACGACGGCAGTTCAGTATTCTTCAGAAGAAGTATTAGAATGTTAGGGAAGGAAGTGCTGAGAGGAATTCTCCTGAAGCCATGCACACATAGCAGCACAGTGTCTACCTTGTTTCCTAAGGATCCATTTATTTACACAGTAAAACTTAAGTTTTCTACATTAAAGAATATTACCTGACCAGGTGGTTCAGGGGATGGAGTATCATCTCAGCACACCACACCAAGATCAAGAGTTCCATCCCCAGTCAGGCACTTTCAACTTACTGAAAGCAACCAATGAATGCACAAGTAAGTGGAACAACGAGTTGATGCTTCCCCACTCTCTCCCTCTCTCCTCCCCCTCCCACCTTTCCTTCCTCCCTTCTCTCTCAAATCAATGGAAAAATTTAAAAAAAGAGTGTCACTGAATATGTTTAAGTTGGGGTGACTGGGAGGCATCATAGAGATGATGGGGGAATTTGCCAGGTGATCCCACGCTGTGGGGCTGTCCCCTCCCAGAGCCAGCGTTCAGACTTCAAGCCTGTCCAGGAGCCACGGTGCTGGATGGCTGCTTCTCTGAGTGCAATATTTATGCCCCCCCCCTTTTTTTTTTGTATTTTTCTGAAGCTGGAAACGGGGAGAGACAGTCAGACAGACTCCCGCATGCGCCCGACCGGGATCCACCCAGCACGCCCACCAGGGGCGTCGCTCTGCCACGACCAGAGCCACTCTAGCGCCTGGGGCAGAGGCCAAGGAGCCATCCCCAGCGCCCAGGCCATCTTTGCTCCAATGGAGCCTTGGCTGCGGGAGGGGAAGAGAGAGACAGAGAGGAAGGAGGGGGCGGGGGTGGAGAAGTAAATGGGCGCTTCTCCTATGTGCCCTGGCCGGGAATCGAACCCGGGTCCCCCGCACGCCAGGCCAACGCTCTACCGCTGAGCCAACCGGCCAGGGCCTATGCCCCTTTTTGCTCCAGTCTTTTCACTTTGTTCTCCATTCTCCCATCCTTGGCACATATTCTTAAATTAAGTAATGAAAATGAGTCGGAGAAACAAAGCTCAACGTTTGTCTTTTCCTTGAAGGGCACTTTTGGAGAAGTGCGTGCAGTGGATGGCATTCCCAGAATGGTTCTGTTTTGGCAACTTCAAATGCATTTATCCTTGACCTAGAAAAGGCTTCCCTGCGTGCTTGAGTATAGACCTAAATATGATTGTGTCCATATGTCATTTGTGTGAGTTCGTACATGCTATCTGCGTGGTGGAATCGATCAGCTCCTACAGGAAGGGGACCCTGTGATCCCCCCCCCCCGTTCAGAATGTAAATACCAAAGAAAGTCCTTGATGTTCTCTGTAGGGTTTTGTAACAGTCAGAATGCTTTTGGCCACAGGTAATAGGAAACCCATTTCAAAATAGCATAAAGGATAAGGAAAATGTTTATATTCGTGGATCGCCGGAAGTTCTCAGGTAGCGTGGTTTCAGATTGGCTATTTCAGCAGCTCAGTGACACGTGAAGACCAAGGTTCTTTACCTCTTTCAGTTCCACCATCTTCAGCATGTTGGTCCTAACCTGTGCTTTTCGCCCTAATGATCTTGAGGTAGCCGTTGTAGTACCAGACGTATGGTTGTGGACAATGTCCAGCAGAAGAAAAAGTCAATTCTTCCTCTGTATTTTTTTTTAAGAGTGAAGAAACCTTTTCTATGAACTCTGCAGCACACTAGCCCTCAGTTCTCTTTGTCTAGGATTGGGCGACATGCCTCTCCCCAGCCAGACCCGAGGACAGGGCTTTATCGTGCCTAGCGGAGGGGGCACGTAGCAGATCTTCAGTAGATCTCATTGACCGGAAGAATAAAAGAACAGGATCACTGCCATCAGCTTAGTGTTTACCAGAGCATCTGTGAGGAGAATGCATATTCAGTAGAATTTCCTTTGACGTTCAACGGGATGAGTAAAGGCTTAGGTTGCGGAGTTCTTTCCTCAGCCTGTAAACAGGCATGGAAGGAGAAATCCTGAAGGCAGACGGGGAAGAAAAGGGTCTGGCAACCTCATCACACTTCTATCATGCCGTCTTCTTTTCTCCCACTCTCTGTTGATTCCCTGGAATTCTGTTTGTTAGTTTTATTAGTTTTAAATACTACCTCCATCTCCTTCAGCAAGTAACATTCAAATGGAAGTGTAATTGTAACAATAATATTGTATCTTTGGAGTGTAATTATATCACTATATCACTGGAGTGAAATTTAGAAACCTATTTCAGTCTCCAGTTGGCTTTGAGATTTCTTTCAACAGGTGAGTGTCTGGTGTACTTCTGAAGGCTTCCTTGAACTATTCCAACCCCCTCCACCCACTTTCACTCCACCCAAACAGCCCAAGCCTGCCTTGTACCCCAGTGCCTGGCCCACAGTGGACTTTTCAATGAATGTATATTGAATTCAGTAATGAATCTGTCAGCAAAACATTCACAGTATTAGCCCTCTCTTTTGCATGATTTATCTGCAAGAGAAACACCATTCAGCACTTCTTTAAGGTGTTCTGAGGAGAGTGAAATAGTAGTACTTCTGGATTTTCCAGATTTTATCATTGTGTTTGTCCTTCAGGCTCATTTGACTTCTCTGAGCTCAGCATGGTGCAAATTACATTTCTCTGAGATTTGAAGGTGATCTAGAAGGTTCACTGTCTTCTTTTTTATTGTTATTATTTATTTATTTAGAAATTAAAATTAACAGGGTGTCACTGTCTTCTAATTTAAGAAAAGAGTCCCTGTCTCCTCTCACTCTCTGTCCCCTGCCCCACTACAGTTTCTTCCATTAAAATTTTTTTCTTAGATTTAAAATTTGCATGAAAATCATTTTATTCACTTCTTTAGGTTTTATTCTGAGACATTTAAACTTTAATAATAATCATATATCTTATGGTTTTGTCAATTATACCTCAATAAAGCTGAAAAAAATAATACGGGCAGAAGCGGGCTGCGAGGGCCTGAGGACACAAATGGAACTTCTAGTTTTTATTAAAAGAATCCTCTAAGGTTTGGTCCCTTAAATTTAGTTATAGGTATATCTGTTGCTGGAGAGTCAAGTAATAACTTGATTTCTCATTTCTGAGGTAAGTTTTTAAATGTTCTTCTCATGAGGAAGACATTTGGTTTTTATTTCTTTTGAAATTAAACTTGCTCTTAATATCTGGTTTAAATGATGTACTCTAGATGTAGCGGCTGGTGAAGAAGATGAAACATGTAGTTTTTAAATGTGCCTAGTAAGAAAACCCAAATCTGGCCCTGGCCGGTTGGCTCAGTGGTAGAGCGTCGGCCTGGCGTGCAGGAGTCCCGGGTTCGATTCCCGGCCAGGGCACACAGGAGAAGTGCCCATCTGCTTCTCCACCCCTCCCCCTCTCCTTCCTCTCTGTCTCTCTCTTCCCCTCCCACAGCCGAGGCTCCATTGGAGCAAAGATGTCCCGGGCGCTGGGGATGGCTCCGTGGCCTCTGCCTCAGGCACTAGAATGGCTCTGGTCGTGACAGAGCAACGCCCCGGATGGGCAGAGCATCGCCCCCTGGTGGGCGTGCCGGGTGGATCCCAGTCGCACGTGTGCAGGTGTCTGTCTGACTGTCTCCCCGTTTCCAGCTTCAGAAAAGTACAAAAAAAAAAAGAAAAGAAAACCCGAATCCAAAACAATTAGCCCCTCTCTCCTCACCACATTCTGAGAAGCCTTCCCTGGTCCCCTGCATGATCGAGGATAAGGGTGTCTGAACTGGAGACCCAGGCTTTTCCAGGCAGCTCTTAGCAGGTTGGCAATAAAGTCGGTAAGAGGCTCGCCCTGAAATGGAGCACTTCAGAGGAAGAGGAGGAGTCCTTCCTTTACTTGAACTCTTGTAAAGGGATGCTTGGAAGATAAGATTTATGGGGAAGGCCTTGAGATAAAGCCAGTGTTCAGAGGAGGCTGTAGGTCAGGGGTCCCCAAACTTTTTACACAGGGGGCCAGTTCACTGTCCCTCAGACCGTTGGAGGGCCGGACTATAAAAGAAACTATAAAAAAATCCCTATGCACACTGCACATATCTTATTTTAAAGTAAAAAAACAAAACGGTAACAAATACAATATTTAAAATAAAGAACAAGTAAATTTAAATCAACAAACTGACCAGTATTTCAATGGGAACTATGGGCCTGCTTTTGGCTAATGAGATGGTCAATATGCTCCTCTCACTGACCACCAATGAAAGAGGTGCCCCTTCCGGAAGTGCAGCGGGGGCCGGATGAATGGCCTCAGGGGGCCCGCCGGCCGTAGTTTGGAGACCCCTGCTCTAGGTGGTACTAACACTCCTAGGCAGGTGCATGGCCTTAAAAAAGGTGACTTGATTGGAGAAGCCAAGCGTCGGTGATCAAGTGAGCATAAATATCAAGGCTTATGATATAAAACAATGTCAGCCTCATTCTTGGTTTTTAAAAAAATAATACTTTTAGTAATATTACTGCGTAATGGTAAACATGGTATTCTTAGTGAGTAATGTTATTAGAATGCACATCTAAGAAGTGAGAAGATTTGAAGTTCACTACCGAAAGGGTTACCTTACTTTTCTCTAGGGCTTTATCTCCTTTTGTAGGTAAAGGCACAGACGGCTCCCACCAGCCTGGTGCAGGGCGGCGCACCTTGGACTCCTGTGTCTATTCTGAAACCCACCATCTCGTATTTCCTAAGCCTTTTTCAGTTCCAGTACATTTCAAGTAGCAAAGCTGAAAGGTTACTTTTAAAACTTGCCTTTTTGAGAAACATTGTTATGTGACATTATGATGTGTAAGTGGGAAATCTAGAAAAAAAGAGGAAAGAATTCAGTTAGGGATAAGTTGGGGAAAAAAGAGGAAAGAATTCAATTAGGGGTAAGTTAAGGCTTAAAAAAACCAGACAGCACTGCAATAAAATGAAGATTCTGTTTCCCGGTCCTGGAGCAGCATGGCTTGTCACAGGGAATCACAGAGTAGCAGAGGGAAGGGCCCTTGAGCTGGACAGGTTAAGGAGAGCCGTGAGGCCCCTCGACCTCAAGTTCCTTAGCGCCCTTTCTATCCTCCTGTTTACTCTGGAACATACTGCTTAGGGTCAGACAAGCAGGGGATGAGTGTGTTTGCAGAAGGCTTCTCTTAAAATAGTCACAAGTGGAAGAGGAATTTGGAGGCCTTTCTTCTGGTTGATGTGAGGGAACTCCCATCAGCTCCTCAGCCTTTCCCTGGCCTTCCAGGCTTTTCCTGGCCTCACTTCTCAGTTCCACTTTGCAGTACTTCAACACCACCCGTAGCTTGCTCTCCCCCCGCCCTTCTCCTGGCCCTGAGATCGTCCTGGCTCAGACCCTCAGCTCCCCTCCGTCTTTCCTCCTGGCTGGCCTAGGCCTGACAGTTCATGGAGAAGTACGTATGTGCTCTCAGACCACAGCGGAGTTCTGTGAGCTGTGTGACCCTGGGCAAGTTCCTTGGGACTCAGTGTTCGTATCTGTGAAATGGGGATGATGGTGCCACCCTCATCACCCAGCTGGCAGGAGTACTAAGAGGTAATGTGGAGGGTGTCTCAGCCCCCAGCTGGTACACAGTGAAGGCTCAGAAAAGTACTACTGACTATTATAAATCAATATTATGATTACTCTTGAGAATAACATCATATGATTTTAAATGTTGATTGGGCATGGAGTTCTGTTGCTAGCCCATTGCTAGACCAATAAAGTTTAGAGTTGGACCTTGTAAGACGAAACCATAGAGAAATCTGAGGTCCTGTCTGCTGTTATGTCCAAAAGGTTACTTCAGTGGTATGAATGAAGTAATATTTGTAAGCCAAAAACCATCATAATATGGAGGTCTTTTATTCATGCTGATAACTCTCAAGAGACATCAACCAAAAATCAGTGAAGAGAAGTTAGAAGAGAAAATTACTTAAAAGATGGCTATATTGCCTGACCAGGCGGTGGCGCAGTGGATAGAGCATCGGACTAGGATGCAGAGGACCCGGGTTCAAGACCCAAGGTCGCCAGCTTGAGTGTGGGCTCAACTGGTTTGAGCAAAAAAAAAAAGCTCACCAGCTTGAACCCAAGGTCCCTGGCTCCAGCAAGGGGTTACTCGGTCTGCTGAAGGCCCGCGGTCAAGGCACATATGAGAAGGCAATCAATGAACAACTAAGGTGTTGCAGCGCGCAATGAAAAACTAATGATTGATGCTTCTCATCTCTCTCCGTTCCTGTCTGTCTGTCCTTGTCTATCCCTCTCTCTGACTCACTCTCTGTCTCTGTAAAAAAAAAAAAAAAAAGATGGCAATATTAGCTATCAGTTTTCCAGTGACCTATGAAGAAAATTCAATGTGTTATGTTACTGAAAAGGGGATTCTGGTTTCTCTGCTTCACAGCTTTTCTGAGAAAGGAGCAGATGATTACAAAGAATACAGGTATTCCTCACTGTGAGCTCTCACTACTTGCCATCTAAAACTCAGACACCAAATTAATTTGGATAAAGCAGTCTCTCCCAAACCTAACTTGCTGTCTGAATTCTCACCATTTAAACTCAAGAACTGAATAGAATTGGATGGTGGGGGATTTTCCTAATGTGAACTTGATTCATTAAAAGAAAGCAGTTCAGCCTGATCAGGCAGTGGCGCAGTGAATAGAGCATTGGACTGGGATGCAGAGGAACCAGGTTAGAAACCCCGAGGTCGCCAGCCTGAGCGCGGGCTCATCTGGTTTGAACACAGCTCACCAGCTTGGACCCAAGGTCATTGGCTTGAGCAAGGGGTTATTCGGTCTGCTGTAGCCTCCTGGTCAAGGTATATATGAGAAAGCAATCAATGAACAACTAAGATGCCTCATTGAAAAATTGATGCTGCTCATCTCTCTCCCTTCCTGTCTGTCTGTCCCTATCTGTCCCTCTCTCTGTCACAAAAAAAAGCAGTTCAAATATATTTTAATGTAGTCTGTTTAAAAAGAGATGGATTTTAGAATGAGTTCCAGAATAAAAATTATAATGTAATCTTTTCTTCAGACAGGATTCCCAGTTGCAAGCAACAGAAACTGACTCTGCTGATTAGAATATTGGCTGGGTTGAGAAGGAATTTTAGAAGGCTAGGAAACAAGTTCCCAGGAAAGCTTCTGGAAACTGGCATGTCACCCAGAACAGTGGGCGTAGGCTATAGCTGGTCCCATTGTCTTCTGAAGTAAACTCTAATGAAAACTCCACTGCCACAATCACTAGTGTGAGTAGTGTCACCTCCCTACTACTGCCCCTGCTGGCCAGCGTGAGAAAGAGGAGAGGAGGGCTGTGTATATGGACCTCTACTATCGCCAACTGCTCAGGTCAAGTCTGGCACAGGTGCAACTGAGGAACCGAGCCCTAGTTATAAAGAAGGCTGGGCAGCAAGTTCTGGCAACTCCCTGTTAGACATGGGATTCATAATGCTGGAAACTCTCCAAGTGTTAGGAACGCTGTTCCAAAGCTGTGGGCCGCCTCAGATAGGTCAGGTGCCCGTTAGAACAGTGATCAACATTTGCGAGTTGTAATCCTTCAGATGGTTGTGAATCACTTCAGTGGATAAAGGTCAAGCTTACTTGCCTTTTTTTTTCTATTGTTTTTTTTTTTTAATGAAATAAAATAGGGAACTTATTATTATGTCACTTATAGTAAGACTGTTTCATCTTGTGAAACGTTTGTTATCATTGACATCTGTGTATGGAAACTGATTTGCCAGGTAAAACCTGTTTTGTTTCCATAGTTCATGATCTTAGCCTGCATGTTCCAGCTCTCAAAGGGTTTGTTTTTGTCTCACTGCTCACATCACTTATTTTCAAAGCACAGTATTTCTCTCTTTCACTTTCAGAGTAAATGTGTCAGCCACCCTCCCACACCCACCCCTGCCACACACGCACATGTGCGCGGGTGCGCGCGCGCACGCACACACACACACACACACACACATCTCCAGAACCTCTTCCCTAAGAACTCCTGGGGGGCAGGGAGATTTCACTTGTTGAGATACAGTATGTAGTATACACACTTAAGGGCTAGCCTGGTACATACTTTCGGTTATAATATTGTTTCCCTGGTGAAATGATGGTCTCAGCTCTAAAGAAAAAAAGAATTTGAACTGTTGTAGAGATTTGGTGCCCATTGTTATTGTTACAATGAGGAAAACAAAATTTCAACCTAGACTTTAATCTCAAAATATCTGTCAAAAAATTTTTAAGTGGAGAACTTTTTACTACTGTTTATCTCTGGAGATTTGGCGGTGCTCTCTCTCGTCTTTGTCTCTGAAATCAGTTCCTTCTAACCGTATCATGTTCCCTCTGCAGGTCCATTTACTCGACCTCATCCAGCCTTATGGCGAATGGTTTTTGGTGAGTTGCCCATTAGATTTTAAAATATATTCTACTTTAAAATTTTTTATCTGTATATCATCAGAGCAGTTTTACTTATCACTCTACAGAAAAACTTTATAGATTTTTACTTGTGTTTCTAATATAAATATTTTTTATTAAAATATGTGCCACAAAAAACAGAACTGGTGATAGTCAACAATCAACATTCTCATACATATGAACTGTTTTAATCCTCCGTTCTTATGCTGTTGTCTCTTAATGTAGACAGGGTTTGACATAAGGGAATGTGGCTTGATTTTTTTCTATGCACCTTCACATTTCTCTTCATCAGTGCAAGCTCAGGTGTGTCCCATGAGCATGTTGGTCTCATTGGCATCTAGGAGGACTGAAAATCCAGCAATCTCAATGTTATGGATGAGAAAGAACTTGGAAAAGGGAAAAGTCAAAGAGCCCTGATTTGAACTACTGTTTAGTGATAAACATTTAATATAAATATTGGGTGTCTTAATTTTATTTGATTTCTAATCCAAATAGTCACATCACCTGAGTGGATTTAAAACAGACCTTCAAAACTATAGATACTGACTTTATCTTGCCTAAATAAGTTATTTTAACTTCAGAAAATGTAATCTTATGCAAAAGGGACCCTAAAGATGGATCTTCCGCTCAAGGTGGCCTGTATTTCTTTCGGTATTCAGGGATCGTAGGTAAATTCCTCTGAATTTAGTGATCAGTCTGACATTTCTTGAGCAGGGCATCCCTCAATGCCTCTGTGCAGATGCTGCTGTGCCCTGAGGCTGCAGGAGGGGCGGCCAGACAGCCTGGGAGCAGCCTGTTCGGTTGGTAGGGGCCCTCCAGAGGGAGGGCAGCGGCAGAACACAATAATCAAAAAAATCAGATTGTTGCTTAAGTGTTAAGATATTTATTAAAACCATATGAGGTGATAATGACTGGGCGGCTGCTTTTGCTTGTGTGTGTGTGTGTGGGGGGGGGCTTGAAGGCAGGATATTTAGTCCCAAACCCGCATGTAAAGTGGATCTTAGCGTGCAGAGATGAGAGGTGGGAGCCAAGCAAAGGAACTGCTACTACAGTGGTTCCCAGCTAGGAAAAGTCAGTCAGAGCAGGCCTGGGAGAACAGTGAGAGAGTGGTCCGAGTTAGGCCTCGCCGGAACCTGACAGGCCTTATAGGCCGGTAGGATTGGGATGTGAGGGCAGTGGAGGTTGTGAGAGGGTATTTTGCAGAGAAGTGAGATGACCGTTTACATTTTAAAAACGATAGTCCTTTGCATCATACATAGTTATATCTCATGTGCTGCTTAAAGTTAAAAGTTATTTTCAGCAACTTGGCTGCTTCTGATTTCCTATTTTTCCTTTTTCCAATGGTCTATTACTGGTAATGGGCGGTTTTGTTTCTTACCTGAGATCCTTTTGGGGTCATGGAGCCCTGGATAATCTGATGATAACTATAGATCCTTTCCTCCTCTCCTCACAGACACACAGACATGGTACACTCCCCTGCACCTGCTTTCACACACACAGTTCTTCATGAACCTTGAAGCCCAAACATCAACTCCAGTTTAAGAACCCCTGCTCCACAGACACTTCCTTTCTGTCTCAAAGTAATTAACAGAAAGGTACAGCAGGGGGAGGGGGGGTGAATTTGAGTTGAAGATTTGTAAAGATAGTTGGTGTAAAAGTGCAAACCTGAGGAGGTCCTATAGCTACACAAGTAGCCTAAGCACGTGTCTCTCTGGGCCCTGGATGCACAAGCTGGTGGCAGTCTCCTCTCAGAGTCCTCCCCAGACTCCCGTCCCCCAGCTCCCTGTTGGAAGGCCTGGCACTGTAGTCATTCCATTTCATTCCAGCCACGATGTTCCCTCCTCTGAATGGTTCATTGCCAAGTTTGGATGGGGTGCTGTGATCCAAGGTTATTTGTATCATAGTGTCTAGATGTCTTATATTAACATTTTAATTCTAGCAGGTTCCACAGAAGGAAGTGCTAAAACCGCTGGTGGGTGGTTTTCAAATCTTTCTAAATTGTATAAGGTCTACCGGAAAGTTCTGTCCATTTTCGGAATAAAACAAAATACAAATTTTTCTTACTGTCAATAAACTTTATTAAATAATATAATTGTCATTATTATTAATGATTTCTTGCCAGCGTGAGGGCAATTTGTATATCCCGTTTTTGAAAAATGTTTTATCTTTTGATGCAAAAAATTGAACCAGTGCTTGTTTGATATCTTCTTCATTTTTGAATTTATTGCCCTTCAAAAAATTTTGTAAGGACAAAAACAAGTGATAGTTGGAGGGTGTTAAGTCCGGGGAATATGGTGGATGTGACAGACATGCTTCTGTAGCATTTCTTCCTTGTTGAAATTCGTAAAAATCACAGTGGCGTAAATGAACTTTATCAGTAGCTTCACACATAAGACTAACGTAAATCAACTTTGTTTTAGTTAATTTGCTACGTCAGTATGTATACATTAAGTGATAAAAATAGAGAGGCACACATGCGCCAAATAAACGTGCTTACGAGTCGAAACTTGTGATAGAAACGGACAGAACTTTCCGGTAGACCTTATATTTACAGGCTTTTGCCTTCTTAAAGTAGATTAAGTTTATTTCTAAATGACATGGGTTGATTATGAGGACACCTGTTATGATATGTGACAGTGACGTAGTGTCTTCAAGGGCTCACATAGTGTGGAAGATGTGGGTGAGTGGCGCGGGACCTCCTCTTGCACTTCACACCTGTCACGACTGAAGCGGCCTCCCTATTGGACTGTCTGCATCCAGCCTTGCCCGCCTGCATCTACTCTCCACGTAGGGGCCAGAGTCAGCTTCATAAAATGTTGCCTAGATCATCTTATTTCCCCATTTAAACCTTATCAAGTGCTCCTTGTTTCACTTAAGATAAAATCTGAAATCTCTGCCGTGGTCCCAAAGCCCTGACTGTCACTCCAGTGCCATCTCACTCCTTTCTTCTCTCGGCTGGCACTTAGCCACAGGCCAGCTTCCAGATGTTTCTCTTTCCAGGGACCTACCAATACACCTTTCTCGGCCTGAATGCTGCACCCACCCCTCCACTCCCACCTCATACCTTCTTTCTGCAAGTCTCAGCTTCAGCATAATTTTCTCAGCAAGTATTACTGTGTTACTGACCCTCTTGGCCTGAATTAGGACTGTGTATCAGACTCATCAACAGAAATATCACATTGTAATGGGGGGTGTCGACACCCTGCGCTAAATGTGTCTGCTCTGCCATAGTGACCTGAGTGTAATGTGTGCTGTGTGTCTGACACCCGAACCTTCCCTCGGTGTGAGATTGTTTTTGTTTCCCACAGGACTCAGTGTGCTCTACTTCCTGTTTTTGGTCTTCCTCCTCTTCCTGAACATCGAGCAGGTGAAATCCCTTATGTACTGGCTAGATCCAAATCTTCGATATGCCACAAGGGAAGCAGATGTCATGGTACGTACTTGTCAGTTGTCTCAGAAATCGGTGGGCTCCTGGGTGTTGCAGATAGTTGGATGCACATTCTAAATCGTTCCTGCTCCCTATTTCCTGTGCAAAGATCAAAAAGTCTCTGGGCAGGTTGGTGCAGTGTGTAGTTTCCGTGAGTGATAGAGTCAAAGAAATGAAATCCTCTCTTGGAGCAAAGTGGGTGGCAGCAAGAGTATGAACACTTTCATGAGACAGCCTTGGTGTGAATTCTGCCTCTGTCACTGGCTGGCTGTAGGACTTTGTGTAACTTACTCTGTTTTGGAAGATTATTGTGAACTAAATGAAGTAACATGATCCACGAGGCTTAGCTCGGTGCCTTGCACATCAGGTCCTCAGTGATGGCACTTCGGCTGGTTGGTCACCCTCAGCACCTCTGCTTCCCACTGCAGCCCCAGTGCCATGTTCCTGCCCGCCTGCTTGCCATGAAGGGCCAGCTGTAATGATTAAGGCCATTCATTGCATTTATTCTTTGTATTAAATCACAGAAAAGTAATTTTATTCTTGGCTTAAACTACTCTGTACTTTGGCTTTAACAAACCATTTTATACTGTAATGCAGTTCTTCTCCCTCCCTCTTTTTTAAAATGCCCAACATTTGGTACAGATTAAAGAAAAGGCTAGTGATGCTCAGAAAAAGAGAACAGACATTTAGGCCAGAGGCAGACGCTTATTGATGAACAAGAAACAATGGCAAAGGACTTAATAAAAGGTCTGAGAAGTAATCCTTCCACTGTAGTTGAGATTGGTCAGAACCCTCTCTGAATGGTGTTCCAGATTTTATTTTTAACTTTTATAAAGGACATACTAAAGGCAAAAATAAGAATGCCAAAAATTACTTCAAAGTGTCAGGGAGAACAGTCTGTTGGGGGGTTCTTACTTGAAGAGGATGGTACAGGATGACTTATAGCTTCGAATGATAATGATTGATGGTTATGGAGAAGAGGATAGCAGTGACTGGTTGTGGTGTTCTTACTCTCCCAGGCCCTGGGCTTGGGCACTTGCAGTCAAATGCTCTGCCACTGAGCTATACCCCCCTCTGCTTGGGCACTTTATACTGACTCTGTATAAGCCTCATGCATGCATGGCAGACATTAATATCCCCATCTCACCAAGGAGAAAATAGAACCTTAAAATAGATAAGTATCATGCTCAAAGCACAAATTGGTAAGATCCTTTTTACTCCAAAATCTGTACTTTCCTTTTGGACCAGCCTTCAATTATACAGTTATAACAGTAAGTGCTCTGATGCTTATAGAAGTCAATGAAATAGAGATTAGGAGAAAGATGTCTCAGATATGATACTGCCTCTCACAATTTTCTCAGGCTTTTTTTTTTTTAAGATTTATTTATTCATTTGGGGGGGGGGGGCGGGGTGTGGCATGAGGCTGCTTGGGAAACACCAACTCCGTATGTGCTTTGACTGGGCAAGTCCAGGGCTTCGAACTGGCGACCACAGGAGTCCAGGTCATCGCCTTATCCACTGCGCCACAAGTCAGGCATTTTTCAGGCTTTTGAACTAAACTGACTTGTAGATGAATTTCCAGGTGAGTCTCTGTTGATCCCATTCTCACAGCAAGCTGTGGAGGTTAAAGGTAATGATACTTTTGACATCTAGCTTGCTTAGGGATTTGACTTCACAGAGATATTCAATTTTCATGATGACAGCTCCAAAAGAGCTGGAACTGGTTTTTGAAATCTAGTTTTCAAATATTGGCCAATTCTTTCTTGCCAAAAGCAAAGCATGAGGCCGTTTTCTGCTTCTAGAGCTCTAGTCACCTTATACTTCCTTAAAGTAATCTCTCCCATTACTAAGGACCTCTTCATTGATGGCTCTAGAGAAACACCTTCCCTCTGATAGAATATGTGGTGAGGAGAAGTACTGTATGCAGCACAGAGGCTGCAGTTCCCTGGTGTCCGGAGTCATCTGCTTTAGCCTCTCTTTTCCCTTGGAATTATTATCATAAAATAGATTAGAGGGGGGTCACTGAAACCCTATTAGAGGCACTTTGTGTGTGTTTGTGCGTGTGTGTGTGTGTGTAATTGTCGGGGAAGTTTGCTATTTTCATAAATATTCTATTAAAAATGTGTTGTATGCTTCAGACAGGCTTTCAGAGTACATCGCACTTGTAAGTTGAGTTGTCTGAAGGAGCAGTCTTCTGTTTGGTTAAACATGTACTGAGCTTGTCCTGTGCCAGACACTGCGGGTAGTGGTGGGCAAAGGGGAGGCTGCCGCCTGCTTCTTGGAGCTTAGAGTCTACAAGAAGGCAGATGAAACAAATAATTGTTGGCTCTTTTTCTTTTCTTTTCTTTTCTTTTTTTTGTGGCAAAGACAGAGAGAGTCAGAGAGAGGGACAGAAAGGGACAGACAGACAGGAAGGGAGAGAGATGAGAAACATCAATTCTTTGTTGTGGCTCCTTAGTTGTTCATTGATTGCTTTCTCATATGTGTCTTGACCGTGGGCCTTCAGCAGACCAAGCGACCCCTTGCTCGAGCCAGCGACCTTGGGTCCAAGCTGGTGAGCCTTGCTCAAACCATATGAGCCCGCGCTCAAACTGGCGACCTTGGGGTCTCAAACCTGGGTCCTCCACATCCCAGTCAGACGCTCTATCCACCACGCCACCACCTGGTCAGGCTTTTTTTTCTTTTTTTGTCTTTTTCTTTTACTCAAGACAACTTCAGCAATTTTTAAAGATTTTATCAACACTAACCTACTCTTGTTTCATTTTAATACCCCCCCACACACATTTTGGATTATTTTGAAACAGTTCTCAGACATTATATATAAAATGTATGGACTTTAAAAATGTATAATCACAATGCCATTTTCATTTGCCTAACAGTTAATAGTAAGTAGACAGTGTTTATGTTTTCCTACTCACCTCACAAAGGTTTTTTATTTACGGTCGATTTGTTCAAAATAGGATCCAGATAAGGTCTAGACGATATATTTGCTATAGCTCTGAAATATCTTTTAATTCGTAGTCACTCCCCACCTATTTTTACCTTGAAGTTTGTTTGTCAAAGAAGCCATATTGTTTACTTTATAGTTTCTCATGTTTGGATTTTGCAACTTGCACTTGAAAAGTATTATTTAATATATCTCTGTACTCCATATTTCCTGTAAACTGAATGTTAGATACAGAAGCTGATTCCAGATTCCTATTGAGTTCTGGGACCTATAGTGGAACTACTTCACAGGTGGTGCTATGTGTTATACTGCAAGGACCATAATGTCTGATTGTCTCTTTCTATAACATAAGATTAATCATGGGGGTCAAGAAGTCAACATCAATTTTAAGATGTGCTATCAATTAATTATAGGTATGGCTTTTGGGAGGGGAAAAAAGAAACCTTATATTAAATGTCCCAAATATTATAACATATTGAAATTTTCATCCCAGTAGTTTAACTACCGGCTGTGTAAAAGATATGTCACAGAACCAAGAAAAAGTAATGATTACAGATGTGTACAGTGCAATAAAGGAAAAGAAATGGGTGTCTTTAATGACTTTTTTTTTTAAGATTTTTTTAAATTTTATTTATTGATTTTTAGAGAGAGAGAAGTGAGAGAGAGAGAGAGAGAGAGAGAGAGAGAAGGGGGAGGAGCAGGAAGCATCAACTCCCATATGTGCCTTGACCAGGCAAGCCCAAGGTTTTGAACCGGCAACCTCAGTGTTCCAGGTCGACGCTTTATCCCACTGCGCCGCCACAGGTCAGGCGAAATGGGTGTTTTTAGAACTTACGAAAGGGGTCCAATTTAATATGAGAATTCGAGGCAAGCTTTTGTGCAGAGCTGATGTGTAAGTTGACAACTAGAAAGTGAGTGGGAGTTGGAGTTGGCCAAGCAAAGTGGGGTTAGGGGTTTGGACCATTATTCAGTCAGGGCCCCTGTAAGGGGCCCTGACTCAGGAGGGAAGCTGGGTCCGTTGAGAGTGAAGGGGAGTAGAAATCAAGAGGTAGAGGAAGTGGAGTGCTCCACCTGGGGAAACTTGGAGGAGGAGTTTGGATGTTACTCTGAATGCAGTGAAAGGTTGTGGAAGGTTTCTAAGTAGAGCAGTTATATAATCTGTGTTGGTATTTTAAAGAGTTAGTTAATAATACCCCCATCTTTGGTCAAGTTTGGAAACAGAAAAAAAAAAAAAAGTATAGAGTATCAGTTGATTTCTTCCTGGTGAAAGCTCAGTGGAGCATACAGCTTTAGACCTGGCCATGTGGCCTTGTTAATACAGCCTCCTGTTCCCCCTGAATTAGTCGGCTTCTCCTCCCTTCTCCCATTGGACAGACAAACTTCTTCCCAAGGGAAGGGGAGCAGACAAGGACTTTCTGTGCCATCTGTAGGCAAGTAATTTCCAAAGACATTGGTGTTCATATGTTCTTTCTTCTTCCAAGGTCACCAGCCTTCGGAGTGAGAGAGTGAGAGATTGTTGAGATTCTATTTTTTATTATTTTTTATTATCTTTTTATTGATTGATTGATTTGAGAGAGAGAGAAACATCTGTTTCTGTATGTGTTCTGACTGGGGCTCGAAACCACAACCATTGCGTATGGGGACGATGCTTGAACCAGCCGAGCTATCTGGCCATGCCAAATATTTATTCTTTATTTATTGGGATTTATGTTTTTATACTAGCCTTAACATAGTTGCCCTGTGGTCAGGTGACATAGGCTATGTGATACTATTTCTTTAAGATGTGTAAGCTTTTGTAAAATTATTTTGTTTCTCGTTTTAACTCAACTTTGCAATTCAGAGCAAAGCAGCTTAATTTATAAACTCTAATGCTTACCCGTATTTCCTTAAGAACCTTCAGTTATTAAAATTTTGGGGGGAAGAACATATATTAGTTATCAAGGTCATATCAGTTTCTATTTATTATCAGAACCCTGGAAGCAAGTTAATTTCTAGATTATCATTAATTATTTCCCTTTTTGCTTTAAACAGGAGTATGCTGTGAACTGCCATGTTATCACCTGGGAGAGGATTATCAGCCACTTTGATATATTTGCATTTGGACATTTCTGGGGCTGGGCCATGAAGGCCTTATTGATCCGTAGTTATGGTCTCTGCTGGACCATCAGTATCACCTGGGAGCTAACTGAGGTAGGAAGTGGAGCATGGGCCGCTATCTGGACCCTACAGTGTGAATAATCTGTCAGTTAACAGACAGTAATACAGTTAATACAAAATTCTATTCAAGCCACCTCCTAGGAATACTTACACTTTACAGCTTTGCGAGAGAAAAAAAATAGCTTCTTGTTAACTTTAATGTATACCTCTATACTACAAATCTTCAAGATAAAGTTAAAGAATGAAATTGAAGACAAATAAAGGATAATGAGATCTGCTTAGGAGTAAATAGGTGGTTTACCCACTAATAAGTTTCCAGTGTGAGATAAATAGGATTGTTGTGTTTAGGAATTATAATGGCATCAATGATGTTTTGTAGCTGAGTAATGAATTCCCAATATAGCTTTACTATCTCAGTAATCAAAAGTATTGTTTCATTCAGAGAATGAAAGATATATATTCTTGAAAAACTATTAGCAAAATAAAATTTGGGAAACAAATTCATTTACTGTTCAGTTATAATATTATTTTTATTCATTCCCAAGGAACACAGTTTAGCCACGCGTGCAGTGTGTTTCACCATGCTGTCGTTATCCTGATTCTGAGAAGCATGCTAGTTAGAATCTGCTTCTATTAATGTACCACTCCTGGCCCTAGAGGCTAGAAGTCCTACTTCAAGGTGTCAACAGGATTGATTCCTTCTGACAGCTGTGAAGGGGAATCTGTTCCAAGCTTCTCTCTTAGCTTCTCATGGTTTGCTGGCAGTCTTTGGTGCTTTTTGGCTTACAGATGTAGCACTCTAGTCTTGGCCTTCATCTTCACATGGTGTTCTCCCTTTGTGCATTCACATGGTGTTCTTTTTATAGTGCCATTTCATACTGGGCTAGGCACCCATCCTACTGAAGTATGACCTCTTCACTAGTTACATCTGCAATGACTCTGTTTCCAAATAAAGTCACGTTATAAGGTACTAGCTATTAGGACATCAGCATATGGATTTTGGGGGGACACCATTCAGAGCGGTGCCCAACATTGTACATGTGTCATCCTAAATCCTTACCATAAACCAGAAGAAGCAGTGTATATTTCCCATGTGCATATGAAGGAACCAGAGCGCAGAGCCTTGCTTCATTGTTGACCCAGAATCGGATTCCAGATGTTCAGCCCATGTTCCTCTCTCTTACCATGTCTACCTCTGTCACTTCTAGGCATCTTTATAAACTGGCGGCTGTGGGACCTTGTGCAAGGCACGTAGCCTTCCTGGACCTCCCATGCTCCCTCTTCCCTTGCCCTATAGACTGGGCCTGCTGTACCTTCCTGTCCCTGCTCCTCAGCGTCCCGTCACCCCCAAGTCCTGTAGACTCTTCTAAACACCATCCAGTCCCTCTGCATCTTTTCACACCTCTGCACCCACTGCCATCTGTCTAACCCACTGTCATCTCTTGTCTGAATTACTTGTCCCTTCCATTCACACAATCTTTTCACAAAGTGACCCTTTTCAGACATCAACCTGATCATGTTCTTGTCCTACTAATAACTCAGTGTTTGTTCATTACTGTTGAGATAAAATCCAAATTTCTGAGCCAGGCTACAAGGCTCAATGTTAACTGTCCTGGGCCCCCCCTTCTCAGCCTCCTCAAGACCGCTCTCTACCTTGCTTCCTGTGCTCTGGTCACCTTTGTTTTCTTTGTTTTAAAGATTCTGTGTCCTTTCCTCTCATTGAGCCCCCCAAGCTGTTACCTGTCTTTCCCTGCTTGCTCCACTGGCTGAGCTTCATTATTGTACACCAGACATAGAGCCCTTGGTCCTTCCTTGAAATGCTCGGCATAGTTTAAATACTTGATGAGTGTCTCTTTTTTGCTAAACATTATGCCTTAAGAGGGCAGGGCCCATATCCACATAGTCCCAGGTGGCAAATAATCTCTAACCCTCTAGAACAGGGGTCGGGAACCTATGGCTCACGAGCCAGATGTGGCTCTTTTGATGGCTGCATCTAGCTTGAAGACAAATCTTTAATTAAAAAAAATAATAACGTTAAAAATATAAAACATTCTCATGTATTACAATCCATTCATTTCCTACTGCTCATGTTCATGGTTGCGAGTCCTGGAGCCAATCACAGCTGTCCTCCGGGACAACACCAAATTTTTATTGGATAATGCATAACGTACACGGGTCGTTGTATGACTCTTGTGGAATTATATTTTAAAATATGTGCCATTCATGGCTCTCTCAGCCAAAAAGGTTCCCGGCCCCTGCTCTAGAAGAAATTATTGCTATCCCCTCCAGCTCCTCCTCAGGTCTTTCAGGGTACTTTTCAGGAATACTCTTCAGGTTGAAGTATGTCCTCTATAGCCCACTCCCCTGCCTAGTTTTGTTTCAGCAAATCTGTGTCATCAACTTCTACTTAAGTTTCTCTCAGGGTAAGAGTTAATGTTCCATCTCCTGGCTGGGAACTGGGACTGCATCTCAGGGTAGTGACTGGCCCACCTGGGGTCACAATGCAGTTACAAACTGTCGCAGGCAGCAGCTGCTTTGTATCTTCTCAGCAGCAGGCATGCATTGTTTTATTTTGTAATGTTCATTATATTACTTCAGAGAAATTCCGTTCCATTCTGTTCTGTCCTATCCTATCCTATCCTATCCTATCCTATCCTATCCTATCCTATCCTATTCTGTTACTTTGTAATTCTGTTACTTTGTTATTCTATTACTTTGTAATTATGCGGTTACTTCCTTTCAGAGAACCCCAAGCAATTTCTTTGTAATTTCAGACCTTAAAATGGGCCTTCACACAACAGGGTATTCTGCTCTGGACACAGCTGATTGGCCCCTTGTTTCAATAAAACAGTTTTTGTAGTAGACTTCTATTCCCTGTTCCATCCTTGACATCACTGTTCCCCTTTCTAAAATGTCCCCATTTTCATCTCCGTCTCTTGAAGCCAGTATTTTTGTCATTTTTGTCCTTAATGATCCTACTTCAGTATATCTTCCTTGTAAAAGAAGCCTGCTCCAATTACCATCTGTCACAATGACTCTCTCTTGTCCCACTGTGTTCCCTTTATGTCACCATTGTAACACTTGCCTCAGCCTACCTTATCTTGTGGTTCTAATAAAATCTGTCTCCTGCCCTTGAGATCAAGAATGTTCCCTTCATTTTGTCTCACCACCTTGCTCACATAGGCCCTTAATAAAAAATTACCATTATTGCCAGTCGGTTAGTGTGAGATTTCCTATTAAGTTATCAGTTTGCTACATAGTGTCAGCATAACCTTTTTTACTTAATCTACTTTTAATCTAGCTTTCTCACTGTTTTACCCAAATATCTGTGGAATATTTCTAAAATGCACAGCTTGAATTATCAAGCTGCTAATTTTGATTATTGTGCCAGTGCTTTGTTGACAGGTATGAAAACTTTTCTCCTTTTCCCTCCTGAGTTCTTGTCATGTTGTCATTAGCCGGTGTAATTCTTCAGTAGCGTTTCTTAAAGAGGGGCCTTCATTTCTTTAAAGCCCTATGTCAGAAGAGGAGCTGTTTGGATTAGTTCTATTTGCAAACCATCCACAATATAAAAAACAAGAACCAGACTACCGACCCTATATTTTTTTAATATATTACAAAAAAGTGACATGTCAACAACTTTTCCTAAAGCATGTATTACTAAAAGGGAATTTATCTTTCTGTGTGGTTCTCCATTTTTTTCTTCTTCTCAACCATTGTCTCATGTTTTTCAGCTATTCTTCATGCATCTTCTGCCCAATTTTGCTGAGTGCTGGTGGGACCAGGTCATTCTGGACATCCTCTTGTGCAATGGTGGCGGCATCTGGCTGGGCATGGTCGTCTGCCAGTTTTTAGAGATGAGGACTTACCACTGGGCAAGCTTCAAGTGAGTTTTCTTCTTCCTGGACACAAGCCACAGTTTTCAAAGTGTACATTTAACTGCTATAGAAGCGTGCAGTTTTATAATACGGTCTTGGATGATAAGGACTAAATTATCCATTAGTAATTGAAACTCATAAATGATTATAAACTTAATTTCAGGCATCCGTCCAGAAAGTGCCAAGTCATTTATGCTTTTCTCAACTTTGTCCCCTCCTTTTTATCTTTATGCCTCCGCTTGTGTTCAGACTCGAATCACTGGGTTCACTTAGTCCCCTTCCCCAAGTTAGCCCCTCAAAGCCTCCGCACATCACTGCTTGAGTGATTTAAAGAATGTCGGATTCATCATTTCATTCCCCTGTGATAGCTTCTTAGAGTCTTTAGGACAAAGTATACATCCATGGGTTCACCAGGTGAGGCCCCTCTCTTCACACTTTCCAGGGTGTACCCTGTGCCGTGAGCCCTGTTTGCCTGGGTTTGACCAGTGTCCCCATGGGCCAAAGCCCTTCACTTTCCTGGCTTGGCTCACTTGTTACCTCTTCAGGTAGTTGTCTCTGACTGTCTAGTTTAAGTTTCATGTTCCTCTGCCTCTGTAGAAGACAGTGTACACCCCCATCATCCGTTTTCTTGCTTTTCTGAACGTGCTCCTCAGTATGACTGACAAGGAACCATGTCATTGAGAGGGAGGAAAAGAATGGTAGGGATAATGAAAATGTAGTTTTTATTATGTTTAAAACTTTATTTATATTAACAATATGAGCATTTTTTAACATTTAAATACTTTTAAAAAATATGATTATAAAATGTTTCTTTATATCCCAACATATGGATAAACCATTATGTATTTCAGCAGTTCCCTTTTATGACCACTTAATTATTTCAAAGTTTTCAATGAGTGGGCATTTTTGAATATGTATCTTTATGTGTATCTTTGACCTTTTAACATAAATTCTTGGAAGTAGTATGGACCAATTTGTGTTGTCACCTTTATATGTCAATGAATATGTGTTCATTTCACTAGTTCTTTTAATTTTATTTTTAAAGTTTGTCAATTTTATTACACATAAAATTGTGTGATATTAAATTTCTAGTGTATTTCTATTGGATTTTTCTCTGTTATTAGTGCTTTTAATAGATTAGGATATTAATACTTGTCATAAATGTGACTTTATTTTCCATTTTGTCATTCTGTTTGCGGTAAGCTTGTCATTTAAACTTTAAAAGCTTTAAATCTTTTTGTTTAGGTAAATGTTAACCTGTATTTTCTTCTAGTTCTTTACTGGTTTAGTCCTTTTATTGTGAGGAACTTTTATTTTCAGAGTCTGTCTTTGGCCAGTGCTTTGAAAGGACACTTTCATCTGTTTAAGGCAGTAGTAATGTGCGACAAGCGGCAGCAGTTCTGGAGACTGCTCCAGGCAGGCCTGTACCCAGTGTCTCCTTTGAGCTTTCTGTCAATCCTGGGAGTAGTCACTATATTCTTTGCCTTTTAGGGATGACGATACAGAGACTTGGGTTTAGTAATTTTGTCTAAGGACACACAGCTAGGAAACTGCTGAGTCTGAATTTGTGTTAGACTGTCTGGTTCCTTACACCCTGACATAATGCTTCCCTACTTTCATATATTTATGCTTCAAATTTTACTTGAAAAATCATTTCGTTGGGTCACAAACTAATAAATAGAAAATACCATTGTTGTCTTTTTAAATGTGCAAATGCATACAGATTAACTTAAGTTGAATCAACCTCTTTACTATATTAAGTATTCCAGATCTCCAGTACTCTGTATTTCTCTACCTCTTTTCATGAAGTTTGGCCATTTTTTAAAATACGGGTTCTTCATAGTTCTTGTTTATTTTTAGATAGTCTTTATCCTTTGTTGTTTTTTTGTTTTGTTTTTGCCTCAGATCTGCTTGCTGTGGGGTTTTCTCACTACATACTTGTTGATGGGTAGGAGAGTGAACAGAGGAATTGAACCTGGTTTCCTTCCACACTCCCCAGATCCCCCCAAAATAGCAGAAGGCCTGGCTTATTTGCACTTGTGGCCTCAGCAATTAGTACAGTGTCTGAGACATGAAGGTCCTCAATATAACTTCCACTTATTAACTGCTGGCTCTCCCAGACTTGGGGATGGGGCTGGAATGCACACCAGTTCCACAGCTGGCGGAGTGAGACTGCGCCAGCCACTTGTGCTCTCTCAGCCTAAATGTTCTCATTTGATATAAGTGGGCTGTTTGTGTCAGTCGTGGGACTGTGAAATTTTTAATTGAGTCATTTCTAGGATTAAAAATAAGGTTAAAAGTTACTGCTCCCTTACCTGAGGAAGAAATGGGGCGAAGTGATGATGATGTGGTAGACCTCAAAAATGGAGCATGTTTTTTTCACCCTGATGTGGGAGGCAAACTGGGTGGGAATCAGATTCTTGCTGGCACCCTCCTCCTTCCTGGACTGGTCGCAGAAGATTGTCTCTAATGCCTCTTACCACCTTTCGTCACCAGTTTACTAAGTAAGGCCACTCCTGGGCCGCAGTGACCTGACCTCAGCACTGTGCCTGTCATCCCTGAAATGACCCTGATTTTCACCTGTGAATAGAGAGGCCATTGTTGGAGAGACAGTTCAAGTAGAAAGGAATCTCTTTGTTGGGAGCATTGGTTGTAAAATAGTCAGTGCATAGGGGTTTTTCCTTCCCCTTTCTTACCTCTTCGGATTTTCACTGGAGCTGTTCTCTTCTTCCAGGGACATCCACACTACCACTGGGAAGATCAAACGAGCTGTGCTGCAGTTCACTCCTGCCAGCTGGACTTACGTTCGATGGTTTGACCCCAAGTCTTCGTTTCAGAGAGTAGCTGGAATATACCTTTTCATGATCATCTGGCAGGTATTTTTTTCAGATGCACAGAACTAGGAAAAAAACAAAAACTGTCCAGAAATTTGGAGGTAATGCTAATTGATATTGCTTATCAGCTAGATGCTTCATCATGAAGGCAATTTAAAATATGAATCTTTGAATTACAAGCAAGGAACATTTTAAAATTCCCTGAGAGAAGCTCATGGTCGGTATTCATTACCCCGTGAGTCTAGGCATTGTATTACTTTTTGGAAAGATCATTTTCAGGACCAAAGGAAAAAATGGAAGGCTTTTTCTTATGTTGCAAATTCAATGTGTGAGTTTTGAAATTGTGTCTCACCTAATGCCACTCTGGGTAATTTACGGAGAGCTAAATAAAGAAGCCTGTCCTACCTGCGGCACCCGGGGGGACCTGGGTCCTGCAGAGTGGTGTTGGCAGTGCAGAGAAGCTCTCATAGCAAGCAGACCGTTACATGATAGAGGGCCTCGGACAGCCGAGGGCCCTGGGGAAGGGTGACCACACATCTCTGTTTCCCAGACACAGCCATTTTTATTGATCCTTCTGTCCCCAAGTTAATTTTTCTACAACTTTGGAAGTCTTTTGGACTTATCAGAAATTGTATGTGTTTTGAACATGTGCACAAAAACTCCCAACATAAGGAAAAATCAGCACATGCCACTTTTAAGATGATAGTCCTTGGACACGCACAGAATAATGATGCCCACCTCAATAAGTGCAGTTTGTGGATACAGAAGTGTATGTGAATAGTCACCGTGGTTTGAGGACGTCTGTGTGTATAAAAATGGGAGTGTAAATGGATTGGGATTAAGTTTTACCTTCTCAGGGCAATGCCAGGGAAGGTGTAGGCTTTCTTCAGTTACAAGACCTGAGAAGGACTGTGGCTTTGTCCAGGAGAGATAGCAGTATGCTCCTGGAAAGGGCACACCTTTCTCTGATAGTAAGCATTGTGCTGTGATCAGTTTCCTATATGTAGTGTTAATTAGTGAATCATTTTTCATTCTATATGTTTGAAGTGAGCTTCTGGGGAAGGTCATGAGTTTTATGTCACTGAAATGAACCTGCTAGTTTATATGGTGAGTTCTCAAAGCTCTGACCTTACCTAGTCACTGCCTCTTGCTTAATCTGAAGGGGAAATGTAGGACCTGGGCTCTGGGCATTGAGCACGTTCCTGCAGAGGTCCTAGTGCTGCTAAGGATTCATAATGTGCTGAGCTGCACCAGATGCCAACCTCAGGGGAAAGTACCACCGCCCCTAGATGCAACTTGGCCCAACCCTTCACACCTACTTTTAAGAGCTGTCTTTGGTCAAGGATCTGCTTGGTCTCAGGCACAAGCTAAACAAGTTCAGTCATCTCTCAGTGACATAGCTCAAGCCTCTTTTGGTTATTAAAGCTTTGCTTTCCTACAGTTGGACTGCTTTTAGACCTAGCCTGATTTCTGTGGCTCCATAGCTGTTACATGGCATGTCTTTTCATGACTTTGGCTGTTTTCAAAGTCTGTCTCTCCTGACTATCCCAGCAGACCACACACATGATCCAAGTGACAGTCATGTGAACCAGGAAACACGACAAATAGCTGGTGCCCCCATGTGCTTCTCCTAGCACCACCTTGACCCCCCTTGACCCTCAGTTGGCTGGTGCCCATATTGTACTGGCTGTTAACAAGTTTGAATAGGAATTCTTGGAAGACCCCATCTACTTTCTGAAAATGCTTTGAGCACACCAATTACTTGTAGTTGTAGAATGTCCGTTAAGGGAATATATGATTATGACTTAGTATGAAGTATCAAGTTGACTAATACGCCTTCTTTTTCAGCTGACTGAATTGAATACCTTCTTCTTGAAACATATCTTTGTGTTCCAAGCCAGTCATCCGTTAAGTTGGTGTAGAATTCTCTTTATTGGTGTTATCACGGCTCCCACAGTGAGGTAATTCTATATAAGTCTGACTGTTATTTGAGCACGTTACCTGCTTTGTATTCTCCTGTATAGCATTCATAATATGAAGAAATGTTTTGCTCTCAGACCTCGACAATAAAAGTGAATAATCAAAACTGTATTATTTGCAAACCTCAATTTTCACTACCTCAATCTTCACTGCTGGGTTTTTTGTTTTTATTTTGCTTGTAATCTTCTATTTAAAAAAGTAAATGAGTAGCAGTGATTCTGAGGTTGTCCTTTTAAAGGTTTTATTTGTTGATTTTACAGAGAGAGGAGGCTGGGGGAAGTAATTATTTCACTCTAGCTGTTCATTGGTTGCTTGTTATGTGCCTTGACTGGGCAGGCCAAAGTTTTGCACCAGTGACCTCAGCATTCCAGGTTAGTGGCCTATCCACTGCACCACCACAGGCCAGGCTGAGATATTTTTTAATGAGATTATTAAAAAATACAAATGTTTTTATAGTAGATATTAAAGTCATAAATAATGTTGTTATTTTATGATTTTATTTTTAAATTACAGTTGACTTTCAGTATTATTTCTATTAATTTCAAGTGTACAGCATAATGGTTAGACATTTAAATAATTTATAGAGTGATCCTGCGAGAAGGGTAATACTCACCTGGTGCCATACAAAGTAATTACAGTATCCCCTGTGCTGTACTTTATACCCCATGACTGTTGTAACTACCAGTTTATGCTTCTTCATCCCTTCACCTTTTTCATCTAGTCCCCCAACCCCATTCCCTCTGGCAACCATCAGTTTATTCTCTGTATCTATGAGTCTGTTTCTCTTTTGTTTACTTATTTTGTTCTTTAGAATCTACATATAAGTGAAATCATATGGTATTTGTCTTCCTCTGACTTATTTCACTTATCATAATACCCTCTAGTTCTAGCCATGTTGTTGCAAATGGTAAGATTTCATTCTTTTTTATGGCTGAGTAATATTCCATCGCATATATATATATATGTATATGTGTATATATATATGTAGGTATGTTTATGTATATATACACACACCACATGTTCTTTATCCACTCATCTGTTGATGGGCACTTGGGTTGCTTCCATATTTTAGCTATTTTAGATTATGCTGCAATGAACATAAAGGTACATACATCTTGAGTTAGTGTTTTGGATTTATTTGGATAAATACCCAGAAGTGGAATTGCTGGGTCATTATGTAGTTCTGTTTTTAATTTTTGACGAGCCTTCATACTGCTTTCCATAGGGATGCACCAGTCTGCATTCCCACCAACTGTACACGAGAGCTCCCTTTTCTCCATATCCTCGCCAACCCTTGTTATTTGTTGATTTATTGATGAACATTCTGAAAGCTATTTCCCCATGTATAAGATGCACTCTTTTTCGAAAAATTTGGGGTCTAAACACTGGGTACGTCTTATACAGTGGTTGTGGCATTTGAAATGCCATAGATGGAACTGAGGACAAGGCAGTATATGAAGACAGTGATTCGTCATCAGACACAGAGGAGAACAAGCTAATGGATGGGAGTTTTGACAGTGATGAGGACTTGAAAGAATTTTATGAATAAAACTTCAGTTCAATAGCTTTATGTAATACATTATTATTTTTCAAATTTGGGGCTCCAAAATTAAGGAGTGTCTTTTACATGGGAAAATTCTGTAATATCTCATGTGGTTTTCATTTGCATTTCTTTGATGATTAGTGACATTGAGCATCTTTTCATATCTATTGGCCATTTATATCTTCTTTGGCTTGGAAAATTGTCCATGTGTATTTGAAAAGAATGTATACTCACAAAAATTAGGGTATGTTTCAAAGTGAATTTGAAACGACAAAAAAAGGAAGCATTGATTTTTTTTTAATTAAACTAGGACATTAGAAAAGCAAATGACAAGTCAAAGAAAATAGTTTCATTATGCACATGAGATACAAAACCAACTTTTATTTTATTGGTGAAAATGCACTATACAAAGGCTGAAAGTACTGGAGTATCTGCACGTTCCCTGATCCCCTAATTTTTGTGAGCAGTGTATATTCTGCCTTGGGATGAAATGCTCTAAAAGTATCAGTTAAATTAATCTGGTCTAATATGTCATTTAAGGCCACTGTTTCCTTGTTGATTTTCTGTCTGGAAGATAGTAATGCTGGTGGCTGACACCAGGCAGGTTCACATTGGATTTGGGCAGACGGTAGAGGAGCTGCAGTGCTGGAAAGCATTGGGCCATTCCTGTTTATTAGATTCTTGCAATGGTGAGCAAACAGGCAGGGGAGAACCTCTTCTCATGGTGGCAAGCAAGCAACAGGAAAACTGCCCCTCACGGTGGTGGGCCAGCAGTCTGCCTTGAGGGATAGTATTCATAGTTTTTTGTAGGCTACACACACATGGCTCTGCCACAAGCTTCCGCATTAATCATGCAAAGTACAAGCCAGCAAGCCTAACAGAACTGTTTTCCTAACAAAGATCAATCTACTGATTTCAGTGGGGTGTTCAAGTCCCATACTGTTACTGTATTACTGTTGATCTCTCCTGTTATGTTTGTCAATGCTTCCTTCATATATTTAGGTGCTCCTATGTTGGGTGCATAAATATTTACAAGCCTTATATCCTTTGGAATGATCCCTTTACCATTATGAAGTGTTCTTTCTTGTCTCTTTTTATAACCTTCGTTTTAAATTTTATTTTGTCTGATATAAGTGTTGCCACACCAGCTTTTTTGTTTGTTTCCATTTACATGAAATATTTTTTCATCCTTTACTTTCAGTCTGTTTCTCTTTCTATCTGAAGTAGGTCTCTTGTAGACATTGTAAGTATGGGTCTTGTTTTCTTAACCATTCAGCTATGCTGTCTTTTGATTGGAGCATGTCATCTATTTACATATAAAGTGACTATTGATAGTTACTTTGTTATTGCCATTTTATTACTCATATATACGTGTTTTTTTCCCCATAACATGGTGATGAACTAAAAGTCCTTATTCTGAGATAAGCTTGGATGTTTATACCAGTATTCTTCAACCACTGGTCTGCCAGAAATTTTGTGCCAGTCCACAAAAGAGTTAACCACCCTGATAATTGTGTGAAGATTATAGACCCAATGATTATAGACTCTGTAATCTTCATACATGGAGTCTATAATCTTCATGGATGTTTTAACTTCATGGGTTTTTAACTGATACGGAGTACTGGAACTGATTAGTAGAAGCACCAAAGATCTCTGAATAGCTGATACAAATCCAAACTAAGTAGTTAAAAGGGTTCACTTTTCAAAAGCTTTAGGGTAACTTAATTTATTATTTTTAATGTGCTTGCAAACTACACAAGTACAGGCCTCACTTGCCACATACTCCTCACCCCCAGCAAGCACCTGTTCTTGACTTTATCCATCATTACAAATATATCTGTAATACAATATTTCAGGACATATATCCCCATATTGTGAACTGAACAGACCAAGGAAGACACAGCTAAATCCTGTGGAGTTAGACCCAAAATTCCATTTTTTCTTTTTCTTTTGACCTAAACAGGAAAGTAACAGTTGGTAAACTGACGGCATTTTAACATTTTATAGACCAGTGGTCTATTGAAGTATTTAATTATAAATGCTGTTTTTCATTTGGTGGATTGGAGCCCCCCTTCCTTATTAAAATTTAATTTAATTTGAGGCTCACAGTTATTTTCAGGAAAGATTAGCAGCAATTTCTCAATAAAAATTAGGAGCAATCAACAAAGTCAATAAGCAGGGGAAAAAAATCTCTTATAAAACAGAATAGCAAATCACATCTCATTTATCATGAAATTTCAATATTGTTAAACATTTCAAACAAAAACCAGAGGCTAAAAATCCAATATTTTGACTTTTTGAGAGCTCCTCAGGATTTTTGGCAGACTCTATGCATTTCCAGATGATATTTTGTTTGTTTAAAAATGAGCCACCTTCTGTTATTTCTTATACCACTTGAGGCAGTTCCTGTAGAAGGAGATGCTTTAACAAGTGACTTGGAAATATAGAAGTGCTCTACTGGGCTTTAAACAGCTACTCCAGTTAGCAAATGGCAGGCCCTAAAAAAGAGAGACAGTTTACAGGCTTCCGGGTAACTCATGCTCTCCTTGTCTTTATTTCTTTCCTTTTTGGTTCGAGTTTCGCATGAATCTGCTACGAGAATACATTTCAGCAAACCTTATTTTAATCTGATATATAAAGTGCAGTGTAAGGGAATGGATACAGAGGGTAAAGTAGCCGAACTGGTAAAAGCAAATTAGATAATGAAAATAAGAAGTGAGAGGAAAACCTGAATTTTTTTTTCTTTTTTTTTACTGACTTTTAGAGACAGGAAAGAAGTGGGGGGCGTTAAGCATTCATTTGTTGTTCCACTTAGTTGTGCACTCATTGGTTGCTTTTCCTTTATATGCCCTGACCAGGGATCAAACCAGTAACCTTGGCATTTCAGGATAATGCTCTAACCAACTGAGCTAACTGGCCAGGGTGAAAACCTGAATTCTTTATTACTAGGATTCTTTCCTGGGCTCTTTGGTGTGAAGAGGCAAATCCCCTGAAATTTAATGCAAAATTTTGTGTGCATGTCATGGCCTTTGTCATGGCTTTTATTAAATTCTCAAAGTCTGTGATTCCCAAAAGATGATGAACTGGTTTGAATGCAACCTCTGAAGGGGTGATTGGGTTTCAGGGTGATACTCTAAGCCTGCCCTGTCCTGTATGGCAGCCTCTCACCACGTGTGGCTGTGAGCGCTGCGACTGGGGCTAGTCCACAGTGAAATGTGCTATAGTATAAAATACATGCTAGGTTTTGGAGACTCAGTAAAAAACAATATAAAACACTTCTTTGTAATGTTTTCAATATATTGGGTTAAGTAACCTATATTACAAAAATGAATTTCATCTGGTTTGTTTGTTTTTTTACTTTCCTAATGTGGCTACTAGAAAATTTTAAAGTGCAATTTGTGGCTCATACTGTATTTCTGTTGGGAAGGTGTTGCTCTAAGCCTGTCAACTCCGTGTCATTGCCTCTTTTTTTTTTTAATCTTGTCAGTAACATTTAAAGTTACTGGCATTCAGTGACAGCAAGGTGTAGAGAAGGTCCTATTCCAATTTCTGAGAACTTTCTTACCTGGTGACTCTCAGCAACCTTTATCCTGGAGAGAGCCCGAGGAGACAGTTAACGACAGTGCGGGTGACTCTTGGGAATCACCTCCATAGAAGACTGAAGCACTCACTGGGATTGCTTTGGCTCAAGGCTTTGGGAGCTGGTTCCTGAACCAAGACCACTTTTGCCAATCATCTGGCTCTTTAAACCATGCTCCCCTCCCTCCAACCCAGGGCAAACTCCTAATAGGAATGTTTCAATAGGCAGCAACTTCCTAGTCCCTTGAGTAGAACTAGACCAGGCAGCTAGTTATATATGTGGAACAAGGCAGGACATGTTGTATATTCATTCTGTCACAGTAATTTAACTTCATAATGACTTGCTGGTTTTAAACAAGCTCTCAGTGAATTCCACCTTTGTCCTTTCAGACAGTATTACGCTTACCTCACCGATACGCAGTGCAAACGCGTAGGAACACAGTGCTGGGTGTTTGGGTAAGTATCTATTATTATGGAGGTTTAAGCCTCTAAATGATTATTTCTGGACCCTGTGTTAAGTGCCTTTCAATGGTTTTTTTCTATGAAGACTTTTCTGATGTTTTGTGACTTATTATTTTTTTTTAACTTTAGGCCTTTTTATTTTCAGAAAATAAAGTACAAAATACAGTGAAGTTGATAATTACCTTATATATCCTTCCCTTTACATTAAGGTTGATTAAAAACTTCAAATTTGATTTTTTCCAAATTTTTAGTAGATATTTTTGTTTTACATTTATTTTATTTTATTTTTCAACTACAGTTGACATTCAGTATCATTTTATATTAGTTTCAGCTATACAACATAGTGGTTTGACATTTATATAATTTGTGAAATGATCCTTCCGGTAAGTCTAGTACCCACCTAGCACCATACATAGTTCTTACAATATTATTGACTGTATTCCCTGTACTGAATTTTACATCCTCATGACTATGTGTTTTGTGAATACCAATCTGTACTTCTCATCCCTTAACCTTTTTCACCCAGTCCTCCAACACTCCTCCCATCTGGCAACCGTCAGTTTATTCTCTGTATCTATGAGTCTGTTTTACTTATTTGTTTATTTTGCTCTTTAGTTTCCACATAAAAGTGAAATAATATAGTACATGTCTTTCTTTGTCTGACTTATTTCAGTTAGCATAATATTTTCTAGGTCCATCCATGTTATCACAAATGTTAAGATTTCATTCTTTTTTTTTGTTTTTAAGCAAGAGAGACAGAGAGAGGGACAGACAAGTACAGACAGACAGAAAGGGAGAAAGATGAGAAGCATTAATTCTTCATTGTGGCACCTTAGTTGTTCATTGATTGCTTTCTCCTATTTGCCTTGACTGGGGGCTACAGCAGATCAAGTGACCCTTTGCTCAAGCCAGCGACCATGGGGTCATGTCTATGTTCCTGTGCGCAAGCTAGCAACCCTGTACTCAAGCTGGTGAGCCAGCGCTCAAGTCAGATGAGTCTGTGCTCAAGCTGGCGACCTCAGTGTTTCAAACCTGGGTCCTTTGCATCTCAGGCTGACGCTCTATCTACTTCATCATCACCTGGTCAGGCAGGATTTCATTCTTTTCTATGGCCCAGTAATATTTCATTATATAAGCTCTGGCCAGGTAGCTCAGTTGGTTAGAACATTGTCCTGATACATCAAGATTGCAATTCTATCCCCAGTCAGGGCACATACAAGAATCAACCAGTGAGTGCATAGATAGGTGGAACTTGATCTATTTTTCCCTTCTTCTCTCTCTAAAAAAATCAAAATAAATTGTTAATATGTATCACATCTCTTTTTTGGGGGGGACAGACAATAGATAGGAAGGGAAAGAGATGAGAAGCATCAACTCGTAGTTGCAGCACTGTAGTTGTTCATTGATTGCTTTCTCATATGTGCCTTGATCGGGTGGCTCCAGCTGAGCAAGTGACCCCTTGCTCAAGCCAGTTATCCCATACTCAAGCTGATGAACTTATACTCAAACCAGTGACCTCAGGGTTTTGAACCTTGTTCCTCAGTGTCCGAGGCCGACCCTTTTTCCTTGGCACCACCACTTGGTCAGGCTGTATCATCCTTTTTATGCACTCGTCTATTGATAGGCACTTAGGTTGCTTCTAAATCTTGGCATTATAAATAATGCTGCAACAAACATAAGGGTGCATATATTTCTTTTGAATAAGTATTTTGGGTATCTTTGAATAAATACCCAGAATTAGAATTGCTGGGTCATTTGGTAGTTCTATTTTTAATTTTTTGAGGAAACTTCATAATTGTCCACAGTGGCTCCACCAATTTGCAATCCCACCAATAGTGCATGGGGTTCCCTTTTCTCCACATTCACACTAACACTTGTCTGTTGATTTATTGATGATAGTATATGGCTTTCATTTTTTTTAAGTGAGAGGAAGGCAGATAGACAAACTCCTGAATGTGCCCCAACTGGGGCCGATATTCAAATCAACTGAGCTATCCTCAGCGCCTGAGGCCAACGCTCCAACCAGCCAAGCCATACTCACCACTGGGGGCTGATGCTCAAATCAGTTGAGCTATTGGCTGTGAGAGGGATAGAGAGAGAGGAAGGGGAGAGAGAGGAGGAGAGAAGCAGATGGTCATTTCTCATGTGTGTCCTGACCAACCAGGGATCAAACCTAGGACCTCTGCACACCAGACTGATGCTCTATCCCAGTGGTAGTCAACCTGGTCCCTACCACCCACTAGTGGGCGTTCCAGCTTTCATGGTGGGAGGTAGCGGAGCAACCAAAGTATAAATAAAAAGATAGTGAGTTGTTTTATAAAGATTTATTCTGCCAAACTTAGCGAAAATCCAACATAAAGTACTTGATAAGTAATTATTATTATATGCTTTAACTTGCTATAACTCTGCTTTATAAATTTTATAAAGTTACTTCCCTACTTTATAAATCACCATTACTTTGGAACTGGTGGGTGGTTAGAAAATTTTACTACTAACAGAGATACAAAAGTGGGCGGTAGGTATAAAAAGGTTGACTACCCCTGCTCTATCCACTAAGCCATTGGTTCTCAAAGTGTGTGCCAGGACACACTGGTACACCCGAGAAGATTTCCAGCTATTCCCTATGGTATTCCAGAGAAATATGTGCTTATTGGGGACCAAAAAGCCAACAGGGCTTTTGGAGTTTAGATTTTTGGGGGACAGAGGTGTGGGGAGTTGGCTGTAAGCTGACAGTCTGCCCAACCCCCCACCTCACTTGCCTGATTAGATTGCAAAAGGTTGTTAAGCTGTGGTGCTGGATTGCTTACACTACCTGCAGTGTTCCCCAGAAAGACTGGAGGCAAGTTTCTTCTATCTTTTGTTTGGTGTAAAGTTAAGATGATATGTATAGTGGGCATTTTCTGCACTCAACACAATTAAGAGTAAAAAGAGAGGAATTCTTCAATGTATTGACAAGGAAATGAGAGTTTGCCTTTCAAATATATGACCAAACATTGAAGAAATCGCTAGGACACATCAGGCTCACGTTTCTTATAGACACAAGAATGAGAAAACTTAACACATTCGTGTGGGGACCTGCCGAATTTACTAAATCTTACTAAGAATATATCTATATATATAAAAAGATAACTTTTTTGTTGTTTTTTTGTTTTTTAACCTCTCATTTTTACAAATTCTAAAAAGCATAACTCAAAAAATGTAACATAAAAATGTTTTTTAATGTCACAATAAATTTAATTTTGTCATATTTATTTCATTTAATTACTATAAAAGCACGCTTGGACTTTATATTTTTTCTTTAATATTTGACTTAATTATTATAACATATCTCTCAGAAATTTGTATAGAGTGCACCTACAATTATTTGTAGGGTTTTAAATGTGCCCTGACTTAAAAAAGTTTGAAATCACTGCATTAAGCCAACCAGCCAGGGCCAGCTTTCATTTTTAACATTTCCTTTTCTGATTTAAGTTTAGACTAGTTAACTGGCAAATTATAGAAAGAGGGTATAGAAACTGCTTTTAAACAAATATTAGGGTCCTGGCCTCTTGGCTCAGTGGATAGAGCATCGGACTGGCTTATGGATGTCCCAGTTCAATTCCCAGTCAGGGAACACAAGAGAAGCAACCATCTGCTTCTCTCCCCTTCCTCTCCCCCTTCTCTCTCTCTCTCCCTGACACAGCCAGTGGCTGGATTGATTTGAGCATCAGCCTCCATCATTGAGAACAGCTCTGGGTGGTCCCAGTGTGAGCCTCAGGTGCCAAAAATAGTTTGGTTGATTTGAGCATCAGTCCCAGACAGAGGTTGCGGGTGGATCCCAGTCAGGATACATGTAGAAGTTTGTTTTACTATCCCCCCCCACACACTTAAATAAACAAAATAGGAAATCAAAATGTATCTCCCACCTAGAAATCAGATACCTTCTTTTATGAAATAAATTAGATACAAAATATATTGTTTCAGTTTCCTCTGAATTTGATGATGATGACCCTGGGACATTGTTTAGTGATGGACTTATCCACACTTTATGTTACTTTCACATCAAAAAGACCATGCAAAACAGCTGTTTTATTTATATATACCAAGATATAATTTTATTATCCCAGAGAGAATTAATATATAGCCCCATGGTCATTATTTATTGTCTTGTTATGGATAGAAATGCTTTATTTGAATTTACTGTTATTTAAGTGATGAAAAAAAATTATAAGTTATCTAATTTATACTCCCCCTATCCCATGTGAAGTGTGAGACTGTTTTTAGTCTGCCAGGTAAGTGGTTCTTAAACACCATTAACAATTCACCGCGCCACTTAGCATTCAGAGTTCTAGACATCCAGCAAATCTATGCATGATATTAAATCCCTTGGGTAGCTTTTATTCAAGGTCTACTCTAGGTTCTAAGTTGAGTGTGAAAACTATATTTGAGAAAATATTGATGAAAACCTGTAGTAGGAAAAAAATTACTATCTTAACAGATATTTTAAAAGAATAACTTTTTCCAATTAAAAAAATTAGTAAACGTACATTGATATACATTTAGAAAAGAGACTAAAGATCATACAAAGTCGGTCATTTAGATGTAATTGCTGCTAACATGGCTGTGTCGTTCCTTCCAAACGTGTGTGTGTGTAGCTCCCATTCCAGATTTTGAGAGGTTACTCAAGTTAAATTAAGGCAAATCCCCCCTTGCTGAAGACAAAGGGCAATTGTCATTTGTTTCTCATAAACTCTCTGATATAAGCTGGTTTTCCTATCTAGAGTGATTTCAGCTTAGAGGGTGATAAGGTGGATTAGGTTTCTGTTGTTTAGAGATCTAGCAGGTAAAGGAATTCCCACACCTACCTGATTTCTAATGTACGAGCAAGAGCCTGATGAAGGTACAGTTGTAGTCATAAAAGGGGGAGGGGCTGCTTTTTTCTTGTCTTTTTTATTGTTTTGCCCAAAGAGGAAGTGATCGTTCCTATATATATGAGCCCTTTACCACTTACCTGTTCTTTCTACACACATTTTTCTCTTTGTATTTAAAAGTCAGTTCTTGTCAAGGTCTTTTCTACTGTGGAGCGGATTTATTTTCTACAGAACAGTATCTGTTTACCTGTTGAGGGAAAGGAGATGCAGATCAGAGAGAGGTAGTGTTACAGCATAATTTCTTTTTAATCAGGTAGCTGAAAAATGAAATCCCGTGGTGGGAGCAGTGGCAGCGGTGGACTGGGCAGAGTGGCAGGAGACCCGCCACAGAGGGTGTGCCTTGTTGGGAGGCGATAAAGTGAAATGCAAAGAAGAGATCATTTGGCTAATTTAGTACGTTTGTTGAGATTTGAGAACTCCCAGTATAGTATATCAAGATGAATGAATCTTGAGAACTCGTGGGCCATGCTGAAAAATACAGAGCCCTCTTCATAAATCACAGCCAGCATATCTGCCTGGGTTCATGACCCAGAGCTGCCTCTGCACCAGTCAGCTGCGGAAGGTGGAAGGTGGTGCGGGAGGTCTGGGTCTGGTCTCTTCTGTCTGCCCCTCTGGGCCACCCCTCCCTCTTCTGTACGATCCTTCCTCTGCCTCCCTATTGCCCTCATTTTTCATTTTTCGTTTCCTGTTAAAACAGCAAACATTTAAATGTCTGATTTCCTTTAATAACTAGTAGCTGTGTTACAGCTTGCTTTTCACTACTTTTGGAGTAATTTTAGACTTTAGCAAAGTGTGGAAGATGTCAGGAAACAACAGGAATGCCTGCATCGTGACATTTGAATTTGGTGAGGTGGAGGGAGGGGAAAGGTCAAACAGGACCTCCCAGGGCTTCTTTCCCACAGGTCTACATCTTTTTTCTCCTGAAAAGGGCAATTTTCTGTAAATGTTATGGTCTCACCAAGTTTGTATTAATTACTCACTGATGTAACTAAATACAGACTCACAGTTTGGTCTCCTGCAGACTCTGTGTGCCAGAGATCTGAGCTTGTAAGCTTTTAGGCTTAAATGTGCTGTGCTCAGCCCAGATAGGACTGCATCCAGCTAGGGAACGGGAACCTACCAGGGAGAGGGCAGTAGTGCGAGAAAGTTGGCTACTCTCCGTTTGGAAAGCTACATGCCATTGCTTCAGCTCTGTGGGAGTGTTTGGGAGGGGCTGTGTGAACACATCCCATAGGTGTACATGCTTTATCTTTTTTATTTCTATCTTCCCCTTTCTCTCACTCCACCCTTGGTATAATTGAGCTTCTCTGTCTGAAAGGAAAAGAATTGGCTTGTCTTAAAAAGAAAAGCTGTTTAAGTGGCCCTGGAAGGAAGGTGTCCAAGCTTTGGCTTTAACAGGAGTGAGCACTTTTCCTCTTCCCAAAAGTTCCAGGGCTGGGTAAGCGTGGATGGTGCCTGGAGGCTGCCTCACTGTCTAACTGCCCCTCATGCCACAACTTTCCCTCCTGTTACCTAGACCCTGCTGGTGCTCCGTCACAGTGCTTTCGGCCTCTGCTGCTCTGCTAACTTGTTCTCTCCGAGCTCAGCTCCAGCCCAGCAGGGCCTCTCTCCACCATCACCTCCCTGCTGTCCCGCAGTATTCGCCATCTCACAATGGTGCTCTACCTTCTGCAACAGCTGCCCTGGTTGGTTCCTATGTTTCTGTTTCTTAGTGTCCTCTGCTGGCTTGCCCTTCCATCCCTCTCCCATCCACAGTGCCTTTAACTGTGCTGTTCTTCTTCCAGGCTCTTTTTTCTTTTTTTAAGGATAGACGCAGATACGAAGCACAGAGTACATCCAGGTAGAGGCAGTGTACTGAGAGCAACAGTAGGAGGTGTCATTCAACTCTCGACCCTTCTCAGAACTGCCCAGCCACCACCATTTTCCTGTTGAGTTTGTTTCACAGCCTCTCTTTCCAGCCTCACTTTTCCTCTCTCCTGCACTCATCTATTTCAGGTGGTCGGTGCTCACTCTGCTTGGGTAGCTTCCTTTTCCTAGCGCCTTACCCCTTATCTCGTCCTCTTCAGGACTACTGTTCCTCCTTCATCCTGACTGTCCCTGCCCCCTCAAACCCCTGGCAGTAGTTATTTCTTTTAGCAGCTGAATCTCTTTCCACAAATGATATTGTAATGCTGGTGACCATGGCCAGGCAGGTTTACATTGGATTTGGGCCGACGGTAGAGGAACTAACTGCAGAGTCAGAAAGTTGTGGGCCATTCCCATTTAATAGATTCGCACAATGGAGGATGAGTAAGCAGCCAGGGAAAACCTCTTATGGCAGCAGGCAAATGAACAGCAAAACGGCCCCCCACAGTGGCGGCAAGCAATCCACCCCTCAAGGTGGCCGGTCAGCGATACGCACCAAGGGAAAGCGCCTGTTGCGTTACATAAACTATACATACGTGGTTCTGCCATGCACTTATACACTAACCCCACAAAATACAAGCAAGTAACCCTAACCCAGCTGTTTGCCCTACATTCCACTCCTTTAGGGTTGCTTACCTCACAGTCTACATGACAGGTATCTTCCGTGATGGTTCCTAAGCGAGGAATGAAGTACATTATGTCACAGAAACAGTATAAACTGCAGCAACCAAATTACAAGGGCACAAGCTATACCAAAAATGACAAGAATTACAAAGGTGCCCTTCATAATAACATCTCCCTGAGTATTTTGCCCAGGGAGGTAACTGGAGACCCACTGCTAACCATCTACCCCATGGGAGGTATGAGGGCCTGTGTAGTTCAGGGCCATGTTCACTGAAGAAAGTGTCCTAGGTGCGTTTCTGCACCTGAATGGGAGCAGCTGCACAGTGCAGAATGGCCTCCACAGGTGCCTGCCCCTCCGTCAGGGTCTCATTACTATCAACAAGTGACGTTTCCATCAGAAAGGGAGCCAACGCCCCTCTTTGGTTGCAATCCCTGCTTCAAGAATCTATTACACCGCTTAATGAACAGTCCATGATAACGCAGCTGTCTGTACAAGTCACCAAAGGTGAAAGTTCATTACAGATAACTAGCCATACAGCTCTGATAACAGATCTCAGCACTTTTCCATAAGCACTCTGTCTATTGCCACAAGCCCCATCCAAACCCCTCAGCCAGCTCACAGGGCCTGATGTAGACAAACACATTCAAGGCCTGTGCTGCCTTGACAGTTCTCTTAGCTGCTGCAAAAGCACCTATTATAGTCTAAGGCCAACACCTGCTACAAACTAGAAGGGGACCAATGGATTGCCAGTTCCACATGGGACCTCCAGCCCCTGACCTATCTTCGGTAAATATGTCCCTTCACCCTCCCCCCCATTCAAACTAGAACAGTGGGTCTTAGGGATTCTCCTCTCTCTCAGCTGTCTCTATCATATAATCTTGCAACTGTGCAGCACAAATGCCAACCATTTTCTTAGCAGCTGCTGGGTCCGTTGGTTTCCCCTCCTTTTTCAGCAGCTGGAACCTCTGTTCCGGCTTAAACTACAACCAGATCTCTAATAGGACCCTATTAGACCAGCCATCTAATTTTTCTGTCTGCCCCAGTCACAATCATATCTACCCACATCCATGTCTGGGTGACCTTTACAAGCCAGTTTCTCCTGTTAGTCACAGTGACAGCATGGGCAGCAGCCTTCACAGTCTTTTGGCTCTGTGCTGCCTCCACCTCCCCAAAGTCTGCCACTGTTTAACAACGTTGATGGGCTGCCCTACATAGGGCTCAAGATAGCTACTAGTGACCCCAAAAAAGGCTGACAGGGCACTACAGAGAATAAAGTTTCTCATCCCTGCCATAAATCCTTCTTTATCTGGCCCACAGGACCTCAGATTGAAAGCAGCATTCCTCATACTCAGCTCCCAAGTACCTGCTGCAGCTCAGCCTACAACTGCCACTGACAAGTCTCTGGCATTCTGCCAGACCGTAGAAAGGCAGCCATCACCCATTCTAATAGGGTATGGCAGGGGTCCCCAAACTGCGACCCCCTGAGGCCATTTATCCGGCCCCTGCCGCACTTCTGGAAGGGGCACCTCTTTCATTGGTGGTCAGTGAGAGGAGCATAGTTCCCATTGAAATACTGGTCAGTTTGTTGATTTAAATTTACTTGTTCTTTATTTTAAATATTGTATTTGTTCCCGTTTTTTTGTTTTTTTTTTTACTTTAAAATAAGATATGTGCAGTGTGCATAGGGATTTGTTCATAGTCTTTTTTTATAGTCCAGCCCTCCAACGGTCTGAGGGACAGTAAACTGGCCCCCTGTGTAAAAAGTTTGGGGACCCCTGGGGTATGGTTTCCTTTTTTGTCATCGTCATTTTGAAGATGCCTCAAGGAGAAGTGTGGTAATGGCAGCTAATTTCTCCATCTCTATTCCAGAGAGCCTGGTGCTATCCACCCTGTATTCTACAATGACAGCATCCAAGCTGCCAGGGACTCAGTGGGTGTCTGCCTGAGTTTTCCTCTGACTCCATCAACTCTGGCTGTAAGGTCAGACCACAGAGTGCTCAACTACTCGTGGAGGGGATTGTGTCTGCTCTGGGGCACTTTTGGCTGCTGGGTTTTTACCTTCTGCGTGAGTCTGCCGATGCCAGTTTCAACCAGACCCTCTTCCTCCTCAGAGGAGGAGAAGTTGGAAACACCTGCTACTGCTGATTCTGAGCTACTCTGTCAGCACAAATGCAGCTTCTTCAGCAACCACGTCAGCTCTTGTGAATGCCAGCTCTCAGCCTGAGGCTGAAATTTTAGCTCTTGAACTTGTAGTTGTTTCTTTAACAACTGCTGGTACCAGCATCACCTAGAGCAACGGTTCTCAACCTGTGAGTCGCGACCCCTGCGGGGGTCAAACGACCAAAACACAGGGGTCGCCTAAAGCCATCGGAAATACATATTTTATTTAAAAATGTATTGTATAATAAATATGTATTTTCCAGTGGCTTTAGGCAACCCCTGTGTTTTGGTGGTTCGACCCCCGCCGGGGTCGCGACCCTCAGGTTGAGAACCGCTGTTCTGGAGCAAACTGGATCTCTCAAACCTGCAACTCTTTCTCAAGTGACAGTTCCAGTTCAAGCTGTTGTTGGTGCTCAGTCTGCAGCTCATCCTGGAGCTCTCAAACTCGGGTGTCCTCTCACACAGAGCTTTCAGTGTCTGCCTGCCGGGCTGTAAAAAACACACAGCCAACGGCCCCCGAAAGGGTAGCCACAGGAAACCATATACTCAAGAATGGCCACTCCTCTGTCCCACCCTTCAAGGGTGTTGTTGGCTCCATACCTATCTGTCCTAAGTCCTGCCCACTATGGCAGATACAATGTCAGTGGCCATGGTCAGGCAGGTTCACAGTGGATTTGGGTCGACTATAGAAGAACTGGGGAGCCAAAAAGCAGTGGGCCATTACGTTTCATAGAGTCTCACAATGGCAGATGAGCAAACAGGCAAGGGAAAACTGCTTCTCATGGCAGCAGGCGAGTGAACAACAAAATAGCCCCTCACAGTGGTAGGCAAGCATGCCACCCTTCATGGTGGCAGGTCAGCAATTCACGCCAAGGGAAAGCACCCATGGCTGTCACGTGCTCATGCACTAATTGTGCAAAGTGTATGCAAGCAAGCCTAACACAGCTGTTTTCCCAATAGCTGTCTTGCCTCAGTCCCTAATGTACCTCAGAACAAGTGAGCAGAACTGTACTGAGTACCTCACCCAGGATGCTTTGCCCTCTTCACACCCTCCCCTCCCTGCCCCCAGGTTCTTGGGAAGTCAGAAAGTTCCAGAAGCCCAGTTTATAAAGTTTTCTGTTTGGCAAGGCTCGGCTCAGCTACCAGTCCCTCCAAAAAGGCATTTTTTCCCACCCTAGTCAGAACTGGACTCACTCAGGAGCACTTCCTGGCGTCCTGTGTGGTAGTGTAATAGTTGGATAATGTAATACATGCCTCATCTCCACTGTTGGATGATCACCTCCTGACTGGCTAAAGAGCGGTTATAGGGAAAACAGCTGTGTTAGGCTTTCTTGCTTGTACTTTGCATGATTAGTGTGTGAGCTCATGTCAGAGCCATGTGTGTAACCTGTGTAAGGCTGCAGATGCTTGCCGTCAGGGCAGACTGCAGATTGCTTGCCTGCCACTGTGAGGGGCTATTTTCCTGTTCATCTGCTGCCATGAGAAGTTTTCTCCTGCCTGTTTGCTCGTTTGCCATTGCGAGACTATTAAATGAAAACGGGACGATGCTTTCTGGCTCCACAGTTCCTCTATTGTCTGCCCAAATCCATTGTGAACCTGCCTGGCCTTGGTCACTGGCATTACATCTGGTGATGTGAGCAGGATTCGGATCAAATGGGTGTGGAGCCGCTGACACTCTTAAAGGGTAGAAAGAGGAACTGCTGTTCTTGAGCATGTGGTTTTCGGTAGCTACTCTTGGGAGCCATGGGCTAGGTATTTTTTACAGCCCAGCAAGCAGAAACTGAAAGATCTGTGTGAGAGGCCACCCGAGTTCTACAACTCCAGTGTGAGCTTGAGATTGATTATCGACAGCAGCTTGAACCGTAACAGTCGCTGGAGAAGGAGGCTGACTGCTTTCTAGAGCTTCAGTGTAAAATGCAGGCTGAACACCAGTGGTGCCTGGAATTGGAACTGTCACTTGAGAAGGAATTGAGAGTTTGAGAACTCTAGTTTGCCCTAGAAGCCGAATTATGGCATTGGCAGTTATTAGAGACATAGCTGTGGGTTTAAGAGCTTCAGTTTCAGCTTCAGGCCAAGAACTGGCAGCCACAAGAGCCGAAGCAGTTGCTGAAGAAGGAGGAAGAGGTTCGGGCTGAAGCTGACATCAGCAGATTCAGAGCTTGGCTGGTGGTCACGCAGAAGGTGAAAACTCAGCAGCCAAAAGTGACTCAGGGGCAGTCACAGCCCCCTCCACAAGTAGTTGAGTACTCTGTGGTCCGGCCTTATACCCTGACAGAGTTGATGGAGTTAGGGATGAAATTCAGACAGAAACCCACTGAGTCCCTGGCAGCTTGTTTTCTGTGGTTGTGGAACACGGGTGGATAGCATCAGGCTCTCTGGAACAGAGATGGAGAGATTAGCTGCCATTACCACATAATCTTCCGTGAAGCAGTGTCTTTAGAAAGGCGATGACAACCCAGGAAACCATATCCTGTTAGAATGGGTGATGGCCGCCTTTCTACGGTCTGACAGAATGCTGGAGACTTGCCAGGGCAGTAAGTCAGTGGCAGTCATATGCTGAGCTGCAGCAGGTTCTCTGGTACTGAGTATGAGGAATGCTGTTTTCAACCTGAGGTCCTGTGGGCCAGATGAGGAAGTATGTACGGCAGGGATGAGAAACTTTATTCTCTGTAGTGTCCCGTCAGCCCTTTTTGGTGTCACTAATGGCTATCTTGAGCACTGTGTGGGACTTGTGGGGAAGCCCATCAATGTTGTTAAACAGATGGTGGCAGATTTTTGGGAGGTGGAGGCAGCACAGAACCAAAAGATTGTGAAGGCTGCTGTCCCTGTGACTAACAAGAGAAACTGGCTTATAAAGGTTATCTGAACACAGATGTGGGTAAATTTTTTGCAGCCAAGGCAGATAGAGAGAAATTGGAAGGCAGGTCTAATAAAGTCCTGTTAGAGCTTTGGTGGCAGCTTAAGCTGGAACAGAGATTCCAGCTACTGAAAAAGTGAGGAAAGTGGGTGGCCCTAGCAGCTGCCAAGAAAATGGCTGGTGTTTGGGTTGCATGGCTGCAAAATTGCAGCAGCTAAGAGATCTGTCAAGGCATCACTGGCCTTAAATATGTTTGGCCTTGCCAGGCCCTGTGATGTTAAGAGGTTTGGATGGGACTTGTGGCAACAGACAGTGCTTGTGGAGGAAGGAACACTGAGATCCGTTATCAAAGAGCTGTATGGCTAGTTGCCTATAATGAACCTTCACTTTTGGTGATTTGTAAGGCAGTTCTGCTAGTGTGGATTGATCATTGAGCGGTGTAATGGACTCTTGAAGTAGGAACTGCGGCCAGAAGGGGGCACCGGCTTCCTTCCTGGATGGACACTGCTTGTGAACAATAATGAGAGACCCTGATGGGGGAGGCTGAAGCACCTGTGGAGGCCCTCCTGCACCACACAGCTGCTCCCATCCAGGTGCAGAAACGCACCAAGGACACTTTCTTCAACGAACATGGTCCTGGGTGGCCTTGTTAGTACAGTGGGATAGGAGGCTAGAAGTGGGTCTCTAGTTAACTCCGTGGGCAAAGTGCTTAGGGAGATGTCATTGTGAAGGGCACCTTTGTAATTGTCATTTTTGGTCTAGCTTGTGCCTTTGTAATTCGGTTGCTGTAGTCTTTACTGTTTTTGTGATACAATGTACCTCACTCCTCACACAGGGACCACTGCGGAAGATACCTGTCATGTAGATTGTGAGGTGAGCAACCCTAAAGGGGTGGAAGGTAGGAAAAACAGCTGTGTTAGGCCTGCTCACTTGTGCTTTGCCTGATTAGCGTGAGCACATGGTAGAGCCACATGTGTGTAGCCTGTGTAAGACTTGCCCTCAGGGATTGCAGATGGTTTGCCTGCCACTGTGAGGGGCTGTTTTGCTGTTCATTTGCCTGTTGCCACGAGAAGCAGTTTTCCCTGCCTGTTTGCTCGTTCACCATTGTGAGAATCTAGTAAACGGGAATGGGCCAATGCTTTCTGTCTCCGCCCTTCTCTGCCATCTGCCGGAATCCAATGTGAACCTGCCTGGCCTCGGTCAGTGGTGGTACAGTGGCTCGTCCACGTCCGGAGCCAGCCCAGTGGAGCGTCCTGTCCAGCTCCAGGGCAGTGGTTGTGCAATGTGGGCAGGCTGTGGCAGCCTCAGCGTTCAACAGCAGGTTCCGCTGCCAAACTGAGAACTTCTCTACTTGAACCCCAGCTTACACACACTGAGCCTAGACATTCGCACTCCAATTTCTGTAATAACCGTGCTTGCATTCTTGTTCTATGCACTGAAGAACTCTTTACCCTGGCTCTACGTTAATGTCTTCATTTCCGTCCTGTCTCAAGAGCAGGCTCCAAATAGAGGGAGTGTGAGCGAGCTGTCCAGCCTCACCCTCAGGCAGCTCAGAGGTTTGCCTTCTAATCTTGTTAATTCAAGATAAAAATTAGCCTTAAAAATTATGCACCAAAAGGAGTGGCAGCTCTGCCAGATTTTCACCAAACCACAATTTGGCCACCTGGCTTAGTTGTGTAAAGATCATAGAGATTTCAGTTTGCACTAAGTTCAGGAAGCCACACTCACCCACAGGTGGGTGAGACAGTTGTGCTGTCTCAGTTGACTGGCCTGACTCAGGCTCCCACCTGGCCCAAGCTTGGCCTCAGCCCTAAAGTAGCAGCCGTTTGCTTCTTGTACAGAAATCATGTTAACCTTCCAAAAGGGCATTATTTACAAGGAGTTCGTCTAGGGGCAGTGGCTGGTGGTTGTAGAGCCCATGTGATTGTTGGGTTAGTGCCTCCCAGTCCCCGCCGCTTCTCGTAGCTCCACAGCTACTCCCCAGTCCCCACCCTGCATGAGAAGCCTCTCTGCGTCTGCTCTTGCCTCTTCATCGTCAGGGCTCAGTTCAGCCACCAGATGGATCATAATGAAATGTAAATTGAATCATGTTTAACATGTTAACCCTTTGCTCATCATCCAGGGGCTCCTGGCTCCCTCAGACTAAAAGCCAAACCCTAGGGAGGTCCTCAGACCCATGTTACTCTGTGACTCAACTCGGCCCCTTCCCCTCTCTCCAGACTCTCACACTGCCTTCCCTCCCCACTCAGTCTTTGCTCAGTGCTCACCTCACTGAGAAGGCCACAGACATCGACAGTGGCTCAGCGACGATTCCTTAGCACGTTAGGAGCAAAGAACATCAGAAAGTTGATGACTGAAAAGTGTGGTCTTCAGAACAAATTTAGTTCATTATGAACTTAAATGGTTGGGTCCAGTTGGCCAACATTTTCTTAAAGTGAAATAGAAAAATTGTAAAGGGGCAGTTTTTTGTGAAATTTGTTTTAGTGTGTGTGTGTGTGTGTGTGTGTGTGTGTGTGTGTGTGTATACTGGGTCACAATAAAAAATGTGATTCTAGCCATGGGTCTCATCATAGTAGTTTGAGTGACAGCTCTTATCTGCTGGTCACCTTGCTTATGAAGGGTGACTCGTGAGTTCAATATTCAGAAATCTCTCATAATAAACTCTGGGTATTCTGTCTAACTGAAGGGCAGATAAGCACACTTATTTCCTGGGTTTAACACTGTCTGTTGTAGTTCTTCAAGAAATCCCTTTTGAAGTGTAAAGATTCTTTTCACATTCAGTCTCAGGCACACTGGCCCTCTCTGTGCAGCCTGGAAGTAACCAACGTTTGGCTGCCATCTAGTGTTGTCTCACAGTCTAGACTTCAGGATCTTCGGGAAACTCAGACCTATGCTTAAAAGTCTCCTGTGTGCCTCAGCTGACATGATGCTTTGTTGGGGTTGGGGCAGTCTTCATAGATTCAGGCCAGCCACTCCCAAACCTTGTTTGGCTGGGGCAAGGGGAAAAGATAGCCCCAAACTCTGAAGATGCGTTAAGGAGATTTTTGTTTTGCTGAAGTGGTTCTGGTTCCAGGCACCCAGTTTAGAGCCATCCATACATTGATGATAGCAGTGACCTTCATGGCTACTGGTGGGTAGGGGGACCAGGGCCTCCTGGGCCTTTTCTTTCTTTTAGAACGTTTCTGTACAACTGCACTCAATCCTGACCGTGCAGGTTCCACCTGGAGCGAGGAGCAGTGGATTGGGCTTCTCTGAAATCAGTATGTATGTATTAAGCAGTGTTTGGGATCACGAGACCAGCTATATCGCCCTCGCCTCACTCATTCTTACCTTAGTCTCTGAACTGTAATAAATATTTGACTTTTGTATTTGTAAGTAACAGTGTAGAACATAAGAGTGGCTTTTTCTTTCATGTTTTAATTAAAGAATAAAACAAAGTTTTAAAAAACATTTTGTATTCAGGAAAATTACTTGCAGATCAAGAAAGGATAAAAAGTTTATATCACCAGAGGGGATATTGAATGGAGAATTCTTAGAAGGCTGGGAAAGAATGTGATTGCTGCCTTAGGACACACTTGGCTGGCTCAGATTCACCTTGTCCTGCTGTGAAGGGTGGCGTTAGGACCCACATGTAGAAGGGGGCAGATACCAGCCTGAAATAAGGTAAAACTTCCCAAGAGCCAAATAGCCAGAGGCTGAGCATCAGAATAAGCTGCCTACAAAGGTAGTGGGCTCCCTGTCCTGGCGAGGGTTCCAGTAGGTGGTGACTGTCCACCTTGGTTATAATAGGCCCTGAGTTAGATGATTCCAGGTGCCTTCATCTATTAAAATGTATGAGCTGAGATTTTAGTCTTGGAGGGGAGGAAGAAGTAAAAAATACTTCTTTTGCGAGGGACAGAGGGATGAATAGGCAGAGTCCAAAGGATTTTTAGGGCAGTGACGCTATTCTGTATGATGCTATAACGGTAGATAAATGTCATTATGCATTTCTTCTGACCCCTAGAATGTACAATATCAAGAGTGAACACTAATGTCAACTGTGGACTTTAAGTGATATTGATATGTCATTGTGGGTTCATCATTTGTAACCAATGCACTACTTTGGTGCAGTATGTTGATGGTGGGAGAGGCTTTGTGTGGGGGAAGGTGGTATAAGAGAAACCGCTATACCTTTCCTCAATGTTACTGTGAACATAAAACTGTTCTAAAAAATAAAGTCTTTAAAAAAATAAAGTAACAGTAAAATAAACTTTCTAATACACACACACACACACACACACACGTGACCCTTGAACAACATGGGGGTTAGGGGCCCTCAAACCCTGAAGTCCAAAATGTTTTGGTTTTTTTTTAGAGACAGAGAGAAGGGGGGGAGGAGGAGTGGGAAGCAACAATTTGTAATAGTTGCTTCCCATGTGCCTTGACCGGGCAAGCCCAGGGTTTTGAACCAGTGACCTCAGCATTCCAGGTCAGCGCTTTCTCCATTGCGCCACCACAGGTCAGGCTGAAGTCCAAAATTTTAATGTAACTTTTGACTTCCCCCAGACTTAACTACTAATATCCTGCTTTTGACCAGAAGCCTTACCAATGAAATAAACAGACGGTTAACACATATTTTGTATGCCACATATTGTATACTGCATTCTTATACGAATGTTAAGAAAATCATAAGGAAGAGAAAATACTTTTATAATATTTACTGAAGAAAGTCCACATATAAGTGGACCTTTATAGTTCAAACCTGTATTGTTCAGGGGTGAACTACATAATTTTTGAAGGAAGTGCAGTGGGATAGAACAATGTCATTTTGTAGGAGACCTGCCACCTGTGTTTGGGGCAGAAATTTTATGACCAGTTGAACTTTTTAATAGAATAATGCATATTTGTAGTGATGTATATGCTCTGATAATATAAATCAGTATTTAACCTCTTGTTCTTCATTTAACTAGGGTCATTGGTTTCCTGGAAGCTATTGTTTGCATAAAATTTGGACAAGATCTCTTCTCTAAGACCCAGATACTCTATGTTGTGCTTTGGCTTCTTTGTGTGGTGAGTCATTATTTTTTTTACCCAAAGGGTTAGCTAACCTCGCCGTGATGTCTCTTTAACAAAAAAGTCTTGTGTACCAGGGTTCCTTAGAAATTCATAGACAAGACATTCTATTTGTAATAACCTGAGATTGGTCACCAGTCTTAAGTTCAAGAATAAACAGAACCTCATGGCATCCAAAATGGTTCACTTTTACTGGGTCTAGTCAGCAGCCCTCCGCAGTGCATCATACATGCATTTATTTCACTTATGGGAATTCATCTACACATGCTAAGAATTTCAGGCCTGCCGTAGTGAAGGTGATCAGACCGTGCAGTTTCTGGCCCGCTGGCCAGCTTTCCCAGCACAGACCATGGAGGCTGAGCTTCTCTGAAGGCAGAGCGCTGGGACTTCAGCTCCGACTCCTGGGAGCTGAAGGACATTCCCTCACCATTATGCGAAAGATCTTACCTAGCTTACACATTCTGTAACTATCCTTAATTTAGTTGTTTTATTATTTTGGAGAAAAGTTTTATAAGCTTATGATTTTTTGTTTACTTAGTTCAGAAAATTAATTTGAGCTTGCTTTATAATTATTGAAATTTTCTAATGTATTTAGAAGTAGATAGAGTAGATGACCCCTCATGTGTCCATTATCCAGCTTCAACAATTACCATCCATAGCCAGTCTTGTTTCTCACTAACTAGCTTCACCCCAAATTATGTTGAAGCAGATTCACCTGTAATATTTCAGGATGTATCTCTTAAGAGTTTAATGCCACCACCATCCATTATCACATCTGAAAAAAGAATAAATAATTATTCCTTAATGCTATCAAATATCTAATCAATGTTCATATTAGTGCCATTTTCTTAAACTTAGTATTTTTAAATTTATTTGAATCAATACCCACTTTTTACACTTGTTGGCATGCCTTTTAAGTCTCTTTCAATCTATAGTTTCCTTCTGTCCCTAGCTCTCTCATCTTTGCAGTTCATTTGTTGAAGAAACCATTTCTTTTGTCCTGTAGATTTTCCCACAGGCTGGATTTTACTGATTTTATCCTATACTGTATTTAACAGATTTCTTTGTCCTCTGTATTTTCTGTAAATTGAAAGCTGTATCTAGATCAATTTCAGGTCTATTTATTTTTCTTTTGGCAACACGAAACTGTGTATTTTTAAAGTGTTTTTGTTTTATCACCTTTCATGGTATCTAGTTTTAGGGTTACTTGTAAGAAATCGTAGCTATGGCAAGGCACCTTAGCCCATTCTAGCCTATTTTATCTTGAACAACAAAAGGGAATAATGATTTCCTTTGTACTGAACCTCTAGAGTTCATGCTCAGATGTATTTTTTCTGTCCAGTGAGACTAGATGTGAGAATTGTTAGGGAAGCATGTCAGATGTCTCTGGAGATTTTAACAAGCACTTGTCACATTGCTGTCTCTGGCATGTGCATCTCAGGTAACATGACCCACTGCCCTCACCTGGTACCAGAGGGTCCCCAGAGAGGTAGAGGCAGGATGGACTCCTGGGACATGTCAGGGGCACTTCTCACCAAAGCCCCCTCCCCACCAGGGCATCAGTGGTCAGAATGCTCTTCTCCTCAGTGCCATGTCTGAGAAGTCCTCTCTGATCACCCCACCTTCAAGGACCCCACCCATCTTTCCCTTTAAGTTTTAGAGACCTGCTCTCTGTTTTACTTATTTGACACTTGACATATGCTTCTTTATGTTGCTGGCTTCAGATCTGCATTTGTGTCTATGTGATTATAACCTTATTAAGGACGTGCACCACTTCCGGTCCTCCCAGTGATCTCTCCCTCACTTGGCATAGTCCCCTGTATGGCCGTTATCCCCTCACACAACACTTTGTGCGTGCTCCTCAAAGCTGTACCTGATGCTAGACCCCCACAGACAGATGATGGTGATAATGAGATTTATTAATGCTTACCATGTGCAGACAGTATTCTAAGCCCTTCTTATGAATTGCATATTTCTTTACACTTTGAGGAGAGGTACTTTATTAGCCCTCTTTTATTGATGAATGACTAAAGGCACAAAGTTTCACTACCTTGCCCCAGGTCACACCGAGGATAAGTGGCAGAGGCAGCACTCAAACCCAGACATTCTGGTGAGAGATCTCCTGCTTCCCTCCAAGGGTACCCCCTCCAGGTGGGTCCCCACATCCAGACTGGAATTATACATGCAAAGGAATGACGGCGACATGTACTAAGTATCTCGAAAGGCCTGTGCATGGAGCTGCGTGAGCACTGGAGAGAGCACCAGGCGAGGTGGAGAGTTGGCGAGGGTGAGCAGGACTTGGAGAGACCACGGAGAACGGCCCTCCCATCCCTCAGGTGCCCCAGCTGAGAACCTGGGAGGCGGCCTTCTCTCCTCGGTCACTCTTTGAATCAGCAGGGCACTGGGTTCTAGTCATTGAGCCATGTACCCATGTGCCCTCTCATTCCCACTGCCTTTACAGCTGTCTAGACACTGATTTGCTGTTCACTCTGCCTTTAGTTCCATCTCTACACTGCTGCCAAAGCGATTTTCCAGAATTCAGATTGGAATCTCTTTCCCCTGATCAGAACCATTCCCTGTTTGGGGGGCTTGAGAGGGTCCAGTAGTACAATATTTTCCACGACCACATTCAGAATGATTAAGAGACAGGCGGAGTGGGAGAAGGACCTGGGCATCAGAGTAACATCTGTATTACTGAAATTCCACATTCTTCAGCATCAGTTTGAGATGCATGAGAATGAGGGGCTTTCAAATAGTGAACCCCAGGATTAGACACACTCTCCAGCCCCAAGAAGCAGGCCTCCCCACATTGTGCTGGTGGCCTCGCACCCGGGGAGGGAGAAAGTGCCCAGCTTCCTTCTCTGGGATTCATCAGTCGGTGAAGAGACAGTCCTCCCTAGAGAAGGAGTATAGGGTGTGGAAAAGCAGGAGCATTAGACCAGGAAAGCTCTGTGTAGAGATAAATATCACTCTTGGTCATCATCTGGGTCATCTATCATACACACCCATATGTAGTCTACTCGGCCACCACCAGCTCCTCTTAGTTACCTCAGAGTCAGCTTTCTAGATGTCTGCCATCACTCAGGATGGTGCCTTTTCTGATCTGAATGCTTTCCCCTGCTTCCTCTAGCTAGTAAATCTCATGGCAAGTCCAAACTTAAATGCCCGCCATCCATGAAATACACCCCAACCTACAAGGAAGACTAGATAGCTCCCTCCTCAGGGACCAGCTGCATTTTACACATATTTCTTTGAGTTTTAAACCCAGTATAATTTGTGGTGTTTATGTCTATCTCCTCAGTGTTACACTTTTTTCTCATTAGGTATAAATTTTTTTTCTTCGGTTGTCCCCACTGACCTGCACAACACCTGATGCATAGGAAACATTCCACACATGCATGGATAGTACAGGAATGAGTTCAAGGGACAGAGACCGGGAGATGTACAGGCAGGCTGAGAGGTGCACATATGCAATGACATGAAACTATGCCAGTGCCCAGCGGTTTGAGGGAGATGGGGACCAAGAGTGAGGAGAACTTGCAGAAGGAGAGGATAGGGGACCTCCACTTAGGAGGACTTTGTGTGTCTGCTTAGGACTTTGTGTGTTAGGGTTAGGGTAGGAGACTTAAAGATTTTTCAGTGGCAGAACAAAATCTCACAGAAACTGGAGGGTGAAAGAGTCTAGAGCAAGGCTAGTCAACCTTTTTATAGCTACCGCCCACTTTTGTATCTGTTAGTAGTAAAATTTTCTAACCACCCACCCGTTCCACAGTCATGGTGATTTATAAAGTAGGGAAGTAACTTTACTTTATAAAATTTATAAAACAGAGTTACAGCAAGTTAAAGCATATAGTAATAATAACTTACCAAGTACTTTAATGTCAGATTTTCACTAAGTTTGGCAGAATAAATCTTTTTTTTTTTTTTTTTTTTTTTTTTTTTTTTTTTTTTTTTGCATTTTTCTGAAGCTGGAAACAGGGAGAGACAGTCAGACAGACTCCCGCATGCGCCCGACCGGGATCCACCCGGCACGCCCACCAGGGGGCGACGCTCTGCCCACCAGGGGGTGATGCTCTGCCCATCCTGGGCGTCGCCATGTTGCGACCAGAGCCACTCTAGCGCCTGGGGCAGAGGCCACAGAGCCATCCCCAGCGCCCGGGCCATCTTTGCTCCAATGGAGCCTTGGCTGCGGGAGGGGAAGAGAGAGACAGAGAGGAAGGCGCGGCGGAGGGGTGGAGAAGCAAATGGGCGCTTCTCCTGTGTGCCCTGGCCGGGAATCGAACCCGGGTCCTCCGCACGCTAGGCCAGAATAAATCTTTATAAAACAACTTACTATAGTTAAATCTATCTTTTTATTTATACTTTGGTTGCTCCGCTACCGCCCACCATGAAAGCTGGAACACCCACTAGTGGGCGGTAGGGACCAGGTTGACTACCACTGGTGTAGAGAGAAGAAGGGTTGGCGGACAGGTGTGGGCTGAGGGTGTTGCAGGGTACTAAGTGAGCAATGGCTGAGGCTGAACCAGGGCAGTGGCATTAAAGATGCAGAGGAAAGTCTGGGTTTGAGAACTGCTCAAGAGGTCAACTCCACAGGACTCCATCCCTATGGTAGCTGGGAAGAGATTTCTCCAGCTTGTGCCCTTGGGTTGCTGTCAGTGCTAGTTACAGATTGGGGATATCAAAGAAGTCCCTTGAGAGGAGAGGAATTTGGTTGGGGCATTGGGGTATAGAGACCCTTAAAACTTACAGATGAAGCCCTGGCCAGTTGGCTCAGTGGATAGAGTGTCAGCCCAGCATGCGGATGTCCTGGGTTTGATCCCTGTTAGGGCACACATGAGAAGTGACTATCTGCTTCTCTTCACCTCCCTCTCCCCTTCTCTGGCTCTTCCCCTTTCATAGCCAGTGGCTCAACTGGTTTGAGCATCGGCCCAGGGCACTGAGGTTGGTCCAAGCATCAGCCTCAGGCACTGAAGATAGCTTGGTTGATTTGAGCATTACCCCAGATGGGGGTTGCCAGGTGGATCCTGGTCCAGGCACAAGAGGGAATCTGTCTATCTCCCCTCCTCTCACTTAAAAAACCCAAAACACTTACAGATAAAAGTGTCCTGTATCATTGGAAATTTCAGTCTGTCCAGTAACATTGGATAGACTCGATCAGCAGTGGCTATGGAAGAGTTGGGGCCATGGGTGTGTAGGGCACAGCTGAAGCCATTGGATGAGGATAAGGACATAGCGAAGGGGAAGAAAAGCTTGCTGAGGGTGGAACTCTGTGGAGCAGCCACATTTAAAGGAAAGGCTGGGGCAGAGAAACAGCCATTAGGGAGCAGGACTTTGAAGACAAGCAGAGGCCCCCAAATGGTGTTATCAGTGATGAGTGCCATATCTGAAATGAGGCCATTGGCTGGGATGATTAGGGGTCTCTGCTGCCTTGCACATTACCAGTTAAGGGAGAAGAATGGAAACAAGATCCTGGTGCTTTTTTGTATTCATGGCCTTTATTAAAGATCAAGACTGATCTCAAACTCAGAAGTGAGGCAAACATTCAATAAAGGAGTGTTAAGTTACATACACCATGCTTCCCACATTTCTCAGAGGAACAAAGCCCATAATTATTCTCCTTGCTTGGTGAAGGGAACATGTCTGGAATTCTAGATAAATGCGGGAGCAGAGAGCTGTCTGCTGGCTAATCAGCTCCTCCAGCAGCAGTTGTCTGATCAGTTCTGGTGAATTTGTGTGCACACTGGCATGATGTACAGGCCAGGCTGGTTCTACGCCCTCATTGCTGCCACAGCCTTGGCTCTCACCCCTCACATTTTTCTTCTCTTTCTTTAAACAAAATCTATTGCTGTTTTAAATTTAGGCCTTGACATTTTAAGAAAAAAAAAATTAGGCCTTGACATTTTAAGTGGGTACTTGCCTAGATTTCCACAGGTGTGATTGCAAACCCCAAATTGCAAACTTTTGTCTCCTAGGACAAGTATGAAACGGACCCTTTGTAGCCAGGTGAAGTGGTGACTTTGGCAGCCACAGCAGGCCCTTTGTGTGGTGTTTGTGATGATAAGCTCCCCCCCTGCCAGTGTCAGCCTGTCCCCTGCAAATGGGTCTGCCCAGCTGCCCTGCCTGTCCTCCCACAGGTGGGGCTGGGGAAGGAAGGGGAAGAGCCTTACTCAGCTGCCATCTGATGGGCAGAATTCAAAATGGCAGCCCAGCCCTCACTGCTCCTATTGGTCTAGTGCGGTGAACCTTTTCCCCAATCCCCCCAACATCCCCCTCTTTGTGAAACATATTGATGGCCTGTTTTGTTCCTTGTATAGGACCTAACACATGCACAAGCTAATACACTGTAAGAATACTCATCTCTACTCTATAGATAGATGCTATTTTGCATATGTTATCTCTCTGCCATGCTGCTCTTCCCACTTCATTGATATGGAGGGAGAAGGCCAATTAGAGCACTCAGACTCGTCTCTTCTTTTTTTTTTTTTTTTTTTTAAACAGACACAGAATCAGAGAGAGGGATAGATAGGGACAGACAGGCAGGAATGGAGAGAGATGGGAAGCATCAGTTTTTCGTTGCAACAACTTAGTTGTTCATTGACTGCTTTCTCATATATGCCCTGACCGTGGGCCTATAGCAGACTGAATAACCCCTTGCTCGAGCCAGCGACCTTGGGTCCAAGCTGGTGAGTTTTGCTCAAAACCAGATGAGCCCGCACTCAAGCTGGCGACCTCGAGGTCTCGAACCTGGGTCCTTGCATCCCAGTCCGATGCTCTATCCACTGCACCACTGCCTGGTCAGGCAGGCTCTTTTGACACTGAAGGTGATCTGTGTCCCCAGCAGACACTTAGTAAATATCATTAACTGAAAAGAACTGGGCCCGAGCTGAACCACCAGCTGCAGCGCTGAGGATTCCCAGCCCTGCCTTCCTGGCACTGCGTCTCCTCCCTCCAGACTGGGGCCCTGCAGAGCAGAAGCTGTGGGTGTTGGCTGTCCCAGTGATGCTCTTCATTCTCCGGGGATGGATGAGTGGATGATGAATGGGTAGAAATGTGAAGGTTTATAGGCATAAAGTCAGTATTTATCTCAACAGCCAACCCTGCATGTTGTGTCCAGGGATACCTGTAGGCCTGTGTTCTGACTCCAGTTTTGCCACCTACTAGCTGTGTGTCCTCAACAGGGCCATTTTCATTTCTATTTGGTGAAATGAGTTGGAATTAATGATCCGTGTTGACCCTTTTAGATTTAAAGTTATGATTCTTAGAATGAAAATTATTCCTCAAGAAGAGAAGGTTCCACCACAATTTCACACCTGTCCCCACAGTTGGGGCGAGGTGTCAGGTCCTCAGGAAGATGGAGGTTGGGCGGCACAGCTGGCGTGGTATAAATGGGTCCTAAAGCAGTGCGTTCTGAAAAAATGTAGTGGTAGAATGCGCAGTTGTTTTGTTCTGCTTGATTCACCTGCAGTCGGGAAGGTGAGGCCTGGCCAAGATCCACCTGTCCTCACTCTCCGGTCACACGCTCCCTCCTTTACTGCTCAGTCTGGGCAGCCGGGAACTCTCCCCTGACTCTGTTTCTGGACCATTTTAGACTTCCGATTCTTATAGAAGCTGTTCTTCCCTTCAGTTAGAGTATAATTTAGGGTGTGGTGCAGGGTGGGTGGGGATGCGAGGGGGGAAGTAGAGGTTCTTGGTTATCCTTGCCTTCTCCATGGGCCACTCCCTTCTCATTTTACTCAGGGGTTTACAAGGCATTTTTATTTTGTCTTTACTTTCCCGTCGTCTTAAACAACAAAAACAGAAGCTGTCAGAACTGGGGTCAGGCTGGGACCACTGAGACTAAAAAGCAGTGCCAAGCCGGGCAGCAGGTCCCGCTGTGTTGTGCCACAGACACGGGGTGCTTGCCTGCATGCCCTCTAGACTGTGCCCAGACTGAATGAAACTGCTTTATTGTTCAGAAGTCGTCTTCCCCTCAGAACTGACAAATGGAGTCTTTATACGTCTCCCGGTGATGGGATGGGAGAGGATGGGCCATGAAACCAGAAATACAGCCAAGAACCCTGTATGTTCTCTTGAACAGAACCTGCAAGGCCCTCCAGAGAATGCATCCACTTATCCCACATGTAAACGTGGTTTGTGTTCTGTCAGCACAGTCACAAATAATAATTGCTCTCCTAACTGTCCTCGTCAAAAGCTTTGGGGATACCCCCAACTCATCTCCGGTGTGCATCTCTGCCACATGTAGCCATTTTTAACCAGCATCCTAGGAGAAATGGCAGAAACTCACATAGCTGTCTTTTGTGAATCCCCATTGAAACCCACAGGTTCTGGGAAATGGAATTTGTGCAACATCTTTTATAAAACGTGCTTGTTTTCCCCTTCCAGGCTTTCACCACCTTCCTGTGTCTGTACGGCATGGTGTGGTATGCAGAGCACTACGGTCACCGGGACAAGGTACGGGAGGAAAGGCGGAGGTGGTCTGTATTCACAGCAATGACGTCTGGTTTGGAGTGTTAGCGCAGAGCACGGTTGTATGAGAATGCGGCATGGCCCGTGTGTGAGAGCTGGGCCTCAGCCTTGCCATGTAGAATCTGAACCTGTTCAGAATTATTCAGAATTCATTCTCTGTCAGCTGGCCATGCTTGTAACTGCCCCATTCCGTAAGTCAGTATATTTATCCTCCTTTTGTAAGAGATTTAAAACTTAACTTTTTGTTTAAAAAAAAAAACACTGTGTGGAGCGCCCTGAACCAGGTTTTGGAAGGCTGGATCTTAGTCCACTTGGTGCAGGCCTCTTTTTGTGCCCTGGCCGGAGCTTCCACTGTAAGATGCCTGCCCTGCCCACTGCAAGTAGATAATGAGGATTAAAATAGGGAATAGATGTGCGTGGGCTGAAAACGCTGTAGCAGTTTTAGCTGTAATTTTTAAAAGTAAAATAACATCTTTTGTCTTTTATTCATACCTTTAGCCTGAGGAACTAAAGGTACTTTTTAGGATTTATTCTGCATCACCTGGGAGATAGCCTTCATTTCGTAGATGAGAAACATAAGCAGGAGGAGGTTGTGTCACATGGTGATGGTGGTGGTAGTGACCCCGAGCCGGGAGAGGCAGGGACAGAAGCACCTCACATGTTTCCTGCCACCACCACCACCCCCACCCCCCGGAGAGAACTTCAGGTTCCATCACTAAGCTTGCCTCTCTTCCTAGACCTACTCGGAATGTGAAGACGGCACCTACAGCCCAGATATCTCCTGGCCTCACGGGAAAGGTACCAAAGGTATTTCTTTCTTGCTCATTGTTTAGAACTTTACTGGGTCCTGCCCTTCCCAAGGCCCAGTAAGGAACTTCAGAATCGATATTTCACCTCTGAATGTTGAAAATATGCCCTGACGGGCCTCAGACCTCCTCGTGGCATGGCTCCTGTTACTTACTGAGAAATGGGCAGAGTGCTCCCAGCATCTGCCCAGGGAACCTGCTTCGTAAGAAGAGGCACCACATCGTTCCGCCTGTTCTGAGGCAGGAGGACGGTACAAGGCCCACATGTCTCAAGCATCCTGATGGGAGTGCTCTTCTTCTTGGCTTTTATTGTGAATGAAATGGGTTAGGAAGAATTGTGAGCCAGGAGGAAAAGCCTTTCAAAAGAGGTGGACCGGTGTATCACGATTATTCAAGAGGCAGGCCAGTAGAAGAGGGATTTCAATGGTGTAGGCAGGCTCTCCCGTTGGCCTCTCTCCAAGGAGCATTTTGGAGCCACCGGGTTATTTTAAAGCCTGAGGCACCTGGAGCAACGACACTGAGGAGGCTCCCCTGGACAGCATTTTCTTGCTAATTCTTATGAGCCGATTGGAATGCTTGACTGAAAGGAGAGAATTATGAATACTAGAGGCTGTGAATTTTGGCTCACAGAATTGCTCAGAGAAACGGTGGGACTGGGGAGGGGAAAGCACTGTTGTCACGGTTGCCCCCGAGTTCTTTCGAGGTCAGGCTTTGAGAGCTCTCCGCTAGCGAGGCGCCGCTGCCGAGTTGCCACTCACTTCTTTTGGAGACGGTTTTTGCTGAATCGAAAAGTTGATCAGCAACTGTTTAGAACACTGAGTCCAAAGTGGGCAGAGGGGCTCCCCAGAGCTCCGAGTCACAATCAGCCCCTTCAGATCAGTCCCTGGCACTTTCAAAGAGAGAGAGGGAGGAAGAAAATAAGGAAAGAAAAAGAAATAAACACTTTTTTTTTTTAATAATTTTATTTTTAATGGGGCGACATCAATAAATCAGGATACATATATTCAAAGATAACAACTCCAGGTTATCTTGTCGTTCAATTATGTTGCATACCCATCACCCAAAGTCAGATTGTCCTCTGTCACCTTCAATCTAGTTTTCTTTGTGCCCCTCCCCCTCCCCCTTCCCCTCTCCCTCTCCCCCCTCCCCCCGTAACCACCACACTCTTATTAATGTCTCTTAGTTTCACTTTTATGTCCCACCTACGTATGGAATAATGCAGTTTCTGGTTTCTTCTGATTTACTTATTTCACTTCGTATAATGTTACCAAGATCCCACCATTTTGCTGTAAATGATCTGATGTCATCATTTCTTATGGCTGAGTAGTATTCCATAGTGTATATGTGCCACATCTTCTTTATCCAGTCATCTATTGATGGGCTTTTTGGTTGTTTCCATGTCCTGGCCACTGTGAACAATGCTGCAATGAACATGGGGCTGCATGTGTCTTTATGTATCAATGTTTCTGAGTTTTGGGGGTATATACCCAGTAGAGGGATTGCTGGGTCATAAGGTAGTTCTATTTTCAGTTTTTTGAGGAACCACCATACTTTCTTACATAATGGTTGTACTACTTTACATTCCCACCAACAGTGTATGAGGGTTCCTTTTCCTCCACAGCCTCTCCAACATTTGCTATTACCTGTCTTGTTAATAATAGCTAATCTAACAGGTGTGAGGTGGTATCTCATTGCAGTTTTGATTTGCATTTCTCTAATAACTAGAGAAGATGAGCATCTTTTCATATATCTGTTGGCCATTTGTATTTCTTCCTGGGAGAAGTGTCTGTTCATGTCCTCTTCCCATTTTTTTATTGGATTGTTTGTTTGTTTGTTGTTGAGTTTTATGAGTTCTTTGTAAATTTTGGATATTAGGCCCTTATCTGAGCTGTTGTTTGAAAATATCATTTCCCATTTAGTGAAATAAACACTTTAGAGCAGTAGAAGTGTCTCTTGGACTAAGCCAAATGCTACTTACAGTGGAGATTGGAACCCTCAGAACTTTCTTTTAGCGGCTGTCTCAGGTGGAGGTTTTCTTTGGGGCGGGGGCAGAGCTCTGGGACGACGGCCTTTTTGGCCTGGCTGCTAGGCAGGGCTTGGCCATGTACACAACCTAAGAGTAGAGCCAACCCAACGCCAGGAAGTTTGCCGCCGGCCTGCCAAGCCGTGCACATCTCCAAGTGGAATGCCTACCCCTGCCCCAACTCCCCCGGCCCCACCCTCCACCTGGCTGAGGCTCAGCGCTCAGGTGATGTAGAAGGCCTTCTCTGAGCTCTCAAGTAATACAGTGACAAATGATGTCCCTGTGGACTGTGAGCGTCTTGAGTACATGTGCCATCTTCCTGGTGTGGCTCCAGTGCTCTGATACGAGCAGATTTGTAAAAGTGGCCTCCAGATCAAATGATAGAGGACATGTGATAACTTTAATATTTTTAAAGTCAAGAATCCTGTCCAACTTAGGATTCAGAAACTCAGGTGTGTAGAGTGTCCAGGTATAGAAAACTAGGTAATTCATTCTTTGGTTGTAAGGGTAGACTTGACCCCTTAAGTGTGAATTGTCCCTCCTTTGTGCTTTGATTTCATTTGTACTCCCACTTCTGATTCCTATCACCATATCCACGATTCACCCTACACAGAGTGTGAATGCAGGAATTCTCCAGAACCCTCACCCCAGACTCTGTGTGCCTTACAAAGCCAGGCACCACCTGCTGCTGTGCTACTATATAGTTCAGCCCCGGGGTTTCAGTGCCTTGCCTTAATTTATTAATGAGGCCGCTAGGTGGAGCACGAGTATCAGTGGAAGAGCCTGCACTTGATCGACAGGCCTAGGGATGCTGAGCAGGGACAGCTACACTTCTGAGTGAGCCTGGGAACCCCAGATCCCACAGTGACCATGATGTTCTGTTCTGATTCCTTTGGCCAGGTTCTGAAGACAGCCCACCCAAGCACCCAGGCAACAATGAAAGCCATTCTTCCAGAAGAAGGAATCGACATTCCAAGTCAAAAGTCACCAACGGAGTTGGAAAGAAATGAAAAGACCCTGGTTAATCAAAGATGTTCCAGAGAGTGCCTAGAACTGAGAGGGAAATGGAATCATTTGGACCTCCCTGCTAGGAGGTCAAAACATACAGTGCAAACAGGAAGAGGAGAGGGGACTTTGGGGGTGGGTGTCATTATTTGAGGGTGTAAGTCTTGTTTCCCACAGATGTGGCCACATCAGGCAGACCGCTGCCTGGGGTCCTTTGCCAAGGTAGGGTCTCTTTTAATGTCAGCATTTGGCATGTGGTCACCAGTAGCAAGCAGTACAGTGTATTTGAAGGAAAAGGTAGCTATTTTCTCACAGTTGCCAAGAGCAGCTTTGTGCTTGTGAGTGTTGTGGATACAGGTTCAACATCTTCGTTCAGACAGGGCATTCACCATACAGTTAAATGGACTGGGCATCAGTTTGTTTTATGAATCTGCCTTTCCATTTGATTGGTTTACATTCAGGCCACTTTTTTGTCTGTTATTTATTTGTTTTTAAGTTTGGATGCTTAAAAACCTTCACAAGCCACTGCTGAAACTGAACTGGGGACAGCTCCCCTTTCTTCCAGAAAAAGAATAGGGAGAGCTTCGGTGTTACTGTTTAGCAAACCTCATCCCCTCTTTAGGGCCGTAAACCACACAGCAGGCATAACCTGGTCTGAGGAGAGGTCAGCTACCCACATAGAACCCGGGGCTTCAGATCAGAACCTTTTCTGTACCATTCCGACCGCCGCTGTCCCTACTCCCCACAGTGCACAGAAGTGGACCTACTCGAGAGGCAGTGCACACCCAGCTTCTCCCACATACAGGTGCCTTTCACATTCTGTTTGTTCCCCTGTGGCGTGTTGCAGACCTTGTCTTTTACTCCTGTGTGAGGTGCTGGTGAGTAGCCTTTCATTCATGCTATGCCCTGAATGTTTACCTGGATAGTTCATCACCTCTGATGGTCCCTTGTTTTAAATAAAACAATTCACAGTAAAGCCTGTCAAAGATCTGTCTCTGTAAAATGCTCATTTCTCTACATCATATTGGTATTTTCCACTGTTTATCAGCAATCATGGTATTTTTGAAGTGACATTGTGATAGTATGACTGTATGTATTTTATATGGTAAAAGAAAAAGAAAGGATTTTGGGGTGCTGAAAGACACATATGTCCTATTTCCTAAACTTCCCAAGTGGTCAGTAGGAAATGAACAATACAATCATTGTTTTTTCTCTGTGGCAATGGTTACATCAACCAAGTGGATTTTTTTTTCTCTAACAAGTGTCTAGTACCCAGCGGATTGGCTTATAGATATATACGAACGTGCTGAAAGCAGTCCTTTTGTTCCCTCGTTTCTCAGAGCACAAAGGTTTCCATGTCTTTTCTCCCTTTCAGGAAATCTTTAACCGTAGAAGTGTAATGTTTTCCTTTTTCTGCAGAAGAATTCCAGGGTGAGGGGGTTAAGTGAAGCATGCAAGCTGGGGTCATAGCCTGTGTTCTGGGCCTCTGGCAACCACTGGTTGAGAGTCTCACCCAGACTGGCTGGGCAGTGGCCTGCCGGCACAGGGAGAAGGAGCCGCAGCTCTGAGCTGTCACATGCTGTCCTTGTAGCCGCGCCATCCTTCCCCTGGAAGCACTGAGGAGAGGCAGGAAGGGCGGTCTCAGGATATATTGTGTTACTTTGAAGGCAGGTGAGTTTGTTTCGTTTTCCCCCGTATTTTGCTCTTCTGAGGACCGAGTGTTTCTGTGTCTCCTGCACGTGTTTGCCTCGGCTCTGCTTCCGCGTGCCTGGGCCACTTCCGTACATGTCTGCGAGGCTGCTTTCCGGGAGAGTTGGGCCCACCATTTTCCTGCTCCCCTAATTATTAGCTGATTAATAGCTCATTTCCCTTCTCCAAGGCCAGCAGAGAGGGAGGCACCTGTTTAGCATGTGGTGACTCTGAATTTCCAGTGGAATATGCAGAGTGCACACGAGACAGTTTTCCCTCTGCGGCTTTGTACTAAACGGCCAGGAAAGGACTTCGATACTTTCCGTGCCCTCTTTTGGAGTTTAAACTTTCCTTTTTTTCAATGAGAATCTCAGCTACAGTGGTTACAAAGCCAGTGCTTTCCATGGCTGGCCAGACGCACAGCTGCCATGCCTCCCAGAAACCAGAGTGCGGGGTTTGGCTTACTTTCCCACTGTTTCTATGAAAACGGACCTCACCTTGATGGAAATAGAATACATGTTTCAGAGACCTCATTTAATATTGGAAATTATTTAATTGCAAATTATCACATGCTCGTCAGTATCAGCTGCCCTGTTAAAAGACCATTAGTTTGGATGTAGTGCAGGAAGAATGCTTTCTGCATCTTTCTCCTTCAGTAGCATGGCAGTGAATGTTAGGTAGGTTGCCCTTTGTCACTCTTGTTCTTTCAGTGGCCTCTCCCTGTTTTTCTGTTGTCTTTTATCACCATTTGTAAAAGCCTTGCCCCAACTACTCCCACTGCAGTGCTAGGATATTTCAGTGACCTCTTAGCATTTCAATGATAAAAAAACATCCTGTAAATGTCAGTCTCATTTCCACTAGGATGGCTTCGATAGAGAGCTCATGAGTCAAGTTCTGATCCAGGAGAAATAAAAGAAAGTTCTGTACCAAATCCATCAGGTTCGGACCTCTTGGTCTTCCCTCAGAAGCTGCTTTGCGGCATCTCTAAGTGATAGCTCTTGTCAGTTCTCTGCCTTTGGGCTTGGACACCATTGTTTTGTTTATAATAGTGCACTTGGGCAGACCCTTCCCTGGGGGAGGTTAGGCACAGAAAGGAGGGCCAAACACGGGGTGGGAAAGGAAAAGCCAGACCTAAGTGAGCACTTGGAACACTGGATTGAACTAGCGTGCTCTATGCATTCTGCTCTGAGACCGCTGTGCGGAGTTCCTGGGCCCCCACTGTTCACCAGGTGGGCTTCGTCCGGAGCTTGGTTACTGTCATCAACACTAGGAATCCCACAGGTAGGCTACTGCAGCCTTTAATATATCTCCAATTTATATGATTAAAATCAAGATGTAAGGAGAGTTAAGACTTCTGTTTTTCAGAATTTCATTACAAATCATCTCTGTCCTTCGTGTGTGTGCGTTGCTATGGGTTAGATGTGAGATTTGGTTTTCTACAGGTGTCAGCATTAGTAATGACTCAGGCCGACGTGCCACATGGTCTTGTTGCCAGCCCATAATTAGATTTTTACACTTCCCTTTATCTCATTTTATTTTAAATCTGATGCTACAACAATCACAGGTGACCTGATGCTACAACTATTACAGATGAAGGTGGCGAAATATTTAGATTAAACTTTGGTATTAACTTTGATCCAATAAATATGGCTCTTCTATTTTGCCGTCTTCTGTGAATTTAAAGGAATTTTTAGTGTCTACAAAAGAAGGGAAAAGATAGACATGAAATTTTTAGTTTGTGGGAATACTGAATTGTAAAAATCTTCCTTGTCTCCCATGTTTACTAAAGACAGTCTTGAATCCATTTCAGATCTTCATCTGTGACTTGGTCTACCCTAACATTCCCTTTCTTGCCTCTGCTGGGTGGATTTTGAAGCTGTCTCTCCTAGGATATGTTTGTTGTCGTAATCTCATACCGTCAAGGATTTGCAGTAAGTCCAAGTAGCTCAAAGGCGTTGGGGCCGAGTTTACTTTGTACGTTGTGATAATTAATGCCTGGCAAGAGCAGAAAGGGTGTTCTGAGCTGCCTGGCCTCCTGCCCCTCCACACAGTCTCCCCAGGGCCTTAGATACCAGTGTTCCTACATAGGGTGTGGCCCCTTTCGGGATGCCGAGTGAAGGGGATTCCTGGCTTTACAACCCACAGGAAATGAGGTTTGTTTACCTTTAAACGAAAAATAGAAAAATTTGAGACTAGAGAACCAAAATGTTGTATTTTTATGTCCGAAGTATACACACTGTAGCCTTAAGAACAGTGTTGAATTGCAGGCAAGGTTTATGTAACAATCCATGCTGGAAAATCTGGACTGTAGACATGACTATTTCCACTCGTCTTGGCTCGTTCTTGTTAATCTGCCTGCATACATCATGGACTAACTAGGTACTGTATTTTACGGGTGCAACCTTGGGAAGGCTTAAGAAAGATCTCTAGCTTTCAAAATGTTTAGAAGTTTCCACCTTCTCTTAGAGTGGATGAAATCCAGACCAGAGGCAGGGGGATGAGTTCACTAGGGTCACTGCTCGCAAATCTTCCAGTTGAAAGCGTTTGGAACACTGGGAACCTTCGAAAGACCTCTGGGTGGGGCTCTTGGAACACCCTCCTCTCCTGAATGCCTAGCCGCCACATTAGCTCTTAACTGGCTTTGCTAGAGAGCTGATTGCCAGAGCTGCACTTTCATTTCCAGGGGAAAGGGTGTCCCTTACACAAACCCCCTCCCCATCACATGTCCAGAACTATATGTGTGCTCTTAAATCCTGTGAATTTGGTGTGCGATTCCCATTTTCCAGAGCCGTGAGGCTTAGAGGTGAAATACTTGCACAAGAGTATACAACCACGAGGGGACATCAGGTCACCTCGAGCCGAATGTTCTCTCTTCCACTCCAGTCTCCGTGATTCTGCGCACCTGCCTATCTCATCTCCACTCACCCTCCCCACCTCGCTTCCAGCCAGCCTGAGCAAATAAATGGTGACAGGTCCTTGGAATGCCCTTGCCTTTGTCTCCCCTCTGGAAGGAGACTCAGTGTGACTCAGATCCAGGTGTTCACTTCGGTAGGGATGGCCAAACCTCTAAGCCACTCTGCAGATGTTGGCCCCGGGTGTGATTTCGTCTTGGCGGAAGGAATAACTGTCAGCCTTTGGTGTCTTTCATGCTCCCTTGAAGCAGGGTCATATCTCCGCTTGGCTTCTTTTCCTGATGTTTAGATGCATTCTGCTAACTTGAAGGCAATGCCTCCTGCCTGTAGCAGCTCCTGCTGCCCTGAGGAATCTGATTTATGATCTGGTGAGGCCGTAAACCTCTGCTCTTCACTTTTGAAAAATAGCAAAGTATGGGAAAGAATGTAAATTATAAATACTAAATTCCTACGCTCAGCAATAATGGAATGGACTGGGTTGTTGGTTTTTAAATATGGTATGCATATGGCTTTAATTTCTAAGGGGCTAGGTTCCCCCACCCCCACCACCATATTTCTAGAGAGAACAGATAATGGTGAAGTGTCCCACTGAAACAGTGTTTTTCTAAAGTGAAAAATAGCATTTTCTGATGACTCACTGGCCAGCTAGTTTGAAACATCACGCTTTACCGAGAGTGCCTGATAACTCACTCGCGACAGCCTGCCGACGTGTTGCCTCCTCTCCAGCCTCTGCTGTTCTCACTTTCCAAACCCGAACCCCCACAGAACTTTAACTTTCGGGGAGGAGGTTTTCCTGTAGATTTTCCAAATTCTCTTTCTGTTTCCTTTATTAGTCAAGGTTCTGCTCACTAACTGGGAACAGATTTCTTACTGCTGCCGCAGACAGTGAGGACAGCCACAAAGTCATCCTGGAGACCATAGCAGTATGGGTTTGAATTTTCATTCTAGTGACGGGTCAGCTCCAGGCTTAGATTTCACAAACGGGGCAGAAGCAGCGCCTTGCTCTGCTGAGGTGGGAAGGGACCGCTGGTCATGGCATGGATTCCTGCTGCCTTCTCTGACCACGGAACCCAGTGCCTGAGATTGCTGTGCTGGTGTTCTGCTTTTTTCCCTTTTAGCCCAACCTCGTTCCAGTGCAAAATGATGGGTGAAAGCTGAAAAAACACCCAGAGTCTCAAAGTTCCCAAGCTACTGTTATAACAGCTCACATGTGCCAGAGCATCTATTAAAGTCTATAGGCTTGTGTTTTCCTTTGTGTGGTCAGCTAGTATGCTGACAGTGGAGCAGTGTGTGTGAGAATATGATGCTTAAAATTACAAACGTGTCCACCCACAGGAATATATAATCTCACAAACACCTATTCACTCCTACACTCGCCCTCATGTCTTCCTGATGTTTTATTTGGACCACATTTGATTCACAAAATGCCAGGCTCAGCATGGGACTAGCCAGACCACACATAGGGCACAGAGGAGAGGGCTCAAATATGTCTAAGTGGAGTTATAATCTCAGCTGCAGGTCCAATCTTCAATATTGTGTCTCTGTCAAGAGTTTCTGTGTATGTGCATCTAAATAATTGCAACAGCAAAGTTAAGCCCAGAAGTGATGGCCATAGAAAATGTATACCTCAGAGTGATGGTTAATTGTATGGGTCAACTTGACCAGGCTCAAGGGTCCCCAGACAGTAAGTACAACATATCTGGGTGTGTCCATGAAGGTATCTCCGGAAGAGACTAAAGCAGATGTCCCTCACCCAAGCCATGTGGTGGGCGTAATCCAATCCACTGCTGGACTGAATAAAAGAAAAAGATGGAGGAAGGGTGAATTTGTTCCCTTCCTGCTTGGGCTGAGACGTCTGCCTGCCCTCAGACATTGTTTCTTTTTGGTTCTCATGCTTTCAAACTCAGACCAGCATAGAACACCATTCCCGCCACCCCCACCCTCACCCCCCGCCCGAATTCTTGGGCCTTTGGACTCAAACTGAAACTGAACTACACTCAGCTTTCCTGGGTCTCCAGGTTGCACACTGTGATGGGAGCCGCCTTGGCCTCTAACTCTGTGAGCCAGTTCCTGTAACGCATTGCACATATACAGGAACTGTGCACGTGCCTGTGTGTGTATATGTGTATATAGCTGAACCTTGAACAGCGGGTTTGAACTGCACAGATCCACTTACACAAGAATTTTTTTTAATAAAAACAATGTATTTTCCTTATGACTTTCTTATTAACATTTTTTCTTCTCTAGCTTACTTTGTTGTAAGAATACAGTATATACTACACATAACACAAAATATGTGTTAGTTGGCTGTTTATGTTATTAGTAAGGCTTTCAGTCAGCAGTCGGCTATTAGGGCTTAAGTTTTGAGGAAGTTATACCTGGATTTTCCACTGGGCGGGGAGTCAGCCTGCCCCCAACTCCTGCGTTTTATATGTATTTATATTCTTTTGGTTCTGTTTCTCTAAAGAATACTAATACAGTTAGTCTTGTATTTGGACTAAGGTTTGTAAGTGATATTAACAAAGGGAAATGATAAAAGTAGGATTCTTAAGTAGTAAATGCTCCAAAATCTGACCATTGGTAAATTAACTGCATTGTCATTGGTTTTTCAGATAACATTGCTATGAAGAACAGATTTGCCTTTTAAGTTTAGAACAGTGGAGTAAACACAATTTCCTTTAGCAGCTGTGGGCATCATGAAATGAACCCCAGTGGGTGCAGTAAAGTTACCCCAAGAACAGAAACAGAAGTCTGCATTATACCTGGACTCACAGCCTCTAACTTTCCTACCTGTCCTATTCCAGCCCCTGATTAAAAAAAGAAAAAAAATATATATATAAATAAAATAGTTGTATCTTGTTAAATAAAATCTTTATTATTCAGCTGTTCAGACTGGAAGAAGGAAAAAAAAATTTAGGTAAACTAATGCTTGGGTTAATTAATGCCCAACACCTTACTTGGTGCTTTTAACGGATTATCTGACTTACTCCTCAAAAGATCCTCATTGGTGTTGTTTCATTTTACAGATGAGTAAATAAGTTTGAAAAAGTTAAAGATTCAGGTAGTCTAATTCCAGAGTACAGTGCAATCTTGGTCCCCTTTGGCTGAGAGGCAGTAACGTGAGAACTCTGCCATGGGGACCAAACTTCTTTGGTTCAGATCTTGACTTTGAGTTATTTCATTTATTTGTCTCAGTTTTCTCCTCTATAAAATGAGAATGATAATAATATCCACTTCATATCGTTGCTTAGAAGTTCTAATAAATTCATTCTTTTGAAAGCATATATAACAGCTTTCATAAGTGCTCAATAAATATGCACTATTGTTATGCTGACTGCATTTTTAGGGGCAGTGAAGCATTAGGAGGTGATTGCAGTTGACTAAGGAGGAGCTAGTGAGGACCTGAGCTTGGTCAGCATTGGTGCAGCGGAGGGAACAGACTGGAGAGGCCTGACAGTGAGTTGGTGGAGGTGGATACACAGGAGAGGGAGTTCAGGATCAAGCCCACACTCCTTGGCTTTGCAGGTATAAGCATGATCTAATCCAGCCATATGTCCAATATAAGCTTCTCTTCCCCTGTACCCCCACTTATATTTAGCATTATGGAAGCCCTGGCTGTTCCCTACAACCCACCAAGGATACCACACTCAAAGCTCTTCAGCATCTTTGCCACACCTGGAACATCTGCCTCTGGCATTCTGCCTGGCAAACTTCACTCATCTTGCAAATCTCAACGTCCTTGATGGACATGGACATGCTCCTTCCTTTGTATGCTGTAATCACCTCTTATACTGCAGTGATGACTTGTGTCTCCTCCACTCATCCTAGGCTCCTCAAAGTGTTTATTTCATCCCCAACACCTAGCCCACAGCAGGTGCTCAGGAAATGCTCTTTGAATGAGTGCATAAGCCTATAGGACAGAGGCCATAGAATAAACCCTCCTAGGATGGGACACAGTGTAAGAGTTGGTCTAGTTCCCTCTGATTCCACAGAAATCCTGCATGGGGTCCTCTGGTCCAGGCACTCTGACCTGCAGTTGGGTCTGCATTTAGCTTCTGCTGCCACACATTTTTCTTTTGAAGAAATTTATTTTTCTCTTTTTTTTGAGGAGTTTTAGATTCACTGCAAAATTGAGCAGGTAATACAGAGACTGCCCAGATACACCTACCCCTACTCATGTATAGCCTCCCTCATTATAAACATTCATACCAATAATGGTATGTTTGTTACAATTAATGAACCTACGTGGACTATTATCACCCAGAGCCCATAGTTCGCATTAGGGTTCACTCTTGGTGGTGTACATTCTATGGGTTTGGACAGATGTGTGACTTTATTTACTATTATAGTACCATGCAGAGTGTTTTTACTGCCCTAAAGATCTTCTGTGCTCTGCCTATTCAGTCCTCCCCCCAGAGTTTTAGGCAGCAGCTGATCTTTTTATTGGCTCCACAGTTTTATTTTTTCCTGAATGTCATATAGTTGGAATCATGCATTTGGAAGAGTTTTCACACTGCCTTCTTTCACTTAGCTTTTTCGTGGCTTGATAGCTCATTTTCTTTTAGCGTTGAATAATATTCCACTGTCTAGATGTACCACAGTTTATCCCTTCCTCTGAAGGACACCTTGGTTGCTTCCAGGTTTTGGGCAATTATGAATAAAGCTGCTATAAATATTTGTGTGCAGGGTTTTGTGTGGAACTCAGTTTTAACTCCTTTGGGTAAATACCAAGGAGCACCATTACTGGATTATATGGTAAGGGTATGTTTACATTCATGTGAACCTAAAAATAAAAGGCCTTTCAAAGTGAGAGGCAACTAGCACTTATTTGAGATCAAATAGTAGCTATTTGGGGCTGCTCTGATTCAGGCAGAAACCCAAATGTTCTGGTTAGGAGACAAAGGCAGTGTGTATTTATGAGAAAGAGAAGGGGGGACAATTAATCAATAGAAGGAAAGCATTTCTGTTGGTACAGATTACATAACATAGTGATGTTTATTCTAAAGAATGCTTTTAATTTTCAGTCCAGTAACCACCAGTCTTGGAATCATGTGCTTTCTTGGTATCCTTGCAAATAGTTCTTTCGGACCCAAGGTGGCTTAGGCTCTGTCCAAATGTTATTTTGACCTATTTTAACATTCCCAATGGTTTGAGTTATTAGACATGAAAGGAGGTTTCTCTGGCATGGCAACTATGGCTCCTTTTATTTATTTTTATTGGTAAGAAACCGTCTGTCTTCTAAATTGACTATACCATTTTATATTCCCACTAGCAATAAATGAGAGTCCTATTGCTCCACATCCTCACTGGCATTTGGTGTTGTCAGTGTTCTGGAGTTTGTTCATTCTATAGATGTGTAAGGTATCTCATTGTGGTTTTAATTTCCATTTCCCTGATGATATATTCATCTGACACTTTCTTTCCCTTTTTTCTTCTGTTCTACGTGAAAGGAGGGGAGATAGACAGACTCCTGCATGAACTCCGACCAGGATCCACCTGGTGACCCCCATCTAGGGCCGATGCTCTGCCCACTTGGGGCCATGCTTACAACAGAGCTATTTGCAGCAACTGAGGCAGAGGCTCCATGGAGTCAGCTCCCTGGGCTGATGTGCTCAAACCAATAGAGCCAAGGCTGTGGGAGGGGAAGAAAGAGAGAAGGAGAGAGAGAGAAGCGGCTGGGGAAGTAAGTGGGTGGAGAAGCAGATGGTCACTTCTCCTTTGTGCCCTGACCGGGAATTGAACCCTGGACATCCACATGCTGGTCTGATGCTCTACCATGGAGCCAAACAGCCAGGGCCTCATCTGGCACTTTTAACTGTCTATTGATTCTGTACTCTAGCATTTCAGAGGGATGCCTTACTTGCTTTTTTTCTGTTATACTATCACCAACAATGGATATTGGTAATGCCCTTTTAGAGTGTTAATCAGAAAATTATTTTCTAGTTTCTTAGAGCATCCATTTTCTGGAGGTGAGGACTGAGACCGCTTCTTGACTCTTAGCACTAGGGCTGGGCCAGGTGCCAGAGACATCCACTCTCCTTCCTCACGCACCTGCTTTCATAAAGCCAGATTCCCGTGAATTCTTCAGTTTTCTGCCTTGGATGCTGGTGCATGGGTGTAACTCAAAACAACAGCTTTTGTGGAGCCTTCCATTTGGGGTTCATAATTCTAGAGTTTTTAAGAAAAATAATATAAAAATGCTTATTTTTAAAATGTGATGAAAGCAAATGCCATGTGACCCCAATGCTGGGCAATCTTCATAGGCTTGGAAGAGACCAAGGCTAGAGGAGGGAAACTCCTTAACCTCACAGTAAATCTGCCTTTACTAGAACCAGTCATTGCCTCATCTGCCAGGGGCTCCAACAAGCCACACCTCAAATTCTTCCAATTGTCAAACCCTAAGATGCCATTACTAGCGGGAAGTGTAGCTTTGCCCCTTGAGGCTTATTGTAGCCCACCCAAATTCTCTAAAAAAACCTTAGGGCTCGGTTCCACTCACTGAAGTACTTCCCTGGCTTCACAGCACTGTGATTCAGGTGCTCACCTTCCAGGGCAGTCCACTGCCTGGCACATTTTGTCAGTTCCCATCCTGCTGTAGTGGTGTCCAGCTTGGGTGGCCAGGTAGCACCTGCCTAAATGCCATTTCCGTAGCCCAACTCTGCCAGGAAGGGGAGTCTATTAGATAGTCAAGCCTCAAACACACCTCCTCCAGACCCAGCTCTTGCCCCCACTAGAGCCCGGTTCACCAGTGAGGCACCTCCTTCCCTCCTTTGGGGCCTCAGTATCCGTCACTGCCAGGGCCAACTAGTTCATCCAGGGGAGTCCCACAGGTACCACGCTAGCAGGAAAGAGCAGAGCTCTCGGCCCGCTTCTGCCCTTTGGCTTCCCTGTGACTGTCACCTCCTGCCTGGAATGGCTTGCCCACAGGGGCTATTACAGGTAGGTGCCCTGCCAGGTCACAGAGGCAGAGAGCTAAGAAGCTCTGCTGTCCTAGGCCCCCTGTTTCCCAGCTTTGTGGTGGTTTCCCAGAAGGAGCCGGCTGGATCTGCTTCATTGGGTCTGACAGTTTACAAAGGAGTTCCTGCTCCCATATAAGCTGCTTTCTTCCTGACAAGACACAGCCCCTCTTGGTTTCAGATGGCGACAGCAGTGTTCATGGGGGTTCTTTCCAGACCCACAGCATCTGGGCTGCCAGGGGCTACATCTTCTGTGTGTCTAGGGAAGATGTTCTTCCTTCTGGACCTTGCAAGGCCTGATTACTTCTTTAATAAGAAAGAAGCCCCAAAGAAAAGGCCCTTCCATTGGTGGTTTTCCCCAAACTGAAATAATTACCTTTCATCCGGCTAACGTTATCCTGCTGTTAGCAGTTTTGTTTGGAGAACTATTTCTGCTTTGAACACAAATGTTCTTCCTTCTCGCATCTGCTCACCACAAGCTTTCCAAACAGGCAATGACAGACCACTGAGTCAAATATTTTATCCTTTGAACAAAGCATTTATGTGTTTTTTTGAAAATGTGTTTTCTCAAGAAAGCCACCCCCATGTGCAACATCCGCCTTTTCCAAGTAAGTGCCTATGTGAATCTGACTTCTCTCTGGGTTTAACTGAGCCAAAAATGAGTCACTCATTTGGCTGCAGGGAGAAACCAACCTGTCGTTCTGCAAGACTTCAATCCCATAGTCAGACTACCAATCCCTTCTGCTGAGTGAAGCCAGAAGGCTGAGCTGCATTAAAACATGGCCAAGGAAGTGACACAAAATAGCACATTTTCACCTCCTTTTTGATCCAAAGAGAGTTCTCACAGATGCTATTTCTGCAGTCCAGCTTCTGACTCACAAATTATTCAAGAAGGAAGTTGTGGCCTGAGTGGCAAGGAGACCGCATGACATAAACTTCACCTTGTAACACACATAGGCAGAATAAATGAGACATTTGGAGGAGGAAGCTCAGGATCAGCCTATGCCTGTACCCCTGTAGTTCATAGGTCAAGACACCAAGGTTCCCCTCATACACATTAGGGTGGCTATTGTTCAAACAAAGCAAAACAAAATAACAATTGTTGGTGAGAATGTGGCAAAATTAAAACACTGGTGAGAATGTAAAATGGTCCATCTGCTGTGAAAAACAATATGATGGGTCTTCAAAAAATTAAAAATAGAATTACCATATGATCTAGGAATTCCACTTTGAATATATACCCAAAGTAATTAAAAGAAGGATCTCAAAGAGATTTGCATATTCGTCACAACATTATGTACAATAGCTGAAAGGTAGAAACAACTTGTGCCCATCAATGAATGGATAAATAAAATGTGGTCTGGACATACAATGGAATATTATTCAGCCTTAAAAAAGGAAGAGAATTCTGCAATATGATACATGGATGAACCTTGAAGACATTATGCTAAGTGAAATAAGCCCATTGTAAAACGACAAATACCATGTGATTCCACTTATATGAGGAACTTGGTATAAATGAGGGATGGAAAGTAGAATGATAATTTCCAGGAGCTGGTGGAGGAAAGAGAAATGGGGAATTGTTGTCTAAAGGGTATATAGTTTCAGTTTTACAATATGGAAAGAGTTATTGGAGACTGATGGTGCACAAGTGTGAAAGTATTTGAATGTATTGAAAACCATTGAACCCTACACTAGAAAATGGTTAAAATGGGATCCTGGCCAGGTAGCTCAATTGGTTAGGGCATCGTCCCAAGATACCAAGGTTGTGGGTTCAATCCCCAGCCAGGGCACATGAAAGAATCATCCAGTGAATGCATAAATAAGAGAAGCAACAAGTTGATGTTTTTCTTTCCCTTCCTCTCTCTAAAAAAATGGTTAAGATGGTAATTTTATGTTATAGAAAAAAAATATGGCGAACATAAAGACAATATGGCCCAGAGTAGTGAAGAAATTTGCCCAGGGTCACATATCTGGCTGTGCCAGAGCCAGAGTTTGTGCTGCTTTCAGATCTCTGCTCCACCATTCCTGTCCTGGCACACTGTGTCCTCCCACAAGTTATGGAAGTAGATGAACTGTGTGTTGCTCGTGTAGCTGCAAAAGCTTCAGGAATCTAGAGGATTTGTCCTTTCTAACGAAATTTCTTTTTCCCTTTCACATCACTGTACCTTTAGAACCCAGCTCTGCTCTCTGCATTCTTCTTTCACTCACTAACAAGTTCAGAATTTTAACGGGCATATACACAAATGGAACACACACAGGCAAGGTTGCTTATAAAAGGATGGCAAAACCCCATGTAAATAGCATCAGGAGTGGCAAAAGCCTGAGGTGATCTAAGGTGTTTTAAAAGTGTTAGGGACAACTTAAAAAAAAAGTGGGGAGAGATTTCAAAAGTCACATACAGCACAAGAAGGAAGAGAAAACAAAGAATGGCGTTGACTGTTCAGAAAAGAGTTCAATCTAATTACATCTTTGGCTGTTGTAGATCCTTCCGTGATTTCTCTTTACCATGGTTGAAAGTCAAGCTCTGCACTCCCATGTACCCTCCCCCTTCATCTCTGTATTCCCGTAGTAAACTCATCTGCATCCTTTCGTTCTCAATTAGAACATCACTTCTATAGAAGACTTTCATCCACACCCAGACTAGCTTATCACACACACATCACAGTTCATTCTCTTTTGTAACTCTTAGTTCTTGTTCAGTGTCTATCTTCGCTGTCAGCTAATTAATTCCAAGACAGTTTTTGGCTTGTCCAGACTCAGATAATCAACACCTATCGCAGAAGGTACTCAGCAAATATTTGTTAGATCAGCGGTAGTTAACCTGGTCCCTACTGCCCACTAGTGGGCATTCCAGCTTTCATGGTGGGCAGTAGCGGAGCAACCAAAGTATAAATAAAATAGATTTAACTATAGTAAGTTGTTTTATAAAGATTTATTCTGCCAAACTTAGCAAAAATCTGACATAAAGTACTTGGTAAGTAATTATTATTATATGCTTTAACTTGCTGTAACTCTGCTTTATAAATTTTATAAAGTAAAGTTACTTCCCTACTTTATAAATCACCATTACTGTGGAACTGGTGGGCGGTTAGGAAATTTTACTACTAACAGAGATACAAAAGTGGGTGGTAGGTATAAAAAGGTTGACTACCCCTGTGTTAGATGAATGAATTCTTTAATGAACGGATGATAGAGAAAACAGAACAAGTCAATAAACACATAGCAAAGGAAAAAAAGAAGGAAGAGATATGGTTAGTTAGGAAAGACTTGTATGAAGTGACAGATCATCCAGCTAAGCCTAGAAGGAAGTAAATATGAATTAGCAAAGAGAAGTCAGAAGTCAGTGGGAAGCAGTGGGAGAAGCATGGAAGTATGAAGCAAGGTCAGTTAAGAATCTGTTTGGACCATGGAGCTAAGTTATTTAGGTTGCATTTATATGTTCTCCATCAACAGTGATACTCAACCTGGACGGGTAAAACATTGCATTGGTATAAGGTAATTGAATCCCAAGATAACATGTAACTGTTAAAAATGTTGTCTCTAGATAAATGTCATATAAATATTGTGGTGTTGAATTTCAGGGCCATAGTTAGATATACTCTGAGAAACAAGAATGCATCATTAGGAGGAAAGAGGTAGATTTTGAAAACTTCAGATCAACAAACTTGGTATTAAACCACAGTAAAATTCTAGAGCAGGTTATTAAAGATGGTCTGTGACCATCCTTACAGAAGAAAGCATTGATTACTAGATATTAGCAGAGAGTTACTAAGAACAAACCATACAAGGTTGGTGTATCCTTTCTTTTTCAAAAGATTACCAGATTGGGAGATCAAGTGAATGCTGTAACTGAACAAATCTCAGAGTATAAATCCCATATAAGTTTTAAAATAATTTATAAATTTTTAAAAACCACTTTGAGAAACCCAGTATCCTATTAGAGTTCCTCTTGGGGAGTCACAGTGCACATTAACACATTAAAGGTTCTGAGAATTTCTGCACCAAAGAAACCTATTTAATATTATCTTACTTGGTCCTGACTGATTGGCTCAGTGGTGGAGGGTAGACCTGGCATATGGACATCCTGGGTTTGACTCCCAGTAAGGGCACAGAGGAGAAGCCCTTCTCTATCTCTCTTCCCCTCCCACAGGCATGGCTCTGTTGGAGCAAGTTGGCCCAGGCTCTGAGGATGGCTCCATGGCCTCACCTCATGCACTAAAATAGTTCAGTTGCCAAGCAATGGAGCAACAGCCCCAGATGGACAGAACATCACTCAGTAGGGGACTTTCCTGGTGGATCTATGTTGGGGCACATACAGGTGTCTGTCTTTCTGTCTCCCCACTTCTCACTTAAGAAAAAAAATTATCCCACTGAAAAGTGTTCCACATAACACATTTGGGGAAGGGAAAGGGGTGGTTTGGGCAACTTTCAGCAAGATGTATTGCAGTGTTCTGTTACATAAACTGTTAAGGAGCTGAAAAAAATTAAAACTAAAAATAGCTCATTGGAATCACAGCTGACTGCACAACTGTACCTAAAGAACATTAATTAATCGATAGTAGTCACTTTGTGGACAGTAGAATGTCTTGAGGCTCTGCCGTTGGTCCTGGAATGTTCAACATTCTTATAGGGACTTGTATCACATCATTGAAGACCTATTTTTAAATTTTTTAGATAACCTAAAATGAGAGGAGCAGCTAATATGCTATATAACTCATAAAAACCAAGAAAGGAACCCAACAGCATTCCACTGAGATTTGGTAGAATCAATAGTATAAATAAAAGATAGATAAATTCTGACTGAAACTAGCTTATATGAAAAAGACCTAAGGTCATAGCTACACCCAGATCAGCCCAGGTCAGATGTGTGATAGAACTACTATGCTTCTAAAGTCAGTGAAGCCATCCTAGGCAGGTAAGGTGGCTTGCAAGGCAAACAAGGCAACCAGGATGGACTGACCGCACTGAAAATGGTATTCTGGTCTTCTGTTTCCTTTTGAGAGAAACAGTGACAAATCAGAACACATTTAGAGAATGATCAACATTAGAAAAGTTTTAGAGATCATGTGCTCTGATGAAAAACATCTGAAAAAAAAAAAACAACAACCCAGAGATATTTAGATGACCTGTAAAAGAGAAGAGAAGGGGCATGTTGATGACTGACTTTGGGAGACAGTGTGGTATAGTAGAAAATAATTCAGTTTGTGTTTAAATCTCTGTTCTAGTACTTCTAGGCTATGTGGCCTTGGACAAGTTTCTTACTATCTCTTAGCTTCAGAGCCATTTAAACAATTAATTATTATTTCTATTTAGTGCTGATATTGTGATGGTCCTGGAGAAGAGTAGGCGGTCAACACGTGCTTTCTTCTCTTTCTCCATGTGAAGAAGCTCAATCATAGCATGACAAAGGTGATATAGTGGTTTTCATGTCTTAGTCTGTCAGAAATCTCATGCCAGTCTGCAAAAAAGTTAACCACTTTGATGTTATATGAAGATTATAGACCCAATGGTTATAGACTCTACAATTTCATAAAACAGCAGAGTGTTTAACTCTTTCATGGACTGGTACAAAATTCTCGGTGAACCAGCACTGGTCATTACACCAGCAGTTGAAAACTACTGATCTAATAGGTGAATTCCTTTAAAGAAGGTATATTGGCTGCTGAAAAGTGGAAACCTTGTGGTAATCAAAAGCTGGAAAACAAAGGAACTGGCTCAGCTGCCTTTACATTGACAGATGAACCACCACGAATTCTATAGAAGAGATCTCTGCATTGGGTAGGAGATGGGATTAGATGACCCCAGACCTCCAACTCTAAGATTTTATGATTCAAAGGCTCAGGTTGTTTATTGTCCTCTTCTATAGGTAGTCAATTCATACATATTCAACTCCCATTCATATATATATTGAAGTACTACTTTTGTGAACTTATTTAAAATTATTTTTTTTAGTTCTTTTTCTCCCACACTGGGGACCTGTTACACTCTCACTCAGGGACTTTTTCTCATTGGGTACTTAATAAACATTGATAGACTAATAAGAGAGGTTTATGTGATCTAGTGACTACACACTCAGACTTTGGACTCATATAAGCATGTGTTCAAATCTTGGCTCTTTTACAGAAACACTTTTTGCCTGAGCAACAGGTGCACTTTTTAACTAATCCAAGGAACTGGTGAAGATACAGAAAGGAGGCTGATGAAGTCTGCCAATCACAGGGAGAACAAAGCACTGGCCAGCCTCCCCAAGCTCACTCCACACCCACCCACTGTAATCATGCTACTGGCAATGTCTGATTGCAGGGGACAGCCAAGGTTTCACAAATTTGGAACCCTATTGCACACCACATTTCACCATAGGTTTGATGCCCTGAGACCAAGGTGACCTGACCACAGAGGAGAAGCTCCCCCTCCCCAGGGAACATAAAACATCTTCCACTACCCTGTAGAGATCTATAAAGCCACTAAAAACCTTGTACTTCAGTGCTACCCACTAGAAAACAATAGAAAAATTTCTTTCTATCAATATACTAGAGAAGTGCCCCTCATACATAGATACCTAGACAGAGAAGGAATCCATCAAATACCTGAATAACTTTCAGCTCAGAAAGAAAATTAAAAATCTCCAGGAAATAAACTTAAAGGCATGGAAATATATGACTCAAATGACAGAGAAGTCAATTTTGCAGTTCTGAAAAAAACTCAATAAGATAGAAGAAACATACAAATAAGCAATTTAATACACTCTAATAAAATCAACAAAGAAATAAGTACTTTACTAAAGAGACTGAAATTTTAAAAGAGAAACAAATAGAAATTATGGAGATTAAAAACACAATATAAGAGATAAAAAATGAACTAGCCCTGGCCAGTTAGCTCAATTGGTTAGAACGTTGTTTCAGAACACCAAGATCATGTTTTCAATCTCTGGTCAGGGCATATATAGGAAGTGACAAATGAATGCACAACTAAGTGGAACAAAAAGTGAATTTTCTCTTTCTCATTCTAATAAATCAATTTTAAAAAGCTTTTTTAAAAAAGAAAAAGAACTACCAAGATTATGAAATAAATAGGACCAGATGGAGGAAAGAATTAGTGACATCAAAGATTACTATATAGAAATGTTGCAGATAAATAACATTAAAAAAGAAAGAAAGTAAGAAAGAAATCTATGAGAACTATAAGACTCCATCAGAAAGAACAATATAAGAATAACAGGCATACCAGAAAAAGAGGAAAGGGAGAACAGAACACAGCCTATTCAAACAAACGTTTGATGAAAACTTGCCAAAACTATAGAAAGACCTAAATCCTTAAACCGAAGAAGCAAGCTGAACATCTAATTAACTCGATCAGAAAAGGCCCTCTCTAAGGCACATTGTATTAAAACTGTCAAAAATTAACGACAAAGAAAGAAATCCTGGCTCTCCTTGACCATGTTACCTTGAGCAAGTTACTCCTTGGGCCTCCATTTCCTCACCTGTAAAATAGGTATAGCTTTATAAAATAAAATGGATAGAATATTTTAAGTCCTTAGATAGACAAGTGTACAATAAATGTCAGATACCATTATTTTTGTAGTTGCTGTCAGAGTGAACTTAAATCTACTTAATACTCGTATAAAGGTTCATACAGTAAGAAGCTTAGGGATGAATTGGTTCTTCCTGTATCTATTTGTTTAAAAAACATTTTCTCCTAAACAGTGTTCCTGGTTATCATGCCCCAAAGCCTACTTAAATCTATTACTCTAGTTCCTGTAGCATTCATGATGGGACAAAGAGGAATCAACTGGAAATAAACAAAAATGGAGACATTAAAGTAGAGCAATTTAGCTTTGGCCAGAAAATCTATGACAAGGCTAGAACTCTTTTGAAACATCCTTATGGGAAACACCTGGTGTGCAATCAGCCTATGCTGGAAACCAAATGAACTTCCAGCTGAAGTCACTTGGGAAATAGTCCTACCTCCTGTTGTACTCTAAAAAATAGGCACTGTCCAATGGGCATGCCCTGGGGTGGAGGGCAGAGTGCATCTGCAAACAGGACCTGCACCTTGGTTAGTGCCAAGCCCAGCATGGGTCATAGTCTGGACTTAGAGTTACTTGACTAGAATGGGAGGAAAGGACAATGAAGTAGAGAAGCTTTTTAAAACATTTTTTTAATTGTGGTAAAAAACCAAACAAACCATGTAGGACCTGACCTAATATTTACCATTTAATCATTTTTAAGTGTAAAGTTTTATAATGTTAAGTATATTCATATTGTTGTGCAACATAGCTCAAATATTTTTCATCTTGCAAAAGTAAATTTTCAGTAGACAATTTCTCATTTATCCTTCTCTCCATCCATCCCCCAGTAACCACCATTTTACTTTCTGTTTCTATGAGATTACCTACTTTAAATACTTCATATAAATGAAATCATACACTATATATAAAATTTTCTTTATCCACTCATTTATTGATGGACACACTTGGATTGCATCTAACCTCTTGGCTGTTGTGAATAATGCTGCACAGGTGTACAAATATGGAAATGATTTTAAAGGAATACAGAGTTAGGAGTTTGGAAAGATGTAGGGGGATATTTGGGAAAATAAATGTGTAGAGACAAAGAAGCCACTCAAGCAATTTGTGCCCAACAATGACAGTTTTGAGAGGATACCAGTGAACAGCTGGTGGAAAGTTGTTAGTCATAGATTACTGAGTTGTAAGGAATGGAACCCACTCAAACAAGCTCAAAAGAAAAGAAGAACTTATTTTAAAAACACAGAGGTGGGTGTCTCATGGTACCGAAGGTGAGGCCTTAGGAAAGACTAGAAACAGAAACTGGAATTAAAAACCAAAAGTTCTTTTCTTTTATCTCTGTAGAGCTCATGTTCATTCTGTCAATAGCAGGCACTGCTGTTATTGGCTTTGTGAATATAATTGTAAATAAAACATTTTACATGAGAAAGATGAGTAATAAATCGTTAAATAAAAAAATTTAAATTTTGTAAATCATATGAAGAAAAAAACAAATACTCTGAGGAAGAATATAATAAAGATGGGGTTGGGGTTGGGCCTGACTTTGCCCAGAGTATTGGTTGCTTCTCTGGGGAGGCCACATTGAAGCTACACTGAGGTGACACCCACATGAAATTTGAGGCAGAGAGGACAGAATGTTAAGGATGTGAGAGAAGATCATGGGCCTGGAGGGAGGTAAGTAATGTGGAGTGTGACAAATCGAAAGGAGTATAATAGCACCAGAAAGCATAGAGTCTTATTTATCATGAAATGGATTTTTTCTCTAGCACAGTGGAAATCCATTCACAGATTTTAAACTAGGGAGTGACATTATCTGATTTACATTTCTAAAAGATTCTTCTGGTGGTCGGGTAGAGAGTGGGTGAGAGAGGGAAGAATTGGGGAATGAGATTCTTGCAGACAGTGGTGACAGGGCAGGTGGAGAAAAGCCGAGACATACTTGGGACACCTAAATATTCAGCAGCATTAGTCATAATAGAGGAAAAGTTAAAATGATCCAAATGCCTATCAACTGATGAATGGTAAACAAAATGGTATATCCATACAGTGGAATAGTATTCCACCAGAATAAAGAAGTGAAGTACTGATTCATGTTACAATATGGATAAACATGAAAAACATGTTAAATGAAGGAAGACAGTCACAAAGGGCCACATATCTATAATTGTATTCATATGAAAACCCAGAACAGGAAAATCGATAAAAAAAGAAAGTAGATTAGTGGTTGCCTAAGGCTGTGGTGAGAAGGTGATGGGAGAAAAGGTGATAGCTACATGGGGGGTGGAGGCCTTTTTGAGACAATGGAAATATTCTGAAATTGACTATGAGGACTGTGAATGTACTAAAAAGCATTGGATTGCACACTTTAGATGGGTGTATTGTATGTTATATCTCAATAAAACTGTGTAAAAAATGACTTCTCCTTGGGAAGCAGAACTGACAGAACCTGCTGCTGGTTTGAAGGAGGAGGGCACATCCTCTCATCCCCATTTGCTCTGTGTCGCTGCTCCATTCCCTTTCCTCTCTGCGGCTGGGCTTTTCCTCTGCACAGGGAGAGAACTGCTGTCTCGAAGCTACTCCACATTCCATCCAACCCCAGTGTCCCAGTGCCCCAGTGCCCAAACAATAAAAATCTCTGCAACCCGGTTTTAAATCCCTAGCATGGAGTTTGTTTTCTCAGCACGGGTCAGTGCCAGAGAAGCGAGCTGCCTGGTCCTCCAACCTGGCTTGCCCCTTAGGCAAGGCTGTGCGGGATGAGCAGTTCTCATCCTCAGAGTGATAGTGGTCTATTTTCAGATCTTTCAGACCGAACCAACATACAATGAACACCTTCCACTTGCCACATACACAGTCAACTGCTTTCACATCCCTAAACCCATTTAATCCCTTCTTCATGCTGTATGAAAACATGTGCTGACTAAAGAAAACATTCCCTACTGGGTTCACTTGTGGTGTGTGCAGAATGTCACATCAAGGCCACCACTGGTAAAATCATCTACCCCAGGATAGAAAAAGACCTCCTCAAATGGGATGACCAGCCAGAGCTTGGTTTCCAGAGGGTGATGTTTTCAGTTCACAGGGCTCTGAGTTCTTCCTGGTTAGTGAGCTGCTTTAGCCAACAGAAAAATATTCCTGACATATACTTAAAAACCAGTCTGGTGGGAAGTGAATCTGTTACATAATAATTTGGTTCTTAAACATTAGTAATCTGTGAATTTCCTAATTAAAAGTCCTCTCTAGCCTTTATTATCTGACATTACCTCTTTAGAAAGAATGATTGCTAATGTCTTAGGCTGAAGATGGGGAGCGAGGCACAAGGAAAATCCATATTCTTTAAGTTAATCAGTGTTTATGTTGTAGGCAGAACCCAAATCCAAACCATATTTTCCAAAAAAATTTTCCCTCTTAATTCTCAAATCTATGTGTATTATATGAGAAATCTAATCGGTATGTTTTTTACTCATTTACACTTAATGCATCAAAGCGTTTCCTCTGAAGAACTATTGAATGTCCAAGGAGACTTTAGAGACTTTTCCTTTTTAACAAGCCTTTGTTCTTAGAAATAAAGGAGCTGTTGAAATTATATATGCAAAGAATAAATGAACTTGAAATTCAGAAAGGTTAAACTTTGTTTAAGTAGGTTCTATATTTGGATGAACAATTTTAGAAATGAGCTGTTTTTCTTTAAAAATTTTTTAGTAGGGGTCTCCCAATGAACATGGATTTTCATGCCAAAGGTATTTTCTCTCAGCTATTGATAGGCATTGGTTGAACAAGTTCAACTTCATAAGGCATTCTGAGGTGGTCTTCAACTTTTTAATTAGAAGACACTGTGCCTAATTTTTATCACTCTCTAATAATTTGTGGCAAAATCAGCCCAGGAGTAGATGCATTCTTTTGAGATTCCAGCATGTATGTTGGGGAGAACAAAGCTCCTCAGGAAAGAGGTGCTGTGGAACCATAGGGCCAACCCCCTGGGATTCCTTTCATTGCAACCATGCCCAAGCCATCTTAAAGAAGTGAGTTCATAACCTCTTTTATTCCCCAAACTCCCAAGTTTTTCCCTTACTTCCCTAACATTTACCTTTCACCTTTCTTTATGTCACATTTTACTTGCATCTTTTTGCATAGCTGTGTCATGGGGCTGTGAAGACAGGAAGAAGCAGAGGATGCTGTTCCTGGCCCTGAAAGCTTCGTCATTTTACTGGGAGAAAAGGCTACCCAACTGCGAAGTTCATCAGATGTGTGCTTGAGGAGTATTCCAAAACTTCCAAGAAGGGAAAGACAGTCAAGAACGGACAAAGCAGACCTGACTAGGTGATGGCACGGTGGATAGAGCATCAGACTGGGACACTGAGGACCCAGGTTCGAGACCCCAAGGTTGGCATTTTGAGCACAGGCTTATTGGGTTTGAGCAAGGCTCACCAGCTTGAGCCCAAGGTCACTGGCTTGAGCAAGGGATCACTCGGTCTGCTGTAGCCCCACGGTCAAGGCACAAATAAGAAAGCAATCAATAAAAAACTAAGGTGCCGCAACGAAGAATCGATGCTCCTCATCTCTCTCCCTTATCTGTTCCTCTCTCTGTCTCTGTCACACAAAAAAAAAAAAAAGAAAGAAAGAAAAAAAATGGACAAAGCAGGAAAGGTTCTCCAGAGCCAGTGGGCCCTGGGAACTGGTAACAGCAGCCTAAGTACTGATACCCAGATGGAGACACAAGGTATCAATACAACACTTCAAATTAATGTGTTAAAATATTTGCTTGATGCTTATCTGGAAAAGTCCTGTTTTAGTTCCCCTTGTGGTCTGTTCTGAGACAGCTTCCTGGCTGGGATGACGTGAGATGTGAGCAAGTATTTATAGCTCAGTGCCTGGAGAAGAGGAACAAAGTTGAAGAAGAGGAAATGGGATAGGACCCAGCATTTGTACTTCTTCTGTGATCTGGCCTAGTTTGTGGTGTCTTCCAGGCTTGTTCTCATTTATTCTCCATAAGAGCACTACAGGGTAGATGTCATGACCCTATCTAATAGATGAAGAAGGAGATACACAGAGGTAAATGCACTTGCCCATAAACAGCTAATAAGAAATGAAGCATGGATAGAAACTCAATATGGGGTTAGGATAGACAAGGGGAGTGGATAGGAGTGATGATTAGAGTCAGAGAGAGCAGTGAAAAACCACTGAGAAAACTGGAGATAAAGGGAAAGGGCAGTGGGCTAGAAATAGGGCATATGACAGATACCATGGGCAAGGAAAAGGCAGGCTTATGGGGATCAGGGGTGGGGTTGGAGGTGAGAGGAAAAGAAGTTTCTGGTCCTGATAAAACATGGTGATATTGAAACCTGAATGTCAAGTCAGGACATGGGTTTGAAAGAAATGGTGCTGAGTCTGTTGTGTTTGAGGTCCTGGAAGAACTGCAGCCTAAGCTTCTGGTCTGTGCTAGAAAATGGTCAATGCTGGACTGGCTCATGGTGAGGTACTGAAGGCCATGAATAGGACCACTAGGCAAAAAAGCAGAGCAGCCCACTGACCACTGAAACTTTGGGACCATCCTGTGATCCTCATAGTACAATATTGTACAAGCTCCCGCTTCTCAGTGGGAGCTCTGCTGTCTTAGAGGCAAAGCATTGGAAAATAGAGGGGATCCTTTTGGCTGTCCCAGTGACTGGAGGATGCCACTGCTCTTCAATAGTCATACAGGATGTATGGGAATACAAGATGTCCTACAATGCACAGGACACTTCTGAGCAATAAAAAATTACTCTCGGGTTCTCTTGATTTCTAAAGATCCCAATGGATATTCAATTAGGTGAATAATCTATTTATAAGTCTCTAAGCCTAGAATCCAGCTATAGTTCCCATATATCCATATACATTTTTCTCCACTTAAATTAATACTCAGTTTCAGAAGAATGTAACCATAAAAATAAAAAAAATTGTACCTTGTTTTATTGAAATTTGACTGAGTTGTTTTATTTCAGAAAATCATATCTCTGATGGCAATATCATTCCTAGAATTCAAGTTATTATTCTGCATTAATAGCTAGACCATTAATGGTGACTTGGAATATGGATTCAAGAATGTGATTATTTTGTCTTCAAGCACTTGTGTCTAACTATAAATTGTAATACATTTTAAACTATAGATTCCTTTTTTCCTTTATCGTTTATACTACATTTAGATAATTGTATTGACTTCTTAAAATTATGCATGCAGATGAATTATATTACTATATATAATTATTTCAGGAAAATGAAGAGGATGTTGTAAATTAATTATTCTAAGGAAGAATAAAGGACAAACATGATTGAGAACCACTGTCTCTAGACTAGCACCATACAGTGGAAATGTAATACAAGCTACATACGAAGTGTTAGGTTTTCTAGTAGCCATCTTTAAAAAAATAAAAAGGATGAACATTTCCTTCATTCAAAATGAAGGAAACCCTGTTTCATGCTACAACATGGGTGGAACTTGAGGACTCCATGCTAAGCAAAAGAAGTGAGTCATAAAAAAACAAATCCTGTATGATTTCACCTAATAGGAGGCATCTAAAGTAGTCAAATTCTTAGAAGCATTAAATAGAATAGTGGCTGCCAAGCACTGATAGGAGGGAAAAAAAGGAGTTGTTACTTAATAGGTGTAGAGCTTCAGATTTGCAGGATGAAAAAGTGCTGGAGATCTGTATCACACAATGTGAGTGTCCTTAACACCACTGAACAGTACACTTAAAAATGTTTAAGATGATAAATTTTATGTTATGTGCTTTTGACCAACAAAAAATTTTTAAAAAGCAGAAAAAATTAATTTTAATAGTATATATTTATTTAAACCAATGTTTCCCAAATACTCTTATTAGGATTCGGTGCTCTCAACACATAATCAACATAAAAACAATCAATGAAATATTTACTTTTTCTTGTAAAAGTTTTTGAAATCTGTGTGTGTTTCACACTGACAGCACCTATCAACTCAAACTAACCACATTTCTCAAGCTCAGCAGCCACCTGTGGTTAGTGGTTACCACACTAAACAGCAAAGTTCTAGGTGATAGCTAACACTTGTTGAGCAGACTTTCAGTGGCAGGCACTGCTGTGAATTCTTCACATAGAATGACTCATTTAATCCTCATAATAGCCCTATAGGGCTGTTCCCCATTACAAGGAACAAAAGATCAGAAAGCTGAAGTAGCTTGCCTGATTTGAGGTACTGTGGTGTCCTCAAATGAAAAACTGAACCCAGGCATTGTGGTTCCATAGCTCTGCTTTAACCACTGTGCTATGAGTGCCTTTGTAAGACTTTGCCCTATGACTTCTTTACTTGCCAATTTAGGGTCCCAGGAACCCGGCTGGATCACCAGGGAGCTGGTTAGTCTCATCTCTCTCCCTGCTGTTCCTGAGGAGCATGATGGAGGCACTGGCCTGCCCTTCTTAGAAGCAAAAAGAAACACGTGCTTGCTTTACAACCTCTGGCAACCTTTGCTATTCTCTGTATGCCCATTAGGAGAGGCAGTGGGTCTGGGCAAATCAAGACAAACAGATGGGACAGAAAGACTGTTCCAACTTAGTACCAAGGAATTGGTGAACTGTCTGTGTTCCAATACCTTTTTCTCCTGGGTTCTTCCTAATAAAGACAGATTTCTTCATTTCCTGGGTCTCCCTCAAGATTATACTGACAACTTCCTCATTAATTATCAAATTACTCCCTGTCACAAAATGATTACACTTGCTTCCTACCTAAACACCTCCCCTCATTGATGCAAAGTCTCATTTAAACTAATATGCTTTTAACTTGCTTTATATCAACACCTCTATAGAGGCCACTAATGAGCTGTCTCTTTGCCCAGCTGGTCCCTCAGCCCTTCCCCCTGCTCTGTGTTAAAGACCAATTTAACTCTTGTAGTACAGCAAAGGGGAGGACTCACCCTTTAAATCAGAGGCCTGGCTGGAGCCTCTGATTCAGGGATGTGTATAAGAAAAACCCAGGATCTTGAATTTGAGCCCCCACAAAGTGAGACTCTGCTTGCCGCTTCCAGAAACCTGAAAATTGCCTGAGAGTGTGGCCACTAGAGTTAAACAGCCTCCTGGTTTCGACTGGGCAGCTTAATGAGCCAGGTAATTATACCCAGATTTTCTTTACAGGGGCCTCTTAATTATTATTTAATAAAGAGGATGATTTCAGGCTGTGACCCACAAGGCTGCTGGTACCATAACCACAGAGCTGGAGAACTACCTTGTCCCAGATATCCTCCTCTGCAGGGAGATAGGGTGCTTTGAAAGGACCCCTCATCCCTGCTTTTGGAGAACATCACGTGCCAAGCAATTCCTCTTCCTGGCACTGTCTTCTCTAGGGTGTCAGATGGGTCACTTCACTGGAGTGGTATGAATCAGGTCAGTCTGTTCCTCTGATTAACCCTGATCTCATTCTGTTGGCAACAGGCAGTCGCCTGAGGCCCTGCTGCCTTCTGAAGGCTGCCCACTCCTGCTGGGGCTGCTGGGAGCAGGAAGAACTGACTGAGCTCACGTTGTGAGCCAGACTTGGTTCTAAGTGCTCTCAATGTCTATCTCCTTAAATTCTCACATAGGTGTCATTATACTTTCCTCCCCATTTTACAGAATAGAAAACTGAGGCTCTAGGGATATGCGCATTGCCCAAGGCCACACAAGTACTATAACTGGGAAAGTGGGGATTTGAATCTCATCTCTCTGACTCCAGAACCTAGGGGCTTGATTCCCGTACCATACTACTAGGTGCTAGCTGGCCAGGGAGGGAATTGTTGGACTGTGTTTCATGGCTATAACTTGGGTAGATTATCTCAGGACATTCATTTTCATCAATATTGTTGAGACTTATGCTCTTGGCATACAGTAATTATAAATCTCCATCCCCATCCAAGCTGTATTCATTAGACCACGGATAGACTTATTATCCCAGCCAGAACAACACAAGGTCTTCAGTGGGAATTTTCAAATTGGAATTAAAAAGAAATAATTGGAGCCTTTCCCACTCCAGTGGTGCAGCAAGGTAAAGTGGCCATGGGTCATGGTCTAGGCTTATAGAGAAGGACAAAGAGATATACAGAGAAAGAGAAAATATCCCAAAGTTATGTGAGCCCCTGATTCAAATTCTTGGGGCACAACCCTTGTATTGCCATAATTCAGCTATGAAAACCCACAGATTTCCTCCTTTCACCCAAAATAGTCCTACTTAGGTTTCTATCCCTTGTTAAAATCATTCTAATCTGCCATGTGCTGGAATTTGGTCTGTTAAGGACAATGGGGAGAATCTGAAGGGTTTTAATGCTACTGCAGAGAGGCAGCTGCGGCATAGTAGGAAGGGGAAGGGAAGCACCAGCAAGAAGACCTTCTGCAAGGAGCCTCTTCCAGTGCGGGCTGCAGCAGTGGTCCCACGGGGAGACGGTGCGGGCTGGAACGAAGGCGGTCAGAGATGATGTCAAGAAATGTGATTTTGTGATGGGTAAAAATGGGAAAGATGATGTTGGAGGCACCCAGGATGATTCTGAAGTGGGTAGTGATGCCATTGGCTGAACAGTAAACTTGAGGCAGTGCAGACTCGGGAGGCAGAGCAGCCGCAGGTAATAAGCTTGGCCATGGATACTTGACCCTTGTCCAGCTTCGTGTGGCTCCTTTAGGCCCACACGATAAGTTCTGGCACCATGACAAAGGTATACTCTGGCAATCACCTGCTGGTCACAGCCTCAGTCCTAACTCACTCACCCTGACCTGTGCCTCAAACCCTTTTTCATTCTGTTCTCCGCTTTCCCACTTGCCAAGTGGTCTCTTATTTTTGTCATTGCATCACCCTGACCTGTCAGAACTGATATTGTCTTTCTGGTGGGACTTGGGCTTCTTTCCATAGGATTCTTTCTTTCCTTCCTGCTGCTCAGTTGAATTGAACCACCTTGACTAACTCCCTCCCCAGAGTGCTGGGGAAGTATGGCTAGCACTGTTAAAAACAAAGGAATCATGCTGCGGAATACTGACTTCAGCCAACTTGGCTGCATGTAATCATTAGGTTCTTTGTGCAGGGTATCCACATCCTACCACAGTTAAGGAGAGATGAGGACTATAGATCTCCTCTACCCAACTGCCCAACTAAGGGATGTGGTAGTTGGCATTGAAGCGAGACCCAGACCAAATGCTACTGTACTTACAACCATTTACTAATAAGCAGGTACTGTAAATTAGGCATTATTATTATTATTTTTGAGCGAGAGTCAGGGAGAGAGAGACAGGAATATCAAGCTGCTCCTGTATGTGCCCTGACCAGGGAATCGAACTGGCAACCTCCTCCATGCTCCCGGATGACACTCCAACTAACCAAGCTATCTGGCCAAAGCTTTTGTTCTCCCCCCCCCCCCCCCAGAGACAGAGAGAGGAAGGGAGAGAGAGGGGAGGGCAAAGGAAAGGATTCATATGTTGGTCCACTCAGTTGTGCATTCATTGGCTGTTTCCCATGTCTGCCCTGACAAGGGATCAAACCCACAACCTTGTCCTTTGGGAATGACACTCTTAACTGACTAAGCTAACTAGCAAGGGCCAGCACTATTTTTTTGATGACATTTTTTGTTCTCTGTCTGACACACACCTGGCATGATGAGATGGACCATATTCTAGTGGGAGAATTGATCTGAGCTATTAGGGGGCATCTCAAGCTTGGTGGGCCATTATAAAGAGTGTAATCTGTTGAGCCTCCAAAAATTTTATATTCTCTTTATGTAAGCATTGTGGGTTTATATCGTATTTCTAGCTATCCACATATATTTTGCACCACTGATTTTTACAAATGTAAAATTATTTCTAAACCCATTATACAAATGAACAAACCTTCTAGCGCTAAAGAAAGACAAAGATTACCGAAGCTCTACCCAGAATTAAATACATATATGGTCAATTTATATTTGACAAGGAAGCTAAAAATACTCAATGGGAATAAGATAGTCTTGTCAATAAATGGTGTTGGGTAAACTGGATGTCCATATACAGAAAAAGAAGTTATACCCCTATCTTATACCACTCACAAAAATCAACTCAAAATGGATTAGAGACTTCAAAGAAAGACTTCAAATAAGACCCCAAAGTGTATAACAAAGGGGAAAGCTCCTTGACATTGTACGTGGAAAAGATTTTTTAGATATGACACCAACAATGCAAGCAAAAAAATAGCAAAACAAGTGGGACTATATCAAACTAAAAAGATTTTTTTTTTGCACCAGAAAAGAAATAATCAGCAAAATAGAAAGGCAACCTAAAATATGAAAAAAATATTTGCAAACCACCTATCTGATGAAGTGTTAATATACAAAATATATAAGGAACTCATATCACTCAATAGCAAAACACCCAAACAATCCAATTAAAAATGGGCAAAGGACTTGAATAAATATTTTTTTCACTGAAGACATACAGATGGCCTACAAATACACAGAATGATGCTCAACATCATTTGTAGAATGCAAATCAAACCACAATGAGATATCACCTCATACTTGTTAGAGTGACTATTGTCAAAAATACAAAAGATAAGTGTTGGTGAGGAAGTAGGGAAAAGAGAATTTCCTTATACACTGTTGATGGGAATGCAAATTGGTGCAGCTAATATGGAAAAAAATATGTAAATTCCTTATAAAATTGAAATAGAACTATCATATAGTCCAGCAATCTCCCTTCTAGGTATATGTTCAAATGAAATGAAGCCACTGTCTCAGATATATTTGTACCACCATATTCATTGCAGTGTTATTATTCACAATAGTCAAGATATGGACACAACCTAAATCTTCATCATCAAAGGATCAATAGAGAAAAGAAAATGTTATATACTATGTTTTTTATACACATATATAATTTAGCCATAATAAAGGAAACCCTAACTTTGTGACAACATGAATGAACCTTGAGGACATTATGTTAAGTGTAATAAATCAGACAGAGAAAGATGAATTCTGTATACTCTTAGTTATATGAGGAATCTAAAAGTGGAATGCACAGAAACAGAGAATAGGATAGTTGTTGCCAGGGTCTGGGAGTGAGTGGGTGAGGTAAATGAGAAGTTATTGGTCAAAGGTTCAAGCCCCCAGCTATAAGAATATGTTCTGGGGATCTAATGCGCACCATGATGACTATAACAATAGTGGGGTTTTTTTTAATTTTTTAATTTTTCTTTTTTTCCATATTTTTCCAAAGGGGGAAACGGGGAGGCAGTCAAACAGACTCCCACATGAGCCCGACCGGGATCCACCCGGCACGCCCACCAGGGGGCGATGCTCTGCCCATCTGGGGCGTCGCTCTATTGCATCCAGAGCCATTCTAGCCCCTGAGGCAGAGGCCACAGAACCACCCTCAGTGCCTGGGCCAATTTTTGCTCCAATGGAGCCTCGGCTGCAGGAGGGGAAGAGAGAGACAGAGAGGAAGGAGAGGGGGTTGGGGGGAGGGGGGGGAGAAGCAGATGGGCGCTTCTCCTGTGTGCCCTGGCCGGGAATCGAACCCAGGACTCCTGCACGCCAGGCCGACACTCTACCACTGAGCCAACCGGCCAGGGCCTAACAATAGTGTTTTAAAAACTTGAAAACTGTTAATAAAATAGACTTTAATTAATTAATTAACTAATGTGACAGGGACAGAGAGAGTCAGAGGGAGGGACAGATGGGGCAGACAGACAGGAAGGGAGAGAGATGAGAAGCATCAATTCTTCGTTGTGGCACTTTAGTTGCTCATTGATTACTTTCTTATGTGTGCCTTGACTGAGGGGAGGAGGGCTACAGCAGACCAGGTAACCCCTTGCTCAAGACAGTGACCTTGGGTTAAAGCTGGTGAGCTTTGCTCAAACCAGATGAGCCCACGCTCAAACTGGCAACCTTGGGGCCTCGAACCTAGGTCCTCTGTGTCCCAGTCCGATGCTCTATCCACTGCACCACCACCTGGTTAGGCTAGATTTTAAATTTTATCATGACACACATACCCCCCCCCAAAAAAAGGTAATTATGTGAGGGGATGAACGTGTTAATTAACTTTATTGTAGAATTATTTTCCATTATATATGCATCTAATGATCACATTGTACATCTTAAGCTTACATATAAGTCAATAATATCAATAGGCCTGAAAAAAAATTATTGAAGCCCTCATTAGAAGCTTAGAAAGTACTCTGAAATGTGTATTCTGATCAGAGTACTTCGGATGTTAACAAATTGCTGCTAGGATGTAGATTAAAATTAACATATACATTTCTCTACTTAGGCTCAAATGTTTAAAAATTAGTTGAATGCAATATAATTCACATGGTAGACTTGCCTCAGGACCTTGGCAAAAGCTGTTCTCTGCATACAACGTCTTCATCTCCTTCTCTATTTGCTTGGGTAACTTTTGTTCAAATTTCAGAACTTAGAATAGCTGTCACCTCCTCCAGGAAGCCTTTTCTGATTCTCCCGCATCCTCACCAAGGCCTAATTGAGTGACTTACTTATGTTTCTTATGTTTTCTGTACTTTGGTAGAATCCTATGCTAACTTCACATCATTGAGGGTCAACTGGTCTATCCTCTTCACCTGGCTATAATTCTCAGTGCTTTTATCCCTCATACTAAGCAGAATACCTGGCCTAGAAGGTGCTCAATTTGTTTGTAAATTTAATTAAACTCAAAACAAAACAATTGTGTTTTCTTTCCTTCCTGCTTTCCACCCATGTGTTAGAAAAGGGATCCCCAATGATGATGTGTTGGCCAAAAACAGGTAACTGATAAGAAGTGGATAGAGAAGGCACAGCCCTGGAGAGACCCTAAGTTTGAGAATAATTTGGAAGTGACCAAACAAAGGAATATTTTTAGTCTGCTTTCACTTTAAATGCTCCCAGTCTTTACTGAGTTTGTTCTCAGGGTAAACTCTGGAGCTGGATTCTGTTGGCTGATCTCTGATGTTTATCTTGAAGAGAAAAAAAACAACCAGAAGCCTTACTGAGTCGATGCTTCCATGAGTCACAATTCCTAGTGGAGTAAAAGTCAGCAAGGTGCTGTTGGCCAAACAGAAAGCCCATTGGGAGGCTGCTGACCTTATTTTATCCACCACGTCCAAATACACAGACTTGGGCTTGGCATTTGCCAAAGTGGAGCTAAACAAATGGTGATGAAATGATGTGTTGTTCCACCTATTCGACACCACATCAAAGTGGCTAAGTGGGGTTTTTAATATTATAAAACAGACTCAGCAGAAATAGTGAGATATGGGTCATTTATTTGGAGCTACTCTTCTTTGTAAATCTGAACCTGAACCTGTGATTTAAAATAAGACCAGGCTTATATCTCATTGGACATTTTGTCTCATTCAAACAAATAGTAAAGAAGGAGTAAGTGTGATGTGACATTTACACATGAATTATATGCTTTTCCATTATGTGAAAAATGTTGTGAGCAAATGACTGCTGACCCCAGAGGTGCCAGGAAAGGAACTGCGGGCTGGGGAGGGGCAGAGTTCTTGTTTCCCTTCCGAACTTTCATCTACAGCCCCAACATCACCAAGTTACGCCAGGATCAGCATTTTGGGCAGAAGAATTCTATACTACAGAGTTGATAACCACAATTCTAGAAAGTACCAGGTCTGTATTCGGTTAGAGCTAGACAGGTGTCTATGGCCTGGGGATTCTTAGTCTTTCTTGTGGGGAACAAAAGGTCCTCTGAAGAGCTCTGGGATGAAGGTCTTTCTGTGAATAAAATATGAAGGATTTGTCTTCTTTGCTCTGGTAAGTAATAAGAATGGTCAGAGATTTTTTAAAAAAAAGACTCCCAAGCCTTCATTCAGAATACTTTGGGGGATGCAGATATCTTCCAAAATTCAGAATTTCTCAGATTTTACTAACACCTCAGTAAATCATCACGTGAATATGTCTGCAGCAAACATGTGACTATTCATCCCAAGTGAGGCCACAAAGAAGGTGAAGAGCTCATATCAATTCAGATCAAGTCAGGGTTTGCCATTGAATGAATTATGAAAAAACGGTTTGGGGAATTGGCTGAATCAGAATTTTTGAATAAGAGATCATGGGCCTATAATAACATTTTCCAGAGGGGCTATTGTCCAGCTCAGCTTTTTTGAGAAGGGACTCAGGGTAAGGCTGCCCCGTTTAGGGAGCTACAAAAACAAGCGCATCTCTTCAGGCTCAGAATCCTGGCACCCTTCAGGCGAACTTGCAGCAACCTCCTCATTCCTGCATTCCTTTCCACAAAGTTTAAGACTCTATCTGTATGTTTTCAGTTTTTCTTTTTTTCTGCACTGTGCTTAAGGCAGTGTTAGCTTCAGCTCTCATGCTGATATCCACAATGGCGAAACAAGATAATAGTGGCCAAGGGCTAAGACTGTGGTTACAAGGAGCTTGGTTTAAAATTCTACCTCTGACACTCTTTGGCTGTTTTTGGATTCTAGAATGCTGCCTAGCCCTCTGAACCTCACCTTTTTCAGCTATAAACCCCTTTTGCAGGGTTGTCATAAGAATTAAACGAGACTAAAGAATTGCTGACATTTATGGAATGCTTGAGTTGTACAAAGCATTTGTTAAAAGCTCTTCATGAAGGATTACTTTATAAAACAAATAGCATCCTTATTTTGTAGACAAGGAAACTGAGGCTTTGAAAGCTTAAGTAACTGGAGCCAGATTGCTATCAAATGGAAAAGCTGGCACTCAGCACTACACAGCATTCAGCCTGACACTTGATACTCTTAAATTATCTATTACACTATAATGGCACATTAGATGGTAGGTGAAATGTTTTCCATGGTTTCTGAAAAAGAGTGAGCTCTCAATGTATGGTAACTATGATGTCACAGAAATGATAATGATGATGATGGTAAAGGAGAACAGAGCTTTTATTATTTTTAGTTTTCAATTACAATTGACATAAAATATTGTATAAGTTTCAGGTGTACAGTATAGTGATTAGACATTTACCTTTAACTTACAAAGTTGATCCTCCAACAGGTCTAGTATCCACTGAAATCATAGTTATTAAAATATTATTGACCATATTCTCTATGCTGTACTTTATATCACTGTGACTATTTTGTAACTACCAATCTGTACTTCTTAATTCCTTCCATTTTTTCATCTAGTCCCCCAACCCCCATCCCACCTGGCAACCATTAATTTGTTCTTGGTATCTATGAGTTTGTTTCTATTTTGTTTGTAAATTTATTTTGTTTTTTAGATTCCACATACAAGTGAAGGCATATGGTATTTGTATTTCTCTGTGTAACTTCTTTTGCTTAGCATAATTTACTTTAGGTCCATCCATGTTGTCAGAAATTGTAAGATTTTATTTCTTTTTATGGGTAGGTAATATTTCATTATATATATTGTAGGTACCACAGATTTTGTCTATTGATAGACACTTAGTTTGATTCCATATCTTGGCTGTTGTAAATAATGTTGCAATAAACATATAAATGCATAAATCTTTTCAAATTAGTGTTCTGGATTTCTTCAGATAAATACCAAGAAGTAGAACCACTGGGTTATAAAAGAATTCTATTTTTTAAATTTTTTGAGTAACATCCATACTTAAATCCCACAATCGGTGCACAAGTGTTCCCTTTTCTTTCTTTAATTTTAAGTTTTATTATTTTAAAAATTTATTGTGTTGACATGGTTTCAAGTATCCCATTCAATATAAAACCCTCTACCTCCCTCATTTTGACTCCCATAACGCATGCAAAGTCTCTTTCCATTGCCATTTCATATCCATTGCTCCCTCCGCCTACCTCATTCCCCCTTTCCCTCTAGGAATTGCTATTCTGTTGTCTGTAGCTCTGTGTTACATATATATAATTTGGTTAATCCCTTTACCTTCTTTGATCCCATCCCCTCTTCTCCCTTCCCTCTGACAGCTGTCCATCTGTTCCCTGTGACCCTGCCTCTGCTTCTGTTTCATTCCTCAGTGTATTGTGTTCATTAGATTCCACATATAAGTGAGATCATATGATATTTGTCTTTCTCTGCCTGGCTTGTTTCATTTAGCGTAATAATCTCCAGGTCTATTCATACCATTGCAAAGGATAATATTTCCTTCTTTTTTATGGCCATGTAGTATATCATTGTGCAAATGTACCACAGCTTTTTTATCCACTTCTCCACTGATGAGCACACGAGCTGTTTACAGATCTTGACTATTGTAAACAATGCTGCAATGAACATGGGGGTGCATATTTCCTAGAATTCGTGTTTTCAGATTCTTAGAATATATTCCTAGAAGTAAGATTGCTAGGTCATAAAGAAGTTCTATTTTCAATTTTTTTACATGTTTATTTTATTTTATTTTAATTTATTGTGTCTACATAGATAATAGTGTCCCCCCAAATACTTCCTCCCTTCCCTCATATTTCCCTCCACATCCCTTTTGCCGTCCTCCCCGCAATGTCCTCCCTCGGATTTTGCTTTTCTGCTCTCATTCCATCCTATCATCCCCTTTCCCTCTGTCTGCTTTCTCTCTGGACCCTTTGATCCCACTTCTGTATCTATTCTGTTCCTCAGTTCATATTGTTCATTGGATTCCTCAAATGAGTGAGATCATATGGTATTTTTATTTCTTTATCTGGCTTATTTCACTTAACATAATAGTTTACAGGTCTATCCATGTTGTCGCAAAAAATAAGGCCCTGGCCGGTTGGTTCAGTGGTAGAGCGTTGGCCTGGCGTGCAGGAGTCCTGGGTTCGATTCCCAGCCAGGGCACACAGGAGAAGCACCCATCTGCTTCTCCACCCCTCCCCCTTCCTCTCTGTCTCTCTCTTCCCCTCCTGCAGCCGAGGCTCCATTGCAGCAAAGTTGGCCCGGGTGCTGAGGATGGCTCCATGGCCTCTGCCTCAGGCGCTAGAATGGCTCTGGTCGCAACAGAGCAACACCCCAGATGGGCAGAGCATCACCCACTGGTGGGCATACTGGGTGGATCCTGGTCGGGTGAATGTGGGAGTCTGTCTGACTGCCTCCCCGTTTCCAACTTCAGAAAAATAAAAAAACAAAAAAAAAAAAGTAAGATTTCTTTCTTTTTCATAGCCCCATGGAATTCCATTGTGTATATGTACCACCGCTGTTTAATCCACTCATCCACTGACAAACACTTGGGCTGTTTCCAGATCTTAGCTATTGTAAACAACGCTGCCATAAACATGGGAAAAAAGCTGTGCCAAAGCTTTTTAATTTGATATAGTCCCATTTGTTTATCCTGTCCTTTATTTCCTTTGCACATGGAGATAAATCAGCAAATATATTGCTGTGAGTGATGTTGGAGAGCTTATTGCCTATGTTTTTCTCTAGGATGCTTATGATTTCACAACTTACATTTAAGTCTTTTATCTATTTTGAGTTTATTTTTTGTGAATGGTATAAGTTGGTGGTCTAGTTTCATTTTTTTGCAGGTAGCTGTCCAATTTTCCTAACACCATTTGTTAAAGAGACTGTCTTTACTCCATTGTATGATCTTACCTCCTTTGTCAAATATCAATTGTTCATAGAGCTGTGGGTTTATTTCTGGGTTCTCTGTTCTGTTCCATTGATCTATATGCCTGTTCTTATGCCAGTACCAAGCTGTTTTGAGTACAATGGCCTTGTAGTGAACTTGATATCGGGAAGTGTGACACCACCCACTTTATTCTTCTTTTTCAAGATTGCTGAGGCTATTCGTGTTCTTTTTTGATTCCATATGAATTTTTGGAATATTTGTTCTATATCTTTGAAGTATGTCATTGGTATTTTAATAGGAATTACATTGAATTTATAAATTGCTTTGGGTAATATAGACATTTTAATGATGTTTATTCTTCCTAGCCGTGAACACAGTATATGCTTCCACTTGTTTGTATCTTCCTTGATTTCTTTTATCAATGTTTTATAATTTTCCGAGTACAAGTCTTTAACCTCCTTGGTTAAATTACTCCTAGGTACTTTATTATTTTTTTTTTGTTGCAATAATGAGGGGGATTGTTTTCTTAATTTCTCTTTCAGACAGACCATTGTTGGTATATAAAAAGTCTCTGATTTCTGAGTATTAATTCTATATCTTGCCACCTTGCTGAATTCATTTATCAGGTTCAGTACTTTTTTGACTGTGATTTTAGGGTTTTCTATGTACAGTATCAGATCATCAGCAAATAATGATAGTTTTACTTCTTCTTTTCCAATTTGGATGCCTTTTATTTCTTCTTCTTGTCTGATTGCTGTAGCTAGGACTTCCAGAACTATGTTGAATAAGAGCGGTAAAAGGGGGCACCCTGCCTTGTTCCTGATCTTAAGGGGATTGCTTTTAATTTTTCCCATTGAGTATGATGTTGGCTGTGGTTCTGTCATAGATGGCCTTTATCATGTTGAGGTATGTTCCCTATAGTCTGACTTTGCTGGGAGTTTTGATCATAAATGGGTTCTGGATTTTATCAAATGCTTTTTCTGCATCTATTGATAATATCATGTGTTTTTTTCTCCTTCGTTTTGTTTATGTGATGAATCACATTAATTGATTTGCAAATATAGTACCAGGCTGCCTCCCCAGAATAAATCCCACTTGATTATGATGTATGATTTTTTTCATGTACTGCTGTATCCAGTTTGCTAATATTTTGTTGAGAATTTTAGCATCTAAATTTATCAGGGATATTGGCCAATAGTTTTTTTTCTTTGTGTTGTCTTTGCCTGGTTTTGGAATCAGAATTATGCTCGTCTCATAAAAGGAGCTTAGAAGTTTTTCTTTCTCTTCAAATTTTTTGAAATAGCTTGAGAAGGATAGGAGTTAGTTCTTCTTTGAATGTTTGGTAGAATTCACCTGTGAAGCCATCTGGGCCAGGGCTTTGATTTGTTGGGAGTTTTTTGATAACTGTTTCAATCTCATTTGTTGTAATTGGTCTATTTAGGTTTTCTGATTCTTCCAGATTGATTTTTGAAAAATTATATTTTTCAAGGAATTTGTCTATTTTAGTTAGGTTGTCTAATTTTTGGCATACAGTTCTTCATAGTATTTTCTTACAATCATTTATATTTCTGCTGTGTTAGTCATTACTTCTCCATTCTCATTTCTAATTTTATTTATTTGAGTCCTTTCTCTTTTTTTCTTAGTGAATCTGGCTAAGGGTTCATTGATCTTGTTTACCTTTTCAAAGAACCAGCTCTTGGTTTTATTGATCCTCTGTATTGCTTTTTTATTCTCTATGTCATTTATTTCTGCTTTGATCTGTATTATTTCCTTCATCCTACTACTTCAGGGCCTTACTTGCTATTCTTTTTCTAGTTCTTTTAGTTGCAGGGTTAAGTTTATTTGAGCTTTTTCTAGCTTCTTAAGGTATACCTGTAATGCTATGAATTTCCCTCTCAGGACTGTTTTTGTTGTGTCCCATAGATTTTGAGTTGTTGTATGCTCATGTTCATTTGTTTCAAGGAAATGTTTGATTTCTTCCTTGATCTCATTGTTGACTCATTCATTATTTAATAACATGCTGTTTAGTTTCCAAGTGTTTGAGTTTTTTCAGTTTTTCTATTGTAGTTGATTTCTAGTTTTATGCCATTGTGGTCAGAGAAGATGCTTGATATAATTTCAATCTTCTTAAATTTGTTGAGATTCTTTTTATGCTTTAAAATGTGGTCTATCCTAAAGATATATTATGAGCACTTGAAAAAAATGTATATTCTGCTGCTTTACAGTGACAGGTTCTGAAGATATCTATTAAACCCAGTTGATCTAGTGCAGGGGTCCCCAAACTATGGCCCGCGGGCCGCAGGCAGCCCCCTGAGGCCATTAATCCAGCCCCCACCACACTTCCGGAAGGGGCACCTCTTTCATTGGTGGTCAGTGAAAGGAGCACATTGACCATCTCATTAGCCAAAAGCGGGCCCATAGTTCTCATTGAAATACTGGTCAGTTTGTTGATTTAAATTTACTTGTTCTTTATTTTAAATATTGTATTTGTTCCCGTTTTGTATTTTTACTTTAAAATAAGATATGTGCAGTGTGCATAGGGATTTGTTCATAGTTTTTTTTTATAGTCCGGCCCTCCAATGGTCTGAGGGACAGTGAACTGGCCTCTTGTGTAAAAAGTTTGGGGACCCCTGATCTAGTATGTCCCTTAAGTCTGCTTTTTCTTTGTTAATTTTCTTTCTCGAGGATCTATCCAGTGATGGTATAGGGTATTGAAATCTACTATTATAATATTGTTGTTGATCTTGCCCTTTATGTCCATCAAAGTCTGCTTTATATACTTAGGTGCTCCTATATTAGGTGCATAGACATTTATAATGGTTATTTCTTCCTGTTGGATTGTTCCCTTTTTCACTATGTAGTGACCTTCTTTATCTCTTACTATAGTCTTTGTTGTACAGTCTATTTTGTCAGATATAAGTATTGCTACCCTGGCTTTTTTTTATTTTCATTTGCATAAAATATTTTTTCCCATCATTTTACTTTCATTCTATATGTATCTTTTGTTTTGAGATGGGTCTTTTGTAGACAGCATATGTACAGATCCTGTTTTCTTATCCATTCAGCTACCCTATGTCTTTTTATTGGAGCATTTAATCCATTTACATTTAAGGTTACTGTTGATATGTAGTTATTTATTGTCATTTTTTTCTTTAAATTTACATTCCTCTTTTATTAGGTTTTTCTCCCCTTTGTTCTGTCTACAGTAGGCCCTTTAACATTTCTTGCAGCATTAGTTTGTTGTTAGGAATTCCTTGATTTTTTTTGTCTGGGAAGCTTTTTATTTTTCCTTCCATCTTAAATGATAGCCTTGATGGATAAAGAAGTCTTGGTTGTATGTTCTTGTTCTGCATTACTTTGAATATTTCTTGCCATTCCCTTCTGGCCTCAAGTGTTTCTGTTGAAAAGTTGGATGTCATCCTTATGGGGGTTCCTTTGTAGGTGATAGACTGTTTTTCTCTTGCAGCTTTTAGTATTCTTTCTTTATCTCTTTGCTTTGGTATTTTGATTATGATGTGTCTTGGTGTGGGTCTCTTTGGGTTCTTTTTTAATGGGGTCCTCTCTGCTTCTTGAACCTGTGTGACTCTTTCCTGCATCAATTTAGGGAAATTTTCAGCTATAATTTCTTCAATCAGGTTCTCTATCCTTTGTTTTTTCTCTTCTCCTTCAGGAACCCCTATTATGCAGATATTGTTTCTCTTCATGTTGTAACAGAGCTCTCTTAGAGTTTCCTCAGAATTTTTGATTTTTTCTTTTTCTGTTCTGCTTCAGTGCTTGCATTTATATTGTCCTCTAAGTCGCTGATTCAATCCTCTGCTTCATCCAGCCTGCTTTTAATTCCTTCTAGTGTAGTCTTCATTTCTGATATTGTGTTTGTCATTTCTGTTTCATTTTTATGATTTCAATGTCCTTTTTGATGCTTGTTATCTCTTTATTTAGGTGTTCATTATGTCCATCCATTGTTGCTTTAAGATCTTTGAGCATCCTACCAATCGTTTTAAACTCTACATCTGGTAATTGGGTTATTTCCATCTCAGTTCTTTTTCCTGGCGATTTCTTTTATTGATTCATTTGGATTGCATTTTTTTGTCTTCCCATTTTGTCTGTGTATACACTCTTCCTTTGGGTATGTTGTTTGTGTAGCTAGCTGAGTCTAGGTTTGGTATTGTCTGCCTCCAATTTTCAATGTTGTTTCTAAGACTTTTTGGGTTGGCATCAGCTGTTGTTTGTAATCTGTTGTGAACTATTTATCTGCTATCACTATTCTTTTTGCTATTTGTGTCAGCGTTTTCTATGTCTTAGCTGGGTCAGGTGTGAGGAGCCCTTTTTTAAGCTGCCACTCTAACAAGGGTTGTTCTGGAATCCTTGTTACAGCAATAAAAAAAAGAAATAAAAGACATTCAAGTTGGAAAAGAAGTAAAACTGTTATTATTTGCTGTACATAGAAAACACTAAAGTCTCAGCCAAATGACTGCTAGATCTGATAAATGAATTCAGCAAAGTGGAAGGATATAAAATTAACATTTAGAAATCAGTGGCATTTTTATACCCCAATAGTAAACTGTCAGAAAGAGAAATTTAGAAAACAATACCATTCACTATTGCAACAACAACAACAAGAGTGGTGAAAGGGGGTAGCACTGCCTTGTTCCTGATCTTAAAGGAATTGTTTTAATTTTTGCCCATTGAGTGTGATTTTGGCTGTTGGTTTGCCAGATATGGCCTTTCTTATGTTGAAGTATGTTCCTTTTATTTCTCCTTTGCTGAGAATTTTGAACATAAATTGGTGCTGGATTTTATTGAATGCTTTTCTGCATCTATTAATATGCTCACATGATTTTTATCCTTCATTTTATTTATGTGATGAATCATGTTTATTGATTTGTGAATATTGTACCAGCCTTGCTTCCCCAGAATAGATCACACTTGACCATAATGTATGATCTTTTTAATGTATTGCTGGATTATGTTTGCTAATATTTTGTTGAGAATTTTAGCGTCTATGTTCATCAGGGATATTGGGAATGTAGATTTTTTCTTTATAGTGTCTTTACCTGGTTTGAAGATAGGATAATGCTTGCCTTGCAAAATGAGCTTGGAAGTCTTTCCTCTTCTTGAATTTTATGGACTAGCTTGAGAAGGATATAGGTTTTAGTTCTTCTTTGAATGTTTGGTAAAATTCGACTGTGAAGCCATCTGCCATGGCTTTTGTTAGCTGGGAGATTTTCGATAACTGTTTCAATTTCATTTGTTGTAATCAGTCTGCTCAGGTTTTCTGATTCTTCCAGATTGAGTTTTGGAAGATTGTATGTTTCTAGGAATTTATCCATTTTACCCAGGTTGTCCAACTTTTTGGCATATAGTTCTTCAAAGTACTTTCTTACATATCTTTATATTTCTGTGATATTAGTTGTTACCTATCCTCTTAAATTTCTTATTTTATTTATTTGGGTCTTCTCTTTTTTCTTGATGAATCTGGTTAAAGGTTCATCAATCCTATTTACCTTTTCAAAGAACCAGCTCTTGGTTTCATTGATCATTTATTTGCTTTATTTTGTTTTGTTTTCTAATCTCTATATAATTTGTTTTTGCTCTGATCTTTATTACTTTCTTCCTTCTACTTACTCTAGGCTTTGTTGTTGGTTCTTCTAGTACTTTTGGATCCTATTTTATTTGAGATTTTTTTTTTTTTTTTTGCTTCTGGAGGTAGGACTGTAATGCTATGAACGTCCCTTTCAGGACTTCTTTTGCTCTGTCTCATAGATTTTCGGTTGTTGTATGTTCATTTTCATTTGTTTCAAAGAAATTTTTTCTTTCTTCCTTGATCTCATTTTTAACCCATTTGTTACTTAATAACATGCTATTTGGCCTCAAAGTGTTTGAGTGTTTTTCAGTTTTTCTGTTGTAATTGATTTCTGGTTTCATGCCATGGTGGTCAGAGAAGAAACTTGACATAATTTCTATCTTCTTAAATTTATTGAGACTTGTTTTGTGTTCTAACATGTGGTCTATCCCAGGAAATATACCACGAGCGCTTGAAAAGAATGTACATCCTGCTGCTTTTGGGTGAAATGTTCTGTAGATATAAATAAATCTAATTGATCTAGTGTGTCATTTAAGGGCACCATTTCTTTGCTGATTTTCTGTCTGGAGGATCTATCTATTGATGTTAGTGGAGTGTTAAAATTCCCTACTATTACAGTATTGCTGTTGATTTTGCCGTTTATGTCCATCAATATCTGTTTTATATATTTAGGAGTTTCTATATTGGTTGCATAAATATTTGCAATGCTTATATACTTTTGTTGCTTTGCTTCCTTTTTCATCATGTAGGTTCCTTTGTCTTTTATTATAATCTTTGTTTTAAAGGCTATTTTTTCAGATATAAGTATTGCTAACCCAGCAGTTTTTTCTTTTTATTTCAATTGCTATAAAATATTTTTTTCATCTCTTTACTTTCAGTCTATGTGTATCTTTTGTTCTGACTGGATTTCTGGTAGATAGCATATATACAGGTGTTGTTTTCTTATCCATGCAGCTAGTCTATGCCTTTTGATTGGAACATTTAATCCATATATATATTTAAGGTTATTATTGATGTACTTATGTATTGACATTTTATTATTTATACCCAAATCCTCTTCTCTGCTTTCTTTTAATTTTTTTCCTTTCTCTTCTTATAACATTTTATAAAAGCCTTCTTATAAGCCTTTTAACATTTCTTGAAGTACTGGTTTGGTGGTAATGAATTCCTTGAGCCTTTTTTGTCTGGAAAGTTCTTTATTTCTGTTTTCAGTTTAAATGATAGCTTTGTTGGATAGAGTAGTCTTGATTGTAGGTTCTTGTTTTGTATCACTTCGAATATTTATTGCCAATCCCTTCTGGCCTCAAGTGTTTCTGTTGAGGAGTCAGATATCAACCTGATGGGGGCTCCCTTATAGGTAATTAATTGCTTTTGTCTTGCAGCTTTTAGTATTCTTTTTTGTCTCTTATCTTTGCCATTATCATTATGATGTGTCTTGGTATGACTCCTTTGGGTTCTTTTTTAATGGAACTCTCTGAACTTCTTTAACTTTATTACTTCTTTCCTCATCAATTTAGGGAAGTTTTCAGGTATGATTCTTCAAACATGTTCTCTACTTCTTGTTCATTGTTTTCTCCTTCAGGAATTTCTATGATGCACATGTTGTTTCTCTTCACAATGCCAGAGATCTCTTAGAATTTCCTCAGCTTTTTTGAGCCTCTTTTATTTTTGATTCTCTATTTCTGTCCTTACATTTATCTTGTCCTCTAAATTGCTGATTCAGTCCTCCACTTTAACCAGCCTGCTTTGATTTTCACTTCAGATAGTGTATTTGCCATTTTTGACTTTCTTTTTTTTTTTTTCTGAAGCTGGAAACAGGAAAGCAGTCAGACAGACTCCCGCATGTGCCCGACCGGGATCCACCTGACATGCCCACCAGGGGGCGATGCTCCACCCATCCGGGGCGCTGCTCTGTTGCAACCAGAGCCATTCTAGCGCCTGAGGCAGAGGCCATAGAGCCATCCTCAGCGCTCTGGCCAACTTTGCTCCAATGGAGCCCTGGCTGCAGGAGGGGAAGAGAGAGACAGAGAGGAAGGAGAGGGGGAGGGGTGGAGAAGCAGATGGGTGCTTCTCCTGTGTGCCCTGGCTGGGAATCGAACCTGGGACTCCTGCACGCCAGGCCGAAGCTCTACCACTGAGCCAACCGGCCAGGGCCTTTGACTTTCTTTATTTTATAGTTTCTTTTTTCATGATTTCAATATCCTTTTTATTACTTACTTAGTTCTTCTCACTCTGATCATCGATTCTTATTCTAGGATGCTTGAGTATCCTACTAAGATCCTTGAGTATCCTAATAATCATGATTTTAAATTCTGCATCTGTTAGTTTGGTTACCTTCATTTTATTTATTTCATTTTCTGGGGATTTCTCTTGTTGATTCATTTGGGTCATATTTCTTTGTCCACCTATTTTGTCTTTGTATTAGGTAGCTCTGCTCTCTGACTCCCAAATTTGTTGTGGCCTCTTTATGAGGAATATGAGCTCAGTGGTGCTAACCTCCAGGCCACCTCAGCTCCTTGTTCTAGGAATGATTCTTGAGGGTAGTATTTACCCTCCTGTTGTATGTGAGTCTTGAATGCTGTTTGCTGTTTTATGGGTGGAGTTATCCCTTCAGGCTGGGTGGTTTTATGTGTCAATCTTGATCATGTGTTTAGATACTGGGCAGTGTCTGTCCTGTGGGTCATAGTTATTCTCAACTGGGCCTGATGCATGCTGGACTTCTCCTTTGGGCATGCTGCTTATATGGTTTATTGAGTCTATTATTGGTTTGGTCTGCCACTGACTACTGATTGTTTTGGTCTGGTTCCTCTTGGGTAGAATTCAGGAATGAATTGATGTCAGACATTTTTTTATAACCTGCCGTGGGTTACCTGCCTGGAGCTACCAATCTGTCCACTGTTTGGAATGGGCTGACCTCTTTATAAGGATCAGCTTTTTCCTGCTAAGAGCTTACAGCAACTCCAAACTAGGCCCAAGTTCTCTAAGATTTTTCTCCACATTTTAGCTGCTCTACCTCCTCTTGCAGCTGCTTGGTATTCCCACAGACTCTTTTATAGAAAAACTGTAGAGTGGATGCAGGCTGCCTCACCCCACCAACTCTTCCAGATTGCAAACTTAATGGGTTAGGGCAGTTGACATTGGGATGATGACTCTGGTAGAAACCTCTACTTTGGGAGTCTCTTGGTCAGGAGCTCAGTATGGAGAAAGTGTCCCCTACTCCAGATCAAAATTCTTCAACCAGTGCTGGGTATTCCAGTTCTAATTCTCCCCAGCAATGTGAGTACCAGGTTCAGATTGGGTGGGGCCGACAGTCCCCTCTACAGAATTTTGTCAGCTAGGGATCCCCTAGTCTCAAGGAAGAAATTTGAGAGAGTTTCACTGGAGTTGATTATGCCCCATTAGAAGATGACGAAGCCCCTTGACTAGTCCCAACAATAGGCTCCTAGGAACTCACACTTTGAATATCTTTGCTCTAAGTCTTTTCCTTTCTCTCTGTGAAACTTAAGCCTGTGGGGGAGAATATCTAGGGCTTTGGCCAGCAGACTGTGGAGCTCTACCTTATCCAGTGTGTGTGCACTGCTGTGCTGGTGTTGACCACAGAAAACAGAATTTGCATTTAGCTGGGTTTGGTGCCTGACATGCTCTCCCTTTGGATATACTGTTAATAAAGGTAGTTGGCTACTGAATGTGGTGGTTCTGGGCCTCTTATGAGGAAACCTAGTGCAAACTACTCACTGTCCGTGACCAACCCTCATCAACCTTTTTTTTTGTATTTTTTTCTGAAGTTGGAAACGGGGAGGCAGTCAGACTCCTGCATGCGCCCGACCGGGATCCACCTGGCATGCCCACCAGGGGGCGATGCTCTGCCCATCTGGGGCATTGCTCTGTTGCGAGCAGAGCCATTCTAGTGCCTGAGGCAGAGGCCATGGAGCCATCCTCAGCACCCGGGCCAACTTTGCTCCAGTGGAGCCTTGGCTGCGGGAGGGGAAGAGAGAGACAGAGAGGAAGGAGAGGGGGAGGAGTAGAGAAGCAGATGGGCGCTTCTCTTGTGTGCCCTGGCCAGGAATTGAACCCAGGACTCTTGCATGCCAAGCTGACGCTCTACCACTGAGCCAACTGGCCAGGGCCTCATCAACCTTTTTGGAGCTATAAGAAAACCAGAGTTTGTGGCTGCCTCTGCTGTACTTAATAGGATATGGAAGGACCAAGTTGCAAATCTAGGCTGGTTTTTACCAGCCTTGAGCCTGGGGGCAAGTCGGTAAAAGGCCCAAGGTTCCCTGAGTTCTACTTCCTGCTGCTTCTGCCTGCTGGCTGCTTGTTGGGTTTTTTTTTTTTGTTTGTTTGTTTTTTGTATTTTTTTGAAGCTAGAGACGGGGAGAGACAGTCAGACAGACTCCCGCATGCACCCGACCGGGATCCATCCGGCACGTCCACCAGGGGGCGACGCTCTGCATTTCAAACTATTTGTTGCTGGTATAAAAAATGATTTTATTTATTTATTTATTTATTTATTTATTTATTTATTTATTTTACAGAGAGAGGGATAGACAGACAGGAATGGAGAGAGATGAGAAACATTAATCATCAGTTTTTTGTTGCAACACCTTAGTTGTTCATTGATTGCTTTCTCATATGTGCCTTGACTGTGGGGCCTTCAGCATACCAAGTAACCCCTTGCTTGAGCCAGCGATCTTGGGTCCAAGCTGGTGAGCGTTCCTCAAACCAGATGAGCCCACACTCAAGCTAGTGACCTTGGAGCATTGAACCTGGGTCCTCCGCATCCTAGTCCGACACTCTATCCTGGACAGGAGAAATTTTATATTTTGTATGTTGAACTTATATCCAACAATCTAGCTAAATGTTTTACTAACTCTAATAGTTTTTATAATAAAGAAATAGCTTCTGAGATACTAATTAAATTGTCCCAAATCATATATCTAATAAGTGTCTACCTTTATGTGGAGGAGCAAAGATAATGTCAAGATGAGAATCTTCATAGTAGTCAGTTCAAAGTTAATTTTCTACTTCTCTGAATCGCTTGTTCATAAATTCTCAAGGATTTATTGCTAGATTTCCGTGGGCTCATTTAAGTGCTGTGACATCTGAAAAGGATGGTGAGAGGATATACAAGAGAGCTTGGAATAATCTAATCTCAGAGGAAGGGCTTTGGGAGTAAATCAGTCTTACCTTCCACCATAAGTTTCACCGAAATCTAGTCTGAATGTGTTCCCTACAAAGCCATTTATTCATTCACCATGTGTTCCTTGAGCACCTATGAAATGACAGGCCTCAAGGAAATGTTAGCAGATAGCAGTGAGCATTACTCTTGAACAATTTAGTGACAGATTGTAGTAAAAAATCAGACAAGTCTATAACTGTGCACAGGTGTAGTGCCATGAAAGGATGTAATAGGGGGATATAGGGGGTAAGGCAACCTGACTTCCTGAGGCAGTGGTAGAACATTCTAGGCCCTGAGATGTAAAAGGGCCTGGATGATGAAGAAGAAGTTTACTGTGGTCGGAGCTGAAAGAGAGGAGGCTTCTGTGAGCTAAGGATGGAGAGGCACACAACAGCCAAAACATGCATGGTGTTATGGGCCTTCTTAAACACTCTGGCCTTTCTCTTAAAATCAATGGAACCTCTAAAGCAGGGGTAGTCAACCTTTTTATATCTACCGCCCACTTTTGTATCTCTGTTAGTAGTAAAATTTTCTAACCACCCACCGGTTCCACAGTCATGGTGATTTATAAAGTAGGGAAGTAACTTTACTTTATAAAATTTATAAATCAGAGTTACAGCAAGTTAAAGCATATAGTAATAATTACTTACCAAGTACTTTATGTCAGATTTTCACTAAGTTTGGCAAAATAAATCTTTATAAAACAACTTACTATAGTTAAATCTATCTTTTTATTTATACTTTGGTTGCTCCGCTACTGCCCACCATGAAAGCTGGAATGCCCACTAGTGGGTGGTAGGGACCAAGTTGAGTACCACTGCTTTAAAAGGTTTAAAGCCAGGGAGTGACATGATCAGATTTGCATTTTAGAAACATCATTTATCTACGGTATAGAGAATTGGGTAGAGCATGCAAGGATGAGGAAAGACTAGTTAAGGGGCTATTATAGTACCTGTGAGTAAAAACAGGCCTGGATGAGGTGATGGCAGAAGTAAAAACTACTGGGTATTAATTCTGTCAAGAGGCGTACATGCATCATTTTATTTAACCTTCGTAGCATGAAACCTATGCGATAAGTGCTACTGCCACCCCCAGTACTACTCTGACTGATGAACTTGAGTCTTGGAGAGGTTAAGAAACCCACTCAGGTTACAGTTTGTTAAGTGGTAGACCTGAGAATCCAAGCTTGCTAGCATAACTTTTTAAACTACTGTGCATTAGTCCTTTGAGCAACAATGGAGAAGGGTGAAGGATGACCCACTGAGCCTCCAAGACAGAATTTGAAAACTCCTAATAAAAGGACCAGGCTGAAAAGAAATGAAGTATGAGCTATGAGCACTGGGCCAGAGGCTGAGTGATCTGATTTCAATCTCAAATTTGTCACTTACCTTCCTTTTCTGGAAGACATTCTTTGTCACTTCAACCTCTAAGTCTCTAGGATTCTAGAATAATCTCAGCCTTCTATAGTCGGGGGGTATCCACATCTGTGAACACAACCAACTGCAGATCAAAAATAGTTGGGAAAAAAATCTCTGGAAAGTTGATCTCTAAACAATACACTATACAACTATTAACATAGCACTTATATTGTATTAAGTATTATAAGGAATGTAGAGATGACTTAAAGTATAGGGGAGGATGTGCCCAGGTTACGCACAAATTTTATATAAGAGAATGCACATTCTTGGAGTTTGGTATAAGGCAGTCTTAGAACAAAATACAGATACCGAGGATGACTCTATATGACTAAAAAGAAGTCATTGACCTCTCAGAAAATGCTTTCTTTTCAGTAAAACAAGAATACTACTTTTCAACTGAGATAATACATATGAAAGTTTGTGACAAGCTATGAAAAGAATTGCAGACATCAGCTATTAGTAAGATTAACTTCTCATGAGACACTTGGGGCAATTCTCCACATCAGAATGTGTTCCTTTATTTTTATCTGAGATCATCATCCCTGTTTCTTCCTTCCACTCTAGAAGGTTGGTTTCTAAATCTAATCATTCTGCTTCTTCTCTCCCCTTACAGAGCTTCAAACATCAGGGCAGCTGCTCCACTCCCCTGTCAGGGCCTCTCTTCATGCTGGACACCAGCAACTCTAAGCACGCTTCAGCTGCGGGGATTCTACCCTTCAATCTCTTTGGAAGTCCTCTGAGTTGACAGTGGCTGGGTTAAAATTGGGCCTCAGAGCTCAACACAAGACTCCAGGTGTTGTTTCACAAGCTGTAAGTATGGAGGACACAGTTCCTCCTTCATCCCAGCTCTCCAGTACTTCTCTTGCAGCATATAGAAGTTTAAGTTACATGCTCAGGGCTCTGATGTGCATTTGAGCAAATAAACCTTTTGCACAGCCTCCTCTTGCTTTTCCAAGAGGATACATTCTATCTATTTTTATAGGATATAAAGAAAATCCAGTGTACAGCAGCAGAGCATCAGCCCAGCATGTGGAAGTCCTGGGTTTGATTCCCGGCCAGGGCACACAGGAGAAGCAACCATCTGCTTCTCCAACCTTCCCTTTCTCTTTCTTCTCTATCTCTCTCTTCCCCTCCTGCAACCGAAGTTCCTTTGGGGTAAAGTTGGCCTGGGTACTCAGAATGGCTTCATGGCCTCTGCCTCAGGCACTAGAATGGCTCTGGTCGCAACACAGCGGCAGCCCAGATGGGCAGAGTATCACCCCTTGGTGGGCATGCTGGGTGGATCCTGGTTGGGCACATGCGGGAGTCTGTCTGACTGCCTCCTAGCTTCGAACTTTGGAAAAATACAAAATAAAACCCCAAAAACAAACAAACAAAAAAACCCAAAAAAATCAAATGTATAAAAATACTGGGCTTTTTAAACGATCTATGTAAGTCATAATAAATATATACAAATGAACATCATCTTTTCCTTCATTACCAAAGTCATGTAGCTTAATTTAATATTACATTTTTAAATTTCTTGTAATTTGGGAAAAAGGATTTTTCTTGAAATTTGACAGGTTTGAATAGAAAGGTAAATTTGAGGCCAAGGTGTAGGAGTGAAGAATGATGGGAAAAGTTTCAAGTGACTTTTATGGTTAGTGGGAAAATGTTTATTAAAAAGATGTGATGCTCTTTTCCAATCTCACCTCAAAAATGAGTTCCAACTCTTCCAAACTTCAAACTTAATGCCAGGTGTCCTTGATAAAATGAATGTGTTGTCTGAAGTGAAAATAAAAAGTGAGAGAACTCATACTCTTATCTCTATCAGAGAATTCCTTCTTTTTAACCTGGATTTGAAAAGGGGACATTTATTATACCCCGGGTAGAAATATTTCAAGTGGATATTTTTTTTACGATTGATGCCACAAATCTACTAACTAGAAACCAAGATGTTTTATTAAATTTTAGCGCAACGGAGTGCTCAGGTAGTTATGGATGAAGTGTCCATAAACCCAGCTGTAATAGCCAGATACTTTTCACTATAACATAAAAGCCAGATACGAGTAATGAACAATTCCCTTTTGCTTCATTTCTCAACATGCTGTCGGCACATTAGTAGATTTTGTATGTGCTTTCTCTTCTCCATTGGTAGCATTATGGCATTTTCCTTTCCAAGCGTTTAAGATTTAATAACTTCAAATACAGTCAACGTGCTATTTCCGAGGGTTCAGGCTCCATTTTATATGCTTCCGGTCTACTGAATAAGACTTCTCGGAGGAGATGCCTAAAATATGTGATGCTAATTCAGTTAAAATAAAACAAGATACTAAGAAAAATGATATATATATATTTTTGCATAAACCAGTTCTTCGATCTTAGCAATTCCAGTTGTTAGGCACTGCCTTTGAAATTAGGCTGGGGTCAGTTGTAGACCTCAGCCCTTCAAGGTGGTTTTCCCTGAACATTCCCAGAAAGGGGCTCATCAGGGAGAGAAAGGTAAATCTGGATTTCAGATGACTTCATTTCACACAAGGGCATTTTCTCACTAATGAGTTGGGTTTTGGGGACTCAGGATGCATTTTCCCATAGAAGCACCAGTGTTAAATACCTAGGCCTTTAATTAATTAACTAATTACTAAATATTTACTGAGAATATATCATGGTCACCCTTTCAAAACCAAGGCCCCATAATGCATCTCATCTAGATCTGGAAGGGGTTTCAAAAGCTCCTGAGTCCACACAGCTAATAGTTAGCCAACTCTCCCAGGGGCCCTAGTATACTTGAAGAATGTTCCCCTTAAATCTTTGCTTTTCTAAGCTAATCATACAAAGGTACACAGTAGGGCAGTGATTTTTTCAGACCTTCATCTAGGTAGGAAAGTCCGTCCTGAAATGTGGAGATTGGAATTTATCACAAAGCTTGAATGTCTTAGTGCAGAAAATTGTCTGGCTATTAGCTCCCTTTCTCCAAGACTCTGCTCTAAGAAAACAGCCTAGAAATGTATTTGCTTTGGGAAGTCACATCAGACTGTGGGGTAACATTTAGTTGGGAAGCTCAAAAAACACCCATGATATTTAGTTGCAGGTAAGAGAATTCACAATGTGAGGACAAAAAAGAGAGGAAAGGAATACACATTATCAGAAGTTTGCTCAGTGCTGGCAATTGTGCAAAATGCTTTACAAATCAAATCTCTTTTCACTCTCACAAGGACCCCAGGAAGCAAGTGTCATTTCAGTGTATTTATCTGGAAAAAGTTTAGCTACAAATAACAGACAAAATGTCCAACAAAGGCTTGACAGATAGGCATCTATTTGTCTTGCAAGTTATTATAAGTCTGGAGGTAGGCAGCTCAGGGTTTGCTATGGATTGTGTGAGGCCATCAGAAACCAGCATTTTCCATCCTCCTGTTCAATTGTCTTAGAGTATAGGCCTTCCTCCTCATGTTTGTCACCCCACGGTTACAGGATGGCTTGCTGTCCCTTCAGGCATTATGTCCAGGTTTTAGAGGGAAGAGGGGAAATGGCAAAGGGGGAAGCTCATGCCAGCCCAGGCTGTCCTTTAAGAAATGAACTTCCAATCTGATGTACTCAGTGATGTCTACACCATAGCTCCTGGGCCACACTGTATCAAATGGGACAGTAGGAAGATGAAGATTTTTATCTGGGACATTTCAGCTCCAAACAAAATCAGAGTTTTATTGGTGAAGAAAAATGAGAAATAGATACAGGATAAGAAACAAGAGCCTACCACTCAGTGTCACAAATGAAAAACCAAGACGAGACATAAAGTAACTGTCCACATCCACATAGCTAAGGAATGGCTGAACTGAGTTTTGAAGCCAGCCCCTCCAGGTCTAAGCTGTGGCTCTTTCTGTGGCATTGTGTGGGCCTTGAACACAGCAGAACCATACCTCCCTTCCTCACACTGCTAGGAAGCAGGTGTTTTCTTGCTCAAAGTCATTTTATAGGTGAGGAGATGGAGAAACAGAGAGGGTAAATTACAAGTAACAGGATTTGAACCTAAGTGTCACTATCAAAAGAAAATGAAGCAGTAGCAGCATTAGTCTGGAAACTTAATGTCTCTGGTGACAGAGAAAGACAGAGAGAGATAGAGAGAGAAAGAAAGAGAGATTCAGAAGAAAAAGAAAAAAATCTGAATGAACATGAGCAGGGTTGGAGATCCTGAGACATGTCAAGCAGGATTGCTACATGAATATCAACTGATATATAACAATATATGTAGTCCATTATTGAAACCCTGTGAGTGGTTTCAAACTTCTTCAGATTGTGCATATGAAGTCTTTCTTAAGTAACTCATTTTGGTTTTAGCATTTTCTTTTTCTTTTTTTTTTTTAAATAAATTTTTATTAATGGTAATGGGATGACATTAATAAATCATGGTACATATATTCAAAGAAAACATGACTAGGTTATTTTGTCATTAAATTATGTTGCATACCCCTCGCCCAAAGTCAGATTGTCCTTCGCCACCCTCTATCTAGTTCTCTGTGCCCCTCCCCCCCAACTCTCTCCCTCCCTCCCTCCCATGTCCTCCCTCCCCCCACCCCTGGTAACCACCACACTCTTGTCCATGTCTCTTAGTCTCGTTTTTATGTTCCACCAATGTATGGAATCATGTAGTTCTTGTTTTTTTCTGATTTACTTATTTCACTCCGTATAATGTTATCAAGATCCCACCATTTTGCTGTAAATGATCTGATGTCATCATTTCTTATGGCTGAGTAGTATTCCATAGTGTATATGTGCCACATCTTCTGGCTTTAGCATTTTCAATGGAATGACCCTTACAAATTTGGTTTATATTAGAAATACCAAAAGCTGAGTGGAACCCATTGATCAATTTGCCCTCCAAAGTGGTGTCTAGGCAGAGACAAATGACTCTAATAATAACAGGTTTTTATTTAGTCAGAGCATAAGAAGGACCAGGCACTTTGATCAATGCTTTACTTTTGTCATCTCATTTAATCCTTACTCATCTTTGGGAAAGGTTTCTATTTCCCTCACATTTCAGGTGAGAACCCTGAGTTTCAGTGAAGTGAAGTGACTTGCTCCAAAACACACGCCTAGGTAAGGAGCACAGCTGGGACTGTAATTCAGGCCCCTCTGCACCGACCACCAGTGGCCCTGTTGTGGGGCTGGTGATGGCAGAATGGAAATCCATCAAGGACCAGAGACTTGCAAGTAGAAACGCCTAATTGCACATGACACGGAATGGCTGAAGCTAAGCAAGCGATATGACATTCACCTCTTCTCATTTACATTTTGTTAAAGCAAGCCCAACATTTCAGATTGGTATAAATATATATTTTTAGACTAGAAACCAATATAATTCTGAGGATTAAATTACTTCAAGGCTATTGCATCTCCCTACATCTAGCAACAAGGCATAACTTTATGTAAAATTAAAAGCCAATAAAAGTTAAAAAATATTTTTTTAGTTGGGTAGTAGAGTTGCCTTCTTCTAGTCATTCGTAAGTCAAACGTGCTACGTTGGCTTCTGAAAACCCAGACGTTTGGAGAGAAATTTATGACTTCGAAAGAGTTTAGAGATGAAGGGATTCAGCAGTTTGCAAGGGACCTGGAGCCTCTGTGAAAGGCTATTCTAAGTGTCCTGGCCTGAAGTGTCAAAGGCTGTTTCAAAAGTCCCCAAAGATGCTCTTAGGCATCTGAAAAGGTAAAAATAGGAGAGACTAATTTAAAAACATCTTTCCGCTGGGAGTTGGTGCTTGCGAGACTGCACTTTCCCATGAGCGTGTTCAGTTGTCCTGTCCGCCAGGCATTTCCTGCGCACCCTCGCAGGTTCGGCTTCTCAGTCCCCTTCCCAGGGAATTATTCAAGATTTGTAGCCAACAGTCACAGCCGCATTTTCTCCCAGCTCTTAGTCACACTGCCATATATGGAAATACTTGTCCCAAAGCTAATTCCCCAGTTTAGATATTTTCGTGGGAAGTGTTTAGTGCATTGTGGCCTTTATAAGCCAAATAATTCAAAGGATGGGTTGGCAACAACAGGAACAGGTATGCAATGTGTATGTGTGTGTGTGTGCCCGTGTGTGCACACACGCATATGTGTGTAAGTTTAAATAGCCTTTATTGCTGCTAAATTGCAACTAAATTTGCCTTTAGTTGACAAATTTAAAATGAAGGTTTCCACGCCTTCAGTATTCCTTGGATAGCAAAGTCAATTTTAACTATTTAGAAAGGAATCTCCACTTATTGCCTAGAGGTAAAGTAGCAAGGCATGATGGGAGATCTTTTTTCCATAACAAAGGATTTCAAATCTTCTCCATATTTGAACACTTTCTCTGTAGAGGCAGCAAAAGCACAGGGTTAGAATGAATTACTTGTCACAAATCTAGCCCTGCTTAAATAAACAGAAACAAAATGAGCATGCTACCAAGTGGCCTTGTAGCAGAAGCTCTTGCCCTGTGAGGAGTGCAAATGTGAAGCCCTTTGGCTATCATACATTAATGTAATGAATTATGCTGTTCAGGAAACTTGTGCATCTTTTTGTCATTATGAAACCTAATTCCTCTTACTAGGATCTTGAAGTTTCTAGTAAGGGCGAGTCATTCACCTGAGAGGACACAGCTAACACCATTTCTCATTCAAAAATACTTATTGGTCCTCACTGTTTAAGTCTAAACTCTTTAGGGCAGAATTAAAGTTTAACAAATGTATCTATTTTAGAGAGAGGAAGGGGGGAGATGCGGGAAGCATCAACTCATAGTAATTGTTTCCTCTATGTGCCTTGACCAGGCAAGCCCAGGGTTTTGAACTGGTGATCTCAGTGTTTCAGAACAATGCTTTATTAGGTGAGTACCACAAGTCAGAACAAATCTTTAATAAGCATGTATAGAGTCAAGTAGCTGTAGTTAGTCACCATGAAGGGTAACGGTGAATAAAATATGCGCTTGGAATGCTGTAATATAAGTGAAGGTATCTGCCATCATACAAATAATTGATGGTAGTAATTAATATGTGTCTTAGTTCAGGATGTTATAACAAAATACCATAAACTGAGCAGTTTAAATCAGTGGTCCCCAACCCCTGGGCCGTGGACCAGTACCGGTCCGTAGGCCATTTGGTACTGGTCCATAGAGAAAAAATAAATAACTTACATTATTTTTGTTTTATTTATATTTAAGTCTGAACAATGTTTTATTTTTTAAAAAATGACCAGATTCCCTCTGTTACATCCGTCTAAGACTCACTCTTGACGTTTGTCTCGGTCACGTGATACATTTATCTGTCCCACCCTAAAGGCCGGTCTGTGAAAATATTTTCTGACATTAAACTGGTCTGTGGCCCAAAAAAGGTTGGGGACCACTGGTTTAAATGACAGACATTTATTGCTCACAGTTCTGGAGGCTGGGGAATCCAAGTTCAAGGTGTGGAAAGATTCAGTCCATTGTGAAGGCCTGCTTCCAGGCTTGTCAACAGATAGACACCTTGCTGTGTGCTCAAATGGCCTTTTCCTTGATGCATGGGTGTAAAGAGAGACCAAGATTTCTGTCTCCCTCTTCTTTAGAGGGCACTAATCCCATCTTGAAGGTCCTACTCCATGACCTCATCTAAATATCTAAATCTAATCACCCCCAAAAGGACCCACCTCAAAATACCATGGCTTGGGGATTAGGGGGTTAACATACAAATTTTCAGAGGACACAAACATTTAGCCCATGATGATAAGCAAGTGAGGGAGAGAGCATGGTCTGGGATGGGGGAGTGTGAAACTGGCTTTGAAGACGTTCTTCCCAGTAGTCATCTCTCGCCCACTCAGCTGTTCCTGGATCTGTAAACATCTTCCTCAGTTATTGATATGTCAGAGAAAGAAAAAGTCAGAAAACACATTATACCACTAAGGTAGAGGGCATGTTTATGACCATCAGTCAAAAGGTTCCAAGAGGGGCAGAGTTGTGGGTGAGGCCAGGGTAGGGAGTGAGGCGAATGAGCAAGGGCTGACAGGGAAGACCAACACAGTGTCATTAACAGGGGCCCTGGAAGCTATTTCCCAAATTTCTTTCAGTAAAGATGGTCTGTTTGTACATTTTTACCAACATTTTGGACTCAAAATATGTTATTTTTTTCTAAGATGTCTGAAATCTTGAGAGTCTCTCCAAAGCCATATCACTGGAGGCAGTGGAATAGTTAATATCTAAGTGAGATCGGCTTCCCAGGCATAATAAGAAAGCTTTTATGTAATCAGTTCCAGGTTCTGTGAGTCAAGGTTGCCTTCCAGCCTATCTGCTGTTGGGCTGAGGATGGGTGTACATATTTACTCTGCTATAGAAGTGACTGACTCCGGGTGCACTTTCCCTGTGCAAAGCTCTGAAGTGGAAAATTTTCTGTGCTCAGGATAAAACAGACTGAGAGAACAGCCCCAGTGGACAGTCCTTTGGCCTGGAGCCCCGCCAGATAAACTCCCTCTGGGTACACCCGATGCCAGTTTTGGCTAGGGAACCCTTTGTGCCCATATTGCTGCATAGTTTTGGAGAGTTTCAAAAACCATTTCAAAATAATTGAATTACCTTATATAATTTGTCTTGAGAATAAATGCTGAGAAATTATTTATATAGTTTGATCAAGTCAGAACAACACAAGTTAGCTGTTTTGTTTTTTTTCTAAAGGCCTAGTGCAGTGGCCTCCCCTCTTCTCTTCTTCCCTTCCCTCTACTTTGGTTAAACACCCACCATATGCTGGCACTGCCTTAAGCACAGGAGTCATTAATGACTACAACACAGTATGGCACCTGTCCTCTTTCATCCTATAAATATTGATTGTGTGTGCCAGGCACTGTGGTTTGTACTGGGAATAATGCATTAAATAGGAAACACAGATTCTGTATGGGTGGTATATAGTCTAGTAGAAATGATGTTGAGTAGGTAATGATGAATGTTATATAAGTCACAAACGGAAAGAATGTAGTCTCATGAGGATGTATATAACAGAGGGACTAAATTGAGTTTATAATATCAGACAGTTTGTGATCTAGGGGAGAAGCTTGCAGAAGGTTCTTAAAACATGCTTTTAATTATTTTTAGTTCTTTTTTAGTTTGTACTCTAACTTCCATTAAGAGAGATTAATAATAAAAATCAATTTAATAAACTTGATTACATGAGTAAAGCAACCAGTCTGATAAATTAATTAGTTGCTCAAGATTTAGGTAGACTTAGTATTGGGATGATTGGCCTTTTGAAATATGTCTACAGAAAACTGATTTAACCTTCCTAAGTTCCTATAGCAGCTATGCTCGGCAGAATTCTAAGATGGTCCCAAGTATTCCTACCCTCCTGTTCCCCAGGATATACCTTCTCCCAGTTTTCAGCCAAATACTAAGCTAGGTCCTCTTGCAAAGGGATTTTGTGGATGTAATTATAACTGTAGAACCTGGTCCTATCCTGTTTCTAACAAGACCCAGAACAAATGTTTAAACCTTGGCAACACCACTCATGAGTAACACTTGTGAAACACTACTTATGAATAACAGTTGAGAACCCTTAACTGTTACCCCTCAAAACCCTGCTCTGAATTCTGGAATAGGAAGACAGATTTGAGCATTGCCTCTGTCTCCTTGTGAGTTGACTGGTAAATAAATCTCCTTTCTTCTCACAAAAGCTGGTGCCATAGTATTCACTTCTACATGCATTGGACAGCAGACCCTTCTTTGGTTACATAAGAAGGTGTCATATATAAATTAATTTTTAGATAGGGAGATTTCCTAGGACAAAGTTAAACTAATCAAGTGAGCTCTTAGAAGAAACTGGGATCTTCCTTGTGAAAGAGATTTAAAGAGCAATATAGATCCAACATAGGCTGACTTTGAAGATGGAGGAGGCCATGTGTCAAGAAATGCAAGCAGCCTTTAGGAGCCAAGAGCAGCTACCAAGCGAATGGGGACCTCAGTCCAACAACCACAAGGAACTGAATACTGCCACAACCACATGGCCTAGGTCCTAGGAAGATGACCCTGGCCTTCCAATGAGAATAAAACCTTACTGACATCATTTTAGCCTTGGGAAATACTGAGCAGAGAACTCAGCCATGCTGCACACAGCCTTCCTGACCTAAAGTACTAGATGGTGCTGCTTTAAGCCAGTAAGTTTGTGGTGAATTGCTCCACAGTAATAAAAAACTAATGCAGTGATTATTGTTTCCCTTCACAGCACCTTTCCCTCTTTCTTTTTCTTTTCTTTTCTTTTCATTTCTTCCTTCCTTCCTTCCTTCCTTCCTTCCTTCCTTCCTTCCTTCCTTCCTTCCTTCCTTCCTTCCATCCTTATTCCCTCCCTCCCTCCCTCTCTTTCTCTCTCTCTTTCTCTTTCTTTCTCTCTCTCCTTCCTCCCTCCCTTTCCTTCCTTCCTTCCTTCCTTCCTTCCTTCCTTCCTTCCTTCCTTCCTTCCTTCCTTCCTTCCTTCCTTCCTGCCTTCCTGCCTTCCTGCCTTCCTGCCTTCCTGCCTTCCTGCCTTAAACAGGGAGAGACAGAGAGAAGGACAGATAGGAGCAGACAGACAGGAAGGGACAGAGATAAGAAGCATCAATTCTTCATTGCGTCACTTTACTTGTTCATTGATTGCTTTCTCATATGTGCCTTGACCAGGGAGCTACAGCACACCAAGTGACCCCTTGCTCAAGCCAGTGACCCTGGGCTCAAGCTGGTGAGCCTTGCTCAAACCAGATAAGCCTGCACTCAAGCTGGTGACCTCGGGGTTTCAAACCTGGGTCCTCTGTGTTCCAGTCTGATGCTCTCTTCACTGTGCACCGCCTGTTCAGGCTGATTTGCTAGTATTTTATTGACGATTTTGCATCTGTATTCATTACAGATATTGGTTTGTAATTTTCTTTTTTTGTGTTGTCCTTACCAGGTTTTGGTATGAGGGATATGGTGGCCTCACAAAATATATTAGGGAGTATTGCTTCTTCTTCAATCTTTTGGAAGACTTTGAGAAAGATAGACACCAAATCTTTGAGTTTGGTGGAATTCACTAGTATAGCCATCTGGTCCTGGACTTTTGTTTTGGGGATATTTTTGATAGTTGTTTCTATTTTCTTTCTGCATATTGGTCTATTTAGGTTTTCTACTTCTTTGTAACTCAGACTAGGAAGATTGTATAGTTTTAGGAATTTATTCATTTCTTCTAGGTTGTTGAATTTGGTGGCGTATAATCTTTCATAGTATAATATTATATAATATTATGATCCTTTGTATATCTATGATATCTGTAGTAATTTATTTTTCATTTTAGATTTTGTTATATGAGTTCTTATTTTTTCCTTAATGAATCTAGCCAGTGGTTTTTTAGTAGTGTTTATTGATCTTTTCAAACAATCAGCTCTTTGCTGTATTAATTTTTTCTATAGTATTTTTGTTTTCTTTTTCACTTAGTTCTGCTATAATTTTTACTATTTCCTTTCTTCTGCTGGCTTTGGATAGACTTTGTTCTTGTTTTTCTCATTCTTTAAGATATGATGTTCAGTTGTTTACATGAGATCTCTCTTGTTTTTTGATTTAAGCCTGTAATGATGTAAACTTGCCACTTTTGCTGCATCCTAGAAATTTTGATATCTCATTTTGTCATGTTCATTTGTTTGTATACAGTGGTCCCTCCTCTATTGTGGTGGTTATGTTTCAGAAACCCCCATGATAGGTGAAAATCCATGAAGTAGCGACCTTATATTTATTTTATTATTTATATATATTTTAAGGCTTTATTTCAATTTAATATTCTTTTAATATGTTTTAGTTAAATTTTTTATATTTTTTAAGTTAGAAAATGCTTATTTTACTGCAAAATAATTAAAATAATAAATATATAGATATACCTATATATCACAAAATCCCACAGTATAGCGAAAAATCCACATTACAAAATTAGATATATACAATTCAAAAATCTGTGATACAGTGAGACCATGAAAAGTTAATCATGATATATCAAGGGAAGACTTTATATCTTTTGATCTCTGCTTTTATTTTTTCTTTGATCCAGTCATTTTTTAGAAGCAAGTTGTTTAAATTCCACATTTTTGTGGGTTTCTTTATTTCCTTTTTGTAGTTGAATTCTAATTTCAAAGCCTTATAGTCAGTAAATATACTTGGTATAATTTCTGTCTTCCTGAATTTGTTGATGTTAGTTTTGTGGTCCAACATATGGTCTATCCTTGAGAATGTTCCATGCACACTGGAATATGTAATGTGTAATTTGATGTTTTGGGATGAAATGTCCTATAAATGTCTATTATGTCCATTTAGTCCAGTATGTCATTTAAGGCTAATTTTTTAAAATTGATTTTCTCTTTGGATGATATATCTAAATCAGTCAATGAAGCGTTGAAATTTCCAAGTATGATTGTGTTTTTGCCTGCTTCTATTTTTAGATCAGTTAGAAAATGTCCTATATATTTTGGTGCTCCCTGCTTCTGTGTATATATATTAAGAAGTGTTATGTCTTCTTCTTTTCTTGTGTGTGTGACAGAGACAGAGAGATACAGAGAGAAGGTCAGATAGAAACAGACAGAAAGGAAGGGACAGAGATGAGAAGCATAAACTCCTCGCTGCTCCTTTGTTGTTCATTGATTGCTTTCTCATATGTGCCTTGACCAGGGGGCTATAGTAGACTGAGTGACCCCTTGCTCAAGCCAAGAGCTTAGGCTCAATCTAGTGAGGCTTGCTCAAACCATTTGAGCCCGCACTCACATTGGTGACCTTGGGATTTCGAACCTGGCTCCTCCATGTCCCAGTCTGAAGCTCTATCCACTGCGCCATCACCTGGTCAGGCCATGTCTTCTTGATACCATGTCTTCTTTGTCATTATGAAATGTCCATCTTGTCTCTAGTTACCTGTATTATCTTGAATGAGTGTTGTCAGATATTAGTATGGCTATATCTGCTTTTCTTTGGATATTATTGTATTTGCTTGGAGAATTGTTTCCCAACCTTTCACTTTGAGTCTACTTTTGTTCTTGCAGCTTAGATGTGTGTCTTGCAGGCAGCACATAGTTGAGTTTTTTATTTTGATCCAGTCTGCTACTCTGAACCTCTTTATTGGTGAGTTCAGTCTATTTACTTTTAGTGTAATTATTGACACTTGAGGATTTCTTATAGCCATTTTATTTTCTGTTTTCTGGTAGCTCTGTGTCTCATTTGGTTCTTTTTTGTGTTTTGTCAATTGTTTTTGTTTGGTGGTATTCCATACTTCTTTCTCCTGTTGCTTCTTTATTTAAGGTGTATTTTTCAGTAGTGGCTTTTTTGTGGATAGTTATCATTAGGTATTAAGAGAAAAATTGTCATATGTACAACAGTCCTTTGCATTATGAGTGCTTCTGCACTCTATTCTCCTTTGCTACTGCCGATTGCTATCCTTTCTCTTTTTATGTTATCGTTGTCACAGAATATCCTTGTTTTTAGTATGTCTTTGTTGGAGCTTTTACTTTTAGTTTTTATTTGCTTTGTTCTTTGTGTTTGGTTGAATAATCCCTTAGAATATTTCCTGCAGTGGGGATTTTCTGGTGATAAATTTTCTCAGCTTCTGTATGTCTGTAAAAGTTTTTATTTCTCCTTCATGTTAGAAGGATAACTTTGATGAATATAGTATTTTTGGCTGGTAATGCCTCTCTTTCAGTACTTTGAATGTTTGGGTCCACTCTCTTCTGGCTTGTAGAGTTTCTGCTGAAAAGTCTAATGATAACCTAATAGGCTTTCCTTTATATGTTGTGTTCTTCATTTCCCTAGCTACCTTAAGAATTCTTTCTTTGTCATAAATTTTTGACAATTTTATTACAATGTGCCTTGGAACAGGTGTGTTTCAGTTGTAGTAACTTGGCATTGTTTGCTTCTTGGATTCGAAGTTCTAACTCTTTCCATAAGCTTGGGAAATCCTCATCTATTATTTGTTTGACTAGACTCTCCATTCCCTTTTCCCTCTCTTCTTTTTCTGATATACCCATTATTCTTATATTGCTCTTTCTGATGGAATCAGACAATTCTTGTAAAGCTCTATCAGTTTTTTTAATTTGTGAGTATTTCTCTTCTTCTCGCAATAGCATCTCTAGTTGCCAGTCTTCAATGTCACTGATTCTTTCCTCTACCTGACTTGTTCTATTAGTTAAACTTGCTACATCAGTTTTAAATTCATGTACTGAGTTCTTCATCTCTGTTTTTAAAGTTTCAATTTCTTTGGTGAGGTATTGTTTTGTTATGAATTTGTTTTCTGAGCTCACTAAGTTGCCTATAGGTGTTTTCATGCATCTCATTGAGTATTTTCAAAACTTCAATTTTGAATTCTCTATTATTTAACTTCAAGGTTTCCATGTGATTGATTTTTTTTTTCTGGAAATGTATTATTTTGTTTTTGAACTACATCTCTGTATTGTGTAGCCATGGTTTTCAATTTCTTCTTTCCTGATGGCATTTGAGAGTGTTATTGTTAAAAACCCTAACCAAAAAAAAAACACTAAAAAAATTTAAAAACTACAATAAAAATATAAAATTTAAAAAATTATGACAATGAAAGAAGAAAAAACACAAAAGAAAAGATCAAAAACCAGAAAGAAATAAAAAACAAAACACCCACAAAAACATGAGAATGAAAAGTACAAATATTAAAGAAAATAAAATTCAAAAGAGGAAAAAAGAAGAAGAAATAAAAAGCAAAAAGTGAAAAAATAGAAATAAAAAAATAAATATTGGTTTTGAGTGCCTTCTTCTAGTAGGTGTTGCTGTAGTACATGTTTTAGCTCTGTGAAATTCTTAAGCTGTCCTCTGCTAAGATGTTGCTGTCTCAATGATGTAGGTTTGGTTGCAGTTGCGTTGGTGGGTGAGGCATATTTTAAGGGCTTTATGGTTTCAGCTTTCTGGCTTTATGGCTCTAGCAATGAAAATGTCAAGCTTCCAGGCATTTCTCTTTATGTCTCAACAGACCTGGGGACTAGATGTGGAACACCTCTGTTCTTCAGGGGAAAGAGTGGCTCTGGAGAGCTAGCTGTGAGGTCTGTCTCCACCACTCTTCATACTGCAAGGTGAGGGATGTGGGATCTAGAAGACCACACTTTAGTTTTCTCTGTCTATACCAAGTGCAGGCTGCAGGCAGGCCATGGAAACACTGGCCTTAATCCTGTGCTCTGGCCCCTTTGGTTTTGGTTTAGTTTTTCCTCCTCTGCCCTCTATCTCATCACTCCTTCCAGCAAAAAAAAGGCCCAGTCACTTTGCGTTTCGCTCTCAGTACCCCTCAGACCAAATCCAAATAGCCTGAGCTTCCCTCCTCCTCATAATCTAGCAGAGAAAAAATAAACCCAGTTACTCCAAGCTTGTCTCCTCTCCAGATCTGACAGCAAATTCATTTTATCTTCTGCCCCCCTTTTCAACCCATCCCACTTTTAGTCCTCTTTCTGTGTGGATCTTTCAGGCACACCTGTGAGCCCAGCTGAGATTCCTTTACTGCATTATAGTTGTTCAATTTGTTGAAATTCAAGGAGAGAGATCAGGATTATCTCTCATGCTGCCATTACTCTGACATCATCTCCACTTTTGTTTTATTTAATTGGTACTGAAGACATTAAATAATAGCAAAAAAATAAATGCTATCTTAGTTATCATATTATTGGAACTGCAAGGTACCTTAGATATCCTCTGGATCCTCATTTCTACAGATAGAAGCTCAGGCTCAGAGAGAAGATTAGCTAATTAGGGACCAAACTGGTCATTCTAGAATCAGTGGATAAAACTGACCAAGGTTGAATGAAAAATGATACTACTTGCATCTAATTATTTTTTCTCTTCTGCTTTCCATGTTGACTTGGGTAGTTCTGCCACCAACCAAGTGCATTTCTCTCAAGTTCTCTAAAATTGTATCTACTTTGCACTGTGACTTTCAGTATCCCTATGGTATATTTTCAAGCAAAACCTTCTATTTTTGAAACTCTGATGGTATCTCAGTTTGGCAGGATGATTTTTTACTTGATTCTATCAAAAAGGGTGAAAAACTGTATATTCTTATGCATACTGTTAGAAGCTTAGCCTAGGCACAACTTTTCTTTGTGACTATTAAAGGGAGATAAATTTATAAATAATTGTCTCCCTTGAGTGTACATATAAATTGTTTTCATTAAGACCTGTTTACAAAGACTAAGGAGACAAGTGTTTTCCAAAACTTGGTTGAATGGCACCTCTGATATATGGAATTATTAACTTTTTATTCTACTTGAACTCAGATTTAGAGCTGGTAGGGGAGGGGTCTTAGGGACCATCCAAACCAGTTTTCATTGCTCATACAGGGACAGTAGGCTCCACAAAGGAGGAGGGTTTTTTTCATGCTGTTTTAAAACATCAATAACCAGTGTGCAATGCCTTTAAAGGAGATGAATAAATATAATATTTTTATTTTAAAATTTGTATTTTCTGAATTTATACAAATAAAAAAGTAGCAAAAATTATAAAGCATAAAGATAACTCACCATTTGGATTTTGGAGCAACTTGGAAAAGGCCTATTTCCAGGATTAAAAAAAATATTATCAATAAGATAATAAAATAACCTATTTCATATAAATCTCAAATTTGAGTAAGTGGGAGAGAAGGAATGCTTTTCATTGTAAAAATTACTTTTCAGAAAATTTTAAATTATAGAAAGAAAAAGGAAAAAAATTATATTTTCATTACCCAACAGGTAGTTCTTAATATATGTGATGATTTTTCTTTCAATCTTTTAAAATATGTATATTAAGTTTATGAAGATGACAGTCACAAATATTTTTCTGTTATTGCATCTTCTTTATAAATATCTACTATGTGTCATTTTTTCCCTCAGCAACCAACTCTCCTATTATGGGAATGCTGATTTAGAAATAACCATACAGTGAGCATTTTCATGTATAAATATTCTTTTTTATATATTTAGGATTATTTTCATCCTCATAAAGAATATCTGAATCTGTTTTATAAATGGTGCTTAACTCAATAAATATTCATTAAAAATGAAATAAGTATATTAGATTAAGCTAGGTATGGTGTGGTAACAAGCAGCTCTAATATTTCAATGACCGAACAAAATGAGAATTTACTTCTTAGCCATACAAAATCATCTTCAGGTTTAGGTTATTCTCTGAAGATGCCTTCTTCTTTGGGACTCAACAGTACAGGCTGTTGAGTCTTTTGGCTTCATCATCTCAGCCAGGGTCTTCTCTATGATTACATCTTCAGATGAAGGTTTTTAAATGCCTCAGTCTGGAAGTGACACACATCATCTCTGCCCATTACCCATTGTGCAGAACTAGTTAACACTCCAAGAGGGTGAAGTAAATTGAGGAGATGTGATCCTCCCATGCATCAGAATGAGATGAGCACTGTCATGCCAAGCTTGGTATTATTGGCAAATTGCTTTCTTATAGAATCATACTAGTTTACATGGCTATCAATTCACATGACAAAGTCCTTTTCACTATACTTATTAACTATATTCATTGGATATTAATTACCCAGCACTAATACAAGCTTTGGGGCTACGCTGGTGAGAGCAAAGACATGGTCTAGTCCTCATGGACCTTATAAGCATTAACTAGTGTTAATTCTTCTGTGAACTATATATACATATCCTTGCCAGTATAAGCTTAAGGTTTCTCACATTTTTATCATAGAGTTGCTTGAGTTCTTTATCTATCAAAGAGAGCAGCTCTTTATTGTATTTGTTGCAAATATTTTCTTCAGTTTGCCTTTTAATCTTCATTTCAGTGGTGCTTTTCCTTTTTTCCAGCATTTTAAAATTATTCAAATCTATTGATATTTTCCTTCATGAGTTCTTATAAGCTTAGAAAATGCTAAAAATGGTTATTTCTGAGTTTTTTAATAATTTTTCCTTTGCTCAAAACCACCTTGTAAGAAAACACACATATATATAATAATATAATATAAATATATTTATAATCATTATAATTTTATTATTCTTTTAATGAATATAATTATATGTGATAATTACATTAAATAAATCATATGTATTTTCTCACAAGAAAAAATTGTAAGAAAACTCAGAAATACATATATGTAACATATAAATATATAATTATATGTGTTATGTTATATATAATTACATTATATATGTGTGTTTCTCACAAGGTTAATGTATAATTACATACATTAATTATATATTATAATTCAGTGAAGAATCCAAGACTCTATGCAGCTTATGAACATAAAATCACTTCAGTAGATCATACGCTGCTAGCACAACCTTTCGTTCTCTTAGATTTCCCACTCTCTCTACCTCCAGCTTCCCCCACAATATTTCTGTACTGTTTTCCTCTAACCAACCTGTCATCTTTGAAGTATTAACTCACAAGACACAAAGACTTCACTTCTGTTGGGGGTAATTGCACTTTAATTGGAGTCTTCAGTCCCTTACTGACTGGGATTAATTTTCAGAAACTGTGACAGTCAGTAGAGGAGATATTTTGACCCAGCAACACCTGACTTGTTTTCTTCAAACCCTACCACATTTGGCTTATAAAATCAGTCTTAAGTAGCACCTATCAAAATCTTGTGTCGTTCTTCTCCTTGGTTGACATTAAATCCAGTGTCCAGCTACCATTTGCTTACCCTGTTCAAAGTTAGGTCCACATAAATGACCTCTGTTCACATTATGTTATTTATATTTCCCCCCAAATCTAGCTTTTCTCCTGGCTAGTCCACTTGTGTCATTAGCCTTAGCACTGACACTCAGAATCTTAGTTACTTCTAGCCCCTTGGCTTACTCACTGCCCCCCCCCCCCCAATACCCAGACAACCCTGCCTGTTTCTATACTCTGGAAATGTCTTTCATCTTGACTGCTCTTCTACTTATCCAGAGCCCACAAGCACAGCTAACAGTACCCATCTCCTTTCTAAGCCCACAGATGACCTATGCCTATGCCATGGATCTCCAGAGTGGGGTGTCTATTGTGAACTTTAGGGTGCAACAAAATGGTATTAGACATTTTGCTTATAAAAATTCAACTATTTGCTTTTTTAAATTGAATTTTCTTGGGGTGACACTAGTTAACATAATCACACAGGTTTCAGGTACCCAGGTCTACAACACATCTCTGTACACAGAATTGTGTGTTCAGTCCCCCACGTCAAGTTTTCATCCATCAACATTTATTCCCTCATACTCTCTTTTTACCTCTCTGCCCCTACCAATCACCACACCACTGTCATGTCCATGAGCTTTTTTAAATTTTTTGTCCTTATTTGCTCTATCCCTCCACCTCCTTCATCCAACCGCCAGCATACAGATGTCAGCCTACTCTCTGGGTGAGTCTTTTTCTATTTGGCTTGTTAGTTAATTTTGTTCATTAGCTTTCACGTATGAGTGAAATCATATGGTACTTGTCTTTCTTTGATTGGATTATTTCATGTAGCATAATGATCTTCCAGTCCATTCATGCCATCACAAAAGGTAAGATTTCCTTCTTTTTATGGCCACATAGAATTTCATTGTATAAATGTACCACAGCTTTTTTATCCACTTATCTTCTGATGGGCACTTGGGCTGATTCCAAGTCTTGACTATTGTAAATAATGCTGCAATGAACATAGAGGTGCATATATTCTTTCAAATCAGTGTTTCTGGACTCTTAGGATATATTCCTAGAAGTAGGATCACTGAGTCAAAAGGCAGTTCCATTTTTATTGTTTTCAATTAAATCCATACTGCTCTCCACAGTGGCTGTACCAATGTGCATTCCCACCAACAGTGCATGAGGATTCTCTTTTTTCCACAACCTAGCCAGCACTTGCTGTTTGTTGATTTATGGATTATAACTATTTTGACAGGTGCGAGGTGATATCTCATTGTGGTTTTAATTTGCATTTTTCTGATGATTAATGATGTTGAGCATCTTTTCATATGTATATTTTCCATCTGTATGTCTTCTTTGGAGAAGTGTCTATTCAAGTCCTTTTCTTATTTTTTAATTGGATTGTTGTTGTTTCTGGTGTTGGGTTCTGGTCTTCTTTATAAATTTTGGGTATTTCTCTCTTATCAGATTTATCAGTAAATATATTCTTCCATTCAATGTGTTGTTTTTTTTCATTTGGTTGATGCTTTCCTTTTCTGTTAAAGACTTTTTAGTTAGATGTAGTTCCATTTGTTTATCTTCACTCTTTTTCTCTTGCTAAAGAGATATATCAGAAAAATATTGCTATGAGAAAAGTCTAAGATTTTATTGCCTGTTTTCTTCTAGGATTTTTGTAGTTTCTTGTCTAACATTAAAGTCTTTAATCCATTTTGAGTTTATTCTTATGTATGTTGTAAGAAGGTGGTTTAGTTTCATTTTTTTTCATATATCTATTCAATTTTTCCAACATTGTACATTGAATAGATTATCTTTACCCCATTGTGTGTTCTTGCCTCCTTTATCAAGTATTTATTGAACATACAGAGTTAGGTAGATTTCTGGGCTTTCTATTCTGTTCCATTGATTTAAATGTCTATTTTTATGCCAGTACAATGCTGTTTTGGTGACAATGACTTTGTAGTACAATTTGATATTAGGTAGCATGATTTCTCCAACTTGTTTCTCTTTCTCAAGATTGCTGTGGCTATTTTGGATTATTTGTGGTTCTATATAAATTTTTGGAATATTTGTTCTCATTCTGTGAAATATTCCATTGGTATCTTGATAGGGACTGCATTGGCTTATAGATTGCTTTAGGTAATATGGACATTATAATAATGTTAATTTTTAATATCTATAAACATAATATATGCTTCCACTTGCTTGTATCTTATTCACTGTATTTCTTCATTATCATAATTTTCTGAGCACAGATCTTTTACATCCTTAGTTAAATTTATTCATAGACATTTTATTATTTTTGAAGCAATTGGGATTATTTTCTTGGTTTACCTTTGTGAGAGATCATTATTGGTTTTTAAAAATGCAACTGATTTCTGGGTATTTATTTTGTATTCTGCTACTTTACTTAATTCATTTATCAGTTCTAATAGATTTTTTTTTTTATGGAATCTATATACACTACCACATCATCTGCAAATAATGACAGTTTTACTTCTTCTTTTCCAATTTGGATGCCTTTTATTTCTTCTTATCTGATTGTTGTGGCTAGGACTTCCAGTACTATATTGAATGAAGTGATGATAGCAGATATCTTTGTCTTGTTCTTTTTTTGTGTGTGTATTTTTCTGAAGTTGGAAATGGGGAGGCAGTCAGATACCCGCATGCGCCCGACCGGGATCCACCCGGCATGCCCACCAGGGGGCGATGCTCTGCCCATCTGGGGTGTTGCTCTGTTGCAACCAGAGCCATTCTAGCGCCTGAGGCAGAGGCCATGGAGCCATCCTCAGCACCCGGGCCAACTTTGCTCCAATGGAGCCTTGGCTGCGGGAGGGGAAGAGAGAAACAGATAGGAAGGAGAGAGGGAGGGGTGGAGAAGCCAATGGGCGCTTCTCCTTTGTGCCCTGGCCAGGAATTGAACCCGGGACTCCTGCACACCAGGTCAACACTCTACCACTGAGTCAACCAACCAGGGCCCTTTGTCTTGTTCTTGATATTAAGGGAAACATTTTTAGTTTTTGGCCATTGAGTATAGTGTTGGCTGTGGGTTTGTTACATATGGCCTTTATTATATTGAGGTATGTTTCCTGTATTCCCACTTTGCTGAAATTTTTTAAAACACAAATGAGTGCTGGATTTTATCAAATGCTTTTTATGAATCTATTGATATAATCATGTGATTTTTATCCTTCATTTTGTTTATGTGGTGTATCACATTTATTGATTTGCAGGTGTTGTACCAACTTTGCATTCCTGAAACAAATCCCATCTGATCATGGCATATGACCTTCTTAATGTATTGCTGGATCTGGTTTGCTACTATTTTGTTAAAATGGATTTTAGCATCAATGTTTATCAGGGATATTGTCCTGTAATATTATTTCTTTGTAGTGTCTTTATCTGGTTTTGGAATTAGGATGATACTGGCCTTGTTACAATGAACTAGTCAGTCTTCCTTTCTGTTGAATTTTCTGGAGGAATTTGAGAAAGATAAATGTTAATTCTTTGAGTATTTGGCAAAATTCACCAGTGAAGTCATCTGGTCAAGGACTTTTGTTTGTTGAGATTTTTTTTTCTATTTCTTCTTCAATTTCATTGGCTGTAATCTGTTTATGTAGATTCTCTGATTCTCTTTGATTCAGTTTTGAAGATTGTACATTTCTGGGAATTTATCCATTTCATGCAGATTGTCCAAGTTGTTGGGATATAGTTGTTCATAATATTTTCTTACAATGCTTTGTATTTCTTTGGTGTCAATTGTTACTTCTCCTCTTTCATCTCTGATTTTATTTTTCTGGATCTTATCTCTTATTTTCTTGATAAATCTGTGAAAGATTTGTCAATATTTATCTTTTTAAAGAATCAGCTCTTTGTTTTATTAGTTTTTTGTATTGTTTTAGTTTCTGTTTTGTTTATTTCTGCTCTTGTCTATTATTTTCTTCTTTCTACTCACTTTTAGCTTTGTTTGTTTGTTTTTTAAAGTTTTTTTAAGTATAGGTAAAATATTTTTAGTTGAGTTTTTTTTTTCTTAATGTAGGCCTATAATGCTAAAATTTTCCCTCTTAGAACAACTTTTATATGTTTTGTAGATTTAGGGTTGTTTAGTTCTCATTTTTATTTGTTTCAAGGTATATATTGATTTGTTCAATGATATCATTGTTAACTCATTCATTGTTTAATAACATGTTATGTAGCCTTTCTATCTGTGTATTTCTTTTTTCCTTGTGATTGATTTCTAGTCTCACACCATTATGATCAGAGAAGATGCTTAATATGATTTCAGTCATCTTAAATTTATTGAGACTTCTTTTTATGTCCTAACCATGTGGTCTATCCTAGAAAATATTCTATGTGCACTTGAAGAGAATGTATATTCTGCTGCTTTGTGGTAAGATGCTTTGAAGATATCAATTATATTCAAGTGAGCTAATGTGTCATTTAAGGCTGAAGTTTCCTTGTTGATTGGATACATCCAGAAGATGTATCCAATTGTGTCAATAAGGTATTAAAATTCCCTACTATGACTGCATTGCTGTTGATCTCTCCCTTTATGTCCATCAAAATTTGCTTTATATACTTAGGTGCTTCTATTTGGGGAGCATAAATGTTTACAAGGGTTATATCCTCTTGTTGCATTGCTTCCTTTATCATTTTGTAGTGTCCTTTATCTCTTACTATAGCCTTTGCTTTAAAGTCTATTTTGTTAGATATAAGTATTGTTACCTCAACTTTTTTTTTTTTTTGCATGAAATATCTTTCTTCAATCCTTTACTTTTTAGTCTTTGTGTATCTTTTATTCTGCGGTGGATCTCTTCTAGACTGCATATATATGGGTCATGTTCTCTTATTCATTCAGCTACCCATGTTTTTTGATTGGAGCATGTAAGCCATCTACATTTAAAGTGATTATTTTAACATTCATATGTGTTTCCATTTTGTTTTCAACTATGTTTCTCTGTTTTTTTCTTCTTCAAGAAGGGCCTTTTATATTTCCTATAATACGGATTTGGTGGTAACAAACTGCTTTAGTTTTTTCTTGTCCGGTAACTTCTTTATTTCTTCTTAAAATAAAATTCAAATGTGAGTGTATATATATATTTGTTTATTAATTTTACTAGGGTGACATCAATAAATCAGGGTACATATGTTCAAAGAAAACATGTCCAGGTTATTTTTTCAATCAATTATGTTGCTTACCCATCACCCAAAGTCAGATTGTCCTCTGTCACCTTCTATCTAGTTTTCTTTGTGACCCTCCCCCTCCCCCTTTCCCTCTCCCTCTCCCCCCACCCTCCGTAACCACCACACTGTTATCAATGTCTCTTAGTCTCGCATTTATATCCCACCTATGTATGGAATAATGCAGTTCCTGGTTTTTTCTGATTTACTTATTTCACTTCGTATAATGTTATTAAGATCCCACCATTTTGCTGTAAATGATCTGATGTTATCATTTCTTATGACTGAGTAGTATTCCATAGTATATATGTGCCACATCTCCTTTATCCAGTCATCTATTGACAGACTTTTTGATTGTTTCCATGTCTTGGCCACTGTGAACAATGCTGCAATGAACATGGTTGTACTACTTTATATTCCCACCAACAGTGAATGAGGGTTCCTTTTTCTCCACAGCCTCTCCAACATTTGCTATTACCTGTCTTGTTAATAATAGCTAATCTAACAGGTGTGAGGTGGTATCTTATTGCAGTTTTGATTTGCATTTCTCTAATAACTAAAGAAGATGAGCATCTTTTCATATATCTGTTGGCCATTTGTATTTCTTCCTGGGAGAAGTGTCTGTTCATGTCCTCTTCCCATTTTTTTATTGGATTGTTTGTTTGTTTGTTGTTGAGTTTTATGAGTTCTTTGTATATTTTGGATATTAGACCCTTATCTGAGCAGTTGTTTGAAAATATCATTTTCCATTTAGTTGGCTTTCTGTTTATTTTGTTATCACTTTCTCTTGCTGAGCAAAAACTTCTTAGTCTGATGTAGTCCCATTCATTAATTTTTGCCTTCAGTTCTCTTGCCTTTGGAGTCAAATTCATAAAATGCTCTTTAAAACCCAGGTCCATGAGTTTAGAACCTATGTCTTCTTCTATGTACTTTATTGTTTCAGGTCTTATATTTAGATCTTTGATCCATTTTGAATTAATTTTAGTACAAGGGGACAAACTGTAGTCGAGTTTCATTCTTCTGCATGTGGCTTTCCAGTTTTCCCAGCACCATTTGTTGAAGAGGCTTTCTTTTCTCCATTGTGTGTTGTTGGCCCCTTTATAAAAAATTATTTGACCATATATATGTGGTTTTATTTCTGGGCTTTCTATTCTGTTCCATTGGTCTGAGTGTCTATTTTTCTCCCAATACCATGCTGTTTTGATTATCGTGGCCCTATAATATAGTTTGAAGTCAGGTATTGTAATGCCCCCAGCTTCATTCTTTTTCTTTAGGATTGCTTTGGCTATTCGGGGTTTTTTATAGTTCCATATTAATCTGATGATTTTTTGTTTCATTTCTTTAAAAAATGTCATTGGAATATTGATGGGAATTGCATTAAATTTGTATATTGCTTTGGTTAATATGGCCATCTTGATTATATTTATTCTTCCTAACCAAGAACAAGAAATATTCTTCCATCTCATTATATCTTTTTTGATTTTCCTTAACAATGGTTTATAGTTTTCATTATATAAGTCCTTTACATTCTTTGTTATGTTTATTCCTAGGTATTTTTGTTGTTGTTGTTGCAATCCTGAAGGAGATTATTTTTTTGAGTTCGTTCTCAAATGTTTCATTGTTGGCATATAGAACGGCTATGGACTTTTGTATGTTAATTTTGTATCCTGTGACCTTACTGTATTGGCTTATTGTTTCTAGTAGTCTTTTTGTGGATTCTTTGGAGTTTTTGATGTATAGGATCATATCATCTGCAAAAAGTAATACCTTTACTTCTTCTTTTCTGATATGGATGCCTTTTATTTCTTTGTCTTGTCTGATTGCTCTGGCTAGAACCTCTAGCACCACAATAAATAAGAGTGGAGAGAGTGGACAACCCTGTCTTTTTCATGATTTAAGGGGGAAAGCCTTCAGTTTTATGCCATTTAATATGATGTTAGCTGATGGTTTATCATATATGGCCTTTATCATGTTGAGATATTTTCCTTCTATACCCATTTTGTTGAGAGTCTTAAACATAAAATTGTGTTGTATTTTATCAAATGCCTTTTCTGCATCTATTGATAAGATCATGTGTTTTTTGTTCTTTGTTTTGTTGATATGGTGTATTACGTTAACCGTTTTACGTATGTTGAACCATCCTTGAGATTCTGAGATGAATCCCACTTGATCATGATGTATTATCTTTTTATTATGTTGTTGTATTCCATTTGCTAGTATTTTGTTTAGTATTTTAGCATCTGTATTCATTAGAGATATTGGTCTGTAGTTTTCTTTTTTGTGCCATCCTTGCCTGGTTTCAGTATGAGGGTTATGTTAGCCTCTTAAAATGTGTTTGGAAGTATTGCTTAATCTTCAATTTTTTGGAAGACTTTCAGTAGAATAGGAACCAAGTCTTCCTTAAATGTTTGATAAAATTCACTAGTATAGCCGTCAGGGCCTGGACTTTTATTTTTGGGGAGGTTTTTAATGGTTTTTTATCTATTTGTTCTCTACTAATAGGTCTGTTTAGGCTTTCTGCTTCTTCTTGACTCAGTCTAGGAAAGTTGTATTATTCTAGGAATTTATCCATTTCTTCTAGGTTGTTGAATTTAGAAGCATAAAGTTTTTCATAGTATTCTACAATAATTCTTTGTATATCTACAATGTCCGTGATGATTTCTCCTCTTTCATTTTGGATTTTGTTTATATGAGTTATTTCTTTTTTTCCTTGGTAAGTCTTGCCAAGGGTTTGTCAATTTTGTTGATCTTTTCAAAGAACCAGCTCCTTGTTCTATTAATTTTTTCTATAGTTTTTCTGTTCTCTATTTCATTTATTTCTGCTCTGATTTTTATTATCTCCTTCCTTCAGCTGTTTTTGGGTTGTCTTTGTTCTTTTTTTTCCAGTTCCTTACTGTGTGAAGTTAAGTGGTTCACTTGGGCTCTCTCATGTTTGTTCATATATGCCTGAAGTGATATGAACTTCCCTCTTATTACTGCTTTTGCTGCATCCCATAGATTCTGATACTGTCATATTGTCATTTGTCTATATATATATTTTGATCTCTGCACTTATTTCTTCTTTGACCCATTCATTTTTTAAAAGTATGTTGTTTAGTTTCCACATTTTTGTGGGATTTTTTTCCTCTTTTTTGCAGTTGAATTCTAGTTTCAAGGCTTTATGATCAGAAAATATGTGTGGTACAACTTCAATTTTTCTGAATTTGCTGATGTTGTTTTTGTGGCCCAACATATGGTCAATTTTTGAGAATGATCCATGTACACTGGAGAAAAATGTATACTCAGTCACTTTGGGATGAAATGTCCTGTAGATGTCTATCATATCCAGGTGCTCTAGTGTTTTGTTTAAGGCCACTATGTCTTTGTTGATTCTCTGTTTGGATGACCGATCTAGAGCCGTCAGCGGTGTATTGAGGTCTCCAAGTATAATTGTATTTTTGTCAGTTTTTGTTTTAAGGTCAATAAGTAGCTGTCTTATATATTTTGGTGCTCCTTAGTTTGGTGCATATATATTAAGAATTGTTATGTCTTCTTGATTCAGTGTCCCCTTAGCCATTATGAAATGGCCATTTTTTGTCTCTGAGTATTTTTGCTGTCTTGTAGTCAGCATTATCAGATATGAGTATTGCTACACCTGCTTTTTTTTGGATGTTATTTGCTTGGAGTATTGTTTTCCAGCCTTTCACTTTGAATTTGTTTTTATCCTTGTTGCTTAGATGAGTTTCTTGTAGGCAGCATACAGTTGGATTTTCTTTTTTAATCCACTCTGCTACTCTGTGCCTTTTTATTGGTGAGTTTAATCCGCTTACATTTAGTGTAATTATTGACAGTTGTGAGTTCCCTACTGCCATTTTATAGAGTACTTTCTGTTAGTTTTGTGTCTTGTTTAATCCTTCTCTTTAGTTTTTCTATCTTGTGTTTTTATTTGGTTGTATTCCATACATCTTTCCTCTGTTGTTATCTTTTTTAATTCACGTGCTTCTGTGGTGGTTTTTTCAATGGTGGTTACCATTGAGTAATGAAAAGGGTTCCTACCCTGTTCATTGTAGTGCACTATCTTGTGAGTACTTTTGCACTCCATCATCCTTTGCTACTGTTAATCTCCATCCTCTACCCCCCCCTTTTTTTGTTGTTGTTCTCACAGTTTAAATTTGGTTTTATTATATTCTCCTTGGAGCTTTTACTTTGGGCTTTGTTTTTTTTTTTGTTCTTTGTATCTGATTGGAGAACCCCCTTTAGTAATTCCTGGAGTGGGGATTTTCTGACGATAAATTCCCTCATCTTTTCTGTATCTGTGAATGTTTTCATTTCTCCTTCATATTTGAAGGATAGCTTTGATGGGTATAGTATTCGTGGCTGAAAGTTCCTCTCTTTCAGGACTTTAAATATTGGGGTCCACTCTCTTCTAGCTTGTAGAGTTTCTGTTGAGAAATCAGATGATAATCTAATGGGCCTTCCTTTATATGTTGTATTCTTCTTTTCCCTGGCTTCCTTGAGAATTTTTTTTTTGTCATTGGTTTGTGCCAATTTCATTATGATATGCCTTGAAGTAGGTTTGTTGGGGTTAAGAAAACTCGGACTTCTGTTTGCTTCTTGAATATGAGGCTTTAATTCTTTCCACAGGCTTGGGAAGTTCTCATCTATTATTTGGTATGTTCTCCATTCCACTTTCTCTCTCTTCTCCCTCTGATATACCTATTATTCTTATGTTATTCTCTTTGATGGAGTCAGATAATTTGTGTAGGGTTATCTCATTTTTTTTTAATTTTTGAGTCTTTTTCTTCTTCTCTCTGTTGTGCCTCAAGTTGCTTGTCTTGTATTTCACTAATGCTACCTTCTATCTGCCCTGTTTTATTAGCTAAGCTTGTTACCTCGTTTTTCAGCTCGTAAATTGAGTTTTTCACCTCTGTTTGATTTGTTTTTATAGTTTCAATTTCCTTGGTAATATATTCTCTGTGTTCATTGAGTTGTTTTCTGAGCTCCCTAAATTGCCTATCCATGTTTTCTTGTATATCTCTGAGTATTTTTAGGATTTCTGTGTTAAATTCTCTGTCATTTGGCTCCAAGGTTTCCAATATATTAATTTTTTTCTCCATAGATTTTTCCTCATCTATCTGTGTTACCTCTCTTTCTTTTGTATCCATGATATTCGATGTTCTCTTCCTTAATGGCATCTGAGGGTGGTTTTGTTGATAGTATTAATGAGTTTTAATAAATAATAAAAAGTTAAAAAATAAAAATAAAGAATAGAAAAGAATTTTAAAAAAATTAAAAATTTAAAAAAAAGTTATTCTCCACCTCATATTTTTCCTCTCCTCTCCTCTCCCCTTCTTCTTGAGAAAATCTTGTGGTAAACTGTGAATTACATTGTGCTAAATAGAACAAACAATGTCTATAATGGAGGGCCTGAGTTTGGGAGAAGTAATAAAGGGGCAAAAGAAGGCGGTATGGACCCACAAAATGAAAATAATGAAAAAATTTGGGTCAAGCATAAAATGATTTACTTTTAGGTGTTGGTTGACTAAGAGATATGATGAAAGGAATAAGAGGGAAACTTGAAAATGGGGGGGGAATTAAAAAATTACTATTGTATTTAATGGAACAAGAACTAGATAAAATGGAGAGTCAGGGTTGAGAGCACTGCTAGTGAGTTACAAAAGTGAAGTAAACCCCCCCCAAATGCCACAAACATAAGTTTGAGTCCCAGATAAGATAGTTTGTTCATTATTGAGTGTTGAATGAGAGGAGACGTAAAGGAGAAAGGAAGAAACTAATATAGAGGGAGAGAAGAAAGAGAGAGGAAAAAAAAGAGGGAACCACTAAAAGAAGAAAAAAGAAGAAAAGGAGAAAGAGAGAGATTTAAGAGTTTTGGAGTGCAACCCTCATAGAGAGAAAGGAGGAACAAAGAGAAGATAATGGGAGATGTAACACTCATGGGTAGTGTAGTTCAAGGAGAGGAGAGAGTAAGACCAGCAGAGAATTAAATGACCAAATTGGAAGAGGAAAAAATAATCAAGACATGAAGATAAGAGAAACGAACAAACAAATATAATAAAATGGGATAGGTTATAAAGACTATGGATTATTCTTGATTTTGAGAGGTTATCTTCTTGCTTTTTCTTTTCTCTCCCTCTTCCTTGTCAGTGACTCTGTACCCCGGGTTCTGCCCCTTGTGGCACGCTCAGGTAGAGGTTTGCAGTTGATAAGTCTCTATGATGATGTCATATATTGGGCTTCAGTCTCGTTGGCAGTCGAGGCTCATTAGCATTTGTAGGCTCTGACAGTGAGATAGTCCATGTTCCCTGAGCCTCTCTGCTAGTCTTTCCTTCCTGAATTAGTAGCCTGATGATTCAGCTATGGGGTTGCTGCTCCTCTGCCTGGATAGTAAGAGGCTTAAAGAGCTGGCAAATCCCCACTCTATTCCCACTCAGCACAGGGCTCTGGGTAAGGCTCAATCAGTCAGAGCTGCTAGCATAATCAGGCAGGGCTTCTGCCCACACAAAGACCTCTGACTCTGCCACTCTGTCCGGTAACACGGGCAGGCACCCATTCCCGGGGTGCTTGGAGGAATCTCCCACTCACTATCTGTGCGCACAGACCAGGGTATGGAGCAGGCTGTCTCTTACTCTGAATGTGACCCCCGCCCGCATGGAAAAGTTCCAGCATTGGAATTAGCTCTTGCTCCCTCCCCATGCGTGGCTTTTTCAGGGCGCTAGGGTGGCCTGAGATTCTGCTTTCAGCCCACACAAAGGCCCCTGACTCTGCTCCTCTGTCCGGGAACACGGCGCCCACTCCCATGGCACTCGGAGGAATCTCTTGCCCACTCTCCGTGAGCGCCAACCGGGATATCAGGCCGGCCGTCTCACACTCTGAGTGAGACCCATGCCCGCACGGAATAGTTCCAGCATTGGAAGTAGCTCTCACTCCCACCCCATGTGCGGCTTTTTCAGGGTGCTGGGGTGGCCCAAGATTCTGCTTTTGGCCCACACAAAGGCCTCTGACTCTGCCTCTCTTTGGGTAACATGGGTGCCCACTCCCGAGGTGCTCGAAGAGATCTCTTGCCCACTCTCCATGTGCGCCAACCAGGATATCAGGCCGGCCGTCTCACACTCCAAGAGAGAACCCCACCTGCACGGAAAAGTTCCAGTGTTGGAATTAGCTCTCACTCCCTCCCCATGTGTGGCTTTTTCAGGGTGCTGGGGCGGCCTGGAGATTCTGCTTTTGGCCCCCACAAAGGCCTCTGACTCTGCCTCTCTGTGGGGTAACACAGGCTCCAACTCCCGGGGCTCTAGCAGAAATCTCTCACCCACTATCTGCACGCGCTGACCAGGAGATCGGGGCAAATGGCTGCCCCACTTGTCTTTCTTTGTCTGGATTTGGCATGAGCGTTAGCTTGTATTGATTGGATTGCTACAAGCTCAGTTTTTCCTCGGCTTGGATCTCCGTGCCACAGCCTGGTTCGGCCATTTGTGCCACGGCCAGGATCTATTCACCCCCTTTGCCCGCCTTAGTTCCTATACTCTCAGTTCCCAGTGAAAGCAGCCCTATTTAGGTTAGTGAGGAAGGCGGAGTGTTTCTTACTTCCTATTTCCTTAGGGGTTTGATTATATATTTAGCCAATTTTTCGCTTGACCATGCCTTCGGGTGTATTGCGGAATATCTGGAGGCTCCAAGGATAGATTTTTCTGTTTCTGGTTGAAGATCTTGTTGAGTGTTTGGGGAGATTTATTGGTATCGCTTCCTACCACGCCATTACTCTGACGTCATCTCCCCACATGTGAGTATTAAAAGAAGATTATATTATATTAGTTAGTTATACTAATTGCTAAAACAAAAAAGCCATATATTTAATGGCATAAACACAATAGACATTTATTTCCCACTCCTACATAGAACTTGGCAAATAAATAATTGGTGGGGATAAAATGGACATGAAAAGGTGTTGGGGGATATTTTGATGCACTAGACTTGGAGATGCATTGGATTTGAACAAACAATCTAAAGCAGGAAGAGAGAAAGAGGAGGAGTCAGGTACATATACTATCCAGAGTGAATGCCTAGGATGTGCAGAGACATAAAAGGTCTTAGGGGAGAAGATATAAAAGGAATATAATAAAGGAAGGTAAAGAATTCAGGTGTGTCATAGGGGTTGAGATGGTGATAGACTAGATGAGGGGTGTTTAAGGATAGTATGTTTGTTTGTGTACTTAGAATGACTTGCTGAGAACCTCACACCTAACCAAACATTAGCACTTATTTACTAAATAAATACACCTATGTCTCTGGATGAGCAGGGACTAGAGTATCATGCTCTACCTTCATCACGCAGACAGCTCAATTCCTGCCCCCAAGAGTGTCACAATCCAGACCAAAAAGTGCCTCATGAGCCTGGGGAAATAACCCTGGTACACAGATTCAGTGTTCAGGGGTCCTAGGTGAGCATAGCAGAGTCAAGGTTTTTGCCTCCCATAAATTTGAGGCCAAACACAGGAAAGCAAAGAGAGGAAAATGATTTTCTAATATTTAGGTATGAGCAGGGTAAATAAAGTTTCAGAAATGCAGATTAGGTTAAAAAAAATAAAGCAATAACCTGGTAAAACATGTTCAGTTCAGTTCAACAAGTACACACTGAGTGCCCCTGTGTGTGCTGAATTAGTCTGATTGAAAGAAAGGCCACAAAGAGAAATGATCAGAGTTTAATGATGGGCAGATGTGCCAAAGGGAAGTATTTCTTCAGGCACTAAAGCTCTGCCCTACAGATGGCTGCCCTTGCACAAGGGGCCCTCTAACAATTCACGTGAGATTTCTCTCAAAGAATTCCCAAAGGAGTTCCTCTGAGAATCCAATCCTTGCCCAAAGGCATCCAGAAGTCTGTTCCATTTGATCCAGACCACACAAACCATTTTTGAAGTTGTTGTAGATAAGCAGAAGTCTTTTGATTAGATGAAGTAGTTTCAAAGATGAAAGCAAGGGCTAAAATGAAAAATAGTTTGGAGGTGGATAAAACACCAAAGTAGGGATATAATAAGGAGACTATGAATATTCCAGGTTCACTGAGTTGGTGGCAGTGAACAGAGAAAAGAGACAGAAGAGAACAAGGACACAGAGACACTACCAACAGGATGGGCCAATAGGAGACAAAAGAAAGAAGAATTTGAGATGACCTGGGACAAATGGTAGAATGGTGGATAAGGAGGCTAGGGTGTCAGTTTGTGTAAAGTCAGGGGACAGAGGAGAAGCATTTGAAGAAGAAAGATGAGTTCAGTGTTAGAATGCAGGTCTCCATCCTTCCTTTCCTGGATTCTTCCTATAGTGTTTTTTGTTTGTTTTGTTTTGTTTTTTTAGATAGAGGATGAGGGGAGAAAAAAGAAAACATTAATTTGTTGTTCCACTTATTAATGCATTTATTGGTTGATTCTTATGTGTCCTGACCAGGGATTGGACCTGCAATCTTGACATACAGTGATGACGCTCTAACCAACAGAGCTAACCAACAAGGGCTCCTATAGTATTCTATTCATTCTCCTTCTCTGGCTCAGTCCTCCAGTTCTCTTATCACAGAGTTTCTAAAAGGCAAAATTTACTGGATCATTCCTTATACGCAGCCTAACAGTGGTTGCCATCACCCACAAGTGAAAAGCCAATGTCCAGAGCACAGCATACAAACACTTGGAGCTCTTTCTTGCCTATATTTTAGCCCCATCTCCTACCACTTGCCCTCTTGAACTAAACATTCCAACCATGCTGAAATATTGGAATTTTTTCCTTCAAAAAAGCCAGTTTTATGACTCAGTGACTTTGTAAATGTTCTATCTAACCATGGATTTTTTTTCTTTTTTTTTTCTTTTTTACTCTTTTACTACCTGGTGAATTCATATTGTTTCTCACTTGGCTTAAAATTCAGCAAAGTATGCTTCAATGATTTATTCCACCCTCCCAAAGGAGGTTTACTCAGGGAATACAAGGCTGGTTCAATATTTGAAAATGAATTGATATAATCTACCATTTTAATAGCTAAAGAGGAAAAATCAAATGATCTCATCAATTGGCACCCAAAAAAAGCATTTAGCAAAATTCAGCATGTATTCATAATAAAAACTCAGAAAAAATAAGAATAAAAATGAACTTTCTCAACTTTTATTAAAGAGTATGTACCAATAGCTTGTAGATAATATACTTAATAAAAGGCTGAATGCTTTCCCCTAAAATCAAGAACAAGGCAAGGATGTCCACTCTCATTACTCATATTGGGCCTTTTGCTGATCTATTCCACGTTTGGTACTGGTGGCAGCAAGCCTCAGTGTTCAGTTTGGCACCCCCCCTACATGCATCCAGGCCTGGAATAAACAGCTATCAACTGTAGATTGTTTTGTAGCTCCTAACAGGTAAATCTGAGCTTATCAAAGAAAGCATCTGGCACTGCCTACAATCCCTCCTAAGAGGTCCCAGAACCAACACACCTGATGTCTGGTTTCAGACCAAAATAGGGCACGATGCTATTAGCTTCACAAGTATCATACCCAAAGGGAGGTCTTATCAGGCAAAAGATCAAATTGGGGCAAATTTCATTTCAAGGAGTCAGGCTCCCCATAGCAACTCTACTGTGGTTGGGGCCAGTCCTCACAGCGAGCCAGCTGAGGATCAACCCTACCCATGGATATGTCAACAGCAATCAAGGCTATACCACAACACTAGGGAACACATAACCCATAGAGGGATATACCTTGAGCACCCTACTCAGATGGTCAGGGTCACTGAGCCACTGAACCTCACAGGACACCTACTACATAAAGCCACCCTACCAAAACTAGAAAACAGAAAAGATTTATATAATACCTAGAAACAAACACAGAGAGAAAATGAAAATAGGGAGACAAAAAGTCCCAAATTAAAGAAGAAATGTACAGAAAAATAAAACTCCTAAAAAATAGAGTCAAGCAATCTGCTAGATACAGAGTTCAAAACAATGGTTATAAAGATTTCAAGAAACTGAGTGAGAATTTCAACAGCACATAGAAAGGACATAGAAACCATAAAAGAGAACCAGTCAGAAATGAAGAATACCATAATTAAAATAAATATACAGGAACAAATCAACAGCAGATTAGATGAAGCAGAGGATCAAATCAAAACTCTGGAAGATAACAAGGAAGAAAACACCCAATTAGAGCAGTAAAAAGAAAAAAAATTAAAAACTGAAGATAGTTTAGAAGACCTTTGAGAACATCAAGCCAAGCAACATCTGCATCATAGGGGTACCATAAAAAGAAGAGAAAGACCAAAGCATTGAGAACCTATTTGAAGAAATAATGACTGAAAATATCCTCAACCTGGTTCAGGAAAAAACACATAAGTCTAAGAAGCAGAGAGTATCCCAAACAAGAATAACCCAAAGAGGCCTACACCAAGACATATTATAATTAAAGTGGCAAATGCTGAAGACAAGGACAGTATCTTAAAAGCAGCAAGAGGGAGAGAGTTAGTTACCTACAGAGAGGTCTCATAAAACAGTCAGCTGCTATATCAATAGAAACTGCAGGCCAGAAAGGATTGGTATGAAATATTTAAAGTGATACAAAGCAAGGACACATAACCAAGGCTATTATACCCCAAAAGACTATCATATATTATAGAAGGAGAGATAAAGAGTTTCCCAGCCCTGGCCGGTTGGCTCAGTGGTAGAGCATCGGCCTAGTGTGTGGAGGACCCGGGTTCGATTCCGGCCAGGGCACACAGGAGAAGCGCCCATTTGCTTTTCCACCCCTCCGCAGCAACTTCCTCTCTGTCTCTCTCTTCCCCTCCCGCAGCCAAGGCTCCATTGGAGCAAAGATGGCCCGGGCGCTGGGGATGGCTCTGTGGCCTCTGCCTCAAGCGCTAGAGTGGCTCTGGTCGCAACATGGTGACGCCCAGGATGGGCAGAGCATCGCCCCCTGGTGGGCAGAGCTTCGCCCCATGGTGGGCGTGCCGGGTGGATTCAGGTTGGGCGCATGCAGGAGTCTGTCTGACTGTCTCTCCCTGTTTCCAGCTTCAGAAAAAAAAAAAAAAAAGAGTTTCCCAGATAAGAAAAGCTAAAGGAGTTCATCACCACAAAAACAGCATTTCAAGATTAATACTTCTGTATACAAATAAATATGAATAATAAAATGGCAATAATTATGTACCTATTAATAATTACTTTAAATGTAAATGGTTAAATGATCTAAACAAAAGACATGTACTAGCTGACTAGCTAAGAATATAAGACCCATATACATGCTATCTATAAGAGACCACCTCAGAACAAATGACACACACAAACTGAAAGTAAAGAGATGGAGAAAAATATTTTATGCCAATGAAAATTTTTTTAAAAAGCTGGAGTAGCTATACTTAAATCTGTCAAAATAGACATTAAAATAAAGGATACAGTAAGAGAGAAGAACACTACAAATAATAAAAAGATCAGTACAAGAAGACATTATAACCCTTATAAACATTTTGTACCCAATATAGAGCAATTAAATATATAAAGCAAATATTGACAGATTTAAAGGGAGAGATGGATAAAAATACAATTATAGTAAGGGAATTTATACTCCTTTGATATCAATGAATAGATCATTCAGACATAAAACCAACAAGGAACCAGCAGCTTTAAATGACACATTAAGCTAGATTATTTAATTGATATTTTTAGATTATTTTACTCAAAAATATCAGAATATACACTCTTTTCAAGTGCACATAGAACAGTTTGCATGACAGATTACATATTAGGCCACAAAAACATCACAATAAATTTAAGAAGACTGAAATCATATCAAGCATCTTCTCTGATCACATTGATATAAAACTAGAAATTAATTACAAGGAAAAAATTAAAATATACAAACAATTGTAGGCTAAAAAACAGATTAATAAACAATACATGGATTAACAGTGAGATCAAGGAAGAAATCAAAAGATATCTTGAGGCAAATGTGAATAAAAACACAACAACCCAAATTCTATGGTGCACAGCAAAAGCAATTTTTTTTTTTGTATTTTTCTGAAGCTGGAAACGGGGAGAGACAGACAGACTCCCGCATGCGCCCGACCGAGATCCACCTGGCACGCCCACCAGGGGCGACGCTCTGCCCACCAGGGGGCGATGCTCTGCCCCTCTGGGGGGTCACACTGCTGTGACCAGAGCCACTGTAGCACCTGGGGCAGAGGCCAAGGAGCCATCCCCAGCGCCCGGGCCATCTTTGCTCCAATGGAGCCTCGGCTGCAGGAGGGGAAGAGAGAGACAGAGAGGAAGGAGCGGGGGTGGAGAAGCAAATGGGCGCTTATCCTATGTGCCCTGGCCGGGAATCGAACCCGGGTCCCCCGCATGCCAGGCCGACGCTCTACCGCTGAGCCAACCAGCCAGGGCCGCAAAAGCAATTTTAAGAGGGAAATCTATAGTAATTCAGGACTACCTCAAAAAAAAAAAAAAAGAAAATTTCAAAGATATATTCTAACCATATACCTAAAAGACCTAGAAAAAAAAATTCAAACAAAGCCCAAAGTGAGTTGAAGAATAAAATAATAAAAGTAAGAATAAAAATAAATAGAATTTAAAAAAATACAAAAGATCAATAAAACCAAGAGCTGGTTCTTTGAAAAGACAATCAAGATCGCTAAACCTTAAACCAAACTCAACAAGAAAAAAAAAAAGAAAACCCAAATCAACAAAATGATAGAGAAGTAACAACTGAAATCACAGAAATAAAAAAAGTTATAGAAAAGTACAGTGAACAATTATATGCCATCAAACTGGACAACTGAAAGAAATGGATAAATTCCTAGAAACATACATTCTTCCAAGACTGAATAAAAAAGAAGCAGAAAATTTGAACAGACCAATTATGACCGATAAAACTGAATCAGTAATTCTAAAAAGTTTACAACAAATAAAAGTTTTGAACCAAATGACTTCATAGGTGAATATTACCAAACATTCAAAAAAAAAAAATCAAACCTATTCTTCCCAAGCTATTTTAAAAAATTAAGAGGAGGGAAGGCTTCCAAACTCATTATATAAGGACAGCATTATCCCAGTTTCAAAACTAGACAAAGTCATTACAAATAAAGAATAGTATAAGCCAATATTATTGATGAACATAGATTAAAAGTCTTCAAGAAAACATTAGCAAACCAAAGCTAATCAGCACTTCATTAAAGATCATACACCTTGGTCAAATGGGATTTATTCCTGGAATGCAAGCTTAGTTCACTCTCTGTAAATCAATTAATATAATACACAACATTAAAAAAATAAAAGATAAAAAACATAGGATTATATCAATAATGCATAAAAAGCATTTGACAAAATCTAGCACCTATTTATGGTAAAAGCTCTAAGCAAAGAGGGAGTAGGGGGAATATACCTCAACATAATAGATTCCATATATAACAAACCCACAGCTAACATAATATTCAATGGGGAAAAGCTAAAAGCATTTTCTTCCCAATCAGAAACAAGACCAGGATATTCACTTTCACTACTCTTATTCAACATAGTATTAGAAGTCCTAGCCACCACAGTCAGACAAAAAGAAGAAATAAGAGACTTCCAAATTGGAAAGGAAAAAGTAAAGCTGTCATTATTTGCAGATGATATAATGCTTTATATAGAGAAACCTTAAGTTTCCACCAAAATACTACTAGAACTAAAAACTGAATTCAGTAAAGTAATGGTACAAAATAAATATTAAAACATCAGTTGTATATTTTACATTAATAATGAATTATCACAAAATGTAAGAAAGCAATCTCATTTACACTTGTTCATAACAAATACCTAGAAATAAGTTTAAATATGGAGGCAAAAACTTGTATTCAGAAAATTATAAGATATTGAAGAAAGAAATTGAAGAAGATACAAATTAACACAAAGATATACCATGCTCATGGATAGAAATAATTAACATGATTAAAATGTTCATACTACCTAAAGCAATCTATATATTCAAGGCAATCTCTGTCAAAATAGCAATGGCATTTTCTATAGAATGAAAAAAATATTCCAAAGATATATATGGAAACACAAAAGACTCCAACTACCCATGGCAATCTTGAGAAAGAAGAACAAAGTTGGAGGTATCACATGACCCAGTATCAAACTATATTGCAACTCTATAGCCATCAAAACAGCATGATACAGCCCTGGCCGATTGGCTCAGTGGTAGAGCGTTGGCCTGGTATGCAGGAGTCCCGGGTTTGATTCTCGGCCAGGGCACATAGGAGAAGTGCCCATCTGCTTCTCCACCCCTCCCCTTCTCCTTCCTCTCTGTCTCTCTCTTCCCTTCCTGCAGCCAAGGCTCCATTGGAGCAAAGTTCCAGGCCCAGGCACTGAGGATGGCTCCATGGCCTCTGCCTCAGGCGCTACAATGACTCTGGTTGCAACAGAGCGATGCCCGGATGGGCAGAGCACCGCACCCTGGTGGGCGTGCCGGGTGGATCCTGGTCGGGCGCATGCAGGAATCTGTCTGACTGCCTCCCAGTTTCCAACTTCAGAAAAGTACAAAAAAACCAAAAAACAAAAAAACCCAAAAAACAAAAAAATAGCTTGATACTGGCATAAAAATAAACAGATAAATAAATGTAATACAATAGAGAGCCCGGAAATAAACCCATGCCTATATGCTCAATTAATATATGACAAAGGAGGGAAGAACATACAATGAGGTAAAGAGAGTCTATTCAATAAATGATGGTGGAAACATTAGACAGATACATGCAAAACAAACAAACAAAAAACTAGACCTCCTTCTTACACCACATAAAAGAATAAACTCAAAACTGATTCTTAAGTGTAAGAATGAAAACCATAAAACTCTTAGAAAAAAACATAGGCAATGAACTAAATTTTTTCTTAGCAATGTTTTTCTTTGATATATCTCCTCAGGCAAGGGAAACAAAAGAAAGAATAAACAAATGAGAATACATCAAACTAAAATGTTTTTTTTCAAACAAATAAAACCATCAATGAAATCAAAATATAACCTACTGAATGAGAGAACATATTTGCCAACAATACAATGTGTCTGTAAAGTCATGGTGCACTTTTGACCAGTCACAGGAAAGCAACAAAAGACGATAGAAATGTAAAATCACCAAATAAAAGGAAAACTCTCCCAGTTTCATACCTATTCAGTGCAGTTCGATTTGGGCTCACACACAGATTTTTTAGGGCTCCTTAGGTAGCTATCCCGTATAGCCTGTACAGACTCGTCACTGACTGATAGCCTACCAGAATGGGGTTTCTCCACCAAACTGCCGGTTTCCTTCAACTGCTTATCCCACCGAGTAATGTTATTCCTATGTGGTGGCGCTTCATTATAAACGTGCCAATATTCACATTGCACTTTGGTCATGGATTCGAATTTAGCGAGCCACAGAACACATTGAACTTTGCTCTGTACTGTCCACATCTTGATTGGCATGGCCGTGGGCTGCTCCGTTGTATACACGGTGTTATGTCATCATCTGCGCATGTGCACATGCTGCCACATCATCCTACAGAAACTGGGAGGGTTTTCCTTTTATTTGGTGCAGATTTCACATTTCTATCATCCTTTGTTGTTTTCCTGTGACTGGTCAAAAGTGCACCATGACTTTGCGGACACACTGTACATCTGCTAAAAGATTAATGTTCAAAAATTTTTAAAAAAGCATATAACACAACACCAAAAAAATCAAACAATATAATTAAAAATGAAAGAATAGATATTTCTTCAAAGATGACATAGAGCTGGCCAATAGACATTTGAAAAGATGCTCAATGTCACTAACCATCAGAGAAATGCAAATTAAAACCACAATAAGGTATCACCTCACACACTTGTCAGAATGGCTATCATCAATAAATCCACAAACAAGTGCTGATGAAGAAGTGAAAAAAAAAGAAACGCTTGAGAAGATTCCAAGATGGCAACAGTGTAGGTTGATGTTCCAATTGCTGGCTCCCAGGACCAAACTGGAGTTAAAACTAAATTTAAGAACAATCATCCTGAAAACACAATTTAGATCTAAATGAAGTGAGGTCCATAACCAAGAAGTCGCAGAAGCCACATCAAGATGGATAGGAAGGGCAGAGATATGGAGGGACTCTCAGCTTGTTGGGGAAGTTTTTCCTAAGTGATTTTCCTTGAGAGGTGTGGTTCCTAAGCCACAGGTCAGCAGCCCCAGCCTAGAGCACCAGAGCCTAGAAGTGCCCACATAGCATTTGGCAGTGAAAAGAAGTGAGATTTCTGTCTGCAAGAAAGAGATCAGAGGTTTCAGAGATGCAGACACCTTATTAAAGGGCCAATGCAAAAAATCTTGTTCCCAACCACTTACCCTGGCCTCCAGTGGAAGGAGGGCTGAGAGGACTAGAGTCATGTGATGAGAGTGTGCAATTGGTGGCCCTGGGGAGAGATGTGCTGGGGTACAGCCACTAAAACACTTGTGCTGAATCATTCTCCAATACTGCAGTCACCATATTTCTTGGGTATAGCAATCACTTCCCTGTGGCATCAGCCTGAGTGAAAGCAAATGTCCCACCATCAAGAATTTCTCTTGCCCCACCCTATGGAGATTGGGCTGTTCTGAGAAGTAAGCCTTGGCCAGGAAATAGATGTGGGGATAATGATTCAGTTTTCTGGCATTGAGGCTGGAGTTTTTCCCCACACCCTCTTGAGAATATGATTGGTGCTTCTGCCTCATCAGAGGTTCAGTAGAAACTGTCCAGACTGTGGTCAGACCAAATCCCTGGGTTTCAGAAGCCACACTACTGAACTCCTAGTGGCCACACCCTACTGAGGACTGTGAAAAAATTCAGGACGGACTGAGACCTGGGGTTCTGGAGTGGGAGCCACACCCATCACCTTTTCTAATGCCTGAATTGCCCCAGGCTCTAGACTCTACCAGAGTTCTTATAGTGGCTGAGCCCAACAAGCAGCTACCAGACAAAGGCAGCAGAAAGCATACCTCAGGGAATTTTGCTGACTTGCCCCCAAGTCCACTGCTGGTAAAAGCTGGCCTAGGTGTGCACCTTGGTCCTTCCATGTACACCTATGCCCAGCAGAGGCAGCTATAAATCCTGGATGGCTTATAGCTTCAAAAGAATTGCTGAGGACCAGTCACAGGCAGTTTCTTACACTGATCTACACACCAAGTTTTCTCCTCAGAGGCCCAGAATCAACACATTCAGTGGTCAGCTACAGACTATATCAGAGCAGCATCTCCAGAGGGATTGCTCATCAGGCACCAAACCCAGCTGAGGCAAATTCTGCTTTCAGTGGTTAAAGCCTGTACAGCAGCTCACATGCATTGGATGAGGTAGAGTTTCATAGTCAGCTGCCCAAAGTCCTGGATATACTCCCCCACTGGGTTGCATTCCACAATGGGAAGGGAGAGAAGCTTAGAGAAATGACATTCAAAGTGTGAGTTTTTCAGAACCTGTTATTGGGATCAGTCGAGGGCTGAGCCAGCTTTTGGGGAAGGCATAACCAGCCCTAGGGAAGACTCTTTCGATCTTTCTCCCTGAGAACAGGGACTCCCCAGCTGAAAAAAACTGCTGCAGAGGGAACTGTCAGCCCCACCTAATCTGAACCTGTTGCCCACCTTGCTAGGGAGAAACAGAATAGGAATATCCAACAATGGCTGAGGGATCAGGCTGTGGAATAGGGGATGCTGTCATGGTACAGAGCTCCTGAACAAGTGACCTTTGTAGTAGGGGGTTCCGCTAACATTATCCCAGCCACAGTTGTCCTATCAGTGGTCAGCAAACTCATTATTCAACAGAGCCAAATATCAACAGTACAACGATTAAAATTTCTTTTGAGAGCCAATTTTTTTAAACTTAAACTATATAGGTAGGTACATTGTTATTAACTTAATTAGGGTACTCCTAAGCTGGCTTTTGCTAAAAACGTCCTGAATCTGATTGAGCCACATGTGGCTCATGAGCTGCGGTTTGCCGACCACTGTCCTAATTCAATAAGCTTACAACCAGTGGAGGTTGGTGGGATGAAGCCAATCTACACATTATCTACACATACTGTACAGTCTTTCTACAGAAGACTCTGTGGGAAGACCAAGCAGCTACAAGAGAAGGTGGAGCAGCTGAAAAGTGGAAGAAAATCTTAAAGAACTTGAGCCCTTTAAAAGAGCTGCTATCAGCTCTATACAAGAAGAAGCTGATTCTTATACACAGGGTGGCCCCTCCCACACACACCCAGGCACAGAAAACACAGACACAAACAGTGGATGCAGTGGTAGCTCCAAACAGGTAACCCATGGCATTCAAAGTGTGAGTTCCTTGGAGACGATTATTGCGACCAGTTGAGGGGCTGAGCTAACTTTGGAGGGGTGGGCACAGTCAGCCCTAGTAGAATACTCTCTCAATCTTCCTCCTTGAGACCAGAGGCTCCCCAGCAATAGAAAAACTAAAAAACATTCAAACACTTGGGGGGCTAAATAACATGTTATTAAATAACAAACAGATTAATCTCTGACATCAACTCATATACAAACCCTGCCCCAAAAGAATCAGAACCAACACAATCAGTATTGGATGGCAGATTGCACCAACACTACATTCAGCTAGCCATACAAGCAGCACATTCAAAGGAGAAGTTCAGCAGGCACCAGCCCCTGCTGAGAATAACTATGCCTCACAGGACAGACACTGCACAGAGTCTAAATCACATGATCAAGGTTGACACATAAGACCATCCAGCTTGAAAGGATAACTGCACCCACAAAGGGCCAAGAGTATTCAAGACGCACGTACAACAGGAGGGTACACATAATCTTCAAGAATCATTCCTAGAGCAAGGAGTTTAGGTGGCCTAGAGGTTAGTAGCACTGAGCCCATCTTCCTCATAAAGAGGCAACAAGAAATTTGGAAGTCAGAGCAGAGCTATCTAATACACAGACAAAATGGGAAGATAAAGAAATATGACTCAAATAAATCAAAAAGAGAAATATCTAGAAAAAAATATAGTTAAATGGAAATAACCAAACTACCAGATCCAAAGTTTAAAACAATGGTTATTAGGATATTCAAGGATCTTAGAGTAAGAATGGATTACCAGAGAACTTAGTAAGCATACATTGAAACCATAAAAAAAAATAACAATCAGAAATGGGCAAATATAATATCTGTAAAGAAGACTTCACTAGAAAAAATTAACAGCAGCCCAGATGAAATGGAAGATTAAATCAGAAGTTTACAGGACAAGAAAAATGTAAGAATAGAAGCAAAAAAGCAAAAAGAAGCTGAAGAAGGCCAAGAAAACTTCAAGAGACCTCTGCAACAAAATGAAGGAAACAACCTGCATATTACAGGTTCCTAAAGGAGAAGAAAATGAATGAGGAATAGAGAAATTGTTTGAAGAAATCATAGCTAAAAAGTTCCCAAAACTGATGAAGGAAAAAATTATACAAGTTCAAAAAACACAGAGAGTTCCAATAAAGAGGAACCCAAGAGGCCCACTACAAGAACACTATAATTAAATTGCCAATGATAAGAAACAAAGAATACTAAAAGCTGCAAGAGAAAATGAATTAATTACTTCAAAGGAGCCTCTATAAGGCTGACATCTGACTTCTCAACAGAAACGCTTTAGGCCAGAAGAGACAGGCAGAAAATATTCAAAGGGATGCAAAACAAGACCTACAATGAAGACTATTCCATCTAGCAAAGCTATCATTTATAATGGAAGGAGAAACAAAGAATTTTCCAGACAAAAGAAAAAGGCTCAAAGAATTCATTACCACCAAACAATTACTGCAAGAAACGTTAAAGGGCTTGCTATAAGAAAGGAAATGAAACAAAATTCAAGAGAAAGAGGATTCTAGGTTTAAATAAAAAATAGGCACATATCAATAATAACCTTAACAGTAAATGGATTAAATGCTTCAGTCAAAAGAAATAAGGTAGCTGTATGGATAAGAAAATTAGACTCGTATGTATACTGTCTACAAGACACACACCTCAGAACAGAATATACACATAGACTGAAAGTGAAAAGGTGGAAAAATATTCCATGCAAATAGAAATGAAAAGAAAAAGAAGCTGGGGTAGCAGTATTATAACTGAGAAAATAGCCTTTAAAACAAAGGCTATAGTAAGGGACAAAGAGGGTCACTACATAATGGTAAAGGGAGCAATGCAACAAAAGGATATAATCATTGTAAATATTTATGCACCCAATATGGGAGCACCTAAGTATATAAAGCAAATATTGATGGACATTAAAGATGAGATAGAAATGCAATAATAGTAGGGTTTATTATTATTATTATTATTATTATTATTGAGAAGCAAAGAGCTAGAAAGGCAGAGACAGACTCCAGCATGCTCCCAGATGGGGATCCACCTGGAAAGCCCACTAGGGCAGGGGTTCCCAAACTTTTTACACAGGGGGCCAGTTCACTGTCCCTCAGACCGTTGGAGGGCCGGACTATAAAAAAAACTATGAACAAATTCCTATGCACACTGCCCATATCTTATTTTAAAGTAAAAAACAAAATGGGAACGAATACAATATTTAAAATAAAGAACAAGTAAATTTAAATCAACAAACTGACCAGTATTTCAATGGGAACTATGCTCCTTTCACTGACCACTAATGAAGAGGTGCCCCTTCCGGAAGTGCGGTGGGGGCCAGATAAATGGCCTCAGGGGGCCACATGTGGCCCGCGGGCTGTAGTTTGGGGACCCCTGCACTAGGGGATGATGCTCTGCCCCTCTGGGGTCACTACTCCATTACTCAAAACAGAGCCATTTCAGTGCCTGGGGTGAGGCCACGGAGCCATCCTTAGTGCCGAGGGCCAAGTTGCTCTAATCATTTGAGTCAGGTTGCTCTAATCACTTTGGCTGCAGGAGGGGAGGGGAGAGAGAGGAAAGAGGGAGGGGTAGAGATACAGATGGTCACTTCTCCCATGTGCCTTGAACCAGAAATAGAACCCAGGACTTCCACACGCTGGGCTGACGCTCTGCCACTGAGCCACCTGGCCAGGGCTGTAGGGGATTTTTAACACCCCACTAACATCAATGGATAGATCCTCCTGACAAAAAGTCAACAAAGAAACAGTGGCCTTAAATGACACACTAGATCAACAGGATTTAATTGATATCTTCACAACATTTCACTCAAAAGCAGTATAATATACATTCTATTCAAGTGCTCATGGTACATTTTCTAGGATAGATTATGTGTTAGGACAAAATACGAGTCTCAATAAATTTAAGAGGGTAAAAATTATATCAAGAATTTTCTCTGACTACACTGGCATGAAACTAGAAATCAGCTGCAATAGAAAAACGAAAACATTCAAACACTTGGAGACTAAGTAGCATGTTATTATGTAACAAATGGGTTAACAATGAGATCAAGGAAGAAATAAAAGAGTCCTTTGAAACAAATAAAAATGAACATACAACAATCAAAAATCTGCCCTGGCTGGTTGGCTCAGTGGTAGAGCATCGGCCCAGCAGGTGGAAGTCCCAGGTTCAATTCCTGCCAGGGCACACAGGAGAAGCGCCCATCTGCTTCTCCACCCTTCCCCCTCTCCTTTCTTTCTTTTTCTCCTTCTCCCCCATCCAGGGCTCTATGAAAGCAGGGTTGGCTCCGGGCACTGAGGATGGCTCCATGGCCTCCATCTCAGGTGCTAGAATGGCTCCAGTTGCAGTGGAGCAATGCCCCAGAGGGGCCAAGCATCACCCCCTGGTGGGCATGCCAGGTGGATCCCGGTCTGGTGCATGTGGGAGTCTGTCTGTCTGCCACCCCTACCCTGCTTCTCACTTTGGAAAAATACAAAAGACAAACAAACAAAAAATTTACAGAACACAGTGAAAGCAGTTCTGAGAAGGAAGTTCATAGCATTACAGTACTACCACAAGAAACAAGAAAAATCTCAGATAAAATAGAATCCTAAAAAGTACCAGGAAAAACAACAACAAACAAAGCCCAGAGTAGGTAGAAGGAAGAAAATAATAAAGATCAGAGCAAAAATAAATGACATAGAGAATAAAAAAAACCAAACCCCCCAAAATCAAAGATCAATGAAACGAAGAACTGGTTCTTTGAAAAGGTAAACAAGGTTTATGAACCTTTAACCAGACTCATCACAAAAAAAAAAGAGAGAAGACTGAAAAAAATAAAATTAGAAATTTAAGAGGATAGGTAACAACTGATATCACAGAAATAGAAAGAATTGTAAGAAAATACTATGAAGAACCAAATGCCAAAAAATTGGACAACCTGAGAGAAAGAGATAAATTCCTAGAAACATACAGTCTTCCAAAACTCATCTGGAAGAATCAGAAAATCTAAGCAGACTGATTACAACAAATGAGACAGTTATCAAAAACTCCCAGCAAACCAAAGCCCTGGTCTGTATAGCTGGTGAATTTTACCAAACATTCAAAGAAGAACTAATGCTTATCTTTCTCAAAAAATTCAAGAAGAGGAAAGACTTCAAAGCTCGTTTTACAAAGCAAGCCTTATCCTAATTTCAAAACCAGGTAAACCTGGCCGGTTGGCTCAGCGGTAGAGCATCGGCCTGGTGTGTAGGAGTCCCAGGTTCGATTCTCAGCCAGGGCACACAGGAGAAGCGCCCATCTGCTTCTCCACTCCTCCCCCTCTCCTTCCTCTCTGTCTCTCTCTTCCTCTCATGCAGCCAAGGCTCCATTGGAGCAAAGTTGGCCCGGGCGCTGAGGATGGCTCCATGGCCTCTGCCTCAGGTGCTAGAAGGGCTCTGATTGCAACAGAGCAATGCCCCTGGGTGGATCCCGGTCAGGCGCATGCGGGAGTCTGTTTGACTGCCTCCTCATTTCCAACTTCAGAAAAAAATACAAAAAAATCCCAACAAACAAACAAAAACAACAACAACAACAAAAAACCAGGTAAAGACATTACAAAGAAAAAAACTATACGCCAATATCTTGATGAACATAGATGTTAAAATTCTCAACAAAACATTAGCAAACCAGATCCAGCAATACACTACAAAGATCATACATCATGGTCAAGTGTGATCTATTCTGGGGAGGCTAGGCAAGGCTGGTACAATATTCGCAAATCAATAAATGTGATTCATCACATAAACAAAATGAAGGATAAAAATCACATGAGCATATCAATAGATACAGAAAAGGCATTCGATAAAATTCAGTACCCATTTATGATCAAAACTCTCAGCAAGGTAGAAATACAGAGAACATACCTCAACATAACAAAGGCCATATCTGGCAAACCAATGGCCAACATCATACACAATGGGTAAAAATTAAAAGCAAACCCTTAAAATCAAGAACAAGACAGGGGTGTCTCCTTTCACTGCTCTTATTCAACATAGTTCTGGAAGTCCTTGTCATGGCAATTAGATAAGAAGAAATAAAAGGCATCTAAATTGGAAAAGAAGAAGTAAAACTGTCATTATTTGCTGTGACATGATACTGTATATAGAAAACACTAAAGTCTCAACCAAATGACTACTAAACCTGATAAATGAGTTCAAAAAGGTGTCAGGACATAAAATTAATATTCAGAAATCAGTGGCATTTTTATACCTCAATAGTAAACTGTCAGAAAGAGAAATTAAGGAAGCAATCTCATTCACTATTGCAATAACAGAGAAAATAAAGTACCTAGAAATAAATTTAACCAAGGAGGTAAAAGACTTGTAATTGGAAAATTATTTATATAATACATTGAAAAAAGAAATCAAGGAAGATACAAACAAGTTTAAGCATATACTGTGTTCATGAAGAGGAATAATTAACATCATTAAAATGTCCATAGTACCCAAAGCATTCTATAGATTCAATGCAATTCTTTTTAAAATACCAATGGCATACTTCACAGATCTAGAATAACTATTCCAAAAATTTATATGGAACCAGAAAAGAACCAAAATAGCCTCAGCAATCTTTAAACTGAAGAACAAAGTGGAAGGTATCACACTTCCTAATATCTAGTTATACTACAAGGCCATTGTAAAGAAAACAGCTTGGTACTGGTATAAGAACAGGTATACAGATTAATGAAACAGAACAGCATACCCAGAAATAAACCCACACCTTTATAGTCAACTAGTATTTGACAAAGGAAGCAAGAGTATACTATAGAGTCTCTTTAATAAATGGTGTTGTGAAAATTGAACAGTTACATGCAAAAAATGAAACTTGACTACCACCTTACACCATTCAGAAAAACAAACTCAAAATGGATGAAAAATTAAAATGTAAGTTGCAAAACCATAAATATCCTAGAAGAAAACAGGCAGTGGACTCTTAGACATTTCCTGTAGCAACATTTTTCTGATATATCTTTGAAAACAAGTGAAATAAAAGACAAAATAAACAAATGGGACTATATCAAATAAAAAAGCTTTTGTACAGTGAAAAGACCCCATTAACAAAATAAAAAGACAACCCACTCAATGGGAGAATATATTCAATAATACATCTGATAAAGGTTTATTAACCATAATTTATAAAGCACTCCTAAAACTCCTAAAACTCAACACTGGGAGTTTTAATTGAATGGCACACAATTCAATTAAAAAATGGGCAAAGAACCTAAATAGACACTTCTCCAAAGAGGACACACAGATGGCCAACGAGCATATGAAAAAAAATGCTCAACATCACTGATTATCAGAAAAATGCAAATTAAACCTCCAGTGAAATATCACCTTACACCTGCCAGAATGGCTTTCATTAACAAATCAACACACAACAAGTGCTGGCGAGGGTGTGGAGAAAATGGAACCCTCCTGCACTGCTGGTGGGAATGCAGACTGGTGCAGCCACTGTGGAAAACAGTATGGTGTTTCCTCAAAAAATTAAAAATGGAACTGCCATATGAACCAGCTATCCCACTTTTAGAAATATATCCTAGGAATCCCAAAACATTAATTCAAAATAAGATATTTGCCCCCATGTTCATTGCAGCATTGTTTACAATTGCCAAGATCTGGAAATAGCCCAAGTGTCTATCTGTGGAGGAGTGGATAAAAAAAGCTATGGTACATTTACACAATGGAATACTATTCAACTATGAAAAAGAAGAAATCTTACCTTTTCCAACAGCATGGATGGACCTTGAGATTATTTTGCTAAATGAAATAAGCCAGGCAGAGAAAGACAAATACCATATGATCTCACTTATATGTAGCATTTAATGAACACAGTATACATTGAGAAGCAAAGCAGAAACAGAGTCCGGGTCACAGAGAACAGGTAGACAGCTGTCAGAGTGAAGGGTGAAGAGGAAATGGGACCAAAGAAGGTAAAGGGATTAGCCAAATTATAAATACATAACACATAGATACAGACAACAGGGTAGCAATTCCCAGAGGGAAAGGGGGAATGGAGTTAGGGGAAGGGGAGCCAAGGGGGTAAAATGGGAATGAAAGAGACTTTGCATTCGGCATGGGGGGCACTATGCATGGGGTAGAGAGGGTCATATTTTGAGTGGATCACTCAAAACCTTGTCAATACAAGAAATTAAAAATTAAAAAGTTTAATAACAAAAGCAGGCCTCAAGGATATACACTACACAATCCATTTTAAATAAATGTTTTAATAAGCAAAACTATACAATGTGTTATACAGAGATTCTTATAAGTGTAATTAAAGCACAAAGACGTACAAGGGAATGGTCAGCACCAGAGCCAGTTCAGGGCCTGCCTCCAGAGTGAAGAGGATGCATGTGAGCAGGGTAATTCACACAGGGGCTTCAACCGTCCTGGTAACATCTATTTAAGATGGATACTTGGTAAACTGCTATTCATTATAATGATCTTTCTGACTTCTGTATATCTGAACTATTTCATAATTAAATTTAAAAAAATATACTGGAGTGGTTGATCCATCTTATTTTTTATTTTTATTTTTTGTGTGACAGAGACAGAGAGAGGGACAGACAGGGACAGACAGACAAGAAGCGAGAGAGATGAGAAGCATCAATTCTTCATTGCAGCACCTTAGTTGTTCACTGAGTACTTTCTCATATGTGCCTTGACTGGGGAGGGGGGAGCTACAGCAGATTGAGTAACCCCTTGCTCAAGCCAGTGATGTTGGGCTCAAGCTGGTGAGCCTTGCTCAAACCAGATGAGCCTGCGCTCAAGCTGGCGACCTCGGGGTTTCGAACCTGGGTCCTCCTCACCTCAGTCTGATGCTCTATCCACTGTACCACCACCTGGTCAGGCAGTTGATCCTTTTTAAAACAAGAGAGGCCACACAGTGTTTTATAAGCTCCTATGCATGCGCTTGGTTCATATTAAAATCAGGTTTCTTCTCTCCTTTTTGGGATTAGAGGTGCCAGTGAATACCAAGTACCCTTAAAGTGCCTCTAGGTCCCTCACCTCCCTGGGTGTATTCTCAGTGGACCCTAATGAGAGCTGAAGCCAAAATGTTTGAAAGAAGATGTTTTGTCTCTAGCCTTGGGCCCCAGGAGCAAGATCCTTTACGCTGCTGAGGGAGCCAGCAAGAAAACAGGCTGAAAAGGAGAATGGGGCAAAAAGATCCCAATTCAGTTGTACAGTAGGCATTATTCTAGATTAACTTTTACTATTCAGCCCCAAAAGAACAGAGGACTTTAGGTCTTTATGTCTGGTATGCAAATAAAGGCAGTTTACCCACTTGACCCCAGGAGGCCCGCAGGCAGTAGTGACCTTGCTTTATAACTCCCCTGTCCATGCCGCATCAACACACCTGTCTTCCAGCAGCTGCCACGCGGGGCAAAATGTCTTCATTCATCAGTCTCTTGGTAAGATATCAACACAAGGTCTGCTTCTGAAATCTGCCATCCCATCGGACCCTCTGCTCCTCCCAGGGGAGCGAATAGAGAGATTAGAGTCATCAGAGAAAAGGAGCCTGGCTGGTGATGAGAGGAACATGGCTCTGGAGCTGCCAAAGCAGCCCTGAGAGGGCACTGCTGGCAGCAAGTGTGGGGAACCCCAGACCGAGCCAATACACCTTCTCAATAAACTCAGACACTGCCCTCGGGCTTTCTCACCATCCTGACTTGAACACCTAAAACAGGCCAAATCTCCTACATTTTATCAAAACAATTAACTCAAGCCCAAGGCTTGGGAAGATGCTCTTACTTTGGAACATTTATCTTCCAGTGCTGACTGCAGAAGGCCTCTGTTAGGGGGGGTGGGCTGTCGTCTTCCTTAGATGCACCCCACTGCTTTTGGGGTTCCTTTCCTAGGCCTGCCTTCTGCTATGAGGTTATTGTGGCCTGTGAAAAATAGTACCTCATTTTTATCAAAGTATCCAAATGTGTGATAATGTGAGCTTTCTTCTTACTTTCTGTCTCAGGGCAGACCTAACTCAACGATGAGAGACTAGGAAGGAAAATGAGGGTCAACATGAAAAGAAAGAAGTGGGGGGTTGCTGTGAGAAAGAGCTGGGTAGGGGGAGACGAAGGGGACTGCAAGAAAGAGTGTCCAGTGCAGTTGGGAAGTCCCTGCTCCGGCCGCTCACTGTGTGAGGTGCTCCTTTAATAGGCTCCTAATCTCTCTCTCTCTCTCTCTCTCTCTCTCTCAAGACCTGGTAGATATGAGCACAGGCTCTGGTACCACTCTGCCTGGATTTGAATCCTGGGTATACCACTTACTAGCTTGATGACCTTGGCTAAGTTATTAAGTCTTAATTTCCTCCTTTCCCAAAAAGAGCATCACTAAAAATGATGGTACCTGCCTCCTGTTCACTGCCAGGAGGATGAAATAAGTTAATATGAAAACATTGTACTGGTATATAGTGCATTCAAAGTCAGCGCTCAGTCAAATTGTGAGATTTCGTCATCCTCATTCTCTCCCCACTCATCTTGCCTCAAGCCAGTCCCAGGAAAACTGCCCAAAAGCCAGGTGCCTCCAGGCTGCTCTTGGGTAGAGAGAAACGTGGGTGGACCAGGGTGCCAACCAGCCTCACCTCCTTAGCCCAGGTTTGCAGCAAGTGCCAGAGAGGATGGTTCAAGACCTCCCTTGCCTAAGTCATCACGTGTTTCTGTATCTCAATCAGGATAACTGAGTATGAGGGGGCACACAGCAGCTCTTGACCTCTAGTGGTTAAACTGCCCTGTCTGGTTCCAGGAGCTCATATTTTGGGGAGCTGGTGGGATTCTGTCCTGTCACAGAAGCTCACCTGCCCAGCTGACCTAAAGCAAGCTGACCTGCCTTTTTGTTTCAGTTCTTCTATTGTAAACATTGTCTTTTTTTTTTTTACAGTATATTTGGTGCCACATTTTTCTTTTTGCATTTTTGTGCTTTTTGTTGGTAACTTTGCTATTGAAAAGGATGCTCAAGTATACTGCTGAAGTGCTTGCTGTCTAGTGCTGCTCAGTGCAAGGGGCTGTGATGTGCCTATGAAGAACAGATCAGATAAGTTTTTCAGGCATGAAATTTTATGCTGTTGGCCTTGAGTTCAGTATTAATGAATCAACAACATATGCTCAATAAGATGTGCTTAGACATAAAAAAATGAAATAAGGTTATGTATTAATAATCAGTTAATGACAATATTGTGACCAGAGATTGGCAGAAATCTAACCCTGCTTTTTCCCTAGGAGTAATGGTTTAGTATTTGTCAATTCGGTGTTTATGGTGATTTTACAGAAAAAACAACTACTATGAATAATAAGAATTGACTGTCTTTGCATTTTTACAAGGAGAAAAGGCTTCAGTGTCTTGACAGGATTCCTCTGAAAATCAAACAATGGTTGTTGTTTTTTCAGTCAGCAAACAGGGTAGAAAGAGTGATGAGTCCTGGGTTCCTGAACTCACACTTCTTCCTTGAGTGCACAGTTTAAAACATTCCACTCAATTGTTCTAGAACCTTTTCTAGAAAAGTAAAAAGAGCAACGAGTTGTCTTATTGCTTTCCAGCCTATGATTTTACTGTGGGAAATCTAAACTTTGTAAAAAGTGAAAGCTGATTGTTTTCAACATTTACTTTATTAGCAATATTATTCATAAGCCCTGGCCAGATAGTTCAGTTGGTTAGAACATCGTCACTAAGTGCAGAGGTTGCCAGTTCGATTCCTGGTCAGGGCACATACAGGAACAGATTGATGTTCCTGTTTCTCTCTACCTCTCTCTAAAATCAATAAAATAAACATTAAAAAAGAAATATCATTAATAACTAATTGTTTTTTAACAACTTATTATGAGAAAAACAATGTCTTACCTAACTTTCAGATTTATAATATTCTAAATTCAGATCCTTTATTAAAGATTAAAATACAAATTAAGTATTAAAATGTAAATTGTGCTAAAGCTCTATAGAGCCTCATGATAAGATTAATATTGAGCAAAACAACTCTTTATTGCTCAGTAAATGCAAATAGAAAGGCATCAAAATTTGCTACTTATATTATGAATCCTGGGTCCATTAACTTTGCATGCATTTTTCCAAAAGGACATAAAAAATAAGAGAAATAACTTTAAAAAACAAATAGCAAAAATAAAAATTATAAACACAGTTATTGCAATTATTCAACCAAATAGTTAAGATAAATGGTAGAACAAATTACCACAATCTGGTGGCTTAAAACAATAGCAATTTATTCTCTCCCAGATCTGGTGGTCAGAAGTCCAAACTCAGTCTCACCTAGCTTCCAATGCAGTAGATCTGAGTGCCCCTCTGAATCTCCTACCTCCTTCTTTGTACCTGTGAACATAAAAGTTTATTGCTTTACCTTTAGAATTCAGTAATTTACCAAGATCAAGTGTAGAATTTAGTGAAAACATCCGAGATGGTTTCTGGTCTTTCTTCTTCTGTAGAAAACTTTCTTTTATTGTGGTTAAATGGTTGCCTCTTCCCCACGTGTTCCTCCTCTCCTGGCACCACTGTTTTCCTCATGGTGGCCATCTCTTACTGGCTGTGTGGTTTAAGTCTAATTTTTCAAACATCTTTTATATTCAGATTTCTTGTTGTTCTGTTTTCTCCCAAGTTGTTGTCCTTCTCTTACACATTAGTTTTTTTGTTTAATTCTTAGGGCTCGGGTATAGCTGTGAATAACCTCCTATGTTATCACTTTCAAGAGCAATGGAAGGCTCTGTGGTCTCTGAGACCCCAAGAATGGGTTATCAGACCCCTGTGAAGGTACACAGGAAGGAAGCCTTTATGTTTCTCATCCTTTTATGGCCTCCCAATCTCAAGAATAAAGAAACTTCACCTGATCAGGCAGTGGCGCAGTGGATAGAGCATCTGACTGAGATGCGGAGGGTCCAGGTTCGAGACCCTGAGGTCGCTAGCTTGAGTGCAGGTTCATCTGGTTTGAGCAAAGCTCACCAGTTTGGACTCAAGGTTGCTGGCTTGAGCAAGGGGTACTCAGTCTTCTGTAACCCCACAGTCAAGGCACATATGAGAAAGCAATTAATGAACAACTAAAGTGCCACAACAAAAAATTAATGCTTCTCATATATCTCCCTTCCTGTCTGTCTATCCCTATCTATCCATCTCTCTGACTCTCTCTCTGTCTCTGTCAAAAAATAAATAAATAAAATAAAGCAGCCTCCACCTCCCTTTTCAGCCCTTGAGATGGGCAGTGCCCATGGATACAGACATTCTCCTGGGGTGGCAAATTTTCAGCTAGCTATCCTGAGATACTGTGTGTTCAGAGCCTCCCTGAGTCCCTCAGACACTAGTTCCCAGCATTCCTATGGTCCACAACAGAGAAAGCTGCTTAACTTCCCTGATGCCCCCTTACCAGTTGTCAGCATCTGTAGATAGTAGGTTAGATAGACAAACTAAAATTGTGGTTGGGAAGCAAAGGAGTCAGGACATCTTTCTCTAATTCCCGCTTATTTCTACAAGTCAAAGCTCTATTCAGTTTTAAAGGATGTTCACAAAACACCTTCCCTCATGAGTACCTTTTTGCTCCTCCAATCCCAGTGGTTTTCAACTCTGGCTGAACAGGGGAATCTCCTGAGGAACTTCAAAGAGTATGAAAGCTGGATCACCCCCAAGGACTCTGATTTGACAGGTTGAATGTGCAGCCTGAGCTTTGGGGTTTTTAGAGACTCCAGGTTACTCTACCATGCAGCCAGGGGTGAGATCACTGATCTTACCTGCTGTGATCATTTCCTCCCACTTCCTCTCAGCATTCTATCTGTCCTATATTATACCTTTTGTGTACTTATTTATATTCCTACCAGTTAGCTTTTTGAGCTCACATTCACTTACTTATTCACTCAATAATTTAGTCATTCACTTTCTCACCTCATTTATTTATTTATTTATTCAACAAACATTTTGAATCTACCATACTCCAAGGGGCAAGCCCTGGAAGATTCAAAGATGAATAAAAGTCTCTGTGTAAAAGTATTTACACACTTGTGTGAATTTAGTTAATATTTTTCAAACGAAGATGTTCTTTTTCTTGTATTTTTTTTTTCTAAGATAAGCCCAGAAAACAATGGCTACAGACTGCTCAATCACCCTGCCTTAAAAAGAGTTTTTGTGAGGAAAGGTCCTATGTAAAGTGCAGTGTAGAAAATATAGTCAATAATACTGTAATAACTAAGTATGGTGCCAGGTGGGTAATGGAAATATAGGGGGATCACTCTGTAAAGTATGTGATTATCCAATCACTCTGTTGTACACCTGAAACTAATAAAAAATAATATTTAGTGTAAACTGTAATTGAAAAATAATTTGAAAAACAGAAATAAACAAAAAATATTGAAATAAATAAAGACCTTCATGTCAATTGTTGACAGAGATAAATGGGAAAAGTCAGAGAGATCTTTGAATAGGGAAGCTTCAAAAGTTGCATATCATGCACACTTGTATCATTAACACCAGCAATTATAGCTACTAATTTTTGGTGTAGCCCAGGGGTCGGGAACCTATGGCTCACGAGCCAGATGTGGCTCTTTTGATGGCTGCATCTGGCTCGCAGACAAATCTTTAATAAAAAAAATAATAACGTTAAAAATATAAAACATTCTCATGTATTACAATCCATTCATTTCCTACCGCTCACGTTCATGGTTGCATGTGGCTGGAGCCAATCACAGCTGTCCTTCAGGACAACACCAAATTTTTATTGGATAATGCGTACGTAACATACACAGGTCATTGTATGGCTCTCACAGAATTACATTTTAAAATATGTGGCGTTCATGGCTCTCTCAGCCAAAAAGGTTCCCAACCCCTGGTGCAGCCTGATGTTTGAGATATCTTGTATATATTGGTTAGGAGGCAGTGCCATGGAGTAGGGAGCAGTGGGGAAGACCAGCAATCTAAGAATTTGGTGTTCTCCTACCTCTTGGATATTTCCCTCCATCTGTCCTGATCATCCCTTGTACATGGCTCAGAGCCCAGGTAATCTTTTTCATCTTCAGTGAACATTTATGTGGACAAGTTTTCAAAAATGTGCATATGGAGTGCCAGAGAAAGGGTGTCTATGAGGAGACGCTGCCTTCAGGCTACATTGTATAAGCACCAGAAAGAGCAACAAAGATTGGATTCTGAGTCGGAACAAATGCCATGAAGTTAAAGTAACATTTCCCCTCTATTAACTTACTGTATTTAGAGTCACATCTCACCTATCTGGAACCAATAGTGGAATGAAAAGGGCTCTCAGCTCAGCTGGGGATGATAGATGTTCGACTGCATGGACACTCAGATGCTTTGTGTCTAGGTAGACCTAACTCTCGTCCAATATCATTTTTCTCTCCTTTACATGCAGTTTTTATGAGTTTGAGGATACAGTTTCCAAACCTACAAGAGATGGATAGTAACACATTGGAAGGAATATAGAAGATACAGCATATGACATATCTTGTTTGAAAAGCAAGAAGAAATAGCAAAAAAGGAAATGTTCATAAAATGGCATTTCTCCACTTATTCAGCCCATTCTACTTTCAATAAATACGAATGTTTTACCTCCTTCTAGATTCCAATGTTCAGTCAGAGTTGAGGGCCGCTGGACTGGAGTATCAAGAAGGGACTCATGAGGGAAGTGGTTTTATGAGCATCCTGAGTAGAGTTTTGACTTGTAGAAATGAGCAGAAATTGGGAAATATATCCTGACTTCTTTTCCTCTCAACCACAGTTTTAGCCTGTCCATCTCACCTACTCCTGCCAGATGCTGACAACCAGTAAGGGGGCATCAGGAAAGTTAAGCAACTTTCTTTCCTTTAGGCCACAGGAAGCCTAGGAACTAGTTTCCAAGGGACTCAGGTGAGGCACTGAACACAGAGCACCCGGGAGGGTTAACCTGAAGCTGAGCCATCCCAGGAAAATGTCTGTATTTGTGGGCATAGCTCATCTCAAAGGCTGAAAAGAGAGGTTGAGGCATCTTTAGTCTTGAAGTTGGGAAGCCATGAAAAGATGAGGAAAATGAAGGTTTCCTTCCTGTGTACCTTCACAGAGGTCTGACAACCCACCCTGAGGGTCTCAGAGACCTCAGAGCCTTTTAGTGCTCTTGGGAATGATAGCGTAGGAAGTTACTCACAGCTATACCTGAACCCCAAGAAGTAAGCAAAGAAAAATAATATATCAGAGAAGGACAACATCTTGAAAGAGAGAAAGAGAGAGAGAAAACAACAAGAAATCTGTATATAAAAAGTAAAGGTGTTTAAAAAAGTAATACTACTAGGGGAGATAGTCTATAATCTATACAAAAAAAATAAGAGAAACAATGGAGATTTAAGAAAAGCTTTCAAAAGACAGCCTAGAAGTTAAACAAGCAAATATGACTTTCAAGTTAAAACAAAGTTAATTAGATAAAGAGTAGGAAAGTCAGTGCTGAGATTCAATTCAGGGCCTGGAGGATGAAGTGGGAGAAACCATTCAAACCACAGAGCCAATACAAAAAGATGGCCACCGCAAGAGAAACTCAGATGTCAGAAGTAGGAGGTGGACAGGTGGATAGCACCTGCGGAAGCCGCAACACTGCAACAACAATGCAAGAACATTTCCTGCAATTGAAGAAAGACCAGTAAGTCTTGGAAGTTTGTTTATTTTTTTTCTTTTCAACAGAGACTGTAAGAGAGTCAGAGAAAGGGACAGATAGGGACAGACAGACAGGAAGGAAGAGAGATAAGAAGCATCAGTTCTCCCTCGCAGCTCCTTAGTTGTCCATTGATCGCTTTCTCATATGTGCCTTGATCAGGGGGCTACCGCAGAGCAAGTGGCCCATTGCTCAAGCCAGTGACCCTTGGGCTCAAGCCAGTGACCTTTGGGCTCAAGATCCCATGCTCAAGCCAGAGACCCTGCACTCAAGCTGGTGAGCCAGTGCTTAAGGCAGATGAGCTCACGCTTAAACTGGCGACCTCGGGGTTTCAAACCTGAGTCCTCTGCATCCTAGACCAACACTCTATTCATTGTGCCACTGCCTGGTCTGGCAAGGCTTGGAAGTTTACACCAAATTCTACACCAAAGCATATCTTGGTAAATTTCTGAGTTGCAAAGATAAAGCAGTAAGTCTTTCAGTATCACAGGTAAAAGGAATGAACAACGAGAAGCAGAGTAGCAATCAATTCTGTGGTATTGGAGTTAGGTGAGTAACATTCATGGACTTTTGAGGGAAAAAAAAGGGACTGCAACCTAAGATTCCTATGCTAGTCAAGATATCCTTCAGCTGTCAGTGAGAAAAAAGATATTGGGTATGTGAAAATTCAGAGAATGTATTTTTCTCATAACCTACCTGGAAAAATACTAGGGAAAGGATTCTAATTAAACAAATGAATCAGAACAGAGAACTCAAGGTCAGAAAAGAAGAAAAAGATAGAAAATAAAAGTGAAGTGTGATGCTATTTATACACATATGTAGAATATCTAAGCCCATAATGATAGGCTGCCTGAGAATGTAAGTTCTAGATAAGGATTCTTGAAATAGGCAAGGAATGCTCCAAGGAAATTCTGATAAATTCACAGAAGTGAAATCACTGGTCATAAGGTAGTTCCCGTTTTAACTTTTTGAAGTAACTTTATACTGCTTTCCACAGTGGCTATACCAGGAAATTCTTATAATAATAATAATCTACAATGAAAAGTTCTGTATTTCAGCTAAAACTAGAAGTGGGAGAGGGGTGGAACCAAAAAATAAAAGAACAACAACAACAAAAAAACAAAGTCATTATGTCACCTCTGGAGAGGGAGAGGGCAGTGAGGAAGAAAAGCACTTTAAAGGAGAATAGCAAACATTAACACTGAGTGAACTAAATAGAAAACAAAACCATAGTAGACACTGTAAACAAATCCCAAGGCTAGTTCTCAAAAAATTCAACAAAATTGATAAACGCCTCTCAAGTCTGATTTAAAGAAAAGGGAACAAAAAGTAGATTGGGAATGAAAAAAGATTCATCATCACAGATATGAGAGATGAAAATAATTATAATAATTTATTATATGCTAACTCTATAACAATAAGTTTGAATATCTAAAGGAAATTACCAAAATTAATCCAAGAAGTGAAATCCTGAATAACTAATTATAGTGGAAGAGAAGAAAATGATTAAGATCTACTATTAAAAAAGAAAATGAGACAGATGGTTCCACAGCTAAGGTTTCTAATCATCAAAGAATAGATTATATCAATGGTAATTAATTTATTCTAGGCCATGGAAAAAATTGATTCTCAATTTATTTTAAGAAGCAAGCATAATTTTATTATTACACTCTAATAAAAGTAGTACAAACAGGAAACTATCGACAAATCTTACAGTTATACGTGCAAAAATTCTAAAAATATTAAGAAATGTAATCTAGCAATATGGCAAACTGTAGCTAAGCAGAGTTTATTCAAGGATTACTAAACATGTCTGATCAGGTGGTGGCACAGGTGATAGAGCATTGGTCTGGGATACAGAGGACCCAGGTTCGAAACCCCAAGGTCACCAGCTTGAGCACAGGCTCATCTGGCTTGACCATGGGCTCATCAGTTTGAGTGTGGGTGGGGTCGCTGGCTTGAGCCCAAAGGTTGGGGCTTGAAACCTAAGGTCACTGGCTTGAGCCCAAGGTTGCTGGCTTGAGCAAGGTGTCACTGGCTTAGCTGGAGCCCCCTGGTTAAAGCACATATGAGAAAGCAATCAATGAATAACAAAAGTTCCGCAACGAAGAACTGATGCTTCTCATCTCTCTTCCTTCCTGTCTGTCTGTCCCTGTTTCTCTCTCTCTTTCTCTCTCTCTCTCTCTCTCTCTCTCTCTCTCTCTCACTCACACACACACACACACACACACACACACACACACACACACACACAGGCCCTGACCAGTTGGCTCATGGTAGAGTGTCAGCCCAGCGTGCAGATGTCCTGGGTTCAATTCCTCATCAGAGCACACAGGAGAAGTGACCATCTGCTTCTCCACCCTTCTCCCTCCCCTTTTCTCTCTCTCAATTGATTTGAGCATATTAGCCTCAGGTGATGAGGATGCCTCTGTGTAGTCTCTACCTTAGGCACTAGAAATAGCTAAGTTGTGGGCATGACCCTAAATGGGCAGAGCATCAGCCCCAGACAGGCGTGGCTGGGTGGATCCCAGTCAGGGTGCATGCAGGAGACTCTCTCTCTGTCTCCCTCCTCTCACTTGGAAACGAAGGAGAAAAAGGATTGCTGAACACAATATCAAGAAATCTATCAATATAAATATTTTCATCAATTAAGGTAAAAAATCACCCTATTAATAGTACATGAAAAGTCATTTGATAAAATTCAGCAGCCATCTTTATTAAAGTTTTAAGGAAAATAGGAACAAAATGCTAGTTACTGGATAAAATAAAGTCTTTTTATTAAAAACTAATAGCCAATATTATTCTAATTAACAAAATACTAAAAGCATTTTTATTAAAATCAAGAATCGGACAAGAATGCCCATTATTGTGATTCTAATTCAGTAGTTTCTTAAAGACTTCAAGATTTAAACAAATGTAATAAAGTAAGAAGATAAAGTGATTATTACAAACAGTTAAAAGCAGGAATAAAGTATTGATATATTTCTTTTTCTTCATATGATTTTGTCTCTTTTTTCCTGATTTATGCCTGCGCTCAACATTACTATTAACTGTGCCTTCAGATTTTTAGGAAACACAATAAGAATATAAAATTAAGTAACTAACATAAGTACATTTCTTCCACTAACAACATGATTTCATTCTAAAACCCAGGAAATCCTAGTTAAAAAAGAAACTAACGCTAGAACTAATAGAGAATTTGATAAGGTGGGAAAACTCACAAAAATGCATACAAAACTAATTACTTCTCCATACTGAAGCATGTTTATCTAAAAATAGAAGTGAGAAAAATATTCAACTAATTGTTGTGACAAAAATCTAGAAAATATTGAGAAAAAATATAAAAATGGTACAGGACTATTGGAAAAAACTTATAAAAACATAAAACAAAAACTGAACAAATTTTAACACCATACAATTTGTTCAGAAAGGTTAATATAAAAAATTCATTTTCTCAAAGAATATAAATGTAATACAGTCCCAATTATAATCCCCGCAAATTTTTTGATTGTAAGTAAATTATGGTTTGAAGTATAACGTATATACAAAAATGTGGACAGGTCATAAACGTGCCTGTGTCGCTAATATCCCCACAGAGAAATGAAACAAATAGCACCCCAGAAGTCCCCTTCAAGCCCCTACCCACATCCTCCACCAGGGGAACCTATTATCTTGACTTCTAATACCATAGTCTTATTTTATGTATACCAGTTTTGTTATTTCATAGGCTAAAAAAAGGCTTAAAACTTACATGGAGGAGTAAATGTCCAGAAGAGAAGAAAAACAAGAAAAAGAATAACAGCCTGAACAGGCCACCACCTGAGCAGGTCATCCATGCAGTGGACAGAGCGTCAGATTGGGATGCGGAAGATCCAGGTTTGAAACCCCGAGGTCACCAGACTGAGCGTGGGCTCACCTGGTTTGAGTAAGGATCACCAGCTTGAGCTCAAGGTCACTGGCTTGAGCAAGGGGTCACTTGGTCTGCTGTAGCCCCCCAGTCAAGGCACATATGAGAAAGCAATCAATGAACAACTAAGGTGCCGCAACGAAGAATTGATGCTTCTCATCTCTCTCCCTTCCTATCCGTCTGTCTCTCTCTCTGTCACACACACACACACAAATAAAGAATGACAGTAAGGGTAGCCAAACCTCATCATATATTAGAGCACTCCAAAAGCCATTGTCATCAAGTCATTGTATGTTTGTACAGGAAAAGGAACCAATGAGAGGGACAAAATAGGGGATAAAAAACTTGATCCCTGTATGGGAGCATTTAATACATGACGAAATTGAAAGTTCAAGTCAGCAGGGAAAGAAAGAATAGCCTATTTAATCCATAATATCAGCTAATTTACTATTCTCTAAAAGAACAAGTTGAATCCCATCTTATGCTATATACAAAAACAAATTCTAAACATAATAAGGATTTTTTACATTTGTATAAAATAAAACAATAAATAGCCTAGAAGCAAATCTAAGTAAATACACAGTTGGGAAAATTTTCTTATCAGGATTGGAAACCCAAAACCTCTGGAAAATAATACATGTTTTACTTATTTAAATTGATAATAATGGATAATTTGAGCCTCATTATGGATTATTATGTATCCAATAAAAAAAATGGAATTAAATCCATACCCAGTGACTAATGAGGATTTTCACAAGGTAATTTTGAGTGAGAAATAGAAAATGCTAAAAGCACATGATTGCCTGACCTGTGGTGGTGCAATGGATAAAAAAGCGTTGACCTGGAACTCTGAGGTCGCCAGTTCGAAACCCTTAGCTTGCCTGGTCAAGGCACATATGGGAGTTTATGTCTCCTGCTCCTCCTCCCTTTCTCTCTCTCTCTCTCTCTCTCTCTTGCTCTCTCTTTCTCCTTTCTCTCTAAAAATGAATAAATAAAATCTATAAAAAATATTTTAAAAAACACTCACAAAAACCACACTTTTTTTCAAAATAATCAATGAACTTCTAAAAAACCCTAAATATATGGAGAAGCTATTGGCATTTGATTGTCTGGGGGCAAGGGATTGGATTCAGAGAGAGCTGGTGGGATATGTACTTGAGAAGATAAAGAAGTGGCAAGTTTCAGGAAATGTGTAGATGAGAGTGAGAATTTCAGCTAACCTGAGGGGTATTTCTAGGGTTCTGGATACACTCAAAACTCACACTTTAAGGCTGCTGGTGGGGCCTCTTTTGTGAGATAGTAAGACCAGACTCTTCTTAGATGTGGGTACAGGACAAATCAGAGAGAGTGCCTCCTTCCCTCCAACATCTAACCTGGTGAAATCATGTCATTATAAATATCAAGGGCATTGTAGGGACCCCACAGAGTGGAATGTGCAAAACCAGAGGTTTTGTTTAGGGCAAATACTCGTGCAGTTCTCCTTCCCTGGAGGAAATGGGGTAAGCATGGAATCACTGTATGTGTGTACAGAACCCAAATAACCCCCGGGCCCATATGACCCAGTTTTGGTAGGTCAAAGTCCTACCAAAGTCTACACTCAAAGTTATTAAGAATAAATATCAATTTTCACTTATATGTCTTGAAGAACATTAGGGATCTAATTTATAATCCACATCAGCACATTTTAAACTACCCTTTCTCAGGTTATATTACTCTGGAGTGATGAAAACGTTTAGAAATGAGATAAAGGTGGTAATTGTACAACATTGTGAATATAACTAAATGCCTCTTAACTGTTTGCTTTAAAGTGGTTAATTTTATGTTATATGAATTTCACCTCAGTAAATTATTTAGGGGAAATAAAAAACTCTTTCTCTCTCAACCTAAAACTCAGTTTGTACATTACTCTCAACTCTACCAAAAATGTTCCTCAAAGCTCAGCCCATGAACCTAGTCAGTTTATTTCTCTTCTCTCTTCCTTCCCTATGCTGCTAGTCCTGTGGTCTCTGTTATCCATGGGCTTTATCCCGAATCTCAAAATCCCAAAAGACAGGCTGGCAACAGAAGCAGATTAAGGTTGGTTGAGGCCCCGGGCGCAGAAGAAAATATTGGACCCCTTAAAAAAATAGAGACAGGGAAAATAAAAATACATGTTAACTATATTTTTAAATAAATAAATAATATTATGTACTATTAATGTTAAAATTGCATATATGAAACCAAACTTGATGTCATTAGAAAAAAGTGTAAAGTTGGCATTTTGTGGGGCCCTTCAGAAGTTGGGGCCCAGGGCACGCACCTGGTGTGCCCACCATTAAGTCCTCCTCTGGCTGGCAAACATGGAATTTACCAAGTGGGTAATGGGGAAGCTGAGGCGGAAAAGACACGTTTTTCCTTTAACAGGTGGTGGGAATGGGCGAGGAGAAGGCTGGTATTACTCATTTGTCAGATTTGTGCCTCTCACATATGTGAGAGTAAGGTAATTTTGGGACCTGCCACCTTCAGCAGCCTGTCTTCCCCCACACCCTGAGTTGTCGCTGCCTCCGCTTGTCATGACAGCTGCTCTTGGCCCTCCAAAGTCAAGGCCCTGCAGCTAGGAGTCCCCAATCTAAGAGTTACTTTTGGATAGGGACAGGGTGCTTCCAGCCCTCTGGGGTGGAGTGGGGTGGGGGAATGACAGAGAGCTCCGTGCTTGGCAGCACACAGTTTTGCAAAGCAGGAGGTTTTGTTTCTTTCTCTCCGTTTCGTTTACAAAATTGTGCCCTTTCCTAAAACAGCCCTGGGGCTCAAGTACAACAAGTATAGGCGCAGTGAAATGGCATTTAATTAAAAGACAGAAATATTAGCAGTAGACATCATGATGGAGCAACAGAAATTGCCACAAAATAAACACTCAAGCAGCCATTGTTATTTGGCTGCTCAGCAACTGAGCACAGGAGACAGAAGTGGCCCTGGCTCAGCCCCTCATAGCGTTCATCTGGGAGGGCAGGAGGGCAGGAAGGCAGGGGCGGGACCAGTCCCAGGGTCTGGGCCCTGAAGGCTCCAAAATGTAGAACTCCAGCCCCAGTCTCTCAACCTCTGCCCTTTAAAGAGGGGGGATTTCTCTGGGCTACTTCAATGTTAACTGTTTTTTAAGAGAATCAATCAACTAGTATTACTAATACCATAAAATAAACAAACAAACCGAAAAGAAAAAGGAAAAAGAAACCCAAACGTTTGAAAGTCATTTTGGCACAGTAGAAAGAACTTACTTCTTCTTGTCATTTTAACTTGGGTTGATATCCTGGCTCTGTCACTTACCAGCTTTGTTGAATGTGCACAAATCACAAGAATTTCAACTTGTTGGGGACAGCATGAAATGGTTTTTATTTTGTTGTTGTTTTTTTATCGAGATAGAATTGGCCTATAATATTGTACTAAGAAATTGTTTTATTTTTTGTGGAACTGCTCTCCCCTCTCTCACAGCCCCCATTTCTCACTGAGTAGCAATCCTTTTGAATGACAGATAAGCCTGATTTCTTAACATTTCAGTCATTTTTTTATTATTAAACAGTAACTTTTGGTCTTCAAGATTCTGCTTTATTTTAAAATTTCAATCTTTTAGCCATTTCAGATACTTTTCTTCCCCTCTCAGGGTTGCCAGATGAAATTCAGAATGCCCGGTATAATTAGAATTTTAGACAAATAATTTTTTTAAATTTTACTTATTGACTTCAGAGAAAGAGGAAGAAAGAAAGAGTGAGAGAGAGAGAGAGATAAGAACATCAATCTGTTCCTGTATGTGCCCTGACCAGGGCTTGAACTGGCAATCTCTGTGCTTTATGGACTATGCTCTCACCAACCAAGTCATCCAGCCAGGGCAATAATTTTTCATAAGTATGTCTCATATAATACTTTTATTTTTATTTGTTAAACCTGGCAACCCTGCACCTTCTCCCAGGCATTGGCTACTACTTTGGCTTTAGGGAAGTGTTTCTCAACCCAGGCTGCTCATTAAAAACTTTAATGCCTGGGTTTTACTCCAGAATGTCTAGGCACATGAAGAATATTTTAAAGGTTTTTAAGTAATTCTAAAATGCAGCCAGAGTTGAGTGTATTGCTAGGATTGGAGGGTGGTCTGGCTTTTTTTTTTTTTTTTTTTTTGAGGGAGGGTCTGGCTTCCTATGTTCTACCAACACCTCCCCCTTCCCAGCATGCATTGTTTTAATGTTGCAGGAGGAGAAAGGGGAAGTAGGTCTCACCTTATTAGAGTGCTTGTTGTAAACTAGTAACCCTCACTGTTGGTCACCACAGCTACTCTATTTGACACTGACATGCTATTTGCTCCTGGTGTATGGCAGGCATCTAAATATGGGCTGTCATTTGAAGTGTAATTGTTAGTTCTTTGGAGGTCCTGTGAAGGTTTTCCTTCTGCCTGGTCCCTTGTGTGGAGATTAGACTTCAGTTTTTCCTCCGCAATTCAGCTCCCTCCCAGAAGTAATCCCCACAACAACCTCATGCTGCTGAGGATCTCTCCCCCTGAGGGGGCATCTTCCAAAGGGAGGATACTGGAAAGATTGCTAAACCACGCCCCTTTCTGCAGGGCCCAGTGGACCTCCAAGACTTTTCTGCAAGACCCTGTAGGGACTCAGATGGCCCCAAATGCAGCAGCTCTCTGAACTTTCAGAAGTGGGGCACTTAGCACACCAGGGCGCCAGTTATCAATCCCACCCAGCCCTCCCTCTGCCCCCACCACCACACTACACTCATAATAGCTAATGTTTGTTGAGATTTCCTATGTGCGTGACATGATGCTCAGCTACTTCACACATTATCTCCTTTCACCTTAAAAACAGCAGGAAGATAGGACTCACATCCCCACTTTTCAGGTGAATTTTGGTTAAGCAAGTTTAAGTAATTTGCTGAAGTTCATATAGCTATAAAGAATCACAATTCAAATTTACTCCCAAAACCTTCCTCTTGCCATTATAATTTACAGTACTTACTCTCACTGTGCTTTGATTTATGAATGAAATTTACCTTGGTGTCTAATACACAGCAGGCACTCAACAAATATTAGTCCTCTTCCTAGACAACCTTCCAACTGGGAATCTATCATCAAGGTCAATCTTATAATGCTCAACCCAAGTTAGCTGGAAATGATTTAAAGCTTTGCTTCATCATACCCATAATATGAATATCTTAAGTAATTCAGTTTTTGAGACCACCCAATATGTGCCAGGTTCTAAGCTAGTTCTATGATAGAGGACAAAATTTTGTATCAGTTTTCTTTTTCTTTTTTTACTTTTTAAATTTTAGAAAATTAACTTTAATACAGTGACATTTATCAATAAGAGTACATAGGTTTCAGGTAAACATTTCTATAGTATTTGAACTGAAAGGAACAGGAAGCATCAATTCTCATATGTGCCTTGTCCAGGCAAGCTCAGGATTTCAAACTGGTGACCTCAGCATTGTATTAGTTTTCCTGTGGCAGCCACAACAAATTACTACACCTTCTCACCCCTTAAAAGACTTATTCTCTCATAGTTCTCGAGGCCAGAAGTCTGACATCAACATGCCAGCAGGACCACACACCCTTTGAGGGTTCTATCTTCCCTTGCCTTTTTTTAGTTTATGGGGGCTCCAGGTGTTCCTCAAATTATGGGGACATCACTCCAATTTCTGTCTCCATACTCACATGACCCTGTATCTATATTTTCTTTTCTCTGTCTGTAAGAGCACTTGTCATTGGATATAGGGCCCATCTAGGAAATCCACAATAATTTCATTTCAAGATATTTAATTACATAATAAAGATGATTTTTCCAAATAAGGTCGCATTCACAGGTTCCTGGAGTTAGAATGTGGACATATCTTTGGAGATGGGAGCAGTGGGAGAGAAGGACACCATTTAACTCAATGCAAAAGCATAGCATGGTGTTTTGGAAAGAGCTTGCATTTGGTCTTTGGAATTAAAAAAAGAAAAGACACGTTCATATTTCACCCATGCCATTAACTCACTTAGACAATGACAGTTTCATGTTTACAGTACAACATTAAGTGAAAAGAGCAGGACACAAAATAGCATAAAGGGTAGGATCTCAACTTTGTAAGAAATACACATACTCACCCACACACTAACAGGAAAGAAAAAGACTGGAAGAATATATCTTAGAAACATAAGAGTGGCTCTCTCTGGGAGGTAAGATACTGGGTGGTTTTAATTTTCTCTTACATACTTTCCAACTTTTCTATAATCCAGATCGAGGAAGCTACCTCCTTCTCCACTCACCCCTGTTGCAAACTCTGGTATGACAGATCTCTATCAGGAAGGTCCACATTCCTGTTACTAAGATCCAAGAGTTGCCCTGGATTTTTTTTTTTTTTTTGTATTTTTCTGAAGCTGGAAACGGGGAGAGACAGTCAGACAGACTCCCGCATGCGCCCGACCGGGATCCACCCGGCAGGCCCACCAGGGGCGACGCTCTGCCCACCCGGGTGTCACTCTGCCGCGACCAGAGCCACTCTAGCGCCTGGGGCAGAGGCCAAGGAGCCATCCCCAGCGCCCGGGCCATCTTTGCTCCAATGGAGCCTTGGCTGCAGGAGGGGAAGAGAGAGACAGAGAGGAAGGAGGGGGGTGGTGGAGAAGCAAATGAGCGCTTCTCCTATGTGCCCTGGCCGGGAATCGAACCCGGGTCCCCTGCACGCCAGGCCGAAGCTCTACTGCTGAGCCAACCGGTCAGGGCTGCCCTGGATTTTTTATATACTACATCCTGGCTGTCAGACTCTCGTTCTGTTTTGAGTGATTCCCTCATCTGTACCCATTTCCACCTTTTGCTAAGGAGGGAAGAGCTGGTTTCTGTTGCCTGTAAATAAAAGAATGTTAATTCTAGACCCTGATTGCTTTAGGTACATACATTTTATATTCTCAACTAAATGCAAGCTCTTCAATGCTAAAAACTATGTCTCTCAGTTCTCTTTCTGTCTCTCAGTCCAGCTAAGCCAGTTCTAGATAAATAAAAAGGCAAATGCTGTAGATTCTTCCTCACCTAAAGGAGAACCCAAGGAAGCCTGGAACAACTTCTGAGGGGTGCTGGTCACTGAGTAGCTTAAGCTTTGGGGAAAGTAATAGGAGATCAGGAGTGTGTCCTCTGTAATCAGTTGTGGAGGCACATGACCAGGGCTTTTCAAAAGCAGAGCCAGCGTTTAGGAGGAGAAGAAGTCTGCAAGCGCTGATCCTATTATAAATGCAACCTAAAAAAAATAAACCACATGAACAAAAAAGAAAACAAAGTCATAGGCACCAACAATAAATTGATGGTTGCCAGAGGGGAGGGGTGGTGGGAGGGTAGGCTGGAAGATGAGGGGCTGACAACTACAAACAGCCTCTTACAGAATCAGTCACTAGGGTGTACAGTACAGCATAGGGCACATAGTCCACCATATTGAAAAAAATTAAAAATTCATTTTTAGAGAGGAAGAGAGAGAGAAAGAGAGAGAGAAAGAGAGAGAGAGAAGCAGGGGAGGAGCAGGAAGCATGAACTCCTATATATGCTGTGGCCAGGCAAGCCCAGGGTTTCAAATCAGCGACCTCAGCATTCCAGGTCAACGCTTTATCCACATCCGCAATATTTTTTAAATTGATTCTAGAGAGAGAAGAGAGAGAGAGAGAGAGAGCGAGAGAGAGAAAGAGAAGAGTAGTAGGAAGCATCAACTCACAGTAGTTGCTTTTTGTATGTGTGTTGACAGAGCAAGCTCAGGTTTTCCAACTGGCAACCTCAGCGTTCCTGGTCAATGCTTTATCCACTGTGCCACCATAGGTCAGGAAGGGCACATAGTCAATATAGTGTAATAACTGTTTATGGTGTCAAATGGTTACTAGGATTATCCTAGTTGTCACTTCGTAAGGCACATAGTGTCTAATTAGTTCGTTGTACACCTGAGACTAATATAATATTATATGTCAACTATAATTTCAATTTTTAAAAAAAAATTCTTTTCACTGCTAGTCATTAACTAGCAGGCCCAGCTCTGCAACAGACAGGCCCTATAGCAGAATCTTCCCAATCTAATTAGATACAATTATCAACCAAGGCTGGACTGTGCAGACATAAAGGTCCTGGAGACATTTAAAGAGGCCTTTCTGGAGACAGAAAATGCAGGCTTACTCCTGCTTAAAAACTGAACCCTGACCCTGGGCAGCTGGCTCAGTGGTAGAGCATCAGCTGGATGTGTGGACGTCCAGGTTCGATTCCCAGTCAGGACACACAGGAGAAGCACCCATCTGCTTCTCCACCCTGCCCCTCTCACTTCTCTTTTTTTTCCTCTCTCTCTCTATTCTCCTCTCCTCCTACAGCCATGGTTCTGTTGGAGTGAGTTGGTTGAGGGCACTGAGAATGGCTCCATGGCCTCCGCTTCAGGCACAAATGGCTCTGATTGCAATGGAGCAAGGGCCCCAGATAGGCAGAGTATTGCCCCCTAGTGGGCTTGCTGGGTGGATTTCTGCTGGGGTACATGGGGAAGTCTGTCTATGCCTCCTCTCCTTTCATTAAATTAAAAAACAAAAAACCAAACCCTTACAAACAGGCTTTTTTTTTTGTAATCAAATAATTTTATAGATAACATCTATTTCATGCAATGAGTGTTTTGCAAGTATTATGCAATATTTACCTCTCCTTATAAGAAGCAAGAGTAACTTTCACTGCCTCTACACTGAGCTTGGTGGTCTGTCCCTCCAGTCCATGTATCTCTGTCCCCTTCAGTCTCTGCTTCTCTCCCCCGACTTTATGCCTATGTTCCTTCCGGTCATCACCTGCCTACCTCCTACCTGTTCTCACCTCCCTAGAGAGCTTTCTCTGAACCCACCCTAAACCCCCACTGCTTTCTCCTCTCCCTCATCTGTACTGTGCTCCTCCTAGCCCATGGTTTCCTTAGCTCCCTGCTCATGCTCTTCATGACACTTATCTGAATGGAAACAGTCCACTCATCTGTCTTCTGATTGAACTGAAAACCACATGAGCTCAGGGACTGGATCTTATTCACCACTGCAGTCATTGTGTTGGCACTCAGGATAGTGTTCACTAATTCACTTGATGAATGTCTGTAGAATGCATCCTATGTGTCAGGCAGGGTACCAGGAGCTGGGAACAAATGAAGACAGAAACACTGTGTCTATGCTTCCAGCTTGGAAGACAGACATGAATAAAAGAAACACAAGTAAACATTATGAAATATTACCAGGCGACAAGCTCTGTTCTAGATGCTGGGGACAACATGAATCCCTACCTTTGTAGTGCTTATGTTTTTTTTTTCTTTATTTTTTTTATTTATTCATTTTAGACAGGAGAGGGAGAAACAGAGAGAGAGGAGAGACAGAGAGAGAGAAGGGGGGAGGAGCTGGAAGCATCAACTCCCATATGTGCCTTGATCAGGCAAGCCCAGGGTTTCGAACCAGCAACCTCAGCATTTCCAGGTTGACGCTTTATCCACTGCACCACCACAGGTCAGGCTGTAGTGCTTATGTTTTTAATTACACTGTGAGAAGCATAAAATGGAGAAAGTCACAGAAACACTGGGTTTACAACAGAGGATTTGACCTGGTCTTAGTAGGTAATAAGGGAAGGTTTCCTGAAGCAGTGACCATTTTAAGCTCTTAGACCTATGCTTGGGACACAGTAAATCGTGTGTGTGTGTGTGTGTGTGTGTGTGTGTGTGTGTGTGTGTGTAAGGATCTAGATCTATACTTCCATTTAGATATAAAGCTAAATATAGGTGTAAAGCCTATATAGATATAAAGCTATAAGTATATATAAATACATATATTTATGTGTGTGTATATATGTATCTGTGTATATTTATAAACCTGTACACATTTATATATTAAATATTTAGAAAGAGAGAGAGAGAGGGAGAGATATCTTGAGATCTGAGTGTGAGAGGAATTACTTAGGCAAAGAGGAAGGAGGAGCATTCTTCCTGGCAGTGTGAATAGCATAGGCAAAGGCTCTGAGGCCAATGGGATTATAGTGTATTTGAGGACCTGGCTGGAATGTAGAGCACAGTAGAGATGTGGAGTGAGAGGGGGCTGGAGAAACCAGAAGTCAAGACCTGTTGATAATCAATGAGTAAGTGGCATATACTCTCCAAGGGTGTGGCTTCTGTGTT